>NC_139538.1:82560199-85077699 GCF_965153285.1 Podarcis tiliguerta | reverse complement strand
TCAGGTCCTATTGCATATGGACTACACTGATTTAAAGTCCCGAGGTATTTCGTGAGAGTCATGAACTTGGAGAGACGTGATCTTGAGCGATAATGTTTGTCCCTTCCCTTAGCACTCATTTAGCGCTTAGTCTCATCCTTGTCTGCAGCCTACATTCTGTTTTTAGGTCTGGTGGTTGGTTGGTTTTCAAGTAGATTCAAAACCTGGCCAGGAGAACAGAAATTCTGGCTTCACCCCAGAAAGGACCCAGACCACGTTCTCCTCTCAAGCTTGGTTTGGTTGTGCAAACCAGTTCATAGGCGCTGGGCAATTTGAAGTGTGCATGTCTTTAAGCAAAGTTGATTGAGCAATGGGCATTTCATTTTGCATGGTTTGTAGCTGGGAGATCACAACCTCTGCTGATACCGTGGTTCCTTCTCAGTCCTTGACTTCAGGCACGGCTTCTATCTGTGTACAGAATTGTGAAGCCTTAGAATATCTGCCATAATGCATCATGTCATACCCTCCCAACATTTCTCCGATGAAAATAGGAATGTCCTATTCACTGCAAGAAGATCAAACCTATCCATTCTGAAGGAAATCAGCCCTGAATGCTCACTGGAAGGACAGATCGTGAAGCTGAGGCTCCAATACTTTGGCCACCTCATGAGAAGATAAGACTCCCTGGAAAAGACCCTGATATTGGGAAAGATGGAGGGCACAAGGAGAAGGGGACGACAGAGGACGAGATGGTTGGATAGTGTCTTCGAAGCTACAAACGTGAGTCTGACCAAACTGCGGGAGGCAGTGGAAGACAGAAGTGCCTGGCGTGCTCTGGTCCATGGGGTCACGAAGAGTCGGACACGACTAAACGACTAAACAACAACAACAACAACATTCCATAGAAATTATTTCATTATTTATACCCCACCCATCTGACTGGGTTGCTCCAGCTGCTCTGTACGGCTTCCAACATATGTAAAGACGTAATAAAACATTTTTTAAAACTTCCCTATGCAGGCTGCCTTCAGATGTCTTCTATGGATTGTAGAGTTACTCCTTGGCTTGGGGGTCAGATAACGCCATACCCTCCAACATTTCTCTGATGAAAATAGGAATGTCCTGCCATACCCTCTAACATTTCTCCAGTGAAAATAGGGGTGCCCTTAGGGGGAAACGGGACATTCCAGGATCAAATCAGAAACCGGGATGGCTTCTGTAAATCCGGGACTGTCCCTGGAAAATAGGGACACTTAGAGGGTCAGTCACATTTGCTGGAAAGTTTCTTCTGCTAGCCTGTTGGCTGACTAGAACAGAAAGTGACCACTAAGCATTTGCAGAATTTTATTGTGTTGTCACCATATAATGACACTCAGTTCAGCTCTGGCAATTCCAGGGTCGGCAGGTAGGTCCCTTTCAGAGCCATTCTGGCGAAGTGGATACAGAATCCGACTTAGACTGCTGAAACCCGTGTTCAGTCCCAGCTCAGTCACCAAGCTCACTTCCACCTTGCAACTGAGGCGAAAACTACCTTACAGGGTTACTGGGAGGAGAGATGCATGTTTCCTTCTATATCTTAGAAGATCAAAACACAAGAAACACACACACGCACATACATGGCACTGAGGCCAGGCCCTGGCGACGTATGTGTATTTTTTGAGGGTTGTTCCGGTGCGCTTCTTCAAAGAAAAAAAAAATTTGTGCTCAAAACCCAGAAGCCCACCTCTCCGCTATTCTGACACAACAACACATATCCATACATGTGCACTTCCGCCATCCATCACTGGGACAGCAGTAATGGTGGCTGGCCAACCGCGCAGCGCTGACAAGGAGAAAGAGAGACATTTCTAGCGGGGGAAATGAGGAACGGCTCCTCCCCACGCTGCTCATTTGAATGGAGGAAATCGCAGGCTAAATTTTATTTACAATCCCCTCCACCCCACCCCGCCGCTGCCCCCCGTTATGGGCATAACATGCGTGTCGTGATTGGCAAGATTCTTTGTGGCATTTTGATCACCCCTTTTGTACATCACTTGCTTAGCACAAATAACTCTGACCTGCATGCCCTCCCGGCAGTTTCACAGTATCAATCACAACTAGAAGACCCCATAGGTAGGATGGCTGCCTCTGTTAGTGTAAGGCAGGGACAGCTAACTTTTAGGCCAGGGGGCCTGATCCACACACACACACACACCCCAAGCACATTTTTCTGCCCCCCAAGACCAAGACGACCCGGTGGATTTTGGTGGCGGCGGCAGAAAGGAAACAAATCAAAGTGGTTGTAGATCTGGGATAGGTGGGAAAGTTTAAATCTCTCTGCTCAACCCAGGACACTGCTGGGGAGGCAAATGGTCTCTCCCCCAGGGGTGCTAACTTGAATTAAATATTGGGGAGGGCAGGTAAGCCCCACCCCACACAACTGATCACAAGACATGGTGCACGCACCACATTCAAATGGCAATGCCCATCAGCTTTTGGGGGCCCCCTCAAATATTTTGTTTTTGGGGGGGTTGAAGAGATCTTGGCCCCTAGGAATTAGTTCCTATGTCCCCCCATGCTCCTTAGACTAATCCTCTGATTACTGGGGAGGAAGCAATCATGTATTCCATCTCCCTTCATCTTCTCTGCACAGATCAGTTGACGGAGTTTTTTGAGGGTAGGAGGATACAGTGGCGTAGCGTGGGTTGTCAGCACCCGGGGCAAGTCAAGTAATTTGCGCCCCCTAACCCGTGGATTTGCGCCCCCTAACCCTAACCCCCAGATGTTGCGCCCGGTGCGGCTGCCCCCCCCCTGCCCCCCCCACGCTACGCCACTGGGAGGATACCTTGTGCCCTGTGTGAAAGTCTGGAGTGGCCATACCCTCCGGCAGTGTTGAGCCCCACAAGAATTGGGAAAAGGGTGTGTGGTCCATGGGGCCAGAAAAAGCTTAGTTTACTCCTGGTGCAAGAGGATGCAGACTGCTCAGAACTGTATGAAACTGGCTAGGAGGACAGCTCAGCCTTGGTTATCTGCAGGAGTCTTCTGACTCCTGACTATATTTCTCAAAGATTGGGAAATACTTTGGGAAGAGGTGAAAACTTAATTAATTAAAGATTATGAACAGAGTGGTGAAACAGCAAGATACAGCATTGCACAGCTGAGATGGAGACATGTTCCATTGATCCCAATTTCCCAACCCTTAAAAAAAATGATGAATTGGTTGGACCAGAGCACGGTATTAACATGAAACCTTCATTTTCTGCAGCTGACCCCCAGCCTCTGCCTGTTTACAGGAATAGGGGTTCCGTAGGTCTTGGGTTGATAGAATACTATGGGTGCCCTTAGCATCCCCTCAAATAACTGTTCAGCTTCCCCATCTTAAGACAAATGTTGTTTCAGAGCAAGCGATGTTATTGATGGTTGCTACTTCCAGTGGCAGAGAGTTCCACAGACCAGCCAGCTCTGCATCCGTATTGGAAGTGTTCTTCATTTTGCTGCGCAGGAGTTGATTTGGGTGCCCTAATTTTTGTTATTTTGAAAGCAAGCTACAAAGGAGGGGAATGGCACTGAATCTAGATGCAAACAAAAAATGGGGGGGGGGGAGATGTACACCGAAAACAAACAGGTACAAAATACTCATCCCCAGCCTGGGGTGTGACCCAGGCTATATAGCATTCAAATAGGTATGGCTCCTTTACAAAAATATATATATCTAAACCAGATTCAGTGTGAAATATTCCTTTGATCGCCCTTTTGGATCAAGGCATTTTCTGTCCTCTTCCTTGCATCAGATAAAAAGTAAAACAACTGTTCTCAATTTGCGCCTCTAATTAAAATGGGTACACGACTCTGTCAAAGAACCAACTGCAACAGCAACGATAGCCCTAGGTTTGTGTTTTTTCCTGTGCTGTTACTCCACTCTGAAAGGACTCTGAGTTGGGAAACAACAGCCGCAATTCATAACAATAATCTTACCCCCTTTGCCAAGCAGAAAAAGTGACCCGGCCCCCTCCCCGAGTGGAGCTCTTTGTGTGTGCCCCCACCCCCCGTGCTCACACCCCCGGCATCTGAGCTGAACTGTGGGCATGCATCATAACAACGTCCTTCTATCAAGTGTGGACTAAGAACAATCTCCATTAGCTGACAGGCAGGCAGGGTGATAAATGCCCCCGACGAAGGGGAAGGAATTGCGTAAAATAAAGAAGCATGTTCCAACAAGTCTTGTCAAAATTGTATTGATTTAATCATCTACAGAAATACACATTCCTGGCTACTGTTGCGTGCGCCCGTGGGTGCAGTTTAGAGCGGCGGGCGGGCGGGCAGGCACTCCACGCTCTCCCTCCCTCATTGGGTCCGAAGGTGATGAAGTGCAAGACAAACTGCCTCCTAATTCCTTGGCGGGGGGGGGGGGGCGAAATGTTGGATCACAAAGAGCTGTCTCTCCCCAACCCCGGCTCCCATTTTGCTTTATTTAGAGCTTGGAACAGACCAGGTAGCAGGAAGAGTGCCTGCTTTTCAGTGCACCCTCCAACATTTCTCTGGTGAAAATAAGGATGCTTTATTATTATTATTATTATTATTATTATACCCCACCCATCTGACTGTTGCCCCAGCCATTCTGGGTGGCTTTCAAGAAATATAAAATAACATAAGAAAACATTAAACATTAAAGAAACCTTCATACCCTCCAATAGGGAGGTCCTATTTATTATTATTATTATTATTATTATTATTATTATTATTATTATTACTACTAGTAGTAGTATACCCAGCCCATCCGACTGGGTTGCCCCAGTCATTCTGCGTGTTCTTTCAACATATATAAAAAACATAAGAAGACATTAAACATTTTTTAAAAAACCTTCAGACCCTCCAATGGGGATGTCCTTTATTCCTTCTTCTTCTTCTTCTTCTTCTTCTTCTTCTTCTTCTTCTTCTTCTTCTTCTTATTATTATTATTATTATTATTATTATTATTATTATTATTATTCTACCCCCCCAGCCATTCTGGGTGGGCTTTCAACATATAAAATAACATAAGAGAACATTAAGCATTAAAAAAACCCACTCCATACCCTCCCATAGGGATGTCCTTATTATTAGTACTAGTAGTACTGTAGTAGTAGTAGTACAGTGGTACCTCGGGTTACATACGCTTCAGGTTATATACGCTTCAGGTTACAGACTCCGCTAACCCAGAAATAGTACCTCAGGTTAAGAATTTTGCTTCAGGATGAGAACAGAAATCGTGTTCCAGCGGCACGGCAGCAGCAGGAGGCCCCATTAGCTAAAGTGGTGCTTCAGGTTAAGAACAGTTTCAGGTTAAGAACGGACCTCCGGAACGAATGAAATACTTAACCTGAGGTACCACTGTAGTATACTATGCCAGGTCCTCAGGGTCCCTTCCACCTGTACAGTTTGATGGTATCTATGATTCTAACTAGCAGCTCTGGAGCTAACTTTTTTCTAAGGGCAGATTCACACCATGCATTCAGAGCACAGCAAACACACATTTGAAGCACGTTGCCATACCCTCCAACATTTCTCTGATGAAAATAGGGACGCCCTAGTCTGTTGTTGGGACGCGGGTGGCGCTGTGGGTAAAAGCCTCAGCGCCTAGGGCTTGCCGATCGAAAGGTCGGCGGTTCGAATCCCCGCGGCGGGGTGCGCACCCGCTGTTCGGTCCCAGCGCCTGCCAACCTAGCAGTTCGAAAGCACTCCCGGGTGCAAGTAGATAAATAGGGACCGCTTACTAGCGGGAAGGTAAACGGCGTTTCCGTGTGCGGCTCTGGCTCGCCAGAGCAGCGATGTCACGCTGGCCACGTGACCCAGAAGTGTCTGTGGACAGCGCTGGCCCCCGGCTTCTTGAGTGAGATGGGCGCACAACCCTAGAGTCTGTCAAGACTGGCCCGTACGGGCAGGGGTACCTTTACCTTTTACCTAGTCTGTTGTTGTTGTTGTTGTTACCCCAAACAACTGGCTGGGTTGCCCCAACCTCTCTGAGTGGCTACCAACATATATAAAAACATAATAAAACACTAAATATTTTTTTAAAAAAACTTCCCTAGACAGGGCTGCCTTCAGATGTCTTCTAAAGGTTGTATAGTTACTTATCTCCTTGGCTCGGGGGTCGCATAACTCCATACCATCCAACATTTCTCCCATGAAAATAGGGATGACCTAAGGAAAAGCAGGAACATGGGTGGCGCTGTGGGTTAAACCACAGAGCCTAGGACTTGCCAATCGGAAGGTCGGCGGTTTGAATCCCCGCGATGGGGTGAGCTTCCATTGTTCAATCCCTGCTCCTGCCAACCTAGCAGTTTGAAAGCACGTCAAAGTGCAAGTAGATAAATAGGTACCGCTCCGGCGGGAAGGTAAACGGAGTTTCCGTGTGCTGCTCTGGTTCACAAGAAGCGGCTTAGTCATGCTGGCCACATGGCCCAGAAGCTGTACGCTGGCTCCCTTGGCCAATTAAGCGAGATGAGCGCCGCAACCCCAGAGTCGGTCACAACTGGACCTAATGGTCAGGGGTCCCTTTACCTTTACTAAGGAAAAGCAGGACATTCTGGGATCAAATCGGAAACCAGGACGGCTTCTGTAAATCAGGGGCTGTCCCTGGAAATGAGGGACACATGGAGGGCCTGTCCTATATGCTGGAATATGTCACCTGCTTTAGTTATATACCCCCATGTTAAGACTCAACAAGGGCGCCAACTAGAACTTGCATGCCAGCAGTGGTGTAGCATGGGGGGTGCAGGGGGGCCGGCCGCACTGGGCGCAACATCTGGGGGGGGCGCTCGCACTCGCAGCTCTCTGCCCCTACCTGGCTCACTCACTCTCTCTCACTGCAGTGCTGGCTGTGCGAATCCGATCCGAGCCGCCGGGTCACCGCCCACTGTGGAGGGGAGGGTGCCAGGCGTGCAGTGCGGTGTGGAGAGAGAGCGAGGGACTATCTGGGGGAGGGACAGTGCAGCGGCGGGCACAAATTACTTGCCTTGCCCCGGGTGCTGACAACCCACGCTACGCCACTGCATGCCAGTTTTCTGTGGGTTGCCACAACGCTCTGTCCATCACAGGGGCAACGGGTCGTTCTTTCCTGCTACGGATAGATACCAAAGTAGGCTTCACTAGGGGTGGCTTGGAAAGGCATGTTCAGATTGTTGCCTCCTCTGTGTGGCAGGCAGGAGCCCATGGATGTTTGAAACCAGGGGTGCCCAAACCTTTTTTCAAAGAGGGCCAGATTTGATGAAGTGAACATGCATGAGTGCCGACCAAAGTTGTTGAGCTTTTTTAAGGATTTTACCCCAGGACATATACCGCCATGGGGGCCAGATAAGGCCCCCCCCCCCCAAAAAAAACGAACTTTGGACATACCTGTTCTAAACGAAGGAGTTGGGAGCACTTGACAAACAGTTCCTGGATTCCAGTCTTTGGCATAAATCATCCGATCAGATCTCCCTATATGATTTTGGACTGCCAATATTCCCTGGCCATTGTGAAAGGTGAGAGGGGAGCGACGCAAGGTGACAGCAACATGCCAAATGGCCGGGTTCCAAGTCCTTTCCTGCTCTGCAGGATCAAACTTGAAAGCATGACTTCAAGGAAAGAGGCGGTCCAGGAAGACAGCAAATGGTACACCTTGGTGGAGGGGGAGAGGAGCTTGTCCTTCACCTAGAAAATGTGGATTCAAAATCACGGTTTTCTATTTCCCCCTGCTGTTTTTCCTTGGGGAAATCTGCCCTGTGCTGCTGAAGTCAAGCCGCGTGAAGTGTAGGTGGGTTCCCACTAGGCAAGACACACTGATAACAGCAAGAACCTTTTTTGAACTTACAGAACTGGACAACAGGGGCAAAGAAACTGCTTATATACATTTCAGAAGGCCTGAGCCACTCCCACTCCCAATGTGATTGGCCGTCTAAACTGCCAGGCTGCGAATCATGACTCAGAGTTTAAGGCCCAAATCCTGAAATGTTCTGTGATTGGATATCATGTATCCAATTAGAACACAGAATCCTTAGTCCAGACTCAAGCTCAGGCAAACACAGACCACCGAATACATAACACTGCGGAAAATTCGGTTGACATTTGCTCCGATTCAGCAGTAAGGAGAGGGTTTTCCCTTGGGGAGGGGAACAAACAGAAGTGTGGATGAGGCCCTAGGAAGAGCAAAGTCAGGGCTGTCATTTGAAGAGCAACTCCTCCCTTAAATCTGTAGGTAGGGGAAAAGATTTCTCAGATGCCAGGGCTGCAGGAGGAAAACTGTCCTGTCAGATCTCTGTGGCAGAAATCACCAGGGTTTGTCACCTCAGAAACGTTTGACTCCTGACAGGAAGAATTCGAAATCGACGAGATCAGAGATTCACAGAAGATTGGGAAAAGTTTACAGAATATATGCATAACTTAAGTGAAAAACAAATAACACTTGTAAGCTTTAATGAAGCTCTGTAAAAAAGAAATGCTAGAATTTGAGTGAAATAAGATTTAACTTATAAATAATAATAGGTGAGATTTCAGAAATGTGTAAGAAATTAAGAAGGGAAGGAGTACCAGCCAAGTTGAGGGAAGTCAAAAAAAGAGAGATTGGATGTAAAAAATTGTATGAAATGTATCAATTTGTTTTATTTGTAAACTGAATAAAAATTATATATATATATAAAAGAAACGTTTGACTCATAGCTGCCCTGTGTGTGGAGACTCCCAAGGCAATCTGGAGTACCGTATTTTTCGCTCTATAAGACACACTTTTTCCCTCCTAAAAAGTAAGGGAGAAATGTGTGTGCGTCTTATGGAGCGAATGCAGGCTGTGGAGCTAATCTCAGAAGCCAGAACAGCGAAAGGGATCGCTGCGCAGCACTCCCTCTCGCTGTTCTAGTTTCTGGTTTAGCCACGCTCTGTCCTTTCCACCTCCCGCAAAAGCCAGCAAGAGCCACGCTCCCTTTAAAGAGCCAAGCGGAGCGTGTGTGCAGCTCTTGGGGGCTTTTCCCTGAGGAGGGAGAAGGGCAACCCGTCAGTGATGGGCTGCACTTCTCCCTCCTCGGGGAAAAGCCCGCAAGCACCGCACACACGCTCCACACGGCTCGTGAAAGGGAGCGCTGAGCAGAGCCTGGGATGCACACAGGATCCACTCAGCGCTCCCTTTAAATAATATTTTCCCCCTCTAAAAACTAGGTGCATCTTATGGAGCGAAAAATATGGTATCTTTCTGGGCAGTGAAGTGCCCTCAGGTTCTAGGCTGGAACCACCTACTCAGGCGTAGCTCCTAAGCAGCTATAGAGAACCATAGAACCATAGCACTGTACAGTTGGAAGGGCCCCCGTGGCTCATCTAGTCCGAAGACCAGCTATGCAGGAATATGCAGTTGTACCATACGGGGATCGAACCTGCAACCTTGGCGTTATCAGCATGATGCTCTAACCCAGTGTTCCCCAACCTTGGGCCTCCAGCTGTTTTTGGACTACAATTCCCATCATCCATGACCACTGGTCTTGCTAGCGAGGGATGATGAATATAATAGTGGGGGGGAAATACATATGCATTATGTTAAAGAAAACAGCATGCAACAATGTGTACATTTGTCAAAATCGCATAAGAACATGTTAATTGGGAGATATGTTAATTTGTAGCACTGTAGTGGAGCAGAGATTTGCAGGGATGAAGTCCTTGCACAGCAGGAACAAGGAGGAACGTGTCCAGAGGAGGGCAACCAAAATGGTCAAAGGCCTGGAAACGATGCCTTATGAGGAACGGCTAAGGGAGCTGGGCATGTTTAGCCTGGAGAAGAGGAGGTAAAGGGTGATATGATAGCCATGTTCAAATATATAAAAGGATGTCACATAGAGGAGGGAGAAAGGTTGTTTTCTGCTGCTCCAGAGAAGCGGACACAGAGCAATGGATCCAAACTACAAGAAAGAAGATTCCACCTAAACGTTAGGAGGAACTTCCTGACAGTAAGAGCTGTTCGACAGTGGAATTTGCTGCCAAGGAGTGTGGTGGAGTCTCCTTCTTTGGAGGTCTTTAAGCAGAGGCTTGACAATCATATGTCAGGAGTGCTCTGATGGTGTTTCCTGCTTGGCACGGGGTTGGACTCGATGGCCCTTGTGGTCTATTCCAACTCTATTCTATTCTGATTCTAGGTCATCTCCAGAGTCATTGTCATGCAATCCTCTGAATTCCAACTTCCTTTATTGTGAGAAATCAAAATGTCATAAAATAAGGAGCAAGCTTTCGAGTCCAACAGAACTCTGCACCACGTTGGATGCTAAGCAAACCAGGAGGCAGGGGAAGGGGGAAGCTGGTTTGATATTGAAGCCATAATGTAAAAAAACCATATCCCCTTAGAAGGGGCATGGCTACAGGGGCTATAATAAAAAGCGTCTGCACTTCAGAATTCACCACTAGCCTTCTACCTAGCGAGGAACACATTTCTGCCTTGGAACAATCCATCATTCTCAACCAGACTTCTTAGCAGGCCAGCCATCCAGGCTAACTCCTAAAACGGATCTCTAAAGGGCCCAGTTGTATCACTGTGGACCCAGGATCATTCCATCAAATGGAGTTTATACCAAAATGGCATGAAAGACATAGTCATGGTGCTATGTTTGTGTGTCAAGCTCCTTGCGTGCCTGGAATGCTAAACCCTGAACCCAAGCACCGACCGAATTTGGGCACTTGGTCACACAGCTGCTGAAATGCCCCCCCCCCCATGAAACTGCACTAATCGAAAGCAGCTCACACATACAGTGGTACCTCAGGTTACATACGCTTCAGGTTACAGATGCTTCAGGTTACAGACTCTACTAACCCAGAAATATTCCTCGGGTTAAGAACTTTGCTTCAGGATGAGAACAGAAATCGTGCTCCGGTGGCACGGTGGCAGCGGGAGGCCCCATTAGCTAAAGTGGTGCTTCAGGTTAAGAACAGTTTCAGGTTAAGAACGGACCTCCGGAACGAATTAAGTACTTAACCCGAAGTACCACTGTATCTGAGAAATCTTTCCACATGAGGCTTGGGTTGTTGTTGTTTTGGAGTGGGCGCTTAATTTCTAGCAAATGAAAATTGGGGGAGGGGTGTTATTTCTTAGATGAAATGATTGGCTGGAACTTCTTCTTCTTCTTCTTCTTCTTCTTCTTCTTCTTCTTCTTCGGTGATCCCTCGTAGCCAAGTAAGATTGTCTTCCATAAACACAGTTTTAACAACAAGTCCATAAGTGACTGTGGAGGCCAATTCTGGACCCACACGTCCTTCCACAGTGGGGGCATTGGTTCCCGTGCGGGAGTTGATCACAGTGTGGATTTGCCAAGCGTGCCTTCCTCCTAGCCCATTTCTCCCTTTCGCCCTGAGTTCACGTGTCTTCAAAGCCATGTGATGATACTGTTTCTATGGCTGCTGTTTCAGTCATTGCTCGAAGCGCAACTAGTCTGCTGCATCCCAGCACAACAAGGCTGGGTTTTCGCTTGGCCTAGGAGGCCGTGATTGACAAAGGGGCAAGGAGAAGCGGCCAATATGCCGCAAGAGTTTTGGAACTGCTTTATCAAGGCTATCGGCAGAGGGACTCGTGAATGCTGGGGTGGCTTTCTGGTCTGTGTATGCGACTGTCAGGGGACTCCTGAAAAGATCACATTTGTTTTAGGTGGTGGTGGTATTTGAAGACCACCGACAAGACAATAGGAGCAGCAGGCATAGTTTTCAACTTACAGATTTGAAAATAAGGGACCAGCAGCCTTGAAAATAAGGGATCAGCTCTGTCTCATCTCCATCTGATCCCTTATTTTCAAGGCTGCTGGTCCCTTATTTTCAGAGATGGAAGTGGTCAAGAAAGTTTAATATCTTGGGATTATACTAACTCCCAAGAGTATTGATCTTTTTCAAAATAATTATGTACCAGTTTGGAATAAGATTAGGAAGGACCTGGAAGTGTGGGGAAGAATGAAGTTGTCATTTTGGGGAAGAATAGCAACGGTAAAAATGAGTGTGCTACCAAAAATGTTGTTTTTATTTCAATCAATACCAATAATTAAAGGTGTGATGATATTTAAAGAATGGCAAAGAGTATTATCAAGATATATCTGGCAGGACAAGAAGCCTAGAATAAAATTTAAGATTTTAACAGATGCAAAAGATAGAGGAGGCTTTGCCCTGCCAGACCTAAAGTTATATTTTGAGGCTGCATGTCTTTGCTGGGTGAAAGAATGGATAAAGTTGGAAAATTCAGAACTTTTGGACTTAGAAGGTTATGATAATAGATTTGGTTGGCACGCATATTTATGGTATGAGGAAAAAAGAGTGCATAAAGGTTTTGAAAATCACATTTTCCGAGGTCCGCTGATTGAAGTATGGAATAGGTACAAAAATATATTAGAGTTTAACACTCCATTCTGGCTGTCGCCATTGGAGGTAATGAGTGTCAAGAAGATCAATATGACAGGGAGTTGGATTACATATGAGAATTTAATTATAAAAGAAGGAAATAAATGGAAATTGAAACCATACAATGAAGTTAAAGAATATGTGTATGATTGGTTACATTACTTCCAAGTGAATGCGATGTTTAAAAAAAGAGATGCTGGAAAGAGGTTTTCAAGATGAAAAATCTAGATTTCAAAAAGAAATTGTGAATAATGATGTTAAAATTTTATCTAAAATGTATAAATTATTACTTGAGTGGCATACTAAGGATGAAGAGGTTAAAGTCGCAATGATTCAGTGGGCCAAAGATTTTGGTTATAATATTCAATTTGATGATTGGATAAGACTGTGGAAAGAAGGAATGAAATTTACTGCATGTACTACAATAAAAGAAAATGTTATGAAAATATTATATAGATGGTATGTTACACCAGTAAAACTTGGAAAGATGTATAAAGTTAGTAATAAATGTTGGAAATGTCAGGAGAAAGAAGGAACATTCTATCAGATGTGGTGGGAATGTAAAAAAATGAAAGGTTTCTGGGAAATGATTTACAATGAATTGAAAAAAATGTTGAAATATACTTTTGTTAAGAAACCAGAAGCTTTTCTGTTAGGAATACTAAGAAATGACATAAAAAAGAATGATGAGAAGTTGTTTTTATATGCAGTAACAGCGGCAAGAATTTTGCTGGCACAAAAATGGAAACAGGAATAAATCCCGATGAAAGAAGAATGGAGAATGAAGTTGATGGAATACGCAGAATTAGACAAACTAACGGGGAGAATTCGGAACCGGCGAGACCAAAAATTTACCAAAGACTGGAATAAATTTGCAGAGTATATTAAAAATGTATGTGAAGGACAATTAACGTTTGTAGGCTTTCAAGAAGCTCTGTGATAATAATGGAAAGAAATATTGTTTTATAATAATTGTTAAGATTAATTTGGTTTAAAAAACCCCCAATACAGATGGAAGAAATGTGAATAATTGTGATAACATGGAAAATTTCCAGATAAGACTGAAGGAAGTCTGAAAGTGGAAAGATTAGAATTGGATGTATATTTTGAATGGAATGTTTTTCCTTTATTGTTATATTTGAAAATTTTATAAAAAAATAAAAAAAATTTAAAGAAAATAAGGGATCAGCAGCCAAAATAAGGGATTTTCAGAGCTCAGCTATGTTCAACTTCTGAGCCCCTCCCAGCCAAAGGCAGAAAGCCCAGCCAGCAGCCAAACGAAGCCTCAAGCGGTGGTTCCCACAGCGCAGCAACCCGGCAAAGGGGATGCAGCAAGGAAAACCACCGTCACCTCTCTGCTGGGAAGTGCTGAGCAAAGGCGAGTCCCCAGGCAACGCGGCTGATTTGATTGGCACAACCCATGCAAGCTCCACCCCCCAGTCATTCTTAGACTCCTTATTGGGTGAGCAACGCAGCCAAGCAACACAGTTGTAGACTCCTTATTGGGTGAGCAACGCAGCCAAGCAACACAGTTGGAGCCTCCCTCCTCCCTGGCCGGCAGGGAGGGAGGGAGAGGAGCTGCTTCCTTTGAAACCCAGGAAATTTAAGGGACATCATCAATAAGGGACAACAGTGGGACACGGCGCTGGGATAAGGGAGTTTCCCGCCAAATAAGGGACGGTTGACAGCTATGGCAGCAGGATGCCAGCCTTTATTCTTCCGTGTAGGATTCTGCCTTTCTAGGATGAAAGCCATGCCCTCAACTGAAGGTTTTGAAGGCAAGAAGATTATTTGACCTCTGGGAAAGGCCTTCAAAAGGAGAAAATGCCTTGGCCAAAGGAGTACTCAGCCCTACGTTCCAACCACAGGGAAAGGAGAACGAAGGACACAAATCTCCTGAGAAATTGCAAGTCAGTCAGAAAGAAATCTTGGAGGCACTTCAAACGCTTTGCCAATAATTCACGCAATGAAGGCTTCCCACCCCCGCCGCCCATTTCTTCATTTGCCAAGTACATAGAGAGCAGAATGTTCTCCATTGTGTCGGCACACCACAGTAAGTTGCGTTTGACAAGGGAAGGTCAGCTGCCAGGGACCTTTCTTCAGAAGCTACTCCCTTGTTCTCATTCCTGTCCTTTGGCTTATGCTCTGCAGCAGTCAGGCTGGCAGGTCCAGCTACAGAGCAAAACAGATCCACCACAGCTACCAACTCTATTGGTTTTTTCCGCATCCAAGGGCGAAACGGGAAGTCCGTGCAGGAGCAAAGGGCAACCTGTCCTTGCCTACTAACTGCTCCATGGCACTGGCCTCCCAGCGCTGAATGACCAGGAACAAATGCAGTTAAGCCAAGAGAAGATCGTGTTCCATGTGGAGTTCTGAGCAGGCTGAAAAATGGCATTGATGTGGAAGAGAGAACGAAAGCGATCTGTATGGCCTGGTGACCAGTTTAAGATTCTAACTGCTGATCCCATCTCCTTTACTGATTTTTTTTAAGTGAAGGGTTGAAGGCGTGATTTTAACTGCTGCTGCTGCTGTTGTTGTTGTCTTCTCTACCCTGCCCATCTGACTGGGTTTCCCCAGCTACTCTGGGCAGCTTCCAACATATATAAGAACATAATAAAACATTAAACATTTAAAAAGATCTTCCGTAAACAGGGATATCTTATAAAGGTTGTATAGTTACTTATCTCCTTGGCTCAGGGGTTGCATAATTTCATATGCTGCAACATTTCTCCAATGAAAATAGGGAAGTCCTAAGAAAAAGCGGGTGGCGCTGTGGTGTAAACCACTGAGCCTTGGGCTTGCCGATGAGAAGGTCGGTGGATCGAATCCCCGCCATGGGGTGAGCTCCCGTTGCTCGGTCCCTGCTCCTGCCAACCTAGCAGTTCGAAAGCATGTCAAAGTGCAAGTAGATAAATAGGTACCTCTCTGGCAGGAAGGTAAACGGGGTTTCCGTGCGCTGCTCTGGTTCACAAGAAGTGGCTTAGTCATGCTGGCCCCATGACCCGGAAAAACTGTCTGCGGACAAACGTTGACTCCCTCAACCAGTAAAGCGAGATGAGCGCCGCAACCCCAGAGTCATTTGCGACTGGACTTAACGGTCAGGGGTCCCTTTACCTTTTAAGGAAAATGAATACGTATAGAGGTGCAAACTCAGGCTAATTTCCAAAGAGAAAGTCACTCTGTAAGCCAGGCATAGGCAAACTCAGCCCTCCAGATGTTTTGAGACTACAATTCCCATCGTCCCTGACAACTGGTCCTGTTAGCTAGGGGTGATGGAGTTGTTGTCCCAAAACTTCTGGAGGACCGAGTTTCCCTATGCCTGCTGTAAGCAAAGTAAAAAAAAAAAAAAGTTTAAAAACATATGTGTGGGGAGGGAAATCTGGGACCCCATTCAGAAGGTCATGAGCTTGGACCCCTTGGCTACCCTCTAACCACCCCTGGAAGGAGAGTTTGACCTGTGTAAATGCTGCAAACATTGCTATATGTATAGTCAACGTGTGTGACTGCAAGGACATTTTAATTTGCATGTATGCAGTCAGTTCGAAAGCACGTCAAAGTTCAAGTAGATAAATAGGTACCGCTCCAGCGGGAAGGTGAACGATGTTTCCGTGCGCTGTTCTGGTTCGCCAGTAGCGGCTCAGTCATGCTGGCCACATGACCCGGAAGCTGTACACAGGCTCCCTCGGCCAATAAAGCGAGATGAGCGCCGCAAGCCCAGAGTCGGCCATGACTGGACCTAATGGTCAGGGGTCCCTTTACCTTTACCTTTTATGCAGTCAACGTGCGCATAGTTATTTCTGCTTAGGCTGCTGCCTTGATTTCTTTCTCCATATCTGCATGACCATCAGAGTTGAAGGCGCTGCAGGGAATGTGACAATATGTGCCCACCAGCACTTCTTCTTTGATGATCACTCGTATTGCATGAACATGGTCTTAACAGTGAGTCCGTAAGTGACTGTGAAGGCCAATTCTGGATTCACACATCCTTCCACAGTGGGGACATAGGTTTCTGAATGGGAGTTGATCATGGTGAGGGTTTGCCAAATGTACCTTCCTCTTAGCATGTTTCTCCATTTCATCCTAAGTTCGAGCATCTTCAAAGCCCATGATACCTGTGGTAAAGGCTGTTCTCCAACTGGAGCGCTCGCAGGCCAGTGTTTCCCAGTTGTCGGTGTTTGTACTACATTTTTTTAGATTTGCCTTGAGAGAGTCTTTAAACCTCTTTTGTTGACCACCACTTTCCATTTTTAAGCTCGGAACAGAGTAATTGCTTTGGAAGATGATAATCAGTCACCCAAACAACATGAGGTTGGGGTTGGCCCAAAAGGAAATTAACTGTTGAATCCAATTTCAAACCCGATTTTTGAAATTTCATACATCTGTTTGGGATTTTGGCATTCCTCTGTCTAGATTTTGAATGGAAGAGGAGCTTGTTGATTTCTTGAACATTACTGGGTTTTGGGGGTTTTTTTGGGGGGGTTATTTTGCATTGAAATAAATGCTCATGGGAGTACTGTTATTACATTACACATTCATGTACCAGAATTCTATGGCTCAAATATGTTTCCTCACAAGGGTAATCTCTAAACTACATACTATGAACTTGGATTTGAGGATAGTTGTAATCTTACCTATGGGAGTGCAGGGAGTGAGAGTTTTAAATGGGATTAGTAATATTTTTCTGTTTTAAAGGCTTGTTTTTTTATTTTAAATTATTTTCAGCGATATAAAATATTACACTAAGTTCTTCCATAACAAATAAACCATGAATTTAAACAATGTACTTAGTTTTCTCATTTCATTTCAAGCAGGTCTGCCAACATATTTTCCTACACACTTCTGGCAGTCTCTGGTTTCAAGAAGCAAAGCCTTCAAAGTCTTCTAAATAGAAATGAAAAAGAAAGAAATTGTCTGTTTGTGCAAGTCCCTTAGCTTGCTTTTAACTTCATTGTTACAGCTAGAAACCATAGCTTTGACAACCATTGTTCTACACTTACTCCTTCCAATTTTTTATTTTTTATTCAAAACCCGGCAGTCATCATTCTTGGTGGCTGTTTTTGAGAATTGAATTGGTTGACCCACAAATACTGTCCTGATCTGCCTTGAAGAAGGATGGATTAATAAACAAATGTATTATTGTTTTTCTCATGGCATGACAACATATGCAGAGCATGGCTGTTCAGGTATTCTGTGTCAGCATCGCCCTTGAAGCCAGTGACACCAACTGGACTCATACACTTCAGCCCCGACTGGGCTAGGCGAGCTGGGTAGCACTTCCAGAGACCACCTTCTGCACAGGAACAGGTCAAAGTGCTGTGGACTCACAGCTTAGAGTTGTGAGCACCAGATTCACTCCAACAAGAAGACAGTCGTCGCACAGCAGAGTATAGCAGAGTACAGCAGAGCATAAACGACTCGGAGAGCAGCTCTGTAGAATATCTTCTTTATTCTGTCTACATCTATAATACACAACTATATACAGAGCTAAATGATGTCTAAATGAAAAATGCTGAGTGTCTGCAGCTGCTCTTAGCAGCAACCTTATCTATACACACAATCTCTCTCTAACACTCAGTCTCTCTCTCTCTCTCTTTGATGTGAGGCTGGAGCAGAATAAGCAGAGAGCAGGAACCGCCCCCTCCTCTCTGGAGAATCAGCAGAGAACATCAGTAGATTATTGGATATGGGAGGGGTGAAATCTCCTCATTCTGTGGAAAGTGGCACTTAATAATCCTTGCCTATACAGTGGTACCTCAGGTTACATACGCTTCAGGTTACAGACTCTGCTAACCCAGAATAGTACCTCAGGTTAAGAACTTTGCTTCAGGATAAGAACAGAAATTGGGCTCCGGCAGTGTGGCGGCAGCAGGAGGCCCCATTAGCAAAAGCGGTGCTTCAGGTTAAGAACAGTTTCAGGTTAAGAACAGACCTCCGGAAAGAATTAAGTACTTAACCCGAGATACCACTGTATATGCAAAATGAAGCTTCAAGCTTCAAGCTTGGGCATGACACAATGATGAAAGCAACAACCACTACAGGAGGCTACCGGGCACGCCTAAGGATGGGCAGATCTGTCCCTTTTGGTTTCTCTGAGTTTCTTGTTTTTCCAGTATTAACTTCAGTTCACCATATTTCTGCATCAACATGCAAATCTTTTCCTTTTTTTAAAAAAAAGCACTCTTGAAAATTTGTCAAAGCGTTAATGCACATTTCTCCTAAATTGCATGTTTTTGGTATGCAATTTTGCCCAATGCACACATTTTTGCAAGCGATTTCCCCCAATACAATGCTCTGTGTTACTTTCAGTAATGCATACATTTCTATGCACACTTTTCCTTCGTGTGTGCATTTTAGTGTGCATTTTTGTGCTCTGAGAATTGCATGGCAAAATTTGGAAAAGGGCAGCTTTCGTGGGACAGCCGCATTCTGGTGTGCATATTGTTTCCGATGTGCAAATCAGGTAAGGATGCATTAAAATGCCAACTGGACCAAATTTCTCTAGAACTCCTAGATAAGCCTCATGTACTGGGGTAGCCTCTGGAGTTGCTGGAGCCCATGTGAATCTGCCGGAATCTGACCTTTTTCAAAGCAGAACCATAGACCCTCCAAGTGTCTCTATTTTCCAGGGACAGTTCCAGATTTAGAGAAGCCACCCTGTTTTCTGATTTGATCATGGAATGTCCCGTTTTTCCTTAGGACACCCCTATTTTCACTGGAGAAATGTTGGAGGGGATGTCTCTATTTTCATGCAAAAGAAATGTTGGAGAGTACGGAACCAGAATTTTTCACCCATCTCTACTGCAGGGACAATGAAATAGGGCAGAAGAGTTTTTTAAAAAAGCAAAAGCAGCCACAATAACAGCAAAATAAGGATAAACACTTTGTAAAAATAAATGAGAAGCCCCAGAACATGCAGCTAACCACTGGTTATCAACACTTCGTTCCAAAACCTTTCCCCGGCTGACGCAATATATTTCAAGATCTGTGCTACAACTTCCTTATTATCATGGTTGGTGCAGCCAAGTAGTGAGAATGGGAAGGAACTGATAGGGTACACTGGCATTGCGGAAAATATTTCATCCTCTTTCATAAGGAAGAGATCCTACTTTTTATTTCCTGAACAGAGGGAAGAGTACATGTAGTATAATGAGTTTGGACAGCTTGACAAAGCCTAGGGTTGAGCTGGATAGGTTTGAACCTCAGCATCAAAAAAACAAAGATCATGGCTACTGGTCCCATCACCTCCTGGCAAATAGAAGGGGAAGAAATGGAGGCAGTGGAAGATTTTACTTTCTTGGGCTCCATGATAACTGCAGATGGTGACAGCAGCCACGAAATTAAAAGACGCCTGCTTCTTGGGAGAAAAGCAATGACAAACCTAGACAGCATCTTAAAAAGCAGAGATATCACCTTGCCAACAAAGGTCCGTGTAGTTAAAGTATGGTTTTCCCAGTAGTGATGTATGGAAGTGAGAGCTGGACCATAAAGAAGGCTGATCGCCGAAAAATTGATGCTTTTGAATTATGGTGCTAGAGGAGACTCTTGAGAGTCCCATGGACTGCAAGAAGATCAAACCTATCCATTCTTAAGGAAATCAGCCCTGAGTGCTCACTGGAAGGACAGATCCTGAAGCTGAGGCTCCAATACTTTGGCCACCTCATGAGAAGAGAAGACTCCCTGGAAAAGACCCTGATGTTGGGAAAGATGGAGGGCACAAGGAGAAGGGGACGACAGAGGACGAGATGGTTGGACAGTGTTCTCAAAGATACCGACATGAGTTTGACCAAACTGTGGGAGGCAGTGGAAGACAGAAGTGCCTGGCGTGCTCTGGTCCATGGGGTCACGAAGAGTCGGACATGACTAAACAACTAAACAACAACAGGGTTGAGCTGAGGTCTCTAAACTTAGGCCAGGCTACCTTTCCCATGCTCTGCCCCATCCTGAGAAGAGTGGATATTTTAAAAGGGTCAGTCCTCTGGCCTGGAGTTCTCTGGTCAGCTCTCTGTCTGCTCCCAGCTTGTGCGTTGCCTGCCTTGCTGAACAGGTGACAAGGATGGCAAAGCCCAAAGTCACCAACAAAATGATCCCGTCCATTTCTCGCCTAATGAGCAGTTCTGTGCAACTCCAAAACTTGATATCTTGTGTGTGCGATACGAGAAATATATTCCTATGGCGGTTACACATTACTATGCGCAACCTGCAAAACTCTAATGTTACAATAAAGAATTATCTCCACTGGATTGATACATTAATGAACTATTCGATCTAACCTAATCTAAAATCTGGGCTTAGAATTTAGAAAATGTGGGAGAGCCTCCTTGAGATTCCTTTAAAAATAAACAGGGTAACCTCTAGCAAATGCATATATTTCGATGTTATTATAGTCCCAGAAGCCAGCTCATTCAAGATCACAACTCCCATTCATTGAACTTGAACTTCCCAGTAAATTGTGTCCAAAGTCACTTTGTGGAATGAGAGCTAAAAACTAACTCTAAAGTTTGTCCTACGCCCAGCTGACAAGCACAGCAGTTGGCACCCAGTTCTTTGTATTCCTCATGAAAATCTAGCTGCCAGGATCTGAACATAGCACAGCAAAGGCACAAAACACAGCACAGTCATTTAAAATCAAGTGCGATTAACTCAGAAGGTTAAACTAAACAGTCAGAATTTGAAATCTGGACTTAGGCACACCAATCTTGATCTCTGTAAGTCAGAAAGCAAATGCATCACATTTAAATCGACCCAACAGTAAACAAGCAAGCAAAATCACATTCACGGTCCATTCCTAAATCTTAAATCTGACTCAAAATTCTGATTATTATTATTATTTTACCAGGCAGCAATAATCACCCCCATCACACCACCCCCTAAATTGCTAGGTTTTTCTTTCCTAGCACATTCCTTTTATATTCGCCGAGTCCCTCTTTTTGTATTTCTGCTTTCACAGTTCCCCAACACCACCATTCATTCCTCCCCCCATAGAAATTGTGTGGATTGCCTTTTTCTTTTGGCTGCTTCTCTTCTTGTGACTTTACTATATGGTGAAGTCAATCTGGAAGGTCACCTCTTTCATCAAGTATTCGATTTGCATCCAAAATTGTATGTACATGAAAAATGTGGTTGTGTGTCGCACCTAGCTGCAGACGCAGATGAAATTCTGTGGAAAGCCTGATGCACGCTAACCTTTGCAGATGGCTCAGCTATTGCTGAAAAATGGATTGCTTAATAAAGCATATCATCCGACATATTTGCTGCTTGGCTAGCCAAATAGAAGTTGTTTTTTGCACAAATTTCCTTGTCAAATTTGTCAATGTTCATGTCATTTTTGCTTTAGGTCACAGAGCAAGGTGCAAAATCTTGGCATCTTTACTAGTTGCAAGCCAATTTCGGCTATTTCTAACAATGGAGTGGATTTCTCCCGAGGTTCAGGCATCCCACTTATAGAGGGAGAGGGAAAAATCAGGGCTGTAGAAAGCAGGGGACTTTTTAAAAAGGAAGAAAGAATCACCTGGCGCACGGGGAAAGGCTGTTTTGTTTTGTTTTTTAAAAGGATAAATATTTGCACTCCTATTCAAGAAATCTCCCGGAAAGACAGTGGTGAGAAAGGGGCCTTTTATCCCTTTAAATGATTTATTCTGTTCAGCCATGTAGTTTCAAGAGGGTTTTGCTGCATGTAGATTACTTGCTTGCCTGCACAGAAAATGTATTCCTTTGTACATGGAAATTTACAGGACAGGAAAGAACTAAAAGGAAACGATGGAGTGTTTCTCAGGTAGTGTGCCCCCTTCTCTAATATATACAACACACTTGTATTGCCCCCCATCTTATTAAATGTTCCTGCTGATTTTGCTCTTCGAAGGGCTTATGCACCTAGCTTTGTGGTTGTCCTCCCCTTTGGGGTCTGTTCTCTCCCCGGGACAGAGGTATTATTTATTTTCTCTTTTTGTACACAGTTGCCCCTGGCCAGCAGAGAAAATGAGTGCAGATACCACAATCGTCAAGATTTAACAGGTGTCCTGAGAAGTCTTTTAGAGACGGGAGGACAGAACTGTGCTGTGACTGGCAAGTTTCCCTTCTGTCTCCATGATGGAGAGGTCAGGCAAAAAGTCTTGGGGTCATGGTGGAAATTTAGCTGTGAAAAGGGCAAATTCCATGCTAGGAATAATTAGGATTGGAACTGAAAATAGCCATATTCTACTCTGCTTGTTAAGTTACTGGCTTCTTGAACTTGGCAACACCTTTCCTGATCAGTGGCGTACATTCTAGCTGAACTTTTATTCTTATATATTTTTCAAATTACCCCAAAACATTCAGGAGAAATTTGACCCTCTCAACCAGTGCCGGATTTACGTATAAGCTAAACAAGCTATAGTTTAGGGCCCTGTACTCTTGGGGATCCCCTCCCCCCCAAATTTCACTATTAATATACTTCTTCTTAATTGTATTTCAGTTCAACAATTACTTTGATAAAATACATATTTTGTTATGTGCAAATGGCTTTAAATACCTATTAGGTCCATAAATTACCATATAGCATATATTCAACACAAAAAACAGTGACAATTTGTTGTTGACAAAGGACAGCTGGACATATAAAGGACACCAATACCTTCAGTAGCTTAGGGCCTCATCAAACCTAAATCCAGACCTGCTCTCAACTTTCCCTTCAACTTCATTGTTGATGGTGGTGGTGGTGGTGTGGTGATGATTAATACCCTGCCTATCTGGCTGGGTTTCCCCAGCCACTCTGGGCGGCTCCCAACAGATCACCAACAACAATAATAAAAAAGCAACAACATCAAACATTAAAACCTTCCCTAAACAGAGCTGTCTTCAGATGTCTTCTAAAAGTCAGAGAGTTGTTTATTTCCTTGGCATTTGGTGGGAGGGCGTTCCACAGGGCGGGTGCCACTACCGAGAAGGCCCTTTGCCTGGGCCACTCAAAGTTGATGGGCGTTGCCATTCAAATAGGGTGTGTTCACAATGCCTTGTGATCGATTGTGTGGGGCAGGGCTTACCTGCCCCCCAATATTTTATTCAAGCTGGCACCCCTGGTTCCAAGGCACTGTCATGAAGGGTATATTGGCATTCTGACTTAATTGGGATCCAAAAGACATCTGCCCTGCTGATGTGAGGGTGTCTAAAGTCACTCATCATTGCAATGTTTCCTTCTTGGGTTGCCTTCCTTACTTTCTCTTCCCGTTTCCCATTCATTTTCACTGTTTTGATCAGGTGGGTGAAAGTACCGGTATGTCCCAGCGGTATTAAATTACTTTATAAGCTTGGAATTGCCACCTTTGAAGGAGCTGGCTTGTAATGTTTTGGGCCCTGTGCTGTCTTTGACACACAGACCAACACAACCAATACGCAATTTCCTGTCTATGGGTTATCTCCGTCAGGTCGGCGGTTCGAATCCCCACAGCGGGGTGCGCTCCCGTTGCTCGGTCCCAGCACCTGCCAACCTAGCAGTTCGAAAGCACCCCCGGGTGCAAGTAGATAAATAGGGACCGCTTACTAGCGGGAAGGTAAACGGCATTTCCGTGTGCTGCGCTGGCTCGCCAGATGCAGCTTGTCACGCTGGCCACATGACCCGGAAGTGTCTTCGGACAGTGCTGGCCCCCGGCCTCTTAAGCGAGATGGGCGCGCAACCCCAGAGTCGGACACGACTGGCCCATACAGGCAGGGGTACCTTTAACTTTACCTAATATATTCTAATATGCTATATTGCACTATATCTATGCCCCCCTTAGCACTGACAGTTCTGCTGTACCAGATCTTGGCTTGAAGGCTCTTTCCTTTGTATCTCCTCTACCAAAAATTACAGACACTTTTATTTAAATGTGTAACATTAAGGTTTTTTGGAGGATGCAGTTTTAATGTGCCATATCTTTTAGTTTTATATCTGTTAGGTGGGGTTTTTTTTTTTGGTGTGTCTATATAGGTTGGTGGCACTATGTTTTGTTTTGTTTTTTGTTACTGCTTTTAGAAATTATTTGTTTGCATTTTTACTGACGATATCATATCGTTTTAGGGTTACAGTGTATATTGTTCTTATTAGTAGCATTCCTTTACTAGATAGTGTCAACATTTTTTCACATCTTTGACTGTACTGCAAATAAAAACACTGGGGACGTCAAAGAAAATGGAAATGGAATTCTCTCATTAGCAAATCCTGATGTCTTACAGTGCAGTCCTATGTCTATTCAGAAGTCCCATTGAATTTAATGGGGCTTATTTCCAGATAGGGATGGAGGATAAATTTGATACAGATGGTATTTAGAGGTGAACTAACCGAATCTGCATGTTCCAAAGCAATGCATGAACCAAAATACATCCACCCTTTCCGAATTTGCAATGCAGTTCTCAAACCATGCAATGTGTAGAAAAATGCATTGGGTTCAGGCGAAAAGGTCATATAGACGCATGTATTAGTGAAAATAACATACAAAATGCATTATATTATGGGGAATTGCTTTAAAAAAAATATATTTCTCAAAACTACATACAAAAATGTGTTTATTGGGAGGAATTCACACTAAAGTACTGAACAGTTAGCACCCATTCAAACACCAGTGTATATCTGAAATTAGGATGCTATCTCCCATTTTCACCTCATTTCCTTCCTTCCTTCCATCCTTCCTTCCTTCCTTCCTCCCTCCCTCCCTCCCATTTGGTGAGGTCTTTTTGGAGCTCAGTTTATCACCATCAGTAATATTTTGGTGTCCTTCATAAACTTAACTAGTGCACTTCTCTCCAGATAATTTGTAACCAAATAAAAAGTACTGGCCCCTAATACACCTCCTTGGGGGGGGGGATCTACTTCTTACCCTCCTTTAAGCCACCTGCATCAAAGGTACAGCTGCATCTGGGAAAGGCGTGCAATTCTGGTCACCACATCTGGGAAAAAAGGATAATGTAAAACTGTTAAAAGTGAAGAAGAGCCAGAATTCCGAGGAAGCTCAAGCACTTTCCTCATAAGGAAAGACCAGAGCATTTGGGGATTTGGGGTTTGTTTTTTGTTTTTTTAAGATTACTGGAGGGGAGGACATGACCTCAAGCATGAAGGCAGTGGGCAGACAGAAGGTTTTACTCCCCTGGTAATAATAAAAGAATTCAGTGTAATCCAGCGAACTGATTGCCAGTAAACGGAGGACAGACTTCTTCATTCAGTTGCTTTATTGAAGTACTTCCTCATACAACACTTACATAGTTTAAGGAATTGGTTGCCACAAGATGTGGCGATTGCCATCCATTTTGATGGCTTTAAGAGGGGATTTGGCAAATTGATGGAGGATAAAGCTGTTTAATGGCTTCTGGCCCTGATGGCAATGTGGAACCTCCAAGTTCAAAAGCTTGGTGTGAGGCTTCAGGAAATCGACTTCCCTCCCCCGTGGCAGTAGATAAGCAAAACAAAGTAAAAGGAATCTTCTTACCAGTTAGAAACTTTAATAATCACAGCGAGAGAACAAAGAACACATCTCCTAGAAGGGCGGTGCTCCCAATTAAGGTTTCCACCCCGTTCTGTCCCTATTAATCTATGTCACTTCTCTGTCTTGTAATCTGAGCTTGAACCCTCTGCGCTTTCTGTTCTAACACTTACTGAGCTCTCCGAGACCTTGGAGAAGGGGTGGGGAATGCTGTCCAGAGACTGTGAATCTGTTAACCCTCTCTCCCCAAGTGTTTCTTCTCCTAGCTGTTCCCCATCCAGTATTTCCCAGCTTCTGCCTTCTGAACTATGTCCCTCTGCAAACCACTGTTCCAAATCTATACTGTCCCACTGCTCCTGAGAAGATTCAGGATCTGGAGCAGGAGCGGGGGGAGGGGAGGGGAGGCTCCCACCATTTCTCCTCAGTGCAGCCCTCCTCAGCACGGTCCCTGACACTTGGTTGCTTTCCAAGTCATCTTCATCCAACTGGCCTTGGGAAGTCTGAGCTACCCAGTGTAAGTGGTGCATTAGAAATCCTCAGTTTTTACATTCCCCACTACCTCAAAAAACTTGGTACAGAGTGCCCTGCACATGCAATTTTGCCATTGCTTCTAGTTCCTTCCATTCCTTCAGTTCTTCCTTACATTACCAACTCCGTAAGTGCACTGAGAAAGCTCTGCAAAAATGTGACTGCATTTAGGCTGAAATAAGGGGGGGGGGGTTTGGTTGTGTTTTATAAGTATTCATTATATTTATAATATTGTATTAATAATATTTTGCTTTAAATATTAGGGCTGGTTGCAGATCCAGGCGAAGAGCTAATAAAACAATGGTCCTGATGTATCCTACATCTTTATTTCCAGTGTGTGTCCATAGTTAAAGGGAAAAGAAAAACCTTCAGAGATGAAATTGTTTATTCTAGAGTCACCTTCCAGGACCTGGATCTATAGCCCATAGTCACCTGGAGAAGGCATCCTTTGGGAATAGTCCAAGGGTAAGTGAGGCTCCAGAGACTCCTTAGGTAAAGGTAAAGGGACCCCTGACCATTAGGTCCTGTCGTGACCGACTCTGGGGTTGCGGCGCTCATCTCGCTGTATTGGCTGACGGAGCCGGCGTACAGCTTCCGGGTCATGTGGCCAGCATGACTAAGCCGCTTCTGGCGAACCAGAGCAGCACATGGAAACGCTGTTTACCTTCCCGCTGAAGCGGTACCTATTTATCTACTTTCATTGGCGTGCTTTCGAACTGCTAGGTTGGCAGGAGCAGGGAACGAGCAACGGGAGCTCACCCCGTCGCAGGGATTCGAACCACCAACCTACTGATCGACAAGTCCTAGGCTCTGTGGTTTAACCCGCAGCGCCACCCGCGTCCCCCAGAGACTCATATGAGAAGGTTAAATATAGAGGAGTGTGCAATTAGTCCTCCTCTTGGTGGCAGGCTGGAATACAACAGAGAATGGAAGAAAATTCTGCTATGATCTAGCAATTCAAGTGCCTGGAGTTTTCCTTACATGGTAAAACAGTGCGAACAGTTAGCTGTAATTTTTTAACATTTTTAGGCAGTCAATGGTGGTAACTACAAGAAAATTCTTACTTTATCAGTGCGACTCAAGGCCAACTTGACTACGGAGCAAATGTCACCCTAATTTCTGTCCTGTGCCATTTACCAATATCTAATGACCAATGACAGGACATGGAAATGGATTAAAGTAGGGCCTTAGCAGTTCTTGAAATGTATTATTATTATCATCATCATCATCATCATCATCATCATCATTATTTATATACCGCCCTATAACCGAGGGTCTCAGGGATAATCATAAAATCAAGATATCAAACCACAAAATACATAATGAAAATAAAAACAACAACCCCATATTAAACGTCAGAAATGAGTTCTTCATGTTTTGGGCACTAGGAAGTTCTTTGGAAAATGTCACCCTTTTCTGATAAAGAATGGATATTAGGATGATATCCAGCCACTAGACACATATCTGGTCACCTTTGAGATTTTACTAATTGTCTTGATTCCTGTATGTGGTCGAAAGAATGCGAGAAATACAAATTTGCAAAATCGAATTTTGTAAAAAATAATAATGCATGGACACATTGGGGTAAATTGGATCTTCAATTTATTAATGAAAATAAACATAGACATTGAATCTTTCTTGGGCTAAGGGGAAGTTTCTGATCACACCTAAAGCCTAATAATAATGATGATAAAAAAACATGCACACAAAAAAGGTATTCAACTCTCCAACTGTTTAACTTCATCCCCCAAAGCTGTGATCCTCTATTTCTCCCGAGATCATAGCATAGCATTCCTAGAGTTGGAAGGGACCACAAAGATCATCTAGTCCAACCCCCTGCGATGCAGGAATCTTTTGTCGAATGTGGGGCTCCAACCCATGACCCTGAGATTAAGAGTCTCATGCTCTGCCTACTGAACTATCCCAGATACCTACCTATATGATGCTTCTGTAAGTCAGGTGGCTAGAGGATATGAAGCTCCTGCAAGTCAGCTGACTGCCTGACTGAGTCACGTGACACTTCTGCCTGTCAGCTACCCTCGTGCCTCATAGGATTTAAAACCGTTTGGTTTGACAGAAGTGCTGTATAAATTATGAGTAATAAAAACGTGGCAAAAAAAGAAGAGGAACATAAAAATTGTACAACCAAATACAGGCTGCACCTGTGTATTACGCAGTGTGTAACAATTTCAGATCCCAGTTTTTGATTTATTTATGTCACAGAATTTTGGACTGGACAGTTCAGAATGGCCTTTTCAGATCCTTTGGTGTGGAAGGTCTCGTTTTAAGCATCAGGTATATTATTTGTGTCAAATTTCTTTTTATAGCCTGTTCCCCCACTGGATGCTTTATCTTCAGTTTTCTAATTATGGGCATGTTCAGCAATTGTCCTACATGTCCTTTTTTGCAACTACACCCCTGTCTGCTTCAGATTATAGCACCGCTACCTCAAGCACGGCCATCGATCAAACGCTACTTTTTCCAGCGTGCGTTCCTTTACTCTAGCCAGGTTCCTTTCAGCGGGGGGGGGGGGGGAATGGAGAAGAAACAGGCCCTTTAATTCATCCAGGTCTCTCAAAGGGAGCTTTTGTTTGGAAGGCAATCTTCCTTATTTGTTTCCTGGTTGTTATTTTTGTTAGCAGGTGTATATTATTCCCCCTAGTAAGTTTTCAGTGTACCATTTTTAAAGGTCTTGTTTGGTACCCGACGCTGCCTGCAATAAAGCCAACATGAGTGATTAATAGCAAAGTCTCTGCCATTTTATTATTAATAGCAGTGTGTTGACTCAATTAAATCCAGCCTGCTTTTTTTGGCAGGCCTTTGCAATTATACATATCATTATGGGCAGCAGCCCAAATGCATCCTGGGAGGAGACCAGAACTCCACATTAACTTTTTCTGGCGCTCTCAGGACATGTTGGCGACTGTGCCATGTGTCTCTAACCAAGCCAAGACGCCTATCTCAAGGATGTAAGAGGAAAGCTGGGAATGGGATACTCTATATTGTCTCTATGTCGGACAAGAAGCTACAGTTAGAACTGGATATGGAACAACTGACTGGTTCAAAATTGGGAAAGGAGTACGACAAGGCTGTATATTGTCTCCCTGCTTATTTAACTTATATGCAGAATTCATCATGCGAAAGGCTGGGCTGGATGAATCCCTCACAAGAATTAAGATTGCTGGAAGAAATATCAACAACCTCAGATATGCAGATGACACAACCTTGATGGCAGAAAGTGAGGAGGAATTAAATAACCTTTTAATGAGGGTGAAAGAGGAGAGCGCAAAATATGGCCTGAAGCTCAACATCAAAAAAACGAAGATCATGGCCACTAGGCCCATCACCTCCTGGCAAATAGAAGGGGAGGAAATGGAGGCAGTGAGAGATTTTACTTTCTTGGGCTCCATGATCACTGCAGATGGAGACAGCAGTCATGAAATTAAAAGACGCCTGCTCCTTGGGAGAAAGGCGATGGCAAACCTAGACAGCATCTTAAAAAGCAGAGACATCACCTTGCCAACAAAGGTCCATATAGTTAAAGCTATGGTTTTCCCAGTAGTGATGTATGGAAGTGAGAGCTGGACCATAAAGAAGGCTGAGCACCGAAGAATTGATGCTTTTGAATTATGGTGCTGGAGGAGACTCTTGAGAGTCCCATGGACTGCAAGAAGATCAAACCTCTCCATTCTGAAGGAAATCAGCCCTGAGTGCTCACTGGAAGGACAGATTCTGAAGCTGAGGCTCCAATACTTTGGCCACCTCATGAGAAGAGAAGACTCCCTGGAAAAGACCCTGATGTTGGGAAAGATGGAGGGCACAAGGAGAAGGGGACAACAGAGGACAAGATGGTTGGACAGTGTTCTCTAAGCTACGAACATGAGTTTTACCAAACTGCGGGAGGCAGTGGAAGACAGGAGTGCCTGGCGTGCTCTGGTCCATGGGGTAATGAAGAGTCGGACACGACTAAAAGACTAAACAACAACAATATTGTCTCCGCATCTCAGGCTTCCACTTTAATTCGGTGCCTTTGATAAATCAGAGTGGGAAAATGGGGCTGAGCATCTCCAGGAATGGCACTCTCAGACGTTGGCCACTCTTCCCTCCTGCCGTTCTGCTCCTCCAGCTGAGAAAGGGGCAGGGGAGAGCTGGTCGCTCCCTGCTGGCGGAATCATGGAATCACCAAATTTTAGAGTTGGAAGAGACCATGAAGGACATCTAGGCCAATGCAGGAATCTTTTGCCCAATGTGGGGCTTGAAATTAAGAGTCTCATGATCTACCAAGCTATCCCAGGGGGAAGCTGGCTTGTACTAAGTCAGACCTTTGGTCCACCTGCTTCAGTTGTTGTCCACACTGACTATCTCCCTGTTTCAAACCCAGTTTGAAACCCCAGTCTCTCCCAGCCTTACCTGAAGAAACCAGGCCTTGAACTTGAGATTTCTGCATGCATGACATCCATTCAGCCACTGAGTCAGAGCCCTGCTGTGACCTGAGCAAGATTGATCCTACTTGAGAGGACCTATAAAGGCAGGTTTGCAGCTGCCTTCTTTATTATAAATACATAGAATTGTAGAGTTGCAAGAGACCTTGAGTATCATCTAGTCCAGGCTTGTCCAACTCCCAAGAAACTGCGATCTACTCCCACTATAAAAAAAAAACTGGTAGTGATCTACCCATTGGATTGATCAAAGTTGTTGACATTTTTGGGGGAAGCTTTTGTAGGGGATCCAAAGTTATTGAGATTTTTTGGGGGGGGAGATTGCTCAGGATCATGCGAGTGGTGCATGCTCTAGTTATCTCTCACTTGGATTACTGCAATGCGCTCTATGTGGGGCTACCTTTGAAGGTGACCTGGAAACTACAACTAATCCAGAATACAGCAGCTAGATTGGTGACTGGGAGTGGCCTCTGGGACCACATAACATTGGTCTTGAAAGATCTACATTGGCTCCCAGTACGTTTCCGAGCACAATTGAAAGTGTTGGTGCTGACCTTTAAAGCCCTAAACGGCCTCGGTCCAGTATACCTGAAGGAGGGTCTCCACCCCCATCGTTCAGCCCGGACACTGAGGTCCAGCGCTGAGGGCCTTCTGGCAGTTCCCTCACTGCGAGAAGCCAGGTTACAGGGAACCAGGCAGAGGGCCTTCTCGGTAGTGGCACCCGCCCTGTGGAACGCCCTCCCACCAGATGTCAAAGAGAAGAACAACTACCAGACTTTTAGAAGACATCTGAAGGCAGCCCTGTTTAGGGAAGCTTTTAATGTTTAACAAACCACTGTATTTTAATACTTTGTTGGAAGCCGCCCAGAGTGGCTGGGGAAACCCAGCCAGATGGGCAGGGTATAAATATATTATTGTTGTTGTTGTTGTTGTTGTTGACCAGGATCAACCATGGACACCCTGTGACCGATCAGTAGATCACAATTGACCTGTTGAACATGCCTGATCTAGTCCAACTCCCTGCAATGCAGGAATATGCAGCTGTCCTATACGGGGATCAAACCTGCAACCTTGACATTATCAGCACCACTCTTTAACCAACTGAGCTATGTGCAGGGTTTGTGTGAAAGATTTGGACCAAAACCACTGTGGTCACCTCCATCTGATAGGTGTTTGGGCAAATGAATGGAAGCGCTTAGACAGGAGCAGTGGGTGTCCATGCCTGCTGAATGAATGGCTGGCCACTAAATTGGCAAGAAGTTAAAGGTGGTTGGACAAGTGACTGTCCAGTATTGTGGAGAGACCAGCTGACAAAATAGGACTACGGTGGCTGAGAGTCTCCAAGAGATCCCAGGTTCTGCTTTGGCAACATCTCTATGAGGCAATGCCAAAAGCCACTGGCTGTCAGTGGTTGCAGTAGAAGCAGGCATCTCTGTGGTCCTAAATGTCATCGCAGCATAACTCGCTTGTGGGAACAACTCAGAGGCTGTGAAAGAAGGAAGGTTAACAACAGAACGAATTAGAGGAACCATTGGAAGTGACTATGAAAAGCAGTAGAAGTATGAGATGATCAGAACCCTCTGAACTCGAAGCATAGGAAGTCCTATTAAAAATATTTGGATTATTTGATATGTATATGTATAATTTGGAATATTTAATGTGATTTGATTGGATTGTTAAAGTGGAAAATTTAATAAAAAATGTTTTTTTTAAAAAAAAAAGTCATTGCAGCATAGTTGTTTTCCTCCCTCATAAACTCAGCTCCACTGAGGACAGGAATGTTCTAAATTTTTACAGAATTTGATATCCAGCTTGAATCTTGGTGCCCTGAAACTTCCACAAACTTCAGGCCTGGGCTATTTTTCTAGAAAAATAGGTGCCAGAACTCACCTTGAACATCTCCCTTGTTCTCTTATAATGACAATGACACCTGCCTGAGAGGTGCCAGAACTGAGTTCTAGTGAGTTCCAGCTGGAAGAAAAAAAATCTTTGCTCCAGGCTCAATGTGAGTTCACTTTCAGCAGATTTTTGTCCACAACATTTAATACCTGGATAGCCCAAGGGCTGTGAAATGCTTTTGGGGTTCCCTGGTTTGGCTCACGCAGCCTTGTATGCATCCCACGTGACCTTGGAGAAAATCCCTCTGGGGCATCTTGTTCCAGCTCAGGATTTTGGTGTCCTCTGAATCTGATACACACCACTATTTCATACTGCCTGTGTTAGCCAGTTTAGGTTTTTCTTTTGAAGCAGAAAAGTGGGGTGTAAGCAGGAAGCATAAGTTACCTAACAGTGTTGCTGTCTGTTCCCCTCTAACAAATGATTGCTTGATTTTGGTGAGCTGTTGGCCCAGTTTGCTATGTGCTCCAACGATTACTCTGTCTGCCCCATCCAATGAGTTTTTTTGCATTGCAAGAGCACCTTAGTCCAAGATCCAGAGTGAATATAATAAATAATACAGTGGTACCTTGGTTAAGAACAGCTTAGTTTATGAACAACTTGGATTAAGAACGCTGCAAACCCAGAAATAGGTGTTTTGGGTTGTGAACTTTGCCTTGGAAGCAGAACATGTTCCGCTTCCTGTTGAGTGTGTTCCATTTGTAAATTGAGTCCCCTGCTGCTATGGGAAAGCACGCCTTGGTTTAAGAACGCTTTGGTTTAAGAACGGAATTCCGGAACGGATTAAGTTCGTAAACCAAGGTACCACTGCATTTGAAATACCCAGTGCGTAGCTCATTTACACTTACGGATGTATCCTAGGTTGGAATATTCTATATGTCTTCCCTTACCTGGTCCAGTACATGGAGGCAGCAAGAGCCCTCTTCTGCCATCCAGCATAGTCCCATTTCTGCTTCTCAATATTTTCATATGGGAGATGGAGCACTGAATGCACACATACAGCTTAGCGCACATTGGTGAAAAATTGCGTTAAAGAAGTGTACTGCACATATAGGTGGAAAGTGACCATTCTCTTTCCACCTAGTGGAGGCAGCGATGGCATGATGGACAACGCAGAGTAACTGCACACATTTACAGCCCTCCAAATGTTGGGCCAGATTGGAAAAGACATGGTCTATTTTTCTCTGCTAAAATGCAGATATAATATTGCTTGTCATTTTTCCATCCGCCATGGTGGGTAGAAATCTGAGGCTGGGCCACCCAAAACAGTGCTGCTACTAGGATTGAAACAGATTGGATGGAAACAATTCTGATCTGGTTCTTCAATTTCAAATTTGCTTATAAAATTCAGGTTTCAAGGTGTGAGTTTTAAAACGTATGTTTTGATTTTCAGTTGGTTTTAATGTTGAAGGTAGGTGTGTGTGTGAGAGAGGGGGGGGTAGTTAAAAACTCCTTTCCTTTTCATTCAAATATTTTGATTCATGAATATTTAACTTTATGCAACCTAAACCTTCCATGTTCAGAAGTTGCAAGTTGACTGTGGCTCCACAGTGATTAAAGAAAAGCACATTATATGTGCTCTGATGCACTCTCAGTCCAGGCATTGGTCAGTGAGTGGATGGACAATTACTTTGGAGCCTTATGTAAGCTGTTGGGAGTTTTAAGGACACAATAAGAACCCTGAAAGTTCCTCATAGGCGTTGAACCAATCCCTCAATGATACGAAAGAGAAGTGAACTGTTGTCTTTGTCATGATCCACTTTCAAAGATTCCATAATGGTGTCAGTTTAGAGTTGGGTTGATAGCGTGGTCATATTGTGCATATTATTATATACAGGGTTGGCTGGCTTGGTAATCTAACAATTATGTCTAAGCTGAGCATTTGCCATTGAAGTACATACAAATGATGCTAGTACACACACACACACACACACACACACACACACACACAAATCCAAAAGTACACAGGGGTGGTCAGGCCCAAACCTAGGCAGTCAGGAATCTCATACCCTCCAACATTTCTCCAATGAAAATAGAAATGTCCTATTCAATAACTCAAGATACATAAAAACATAATAAAACATTAAACATTTTTTAAACAGCTTCCCTAGACAGGGCTGCCTTCAGATGTCTTCTAAAGGTTGTATAGTTACTTATCTCCTAGGCTTGGGGGTCATATACTGGGGTCAGCAACCTTTTTCAGCCATGGACTGGTCCACCATCCCTCAGACCATGTGGTGGGCCAGACTATATTGGGGCGGGGGGGGGGATGAACAAATTCCTATGCCCTACAAATAACCCCGAGATGCATTTTAAATAAAAGGGCACATTCTACTCATGTAAAAACACGCTGATTCCTGGACCGTCTGCGGATTAAGAAGGTGATTGGGCCGCATCCAGCCCCCAGGCCTTAGGTTGCCTACCCCTGTCATATACTCTCCGACATTTCTCCAGTGAAAATAGGGACGTCTTAAGGAAAACTGGGACATTCTGATCAAATCAGAAACCGGGATGGCTTCCGTAAATCTGGGACCGTCCCTGGAAAGTAGGGACCCTCGGAGGGTCTGGAATCTTTCATTGCCCTTAATGCGGCCACCTTTCCCCTTGCCAACGTATAGTAAGAGCGACCAACATTTTTTGAGATGTTTCAGGAGGTCTGGGAAATGACCCAAGATAGGCTCCCCTCTCTCTCTCCACCCAGATGCCCTTGCAGAAAATTGTACTACAGCAGTGTGGCTGATGCTTTGTGTAGTGACAGTCTAGGTTTAAGCTGCATTGGCAAGTTCTGTCTCTCAGTATCCTCAGTACGGCACATACACCATTAAAAGTGCTTTCCATCCCAAGCGCCATCTTCATCTTCATTCAGCGCTAGGCACTAGACTAAGAAGCTAAGCAGGCCTACTCTTACCTTCGCTCTCGTACTAGCACCTTATTTTCATGTGTAAGGCTACTTGACTGTGCCCTGGCAGGCTTTTGTTCCCAGTTTGTACTGGCTCCATCTTCAAACAATCCATTATGGTAGGAGGACATTCTGCGCTATCCTTCACAACTTGGACTGGCTCCACTGATGTACTCCATCTGGTTTATTTTGCTGGCATTAGGCAGTTCACAGCTGTGGGGCTCTTTATAATAAGGGCAAAAATACTCACATATTTTGTCTCTGATCTCATTATGTCTTTGTTTTCTTTCTAGGGGTGTGTGGCGGTGGGGACTGCATATCAACGCTTCCCAGTTTCATATTTATTCGCTAGAAGAAGGAAAGCTGCATTTTGAGGCAACATCTGAGGACTTTTTAAAATGCAAAAATGCCTGCATGGTGAGTAAAATCATAGATTTGTAAAGTTGGAAGGGACCCCAGGGGTCATCTAGTCCAACCCACTGCTGTGCAGGAATCTCAGCTAAAGCATCCATGACAGAGGGCCATCCAAACTATCAATGAATGTATTGGTGAATTTTCCCAAGTATAGATCCCATAGAGCTTCAGTATGCTGACACTGTGTGCACACTCAGAGGATGACCTCCGAACCATCCTAAGTATCTTTGCAGAAGCTTACGAAGAAGAGTTTGGATTTGATATCCCGCCTTTCACGCCCCTTCAGGAGTCTCAAAGCGGCTAACATTCTCCTTTCCCTTCCTCCCCCACAACAAACACTCTGTGAGGTGAGTGGGGCTGAGAGACTGTGACTGGCCCAAGGTCACCCAGCAGCTGCATGTGGAGGAGCGGAGACGCGAACCCGGTTACCCAGATTACGTGACTACCGCTCTTAACCACTACACCACACTGGCATTAACGAAAAGCTTGGCCTATCGCTCAACATCCAAAAAACTAAAGTGCTGCATCAACAAGCACAAAACAACCCCTCTGCAGCGCCACAAATCCAACTCAATGGTGTAACGTTGGGAAATGTTGATCACTTCTCCTACCTGGGCAGTTATCTTTCCACAAGGGTCGATATTGATGCTGAAATCCAGCATTGCCTGAGCTCTGCGAGTGCAGCTTTCTCCCAACTGAAGTGCAGGGTGTTTGAGGACCGGGACATTCGCAGGGAAACCAAAATGCTTGTTTACAAAGCTATTGTACTACCAACCTTACTGTATGCTTGTGAAACATGGATCACTTATAAACGCCATCTCCAACTCCTCAAAAGATTCCATCAACGGTGTCTCCAAAAAATGTTACATATCACTTGGGAAGAAAGGCGAACCAGTATACTGGAAGAAGTAAAGATCACCAATGTTGAAGCAATGATTCTTCAACATCAACTTCGTTGGACTGGTCATGTTGTTCGGATGCCTGAGTATCATCTTCCAAAGCAACTACTCTATTCCGAACTTAAAAATGGAAAGTGTAATGCTGGTGGTCAACAAAAGAGGTTTAAAGACTCTCTCAAGGCAAATCTTTAAAAATGTAGTATAAACACCGACAACTGGGAAACACTGGCCTGTGAGTGCTCCAACTGGAGAACAGCCTTTACCAAAGGTGTCATGGACTTTGAAGACGCTCAAACTCAGGATGAAAGGGGGAAACGTGCTAAAAGGAAGGCACGTTTGGCAAACCCTCACCGTGATCAACTCCCACCCAGAAACCTGTGTCCCCACGGTGGAAGGACGTGTGAACCCAGAATTGGCCTCCACAGTCACTTATGGACTCACTGTTAAGACTGTGTTCATGGAAGACAATCTTACTCAGCTATGAGTGATCGCCAAAGAAGAAGAAGAAGACAGGTAACTTTGTGCATTATGCACAAAACCAGCAGGCTCTATTTTCAAATCAGCACTTTGAATGACCTTTGGAATCCACATTTTGCATTTTGAGATGAAAACCTGCGATGTTACTACATTCCTTTGTTATCAGCTTGTAGTTGCAGATGGGCTCCTCTGTCCACCAAGATGCTTTGCATTGGCACCTCGTCAGAACTACGGAAGCCATGCAAAAGGTCCGTGTGCCTTTGCCATTTTAAATTAGTCTCCCGCGTTTACAAATATACTTTGAGGCAGAGCCTGAGCAAAGCCATGGTTAATGTAACTAATCAAAGCTCTCCCTCTCCCTCGTTGCCACAATTAGCCATCCCTCCTCTCCATGCCCAAGTGGGTTTCTTCATCAAATTATTAAAGCCTGACAGCTCTGCTGGTCAACTGCATTAACACCGTGCATCTACTGTTCAGCGTGAGTTACAGGTGTTGCTGAGCTGAAATTTCTCAAAGACTTTTTTTCCCCCTGAGAAAATTTCTGGGGTTGAAAAGGGGGGGGGGTTACCATGCTGAAGAATTTTCTCAGAATACTATTCACCATTTTTTGCAGGGGGGGGGAGATGGGGGCAGCTACTTACACACACACAACAGAGAGAGAGAGAGAGAGAGAGAGAGAGAGAGAGAGAGAGAGAGAGAGAGAGAGACTGCTGGAAATGGCATTAGCTCATTGCAAAGAAGAGTGTTTGGTCTGATCCAATTGCACTTTCTTATACAGTGGTGCCCCGCAAGACGAATGCCTTGCAAGACGGAAAACCCGCTAGACGAAAGGGTTTTCCGTTTTCAGAGGTGCTTCGCAGAACGAATTTCTCTATGGGCTTGCTTCGCAAGACGAAAATGTCTTGCGATTCTTGAGGGGTTTTTTTCGCTCCCCACCCCCTTTTTCTAAGGCACTAAGCTGCTAATAGCCTTTTAGCAGCTAATCCGCTAATCCCTTAAGCCTTTAATAGCCGCTAATAGCCACTAATAGCCGCTATACCGCTAATAGCGCTAATCCACTAATCCGCTAATAGGGTTGCTTCGCAAGACGAAAAAACTGCTAGACGAAGAGACTCGCGGAACAGATTCTTTTCGTCTTGCGAGGCACCACTGTATTCAGTTTCTCTATCCATGTACTGTATGGGGTAGATAATTTTGATGGGCCATTTGCACACAGCTCCAGCTCAAGGCACCTGAGAAGGGAGCTGGGTATTTTAGAAGGAATGCACAAAAAGCCAGTTATGGACTCAAGCTTCTGAGGAAGAAGAGGAAGAGATACTTGTATGAACAAAACATTGACAACAACAAAACATTAACAACAACAACAACGGTTTTATTATTTATGCCCTGCCCATCTGGCTTCCAACATATATAAAAACATAATACAACATTAAACATTTTTAAAAACTTCCCTATACAGGGCTGCCTTCAGATGCCTCCTAAAGGTTGTATAGTGACTTACCTCCTTGGCTCGGGGGGGTCACATAACTCCTACCCTCCAAAATTTCTCTGATGAAAATAGGGACGTCCTAAGGAAAAGTGGGGCATTTTGGGGATCATCTCAGAAACCAGGACGGCTTCTGTAAATCCAAGACTGTCCCTGGAAAACAGGGACACCTGGAGGGTCTGTTAATATTTGTTTGTTTGTTTGTTTCGTATGCTGCTCTTCATCTGAAGATCACAACATAAAAATACAAAATGAGAACACAAAATACATCATAAAAAAACAAAGGCAGACCAATTACCCCCCTCTCCCACAAACACATTTAAAAGGGCATCGAATGTGAATCAGCCAAAGGCCTCTTTGTAGAGAAATGCTTTTGCCTGTCTCATAAAGATATTCAGTGAAGGAGCCAGGCAAGGCTTCCTGGGGAGAGCATTCTACAATCGGGGAGCCGCTGCAGAAAAGGCCTGCTCTCATGTTTCTACCATCCAGACCTCTTATGGAGGAGGCACGTGAAGAAGGGCCTCAGAAGATAAGGCTCATATGGGGAGAGGCGATCCTTGAGATACTGCAGGCCTGAGCCATCTCTTGCTGTAAAGGTCTAAACCAGCGACTAACATTCAGTGGTATACTGCCACTGTCTGTGGAAGTTTTGCTTAGCTATCACAGCTTATAAATGTGGAGCCTGGATAAAAATGATCAGAGGCATTGTCCTTTTTTTAACAGAAAAATGCAGGCTCGCCCCCAAACCAAGTTGATTGGCAGTTACAGGGCGGTTATAAGGAGATACAGTCATACCTTGGTTTCCGAACAGCTTAGTTCTTGAACATTTTAGCTCCCGAATGCCGCAAACCCGGAAGTGACTGCTCCGGTTTGCGAACTATTTTTGGAAGCCGAACATCTGACAGGTCTTCTGGTTGGCTGCAGGAGCTTTCTGCAGCCAATCAAAAGCCGTGCTTTGGTTTCTCAGGGTTTTGGAAGTCAAATGGACTTCCAGAACGAATTCCGTTCGACTTCCAAGGTACGGCTGCACATCTTTATAAATGCTAAATACTAGTTATTAAGAAAGCTGCGTAAACATACAAGAGTGATGCAGGCATGATGTGACCCAACGGTGACCCAACATTGTCCACTCATCGTATCTGGAAGTCATCATTTGAGGGAGAAGGAGAAGGAGGTCATGAATTTCCCAAAGAGCATGAATCTCTGAGAAGCTGTCTGGATATGGGGATTAATTCCGGCAAAAGGACTTGTGCTACTTTACCTGGATTCACCCATCTCTATAATTGACTGTCAGCAATGCTAGTGGTAGCTATGCTGAGCCAGCAAGATTGACAGGGGAGACTCTTTCTGTCTGCCTGCCTGCCTGGGTCACTAGCTGAGATAAAACTAGATTCAATAAAAATGTGATTATTGTTTAGCACAGAAATCGCTTCTGTTTGATGGCTTATTGTTTATCATCAATCTTGGTTGTGGAGGTATAAAGCAAGACCAGTTGTGGAGGATTCCAGAGACAATGTCTCTTGTTGCAGGACCGATTCTAAAATAGCGCAGACAGACGACGAGGCAGGAGTCATGGATTCGCAGTGGGAAACAGACAAGGCTGGGAGATTTAGGGCAGGAAGAACATGGAGAACGGTGGAGAATGAAGACATCTTTCCCTTTCGCTATCGGAAATCCCACCCAAGCCTTTACTAGTTATTGATTAACCTTTCTGAGGTGCTGTCTTCAATGGGGGGGGGCGGAAGACTAGAATTTGTTCTCATTTAAAAATGAGAACTCTTTACAGTCGTGCCTTGGATCTCGAATGCCTTGCGAGCCGAACTTTTCGGCTTCTGGACACCGCAAACCCGGAAGTGAGTGTTCCGGTTTGTGAACGTTCTTTGGAACCCAAACGTCCAACGCAGTTTCCGTGGCTTCCAATTGGCTGCAGGAGCTTCTTGCAGCCAATCGGAAGCTGCGTCTTGGTTTCCAAACATTTTGAAAGTCGAACAGACTTCCGGAACGGATTCCATTCAACTTCCAAGGTACGACTGTATATTAAACGTTAATCTATAGAAGAAGAAGAAGAAGAAGAAGAAGAAGAAGAAGAAGAAGAGGAGGAGTTTGGATTTGATATCCCGCCTTTCACTCCCCTTCAGGAGTCTCAAAGCGGTTAACATTCTCCTTTCCCTTCCTCCCCCACAACAAACACTCTGTGAGGTGAGTGGGGCTGAGAGACTTCAAAGAAGTGTGACTGGCCCAAGGTCACCCAGCAGCTGCATGTGGAGGAGCGGAGACGCGAACCCAGTTCCCCAGATTACGAGACTACCGCTCTTAACCACTACACCACACTGGCTCTCAGGACATATATTTGTAGATGAGCAAAGGAGCATTAAACACCATAGTTATTGATAACTGACAGCAATAAATGCCACCAAACAACTGGGCATTTTAGAGAGCAATGTCCTTTCTTCGTAGCAGGTGAACGTTCCCTTGTTCTTTAATGTAGGGTGACTTCCAGGGGTGGCAACTTGAATAAAATATTGGGGGGCAGGTAAGCCCTGCTCCGCATAATTGATCACATGATGTGGTGCACACACACTATTTTAATGGCAGTGCCCTTTGGGGGGTCCAGGACCCCACAAATATTTTACTGGGGGGTGAAGAGATATTGACCCCTAGGAGTTGGCTCTTTTGGTGACATCACAGTTTCACTGGGGGGGGGGACGGGACTTAACAACCAACCCACTTGATTTTCTTTCAACCCACTTGATTTTCTTTCAATTGTCATGGGGCAATTTAAAAGTTTCGCAAAAATCCACAACACTGAGAATTACAATTAGGCAAGAAGTTACAATTTTGCTCCTCCCGCCGGCCTCTGTGTCTTATCCTACAGCATCAGTGCTATTTTCTAAGCATGCCAGAGTATGCTTGAATGTGCAGAGAGGTGAATGCGGTCATTTGTGTGTGTGTGTGTGTGCATATATCTATATGTATATATAGATACGCTTGTGTTTATGTGTATAAGGCAAACTGAGTATTTACAAGCTGTTTCTGTAGTTACAATATACATCACTATTATGAATTGCTTCATTAACCTGTCAATCCAATGGCTCTCTGCTCTTGTTTCTCCTCTGTCTCATTTGCATTACTCGAAGGGGGCCAGAGAAGGAGGGAGAGGCCTAGGTGGGCTCAGAAAGGGCCGATTAACGCCACGTTTATGCACCTTCCCGCTGCAGAACCAAGCCGTGTCACCACCACCCAGTTCCGCAGCGGGATTCAGCCTCTCCTCGGGGCTTTATTGGCGAGCAGAGATGCTCCATGGAGTCATTTATCATGAAGCCACTGGTCAGTGGGGACTCAGGGCCTGGGTGCAGGCTCCTTAGATTGCCAGAACGCTGCTCGGGAGGAGAGACTTGCCTGCAGTGCATTTGCTTCTTTGGAAGAGCTGCTGATGGGCCGGGCCCCAATAACACCCCCCCTCCAAAAGTGCTGATTTTGCTGAAAGAGGCTGACAGTGATGGATCTCTTCTCGTCTTGCCTTTCCGTCATGCTGCAAGAAACGGGAGAAGAGGAAAAGAGAGGAAAGGAAGAGAAACAAAGGTGGCGATTAACTCTTTTGTCATGGGCTCCGCAGTTTTACAAGGCAAGATGGAGCTGCTGTCCAGGCTGGGCCAAGTTCAGCACAGTCCGTCACATCCTCAGATTCCTGAATGATTTACTTAACGGGCCACTAATACCCCCCTCCAAAAAAACCCAAAACACCCGGTGTGAACAATTCTCTTCCTATCACGAGCAGGGACAGTGCATGGGAGGTGAGGAGGGGGGGAGGAGAGAAAGAGAATGTAATTCCCCATCTCCTCGAGTCATTAAACTGCATCATGTTCATGCACACAGATACCCCTGGCACTGGAATGCAGGCAGGAAGAGGGAGGGAAATCTGTTTTGAAGATTAGATGCGCAGGGGAACCAACACACGCACATAACCCACTTTGCACAGAGGTCAACAGCTACTGCAGTCTAGTGATGATTGCCTTCTGTAGCAGAGGCAAGAAGCAGGCAATAGGTTTCGAGCAACATTTGCCAGCCTGGTGCCCCCCCCCCCTAGATGTTTTGGAAGACAAACACCCACCTCCAACCCTGGGCAGCATGCATTGAATTATTATTATTATTATTATTATTATTATTATTATTATTATTAATTATTATTATTTGTATACAGTCCTATACCTGCAGGTCTCAAGGGAGTCCACAAGATAAAAACACAAAATACATAATAAAAACAAAAACAACCCATTAATCCCCTCGCCCCAACACATTTTAAAAGGGTAAAGGTAAAGAGACCCCTGACCATTAGGTCCAGTCATGACCGCCTCTGGGGTTGCGGCACTCATCTCGCTTTATTGGCCGAGGGAGCCGGCATACAGCTTCTGGGTCATGTGGCCAGCATGACTAAGCCACTTCTGGCGAACCAGAGCAGCACACGGAAACGCTGTTTACCTTCCCGCCGGAGCGGTACCTATTTATCTACTTGCACTTTGACGTGCTTTCGAACTGCTAGGTTGGCAGGAGCAGAGACCGAGCATCAGGAGCTCACCCCGTCGCAGGGATTCGAACTGTCAACCTTCTGATCAGCAAGTCCTAGGCTCTGTGGTTTAACCCACAGCGCCACCCGCATCCCCTTTTAAAAGAGTATTGGATGTCAAATCAGTCAAGGGCCTGGTTAAAGAGGAATGTTTTTGCCTGGCGCCTAAAGGTGCATTATGAAGCTGCCAGGCAAACTTCCCTGGGGAGAGCATCCCACAGACAGGGAGCCACTGCAGAAAAGGCCCATTCTCATGTTGCCACCCTCCTCAAGGAGGAGGCACACGAAGAAGGGCCTGGTTTTTGTGTAGAGAACTGCCTTGCAAAATTTGACCTGGCAATATATCGCCAATCATGATGTGTGTGTGTGTGGCATACAAAAATCACAATGTGGGGGAAACTGTGAAGGCTGCCAATGCCTCTACAGTGGTACCTCAGGTTACATACGCTTCAGGTTACAGGCGCTTCAGGTTACGGACTCCGCTAACCCAGAAATATTACGTCGGGTTAAGAACTTTGCTTCAGGATGAGAACAGAAATCGTGCTCCGGTGGTGCGGCGGCAGCGGGATGCCCCATTAGCTAAAGTGGTGCTTCAGGTTAAGAACAGTTTCAGGTTAAGAACGGACCTCCGGAACGAATTAAGTTCTTAACTCCATCCTTATTTCAGACATTGTGATATATTGGCATAGGAGCCAACTCCCAGGAGCTGAGGTCCCTTAGGGGCCCCATAAAATATTTGAGGGGCCCCACCCCCAGTTGATGGACAATGTCATTCAAATCGTGTGTGTGCGTGGCATCATGTAATTGATTATGCAAGGCGGGGCTTATCTGGGAGCCCCAATATTTTTTTCAAGTTCACACCCCTGTATATTCATATCTCGCAATGTTTAGCTGGTTGGTATATCACGAACAGCCTTTACCAAAGGTGTCATGGGCTTTGAAGACACTCAAACTCAGGACAAAAAGGAGAAACGCACTAAGAGGAAGGCACGCTTGGCAAACCCTCGCCGTGATCCACTCATGCCTGGAAACTTATGTCCCCTTTGTGGAAGAACGTTTGGATCCACAATTGGCCTCCACAGTCACTTACGGACTCACTTTTAAAACTGTGTTTATGGAAGACAATCTTACTCGGCCATGAGTGATCACCAAAGAAGAAAGAAGGAGATATCACGATGTTGAAAACCCAGATATCGCCCAGCCCTTGATGTGATATGTGGGGCTGGGAGAACACCGGGAGCCAGAGCTGTGCAGAGGTGGGGCAGCCGGGTACACTTGCCCTGGGCCTTGGAGGGCTCAGCTGGTCAGGGAGCCCTGCCATGCCCAAAAGGCCCTGTGCCCCTCAGCTGACTGGAGACTCATGCCCTGGGCCTCAGACAAGTTCTGCATGGAGCTGCTTAGAGCTGTCCTGGCTATTCCCATCCTCCCTTTGCCAACCAAATGGCCAGTCCCCAGTCTTCCCTCTCTAGCACCCATCCTCTCCTTTCTTCTCCCCCCCCCCCCGCACCACAACAGCCCATCTCCCCTGATGACTTCCCTCCACTCCCGCTAGCAGTGCAAGGGCCCATTTATTCTGAGATATGAAACGCGTGTTGTTTCTTTATTGTGCTTTAATGAAACACTGTTTATTCTAGGCTTTTAATTCTTTCCATCTATTATGTTTAGACAACTCATTAACAATCATTTGTTATCATTAGACTTCAATTTTAAGCTCCTTTTCCCAGGGAGGCAACTCACTGCTTTTAAACATATTTGCATCATAAACCATTCCAAAGTCCCTTGGCACCATTTGGAATACTGGCCCCCCTCCTCTTCTTTCCAGAGCAGAGGGATTCTGAAAAACAGCTTCCCCCCCCCCCCATCTTGACTCTGCAAAGCAGCCTTAAGTTGCTCCCGCAGTCTAGGTAGCTCCAGACCTTTCACCTTGGCATTTCTGTTAAACATTGGAGAAGAGAAGATGGACTAAGCCATGGGTAGGCAAACTAAGGCCTGCGGACGGTCTGGGAATCAGCGTGTTTTTACATGAGTAGTATGTGTCCTTTTATTTAAACTGCATCTCTGAGTTATTTGTGGTGTTTTTACATGAGTAGAATGTATGCTTTTATTTAAATTGCATCTCTGGGTTATTTGTGGGGTGAAAGAATTTGTTCCTTTCCCCCAAAAAAATATAGTCCATCCCCCCACAAGGTCTGAGGGACAGTGGACCGGCCCCCTGCTGAAAAGGTTTGCTGACCCCTGGACTAAGCTCTTCATCCTTGGAAGTGCCTCTGCTGACCCATTTGTTCATTGCAAATGTCCTTCTGGGCAGAAAGGATCGTTCAGATCATTCTCCCAAAGCCCTGGATCCTGCACTGTTCTCCTAAGTGTTCCCCATTCAGGGAATAAGGTAAAGGTAAAGGGACCCCTGACCGTTAGGTCCAGTCGCGGACAACTCTGGGGTTGCGGCGCTCATCTCGCTTTATTGGCCAAGGGAGCTGGCGTGCAGCTTCCAGGTCATGTGGCCAGCATGACTAAGCTGCTTCTGGCGAACCAGAGCAGCCCACGGAAATGCCGTTTACCTTCCCACCACAGCAGTACCTATTTATCTGCTTGCACTTTGACGTGCTTTCGAACCGCTAGGTTGGCAGGAGCAGGGACTGAGCAATGGGAGCTCACCCCGTTGCGGGGATTCAAACCGCCGACCTTCTGATCGGCAAGTCCTAGGCTCTGTGGTTTAACACACAGTGCCACCCGTGTCCCTAAGTGTTCCCCATTCAGGGAATAGGGACGTATAAAATGTGAGGAGCTAGGCACCTTTTCAAAGGACAATGCAGCCTGCAGACAAAACAGGAATAATAATAATAATAATAATAATAATAATAATAATAATAATATGCAACCCATCTGGAATCCAGGCAGCTCCCAACAAAGCAAGACATCAGACCAGGGGTCTTGCAGCCAATGGGAAGCTGCGCACGCCTCCTTTGCACCGGAAGGAGCACTGGAAATAGTGTCTGTGCATGCTGTGTGCATGCGCGCACACACACTCTGGCCCACCGCGGCGTCTGTGGGACTGTGAACTGGCCCAAGCCACAAAAACTTTGCTGTTCCCTGCATCAGACATTAAAAACTCCCCTATACAGGGCTGCCTTCAGATGTCTTCTAAAAGTCAGATAGTTTTTTATTTGTTTGACATCTGATGGGAGGGCGTTCCATAGGGTGGGTGCCACTACCGAGAAGGCCCTCTGCCTGGTTCCCTGTAACCTCACTTTTATCAGTGAGGGAACCGCCAGAAGGCCCTCGGAGCTGGATATCAGTGTAGTTATTCTGTGTTTCTGTCCCATGAATAGCATCAGATGAAAGAGCTTGGGCCATTTAAAAATCTGGTTCAGCAATACTGATGGCAATATGGATTCTGCCTTGACAGCAGTGGCACTGCAGGCTGATTCACAGAACGCTTCATCAGATGTTTTGGACACCTGACTCCCAGCAGCCTCAGCTTCCATGGCCAATGGACAGGGGTGTTGGGAATTGTAGGCCAAAACATCAGGATGGCTCTGTGGTGGCTTAAGTGATAAGAACCCTGGACCAGCTCATGCACTCGCCCAGTTGTCAATGTCCTGCATGGGATGTGGGAGCAAGGTCCTACATGCCAGTTACAACAACAACAGCAATTTTATTATTTGTATCCTGCCCATCTGACTGGGTTGCCACAGCCACTCTGGGCAGCTTCTAAAATATACAAAAACATAATAAAACATTACAGGTGCCTTCTAAAAATCAGACAGTTGATTATTTCCTTGACATCTGATGGGAGGGCATTCCACAGGGTCGGTGCCACTACCAAGAAGGCCCTCTGCCTGGTTCCCTGTAGCTTCACATCTCACAGTTAGGGAACCACCAGAAGGCCCTCGGCTCTGGACCTCAGTGTCTGGGATGGACGATGGAGGTGGAGACGCTTCTTCAGGTATACTGGGCCGAGGCCGTTTAGGGCTTTAAAGGTCAGCACCAACACTTTGAATTGAACTGCATTGCACATAACGTAATACATGTCATGACAGCCTAGGCCTGAGCCACATGATTTCTGCCCCTCATGAAAGGCCCTTAGCTGTCAACTTGCCCGCTATCCAGAGTGAAGCCCTGATTCTATGGGCCCTTGGTAAAGTGGCTGTATGAGTGCTCTGTTCAACTGGACTATGACCAAGGAAATCACTCAGTCATGAATCATGGTGGCCTTGAACCATAGGGGCCAACTCCAGGGGACTGTGGGTGCTTGGGCACCCACAATAATATAATAATATAATTGTGCAGGCCGGGCACCCACAAAGTCAATGAGAAAAGCCAGCAGACGGCAACAGCGCTGCCTCTGAGAGAGAGGTTCAGCTCTGCTCTCCACAGCCAGACAGCCACTGAGGCACCCTTTTCCAGGGTATCAGGATTTTGGGGAATCAGATCCCTTCCCTGGTGGCAGTAAATAAGCGGATCAAACGAAAGGAGCATTCTTACCAGTTAGTTTCTTTAATAATCACAGCGAGAAACAAAGGAATGCATATCTCTCTAGAAATGGCGTTGCTCCCAGTTAAAGGTTCACCACCTCCCCACCCCATTAATCTACATTACTGCTACATCGGACATAGCTGTCAACCGTCCCTTATTTGGTGGGAAAGTCCCTTATCCCAGCGCCGGGTCCCGCTGCTGTCCCTTATTGATGATGTCCCTTAAATTTCCCGGGTTTCAAAGGAAACAGCTCCTCTCCCTCCCTCCCTCCCTGCCAGCCAGGGAGGAGGGAGGCTCCAACTGTGTTGCTTGGCTGAGTTGCTCACCCAATAAGGAGTCTAAGAATGACTGGGGGGTGGAGCTTGCATGCCTTGTGCCGATCAAATCAGCCGTGTTGCTTGGGGACTCGCCTTTGCTCAGTGCTTCCCAGCAGAGAGGTGACGGTGGTTTTCCTTGCTGCATCCCCTTTGCCGGGTTGCTACACTGTGGGAACCACGGCTTGAGGCTTTGTTTGGCTGCTGGCTGGGCTTTCTGCCTTTGGCTGGCAGGGGCTCAGAAGTTGAACATAGCTGTGCTCTGAAAATCCCTTATTTTGGCTGATGATCCCTTATTTTCGAGGCTGCTGGTCCCTTATTTTCAAATCTGTAAATTGACAGCTATGACATCGGATAATCTGAGCTTGTTGCCTCTGAGTTCTCTGTTCTATCACTCTCAAAGCCTGTCTAGTCTTAGATGAAGGAGGGTTAGGAATTCCGGCCAAGACCACTGAATCTGCCAGCTGTCTCTCTTTCCTGGTGTTTTCTCGTCTCGCTGTTCCTCACCCAGTATTTCCCAGCTTTCCCCCTCTGGACTATGCCCTTCTGCAAACCACTGTTCTAAATCAACACTGTCTTCTGCTCTTGGGAAGGCTCAGGAGAAGGGGGAGTGGCTCCCATCATTCCTCCTCAGTCCAACCCCTGACGCAGAGAAGCTCGGACACGAGCTGCAGAGAGGAGGAGGAAGAGCTGCCATCGGTAACCACACGACGTCACACACACACACCTGCACATAGTGACAGCAGCAGGCAACCACAATCCTGAGAGTGAAAAGGCCTTGAACCAATGACTTTCTCTTGACCTGATCTATCCCATGACAGATAAAATGGAGGAGGCCATGGAGAAGTAACAGGAAGCTCCCTCGCCACCAGCACTGCCATTTGGGAAAAGTGCCGGCTCATCTTCATCCCTGAGCTCAGTGGCGGCAGAACTGGAGGGGGGAATAGGGACATTCCGGGATCAAATCAAAAGCTTTTGTTAATTCCGGGACTGCCCCTAGAAAATCGGGACACTTTGGAGGGTCTGCAAAAGCCCACCATGTGAGAATTAGCAGGAACGCCACCGCTTATATTGATCTACAGTTTCTCTTTCTTATGAAGAGGTTATAACCATAATGAAAAATTTTTGAATATTTTCGATATGCATTATTTAGATTTGCTGTCAAGCCTCCTTCAGCCCATCTCACCATTAAAAAAAAAATGATTATCAAAGTTTGTTTCCAAATGCAAAATAATAATAATAAGACTTTATGGCTTATTTGGAGGCTAAGAGAAAAAAGCAAATTATCAGGGAGGAAGAAAGTGAGAGCGAAAGAAATAACGGGGGGAAGAAACCAAGGGGGAAGATGATTTTCTATCAACAAAACAGCAGGGACAAATTTGAGTTCATCTCATTGGAAATGTCTCCCTCATATGTGAATAGTGCCTGAAGCCACAGCTAATCTCCGAGATTAAAGCCTTTTAACAACAATTAACCCTCTCTCTGCAGTAACACACTGGACAACCCGTTGGAGACAGGGCCTAAACGGAAGCTACAAATGCCAGCTTAGGTTTGTAATACTCTGGGATTTGCACAAGCATCACAGCCAGCAGTTCACTGGTGTGTACAGGTACATTTGCTTGAAGCCTGTACTGATTACCTTTCTCTACTGTTAGTAGGAATTTCATGGACTGTCCTTCACTGAGGTTTTTAAAAGGGTGGTTGGGCGGTCATCAGTCATGTATGCTTTAGTTGACATTCCTGCATTGCATACCCTCCAACATTTCTCTGATGAAAATAGGGGTGTCCTGTTCTATCATCATCATCATCATCATCATTATTTTATTTATACCCCATTGATCTGACTGGGTTGCCACAGCCACTCTGGGCAGCTTCCAACACATATAGAAACATAATAAAAAACTGAACATATTTTTAAAAAATCCCTATACTGGGCTGCCTTCAGATATCTTCTAGAGGTTGTATAGTTATTTATCTTCTTGGCTCGGGAGTTGCATAACTCCATACCCTCCAACATTTCTCTGGTGAAAATAGGGACATCCTAAGGAAAAGCAGGACATTCTGGGACCAAACCAGAAATTGGATGGCGTCTGTGGATCTGGGACTGTCCCTGGAAAATAGGGACACTTGGAGGGTCTGGCATTGCAGGGGGTTGGACTAGATGGCCCTTCCAACTCTACAATTCTATGATTTTATCATGCCATTATTCTGTAAACACTTCAGAGTGCTACTTGCCCAGTCTCAAGTCACTGCTCCTCAGTTTCCCCTGCACTTAACACAAAACATTAATTTTGCATGCTTCCTTTTACCACTAGCACTTCTCTCCTTCTCTGGTTGTGCCCGCTATTTGCAACCTTCTATGCGGGTGGCACTGTGGCTTAAACCACAGAACCTAGGACTTGCCAATCAGAAGGTCGGCGGTTCGAATCCCCGTGACGGGGTGAGCTCCTGTTGCTCAGTCCCAGCTCCTGCCAACCTAGCAGTTCAAAAGCACATCAAAGTGCAAGTAGATAAATAGGTACCACTCCGGCGGGAAGGTAAACGGCGTTTCCGTGTGCTGCTCTGGTTCGCCAGAAGTGGCTTAGTCATGCTGGCCACATGACCCAGAAGCTGTACACCGGCTCCCTCGGCCAGTAAAGCAACCCCAGAGTCGGCCGCGACTGGACCTAATGGTCAGGGGTCCCTTTACCTTTACCTATGCTATGGCTGGGCATGATCTCAAGTAGACATTTCAAACTCGTTCACCAGCAGTGTGGGGTAGTGGTTAAGAGCAGTGGACTCATAATCTGGTGAACCAGGTTCGCTTCCCTGCTCCTTCACATGTAGCTGCTGGATGTGGGCTAGTCAAACTTCTCTGAAGTGACTCAGCCTCACTCACCTCACAGAGTGAAGCGAAAGAAGATTGTTAGCCATTTTGAGACTCCTTAAGGGGAGTGAAAGACGGGATATCAAGTCCAAACTCCTCCTCCTCCTCCTCCTCTTCTTCTTCTTCTTCTCCTCCTCCTTTTCCTTCCCCTCCCCTCCCCCATTCATGTTGTTGCTGCTTTTAACTGGAACTATCCAAAGAACCAAGCCACAATCCCTGGTGGAGGAAGTTAAGTGGGTCTGGCTCCAATGGGACATCAAGAGGAGACAATGGAGAAAGACTTGTGGAAAAATTGAAATATCCATCTTTGTAAGGGACGATGACTCAGAAACCCTCACATACATCTGAAACTCTGGATCCAAAAGCAGCAGTTCCCAAACATTATCTGTTTTTCTGAGGTTTTGCAGATGTTTTTCTTTGACCACTGCAGATTTTGCCTCAATGGAAGGAGAAGAGTAGTTTGCAGGACAATACTGTGCCCTCTTTTTTATTGGAGAAATGTTGGAGGATATGCTACTCAGACATAGGCCCTCTTCAGTTTCGTGGGATGGGTTTCCAGGTAAATCAGTGCAGAATTGTGGCTGCAGGCAGCTTTTCTTCAGATGTTTCAGAAACAATTTCAAGGAGAGCATGGAAAAACCATCTTTGTAGAAGACACAAGCATTGATCAAGGTTGCCAGACTACAGGAACACAAGAGGAGCTGCCTTATACTGGTCCATCTAGGGGCTCGTTCACACTTCCACTTGACCCACTCTTTCCAGGCATGGGTCTGGGCACTTTCCCCCTTGCCTGCTACTTTCCCTGGGAAAACCCATTAGTGCTAAATTGGAGCAAACGTCAACCCGAAGGAAACCAGAAATGATGTTTGCTCCAACTAAGTGCTAAAGAGTGGTTTTCCCTGGTGGGGAAGCAACAGGACCAGAGGAATGTAGATGAGCCCTAGCTCAGTACAAACTGGCAGTGACTTCCCTGGTTTTCAGATTCTGGGCCCTTTCCATCACAGACACAAGGACATGTGGTGGGACACGATGTTCCCACAGTTCAAATGACCAGAGGATGGAGATTCTGAAGACCTGAGTTGGGCAAGGTATTGGCGGTGAGAGCAACTGAGAAGCCCCTGGGTCCATCTCCCACCTTGAAGGCAGCTGAGGAGAGCAGAAGTTGAGGGAGAGGGAGCCAGACCTACTAACCATGTTTAAGTCAGAGAGAGCAGTTGTAGTGAAATGAAAACTTTGGCTAAGTAGCACCATGGACAGCTCAAGGGCCCCTCCTTTTCGTGGCTCATTCATGACGACTTGGGCTGAGGTTGCTATCAGGGTGGTCACACGCAGCCCCACCTCCTTTAAAGTTGGTGCCTACAAAGGTTTTGGGGCACACCTGGTGCTCCATTTCCAATCAGTATACATCCCATAACCTCCTGCTGATCCGAACACCCACCCACCCCACTCACACGTGAAAACAAAGCTCACCACAGCCAATCACAAACAAACAACCACACCCTAGGCCAACCCCAACCTCTCTCACCACCAAAGGAACACAAGCAAATAGCAGAGAACCTGCACAAGCGACACTGACACAAAACCCCACACATGTAATAAGTAAAATAGAAACATTGCCAACCGACGACGCCCCATTCACCTTTCCCCCCTCCACCTCTTTTCCCCTTTTTCTTCCTAATGTAACTCTAATGCCCCACGGAGAGCCTCAAGGTCCATAAGTAGCAACACCCTGGTGGTCCTGGGCCCTAAGGAAGTTAGATTAGCTTCAACCAGAGCCAGGGCCTTTTCAACACTGGCTCCGGCCTGGTGGAACGCTCTGCCTCATGAGACGAGGGCCCTGCAGGATCTGATTTCTTTCCACAGGGCCTGTAAGACAGAGTTGTTCCACCTGGCCTTTGGCTTGGAGCCAATTTGATTCCCTCCCCCTCTTTCTTTTTTCTTTTTCCTTTCTCCTCCTGTGATGACACTGCATTTTAATATTTTAATGTTTCGATACTTTAATGTTGTATTTTAATCTTGTTTTTAAGTTGTATTCATTCAACCAACTTGTTTTCATTATTGCTTCTTAGCTGCCCTGAGCCCGGCCTTGGCTGGGGACGGCAGGGTATAAATAAAAATTATTATTATTATTATTATTATTATTATTATTATTATTATCTCAACAAATGAAAGTGACCTGTAAAAATGTAACTGGGGGGAGAGAGAGAAACCAAGAAAATCTTTAATAATAATAATAATAACAACAACAACAACAACAATAACAACAACAACAATAACAACCAATATATTTTGGGGATGATAAGACCAAGTCAAGACAGAGATAGAACAAGCGAAGAACAAGAGGGAGCATTTGTGGCAATCTTCTGCTCAAGAGATCCCAGTGCTCTACTATTGCTGGAAAAGAGGACTCAGCTGGTATCCAGCCATCATAACAGAACCACAGGACTGATCTGAGTAATAACGGAGTGCTGTACTCCCCTTTATGATAATAGTACTAAACACATGGATGGCTGCAATGTGATTTTCTCTCCCCCGCTTTTTGTACATTCTGAATCTACAGGAATTTGTCTAGACTTTCCTTTTTTTACTACTGGCCATCATCACACCCTTGTGGACTCCACAGGTAGGTGGTTCTAGGTTCTACTCAGTGTAATTCTGCTTCCCACATTCTGTTCCTTATTTGGCAAGGCTTGTGTAGGGACCGGTCCAAGCATCTGCCTGAAAGCTCACCTCCTTCCTTGGAGACCCAGAAGTACAGGCTGCCCTGCTCCTATAGCTCAGGAAGATCGTATTTCCATGTGAAGACCCTCTCCGCCATATACCTGAGAAAGGAGAGAGAGAGAGGGAGGGAGCAACTGGTTCCAGATCACTCCTAGCAGGATCGCTTGGCTCCCAGCTCCCTTGGTAAAAAGCTCCAATGAAACGATCTTTGTGCTAGAGATCCCCACCACCCAACCCCACGTTTTGCCCTTGCTTAGTTGCAGAGATTATCAAAGACCTTTTTTATTATAATTCTTGCAGGCTTTTGTTTTTCTGAGCTACACAGTGTTTAGAGACATCACCTTGCCAACAAAGGTCCGTATAGTTAAAGCTATGGTTATCCCAGTAATGATGTATGGAAGTGAGAGCTGGACCATAAAGAAGGCTGATCGCTGAAGAATTGGTGCTTTTGAATTATGGTGCTGGAGGAGACGCTTGAGAGTCCCATGGACTGCAAGAAGATCAAACCTCTCCATTCTGAAGGAAATCAGCCCTGAGTGCTCACTGGAAGGACAGATCCTGAAGCTGAGGTTCCAATACTTTGGCCACCTCATGAGAAGAGAAGACTCCCTGGAAAAGACCCTGATGCTGGGAAAGATGGAGGGCACAAGGAGAAGAGGACGACAGAGGACGAGATGGTTGGACAGGCTACTAACCTGAGTTTGACCAAACTGCAGGAGGGAGTGGAAGACAGGAGTGCCTGGCGTGCTCTGGTCCATGGGGTCACGAAGAGTCGGACACGACTAAACGACTAAACAACAACAACAACAACGCAGTGTTTTATGATTTTTTTTAAGCCTTTCTGCATTAATTGCCTCATACTGCTGTTTTATGAAATTGTAATTTTTTTAACACTGTAAGCTGCCCCGAGCGGGAGTGTTTGCACCAAGTGGATGGGATAGAAACGCTCAGATAAGCAAACAAATGCATGCCAGTGGAAAAGGGGGCATGTCCTTATTGCGAATTACATTAAATGGAAGTCCCAGAGTCATGATAACAAAACGTGAGACACTGTGGTTAAGAGAAGAAAATGAAAACTAGCCCAGCAACAACAGCAGAGTCCCTGAACTCTTCAAACAACAAGCCAAGCAGAATTTTCTCAGAAGAAGCCACATCAGCTGCCCTTAAAAACAATTAAAACAAACAGGACAGAGAAAAACTCTCAGTGAGGTGATATTGGGGAGGGGGGCAATGTTATTACTAGACTCTTGCCAGCAAAATGGGCAGCCGAACTCCCCTTTCGCCCTCCCCATCAGACACAGGGGTGGTTCAATTACTATTCCGGTTGGGGCTGGCGAGTCTCCTGGCCCTTCTTTTAATGTAAGGTTATTGTAATTGATATGAAGGTAATTGATAATGTGTTACGGTGAATAATGTCTTCAATTTTCTGCTAAATCCCATTTTTGTAGCCATCTGGGCTCCTCCAACTGCACCCCTGGGAAGCCGAGTAATAGATAGTAATTATTCTCAAGTCATTTACTTTTTCAAAGTGTTTAGTGCTTATCTGTTTTACAATTAAAATGGAAACGACCCTGATTCACTTCCTTTCTTTTTTATTTAAATAGCATTCACACACACACACACACACATACACACAACTTCCTCACACTCTCCTATGCCCACAAGATGTGCATGTGTTTGTATACATATCCGTACCACACACGAGTGTGCAGGTACATTTCTGCCTCTGCTTCACATAAGACCATCAATGGTTTCCAAATGAGTCAGATAGATGCTAAGTGTGCAAAAATGGAGTATGCAACATCTACTCAACAACGTACCTTTAAATACACATTGTATTTAGGTGGAAGGAGTCCCGTGTTGTATGCAGGGCTGGTCTTCCCAGGTCAGAAGGTGGAGGAGAGGTAGAGGCCGAGTTAGGGGATGGGATCCAATTGACAGGTAGATAGGGAGCCAATTCACACATGCGCGCACCTACAGCACTATACGTTTACACTTGTGTGAACTAAATTGCAAAGTGTTGTTTTGTGTCTGTGGCATCTGGTCCACAGTGGTTCACTTCCACGTGCAAATTGAGCATCCTTATTTTGCCTCTTAGTTTGATTTAGGACAGAAAAATGAAAGTAATTACTCACATGGCACATGGTCAAAGCTATGGAACCCACCCACCCGGGAGACAGTGATGGCAAACGACATGGAGGGCTTTAAAAGAGGATTAAACAAATTTGTGGAGGAGGTGAAGGATAGAGATGGCTTCTAGCCACTCAGTGGCGTAGCGTGGGGGGTGCAGGGGGGGCCCGGCCGCAACATCTGGGGGGGCGCGCGCGCTCGCACTCGCAGCTCTCTGCCCCTACATGGCTCACTCACTCTCTCTCACTGCAGTGCTGGCTGGGCGAATCCGATCCGAGCCGCCGGGTCGTCGCCCACTGTGGAGGGGGGGGTGCCAGGTGTGCGGTGCGGTGCGGAGAGAGAGCAAGGGACTATCTGGGAGAGGGACAGTGCAGCGGGGGGGGGGGGGCGCAAATTACTTGCCTTGCCCCGGGTGCTGAAAACCCACGCTACGCCACTGTAGCCACTGTGACAAAGGGTTGCTGGACTAGATGGGCCATTGGCCTGGTCCAGGAGACTCTACTTCTGTTCTTATGTCCCTTTTTCACCTTGTGTAGGCAAAGGTGGCTGAGAGTGCCTTAAAACACACACATACACACAGCCTTGGTATTGTGAGCTCCCAAGGCAATTGTGCTTTAAATTTCAGTTCCTCCCTCGAGTCGCCACTTACACCTCACCAAAGAAGAAGATTGCCACAAAAATCACACACACTCAGTTTTGTGGGGAGAGTCATAATTCAGATCCCATCGTTCTGCCCGGACACTGAGGTCCAGTGCCAAGGGTCTTCTGGCAGTTCCCTCACTGTGAGAAGCCAAGTTACAGGGAACCAGGCAGAGGGCCTTCTCGGTAGTGGCACCCGCCCTGTGGAACGCCCCCCCCCCCACCAAATGTCAAAGAGAAAAACAACTACCAGACTTTTAGAAGACACCTGAAAGCAGCCCTGTTTAGGGAAGCTTTTAATGTTTAATAGACTATTGTATTTTAATATTCTGTTGGAAGCCACCCAGAGTGGCTGGGGAAACCCAGCCAGATGGGCGGAGTACAAATAATAAATTATATTATTATTATTATCCAACCTTTTTTTAATTAGAACCTTTCCAACTGCTGCTAGTGACTTCCAATCTTTTCATCAGTTTTTTTTATTTTTTATTTTTAAGGCATCGGTGAACTCCACTTGGCTTGATTGGAATTAGACTTGTCAAACTGGATAATAGTACTAATAATCAACAGTAGTTTGTTTTATCCAAGTCCTATCCGAAATTTAGACTCTGTTGCACCCCCAATGGCATCAGCAAGAATGAAAGGAGAGGGAATGTCTCATCTCAAATCCACATCCACCCGCTTCTCTTCTTACTTACCTTACGGAATTGCACAATACATTACAACTCCCATGCTCTGCAGCCCAAGAGTGCTTTCCTGAGCATGCTCAGAAGCACCTAGGTCAGTTAAAAATGAAGTCTATGAGGTCCTACTGGTCAGCAAGGCCTCTGCCACTCCTTTTCCCCTTCCTTTTTGCCAAGGGTACGTTGGCTTGAGAAGGAAGAGAGGGCTGATGGAAGTACTGAATGCACGTGGCTACCTGGAGGAGTTTGAATTCTGAGCTTCCTCTTCTCTGAGTTTCTGAACCTGTCGCTACTATGAAATATCCACGAGATACATTTCGTCTGAATTCCCTGACCTGAGAATTGTCAATTGGTCCATCGGTTTGTCAGGGCGAAGCAAGAACTCCATGCCCCCAGAATGCCACAACAGAGGGATGGAGGGACCAATGTGGTGGATGGGTTGTCAAGGCAACCAAGCCACTGCATCTTCTCTTCCAAGACCTGGCTGGTGAGTGGCTGGAAAGACTCTCTGTTCAAAGACAGAGAAGAAGGAAGAACCAGCTGCCAGGTATCAGCTGCCAGGTAGTTTTTTACCCTTTCTGTTTTTTAAAAAAATATATTTTATTGAGTTTTACATAAAAAAGATGAGACAACAAAAAATGCAGAACAACAAAAACATAAAAAATACAAAGTTACACAAACACAAAATGACAAAAGTATCGAAGTAAAAAAAAAAGAACCAAAAAAATAAAAACAATTTTATCTTCATAATGTTTCTTGCATTAACTTATTTCTCCGACTTCCCCAGACCTCCCTTCCCTGTATTCCAAATCATATATTCAAACAACAAATCCCTTCCCTCTGTCTTAATTAATTTTTATCTTAATTTTGATATCTTAATAAAGCTTAATATTCTTGTTTCTTAATATTAGATCTTTTAATTTTCAAACTTTTTACTAAAAACCTTTTACATTCAATCTGATGTCATTCTAACATTCATTAATCTTATAATATCGCTGTAAATAATCTTTAAATTTCTTCCAATCTTCTTTCACCGTCTCTTCTCCCTGGTCTCTGCTACCCAGGGCAAAATTATCTCCAAGGCAACTACAACGGGGATGAAATTATTAATTATTATAATTATTAATTTCATATATATATATATATATATATATATATATAATGGAGGAATTAAAGAACCTCTTAATGAGGGTAAAAGAGGAGAGCGCGAAATATGGTCAGTAGCTCAACATCAAAAAAACTAAGATCATGGCCACTGGGCCCATCACCTCCTGGCAAATAGAAGGGGAAGAAATGGAGGCAGTGAAAGATTTTACTTTCTTGGGCTCCATGATCACTGCAGATGGTGACAGCGGTCACGAAATTAAAAGACGCCTGCTTTTTGGGAGAAAAGCGATGACAAACCTAGACAGCATCTTAAAAAGCAGAGACATCACCTTGCCAACAAAGGTCCGTATAGTTAAAGCTATGGTTTTCCCAGTAGTGATGTATGGAAGTGAGGGCTGGACCATAAAGAAGGCTGATCGCCGAAAAATTGATGCTTTTGAATTATGATGCTGGAGGAGACTCTTGAGAGTCCCATGGACTGCAAGAAGATCCAACCTATCCATTCTGAAGGAAATCAGCCCTGAGTGCTCACTGGGAGGACAAATCCTGAAGCTGAGGCTCCAATACTTTGGCCACCTCATGAGAAGAGAAGACTCCCTGGAAAAGACCCTGATGTTGGGAAAGATGGAGGGCACAAGGAGAAGGGGACAACAGAGGACGAGATGGTTGGACTGTGTTCTCGAAGTTACCAACATGAGTTTGACCAAGCTGCGGGAGGCAGTGGAAGACAGGAGTGCCTGGCGTGCTCTGGTCCATGGGTCAGACATGACTAAACGATTAAATGACTAAACAACAACAACACCTGAAGAGTGGCAAATTTGAGCTTTCAAATTTCAGTAGCGCCCTATGAGACACTGAAATTCAGCAGCCCCACTGCCTCTCACTTTCTGTTCTGTCATTGCTGCAGTGCCTCTTGTAGCACCCTCTCAGCTCAGCACCCACTGTGGGCAAACTGGTCATTCTACCCTTAAGCCGCCTCTGACCTGAAGAGGGCTTTTTCCTTCAACAGGTCCAAGTCATGTGTGCACCAGATGTTTGCCATGTTACCCTCCTTGAGCCTTCAGGCACCTTTGCACATCACTCTCAGCAATGAAAAAGTGGACATAACGAAGTAACACTGAACTTCTGGTGGATTGGGCAAGGACTTCCTGTGCCAGGGTCTTCCACATGGCAATTGTGGCCTCGGCACTGCTTGGGCGCACTCGTTTAGTGCAGTCCCCCACATGGCGTTGCCTGCATCAAAATGCCACCCGATATTAAAGGTAAAGGGACCCCTGACCATTAGGTCCAGTTGTGACCGACTCTGGGGTTGCGGCGCTCATCTCGCTTTATTGGCCGAGGGAACCGGCTTACAGCTTCCAGGGCATGTGGCCAGCATGACTAAGCCACTTCTGGCGAACCAGAGCAGCGCACGGAAAGGCCGTTTACCTTCCCGCCGGAGCGGTACCAATTTATCTACTTGCACTTTGAGGTGCTTTCAAACTGCTAGGTTGGCAGGAGCAGGGACCGAGCAATGGGAGCTCACCCCATCACGGCGAATCAGACCACCAACCTTCTGATCGGCAAGTCCTAGGCTCTGTGGTTTAACGCACAGCGCCACTCGCGTCCCCATATTATTTGCCCATTTAATCCGGATTGACCGTTGCTATCGAAAATCTGGCGAGTAAAAGAAGAGAAGAAAACCCTGTTGAAATGGTGAGTTTGAAATCGAATTGTGGAAGGTAGGGTGATATGGGGTGGTATTTTGATGAGGATGAGGTCACACGGGGGCTGTGAAAAATGTGTGTGCGGGAGCCCACAAGAAGCTGCCCTGTAACTCAACTTCCAGTTTCAAATGAATATTTGGTGCACTGCAGCACATTGTAATTTACTCTAACTGGGAGAGGGGGGCACATTTTTTAAAGAAAGGTATCTTGTACCCATTATACGGGCGTAGTGTAGCATATTCATGACAGGTGTTAGCTTTAAGATAAACTGGACTTGGCACTTAATAATAATAATACAGTGGTACCTCGGTTCTCGAATGTAATCCGTTCTGGAAGCCCGTTTGATTTCCGAAACGTTCAAAAACCAAGGAGCAAAGGGCTGGCTGCAGTTCAATTGGAAAAATTGAAAAACACACACAGCGGAAGCTGTTCGACTCCCGTGGCACGTTTGAAAATGGAAGCAATTACTTCTGGGTTTTCGGCATTCGAAAACAGAAACGTTTGGCTTCCAAGATTCTCGAAAACCAAGGTACCATTGTAAGAAGAAGAAGAAGAAGAAGAAGAAGAAGAAGAAGAAGAAGAAGAAGAAGAAGAAGAAGAAGAAGAAGAAGAAGAAGAAGAAACAGCCCTTCATCCTAAAATCTCAGGGCAGTTCACAGAATAATATCCAAGAATGGTGAGCCATCAATAATCTAACTACGGCAACCCAGTTGGGTCAGGCCAACATCCCTAGGCCAACTTCTTCTTTTTTCACTATCTTAGAATCATAGAATCATAGAGTTGGAAGAGACCACAAGGGCCATCGAGTCCAACCCCCTGCCAAGCAGGAAACACCATCAGAGCACTCTTGACATATGGTTGTCAAGCCTCTGCTTAAAGACCTCCAAAGAAGGAGACTCCACCACACTCCTTGGCAGCAAATTCCACTGTCGAACAGCTCTTACTGTCAGGAAGTTCTTCCTAATGTTTAGGGGGAATCTTCTTTCTTGTAGTTTGGATCCATTGCTCCGTGTCCGCTTCTCTGGAGCAGCAGAAAACAACCTTTCTCCCTCCTCTATGTGACATCCTTTTATATATTTCAACATGGCTATCATATCACCCCTTAACCTCCTCTTCTCCAGGCTAAACATGCCCAGCTCCCTTAGCCGTTCCTCATAAGGCATCGTTTCCAGGCCTTTGACCATTTTGGTTGCCCTCCTCTGGACACGTTCCAGTTTGTCAATGTCCTTCTTGAACTGTGGTGCCCAGAACTGGACACAGTACTCCAGGTGAGGTCTGACCAGAGCAGAATACAGTGGCACTATTACTTCCCTTGATCTAGATGCTATACTCCTATTGATGCAGCCCAGAATTGCATTGGCTTTTTTAGCTGCCGCGTCACACTGTTGGCTCATGTCAAGTTTGTGGTCAACCAAGACTCTTAGACCCTTTTCACATGTACTGCTCTCAAGCCAGGTGTCACCCATCTTGTATTTGTGCCTCTCATTTTTTTTGCCCAAGTGCAATACTTTACATTTCTCCCTGTTAAAATTCATCTTGTTTGTTTTGGCTCAGTTCTCTAATCTGTCAAGGTCATTTTGAAGTGTGAACCTGTCCTCTGGGGTGTTAGCCACCCCTCCCAGTTTGGTGTCATCTGCAAATTTGATCAGGATGCCCTTGAGTCCATCATCCAAGTCGTTGATAAAGATGTTGAATAAGACCGGGCCCAAGACACTACCCTGTGGCACCCCACTAGTCACTCTTTGGCTCCATAGAGAGTCTGTTTCCTAAGTGAAGGATCCTTGCTCTCGCCCTCTTTGCCCTCCTCCCGCCCTTCCTAACCGCACTGCCTCCACTCAAGTGTCTCTGAAGAACCGTTCAGAGAGGCCTCCCCTCTGGCAGCGGACTGGACCGATCACTGGAGTGTCGCCTTCCTTTGCTGGCGTTCTAAAGTGCTTTGTGCAGGAACATCCTGTCTCTCTTTTGTTTGAGTTTGTAAGTGTCTCTTTCTTTCCAATCCCCTCTAATGACTTTTCCTCGATGCAATTTGCGGAGGGCTGTGCCAAGGCGGCTTCCCCTGCTGAGACAGAAACAAGGCTCAGGAAAAAGGCGCCGAGGGAACTGTTCAGAGGGAAAAAGGGCGCTGGGGGAGCCATCAGGATCCTCGGTTTATCTCTGTCACTCTCTGCTCCCATGCGGGACAAGCTAGCCTTTCGGTCCCTGGCTGGGACAAGAGGAAGATTGCTGCAGAAGCAGAATGAAATGACAAACACAGCAAATCTGGTGCCTTGCCAGATGTGCCAAATAAACTCAGGCACTCCATAGGAGAGTGAGAAGCAAGCATGAGTAATAGTTCGAACCCTTTTTTCCGGAAGAGGAAAAGAGAGGTGGGGAGTGCTTCTGTGATTTGCTAAGCACTCCAGCATCTATGGCTGCCTGCAGACAGTGTTTTATTCCAGAATCAATGGAGACTTGAGTACTTGGTGTTTTGTGTTTTTTCTACATAGTCCACAACACAGTCTAGATCCACTGCATATTGTTTAGCCCCTAGAAAGCAATTCTGGAGAAATTGGTTTCATTCTGGAAATGAAAGCTTATTGCATAGAACAGGCATCCCCAAACTCAGCCCTCCAGCTGTTTTGGGACTACAACTCCCACCATCCCTAGCTAACAGGACCAGTGGTCAGGAATGATGGGAACTGTAGTCCCAAAACAGCTGGAGGGCCGAGTTTCAGGATGCCTGGCATAGAATCTGCATCACCTTGTGGTAAGTCCATTTGAAAATGAATGTAGGTGGCCCATCTATCTATCAACATAATAGCAAAGTTGACCACCCCACATAAACATATATGCCTTCTTGGGTGGAGAAGACATCTTAACTATTGGAAAATGAAAGATGGCCCTGAATGCTTCAGGAAAATCTCAGGGTGGGGGGAGGCTGAAATGACTCCCAGACTGCCCCCGAAGCCTCAGCGCAGCACATGAACACATCTCTCTGCCACTTTAGGGATATGTCCCTGGCATTAGGGGGCAACAGCTGCATGCCATGGTGGGTGGGCATTAAGTGGGGCGATGGAGTGCAGCTCAGGCAGTGGGAGGAGGACCACAAATCCTTCTCCAAGCACCCCAGCAGTAAACAATAACACCGGGAAGAACTTTCTGACAGTAAGAGCTGCTAGACCATGGAACAGTCTCCCTCGGGAGGTGGTGGGCTCTCCTTCCTTGGGGGTTTTTAAGCAGAGGTTGGGTGGCCATGTGTCATGGATGCTTTAGCTGATATTCCTACACTGCTGGGAGTTGGACTAGATGACGCTCATAGAAGCAACTCTATGATTCTATGATTCTGTGAAAGGTCTGTGTGTATAAGAACTGGGCTTACAGGCAGCATGCATAGCAGTATCCAGTGGCGTTGCGTGGGTTGTCAGCACCCGGGGCAAGGCAAGTAATTTGCGCCCCCTAACCCGGGGCAAGGCAAGTAATTTGCGCCCCCCGCTGCACTGTCGCTCCCCCAGATAGTCCCTCGCTCTCTCTCCGCACCGCACCGCATGCCTGGCACCCCCCCCCCTCCACAGTGGGCGGCGACCCGGCGACTCGGATCGGATTTGCACAGCCAGCACTGCAGTGAGAGAGAGTGAGTGAGCCAGGTAGGGGCAGAGAGCTGCGAGTGCGAGCACGCCCCCCCCCCGATGTTGCGCCCGGTGCGGCCGGCCCCCCCTGCACCCCCCACGCTACGCCACTGGCAGTATCCTGTCTAATTCCACCTCCATGACTTTGGAAATGAAGGGGTGGTGCTTGAACCATTCATTCATGGGTGGGATTTTGGGGTTGTGGACTCAAAGGATTCTTCAGGCATGCTAGAATCTCATTCCCTCCCTCCCTCCCTCCCTCCCTTCCTTCCTTTTTCTACACAAGGAAGCATTCCTATGTGCTTCTGCCTGGCTGACATGCGTCCTTGAACAGTCATGTGATCAGGCTTCTCATTTATCTGGATGGGGTGTGGAGAGAGGTATCTGGTGTGTGTGCATGCAAGTGCACATGCAGAGGGCCAGTGTGGTGTAGTGGTTAAGAGCGGTAGTCTCGTAATCTGGGGAACCAGGTTCGCGTCTCCGCTCCTCCACATGCAGCTACTGGGTGACCTTGGGCTAGTCACACTTCTCTGAAGTCTCTCAGCCCCACTCACCTCACAGAGTGTTTGTTATGGGGGAAGAAGGGAAAGGAGAATGTTAGCCGCTTTGAGACTCCTTAAAGGGAGTGAAAGGCAGGATATCAAATCCAAACTCCTCCTCCTCTTCTTCTTCTTCTTCTTCTTCTTCTTCTTCTTCTTCACATGCATGTGTGCAGACACTCCCAGTTCTTGTGCAGCTGCAATGTGGCCTACAGTACAAAAATAAGAACTGCATCGATTGTTCCACCCAGGTGTGCCTCTGGCCCCCTGGGCACCATTGCCATGTGGTCCTCAGAAGGTTGCCTATGAAGGAATTATGGAGCCCAGGCAGAATAAGGTTCTCCACCCCCTGATGTAAACTCTCCTAGTCCACTCTACCACTTCGTTCTGCTCCACGTATGGGCTATTTTCACAGAACAATTGTCCCCACTCCACCCATCCCCTAACCCAAAGGGCGGAGGGCACAATTGTAAGATTAAAGTGTCATGAACTGGCAAGGCAATGGGGAGCAAGAGGAGGAGAAAGAGGATCCCAGTGAAGGGGATAGCTGGGACTGGGACACACTGGGGCAATCTGGAGATGGGGAAGGAAAGGTTGGTGTAGGAAGTACTTGTGGGGTGACAGAGGATGGGGTGGGGTGGGGGTCAATGCACAGGAACCAGAGCAGCACAACCCATCACCAGAGCCAGAGGGTCCCCTGTCTCCCCGTGCTCTGAGGCATAGGGAGCATCAAGTGGGGCTGAGGCAAGCAAGGGCTCAGAGCCCAGCTCCCTAGCTGGCCAGGTGAGACTCACTAGCTCTCAGAGGAGGTGTGTGACTCCTCAGCTGGAGTAGGCTTGGAACAGGTGAGGGTCAAGCCCAGATGCTGCAGCCAGCATGTGGAGTATAAAAGGGCAGCAGAGCTGAGGTGCTGTGTCTTCTCAACTGCCCTTGTTGAAGGACCTCAACATAGATGCTCCAGGGTCTCTGTGGGACTGTGCTTCGCTTTGGACTTTGGACACATGGGTTGACCCCAGACTGGGGACCTGGCGTACTGATTTGCTGCCAGGTAGGATTGGGACGTGGGTGGCACTGTGGGTTAGCTCCCATTGCTTGGTTCCTACTCCCACCAACCTAGCTGTTCGAAAGCATGTCAAAGTGCAAGTAGATAAATAGGTACCACTCCGCCGGGAAGGTAAACGGCATTTCTTTGCGTTGCTCTGGTTCACCAGCAGCGGCTTAGTCATGACCCAGAAGCTGTACGCCAGCTCCCTCAGCCAATAAAGCGAGATGGGTGCCGCAACCCCAGAATCGGTCACAACTGGACCTAATGGTCAGGGGTCCCTTTACCTTTACCTTTAGGCTGGGGTTCAGAACATGAAGCCTGGCATGCATGTTTCAACTTTAGCCACCATGTCCCCAAGGGTGGGTGTGGCCGTATTCGTGGATGTGGAGTTAGCTCCTGAATTATCTCGATATTCTGAATGTCATCCACCCGAACCAAATTTCTGGGCTGGCTGGAATGAATTAAGAGGAAGGACGAGGTGGTTTTTGTAGGATCTAGTAAGAATTCCCCAAAGACATATCTCTCGAGGATGACTTCAGCCACATTCCTGCCTGCCTGGCAACCTGCTCTGTCCTCACCCTCAGAAAGGAAATGAGAATCTCGTAAACAAAGAGGCTTGCGAGGAAAGAGGAACTGGAAACAAGATTAAACATGGGCTTGACAAACCTGCCCTGCTGAGCTTTCCCTTCAAAAGTCTTCCTAGAGCTTTGATGGAGAAGAGGGGGGGGGTTTGATCTTTTTTACTTGGAAAAGTGGTTGTATAGAGAGGCCGGCACTTGTCAAAGCGAAAGAGAATTTTTTAAAAAGTGTATAGAGGCCTTTAAAAAAACTTGCATGAGGGCGAATGAATTAGGAAACAAACGATCCGATCACTCTGCTTTCCCCTTCCACAAGCACACATGTGAAAGCAGCTGCGGAGCACCCTTGTTTTGATCAGAGAAGCTGTACTGGGGATAAGTCAGCTACTCCCCCCACATACTATTTTCCAGATCTATATGACTCCCAAGTTGCTAAAAGTCCATGGAGGAGCCACTGTGGTGCAGTGGTTAGAGTGTTGGGCTAGGACCTGGGAGACCAGGGTTCAAATCGCCTCTGGTCTATGAAGCTCACTGGATGACCGTGGTTGATGTATCTGTATGTATGTAAACCCCGCGGCAGGGTGAGCTCCCGTCGTTCGGTCCCAGCTCCTGCCCACCTAGCAGTTCGAAAGCACCCTTAAGTGCAAGTAGATAAATGTTGTTGTTGTTTAGTCGTTCGACTCTTCATGACCCCATGGACCAGAGCACGCCAGGCACTCCTGTCTTCCACTGCCTCCCGCAGTTTGGTCAGATTCATGTTTGTAGCTTCGAGAACACTGTCCAACCATCTCGTCCTCTGTTGTCCCCTTCTCCTTGTGCCCTCCATCTTTCCCAACATCAGGGTCTTTTCCAGTGAGTCTTCTCTTCTCATGAGGTGGCCAAAGTATTGGAGCCTCAGCTTCACGATCTGTCCTTCCAGTGAGTACTCAGGGCTGATTTCCTTAAGAATGGAGAGGTTTGATCATCTTGCAGTCCATGGGACTCTCAAGAGTCTCCTCCAGCACCATAATTCAAAAGCATCAATTCTTCGGCGATCAGCCTTCTTTATGGTCCAGCTCTCTCTTCCATACATAAGTAGATAAATAGGTACCGCTTTATAGCGGGAAGGTAAATGACGTTTCCGTGTGCTGCGCTGGTGCCGGCTCGCCAGAGCAGCTTCGTCACGCTGGCCACGTGACCCGGAAGTGTCTTCAGACAGCGCTGGCCCCCGGCCTCTTAAGCGAGATGGGCGCGCAACCCCAGAGTCGGTCACGACTGGCCCGTACGGGCACGGGTACCTTTACCTTTTTATGTATGTAAATCTGCATCTGCCCCACCTGCAACCAAACATGTCTCTCCCATATCGGTCTCTACAGCCACAGCAGGAGCTGCAACTCTTCAACGCATTGAATTGACCTCTGAAGATGCAATCCATCATTGTCTCCTGAGACAGATGGTTGTCAAGTGGTAATGCGGACACTCGCCTTAAAAGGTTGCCAATGCAAGCTGTGGCTCAGGGACAGAGTATCTATCTGAATTGCATGCAGAAGGTCCCTAGTTCAGTCCCTGTAAGGCTGGGGAAAGCTCCTGCCTAAAACATCAGAGAGGTGCTACCAGTCGACAATAATAAGCTAGATGGGCGTATGTTCTGACTCAGTATAAGGAAGCTTCCTATCTTTCATCTAACCCTCTTTCTGCAACCTTTCCCTCCCTTGTTCTGTAAAAAGCTGGATCTGGGAAACGCATCACATTTTGCAAGCGCACTTACCGGCAACGGCCAATTGATGCGCACCCAACTGACATCGCGCCAAACTCAGAAGTGACATTTAAAATGGCAATAAGAGCCCTAAAAGAGCCCAGAAAGGGCAAGAAGGCACAAAAACAGTCCCTAGCAATTCCACAAGCCTTTGCAAGGGCAATCCCAGGAGCCCTTGCAAATCCTCCAAGTGCCCCTATTTTCCAGGGACAGTCCTGGATTTACAGAAGCTGTCCTGGTTTCTGATTTGATCCTGGAATCTCCCACTTTTCCTTAGGACGTCCCTATTTTCACTGGAGAAATGCTGGAGGGCATGGAGTTATGCGACCCCACCGTGCTGAGGAGATAAGTCACGATACAACCTTTAGAAGAAATCTGAAGGCAGCCCTGTACAGTGGTACCTCGGGTTACATATGCTTCAGGTTACATACGCTTCAGGTTACAGACTCTGCTAACCCAGAAATATTCCTCGGGTTAAGAACTTTGCTTCAGGATGAGAACAGAAATCGTGCTCCAGCAGCGTGGTAGCAGCGGGAGGCCCCATTAGCTAAAGTGGTGCTTCAGGTTAAGAACAGTTTCAGGTTAAGAACGGACCTCCAGAATGAATTAAGTATGTAACCAGAGCTACCAATGTATAGGGAAGATTTTTTTTTAAATGTTCAATGTTTTATCGTGTTTTTATATAGGTTGGAAGCTGCCCAGAGTGGCTGGGGCTACCCAGTCAGATGGGCAGGGTATAAATATTATTATTATTATTATTATTATTATTATTATTATTATTATTATTATTTGTTTATTAAATAGGGCGTCTCTATTTTCATCCAGGAATTATTGGATGGTATTGGGACGCGGGTGGCGCTGTGGGTAAAAGCTTCAGTGCCTAGGGCTTGCCGATCGAAAGGTCGGCGGTTCGAATCCCCGCGGCGGGGTGCGCTCCCGTTGTTCGGTCCCAGCGCCTGCCAACCTAGCAGTTCGAAAGCACCTCCGGGTGCAAGTAGATAAATAGGGACCGCTTACTAGCGGGAAGGTAAACAGCGTTTCCGTGTGCAGCTCTGGCTCGCCAGAGCAGCGATGTCACGCTGGCCACGTGACCCGGAAGTGTCTCCGGACAGCGCTGGCCCCCGGCCTGTTGAGTGAGATGGGCGCACAACCCTAGAGTCTGTCAAGACTGGCCTGTATGGGCAGGGGTACCTTTACCTTTACCTTTTTATGCCCTTGCATTGACTGTTAAGGCCTGTGGAGAGCTGGAGTTCGAGCAAGAAGGTTTGGAGGAAGCGACTGTGGTGGATTTCCGAGGAGTTCATCATGTGGTACATGTTGCTGGGTTTTTTAAGGGGTTTTCAAGGGTTTCCAGATGTTTAGAAGGTGTTTGCAGGCCACATATCATACTTTTCCATGTACAGTGGTACCTCGGGTTACAGACGCTTCAGGTTACAGACTCCGCTAACCCAGAAATAGTACCTCGGGTTAAGAACTTTGCATCAGGATGAGAACACAAATTGCGCAGTGGCGGCAGCAGAAGGCCCCATTAGTTAAAGTGGTACCTCAGGTTAAGAACAGGTTAAGAACCTCCAGGACCGTTCTTAACTCGAGGTACCACTGTGTAAGACAAGGGTTTTTTATTTTAAAATTATGTTAAAAATTGGGGGCCGTCTTATACACGGATAGTTCATTGGGGGGACGTGGGATTGATTGCTTCCACAAGGCGGAGATTGTCAGTGGCTATTGGGCGTGTTATTGGTGGCTGCGGCAAGGGCTGGTGTTGATTGGCTGTCGCTGCGGCAATTGGACGGGCGATTGGCAGCTTTGGCGACACGTACGAGTGGCAACGTAGGTCAGGCGGGTGAGCGGTTTTCGGCAACCCCCCCCTAAAAAAAAAGCTCCACAACTCCATTTTCTTAATTTGGGGTCCCCAAATCTTATACACGGGGGCGTCTTATACACGGGAAAATACGGTAAATGGGGAGTTGCCTGAACTTTGCACATTATAATTTAAGTATTTTTTGGTACTATGTGGCATGTGAAGAGCTTTCTGCCTGGGACTCTCTCCTGAATGAAAACATGCAGCTTCTAGCCCGTACCCCTGAGTGAAGTTGATCTCCACCCTAGTTTCTCCCTGTGCTGTTCAATGCAGTTTCTTGTGTCCTAGCAAGGTTCTCAGGCACGCTTTCAACAGCTCCTCCCCTCTCCCTCAGATGTGGGCTCAGTATAGAGAGAACATTAACTACACCTCTTTATTATTGAGTATAAATTTATTGGAGGGGGCCCTCCTTTTTTTTCCGCAGCTTCTCCTCACCTTCTCGGAAAAGTAAACATTTAATTTTTTTTGGTTGTTGTTAATAGATTTAATGTTCATTTGTCGGTCGCCTAGGGGCAGGAACGCGTGACATTTCAAATAATTGTTGTTTCGAGGGTATCCTCTGGAGGAAAATGCTGCAAAAGTGTAGAGAAGATTTAAGTAAATTACTGTGTCAGCTTCTATTTATTCCCTACATGATCGCCAGAGGCAGGCCTGCGAGAGGGCCATTAGAGGGCTCGCCATAAAACAGGGAGGCAGAATTTCAAAAGCCAGAATGCCATTATGGGAAAGTTAGTGTGTAACATGTTAAATTATTCCCCAAAGTGGTGGGGAAGAGGGGGGAAGATGCAGAGGCAAGGAGGAACAGTTGAATTCGAGAATGCCCGTGTGGGTGTGCGAGAGAGAGAGAGAGAGAGAGAGAGAGAGAGAGAGAGAGAGAGAGAGCCTTTGTGTGTAGGTTTGTGTCACATGGAGAAACAGGACTGGTTCCGTGATAATATGTTGGGTGTCACTGGGAGAGTGCTTGGGGGGGATTACACATCTTAGAGGTGAGAATTGCAGAGCCATGGATAAAATCCCCTTCTCTCTGTGCTGGGAGCAGCAGGGTAGAGGGAGCGTGCTGTGTGTTTAGACAGCCACCATGGGGAGCAATTTCAAGGGGTCTCCGTGAAACGTCTGCATCCTTTGGCCTTCACTTGAGGCAAGGTGAAGTCAGTACAACAGTAACGGTAGACCAACCCAGAGCTGTAGTACATCAGAGATGGTGTCATCAGTTGCTGTTAACAAGCCAGGGCTTCTCCCAATTACCAACACCAGCACTCAGCTAGAGTGATCTCTTTCCTCCTTCGTGTATGGTGGTAGCAGTAGCAGCAGCTACCAGCTTATTATCATTAATAATAATATATTTTACCATCATGCTATAGTGGTACCCTGCTGGTTGCAAAGCCAGCTTCTTACATCATTCACATTTTCCCATTGCACCTTTGTCCAAAATTAACTACCACCTTTTAAAATTCACACTGGGTAGATCTTGGAATCTCTTGCACCCCTTTTGCCGTAGCTGGGATGAGCTCCAACCAATCACCACACTTCCCCTTTTGTAGCACTTATGGAGGGGGAAATCCACAAGGATAATATCTTTTTGATGACGCACTGAAATATCACCAAGTAATGCACCAGGGTTTGAGTTTCCCAGATCTCTTATTTGGGCTGGATGTCAAGATAAACAAACAAAATCTATTTAAAAAGGAAGGCGAGAATCAAAAGCTCGTGTTATGGGAAAGCCCTCAAATCAGCCATTTTTGACAAACCTTGAGTTGGGGAGATGTTCTGCAGATTTTGTCAATATACTGAGCGCCATTAACCAAATGGTTTGCAGGTTGCCTCAAGGGCTTCTGGGAGCAAGGCTGCAAATGGATCGCCAAGATACCGCAACAGTGGGTTTTAAAAAAAAATTATATATATTATTTAGCTGGTTTTCTCTGAAAAGGGTAAATCTAGATTACAATTTGGGGGAGGGGCAAAGTCTGGTACTTTGATTCATTTTTAACATGCGCTACATACATACAGCACAGATCCCACATTAACTCCAGCCTTGAGACACCCAAAGAAACCATGTTTATTTCCACCGTTTCCTTTTTAAAAGAAAACTATTATTACCCTACAGTTACTCAACCTGTCTCCTGTCCTCACCAGATCATACAATCATAGAATCATAGAGTTGGAAGAGACCACAAGGGCCATCGAGTCCAACCCCCTGCCAAGCAGGAAACACCATCAGAGCACTCCTGACATATGGTTGTCAAGCCTCTGCTTAAAGACCTCCAAAGAAGGAGACTCCAGCACACTCCTTGGCAGCAAATTCCACTGTCGAACAGCTCTTACTGTCCTCCTCCTCTTCCCCCTGCTGCTTTAAATGGCCTCCACGTGGGTCAGTTTCTTGCCTCCCCCTTCCTCCTCCTCTGTTATTGTAATTTATTTACATCATGCAAAACAATTCAGCCCCCCAAAGTCTTGCTTATCCCAGAGATCGACTTCCATTTTTGCAAGCATCACTCCTTATTTGCTTCCAATATGGCTTGATTTGTCCTCAATCCCTTTTCTGATGCAAGAATGATTGTGGACTGGGCAAGATTGGCGAGTTATTTCTAGCCTTGAAGGACCAAGGGGTCTCTCTGCTCTAGGCTGTCCTACTGCAAAGAATTCCATATGGATGGTCAATGGTAAACAGCAGGAGTTGAGGTGGGTTTTAAAAATAAATAAATGAATGGACGAACGAATGAAATAATAATTCTAATGAATCACAAAGACCTCCGGGTAGTTAAATCATTGCTTGTTCCCTCGACCTCCTCAATATTTCTTTGCTAATAGACTTCGGGTTTAATTGAAGGATCTTCTCTGGACTCTGCCTGCCATACCATTCTCCCTCTCTTTAACCCCTCCAATCCATTAAGGGTCTTCATTAGTTTGAGCACCAGCCAGCCAACCAACCGTCAAAGGTCAAACACAGTCACCTGTCACAACATGGCAGTAAAACTCCTAATTGTATGGGAACAAATGAGATAAAGAGATGGTACTATTATCCTATCTGATTTATTTTGTTTCCAAAGAGTAATTTAAGTCTAATTTATTTCTGGAGCTCCTCATTGTGTATGTGCACAAGGTACCTGGAAGGCATACCTTAAAAAACACACAAACACACACCTGACAACCAGATGGCTAACTTTTAAATTGGGTAGGTGTCATGGGGAATTGTTGGTATTTCTTGCCCTGTCCTAAAATAAACCTCAGAATGCCCCCAACAAAATCCGCATCTTCTGAGTCCGCAGTTCTTGTTTTTCTCTGGAGCACAGGAAGAAGTAAATGGGTATTTGTTTATCCTGCACTTTCCCACCCCAAACCAGACGGCTGCCTTTCTTCTGATGACCAGCCTCTGTAGCAAAGGGCAAGTGAGTCAATTTAGTGCATGTCAGAGCCATTACATATTTCAAGGTAACTCTATAAGGGTTATTATATATGTTAATGTATCAGTTTCATAGATTTTGTATGCACTATGAAAAAATGGCCCCTGTGCCCTCTAGTGGACAGAATTTTTTTAAAACAGTTTTAAAGACACTAATGTCAACATGGGAGTGGCTCTGTAGGGCAAAGATGAGACAGTGGAAGAATAATATCTGTGGACAATAATTCCTAAAAACATTCTTGTTTTTAGACAAACCTGCCCAGGTGCTTTGAAAGTTGAGGTAATTTTAATCTGTTTCAGTATTTTAACTTTTGCATGTTTTATTGTTGTATTTTTTGTGATTTCATTCATTCAACACTTTGAGGGTTGTTGTTTTTTCGTTATTATTATGAAATAAAAAATAAATACATGTGTGTGTGTGAGAGAGAGAGAGTTATAATTACATAGCAGTTATTATCTAAGCAATAATGGGCTGGTTGCATATCAATATGGTGTAGTAATATTTATGCATAGTAATCTCTGCATTTGTGAGGAGCCAGAGTCGGGAGCAGGTGAGCAATACAACACCTGGTGTCAGTGAAATGAACTCTTTCTTCAAAGAAACCAAAACAGCTCAGGCCTAGTGATCACAGCAACACTTCCCAGTAGGTCTTGCCCCAATGAGGCAGTTGCGAGGATTGATGGGCCCCTCATTCCCACCACTCTCTAAATCTCCTTCTCCCCAGCTTCCTTCCCAAGCAATCTGAGTCTCCGCCATCTTGCCTGTCTTTGCTCCTCCCTCTTCCTACTTCTTCTGGTTCTGGGAGACCAGTGGAGAGGGGAGATGGTCCCTGGATTCTTCAGCAGCCTGCCTCACCTCTGTCTCCTTTCCATAGCTGTCAACTTACAGATTTGAAAATAAAGGACCAGCAGCCTCGAAAATAAGGGATCAGCAGCCAAAATAAGGGATTTTCAGAGCACAGCTATGTTCAACTTCTGAGCCCCTCCCAGCCAAAGGCAGAAAGCCCAGCCAGCAGCCAAACAAAGCCTCAAACGGTGGTTCCCACAGCGCAGCAACCCGGCAAAGGGGATGCAGCAAGGAAAACCACCATCACCTCTCCGCTGCAAAGCACTGAGCAAAGGCGAGTCCCCAGGCAACGCCGCCAATTTGATCGGCACAAGGCATGCAAGCTCCACCCCCCCAGTCGTTCTTAGACTCCTTATTGGGTGAGCAACTCAGCCAAGCAACACAGTTGGAGCCTCCCTCCTCCCTGGCTGGCAGGGGGGGCAGAGAGGAGCTGCTTCCTTTGAAACCCGGGGAATTTAAGGGACATCATCAATAAGGGACAGCAGCGTAACACAGCGCTGGGATAAGGGACTTTCCCACCAAATAAGGGACGGTTGACAGCTATGCTCCTCTCCTGCCTCTGAGTCTAAACCACTCTCTGCCACAGCCTCCTCCTGCTCACTAAACCCTGTTACCTCTTCAGCTTCTGACACCTCCTCCTCCCAATCTGCTCCCTCTTCTCCCTCTGACCAATCCTTGTTGTCCCACCACCAATCCCCTAGCTTTGAGCCTTCTTCCCCTGTGGGGGAATCCACAGCTGGTGCCTCACACCATTTCCTCTGCATCCAGCCAGACGGTGACATTGTTATATAATTAATTTTAGAACCTCTTCTTACTATGGGCTGAAGCAATTTTTGGTCGAGTGCTCCTCTAGCAATACTTTAGTTGAGTTCTGCTAATTCGTGCAGAGAATGAGAATTTCTTGACATTTTTTCCTCTTCCGTTTTAGGCAGCAAGTCAGAAGAGCTAAACCTGCTCCTTTAGATAGAGTTCAAAGACCTTTCCAGGTAGATCAGAAAAGAAGCTTTTGGAGGTTCACTGTTGATACCCCTGTGGACAGTGTGGACTGGGGCAGCACCATGGAGCTGGGCTCCCAGCAGCCTCCACTTACTGAAATGAGACATGGGTGGGGCAGGTTGGTATCCTGCTTGTGGGTTTCTTACAGGTTGGCCACTATGAGAACAGGTTGCTGGACTAGATAAACCATTGAGCTGATCCAGCAGGCCAGTGTGGTGTAGTGGTTAGGAGCGGTAGACTTGTAATCTGGTGAACCGGGTTTGCATCTCCACTCCTCCACATGCAGCTACTGTGTGCATAGCTGTCAATGATTCCCTTTTTTTAAGGGAAATTCCCTTATTCCGAATAAGATTCCTCGCAAGAAAAGGGAAAAGTTGACAGCTATGGCTGGGTGACCTTGGGCTAGTCACACTTCCTTGAAGTCTCTCAGCCCCACTCACCTCACAGAGTGTTTGTTGTGGGAGGGAAGGGAAAGGAGAAGGTTAGCCGCTTTGAGACTCCTGAAGGGGAGTGATAAAGCGGGATATCAAATCCAAACTCTTCTTCTTCGTCATCATCAGGCTGCTTTTATGTTCTCATGACTACCTCAGAGGGAAGCAAAGATAGTCAGTCTAAGGATGGGGACTGACAAATCTTTTAACACACATACCCAGTGAATGGATAACATTCTAATTCCTAACTGGGTTGAACTTGGAAGCTTGTGCATGAGAAACAGATGCTCTTCTGGTGAGCTTTGGCCTATTTCACAATCATGCAGATACTTCATGGTCCTACTTTGATTGCATTTCATGCTACTTATGCTCCTCTGTTTTTCAGACTTCATCCGTTCTGGTTGAAATGCATAGCAAAGGTTGCAACTGCCAGAGGTGATGCAGACTCTAGAATCTAGGCAGCCAGGCAGAGTCATAAACCATAGGTGAGTGTGACCACAAGCTCTGCAAGTGGTGCTAAACCAGAAAATATGTTGAATTTCAACTCTTGGCTTTGGTGAAATGAGATATCTCATTAGAACAAATAGATAGCAGCAGGAGATTGCTGGGGTAGACTGTGCTCTGGACTTGGTGGTGCAAAATGGCCTCACAATTACTCTCTGTTCTGCAGAAGGGAACCTCTCATCACCCCAGTTTTCTCTAGTTCTAAGAAGGGCACCCACGGGCACCCCACTTCATTACGTGTGTTGTCCAAATCACAAGCAGAGAAAAATAAAGACTCTGTAGATTTTGTACAGTGTAGAGCAATTGTTCCAGACGACTTGAGCATGGAAACCAAGGGAAAGATAACCCTCAGGCACATACCCATGGGTCATTAGCCAGTCAAACCTAAATTCCATTTGACACCAAAAGAGCAATCAGTCACACGCTGAAAGTGAGCAAAACAAGCCTCTTGATTCATTGCCAATAAATGGCTATTTCCTGGCATATACCATCTTTCTGTCCTTAGTTTTGGCACTTTCTGTTTTTCTGAAATCTCCTTGTCTTCACAGGCTTTTCAGATGCAGCATGCAGAGAAAAGGCTAGATACCCACCTGCTTTTGAGATATTTGTCCTTGGTGCTAGTTTGCTACCTGACCACGTTTAAGGTTTTATTGATGATGTATAAAGCTCTCACCAACTTAGGGAGAGGTAAAGGAACCCCTGACCATTATGTCCAGTCGTGACCGACTCTGGGGTTGCGGCGCTCATCTTGCTTTATTGGCCGAGGGAGCTGGCGTACAGCTTCCAGGTCATGTGGCCAGCATGACTAAGCCGCTTCTGATGAACCAGAGCAGTGCACGGAAACACCGTTTACCTTCCCGCCAGAGTGGTACCTATTTATCTACTTGCACTTTGACGTGCTTTCGAACTGCTAGGTGGGCAGGAGCAGGGACTGAGCAACGGGAGCTCACCCTGTTGCGGGGATTCGAGCCGCCGACCTTCTGATCAGCAAGTCCTAGGCTCTCTGGTTTAACCCACAGTGCCACCCACATCCCCTCACCAACTTAGGGAGAAGTTATTTGAGAGAATGGCTCCTGCCATAACATACCTACCTGGTCACCGAGATGCGTGAGTGAGACCCTTCTGGTGCTACCACACCTTGCAGGTTGCCCATCTGGCAGTAACCAATGACTGGTTATTGCCACTCGCCCTATGGAATCTCCTCCCCAAAATCAGCACCAAAGGTAAAGTCCTTCCACTGCTTCTTGAAAACCTATTGATTTACTCTTCAAGGTCTATTATGACTTGCTCAACCTCAGCTAGTTATGGGTACCGCTGCATTTATTGTATTGGTTTTGATGTGCTTGTATTTTAGTTGGCTGTGAACTGCCTTAGAGAGGTATTCAACAAAACTGCCCAATCAAGGAAGGGATTTCTGCTTGCACAACAGGACTTTCTCCCCTCTCCTACCCCTATGTGTGCCCTGTGCCCTCCCAAATCTGCTGTGGAGGGATGGAGGAACCCCTAGAACAGATTGGGGGCCCGGGGTAGAGAAAGGGCAGAGTTCTGTTGCACAAGCAGAAATCCTTGCATTGTTGGAACGAATTACTTGGTGTTATGTGGAACACAACCTTATATATTTTTAGATCATGGATGGCGTGTGTGTGTGTGTGTACATATACACCATAGTTTTCCATGTATAACACCCCACCCCGATGTATAAGACAACCCCTTTTTTTTTATCACAGCAAAGAAAATGGGGGGGGGGGGGATTGCCAAAAGTTGTTGAGCTTGGTTTTGGGGAGGTCACCACCACCAATCGCTCTACACCCTGCCCACCACCATTCGCCCGTCCCACCTCAGCCATCCGTATATAAGAGGACCCGCAATGTTTGCCAATTATTTCTAAGGAACACATATCGTATTTTACAAAGAATAATACAGTGTGTGTGTGTGTGTGTGTGTGTGTGTGTGTGTGTATCCCTTTGGTACCCCACTCATCACTTTTTCCCAGGATGTTGAGGAATCTTTGAACACTCTTTGGATTGCATCAGTCAGCTTCTCCACAATAATTTCATGGGGACTTTGTTAAAAAAAAAAAAAAAAAGCTGAAATCAAGATACGGTATGTCCACAGCATCCCCCTGATCCACCAAGCTTGTAACACTATCAAAAAAGGAAATAAGATTTGTCTGGCATGACTTGTTTTTGAGAAACCCATGCTGGGTCTTAGTAAACACAGCATCCTTTCCTAAGTGCTCACAGATTGACCATTCAATTATCTGTTTAAGGATCTTTCCTAGTATTGACGTCAAGCTGACTGGTCAGTAGTTACTTGGGTCTTCTTTCCCTCCCTTTTTGAAGATAGGGCAACATTTGGCCTCTTTCAGTCTGCAGGGACCTCATCTGTTCTTCAAGAATTCTTGAAGATTATAGACAGAGGTTCTTAAATTATACCTGCAAGCTTCTTTATGACCATTGAGTGTAGCTCAACAGGCCCTGGAGATCTGAATTAATCCAAAGTCGCAAGGTGCTCTCTTACCACTTCTTTTCCTTTTACATATTTGTAATATATAAAGTTATTTTTTTAAAAAAAAACACAACAACACTAAACCATGTATATAGCTTTATTATGAATTTGTAATATACAAACTGAGCATATTAAATGTGTAATAAATAAAATATTGTTTTAAACATCAAACCATGTGCACTGTCTTTCAATACTGTCTGTATTGTGTTATTAAAATCTTGAGAATCCTCTAGAAGTATCATATAAGAAAAGGCTACTCCTATTATTTCCACAAAATATATTCTGACTTATCACTTTACTGAACAATTCAAGCAAGAAGGAAAAATGGGAGAGAGAGGGAGAGAGAGAGAAGAAAAAGGAAATGGTGAGTACTCTAACTGTTGCTGTTGGATAATTTATTGCAAACTGTCCACTGCCCAACACCTTTTGACAGAATGTCTTCCTCAGGGGCAATAGCTGTGAGTTCTCCTGTTTCAGGAATGTACTTCCTCTAAGTTCTAGTTCCCGGAACATGTTTTTCAGAGACTATGACCTGGTTCTGATGTAACACCAGCCTCAGGCTCTTCTTCCCCACTGAATACGAAGGGAGGCAACTGAAAGCTTCCCCTCCTGATTAGAAGAAGAAGAAGAAGAGTTTGCATTTGATATCCCGCCTTTCACTCCCTTTAAGGAGTCTCAAAGCGGCTCACATTCTCCTTTCCCTTCCTCCCCCACAACAAACACTCTGTGAGGTGAGTGGGGCTGAGAGACTTCAAAGAAGTGTGACTGGCCCAAGGTCACCCAGCAGCTGCATGTGGAGGAGCGGAGACGCGAACCCGGTTCCCCAGATTACGAGACTACCGCTCTTAACCACTACACCACACTGGCTCTCCGTGAGAATAAATACCAACTATTCAAACCATTCTTGTTGATTTTTAACAAGTCAGAAACCGTTTGGCTTCTTAACAACTAGTGTTTTGAGCAACCCACCATTTTTGAAGTTCAGATGCAGCAATAATCTGTGTTACAAGGCAGTGGAAGAGGAAGCGTGTCAGTTCATTCATGCAATTAAAAAAGGGTTTGTTGCCAAGTCTAAGCCTTACTTGTGTCAGCTTAGCCATGTAGGGGTTTTTGTAATAATAATATTTTTAATATATATATATATATATATATCCACCCAGCATCCATTTGCAGCTTTCCTTTTGGGGTAGTGGTGAGTGTTTCCTTGCTTTTAAATTTCCTAATGCACTGAGCAAGTCACCACTGTTGTCTTCACTGTGCTGCCTGGGGCTGATGGGAGTTGTCGTCCAAAATATCTGGAGGGCATCGAGCAAGCGAAGGCAGTCTTAGATTCCTGGTGCTACTGATTTAAGATCCTCCACAAGCACTTCAACAGGCATAATATTAAAGGATGAAACGGAAAATGTTTTTGGACTGAGTTATGAAAAGGTACTTTAGTACAGTGGTACTTCGGGTTACATACGCTTCAGGTTACATACGCTTCAGGTTATAGACTCCACTAACCCAGAAATAGTACCTCGGGTTAAGAACTTTGCTTCAGGATGAGAACAGAAATCGTGCTTCAGCAGTGTGGCGGCAGCAGCAGCAGGAGGAGGCCCCATTAGCTAAAGTGGTGCTTCAGGTTAAGAACAGTTTCAGGTTAAGTACGGACCTCCGGAACGAATTAAGTACTTAACCCGAGGTACCACTGTAGTAGCAAACCATTCAGCACCGTGGACAGGGAATATGCAGTCTGCTAAGAGAAGCATTGGTGCTGGAGGACACTCTTGAGAGTCCCATGGACTGCAAGAAGATCAAACCTCTCCATTCTTAAGGAAATCAGCCCTGAGTGCTCACTGGAAGGACAGGTCTTGAAGCTGAGACTCCAATACTTTGGCCACCTCATGAGAAGAGAATACTCCCTGGAAAAGACCCTGATGTTGGGAAAGATGGAGGGCACAAGGAGAAGGGGACGACGGGGGACAAGATGGTTGGACAATGTTCTCGAAGCTCCCAGCATGAGTTTGACCAAACTGCGGAAGGCAGTGGATGACAGGAGTGCCTGGCATGCTCTTGTCCATGGCGTCACGAAGAGTCGGGCACGACTAAATGACTAAACAACAATACAAATAAAATGATAGGCTGGTTGGTTGGTTAGTTGATGAAACACTGGTGCCGTAGGAAAGAATTCTTCAGGAATAGCATCCTGAACCTTTATTGTAAACCTGTGATGTATGGATGGAGGGTGGTATAGAAACACCAGTAGTGATTGTGGAAGTAAAATGGTTACTGTAGAAATTACCATAAGATTTTATTAGAAACAGAAATAACTGCAAGCACATATGATTACACTTGTTTTTCATGATTTTATTCCTACAAGTTCCTTCATGGTAGTTTATTCTTTAAAGAAGATCTGATGCTGCAAAGGTTGTTTGCCCACGCACACCAATATGATTGGGTTAAGGGCATTTTTGCCACCTTCAAGGTCTCTAGTCCTGAAACAAGTGACATTCCCAGCTGCCTCTCAGGATTCATACTAGAGCTCCTTACCGTATGTGTTCCTTTTTAAAGGTGACATCTGCCGGGTTTTAATTCTGTCTAACCCCTTAAATAATCTTTCACCCTTCCATTGACTGAGTAGCCGGCGTTGGCTCTTTGTAATTAATGGGGTCTAGCAAGTCATAAAAACGGACTGTGCTCATTGGAAGTGAGGCGGTGCTAAGGGAGGAAGTAAGAACTGGAAAGGGAAGGATTTTCTTCTAGGAGAGGGGGGTAGGGAAGTTTTGAGGGGGGGTGTAGGATAAAGGACCTAATGGACTACTCAGTTTCTTTAAGGGAGTGGGAGGGAACAAGGATAGCAACTGGAAACATTGAAGGAAGATGAGACAGTAAGTTAGTGAACAGGGATGGGGTGGGAGTTAGCTGCTTTGGTTTATATGATTAAAATATTCAACATCTCTCATATCTTGCTTTCCCAACTGATCCACAGCGATCCTATTCTCTGGCAGAAGCAAGGATCCCTTTGGAATTGCCCCCTCTTCTGGCCAGCAATAGGGGCAGGGGGCTGGATTTATGCTTTAAAAAAAAAAACCCAACAGCCTCTACCCCTCCCTCAGCAATGGACAGATATTGCATCTCAGTTGTCTAATGTAGAGAGCCTAAGTTTGCTGCTCTCCTCTAAGGAAAAGCCCTGGCTTCTCCCATCCATATATCAATGTGACAACCAGGGTGGTTGGAACAAAGTTTTCTGGTTCTTTTGCATCTTTATCTCAAGGTCTTCGGTACATAAGAAGAATACTGAATGGGAAAGAGAGTGTTGTTGGTGTCATTTTCCACAATGTATGAAATTGTCCCTGCGTGTCCAAAGGGTGTAACAGTTCCCCGGAAGAAAAGGTCTCTATTACCTGACCGCTCTTAGAGAGCAACTGTGTTGAAATTGTCAGGTCTGGTTGTCCGCTGTTCTCTACCATCATTACCTGAATCATCATCATCAGTGCAAGACACACACACAAAAACCTTGTCTGTATGACAGACACAGAGCAGGGAGTCACCTACGCTCTCCTCAAACCTTGACCCAAAGTTTTTATTCAGTCCACTGTCTTTTCAACAGAGCTGAACCTTTTAATTCCTTCCCACACAATTCTTCTGCAAATTTATACAGTGGTAGAGTCGGTCACGACTGGTCAGGGGTCCCTTTACCTTTATCTTTTACCTCAGGTTAAGAACTTAATTCGTTCTGGAGGTCCGTTCTTAACCTGTTCTTAACCTGAGGTACCACTTTAGCTAATGGAGCCTCCCGTTGCAGCCGCACAATTTCTGTTCTCATCCTGAAGCTAAGTTCTTAACCCAAGATATTATTTCTGGGTTAGCCGAGTCTGTAACCTGAAGCGTCTGTAACCTGAAGCATCTGTAACCCAAGGTACCACTGTAAATATATCCCCCCCACACACACATCTCCCTTAAAGTTGCTGAGGTTCCCAACACCACCCCAAATGTCTGTTCAAAATTACGCTTTGGGAACGGTTCCATTTTTGTTGTCTGTTCCTATTTATTTATTGGTAGCAGCAGTGCCGGTGGAGTGGGAATCAGATTGAAGAGTGTGGCCTCCTGTGGCAGAACCAACATGTGAAATTTAAAATATCACCTCAAGTCACTAATCCTGGCTGTGAGCAAACGATTAGCAGGAAACAAGGACAAATAGGACCGCTGATTTAATTGTGTGGCAACGATACAGCCGGCAGTGTGTGTGTGTGTGTGTGTGTGTAGGGGGAGAAGCAGGGGATGATGGGGTCAAAACAGTTTGTAAAAGTCTGCTTCACAAAAGCTGTTGTCCCCCTTGGGGCGGAATGAGATTATTATGGCTCAGTGTCTATCAAACAAAAGGAGAGAAAGAGGCCCGTGGCGGTAAGAGGGCTTTGCGGTAGGAAGTGCCCTTCTCATTTGCCTCAGCAACCAGGAGCCTGCCAAAGAATTCCTGTCAAGGTTTGCTGGCTTTGTGGCTCTGCCGCCGTGGCTGCGTGGTGGACTCCAGAAACCCCACCATTGTCGGTGGGATTCAAAGGGAGCGGCAAAGAAATCATTTGAAGGGGCGGATTGAAGAGCTTAAGAGGGCTTGTTAGCTGAATATCAAAGTTATTGTGCAGGCCCTCAGTTGTGCCATTTCTGATTTTCCTAAACGCACAAGGAGGAGGCACATTAAAGCCTCGCGTCATATGTCCCAATAAACATAGAGGAAAGAAGTCTACATTCATAGGCAGGCAAACAAGCAGGCGTAAACACATTTCGGGTGTATCACCACACAAACACTTCCAGGAAAACATGTATACACAGGCAAAAAAGATTAGTGAACGAAAAGGCATGTTGGTTAAAATCTACCTTCTAACCCTTCGCATTTCAAATTCACATGGAGCAATCTGAATGTTGTATTGTGATCATTCGATTCAGAAATAAACTTAAAAGATGGGAAGAAAAGGGTTGGGCCATGTTTTAGATTTGGGCTTATGTGTCTCTGTGGAAAATGCCAAACGCTGGTGACAAGGCATTTCACAAAAAACTTCTTTTCGAAATTCAGGACACCGACACTTTACTATTCAACATCAAAACTGTCAACTTTTAGCAGATTTCAAAGGTTGTCAAAACTCCATTTGAGTTCATTATTGTCACGTACAGGGTTGCTGTTTTGTGGACATTTCCACTAGGACTTGACATCTCTATTCCAAATAGTTGCAGGCCGTTCAAAATCTAGCACCGTGCATGCTTAGCTATGAGGTCAGAATAACTGCTAGGCTAAAATTTTGCTCTTATTAATGGTAAATTCTTCAGCCGTTGTGTTGCCTAGACACTATGTTTGGAAAAATATTTTCAGGAACCCCTCAAAATCTGCTGTTGTGTTTTATAGCCCTGTCTTCTTTGGTATCGCTGTTGTATAGTATTTAGGTAAAGAATTAGGGTTGTGGCTTTATGGGATGTATGTGTTCAATTCTTTTTCCTATACCATTTTCCTTATCTGAATTGCACCTTCCCAAAGAGACTATATGCCCCATAGAGGGAAGACATATGTGTATGGTACCTAGAACATATTCTTCCCCCTACTGTAGCCTTGGGCTGAGGCGCATAGTTCTGTGCAACATTGTGGGGGCTCATCATGTGTATGTGATATGTTGGAAGGAGGCCACAGGACCCCACAAGGCCTTCTGCCACCGCCACTGTGGGGAGGCCCAACCAAGCCCTCCACATCCATGGGGATGCTTGGCAAGATCCTCCACAGCCACAGGGAGACCTGGCTGAGAGAGGAGCAGGAATATCGTTCTGTCAATCTGGCGGAAATGTGGCAGAAATCCGGCAGAAATGCTCTGGTTATCTCTTGCTTGGACTACTGCAATGCGCTCTATGTGGGGCTACCTTTGAAAGTGACCCGGAAACTACAACTAATCCAGAATGCAGCAGCTAGACTGGTGACTGGGAGCAGCTGCCGAGACCATATAACACCGGTCTTGAAAGCCCTACACTGGTTCCCAGTACGTTTCTGAGCACAATTCAAAGTGTTGGTGCTGACCTTAAAAGCCCTAAACAGCCTCAGTCCAGTATACCTGAAGGAGCGTCTCCACCTCCATCGTTCTGCCCGGACACTGAGGTCCAGCGCCGAGGGCCTTCTGGCGGTTCCCTCACTGTGAGAAGCCAAGTTACAGGGAACCAGGCAGAGGGGCTTCTTGGTAGTGGCACCCGCCCTGTGGAACGCCCTCCCACCAGATGTCAAAGAGAAAAATAACTACCAAACTTTTAGAAGACAACTAAAGGTAGCCCTGTTTAGGGAAGCTTTTAATGTTTAATAGGTTATTGTATTTTAGTGTTTTGTTGGAAGCTGCCCAGAGTGGCTGGGGAAACCCAGCCAGATGGGCAGAGTATAAATAATAAATTGTTGTTGTTGTTGTTGTTGTTGTTTATTGTTTGCAACAGTGCAACACTGACTTCCACCCATAACAACAAATCTCTGACTGAACAGCAGCAGCAATCAGGTCTCATTTCCTCCAGATGCCTAAGGGCCATCCAGATGTTGTTGGATGCTAATCCAGCCAATGATTAGGAGTTGGCACCCAGAAACATCTAGAGCAGGCATCCCCAACCTTCGGCCCTCCAGATGTTTTGGACTACAATTCCTATCATCCCTGACCACTGGTCCTGTTAGCTAGGGATCCTAGGGATCTTGGGCAAGAATGAGGGTGTCAGCTCTCACTGGAAACAGTCAATGAGATTAACATTGACTGTGGATTGTGTAATGCTGGAATTAATGATATTCTGGGAAGCTGAGTGTGGTCAGATGGATTTCAGGAGAGGTCTGCAGTTCAGGGTTGGAAAGGAGTTCGTGAGGAAATGCCTAGCTACCTTAAATGAGTGTGGGCCTTCAGGAATGAGGGAAATGTTTAAATGGGCAATTTCCAAAAGACCAGAAGCATTCCTTATAGCTATAATAGGGATAGAGGCTCCAAAGAGGATGACTAAATTATTTATGTACGTGACAACAGCAGCCAGAATATTATATTCACAGAAATGGAAAGAAAAGAAGGTTGCAATGAAGGAGGAGTGGCTTTTGAGATTAATGGACCATGCAGAAATGGCAAAGCTGACCGCAAAATTAAGAGATCAAAAGATAAACTTTTTATAGAAGATTGGAGGCCTTTTGTGGACTATCTATATTACAGTCAAATGAAATCGCAGGCAAGATTCGAGATAAAAGCAGTGGAAGAAAAATGATAAAATAATTGGAACAGAGAAACTTTTATTAATAGATTAAAATATAATGCAGTAGAAAAGGGCTGAGTAAAAACGCTGTGGAGGTGAGGGTTGGAAGTCAATGTAATTATGTGATTTGAAGGTTATTGTGAAAATATTTGAATATTATATTGAAGGGAGAAAGAGAGAGTTTGTGCCTTCAGGACCAGATGATATACATACTGGGGTAGTATATTATCTTGCCCTGTACTCTTGGAACCTCTGCCTATTTATCACAGGAGTGAGGAACCAGGGTGGACTTGGATAATATTTCGTAATATGTCACCCTGAGTGAGGACAAAAGTTGGTGCCTCTAAACAGACCTTCTCAATTATAGATCTTCTCAGTTTTGCGCTCCTTCAGCTCTGCGCCCTCTGCTAAGGAACCTCCCACATCGCCTGAATCTGGCACTGGGAGAACACATTAGCTCATGGGCGACCTTCTGGGCTCTGCCTGCCAGTGGCGGTTGGGGCCTGAGGTAAAAGTAGGCAGGGTAGTGCAAATCAGGGCCGTCTTAAGTATATCCGGCGCTGTGGTGCAAAGATCCCTCTGGCACCCCCCATTTCAGAGTTGCTGACCTTTTTACTGCGCTGCCAGAAGCTTTGCAGGGCTGAAGGAGGTGGGCAGCAGCTGGAGGGTGGCTCCTCCAGCAGGGAAGAGGCGGGGGCTCTGGGCGTGGCTCTGCTTCAGTGAGGTGGGTGAGGGCGGTGAGCTGATGCTAGGAGGTGCCGCGCCCAGCCTCTGCCTATTCCTTGGCGCCCATGCCACTGTGGCCACGGCAGGCGGAGGTTCCAGGCATGGCACTGCTTCGGTGCGGCATGGCAGAGGAGGGCAAGGCCAGTGAGCTGATGCGGGAAGGCCAGCCTCCGCCTCTTCCCTAGTGCCCTCCAGAACATGGCGCCCTGGCGCCCCGCGCCACTTGCTTCTATGGGCAAGACACCCCTGGTGCAAGTGACTCTTACCTTTGCACAGCATTGCAGTCCTGTAAACAACATTCGAGCGAGGCAAAATCATTAGAAGAATGAGCAGCACTGGGCTGGAAAGGGTGTGTGGCTTGAGGAGTGGTCTGAGACCTGGGTAAAGAGGCAATAAATACAGTCGTACCTTTCAAAAATTGTTGAAATATACATTTTAAAAAAAACCAGAAGCATTTTTACTTGGTATTATAGGTCAGGACATTAACAGGCAAGATGTTAAATTGTTTTTATATGCAACAACTGCGGCAAGAGTATTGTTAGCCCAGAAATGTAAACAAGAAGATATTCTGACAAAAGAAGAATGGCAGACGAAATTAATGGACTATGCAGAATTGGACAAAATGACAGGAAGGATTCAAAACCTGCGGGACCAGAGATTTACAGAAGATTGGAAGAAGTATATGAATTATTTGAAGAGCAACTGTAATCAACAAATTACGCTAGTAGGACTACAAGAAGTTTTGTAAGGAGAAATATACGAAGTGTTACAAAGTAGAAAAAGATAGAGATATTGGTTATGAGTTTGAAATAAGATAAGAAGATAAGAAATGCATACTGAGAGATTAGATTGGAAAATTTTCAGACAGGATTGATGGAAGTCAAAAATTTGAAGAAGATGTAAAATTATGTTTAATTACTGTTGAAAACGATATGTTTAAAAAAACTAATAAAAAATTATATATACATATAAAAAATACAGTCGTACCTTGGTTGGCGAATGCCTTATCAGTTGAATGTTTTTGCTCCCGAGCATCGCAAACCCGGGAGTGTGTGTTCCGGAAGCGCCTGCAACCAATCGGAAGCCACGCCTTGGAAGTCAAACGTTTTGGAAGTTGAACAGACTTCCAGAACAGATTCCAAGGTACGACTGTACACAGCTATTCCTCCTTCCTCCCAGCAATGGGTCAGACTGCTACAAGTCATTTTTAGAAAAGCCCATGTCCATTGCCAAAACACAGGACGCAGGACAGGGTATTCCCCCAACTTATCACACGGTAGGACATATGCTCCAATATTACTCAAATGAAAATAGAGACATTTCTCACTCTCCCACCAACTAATCCTCCTTGGCCCCCCATTTTTTTGTCTCCTCCCCTCCAGAGCATTTCCTGTCAAAAGAAAAATAAGATTAGAAAACTTTCCTATAGAGGGCTTTCTTCAGATGTCTTCTAAAGGTTGTATCATTACTTTTCTCCTTGACTCGCGGGTCACATAACTCCATACCTTCCAACATTTCTCATGTGTAAATAAGGACATCCTAAGGAAAAGTGGAACATTATAAGACCAAGTCAGAAAACTGGACGGCTTCTGTAATTCTGGGACTGTCCCTGGAAAATAGGGACACTTGGAGGGTCTGGTTGGAGCTGTTGAGTGCTAGAAAAAAAAGAAAAAGGTTTTCATCTTCTTGTTTGGACAAGAAGTCATGAAGTGGCCTGGCCTGGCCTTTGGATGTAGATGTCGCTGGCAGGGCTTTTGTAGCTAGAAGCGAGGAAGTACTACCGTATTTTTCGCACCATAGGGCGCACCGGACCATAGGGGTGCACCTAGTTTTTAGACGGGGAAATCAATAAAAAAAAAATATTCCCCCAAAGAGCATCGTACAGGCTGCGCACAACCTCTCCCTGCTGGAGGGGTTGCGCTCGGCTATCACACAAGCCAAGGCAGCGAGCACCAGTGTGGTGTAGTGGTTAAGAGCGGTAGTCACGTAATCTGGGTAACCGGGTTCGCGTCTCCGCTCCTCCACATGCAGCTGCTGGGTGACCTTGGGCCAGTCACACTTCTTTGAAGTCTCTCAGCCCCACTCACCTCACAGAGTGTTTGTTGTGGGGGAGGAAGGGAAAGGAGAATGTGAGCCACTTTGAGACTCCTTAAAGGGAGTGAAAGGCGGGATATCAAATCCAAACTCTTCTTCTTCTTCTTCTTCTTCTTCTTCTTCTTTAGCCCCACACAATCTCTCCCTGCCGGAGGGGTTGTGCGCGGCTATGGAACAGGCCTGCATTCGCTCCATAGGACGCACACACATTTCCCCTCAATTTTTGGAGGGGGAAAACTGTGTCCAATAGAGCGAAAAATACGGTAATCCTTTAGGTTTCAGTGCATACTCCTTCTTTCTCTCCCTATGGATAAATGAATAATGAAAACAATCCAGCCTTCTCTTCTGGATTTATCACTTTGTGCTCCTTTCGGCTGATGCAAGGCCCTCTCGAGCAGCAAGCACTGGCATGAGGTGCCATCATAAAAGGCAATAAGGGCTGCTGAGTTTCCAGTGCCCTCGTTTCGTGAAGCTTCTTGCTCGAAACCCCCCCTTAGAGGCAGTTTAAGGCAGTGTGGGGAACTGGGTCTAGGGAGCTAAAGTTACCCCAAGAGGGAAGGAGTTTCTGAGAACTGTGGTAAGAAATATCGGGAGCCGGGAAGGAAGGCAGCGAGGGCTTCTCATTGTGAGGGAAATTTTATTTTTAACAGATGCTAAGGCAGATGGCGCAGAATTAACAGAAAATGGGAGAGAAAAAAGTGGAGGAACATTACTGGCTCCAGAGAGAGTGGACATTAAAAAAAATAAAGAATAAGGGAATGAAAACAAGTTTAAGTACTCTCTCCAGAGAAGGGGGGAGGGGCATGGAGAGGCCGAGCAGGGACGAAGCAGCGTGATAATAACCAAAGGCGTGAAATTGCAAAAGTAAAATTTGTGGGACTCGGGAGGGGCCATGAAGGCCCCGGCTTCATTGCAAAACTCACTCAGAAATTACTGATGTGATGTTTTAGCTTTTATCATTAATAATAATCAAGATGAGGGAAGGGGGTAGGCGAGGGGGGGAAGGGGGGGAAGGGGGGGAGTTCGAGGCCCAGGCTGAGAAAAAGGAGAGGGAGAAGGAGAGGGGAAAGAGGGCAGGTTGCGGTGGGGAAAGAGGGGGGGGATTAATGCAGAGAAAAGGGGTAAGGAAGTACAAAATGGGGGGGGGATAAATGATACAGCAGGAGTGAAAAGGAGATCGTGCGGGTTGTTGCATGAGCAGGAGGGCGGCCATGCAAATGGTCTCAGTCGCGAGATGAAAAAGACTTTGCTGGGAAGGGGGGGCACCTATAATGGAAAAGACCTGGAGCATAAATGAGAAACCAGGAAGAAAGTCCTGGGAGGAGACGAAAAGGGGGAGAAGGAAATGTCAAATGGGGTTGGGGTTGCAGCCGATGAAATAGACGTCAGAGAGAGGCAGGGAGACAAAGAGAGATGGCATTCTCCTCCCAAATTAATTGAGGATACATCAGCCCGAGCTACTAAAACAGAGCTATTATGGATGGGTTAGTCACAGGTGGAGTTAAGGGCCTACAGAGGGATATTAGCCAAAATTGAGTGGCTTTTAATTTCTTTCTAATGAGAGACTGTGGCTGGGGAGTCAGACGATTCTTCAGCTCAGCTAGGCCTGAAGACTGCTAGGAGGCAGGAGACGGCAGCTTTCCGCAGGCAGAGAAAAAGATACCTGAGTGGATCACACAGTGATTCCTGTGGCCAGGCTGATAATGCTAGAGCTGGACCAATATAAGGCTGATCGCCGAAGAATGGATGCTTTTGAATTCTGGTGCTGGAGGAGACTCTTGAGAGTCCCATGGACTGCAAGAAGATCAAACCTATCCATTCTTAAGGAAATCAGCCCTGAGTGCTCACTGGAAGGACAAATCCTGAAGCTGAGGCTCCAGTACCTTGGCCACCTCATGAGAAGAGAAGACTCCCTGGAAAAGACCCTGATGTTGGGAAAGATGGAGGGCACCAGGAGAAGGGGACGACAGAGGACGAGATGGTTGGACAGTGTTCTCGAAGTTACCAGCATGAGCTTGACCAAACTGCGGGAGGCAGTGGAAGACAGGAGTGCCTGGCGTGCTCTGGTCCATGGGGTCACAAAGAGTCGGACACGACTAAATGACTAAACAACAAGCCACCTGCAGGCTAGAGGGGGTGGGGTAGCCAGAGTGGGATGTGGCCACAGTACTACAGTGGGTCTAAGTGGTACTGGAAGTGGGGGGGACACATTTCTTTGACTTGCACCAGAACCACGGCTGACCCCCAAACCAGCTAGGGAGACAGCTTGCCATAGTTTTTAGCAGTGAATGCGGCTGTTGTCAAACAGGCATCTGTTCAGGGCTGCCTAAATTCGCGCAACCTCTTCCTGTAACAACTTCATGATGAATTCTGACACCTATTTATCTTCGGGGGGGAGCACTGGTTGTGGCCATCTTTACCCCACACTAGTCTCTCTGGCTCATTATTGCTCCTGAAATCTGCCCTCCCCAGTGATGGGTGTGGTGAGTAATGTCCAGATCTGACCTCCAGGTTGAAGCGCTGCATATGGACTTCTGATAGAAATACTTTGTTGTTGTTTAGTTGTTTAGTCATGTTTGACTCTTCATGACCCCATGGACCAGAGCATGCCAGGCACTCCTGTCTTCCACCGCCTCCCGCAGTTTGGTCAGACTCATGTTTGTAGCTTCGAGAACGCTGTCCAACCATCTCGTCCTCTGTCGTCCCCTTCTCCTTCTGCCCTCCATCTTTCCCAACATCAGGGTCTTTTCCAGGGAGTGTTCTCTTCTGGTATTGGAGCCTCAGCTTCAGGATCTGTCCTTCCAGTGAGCACTCAGGGCTGATTTCCTTAAGAATGGATCGGTTTGATCTTCTTGCAGTCCATGGGACTCTCAAGAGTCTCCTCCAGCACCAGAATTCAAAAGAATCAATTCTTCGGCGATCAGCCTTCTTTATGGTCCAGCTCTCACTTCCATACATCACTACTGGGAAAACCATAGCTTTAACTATACGAACCTTAGAAATACTAGTACAATGTAATATCATGTCAGAAGCATTTTTGTAATGCTCTGCCTAACTCTTATGAAATCAGAAGTCATCACTGTTGCTGTTTCCCTGGGAGGCCCCAATAAACTTTTCTTCTCCACATCAATATTGGCATTATTTCAGATATGTGAAAAGCATGCTCGTGTCTCCCCTTTCTCATTTCATCTCCTATAGGTATAGAGATATGTGAATGTCAACAAGCCAAAAGCATTGATTATGTTCAGGTTGGGGAGATACGTCATGTGTCTGCATCTGCATGCAAAGGACTGTGGGAAATGTAGCTTTCTCCTGTTTCCACATGGGCAATGCATTTGAAATAAATGGATTCTTCATTTTGCTAGGGAAAAACCACACACACATCAATACAGAGTGACTTTATTCTGTCTCTTGAGTGGCCTCTGGCTTTTCTAGCAAAGTTCCCATAGTTGTTCCCTGAGACATTGTCTCCTCTTCACAAACCCTGGAGATGATAGATAAATAGATATAGATAAATAGATGATAGATGATAGATAGATGATAGATAGATAGATGATAGATAGATAGATAGATAGATAGATAGATGATAGATAGATAGATGATAGATGATAGATGATAGATGATAGATAGATATAGATAGATAGATAGATAGATAGATAGATAGATAGATGATAGATAGATAGATAGATGATAGATAGATGATAGATAGATGATAGATAGATAGATAGATAGATAGATAGATGATAGATAGATGATAGATAGATAGATGATAGATAGATGATCGATAGATAGATGATAGATAGATAGATGATAGATGATAGATAGATAGATAGATAGATAGAGATAGATAGATAGATAGATAGATAGATAGATAGATAGATAGAGATAGATGATAGATAGATAGATAGATAGATAGATAGATAGATAGATAGATAGATAGATATAGATAGATGATAGATAGATGATAGATAGATAGATAGATAGATAGATAGATAGATAGATAGATATAACATGTTTAATCTTCTCTGCAGGAAGACACAGCTCAGTTGTAAGGGAAACTTTCTTGCAGGGGTTAAGCCAGGGCACAGCTTCCAGCTTGCTTTCCCCCAGGGGGAAAGAGGGTATTTTATTTCCTTTTAATAGCCCCTCCTCATTTGCCTCCCCTAAGCAAAGAACAGTTATAATTCTCCATGGCAATGAAGTATGATTTCAATAGGACCACATTCCCCTGGGTTGCCAGCTGAGGCTGCTCCCCAAAGAGAGACGCCCCTCTCAGAGTCCATTCATGCTCAATTATAAAGGGTTGATTGGCCTTGTTGTCTGGTGAGGAAACCCATCCCAGCCCCCTCCCTCATGGGCTCAAGGCTGATTTACCAGGACCCAAGCTGCTCACATTAATAAGAATCAAATTAAGTACAAGGAGTTATGGCAGAGAAGAGGCGGCGGCAGAAACAGGGATGCCCAAGCAAGGGTACCTGGGAACTCCCAGAGCTTTGAAAAGTGGATACAGAGCTAAGGCTGATGGCGACACTGCAGGTTCATTGAGTGGCCTTAGAGAGTAGGGATTCCTTGTTGGTACTGGGGGCTCTTGAGTCCTTTTTCTGTCATTGCTCCCCTGCTCTGCACCTTTTTGCCCCGAAACGATTTATTCCCAGAGAGTTTGTGGCTGTGTATTCTTCCCCCCTGAGGGACGCGGGTGGCGCTGTGGGTTAAACCACAGAGCCTAGGACTTGCCGATCAGAAGGTTGGCGGTTTGAATCCCCGTGATGGGGTGAGCTCCTGTTGCTTGGTCCCTGCTCCTGCCAACCTAGAAATTTGAAAGCACGTCAAAGTGCAAGTAGATAAATAGGTACCACTCTGGCGGGAAGGTAAACGGCGTTTCCGTGCACTGCTCTGGTTTGCCAGAAGTGGCTTAGTCATGCTGGCCACATGACCCAGCCAATAAAGTGAGGTGAGCGCCGCAACCCCAGAGTTGGCCATGACTGGAACTAATGGTCAGGGGTCCCTTTACCTTTACCTTTACCAGTGGGAAGGTAAACGGTGTTTCCATGCACTGCTCTGGTTTCACCAGAAGCGGCTTAGTCATGCTGGCCACATGACCCGGAAGCTGTACGCCGGCTCCCTCGGCCAATAAAGCGAGAAGAGCGCCACAACCCCAGAGTCGGTCACGACTGGACCTAGTGGTCAGGGGTCCCTTTACCTTTTATTCTTCCCCCCAGCTTCCATATAGCAAAACTGTAGGGCTTTGGAGGTGAACAAGAAAGACACCCACCAATCTGGGCCCACAAGGCTGTTCCTGTAATGCGTCAGAAGACCTCTGCAGAGTAGAAATTGTAGAATTGTAGGGCTGAATGGGACCCTGTGGATCATCTGGTCTAACCCCCTGCAATGCAGGAATCTTTTGCAGCTATCCCATACAGGGATTGAACCTGCAGCCTTGGCAATACCAGCACTGTGCTCTCAGCCACTGAGCTACCCAGGCTTCTACCAAGAATCTACCTGTAGACTTGCTCCGTTCAAGGTTTGCCATCTGTCCCAGAAGAAAGAAACCATTTCAGAGCCTGCAGTTTCAGAACTGCCCACAGCCCATCACCCCTGAGATGGATAAGTGGTGCCAAAATAGTGGCATTGTGTACGACAGAATGATCATCTGAGCTATTTCCACCCTGAGATCCTCTGATCTAGGGCAATATATAAATTTAATAAATAATAATATTTTCCCCCCAGAAATGCTAACTAACCCCCATGTGAGTGATCGTTCCTCTTTAACACACAGCTATGGCAGCTGAGGATTTGTCCCACTATTGTTTGCCATGGAATTGTATCAGATTATTAGGGGGCATGGTGCCCACTGAAACATGTGTGAAGCAGTATGAGCTCATTTCAATTGCTTGTGGCGATGGCATAAAATGAAATTTAAAAACCCACTTTAATTGACCAGCCATTCTTGGGTCAATCAGCCCGCTGTGGGCTCTTTCCAACATCTGAGATACCCATGGAGATAAGGAGAAAGTGTGCAGATCAGAAGGTTTGCGTTTCGAATCCCCGGGACAGGGTGAGCTCCCATTGCTCAGTCCTTGCTCCTGCCCACCTAGCAGTCAAAGTGCAAGTAGATAAATAGGTACCACTCCGGCGGGAAGGTAAACGGCATTTCTGTGCTCTGCTCTGGTTCACCAGAAGCGGCTTAGTCATGCTGGCCACATGACCCGGAAGCTGTACGCCGGCTCCCTCGGCCAATAAAGCGAGATGAGCTTTGCAACCCCAGAGTCGTCCGCAACTGGACCTAACGGTCAGGGGTCCCTTTACCTTTATCTCCCAACACCAACCCTTTCGATGTTGAAAATCCACCTCTGCTTCTGTACCAGACCAAGTCCCACTTACCTAGCAGCCAGTAGGAAAGGACGGGCACTCCCCTCCCCCCAACTACTGAGGATGTCCTCTTCTCATGTATCTTCCGGGGTCCATATCCACAGGCAGAATTATATAAATGGTTTCATCATCAGAGCATTCATGATTCATTTATTCCTCGGGTTCCTTATGGGTATGGAAAATAAAAGGAGCCTGAAAAGTTTATTTCTTTCTCGGCCCTTGAGGACCTGCAGCTTCTAAAGCTGCTCAGTCAGAGAGAGAAAAGAGGAGATTATGCTGAAGGTCTGAGGCTGGTTTTGCATATTATAGTGCTGTTCCCATAAACCACAGATGATAGCTGCCTGAGTCTTATGCATTCCTGAAGGCATTATTACCATGATGGGGAAACTGAGAGGGGGGAAATAGGTCTCTAAACTGTACAGGACTGGTCCACACACACACACACACACAAAACCCTAATCCACACTCTTTTTTAAATGCACATTGATTAACTCCCTGGAGGGTATTCAGATTCCAGATGAGTTACCTCTCTCTTTCTCTCTCTGCTGCACCAACACATTATTTATTCTCATTTAACTCCTTATTGGCATAGACAGCTGTTGATATGTCAGTCCCAGAGAACGTGGGCAGAGTCAGTTTTCATTTCTCCGGAACCTCAAGTGTAATATGGCAGTAACATCTCTGGGGTCTTTTGGAGAGTTCCTTGCCTTCTCCTTAACCTTGTACCCCAGGGGGTCAATTGGCAAAACCAGATTAGATGAATATATCTTGTTGCTCTGGTTATACTGCTGGGACCGAATCTATCCCCAAAGACTCAATGACTGCCATCACCTGATATGTTAAAAAGCAGTAGGGCTCTTACTTCAGCTCTAGTCTTCCTTGGTTACTCTGATGGATGGCTTATGCAAGGGGGAGGGTGACCCTGGATTTCTCAGTGGCTTTCAGATACCTTTCTGAATAGGCTGTCTAGAAGTAGAGGCATTGTTTTACAGTGGTTTTGATCCTACTTGGGTGGTCAATTCCAGAAGGAGGTGCAGAAGGACCACTTGGCGCCGATGCTATGGGGTGTCAGGAAGGTGGCCCCCCAGGACCCAGCAGAAGGGTTAGCCTCAGGAAGTGGCTCTTCTGATGAGGCAGAAGAGTTAAACTTCAGGGTTAAACTGACTTTTCTGATGAAGGAGAAGAGCTAGATTCCAAAGCTGACAGTCAAAGGCCCTCACTTCACAAGGTAGAAACAGATAAGAGAGGCTCAGAAACTCTATCCACTGAGAGTGGAGAAGGACCATTCCAAGCTCCCAGTCCTCAACCTCAAAGTTGGGAACGCCGCAAAAAGCAGCGGAAGCGGAGGGGTGGAAATACGAAGGTCTGGTGCCATTCCTGTTGGAGGCGGAACTCTGATTCAGATTACAACATCTGTTGTCGCTGAGAGGGAGTGTGAAGCTCCGCTCCGTATGTTTGTTTCTGTATACACAGCTATCTTGAACTGACGGGAGGCTGCTTACTGCTGGTTAGCCTGTTGGTTACAAGGGATCGTTATATGGGGGTCCTCCAGTGGTCTTGTCCTCTGTGCTTTTTATCACCTATATGAAACTGTGGAATGAAGTCACTGCAGGGTTTGGGGTGGGGAGCAATCAGTATGTCAATGAGACTGATTCCTCTTTTTCATCTACTTCAGGTGGCGAAGTGAAAGTGCAAAACCGGTGCTTGATCATGGCGACAACATGGCGGTCAACAAACTGAGGCTCATTTCAGTTAAGGTGAAAGAGCTGTTAAGCAAGTGGTTCGTCTATCCAGGCAATTGCTAATTCTCCTGTTTGAATGAGCTATACTCCTTCTGAAGGAACACGTTTGTGGCTTGGGGGTGTTCCTTGAAGGTTTCCCCCAAGGCGTGGAGCATCTTTTATCACCTGGGTTGGTTCATCTGGACAGAGGGAGTCTGGCCTCAGTTATCCATGCTCCTCCGGGTTTGAATGGTCTAGAAACTGCAGTTTGCTCAGAATACAGCTACTTATCCACTAAGTGGTATTAGGAGTTGTGAGCATAAATTCTGCTGGTGCTCCACCAGCTCCACCAAAATGCTGGTGTTGACCTTTAAAGCCCTTCACAGCTTGGGGCTAGGGTATCTAGAGGATTGCCTGCCCATGCTTTAAGATCATCATCAGAAACCGTTCACTAGAATCCCTTGTGGTCTAAGGCGGGCATCCTCAACCTCAGCCCTCCAGGTGTTTTGAGACTACAATTCCCATCATCCCTGACCACTGGTCCTGCCAGCTAGGGATCATGGGAGTTGTAGGCCAAAAACATCTGGAGGGCCGAGGTTGGGGAAGCCTGGTCTAAGGCATGGCAATTGGTTACTAGGACAGGGCCTTTTCAGTGGTGGAACCCCAGATTTTGGAATTTCTTTCATGGGGAAATTTACTTGGTGCCTAAAGGTAAAGGTAAAGAGACCCCTAACCATTAGCTCCAGTCGCGGACAACTCTAGGGTTGCAAAACTCATCTCGCTTTACTGGCCGAGGAAGCCGGCGTACAGCTTCCGGGTCATGTGGCCAGTTTTCTGGGAAAACTGGAGCAGCACACAGAAATGCCGTTTACCTTCCCGCCAGAGTGGTACCTATTTATCTACTTGCACTTTGACGTGCCTACCTGGACTTAATTTCAGGGCCAGCCAATCCCCTCTTCTTACTTTTATGTTTGCTTTTTTGTTGGTCTGTTTTATTCTGCCTCGCACATTGTTTTCATGCTGCTTTAAAAAATAGATTTGCTGTTGCTAACTCTTTTTTTTTGGTTTGCATTAGTTATTATTTTTGGCACAGCATTATTTTTAAATATAATAACTATTTGCATTAGTTATTATATTTAAAAATAATGCTGTGCCAAAACTTTCCCACATTTTATTTTAAACTGCTCTCCACCAGTTAGCGAGAAAAGAAACTGCGTTCAAAAATTATCAAAGGGTGTTGAACATTTCGATGAAATCCTCATGAGTCAGGGGCAGTTTTTGTTGATGTGCTATGTGAGTGCCCCTTCTTCCTTTCTGCATATTACCTCACAAGGGGTCTTCTTCCACTTCAATTAAATCCAAGGGGGAAACATCATGAGGTAACTCCTCTTATGGAGCTTTTACAGATCCAGAAACCCAGATAGCCAGATAGGTATCAGAGTGCTGGAGTAATATTTAATGTGAGGGAGGGAAACACCCACATAAATTAGACCCTCCCCCCCAAAAAAAAAATCTAAATACATTTGCAATGACTTGAGAATGAGGCAGAAAAATCGAAGCCTTTTTTCACAAGGGAAGAAAACTTTTGAGATGCTGGAGGACAAGTTACAGCACTAGATTTTCAGATTCTGTTATAAGTCACCCTGGTAATATGTTTGTAAATTTCATTAATAATAATAATAATAATAATAATAATAATAATAATAATAATAATGTATATCCCACCCTCCCCAGCTGAAGCCGGGCTCAGAGCGGCTAACAACAGTGAAATAATATACCATTCTAAAATCAATTCATTATAAAATCAGTTCAAATCAAATTGATGGCAACCATTGGGCTAGAGTTCTGTGAGGATTACCAAAGGAGAGGGTCAGACTGTGCCTTGGCCAAAGGCCTGGTGGAACAGCTCTGTCCTGGAGGCCCTGTGGAAAGATGTCAAATCCCGCAGGGCCCTAGTCTCTTGTGACAGAGCGTTCCACCAGATTGGAGCCACAGTCAAAAAAGCCCTGGCTCTGGTTGAGGCCAGCCTAACCTCCAAGATGCTTTTGTTTGAGGACCATAAGGTCCTCTGTGGGGCATACCAGGAGAGGCGGCCCTGTAGGTACGAGTGTGCTAAGCTGTATAGGGCTTTAATAATAAGTAAGTGTTTGAGCTCTGGATCCTCACGAATTTAGGACTTACATCCCATGTTTGAGGGAGCTGAACAGACAAAAACAAACTCGCTACTTCTCAACCAATCAGGCATGGTTTTATTGCATATGCTACATTGATAGAACATCACTGCAAGCCTTTGCTGACATATGACATGTGGAATGAGACCTTTGTTTAAAAATTGAAATGACTAAAAAGTTTAATGTAATTAAATGGACAGTTGGTCCTTCTGCTAGAAGTGGGATTGCTGATTGCCAGTTGTTGTTCTTGTATAAAGAAGTGAAAACAATAAAATATATGAGAAAATAAATTATCATATGTGGTGGGAATGCAAGAGAGTGAAAGACTTCTTGATATATAATGAGCTGAAGAAGATTTTGAAATATACCTTTACAAAGAAGCCAGAGGTCTTTCTGTTAGGTATTCTGGGAAAGGAAATTAAGAGAAAGGATAGTAAATTTCTCCAATATGCAGTGACTGCAGCAAGAGTGTTACTGGCACAAAAATGGAAACAACAGGAAATACCGACAATAGAAGATTGGAGGTCCAAGTTGTTAGATTATGCTGAATTGGATAAGATGACTGGAAAGATTAGATACCTAAGAGACCAAAAGTTTACAGAAAACTGGGGGAAATTTGTTAAGTATCTGGGGAGTATAAGTGATGGGCAAATAACGCTAGAAGGTTTTAAAAGAGCACTGTGAATATACGAGAGACGTTGTTAAAAGGAATGAGAGGGAAAAAATATAACTAATGACAATGGTAAAAAAGGAAATGCTGAAATTAATAGTGACTACGAAAGATTTACGGAAAAGCTGAAGGAAGTCCAAAATCAAAGACTTGGAAATTGAAATGTGAAATGTGAAAATAATGTATGTTTTGTTTTGTTTTGTTGTAAACTAATAAAAATTATTTATAAAAAAAGAGAGAGAAAATAAATGAATAACAGGATACTTCTGCACTAAGGGGAGAGAGATGCATCCCAACTGAGGACCAAGAGGTAGGACAGCATAACTGGCTTGAGACAAGGGCCACAGCTTATGAGCTATTTGCACACAAAAATCTGCAGGTATCCTGGTCTCAACCTCCTCAAACAGAGGAGATTGCAGTGTCCTGTCTATAGCTTGACATATGGTTGTCAAGCCTCTGCTTAAAGACCTCCAAAGAAGGAGACTCCACCACACTCCTTGGCAGCAAATTCCACTGTCAAACAGCTCTTACTGTCAGGAAGTTCTTCCTAATGTTTAGGTGGAATCTTCTTTCTTGTAGTTTGGATCCATTGCTCCGTGTCCGCTTCTCTGGAGCAGCAGAAAACAACTCTTTACTTCCATCAGTAATTGAATCCAATTTCTAATACTGAATCTGAGGCTGATGTTGATGAACCTGCAAACTTGAGCTGGGATCCCCACAGATCCTTCCCCCTGTCTCAAAGAGGACCCACCTGAGGATCGAGAACTTCCCATCCCACAACATTCTTCCCAGCAATTCACAAGGTACAGTACACCAGGGAAGAGGCCACCAAGAGGAAGGAAACCACTTGCCTTCAGGCTATGCGGCTGTCCTTTGCAGAAGTCACACCTCTCAGGCAGTGGTGATGGAGTTTTGGAAGAAGAAGAGTTTGGATTTGATATCCTGCTTTATCACTACCCGAAAGAGTCTCAAAGAGGCTAACATTCTCCTTTCCCTTCCTCCCCCACAACAAACACTCTGTGAGGTGAGTGGGGCTGAGAGACTTTGACTAGCCCAAGGTCACCCAGCAGCTGCATGTGGAGGAGAGAAGACACGAACCCGGTTCACCAGATTACAAGTCTACCGCTCTTAACCACTACACCACACTGGCTCTTGGAGGGGTGACCAAACTTACAAGGCCTCAATCAACCTATAGATTTTGTTGGAGCAAGTTGGGTACTTGGAGCTATCCAAGGTGCTGATACTCGTGCCACCTTGTGGGTTCCTGCTGATGAAAGGTCAGAAGTACAGAAGAGTCATGACCCACAGTGTAGCTAGATTCCCAGATAGAGACATCAGAAGGCCTGTCTCTGCATGTTTCACATCTTCTAATCCAAGGAAGCTTCACCGTGGTACTGAACCCCTTGCTGTCACACGTTCACAGGTGTGTTGAGGGAGGCTTGCCCAAGTCACACGCACTCTTGGCCAAATGTCCTGAGGTGCTGGCCTTGGGAGCCTCTCTTACCTTCCAAATGATGCCCAGGATGTTCATCAATTCCTCCTCCTCCTTTGCTTAGCTCCCTTGCTCGCCAGTTGTAGAGAAAAGATATCCAGGGGAAATGTGGTAACCTTTGTTTGAGATGTAAACTCCATCCACCATAAACAGGTGTAGAATGCCAGGATGTGGTTCCACTTGAGCCGGACATTTGAAGTAAATGAAAAGAGCTCTCATTCACCTTATAAAGACTACTCAGAGCATCAACACAGCCCTCCTTTCCATACTGGGAGTGGCCACCAAGACCATTTAACACCAGTCCTGAAAGACCTACATGGCTCCTAGTACGTTTCTGAGCACAATTCAAAGTGTTGGTGCTGATCTTTAAAGCCAAGAATGGCCTTGGCTCAGTATACCTGAAGGAGCTCCTCCACCCCCATCGTTCAGCCTAGACACTGAGGTCCAGCTCCGAGGGCCTTCTGGCGGTTCCCTCCCTGTGAGAAGTGAGGTTACAGGGAACCAGGCAGAGGGCCTTCTATATATATATATATATATATATATATATATATATATATATATATAATATTTTTATTAAGTTTTTTACAGAAAAATAATAAAACAGAACAGAACAAATAAAAGAAAAAAAAATACACAGTACAAAAGCACAATAACAACAAAATAGTACAAAATACATCAAAAAGAAAAAACATTAATAAAAACAGTTTCAACTTTATAATGTTTCTTTCATTTACTTGTTTCCCAACTTCCCCAAACCTACCTCCACTGTATTCCAAAATGCCTATTTAATCAGCAAATCCCTATCCTCTGTCTTAATTAGTCTTGTCTTAATTTTAACATCTTTATATAACTTACTCTCCTTGCAATCTTAACTCTTTGAGTCTTTAAATTTAACCACTTTTATACCAATAACCTTTTAAATTCAATCTGATGTCATTTTAACATTCATTAATCTTATAATATTTCTGTAAATAGTCTTTAAATTTCTTCCAGTCTTCTTCCACCGTCTCTTCTCCCTGGTCTCTGATTCTGCCAGTCATCTCGGCCAGTTCCATGTAGTCCATCACTTTCATCTGCCATTCTTCCAGCGTGGGTATCTCTTGTGTCTTCAGGCAGAGGACCTTCTCGGTAGTGGTGCCTGCCCTGTGGAACACCCTCCCATCAGATGTCAAGGAAATAGACACTTATCTGACTTTTAGAAGACATCTGAAGGCAGCCCTGTTTAGGGAAGTTTTTAATGTTTGATGTTGTATTGTGTTTTTAATATTCTGTTGGGAGCCGCCCAGAGTGGCTGGGGAAACTCAGCCAGATGGGTGTGGTATAAATAAATTATTATTATTATTATTATTATTATTATTATTATTATTATTATTATACTGTTAGGTTTATTTGCAATTTTCCTCTGTGTGCTCCCTGCTCTGTGCCATCCACACTAGGGGGCCTGACACGCCACCTGTGCTTTGGGCCATTTGAGTCTCAGCACATGTTTACTACAACCCTTCCGGTAGCGCCATTTTACGACTCTGTTTTATTTTCAGAAACCCGTCTTTTGATTATTGCTATGACATTTCTCTGGTGATAAATGGATAGAGAGAAAGCTAGATGTTAATGAAAGAAAGGTATAGTACTTCAATGCCATGAGGCTAAAATGTTAGTTTTTGTAGTGCTTATAACATTGAAATGTACAAGTTGGTTGTGTATTAATAAATTACACTGTTGTTGCTATTATTCTTAAAGCATCCCGTTGTTTCAATATACATGGGATAGTGTTTCAGTGATTTTTAAAAGATCAATTAAAAAACCCAATGGGCGAATGAAATGACGGTCGCTGCATATCGTATAATAAATGTGTGCTGATGTACAGTGGTACCTCGGGTTAAGTACTTAATTCGTTCCAGAGGTCCGTTCTTAACCTGAAACTGTTCTTAACCTGAAGCATCACTTTAGCTAATGGGGCCTCCTGCTGCCACCGCCCGGCCGGAGCCCGATTTCTGTTCTCATCCTGAAGCAAAGTTCTTAACCTGAAGCACTATTTCTGGGTTAGCGGAGTCTGTAACCTGAAGTGTATGTAACCTGAAGTGTATGTAACCTGAGGTACCACTGTACATCATGGCCCGTATCAAAACCCTGCCCTTTAAAGAGATGGAATAGTAGTGCTAAGGGCCTTGCATTCTTGGAGATGTGCTATTTTTCTGTTCTTCTGTGGGGGGAAGATCTTTCTGCAGTCTGAGAAAAACCAGGGGGAAAACACTGGAGAAACTAGGATGACAAGGATTGGGTGATGGGCTCATGTGGACACCCCATTAAAAAGTGAGTGAACTCAGAGACAAAGAGACCTAAAAATATTTAACACTAAGCTTAACAATGGGGAAGGGAATAACCCACCCCAGTGAGGTTTATTTCACACCTGGTGTGACGGCCTGGGATTCAGACTTGGAGGCTGAACCTGAGGAATCCCAGCCTGCACAGGAGTCCCAGCCTCCAGAACCAGCTGAGCCGGGGCTGGTGCTTGAGCCTGAAGGATCCTCACCTGTGCTGGATCCTCAGGTGCAGGCACCAGCTGAGTCTGCTCTGGGCTCCTGAGGTGATGGAGGACCCATTGCCTGCAGATGCTCCACTCTCAGCCCCATCAGGGGAAGGTGAGGTTGCCTCTGGGTCCGGTAACCCTCCAGCCTCTCCTGAGTTGCAGAGGCTCAGGGCAGAGAGGTGGAGGGAACTAAGTTCCCACAGGAGGAGTGCTCGCCCCCCAGGCCAGGGGAGGCGAGTCACCTGTGGACCGGGGCTGCCCTATGCCTCAGGGCAGATAAAAGCCAGCCAGCCCAGTCCCAGGTTGCAGCAGCAACATTGTTGGTAGCCTGTTCCTGCCTGCACCCTGTCCTGCTCTTCTGCCAGAGTTCCTGACCTCACCTGACTCCCTGTCTTGGACCCAGTTTCAGCTTTGACGGACAGCCTCCATACCGCACCCTCGACCTCGGACTGGACTCGGACCTTGCTGCACGGTTAACCCTCGGGACCAGCACACCTAGGTAAAACCTCTCAGCACCAGGTGAAGAGCGAATGAAAAAACAAGGTTTTAGGACCATTATTTATTTATTTTTGTATGTTAGTCCTTGGAACTTGGGAGCCGTTTTGGATTTATTTCAGACCACGTGTTGGGTTTTATGTGGCTCTTCATGCTGAATGCATTCATGGAATCTTATAATTGGAGCGTCAGAAGGGACACCAGGGGTCATCTAGTCCAACCTCCCTGAAATGCAGGAATAAATGCATTGTTTTTACTTTTTACTGTTGCCTATTTTATTGTTTTTTGTGAACCCCCTCAGAGGACTTGGTTAATCAATGGATAGTAAAGATCAAAATAAATTAATAATATAAATAACAAATCAAATACAGCGATGGCCTGTTTGTTTGTTTGTTTGTTTGTTTGTTTGTTTTGCAAGTGGTGAGAGAGAAGGAAACTGACACACCCAGTAACTAGCTAATAGGAGGATTGGTATGTCTTAGAAGCAACATACCACCTTCAACAAATCCACAACTCTTTCAAAATTGCTATTTCCTGGAGAGTCAATTTGTGTGACATCATACACATGCAATCGCTCCCCTCCCCCCAATGTTGAGGGCAATTCGGCGTGTCGCCAAAGCTTACTAGATTGTATAATGTGTTTTTTGTTTTTTTTTCCTGAGTGCACATCAGTAAAGGATAGGTTTGCCATTGTTATCCCCTTCAAGAAAGTTTCGCTGTCCAGCCTCCTTGGCAACCCAGTGACTTTCATTCTTAAGGCCTTTTTCAGCCCAGGCAGAATCCTGGTCAGTGCCTAGCAAAATCAGTTATCTTTACTGATCAGTTATCAGTTCCCCATAACAATTTCCTACAGGAAAAGAATGAATAATAATAATAATAATAATAATAATAATAATAATAATAATAATAATGGTAAAGGACCCCAGGACGCTTAAGTCCTGTCAAAGGCAACTATGGGGTTGTCTCGCTTTCAGGCCGAGAGAGCCGGCGTTTGTCCACAGACAGCTTTCCAAGTCATGTGACCAGCATGACTAAACCGCTTCTGGTGCAACAGGACACTGTGATGGAAACCAGAGCGAATGGAAATGCCGTTTACCCTCCCACCACAGAAGTACCTATTTATCTACTTGCACTGGCATGCTTTCGAACTGCTAGGTTGGCAGGAGCTGGGAGCTCACCCCATTGTGGGGATTCGAACCGCCAACCTTCCGATCTGCAAGCCCAAGAAGCTCAGTGGTTTAGACCACAGCACCACCACTCCCATAGAACTCCAAATACAGCAAGTAAAGAGCATGTCAATGTTGCTGCATCTTCCATTGCTACCCCAGCATTATGAGGCCTAAGAGTATATTGCTACACATGGGGGGGAGGCATAATGTCAATTGTCAGACCCCCCAAATGTATCTTTCAGCCATAAATAAGCTTGAGGTACCTTGGGGAAACTAGCATACTTCAAGGTACTAAGAATTCTAGACAGAAATGCAGACCATGCGTGTTCTTCCAGGCCTGCCAGGAAGATTTTGCCATTACAGCGGTACCTCTGGTTAAGTACTTAATTCGTTCTGGAGGTCCGTTCTTAACCTGAAACTGTTCTTAACCTGAAGCACCACTTTAGCTAATGGGGTCTCCCACTGCCGCTGCGCCGCCGGAGCACAATTTCTGTTCTCATCCTGAAGCAAAGTTCTTAACCCGAGGTAATATTTCTGGGTTAGCGGAGTCTGTAACCTGAAGCATCTGTAACCTGAAGCGTATGTAACCCAAGGTACCACTGTATTATTATTATTATTATTATTATTATTATTATTATTATTATTATACCCTGCCCATCTGGGTGGCTTCCAACACATAAAAACATAATAAAACATCAAACATTCAAACTTCCTGATACAGGGCTACCTTCAGGTGTCTTCTAAAAGTTGTGTAGTTATTTATCTCCTTGACATCTGATGGGAGAGCATTCCACAGGGAGGGCGCCACTACCGAAAAGGCCCTCTGCCTGGTTCCCTGTACTCTAGGTAGGGCTGGGAGACTTGTCTGAAACCCTGGAGAGCTGCAGTTACTCAATGTAGACACATCCTGCACTAGATGGGCCAATGGTATGACTCTGTATAGTGCAGTGTGTTCCACTGACCCTCTCAACTTAGCTGGACCCTCTCCCTCTGCTTCAGTTTTGGAGTTGCTGCCTGAAGTTGGCATCATGACATGACAGGGAAAGTGGGAGTCTAAGCCAACCATCTCAAGTAATTTTGGAGAATTACCTAGGGAAGCAATGCTAGCAGTTGTGCAAGACCAAATAATATGACTGCCCCTCATGGAAGACTGGAAGCCGCCTCATACTGAGCCTGTCAAGGCTTCAGGGAATCCTATCCCTTCCACGGTGAGGAGAAGAAGAGGAGGAGGAGGAGGAGGAGGAGTTTGGATTTGATATCCCGCTTTATCACTACCCGAAGGAGTCTCAAAGCAGCTAACATTCTCCTTTCCCTTCCTCCCCCACAACAAACACTCTGTGAGGTGAGTGGGGCTGAGAGACTTCAAAGAAGTGTGACTGGCCCAAGGTCACCCAGCAGCTGCATGTGGAGGAGCGGGGAAGTGAACCCAGTTCACCAGATTACGAGTCCACCGCTCTTAACCACTACACCACACTGGCATTGGGATGCCAATAAGAGTTCTTACCATGTAGTTTATTCAATATTCACAGAGAGAGATGAAGGAATGTGGTCTCTCTTAGATAATGGCATTGCTCCAAGTAAAGTCCCACCCCCTCCATCTCTCCTATCCTACATCACCCCTGATCTGTGCCTTCTGCCTCTGAGTTTTCTGTTCTACTACTCTCAAGGCATGCCTGGTCCTGGGAGAGGGGGGGTCAGGAAGGCTTTCTAGGGACACTGAGTCTATTAGCTGTCTTTCCCATGATGCTGCTTCTTCCTGCTGCTCTCCCAATATTTCCCAGCTTCTCCCCTCTGCAGCTTCTGAGCTATGGCCTTCTGCAAACCACTGTTCTAAATCTATACTGTCCTCCTCTTCTCGGGAAGGTCCTGGAAGAGTGGGGGCAGTTCCCATCATTCTTCCTCAGTCCAGTCCCTGACACCACCAGACCTTTGGACCTAAAATGGCATACCCTCCTAGATCCCAATGAACAAGATCGGGATGCTCGTTTTTGGGTCCTGAGCTCTCGGAGGAGTCAGCCGATTCACACAAAAGACCAAAAATGAGCATCTTTCGGTCCAGCACTTTGGTGTAGCCAGCTAATTCCCACGAAAGCACAAGACCAAAAAATGAGCGCTGGACCAAAAAAAGGGACATTCTGGGATCGAATCAGAAGTCAGGATGGCTTCTGTCATTCTGGGATGTCCCGCTTAAATTGGGACAGTTGAGGGGTATGCAATGGCTAGCAGCTCTCCAGGGTTTTGGATAAGGGTCTCTGCCAGCCCTACCTGGGCTGGAAGAGATGATTTGCCACTACTATGCCCTTGACCAGTCTGCAGGTCAAGTAGCTAAAAGTGTAGGAAAAGGAAAGAGAGCCCCAGAATTGTCCACAGCAGCAACGGAGCAGGTCAGAGAAGCAGCATCCCGGAGCCTTGGCCCTAGCAAGCATTGCTTCTGTTGTCGCAGGGCCATAGCAGAACCCGAAGCTCACAGTATTTAGGGCCCACAAATGCTTCTCCATTTCATGTAGGCTTCAGGGAATAATGCTCCCTAGAGCTGGACCGAGGGAGAAGGTCAGGTATCCATGTCTGAGCACTGGACCTTTCAAAAGATATTTCGGGACTGTTTATGCTGGTGTGTCCTGGCTACAAGTCAATACTGTGGAGAGCCTTTTCTGCAAAACTCTTTCTCCCGTGGCCCCAGCCTTCTACACTTTCCTCCTTGTTTGGACGTTTCTGCCCCATAAGCAGCAGCACTTTCCCCCTACTTACTGACCAAGGCTCAGCTGGTGAAGAAGGGCAAGAAAAATATAAAAAAACCGAGACAGTGACCAGAGGGGTGGGGAGGAGAGAGAGAGAGAGAAGTAACAGTGAGTGTGTGTTGGGCGAGAGAGAGAAAAATGACAGGAGCTGAATTTTCAGCGCCCTCACTTTAAATCAAGATAAAAGACTGAAATGGAAAATAACGGGCTGAGAAACCCCTGGACGGCTTTGGGCGCTAATGGAAACACATGGCTTAAGGCTGTGGTGTTGTCAGCTTCCCCGTACTCTGACATTCCTTTCTGATAATCCGGCCTGCCATAAAATTAGAATAGCAAATACCTCTTGACAAAGATGCATGTTTCCCTCTATTGTGCCATCATAAAAAAAAACCTCCACTGGTGACTCGGGGAGCTGCAAACTTCAATTTAAATTTACAGTGCGGCGGAAGGAAAGTGATATGCACTCAAAAATTTTAATAACCTATTAAGTTACGACTTCAATTTCATTTTATGAATATTTTCCTTGGGGAGCACTGCTATCACAGAGAAAGATAGAAATTTAAAAAAGATAAATAGTGCCATTAATCTCCAACATTTCTCTTCCATTATCCTTGAAAATTAGGAGTTATTTTTGTTCAGATCTTCATGTAATTAGCTCCCTACACTTGATTCACTAGCCAGAAAATGACCATGTTCAGAAAATTAAAAATTTGTCATTAAGTGGAATTTAACATAATATCATTTATCTTTATCTATTCCCCAGCTGACAGCAGGAGCCTTGGAAGTGGTACAGGCTTCTGTGTCAGAGTGAAGAAGGAACTGCTTGACATCACAGCGGAGAGGAAGGGAAAGGAGCAAGGGAGTGGGAGGGGAGCAAGAACAAAGGAGAGACGGGGGAGGAGGGGGAGATCTTGGGGTACAGGGAGGAGGAAAAGAGGGTGCCGGGACAGCAAAGAGAAGATGGAGAGGAGAATAGCAAGGAAAGGGGAAGGGGGCCGTGGTGGGAGTGAGCAGGGGAACGTGAAAGTTGGGTCATGAGAAACAGCTTCCACAAAGCTAACATAGGTCAGGCCAATGGTTCGACCCAGTGTCTGGTTTCCAACACTGGCTATGTCAATGTGTGGTAGCCAGTCCCTGCAAAAAGAGTAACTGGGTCTCATCCTCATCAGACTCTTCAATGTACCCCTTCTCAAAGTGGTACAGTCCCTTCTCAATGTGGTACAGTCCCACCCCTTTAACTCCCTTCATTTTGAGGAACAGTGGTGGTCGAGTCTTTTTCCCATGAAGATGGAGCTCCAGAAGCAGGTTGGAAGGAAGACGCCATTTTACTACAGTGGTACCTCGGGTTAAGAACTTAATTCGTTCCGGAGGTCCGTTCTTAACCTGAAACTGTTCTTAACCTGAAGCACCACTTTAGCTAATGGGCCTCCCGCTGCCGCTGCGCTGCTGCTGCACAATTTCTGTTCTCATCCTGAAGCAAAGTTCTTAACCTGGGGTACTTTTTTTGGGTTAGTGGAGTCTGTAACCTGAAGCGTCTGTAACCTGAAGCGTCTGTAACCTGAAGCGTCTGTAACCCAAGGTACCTCTGTACAGTCAAAGCCCAGTATGTCTACCAGGCAGTGACTGGGGTTTCAGACCATGAAAGTTGCCTTCCAATGATCCTTGAACCCACAGCGTTAAGAAGAAAGAGGGGAGTTCTAATGGTTTCCTTCAGGACTCTGCATGACGGTGTCCACCTTAATAATTACAAAAGGCCATTCTATCTTTTATTTATCAAAATTCATGTGTGGCTTACTTGGTAGAAGATCGCTAAGCACTCTGTTCAACAGAGCTACTTGACAGTCTCCCTCAGGAGGTTGTGGACTCTCCTTCCTTGGAGGTGTTTAAGCAGAGGTTGGATGGCCCTCTGTCATGGGTTCTTTAGCTGAGATTTCTGCCTTGCAGAGGGTTGGACTAGATGACCCTAGGGGTCCCTTTCCAACTCTACAGTTCTATGATTCTTACCTAGCTATGGAGACTGGATGCCAAGAGCAACCCAGTCAGGGCTGGCTGAATTCAGGGAAGCCTTAGTAGGAAAATTTGACATACAGTGGTACCTCTAGTTGCGGACACGATTCATTCCAGAGTGCCGTTCGCACCCAGAAATGTCCGCAACTAGAACAGTACTTCTACGCAAGCGTGAAGCACGATGGAGCGCTTCTGCGCATGCGCGAAGCGCAGATCGCTTCTGCGCACGCACACACAGTGAAATCCAGAAGTATACACTTCCAGGTCTGCTATGGTCGCAAGCCGAAAAGATGCAACATGGACCTAATGCAACACGAGACATGACTGTACATTTTTTCCAATACATATGGTTAATGATTGCTGAGCTTGGGTTCAGGTTCTCTCTTCTTCTTCTTTTTGCAAGAGTTTGGTGTATCTTCAAATTATACTTAATGTGAGATGGTTCAAGGGCTCTTCATTCATCTCCCTATTATTATTATTATTATTATTATTATTATTATTATTATTATTATTCTCCCTCCAACTTTACAAAAGAGGGGCTGGAAATATCCCTAGATACTGTTGCTATGTGGTTGTGTAACATTTCCAGGGGAGATGTGAAAAAGATGGCTGCCCCCATGGGATGATGTCGAAGCAGCCATGTTTGTTTTCCCCATTCAGCCCTTCGAAAGCGAATATTCGGATTATAAGCATAAATTGCATGGGAATGCACAAATATGGTAATAATACAATGGGAATTTCTCTAGGTAAAAGTTGTGAAGGGATTTGCTGTGTTTCAAGGACTGGGCCTTAAAATCCATTCCCTGCGTGCTGACCGCTTAGAAATCCTATTTAGCCTTTGGCTTCTGAGGCTACATAGCTTTCAGCAGACATTGAAATGTATCTCCACTCATAAGGGCTTCATGGCACTTGCTGTTTAAAGGAATGAAGGAGGCTGAACCCGATGCCCAATTCTGCATTTTACATTTTCCCACACTGTGGGCCTGATTCTGTGGAACTCCATGAGATCAGACAGGCCCCTTCCCTGTTGGAACTTCAGGCAAGTGAAGACCTTTCTTTTTCAGCAGACGTTTTGGAGAAGTCTTCTGTTTTTATGATTACTTTGAATTGGTTTTATCCATTGTATGCTTTTTATAGGCTCATCCACACTTACTTTTGCTGCGCCTTTCTAGTCACAGGGGCATACTTTAAATCTCCTTGGCTGAGAGAGAATGGATCTGTGCCTTGAATAAATTTATTTATTTATGAATAAATAAAATTATTCTTATTCTTATTAGAAAGCACAGGGCAAAAGGTAAGTGGGGGTGGGCCCCCTAAATTGGATGTACAGTGGTACCTCAGGTTAAGTACTTAATTCGTTCCGGAGGTCCGTTCTTAACCTGAAACTGTTCTTAACCTGAAGCACCATTTTAGCTAATGGGGCCTCCTGCTGCCGCTGTGCTGCCAGAGCACGGTTTCTGTTATCCTCCTGAAGCAAAGTTCTTAACCTGAAGCACTATTTCTGGGTTAGCAGAGTCTGTAACCTGAAGCGTATGTAACCTGAAGCGTATGTAACCTGAGGTACCACTGTACACCATTTAGAAACTTTGGAATTTAAGAAATATATAAATACCTTAAATAAATTTATACACACACACAGTGCTTTTTTCCCAGGGGGACGCAGGGGTATGCATACCCCTAAACGTTTTGTCCATTTATTGTATTTATTTTCCCCGATTTGAACTCTAAAATGGTGATTTTCTTGAGTCAAAATGAGAGTACCCCTAAACATTTTTTAAAGAAAAAAGCACACTCGTGTGTGTGTGTGTGTGTGTGTGTGTGTGTGTGTTTAAAACAGGCACCAGAAGTTACTGTTCTTTGACAATACTTCTGCAGACAGTAGCAGTGTTACAAAAACCAGAATTTCGTTTCTTTTTACAAAGTTAATAAATTCCACCCAATGGCAACACTTTTGAAGTTGAGTTTTTAATAATGCTGCTGCTGCTACTACTACTAATAATAAATAGTAATAATAATTCAGTGAGGGCTACATACTCTCCCTGCCCCACCCCCGGTCCCGCATTTAATAAAAAAATAGTTCCAAGCTTTGAAAAGTGTCATGTATCAGCTACCACCTCCCATTTACTCCAGAACTTTGCATGGGCATATTTAATACACAACAGTAGTTTTTTTTCCCCTGGGCTGGGAGGTTTTAGCTAATGTTTAATCAATTCCACTGCCATCTCACATAGTGAAAGTGAAACTGATTAAAGATTAACTCATGGTTTTGATTACCTCTTACCCTGACACCTGTAGCAGGTTATACTTTTTCTTTTGAACTTGAGTTAGTGACCTCCAGGAGGTCCATTGCACAAAGCAAGGCAGGCATGAGCTTTGAGAACCATTAGCCTGACCAATGGAAGACATGCAAGGAATAGACCTAAACACACATACCCCTGTCTTTATCACATGGCAGAACCCACTCCAAAACTTAATCATGTCTATGGATGTTTAATCTGGTTCTTTTTCAAAATTAGGCCAGATCCAAAGTTGAGCTAGTCAGTATATTTGATGGAGCTTCGTTTAACCTCACAACTTGTCCATCCAGCATAATATTTCAGAGATCCCGCGACACGTTTTCATATATGTGAGAGGTGGTGGCTCACACGCCTTGACCTTCTGACTAGTGGCACAATGGCAAAACTTTGGAAAAGGGAACAAGCGTATATATCCGCAGAGACTAGAGTGCTCCAGATACTGTGTGGTGTTTGGCACCATGGTATAGAAGGACTAGAACCTGAGAAATCAGCATTCAAATCTCGACCCAGCCAAGAAGCTCACCCAGCCAAGTGGCACAACCACTGCCTAAACTTCCATATGGGGTGTTGTGATGATCAAATGGGGAGAGGGGGAGCCATTTGTGACATCTTGAGCTCCTTGGAGGAAAGGTATAATACATACAGACCCACCAAGTGTCCCTATTTTCCAGGGACAGTCCTGGATTTACAGAAGAAGAAGATGAAAAGGAGGAGGAGGAGGAGGAGGAGTTAAAGAAGAAGAAGAAGAGTTTGGATTTGATATCCCGCTTTATCACTACCCTAGGAAGTCTCACAGCAGCTAATAATCTCCTTCCCCTTCCTCCCTCACAACAAACACTCTGTGAGGTGAGTGAGGCTGAGAGACTTCAGAGAAGTGTGACTAGCCCAAGGTCACCCAGAAGCTGCATGTGGAGAAGCAGGGAAGCGAACCCGATTCACCAGATTACGAGTCCACTGCTCTTAACCACACTGGTGTTTCTTATTTGATCCTGGAAAGTCCCGCTTTTCCTCAGGACATCCCTCCAAAAGAGAAATGTTGAAGGGGCATGGAGTTATGGAACCCCTGAGCCAAGGAGATAAGTAACTATAAGACCTTTAGAAGACATCTTCCCTGTAGAGGGAAGCTATTTTAACGTTGAATATTTTATTACATTTCTATGTGTGTTGGAAGCCGCCGAGAGTGGTTGGGGCAACCCAGTCAGATGGGCACAGTATGATAATAATAATAATAATAATAATAATAATAATAATAATAATAATGGACTGGGTAAAGTTAAAGGGACCCCTGACCATTAGGTCCAGTCGTGACGACTATGCGCTTGCGGCGCTCATCTCGCTTTATTGGCCAAGGGAGCCGGCGTACAGCTTCCAGGTCATGTGGCCAGCATGACTAAGCCACTTCTGGCAAACCAGAGCAGCACACGGAAACACCGTTTACCTTCCTGCCAGAGCGGTACCTATTTATCTACTTGCACTTTGATGTGCTTTCGAACTGCTAGGTTGGCAGGAGCAGGGACTGAGCAACGGGAGCTCACCCCGTCGTGGGGATTCAAACCGCCGACCTCCTGACCGGCAAGTCCTAGGCTCTGTGGTTTAACCCACAGCGCCACTTGCGTCCCTAATAATGGAATAGGACCCCCCCCCCTATTTTCATCGGAGAAATGTTGGATGGTATGATATACATCGAATAATAATACAATACTATAAAATAGACTCCCAGCCCCACCTCTTAGTTCTTCCATGTGCTTTGCAAAGCCCTTCCTCTTTCTAGAGTGCTGCCCTCCATGGGCTTGGTCCTCTCCATTGTACTAGCCTTAAAGACTGGGGCAACGTAGATAAACACAAGCTTCTATCATTTCCCCTTCCATCTATAGATAGTTGTGCTTCCCCACCACCACCCACCCACCTTCCCTTTACTCTGGCCAGTCTGTTCCGTGTGACCCTTCTCCTCTCGCTCTGCCTTTACTCTCTCCTTTAAACTGCTGCTTCTGCAGTCTTCCTCTCCCTCTCCGCCACCTCCATCCCTTCGCACACATTCCTGCCTCTCCGATCCCCTTCTCCCTTCCTCTCATCTTCCCCCACCTCTACACCACAGCCTTAAAGCAGGATAAATGAATATGGATATCGCACAATAAAACCTTCAGAATGGAGAGTTTTGTGCAAGTGAATGGCAGCCAAGCCTGAGAGACTGAAAATTGGATAAAGGGATTAAAACAGTAGCACATTAACAGGAGATTTAGAGTGTAATAAACTCATTTCATAATAATATGTGCGTTGGGGCCAGTAATAAATCATGGCGGAATCCCTCCTTTCGCAGTGCTGGAACGAGGCAGTGACCCGAATGCTGGGTAGGATTTCAGCGAGATGTGGATTAATTTCACAGGGTTCTTGGCTAGGAACTGAACGGCTGCTGTGCCATTGCCATACAGCTGCTGCTGGCTGGCTTCTGCAAAGCACAAAGGCAAACAAATGGAACTAAGCTGAGGGATCAGCTAAAAATGGTATGGTGGGCAAGGGGCAGGGGTGTGCATGTGTACACACACATGCATGTGCTAGCATTGCCATATTTCACCCAGAAAGTTCTTGAGCTTTTTTTTGCTTGCTGAAGATCCAGGATGAACCACCGCCTTCTGAAAATTCTCCCCGGTTTGAAAGCTCAGTAAATCCCGGACCCACATATGTTCAACAGTCACCTTTCCTGTAGGGCTTGCAGTATACAGACCCTCCAAGCATCCCTATTTTCCAGGGACAATCCCAGATTTACAGGAGCCATCCTGGTTTCTGATTTGATCCTGGAATGTCCCGCTTTTCCTTAGGACGTCCCTGTTTCCATCAGAGAAATGCTGGAGAGTATGGTAAAGGCAGTGGCGTAGCGTGGGTTGTCAGCACCCGGGGCAAGGCAAGTAATTTGTGCCCCCTAACCCGTGGATTTGCGCCCCCTAGCCCTAACCCCCAGATGGTGCACCCGGTGCGGCCGGCCCCCCCTGCACCCCCCACGCTACGCCACTGGGTAAAGGTAAAGGTAAAGGTACCCCTGCCTGTATGGGCCAGTCTTGACAGACTCTAGGGTTGTGCGCCCATCTCACTTAAGAGGCCGGGGGCCAGCGCTGCCCGGAGACACTTCCGGGTCACGTGGCCAGCATGACATCGCTGCTCTGGCAAGCCAGAGCCGCACACGGAAACACCGTTTACCTTCCCGCTAGTAAGCGGTCCCTATTTATCTACTTGCACCCGGGAGTGCTTTCGAACTGCTAGGTTGGCAGGCACTGGGACCGAACAACGGGAGCGCACCCCGCCGCGGGGATTAGAACCGCCGACCTTTTGATCGGCAAGCCCTAGGCGCTGAGGCTTTTACCCACAGTGCCACCCGCGTCCCTGGAGAGTATGGTAGGATGTCCCTATTTTCATCAGAGAAATGTTGGAGGGTATGGAGTTATGCGACCCCTGAGCCAAGGAGATAAGTAACTATACAACTTTTAGAAGACATCTGAAGGCAGCCCTGTATGGGGAAGGTTTTTTTTATGTTTAATGTTTCATTATTTTGGAAGCCGCCCAGAGTGGCTGGGGCAACCCAGCCAGATGGTTGAAGTCTTAATAATAATATTGTTGTTGTTGTTGTTGTTGAATAGGATGTCCCTATTTTCACTGGATAAATGTTGGAGGGTATGCAGTATATATGAGTTTGCATGATCACCGCAGAAGAGATCTTTCCATGGCTGCCCTCAGCTTGTCTCTTTGTCTCTAGGGCTGACAGTCAGCACAATGGAATGGGGGGAGGGGAATCAAACTGGGTGACCCCTTTGGAGAACAGAACTCCACGGAACCCCCCCCCCATCTGATCTTGTTCAAGCCATAAGGGAAGTGGGGAGGGAAATTGAAATATACTCGGAGTCAAGAGTGGATTTCATGCTCTTTATTCAGCTCATAGTGCTGAGGAGGAATGGAAGTTCCCCCAGAATGTCTGTTTTATATACATTATTTACACAATGGGCCCCACGTGATTGGCTAATTCCAGGATTCTCCTGTAGGCCAGTCAGGTCGCTGATTCACTTCCACCTGGAGCTGGATTGGGTGGCTCCTGTGGACCAATCAGACTGCTGCATTCTGGAGCCTATTGTTCTAGGACCAATCAGTCCGCTGCATTTTGGATCCTATTCAACTTAGTACATAGCAGAAATAAATTAACAACCCATTTAGTAATCTGTTGGACACCTTGAAGACACCAATATAAGCTCCTAAGTCTCTAGCCACCAACTCATTTTACCAACAGAGCCCTCAGAATGGGGTTGGAGACCAAACCATGCCACCGTTCCCAGAAATGGGGTTGGGAATGTGAGGTACAGGAGGGTCATAGTCAGGATGCTGACACCAGGCAGCAGGAAGAAGAGAAACTCTTTTGTCCTGGGAATGACTTTCTCAGCCACCCTTCCCATCCGACTGCTTTCCTGATGGGAAAAGATGGTGGAAAGAGTGAAATGTTCTAATGGGAGGCCAGAGTGCTGCATGCTCTAGTTATCTCTCGCTTGGACTACTGCAATGCGCTCTACATGGGGCTACCTTTGAAGGTGACCTAGAAACTGCAATTAATCCAGATTGCGGCAGCTAGACTGGTGACTGGAGCCGGCCGCCGAGACCACATAACACCAGTCTTGAAAGACCTATACTGGCTCCCAGGACGTTTCCAAGCATGATTCAAAGTGCTGGTGTTGACCTTTAAAGCCCTAAACGGCCTCGGCCCAGTTTACCTGAAGGAGTATCTCCACCCCCATCGTTCTGCCCGGACACAGAGATCCAGCGCCGAGGGCATTCTGGCGGTTCCCTCACTGCAAGAAGCAAAGCTACAGGGAACCAGGCAGAGGGCCTTCTCGGTAGTGGCACCTGCCCTGTGGAACGCCCTCCCATCAGATGTCAAAGAGATAAACAACTACCTGACATTCAGTAGACATCTTAAGGCAGCCCTGTTCAGGGAAGTTTTTAATGTGTGACATCTTAGTGTATTTTTGGTCTTTGTCGAAGTTGCCCAGAGTGGCTGGCGAAACCCAGGCAGATGGGCGGGGTACAAATAAATTATTATTATTGTTGTTGTTAATCACTTGCTCTTTGTTTTTCCTGTCTCCATACTGTTTCAAAAAAAAACACAACAAATTGGAGAGAGGTTGGGAAGGAGAGACAGGATCTGGGTTCACCTGGTTGCCAACCCATGTCCTAAAGAAAAGATTTGTAGATGCTGGAGCTACAAGTGTGAAAAACCTCAGACATGTTCCAAAGTAATAAAGATGATAGTTTTTGTTCAAACTTGATGATGTTCATGCATCCATCTTCCATATGACTTTAGGGATCATGGCCAGAAGATGAACTGAAAAACTGAAAGTCAAACTACATGTACCATGGAACAGTCTTTTACTTTGGTTAAAAGTAACCGTTGGGTAGGGAACCACAGGTTTAAAAGTATTATAGGTTTAACTCTTTCATTTCCACCATTTCCCTGACTGAAATTGCCCTCCCTAGCTGCTATCGTCTGTCAAAGGAAGTTCATTAGAGTACCCCAAATTACGAGAGAATTATTCAATCTATCTCCGTCATGCTTAATATTATACGCCTCTAATCATACCCTCCCATAGTAATATATATCTCTCAGCTATAATGCCTCACATGCTTTAGACTTCCCTTATAGGAAAGGTTCTGGTTCCCTTTCAATAGCTGGCAGTAGCAGAGGACTGCTTCCTCAAAGGCCAACTAGAGCCCCAAAGCTTACACACCCAGTACTATTCCATCAGTAGCTGGCTCAGGAAACAGTATCGAAATATCCATTTTCTAGCTCCTTTTCTGCTCCGGTGAGGATGTACGTTCAGTATCCTGCAATGCACCATTGAACTTGCTGAGGACTGCTGTCTCTCCAGTAATACTAGGATGTACTTCAGCAATACGAAATGTACTTGGCAGCCTCTCCATAGCAGGTTTGCAGCCCAGAGGCCAGACCCAAGGACCGCTGCCACCACCCGAACCTTCCATCATAGCTCCATTGTGTGGGATATAGTGTTTTACTAAAGACTTCTGAACTCTCTTAAAGGGTCATAGGAAGATGCCTTCTAGCAGGCATCCCCAAACTCGGCCCTCCAGATGTGTTGGGACTACAACTCTCATCATCCCTAGCTAACAGGACCAGTGGTCAGGGATGATGGGAACTGTAGTCCCAAAAAATCTGGAGGCCGAGTTTGGGGATGCCTGGCTTAAAGGAAATTGGAACACTGATCCACGTAGCTCACTATTGCCTACATGGATAGGGACGTGGGTGTCGCTGTGCTCTAAACCACTGAGCCTCTCGGGCTTGCAGATCAGAAGATGAGCAGTTCAAATCCCCGCGACGGAGTGAGCTCCTGTTGCTCTGTCCCAGCTCCTGCCAACCTAGCAGTTCAAAAGAACACATGTGCAAGAAGATAAATAGGTACCACTGCGGCAGGAAGGTAAACAGCATTTCCATGCACTCTGGTTTCCATCATGGTGTTCCGTTGTGCCAGAAGCGGTTTAGTCATGCTGGCCACAGGACCCGGAAGGCTGTCTGTGGACAAATGCCGGCTCCCTTGGCCTGAAAGCGAGATGAGCGCCACAACCCCATAGTCGCCTTTGACCGGACTTAACCATCCAGGGGTCCTTTACCTTTTACCCTTTTGCATGGATTGGAAGACTCTGCAGGATGTCTAACCAGCCCTATTTGCAGATGCTGTGATGGAACCTGGTACCTTTTTGCATGCAAAGTAGGTCTCTAAGGGGTCACCCACACTTACCTTTGCTCCATGTTCCTAGGCGCAGGTTTTCCAGGTCCAGAGCTGGGCAACATCTGGTTTGCAACATAAATCAACAGCTAAACATTGCAATATATTGATATATCATGATATCTGAAAGAAGGGTGGAGCTATGTAGAGGCATTGGCTAGCTTTATGGTTCCCCCCCCCCCCCCATATCATGAAAAGGACTGGGCAAAGGCATAAGTGCAGAATAGTAAGGGAGATCAACTGAGAGCCAAACATGTGATGATGCAAGAGAGCCAGTGTCCTTTTTAATAAATGACTTTACAGCAGCCATGAGATGGGGTGGAACTGGTTTACTACAGCAAAACAGCAAGCGGGAGATGTCCACAGCATTTTCCTAACTTAATTCCCCAACAAAGCTGTTATGGCCCCACCAGGGGAAACAGCCAGTTCCCCCGTATTATGTCTTTCTTTTTTTCCTAGTGGAATGAGAATAAAGTTCAGGGTTGTGGCATTACCAGTATTAAAATCCCACAGGCAGAGGAGCTAAACATAACCTTCCAGAGTCGGTTGCAGATACCCAGCTACTGTCAAGCCTTTAAAAAGATGTTGGAAAGCTCAAAATGTTTGCTCTGCCATTGAGCCAGAAGGCTGGTCCTAGCTTTTAGAGGGGCAACATAGTTTTCAGGAGAGTAGCATAGAAAGGAAAACTCTAGGGTTGCCATATTTCGAAAAGTAGCATTCCTGACATCCACAAAGTGATTTTAAGCTTTGGGAGCTGTTTTTGCTGCTTTTCCCATCACGTTGCCCTGACATTTTGCCAATCCCCCCGATGACATTTTTACACTTGAAAACCGGGACATGTCGGGAAATTTCCAAATAGATGGCAAGCCTAGGAAGCTCTCGTGTGCTATGTGACTTCTTCCGTCATTGCAGGGCTGCGATGGGAAGAAAGAAAACCACATCTGGTGAAACGATACCTTCTGTATGTAAAACTTACTGAGTCTAGCCTTGCTATCTCTTCTGACTTTCATAGGCCGATCTGTGAGAAGACAGTGAGCAGATTTCTGCAGGAAGAGGAGGCAAAAATGTTCCTTGATGGGACATCTGGCATCTTTGCAGCTTGAGCTGAATTATACTGTATGCCTTCCAGCATGTATTAATTGGTCTTTCTGCAATGTGCCTGATGAAGAGATGTCATGTCTCTGGCTTAACCCAAAGCCCCTCTTCTTGCTGGGGAGGGTGCCTTGACCACAGAGAGAGCTGCATGGGTCAGATTAACTCCAACCCCACCAGGGGAACAATCACAATTTGGAGCTGCTGCAGCACAAGAATCAACTGAACACTGACTGCTGCTGCTCTCAGACCTTCCAAATGTCCCTGTTTTCCAGGAACAGTCCCAGAAGCCATCCCAGTTTCTGATTTGATCCTGCTTTTCCTTTGGACCTTCCTCTTTCCACTGGAGAAATGTTGGAGGGTATGTGTTCTGACGCGGGTGGCGCTGTGGGTTAAAGCCTCAGTGCCTAGGGCTTGCCGATCGAAAGGTTGGCGGTTTGAATCCCCGCGGCGGGGTGCGCTCCCGCTGTTTGGTCCCAGCGCCTGCCAACCTAGCAGTTCGAAAGCACCCCTGGGTGCAAGTAGATAAATAGGGACCGCTTACTAGCGGGAAGGTAAACGGCGTTTCCGTGTGCGGCTCTGGCTCGCCAGAGCAGCGATGTCATGCTGGCCACGTGACCCGGAAGTGTCTTCGGACAGCGCTGGCTCTTGGCCTCTTTAAGTGAGATGGGCGCACAACCCTAGAGTCTGTCAAGACTAGCCCGTACGGGCAGGGGTACCTTTACCTTTACCTTTATGTGTTCTCCCACGAAAAGTGAGCAAGTGAGCACAGAAACCAAAGGGACACAATTTTTTTCCTCCTTTGATCAGCATGAGGGTCTTTCTTGGGGGGTTAGGGACAAATTTGAATTGTGAGATACGGTGGTACCTCGGGTTACAGACACTTCAGGTTACAGACTCCGCTAACCCAGAAATAGTACCTTGGGTTAAGAACTTTGCTTCAGGATAAGAACAGAAATCACGTGGTGGCGGCACAGCGGCAGTGGGAGGCCCCATTAGCTAAAGGTGGTTAAGAACAGTTTTGGGTTAAGAACGGACCTCCGGAACAAATTAAGTTCTTAACCCGAGGTACCACTGTAGTCAAGTACCACTGTACTCTGCAAAACGGGGCAAAGGAGCCTGTTGTTTGCATTTCTGAGCACAATTCAAAGTGTTGGTGCTGACCTTTGAAACCCTGAATGACCTCAGTCCTGTATACCTGAAGGAGTGTCTCCACCCCCATCTTTCTGCCCGGACACTGAGGTTCAGTGTCGAGGGCCTTTTGGCGATTCCCTTGCTACGAGAAGCCAAGTTACAGGGAACCAGGCAAAGGGCCTTCTCAGTAGTGGCGCCCTCCTTTCAGATGTCAACGAAATAGACAGCTACCTGACTTTTAGAAGGCATCTGATGGCAGTCCTGTTTAGGGAAGTTTTTAGTGTTTGATGTTTTATCGGGTTTTTAATATTCTGTTGGGATCTGCCCAGAGTGCCTGGGGGAACCCAGCCAGATGGGTGGGGTATAAATAAATAATTATTATTACTATTATTATTATTATTATTATTATTATTATTATTATTATCATCATCATCATCATTATTACAGTGGTACCTCTGGTTGCGAATGGGATCCATTCCGGAGGCCCATTCACAGCATGAAAACAGTGCAACCTATAGCGGCGCATCTGCACATGTGCGTGACATCATTTTGCACTTCTGCGCATGCGCGAGCCGCGAAAACTGGAAGTAACCCTTTCTGTTACTTCTGGGTCACCGCAGGACGTAACCTAAAAGAGCGTAACATGAAGCGGACGTAACATGAGGTACGACTGTATTATTACTACTACTATTATTATTAGGAGACCATTGTAATTTAATACTTTTGATTATATTCCTTTTTTTAAAAAAAAAGGTTTAATTTTAAAATTGCTTCTAATTTTTTATTTCTGCAGTGGGTGGAGAAGCAACAGGGTATTCAAATCTGGAGACCAAGTGAAAAGGAAGCAACTGGCAAGGAAGCTGGTGCAAGGCTGCAATTGTTTGTAGCCACAGCATTGTACTTTTTAAACCCCAGCTACGTTGACAATATTAAACGCCAGTCCATACAGCCCAATTTGAGGAGGAGAAGCCGTGGGGGGGGGGGCGGAGAGAGGCGAATCCTTCAGCCATCTGCCTGTTTGAACAGGTTGAGGACACTGAAACCAAAAAAGGCATATAACTGCCATTGGAAGAAGACCCAATCCTTCCTTGCATCTGCCCACGGAATGCAGATGCCCATATGTGGGGCTTGTTTACGTGCACATTATGCCTGATATGCAGAGGCTGCTTGTATATTGTGTGGCATGAACCCAGGGTGCCTTCAGTCCCTCTGACAGACGTGGGCAGATGACTGGCACTGCCACCTAGACTTCTCATCGCATTATGATGTAGAGTGAATTAAGTAAGAGAAAGCAGCAGGGATTCGATCTAGTCGAAGAGGTCAAACTCCAGCAGCTTCATTTGCGAGAGCAAGGAGTGCAATCTTCATAATTTGGATTTCACATATTGCATTTCCTTTTGAGTTTAAATAAGCAAGGAGGACTGATACAAACAGGGGTGGGGGTTTCTTAGCATCTGCTGTCTGATTTGTCAAGCCAAAACATAAAAATAATTTTTTAAGCGTCTGAATTTGGTATGTTTAAGCACTCAGCCGGACCCCTTGAGGTGTCACAGACCCTTGTGACATTTTTTAGGGGGGTGCCTCGCCTTGGCACACCCCCCTTACACTCCTGTAAACCCTGGAGCGATCGGAGCAATTGTCAGCAGGAAACAGAAGTCCTGACTGATTACCTTTTAAAGTAAGGGCAGCTGTGTCTTGCACTTATAGCTATAGACCCCAGTGGGCAGGCTCTCTTAAATGCTGCAAAGCCAGAGGTTGGCTTCTGTGAGATTTCCTCACTTGCATTCTAGGGACCAATCAGATGCCTGTGGGAAGTCCACAAGGAGAACATGGGCACAATGTTGTTGTTGTTTAGTTGTTTAGTCGTGTCTGACTCTTCATGACCCCATGGACCAGAGCACGCCAGGCACTCCTGTCTTCCACTGCCTCCCGCAGTTGGTTCATAGCTTCGAGAACACTGTCCAACCATCTCGTCCTCTGTCGTCCCCTTCTTCTTGTGCCCTCCATCTTTCCCAGCATCAGGGTCTTTTCCAGGGAGTCTTCTCATCTCATGAGGTGGCCAAAGTATTAGAGCCTCAGCTTCAGGATCTGTCCTTCCAGTGAGCACTCAGGGCTGATTTCCTTAAGAATGGATAGGTTTGATCTTCTTGCAGTCCATGGGACTCTCAAGAGTCTCCTCCAGCACCATAATTCAAAAGCATCAATTCTTCGGCACTCAGCCTTCTTTATGGTCCAGCTCTCACTTCCATACATCACTACTGGGGAAACCACAGCTTTAACTATATGGTCACAATAAGCATATATGGGCACAGTAAGCATGCTTTAAAAACCATATTCAGCTACTGCAATTGGTGGACTCTCCATCATTGGAGGTCAGATGACCACCGGTCCCAGATTCTTGAGCTGTCATTCCTGAATTACAGGGGATTGGAAAAGAAGACCCTTGGGATATCTTCTAGGACTGCTGTTCTATACTCTATGATTCTATATGTCATGAATAAATTGTAAGTGAGTCAACCTAGCAGCACATTCCGAGTTGCACCTGGTTGGGAGCGAGTCTCATTGAATGCGATGGGGCTAACATACGAATAAACATACGCAGGACAATGTTGCAACTAGCAATGCCACCCAAACTTGTAATTAGTCAGTCTGTATCTTGCATCTAAGCTGCTCATAATTCCCATTTATATAATGAGTCCTGACTTTGATCCAGTGAAATTGTAACATTTTCATAATTAAAACAGATTTATTACAAGTTAATTTCTCTTCTCTCCACTTGTGTAATCTACATGATCCACATGACTAAACAAGCAAACTCAGCCATCTTCGTGGAGGCTCCCATGTTGTTTACTATAACACCTCAGGTTACCCAACAAAATGAGAATGTCAGCACATGCTCAGAAGGGTTTTACTTTTAACTCTTTAATTACCATAGAAACCAACCACAGCTGCCACCCCATATTGATTTACTCAGTTTGTAAACAAACCACAAATGAAAATGGCCAGAAAAATATGCAGCTTTAGTACTGATACACATCTGCTGAAATTCATCCATGTATCAAAATATCAGTACAATGGTACCTCGGGTTACATACGCTTCAGGTTACAGACTCTGCTAACCCAGAAATAGTGCTTCAGGTTAAGAACTTTGCTTCAGTATGAGAACAGAAATCGTGCTCCGGCGGCGCGGTGGCAGCAGGAGGCCCCATTAGCTAAAGTGGTGCTTCAGGTTAAGAACAGTTTCAGGTTAAGTACAGACTTCCGGAACAAATTAAGTACTTAACCCAAGGTACCACTGTATACAGGAGAACTTTCAGTAAGGTTTATAACATTTGACTTCTAAATCAGCTATCCAGTTCAGAATCATCAGTTTGCCCATCACTGGTTGTAACACATAGTTGTAGAATTGGATGGGACCATAAGGTCCAACCCCCTGCGGTGCAGGAATCTTTTGTCCAACATGGGGCTTGAACCCACAACCCTGAGATTAAAGGTCTCATGCTCTACCGACTGAGCTAACATGCAGTGCCTGATCTGGAAGCTCCAGCTGGCACAGAATGCAGAAGCTAGGCTGCTGATAGGGACAGGTTGCTGACAGCATCTGACCCCTCTGCTGAAACATCTGCGCTGGCTGCCCAGGCCATTTCCAAGGTTCTTACAAACAACTTGGGTCCAGGATACCTTATGGGCCACCTGAGCCCTTATATCCCAACCCAATCACCATGGTCATCTGGAGGAGTGTTGCTAGCTGTCCCACAAACTACAGAATCTCAAGTAGTCTTCACCAGAAGTTGGGCATTTCATGTCCCTGGTCACAGGCTGTGAGTGAAAGCAGAACAATTCTGGGTAGGGTTTTGTTTTTTACATTACTGCATCAGACCATTCCATTAACAAGGCACGTCAAAGGAGATCAGGGAGTGTCCAACCTTTCAATTAGCTCTGCTGCTGTGTGGCTCAGAAGCAACCACTAACCTTTTTCTTTATTGAAAAATGAAATCAACTTGACACAGGAAACAGCTCAAGAAGGGAGGCAGTGGAGAGTGGGAATCTTGTAAACTGCCTTGAGACTTGCGGGTATAGGGCAGGTATAGGGACTCAAGTGGTGCTGTGGTCTAAACCACTGAACCTCTTGGGCTTGCCAATCAGAAGTTCGGCAGTTCGAATCTCCGTGATAGGATGAGCTCCCGTTGCTCTGTCCGAGATCCTGCCAACCTAGCAGTTCGAAAGCACACCAGTGCAAGTAGATAAATAGGTACCGCTGTGGCAGGAAGGTAAATGGCATTTCCATACTCTCTGGCTTCAGTCACAGTGTTCTGTTGTGCCAGAAGCAGTTTAGTCCTGCTGGCCACATGACCCAGAAAGCTGCTTGTGGACAAACACCGGTTCCCTCGTCCTGAAAACGAGTTGAGTACCACAACCCCATAGTCACCTTTGACTGGACTAACCCTCCAGGGGTCCTTTACCTTTACCTATGGGGCAGTATACAAATTTAATAAATGATAAAATTTATTTATTTAAACCATTTGTATTCCACTTAACTATAGAACTATGGTCTCTAAACAGTTTACAAAAGTGCAATACAAATTTGGTGGGCAGGTCTTGCTTTTAATTACAGTGTACTCCAGTCACAGTGACTTGGCGAAGGGATGTTGAAGTCATTTCATAGGCATCCTTCTAAAAGTTGGGTATAAGTGACAGAGTTAGACTATTGTGGTGGCCTCCTTCATTCCCATTTATTCCTAACAAAAAATTAAGGATCATAGTTCTCTCTCTCTCTTTCATGTAGGGTACTTCCAGGAAGGGAGAGCAAGGAGAAAATATGACTTTTTCAGGTATTATTATGAAAGTAAATTCATTTAGCATGAGAGCCACTAGATCTACGTATTTGTCTGAAGAGTTTTGGCAGCTTTCTTATCCAGAGGCAACTCCCTCATGACCCCAGTATTTAAACTGATTGCCTAAAAAAAGGGTAGGGGAATGTAATGGTTCTAGGGGTTGCTCGTGCGTAAGCTTGTCCCAACGTCTGGCTGGGTTGCCTGAGTGAACCTTTCCTGTCCGGGCAGCCACTCGCCCGTGACCGTCTCAATCGCTGGCAGAATCCGTCAGTGGGCGTTTCTTAAATTTCTTCCAGCAAAGAAGTTCTTTGACGCCCAGTCTTCGCCTACTCTCCCTGCACGGAAGCCTTCTGCGCAAGGAGGGCGTGGGCAGCGGAGGACCCCTACTCTCCCCGCTGGTCCCCAGCAAGGAGTCATGGGATTGCCTCGCCGATTCCCCCATCTGCCCCCCTTCTCCACTGGAGCTACGTTGATTCTCTCCCCCAGAAGATGGGCTGCCCCTCCTACTCCCGGGACGCTCTCTGGGATCCCTTCGGAGCTTGCTCTCTCCCTCAGACACTGATGGCAGTTCCCTGACAGGGAAGAAATGTGCTTTCTATTCCTCACCCCAGAAACATCTCTAGTAAAATCTGTCCTTGTGGGATAACTGCTGTACCTACCTTTCCTGAAATATGATGAGCTTCAGCCCCTTAGATGTGACCATCCCTGCAATTTGAATCCAATTCTGGCAGAAATTGGGAAAGTTAGAGACTTTTCGTTCATACACACACACACACACACACACACACACAGCCTCTGGATGAATCTGGGGTGGGGTTTGAGAAGGATTTACGTTCTAATAAGGCCAGAAAGGCAAAATACAGTTTCTGGAAAGAAAAGTCGAGCAAGGCAAAGTTCAGGTTCCAAGTAGCACCTTGGACAGCTCCATGTGACATTCAGACAATGGATTCATATAAAGGTAAAAGTAAAAGGACCCCTGACCATTAGGTCCAGTCGTGGCCCACTCTGGGGTTGCGGCGCTCATCTCACTTTATTTGCCGAGGGAGCCGGCGTACAGCTTCCGGATCATGTGACCAGCAAGACTAAGCCGCTTCTGGCGAACCAGAGCAGCACACGGAAACACCGTTTACCTTCCCGCCGGAACGGTACCTATTTATCTACTTGCACATGATGTGCTTTCAAACTGCTAGGTTGGCAGGAGCAGGAACCGAGCAACGGGTGCTCACCCCATCGCGGGGATTCGAACCGCCGACCTTCTGATCAGCAAGTCCTAGGCTCTGTAGTTTAACCCACAGCGCCACCCGCGTCCCTATGGATTCATATAAGCAGAGTCAAATGTTGTTTTAGCAGCAGACAACTACAGATTGAAACCTAAACAGGGCTTCAGTTTGGTCTAAGTCCACTTGTGCTGGGAGAAATCTCCTGCAGTTATAGAGACCTTTCCTGCTTCAGCTGCTGTTGGCTCTGACAGCATGGGGGAGACGGTGGCTCTGCAGGGACACCCCTGGATACGGAACATGGCACCATGACCTCTTTAGGCCAGGGAAAATGGTAATGCTCTCATGATGCAGAGAAGCTTCAGGGATAGTGGGGTGATCCAGTATCAGTAGTGAGGGCAATTCCCTCTCCCACTTAGGCTTTTTCAAAATCTATCGCTTTAGCCCCAAAGATGGTGAGTTTGTTCTGGGGTCATGATAGTTAAGGCTATGCCACTTCATAGTGCAGCTGGAGGACTTACATAAATGAATATTCCCCCATACTTATTTATTACCTATCTATGCCAATACACTTATACACTGTGCAGATTTATGCACACACATAACATGCCAAAGCAAAGGCTAAGCTAGAAGTTGATTGGGGAATTTTGCAGGTTTTTTTCTCGCGTTTTTTCCATGCACGCACAAAAAATGAGAAAACTCAAGTAATTTCCAAATTAATTGGCAGAAGGTTTGGAGAGTTTACCCATCTCTCTGTTGTGTTTTTACAGGAACTCATTGGAGGAAACTGTTTGGTGTAAATAGAATCACCATTGTCATTTTCTTTGTCATCTCCACTCTGGAACGGAAACTGTCGTGTTTTAAAGAGGGGCTAAAACAAGGTTCCACTGCAGAGAAAGCTCTGCACCTAATAGTCTCGAGATAATATTCAAAAGAGGAGTCGTGTAAAGCTAAACCTTTGTAGATTGAGCCACTAAGTGGCTGGCACTCTTCAGCTGCTAAATAACCTCATTTGTAACCAACAGTATTCAGGATTAATTGCAGCTGCACATCAAGCATAATGGCTAGAACAGTCTTGAATTTTACAGATCATGCATGTATAGCAGCTTACAGACTCTCTGATCTCAAGAAGAGAAGTTTGAATGGGTAGCTTAGGCAATGACTGCAAGCTCCGACAGTTTGTCTAGGAGCTCCTGAGCTAAACTATATCATCTTGGGATGTGTTAACTAAAGTTCATTTTTTGTAGTTTTTTTATTATTATTTTCAAACATTTTTAACAATAATCTTCATATAAAATAGTGACATTGTTGTAAATTGACTTCCTACCCCCCACTTTCTCAGTGTTTTTACTCAAACTTTTTAAATTGCATTATATCTTTATCTATTATGAAAAGTTTCTCTATTACAGTTACTGTACTTTATCATTTTTTTTCCACTGCTTTTATCTCAAATCCTGCCCACGTTTCATTTGACTATACAGTCATACCTCGGGTTGAAGTAGCTTCGGGTTGAGCATTTTCGGGTTGCACTCCACGGTGACCCAGAAGTAATGGAACATGTTATTTCCAGGTTTCGCCGCTCGTGCATGTGCAGACACTCAAAATGAGGTCATGCACATGCGCAGAAGTGGCAAATCATGACCCGCACACATGCAGATGCAGGTTGCGTTTGCTTAAGGATGTGAACGGGGCTCCGGAACGGATCCTGTTCGCATCCAGAGGTACCACTGTAGTAAATATTCCACCAAAGGCCTCCATTCTTCTATGAAAAGCTCATTATTCTGATCTCTTGATTTTGCTGTCAGCTTTGCCATTCCTGCATAGTGCATTGCTTTCAAAAGCCACTCTTTCCACATTGGGACCTGCTCTTCTTACCATTTCTAGTTGCTGTTGTCACGTACATAAATAGTTTAGTCATCTTCTTTGGAACCTCTGTCCCTATTACAGCCTGGATAGCTCAGTCAGTTAGAGCATGGTGCTGATAATCTCAAGGTTGCAAGTTTGATCCCCGTATGAGGCAGCAGCATATTCCTACATTGCAGAGGGCTGGACTAGATGATCATCAGGGTCCCTTCCAACTCCACAATTCAATGATTCTACAGTACATGTTAACTAAAGTCCCAAAGTGAAGAACCAAGTGCACCAATGCTCTGAATCACAAATTTTAAATGAACTTTAGGTGGCAGGAATTAGGATGTGGCCGTTCATTCAGGGGCAGAGATATTCTGTGGTGGTCTTCTGTCCTTTGTGATTCCAACCTTCCTGCCCCTGCTTGCGGGATCCCAGAAGACATCTGTTTAGCCACTGGGAGAAATGGACTTTGGGTCTCGTCCATCAGAACTTTTGTTGCCTTCTCATGAGAGATAGGCTTATAGAGCCTTGGCCAAACAGTCAAGTTTCTATCGAGGCCAAAGGCTCACTTACATTCCAGGTAAGTAGAAAAGGGGAGGAAGGTTCTTCTCTTTGGAAAACTGGCTTCCCTTAAGGATCTTGGCACTAGTTTGTGTCGAGCAAATATTCTTCGTGCCTCAGGTATGGCATAATTCTTCTTCCACTGCCAAACTTCATCTTCAGAGCAGTGGTGGCAGCAGCAACAGCAATAGCAACAGCAACAGCTCAGCTCCGTGAGAGTCACATCAATCCCATTCCCAAGGGTACAAACCAATTTCTCTTGTTTTTCCGCCCGTCTTTCTGGCTGAACCTCCAGCAGCCTTCAATCCCATTAATCCAAGCACTGCCGGCAATGACGAAGACTGATTTCACCGGCAAACGATCAATTTGTATCTCTCTCTCCCTCTCCCTCTTTTTTGTACGGATGTACAAAATATCATGAAAAAAGGTGTTAGTGGTGATAGCTGCACAACGGTGAAATAATAGAGTAATAAGGCAATCCACTTTTGACCTTGCAGGACAGCTAATTCATCTCCCCATCTATCTTAATTATTCTCTGGGTTACAAAAGAGAAACTGCACAATTCATTCATTCCATGATGACAATTCCATTTTCCACCCCCAGAAAAGCACCATCTTTCCTCACAAGTGATCCTGCCACAGGACGCATCCCTTGTGCAGCTCACTCATAGACTCGCTTACTTTGACTTGATCCAGAGCTTGGGAACATCCCAGGAGAACATCCCCACGAAGCTTTTGCCAGAGCTTTTGCAGGGAAGGAAGGAAAGCATACAGACAAAGTTTGGACACAGACAAAGAGGTGGCCAAAAAGAAATAAACTCAAGATTCAAGGTGGAGACTAAAAGAATTGGGTAAGCAGAAAGTATCTAGAATATACTGGATATATGGATCAAAATAACATAGGGATGGAAACAAATGAGATGTTCATGATACAATAAACTGTCTTCAAAAACTGAGTTCCATTGAAAAAAAAGCACCATCCTTTCAACCATTGACAAAGAATCCTTCCAAACCACGGAGTGATGGATTGCAAACTATCAGATTTATTATCCCTGATAATGTCCAATCCCATTCAGTAGTGAAGTTCTCCAACTTTCCCATCACATGGAATGATTTTTAATTTGGAGATACCTTCATTGAACATCAGTTGATGTTGCTAGGTAAAAGGGTAAAGGTAAAGGAACCCTGGATGGTTAAGTCCAGTGAAAGGTGACTATGGGGTCCTAGACCTGGACCTGGAAAGTCTGTGCCTAGGAACATGGAGTAAAGGCAGGTGTGGATGACCCCTTAGAGGACCTACTTTGCATGCAAAAAGGTCCCAGCTTCCACCATAGCATCTGCAAATAGGGCTGGTTAGACATCTTGCAGAGCCTCTGCCAAACCATGTAAAGGGTAAGGTAAAGGACCCCTGGATGCTTAAGTCCAGTCAAAGGTGACTTTGGAGTTGTGGCACGCATCTCACTTTCAAGCCAAGGGAGCCAGCGTTTGTCCACCATCAGCTTTCCGGGCATGTGGCCAGCGTGATTAAACCACTTCTGGTGCAACGGAACACCCTGATGGAAACCAAAGCGCATGGAAATGCCATTTACCTTCCCACCTTAGCAATACCTATTTATCTACTTGCGCTGGTGTGCTTTCGAACTGCTAGGTTGGCAGGAGCTGTGACAGAGCAATGGGAGCTCGCCCCGTCATGGGGATTTGAACAGCCGACCTTCCGATCGGCAAGCCCAAGAGGCTCAGTGCTTTAGACCAGAGCGCCAGGGACACCCATGTGGCCCCACAATCTGTGAATAGGGATGGAGGAAGAATCCATTTTAATGGGCTTATTCCCAGAATTTGGCAGTTCTGCTCAGATTAGCTTTGCCTGCATTGGACTGCATCTTGCTTTGAGTCCCCACTTTATGTTCAAGCTACTTGCACATTTGTTATTTTTTATTTTTAAAGCCCAGCTCCTGTAATTCTGTATCAAATTGTGCACAAGACATACAGTATGCACATATTATATATAAAAAAGTCCACCTCCCGGGGTACTTTATTGCTGCTGCATAATTTTATAAGTATTAATACATAAGGAATTCTATACAGCTATATGCATTGTTGTATGTATCAGTTTATGTGCTGACTGTTTTAAGAAACCTGGAGTGTATTTGCATATAATGTAATATAGTATACTAATGTGTACAGTAATGTATATAATGTGCAATAATTACTCACATATTTAGGGGAATCAGAAAAAAAAAACACTTCTAATTGAGATCAAGGAACAAGACAGAAATTAGAAAACATCTGCATGGATATAGATTCCCCCCCCCCAAAAAAACCCATCCCTATCTGTGAATATTTTCACAGCTGCTTTGAAATAACAATGTCTCAGTATCTATTCCCAGGCCCACCACTTTGAGGATATTACTGAGATCTTCATCATTTGTCCCAATGGTAAGAAGTCCTTAGAATTCCAGCATGAGTTAATGTCCGACTCACTGCCATGCAGCTACAAAACTTCCAGAACAAGCCACCTTATTCCCAACACCCACAGAGAGCTGCTCTTCATTTTGTGCTTGCAGATATCATTCAGAACACACCGCAGTATCATCGTCAATGAGCCAACTGTTTTTTGCTGCATAGCCATCAGAGAAGCATATGTACCTGGAGGACTTGTTTGTACACAGAGACAAGTACCCAGGCAGCAGGTATCACAGTATAGCTCCACAGGAAAATGACAGAACTCCACATCTATACCTTCCCTCCAACTCCTTAAGGTTTTGCAACTAACCCCAGAAAGAATCCCCTCAGGCATACCTGTCTTGGTTTATAGATAGCCACTGAACTTGAAAGAGTAGCTGGGGAAACCCAGCCAGATGGGTGGGATATTATTATTATTATTATTATTATTATTATTATTATTATTATTAACAAGCTATTTGCCAGCCACAGTGGATCAGCCATGGTCACAGAGCCACAGATGAAGTATCTGTGATCATCTAAAGGTAAAGGTAAAGGTACCCCTGCCCGTACGGGCCAGTCTTGACAGACTCTAGGGTTGTGTGCCCATCTCACTCAAGAGGCCAGGGGCCAGCGCTGTCTGGAGATACTTCCGAGTCACGTGGCCAGTGTGACATTGCTGCTCTGGCGAGCCAGAGCCGCACACGGAACGCCGTTTACCTTCCCGCTAGTAAGCGGTCCCTATTTATCTACTTGCACCCAAGAGTGCTTTCGAACTGCTAGGTTGGCAGGCGCTGGGACCGAACAACGGGAGCGCACCCCGCCGCGGGGATTCGAACCGCCGACCTTTCGATCGGCAAGCCCTAGGCGCTGAGGCTTTTACCCACAGCGCCACCCGCGTCCCGTGATCATCTAGGTCCTCCTTTTATATTTCCATCTTAATATTAATTCCCTGAACATCAGTTCCTGCCATGTCTCCATCCTTCTATTATGGTGGAAGAATTCAGCTTTCTGCATATTGGATGTTATCTGTTTTGGGGGCTTCAGCCAGTCTGACACGGAAGCCCCCACTTCTGACCTAGGTCGATAATCTCTGCCAGATGATTGATGGGGTATATTGTAACCTACTGAGCATATTCAGCCATCAGTGGTCTTTCATGCTGTCTGCCATTAGTTTTTCGTTATATTGCTTTTGGGATCTTGCAGGAGTTTGCAGGATAGTTCTTCGTTCAGGTCTACAGGAGAGCCTGTATGGTGCACTGGACAGATTGCTAGATTAGAACAATAAATACCTAGATTTAAATCCACACTTTGTCATGGTACTCATGAAATGGCATTTGGTCAGTCATTATCCCTAAAATCAGCGCTGGGAAGGTAAAACAGAAAGCTCCCATCTATGCCCCCCCTAAGATCCCCTAAGATTGACTATGACAGAAAGAAAATAAGCTCCTGTAGACTGGCAGCTAGGTGGTCCCAGAGATGGTGATCTATGATTTCATTATGGTAGAACTTCCCTTGGACTAATCAGCACTGCTTAATTCTTTCCACTTTCCTATTCAGTATGCATATGAAGAAATTCAGCAAGAGGATCCATGGAAAGGTTTGTAGCCTGACCAGTGGTGTTGCGTCATTTGCCAGCACTCAGGGCACCAGCACATGCACACACACACTGGGCAGGGGCAGGGGACAGAGGGTGAACAGAACTCACTGTTGATACTGCCTGTGACACACTTAGCCATTCTAAACTCCTTGTAACTGAACAAAGTTGTTAGTCCCTAATTTTAACTGCTATGACTTGTCGTCGTCTTCTTCTTTGGCAATCACTCTTAGCCAAGCAAGATTGTCTTCCATGAACACAGTCTTAACAGTGAGTCGGTAAGTGACTGTGGAGGCCAATTCTGGATCCACACATCCTTCCACAGCGGGGACATGGGTTTCACTGTGAGGGTTTGCCAAACATGCCTTCCTCTTAGCACATTTCTCCCTTTTGTCCTGAGTTTGAGCGTCTTCAAAGTCCATGACACCTTTGGTAAAGGCTGTTCCCCAATTTTAACTGCTATGACTTGTATCTATGTTATGTTATGTTGTGTTGTGTTGTGCTGTGTTTTACCATTTTAGCTGCACGAACCACCTTGAGAAGGGCTTTTTCCTGAAAGGTAGTATAAAAACACTTAAATAAAATCAATTAGAGGAGCATGGACCCATCAGGACTAGAAGAAGGAGCATGAAGAGTTTAAAACCTCTCCATGGTGGAACCCCTTCAGAGATCTGGATGGAGGAGCTCTGAGCTCCCAATATAAAGAAGGATATAGTGATAATAAATAAAAATGTAAAACCCATATTTTGAATTATGCCTATAAAACAATATGGCAGGGGTGACCCATGCACAGCCATTTCTGGTGGCCCATCACCTGTACCCAGTCAGGCAGTTCCATAGCTCAGTCAGTAGAGCATAAGACTTAATCTCAGGGTTGTGGGTTTGAGCCCCACATTGGGCCAAAGATTCTTGCATTGCAGGGGTTGGACTAGACGACCCTTGTGGTCCTTTCCAACTTCACAATTCTATGAGGCTATGATCTCTTCACTGACTGTACAAAGAAGCTTCTTCTCCCTTTGGCACAATGCCACTGGCAGAAGGCCTTAGAGATCAAGAAACAGGAAGAAGTGTTCCTTTCTGTTGCCTGAACTCCAAGACCTTATTGCAACAGTGTCCCACCAAAGGGAGAAGAACCTTCTTTTCAAGGTTAGTGGAGGGTTTTCCTCCTCATCCCTTTGCTGGGCTAAGAGGAGAAGTACTTCTCTCACTAGCCTAGTACTATGATGTGCAACTAAAAAAGAGCGCATCATATAAGCTTCCTAGTGCTTTCAGAGGGAGATGCAGTTGTATTCCTCTTGTTTTTAATGTTTCCCATTCTTTTCCACACCCTGTAGAACACTCTCCCACCAGATGTCGAGATAAATAACTATTCAACCTTTAGAAGACACCTGAAGACATCTGAAGTTTTTTTATGATTTATGTTTTATTATGTTTTGGTTCTCGAACGCCTTGGTACGCGAACATTTGGTATGCCAAAAACCTGGAAGTGTTACAGTTTTCGAACGTTTTTCGGAAGCCAAACATCTGATGCCGCTGTCAGCTGTTGGCTATTGTTTCCAGGGCGCCTGCACCAATCGGAAGCCATGCCTTGGTTTTCGAATGTTTTGGAAGTCGAACGGACTTCCGGAATGGATTACGTTCAAGAACCAAGGTGCCACTGTACTGGAAGTTTTTCATAGTGGTTGGGCAACCCAGCCAGATGGGCAAGAGACAAAAATATTATCATTATCATTATTAGCTGGCCCTGTTGGTTACTAGGGATTCTGGAAGATAGCTTGACCACACCTCTCTACCTCTGCACCACCCTCAAAATGGCACAACCAGCACTTCAGAGGCTGTACACCATACAGAGGCCACAAGCAAACTCTGTATGTATTCCAATTAACGCAATTATACGACGCAAACAAAGAAATTTCTTCAGCATTACTGTGGCTCCCCTAGAAGGATGCCACCAATTAAATATCTGGGATTTGTTTATTTTTAAATATTTATGGATCATACCCCAAAGTTATTGGGTAAATTATATCAAATCCTTATGAATTTAAATGATTCGGTCATTGTTTACCAGCCTAAATGGAGCAGAAACCCCAGGCTGGAAATAACTATGGCAGGAAATAACTTTGAAATTGCTGTGGGCACAAATCTCACAGCAAACAATTAGCTCTAGTTAAAAAGCAAAAGATTATAATTAATTTTCTTGTGGTACCTGACTCCTCTAAGGCTCAATCATATCTACATGGGCTCTAATAAACTTTGTTGGAGGGGCAAAACAAGTAATGGAGGTATTTTTCATTTATTTTGGCCTTCTCCTCAGATAATAGTTTTTTGGACTGCATTAACACATGAAATTGAAATTACCATGGGATATGACTTGCCACTCAACCCGTTAGTTAATCTATTGGGCCATGCTAAAGATCTAAAGGGACGCGGGTGGCGCTGTGGGCAAAAGCCTCAGCGCCTAGGGCTTGCTGATCGAAAGGTCGGCGGTTCGAATCCCCGCAGCGGGGTGCGCTCCCGTTGTTCGGTCCCAGCGCCTGCCAACCTAGCAGTTCGAAAGCACCCCCGGGTGCAAGTAGATAAATAGGGACCGCTTACTAGCGGGAAGGTAAACAGCGTTTCCGTGTGCGGCTCTGGCTCGCCAGAGCAGCGATGTCATGCTGGCTACGTGACCCAGAAGTGTCTCCGGACAGGGCTGGCCCCCGGCCTCTTGAGTGAGATGGGCGCACAACCCTAGAGTCTGTCAAGACTGGCCCATACGGGCAGGGGTACCTTTACCTTTACCTTTAAAGATCTGGTATTCTTTGAGGGAAGACAAATGATAATACACCTTTTGACTGCTGCTCATATCGCAATTAGCAGCAAATGGAAAGCTATCACTGCACCAACGTTGGACGACTGGATAGTCAGAAAATGGGAAGAAGTCCAGATGGTAAAACTCACAACCATAGTCTGAGTACGGGAGGGAAGACAACCGAGGAACCAATTTCTTGAAAAATGGTATCTCTTTATCATTTACTGCAATTGAACACAACGCAATGTTGCACCACGAAAATAATTAGGAACCTTGTAATTTTTAAAGACTCGTTATTTATGAACGATCATGCAGTGAGATGAATGCACAATGTTTTGTTTTGTTTTATCGAACATTGTATTTATGAAATGGAAACAATTTTTAAAAATCTATACCATAGAACCATAGAATTGTAGGGTTGGTGGTGACCCCAAGGATCACCTAGACCAACCCCCTGCAATGCTGGAATTTCAACTAGAATATACATGACAGATGGCCATCCAACCTCTGCTCTAAAACCTCCAAGGAAGGAGAGCCCACCACCTCTTGTAGGAGTTTGTTCCACTGTTGAACACTGTCAGAAAGTCCTTCTTGCTGTTTAATCAGAATCGACTTTCTTGTAACTTGAATCAAATGGTTTGAGTCCTAGCCTCTAGAGCAGGAGAAAACAAGCTTGCACTGTCCCCCATGTGATAGCCCTTTAGATATTTGAAGGTAACTATCATATCTCTTATGGTTTTCCCAGTAGTGATGTATGGAAGTGAGAGCTGGACCATAAAGAAGGCTGACCGTGGAAGAATTGATGCTTTTGAATTAGGGTGCTGGAGGAGACTCTTGAGAGTCCCATGGACTGCAAGAAGATCAAACCTCTCCATTCTGAAGGAAATCAGCCCTGAGTGCTCACTGGAAGGACGGATCCTGAAGCTGAGGCTCCAATACTTTGGCCACCTCATGAGAAGAGAAGACTCCCTGGAAAAGACCCTGCTGTTGGGAAAGATGGAGGGCACAAGGAGCAGGGGACGGCAGAGGACGAGATGGTTGGACAGTGTTCTCGAAGCTACCAGCATGAGTTTGACCAAACTGCGGGAGGCAGTGGAAGACAGGAGTGCCTGGCGTGCTGTGGTCCATGTGGTCACAAAGAGTCGGACACGACTAAAGGACTAAATAACAACAACATATCTCTTCTCAATCACCTTTTTTCCAGGATAAACATATCCAGTTCCCTTAACCAGTCCTCATAAGGCTTTGTTTCCAGACTCTTGATAACCTTGGTTGCCCTCCTCAGCACACGTTCCAGCTTTTCAATAACTTTATTAAATTATGATGCCCAGAATTGAACACAGTACTGCAGGTGTGGTCTGACCAAGGCAGAATAGAGCAGAACTAGGACTTCCCTCTGTCAGGACACTAGACTTCTGTTGGTCCAGCCTAGAACAACATTAGTTTTCTTTCCTGTTGCATCACACTATTGACTTATGGTAAACTTGTGGTCTACTAAGACCCCTAGGTCCTTTTCACATGTACTACTGGCAAGCCAGGTGTCTCCCATCTTATATTTGTGCGGCTGGTTCTTCCTGTCTAAGTATAGGGAGCCGCCCAGAGTGGATGGGGCAATCTAGTCAGATGGGCAACATACAAGTAATAAAACTGTTGTTGTTGTTGTTGGAACCTTACATTTGTCCCTACTGAAATTATTTTTCAATATATCATTAGTTAAATATACCATTATTTAAATTAAATTAAAATTATTTAAATTATTAGGTTGGTTTGTAATAATAAAACCAACAATAAATATATATTACAAACTGAAAGCAGCACAGCAATCAAAATAGAACAGGATAGAGCCTAGTTATTAGTTTTCAACGGCCAATTGAAATAACCATGCTTTTACCTGTCCGCAAAAAGCTGAGGAGAGGTTGCTAGGTGAAAGGTCCTATATAAGAAATGCAGCCTTGCAAAAAGAACACCTGAAATTTTTTTAAAAAACCAATGTGTGAATGCATGACAGAAAAATTTAGTTAATTTTTGGCCCCTAACTATATAGACTTTATTTTAAGGGAAAGTGAGGTACACACAGAGGACTAAGCAGAAGTGGTCAGCACCTTGGACAGATCCCTCTCCGAAAGCTGGCTGGAGTTCTGTCATCCTTGGAAAAGGAATTGTTGCTTCAGCACAAGCATAGAGCTCCTGAGGCCATCTGAAGATGAATCCTTCTGTTAAGCCCATCTCCTCTGAGGAGCACCCTGTGAGCTTATAGAGTTGCTGCCTTGTTCTGCAGCCATTGGCTCTTACATCATGGGAGCGATGAGGGCTGTCCTGGGAGTGACTCATCTAAGTCCATGCACGTGAGGGAACAGGGTCTATGCTTTCCTAAACCATGCTCAAAAAAGACTTGTGGTGTGACTGTGACACACACAGTGAGGGAGGATCAGCGCATCTGGATCCTGCAACCTATTGGTAATTTGTAGTCCTGACCTTCACCACCATCCCTCAAATAAGGGGGGGGGAAGTAGTTTGGGCATTGGTGAAAGCCTACCAAAAATAGACACAGATGAAGAAGACATATAGAAAAGGTTCTCATATTCAGTCAACTTTCTCTGTATTGCCCCACTGATTATACATAGTCATTGTTTTATTTTTATTTTAGGTCTTCTCCAACCTAGTACCTCCAAATGTTTTGGACTGGAATGCTCATCAGCCCCAACCAGCATAGTTATGGGAGCTGTAATCCAAAACATCTGAAGGGGACATGGCTGGTTTAAAAAATCTTCAAACCAGTGTTCTGTTTTTGGTGTGATCCTGACTTCCAAAATTGCAGGCCATTTCACTGTGCCACTAATGGCAATCTAGCCATTCAACGCACAGCAGTTTTTGATGGCTTCCAAATTGCTGGGATGTCATCCAGAATAAAGTAATTGAATGTAAAGACTAACTTCAAAGACCAAATTAAGTCAATAGCATCTTTCCAAAAACACTCAATAGGCCATCTACAGAGTTGTCCACAAGCTACTGCATCTCCAATATCTATAATCCTGCTAAAAAAAACATGTTAACTAATTGGGGGATGAATAACTAATGGAAATAATACAGGTTCCCTGTTGAATGGACTTGAGACGGAGGCCAGCTGAAACAATCAAAAAGTGCTATGGTTGCAAAAGATTTTGCCCTCAATCCACAATCTCTTCTTCTCCACAGAGAGCCAGTGTGGTATAGTGGTGAAGAGAGGTGGACTCGTAATCTGGTGAACCGGGTTCGTGTCTCCACTCCTCCACATGCAGCTGCTGGGCGACCTTGGGCCAGTCACACTTCTTTGAAGTCTCTCAGCCCCACTCACCTCACAGAGTGTTTGTTGTGGGGGAGGAAGGGAAAGGAGAATGTTAGCCGCTTTGAGACTTCTTCGGGTAGTGATAAAGCGGAATATCAAATCCAAACTCTTCGTCTTCTTCTTTAACTCTCCAGTAATCCATCTCAGAGATGAGACCATCTGAAATATATGTACATCATATTGCAGCTGGGCTCAAATACATAGTAAACCTCTGTGAAGACTGAACATTTTCTGGGCCTCCAAGGCACCAAACACATCACAACTAAATTTCTGAAAAAGACGAGGATGCAATTGCATGATTATTGTATTTACTTGCCTATATAAGTGATGTATGGAAGTGAGAGCTGGACCATAAAGAAGGCTGATCACCGAAGAATTGACGCTTTTGAATTATGGTGCTGGAGGAGACTCTTGAGAGTCCCATGGACTGCAAGAAGATCAAACGCATCCATTCTTAAGGAAATCAGCCCTGAGTGCTCACTATAAGGACAGATCGTGAAGCTGAGGCTCCAATACTTTGGCCACCTCATGAGAAGAGAAGACTCCCTGGAAAAGACCCTGATGCTGTGAAGGATGGAGGGCACAAGGAGAAGGGGACGACAGAGGACGAGATGGTTAGACAGTGTTCTCGAAGCTACAAACATGAGTCTGACCAAACTGCGGGTGGCAGTGGAAGACAGGAGTGCCTGGCGTGCTCTGGTCCATGGGGTCACGAAGAGTCGGACACGACTGAACGACTAAACAACAACAATAAGTATTCCGCCTTTCCACAGTAATAATAAAAATCAGGAACATAGAAAGCTGTGATAGATCCAGTCAAGCCTTTGGTCCATGACAGTGGCTCTCCAGGTCAGCAGACAGGATTTGCTTCCTTTCCTACTTGATGCCCAGGGATTGAATCTGGGACTATGACAACAAGAAGTTTAAAACAGAATTGGAATCGTTTATTGTTTATGTGCAAAAAATTCTGTAAACAGGTTGATACATTGGCAGGATTTTAAGTAAATGCTTGCAACTAGCAGAAAATTAGATAAAATTAAGGAAAATAATAATTGAAAAGGTTTAAGAATGGATATGCAGAAGAATTTGGTTAATACAGTGGTACCTCAGGTTAAGAACTTAATTCGTTCTGGAGGTCCGTTCTTAACCTGAAACTGTTCTTAACCTGAAGCACCACTTTAGCTAATGGGGCCTCCCACTGCTGCCGCGCCGCTGCTGCACGATTTCTGTTCTCATCCTGAAAGCAAAGTTCTTAACCCGAGGTACTATTTCTGGGTTAGCGGAGTCTGTAACCTGAAGCGTCTGCAACCCGAGGTACCACTGTATAAGGAGCCAGAAGAGGGTATGTCCAGAGATTTAAATAATCTCAAAGAGAAGTTATGTGAAAAGGTATTTGTATAAATTTAGATCTGGTAGAAATGTGAGTTAATTACTGTTTTTATTTGTGAAAATGTAACTGTGAAAAACTAATGAAAGTTATTTACGGGGGCGGGGGGGGGAGAGAAGAGTCTGAGACCTGCAGAGCAGATGTCATACCACTGAGCTACAGGCTACGGTCCTTGTCACTTAGATACTTCAGACAACTTTTCAACCTAGGATTGTGCTTCTCATGAAGCAGCAGGTCTCATCTTGGCAACATTTCCTAATCTCTCCCTGTTTACAAATGGTAACAATGGTCAGTAGTGCCATTTTCCAGCTGGGGCCCTTCCTACAGAAGATGGGCCTGGCTTCACTTATCCACGCCCAGATTACTTTTGGACTGATCAGAAACTTCATTCAGTACACAAGTGGGCAAGTTGCAGCCTAGAGGCCAGGGCTGTGCAACCCGTTTGTCCAAATCCCAAATCAAACTGGGCCAATGTGTCCAAACTGGACTGGGTTAAAGCAGCTGCAGATTGCTACAGAGTGGGTCTGGTGGATCTGGAACTAAAGAACAGTATTTCTAAAGCCGGACAGACTGTCTCCAAACTATTGCCATCATTAATTACAACACCATATAAAGAGAACAGAAGGTTGGGGGAGGGGGGAGAGGGGGAGGGGGACTTTGCTCATGTAGAAACAGCAATGCAACTGACAGAAAGCTAATGTCTCCTTCCAAAAGAGTGGAGGTACCCAAATAGTCTTCAAAACATAACTTTTTATGCCACTCAGAAAGCAAATATTGACATTTAGGGATCATAAATTGTTCATCTTTTTAGTTTTACATAACATCTCCTCCTCTAAAGTACTTTACAGTGATACCTCAGGTTAAGTACTTAATTCACTCCAGAGGTCCGTTCTTAACCTGAAACTGTTCTTAACCTGAAGCACCACTTTAGCTAATGGGGCCTCCTGCTGCTGCCGCACCGCCGGAGCCCGATTTCTGTTCTTATCCTGAAGCAAAGTTCTTAACCTGAAGCACTATTTCTGGGTTAGCGGAGTGTGTAACCTGAAGCGTATGTAACCTGAAGCGCATGTAACCCGAGATACCACTGTATTAAGAAAAAAGGTGTGTTGTGAGTGGAGTGTTGAGCTTAGGATATGGAATAAAGGTAAAGGGACCCCTGACTGTTAGGTCTAGTCGCGGATGACTCTGGGGTTGTGGCGCTCATCTCGCTTTATTGGCCAAGGGAGCCGGCGTACAGCTTCCGGGTCATGTGGCCAGCATGACTAAGCCGCTTCTGGCGAACCAGAGCAGCGCACGGAAACGCCGTTTACCTTCCCGCCGGAGTGGTACCTATTTATCTATTTGTACTTTGACGTGCTTTCAAACTGCTAGGTTGGCAGGAGCAGGGACTGAACAACGGGAGCTCACCCCGTCGCGGGGCTTCGAACCGCCGACCTTGTGATCGGCAAGCCCAAGAGGCTCGGTGGTTTAGACCACAGCGTCACCCACGTCCCTAGGATATGGAATGTCCAGGTTCAAATTCCGACTTGGCTTGGTGGCCTGGGCTACATTCCCTGCTTCCTCAGTATAACCCACCCAGCATGGTTGCTCGAAAGTTAAAGGGCCCTTGGAGCAAGAGCCGGATAAAACTGACCCAGGATGCAAAATTTAGAATTTCAAATTATCCACAATTTCAAAATCCACTGTGCATTGAGGGAGGGTAAGGAAGTTGTTGTTTTCACGCTTTTCCACTGAGGCTAGAGGGGAAGGGGGAATAAGCATAAGACAATGACGGGGCAAGAGGGACAAAGAGGAATGAAAAGAAAGCAGAGGGCAGAAAGGGAACAACAATAAGGTCATTTGTTATCGAAACTTCTCTTAAGCTGTGTGTATGTAACACAATTTAAGCTAATTGTGTGGCGCTCACTTTGGGGACCGCATTGTCTGTCTCCGAAGCTTTTTCTAATTTCTCCCTGTAATGTACAATTTTCAGAATCTTTCATTCTAATGATTTTAATGCAATCAGCAAAACTATGCATGTAATTGTCTTTGGCACAACGTGCAGGCAGAGTGGCACTTGGGGAGAACTCCCTGAACCCCAGGCTCCAGCAGGAGAATGCAAAGCAGGCCTGTTTTCAATCACCGCAGCAGAAGGCAGCCGGCAATGTCTGCAAAAAGCTGCCACAGAAAAACATTTGTCGGAAGACAATGACAAAAAGGGGGGTCTCAGCTCGGTGCTATTCAGAGACAATTTGTAAGCGCGGCTGCTGAAGTCGATCCAAACCCTCCTGAACAGCTGGAGCTCTGCAGTGATTGATAAGTGCGCCCAGGAGAACTTCATTTCTGCTTGAATGAAGACAAAGGCCCCATGATGCTGGGCGGATGGGTAATGTCACTATCATTAAGTAGCGAGAGTGGATATGCCAGACCTTCAGATGGGGACACACAGGTCTAGGAGGAGAGGTCAGGGCACACAGCCCTCCCTCAGCCTAGCTCGAAACACACCCTTTTCTAATTTCAGCCACAAGGGCTGTTCTCAGGAGCAGATACTTTAGTTTAGCAAAACCCTTGCTCAACCCATCTCCGATTCTCACAAGGAGTGGTGCTGATGCTCAGGAACAAGGATGGTTGCTCCTGTTTAAAGCGGAGCGTTGCTACAACCAACCCGAACTGTTTGCTTGTAAGAAGAAGAGGGGAACTGTGGAGATATGGGTTAAATCCAGAAAAGACACCCCCCAAAAATATCTGATTCCAGAAAAAGCATATATTACTGCTGATGGTAGTCACTGAGCTGGTCAATCACTTACATAGTTGGAGTCCATAGATGATGGACTCAAGGGCATCCTGATCAAATTTGCAGATGACACCAAACTGGGAGGGGTGGCTAACACCCCAGAAGACAGGATCACACTTCAAAACGACCTTGACAGATTAGAGAACTGGGCCAAAACAAACAAGATGAATTTTAACAGGGAGAAATGTAAAGTATTGCACTTGGGCAAAAAAAATGAGAGGCACAAATACAAGATGGGTGCCACCTGGCTTGAGAGCAGTACATGTGAAAAGGATCTAGGAGTCTTGGTTGACCACAAACTTAACATGAGCCAACAGTGTGACGCGGCAGCTAAAAAAGCCAATGCAATTCTGGGCTGCATCAATAGGAGTATAGCATCTAGATCAAGGGAAGTTATAGTGCCACTGTATTCTGCTCTGGTCAGACCTCACCTGGAGTACTGTGTCCAGTTCTGGGCACCACAGTTCAAGAAGGACACTGACAAACTAGAACGTGTACAGAGGAGGGCAACCAAAATGGTCAAAGGCCTGGAAACAATGCCTTATGAGGATCGGCTAAGGGAGCTGGGCATGTTTAGCCTGGAGAAGAGGAGGTTAAGGGGTGATATGATAGCCATGTTCAAATATATAAAAGGATGTCACATAGAGGAGGGAGAAAGGTTGTTTTCTGCTGCTCCAGAGAAGCGGACACGGAGCAATGGATACAAACTACAAGAAAGAAGATTCCACCTAAACATTAGGAAGAACTTCCTGACAGTAAGAGCTGTCCGACAGTGGAATTTGCTGCCAAGGAGTGTGGTGGAGTCTCCTTCTTTGGAGGTCTTTAAGCAGAGGCTTGACAACCATATGTCAGGAGTGCTCTGATGGTGTTTCCTGCTTGGCAGGGGGTTGGACTCGATGGCCCTTGTGGTCTCTTCCAACTCTATGATTCTATGATTCTATGAGTGTTCTTCTGGAGCCAACATTTCTGCAAGAATTCCAGGTGGCTTCTGAATCCAGAAGAGTCTTTCTTTAGTTCACTGATAAGCAACATCCATGTTCTTGCCATCTCTTGCACTGGCCTGAATCCAAGTCTTCATGTTGATGTGTACAGGCACAAATGACTTGGGACTTTCAAATGTCCCTTCTTGCCTATCTTCCGCGGAGAGCTGGGGTCAGATTCCAACCACAGTATGTAATCCAAAGTTTAGAGAGGATTAAAAGTCGATTCTTATTCGTTGTAGCCCATGTATTGTGAATCTCTTGCAAAAAGTGCCCATTTTTAAGAAGGCATTGCAATATGTCATATATTCAGGTTCTAAGTGTTTTGTGATTTTAAAAATTGTATTATTGAAGCTGATTATATATTATATATTATATATTATATATTATATATTATATATTATACATTATTATATATTATATATTATATATTATATATTATATATTATATATTATATATTATACATTATACATTATATATTATATATTATTATATATATACACACACACAATAATACAGCTTTTTATTTTTCAAGAATTACTCTTAGCTTCTTTTTAGGTCATGTTTACTGTGAAGAATTCAGGGCACTACATTTTCAAAAGTTAGACACATACACATATGATGTAGATGAAGGAACTCCCTCCACTCCTTTTCAAGTTAACCATATCCTGCCTTGATAATAATAATAATAATAATAATAATAATAATAATAATAATAATTCATTATTTATACCCCGCCCATCTAGCTGGGTTTCCCCAGCCACTCAGGGCGGCTTCCAACAAAGTATTAAAATACAGTGGTCTGTTATACATTAAAAGGGCTGCCTTCAGATGTCTTCTAAAATTCTGGTAGTTGTTCTTCTCTTTGACATCTGGTGGGAGGGCGTTCCACAGGGCGGGTGCCACTACCGAGAAGGCCCTCTGCCTGGTTCCCTGTAACTTGGCTTCTCACAGCGAGGGAACCACCAGAAGGCCCTCAGCGCTGGACCTCAGTGTCCGGGGAGAATGATGGGGGTGATGCTCCTTCAGGTATATTGGACCGAGGCCGTTTAGGGCTTTAAAGGTAGGCACCAACAACTTGAGATAATTTACTTCTACCATGTGATGAGTACCAGAAACGGTGCCCACAGGATGTGGTTTGGATGGATGCAGGAAGCTGGGAGCCCTGAAAGATGCAGCCACATTTCACCCTTTGAAGAAGCAACTATCCTTGCAAAAGATCAGAAGATGAGGAGACAACACCTTGTGTAGGGCTTGCAAATAATTATGGGAAATTGTAACCCAAAAGAACCCAGTGATATGACTCCTGTGACTGCACACTGAAACACAGTGCAAGAACTCCTATACACAAATAAGAGGACAGGACTCTCTCCCACAGTCTCATTTCAAAGGTAGCTGTTCAGGACACAGCAACAATAACAAAGTTCATCAAGATGGGGCTGAAGCAAGAAGTTCAGCAAGCATTCAGAGCAGAAGTGCTGGTGGTTATATCATCATGTAGAGTGCTACCTACATGCAGGGCTGGCCCAAGACACTTCTGCACCTGGGCAAAACACAAAACGGCATCCCTCCCCACCTGGGAAAAAGGAGTGAGTTGATATCTACATCAGGAACAAGGGTGGTGGGGGACAAAGATCTGCATTGGGATCTGCTGCCCCTGTGGATCCTGCCGCCTGAGGCAGTTGCCTCACCTTGCCTCATGAGTGGGCCGGTCCTGCCAACAAGATTCCTGAAGCTACCACAGGTAAGCAAGCACCATAGGCACTTCCAGACAACCTGTTTTTCGAGCATACATCCTGAATTATTTGCAGGGAGATTAGGCAACATTGGCTACTTACGGAGCATTTATTCTGATTTGTTTCTGGGGGAGGTTAGACAGCGTTACATCACAGCAAGCGTTATCTCACTCTTTCCAGTCCATTTTGCTGTCACTCTTATCACAAAGAGTCCAACCTTTAGGGAAATACCTTCCCATCAACTATAATTGTGCAACCAGATTTTGCCGTTATGCAACTGAATCCCACCCAGCAATAGCAACAGCCTCGAGGCATCCACTGCCTTTAACATGTATGACAGCAAACAGAAACTGTCCCAAGGCCCAATACTAACACAAGGCAGTAGGAAGGCATCAAGGCCCTCCATGTATGGCCCAGGAAGTGATGCCAGTCTCCCCTTTGACCACCTGAATCATAAACTCTGGTGAGGAGCCAGCAGTGGCTCAAACAAGGATTGGCTAACAATGGGGAAATCGGTCAGTTTTAGGTTCTCTCGGGTTCTCATTTTTCCAATGTTAAGTTGAGTCAAGTTGAATTTCCACATTCACTTGCAAATATTCTTTCTTTTTCAAGCCCACATTAAAAAATTCGCAAATATTTGTGTGCAAATATATTCTAATATATGCATTTTTATATGCATGTTCCCCTAATAGATGCATTTTAGTACCCTTTTTTAAAAAAAATGGCATTGCAAAATTCAGGGAAGCGTGAATTTCAAAGGTTAGCTGTGTTCTGGTTTGCATCTGCATATCAGATGCAACTTTCTTCCTCTCTTTAGGACTGGCAGAGTTGTAGGACCAATGGGAGGAAGCTCTAGAGCAGCCTTTCTCAAGCTGTGGGTCCCCAGATGTTGTTGAACTACAACTCCCATCATCCCTAGCTAGCAAGGCCAGAGCTCAGGGATGATGGGAGTTGTAGTCCAACAACATCTGGGAACCCACAGGTTGAGAACTGCTGCTCTAGAGATACCAGCAGGAGACTTAAGAGGGCAAGGAGCAGCAAAGGCAGCAGCAAAACAGCCCTAACTGTAGAGCCAACTTTGCAGAGAAACCCATAGCTCAATCTCTCTTCTCCTGCCTTGTCTTAGCCTCCCACACTCCGTCTGAAGGACACACCCAAAACTACACCTAAAGAGATGACAAAGCATAAGCCAGAGAGCCACAGGCTAAATTAGTTTCTTCTTTACTGCTCTCGTTGCCCATAGCGAGCAATGTTAAGTGGCTCAGGTTTTCTTTGGTTCCCTTTGTTCTGGTAGAGTTTTACAAAATAAAAGCCATCTGCGTATTAACTCCAGGACTTTCCTCTTCCCCTGTTTGGCTGTGATGTGGGCATCTCGGAATGCCTGGCACACAGACCGCTTACAAAGTATTCCGATCCAGCAAACTTTGCAAAGGTTCAGAAGGAGCAGTCCCAAAACAACAAAAGTCCAGCACCCTAAAAGCCCGAAATTGCTTTGATCAGCTTGTGCACTCAATGCTTCTTCTTCCGAAATATCTTTGCACACAAACGGATTCCAGATTCCCTCTTCTACAGGCCATTATTTTTAGGTATTTGTGTCCCCGGTCCTTCTTTTTGGGGTGTCTCAAAGCTTCTGCATGCACCATTCCCTGCTAGCCTTCCTGTCTTGCAGGTTGAGAACACCTTATGAGTCTCCAAGTACCCTCTGCATCTCCTGGAAGTAAAAACCAGTGAACCTAAGTAGATCAGTGATAATGTCAGAGCACTATTGAATTGGTCATTCCACCCCCCTCCCTGCTTTCTCTGCTGACCCCTCTCTTGCATGGTTCAAGGAATCAGCAAAACTCCCTGACACAGAAACTGGAAGACACTTGATCTGTCTGTTACAATTTCCACCAGCTTTGATAGAAAAACACACATACGCACACGCTTCTTGGGCTCTCCTCGCCGCCCTCCACCCTGCCCCTACCAGCCTCTTGGATTGCCCTGGCTTTTCTGTTACACGGAAATTACCTCCTTCCTTAAACCCTGGAGCTCAGACTCTCCCCTCCACCTTGCCCATCATCCAAGGAATATAGATAGCCCTGGCGCCACTGAAATGTGTACTGTGCGACACTAACAGAGGGTCCTGAAAAAGGAAGGGAGGGAGGGAGGGCAAGAGGCAGCCTTCAGAGAGGAGAATCACATACACTCCAACATTTCTCAGGTGAAAGGAGGGACATTCTCACTCCCCCCCCAACCCACCCTCCGCAAAAAAGCCCCCCATTTTTGGGGGGGGGACCCAAAGCATTTTCCACAAGAGGGGCGAGTGCCGCCACCAAAACACCAATGGGACACAGCATGCATGCCCTCCACCGTCTTAAGAAAACCCCGTAATTCTGATTTGATTTTATTCTTTGGTAAATTTACAACAACAACAAAAACAGCCTACACACAAACCCAAATAAATAAATTTTTAGAAAGCGGCAAGATTGGACACAGACGCACAAAGTACAGTGGTACCTCGGGTTGAGGACTTAATTCGTTCCGGAGGTCTGTTCTTAACCTGAAACTGTTCTTAACCTGAAGCACCACTTTAGCTAATGGGGCCTCCTGCTGCTGCCGTGCCGCCGGAGCACGATTTCTGTTCTCATCCTGAAGCAAAGTTCTTAACCTGAAGCACTATTTCTGGGTTAGTGGAGTGTGTAACCTGAAGCGTATGTAACCTGAAGCATATGTAACCAGAGGTACCACTCTATATATATTAAACCCATGAAAAATCTAAAAATAAAAACACAACCAAAGAATAAAAAGATAAGGCCCAGCGTAATTTTTGAATACAGGCCATGGGGGGGGAGAGACCTTCAAGATCCTTCAAAACACAGGGATGAGACCTGCTAAATCTCAGCATCTGTGGATGACTCTTGACTCACAAGACTCCAGCCTGGTGGGGCTTCCTAGGGCGATCAAGTGATCACATGAGGGGGCATTGGAGTTCTAAAAAAACATTTGAAGTATTTTTTTGACAAGGTTAAAGTGCACAGAATGTTCAAAATTCACATTGTCAGGAAAGCATTGTTTAATGTATGGATTAGATATAAGGATCTTTTGGAAAACAAAACTCCAAGGTGGTTGTCTCCAATGGAAGCAAAAGCTTTAAAGAAACTCAATATGGAGGCCAACTGGCCAAAGTATTGGGAGATTTTAGAACAAGATGGAGATAAATTGAAACTACAGAGTTTTGATAAATTAAAAAGCAAAGTCCGAGATTGGCTCCATTATCATCAAATAATGGAGGCATTTAAAATGGATAGAAAAATTGGCTTCCAGGTGGAAAAATAAAAATTGGAAACAGAATTGTTAGAACCCAAAACAAAAATATTGTCAAGGGGGCATTGGAGTTCTAAAAAACATTTGAAGTAAATGAAAAGAAGCAAAGTTCTTAACCCGAGGTATTATTTCTGGGTTAGCGGAGTGTGTAACCTGAAGCGTATGTAACCTGAAGCATATGTAACCCAAGGTACCACTGTATATGGGTTCTGGGTGTCCAGTATCTTTTTTAGAACCTACTATAGTTCAGAAGCAGTGCAGGGCTATTTTACAGTCAAGCACCCATAATGTTTTCCATTTCTTATGTGATCTGTAAAAACACTCAGAAATCTTTATACCATTACTAGGGCAAATGAAACTAATGAAAGGTGTGGAGGCAAGCATGGATCTGTAATTGTTCATGACCTCGAGTAAAAGGAACTTAGATTGCCCAGCGATGTGTTGAAAAGGCATACAGAGGTGGCCTGGAGTGTTTAGATGCAGGCGAACATCTATACAATTTTATACAGAGTCAGAGAACAGAGAGACCACATGCAGTGCATTCTCACTGGTGAAGCAAGGCAAAGCTGGGCATAGGACTCTCAGAAACTGTCTCTCATGCCTTGTTACTCTGCCGTTTCTGCAGGCATATACGCTCGGTATCTATTACCCCTGCTATGCAAAAATCTCCAAATAGGGACGGAAGGGGTGTGAACCTTAATTAGGAGCACCGCCGTTTCTAGGAGATGTGTCTTTGTGATTATTAAAGATTCTAACTGGTAAGACGCTCCTTTCATTTGATCCTTTGTTTACTGCCACGGGGAAGAAAGCCGATTCCCCGAAGCCTGACACCTGCACAGTGGATCACATTCCAGCCATACAAGAGTCAGAGGTTTTTATGCACACATACCACATCTCTCCCTTCAGGCAAGCAAGGGGTATTCACATGGTTCAAGGTCACATCCCACTCAAACAATAGCCCTCAAGGAGGATGTGTAGCTTGGGTAGAGGCATGACCTGAGGAAAGCCCCAAGAGTCAAACAGAGGTGCCTGGAGGCCTGTTTTTGACCCCCAGGTTTAAGGTTCCCCTACCCTGATACCCACACAGTAATAAAGGTAAAGGGACCCCTGACCATTAGGTCCAGTCGTGACCGACACTGGGGTTGCGGCGCTCATCTCGCTTTATTGGCCGAGGGAGCCGGCGTACAGCTTCTGGGTCATGTGGCCAGCATGACTAAGCCGCTTCTGGCAAACCAGAGCAGCACACGGAAACGCCGTTTACCTTCCCGCTGGAGCGGTACCTATTTATCTACTTGCACTTTGATGTGCTTTCGAACTGCTAGGTTGGCAGGAGCAGCAGGGACCGAGCAATGGGAGCTCACCCCGTCACGGGGATTTGAACCGCTGACCTTCTGATCGGCAAGCCCTGGGCTCAGTGGTTTAGACCAAAGCACCACCCGCGTCCCTCACACAGTAATAGTCATGAGTAATTAAATTATAATTGATTTTATTAATTGATATATAATATGTTAATTAACTAATTATACTGATACTTGTCAATGTTTTAGAACAAAAAAAAACTCACATCCATATGCTGATATTTTAAGAGGATAGATTTGGAAACAAGACAGAATTGTTATAAAAGCAGAATAAAACAAAGTTTTCCTGGACACTCTTGTTTTCTTCCACCTTAAGTTTAGCCATTTCCCCAATTGCATTGACTTGAGAAAGTGGGATCATTCAGTGGAAGAGGGTGTCTCTACAAGCAATCATGTAAATCAGGGGTCAGCAAACTTTTTCAGCAGGGGGCCGGTCCACTGTCCCTCAGACCTCGTGGGGGCCGTACTAGATTTTTGTGGGGGAAATGAACGAATTCCTATGCCCCACAAATAACCTAGAGATGCATTTTAAATAAAAGCACATGTTCTAGTCATGTAAAAACACCAGGCAGGCCCCGCAAATAACCCAGAGATGCATTTTAAATAAAAGGACACATTCTACTCATGTAAAAATACTTTGATTCCCGGACCGTCCGCGGGCCGGATTGAGAAGGCGATTGGGATTGAGAAGGAGATCCAGCCCCCGGGCTTTAGTCTGCCTACCCATGATGTAAATGTCCCATATCACCTCCTGGTTCCAGAGGGTGGCTAGGGAATTGATAAGAACAGCAGACATATCAGCAGGAAATTCCCAAAGTATAATCAGAATGCCTTTCAGATCCATCTGCCCCTGAGAGTTGGCTGTCCCAATAGATCTTCCAGTCCTGCAAAGCACTGAGGTTCTCTCTCTCTCTCTCTCTCTCTCTCTCTCTCTCTCTCTCTCTCTCCAGGTCTCAGTGATACATGTAAGATCAGCATGCTCACATGACATTCTTTAGCCACATGAAACCGTTCCCATGTGCTGCAGCCAGATTGTTAGGAAGCACTCCTGAGGAAGTCCTTGGCTATCAACAGTGGTTAGCAGTGCTCTTGGTTACAGTGAATCAATACTTACCCACAAGAAACAATTCAGATGATCGCAGTATTAATATCCCAGTCAGGGGCAGGTCTACTATGGAACTAACGAAGCTAAATCTTCAACTTTAGTTGACATTGCTTTAAAAAAATGGGTGTAGTAGACCCAATTTGAGTCACGGAGCTCAAATTTATTAGTTTGTTGTGGTATATTGTAAAGGAGGAACAACCCCATTGGCAGACCCTCCAAGTGCCTGCATTTTCCAGGGACTGTCCCGGATTTACAGAAGCTGTCCTGGTTTCTGATTTGATCCTAGAATGTCCCATTTTTCCTTTGTTGTTCAGTCGTGTCCTACTCTTCATGACCCCATGGACCAGAGCACACCGGGCACTTCTGTCTTCCACTGCCTCCCGCAGTTTTGCCAAACTCATGCTGGTAGCTTCGAGAACACTATCCAACTATCTCATCCTCTGTCATCCCCTTCTCCTTGTGCCCTTAGGATGTCCCTATTTTCATTGGAGAAATGATGGAGGTTTTAGAGCTACCCGACCCCCAAACCATCTGAAGGCAGTCCTGTACAGGGAAGTTTTTTAATGAGGCTGGGGCAACCAGGTCAGATGGGTGGGGTATAAGTAATAAAATTATTATTATGGAATAGGACGTCCCTATTTTCATCGGATAAATATTGGATGGAATGCATTGACGAAGATAAGTGGTTACTCAGACTTTGTTGTTGGTTGCAAAAGGGTCCCCATAGCAGTTGAAGCTTCAGGGGCCACAAAATGTAGGTTCTCCACTGGTCCCCATTCATTGTGACCAGAATGGTTTATGGTTATCCACACTCTCTCCTTGTGGCTCAGCAGTGCTGCCCATCCAAGTCCAAAATATTCACCCAGTGCTTTTCAAGCTGCACTGGCTCCCGGTGGAGTACAGGGTCAGATTTAAGGTGCTGCTTTTGACCTTTAAAGCCCTTCGCGGCCTAGGACCCTCATACCTACGGGACCGCCTCTCCTGGTATGCCCCACGGAGAGCCTCAAGGTCCATAAATAACAACACCCTAGTGGTCCCAGGCCCTAAGGAAGTTAGATTGGCTTCAACCAGAGCCAGGGCCTTTTCAGCTCTGGCTCCGGTCTGGTGGAACGCTCTGCCTCATGAGACCAGGGCTCTGCAGGATCTGATTTCTTTCCTCAGGGCCTGTAAGACAGAGTTGTTCCACCTGGCCTTTGGCTTGGAGCCAATTTGATTCCCTCCCTCTCTTTCTTTTTTCTTTTCCTTCTCCTCCTACGATGAGGCTACATTTTAATATTTTAATGTTCCATTATTTTAATGTTGTATTTTACTTTTGTTTTTAAGTTGTAATCATTCATCTTGTTTTTATTATTGCTTGTAAGCCGCTCTGAGCCCGGCCTTGGCTGGGGAGGGCGGGATATAAATAAAAATTATTATTATTATTATTATTATTATTAAAACCCTGGGTATACATCCCCTCCAGTGGAATCTTGTAGAATTGGCTTGTGATCCTCTCTGAGTAAGCTCTAGTCTGCATACAAAGCCTTGGAGGTCCATGATGCCTCAGGACACACGGTCCTAGTGGTATTTTGATTAAATGTGATGGGGCAGGTGTACAGGAAGAGATCAGAAGACTTGCTGAAGAAGTGGGGTCATTTTTCCTGCATTAAAAAGTACATATTGCATGGGAGTGCTCCTATGAAGTAAACAAGACCACACATGTGCTTGGAAGGAATTTAACATCATTTGCAGATCAGACCAACGCACCAATATAAGCTTGGCCTGTTCTCCTAGCAAGCTGTTCCTCATTCACTTCTTCATTCCCATAGCCTTAATATTATAATTTATTTTATTTTTTTAGAAGAAGGAGGAGAAGAAAGGGAGAGCAGGAGTGAAACAGAAAGGGAAATTGTCTGGTCCTGCCTCTCATTTGTTCAGCAGACCCCAGTTCTTGGCAGGCCAGACAGCTCCTCTTCAGACCAAATTGAAAAAAATCAGCTTTGGGATTTTTGTTTATTTCTGAGGGTTGTCTCTTTTTTTTTTCTTCCCTCTGCAAAATTCTTAAGTAAAATATATCACAGGTTCCAGTGTCCATAAAAATTGGACTGTTTTTATTTTAATTTTGAAAACAATTTCAGTGCCTCTGATGAGGAGCCAAGAAGGAGGCGCGGCTAGGTCATCCATCCTGGCTGGCAGACAGAATTCCATCTGCCAAGATCTGAAATGAGAGACTAAATGTTGATGAAGTCAGAAGAGGAAGAGTTCTCCACTGAGCCTCTACTGCCATGCCTTCAGCGCCTCTCTAGAGACGAGCGGCAAAGTAGCAAGGTTGGCATCCCTGGGGAACGCACACCCCTCCCTCCCTCCATATTCAGAACACTGAATATGAAATGCCAGAGGAGCGATCAATCTTACTTTGACGGCAGAGGGAGCTTCATTTGTTAGTGCGGGGTGGGGAAGGGAGCTGCTCAGATGCATTCGCTGATTCTTCAAAACACATTTCGACGCAGCAGCTTTGCCACTGCTCATTTCACCGCAATATCAAACTCGGTGCGCAGGAAGAGAGACACATGTCCACAATGATCTGCTTTGTAGTGTTTGCGGGGGGGGGGCGAAGAAGGGGTTGAATGGCGGGAGAAAGGAAATGGAAGCCCCCACCACCACCACCACATCTCCCTTGCGTGTATTTGCCCTTGCATGAACACAATGCGACACACAGGTCGATATTCGCTTTGGGGGTCACTCCACCAGTTGGGAAGAAGCAATGTGGCTCCATTGTGCAGTGGATCTAGAGCTGGAATCCAAAGCTCAAATTGAAGATCATGAGACTGCACAGCAATCCTGTTTTGGTGGAGGTGGGGTAGGGGGAGAAGGATCTATGTTGGTGCAAGTAGGGTTGGAGCTTGCAGTCAAATTCCAGTGCCCTACAATTCAAGCCTCTTGTCCCACTCCAATGGATACTCTGAAAGCAACAGTTGATGGTGGGAGAAGCAGGTATGGCACACAGGCCTGGCATCAGTACCTAGGCTAGTAAGATGCACTGAGACGCACCAGGGCTGACAGTGGTCACCATGCATATACTTGTTTACAGGTGATATTGAGATATAGATACAGTGGTACCTCAGGTTACATACACTTCAGGTTACATATGCTTCAGGTTACAGACTCCGCTAACCTAGAAATAGTACCTGGGGTTAAGAACTTTGCTTCAGGATGAGTACAGAAATCGTGCTCCGGTGGCACGGCAGCAGCAGGAGGCCCCATTAGTTAAAGTGGTACTTCAGGTTAAGAACAGTTTCAGGCTAAGTACGGACCTCCGGAACGAATTAAGTACTTAACCCGAGGTACCACTGTATAGATAACAAGGTGGCACTTATTCCAAAGAAAACATGTTTGAGTAAAATTGTGAGCCCACGTTTCACCCCTACCAGAAACTTTAATTTAAATGTACTTGTTCTGACAGGTAGCTAGCTGTATAGGGTTGCCATATTTTGAAGAACAAAAAAGAGGACACATTTGCCGACTTCTACTCTTAGCTATAAAGGGACACAGGTGGTGCTGTGGGTTAAACCACAAAGCCCAGGACTTGCCAATCAGAAGGTCGGAGGTTCGAATCTCCGCAACTGGGTGAGCTCCCGTTGCTCGGTCCCTGCTCCTGCCAACCTAGCAGTTTGAAAGCACGTCAAAGTGCAAGTAAATAAATAGGTACCCCTGTGGCGGGAAGGTAAACGGTGTTTCCGTGCGCTGCTCTGGTTCGCCAGAAGTGGCTTAGTCATGCTGGCCACATGACCCGGAAGCTGTACGCCGGCTCCCTCGGCCAATAAAGTGAGATGAGCGCCGCAACCCCAGAGTCAGTCACGACTGGACCTAATGGTCAGGGGTCCCTTTACCTTTACCTTACTCTTAGCTATGGATCACTATCACGACTCTCATTTTACACACCCATGGAAAAGAGGACATGTAGTGGAAAAAGAGGACCCTGCAGAACACTTATCCAAGCTTATGAGAACAAGGTGATAATCCCTATATTTGACATTCTGATATCTGATTTTTGCAAATGCCAGCTGAATGCTATTAAGTCATGAAATGCCATTATTGTTGCATAATATCAGTTTGGCTCTTGTTTATATTTTATGTTACCTGGTTAATTCTGGATTAGAGTGAGAGGTTAAGAATGCAAAGTGGGCAATAAAATAAAATTGGAACTTGGATGACTATCCTGCATTTGAATGCTGAAATTTTAAAAGTTTAACTTGTGTCTGAAGCTTTAGTTCTGGCACCAAACTACGACTAAATTATGAGGATGACAGACATATATAGTATACCCAGTGCTTTTTTCCTAGGGGGACGCGTACCCCTAAACATTTTGTGAATCTAACAGTAGAAAAAACTAAAAAAATCTTTTAAAAATTGTTTCTTCTCTAGCACGGTGAATCGGCAGTTCCGTTGCTACCCCTGATGGCAGCCTTTTGTCCATTTACTGCTCTAGTTTGCCGGAAGTGGCTTAGTCATGCTGGCCACATGACCCAGAAGCTGTCTGCGAACAAAGATCGGCTCCCTCGGCCTATAGAGCAAAATGAGCGCGCAAGCCCAGAGCCGTCCGTGACTGGACCTAACGGTCAGGGATAGCTTTACCTTTACTAAAGGACCCCTGATAGTTAAGTCCAGTTGCAGACAACTCTTGGGTTGTGGCGCCCATCTCGCTTTACAGGCCGAGGGAGCTGGCATTTGTCCGCAGACAGTTTTTCTGGGTCATGTGGCCAGCATGACTAAGCCACTTCTGGCACAATGGAACTGCGAAACCAGAGCAGCACACGGAAACGCCATTTACCTTCCTGCCGGAGCAGTAGCTACTTATCTACTTTTTTGGCGTGCTTTCGAATTGCTAGGTTGGCAGGAGCTGGGACCAAGCAACAGAAGCTCACCCCATTGCGGGGATATGAACCACTGACCTTCTGATCAGCAAGCCTGAGAGGCTCAATGGTTTAAACCACAGCGCCACCCGCATCCAGTGTTCAAATTCACAAAATCTGAAAATGTACACAGAGATGTCCCAAATCTAGAGAGGAACTACTTTGCCTCCAGAGATCTATAACTTTGAGACTCCCCTGGGCAATTATAAGGATGTAACAAAGGCTTCAGAAGGTCTGAATTTACATTCCTATATAATACCTTCACTGCCTTTGGTGCTGTTGCAGATTATATGCCCTGGTGCAGCAGAATATTATGACCCTATCTGTGTTGTCAGATTTTCAAACAGCACTGAATCATCCTTACTGTAGTGGTACAAAATGCCAACAGTAAGCCATATTTGTGAAGAACAAAAATATGAAAAAGTATGTGTATGTGTGGGTGTGTATGTATTAGATGAATGTCCCACCTCTCACCATGTTAGTGAGTGACAATACTGGAATTATAGAACTATAGCATAGTAAAACACAACTTAGAATAAAACGCAGTATGAAACAGCAGCCAGCAACAACACTCAGATCCTACCTCAACAAAATCCAGCAGCTAGTACCAAAACAAAATATATACATCCCATTCCTCCCCACTAAAAAATATGGGGAATAAAAATGCTTCAATTACTGTGCCAATCTCACTCAAGAAGTGATTATGGGAGTTCCATAGGGAGATTAAAGAAATTTAGTAGTAGTACTAATAATATTCCCACCCTTCGCCAGAAGGTTCCTGGGCAGATGACAGCAATTTAAACATTCAGAATTAAAAACAGAGGACGAGTCGGGAATGGCAGGGGATAGCACCCATTGGGCCTGTCCACACTAGACATTTGTTTTTGAATTGTAATGTATCGATCGCTCAGAGATCACACACTACCAAGCCATACACTCATCACAGTGTTTTTGTGATTTCTGTCCTGGCGTTTTTGAGACCCATTGTGTTTTATTGTTTCTTAAGTGACTGAAATGTGGCAGTGTGTTCTTACAAACCACCCCAATTTCTAAGCAGTGAGAGATTCTAGGCGCTTATCTGAGGTTCATGTTTCCTTTGGAAATGAAGCACAGGGGAGACTGTGGTGTCTTTATGATATGTGGTTTATTTGCACATACGTATATACAGCCTGAGAGGGATGTGGGTGGCGTTGTGGGTTAAACCACAGAGCCTAGGACTTGCTGATCAGAAGGTCGGCGGTTTGAATCCCCGCAACGGGGTGAGCTCCCGTTGCTCGGTCCCTGCTCCTAGCAGTTCGAAAGCACATCAAAGTGCAAGTAGATAAATAGGTACCACTCCGGCGGGAAGGTGAACGGCATTTCCGTGCGCTGCTCTGGTTCGCCAGAAGTGGCTTAGTCATGCTGGCCACATGACCCAGAAGCTGTACGCCGGCTCCCTCGGCTAATAAAGCGAGATGAGCGCCACAACCCCAGAGTCGGTCACGACTGGACCTAACGGTCAGGGGCCCCTTTACCTTTTACATACAGCCTGAGCCGGGAGGCACTGAAACCCCAAGATGTTCTTGCTTCTCCCACAGCCACAGCAGCCTTGTATTAAAACAGAAATCCAACATGGTGCATCTCAACCTGCCTAATTCTTATGGGTCGAAAGAGAAAATTAACTGGAAAAAATGAATGTGGCAGTGTAGAACCAAATTAACAGAGGCTTGGCCAACGAGTCAGGGTTTTACCCAAGAAACATTTTTAAGCACTCAATTTGGAAAACGTCGCTATGATGTCCAGGTTTCCTGTTGAGCAAGTGCTCTGAAATTTGACATGTTTTTCCATGATAATGAGAAAAATTAACTTGGCTCTGAAATGATAATGTGACCATTCTTTCCAAGGTTACCAAAAGTCATCAGTGCTTCTATCAGACATTAACCATCCAAATCTGTATTAAAGAAACAATATGCCCAAAATTTAAAGATTTCCTTGTATGCTCAGGGCATACCGGGTAGGAAATATTCAGCCAAGAGAAGAAAAGGTCACTGAAGGTTATGAATTGCATTTATCAGATGTTACCCAAGAACATTTTCATAAATGGGTTTACTGGGTGGCAATTACAGAGATTATAGTAGATTTCTGTTACGTGCAACCATATCAGGAAAAAAGGTCCAGACCTGGTGAAATTATACAGGAAGGCTTGGTAAAAACTGGCTAAAACACTACAGGATTTGGCTGGTTTGACAAAATAGTATGGAACAATTACATAATACAGATGTCACAAAAATACATAAAGTGTGTGCAAGAATATTGGAAATTGCCTGGTGCAGAACAATTAAGATTCATTGAACAACAAATTCATTGAACTACAAGATGAACTGAAGGCATAGCAGACTCCTGTATGAGCACCAAAATTTTCAGAGTAAGATCTGTAAGTGCCGGATTTCAACATTAAAACTAATTTCTGGCCAGGGGTGGGTAATGTCTCCCAAATTTCAGTAGCAAGTCTATTGGAGAATTAGTCAGTTGCTACGGAAGTTTTTCTGCTGTGCCCTGCATGGATGTATTGCCGTATGTCTGTTAAAATGGGATAGTTCTGGACCGCTTTACAAACCTAAATCTGGGTAACAAAGTGAGCGGTATATACATATATAGCACTAGACTGATAAGCAAGCAAGATTATTCGATGTTGCTGCTGCTGCTGCTGTTATTCAATTAATTTATGTATTATATTCCAAAATGTTCCTTTTACATTAACTATGGCATGCATGCATCATTTTCTTTTACATTGGTGTCAGCACACAGCAGCAAGGAGACAAAGGCCTCGTTTGGACATCACACTAAACCATGGTTTAGCGTGATGAAAACAAGCTGCCACAAGCCTCCAGCTCATATGCTCCTCTGCCCTCTCCTCTGACAAGGAGGAATTCAGAAGCTTCCGTTTCTGTTTTAAATTAATTACAGCTTGTTGTGCCATCCAAACCTGACAAAATGTGTTAATCTTAATGATTTCATTAAAACAAGTCAACTTCAGACCATGGGTTATCAAGCCGACTCGCTTAAACAAATCCTGGTTAACATGAGCCACAGTTTAGGGTTCAGGTGACATGCTAAACTGTGGTTAATTGGAATAAGAAGTGAAAGCTTCTAAATTCCTCACTGTGCATTGGAATGAAGTTATATGGTTTTAGCAGAAATGTTATGAAGAATTAAGCAAAAACTGATTGTTAACGGGCTAAAGTGGAAAATTTAAAGTTAGATTGTATTAAGATAAATTATAGAACAAAAAATTGAGAAAGAGGGAAAGGATTTGCTGAATTAGGTAATTCGAACTAGAATACAAAAAAGGGAGGTGTGAGGAAGTTGAGCAAACAAGTAAATGAAAGATAAAGATATGGAAATTGGATGTGTTTTTAAATGTTTTTGTTTTTCTTGTTGTTTTGATGTATTTTTTTGTTTTCCTTTTTATTTTCGATGTATTGTTTGTTAAATTTTTTATTGCTTTTTTACATTCTTTCTTTTTGTAACTATAAAACTTCTAATAAATATTATTTTTTTAAAAAAAATTCCTCACTGTGGGCACACTGGAGGAGCAAGAGGGGAGGGGAAAACGTGCAGACCTGAGTCTTGCTGTGGCTCATTCTTATTACTTCAAACTATCTTTTGTATGATGTCCAAAATGGTGAAGAATGAAGCATTTGATACAGAGTGTATGCTAGCATTTGCACTTTGTGCATTAGGCAGCTCCTCCCTGGTTCCTGTCTTCAATTCCCAATACAGCATAGCTGTCAACTTTTCCCATTTTTTAAGGGAAATTCCCTTATTCCAAATAGGATTCCTCGCAAGAAAAGGGGAAAGTTGACAGCTATGCAATACAGTCAGATCCCAATGCAGTCAGATCCCAACTAGTCCCTCAGACTTATAAGTCCTGGCATTTATTTTGTGGGACCTTACAAATCCCACCCAAGCGGTTTTCACGCTGTCCAGTTATACATGTGAACTGTCGCCACTAATCGGTATACCATTAAAAAAATCCTATTGCTACAAAAAGAGAATTTGATACTTTCAAGGAGTTCCTAGTGCAATTAACCATGACCCTAATTCATACGTTTTCATACTTTGGGCATATCTTTGGGATCCAGGGAGGAGGGTGTGAGAAGGCACAACAGTCGTGTGCTCTTTGATTCCAGGCCCTCAGGGCTGAGGCTGAGATCGAAGGACGCATGCTGTCCTTCTCACACCACCCTCCCTGAGCCGCTTTGCAAGGCTGGGATGTGATCAGATGTGGTGTAGGGTTAAGAGCGGTAGACTCGTAATCTGGTGAACCGTGTTCGCTTCCCCGCTCCTCCACATGCAGCTGCTGGGTGACCTTGGGCTAGTCACACTTCTCTGAAGTCCCTCAGCCTCACTCACCTGACAGAGTGTTTGTTGTGGGGGAGGAAGGGAAAGGAGAATGTTGGCCACTTTGAGACTCCTTTGGGTAGAGATAAAGCGGAATATCAAATCCAAACTCTTCTTCACAGGCCTGGTTCAGGGAAGGCAGCATAAGCATCATGCACCCCAGAAAAATGTGCCTGGGGCAATTGCCAGGGCAGCCGCCCCCCACGCCCCCAGGGTGCATGATGCAGCCCCCTCTGACACTTAGCAGGCTTGAGTCAGTGCCCAGGTGGGAGACCACCACAGAACCCTATGTACATGTTGCCTTGAGCTCCACCTTGGAAGAAAAGCTGGGTATAAATTAATGCAAATATTTAAGTGACATACTGTTACAGGTGTGCACAACTCATTAGGTAAAAGGCAAAGGTAAAGGACCCCTGGATGGTCAAGTCCAGTCAAAGGCAACTTTGGGGTGTGGCGCTCATCTCGCTTTCAGGCCAAGGGAGCCAGTGTTTGTCCACAGATGGCTTTCTGGGTCCTGTGGCCAGCATGACTAAACTGCTTCTGGCACAATGGAACACCGTGATGGAAACCAGAGCGCATGGAAACGCTGTTTGCCTTCCCGCCACAGTGGTGCCTATTTATCTACTTGCACTGGTGTGCTTTTGAACTGCTAGGTTGACAGGAGCTGGGACAGAGCAACGGGAGCTCACTCTGTCACGGGGATTTGACCCGCCGACCTTCTGATTGGCAAGCTCAAGAGGCTCAGTGGTTTAGACCACAGCGCCACCCGCGTCCCCACACACCTCATATGCACCCCCTAACCCCTAAGAGACATCAACTAACAATGTGACCAGCGTAATCCTGAAGATAAATCAGCTTTATTGAGACGTGCTATTTGCGAGGGCAGGGACGTGGGTGGCGCTGTGGGTTAAACCACAGAGCCTAGGACTTGCTGATCAGAAGGTTGGCAGTTCGAATCCCCACAACGGGGTGAGCTCCCATTGTTTGGTCCCTGCTCCTGCCAACCTAGCAGTTCGAAAGCACGTCAAAATGCAAGTAGATAAATAGGTACCACTCCAGCAGGAAGGTAAACAGTGTTTCTGTGCGCTGCTCTGGTTCGCCCAGCAGCAGCTTAGTCATGCTGGCCACATGACCCGGAAGCTCTCTGCGGACAAACGCCGGCTCCCTCGGCCAGTAAAGCAAGATGAGCGCCGCAACCCCAGAGTCGTCCGCGACTGGACTTAATGGTCAGGAGTCCCTTTACCTTTATTTGCGAGGGCATCCGTGAAACTACAAGGGACGCGGGTGGCACTGTGGGTAAAAGCCTCAGCGCCTAGGGCTTGCCGATCGAAAGGTTGGCGGTTCGAATCCCCGCAGCGGGGTGCGCTCCCATTGCTCGGACCCAGCGCCTGCCAACCTAGCAGTTTGAAAGCACTCCCGGGTGCAAGTAGATAAATAGGGACCGCTTACTAGCGGGAAGGTAAACGGCATTTCCGTGTGTGGCTCTGGCTCGCCAGAGCAGCGATGTAACGCTGGCCACGTGACCCGGAAGTGTCTCCGGACAGCGCTGGCCCCCGGCCTCTTGAGTGAGATGGGCACACAACCCTAGAGTCTGTCAAGACTGGCCCGTACGGGCAGGGGTACCTTTACCTTTACCTTTACCGTGAACCTACACAACTCCAAAGCAACACAATGAAAGCCTTCTCCAAATCCTGACAAACAACAAACGGGAATTCAGTCTGCTTAGGCTTTGAACAGGCTGGTCCTGGAGAATAAAATCTTCAGCAAATCCTCGACTGATGAAATGTCATTTATAGGTTAAGAGTAGCGTGGGGCTTTCCTTTGGTCCTTAGCTGTCCTTTCTGTTCTGTTGTGTCATAGATCTGAAGGCCTTTCATTCTCTTATCCAGATTATAATTCAATTACTGTTATGATCTGCGGTCACCGCTACAGATTAAGGAGGTCAGCATCACAGAACATTACAGCTGTTAAATGCCACTTGTATCTAAGGCAGTAGCTGGGCTAAATTGCAAACGGTCAAATGGCAAAAGTGACAAAATCTCGTTTAAAGTGGCCAACATTAAAACTCCATAGCAAATAATTTCATCTGAAGCCGAATCAACAGATGGGAAGAAGGAAGAAGATGGGAAGAAGCAAGGAGCAAGGAGAAATTTGGTTTGGTTCGCATTTTTGGTGTGAGCCTACTGAATCTGCACTTGCGTCTCGAGGTCCCCAGGGCCACCCCAAATAACTCACACATCACACAGAAATTTTGTTTAAGGTATTTGGCATACTTTTGGCCACAACTTTATTAAAATACAAACAAGTGAGTGGTTGCTTAGGCACTGGCTGCGACTAGCTGCCCCCACCGTGGGGGACAGTGTGACATTCCGCACACCTGCGAAAGTCAGAAAAGGGGAATACACTTGGGGGTAGCGACGGAGCAGGGAACCTGCCCTCAGCCCTCCCCAAATGCAGCCAGGAGATCTTGCAATGGCCCAAGCCCCCTTGACAGGGTGGACAAGCAATAATGAGCCCCTGTATTCCTTTAACGGAATCCCTTGCAGCAGCAGCATTAGAGGGGCAGGCACAGCCAATCCATGCCCCTCAACCAACCAAACCATAAACCAATGCCTAACCACAACCTTACAAGTTATGACGATTTGCTAGACAGTAGGCAAAAACCAATCAGCCAGATGGACAAAATTCCTACCGGGCCCCTGCCCCAAGAGCAGACGACCCCATGACAGGCATAGCAAGGTCAAAGCAAACAACCCTAAATATAGGGGGGGACAGGCAATAAGATGCACGGGCGAAAAGAGGAAGCCCTAGCCTCGTGCAAAGAGTTTTAGCATTTCTGGCTGTCAATCAACAAATGGCAACATTAACAACAACATTAACTCCCAACAACAAGGGAAGCCCAATCGCATCAGTGGCCAACAATCAATTAGCCCGCCCCACAACTCTGGAGTGTCCTGTCGGCCCCCACCACCACACGTGCTCTCCATGAAGGAGAACACGCTTTCCCAAAAACAATACACAAACCAAAGGACATCTATTCTTTGAAATTGGACCTTATCAGAAATTTGTGATGGAATTCTCCAACTGAAAACAGTGGACAAAATGTACATATTACCGGGGGGGGGGACCTAAAATGTATAGATTCATGAAACTAAATGCATTGTATTAGGGGGAAACGACTTGGGAGGAAATGTACGGATTATGTGAAATTGCAGGCAAAAATGTGTATACTAGGAGAACTCTGTACTCAAATACCGATGACATTTTGTGATAACTTTTTTTTTAAAAAAAGTTGAAGACTGAGGTGGAAATGTGGCCAATGCAATTTAAGATAGAGAAAATAAAGCACTGAAGGGAACTTAAATTAATTGATTCATTCATCCCCAGGCAGAAGTAAGATGGAACAAGCCAGCATTGCCGTGTCCCATGGTTTTAAGAAGTAAAAACCCACCAAAAACCCCACTGTTGTTTTTGCCTCAGAACAGGGGTGAGGAACCTCTAGTGCTCAAGATGCCGCTCCTCTACAACTCCCAACATCCCTGACCATTGGCCATGCTGACTGGGGCTGATGGGAGTTGGAGTCCCGAGGGCCACAGGACAATGGAAGGTCACCATTTCCCAACCATGTCTTAGACAGGTAAAGATGAAGGACCCCTAGACTGTTGAGTCCGGTCAAAGGCGACCATGGGCTTGCGACACTCATCTCTTTTTCAAGCTAAGGGAGTCGGCGTTTGTCCACAGGCAGCTTTCCGAGTCATGCGGCCAGCGTGACTCTAAACCGCTTCTGGTGCAACGGAACACTGTGACGGAAACCAGAGCACACAAAAATGCTATTTACCCTCCCACCGCAGTGGTACCTATCTATCTACTTGCACTGGCGTGCTTTCGAACTGCTAGGTTGGCAGGAGCTGGGACAGAGCAACGGGAGCTCACCCTGTCGCGGGGATTTGAACCTCTGACCTTCCGATTGGCAAGCTCAAGAGGCTCAGTGGTTTAGACCACAGCGCCACCCACATCGATCCTTAGATAGAAAAGGATCTGGTTATTTTAAACTCTAAAACAGACGTAGGTAAACTCAGCCCTCCAGATGTTTTGGGACTACAACTCCCATCATCCCTAACCACTGGTCCTGTTAGCTAGGGATGATGGGAGTTGTAGTCCCCAAACATCTGGAGGGCCGAGTTTGCCCATGCCTGCTCTAAAACATATTACTGTCTATGTTGACACGACCCAATCCATGCATGAGGCCTGGGGCAATTGCTCTCGTTGCCCTACCCCAAGGGTCTGGCTGTAGATGGAGGAGATGAAGCTTTGAGGTGGGAGGTGTCACCTCCCGACTCCTCTTATGCATAAGATGCAACAAGAGCACCTTGATGGTCCCTTAAGTGAGGTGGCTCTTTCCCCGTTCCCTTCAGAGTCCACTGCACTGCTGTGTGGTTCTTGGAGGTCACTGAGTTGGCCCTTGGTCAACTTCCTCATTCTTCCCAAAGAGGCTGCTGAAAATGCTTACCTGCTCCCGTGCTACCTCCACGATTGCTGGCACAGCACAGGGACCAGGAGAAAAATGTTGTAAATTAATTAACATCAGACCTCTTGTAGCTGTTCATTTCTGTAAACAAACATTTTAATATACAGTAATTAATTAAATCTGCCACACTGTCCCCTTCTTCTCATTGATCTTTCTCCTGTTCTGTCTCATCCTTTTTTGCTCGGAGTAACATATACAGGGATAGACTTGTTTTCTCTCAGCTCTGAAGAAAGCGCCGTTGATGGGGGACACCTCGCTTGTCTTAATCTGCCAGGGTCTCTCTGTGCCCTGCTCCCTTCTTCCAATAGCTCTTTCCAGTGGCGTAGCAGGGGGGGCCGGCCACACCGGGCGCAACATCTGGGGGGGGCGCACTCGCACTCGCAGCTCTCTGCCCCTACCTGGCTCACTCACTCTCTCTCACTGCAGTGCTGGCTGTGCGAATCCGATCCGAGCCGCCGGGTCGCCGCCCACTGTGGAGGGGGGGGTGCCAGGCGTGCGGTGCAGTGCGGAGAGAGAGCGAGGGACTATCTGGGGGAGGGACAGTGCAGCGGGGGGGGCGCAAATTACTTGCCTTGCCCCGGGTTAGGGGGCGCAAATTACTTGCCTTGCCCTGGGTGCTGACAACCCACGCTACGCCACTGGCTCTTTCTCCTCCCTCCCACCAGCCCGTACCCAATCTCTTGAAATCTCCTCCTAGGTCCCGTGAAGGTGTCGCAGAATTTGAATCCATCCATCATAAGAGTGGGCTGAATCAAGCACGATTATTGATTATCGTCTCAGACAGTTTCTCTGCCTCTGGAACAGTGCCGGATTTATGTATAAGCTAAACAAGCTGTAGCTTAGTGGGGGCCCCCCAAAAAAATTAAAGGGGGGAAAGCTGGATGTAAATTTCCAAAATATAAGATTAAAAAACAAATCAAATAAAACCTACATACAGCAACAGTGTTTTGTGTTTTGTAGGCTCCTTTGATGTAAGTGATGGGCCCCGCCTGCTATCCTGCTCCCTAAAATTTCACTGGTTTGCTCATTTCTATATATAGGGTGCCTACATTCTGTGTGGACTGGTTGCATGGCAACATGTCAAATGGCTTGAGATACCTATGAGGTCCATAAATTACCATATAGCATATATTCAACACAAAAATAGCGACAATTTGTTGTTGACGAAGGACAGCTGGACATATAAAGGGCCCCATTACCTTCAGTAGCTCAGGGCCTCATCAAACCTAAATCTGGACCTGCTCTGGAAATCCCAGTCTGTCCGCTCAGCTTTTTGAAGAAATTTATTAAAATCGCCCCCTGAATGGTTGCCTCCATTTTGCATTAGAATGAACATCAGCAATGTACTGCCTTATATTTTCAAGGTGCTAGTGGATGACTGGGGAGGCAGGGAGCCACACACACACCCTTTTGCCCCACCGGATCCTTCCCTAGGGTTTGCTGTGGGACCTGCTTCATCCCTTTGGTCCAGCCACGCCATCCCAAAGGCCATAGCCATCCTACTGCCCCAACAATCAGTTCCAGCTGCAAGGCTTTCTCCATGCACCAGTTCGTGTATATGTGTGTATGTATATATATATATATATATATATATATATATATATATACACACACACATACATTCACACACACACACACACACGCAGTGGTACCTCGGGATGCGAACGGGATCCATTCCGGAGCCCCATTCGCATCCGAAACAGAACGTAAGATACAACAGTGCGTCTGCACGTGCGCAGATTGCGTTTTGCCGCTTCCGCGCATACGTGTGACGTCATTTTGACTGCGCATGCGCAAGCGGCAAAACCCAGACGTAACGCGCTCCGTTACTTCCGGGTCGCTGCGGAGTGCAACCTGAAAGTGCTCAACCTGAAGCATATTTATCCTGAGGTATCATTGTGTGTGTGTGTGTGTGTGTGTGTGTGTGTGTGTACAGTGGTACCTCAGGTTACATACGCTTCAGGTTACATGCGCTTCAGCTTACAGACTCCGCTAACCCACAAATAGTACCTCGGGTTAAGAACTTTGCTTCAGGATAAGAACAGAAATCGTGCTCCGCGGCACAGCAGCAGCAGGAGGCCCCATTAGCTAAAGTGGTGCTTCAGGTTAAGAACAGACCTCCGGAACGAATTAAGTACTTAACCTGAGGTACCACTGTGTGTGCATATATATATCAAACCTCTCCATTCTGAAGGAAATCAGCCCTGAGTGCTCACTGGAAGGACAGATCCTGAAGCTGAGGCTCCAATACTTTGGCCACCTCATAAGAAGAGAAGATTCCCTGGGAAAGACCCTGATGTTGGGAAAGATGGAGGGCACAAGGAGAAGGGGACGACAGAGGACGAGATGGTTGGAGAGTGTTCTCGAAGCTACCAGCATGAGTTTGACCAAACTGCGGGAGGCAGTGGAAGACAGGAGTGTCTGGCGTGCTCTGGTCCATGGGGTCACCAAGAGTCGGACACGACTAAACGACTAAGCAACAACATCCTAATGCTGCCACTTAGCCACTACCTCCCCACAGCTCCACAGCAGCCTCGCTGAGTCGAAACTGTTTGATGCAGGTTTCTAGCCCGATACATCTGGCAGAATCTCGTCTCCCCATTGGCTGGGCCACAAAAGACTTGAGTGGCAACATTGCCTAGAGAGTTCACTTCCTGGTTCGCATTGACAAGCCATTTTCAGCGGAGCCTAGCCATGGAAGCTGTAATGGTAGCTGTACTGAGGCAGAACCGGGTGTTGAAATTTTGCACCCCCAAAAAAAGATTTGGGCCTGGGGGCACCTGCCTCTGTGCACTCTATCCCCCACCTTGCACACTACATCACTGCCTCGACATGACAGACTTTTAGGGTGCCAGAGATAGGTTATAGAATCATAGAATCATAGAGTTGGAAGAGACCACAAGGGCCATCGAGTCCAACCCCCTGCCAAGCAGGAAACACCATCAGAGCACTCCTGACATATGGTTGTCAAGCCTCTGCTTAAAGACCGCCAAAGAAGGAGACTCCACCACACTCCTTGGCAGCAAATTCCACTGTCGAACAGCTCTTACTGTCAGGAAGTTCTTCCTAATGTTTAGGTGGAATCTTCTTTCTTGTAGTTTGGATCCATTGCTCCGTGTCCGCTTCTCTGGAGCAGCAGAAAACAACCTTTCTCCCTCCTCTATGTGACATCCTTTTATATATTTGAACATGGCTATCATATCACCCCTTAACCTCCTCTTCTCCAGGCTAAGCATGCCCAGCTCCCTTAGCCGTTCCTCATAAGGCATTGTTTCCAGGCCTTTGACCATTTTGGTTGCCCTCCTCTGGACACATTTAGCTGCATTAGAACGCTACTTGCTCCATGAAGATTTTTTTTAAAAGGTAAAGGACCCCAGAGGCATAAGAAGGTCAGGTGGTACCCGGTACAGAACATTTCTTGTCTCTCTCTCTCTCTCTCTCTCTCTCTCACACACACACACACACACTGGTTGTGTGTGTTTTGTTGTTGTTTTTGCCTGCAAAAATGGTTTTACGTTATTTCATATTTTCTTACAAAGGAATGTGGATCCTGAGCCTCTGATAACAAGTAGGCAACTATGGACAGATACTTAAATCTACAGGATGGATTGTGCTTTGGCTTGTGTTATTTTATTTATATTGATTGTTTATTTATTTAATAAAACTTATTTTTTAAAAAAACCTGCAAAGTGGTTTACCAAAACAAAAAACAAAAAAAACTCCACAGCAGTAAAATCAAGAAAAATTAACAATCCTACTTTAAAACATACAAAAGCTAAAATATTAAGATTAAAATTACTTCAACTTCCTAAGCATCTAGGTCTGCTTGCCTAAAGAAGAATGCTTTCAGCAGGTGCCCAAAAAGAGTCTAGCAAAGGCACGAGCTTTGTTGAAATTTAGCCTTTACGACATAGGAAAACGGCCAAATAAACAGCTATTTTCATGGAGGAGGGTCAAGATATTAACTGATATGCATGAAATTTCATATGTAGATATATAATCCCTAGTGTAGTAAGATAGGACCTTTGGAGCAGGCATTTTAAAAAAAAGTTTTTTATGAACCGCCCTATTATGGCAGGAATTGTTCCTTGATAACTTGTCACCCCCCTCCATGATGGCACCTGGGACTGCCCCCCCCTTTCCTACGCCTCTGAAGGATCCGTGGACAGTTAAGTCCAGTCAAAGGTGACTATGGGGTTGCGGTACTCAACTCACTTTCAGTCCTAGGGAGCCGGCGTTTGTCCACAGACAGCTTTCCAGGTCATATGGCCAGCAGGACTAGACTGATTCTGGTGCAATGGGACACCGTGATGGTAACCAGAGCGCACAGAAATTCCATTTACCTTCCCATCACAGTGGTACCTATTTATCTACTTGCACTGGCATGCTTTCGAACTGCTAGGTTGGCAGGAGCTGGGACAGAGCAACAGGAGCTCACCTCGTCGCGGGGATTCGAACCGCCAACCTTCCGTTCGGCAAGCCCAAGAGGCTCAGTGGTTTAGACCACAGCACCACCCACACCTATCCTTAGGTAGAAAAGGATCTGGTTATTTTAAACCAGCAGCACCAAAAAACTGGCACGAACAATCTGTGCAATGATATGGTCAACCCTGTGATTGGTAAGGCCTCTGGGACTGACATTATTTCTTTTATACCATTGAACCTGCTCTGGAACACATTAGAGACAGAGAGAGACAGAGTCAGCAGGAACGGCATTCGCTCAGCCCCTGCACGGGATCAGGCTGTCCATCTGCAGTTTTATTATCCATTTTTCTTTTAATGTTTTACACACTTGAGAAACCCTCATTGAGAGCAACAGAATGAGAGAGGAGAGAGAGGGGGGAAGAGAGAGCTCATTGCGGGCATTAAAGGGATGGAGTCTGATTAGCCAAAGTTATAAAAATGATTGATGTCTGCAAACATTATTTCTACTTGTATTGTTTGGCTGTGAGGCTGACGTCATCTCATGGAGCCACTAAATACATTCAGCTAAGAGAAAAGAGCATCGGGATGGGGTAGGGGAGCAGTGGCGTAGCGTGGGTTGTCAGCACCCGGGGCAAGGCAAGTAATTTGCGCCCCCTAACCCGGGGCAAGGCAAGTAATTTGCGCCCCCCTCTGCTGCACTGTCCCTCCCCCAGATAGTCCCTCGCTCGCTCTCCGCACCGCACCGCACGCCTGGCCCCCTCCCCTCCACAGTGGGCGGCGACCCAGCGGCTCGGATTGGATTCGCACAGCCAGCATTGCAGTGAGAGCCAGGTAGGGGCAGAGAGCTGCGAGTGCGAGCATCCCCCCCCCCCAGATGTTGCGCCCGGTGCGGCCGGCCCCCCCTGCACCCCCCACACTACGCCACTGTAGGGGAGTTGGGGGAGGCATCCAAATATTTTTCAGATATTTAAACGACTGTTGGGGTAGGGAAAGGGGAACAACAATTCACCATATGTATTATGGTCAGGACAAAAGCAAGCATTTCAATTACAAGAAGATGGATTTAGGGTTAACAGTAGGAGGAAATAAGCATTTGTATTTTTAAAAAAAAATAGTTTGCAAAGAATTTAACAAATTCAATTCAATTTCAGTAGAATATTCCCAAACAATTTTGACTTTTTATCCTTAATCATTCGTCTACTGTCATACAGTGGTACCTCGGGTTAAGTGCTTAATTCATTCCGGAGGTTCATACTTAACCTGAAACTGTTCTTAACCTGAAGCACCACTTTAGCTAATGGGGCCTCCTGCTGCTGCTACGCCGCCAGAGCACAATTTCTGTTCTCATCCTGAAGCAAAGTTCTTAACCTGAAGCACTATTTCTGGGTTAGCGGAGTCTGTAACCTGAAGCATATGTAACCTGAAGCGTATGTAACCCGAGGTACCACTGTACATGTAATATTTCTAAATATTCTAAATATTTCTAAAACATATATCTTACATTAGTTTCCTTTCGCATTCTAATTCCTTTGCTAATAATTCCTTTCCTAATTTCAAGTCCTGCCTGCGATTTCATTTGACTGTCATATTCTCTCAAATAATCCAAAAAGGGTCTTCGTTCTTTTGCAAACGTTTTCTTCTTTCGGGTCTCCGTTTCGCCTTCTCCACATTGTCCAATAATTTCAAAGTCCACTCCTCTTTCGTTGGAACTTCTTCTTCTTTCCATTTCTGTGCGTACAGGATTCATGCTGCGGTGGTAGAATAGGTAAACAAGCTAACCAATTTTTCTTTAAAAAAAAAGAACCCTCGTCCTAAAAGCAATAGTACAGGAATAAGAGAGCCTCCAAACATTGCTGGACTCCAACTCCCATCATTCCTGGCTGCTGACCATGCTGGCTGGGGTTAATGGGAGTTGGAGTCCAGCAGCCTTCAGAGACCCACAGGGTTAGCCATTCCTGCAGTAGAACAATTGGACACACCTGCCTCAACAGGTTGCAGGGCTTTAGGCCTTTTTGTATGGAGAGGCAGAGCTATTGATAGCCAGGGGTGCAGTCAGCACAGAGATTAGCAGTCCACAGATACCTGGCTCTTCTTCCTGCTGACCATCTGACCAATCTGACTATCCCATAATTTAGGAAAGCATTTACCCAGGCTAAGTTTAGTGTGCTCCCATCTGCAGTACCGACAGTTAAATACAGCAAGGTACCATATTGTGAATGCATGCTTTATTGTATTGTTCCTTCCATTGTGATATCTGCCGCCATTTTGTTAATCCAATTTCGCAAAGTATATCAGGAAGATCTGAACTCTTATATATTGACTATCTTTTGGTTGACCAGTTTTCTGAGATTACAGCCAAGGTAGCTAGTATGGGGCAGCAGCAATAGCTGGTTGGCACAAAATCTTGTCCTAACTTTAAAATTATTAACACCTTGCCTTGATTTTTACCATTTTAATATAATTGTTTTATATTTCCCATTTTTTCATATATTTTACATTGTTTTTAATTCTACGTTTAATAATATACTTAACATATTATATTGTGTTCTATGTTTTATTCCTATCTTCTCTGCTGTTTATTGACGGACACTCTCTCTCTCTCTCTCTCTCTCTCTATATATATATATATATATAATTCCACAGGTACCTGGTACTAGACTTATAATGACCCCAGCTGCCATTTTAAAATATGAAGGATAAATGTTAAGGAAAACAGAGCGGCAATGATTAAGTTGACCAAATGCTGTCTGCTTTTTAATCTCTCTAATTGGGATTTTTCAAGTCCTCCCAGGATATTATTCCTTCAGAATAATAACTCCCACCTATGGCCAACATGGGATAAGGACAACCTGACCCAGTGGTGTAGCGTGGTTGCCAGTGCCCAGGGCCACAAGGAGGGGAGTGGGAGGGAAGGAAACAGATGGAGTATGGAATATGCATCATGTGCATTCAGTTTCCTAATGGTCACCCAGGAGGTCACAGCCACAGAAATAAGAAGAGTTGTTCTATTGTCTGGAGATGTCACTTCCTGGTTTGTATGGAGAAGCCGCTTTCAATGGAGCCCAGCAACAGAAGTGTGCAGCTGTGCTGAGGCAGCACCAGGTGTTGACATTTTGCACCCCCTAAGAATTTTGTGCCCTGGGAAACCACCCCTGTGCCCCCCGCCACCATGCTACGCCACTGACCTAACCAACCCCACTTCCTGAGGTGAGGGGTTCACCATATAACTGCTTTCCATCGTAGAACTGCAGGGGGTTAGTCATGATTTGCCCCAACGGATGAGTCAGTGGGTTTGGTTTGCAGGTTCTATGCAGGGCCTGCTAACCTAAGATGCATTCATTCATAGAAACATGTCTATACCATGTGTCTATTCTTCCAGGAATGGCCTCCCAGATGGCAATCAACTCTCAACTCTCCTTCTCCTCCCATTAGGACAAGTCAGTACAGTGGTACCTCGGGTTACAAACACATTGAGTTACAAACAGTTCAGGTTACAGACTCCGCTAACCCGGAAGTAGTACCTCGGGTTAAGAACTTTACCTCAGGAGGAGAACAGAAATCGTGCGCTGGCAGTGTGGCCCCATTAGCCAAAGTGGTACCTCAGGTTAAGAACTGTTTCAGGTTAAGAATGAACCTCCAGAACGAGCATCTTCACCCCCATCGTTCTACCTGGACACTGAGGTCCAGCGCCGAGGGCCTTCTGGCGGTTCCCTCACTGCGAGAAGCCAAGTTACAGGGAACCAGGCAGAGGGCTTTCTCGGTAGTGGCACCTGCCCTGTGAAACGCCCTCCCACCAGATGTCAAAGAGAACAACAACTACCAGACTTTTAGAAGACATCTGAAGGCAGCCCTGTTTAGAGAAGCTTTTAATGTTTGATGCATTACTGTATTTTAATATTTTGTTGAAAGCCGCCCAGAGTGGCTGGGGAAGCCCAGCCAGATGGACGGGGTATAAATAATAAATTATTATTATTATTATTATTATTATTATTATTATTATTATTACGAATTAAGTTCGTAACCAGAGGTGCGTCCATCAACAGTAAGGACAGAAATAGTTCTATCCTGCCACATGCTCTGCAGCACAGCCCACATATGTCCACAGCATGTCATGTTCCTTTCTTGGTTCTATGGCCCTATGCCTATTGTGCTCTGCAGTGCAACAGCCTTTCCTAAAAGAAAAACCTGTGTATAGGAGCAGTGGTGTAGCGTGGGGTGTGCAGGGGGGGCCAGCCGCACCGGGCACAACATCTGGGGGGGGCGCTCGCACTCGCAGCTCTCTGCCCCTACCTGGCTCACTCACTCTCTCTCACTGCAGTGCTGGCTGTGCGAATTTGATCCAAGCCGCCGGGTCGCCGCCCACTGTGGAGGGGAGGGTGCCAGGTGTGCGGTGCGGTGCGGAGAGAGAGCGAGGGACTATCTGGGGGAGGGACAGTGCAGCGGGGGGGCGCAAATTACTTGCCTTGCCCCGGGTTAGGGGGCGCAAATTACTTGCCTTGCCCCGGGTGCTGACAACCCACGCTACGCCACTGTATAGGAGCCATCTGTAAGGGCTTGCCGTTCATTTAACAATTGTGCAAGGAGTCATTTTTGCCAGGTGGACCTGATCACAGAGAGGAAAGAGGAAAGCTGCATCTGCTGAACCTTTGGCACAGCTATTCAGATTAAAGGTAAAGGGACCCCTGACCATTAGGTCCAGTCGTGGCCGACTCTGGGGTTGCGGCACTCATCTCGCTTTATTGGCCGAGGGAGCCAGCGTACAGCTTCCAGGTCATGTGGCCAGCATGACTAAGCCGCTTCTGGCGAACCAGAGCAGCGCACAGAAACACCATTTACCTTCCCCCCAGAGTGGTACCTATTTATCTACTTGTACTTTGACGTGCTTTCGAACTGCTAGGTGGGCAGGAGCTGGGACCGAGCAACAGGAGCTCACCCCATCGCGGGGGTTCGAACCACCGACCTTCTGATCGGCAAGTCCTAGGCTCTGTGGTTTAGCCCACAGCGCCACCCGGGTCCCTATTCAGATTAAAGGACCTTTATATTCTTTTGCATCTGGTCATGCATGTTCTGGCACTTATTCTGCAGGACTGTTCTTCTGCTGGTCAACCAGTCCCAACCCTGTACCCCTAAATCTCCCTGAGCCAGTCTCAGCTTTTCTTCTTGGGCAATCCCACATTGCCTTTGCCTCTGCCGATCCCGATTTTCTTGTTGCTCTGCCATGCAGGAGAGCTTGCCCATCCTGCGACTCCCCCCCCCCCATGCCTGCCAGCCCCCTGCTCTGCCTTCGTTTCCTCGCCATCCACAATTCCTGCAAAGGGAGCAGAATGAAATACAGATGCAAAATGTGCTCGTAAGAATCTCCTCTCTTGCACCCATCTGCCAGAGAATAGATTTTAATCTTTAATCCATGAGCAATCAGTGAACACCAGTGAATTGCAAATTACAGATGTTTTACTGTCTTTGGCATTTTAAGCTTTCTCCACTGCCACTAGCAGCCTCCCCTCTTCTGCATGCAGCGGATGCTACGCACCATCACCAAAACCATATGACACTGTCATCATTTAGTAATTAAACCTTTATTCACTTTAAATACACAAAGCTGGCTGGGGAGGCAGCTATGAAGAAGCATTTAACTCTTTCCTCATGCGCTGCGTATTGATATGGGGAATCTGGGATGGGATTGCAGGGCAGGCAGGGGGAAGGAAGCCAAGGGGCAGGTGCCAAGCCCAGGTCAAGGCCATCTTCCAGTGGCCTTCCTTCTTGGGTTCTCATAACACTCGCCTGCAAAGTTGGCAGGCATCATTCCATCCAAGGCCAGGCAGGAGGAACATGCAGTGTTACTGCCTATGAAGAACCTAGTGGTACCATAGCCAAGGAGGAGCACAAGAAAGCAGTGCAACTTTTTCCAAGATGAACACCCACGGTAAATTGGCAAGTATTGGAGGCCAGAGTTTGGGGGGGCTGGCCTTGATGTTCTGCCTCTGGGTCAGCTGCGGTCTCTTCCTAACTCGCCACCCCACCCCAATACTCAGTGCTGGATATATGTATAAGCTAAACAAGCTATAGCTTAGGGCCCCACTCTCTTGGGGGCCACACAAAAATATTGTTGTTGTTCAGTCGTTTAGTCGTGTCTGACTCTTCGTGACCCCACGGACCAGAGCACGCCAGGCACTCCTGTCTTCCACTGCCTCCCGCAGTTTGGTCAAACTCATGTTCGTAGCTTTGAGAACACTGTCCAGCCATCTCATCCTCTGCCATCCCCTTCTCCTTGTGCCCTCCATCTTTCCCAACATCAGGGTCTTTTCCAGGGAGTCTTCTCTTCTCATGAGGTGGCCAACGTATTGGAGCCTCAGCTTCAGGATCTGTCCTTCCAGTGAGCACTCAGGGCTGATTTCCTTAAGAATTGATAGGTTTGATCTTCTTGCAGTACCCAAAAATATACTTCTTCTTAATTGTATTTCACTGTTAATATACTTCTTCTTAATTGTATTTTAGTTCAACGATTACTTTGGCAAAATACATATTTTGTTATGTGCAAATGGCTTTAGATACCTATTAGGTCCATAAATTACCATAAAGCATTTATTCAACACAAAAAACAGTGACAATTTGTTGTTGGCAAAGGACAGCCAAACATATAAAGGGCCCCATTACCTTCAGTAGCTTAGGGCCTCATCAAACCTAAATCCCACTCTGCCGATACTACTATCTTGTCAAACAGAAATGCATTGTTGTGGGTTTTATATTTTAAGCCGCTCTTGTGATCCTTGGAGGAAGGGTGGTATAGAAATTTAATAAATCAATCAATAATATATATGTTGTGGTTTCAAAATTCCAAATTTTGGACTTCTGCATTTTGAAATCTGAAAGTGGTACCAACTAACCATGGTGTGTGAATTCTAGCCAGTGTTTGATTTCTTCGTTGTCAACAGAAGTACCAGGAGAAGAACACACCTCACTTTCCAGCTGCTACTCTCACCCAGAATCTAGAGCAGGGGTCAGCAAACTTTTTCAGCAGGGGGCCGGTCCACTGTCCCTCATACCTTGTGGGGGGCCGGACTATTTTGAGGGGGGGGGATGAACAAATTCCTATGCCCCACAAATAACCCAGAGGTGCATTTTAAATGAAAGGACACACTCCACTCATGTAAAAACAAGCTGATTCCTGGACCGTCTGCAGGCCAGATTGAGAAGGTGATTGGGCTGGATCCAGCCCCCGGGCCTTAGTTTGCCTACCCATGATCTAGAATGTATCCCTAGAGAAAGCATAGCATGAGTGGTGCACTGTTTTTCTCTATTCAAAGATGCAGTCTCTTTTCGTGCATTTTATAGCGACTGCTAGGTGAAGCATTGCAGTCATATAAACGCAGTTCAACAGCTGCATAAGCATATGTCAGTGGCGTAGCATGGGGGGTGCAGGGGGGCCGGCCGCACCGGGCGCAACATCTGGGGGTTAGGGTTAGGGGGCACAAATCCACGGGTTAGGGGTGCAAATCCATGGGTTAGGGGGCGCAAATTACTTGCCTTGCCCCGGGTACTGACAACCCACGCTATGCCACTGGCATATGTTCATCTGCCCTAAGCTGCTGGTATTTCCTGCATTAGTGGATGTGATCCTTGTCTGCAGAGCCCTCATAGTCACAGAGAGTCAGGGCCATACGAAGAGATCTGTCATTGGGATATTTGAGTTAAAAAATAAAAAAATCAGTAGGTGAAAGGACCAGGACACTGAGGGAGAGTTTAATCCTTCCACCTCATACCACTTCCCCAATTAAACTCATATTAAAGGTAAAGGGACCCCTGACCATTAGGTCCAGCCGTGACCGACTCTGGGGTTGAGGCGCTCATCTCGCTTTATTGGCCAAGGGAGCCGGCATACAGCTTCTGGGTAATGTGGCCAGCATGACTAAGCCGCTTCTGGCGAACCAGAGCAGTCCACAGAAACGCCGTTTACCTTCCCGCCGGAGTGGTACCTATTTATCTACTTGCACTTTGACGTGCTTTCGAACTGCTAGGTTGGCAGGAGCAGGGACCAAGCAACAGGAGCTCACCCCGTCGCGGGAATTCGAACCGCCGACCTTCTGATCGGCAAGTCCTAGGCTTTGTGGTTTAACCCACAGCGCCACCCGAGTCCCTCAGGATTGCTTAGGCAAAGTAAAACGATGGGAGCTTTAGGGCCCAGAAAGTAGCCTGAAATCACCTGAAAGCGTACCTCCATTTGTGAAGGCAAGTGGATCTGGCCCAGCCAATAGCTATATGAGAGATGCCCATGTGGTGCTCTCAGTTGCTCCAAGGAAGGGTGGAATAGGCAAGCCATATATCAGAGATAAGCAACTATTGGAGTACAAAGAGTTGCAATTGGAAGCATCATTAGTTAAGCCATTTCAAACTCAACTGGACAAAGCAGTCAAGCACAGAATGTAAAGAACAGGATACTAGCAGGGGAAGAACAAGATAACCTGATGGGTCCTTTCAGTTTGTTGGGAACTTGCCCAGGTCCAGATTGCGAGATAGCATAGCGCAGTTCAGATTAGCCCATGGGCATAATCCTGCAAGATGCTCTTCTCAGCGAGCCGTATCAAAACGAACAGGAGCTGGGCAAAGGCAAGGCAGAACTTCCTGACAAATTGTGCCCCAGGACGGCCAACGTAGGACAGGTTCACTTCAGTACTAAACATTTGATGGTTCTCCACAGTTACCGTGAATTTTCACCCTTGAAAAATACTGTGTGAGAGAGAGTTGACAGTGAATGTCAGGCTGTGTAGATCCATCAGTGGTGGCTCATTCTCATGGGTGAGGCAATGATAATGAAAAATCATGAATCATGTCAAAGGTTCCTCCTCTTGGTCTTAATGCGCCCATCTTAGAACGAGCAATTACTGTTGATTATAATACACATCGTCTTTGTCCCCCAAGTCCCCAGAGACCCAATGACATGGACCCGCTACAGTGGTGCCTCGGGTTAAGAACTTAATTCGTTCTGGAGGTCCGTTCTTAACCTGAAACTGTTCTTAGCCTGAGGTACCACTTTAGCTAATGGGGCCTCCCGCTGCCACCGCACCGCCACCGCACAATTTCTGTTCTCATCCTGAAGCAAAGTTCTTAATCCGAGGTACTATTTCTGGGTTAGCGGAGTCTGTAACCTGAAGCGTCTGTAACCTGAGGTACCACTGTATTTCGCTTTTAACTTCATTCAGATAATGTTAAAACAAAAACCACGAAGATGCAGTGTAACGCCACAAATTAAGGGAGAATAGATTTGTCACACACACACACACACACACACACAAACACACACCACTGCCTTGTTTGTAAACTCCAGGTTTAATTAGCTAGCAGCTGAAATCTTCCAAGGTGTCACTTGCAAGTTTAATAAACTTGTAGATTAACAAAGCTCTATATTTTGGTTGGCTGGTCTATCCATCCATCAGTCTCTTTGTTAAGCCTGTTTCTTTTAACGGCTAATTATACTGTTCAGGAAACATCTCTGCAGAAATAAATATGGTTGCACGCTACCTGAATCTCTGAGCAGTGCGAGATTCCCGGGGATCCAGAGTTTGTGTTTCCTTCTGGAAAAAGAGGCACAGGGGAGACTGTGGTGTCTTTAGGATATATTGTTTATTTACACATATATACAACCTGAGCCTGCGATGGAGGGTCTCACAGCATTAACACCCCCAAGATAGTCTTCCTTCTCCCATAGCCACAGCCTTAGATTCCAGCAGGAATCAGGCATGGCTCTCTCTGCCTTCCGCGCTACTGCTTTGCTTCCAGCTTACATAACTTAACTCTCCACACTGGCCTTTTCTCTTTATAACTCACAGACAGTTGAGCAAGGGAGGCCCACCTATTTGTCCTCTGGCACAGAGCCCACTCCCTTTGTTCTCTTAAGGACCTATACTTAGAAAGCCATCATCAGGCTGGTCTGGCTATTCCAGCAATCAAATCCATGCTACATCCAAGAATTAGGAGGACTCAGGCACACAGCCTGCCCTCCCGCCCAACACAGAACTTCTCCAACCAAGAAATCCTCCATCTTGACATCTTATTTCCAGAGAGGAGACAAAAATTAAAATTACTAAAGCACCAAAGGGAGGAGGGAAGCCACTTGCCTTCCAATTCAGAGCAAAATAGTGCACTTCAGTATACCTGAAGGACAGTCTCCACTGCCATCATTCAGCCCAGACACTGAGGTCCAGCACCGAGGGCCTTTTGGTGGTTCCCTCACTGCGAGAAGTGAGGGGAACCAGGCAGAGGGCCTTCTTGGTGGTGGTGCCCGCCCTGTGGAACGCCCTCCCACCAGATGTCAAGGAAATAAACAACTATCTGACCTTTAGAAGACATCTGAAGGCAGCCCTGTATAGGGAAGTTTTTAATGTTTGACGTTTTATTCTGTTTTTAGTGTTCTGTTGGGAGCCACCCAGAGTGGCTGGGGAAACCCAGCCAGATGGGCAAGGAATAAATAATAAAATTATTATTATTATTATTATTATTATTACTGTTCTAGCTTTTGGGAGTACAGGAGCCCATCCTCATAACCACATACAGTGGTACCTCGGGTTACAGACACTTCAGGTTATGCGTTTTCAGGTTACGGACATGCCGAAACCCGGAAGTACCGGAACGGGTTCCTTCCGGGTTTTGGCGCTCGCGAATGCGCAGAAGCACTAAATTGCGCTTTGCGCTTTAGGGAAGCCTTTTTATGTTCAATAGGTTATTGTATTTTAGTGTTTTGTTGAAAACCGCCCAGAGTGGCTGGGGAAAACCAGCCAGATGGGCGGGGTATAAATAATAAATTATTATTATTATTAATCGCCGAAGAATTGATGCTTTTGAATTATGGTGCTGGAGGAGACTCTTGAGAGTCCCATGGACTGCAAGAAGATCAAACCTATCCATTCTTAAGGAAATCAGCCATGAGTGCTCACTGGAAGGACAGATCCTGAAGCTGAGGCTCCAATACTTTGGCCACCTCATGAGAAGAGAAGACTCCCTGGAAAAGACCCTGATGTTGGGGGAAATGGAGGACACAAGGAGAAGGGGACGACAGAGGACGAGATGGTTGGACAGTGTTCTCGAAGCTACCAGCATGAGTCTGACCAAACTGCGGGAGGCAGTGGAAGACAGGAGGGCCTGGCGTGCTCTGGTCCATGGGGTCACGAAGAGTCGGACACGACTAAACGACTAAACAACAACATATTGCGCATGCGCAGAAGCGCCAAATTGCATCACACGCGTGCACAGATGCGGTGCTGTGGGTTGGAAACACTGCATGTTGCAAACGTGCCTCCCGCACAGATCACGTTCACAACCCGAGGTTCCACTGCATCCTAAAGCCTAGTCCGAAACTGCAGGTATCTGTGCTGATTCATACATATGTATAAGTGTACCCTGCCATGGGGCTTCAGTAGGTAGCTTAGTGACCGATTTATTAGGGTCACCAGGCAGTCATAGAATAGATGCTTCTAAAGTAAGTTTGGCTTGTAAAACACACTGAGCTTTATCAAAAGATCTCCAGCCAGCTGAAATGCAACCTTTAGCTTTTAATTAGAAGTGCACACAATCTCATTATCAACGGCTCCATCACTTGCCAGAGCAAAGAGTGTCCCGTTAGTTATCCTGGAGCTCTGGCAGATGACATCATCGCTCCTGCTCTGGGGAGGAGCTCTGCTCAGCATTCCCTCTCCACTATCCCTCTCTCTAGAGTTTTAAGACAGGGGAGACGAATGAGGGGGACTTAGCTTGCATCATCCTTAGCTGGCAGGGAGGGGCAGGACACCCCATTAAGGATTTTCACATTCCAGAGATTCACATTCCTTGGACTCCGAACCAAGGAACCGTTCTCAGAACATTCTGCGTCATTAACAAGCCATTTGCCTGCCAAGGCTGTAGCCTGCCAGTGTGGCTGGAATTCATAGGAATACGAAGCGTTTCCCCAAGCCATCCAAAATGCAACGATCCCACTTCTGTAAGCCTCCCACCTAGTTCCATAAACTCACTCTCATTATGATTTTAAAATCATATTCATTACATTTAGTGTAACATGCCCCTTTTACTTCTTGTTATTATCTTCTCGTTTCCTTCTTATTTATAATCTTGCATGCAGCAGGAGTATCTTGCCTTTTGCACGGGGGGAAATATACTTTGGATGAAAATGCCACGTTCAAAAATGGGGTGCCTTTAGACAGCGGGGTAGCTTGGAAGGGCCGCAGAGGTGGTCGTCCCGGATGCAAAATTGTTAGGGGTGCAAAATTTCAACACCCAGTGCTGCCTCGAGGTAGCTGTGTGCTTCCATCACTGGGCTGCATTGAAAACAGCTTCTCCATGCGAACCACTAAGTGACCTCTCTAAACAACAGAATGACTCTTCTATTCTTATCTCTGCAGCTGCAGTCTCCTGGGTGATGCCCATTAGGCAGTCAAATGCACATGTGTACTCTGTCCGTTTCCCTCCCACCCACCCTCTCCATGGCCCCGGGAACTGGCAACCCACGCTACGCCACTGACTTTAGAGAAAGAAATATGATAAACCGGCACTTCCTTCATTAAGGATGGAGAGAGCCTCATGCTGGTCTATGCTCTTGCTGCAGGTTTCAGAACCCCAGGAAACAGGTATATAATAGCACATCCAAACTATACTGATACTGTACTCTAGTTGTAATCCATGAAACTACCAAAAGCTTCGGCAGAAATGGACCCTCATCCAGCAGTGAGTCCACCTCCTCACTCCTATTATCACCAGACTCAGCTCTCCTTCTGAGGCCCAGCTCCAATGGCCTTTTGGCGCTTCCCTCCCTGCGAGAAGTGAGGTTACAGGGCACCAGACAGAGGGCCTTCTCGGTGGTGGCACCCGACCTGTGAAACACCCTCCCATCAGATGTTAAGGAAATTAGAAGACATCTGAAGGCAGCCCTTTTCAGGGAAGTTTTTCATGTTTGATGTTTTATTCTGTTTTTAATCTGTTGGCAGGCAGCCAGAGTGGCTGAGGAAACCCAGCCAGATGTGCGGGGTATAAATAAATAAATTGTTGTTGTTGTTGTTGTTGTTGTTGTTGTTGTTGTTAGTTTGGCTTGCCAGGCAAGAGAGTCAATGAGCAAGCAGACCAGTGGTATCCACTGCTCCTCTCTCTTACAACCATCGCTTTCATTTAGTTATTTATTAAATTTATATTACACCCTTCTTAAATCAACGAAAACATTTTTAAAAGATATTAAAAGCCGATTCAGGCTAAATTCAGCTTGTGTTGTGGCAAGCACATAAACTTGCCACCCTGAGTCCCTGTCAGGGGAAAAGGAGAGGGTATAAATTAATATATAATATACAGCAATAACAATAAGATCTCCTCCATGGACTGGAACCTGCTATTTGTTGCCATGAGCTGGCCTTAATGCACAGAAGCGATCTTGAGACTTGAGTTGGACACAAATGCCCACAAATACCCAGCTCTCAGTTTCATCGTTCACATTTTGAATGTGAAATTTAACATTTTGAAATGGCGCTTAGCTTTAAATGTTATACTTTGAGCATTTTGGTTTTGTCGGCATTTCTTGATTGTTTTGATTTTGGCAAGCATCAGATATGAAATCTCATGAGATGTCAAATGTTAGATACACTCAAAAAAATGAAATGCTGGCAACTATTAAATACTGTCAGATATCAAATATTGAAATAAAATATCATCGGATGTCAAATGATCCAGACTGGGGCAATGCGTGGCTGCTTTTCCTATAAAATAAAAGTGGCCAGCCTAAGCACACTTTTTAAAGTCTGTTAAAATTTCCATTTGGACTACAGCTTCCTTGTGAAAGGATATTCTTGGCTGAAGACATTGCAAATACTCTGTGTGGATCTCTTGATTTAGGAAATTAATAATGTTGATGGTATGCCTATGTATGTTAGTTTTTTTTAAAAAAACTGGCTGTGTCAATTAAGTTGGTTTGCATCACCACAATATTTATAGCATTTGAGACATATTTATTTACGTAATAGATAAAAGGATACACTAAGAGGAAGACCTGTGGACTTCATTGGCTTCAAAACAGTGAATCTATCTATGTATCAATCATGACTCAGAATGTGAGCTGATCCTTTTATTAAATTAACCTTTGAGCTGCGAGACTCAAACAAATTATCCATGACCATCAGCTAACATGGTCTTAAATGAGGTACCAGATCTTTATCAACCGAGCTGAGGAAACGGCTTGTTTGTGTTTGCAAAGGAGGAGGGAACCCTTTCAACTTTGCAAATCTCAACGCACATGCAACTTTGCACATGAAACTGTGGCTAACAGCCTGACAGGTGGCATTTTCCCTTGCCTTGTGCTGTAATGAAAGGGTCAACAGAGCCATTTGAGCAGTTTATGAGATGCAAAGCCTTAAGCAACCAAACAAACCCAAATTCCAGCGGTTGCCAGGACACCTAGTATCCGTGGGGGAGAACAAATTTTAAACTTTTAATTTCTACATAGGGGTGAATGTCAACAGTGCACTTTTCTTCTTCTTTTTGAAGAAAGTTGAGCATGAAGGGATAATAGCTCAACTTGCTACTTGTCCCTGGTTAGCCTCATACATAAGAACTAGGCTTTCACATTGCTGTTTATCGTGTTTTCAGTCTTACGTTCAATTCAACCCATTTCTGCATCAGTTTGCAAATCTTAATTTCAAAAATCTGCATAACAACATTTGTTCTTCTTCACTTTGCATAATGCGTCCATTTTTGAAAGCCATTCCCCCTAATATAGCAAATATTTGCTTGTTACTTTCACTAATATACACAATTCTTGTCAGGATTCAATTAGATGCTAGGAGAGGATATATTTATTAGATATTATCCTTCCTTCTTCACGTTTGTGAGTTCAGCAGCATGCAGTTCCTTAAAAGGGAAGCTTAAATAGGCTAGTGTTAGCCTTTTAGTGTTTGTAATACACGATGCTTTAAGGCAGACTGGATTTTCCTGTTTTACCCCCCTTTTCTCCCCCCTTAAATAATAATCACATACAAACAGTTTTCAGAAAAGGTAAAAATGCCATTTAATCATTCCAAAAGCATCTTAAAGAATAACAGATACAGTAGCTTGATGCGGGCAGGCTTTAAAATGGCAATTAAGTTACTAAGACGTATTATGTCTAGATTAAAAATGGAGTCTGAGTGGAAGTTCAGACTCACAGATGTTGTCACGTTGCAGGTGTCTATCTGGCAAAACTTGAGTTGTTGGTTTGCATACATTAAACATCCCACACTTCTGTGTACAGTTTTCTGGGCACACCTTTCTGTAGTATTTTTGTGCACCCCTTTTGGGGGTGAGAAACCTGTTCACTGATGCACGTGAACCCTTCTTTTCAAAACAACCATGTGCTAACAATTTAAAATGCCCTTTTAAAAAATGCTGCTGTGCTCCCATGTGCATAGAAATATTTTTTAAGTCCTAAGTGCTGATCTACACTGGGTGGGGGAACAGATCCCAAAGTCCCCTGTGAACACATTTATAACTTTTGAGTGCCCCCACCCACAAGAATGGGGACACGGGTGGCGCTGTGGGTAAAAGCCTCAGCGCCTAGGGCTTGCCAGTTGAAAGGTCGGCGGTTCGAATCCCCACGGTGGGGTGTGCTCCCGTTGTTCGTTCCCAGCGCCTGCCAACCTAGCAGTTTGAAAGCACTCTCGGGTGCAAGTAGATAAATAGGGACCGCTTACTAGCGGGAAGGTAAATGGCATTTCCGTGTGCAGCTCTGGCTCGCCAGATGCAGCTTGTCACACTGGCCCCGTGACCCGGAAGTGTCTCCAGACAGCGCTGGCCCCCGGCCTCTTGAGTGAGATGGGCGCACAACCCTAGAGTCTGTCAAGACTGGCCCGTAGGGGCAGGGGTACCTTTACCTTTTTTTTACCCACAAGAATGGGGTAGTACCAAACTTCATGAGAAGGATTTTTAAAATGTTCCTTAAACTCAATCCAATGCAGAAATACAATTAGAGAGATTGCCTTGGATGGAGTTGGGAACTAGCTGTCCAGCATATATGTAGCAGCGAAAGTCATGTGATTTGATAAGGTCATGTAGGGACCAAAAGCAGCAGGGAACCAAGAGATGAACTTTGGGAACCCCAGAACAAGGAGAAGCCTGAACAAGAGCCTACGATGTATCAGGCAGTCTCACGTTTCCTTCAATATCTCAGAAATGCAGCTGTTGGTCATGTGGAACAAAATTTACATGTGATTAATTAATCGGTCAATAAATTGGTTTAAAGGCAGGAGAAGTTATGGAAGTGGTTGACAGCCCTAAAAATAATGCCATAATAAAACACAGTATTGTGCTTACAGCCGGCAGTAAATATAGTAGCAATAGGGTGAGGTTTTCCCTGTTTAGATGACATGAAGATTCAAATCCACGTCATCTTTCCACAGATGCCCCAACCTCGTTCTGCCCAGTACCTCAGAAGTTCCCCTTGTTGTCAATTGTGCAAAAGCCCGAGAACTTCCAGGCATGGTAGATGGGTGCAGAGAGGAAGTTTGGCTTCCTTCCTCCCTTTTGAAAAAGTCTGGTTTGATGTATACCCCAGCACAGTGGCGTAGCGTGGGTTGTCAGCACCCGGGGCAAGGCAAGTAATTTGCGCCCCCTAACCCGGGGAAAGGCAAGTAATTTGCGCCCCCCCCCCGCTGCACTGTCCCTCCCCCAGATAGTCCCTCGCTCTCTCTCCGCACCGCACCACACGCCTGGCACCCTCCCCTCCACAGTGGGCGGCGACCCGGCGGCTCGGATCGGATTCGCACAGCCAGCACTGCAGTGAGAGAGAGTGAGAGAGCCAGGTAGGGGCAGAGAGCTGCGAGTGCGAGCGCCCCCCCCCCAGATGTTGCGCCCGGTGCAGCCGGCCCCCGCTGCACCCCCCACGCTACGCCACTGCCCCAGCATAGCAGAGTGTGAGCTCACCTCCCCCCCCCCATGGAAAATAATAATAATAAGCCTGAACAGACATACTGTTTAATGGAAAGGAGCTCTCCCAGTAGGCTTGATGTAGTTTGATCATCCACAAACACTACGGATGGCTCATTAAGTTAAACACCAGCTCCCTCCAAGTGTGTGGACTTGCTAGTCACACCTACTTGCCAGGGTCTGAGACCAGGATTTCGTCTGGAAATATCGGTGTTCCAAAACACGGGAAAATGGAGATGCAGTTTCGATTCTGGCAGAGAGAAAAGACAATGTCTTGTTTTTGGAAACAGCTTTGGTGTGATGACTGCAAGGCTGCCCTATATGCTGAGAGGGTGCTCTAGTAATAGCCCTGCAATGAAACAGATATTACAGAAGACCACACCATTCGCCGATACTCTGTGCTCAGGAAAGAGTCTTAGAATCATAGAATCACGGCCAAGTCTTAGAATCATAGAATCATAGAATCCAGCTCTATGATTCTATGATTCTATGATTCTATGATTCTAAGACTTGGCCGTGTAAGATTGTCTTGGTTAATTCCTACCACTCACAGAACTGGGGAGTAAGAAACAAAACTAATTGCATTATCCTGCGCCTTTTAACTTACAAGCAAGTGTCAGCATGGTTTACTCCCAGGAAAAAACGCATAGGGTCGCAGCCTTACAAAACTAAACAATGGTTCAAAAGATAGTGTGGATGAGGGAAGAGGGAGGTTTGGAGATATACCATAATCAATGTGTGGATACAGATGACATTTGGAGTTCAAATGCATCAGCAGAAGCTTAAACTGAACACTAAATTATTGCTAGAGAACACTTGACTCTTCGATGTAATGACACAGAATCTCTGAGTCTGGAAAAAGAGAAAACTGAGTTGTTTATTAAAGGAAATTAATAATAATAATAATAATAATAATAATAATAATAATAATAATAATAATAATTTATTCCCCAGCCACTCTGGGCGGCTTCCAGCAAAATATTAAAATACAATAATTCATCAAAAATTAAAGCTTCCCTAAACAGGGCCGCCTTCAGATGTCTTCTAAAAGTCAGATAGTTGTTTATTTCCTTGACATCTGAGGGCGTTACACAGGGCGGGCGCCACTACCAAGAAGGCCCTCTGCCTGGTTCCCTGTAACTTCGCTTTTTGCAGGGAGGGAACTGCCAGAAGGCCTGCTGGACTTTAATTTCTCGCAACACGTTTCATTTATATGGTAAGTTGGTCTATAGAACCATATATTTTGATATGATATGTTTGAATCGCATTTGAAAAAGAATTTATATAGTTACATACAGCCTGTTACGTTGTTGATGTTGTTATCAGTTTTGCATTTACATGACAAAGGGTTTGGTAGCATTTTAGATGCTCTTTGTTCTCAGCATAAAAGGCACACACAAGATGAGATTTTCTAATTTATTTCTGTTCCCTGCCCTTAGTTTTTAATATATCTGTGGGGGGGGTGCAGGGTTAGTTAGCTAGTTAGTTAGTTAGTTAGTTAGTTCAGTGTTTCCCAACCTTGGGCCTCCAGCTGTTTTTGAACTACAATTCCCATCATCCCTGACCACTGGTCTTGCTAGCTGAGGATTATGGGAGTTGTAGTCCATTCCCAGTAGTGATGTATGGAAGTGAGAGCTGGACCATAAAGAAGGCTGATCGCCGAAGAATTGACGCTTTTGAATTATGGTGCTGGAGGAAACTCTTGAGAGTCCCATGGACTGCAAGAAGATCAAATGCATCCATTCTGAAGGAAATCAGCCCTGAGTGCTCACTGGAAGGACAGATCGTGAAGCTGAGGCTCCAATACTTGGGCCACCTCATGAGAAGAGAAGACTCCCTGGAACAGACCCTGATGTTGGGAAAGATGGAGGGCACAAGGAGAAGGGGACGACAGAGGACGAGATGGTTAGACAGTGTTCTCGAAGCTACAAACATGAATCTGACCAAACTGCGGCAGGCAGTGGAAGACAGGAGTGCCTGGCGTGCTCTGGTCCATGGGGTCACGAAGAGTCGGACACGACTGAACGACTAAACAACAAAGTCCAAAAACAGCTGGAGGCCTAAGGTTGGGAAATGCTGAGTTAGTTAGTTAGTTTGGTTGTATGTTGCTTTGGGTTGCCTTGGGCAAGATAAAGCAACCAACAAATTGAATAAATAATATAGAAAATAATTCCCAAGATAAGGATGCAAGAGGAGGAGGAAATGACATCAGCAACCCTAACAGTGTCAGTCTAGCACCTGAGGGAATGTCAGCACAGGTTAAACGGCAGTCTAGGAAGCTTGGAGGTGATTCTATCATCTCTTTTCCAGGGATACATTCAATAGAACGCAGCCTTCGATACAAGCTGAGTTGCTCCTCAACACTTCAGACCAGGGCCAGTCCAAGGCATTTTGGCACCTCAGGTGAACCACAAAATGCTGCTCCCATGGCCCCCAGGCATACTGGTGGCTGCGAGGCTGTGCTTCTATGTTTTAGGGGCGTCACAACTTTCTACTGCTCACAACCTATATAAGGCTGGTCATATCCCTGGGCTGCTTTCTTTCTCTGATCCCTGCTATCTGATCTCTTCTCATCGATGCTTCATCATTGACTAGAGTGGTAGGACATGTGCCAAGTCACAGCTCAGACTCCAACTATAATCTAAACTATAATATTTATCTCCATGCTGCCGATAATGCCAAGGTTGCAGGTTCGATCCCCGTATGGGACAGCTGCGTATTCCTGCATTGCAGGGAGTTGGACTTAGATGATACTCAGGTATAATCAGGTATATAAGGGACATGGGTGGCACTGTGTTCTAAACCACAGAGCCTAGGGCTTGCCGATCAGAAGATCAGGGGTTTGAATCCCCGCGACAGGGTGAGCTCCCATTGCTCAGTCCCTGCTCCTGCCAACCTCGCAGCTCGAAAGCACATCAAAGTGCAAGTAGATAAATAGGTACCGTTCTGGCGGGAAGGTAAACGGCGTTTCCGTGCGCTGCTCTGGTTCGCCAGAAGCAGCTTAGTCATGCTGGCCACATGACCCAGAAGCTGTACGCCAACTCCCTCGGCCAATAAACTGAGATGAGTGCTGCAACCCCAGAGTCATCCGTGACTGGACCTAATGGTCAGGGGTCCCTTTACCTTTACCTATAATCAGGTATAATCAGGGACACGGGTGGCACTGTGGTTTAAACCACTGAGCCTCTTGGGTTTGCTGATCAGAAGGTCAACGGTTCAAATCCCCACGACGGGGTTAGCTCCCATTGCTCTGTCCCAGCTCCTTTCGAAAGCATGCCAGTCCAAGTAGATAAATAGGTACCACTGCAGTGGGAAGGTAAACAGCATTTCCGTGCACTCTGGTTTCCGTCACAGTTTCCCATTGTGCCAGGAGCAGTTTAGTCATGCCAGCCACATGACCCAGAAAGCTGTCTGAGGACAAACGCCGGCTCCCTCGGCTTGAAAGCAAGATGAGCGCCGCAACCCCATAGATGCCTTTGACTGGACTTAACCGCCCCGGGGTCGTTTACCTCTACCTTTTATTCTCAGGGTCCTTTCCAACTCTACAATTCTGTGATCATTCTATGAAGTACATTTTCAGCCTGTTTTGAAGTGTTTGAAGTGTTCAGCCTGTATGAAGACTGTTTTGCGTGTTTATTGTTTTAGAGGGGGGGAAAGGGGAAAATACCAGGGAATCCTGTCTGCAGTAAGGCATCTTACATTAAAAGGCTTAAGCTAGCTTATCAACAGCTCGCTTATATTTGCTGATGAAGGGTTGTACTCTGCTGAACTCACAAATGTAAGGAAGGATAATATCTATGAAATAGATCCTAGTTTCTTTCTTTCTTCTAGTTGGGTTTTATAAACAAGAATAATGTTGTACAAACAAGTACAGTCGTACCTCAGGTTGAATGTGCTTCGGGATGAGCGTGTTCGAGTTGCGCTCCGCAGCAACCTGGAAGTAACGGAGAGTGTTACTTCCAGGTTTTGCCGCTTGTGCATGCGCAGACGCTCAAAATGACGTCACGCGCATGCGCAGAAGTGGCGAAAAGCGAAGCGTGCGTGCACAGACGTGCTGTCGCTAGTTACGTTTGCTTCTAGATGTGAACGGGGCTCCGGAACGGATCCTGTTCACATCTAGAGGTACCACTGCATACCGAGTTTTCTCATGTCATTTGCATATCACAAAAATAGCATAATAAATGTGGGGGGAAATATCTACAACATATATTTCATTATTAGTGGTCAATGTACAGGTTCTTGGTTCATGAATTGGTTTAGACAGTTAAAGGAAGGAAGGAAGGAAGGAAGGAAGGAAGGAAGGAAGGAAGGAAGGAAGGAAGCAGTGGCGTAGTGTGGGGGGTGCAGGGGGGGCGGCCGCACCAGGCGCAACAGCTGGGGGGGGCGCTCGCACTCGCAGCTCTCTGCCCCTACCTGGCTCACTCACTCTCTCTCACTGCAGTGCTGGCTGTGCGAATCCGACCCGAGCCGCCGGGTCGCCGCCCACTGTGGAGGGGAGGGTGCCAGGCGTGCGGTGCGGTGCGGAGAGAGAGCGAGGGACTATCTGGGGGAGGGACAGTGCAGCGGGGGGGGGGCGCAAATTACTTGCCTTGCCCCGGGTTAGGGGGCGCAAATTACTTGCCTTGCCCCAGGTGCTGACAACCCACGCTACGCCACTGGAAGGAAGGAAGGAAGGAAGAAGAGGGGGAGGGGAATGGTGAGTGGGGTGGGGTCGGGTGGTTGTGCTTCTATTCTACTTAGTGGGGCGGGTTGTGTCAGCATTACTTGTGTGGGTTCTCTTACTATTCACTTGTTGTATTTCCTTGGTGGTGAGAGAGGTTGAGGGCGGCTTAGGGTGTGGTTGTTTGTCACTGGTTGGCTGTAGTGAGAGTTGGTTTTTGTGTGTGAGCGGGGTGTGAGTGTGTATTTTTGAATCAGGTTAGCCAGATTGATTCGTATGCTGCCGGCGGATTCTTGTGGTCTTGTCGGGCTGTGTCTAAACATCCCTACAGAACCTGCCCCCGAATCTTTAACGTGAGAGCTAAACTAAAGCCTGCAACCTATATAGTGGCAGTTCCGTCTTCAAGGTAGGCATTAAAAGGCTGCCTCCGGTGGTTTATAGAAGGGATAATGAGAGGCACCTCGATGGGGAGGGAGGATTGGGGCCTGCAAGCTCATCATGCACCCAGCAGATACAAAGCAAGGTGCTCAAGTGATGGGGGAAATCTCTCTCTCTCTCTCTCTCTCTCTCTCATTCACAGTCAACCAAGACATTGCCAACAGACTGCATAAGAAATATGGGCGTAGAAATAGACGGAGAGACACCCACGCATTCTCTTTCTTTCTCTCTTCCCCATCCCTGAAGCCTTGGGGGGGGGAGAGAACAGGGGGGGATTCCTCAGCCCCACCCCCACCCCACCCCGTTTCCAAGCGAAGCTGAAATAAAAGAGGCAGAGGGAGCCTTGTGTGTGTTTTTATTATTATTATTATTTCTGATTAAAGAGGAATTCATTTCATCTCTCTGCCTCCTGCCAGGGGCTGAGGTGCCGCCATTGAGGTTAACGGTGCGGAAGAATACAAAAAAATTTCATTGAGGAGGATTATAAAAGTTACTAGCTGGAACATTAACAGAAGAGTAACTTGTAAAAAATGCAATATTACAATATTCACAAGGACGGTAGAGCGTGGTAAAGCTATAAAATTCAACATTAAAATCTTCTACGGCCTAGATAACCTAGTTAACAAACATTGTGCTGGAACTACTTTTTTGCGGGGACGTGGCGGCCGCTGCTCCTGCCTGAAGGGTGTGAAGTCCAGGGGCCACCCGGCACGTGGAGAGGATACCGGGAGAGACGCTCGGCTGTGGGGCTCCCTCCGCGGTGCGGCGCCTGAGTATGGAACGCAGGTCTCTAACTTGGACCAGGGAGGCGCCGGGAGCGTTCCAGATCAAAGGAGGGCGGCGCGGAGTTCTGGAGCGTAGGGTCGCGAGTACATTCGGAATCCAGAGAAATCCGGAGCGCTCTGAGGTTCCCCCTGCGGCCGAACACCTCCCTCTAGCCGAAGATCAGGCAGATTTCCTTAGCAGCGCCGTAAAGTCTTGCAACTCTGGATTCCGATCCATTGCTTCGCCATGCATCTGGGGCTGAAACCAAAAGAGGAGGCTGAGAGCGGCTCTGGAGGAGAGCAGCAGTGGCGTAGCGTGGGGGGTGCAGGGGGGCTGGCCGCACCGGGAGCAACATCTGGGGGTTAGGGTTAGGGGGCGCAAATCCACGGGTTAGGGGGCGCAATTACTTGCCTTGCCCCTGGTGCTGACAACCCAAGCTACGTCACTGGAGAGCAGAACTGCTTTCCAAAGCGGCGTGAAAGTAGTACATCAATGGGCAGGGAGTTCCGCAGATCTCTCTGGCCTTTCCAGTGTAAAAAGGCCGCAATATGAGAGTTCCTGCTGCACAGGTCCAGAGACGCTTTGTTAAAAGAGAAAAGGAAAGAAATTGTGTTAGAAATCCCCACCTTGCTCCATGGTAGAGAGGGACGCGCGCCTCTCATCACAGTGACGTGGAGGGAACGCGCACAACCCGCAGGTGCCCCCAAGGTAGCGTGAAATTGTGGGGATCAGGGGTGTCAACTTGAATAAAATATTGGGGCCGTAGGTCACGCCCAGCCCCTCATAATCCATCACAAGACGCAACGCGCACGCTGTTTGAAGGAAAATGCCCGTCAATTTTGGGACGGCAGGTCCCCTCAAATATTTTGTAGGGGGGCGAAGGACCTCAGCACATAGGAATTGGCTCCTACGGTGGAGATAAAGAGGTGACTGGGAAGCTACTGGAAAGTTTCCATCACCAGCCCCATTCATTTCCTTTTCCCTTGGCCTAGAGAGGATGCGTAAGATACAAGAGACAACCCTGCGCACTGCTGTTTTCTGCATGTTCTCGTTCACTTGCATTTTTTTAAAAGTACAGTTTCCCGGCCTGGGGTGACTTGGGGGGCTAAAGGAGATGGGCCTGGAGGGGACGAGAAACCTGGTTCCAACAGGGAGGGGGTCATGTTGTGGGGAGGGGAGGGGAAAGGCCATTAACTCAGATCGCTCACTATCTATTAGCTTCTGTTGCTTTAGTAACAGATGCAAGCTTTGAACCTGCGCAGAATCCTCCTTCATGAGAGGCCAAAATTGGGTTCCAGCCGAACGCTGGCAAGACTAGGGAATGGTGTGTGTTTTGTGCATTGTATGAAGTCAGAGAAATCAGCGAGCCTTCTTCCTCCGTCAGCCTCTTGGAAGTGTGATCCTGAGAAATGGGTGGGGTGCGCAGAGGTCCGATGCTGGCGTGCGGACTTCTGCTCTCCAGGGCCTGCCCAAGAAGAAAGCAGACGCGATTTGCGCGCATCTTAATGAGCTCGCGTTTGCACGGGTAAATAGTCCCGTTCACACGTTCACATTTTCCCTACACTGGATAATGGAACCGTGGAGTTTCCTTTCTGGACTCACACGCGTTGGTTGACTGCGAGGCTCATCAGGGAAGCTCTCGAAGGAGCCTGCAGCGCGTGTATGTTTCACCGGGAGTAGGCAACGTGTGGACTCCAGTTGTCCTGCCATTGACGCAGGTTGATGTCGCTGCCTCTAAGATTCACCGCATTTGGTCCCCTTTGTGGCCAAATGGGTGGGTTCAAAGTAGCGCACTTGGCGCTCTTCCAAGCACTGCCAGTCAAAGTCGGAGTAGCAAACTGAGGTCCCAGGACGCCTCGGCTATGGGGATAGCTACAGAGAACTCTTCCAGCGCAGATGAGCACGGTCTAGCTACATGTGTGTCGACCTACATACGAGCCATGGGATGGCAAAGAGGATGTGTGTATTCTGGATTGACTGTCAAGTCATTCCAAAGTGGAAAACTAAGACAAATATGTGATGTGCAATTCTACCGTCCCTTCCTTCGAGAGAGGGACTTGCCTGGTCGGTGTATGCTATTCTTAAACTCTCTCCAAAAATCCAGTCTGCTCAACTGTTATTCACACAGACACATTCGGGGGATAATAACTTAGCAGCACCATCCATTGTCCAGCTTCATTTTCAATGGATGATCCCCTTGTTGCAGGGGGAGTGGGGGCCGTGGAGAGAGACCTTGCTTACTCCGAGCCTGCAAATTTGTGGCAAGCAGCCTTCTTTTATCCCCCCCCCCCCCCCGATTCCTCGCAGAAAATGCTGGGATGTGAAAACTGTACAATTTGTTGCAGATCTACGGGTGTTGTACCTTCCCATTCCAAGTCGCCCAAATAAGAAGGTGATTGGAGACGGGAGATGGGAGAGGACTTTGCCCTCCGTTCCCAGGATTGACTACTGCGCATGGGCTTAGAGGGGGAGCATATTGGCCAGCACTAAACGGTTACTTGAAAGTAAGCTACGTTGGCACCTGGGAAATGGTTCCGAAAACAATAAGCTGGGACTTTGTGCCTCGAATTCAGGCATGCATCGTACCAGCCTGACCGCCTGTAACCTTTGCGTCAGAGGAAACCTACTTATCTTGCGAAGTCTGGCTGCCTCTTTGTGTATATGTGTGACGGGCGGGGGGGGGGCGCGGAGGGAGAGAGAAATCTATTTTTTTCCATACTATTATTTCCGTGTCCTCCTCTTCTTCATCTTCATCTTCCGTTTCTGTATCAGGAATCAGGAAAGGGGTTAAGGGAGAGGGGAGGAGGGTGGAAGAGACAGAGAGAGAGAGGGAGAGACAGAATCTCTTTTAGCTGCTCCGAAGTGCGATTCAGTTCCCCAGGGAGTTGGCAGACAGTTTGTGGAGACGTTACTCCAGATTTTCAGACTATGATAAATATGATAATTTGTATAAAATTTGAATGGGTTCTTGTTTTCAGGGAGAATGCCTCCGATGATGAATGTTCCTGATTTTCAGATAGATGGCTGATAAAAAGTGTATTGAATTGTTGAAAGCGATTTTAATTTTAATTCTCTACCTGCAGATGTCTAATAATAATAATGTCTCCTAATAAAATAGGAAGGTGTCAGTTTAAGCAGCGGTATCGCGCTTGACTTCCCCCTTCCTGTCCCCACACTGTGACAACATTAACCTCTTCTTATAAAAAAAGCACATAAAATTATTATAATTACAGAGTTATTAATTTTAAAAAGAGGGTTAGCAGGATTTTTATGATTATTAATAGAGCTCACACATCTTACCCCTGGAAGTAAATCCCAAGCGCTAAGACTGTTATTGGATCGGAATCGCCTCTGGCGCTTCAGTTTGGACATTTGAAACAAAAAGGAAACGGGGAGGGCGCAGGTTAAGCCGTAACTTTCCCCCCTCCCTTGAACTTATTTAAAAGCCACGGGTTTTAGAGGGTGCCGCCATAGGATGGGGAGGAAACGTTCACACGCCTCCGAATTCTTAAAAATACCTATCTGACGGGGGAGTGGGGGGGGGGAGAGGCGACTTCAGTTGGGGGGGGACCCATTCAGCAGCACAAAACTGCCCCGGGTGAAGCGAACTGGGACTTCTCTCTAGACTGCCTTCCGCTGCCTATTTAACACCCCTGATTTGGGGGGGGGGGGTGTCGCCGCTGTGCCTTTCAGACCACCACTGACCACACGGCGGGCGAAGCCAAACCGGCCGACTAGTAGCGCTTCAAGCTTGGCTGCGAATTGACCTCGGGTTATGTCCAACTTATCCGAAGCATAAACCGGTTTGCATCCAGGTTGACAAAGCAATGCGGTGGGAGGAGGGGGGGACTCAACCGCTTTTTATTTTTATTTCCCTCGCCCGCACCGCGACTGAACTAGGCCAACACGAATCCACGCGCACAGGTGCGCGCGCGCACAGGGTGTCAAGCGCCCGGCCTTCCTCCTTTTGCAACCGCGCCCTAAGCTCGCTGACTTCGGAAGCGAAGTGTTTCCTGGGTGCTGTGAGACTTAACTTCCTCGCAAGCGGCCCTTAGGCTCGGAGCCTTCGGGGAATCGACGTGGGACCGCCAAATTAATACTTGGCTGTGAAGGAAACAGTCTTCAAAAGGAAACGGGCGGGGGGCTCTGGGGCTGCTATGAGAAAGTCGTTCTGGATTTGCAACCCACTTTAGGGGAAGAGGCCGGGGCTGGGGAATCGTGGACTCCGAGTTCTTGTGCGCCAAACCACTAGGCGCTGTGCAAACGTCTGAAAAGACAAGTCAGGTCAGAGAGGGAAGCGATGGGAATTAGACGGGAAAGAGGTCGATCGGGGAGGTACAGACGGAGTGGGAAGACGGGGCCTTCTCAAGGAGTTTGAAGGAACCTGCCCGAACTGCTTCAGTCTGTCGGACAGCAAAGAGTCTTTTTGGGTTGGCTGTGGCCCGGCCGCTTGGGAACTAGAGTCAGTTTTGGTCGGTGTAAGGTCAGGAAAGCCTGAAAAGAAGGTGGGCCGAGGTGCAACTTCCACAAGGGCAAAAGCCGAGCAAGAAACGACGGCGCTCGGCGGTTTCCACGCAAAAAAAGCAAGCGAGCGGATGGCTCACCTCTGCTCACCAGAGGGCATATTAGGGTGGATGGAGGTAGCATTGCACGCCTCCCCAGAACAGCTGCTAAATAGAGGCTGACTAGTATGCAAGCAGGCGATCGCGTGATGTTTGTGTGTGTCTCTGCTTTTTAGGCAGGTACCAAACCTGAATGAAGACATATGGCGTGGAATCCCAACCGCCTGATCTTAAAGGCATTGGACTAACACCTACCCGCTGGGGACGCACTTCCGAGTATACAAGCCTAAAATCGGACCTGATCTTGACTCTCTTAACGCCTTTGCTTCCTATGTTCAGCCAGAGGCCTAAATGTACAGGGGATATCGCCGTTTGCAGGTTGACAGGCGTCTGCAGCATGTCCAGGCGTTGAAATAAGAAGGGGGGCTTTGGCACGGATTGTTTTTAATCCCCTTTTCTGCTATAGACTCAGTCTCTGAGATTACAGGATTGTCCGAGGCTTTACTGAGCGTGCAACCAGTTTTGGCCACAGAAGCGAAGTCGGACCACCCCCATTTGTTGCACACGCAAAAAGGAAGGCAACGGGGGCTGGGACCGAGGCGGTTTTCCAGGCCCTTTCCTCGCATTTTCTTAGAGAGAGAGGTTCCTAGCGTTTTCAGAATGGGTTGGAAGGAGTAATGGGTAAACCATCTCTTACACAAACGTACCGGCGTGGTGCATAATAATAATAATAATAATAATAATAATAATAATAATAATAATAATAATAATGAGTGCGGGCGTTTTTCGGGACTGGAGAATTGGAGAGGAGGAGCCCGCCACCCCGCTCCGATTCTTCCAAGAAATAGGGCGAACCTTAGCCTCCAAGAATTCTCCTCCCACAGCCCTGGAACATTCACTTTTCAATTCCGGGAGGGGCGCGTGGTTAGGTTCCCTGGGCGCGCCTGGCGCTTTTCAGCTGGCTCGGAGAGTTTAAAAGGATCCGGAAGCGGTTTAGGCTTCCTCCACCACCCCGTCCTCCTCTCCAGCTCCCCGGCCTGGATTTCACAACTGATCCTCTCTTGCCCTCAAAGGTTTGAGCCGGACTTTGGCGAGCGGCCCGCCGGCCAGACAGCTCCTTCCAGCTCTCCTCTCTCAGAGGAGGAGGGATGCGAGGCTCCGCGCCTCCTGTCCTTGAGGACTCAGTTTCATCGCTTGCAAATCGACCGAACGGATCCGCTGCGCCCTTGCGCACAAAGTCTGCCACTTATTCGGGAAAAAGTCCTGTTGAACTTCGTGAGAGACAGACTCCCGCAAGAAATTGTTAAGAGGGGCGGGGAGCTCGGTTGCCAATACATCCTGTTGCCAGCCCCCGAGTCATCGTCATCATGTGGGGCTGGGCTGGGGGGTGAGGAAGCGGATTTTGACCCGACCAAAATAATCTCACGACAACAACAGCAAAGAAAGCGGCGGGGAAGCAAAATCAATATTTACGCGCACAATGGATGGCAGTCACCTAAATTTTACTCAGAGTAGACCCATTGAAATTAATGAACTTTGCTAATTTAGGTCCCTTAGTTTCAGCGAGAGTATTCCCAGTGAAGTCACTCGATATTTCTTTTTCCTGTCAAACTTTAGCAGTTCTTCCAAAGTGGGCACCTGCTTCAAATAACATCTTGAAGATTTTCAAACTGCACTAAAACTGCAGCTGGCCAGTTTGCCAGAAAACAGAAGGGTCTTTTCTAATCCTGGCGGAAGCAGCAACAGTTCTGATCCCCCACGGATTTCAAGGGCAGGAGTTGCTGGACTTTCAGGTGGATTTCGGCCTGATCTACTTTAACCCAGGAAAGCCACCAGAAGACACAGAGAGAGAGACTTTCAAGGAGAGCCATTCCCTGTCCCTCTATGCTGGGTTAGGAACCGGTGGAAAAGCAGATCAACCTTTTAATTTAGAGGTACGCGTTTTCAAGGCCAGGCCCTGAACTATATATAAAAAGCAAGAAGGAAGATCATGCCATTTGAGTGTGTACTAAATACCGTAATTTCCTCTCGCTGGTGCGTAATGCCGGCCGCTGCGTCCCCATCCAATACAGGGGTCTGGGATTGAAAGGGGAAGGATTTGCGAGGATAAATAAGAGCAAATGAACCCCCAGCAATTCTCCGTTTAGAAATGAATGGAAACTAAACTAAGTTGATTTGTGCCCGGCTGCCAGCAGAAGCCCAGGAGGAGAAGGGAGAGAAAGGGGAGGCGCTATCTCCTTGGAAGAGGGGTTTGGGGCGCAGAGTGAGCAGGGCATTCTGGATCGTGTCCTTGGGGCAGGGCGGTTGGGGGGGGCGAAATCCCTAGTCCGTTTCCTGTTCTCACATCCAGACAGAAAGTGAAGGAGAAGTGGAGGGAGGGATGGGGGTTCGCCTGCCGCCTCCTCACTGGTTCAAGGGAAAACAGCCCGACGGCGCTTCGTCTCTGCGAGATCTGCTTTCAGGCTGAAGTGGCCCTATGGGAGAAGAGAGTGAGATGCAGGAGCCCAGCAGGGAAAAGACAAGAGCTGCAGGGAGGGATGTGGCTTCTGTCCCCGCAACCTCCGCAGGTCAGAACCACGAAGGAAGAAGGAAGTAGCTTTTTTGAGCCTAAGCAGGACTTCTGAAAGGGCTGGGCGATATCTAAACATACGTAGTGGTGATGGGGAAATAATAATAATACAGTGGTACCTCGGGTTAAGTACTTAATTCGTTCCGGAGGTCCGTTCTTAACCTGAAACTGTTCTTAACCTGAAGCACCACTTTAGCTAATGGGGCCTCCCGCTGCCGCCGCACCGCCGGAGCCCGATTTCTGTTCTTATCCCGAAGCAAAGTTCTTAACCTGAAGCACTATTTCTGGGTTGGCGGAGTCTGTAACCTGAAGCGTATGTAACCTGAGGTACCACTGTAGTAATAATAAGACGAGCTCTGACCATGTAACATATACGGTAGTCAAAGGTGCCAACTTGAATAAAATATTGGAGAGGACAGGTAATTACGCCCCGCGTAATTGTTCACAAGACACGGCCCACGCACACCATTTGAATAAACTTGGGGGCAGCCCCCCCAAAAAAACATTTTAGTGGGTGGGGGCACGGGCGTAGCCAGGGGGTGCAGAGGGCAGCTGATCCCCAATCAAGTAGGTAAATAAAAATACAGTGGTACCTCGGGTTAAGAACTTAATTCGTTCCGGAGGTCCGTTCTTAACCTGAAACTGTTCTTAACCTGAAGCACCACTTTAGCAAATGGGGCCTCCCGCTGCTGCTGCGCCGCCGCCACGCGATTTCTGTTCTCATCCTGAAGCAAAGTTCTTAACCCGAGGTACTATTTCTGGGTTAGCGGAGTCTGTAACCTGAAGCGTCTGTAACCCGAGGTACCACGGTACTGACCAACTGCGTCGCAGATAACTCAGTTCTGCCCCCTAACATAAAGCCTGCCCCCCCCAAAAAAAATACTAGCTACGTCCGTAGGTGAGGGCCACAGGGACCTCGACCACTAGGAGGAGACTCCTATAATGGCAGCGGTGGAAGTAGTAATGCGACCCCTGCCCACTTCGAATTCTAGGAAGCCCCCTCCCTATGCGAGAGGAGAACCACCTCAGTCCGGGAGAAGTAGCGAAAGGACAAAGCGGAAGAAGTCGGAGACCTGTCGGGCTGAAAGGAAACACAGCTCTGTGAGACTGTGGTGGTGCGTGGAGAAATCACGCACGGACCCTGCGGCACCTCGGGGACCACGCGAGCAGATCGTGGAAGGAGCTCTGGCACCTGAGCCGAGGGGCTTCAGTCCGGGTGATGGGCCCCCCACGTTTTGTGGAAGCACCCAGAGCCAGTGTCACCACGCGAGGGTGAGCGAATTGCCTGGCCACAGATCCACCCAAGATCATTTCTATCTGGAGGCTGAAGTTTTGGATCAGCAGCCCAGTTCACCCGGAATAGTCGAGTTTAAAGTTCTTTAAAGACTTCTCAGCGCGTTCCTTCTACCCCTAAGCACACCTCAGGGTCTTTCATAGGCTAATATTTATTCCCCACATATTGAGGGTCTGATTGTAGGTGAGGGAAGGAGTCTATTTCGCACTGTGGGCTCTGAAATGGGAGCAGGGAACAGGGGCAGAGAGTGCGGTTCTTGCTGGAACTGATATTAGAGTTATTTTCAAGAGGGAACGGTGTAAACGCTTCTGCGCGCAGCAGGTATATATGACAGAAGCAGCTCGATGCCAATCGAATAAACGGATAGAGGCCAACGATTCTCAGTTCTGCTGAACACTCTGGGCCATAAGTCCACATAAACATATTTAGGGAAGTCACAGTGGTGCTAACACAATTCCAGTGAACACCCAGAACTGTTCTAAGCCGCCTTCACTTTTACACAGCTTTGCTGCCATCCTGAGGTGCTCTGTCCTTTTTTTTTTTTTTTTTTTTAGAAGTTCAGAAAGTTGAAAACCTAGAGAAGAGTTGGATTTGAGTTAAATGTTAAATCAAAAAATGAGACGGATAAGTTTTAACTTGACTTCAAGGATTCCACGTTTACAACTTGCCCGGGCATTGAGATTGCAGCTGGCAAGAGTCAGGTCCCTTTTCGTGGTGGGCCCCTAGACTATGGAGCGCTCTGCTTTCCGGGGCGCAGGTGACCGCTATGTTGCAGATTTTCGAATAGTTTAAAAAAATACACCACCTTTTAAAGTATTAAATTAAAACGCGCCTTTTCCTAACTACAGCTTTTTCTTGTCCAGTTGGTCTTTTAAATGATTGCTACTGTTGCTGCCTTTTTCAGATTTGTTTTTGTGTGTGTGCATACACACACAAACACACACACAGACAAACTTGTGGTGCTTTTATGATATTGTGAAGCACCTTGAGTGAGCCATGCCCCCCCAAAAATAGCATATCAATAAAGATACAATCACATAAAACGTGTTTGATTGGGTATGTTAATCTGAGAAGAGCATTGTTGTGGAGGGGGTGTCTTTATTATGTGTTTTGTGTTTTCATATTGTGTTTTTATGTTGTAACCTCCCTGAGACTTGCGGACATAGGGTGTCATACAAATAATAAAAATAAAAATAATAGTTTTGACAACGCCACAGGTTTACTGAGTTCCAATAAGGTTCAGTTAGATTTACTCCAAAGTAAGTGTGCCGAGAATTACGATAATCATTGGCAGATTAAGACTGCAGTCCCAAGTAAGTTAAGTCCCGTTGGACTCGGGAGGTTAAGGAGGAGACATGTTCAGGATTGCAAGGCGCATAAATCCTTTTCAATGCCGATTGCCTGGGGTGGTCTTTTAATTTGACTGACCATTTCTCTCCAGTAGAGAGAATTTATTTGGGGGAAACCGCCTGCGTTGTGCAGGAAGGCAGTAAGAAAGGCGGCTGCCAGAACCAGAGCCCCTTTCCCGGGCAGAGGGGAGGCAGCTCCGATTTGTCACCCACCACAACTCAGTCCTTCCAGAGCCTTCCTAGCCAAGTCAAGGGTCTCCCTTGAAGGGTCAGCTGGTTTTCTGCCCACCGACCCCTCTTAAAATCTGCTGTTACCAGCGACCTGTCGCGCAAGGTTCTCCTAAGGACCGTGAAGCGCTCTTGTCTTCTTCGCACTATAAATTCTGTGGAAGAACAAGAATAATGGTGATTTTCAAGTCCCGGTGGCGACGCGAAGAAAGAAACAAGAACGGGAAATGGAACCGAAGCCTTTATCTCTCTCCCTTTTGGCAACCCACGAGCCCTCTGGTTTTCTCATTCGTGGTTACAGACTTGCGCTTTTAAAAAGTTTGGTTAATGTTTGTTAAGTTGCCGTCGTCATCTTCCTGCCTGCTGTCGAGCAAGCCTCTTCTCATTCTCTCTCTCTCTCTCTCTCTCTCTCTCTCTCTCCGTTTCATTTCTGGTCAACGGGACCATCTGCCAAACCCACGGCTCTCTCCGACTCTGGCATCCAGAGAGCACCCGCCAACAGTCGGGGAATCGAGGCAGGCACCTTAAAAGGCGGGCTTTGAATTCAAGTTGCTCAGGATGCAACTCTCGCCCTTTCTTGCTTGCTTCTGTTTTATTTAATGAAATATAAACACTTTAATAAACTCCCTAAAGAATTCCAGCTTTCCTTTTTCCACTCCCGCGGATTAAGAATCGTGCTTGAGGCTACAGCCCTCTGCGCGCTTGGCCTGGGGGCAAGTCCCACGAAACGGGGTAGGGGGTCTTACTCCCCAATAAACGGGTAAAGGATGGGGCTAGCTATGCTTGCCCTGTCTCCCGACGACTGGCCAAGAAAGCGCTCCTTCCTCCCTCTCCAAGCCCGAGGAGAAAGTTGTGGAGCGACTCTGGGTGGCGGACAGGTGAGCTGGGGGGGTTGGCGAACCGACATCGGCTACTATGTGCAGTCAATGTTGCGGCGGATAGGCTCGCGCGCGCACCCAGGTGGGGTTCACACGTGCTCACAAATGCAGCTAAGCCCGTGTCTTGAGCGCCACTTCTGAACACACGTTTAGATCGCGGCGGCTCAGGAAGGGAAGAAGAAAGACCAGGGAGCGCTGGAAATTGACGCAGTTCTCAAATGTGCGGGAACCAGATCATCACCATAGAATTGTTAAATTGGAAGAGATCCTGAGGATCGTCTAGTCCAACCCCCTTGAGGTTTTCCTTCCTCGCCTGGTCCCGAAACCGGATCATGACTACCGGGTGGGATACAGCCTCATATTTGCTTTTTTTGCTTAACTTTATTAGCTCTGCGCTGGCTCTTGTTCAAAGTTTTCATTTCAGCAAAACGCTCTCAAAAACCGACCAAAATTTTGAAAACAGCAAATGCGACAGGATAAGAATAAGATAATTATAAAGCGGCGCTAAAAAGCACTCAGACAGCTCACTCGAGCACGGGAAAATCAAATGGGCGGAAAAGGAGATTTTGGGAGACAGGGCGCCACCGCGGAAAAGACCCTCTCGCCCAGTGCCTACCCACTGAACCGAGAAGGCGGGCTCCAGGCGGAGACCCTCTGGGGGTGCAAAGCGCGGGCAGGCGCGCCGGTGCGCAGGCATGTGAGACAATTTAAGTATAGTCCGATTTCCCAGTGCGTTTCGAACCTTCCATCCTTCAGTATATCTACACCACCCTCTCCGAGTGCTACTCTAACCGCGCTAGAGAGCGAGCCTGAATGTGGCCACTCACAACCATTCCACTCCGCCTGTTAGCCCCACCCTTGATGATCCGCTTTTTCACCGAGACGGCGAGAAAAGCGGTTCTAAACTAATCCTGACTACTCCATGAGGTTCTCTAATCCGCCTCGGGGGAGCGCTCGAGACCTCCCTCCAACAAAGGGGGCTAGTAGCCCAAGCACTCCCGGTCCTGGCCCGTTATTGGGTTGTCTGCATGAGGCTGGCCCGCGCGCGTGGACCCCCTTTCCACTCTGGCCTAAATGGTTTGCGGATCGGGCTAGCAGGCTTGTTGCTCCGACTTCACTTCGCCCCCTCCGCGCCCCCTCTCCATGTTTACCTCCCTGTATTGCCCGGTGGGACAGTACCCCCGTCCAACCACACCTCGCGCAATAGTCCCCTTTTCGGGACTTGTGGGTTACAAGTTGGAAATCGACCCGGATTGCTCCCAGAAAGAGGAAAAAGACGGGGGTGTCTATGGCGGATCAAACCCCATTTTTTTAAAGGAGTGACGATGCCTGCTCACCTTTTCATTCCCCGCCCCCCTTCTCTCGCGTTCCTCATTTCCCTGGGAACTTTTCTCCTCCGGAGTTAACTATTAACCGAGGCACAACGGGCAATTTTCTTGGGAATGTGAGCTATTTCCTTTACACTGCAGATAGATGGGGCGAGTGATTAATAGCAGATATATATTTCAAAGAGATCGCCGATGTTTTATGTTGAGCAGAGGGGGCGGGGAGAGATGCATCGCAAGAGGTCCCCGGAGAGATGCGTCTGTGCAAAAACGCGCAGGAAACCAACCCCAAATGACATTCTGCGTCTATATCTATCTTATCCATATGTTTTTAAAAGTTTAAACATTTCAATTAAGAGGAGTAATTTTCTACTTCGTCGTTGCAGTTGAAATTATAAGAATGTCGTGTGTATGATGGGTGGGAGTGGGGTTAGTTCCTATTTGTATAATGAAGGCTAGTATTGGCTCCCCTGGAAGTCTCCAGGAAGTTGAATGGTTTCTCCTGCGCTCACACCCGACGCCGGGCGCTTTTTATTCCATCTCCCGAAGAAGGGGCGCTCCTTTGCCTGCTTGGCTTTATTTCTCCGGCTGATCCCGGGCAAGGCAATTTTTTGGTCACTGGGCAATGAAGGGGTGCGCACTACCTGGTGCTTATAGGATCCGGAACAGGCACTGCCTGAAACGCAGAAGGAGCGGGATGTGAGCCAGCAAAATAACCCACCTCTTTCGAGGTGCTTTGCTCCTGCAGCCCGCGCAGGGTTAATTCCAAGCGGCGACTCTGAACGAGGGATGGCGCTGCGTTTGCGCTGCTCAGTGAGCTTGGCAAACCAGCCACCCAAGCCGCGCAGCGCTCCCCCGACCTTGGTTTTCTGGGAGAATCCAAGTTCTCCAAAGGGGCCGATCCACAACAGAGTTGCGCAGACCGAGGTCGGAGCTGGAGAAATCCTGCTGAAAACCAAAGCGGCTGAAATGAATCCAGTTGTGGATCGGGTTCAGAACCGCGCAGGTCGATCCTAAGCGAGCCCCGCTTGGTTTAACTGGGTTGCGGGGGTATTTCCTCGCCACTTCAGAGTAAGACTGCATAGGCTGTAGGGTGGCGCAGAAGTTGGAGAAGCTGTCCTTCTTAGGATGGGACGCAAAGCCTCCCCAACCTCTTTCCACGAATCCCATCGTGGTGGTGCCCTACACGTCATCTGCTTCTCCTCTTCCTCTTTCAGTCTTTTTTTTTGGGGGGGTGTCCTCTATTTCAGTCTCTAGCCTTCCTTTCTCTCCCCCCCCCCCTTGCCTCTTTCTTTCTGTTTCCCTCTGCGCCCTTTCTCCTCCCCCTTCCTCTTTCCTTCGACCCGCTCCTTCTTTTTTGCGCCCCCCCCCCCAAGACCACGACGGTGGCATATGAAGTTCTAAGTCTAACTGGCTGGTGTCAGGCAGTTCTCTCCCTCTCCCTCTCTCCCTCTAACTCCTAGGCAGCCTGGCGTGACGGATTAAACATCAACTAGTTAAATAAAAATTAATATCAAATGCTTCCTAACTTCTAATGTCATGTTGTTTATAACTAATGAACTGATTAGGGGATAAACACATCAGGAAGACGTTTCTGCTCCTCTGCTCTTCGCCAGAGACAGCAGCTTCGAGAGGCAGCGCTCCCCCCACCAACCCACCCACCCAATTGTCCCTGCCAGGGTTCTTTCTCCCCACATATAAAACGCCAGTGAGAGTGGCAGCTGGGGAGGGGGACAGGCTGCAGTGGCGGGGTGTGTGTGTTCCGAGGTGGGCTTGGGCGCTTAGCTGTGGACTCCAAGGTCCTCTCTTGGGGAGGAGGGGGGGTGTTTATATTGCCAATCCTCTCCCTGGCAGAGATGCGCCCACAGACTCGGAGAGGGCGGGGGGGAGAACCAGGGGAGAGGATCACCACTGTCTGGAGGCAAGCTCATGCCTGCGCTTGTTTGAAAGTTCCTTTGGCGATGGGTCACTCAACAAACGGACTATCCTGCAATTATTAACAAAGCGGTTCGGCTATATTCCACGTTTTCGTCCCGTCTCCCCACTCGATGCAAATCACACACACACCCCCCCAACTTGGCTTGCTGGTGGATGGTGGCACTGGAGGTGTCTTCTCGACCTCTTTCCCTTCGGTGTCCCCCCACCTCCTCGCGCTCCCCCCACCCCAAATTTGGCGCCCTGGCCCCCACCCCTCTTTCCCAGGAGCTCCTCATAGTTCCGGGAAGAAACCCCCCCGGCTTTTAAAACACTGTTTGTCCAGCCCGGCGTCGGTTTTGACAAGACCATAATAACAGGGGAAGCATTTTAAAACCAATTTAGCAAATGCAGAAATGTAATTTTAATGAAGAATCGATGAGCGAATGGTTCATTTTTCCTAGGGTACCTTGTTGGAGTTGAGAGACTTTCAATCAATGGGGGGCGGGGAGGCGGAGGGGGGAAAGGCGAGGAAGAATGGGCTCCCAGGCGCATCTGCTGCCGCCGCCGCGCCGCGCCTGCGCTCGCAATCCTGAACTGCAGAAGCAAGAGACAGGATTTGCCCAACAAACAAGCTTCGGAGCGCCGGTAAAGCTGACCGGCCATCAGATCTCGGGGGCTCGAAGGGGGCCACGCCATGGGCGTAGCCAGGCTTTTTGTCGGGCGGGGCAGGCCTTTTGTTGGGGGAGGGGATGCAGAACCTCAGCTAGCTATGTATATTTATGGATTTTTATTGATTTGGGAGGGGGCAGCTGCCCCTCCCTTGGCTACGCCCGCGGGCCACACTCTCTCCTTAGCGAGATTCCAAAGTACATAGGAGACATAGGGGCCGAGGGGTCTTCCGCCGCCCCCCGATAAAATCTTTGAGGGGGAGTCCACGCTCCCCCTGCGCCCCAAGTTGCTGGGCATTACCATTCAAATAGTGTGCGTGCACCGCGTCATGTGATCGATTATGCGGAGAAGGGCTTACCTGCCCCCCCCCCATATTTTATTCAAATTGGCACCACTGCCGACGGGGATGGGGAACCCGAGTTCAAGATCTCGTCTGAATCCGACCTAGATTGATCTTGGCATTTCGGGTGAGGGAGGAGAGCTTAGATGGCTGACTGTGGCTGCCAGCTTTTCAGACTGATCATTGAGAGCAATGGGTCTATAGGCGAGTCAGGGCAAGGCTCTAGCTGCCGTGTCCACACACCCCATACCTTCCTTAAAGTGGTTCTTGAGATCTTTAAATAATGGCAGCCGGCGCCCCGGCCCTCTCCGCTGCCGACAAAGTGAGTTGGCATCTTACTCTCTGGAGCTGGGCCTCACCACGCTTCGACTTGCGAGGGATTTTGGCAGCGATCCTCGGCCAGAAGCGCGCTCTCTCGCCACCATCCTGCACGTAGCTGCTGGACCACGGAGGGGAAGGCCTTGATTACCCAAGGTTGGGTTTGTGTTGGGTTTTCCCTCCTTGGGGGTTTTCCAAGCAGAAGCTGGATAACAGGCAGTGGCGTAGCGTGGGTTGTCAGCACCCGGGGCAAGGCAAGTAATTTGCACCCGCTAACCCGTGGATTTGCGCCCCCTAACCCTAACCCCCAGATGTTGCCGCCGGTGCGGCCGGCCCCCCCTGCACCCCCCACGCTACGCCACTGATAACAGGGTTTCTTTGCGCGCGGGGAGAGGGGGTGAGGAGGACACGAAGGGCGGTTCTCCAACTCTGGATTTCCTGAACGGAGTAGGAGGGTTGGGCTGGATGACCCACGGGGTCCCCATCCCCCACTCCTCCCCAGTGATCCTAAGGGATATCTGGTGAGGCTACCCAAAGGTGGTGACTGTTAGCCAGACGGTCTTTGAAGGCAGCCCTGTATCGGGAAGTTTGTAATGTTTTATTATGTTTTTATATGCGATGGAAGCCAGGTGGGCAGGGTAATAATAATAATAATAATAATAATAATAATAATAATAATAGGTAGGGTAGGGAAATGAGGTTCCCATCGCCAAGCTTCAGCAACGACCCTCTGGGGGTCCCAGGCACTCTGTACATGCCCTCGCCTCTCTCCACTTGCGACCGGGCCCCGAGGGCTAGCGGAGAGGAGCGCCTCTTGTCATCTTAAGAACGCGAGACAAAGTGTGCTTGCGCTGGCAATTTTTCTCCCCTCCTTTTTTAAGCTGGCTGAGGATCTGTGGAGCGGCATCTCCTTCTGCCAGGGTTTATTTATTTTTATTTTTTAATTCCCCGGGAAGGGGGGGGGTGAGTAGAGGAGCCCCTCTCCCTCCCCCTCTCTTTCCTTCTTCCTCTCCTTCCCTCCCTTTCTCGTTCTCTCGTTATCTAAACCGTTTAGCTTTGGGTGGTTGCTCCCAGATCTCCAAAGTGGGGCTGTGGGGTGGGGGGTGGGGGTAGCCGGCAAGACGGCCCAGCGAAGCGCTCGGCAGAGGAGCAGCGAACGCGAAAAGGCCGCGGCCGATCTGCTGGGCTGAGCCAAGCGGCCCAGGCAGGGAGACGCACCATTAGGCAAGGCAGGCATGGCTCACAGCTCCGGCGGGAGAGCAGGTAAAGGAAGGAGGGGTGGGGGAAAGAGGCGGTTGGCTAGGGCCCCTGGGCCCCGCTGAATATTCACAAGGCAGGCAGGCAGGCAGGCAGAGATCTTTCCCCACCACACCAGCATCCCGGTGTCAGCAGCAGGGGAAGGAAACCCCCCCCCCATCAGATATAGAGAGACTTGCTTGGCTCCAGGGAGCCTACAGGTGTGCGGCGAGCCGCGTCTGAAATCTGGTACTGCGGAGCCTTCCCTTCGGCGGCCCCCGAGTGCAATCAGGACTTTTACCCAATGAAATGGTCCTTTGGAAACTTCCTCTTCCCTGGTTGGTTCCCTGTGGCGCCGCTCTTCTCCAATTAACCTCCTGGTGCTTATCACGACTTCCCTCCCAGCTGAAATTGGCGTGCGCTCCGTTTGAAAGGAAGGAATAAAGTTTTGGTGTCAAATGGGGAAATTTAAGCCAGTGTCGAAGGTTTTGGATTTGGGGCCAAACTGGCCCCACTCTTGCTGTGGTCGCCTCGCCTGTGCTCGGGGTCTGCCAAACAGCAAACTACAAACTAATTTATGGAGCTCTCCTCCTGTTAATGTCCCGCGCAGGTACTTTCGCCCCCTCCGTTGTGGATCTAGCTGTCCGGGGAGCGCAGGGCGTCCCCTTAAGAGTGGGGGGGTGGCGGTGGGGGCTAAGTGAGTAGAGCTTTGGAAACTGAGGAGCTCACCCTATAGCTGCCACGTGTACACCCGGATCAAATCTTTGAAGAGCTTTCTGTGCCTTGGGGATGGTTGAGGGTTCACAAACCGATCTCCAAATGTTGCTTCAGTCTCATCCCTGCCTGGGCGCACAATCTGGGCTCCTGGTCCCGCAATCGCTGACACAGAGAGGCTTCAAGACTTATTGACTAATTATGAGTGAGGTGGGGGGGGCAGGAGTCTCTGCTACTGGGCCATTGAAGTCCTTGCTGGACTCAACAGAACCAAACCAACTGAGTCTTTTAAAAGAAAACAAACCAGGAGTCTTTTAAAAGAAAAAGGTCTATTTTCGCTAGTTATTCTAACGAAGTTTCTCTAAATCTAGGAAGCACTTTTATAGAGAGAGATTCTGTAAACATATCCGGCAATATAAGGAAGATGAAATGCATCCAATTAAAACATGCAATATGCGTTAGGGAATCTATAACTGATGGCATGTGAGTTTGCGAAGGGGGAACCTCAAAATGAATGAACTTTTCTGGTTCGATGCGGGCCTTAGGATGCATGATCACTGATCAAATAAAGTCAGGAACACATCAAACACTTAATACGCGTTAAGTGTACTGCTGTGTATTAATCGTGTGTTTCACACCTGCCACCTAAGAGAGAAGGCCCAGCCAATTTTCCAGTCTCCCACGCAATGATTCTCGGTAGAAAATCCCTCTTCTCCCTTCCCTCCCCCCGTTCGAAGTCCCCTCTGTTCCATTTCCCTTCTGTGTCTCTAAAAGATCTGCCCAAGTCCCTTTGCATCTGAGGTTTAAATAGGAAGATCAATAGAAAACAGTTGTAATGATCTAATTAATTATAGCAAAATTAAAAGCGAGTAGAAAATCAATCTCTGATGGTGTTGAAGATGGAATTAAATTGATAGTCCATCTGTTCACCTCCTAGACCGTATAAATTTGCAACCCAAGGACGGAGCTAATGGGATCAGGCTGCTCGAAATCTCCTCCTATCTCTCTCTCTCCCCCCCCCGCCCCCGTTCTTACTCCTTCATGAAGTTCAAACTTGCAGAATCAGAGCCTGCCACAACTTCTCCGCCAGACAGTTGCAAAATTAAACACAATATGAGGCAGTTCTGTGGCAGAGTCAAAGCAACAAGCAACAACAGCAGTGTGAAACTGGGAAACACTGGTGCAAACTGGGATTCTATCTCTCTCTCTCCTACCCTCCCTCTTCCTTCCGGTTTATCCAGAGAGGCCACTTCGTATCCTTTTATTGGCCACAACTCCCTCTTCCCAAATTCCTAAACAACCACGTTGGTTCTAATGTTCCACTGGCTCCTAAGCCCGCTGTTTTCGTATGCCACTTTTAGGGTAATCCATGGGGTTTGAACCAGCATGTAGCGGGTGGGTTGTGAGGCCTCGATATCCCCTTCCACACTACACAGCGGAGCTGCCTTTTTAAAAAGAGTGGCAGAATTAATCACAGTAATGAATTTGCACACTTGCTCGGAAGTAAAGCCCACGGAAGGGGATGGGAACTTCCGTTCGGGATCAGTCTGCGAAGCCATTCAATTCCGTACTGGTTGCACACACAAAAACCTGCCTAAATCCGAATATCGGCTTAATTAATGGGCCAAGTACCACGCAGGGAGGGGAGGTGGCGGAGGAACCCTAACAAATTGGCCTAAAACAATGGCGTCTAAGGTGCACATCTAGGCAATCTCGAGGTGCGCGCGCGTGCAAACACGTGTATTCCCCTTACACACACTCTCTCTTTGGAAATGGCATTCTCTATTCCACCCGAAGGCAGGGATTCCGTCCTTCCCAAGGCCGACCGCCCCCTCCCAAGGATTTTAGTGAGACCTTCTCCCAAGAGGGGTCGCAGACTTTAGGGAAGGGGTGGTCAGGTGGTCACCGACTGCCCGCCCGCCCTCCGGATCCCCCTCTCACCCCACCCACCCCTAATACCTACCCTCCTTCCGGGGAGAGGCTTCCTCCACCAACCGAGCCGGCCCGGTAGGTCCCTCTTAGGCCTTCTCGCCGTCCTTCCTCTCCCTTCCCGCAGCTAGAGCACCATCCGTTTTCCTAGGCTTTGCTTTGTTTCTCACGAACCAGGACTGAGAGCTAGGGAGAGAGAGAGACAGAAATCCCTCCTGTCGCCCCGCTGGTCCCTTTTAGAAAGCAGCCGGGCGAGGACTCTGGCTTGGATAGCTTTGCTAAATCAGAACCCAAAAAAACAGCAAATCGCAACAGCAACCTTTGCAGCTTGCTAGTTCTCTTCTTCCTCGCTTTAACCCCCAACCCAACCCACCGCGCCGTTCCCCACCTCTCCAAACTCCCTGCAATTTTCCCTAGAAAGCATGGCAAGGAGGCAAAGACTGACGTCTGGGGAACTCCCCACCCCCCGCACTCCGGCTCCTTTAGGGATGAAAAATGGAATATTTTTTTGTATTTGGGGGGGGGACAGCTGCAGAGCGCAGTGAAATTAACCGAACAGAAACTCTGCTTCTTCCCCCGGGTTTGGGGACGAGCAAAGTGCCGCGTAAGCCTTCGCGTAAAAACGCCAGCCCCGGTGGGTTTGCGGGGCCTTCCCGGTCCTGCGGTGTTTGTGTGGCGGGGGGTGTCCGCGGTCCCCTATGCGGAGACAGCAGAGGCAAGAAGGAACCCGATTCCACGGTGTGGAAAGCAGACTTTGCTGGAGCCCTTGAGCTGGAGCCTCTGCCCTCTCCCCTTTTAAAAATCCTGCCCATTTTAGAAGTGGGGCAAACGAGATTTCCAACCCTCAAAGCCGTGATTGCTCCGCTGGTTCCCCTCGAGCTTTAGCGCAGTGTTACCATTATCACCTAGGCCCAGAAGAAAACTCCTCTACATATACTGCTATATATATTTATTATATATATATATCTATGTATATATTAAAATACCTCTCCTTTGTCCTTTTCTGAACCCCACACAGAGACACGCGCGCGCGCGAGGAGGGCAGGCAGGCGCCCCGGAGCTCTGCTAATCCGTTTTATTAACTAATATATTCAAAAGGATGGCTTGGCCTATCGCGAAAGGCTGTTGCAGCCCTTCTTGTCGGTTGGGGCTCTTGCCTGGTCGGGCAAACGGTGAGCTGTCGTGGGCCCCTCGGTCGCTCCCCCTCCAGCCATCCCTCCGCCTGTGAAATACACGCACATTTTGACTGGATTATGCCCTGAAAGTTAGAGCAGCGCCAGGACTCCTGAAATTATAATCCATTCGGGACTTTTCTCCGCTTCCTCCCCACGAACTACCGCCGTCTTACCTGAAAATGTACGCGGAGGATTAGCGCAGGTGCCACGAGCTGCTTCTGAGCAGAAGAAGACGCGCGATCTTCTGAAAAGTTGGAGATCTATGCCGAAGTTTGTTGGGGTGTTGGGCAGAGAGAAATCGTGGGAGGTTTATTCTCTCTCTTTCTCCCTCTAAGGGAAAAGTGTGTCCAAAATTAACTAACCACCTCAGCAGCATCAGAGGGCGGCTATATTGAGAAAAGTTTGCAGAGAGGAAATCCTGAACTTCGCCGCCGCCGCCGCGTGGAAAGGGCTGCAGCGAAATCCATTAGGTCAGGATCACACGCAGAGGAAAGACTGGCCAGCGGCGAGGGGTGGGTTAGGGAGAGGCGTCTTTGCAAACCTCGGGGTCGGAGAAATCGGGGAGGCAGCTTGGGTGGGCCGGGAAGAGAGGCGATGCTGGAGAGCCCCGGCCAGGCCGCAGTTCAAAGACTGGGGAGCCCCTTTTTGCTCCTGCCTCTCTGGCCCCTTCGTTGCAGCATGGACCTCCCCCACGAGCCCATCCTTTTCCCAGCCGGTGCCGGCTGAACGTGGAGCGGAGGAACCCGAGTGTCTCCTCCCTTCCCTGCGTCCCGCAAGGCTCCCTTGCCTCCCTGCTACTCACCTGGGGCTCCCTTCGCATCGCTTTGGGCTGGGGTCTTTTGGGGGTGTTTGTTCGGAACAAGGAAAGGAGCTTTTTCTAAGAAGGTTTGGCTGCTCAGCTTTTGGAGCCGTTCGCAATTCTCATATGCCCTATTTAATGTTGCCCAGTTTCTCCTCTCCTCCCCCCCCCCTTTCTTTTTACACCATTTCAATTATTGTTATTATTAATTTTGATCTTGGATTTATATCTGCTCCTCCAGCCAAAAGCTTCCCGAAGCGGCTATACTTTTATTGGACTATGGTCTCAGATAACTTTAAAATCCTGCATTTGTTTAATTGCACAGAGAGGTCTTTGGGTGTGTGTGTGTGGTTTTTTTCTCCTGTTCGTTCGTTCGTTCGCCTCGTTCTCCTCTCCCTTTCCCCCTCCCCCTCCCCTTAATTTGTCCCTTTCGGGGACTCTCGTTCAATAATTCCCCTCACCCTTCCTCCTCCGGATTCCTCCCGATCCCTGCGTACGCACGCACACGCACGCACACGCACACACCATTAGCAATTCCTGCCAAAGTCGAGTGACTTGGACCGACACACTTTTTAATTAGACTTCAGATTTGAGGATTACCTGCTTTCAGATTTTACATAGAAGTATTAAACGGTGAGGGAAAGAAGGGAACAACAACACCCCTTTCCACCCCCTTATAGGAAAAAGATGGAAACTGTTCTCTTGCAAACGAAGAAACTTTCCCTGGTATTCGCCCTCCTAAGGCCCTGGCTGAGGCTGACTGCCCACCTGAAAGCGGAAGGATGAGGGTCAGAGACGGGGAGAGAGCCGCTGCGCCTTTTGGGGGGTTTATCTCCCTTCTCCCTCCAGACAAACTCAGCATTAAATCGCTATCCTCCTGGTTACCAAGGAATGAGGAAACGGCCACCTTTCCAAATTCTGGGTGGCATAGTGGTGTCCACACATAGATTGTCGTGTAGAGGTTAACTTTGTGTCTCACCACCGTTTTGTTTCCCGGGAGAGAGAAAACGCCTTTATTCAGCAAACAGAAATTGCTAAAAGTAACGATGCGCCGTTTGAAGTATTCGTAAGTTATTCAGATAATATGCATCGGCAATAACACTTAAAAAATAATGTCACAGTCATGGAAAGAACACCAGAAAATTAATAACAACATCGCAGGTGCCTTTATTCTATCTTATTCTATCGATAGAAATAATTTCATACGGGAACTGGCCAGTAACATGGAAACAATGGCCGTATCATGGATATATATATATATATATATATACACACACATATACACATACACACACACACATACATACATAATATGTATATAGAAAGAAAAAGAAAATGGGAATATTCTACTTTCTCATTAGCTAAGGAGTCTGCAGATAAACTCCTTGCCCTCTCGGCCTTCTAGGAACTGAATTCTTGTTTGTTTGGTGGAAGGGAGAAGTGCTCCCCCTTTTTCATGGATTTGAGGTGATGGGAATATAGTGCTCCCCCTTCTAATCCTCTCCTGTGGGGCTTTGTGAATTGCAGGCTCTCATCATTTCACTTTGGCCCTGCCTCTACTGGAATTACCCTTTCCAGGGACTTAATGGGCAAGCGCCAGGGTTTTCGCTGAGCCGCAGCAGTTTCCACCTATGTCCCCGTTTTTATGGGTGCATTATAGTTAGGGGGTTATATAAATGTTTTTGTCTGTGATCACTGTAAATCCTAACATTTGCAAAAGGCCCCAAGGCAAGCCAACCTTGGACCGAGGGAGGGAGAGCGAGGACGGAGCTGGGGGGGGGGGGGGAGAGAGGAAATCTCCCATTACTGCTGATTAAAAGGAGACTTTAATAAGCGCCTAATTCACTCATCGGGAGTTTTATGGAGAAATTAGAGAAGACAAAAATATCTCTGGCGGGGGTGGGGGCGGGAATCCCCGAGAAAGCCTGTTTCTGAGAGGGAAGCCAGGACAGAACCAGACCCCCCTCAAGCGCCTTAAGATCTAAGGCTGTCTAGGAGAAACCAGGTAACGTCTCCTGCCCAGCTTGCCCGCTGCATTCCCAGCCGTTTTCGCCACCACCAAATAAAGGAATGGAGATGGGCATTTTCTAGGCGAGAGGGGCGAGGCCACCAAATTACAGCCGCCTTGCATTTGCGGGCTGCGGGGGGAGCGTGTCCGTCTGCGCCCAAAGCCTCGCCAAGCGGTTGTTTACCAAAAGCAAGCCTCCCCTCTCCCCACCCCAGTTCCCCGCACAAGGGGCTCGCTTGCTTCCCCACATTTGCAGCTCCTCTCCGGACGCCCACCTGCTTTCCCGATGCATGCAACTGCAAAGGACGTTGCTTGCAGCAAGCAAGCAAGGAAGGAAGCGCTCGCGCATGGGTGCACCTTTTTCCGCCTTGTTTGGAGGGGTGGGTGGGCGTTAGTTGCTGGGTTTAACCCTTGAGTTTAAACTCTGAGCTTAAGCCCTGAGCTGGCCAGCCCCGCTGCAGAAAACACACACTCCTGAGCTGGCCTCCCCCTTCTTTCCAGCCGAGGCTGTAAAAAGGTCTCCGGCTTGTCTGGGTTTTGTGGCCAACGCTCCGTTGTAAAGAGGAGAGGTTAAAGTGTCGGTTGCCGAATAAAGAGCGGCGCACGTGGGCTTCTTAGCTTTGAGGGCAAACAAATGTAGCAAAGGGGGGAAGAAAGGAAGGCTGGAGGGTGGGGGAAGAGCCAACAACAGCCGGAGCAGCAGGAGGCCCGCAAGACTCGCCCCCCCCCTTCCCGCGCCTGCCTCTCCCTCCACCCTGTCCATTCATTTCCCCCTCTGCCCGGTGCCAAGGTGCCCACGCTAAGCCTAGCCTGACTGTATCCGTCAAGTCCCCCAGACATGGAACCCACCCAGGAGTCACAAAAGAGAAAGGGGTTGGGGGGGGGGAGAGAGAGGAGGGAAATGAGGGGGTCTTGGCTGGGAAAGAAGAAAGTAGCTTTAGGGGAAATGTGCCGTGGAGTGTGAAATTGCAGCCCATGGTGCTCCATATTGTACCAGAAGCTCTCTCTCTCTCAAAAAAAAGCCACGCCAACCCCTCCTCATCCTCCAACGTGACCACAGGGGCAAGGGGGGGGGGGGAGAGAAGAGACGGAGGATCCGGGCACCGGGAGGGGTGGTGGGGAGAAAGACGGACCAGGAAGCGGAGGGCAGCGCCAAGTCTCCGCTGAGGGCCCGATCCACCGCCAAGCACCCCTGAGTTGGGGAGTGGGCGCCTCGGAGCAATGCACAGCAACTTCTCAACATTCAGCTCATCCAGGGCTTCTCTGTGTATTTGCTCCAGTGTTTCCACAAGCGGCAAGTGAGCTTTTTTTAAAGCTCGGCATGCGGGACATATTAAATGTGCGGAAACGAAGCCCGTTTTAAATCCGGGTATAGCCCTGTAGCTGCTGCTGCTGCTGCTGTTTTTAACTCTGATTACCCCCTACCTGGCGCGCCGTGCATTTGGGGCGCGTGTGTGCCCGCTTGTGTACAGCCCCTCTCTCATGAATGATAGTCTTATCTCATGCATATGAGATAAATCGAGGCTTTCTCCCCTTAGATGACTGCCCAACGCCGTCTCCTTTTAGCAAGAAGAAATGAGCAAGAATTTGGGTTTATTGAATCAAACCGGGAACTGGAAAACGCGCGGTGTGCGCGTTTTGTAGACTAAACCCGTCCCGAAAGGGCAACAAGGTTTCTCTGCCTGTCAGCAAGGCCTGTTTGGAGGCCGGCAGGACCTCGCCGTGGTAGAAGGAGCAGACGGAGTCCAATCTGGTTTGGCAGGAAAATATTTGCGCCCCAAAGAAACGAGGAGGGAAATTGGTAGCAGTTACTTGTTAGTGGTGGCGGCGTGGTTTTGTATCAAGAAGGCAATGGGGGTCGAGGTGCAAATATACTATCTAGAGCTCCCTAGGTTAAGATAAACTTCATTGTGTTGCAGGCTCCCAGGGCGTGGGTGAGGTCTCTGAGGTGACCTTCGGGGAGCCTCGGTGTGTTGCAGGGGCTCGGATGCGATCAATAGGTTTGACTTGATCAGCTAAGGAGCCGGGGGAGGAGAGGGGCTAATGAAGTAAATGCAAAGATCACTATCTCCTCCGCTACTCCTCCAAAAGTTTGTGACGTTTCCCCCCCCCCCCTTTCCAAATTTCCGCAGAGGAGCGGTCGCCTCTTTTGAAGTGTAAATGTCCCGAGTTGGGAGGTGAGCGATGAATAGCGGGGACAGGAGACCCTCTTTGAAAAAGGAGAAAGAAGATTCATTTAAAGTAAAAAATGGGGAGAAGCAGCCAAGCCTGACAGGCCGCGAGCGGGACTTGGGGAGTTTTCCCAAAGATAACAGAGAGGGGGTGGTGGAAGGGAGGGGAGGGGGGGTTCTTTATAGTTATTGAAATCCAGTCCTTCCATCTGTTTGGGGAAGGAAGAAGGGGAAACGGTTTCAGGGATCCTACTTGAGGAACAACCAACCCCCTCAGGCTGATAGGGATTGTTGTGTGGATTTGATTGTTGACAAAGCAATTCCTCCAGGAAGTCTTGCTCGGAGAGGGGCAGAGGGTGACACTTCGGATGTGCCGTGAGATTAGAGGCTCTCTCTAACAACTCTTTGGATGCCCGGAGAGCACAACTGATATGCCTATTCACAGATAAAGATGGCAACCGCAGCGATCTGTTTGTTTTCAGGGCCGTAAATATACACATATATAATATGGTTCTCGCGCTGGGATGTTTTATAAGACCTACGGCTGCAGTTAAAACAACATTCTATATCTATATGGGATTTGGTGGCATCTGCGGCTCTGCACGACCTTCTTGCAGCCGCTTCGCTTCTCTCTTGTTGGGGAGCCCGTCACTCCGTGGAGAAGGCAACGTGGGGACGCCTTTTCTCCAGGTTTGCATTTTTGCACCTGCCCACTTTCCACCCAAGCATTGGGCTCTGGGTGGGAGAGGCTTTTTTCCCCCCTCCTCCTGCTGTAGAACCTCGATAAGGAACAGGCCCACCTCCCCCGCTTCCACTGCCTCGTTCCCACAATCAGAACTATTGTCTCCTAAATATAGGGTCAGCCTATAAACCTGCTGGAAGACAGAATGAACTCCCCTGTGCGCTAATGACGAGGCGGGGAGGGCGGCGAGGGCCTTGCGGGGAGAGGCAAACAATAACCTCCTAGGAACAGATGCACCCCCCCCGGGGGTGCTGCGAAGGAAAGAGCATGGGGGGGGGGTTACAAAATGGGTCGGCTGGGCCTAAGTCACCGCTGTTAGTTGATGTCCGAAGTGGGGTTTATACTTCATGGGTTGTGGCCTGCTTCTTGCAGATGAAATATGTCTGGAAGAAATAGCACGAAAATACCAGAAACTACCTTGTTTCATTTCCAGTAAAAAGGTGTGTGTGGATATTCGGTATAATTTAAATAAATTCTCTGCGCCTTTTCTGGATCCCTTCCCGATACAGTCGGGTGTGTGTGTGTGTGTGTTTGTGTGTGTGTGCAGCAACTCCTGGGGGGGGGGGGAGGGGAGAGATTAAGTTAAAATCCGGTTACTTTGAAACTTTTCCCTAGGTCTGGCGATGGAAGCTGCGCAGAAAGCAAACCGCGGAGCGCCATCTACAGGCGCAACCGGGAAAGGGGATTTCAGCGCCTTCCCCTTTCTCTGTATTCGTTCCGGATTTGCTTCAGAGCAAATCATGTTTTCCACCTGTATTCTGAGCAGGGTCCCAGGCACACTAGCACAGCCTACCTCTGCCATCACCCAGGCTCCAGCTCCACCCTGGTCGGGAGCGGCGAGGGAGGCATTCCTTCTTTGATCTACAGCTTCGGCTGCTCTCCTCAAAGGAGTTGGAAAAAGTCTGAGGTGGGGGGAGGAAATTCAGTCTGGGATCGAGGTGGAGTGGGGGGAGGCGAACAGCACAATATCCAACGGCTGGGAGGGGTGCAACAAAGGCCGTGGGGTGGCGAGGAGAGGCAGCGTGCGTAATAAAATAATATATTGCATTGCCGGTACAAAAATTATAGGCGAACTCCAAAAATATTATATTGGATATGGCCATAATTAACCAACGACTCCCACGGCCCAGTTATTCGAATTTTAAGCCTACTTATTCCCATCGATCACAAGAGCGTTGTGGGCATATTAGAACTGCCCTCGAACCATTTCCTAGGATAGGCCCGTGGCAAACCGATCTCTGATCCAGTGAAGGAGAAGGACGAGAATTTGGCGCGGGCACTTTCTCTGCTGTGTGACGCGGGCGAGGAGAGTCCTCAGAAAACCCGTCCAGCGATTTTTGTTTTTGAAAAATAATAATAATTAAAGCCGCCGAACACACAAGCGGGCCGAAAATGTCCAGAAAAATAAAGAGAGAGGCGCTTTTGTAAACACAGAGCGGGAAAAGAGACGAAGAGAAAAGGGAGAGAACATCAGCTTTAAGTGCCAATTTGATTTATGAGATGGAGGAAAATATTTCATCAAGGAGATCCTTGGCTTAACTGGTTATTAAACAAAGAGGTTAGTTTGTGACAGATAAGCGGAGAGGTGGGAAGGATGGATCAAAAAAGGCAGAGGAAGACGGAGCGGCGCTTCGCCTAATGATACAAGCCGAGGAAGGCAACAAAAACCCGAGCTAATATTCACATCTGTCTGTTTATTAATCTCAGGTTGGTTCCCGACTCTCTTTCGTCAGTTTCCTGCGCGTGTTTTCTGATTCCACCTCTTTCAGTTTTTACCAGTTTTTGAAATCCATATACTAATACATATCGTACAAAAAAAAATAATAAAGAAAAATTAAAAGTTTAAAATGAAAACGGGAGAGGAAAAATAAGAGACAGGGTCATTAAGTCATAACACACACGCGCGCTGTTTTAAAATTCTGTTTCTAATGGAACGAAATGAAAATGCGGGCAGAGGTACAAAAATCTGGGACGTTTGAAACAAGCCCCACGAAGGCGGAAATACCCAACATATTTACTTGGAAGCAAGCCCCATTGGAATCAGTGGGGCTTGCCTCCGAGTAAACGTGGTTGGGACTGGAAAATGACTGACAGCTACCGCAAAAAAGTGTTTTCCATCTCCTCCCTATGCCAGATTTTTCTTACGCCAGAGTTCGAGGCGTTTTTAAACTGAATTCCCCGCAGGCCCTTCACACAGCTGGTTCACACGACCCTCCCGATGCCCAGATTAATCCCCGGGACCTCGAGGGCCTCGTCCCCAATCGCTCAGGTCTGCGGGTGGGGGATTGGGGTGGACAAGTGCCTGCTGGCTTTGCTGGCCGCAGCCCCGACCTCCAGGCCACTCGAGGGGGAGCGCGCCGAGTTCCAGCGATTTAAGCCGAGGCCGCTTCGCTGCCCGGGCGGCCCCCGCGCCTCCAGATCCGACCCTTTCGCCTGCGTTTGACTGAGGGGCAAACCGGGAGGGAGGGCGCGCGCTTAGGCGCGCGCGCAAAAGTCGATCCTCGCCTTCGATTCGGCTCCAGCAGCTGAGATTTCTGGAGGCGGAAGGCCTCCCACATTAAAACAAATAATGGCGGCGGGGGAAGTGTTTTCGGGGGGGGGGGGGCACATTTACATCTACATCGGCAGGCTTCCAACGCGCGTAAAATACGAAAGTAGACCCCTTCATCATCCCATGGCGTGGGAGAGGGAAGAAAACAAAGCCGCGAGGACTCTCTGCGCCCGCGGACTTGCCAAGGTGCTACCCAACAGTTGATGCCCCCTGCGAGTTTCGTGGCCCTTCCCGGATCCCCCGATCGCCCAACCAACCAATCAACCACTCCGCGCCTTCCCTATACCTCGGCGGTTTTGGTCCTCTCCCCTCTCCCTGGTCTTCTGGATCTTCTCCCCTCCCCCGCGCCGGCACCCACACACAGATATATTTATTTGTTGGTACGTATTTTATTTTTATTTTTGAGGGGGTGCGTTTTTCGCTTTGGCGGTGACAGAGCGCCGGACCTTCCTCGCCGGGTCTCCGGCGCTGCGTGTTGGCGAATCCGAGAGTGTTGGAATCTATTGCCTTTGTCTGACAAGCCATCCATCTCTCTCTCTCTCTCTCTCTCTCTCTCTCTCTCTCTCTCTGTGTGTGTGTGTGTGTGTGTGTGCCCGGCGAAAAAGGGAGGGCGAGAGCGAGAGGGGAGGGGGCGGAGGTGTGTGCGAGGGAGAGGGATAGCGAGAGAGAGAGTGTGTGTGTGTGTACGGAGAGGGGGGAGTCCGGGGTGAGATCTGGAGGGGGGTTTGCCGCTTTTAGAGAGGCGCACACCGGCGACGGCAGCTCCATTCTCCAGGCAAAGCTCGTGGCAAGCACATCCCACCTTGTGCAAAAAAGAAAAAAAAAAAGAGACGGGGGGAGGAGAGAGAGAGAGGAGAGGGAGGGAGGCGACAAGGAAGGAGGGAGCGAGCGAGCGAGCCAGGGGGGAAAAAGTCTGGAAGGACCAGGAGGAGCCGGGTTTCCTCCTTCGCCCTCCGCCTAGGGAACCCGGAGCAGCGGAGTCAGAAGCAGATCCTCGACGGCGGAGAGAAGAAGCGCCTGCCTGGGTGACCCACCGGCCCATCGCTCCCGGATTTGCCGCCGTGCCGTCGAACGAACTTGGCAGAAGCGAACTCCGCGGCGCCGGCGACTTGGAGAGCCGAGCGCGACGCTGCTGCGCTGCGCCGGCCCGACGGGGCCCCCGCCATGCCGTGCACCTGTCCTTGCTCCGGGTGGGGATCGTGAGCGCCGCCGAGGAAGGAAAGTTCCCTTGGCCCTCCGCCGGCCCAGGACCGGCAGCGAGGGAAGAAGGGCGACCCGGGGGGCGGCGCCACCACCGCCGCCGCCGCCGCTTCGGCTTCTCCATCTTCTGCTCCTAGTCCAGGCCGTCGCCCGGCTCCCCGTCGGCGCGCCGAGCCGGCTCCCCGTCCGCTCCGCCGCGCCTCCGGCCCGATTCTCCCCCAAGTGCCGAAGTTGACTCTGCGCGGCGACACGGCGGCGTCAGCCGACTTCTTCCCCTTCCTCTGCCTCCCCATGGATATGCACTGCAAAGCAGACCCCTTCTCCGCGATGCACCGTGAGTACCGGCAGCAGCCCTCGGCGCCGCCGCCGCCTCCTCCTCTCCTCTCCCTCCGCACCTGAGAGTCCCTTCCCCGCTTGCCATCTCCGCCGGCTGGAAGGTGAAGCAGGAAAAAGGCCGGGCAGCCCTGGCACCCCTTCCACTTTCTAGTGGACTGCGGGGTGGGGGGGTGGGGAGAGGTTTTAGAAGGGACCCCCTCACCCCAAACTCCCTTTCCATAGAGCCAAATCTTTGAAATAGTTCGGAGGAGTTCTGGACTTTAAAAAATGCAACCTAGGGCTTCAGTTAGGCAGGAGAAAAGCACGTAGAATATAATGAAATTATAATTGGATAGGAACATAATGTAGTGTGCTTATAAGACGTCGGTATAAATCTATATACTGCCTTTCCCCTTAGATTTTGCATTATCTGATTTGTAATCATTAAACGGGGGTCAGGAGCGGAAATGCCAGCCTTGGCGTAAGCTGAGAGCGCTTCCTTTAAAATAAGGATTTTAAAGGCCTTTCTGTTCGATTTGATTTGCCTTCTCTGAAGTTTTGTGCGTTGAGCTTTCCGTTTGCCACATCCACCCCCCCCCCCGCCGCCCCAAATCCTCGGCCTCTTTTAAATGCATCCATGTCTGACGCGGAGGGGCAGAGGATCCCCGAATTGTTTCTCTCTCAATCCATTTCCCGAGGAGCAAAACCCAGAAATCAAGCTGGCTCTTGCTTCTTATTGTCGCGGCTCACCGTCGCCTTGCCTAACACTTTTTATTTAAAAGGAAATTGCGGAGAAACAATTCTGTTTAAAACAAAACAAAAAGCAACAACGTTCAGTTGAAACCAGAGAGGGGAGACTGAGAGAGTCAGTAAATGAATAATTAACAGCAATCCCTAACTTTTGACATCCTTAACTTTCAAGCATATGCCCTACACAAAAATCACGCTTAAAAAAGACACAAAGGAGGGGGAAATAATGTGTTAGGAGTTAAAACGTATTTTGGGACTAGGAAATCGGGCGAAAAGGACCGATGTTCCAACCAATAAATACCTTTAAAAAAAAAAACCAAAACCGACCGTTGTCTATATTTTTCGCATTTTTTGACATTTCGTGTCAATCACCTGCCTCTTATAAAAGCAAAACTGAAATGATTCCAGCTGCAGTTTGATGTAGGAATGTTTTAACAGGCCGAATCCCACATTAGGTATATCTAGAACCATTTAAAATTAAACAACGTGGCTCATCGGAAGGTTTAATTCCCTCCTGCAAATGCGGGGTTGTTGTTTTTTTGTTTCTTGGAAACGGGGTGAATTTCGTACCCCCACAACCTCTTCTGACTTGCTCCGGGTAGAAGCGTGCGCCATTCAACGAGCGCCCTGCGTTACAAAGGGACGGCCGGAGCACGAAAAGCGAGAAACAGCCGTAGGAAAGGAGAAAAAAATAAAATAAATACAGGCTCTAACCCCGAAGGAAGTGAATTCAGAACTTGGGCTGGTGTGTGGCTGGGGAGACGCAGGTGCAATAATCTGAATTATTAATCCCTTAATCTTTTTTGCATCTGTTGCCTTTTAATACTCTGTAATGCGAGTTATCAAAGGTGCCCTGAATTATTCAGGAATGAGGTGCTGCAGAAATTGCCTGCTTGGTAACTTTAGAGGCAACATCTGCAGAAGGTGACCCAGACAAATGAAGGAAACAAACAGATACAGAGTGAGAAAGAGAGGCCGGTCAACGCCATTCCACCTGCAAAAATTAAAAAAATAAAGAGAGACAGTGAAAAGTGTGCGGTGGATGCTCTGCAGGTTGTGGGGGGGGCCGGGGAGGTTGCAGGAAGACGACCTGAAATCCCCTCTTAATTTCACGAAAACAAAGCCGTGGCAGTGGTTGGGGAGCGGCGGCGCGGAGTGCATTTCTGTGCAACCTCCCCGCCAGTAAATAGGATGTAAGCGGGCTTTAGAAGCCGAGCATCCTGGAAGGTGCTTGGCGAAGAGGTGAAAAAACTCTATTTGCGAGAAAGGACTGGGATCGATCGCAGGGGCAATGAGAGTTTCCACTAAGTTCAGAGCCAATAAGTCAGTGTCACTGAGTACCGAGGAGGGTGGGAGCTCGGCAAAAATACAAACAGATCATTTTTCAGTAAGCTTGGGGAGGAAAAAAACACCAAAGACTTAAGATCTCTTTTTTCCCTTCCTTCCTACCTCGCCCAGGCAGCAGCAGCAAAGGTTAGGTCCGTTGTGTGCGAGTTAAATGCAGCGCGAGGAAAGCGCTCTATTCACCTTGTGGGTGTAATCACTCCAGGGACCTCTTGACACTTAACATCGCTCCGGTACCTATTCCAGTTAAACACCGGAGAGGAGGCTTCAAGCAGCTCCCCAGTCCACGGCAGGTTCCGCCTGGGCTGGAGCGCCTGAAAGGGAAATATTTCGGCTTAAGTGAGTTGCGGATCGAGGCGCAAGGGAGAAGGGACCGCGGGGAAAGGCTTATAAACAACAACGGGGGGGGGGGGGAGGTTTCTCTTAGAGCCTTTTGGCGCTGTCCAAAACATCCAAACCCCCACAGATTATTGTGGCAAACGCTGGATTAAAATCCGCTCCGTGAAATTCCTGCGTCGAGGACAGCAGGGATAGACCCCTGCCCCGCTGGATTTAGCTAAATTATAAATTATTAGACTGCTGCAAAAGCAGCTCAGGTCTGGGAGAGTGTCTGAGGCGGGGAGGATAAAGAGGAATACATAAAAAGATATATGGCTTAAATAAAAAAGAAAACAATGCGCACCCGAAGCTGGTGTAAATTATTATTCCTCTGGAAAATAATTCCGCATAATGGGAGAAATTATGCTGAAAAGCAAAGAAAGGAAAAGGAAAGATATAAAATGTTAGTGAGGGGGGAGAAGAAAAAAAGACGGACTCCTTCGTTCTATTTTGATACCAGCGTCTATGTAGCAAATTTAGCAATAATTTTGCTATGAAACAATTGAGCGGCCCCTCAGAAAGAAGTAGGATTTCGCCCGTGTCAGAGGATCGAGCCCGGCCTGTTTGGAAACTTGAGCGGAGCCGAGTGGAAATATAAATTGAGGGAAGAAAAGAGAGAGAAAAGGAGGGGAGAATTTGAGGAGACCTTCCTCCCGAACAGAGATTTTGGTTTCCGGTGGGAACGGCCAGGTCAATCACCTGCCACCCTCCCTAGGGTGGGAAAGACCCTAAAAAAAACCACAGGGGAGCCCCCAGCCCAGTTGGGCGCCAGGAGAAGTCTCCCTTCCCCGCGGGGGTCGAATCCTGCCTGCCTGCCTGCCTGGCTTCCCACCCCACCCCTTCCCCTGTCATTGGCGACTTGTCCGGCTTAACTGCCCCGACTAATGTTTTTCTCCCTTTCCCCTCCTTCCCCTCCCCTCTCCTGCCCTCCCTTCCCCACCCCCGGTGTGCGTGGGTCTTCGCTGGTGTGTGCGTGTTTCTTCTCTCTCCCCAGCAGGGCACGGGGGTGTCAACCAGCTCGGGGGGGTGTTTGTGAACGGCAGGCCCCTGCCGGACGTGGTGAGGCAAAGGATCGTGGAGCTGGCTCACCAGGGGGTGCGACCCTGCGACATCTCCCGGCAGCTGCGGGTCAGCCACGGCTGCGTCAGCAAGATTCTGGGCAGGTAAGGCCCGGGCGCGCGTGGGGAGGGCAAGCGCCGCCAGGGGCGGGGAGGGGGAGAGAGAGAGAGGCGCCTCGGTTGCCCCTTGGCACAGTCTCGGTGTGGACCTGGAAGCGGAGCCCTAGACCCCGGGGGCGAAGGGAGGCCCGGCTCGTCGGCGCTGCGCACCCGCCACCCAGCACCCACGCTCCTCTCTTGCTTTCTTTTGTCTGGCACTATCTTAAAACAGGGACCTGCTGTGGGTTCGGAAAGAGGGGGAAAAGCCCACCAAGCAAAGAAACAAAGCGATTGCAACCCAATTTGCTGTGAGACCAACCTGCAAGTCTCCCCTCCCCGCCTCCTCCTCCTCCCAGCTAAGACAGGCCGGGCCCTACTTTCTCTCCACCCCCAGGTCAGCAGGAACCAGCAGGCCGGCAGGCTGCCTCTCTCTCTCTCTTCTCCTCCTCTCTCTCTCTTTTTCTTCCTTCTCTCTCCCCCCCCCCCCTCCGCCAAGTAGATGTCACCGCCCTACAGCAGAGCTCAGCTCAGAGGGGGAGTGGGGAGAAGGCGGGGGGGGGCAGCTGAGCCGAGTGCATGCCAGGGAGGGGGCTGGAGGGGGGGTCCAAAAAAATGTAGATTTTCCACTATCACCCCGCTTTCTTTGCAAAGGATTTGCAAAGGGATTAGCATTTGCCCAGCGAAGGGCAGAGAGAGAGAAAGAGAAAGAGAGAGAGAGACAGAGAGAGAGAGAGAGAGAAAAAGATGCGTCTGGGTTTTTTAGGGGGTGGGGGAGACCCGGGACCAAGCGCTGGGGAGGAAATTGGAGTCGAGGAAATCCCACTTAAAAAACCCCACAACTCTCAGTTTTCCCCTCCCCCACGGTTAAGTGTGTCTAGCTAACTTCTCCTGGTTGTAGGTTGGCATGGGGAGGGGGGAGTGTTGTGGCCAGGGTGCCCCCGGCCTCTGCATCGTCCTGCCCCGCCGAATCAGGCGTTACGCGCGCCAAGGGCCTGTGGAAAATTGGGGGGGGGTGTTTCCGGGGGCTGACTCCAGGCAAGGCGGACCCCGCAGCCCCAGGACGGGATGCGAGAGTGGGGTTTCCCTTGCAGATCCGCGCGGGGGGGGGGGGGCGCGGGAATGCGGGGTCCAAAAATCGCCTCCCCAACCCGTTGGTTTGTGTGCACGTGTTCTGGAGCGGCGGTGGGCGCGGGGTGCGTGGATGGAGGCTTCCCTGCAAGGCTCCGGGGCTCAGCTTTGAACCTCGCTCTGCGCTTGCAGGTACTACGAGACCGGGAGCATCAAGCCGGGCGTGATCGGAGGCTCTAAGCCCAAAGTGGCGACCCCCAAAGTAGTGGATAAAATCGCCGAGTACAAGAGGCAAAACCCCACCATGTTCGCTTGGGAGATCCGGGACCGGCTACTGGCCGAGGGCATCTGCGACAACGACACCGTCCCCAGCGTGTCCTCCATCAACCGGTGAGTCGCACACACCGGCGCCTCCTGCGCCCCCCAGCCTCTGAGCGCCACCGGGTTGCTTTCCTGGCGGGACACCCAGCCCGCCTTCTCCCCCCACCCCGCCCTTGTCCCTAGAGGCCCTGAAGACCCCTGCCCACCCCAACAGACGCTTCCTCTCTTCTTCTCTGAGTCCTCTCTCTCTGTGTGCCTGTCTCTCCCTCGCTCACACTTCGTCTGAAAGGACAAAAAAAAGAGGTCTCCATCCTAACTAATGGAGCCACTCCAGTTTCCGGGCGCGCGTGAGAGCTTCTGGACCGCTTCTGTATCTGCTTTAGGGCGTGCCCGTGGGGCTCCGACGGCTTGTCTTGGTTCGCCGGGGCAGATTTTCGAAAGGAGGTGGTTATGGGGCTAACGAAATGTAGGGTGGCGACGCGGGTAGGGGGAGCAGGGAGCTGGGTCCGCGGCGCATCTCCCCAACCGTTGTTTCGGCGCGCAATTGGCGACCGGGTTGTTGGGGAAAAGAGGAGATTGACGCGCTCATAGTATCTTTGCCTCCCTGGGAAAGACGGGCGCTTTCTCTCCGGTTAAACCTCTAAAAACATGAAAAGCTCCTATATTGTGGGGACGATTGCCGTGCCGTTCAAATACCAGATGGTGATTTGTCTTAAACAGTCTTAACTTCTACTACTACTACTTCTTTTCCTCCCCCTCAGATAAGAGGCCTTTCTTTCCCCCTCCCCCGGGCAATGACGCTTCCTTTTGGAGGAAGAAAGAGCCCTCGCACCTTTTCGAGCCCCTCGGGAGTTGGAGAAACTTCTGAAAGGAAGATTCGCTTAGGTCAAGGGTTACAAACAGTTGTGTGCTTGCCTGCGCGCAGGCGCCTCTGCCTGCGCTCTGTGTGCGTCTCACGCGTATTTTTCGCTATCTCGATTTTAGTTTGGCAGCTTTCTAAACATCTTATTTCGTGTTCCCTGCTGATGTGTGCCTTTCTTTCTTTCCTTCCCAAGTTTCTGGATATATCATAGGGGTGGCGCCCCATTTGTGTGAGTGTGTGCCCTACAAAGTGGTCAGAGAGTAATACCAGCCTTGTACATTTCACTGTGCCTTCTTCCAAAGCAGGTTGTCTGCCTGTCTTTCCACCTATAGATAACTAAATAAATAGAAGACAGATACCCCTGTGATAAGATCCAGTGCTGGTGTTGAGACAACAATGTAGCAGAATCAACTAGAGAGCAATATATCCCCTGTGCTTTCAAACACAACACAGTAGGACAATTTGCACACCTGCAAAAGGCAGAACACAGACTGAAAACCGTAAATACCCTCCTTCAAAGAGAGACACTCCACTATTCCATGTGCTGACGTTGGGAAGACAAAAATCATGGGCGAGGTGATCTGGAGACTGTGATTTAGATAGGCACACACACTATTGGTTGTGTTTGAAAGAGGAAAGTGGGATTGAAGGACTTCAACGTTCTGTTGTCATCAGTTACAAAGGAATTAATGCCGGCTACATATCTGAGCGGATTTTTAGACTTACCTGTATTTGTGGCTCCCTTATACCTAGCATGTTAAGAATGCATGTAAAGAAAAGAAAACTCTAAATGGATGTGTTTCGAAACATACAGATTGAGATGCAAGAGTATTTTCTGCCACAAACTGCAGAATGGGGCAGCTGCTGCAAATATCAGAGATATGAATCTCCATGTAGGAAAAAGTAATATAGAAAGTCGCCCCACAGAGACAGTTGTATCCAGATGGACACAATGGTCTAGCATCCATCTCTACAGCTGCTTGGCTAAATAGTTAATCACGAAATACATAGAAAATGTAGCCAATTACATTTTTTTAAAAAGAAGTCGTTCTCACCAATAGGAATGGGGGGGGGGATGCTTTTTTAATTTATGTGGTTTCCATAGAAGATTTGTCAAAGTTCTAATGGCCAGGAGGCATTTCCCCCCCAAGTTGGCATCTTCGATCAATGGCTTCTAATATTTTTGAAAATGATATGGAATTATCCCAAATCATCTCAAAACAGCAGGTAAAATTAACTTGGAGAATGTACCTTGGCTAAAAAAGATCCCCCCAAACACACTGTCTCTGTAATATACTGCAAGGCTATCCCAGGAAATTGTCCCTGTGTGTGCCATCTGTATTAAAATGGTTATTAAGTTATGAACAGAGTAACATAATACTGATTGGCTAATTATACACCCTCCTTTTGAAAAATCCCAGATTCTACCGTCTCTGTCCGGGACTGAAATAATAACACTTTGACATTCAGGTACCTTTTTGGAAGCAGCTGTAGAAGGGCAGTCAGGAGAGAGAATAACTCAGCACCTCAAAATTGCAGGGAGGGAGTTTCATTTTATTCGGGGTTTGTTCCCTCCTGAGAGCAGCACACTTTTCTTGGCTAGTGCAGAAAACCTGCTCTTGGCGGCTCTGACACATGTAACTATCAGGCAACCATCCTAGTTTGGTGGTGGTAGAATCTGTCTTTAGGGAATCAAGCAGTTTTTGCATGAGGATGTGATGTGCAAAAAGCGAGGGGCGGCGGTGTTTAAAGACCACACCCCGTAGAACACACAGAATCTGGTTTCTTAGCCGTAGCAACCCCCCCATCCCAAGCCCCACATTTGTGCACTGTTTATCTTTGTGTACAATATGCACACGGTCTTCTGCTTTGGCTGCTTTTCTGGATCAGGACTATTAGATTTCACCCCCTGGTTGCTGAACGAAAAGGTCAGTTCCGAGTTTAGGTAGCTCTGAGTTTACCTTTAAATATTGACTAGATGGCAACTTACCAGAGGAGCAAGGACCTTCCAGGGGCAATTGCAGCAGCTGATGTTAGGCATGTGGGAATAGAATGAGTAAATTCCACAAATGGTTGTGTACGCACAAGCCCAGGGCATCGCCTTGAGACTCAGGCACTTCTTAGATCCAGCTGGTATCCATTTAACTGGGAGACCTTAATTTGCTCGGTCTGCCCCAAAAATGAAGTTAAATGTGTCCACACAAGCAGCATTTGGTATCGTAAGGTCTGATCATACTCTTGGCAAATATTCCCCCAGAAACATGGTAAATATGATTGCACCCATTGGGTCCTGAGAGATCTCTCAACCTTCTGAAATTCAGTTTTGAAGAAGGTGCCCTTTTTGTTCCCTTAATAATTAAAAGTTATCTTGGTGCATATTTTTTTAAAAACACCAGCCTTTCATGCCCTCCCCACCCCTTCTTCCTTTCACTCATTAGTCAAGGGGGGATTTGTTCTTGGAATTTGAGGCACGCAAAAAATGACTCAATTTAAGGCCATGAGCAATGGCAGAAAGATGTGAGGAACCCTGGAACTGAGAAATACGGGAGGGAGTAATTAGACCCCCCCTCCCAAAAAAAAGCCTGATGCTTTTTCCACTGAGCACTATTTCCTCCCGCAAACTTCTGTGGGGAAATCACTGATCTTTACAAGAGTGCAGAAAGGAAGGTTTAAGTAAAAAATCCAAATGCAAACGCTTGTCCGATATTCACAAATATTGGGCGGGCAGATAAGCAGGTGATTTCCAGTTCACATGCATGTTTAAAAACGATGACGCAAAACCATGTCGTTATTTTGCTAATGGTTTGCCAGCGTCTTGCTGATGTGGCCTGCAAATTCATATTTGCACAATCGTTTGCGACGGAACTGCCCTCCGCTGCTCCCACTAGATTTCTTAACTCTCATGTGGGAAATGAGTGTTTACGTTTGCAAACGCAAATATTCGGAAGTGATGCCTCAGTAACAGGTTTCAGATCTGGTGTCTTGAAACTATAAGAACCGTGTCATTTTGCGCGGAGTTTGTTTATTTTACTTTATATTTCTACCTCGCCTCATTTGATCACTTCTGTGTTCCAAGACCAAGTGCTACATAATGACAGGCATAAAGTCAGAAAATTTTAGTTTCTTTTTCATGTGCAAAACGGAAGATTCTTTGCAAGAAGCCTTTAGAGCTGATTGAGCTGGAGTCTATTTTTTCTCTTTTCAGAAACGGCACAGTCAAATTTTGGATACATAGATCCTTGAATAATCATAATATAATTTTAATATCCCTTTTTATATGTTGGAATATATGGGGTATACCGTGGTACGGCAAAATAGAAGAGCAGTCCCAACTTTAAAATTTGCAACCAAAGTATCCTATCCTTCTTTCTGCTCACCTATATGGTATACGAAATAATAAAAATGTCTTCTTCCTCCTCCTCTTCTTTCCCCACAATATGACTGTATACCTGCATTATAAATTTACTGCCGATCAGTGCTGAAAAACAACCGGGAATTTATTTCTGTTTTGTTATGTGTGTGCCTGCGTCTTCTTCAGCTTTTGTTACTTTTGAGATGAGGCGGGCCATAAATCAAGAGATAGATAGATGAGAACCTATGGAAGGTTTGTTACTTCAGGTCTCGATGTGCTGCTTTGATGAGGAGCGAGTGACCCCAGTATCATTGACCCTAGTATGCGAAAAGCGGAGCTTGGGAAACACAGATATCTCAGCTTTGAAAGTAGTAACTGGTATGAAACCAGAAAGAAAGAAAGAAAGAAAGAAAGAAAGAAAGAAAGAAAGAAAGAGAAGGAAAAGAAACAAGAGAGACTTGGACATAGGGGAAGCACTTTGATGACTTAAACCTATGACAGAGGCTGTAGCGATCAGATGGTCTTTTAAGATACATGGAGGGGGGGGGATCAGTTCCTGAAATGGGCAGCTGTCTCTGAACAAGCCGCAAAGACACTTCCATATATTAATTAATTGGTAAAAAATAAAGTTAAGTTCAATGGGGCACTATCCTGTGCAAGGGAGCGAAGTGTAACTTCAGTTGTGTAGATTGAAAGTGAATGAAACATGTAGTTCTGTTCTACATTTTAAAAGGGAGAAACTTTCCTAATTCTACCATTTGTTCTGCGCAGGAAATATGCATAGCTGGCTGTTTTTCTTATTTGACTGGGGCTCATTTCACATGGTTTTACTGCCTTCCTTAAAACAAATCCCACGACACCCACACAACTGTCTCCTCTTGTCCCTCTTGTGCTCTGATTTGAAACTGTCGGGCAATTTCCAGAGACCGAAGTATTCCCGTAAGGAGAGTTGCCAACTTTTGAACCCCACCCCGGTGACTTGACCATCAGTTTTACCCGCAGCAAGTAGCAGGGGGTAGTGTTGAGCGCCGTGCCGTGGAGAAACTTCACCGGCTGCTTTCTGCTGATGAGATCCCCTCTATAAGCACAAGAGCAGGCCGAGCCAGCGTCAGTTGGCAATGTCTTGTTTCTTGTGGGATCTGCTTCATCTTGCTAGTGACAAACAGATTGTGTGACCCACTCAACTTGCTGTTTCACCGTAGCCATAGAGAGTGCGGGCTTCTGGCTTTTAAGCCTGACTGTCGTCCCTCTTTATAGGACCATGTTTCTGAGGTGCGCTGCAGCTTGTACTGTACTGCAGTTGCATGTCACCCAAGGGGAGATTATGCTTCCTCTTGCCTGGCTTGGTGCCAGACAGAAAGAGCAACTTTTTCCCTCTCTCTGCAGCACTACCAGAGAAAGGGTTCGCTGATTGCTCCTTAGATTGTGGCACAAAAGTCTGAGCACACAGGCTGTGCTGTTTACTTGCTGTGATAGATTACAGATGCGTCGTTCTCAACTCTCAGATAAGTGCATCACACGGTATGGGAAATTATGTTATTGGCTTTCAAGGCTGTTTTTCTATTGCATTTCTGGATAGAGTCTTACAGCGGAACTCTCTTCATGTCTACTCAAAAGTAAGCCAACGGGGCTTTCTCTTGGGTAAAGGCTAGAACGGGATTGCAGCCTTACAGCACAATCCTATGTGTGCCTACTCTGAAGTAGAGTTTCCTTGGATTCAATTGAGCAGTAGATTCATTGGGACTTACGCTGAGGTCCAGCGCCGAGGGCCTTCTGGCGGTTCCCTCATTGCGAGAAGTGAGGTTACAGGGAACCAGGCAGAGGGCCTTCTCAGTAGTGGTGCCCGCCCTGTGGAACGCCCTCCCGCTGTATGTCAAGGAAAGAAACAACTACCTGACATTAAGAAGACATCTTAAGGCAGCCCTGTTCAGGGAAGTTTTTAATGTGTGACATCTTAGTGTATTTTTGGTCTTTGTGGAAGCCGCCCAGAGTGGCTGGGGAAACCGGGTAAATATGTTTCGGGTGGCAGTCTTAGTCGGTCACGATGTTTGCAGAAGTTCCCATGGTAATGTAGCTTTTATGAAACACACATCTAAATAGCACCAGTGACATTTTTTAGGAGCAACTGAAAATCACAGAGCAGGGTGCTAGCTTTCATGATCCGCAGAGCACTTCCTCAAGCGTTTGACGAAAAGCGAGAGGTGGGATGGGTCAGCATGGCTGCCTGCTTTTATTTTTGTTATCAATATACCATGAAATATCTTATTGCCATGATATTGGGGGGGGGGGAGAGGGGAGAGGCTATTGCTTGGCAGAAAGCAGAGTGCATTCAGGGACCCTGTTTGGGTGGGAGCCAATGGCGTTGACCCCAGTGAGCGACTCTAGGCAGCCAAGGAAATTTGGTTGCCATAGGCCTGACATCCACGTATATATCAGATGGGAGTTGTTGAGGCAGAGGAGAGAATAGTCCATTAGTGCAGGCTTCCTCAAACTCGGCCCTCCAGGTGTTTTTGGCCTACAACTCCCATGATCCCTAGCTAGCAGGACCAGTGGACAGGGATGATGGGAATTGTAGTCTCTAGAGGGCTGAGCTTGAGGAAGCATGCATTAGTGGCTCAGATCCCATTTGGGTGCGTGAGTGAAACAGCTAGAAATCCCATGACCCTAAGGTTCCTGGAAGGTTGCTAGGGAGTTCTGGGTGCTGTGATTGCAGGCAGACTAGCTAGAAGCAGAGCAATTGGTTGAGAGAGCATATAAGATGTCCCTATTTTCATTGGAGGGCATGGAGTTATGCGACCCCACCTCCCCAAGCCAAGAAGAAAAGTAGCTATGCAACCTTTAGAAGACATCTGAAGGTAGCCCTGTATGGGGAAGTATTTTTTAATGTTTAATTATGTTTTAATATGCAGTAGTACCTTGGATCCCGAACGCCTTGGTACTCGGACGTTTTGGCTCCCAAAAGCCGCAAACCCAGAAGTGAGTGTTCCCGGTTTGCGAATGTTCTTTGGAACCAGAATGTCTGACGGGGCTTCCGTGGCTTCCAATTGGCTGCAGGAGCTTCCTGCAGCCAATCAGAAGCCGTACTTTGGAAGTTGAACAGATTCCATTCGACTTCCAAGGTACGACTGTATGTTGGAAGCTGCCCAGTCAGATGTGCAGAGTATAAATAGTATAATAATAATAATAATAATAATAATAATAATAATAATTAGTACATCCCTATTTTCATGGGAGAAATGTTGGAGGATATGGGAAGAAGCATTCTTCTTTTCTGATTTAAAGTGTGAGTTATTCAAGATCCATGGTGTATTTTTTTGGGATAGGCAAAGGGTCTGCTGCTCTCACATCATCCTGCCCCGTGTAAACAGATGATCTGGGGAGCCCTTTCGTGAGTGTTGCTGTTGTGGGATGAATGGTGGGTGGTGACTGCGACTGGGCCTTCTCTGGTGTGGCACCACAACTCGGTTAAACAAGCTCAAAGTGCCAGGCAAAGCCATTTTTATTTCCCCTTTGCGCCTGAACAGATACTGCTGTTTCTTAGCCTTCCGTTGGCTGTGGGTTTTAGTCTTGTTCTCGCCACCCGCTGCTTTTATGTTTTATTGTAGATTAATTGCTGGGGTTTTTGCCTTTTAAAATTTCGTTTCATGTGTGGATGATGTGAGCTGCCTTTGAAGACCCCAGTTTGAAGGCGGGGTATAAATATTCCCAATCGATAAATCAATACTGGCCTTTCTTTTTTTCCTCCACGTACGGTCACTGGCAGATTGTCATACGATACACAGGCCAGTGTATTTGAGTCGGCTTCAGTTGTCTGTTTACTACGGGATGCAGTAATTTGTAAACAGAGATCCTCGTACATGAGGCACATTTTTCTTTCTGTTCCTGCAAAGTATATGTTGATTGTGAAGTGATGCTCCCAGAAATCAGTGCAGCATCTGATGCGAGAGGCGCAGGATGTGCATAACAAGCAAAGATAAAAGCACAGGAAGTTTGGGAACCTGGAGCAGCTTTTCTGCATCGTTCGGTTATATATAATGCGTAATCCTGAGTTTTCGGCTTGCGCCGTTCTCCATAAAGAGAAGAGTGGCGTTAACATGCTCAGGGAAAAACAAGTAGAATGGGAGATAGTTCTGTGGAGCATCTGTCATGCATAGGATTGCAGGATTCCCATTGATCAGTAGGGCTTGCTCCCCATTGTGTACTATGTACATTTACTATCAGTGGTGGACTTGGAGCTCTCAAATTTCAGCAGTGCCCTGCCGAAATCTGACACACACACACACACACACACACCCTGCCTCTTGCGCCGTGTTCTACAGCATTGTTTTGGCGCCCCCTGCAGTGCGGCACCCAATGAGCCTCACACCCGTTGTGCCACCCTAAAACCGCCTCTGTTTACTATTGACATTTGTTTGTGACTTAGTTCCATTGAGCGCATACCAGATTTACGGTTCAGTAAAGGTGCATATAGGGTCAGGCTGTGACAAATCTGGGATTCTTCCAATTTCAAGACTATAGGGAGCAAATGGTTATATGGAGGGGCTCTAGAATTTGGGGCATAATGTGATTGCCAAGGAAAGGAGTGTGTGTGGGGGGGAGAGTCCGGGGTCAAGAAATAAAGCCAAGCGATATCAGCCCCAAATGTGTGTTTTCCCCCAGCCAGAAAAACTTCTAAACCCCTGTGTCATTTCCCCAGCAAACCCTAATGCGGATTTGCAAGCTGCAGGCTGCGCTATATATGGGCAGAGCTTCCTAGCTGCGGAAAGAGCGTTAAGCAGCACCTGAATTAAGCTTTACATCAATTAATTTGAAATACCAGAATTTCAGGGTCAAGTGCTTTACTCTTCTTTACCCAGCAGGGGGCTTGTTCTCAGGGCTCTGTAGGTTTCATTTCCCGGATTTAAGATTTCAGGATCAGGAAAGGGAAAAGCGCTGTGTTCTCATCAGACAGGATGAAAGACGTGAGGAAATTCTGAGCGAGTGCATATCCGTGGTTCCCTTCAGCTTCTTCTCATGATCAGCTGAAACGATATCCTTTAATACGGCACAGAGATACAGAACACTGCTAACCTTAGCAACTCCGTGATGGCGTTTGGTGCACAGGAGTGAATCAAAATGAAAGGATAATAAGACTGGGTTAAAAACCCTCCTTTCTAAATATCCCGGTATTTTAAAGGGAAAGCGTTCCCACATCAATAATGACGATGTTACAAATGGAGAACCTGAACAGTGCTAGGCACTGTAGAAGAAATAAAATGAGAAATAATTGAACCCTGTCCGAAAGTTTACAGCCAGAAGTTAGGACTAGAGGACGGAAAGGAAAATGGAAACCAGGAAAAGTCCAGATGAATGGATGGGTCTTAAGAAGCGCTTGGATGCAATAAAAGAGAAAGGGAGTCAGTTCTTATATTTAAAGGCGTACCAGTGAAAACAGAGAGAACTAGCCCTGCAACAAAATGTTTCCGTATGGGATGCTCCTTTTCAGGATATTCCATTCCATATCCCCCCCCCCCCCGACCTGATTTCCCATCCAGTGGCGTAGCGTGGGTTGTCAGCACCCGGGGCAAGGCAAGTAATTTGCGCCCCCTAACCGTGGATTTTAGCACTGATTTTAGCACTGCGAGTGCGAGCGCCCCCCCCAGATGTTGCGCCCGGTGTGGCCGGCCCCCCTGCACCCCCCACGCTACGCCACTGTTCCCATCCCCTCCCCATAGCTGCTCAGGGCTCCTCCATGCTGTTACTTAAGGAGAATATTAAGCTTCTTGTGTCGCTATTAATTCTCCATGGTGCATATGACATTAAAGGACAATACGGGTGAGTCCTTAGTCCCCCATTTGGATTGTTGTATAATAATAATAATAATTTATTATTTCTACCCCGCCCATCTAGCTGGGTTTCCCCAGCCACTCTGGGAGGCTCCCAACAGAATATTAAAAACACAATAAAACATCTAACATTAAAAACTTCCCTAAAAAGGGCTGCCTTCAGATGTCTTCTAAAGGTCAGATAGTTGTTTATTTCCTTGACATCTGAAGGGAGGGCATTCCACAGGGCGGGTGCCACTACCGATAAGGCCCTCTGCCTGGTTCCCTGTAACCTCACTTCTCGCAGTGAGGGAATCATCAAAAGGCCCTTGGAGCTGGACCTCAGTGTCTGGGCTGGACAATGGGGGTGGAGACGCTCCTTCAGATATACTGGGCCGAGGCTGTTCTTGGGGTTCCCTGCCATTTCCCTGCTGAATATTTTTTCTTTTCTCCTCCTACTTCTGCAAACTTCAGGCTCCCCTGAGCCTGCTGATATCTCCCTCCTTCCCCTTCATGGATGGTGGCTTTTCACTGCATAAGCGACAGCACTCGTTGCCCTGAGCACTGGAAATAGTGGGGAAGATATAACTTTCGGTTCAATTAGACGTTTGGCACCTCTTCTGAGAGTCCCTTGAGAAGGATAGGGAGAGAGTGGAGCAGGACCATGGGGGGCATTTGAAAGTGAGTAGAAGGAGCTTAAAGTGAAGACGAAGAGGGGAAAAGCAGTGATGAAAATGAGCAGTAGCAGCAGCATTTAGAACAGACTAAAAAGGTAAAGGGACCCCTGACCATTAGGTCCAGTTGTGACCGACTCTGGGGTTGCAGCACTCATCTCGCTTTACTGGCCGAGGGAGCCGGTGTACAGCTTCCGGGTCATGTGGCCAGCATGACTAAGCCACTTCTGGCGAACCAGAGCAGCGCACGGAAACGCCGTTTACCTTCCCACCGGAGCAGTACCTATTTATCTACTTGCACTTTGATGTGCTTTCGAACTGCTAGGTTGGCAGGAGCTGGGACCGAGCAATGGGAGCTCACCCCGTCGCGGGGGTTCGAACCGCCGACCTTCTGATCGGCAAGCCCTAGGCTCTGTGGTTTAACCCACAGCGCCACCTGCGTCCCTTAGAACAGACTAGTGGGGCTGAAAAACAGGAGCAGGAAGAGCAACAAGAATGATGTTCCAACAGAGCCATGAAGGTGGGTCATGCTAAGGACACAACCGCTCTTTTCCTCTGAGCTTTTAACTACATGTACATTTTTAAAGAGATTGAGTGGGATGCTGTTACAAGGAGTGAGATGGATCACGTCCTGGGATAACTCCTTGGGGTGACTCCTAGCTGTGTCAAAGGACCTTATTTGGAGATCCCTGATGGCGGGAGACCGACTGCTGGTCACCTGGTTTATTTTCCTCATTTTTCAATTTCCTGTCTTTCAGTGCTTGTGCACAGAAACTGAGAATACCATGTGAGAAAGCTCAGCTGAGAATGCCATCTAGGTGTGCCTTTAATTTCTTTCGTTAAACACCCGAAGCTGAATTGGCACACTTTTGTATACTTTGATTTAATATCCATCCCGTTTAGTCCATGTGGAAAATCCCCAGTTACACATTTTCCTGGAATCTTTGCATTTGAGAGTTACAGTAAGAAGTCTAGAGAATACAATATGTCAGCAAGTTATAGTTTGGCATCTGCTTGCATCCTATCATCCCCTTACAATTTATACACATTACAAGAAGTTGTTTATTATTATTATTATTATTATTATTATTATTATTATTATTATTATTATTATTATAGCTACTGGACCTGCAACAAAATATTGCAGTGTGGAATGTTCAGTGTTCCAGCCAATTTATATGCATTACAAGAAGTTGTTTATTATTATTATTATTATTATTATTATTATTGCTGCTACTGGACCTGCAACAAAATGTTGCAGTGTGGAATGTTTAGTGATCCAGCCAATTAGCCATGCCACCTTCCAGAATACTCCATTCCAGTTCCCTTCTCGCTTGTTCTTCTGAGTCTCCCCGAGCCAGACAGCATTTGGTGGCTGCTGAACATGCTCAGTACTCAATGGGCTGTTTTAGCTCAGAGATTTTTCTATTTAGAAAAATACGCTTCAGCAAATTTTGGGTTTCTCCCCAAGCCAGCTGCTCCCCCTCTCTTGCACAGAGGTGTTGCCATGATGGCTACAAAAGCAATGGTCCTCAAAGTTTGAACATCAGAAACAGAGGAGGAGTGTATATATCCCACCTTTCTACAAAGTATTTACCACAAGCCAGATTTTATATTTAATTCCTCCATTGCATGCTCATCTCCCAGTAGCACAACCAACCTGCACTGACAAAGGAATGCATAGTTTAAGAGCCTCCAAGTGTCCCTATTTTCCAGGGACAGTTCTGGATTTACAGAAGCTGACCTGGTTTGCGAATTGATCTTAGAATGCACCGCTTTTCCTTAGGATGTCCCTATTTTCATCAGAGCCAGTGTGGTGTAGTGGTTGAAAACAGTAGTCTTGTAATCTGGGGAACCGGGTTCGCGTCTCCGCTCCTCCACATGCAGCTGCTGGGTGACCTTGGGCCAGTCACACTTCTTTAAAGTCTCTCAGCCCCACTCGCCTCACAGAGTGTTTGTTGTGGGGGAGGAAGGGAAAGGAGAATGTTAGCCACTTTGAGACTCCTTAAAGGGAGTGAAAGGCGGGATATCAAATCCAAACTCTTCTTCTTCTTCAGCAATGTTGGAGGGTATGGAGTTATGTGACCCCCGAGCCAAGGAGATAAGGAACTATACAGTGGTACCTCGGGTTACATATGCTTCAGGTTACATACGCTTCAGGTTACAGACTCCGCTAACCCAGAAATATTGCTTCAGGTTAAGAACTTTGCTTCAGAATAAGAACAGAAATCGGGCTCTGGCGGCGTGGCGGCAGCGGGAGGCCCCATTAGCTAAAGTGGTGCTTCAGGTTAAGAACAGTTTCAGGTTAAGAACGGACCTCTGGAACGAATGAAGTACTTAACCTGAGGTACCACTGTACAACCTTTAGATGACATCTGAAGGCAGCCCTGTTTAGGGGAAATTTTAATTTTTAATGTTTTATTATGTTGTTATATATGTAGGAAGCCCCACAGAGTGGCTGGGGTAACCCATTCAGATGGCTGGGGTAATAATATTAATATTAATAATAATGAAATGGGATATCCTTATTTCATCAGAGATATGTTGGAGGGCATGTAGTTTTGTGGAACTGAAATGGGCACCTCCTGAGCACTCTTGCTATCGCTCAGGATTTGTCTTCGCTTCTGCTTATTCTCTGCTTTTTATTGCTTCCTGATTTTAAATCCAACCATTTCAAGTTAAGGAAGGATTGAAAGAGGCAGGCAGCATAATATGATTTACGAAAATAATTGGAGTGACCACACTCAGAACATTGTGTGTTGTTTCGGATGTCCCATCTCAAAAACGAAATACGGAAATGGAAAACGTATAGAAAAGGGCAATAGAAAAGATCCAGGTGGTTGGAGGAAAACATGGAGAACATGGGGAGGATTGTTAGATTTACCTTTGAAGGTGACCCAGAAACTACAATTAATCCAGAATGCGGCAGCTAGACTGGTGACTGGGAGTGGCCGCCGAGACCATATAACACCGGTCTTGAAAGACCTACATTGGCTCCCAGTATATTTCAATCAATCAAAGTGTTGGTGCTGACCTTTAAAGCCCTAAACGGCCTCGGCCCAGTATACCTGAAGGAGCATCTCCTCCCCCATCATTCTGCCCAGACACTGAGGTCCAGCTCCGAGGACCTGCTGACGGTTCCCTCCCTGTGAGAAGCGAGGTTGCAGGGAACCAGGCAGAGGGCCTTATCGGTAGTGGCGCCCGCCCTGTGGAATGCCCTCCCTTCAGATGTCAAGGAAATAAACTACTATCTGACTTTTAGAAGACATCTGAAGGCAGCCCTATTTGGGGAAGTTTTTCATGTTTGATGTTTTATTGTGTTTTTAATATTCTGTTGGGAGCTGCCCAGAGTGGCTGGCAGAATGATGATGATGAAAATCAGAAGGGCTAGGGAGATGATTGATAGATAGATAGATAGATAGATAGATAGATAGATGATAGATAGATATAGATAGATAGAGATAGATAGATAGATAGATAGATAGATAGATAGATAGATAGATAGATAGATAGATGATAGATAGATATAGATAGATAGATAGATAGATAGATAGATAGATAAATGATAGATAGATGATAGATATAGATAGATAGATGGTAGATCTATCATCTATCTATCTATCTATCTATCATCTATCTATCTATCTATCTATCTATCATCTATCTATCTATATCATCTATCTATCCTGCCCCCCCTCTCATAACATTAACTCTCAAGGTCACCTAACTGGTAGTAGTTCAGGACTGTCAAGAGGAGAGACTTCTCCATGCAATGCATAATTAACTTATGCAATTCATTGCCACAAGATCTGTTGATAGATTAGAGAGGGCTTTAATAAAAAGGGATTAGAAAAATTCATGCAGAAAAGCCAACAGTTATTTGCTCAGTATAACCCCTATGCACACAGACAGTTTATCTCCAGCTACCAGTTATGGAATAGCCATCTCCTATGTGAACTTGTGAACTTCCAGAGGAATCTTGATGGCCACGGTTGGAAGCAAGAGTGCTGTCTAGGCAGAACCTGGTCAGAGATAGCATGGTAATTCTAAAGTTCCTACCTACTGGACAGTGTCTGTGATATCATGGATCAGAATCCCGTGCTGTCTATTCACCATTGCATGTCAGTTTGAAACACATGCGCACAAGCACATTAATAGTGATCTAAATAATCCAAATACTGAACCTTAGGTACCCAAAATGTCATGCATGCACAAAAATGAGGTATCAGTATACTTGGGAAAGCTCAAAATTTATTAAACACAGCGGAAGGAGGGAACTGGAGGCACCCTCTCCCCAAAAAGAAAACAGCTTAGTGAGGCCTGTGGGAATGGAATGCTATATGATCACATTCATCCAGTGCTTTACCAGCTGCACTGGCTCCCGGGGGAGTACAGGGTCAGGTTTAAGGTGCTGGTTTTGACCTTGAAAGCCCTATGCAGCCTAGGACCCTCGTACCTACGGGACTGCCTCTCCTGGTATGCCCGGCGGAGGACCTTAAGGTCCACAAATAAGAACATTTTGGAGGTCCCAAGCCGCAAGGTGGTCTCAACTAGGGCCAGGGCCTCTTCAGTACTGGCCCCGACTTGGTGGAACGCTCTGTCACAAGAGACCAGGGCCCTGCGGGACTTGACATCTTTCCGCAGGGCCTGCAAGACAGAGCTGTTCTGCCTGACCTTTGGTTTGGACTCAGTCTGCCCCTTATGTTTCCCTCCCCTTATGGTTTTGATTTATGGGCTACTATTAAAATGAGGCTGCATTTTAAATTGTATTTTAACCCGTAGTTTAATAAACTGGTGTTTGTTTGTTTGTTTGTCCCCCCCCCATTATGTTTCATTGTAATTTTATTGGTGTTAGCCGCCCTGAGCCCGGCTCTGGCTGGGGAGGGCGGGGTATAAATAAAAAATTATTATTATTATTATTATTATTATTATTATTATTAGAAGGAGGAGATGGAAATGGAGTAGCTGGAATCCTGAACAGAAATATTCCACATTGCAATATTTCACTTCATTTGTTTGTGAGCATGCTAAATGGCTTAGTTAGCTTCTGATTTCACTGATGACAAAGATGCTTCGTTTTTTTGAGCTGGCAGTGAGAATCAAGGAAATGGCTCCATCCCACAGTGCTCTGAGAAAGGCAACCTCTGCCATGTGATAGATATTATGTGGGCGACAAAATGTTGTCAACGTACGATATGTTAGTTTGGTTTTGCTGCTGGCGTCTCAGGATTTAAAAGGCGGTGGCAGCGGCTGTTGTGATCACTGAGTCATACTTTCCGAAGCAAGTACAAAGCTCAATTGTTGTGTCCCGTCCCACCCCCCATATACTAGCTGTGGCAACTGGGATATTGACAGGGGTTGTTGATCAGTTCTGTGCCCGCCTCACAGAATAAGGTGAATCAGAATGATTTGGAGAAGGTTCTCCCATTTCCTTGTCAGATGACCGTGCGGTTAACAAGGTACACTGTGAGGTAGATTAAAGGTAAAGGGACCCCTGAGCATTAGGTCCAGTCATGGCCGACTCTGGGGTTGTGGCGCTCATCTCGCTTTATTGGCCGAGGGAGCCGGCGTACAGCTTCCGGGTCACATGGTCAGCATGACTAAGCCGCTTCTGGCAAACCAGAGCAGCACACGGAAACACCGTTTACCTTCCCTCTAGAACGGTACCTATTTATCTACTTGCACTTTGATAAACTGCTAGAATGGCAGGAGCAGGGACCGAGCAACGGGAGCTCACCCCGTCGCGGGGATTCGAACCGCCAACCTTCTGATCGGCAAGTCCTAGGCTCTGTGGTTTAACCCACAGCGCCACAAGATTAGGGACTCCCTAAGCTTCCTCGTGACTTCAGATGTCCCAAAACACACACCCCCATTCCCCTGTGGCCCCCACCTGAGAAATGAGACCAAGCTGACTGGGGAAACACTCAAAGCTCCAAAGGAGCGGAATCTTTCATTTTGACATACAGGTCTAGCTTTAAACCAGAGTGATTTATTTTCCCAGGACATTCTAATCACGCTGATTTGGGGGAGGGATTAAAAACTCTTTGTTTTTCATGTAGATATAAGTCTTTCCGCATGCAAGTCAGTGGAGATATCTTTGTTATAACCCCAATAACCATTGAGGGTCGTGGGGAGGGAGAACCAGGCAGAGGGCCTTCTCGGTGGTGGCGCCCACCCTGTGGAACGCCGTCCCATCAGATGTCGAGGAAATAAACAACTCTCTGACTTTTAGAAGACATCTGAAGGCAGCCCTGGATAGGGAAGTTTTTCATATTTGATGTTTTATTCTGTTTTGAATATTCTGTTGGGAGCCACCCAGAGTGGCTGGGGAAACCCAGACATATGGGTGGGGTATAAATAATAATAATAAATTAATTAATTAAGACCACCTCCACCAACAGTGACATACGGTAAATTTTTTTTGTAGGGAAGATTAAGGCCAGAGGCACTGGCTTGCAAGGGCAGGGGAGGGGACACTGACATGTATGACGTCCCAACGTTGTGATGTCATGCGCGTGACCATCGTGTCTCCCTCCCAAAACTGGGTAGAAGCTTCCCACACTTTGGGAAGGGGACACCAGGAGACTAGCCAAGTCCCCCATGTCCACTGACTACAAGGCACTGCCCACCAATGAGCTTGGAGTAACAGGGTCCTTGGGGTGGGTGGGTGTGATTTATACTATTTTCACACTCCCCCATCCCCTCAAGTCAACAGAGAGAGATGTCTCTCTGAGGGAGAAGAGATTATATTCTCTAAAGCCCTCTGTCAGTGATCCTTGGAGTAACAGGGTCCTTGCTGGGATGGCAAAATGTCCCCCGCCTCAGTATTTCTCGGGGATCCACAATATTTTCCCCACCACTAACACTATGAGTACCTATGTCAAAACAGTAAAATCTGCCCTTGTGGGAGATCCACCAAGGCCGCCATTCTGAAATTTGGCAGGCCTCATCCCCTCAGAAAGGGTAAACATGCCTGCAAACAGCATCCAAATTTCACAGGATTTTTTTATTTTTATTTTTTGGAGGGGGAGGAGAAGACTTTCCCTTTGTTTTAAAAAATAAACTCCAGAAGTGCCCTGCATCAAAAACCTCCTGGATCTATCTATCTATCTACATTTTGACAGGCTTAATCTACTCTAGAGGGAGTGCTGCGCCTGTAAATTTTATCCACTTCTGCGGGAAAGGGGAAAAAACGGTTATAGCCATTTTTAGACTCCCTATTATAGCAAATCTGGAGGAAACAGACCTTCGTTTTTAAACACATGCAGCTTTGTCCCAAATAACAATTTGAATGGCAAAGAGAGTGGTTCTAAAACAGATCTTCTTGCTTTCCAAAGCGACAGATACAGATGCAAGTTGAATCTTGTGGCTGGTGCGCTCCCCTAATATTTACATCCCATAATTCCATAGGTGCACATCAGGTGCTGTTGTTGTTTTTAAAAAAGGTGTGTGTGAAATTGCCTTTTCATATATGTGCTCCAGAAATGTCCTGCCATTTCAATGATATCCTCTTTTGCAAACATTGTGTTCTTTTCCAAGGAAATACATATCCAATGCTAGAATGTAATAATAATAATAATAATAATAATAATAATAATAATAATAATAATAATAATAATAAAAAATTTTATTTATATCCCACCCTCCCCAGCCAAACCCGGGCTCAGGGCGGCTAACAACAATAAAATAGTACAACATTCTAAAATCATTTCATTATAAAATTAATTCAACTCAAATTGATGGCAACCATTAGGCTAAAGTTCTGTGAAGATTGCCAAAGGAGGGGGGTCAGGCTGTGCCCGAGCCAAAGGCCTGGTGGAACAGCTCTGTCTTGCAAGCCCTGCGGAAAGATGTGAAGTCCCGCAGGGCCCTGGTCTCTTGTGACAGAGCGTTCCACCAGATTGGAGCCACAGCCGAAAAAGCCCTGGCTCTGGTTGAGGCCAGCCTAACCTCTCTGTGGCCCGGGACCTCCAATATGTTTTTGTTTGAAGACCGTAAGTTCCTCTGTGGGACATACCAGGAGAGGCGGTCCCGTAGGTCCGAGGGTCCTAGGCCGTATAGGGCTTTAAAGGTTAAAACCAGCACCTTAAACCTGATCCTGTACTCCACCGGGAGCCAGTGCAGCTGGTATAGCACCGGGTGAATGTGATCATTATCATTACTATTAAGCTAGATTTCTCTATGCAGCAAAGCCCCTCCCTCTCCTGATCACAGACTTTATGCTTCTTTAACCAACGCGCTCTCCCTGCGAGAATCACAGCTAGCAGTACGGCAGCAGAGAGAAAGCAAGAGACCGATCGGTGCCTGCGATCCACTCTCCTTAAAGGGCTCATTTTTCCAAAAGGTCTGTCGCCCTTTCCTTCCACAGCTTTTCCCCGAGTGTGGGTCCACCCACCCACCCACCCAAGAAAACGGGGAAGGGCGCTTGGCCACGCTGTAAAACCCCCCGTAAACATATAAATAAATAAATAGCATCCTAACCGTACCGGGAACTCAATGAAACAATCACTTCAAATATGAGGAGATATAAATCTTATGCCCACTCAATTGCTTTTATTATCGCTCAGCCCGGCTCTATTTATTACAGTCTGCGGTCTGTGTGTGTGAGGGACGTTGCTCAGAGGGTGGTCCCCCTATGCAATCCTATCCCCCCGAGAGGCAACAATAAGCCCATACAGAGGTGGATTCCGCGAGGAGGGTAGGGAAAGGGAAGGGGGGGGGAGGACCTTGACAAGCCCATCCGTCTGTAGGAAAACCAATCAATAACTTTGTAACAAGAGCTCTTGTTGCTGGGAAATGGACAACAGGGATAGTTTGATGCTGGTGGACCAACGGAGGAGGCTGGGGGGGGGGGCGGATTCACTGCTGGGAGGCAGGGGAAGGAAGGCATGGGAACAGGAGAACAGTACCTGTATTTGTCCTCTCACGTGGAAGCAGGAGGGACAGTGGAAGGCATGGGGGATGAAAAAGCAAATGCTACAATGGCAGTCCCAAAGAGAATCACTTTGTGAACATCTGCACTTCACATCTGAAGCAATCCCAGTTTCAAGTTGGCTTGATTTTCTAGCGGAACTATACAGAGGGCCAGCATTTTTCCAAACATGTATTTTTCCATTTGGACAAAGGGCACTCAGCATCCCTGCACTGTTTGCTTTTTTAAGTGTCCACTAATGCTCTTTGCATTGTGGGTTAAACCACAGAGCCTAGGACTTGCCAATTAGAAGGTCGGCGGTTCAAATCCCCGCGACGGTATGAGCTCCTGTTGCTCGGTCCCTGCTCCTGCCAACCTAGCAGTTTGAAAGCATGTCGAAGTGCAAGTAGATAAATAAGTACTGCTCTGGCAGGAAGGTAAATGGCATTTCTATGCGCTGCTCTGGTTCGCCAGAAGCGGCTTAGTCATGCTGGCCACATGACCTGGAAGCTGTACGCCGGCTCCCTTGGCCAGTAAGGCGAGATGAGTGCCGCAACCCCAGAGTTGTCCGCGACTGGACCTAATGGTCAGAGTTCCCTTTACCTTTACCTAATGCTCTTTGCTTTTTCCAAAATTGGTGCCGCACAAACTCCAAGCGCATGGTTACACCCAATGTGTGTGCTTGCTTTTTTAAGATGAAAACTCAGTAAAAGAACTTAGAATCTCTGAAGGGACTCCCCATGATTCTGAGTTCTGAGATGCAATCTTCTTATCAGCAGAGCACTCCTTTCTAGGAATGTGGACAGATGCACATCAAAGTATGCAGTGCATGAAACCTACCGCAGCGCAGCGCCGCGCCTTCATTCCAACGTGCACTTGGGGGCGCACACCTGACTTACATCTAGCTAACCTTATTGTCTTTCTTTCAAGTTTTTAAAGCTCGAGAACCAAGGCAGGCCTTAGAGTGGCTCCAGAGGTTGTGCAAAGATGTCGCTAAGGCGGTTTTCCGGCAACAGAGAAACCTGCGTCACAGACGTAGTGTGAAGTTCCACAGATCTTACTCACACAGAAACTTTGTCCCTCCAGATGTTGCCGAACCATCACTCCCATCAGCCTCAGAAAACACGGCCCATGGCCAGGGATGATGGAAGTTGTAGTTCAGCACTCTAGAGCATGGGTAGGCAAACTAAGGCCTGGGGGCTGGATCCGGCCCAATCGCCTTCTAAATCTGGTACGCCAATGGTCTGGGAATGGGCATGTTTTTACATGAGTAGAATGTGTGCTTTTATTTAAAATTCATCTCTGGGTTATTTGTGGGGCATAGGAATTCATTCATCGCTCCCCAAATATAGTCCGGCCCCCCACAAGGTCTGAGGGACAGTGGACTGGCCCCCTGCTGAAAAAGTTTGCTGACCCCTGCTCTAGAGGGTCAAAGATTCCCAACAGCTGACATAGAGAGTGCCCAGAGAAGATTCTCCCTGGTTGATACCAGGGCACAGGAAGATAACTTTGGAGATGTTTCTGAAGTGACAGAGGACTTTCCCCCAGTTTCATAGGTAATTACTAGAACTTTGAATTAGGCCTAGAAGCTGATTGGCAGTCAGTGCAATTGAGGCAGGATTTAATGTATTTTCCCATAACCTGCTCTTGCCAAGAGATGGGCAGCAGAGTTTCTGTAGCGTCTGAGCTGCCATTGAAATGGATGAACACGCAAGATTGCTGTTAATGTATTTAATAGCCACATTAGGCTCCAAGGCTGTGATATGGAGATATGCAGTGCTTTTGTCCTTAAAAAATTTTTTTAGGGGTACTCTTATTTTGACTCAAGAAAATCACCATTTTATAGTTCAAATTGGGGGGGAATAAATACAGTAAATGGACAAAAGTACAAAGATTCACAAAATGTTTAGGGGTATTGTATCCCTGCGTCGTCTCAGAAAAAAAAACTCTGGTGATATATCTTTTATTGGACCAATTGATTGTTAGCTATCATTATTAGCTATTATTTATGTAGTGCTAGTACCATCAGTGCAGGGGAAGAACTTCGACTCCCTTGTTCAAGGAAAAAACAGGTGTAAAAAGGAGAATTCCTGGATGCCCAAAGCTAAAGTTTGGGGAAAGTACTCTTTGGTGAGAGAAGCCCAACAGAGATTTAGAATCACAAAACATGCAGCAAAGCAAAGCGTGGAAATATAGGCTGAAAAGCCTTAAAAACTGCCCTTTAAAGTGAGTTCCAAAATGTTCCCTTAAAAAGTTTATTTCCAGAGCTTCCCTCCTCCTCCAGCATTTGGTAAGTTTAAAAATTGCTTATTTACATTCTCCAAAGGTCAGATTCATGTGCTTTCCCCTAAATCAATTAGAACACACAGGAATTAAAACTTGGCTTATTTCTAAAGTGGTGAAAGTTCCTAAATTATTGCTATAGGAGTACAGGTGAAAACCATGCAGACTTAGCTGGGAGAATCAGCTCAAACCTCTTCACACATGGAGCTTCTAAAGTAGAGTGGAGGAGAACAAAGTCTTGATTACCTAGTTCCTCCCAGGTGATGGGAAGTGATTTAGCTAAGCCTGGTAGGACAGCTTAATCTACGGTATTAACTCCTTCATGCATTAATTAGACTTAAGCGTGTTGGTTGTATGAAGCTGGTTATCCCACAACTTGGACTGAGCTGCAGGAAGGCTTCACAGACAAGGTGTGTTCTTCTGAGGAAGGCTTTGAAGGCATGTATTCTGATCTCCAAGCTTATACAATGAGGGTGAAAGAGTTGTGGGGGCAACTGTTGGGTTCTGTTGAAGTTTTATGATACTTCTATGTTATTTATTATCCTTTTCCTGTTGGTTGGCCCCAAACAGCTTCTTCCCCCATTTGCAGGAGACCTTGATAATTTTTCTTGCTACGAAGTTGCTTTTAACTGCTTATTTGTAGCCTGTATGTATCTATTCACAAGTCTGTGTTGCAGTATGCAAGAGAATACATTTCTCTCTCTGCAAAGGTTCGTTTGTGGTCCCCTCCACCTGCCCTTCTGCCCCAAATAAAAGGTTGAAAGAGGGAGTGGGAGGAGACCTTTAAAAAAAAAAAATCGTATGGGATGCAACTGAGATCTTGATCTGGCGCCAGATCAGAACAGATTCAGAACCAGAAGTAACAGTGAACTATTTAGCTGGGAGAATGGGATGTGCTTGCTTCAGCCTTGATCGCTTTAAGAAAGGTTGGCTTCAGAGGCAGGAAGGAAGAAAGAAAGGAAGTTAAATTGTGAAAGAAAGGAAAACAAAAACCCCTACCACGTTGTCATCGGTGAAATATTGGAAGATACGATGTTGGCACTTGGGTGTAGAAGTCAGCAAGCTGTAGATGAGAACAGAACGTTTAGAGCACACAGTATACCCTGGTTTTTGCTTTCTTCGTTTGCACGTATTAGTAAAGTAGTGAACGTTCTGTAAGTGGCCTGGTCTTAGCTTCTCCCCGCCTTCCTAGCAAGATACGGCGGCAACAATCACAAACAGCATCTGGCAAGCACAGAGCAGGGCTTGTGTCTAGACGGGGACATCACCTCCTAGTGTAACTGGAATGTTGCAGAGGAGCAAAAGGTTTCTCTGTGTGTCCTTGCTTTTTGGCACAAGATATGACTCTTTGCTGATACTTGCATGGAGGCAAAGTAGCGAGGGTTTGCAAAGTCACCCTGGGCGCATTTCTCCGCATTATATTTCATCTGTTCTCCTTTTGCTGCCTGCTGCCCTGGTTTATTAATGAGACCTTTCTTCAAATCCTCCCGTTTTGCCCGGCTCTTGGGCTGTTTCCCTTTGGAAATCCTAACCCACCCTCTTTGCCCTTAGCGATTGTAAGCTCTGGCTTGGGTGGCAACAGAAGAAACGGTGGCTGATCGGGGCCTCAGCACTGTTACCTAATATTCCCTGGCTCCAGAGCTCCCTTCTGACCCCACTGTTGATTCGGTGATTGAGAATAGCTGTTCAGATCTGAGAATGTTCATGTTATACTTCATGTTTGACATGCTCTGCGTGGGGAGGGAGGGAGCTGGGAGCAAAGCAGCTGAGAATTAGATCTCTTTCCATTGTACCTGATGGTAGAATTCAAATACACCTGCAAGGAAAATACAGTGGCCCAGCAATTCATATCGGGTTACAAACATATCTATTCCTTTATACGGCGCCAGTAAAGAAGTCATCTGTTGAGCTACTGTCTGTCTCTATCGTTCCAACGTCCAGAGGGGTATCTGAGTTAACCCAAAATATCTGCAGGGAACCAGTTTGTTGAAGGCTGCATTAGTAGGGCATGTCATTTTAGGGGGTGAAACTTAATTTTTGCAAATTTCAGCGAAGTCTTATAATATAAAATAGCTCAGTTGGTTAGAGCATGATGCTGATAACACCGAGGTTGCAAGTTTGATCCCTGTTTGGGACAACTGCATATTCCTGCGTTGCAAGGGGTTGGGCTAGATGATCACAGGGTCCCTTCCAAGTCTATGAATTCTAAATCTGATATTATTTTTGTGACTAGACAACATTTAGCTTGGTAAGCACATTTTATGAAGGAGCACATAAACTGCTTTTGGAAAACTAAAGGATTTTAATTTTACCTTCTGAAAATGTCAGGTAATGCCTAATAATAATAACAACAACTCAAATTCTTGGCAATCATTTTTAATGATTTCTATGCAATTTAAAATGCATTTTACTTACCAAGCAAAACAAAATTATATTCACTTAGCCCAAATATCTTTGGAATTTCCAAGTCATGTTAGAATTTTTTCTAACACCCCTCACTTTTGGGAATTCGAAAGTTGAAACATTCAGCGTGCCCTACTGTGCTGGCAAAAATAGCCAATAGTCATATGTGAAGGCTAATCCATTTATTGTAGCTTGTGCCACAATAAACATGGCATTTGGTTTGCCATATTTTGATGCAGAGCCTGTTAATAAAAATATGAAAGCTTTTGCCACACACTTTATTTATTTATTTATTCATTCATTCATTCGTTCGTTCGTTCATTCGTTTACTTCTTACTGGTGCTCTGGGTTGGCATTTTGCGCTAAAAACACCTGGGCAAATGTCAATTATGCAGGAGAAACAGCTGATGAGGATGATTTTTGTTCTGGTGACAATCTTGGAACGTGTTGATTCAGAAGATTGTTTCAAGATGTTGGGATAAGCCATGTGCATTTTGCCTGTGTTGAAGCTCAAGGCTGCTGCTTAGGTGACTGGATTTGCTTCTGCCTTTTGACCAAAACGTAAATGAAGAGTCAGTGGTTCTTCTTTCTTCTCTCAGACTTGAACCTGCCTCTGTCGTTGCAAGCTTCTCCCTGGAAATGTTCATTCATTTGTGTTGGTCGGCTGTAGTTTCCTTTCTCAAAACTTCTCAGTTTACTCTCCTTTTTTTTTTTTTTTTGCTTTTTTGCACTTCCTTGAAATTGGGTAATGTTGCATGACTTGTGGTCAGCTGGTGGCAAAAAGAGCATCTGCCACGGCTGGGGAAACAAAGCATGTCAAAAGTTGGGGAACAAATAACAGCACTGAGGTATATTTAGAGGTGCTGACTTTCAAAGGCTGAAAGTGTTGAGATGACAAATGGCTGAATTTGATTTATGTTTTAAAAGTGGTTGGTTTTATGTACAGACTTTATTATTTAGCCTACTGATACCCCACTCTTCCTTCAAGGGGCTCACATGAGATTTTAAGGAAGCTGGCAGGCCTAAAATTGCTAGTTTCATTAGAAAAAAACCCTCCATCATTTACCTGCAGACTGAACTCTAGCCTTTAGTTTGCAAATTGCTATTCACATCAGGTTTGGCCCAATGTGAGAGTTTTCAAAATTTTGTGATACATTTTCCTGTCTAAAAGCCATTCCGTTTCCCAGTGAATTCTCTTTTTTCTCTAATCCAGGTGGTCAAATACTTCTCTTCTTCTCATGAAAGGTTGCAATGACCCCTCAGTTAGCCTAAGATCCAAATGTTTTCACTGACTATAGAATGTAGGGCTGTTCACTAGGGCTGGCCCACGCATGAGGCAAGAGGAAGCGACTGCCTCAGGCGGCAGGATTCACAGGGGCAGCAGATCCCGATGTGAATCTTTATCCCCCACCTTGTTCCTGATGTAGATCTTCACTCACCCCTTCTTCCTAGGGGGGACACCATTTTGTGGTTCGTCTCATGTGTCAATCTGTCTCATGCTGGCCTTGCTGTTCACACACTCAAATGTAGAACCTGGTAGTCACACACCTGCTTTCTGTTGCTTATATGGCCTAACCTTATGAAGGTATATTTCTGCCAGAGTTTCCAGTTCATTGCAGCCTCTCATTGAGCGTCTCCACCCCCATTGTTCAGCCCAGACACTGAGGTCCACTTCTGAGGGCCTTCTGGTGGTTCCCTCACTCCGAGAAGTGAAGTTACAGGGAACCAGGCAGAGGGCCTTCTTGGTAGTGGCACCCACCCTGTGGAACACCCTCCAATCAGATGTCAAGGAGATGCCAAGGCCCCATGACCCACAGTTCCCTAGTGGATAAATAAACACACAGACAAGTGGATTTTGGCTTATGGGTTCAAAGAGGCCACAACTTCATTGGTTACAGATGTGAGCGTTTTGGCTTAGGCATTGGGTGAAGCCTGCCTATATCTCGACTCCCGCCCACCTGCAGGGAGTCCAACTAAGGGTAGATCACCAATAGAGGGAGCCCTATGACTTGCATCAAATAGGGGCACCCCGAAGGGTCCCTATTGGGGCTGTGGCATGGCCCTAGCCCACCTCCGGGCGTTGGACAGAATCCACACCCCTGGATCACTTTAACAGGATTCTTTTAGAAGCCATCTGAAAGCAGCCCTGTATCAGGAAGATTTTAATGGTTGATGTTTTATTACATTTCTGTATGTGCTGGTAGCTGCCCAGAGTGGCTAGGGAAACCCAGCAAGATAAAGATAGGCAGGGTATAATAATAATAATAATTTATTATTTATTATCTAATGCTGGAGATGATCAGTGGAGAAGGATCATCTTGTTTTAGCTCCAGCTCATGTCTTGAAGGCTCCACGGCATGGCTGATGAACTGGTAATCATCTGGTCCATCAGTGTCCATTACCATCATTACCTCTCTTTCTCAAAGAACAAAGGTTGTCCCTGCTTACCTTGAAAACAGAGGGAGAGGGGAAAAAATAACTGGATCCAGCCTCTTGCTCCCTCCTTTCTCGTGGCTGATATAAAACAATACTGCAAGGAGGTAGACAATGTCCAACATAGAATTTCAAAGGGGCTTTTTGTAAAAAAGTTGAAACCTTGCCACCGGAAGTGCTTATAGCACTGGAAAGTGGATGTGGGATATTTATTTATTTCACAAAACGTATACTGTATTTTTTGCCCTATAAGATGCACCAGACCCCGTATTTTTCACCCTATAAGACGCACCAGACCATAAGATGCACCTAGTTTTTGGAGGAGGAAAACAAGGGGGGAAAAATATTCTGAATCCCAGAAGCCAGAACAACAAGAGGGATCGCTGCACAGCGAAAGCAGCGATCCCTCTTGCTGTTTTGGCTTCTAGGATAGCTGTGCAGCTTGCATTCGCTCCATAAGACGTACACACATTTCCCCTTACTTCTTAGGAGGGAAAAAGTGAGTCTTATAGAGCAAAAAATACGGTATATCACCTGATTGTAGGAAAAAACCTCACCAAATTCAAAGTGGTTTACAGAAAAGATAAAACAATAAACTTACCACTAAAAACTTACAGCCATGATTTAGAACAAGCAGGAAGCTAAAACTGCAATAGAATAGACTAAAACAAATTAAAACTCACGCACACTTTTAAAACATCTGCTGAGGAAAATGTGCCTGCATAGAGAGGGATGCAAGAACAGGCAGACTGGCCTGATGATGATAGACTGCATGAGAAAGGGGCACCTGAGGACACAAATGATTTTTAAAAGCTTGCAAGGTTGGGAAGGCGAGGGTTATGTGCGATCAGCTTTTGTACCAACTGTCCAAGGCACTTTTCCAAAAGAGGAAAATGAAGCCCATAACTTACATGGACTGTTGGCTAATCCCACAGTTAATTGATTTACTAGTGAATATATATCGGAGAACTTCTGAGGAAGGCATAATGTAGCGACGACGAATGTAGCCGACGAACGCTAGACTCCTTCAGTCTCGGCAGATGTTCTTCAGAGCCATTGGAATCGTTCAGATAAGCCATTGCTTCTTTCCTTCAGCTATAAAACGGGAGATAGTGGGAATAATAAGCGTATATGGGCTACATGATTGTTTTCACCAAATAATTCAGCCCCAAATTACGAACGCTGATCAGAGTGCCGAAACTTGGTTCGTACTAGCACCGTTGCAAGGCAGTTTGCTGCTTGAGATAGAATCATAGAACCATAGAGTTGGAAGAGACCACAGGGGCCATCGAGTCCAACCCCCTGCCAAGCAGGAACCACCATTGGACCACTCCTGACATATGGTTGTCAAGCCTCTGCTTAAAGACCTCCAAAGAAGGAGACTCCACCACACTCCTTGGCAGCAAATTCCACTGTCGGGCAAGGCGTTCCCATTCCATGTGCGGAATCTGAGCAGGATGATAGCTGAATCTTACTTTGACACCGGCAATGGGGAAGAACCACCCATAGCACCAAAGGGCAGCAGATTATTAGGGGGTGCAGGGCTGGTCATAGAGCACACACCCACCCTCACACACCCAGTGTTTACCTTGCAAACATGGGTCTGGGAATCCTGCTGGAGAGCTTGGTTAGGGTTGAGTTTCAGAGGAAAGGCAGACGGGTGAATGCTTCTTCTCTCTTCCCCTCTATTCTTCACTTCAGTGCACACACAACCACGCAGGGGCAGGTGCTTTGAAAACGAGAAGGAGCCGAGGGACTTCATTACCCAGGTTGTCATCTAATGTGTGGTTTGTTCTTTAAACCACCTGCACAGGCCGAGAGAGGCTCGGGCTGAGAGTTTAGAACTTTGAAGTGGAGGGGAAAGCGAGTGGGAAGTTAGATCCTGCAACGCTTCAAGTATCCGACATCCCCCAACATTTTCCAATTCTGTCCGATTCATTTTTTTTATAAAAAATATATATTTGGTTTTACATATTTAAATTTATAATCATACCACATCTAAAATTATGAGATTTCCACGAATCTCTGGACTTCCCACCTTCTGTTGTTAAACCTTTTCTACTGCATCTTTTTCTAATAACCAAATTTTTATCCCTCCATTGTGTCCATTACATTACAAGTGTTATTGCAATCCTAGCATTTTCAGCTGCTTACAGTGGTCTTCAAGGTACCGTATTTTTCGTTCTATAAGACGCACCAGACCATAAGACGCACCTAGTTTTTGGAGGAGGAAAACAAGAAAAAAAATATTCTGAATCTCAGAAGCCAGAACAGCAAGAGGGATCGCTGCGCAGTGAAAGCAGCGATCCCTCTTGCTGTTCTGGCTTCTGGGATAGCTGCGCAGCCTGCATTCGCTCCATAAGACGCACACACATTTCCCCTTACTTTTTAGGAGGGAAAAAGTGAGTCTTATAGAGCAAAAAATACGGTAAATTATTATTTTTTCCCATTCCTTATTAAAGTTTTGGTCTTCCTGGTTCCTGAACCTTCTGGTCACTTTCGTCATTTCAGCATAGTCTATCAACTAAATTTGCCATTCCTCTCCGGTGTAGGGACTTTATCTTCTTTCCATCTCTGGGCTAGCAACATCTGGCCCAGCTCTCCATTTTGCCCAATTCAGACTTGTGTTTTGAAAGTGAATCTTTTGCCTCAACATGTGCCCCTGAATGATTTTGACTTGCTGGTATCGCTTGCTTGTTTTGATTTTGGCAGCTTTCGGGTATGAAATCCCATAAACCGTTGGTCGTGAAATATTAGGGACCTAGCTGTGTGCCTGTAGCAGGAAAACCAGCAAAGAGTCTTGTGGCACCTGACAAATTGACTGAGACAGTTTTTGTGAACTAGACCCCACTTGATGAGAGGCATGAAGTACATATGATGGTGAAGTAGCAAACCTGCTGTTTCCTTGCAACGTGTAGTCACAAGGGGATATTGAGTGTCTTTGGTTTCACACTTTCAGTTCATAATGGATGATGTTGACGCTCAGTAGTGCTCCTGTTTAAACTGATTGTGAAACCAGAACATGTCCCAAAATGCCAATGCAGTCTGCAGGGATTCCACAGCCAGGATGCAGGGCTTCCTTTGCAGACCAGCTTCCTTTGCAAACATAGCTGGGCATGTTTAGCCTGGAGAAGAGGAGGTTAAGGGGTGATATGATAGCCATGTTCAAATATATAAAAGGATGTCACATAGAGGAGGGAGAAAGGTTGTTTTCTGCTGCTCCAGAGAAGCGGACACGGAGCAATGGATCCAAACTACAAGAAAGAAGATTCCACCTAAACATTAGGAAGAACTTCCTGACAGTTAGAGCTGTTCGACAGTGGAATTTGCTGCCAAGGAGTGTGGTGGAGTCTCCTTCTTTGGAGGTCTTTAAGCAGAGGCTTGACAACCATATGTCAGGAGTGCTCTGATGGTGTTTCCTGCTTGGCAGGGGGTTGGACTCGATGGCCCTTGTGGTCTCTTCCAACTCTATGATTCTATGATTCTATGATTCAGTCTTCCTCAAGAGCATGATAACAACTGTTGGGATCTGTTTGCCTCCAATGGAGTGTGCTTCTGGGGTGAAGTCAAATCTCTGAAGTGACCTCTCCAGGGCACAAACCTGGGCAATGGGTATGGAGCTCCTGGGCTGCCCAAATGATAAGATTCCCCTCTTGGCATGGGTGCCAACTCCCTGGGGCCCTAGGTGTTTGAGCACCCACAAAAATTCCCTTTGAATGGGCTGCACACCCACAAATTTCAGCGCCAGGGCCATGCATACTGCATTACACCCACGGCCCCAGGCACCCATGGTTGTGGGGCCAAGCTGGCCCTCCTGCCTCTTGGCCTAGCTGAGGTGGTCCAAAGGAAAGCAGAGCAATATGTTTGGCACCAGCTAGGCTGCAGGAGTTGCTGGAAGGAGTTGTAAAAGGTGTCATCCAACCAACTTAGGCAGAGGTGGCAGCTTGTGAGGGCCAACGTCGACTGCATGATGTCAGGTGGGTGGAGCTGAACCCTGAGGTCACATGGCTCTCATGGCCAGCAGCTCCTCCTCTGCCTCCTCCTGGTGCCGCCAGTGGTCCTCTCCATGGCAGGAGAAGGAGGTGCTGGTCTCTGGACCTATGCCACCCTTGGCTCTACACTGTGCCTCCATGCTTTCTGGACATGGGTTGTTTTTTGAAGGAGCAAGGGATGTTTTCTGTGAAGAATAGGCACTATGCTAGCTATTTTCAAATACAAAGAGCTGTCACATAATTGATACAGTGGGGTTTCCCCCCCTATTGCTCCAGAGGATAGAAACCAAGAAAATGACTTCAAATTAGAAGAAAAGGGGAGCTTCCTGATGGTTATGAGCTGTTAATGGAACAGGCAGCTTAAGTAGTTGGTCGAATCTCCTTCATTGGAGGTTTCCATGCAGAGGCTGAATGGCTGCTTCTTATTAGGGAAACTGTAGTAACAGATTTCTTGTACCAGAAGGGAGCTGGACCACATTGCTTTTGAGGTCCCCATGGCTCCAAATCATTGCACACCAACTAAATAACATAGCTGACAATATTTGATGCTATCAAATATATCAGCTACAGGTAGGTAGCCATGTTGGTCTGCCATAGTCAAAACAAAATAAAAAGTACTGTGGGGCCATGTGGGTGCCCACTGCTGGATTCTTATCTCATTATACATGATAGAGCTTGCTTTTTCCTGTATTTTTTAATTTTTTAAAAAATAATATTTATTACATTTCCAACAATTTAAACACTACATAGAAAAAATAAAAATGGACAATACAATACAAAAACACTACACAACACTAACACTAACACCTAACACTAACACATTAAACTAACAAAACAAAACAAAAACAATTTAAAACACATCAAACAATTTCAATATCTTATCTTCCATTCACTTATTTCAACGACCTCCTCACACCTCCCTTTTTGTATTCCACTTCTATTAATTATTTCAGCAATTCCTTTCCATCTTCCTCTGTTTTCTATCCTATAGTTATCTTAAGACATTCTAACCTTATTTTTTCCTTTAACACTCTATTAATCTATTTATACTTAATTCCTTATAACATTTCTACTAAAGCCATATAACTTCATTCCAACTTTATTCTAACATTCATTAATTTTACAGTATTTCTGTAGATAGTCTTTAAACTTTTTCCAGTCTTCTTCCACCGACTCTTCTCCCTGGTCTCCCTTGCTTTTTCCTGTAAGACTAACTGCACTCGTTATCAGTCGTTAACAGGTTTACCACACCTATCAGCCAATCACCCATTCCCACCACCTTTCTGAGTAATACCCCTCCCCACCCTCTCACTATATATGAGGGTCTGTTGACTTCTGTTTCAGTGTATCTGAAGAAGTGTGCATGCACACGAAAGCTCATACCAATAACAAACTTAGTTGGTCTCTAAGGTGCTACTGGAAGGAATTTTTTTATTTTTTAAATATATCAGCTGTTTGCATCAAATATAACTGGGTAACAAACATCAACTGTTTGGCAAGTACTCAAATATCCAGAGTAATCCATTATTATTATTATTATTATTATTATTATTATTATTATCACCCCACTCATCTGACTGGGTTGCCACAGCCACTCAGGGTGGCTTCCAACATATATAAAAACATAACCATAGGCTTCCCTTTACAGGACTACCTTCAGATGTCTAGTTACTTATCTCCTTGACATCTCATGTGAGGGCTTTCCACAGGGAGGGTGCCACTACTGAGAAGGCCCTCTGCCTGGTTCCCTGTAACTTCCCTTCTCACAGTGAGGGAACCACCAGAAGACCCTTGGAACTAGACCTCAGTGGGCTGAGCGATGGGGGTGGAGATGCTCCTTCAGGTATACAGGGCTGAGGCTGTTTAGGACTTTAAAAGTCAGCACCAATACTTTGAATTGTGACTGGAAACATATTGGGAGCAAATGTAGGTGACAATATGTTGTAGTGGACAATATTTGATAGTTCTCATGCTATCAAATATATCAGCTATTTGCATCAAATATAACGGGGTAACAAACACCAGCTGTTTGGCAAGCACTCAAATATCCAGAGTAACCCTACAAATTCTGCAAAGGGGAGCCATCAGGAGTCTTTTGGGAGGCAAATTCTTTTTAGTTCATGTCTCTGATTTGGGCCTTGCCCTCTAGATTAACAAGCACAGAAGTCTGCTTGTGACTCAGCTACATACCGTATTTTTTGCTCTATAAGACTCACTTTTCCCCTCCTAAAAAGTAAGGGGAAATTTGTGTGCGTCTTATGGAGCGAATGCAGGCTGCACAGCTATCCCAGAAGCCAGAACAGCAAGAGGGATTGCTGCTTTTACTGCACAGCGATCCCTTTTGCTGTTCTGGCTTCTGAGATTCAGAATTTTTTCCCCTTGTTTTCCTCCTCCAAAAACTAGGTGCGTCTTGTGGTCTGGTGCATCTTATAGAGAGAAAAATACGGTAATTTTGTGTGTGTTTTAAATGCGTTATAACACCGTGACACCAGATGGCACTGAGGAGTTCCATCTTTCGGCAATGGGATTTCCCAGTAAGATGTTTACAGCGCGTTTTCCTGAAACGTTTTCCCCCCTGTGTCTAGATCCAGCCTTGGAGAGCCACCTGGTGACCACAGGGCAGGGATAGGAATACGCAGCCTTCATTCTATTGTTGTCAAATGTCCACAGCTTTGTGGCGAGGCCACTGTTTGCATGGCAAATTCAGTTTAATCTGTGTACATTTTAAGAATGTGAACTGTCTGGTTATAAAAGAATGCCCCGGAGAGAGAGAAGGATCAAGCTGATTTAATGGTTGTTTTCCTCAAAGGCCCTTTGAGTTACAGGCTGCTACTGCTTGCTAGCTTGAGATGCTGGGCCATTCCTGGCCATCTATCTCCCCACCCTCAAAGATATTGCAGCAAACTAGAGTCTCTGGGGGCCTCCAAGCTGGCAGGAGGGTGCGCCTTGGTGTGGTGGGCATCCAAGTTCTCAAAATAGTGAAAAGAAACTCATTTCATGGCCTATGGCTGCTCCGAAAAGGCAACTCCAGCATATGCGTGTGATAAATGTTAACTGTGCATTAATCGCATTAAAGAGGACCCTATAAACTTTTCATTTCTAATTAAATCCCGGCCGCCAATTCTGCTGAAGAAGGCGCACTCTGAGCCTTTGTTTATGTGGAAAATTAAAATGCAAATACAACAGAATTTATTTCCATTACCAGAGTGATATGCTGGGCTCCTCCATTTAACAGCCTCCAATTATTTTAAAGCCACCCTCCTTCTCTCCCCCTTCCCAGTTTTCCCTTAGAAGTTGCCACCTCTAAGTGGAAGGTGAGGGAGGAGAATGAGGAGGCGAGGATGATGGGCAAGGGGGGGGGAGAGAGAAGACTTCTTGGTCGCATTATGTGTGTTCAAGGTCACACACAGGATTTAGGAAGGAAAATGCAGCGGTCAGGGAAAGATGAGTGGCAAAGAACAGAGGGCCAGCAAAGATAACCAGGAGGTGGCTCTATTATGAAAACTCAATTTCTTCTGGTGACAAAGGCATCTTTCTGACATTACAGTTGCGTACCAGCTGTATGCGTTGACCTTTGTAACTGAGGATTGCACAGGTTGGAAGATTCTCTTTAGAAGTGAATCAGCTGGTGACAACAGAAGAATTGAGCTTCAAGCATGTTTGGGCAGAACAGCAGCTGCCATGTTTGTTTCTCCTGTGTCTGCTTTGTGTGGGCAGGTGGGGGCAGTGGCGTAGCGTGGGTTGTCAGCACCCGGGGCAAGGCAAGTAATTTGCGCCCCCTAACCCGGGGCAAGGCAAGTAATTTGCGCCCCCCCTGCTGCACTGTCCCTCCCCCAGATAGTCCCTCGCTCTCTCTCCGCACCGCACCGCATGCCTGGCACCCTCCCCTCCACAGTGGGCGGCGACCCGGCGGCTCGGATCAGATTCGCACAGCCAGCACTGCAGTGAGAGAGAGTGAGTGAGCCAGGTAGGGGCAGAGAGCTGCGAGTGCGAGCGTGCCCCCCCCCAGATGTTGCGCCCAGTGTGGCCGGCCCCCCCCTGCACCCCCACGCTATGCAACTTCTAAAACCAAAAGGTTTGTGTAGGTGAGAGGAGATGGACAACACACACCCCTCTCCCACTTTACCTTCCTACAGCCTATTGCTCAACCTCCCCACCCCTCCCCTAGCTGAGCTCTGTTCCCAAAAAATGAGCTGGACTGGGAGAAAAGTGTCTGCAACAACAGACCACAGGAAGGTAAGGAGGAGAGGATTCAACTCATTGATTGAATCACTGAGAATTGATTGGAGGATTCTAAGCAGAGGCTGGGTCTGTCAGGGATTCTTTAGCTGATTCCTGTATTTTCTTTTGGGGGGGGGGACTAGATGTCCCTAGATAATACCCTTCCAACTTCTATGAGTCTAACTCCCCTCACCCACAAGCTCCTTAAAGGGTAAAGGGACCTCTGACTATTAGGTCTAGTCATGGCCAACCCTAGGGTTGCGGCGCTCATCTCACTTTATTGGCCGAGGGAGCTGGCGTACAGCTTCCGGGTCATGTGGCCAGCATGACTAAGCAGCTTCTGGCGAACCAGAGCAGCACACGGAAACGCCGTTTACCTTCCCGCCAGAGCGGTACCTATTTATCTACTTGCATTTTGACGTGTTTTCGAACTGCTAGGTTGGCAGGAGCAGGGACTGAGGAATGGGAGCTCACCCTGTCACGGGGATTCGAACCGCCGATCTTCTGATCGGCAAGTCCTAGGCTCTGTGGTTTAACCCACAGTGCTACCCGCGTCCCTACATGCTCCTTACGATGCTCCTATTATAAGCCTCTTTGTGCCTCTCACTTTACATGTGATTAGGGCCATCAAGAAGCAAACAAATGGGACTGTTGCTATCCCAGCTAATTTAGTCCATACCCTCCAACATTTCTCCGATGAAAATAGGGATGCCCTAAATAATAATAATAATTTTATTGTTTATACCTCAGCCAATTGACTGGATTGTCCCAGCCACTCTGGGCGGCTTCCAACATATATAAAAACCTAATAAAACAATAAACATTTTTAGAAAAACTTCCCTATGCAGAGCTGCCTTCAGATGTCTTCTAAAGGTTGCATAGTTACTAATCTCCTTGGCTCAGAGGGTCGCATAACTCAATAACCTCCAACATTTCGATGATGAAAATAGGGATGTCCTAAGGAAAAGCAGGATGTTCCGTGACAGCTGGGACGTCTTCTATATATCCAGAACTCTCCGTGGAAAATAGGTACAATTGGAGAGGCTGCTAGCCCCCCTTTAGGGATTGCTGATATGGCTTGTATGTCCCAATCCAGTAAGCACCACCCATGTGAAGGAACAGCCTTCCACGTTGATCTTCTGTATACAAATATGTGCATACATGCCTGTACGTAAGGCAACAATAGCACATCTAGCAATTCAGAGATGCATATGGAATTCTGTGCATCAGCTGGTGCAGGTAAAAAGGTAAAGGACCCCTGGATGGTGAAGTCCAGTCAAAGGCAACTATGGGGTTGCAGTGCTCATCTCGCTTTCAGGCTGAGGGAGCCGGCGTTTGTCCACAGACAGCTTTCTGGGTCCTGTGGCCAGCATAACTAAACCGCTTCTGGTGCAACGGGACACCATGACAGAAGCCAGAGCACACGGAAACGCCGTTTACCTTCCCGCCACTGTGGTACCTATTTATCTACTTGCACTGGCGTGTTTTCAAAGTGCTAGGTTGGCAGGAGCTGGCACAGAGTAACGGGAGCTCACTCCGTTGTTGGGATTTGAACCACCGACCTTCCAAGCCAGCCCAAGAGGCTCAGTGGTTTAGACCACAGCGTCACCCCTGTCCCTGTACCAGCTGGTGCAATCGTCACTGTTTACCATAGTCCAATGACAGTCTTTTTCCTCTGCAGTGATAAATACTAATTCATTCATTCATCTGCATGCGCATCTTCACTTTGATCTGGCACTACTTGTAGTCTTTTTAGCAAACGTTAAGTTTGGCTGTTTGGATGGGACTTAGTTCAGCCTCACCGAAGTGTAGTTATCTGGTTGCAAACTTAGTATATCACAGAGGCTACAGGTTACCAGGGCAGTGCTTGGTTTATTACTAAGTCATTTGCTAGCGTCAGTTTTTAGAGGCTCTCAGTATCAGAATGTCAACATGGACGTATACCTTTTCACACAGGAAGCATGATAACATAGGTACACAAGACCAAGTGATAAAAATGTACACAATTAGTTAGCAGTGCAGTGTTTGGCTAGGCCTAAGTGTCTCATTTAGGCGTGTTTGCGTCTGGGCTGGGGGGCAGGGGTTAAAATACAAATACAGATTACAGAAAAAGATGCCTATATCTCTCGATGCTGTGCTGTTTATAAATGGGAGCATGCATTTTCCAGCATGGTCTCCCACCCCCGGCAGAGAAGGTAGCGTGGGTTGCGATACAAAGCCATTGTAGTACAATTTCTGGAACACAACGAGCATCACAAAATAAAATTATCGCAGCTGTAGACACAGGAAAGGCAAATGCACTCCCTGTGCTGACAAGAGGCTATTACAAAACCCTGACATCATTATTCAATACACAGGAGCTCTGGGACCGCTTGCTAAGTCAATGTTGAAGAGGGAATTACAAAATAATATTGATAGGATCAATGAAACTGGCACATAGGCATGCAGCAGTTCAGCCATAGGTATTAACATACAGTAACGGCTGCCTAGGCAGACAAGACTAAAAGAAAAAACGGGGGGGGGGACACACACCCCGACCTCTCCTTGAGTACACAGCCATGGTACAAATTTGCCAAGGAATTCCAGGACAACAGTCAGAAACAACATGCATTGGGACTAGGGAAAGTGTGCCTTTATTCACTAAGAGATTGGAAAGTGACCTCGACACACAAGGAAGTCAGGATGGGGAATCAAATGTTGCATCGAGATGACTGGAGCCCCAGGCCAGGACATTGGTTAGACTGAATTACATTTACCGTATTTTTCGCTCTATAACACGCACCAGACCATAACACGCACGTAGTTTTTAGAGGAGGAAAACAAGAAAAAAAATATTCTAAACGAAATAGTGGATATATGATTTTTGTGGTTCATGCTGTGGCCACAGGCATGTGATCTGACAGTGAGTTTGGAGTAGCCCAATGCAAAAATCCTGAGGATCCATGTAGATCCATGCTTTGTAACCACAGAGGAGGGAAGGAAGGGGAACCACGGATCCTCTGCTCACGACTGCAGCAGATCCCCCCCGCCACCCGCAGGCATTCGCTCCATAACACGCACAGACATTTCCCCTTACTTTCTAGGAGGAAAAAAGTGAGTGTTATGGTGCCAAAAATACGGTATATATAACTTTTTAACATATACAATGTGCTGTAGCATACCCTCCAGCGTTTCTCCAATGAAAACAGGTACGTCCCATTCCAGAATGCTAATTTTACTATTTATACCCCACACATCTTTCTGGGTTGCCCCAGCCACTCTGGGCAGCTTCCAACATATATAAAAACATTAAACATTAAATAAAACCTTCCCTATACCAGGTTGCCTTCAGATGGCTCTGGGGTTGGATAATTCCATACCCTCCCACATTTCCCCAATGAAAATAGGGACATCCTAAGGGGGGTGTGCGTGGCGCTGTGGGTTAAACCACAGAGCCTAGAACTTGCCAATCAGAAGGTCGGCGGTTCGAATCCCTGCGACGGGGTGAGCTCCCATTGCTCGGTCCCTGCTCCTGCCAACCTAGCAGTTCAGAAACACGTCAAAGTGCAAGTAGATAAATAGGTACCGCTCCAGTGGGAAGGTAAATGGCGTTTCCGTGCACTGCTCTGGTTTGCCAGAAGCGGCTTAGTCATGCTGGCCACATGACCCGGAAGCTGTATGCCGGCTCCCTCGGTCAACAAAGCGAGATGAGCGTCGCAACCCCAGAGTCGGCCACGACTGGACCTAATGGTCAGGGGTCCCTTTACCTTTTAAGGGAAAGTGTGACATTCTGGGATCAAGTCAGAAACTGGGATGGCTTCTCTAAATCAGGGATGTCCCTGGAAAATAGGGACGATTGGAAGGTCTGCTGCAGTCCCACCATCCTCACAACAACACTGGAAAGTAGGCCAGTGTTATATTGCCATTTTACTGGAGAACTAACTTGGAGATGATGAGTGTTCAAGGCAGTCCAGCTCTCTCTATTAGTTCTGTGCAACCCCTGTAGGAATCAAGGAGATTTTAGTGGGCTATGCGTACTGCATGCTTGTAGAATGCTACAAATCAGTAGACATGCCCAGAAGTGCTTCCTCCAACAGGCCCAAGGCAGCCCTCCTTGATCTTCAGAATGGGATCCACCTTTACTGCTTCTGGCCTCCTGTCACATACAGACAGTTTAAATATTCCCATTTCCTAAGAGCAAACTCTGGAAGGGCTCCAGGGGTTGAGCAGCGTCAGTGTCAGGGAGATCCTGTACAGACCCCCGCCTCCATTAAGAAGATGGACCTTCAATTGCAAGAGACGTCAGCTGTGGAAAGAGGAAGGGATCATTGTCCTGGGTTTCAAATCCAGGAAACAGGACCTTTGGTCTTTGGATAGCTGATATTGAAGAAGGTTGAGGGAAGAAGTGAAGGTGCTTGTAGGGTATTCAGGGACCCCCTTTCTGTTCCCAAATGCTTCTGTTTGTTATGCCATAAAAACAACCCAAGTCCTCATGCTCAGTGTTCAGTGAGTATTGATTCAGTCTGCAAGCAATTTTAATATTTCTTCAGGGACTTTCCAGCAACAGCACAAGTCATTAATTCATCCTCCCAAATTGCTTATTCAATAGCAGGAACATGGCTCCTGAATAAAGTCTCAGAATTTATGTGACTCGTACGAGTCAGGAGGTCAAGCAACTGTTATGGAGTGAAGTTAAAAATCCAAATAAAATATTGACACTTTTTGGGAGGAGAGGGGGAGGAGGAGATGGGAGGAAGCAAAGGTATTTAAAATAGGGGCTTGCTGCCATGCCCCCAGGATAACAAAAGGAAAGAGATGGAAGACAAGTTGGAGTCTGAAAAATCGATGGGATAGACGGCACATTCACTTAGTATTTCATAATTCTTTCTTACACACACAATGTCCTGCACATACATAGAAATAAGGAGAGATAGTTTCCCAAAGGCTATGTTCTCCTAGCTGAAAATACACAAATGTATTAGGTGTGAGGTAACTCTTGAGGATAATATTAAAGGCAAAAATTAAAAATAAAGGCTTGTGTACTTACAATTTGCCCGAGGGGCGGGTGTTATATATTTGTGTGTGAGAGAGATCTGTAAGCGGAAATATTCCGTTGTCTGCAAGGCACAACGTATTTGGACAGGTAGTAAGTAACCCACACAGCTTACAGCTCATGGTGAAATCCAGAAAAGCTAACTAGGGTTGCCATACGTCCAGAATTTCGCAGACATATCTGTAATACTTGAACCGCCTGCGGTGTCTGGGCAGAAATCAGCAAAATGTCTGGGGAAATCCGGATGTATGGTGGTCGTTTTTGCCGATTTCCCTCAGAAATAGCTCAAAAAAATCCAATTCTTTTGTGATTTTGCTCAACGACTGGCCAAAACTGGGAAAAAAAAGCTCAATAACTTTTCTGTCTAGATTTTCACTTTTTGAAATATGGCAACCCTAGCTAAACTAGAACTTTATCCTCCCCTTCACATAACTGCACTTCTGAAAATCCTGAACAATACAGTTCCCAGAATCCCTTGGAAGGAAGTAATACAGAATCCCTGTTTTCCAGGGACAGTTCTGGATTTACAGAAGCCACCCCCAGTTTCTGATTTGATAGTGGAATGTCCTGCTTTTCCTTAGGATGTCCCTGTTTTCTTTGGAGAAATGTTGGAGGGTATGGAGTTATCTGACCCCTGAGCCATCTGAAGGCAGCCCTGTATAGGGAAGCTTTTAATGTTTTATTATGTTTTTATATATGTTGAAAGCTGCTCAGAGTGGCTGGGGCAACCCAGTCAGATGGGTGGGGAATAATAATAATAATAGTAATAATAATAATAATAATAATAATAATAATAATAATAATAATAAGCATGCCTATTTTCATTGGATAAATGTTGGAGGGTATGGTAAATGTGTGTTTGCTGTGCTCTGAATGCATGGTGTGAATCTGCCCTTAGATAAAAGTTAGCTCTAGAGCTGCTAGTTAGAATCATAAATACCATCAAACTGTAAAGTTGGAAGGGACCCTGAAGATCTGACATAGTCTGCATCCAGAAAAAGCAGTTATAGGTAAGCACAACCTCTGCAGTCACCCTGGGTGCTGTGCTGCGGGGGCTGCCAAAATAATGCTGTAGAATGGAGCGAGAGAGCTTCCAGAATTTTAGCTCTTCTTCTTTGCCGATCACTCGTAGCCGAGTAAGATTGTCTTCCATGGACACGATCTTAACAGTGAGTCCATGAGTGACTGTGGAGGCCAATTCTGGATCCACACGTCCTTCCACAGTGGGGACATAGGTTTCCGGGCAGGAGTTGATCACGATGTGGATTTGCCAAGCGTGTCTTCCTCTTAGCACGTTTCTCCCCTTTGTCCTAAGTTCAAGCATCTTCAAAGTCCATGACCCCTTTGGTAAAGGCTGTCCTCCAATTGGAGCACCGCAGGCCAGTGTTTCCCAGTTGTCAGTGTTTATACAGTGGTACCTTGGGTTACATACACTTCAGGTTACAGACTCTGCTAACCCAGAAATAGTACCTCGGGTTAAGAACTTTGCTTCAGGATGAAAACAGAAATCGTGCTCCGGCGGCGCGGCGGCAGCGGGAGGCCCCATTAGCTAAAGTGGTGCTTCAGGTTAAGAACAGTTTCAAGTTAAGAACGGACTTCCGGAACAAATTAAGTACTTAACCCGAGGTACCACTGTGCTACATTTTCTGAGATTTGCCTTGAAAGAGTCTTTAAACCTCTTTTGTTGACCCACCAGCATTACGCTTTCCATTCAAAATAGAGTAGTTGCTTTGGAAGACGATAATCAGGCATCCGCACAACATGACCAGTCCAACGAAGTTGATGTTGAAGAATCATTCCTTCGATACTGGTGATCTTTGCTTCTTCCAGTACAGTGGCATTAGTTACCCTGTCTTCTCAAGTGATGTGCAAAAATTTTGGGGGACACTGTTGATGAAATCTTTGTAAGAGTTGGCGATGGCGTTTATAAGTGGTCCATGTTTCACAAGCATACAGTAAGGTTGGTAGTTCAACAGCTTGGTAAACAAGCATTTTGGTTTCCCTGCAAATGTCCCTGTCCTCAAACACACTACCGCTGCTGAAATCTAGAAGGTTGAAGATTCATTTCATTGTAACTTTGCTCACATGTACTAATGCAAGGTATTCTTGTGGAAGAGAAATTGGGTAGTGCCTGTAGCTCACTGTTGGAGGGGCTGCTTGTGTGTAGAAAGTCCTAGGTTCACTCCTTTGGATCATTCTACCTGAGAAGGAGTTTTGTGGGGCTGGAAAGTTTGATATTTTCCTCAACCTGATAACTTGGTTCAAGTAAAGGCTAAGTAGATGCAATAACCCTTATACATAGTAGCATGCTGTTCACGAGAATGACTTCCACATGTGGTTTATGTGCTGGGCAATTGAGGATCGCTGGAAATACTTCATTTGAATTAGTCCTTCGTACTCTCACTTGCCTCACAATGTCTCCTTTTGGGGGACAATTATAGGCAGCAATTGGTGCAGTCTGCTAATAGGTGCTCAAATTGAGATAGCCAATAAACAGAAAATAACAGACAACCCTTGTATAGGGGATTGGCTCCAATGTATGTGGCAGATGGAATACAGTAGACGATAAGACTTACTTAACTAGTAGGATACAGAGTGGTGGCGTTGAGAAAAGTATACTGATAATTAAGTTATTTTATTCAGTGTGAATAAATGCTATAACTTAGGTTTTTTTGCAGATATTTTATTGATAAGCAGGTTCCACTTCTGGTCTGCCACTGGAACTTGACCTGCATCTTATCTGTTGCAAACTAATACTTGGTTTTGTCATTTATGATGTAGTATACATAGATTTCAGTGGTGATTACGTTATCCATGGCTATGCGTGAAGTAATTGATTTGGGCACATGAAATGACATTTATATTTGAAAAGAAAAGGCATCACATTACCTGACTTTAAAACGTCTATTTTTTATTTTTATTTTTTTGATGTGGGAAATCAGCAAACAACTGTCCACACCAGACAAGTCAGGGTGTATTTTAATCTGCAATGGATTTTTGTTGAATTACTTGCTTCCATTATCTAGTTAATCCACAGGGGATTGTATCAGTACTGTATATATATATATATATATATTTGCTTTCGTAGATTTTCACGGGTACAGGAATGCAGGTTTTGGTGTCCTCGGGTGTCTTCCCGTGTAAAAGTTGGGGTGTCTAGGCGACGTTTCGACGAGGTCTCACTCGTCATCTTCAGGCTGGTGCTTTCGGCTTCTTGTTACTGGAACAGAGCAGGATCTCAGTGTTTGAGTTCCTATAAATACTGTTGAGGAGGTGTGGTGTATAGCCTCCAATGTTCTGGGCAGAGAGGAGGTTCCCAGGCTAGTGTGCCTTTTCTTCTTTTGTTCCTTAATTACTTGAGGGATATCTTGAGTGATTTCTTGAGTGATTTCCTGAATCACACTTAGGTGGGTCATTAGGTGTGGATTAGTTGCTAAAGCCTTCGTGTCTTGAACTCTTGAACTTTGTGAAGAGTTTTTCTGAGAAGATGGCTGTACTGCACTTGGTTGTGCTCTGGCTTGGCTTCGTGTATAGGGGCGAGCTGTGGTTTTGTGGCCTGTGCCAGCCAGATCTGTGTAGGGATTGCAGGGGGGTGCAGCATCCGGAGGTGCCACCCTGGTTTGGCTACTGGATGGTGTCTGTAATTTATCTGTGGAGAGGGTCTGGGTTTGGGTCTGGTGTGGTTGATTGGTGATGGCGTTCTGTGTGCCTCTGGATCTGGTGTCAGATTTTGTGGGGAGGGCTAATTTCCAGATGTCTGGCAAGCGGGATGTGTCGTCACGCTTGTTCATGTTGTGAGGGTGTTTCTCTATCTCGATGGCTTCCATGATTATTCTCTTGTGGTGATGTTCCATGTTAAAGAGCAATTTGGAATCTGCAAAATTAATTTCGTGTCCTGTTTCTTTCATGTGTTGGAAAAGAGAGGAAGTTTTTTCTTCTTTTTTGACGGCATTCTTGTGTTCTGCGATCCGTGCATTTATTCGTCTGTTTGTTTGTCCAATGTACGTGGCTGGGCAGACTTTGCAGGGTATTTCATAGACCCCTTGGTTTTCCAACTGAATTTTATCCTTGGGGTTTCTGAGGATATTGGCTATTTTTTGGTTGGTGCAAAAGGCTGTTTTGATATTGTGTTTATGGAGGATTTTGCTAATTTTATCTGTAGTGCCCTTGATATAAGGAAGGAGGGCTATGCCATTGTTTTCTTCTGTGTCTTGGTTTTTGGGGGGTGTTTCTTTTTGGATTAGCTTCGTAACCCTGTTTTGCTGGTATCCATTGGCAATTAACACATTTGAGAGATTCTGTAACTCAGTTGTCAAGTGGTCTTCGTCAGCCAGGCGTTTGGTTCTGGAGATGAGAGTCTTGGCTACGGAGTTTATTTGTGCAGGGTGGTGGTGTGATTGTGCATGTAAGTAGCGGTTGGTGTGTGTTTTTTTCCGGTAGATAGTGTGTCCTAGGGAGCCATCAGGTTTTTTGTAGATTAGGACGTCAAGGAAGGGAAGTTGGTTGTTGGCTTCTATTTCCATAGTGAATTGTATTTTGGGGTGTAGGCTGTTGAGATGTGTGAGGAAGCTATCCAGTTTTTCCTTCCCGTGTGGCCAAATTACAAAGGTGTCGTCAACATATCTGAGCCAAAGTTTGGGTTTGTGTTCTGACTTGTCTAAAGCATTGGTTTCAAAGTGTTCCATGTACAGGTTAGCGATGACCGGTGAGAGGGGTGATCCCATAGGTGCTCCTTCTATCTGTTTGTATCTTTGTCCATTGTGGATGAAGTACGTGTTGGTTAGGCAGTGGTTGGTCAGGTCCAAGATGTATTCGGGGGGATTGTATTTGTTTTGAATGGCTGTCAAGGCTTCATTAATGGGCACTTGTGTGAAGAGAGATACAACATCGAAGCTCACAAGTAGGTCATTGGGTTGTAGGTTTTGCTTCTTTATTGTTTCTATGAACTGGAAGGAGTTTGGAACGTGTGAAGAGATGGATTCTGCATATATATATATCACTTGATCTTTTTGCTCACCTTCTCATGCTACCCTGTGTGGCGGATGTTCACGGCAAAACTGGAAATTTTGATTCCAGCTATATGTAACATCAACATTGAGCAAGTGATACAGATCCTTCCTCTTCAGTGCTTGGACACTGAGGTCCTCCTTCAAGGGCCTTCTGGCGGTTCCCTCACTGCGAGAAGTGAGGATACAGGGAACCAGGCAGAGGGCCTTCTCGGTGGTGGCGCCCACCCTGTGGAACACCCTCCCATCAGATGTCAAGGAAATAAGCAGCTATCCTATTTTTTAATGACATCTGAAGGCAGCCCTGTTTAGGGAAGTTTTTAATATTTAATGCAGTACAGTGGTGCCTCGCAAGACGAAATTAATTTGTTCTGCGAGTTTTTTCGTCTTGTGAATTTTTCGTCTTGCGAAGCACGGTTTCCCATAGGAAATGCATTGACGGTTTCCCATAGGAATGCATTGACGGTTTTAAGAAAAAGGCGCAAGACGTTTTCGTCTTGCGAAGCAAGCCCATAGGGAAATTCGTCTTGCGAAGCAACTCAAAAAACAAAAAACTCTTTCGTCTTGTGAGTTTTTCGTCTTGCGAGGCATTCGTCTTGCGAGGTACCACTGTATTGTTTTTAACACTTGATTGGGAGCCACCCAGAGTGGCTGGGGAAACTCAGCCAGATGGGTGGGGTATAACTAATAATAATAATAACAATAATTGCACCAATATATCAAACATTTTTCTTAGGGTTTAAAAACGACAACACTGTGCTGATTTGTTGTAAAACTTGTGAAGTGCAGAGAACCCCCTGTAGCAGTCACCTGCCCATATTTTTCTAAAGGGGGAAATGACAGGCCCCAGAGCAATATAGTTTAAGAATCTTTAGTTGGAAGTCTTTTTCCTTTCAACAGTTTTGGGGATGTGTGCCCAAAACACACATCTACTAAGTCCATCCGGGGGGGGGGGGGGAGGTGTTGGCAAAGGGTTACCATAGAGTAGGTATCTGCCCTCCACATGCAGCAATTGAGCAGAATCAAATTTTCAGAAACCTTTTAACAGTTACGCAAATTGCAAATCCTAGATGCGAATCATGGGACATGGGTGGCGCTGTGGGATCAGAAGGTCGGCGGTTCGAATCCCCGTGACAGGGTGAGCTCCCGTTCCTCGGTCCCTGCTCCTGCCAACCCAGCAGTTCGAAAACACGTCAAAATGCAAGTAGATAAATAGGTACCACTCCGGCGGGAAGCTAAATGGCGTTTCCATGTGCTGCTCTGGTTCGTCAGAAGCGGCTTAGTCATGCTGACCACATGACCCAGAAGCTGTACGCCGGCTCCCTCGGCCAATAAAGCGAGATGAGCGCCGCACCCCCAGAGTCGGCCATGACTGGACCTAATGGTCAGGGGTCCCTTTACCTTTAGATGCGAATCACAGCTCACGTGGTTGTGCAGAAGCTTCAAAGAGGGACTTAGAACTTAGTGCTTCCTGAGTTAGTCCAGGACACAGTCCAGAGAAGCTCGCAGTTGAGTTATTGGGAGCAAAAGAGCTGTGCAATTCCCTAAGTCGAGCGAGGGCAGCTCTGCTGAACCACAGTATGAATAGAACCTGCCATGATGACACCAAAAGCAGGAAATTCCCTTCATTGTGTGTCACCCGAGGTTGCCAGGCAGACTTCGGGTCTCATTTATTACAGCGAATACACGGCTACGTAGCTGAACATGATACAATGTGTAGGCTTCATTCGGAACCCCTCGGGCGGATTTTGGACGGACGGACTGATGAATAGATACATTTCTACTAAGTATACATACATTATATCACTCTATTGATTTTTGAAAAGTTCCAGGTCTGCCAAGCTGTAATGAGATTTTTGAACTTTGGGCTGTGATCAATGAAAGGAATATTATTGGCCGGCAGAATTGATATAACCCCTCTCTGCAGAGCGTTCTGCTCCCAGGCTGCCCCTGCTCCCCACGTATAGGATTCCACCAGACACTTAACCTCTCTTAGAGTGTCATCGGGCTAAAAGGAATCTAATAGTGACACAGGACTTGTGCGTAGCACTCCGGCACTATTGCTTTCCTGTCAGAAATAATTTATAGCTTTCTATTTCCATGCCTTTGCCTGCACCCCATCACTGCTTCCTGGGGCTGCTGCAGGGGAGGGGGTGCGAGCGCCGAGGTGGGATCAATATGCTCACGCAAGCATCGCTTCAGGGTGCTTTGTGGGAGCAAGGAAGGAACAGTTGTAATATATGCCCTTTTCTGTCTTCAATCACCGGGCAGCTCTAGAACTTATCTCCTTCAGAGCGTGCTTCTTGGTACTTCAAAACCACAACATACAGCTCATGGCAGCTATACTGCCGCTCCCCTCCCCAAACCATGCCAGGCAGAGGCTCATCCAGTTTAGCCGCCTGTGTCCAATAGTGATCAACCAGGTACTTTGGAAAACTCACAAGGGCACTTTGTTGGTTTACTAAACGGCCTCGGTCCAGTATATCTGAAGGAGCGTCTCCACCCCCCTCATTCTACCCAGACACTGAGGTCCAGCGCTGAGGGCCTTCTGGCGGTTCCCTCGCTGCGAGAAGCCAAGTTACAGGGAACCAGGCAGAGGGCCTTCTTGGTAGTGGCACCCGTCCTGTGGAACGCCCTCCCACCAGCTGTCAAAGAGAACAACAACTACCAGACTTTTAGAAGACATCTGAAGGCAGCCCTGTTTAGGGAAGCTTTTAATGTTTGGTGCATTACTGTATTTTAATATTTTGTTGGAAACCGCCCAGAGTGACTGGGGAAGCCCAGCCAGAAGGGCGGGGTATAAATAATGAATTATTATTATTATTATTATTATTATTATTATTATTATTACTACTACTACTATTACTATTATTATCATCGTAGAACAGCACTACCCCCCCCCAACATTTCTCCAATAAAAATAGGTCTGTCCTATTCCATGATGATAGTAGTAATATATTTATATCCCAGCCACTCTGGGCAGCTTCCAGCATATATAAAAACATAACAAAAAATTAAACCTTAAAAAACAGCTTCCCTAGACAGGGCTGCCTTCAGATGTCTTCTAAAGGTTGTATAGTTACTTATCTCCTTGGCTTGGAGGTCACATAACTCAATACACTCCAACATTTCTATGATAATAATAACAATAATATATTTTTATTTATAACCCCCCTTCCCGGTTCAGAAAACCGGGCTCAGGATGGCTAACAACAAATTTAAAACACTTAATTGATGCAACAAAAAACAGCATAAATACAGTATAAGACATGAATAAATAAATTCAGAATTCAAAAATCAATGGGGGAGGGGGGAATCCATCCAATAAACATTAGATGATCACCAAGGCTAGCTGGCTAAATTAGTCCTATTTGGGCCAGCGAGGAGACCAGGGGAGAATTAGCTGTGGGATCCCAGAGCGGGTAATCTTCATAAAAAGCGGAGGGGATGGAAGGAAGGGGAATAAAAGATCAGGCTAAGTTCAAATTAAAAGCCAGGCGGAATAGCTCTGTCTTACAGGCCCTGCGGAAGGAAGTTAAATCCTGCGGGGCCTTGGTCTCATGGGACAGAGCATTCCACCAGGTCAGAGCCATCACTGAGAAGGCCCTGGCCCTGGTGGAGGATAATCTGACTTCCTACAGCCCAGGACCTCTAAACTATGATTATTCATGGACCTTAAGGTCCTCTGCGAGGCATACCAGGAGAGGCAGTCCCGTAAATATGACAGCCCTAAGCCACAAAGGGCTTTAAAGGTCAAAACCAGCACCTTCAACCTGACCTGATACTCCACTGGGATGAAAATAGGGATCTCCTAAGAAAAAGTGGGACATTCTGGGATCAAATCGGAAACTGGGGTGGCTTCTGTAAATCTGGGACTGCCCCTGGAAAATAGGGACACTTGGAGGGTCTGCAACACAATACATCCTACCCTGTCCTTTCTTTAGATTCTATATTCTGGTATGATTATCAGTGTTCTACCTATTTTCTGATAAGCTTGCCGTGTCTGTTTTCTGCTACCATACAAAATACTCTAAATTCACGCAGCTCGGGTAGGAGACTTCAATATATACCGTATTTTTCGTCCCATAAGACGCTCCGTCCCATAGGACGCACCTAATTTTTTGGGGGGGGAAATAAAGGAAAAAATTTTTTCCTTTATTTCCCCCCCAAAAGCAGGTCGGGGAAACCCAACCAGGTCGAGGAACAGCGGGATGGCGGCGCTGCGCCTCCCTGCTGTCCCCCGAGCTTGTGGGGCTGGCCGATGTCTGCCTGGCCTGAGGGGCGCTCTGCTTCAGGGCGCCCCGCCCGCCGGGCGGCAGGCTGCTATCTGCAGCGTGGGGAGCGCTGCGGGGAACTCCTGCAGGGTTCCCCATGCTGCGGATGTCTGTCCGGCGCGCGGGGCGCTCTGCTTCAGGGCACCTCGCCCGCCGGGCGGCAGGCTGCTATCCGCAGCGTGGGGAGCCCTGCGGGGACCTCCCGCAGGGCTGCCTAGGCTGCGGATGTGTTCCCGAAGCGCCGGGCGCTCTGCTTTCAGGGCGCCCGATGCTCCGGGAAGCAGGCTGCGGATATGTTCCCGAAGCCTGGAGAGCGAGAGGGGTCGGTGCGCACCGACCCCTCTTGCTCTCCAAGCTTCAGCGAAAGCCTGCATTCGCCCCATAGGACGCACCCAGATTTCCCCTTCATTTTTGGAGGGGAAAAAGTGCGTCCTATAGGGCGAAAAATACGGTACATTGATCCTGGAAGTCTCCTACCCGAGACACAGAACTACATATTGTGTCTCTTATAATGTAAAGACTCTTGCATATGCTGTCTTTCCCCCTTTAGTCTTCTAAATATCTTTTGTTGTTGTTCTGTGTGCTCATTGTCAACTTTTCTAATGTGTAGTTTAAGGATCTAGAATATATAAAGCATCATTCTTAAGGATTGAGCCTTTCTACAGTCCCACACCCTGATGAAAATAGGGATGCCTTATTATTATTATTATTATTATTATTATTATTATTATTATTATTTACCCCACCCATCTGACTGGGTTGCCCTTTTGGCAGCTTCCAATGTATAGAAAAACAAAACAGAACACCAAACATAAAAAACCCTTCTCTATAGAGGATGTCTTCTAAAGCTTGTACAGTTACTTATCTCCTTGGCACGGGGGTCTCATAACTCCATACCCTCCAGCATTTCCCCAGTGAAAATAGCGACATCCTAAGGAAAAGCAGGACATTTGGAGATCAAATCACAAACCAGGATGGCGTCTATAAATCTGGGACTATCCCTGGAAAATAGGGACACTTTGAGGGTCTGTGTCAGCCAGAGCCCCAGCACGATACTATTCTATTTGTTCCACATTCCCCCCCCTAAAATCCACTTTTCTCTCTTTTTTTGCTTCCTGTGAAGCCTAATCCCACACAGCAGAACTCTTAAGTGCTGAGAAAATGTACAATGTCTACAAGATCTATGTTCAACAAAGAGGTTAAACCATCTCTGTATTACTGGGTCAGGGAGCTCTGTTGACCTTGTCAGCCAGCACAACTTGGATCATTTTTTTGTCCACTTCCTTCATGGTGGCACAAAGCTGCAAGTTTCACTTCTGGCACCAAAGTCGCACTCTTTCCTGATCCGATCAGAATTATGTATTCCGGTGGCAGCTAATGAGAAAATATTATTCCTGGAAATGTGGAGGCAGGAACAGTGGCATAGCGTGGGGGGGGTGCAGGGGGGGCCGGCCGCACCGGGCGCAACATCTGGGGGGGGGGCGCTCGCACTCACAGCTCTCTGCCCCTACCTGGCTCACTCACTCTCTCTCACTGCAGTGCTGGCTGTGCGAATCCGATCCTAGCCGCCGGGTCGCCGCCCACTGTGGAGGGGAGGGTGCCAGGCGTGCGGTGCGGTGCAGAGAGAGAGCGAGGGACTATCTGGGGGAGGGACAGTGCAGCGGGGGGGGGGGCGCAAATTACTTGCCTTGCCCCGGGTGCTGACAACCCACGCTACGCCACTGGGCAGGAAGAGGGAGACTTTCCTTTTTCCTCTCCTGAAAAGGAGATCTAGAGTTGAATTCTCATGAGTACAGTATTGAATTGTCAAGACGGAAAGTCTTACATGAGCAGATAGGCAAACCATACGCTTCGCTTTGTTTTGTTTATGTCTTGAAGACGCTACTCAGATTCACAACTATGCAAGGGGTCTCAGAGACTGGTTCTCAAGTGTGCAGTCCCTGGGATACGAGCCCCATGGCAGAGTATAGCAAAGTGCCTGAACACCAGTCCTTTGGGGGAAAGAGCTGTAAGATAACCTGTGCTTCTGTGGGCTGCCACCTCTACTTTGTTAGGAAATTTGTCATCAGATCTCCTGTGTGTTTTTTTCAAATGTAATAACTACCAGGGTGTCTGTCTGGCTCTCTGAATCAGATTGGATGCGACTCTGGAGGAGGGAAGGGTTAACTGTTTTCCTTTATGCTGTTTTCCCAATTAAAATCATGCCCTGAAGTTCCTATTTCCCCCTCGGGCAAGAATATATAATAAATATGGCACTTGTGGTTTTTTCCCTGCTGCTTTGGAGAGCGTGTGATTTTTTGTTAGGAAATCTCTCATTCTCTCTCTCTCTCTCTCTCTCTCTCTGTGTGTGTGTGTGTGAGAGAGAGAGAGAGAGAGAGAGAGAGAGAGAGAGAGAGAGAAAGTTAACCACAAACCACAGAGCCTAGGACTTGCCGATCAGAAGGTCGGCGGTTCGAATCCCCGCGACGGGGTGAGCTCCTGTTGCTCGGTCCCTGCTCCTGCCAACCTAGCAGTTTGAAAGCACACCAGTGCAAGTAGATAAATAGGTACCGCTCTGGCGGGAAGGTAAACGGCGTTTCCGTGCGCTGCTCTGGTTCACCAGAAGTGGCTTAGTCATGCTGGCCACATGACCCAGAAGCTGTACGCCGGCTCCCTCGGCCAATAAAGCGAGATGAGCGCCGCAACCCCAGAGTCGGCCACGACTGGACCTAATGGTCAGGGGTCCCTTTACCCTTTTACCAGCACCACAGTCCCAATTACTTAACCCACCCTCCCCACAATAGCTTTTGCATTTTTAAAAACTGGATTTTCCAGCCTCGTGTCTAGTTTTGTCCTTTCTGGCCAGTTACAAATACTCTTGACATTCTGAAAGCTTTGTTAAAACCCATGGCCGGTTCTTCATCCAGATCCTAAGCATGTTTACTCATAAGGAAGCCCTTCCAAGTTCAATGGAATTTGCTAGGGATTCCTGGTAAATACTCCTAAGATTGCAGCCTTCATCAACCCTCCCAACCATAATGAAGTCTAAGCAGAGCCACCTCTCAAGGCATTTTGTTGCCTGAAGCAAAATACAAGATGGCGCCTCCACTCCCATTCCATATACAGAAGCCAGCTGAACTGCTAGTTGAATATTATTTCAATACTGTGGTGAAGGGGATAGTGTCCTCTACCACAACTTAGGGCAAAAGGCCACATGTGAGTGCGGAATAGGCCATGTGGGAGACTCAGGAGGAACACTGATGGGGGACACCATTAATGTTGCCTAGCATCTGCCACCAGAGGTGGGTATTATCACTGTATCTAATGGTAGGGCTGGCCCTGAGCCTATGTAAGCATAACTACATCTGAACGCATACACAGATTGTTACATTTGTCTCTTCTTTTCTTTCCCTCTGTGCATGGTCTCTTGTCCCATCTCTAATCTCAATATTTATCTTGTAAGACTTGGTGCAAGACTTACTTTTCGCTTAAATTACTCTGTATGGTTCTGTATATAAAGGAAGATGTTAAGAACAATGGGTGGTATTCAACTAAATTTTACTCAAGAGTAGGTATGTTGAAGTTAATGGCGCTAGCTTAGGCTCATTAATGCCAGGGGGGCTACTCTGAGTATAACTTAATTGCAATATCACCCGATGTTGATAATCCTTTCACCAATAAAAGGGATCCTCATAGAAAAGACTATATGTCTTTAAAAAAATTCTTTACATGTTGCTAAACTTCCTAGACCATCCTCAAGGGCAGTTTACTCCAACCCACTTCTTGTAAGAATCAAATTATAGCCCTAAACAGTTAAGAAGTGAGATGTAAACCAACTCCCATAATGCATTGAGCTGAGTGGCTCTTGGTCACTGCCACACAAAGTGTATTTTCATACTACTACTACTGCTGCTACTAATAATAATAATAATAATTTAAAACATACATTCTACATGCCTGAGTTTTCACTTGCAGTCTCCATCCTTCAGGTTCAGACTGGGGGTGGGGAGAAAAGGTGCATATTTTAATTTCGCTAATTTGAACTTTCAGAAGCAATATGCAAATTGAAATACAACCACCTTTTGAAAATCTGCACTTCTCTGAATTAGCCCGTACAGTTCTCCTGCTACAAAAAAACATGCAAAAATGCTTATATTAGGAGAAACTGTTTTCAAAAGAATATGCACATTTTGCAAAATTGCATTCAATAATATGAATGCTAAGAGAAGTGTTTTTCACATTTTTTGTGAGGACTTTAAATCAGAATTTGAAAACTGACATGGAAACGTGGCAAAGGAGCTTAAGACGGGGGGAGAATTAGAAACCGAAAGAGACGGATTTAATAGCTAGTATGTTTGCTTGTTTTGTTTTGGCAGGATCATCCGAACCAAAGTGCAGCAGCCATTCCACCCAACACCAGATGGGAGTGCGACTGGAGTCACCGCACCTGGACATACTATAGGTAAGATGAAACCAGAGAGGTGGGGGTGGCGGGGCCGGGGGGGGAGGGAGGGAGAAAGAAAGTAATGTCAGGAATTGAGTGGTCTCATACACAGGTCCAGCACACAGTTAAACAAAAGGACAAGGTTAAGCAGTGGCGTAGCGTGGGTTGTCAGCACCCGGGGCAAGGCAAGTAATTTGCGCCCCCCCCCCCTCCACAGTGGGCGACCCGGCGGCTCGGATCGGATTCGCACAGGCAGCACTGCAGTGAGAGAGAGTGAGTGAGCCAGGTAGGGGCAGAGAGCTGCGAGTGCGAACGCGCCCCCCCCAGATGTTGCGCCCGGTGCAGCTGGCCCCCCCTGCACCCCCCACGCTATGCCACTGAGGTTAAGTGAGGCAAAGCTTTCATGAATGTCTCCCCAAGGCCCAAGGAACATTGAGCCTGTCCTCTAGCTAGGCTTAGATCTTGGGCACAGAAGTTGTATGTTTGAGTGGCAGCTTGCAGTTGCTCTTCCAAAGCAAGCCCCTCATGTTTGTGTGAATGCTTTGCTGTCCCATTGCTTGGGGCACATCTATGCAGCAAACATATCTTCCTTTTTGGAGGAGCAAGTTGCTGCTGCCGCCTCAGAAACCTGCCTTGTACCTGTGTGAAAAAATCCCTTGTAACCACAGTTAGCGACTAGAGCCCATTTCCTGCAGGGTCAAAAACGCAGTGTGCCCCATATCCATGTATACATTACAAAAAATGGTATTGCTCTACGCAGGTTTTAGAAGTGTGTGCACACCAAGGGAGCGATAGAAGACTGAGCAGAGGCTAGAATTAATTGAATAGCCTTTTCCCCAGGGATATGACTTTTGTCTCATGGAAGCGAAAGGTACTTAAATTAGATCAGCTGCCAAATAATGTAAGTTTGCCAAAGAGGCGAGGGGACAAATGTAGGGGCTGTCCTGTTTTCCAGTACCACATTCCTAGAACGTCTCCTCCAAAACACTGCAAGCTGGGATGCAACTAGACTGCAGTGCAGGGAAGGAACAGCCATTGAGGAGATGGCCATGCAGATTCTATTTCTGTGACGAGCAGCCAAATCTTCCTGTCTATGGTCTGGAAGCTGAAAAAAAGACACCAGAGTCTGTCCACATAGAGGGGTGGTACAGCTCATTCCAGCCTCCTTGAAGGTTTGTGCTCCAAAGATCTAAGCAGCTGTGGCCATTGGACTGTTCCCCAAGTCTGTCCATGGCATATTATCACCCGAGTAACGTACCGTCAGGGACATGGGTGGCGCTGCGGGTTAAACCACAGAGCCTAGGACTTGCCGATCAGAAGGTCAGCAGTTCGAATCCCCGTGACAGGGTGAGCTCCCGTTGCTCGGTCCCTGCTCCTGCCAACCTAGCAGTTCGAAAGCACATCAAAGTGCAACTAGATAAATAGGTACCACTCCGGCAGGAAGGTAAACGGCATTTCCGTGCACTGCTCTGGTTCGCCAGAAGCGGCTTAGTCATGCTGGCCACATGACCCGGAAGTTGTATGCCGGCTCCCTCGGCCAGTAAAGCAAGTTGAGCGCCGCAACCCCATAGTCGGTCACGACTGGACCTAATGGTCAGGGGTCCCTTTACCTTTTTAATGCAGTCATACCGTGGTTTTCAAACAGCTTAGTTCTTGAATGTTTTGGCTCCCAAACCAGAAAACCAGAAGTGACTGTTCCGGTTTGCAAACTATTTTTGGAAGCCGAACGTTCGGCTGGGCTTCTGTGGCTTCCGATTGGCTGCAGGAGTTTCCTGCAGCCAATCAGAAGCCACACTTTGGTTTCTGAATGTTTTGGAAGTTGAACAGACTTCCGGAACGGATTCTGTTCGACTTCCAAGGTACGACTGTATTTGCATTAAAAGGGTTATGCAAGCATTCCCAGAAGTATAAATAAACACTCCTCTCCAGTTTTATTATTATAGTATATAGTAGCACTAACACCAATCCAATTCCTGGAGGATGGCATATTTTGGGTGGGTGAGGGGAGAAATAGCCTTTCTGTTGCATTATTTACTCAAAAGGGGGTGGTGTGTACACCCACAGTAGAAAGGGGGGGGGGGGATGTGCAGCCATGACTGGTCCTACCATTAGGCAAGGTGAGGCAATCACCAGACAACAGGCAGCAGTAGCTACCCATGGCTTTTCTTCCTGAGCCCTGGCCCTCTGTTGCCTCACTGCCCTCCTGAGGCTCCCCAATTTGGCCTGCTACCTTACGTGTGGTAGACAGCAAGTATCCCATTAACAGCATTCAGGCAGTTTTTGTAAATGGAATTGGGAGAGGCAACATCTTTCCCATCCTTCTGGCAACATAATAAATTAGGCTGGTCCTGTGTGCAGCCCTCCAAAGGGTTGTTAAAATCAGAGCGGGAAGATAATTTTTGCAAATGAAATTATAGTCACTGCAACGAGGAGAAGGGTATCTTCACAGACCTTTTTTCAAAGGGGGCCAGATTTGATGAAGTGAAGGGCCGTGAGGGCCGACCAAAGTTGTTGACCTTTTTTTAGGAGTGAAGTTTTTTTAATATATTTTACCCCAAAGTTGTTGAGCTAAACTGCCACACACCGATGGGCCAAATTAGGCTCCCGAAATGGACTTTGAACATAGATATGCAGACATTTTTGTTTGTTCCACAGAAAGACTTGATTTTGAGGGGCACTGAGGGGGGAGCAACTCTCACTTACAATAATTCTGTAGCATGGAGAAAGATACATTTCTCACGCACCCCGTAGCATAACTAGGATTCTCCTTCCCAGTATGTCTCCTTTCCCAGGTGTTGAGCTTTAAAACCCTATATGGCCTCAGCCTTGTATAGCTGAAGGAGCATCTCCACTCCCATCGTTCAGCCTGGACACCGAGGTCCAGCTCTGAGGGTCTTCTGGTGGTTCTCTCATTGTGAGAAGTGAGGTTGCAGGGAATCAGGCAGAGGGCCTTCTCGGTAGTGGCTCCCACCCTGTGCAACACCCTCCCACCAGATGCCAAAGAGATAAACAATCCTATGACTTTTCACAGACACCTGAAGGCAGCCCTGTTTTGGGAAGCTTTTAATGTTTGATGTTTTGGTGTGTTCCTTTATACTTTGTTGGAAGCCTCCCAGAGTACAATCAATCAATCAAATAATAAATACTTCATGACCATCCCTACTTGTTGTCCAAGGCCTCAGGATGGGGGGGGGGGGGTTGGCGTTCTTATCAGGGCTCCACTCCCACCCACCTAGATTCCAAAAGAAACTGCAGCGTTCCTTGGTTTTCCCCTTTAATCTATTATAGGTGACTTTCCAAGCTGCCGCCATTTTCTCCTCCACCTCCATGCTCATGAGACTGAAGCAGGTCCTTTCTCATAAACAAGTGATGGCCCCAGCTTCTGTCTGAAGGAGCCTTCTGGCTCATGAGGTGGTGATAGCACCGTGCTCTCCTTTTCTGGCATCAGCTGCCAAGGACACACATGGCTGTCCTGCGCTTCCATGTGCCAATGCTACTTTCTGCACAGTCCAGTTTGCTGGGGATGCGGGGAGCAATTTCAAGCTGCGACCTATTGCATTATGGAGCATTATGGAGGGAGTTGTTGTTGTTTGAACCGTATTTGGGGCAAGAGGAGATAAAAGGTGCGCCTGAGTGGCCTTGCCATCCCAAAGTCCACCGCTTCTTTCCCGCCTCACAGGTTTATCAAGGGGCAGTTTATATTAATCAGCATCATGGTTTTTGCTAGCAGTAATGTTAAGGAATATGTAAAAAAGGATTATTAACGGGTGATAATCTAAAACTATAATATATTCAGATAAAAGATTAAGATAAAATTAAAGAGGGAAAGGATTTGCTGAATTAACCAATTGAAATGGAATACAAGAAAGGGAGGTGTGAGGAGGTCAGGGAAACAAGCAAATGAAAGATAAGATATGGAGAGACTGATTTGCTTTTAACTGTTTTTATTTTGTATTTTGTATTTTCTTTTTTCTTTTTTTATTCTTTCTAATTTTTGTAATATGTTGAAATCTCAATAAATATCATATATATATATATATATATATATATATATATATATATATATATAATATTAATCAGCATCAGTTGATTAATCCAGCGCATTAATCTGTTAGATCTCAGGTTACTTCCACGCCAGGTGTTTTGAGGTGGAATTCCCCATTCTTTGGCCTGTAAAAAAGAAGGTAGGGAAGATTCAGTTTCTGAAGGATGGGAAACAGTGAAGAAGAATAAGGAGTGCTTAAAACCACGAGTAAAATCAACATTTCAAGTTTGGTCAGAACACATGTGCTCTGCTGTGCTGTGATTTTTCCACAACACCTCCACAGAGACTCGGCGTATTCTATTTATTTAAGCAGTGAAATTTCATAAATTAACCTGCATGAATGAAAAAGACGTTCTGCGTAAAAATACTACTTCTTTTAAATAAATAAATGGCGCAAGCATGTTCAGGTGCACCAACTTGGGGGGGGGGCACAAGGTGTTACCGGCCCCCTCAACAGCTTGGCATTGGATAGCTCAGTTGGTTAGAGTGCATTGCTAATACCAAGATTGCAAGTTTTCTATAAAAATATATATAATACTATATATAATTTTTTAATTAAATTTTCTAATTTACATTTCAAAATACTCATTTAAACCACCTTAAATCAATTACTTCCTTTCTTCTCTTTCTGTGGTTCATTTTACATACCATACATCCCTGCATATTTACATGAACTAAACCATTCAGTAAGCCATTGTTAAATCCATCCACATTTATTTGCCTCTTGAATTTATCTTAACGCTACCAGTGTTTTGAAATGAACACAATTTTCACCCATATACGCAGTAAACATTTTCCTGTCTTCTTTAAATGTACATTCTTCTTGCTCTCTTATTCTATATGTTAAATCTGCAAGTTGCGTGTATTCCGTCAGTTTAAGTTGCCATTCTTCTTTGGTTGGGACCTTGCTCATTTTCCATTTTGGGGATAACAAAACACGGGCCGCAGTAGTGGCATACATAGTCTTTTTTGACACCTGGGAAATACCCTCTGACTTAGCCCCAACAAAAAGGAATCTGGTGGTTTTTTAAAAAGGTACTTTTAAACGGTTTCCCCCAATTCATTGTATATCATTTCCCAATACTCTTTTACCCTTTTACAAGTCCACCACATATGATAAACGTACCCTCAACCTCATTACATCTCCAGCACTTATCTGATTCGGACTTACACATTTTAGCAAGTCTACTCTGAGTTAAATACAGTGGTACCTCAGGTTAAGTACTTAATTCGTTCCAGAGGTCCGTACTTAGCCTGAAACTGTTCTTAACCTGAAGCACCACTTTAGCTAATGGGGCCTCCTGCTGCCGCCGTGCTGCCAGAGCACGATTTCTGTTCTCATCCTGAAGCAAACTTCTTAACCTGAAGCACTATTTCTGGGTTAGCGGAGTCTGTAACCTGAAGCGTATGTAACCCGAGGTACCACTGTACCACCAAGATTGACCAAGATTGCAGGTTTGGTTCCTGTATGGGACAGCTGCATATTAGGATTGGACTAGATCTTCCACAGGGCCCCTTCCAACTCCACAATTCTATGATTCTATAATATTTGTTGGAAATAGGCTGGGCCGTCTCAGTGTTGAGAGGCTGGAGGAGACCGAGTGTGGAGCCAAACGTGGCGCCGCCTCATTGGCTGGCTCCTCCAGAGCGCTTGGCCTCCTTTAGATGATGTAACATTGCACGCCATGTGGGACCCAACTGATGTCATGCACATGCCTGTACGCCAGGCCCCCTCAATCTCAGGGGCAACTTGGCACCTCTGCACATGTGCTGGGCCATATTTATGTTTGATGAGGCCCTAAGCTACTGAAGCTAATGGGGCCCTTTATACGTCCAGCTGTCCTTTGTCAACAACAAATTGTCGCTGTATTTTGTGTTGAATATATGCTATATGGTACCCTATATATAGAAATGAGCAAACCAGTGATATTTTAGGGAGCAGGCTAGCAGGCGGGGCCCATTACCTACACAACACAAAACACTGTTGCTGTATGTAGGTTTTATTTTATTTGTTTTTTATCTTATATTTTGGAAATGTATATCCAATATTTTCCCCTGTAAATTTTTGAGGAGTCCACAAGAGAGTGGGGCCCTAAGCTATAGCTTGTTTAGCTTATACATAAATCTGGCACTGTACATGTGCTATCTACACCTCTAAAAGTAAAGGTAAAGGGACCCCTGACCATTAGGTCCAGTCGTGACCGACTCTGGGGTTGCGGTGCTCATCTCGCTTTATGGGCCGAGGGAGCCAGCGTACAGCTTCCGGGTCATGTGGCCAGCATCACTAAGCTGCTTCTGGCAAACCAGAGCAGCACACGGAAATGCCGTTTACCTTCCCGCCAGAGCGGTTCCTATTTGTCTACTTGCACTTTGATGTGCTTTCGAACTGCTAGGTTGGCAGGAGCAGGGACCGAGCAACCCGTTGTGGGGATTTGAACCACCAACCTTCTGATCGGCAAGTCCTAGCCTCTGTGGTTTAACCCACAGCGCCACCCGCGTCCCTATCTACACCTCTAGCTCACACCAAAGGGCAGCGCGAAACAAGCAGGAACCCAACAGGTGCAAGGAGACACCTTTATTAGTCCGAGTAAGTGGTATAGATTCCAACGTTTCTTTAAAAGCAATTAGCTCTTCTCTAGGGGACTGTCAGAATCAGGATTAGCTCAAATCTATTGCCGGCTCAGCTGCCACGGAGGGAGTCCGTATGTCAGTGGCTCATTTTGGAGCTAGTCATCTAAGAAACTGTAATAGATGTAGCCTATTTCTTTTTCTGTCAGGCCCCTGATGAAGAGCTAATTGTTCAAAAGAGGTTGGGATTTATACCTCTTGGATGAATACGCTTGTTCCCTGCACCTGCTGAATTTCTGGTTCTTCTGAAGTTAGGTTCCTGCTACTTCACCACCTGCAGTCTTTGTTCATACTGATGTTAAAAATAGTGATTGATATGTATAAATATATATAAACGATGGTATAAATTAGTCTAGCAACCCTATTGCAACCCGAATTTATGTACCGTATTTTTCGTTCTATAAGATGCACCAGATCATAAGACGCACCTAGTTTTTGGAGGAGGAAAAAAAGAAAAAAAATATTCTAAATCTCAGAAGCCAGAACAGCAAGAGGGATCCCTCTTGCTGTTCTGGCTTCTGGGATAGCTGCGCAGCTTGCATTCGCTCCATAAGACGCACAGACATTTCTCCTTACTTTTTAGGAAGGAAAAAGTGAGTCTTATAGAGCAAAAAATACGGTATTTGGATCCTGATACTGATGGTTTTGTAGTCGTTTTAAACTGTTCTGTTGATGTACCTGGGAATCGCTCATATTTTCCCCAAATTGATTTCTAAAAGTGCCTTAGAGCTATATTTTCTTTCTGACAATAGCCATTTTGCTTACTAGATGGTTAAATTTTCTATAGTTAAGGTATGGGAAACGGTCGCCTTTGCAAAAGGTGGCAGGTGACTGAACTGCAACTTGTGATTTTGTTTAATTATAATTTATTAACAGATAGAATAACAAGCAGAAAGCCAGTCTATCAATTAAAGGCAGTTATTAGAAAGCTTATCAGGAATTCCTTGATCAGAAATTTAGTAAGGGAGGTTAGTTGCTCGAAACCTGCCATCACCAGTCTTGTCCCAAAATGCACAGCTAGAGGATATTGTGTATTTTGTTGGTTGCACATTAAGATGCTCCTGAGCAATGTGTTCCAGTACATACTCTTGGTGTGGGGAGTGCTGCAGGAATGGCTTTCTAATTCCTGCTTAAGTTCTTAGTGGTGTCTGCATATCTGCTTAAACAGTACCCCTTCTGGGGTACTCCTTGCAGACCAAGATTATGTCCCAGAACCCCTAAAATGTGCAGAGATTCTGTGGCTAGCTTAGGGTTTCCTCAGCAGATAAACTGAGGAAGGAGGGGTTCCCCAGGGGCAGGAAATTTAAAAACCACAGCAGCAAGGGATTTTATGGTGGTGGTGGCAATGGTGATGAGACGCCCGGCAGTGATTGGCCGTGGTGCCCTGATGTCACAGAGGGGAAAGGCAGGCAGAATAGCCCATAGCTGTCAACTTACAGATTTGAAAATAAGGGACCAGCAGCCAAAATAAGCACAGGTATGTTCAACTTCTGAGCCCCTCCCAGCCAAAGGCAGAAAGCCCAGCCAGCAGCCAAACAAAGCCTCAAGCCGTGGTTCCCACAGCGCAGCAACCCGGCAAAGGGGATGCAGCAAGAAAAACCACCGTCACTTCTCCATTGGGAAGCGCTGAGCAAAGGCGAGTCCCCAGGCAACGCGGCCGATTTGATTGGCACAAGGCCTGCAAGCTCCACCCCCCAGTCGTTCTTAGACTCCTTATTGGGTGAGCAACGCAGCCAAGCAACACAGTTGGAGCCTCCCTCCTCGGTTGGAAGCCGCCCAGAGTGGCTGGGGAAACTCAGCCAGATGGGCGGGGTATAAATAAATAAATAAATAAATAATAATAATAATAATAATTATTGCAATGCCATGAGGTGCGCCCTAACTCTCTCCGAGTTTGGCAACGGGTTTGCAGTGTTCAGTTGCTGGCGAAAGTGGGCCACAGCGATGTGGGGAGATGGCTGTACATTCCCGTTTCGCCTCAGGTGCCGAAACAGTCTCTAATGAGACTCGTTTAACTTGTGTTGGGATGCAGATACATACCCTGGAAGGAAAATGGGATTTTGCTGGTTAGTTGTACAGTCATATGGGAAATGTGTTGTTTAACTGGGTGACACTTATCAGCAACAGTGAGCTCCAGTAACCAATTACAGTGGTTCCTTGGTTCGCAAACGGCTTAGTTGTCGAACAAATCGGCTCCCAAACGCTGCAAACCAGAAGTTCTGGTTTCCGAAAGTGTTTTCGGAAGCCGAACATCTGGCACAGCTTCCGTTTGAGTGCAGGAAGCTCCTGCAGCCAATCGGAAGTTGTGCCTTGGTTTTTGAACAGTTTCGGGAGTCAAATGGACTCCTGGAACGGATTACGTTCTAGAACCAAGGTACAGTAGTAGTGGCACCCGCCCTGTCGAACGCCCTTCCATCAGATGTCAAAAGAGCTAAACAACTACCTGACATTCAGAAGACATCTTAAGGCTTCAGGGAAGTTCAGGGAAGTTTTTAGTGTGTGACATCTTAGTGTATTTTTGGTCTTTGTGGAAGCCACCCAGAGTGTCTGGGGAAACCCAGCCAGATGGGCGGGGTACAAATAATAAATTATTATTATTACAGGCTTGTTTGGAAGGAGCGAGCCCATGCAGGGGATATTCCCATGACGACTTTCACTGTTAGCCATACTGTGACTCTAATATTTATCTGTAGTGTAATAGACTCTTGAAAAATAGTGGGTATGTGTCAGTGGTGTGTGGGGAAAATTTTTGTAGGGGGAAAGTTAGGGTCAGAGGCACCACTTGTGAGGGGGACTGGGGGGGGGGGGACATTGCAACGTTGTGTGTGCGAGCATCGTGCCTCCTTCCCTAAGCCAGGCAGAAGCTTCCTGGACTTTGGGAAGGAGGTGTCAGGCCTCTAAAGGAATGCTGGAGCCTTCGTACTCCTTTCAAAAGCTGGGTGGGCTTTGGGAAAGTGGCAGGAGGGTCTTGGACCCGTCTGAGCATCGTGCCCCCCCCCCCCAGACAAGCAGAAACTTCCTGGTCTTTGGGAAGGAGGCAGCAGGCTTTAATACTTTAATACTCTGATTTACTGGGAATATTTAGGGGATTAACCTAGTCCCCGTAGACCACACGCCACTGGGATGTGTGTGTTTTAAACAAGCAACTTCCCAGCTCTCGCGTTCACAGAGAACTATGTTCAAAAGTATGGTGTTCATTTACTGCTAAAAAATATAGCAAGCAGGAGGGCTTGGGTGAGATATTTCAGTGGCTAAGGAATACAACTGGTGAACTTAGAAGAGTTTCTTTCTTTAACTGTCATTCAAAAATGATTTTAACTTTGACATTACAGGTTGGGCCGACAATTGCCCTGCAGTAAACTCAAATTTCCCTAAGCATGAATATGCCTTATTTTTGTAACGTGAAATCTGATTTAAAAGAGTTTGAAAGCTACTCTGAGGACGGGCTGAGCTTGTGGCGGCACAGGCACTTTGCGTAGCATTTGCACATGCTAATTGATGCAAATTTGGAAGGATTGCTATAATTTAAATAGTGAGGAAGATTGGGACCAGGTGATCTGGGTCCCTGCTTCCTCTGCTCGCCAGGCACTAACTGCCAATGGGCAGCTTTCGTGGCACTCTGCTCTCCCTTCCAATAGTTCTCCATCATTAAATGGTACCCAGACTGGACAGGCCTGCAAATGGAAGATGTCTTCAAATGCAGGAAGACTGTTCTCTAGCTCAGACATCCCCTCAAATGCAGGACGAAGCTCATTAATGGGTTGGATGGTCCCTACTCTTGCACTGTTTTGCCGTAGGGCAAAAACCTTCCTGTTTATGCCTCCTTAAAAAGAAAAAGAAAAAAGTTGTTTTATCCAACGACTCTGTTTTATCTGCTGCACTTGTCTCCGCTGTTATGCTGTTTTTGCTTTTGTATTTTATTGCATTTCATGGTTCATTTTAATTGCTGTTAAGAACTCAAAGTGATGCGTAGGCACAAGTACGGTAGATTATGACATAACTAACCTAACGTAACAGGCACCTGCCAATCAGTGCTGATGCGCGGAATAGTTTTTCTTTGAATTGGCTTTTATTGAGCTTAACGCCAGATAAAGAGGTAGCTTTCTAACTGCAAGCCACGGATCTACTTCACACAACCCAAGAAGCCAATATTTAGAGGAGAGATGTTTGCGGCCATTTTGCCTCCTCTCTAGTCCTTCTTGCTCTCCCTTCAAGGTTTGCTCAGGATTCCTGATTGACCAGGAGTTCTAACCAATAACAAGCCAGGCCAGCCAGGGTCCTTTCAGAATGGCCTCGCTGCTCACTTTAGGTTCTGTTTATACGCTTGGTTAGAGCATGGCGCTGATAATGCCAAGGTTGCAGGTTTGATTCCTCTGTTTGCATTCCAGGGGGTTGGACAAGATGGTCCTCATAGGTAAAGTAAAGGTACCCCTGCCCGTACGGGCCAGTCTTGACAGACTCTAGGGTTGTGCGCCCATCTCACTCAAGAGGCCGGGGGCCAGCGCTGTCCGAAGACACTTCCGGGTCACGTGGCCAGTGTGACATCGCTGCTCTGGCGAGCCAGAGCCGCACACGGAAACGCCGTTTACCTTCCCGCCAGTAAGCGGTCCCTATTTATCTACTTGCACCCGGGAGTGCTTTCGAACTGCTAGGTTGGCAGGCGCTGGGACCGAACAACGGGAGCGCACCCCGCCGCGGGGATTCGAACTGCCGACCTTTCGATCGGCAAGCCCTAGGCGCTGAGGCTTTTACCCACAGCGCCACCCGCGTCCCATAGTCCTCATAGTCCCTTCCAAATCTATGATTCTATACTTCCTTGATATTCAGTGTTAGAAAGCACCTATTTTGTCTGTCTCAGGGGGTGAGGCTGTTGGGGAGGAGAGTGGCCCTTTCAGATTAGGTTTCTGGGGATGCAAACTTTCTCTGCTGGCAGACCTGTAGCTGGGCTGGGTCAGGGACAGGCCTAAGGGGACAGACTGTAGGACAGGGAGAGGCCGTTTGCCTTTCAAAGTGCATGTACATAGTTCAATACATCAACAGCCTTTATGAAAGCAATACTTGAAAAAGGCTGTCGACTGCATGTCATGAGGAAAGAGGCCCTTTACCCCCACACGCCCACCCCCCACAACTGGAACAGGTGCTGGGAAGAAAACTTCCAGCAGTTGGGGCATCTTCAGACAAAAAAATAAAATAAAAAAGTGTGGTTTAAACACTCTTGGACTACTGCAATGCACTCTACATGGGGCTACCTTTGAAGGTGACCCGGAAACTACAATTAATTCAGAATGCAGCAGCTAGACTGGTGACTGGGAGTGGCCGCCAAGAGCACCTAACACCAGTCCTGAAAGACCTACATTGGCTCCCAGTACGTTTCCGAGCACAATTCAAAGAGTTGGTGCTGACCTTTAAAGCCCTAAACGGCCTCGGCCCAGTATACCTCCACCCCCACCGTCCAGCCTGGACACTGAGGTCCAGCTCTGAGGGGCTTCTGGTGGTTCCCTCATTGCGGGAAGTGAGGTTACAGGGAGCCTTCTCCGTGGTGGCACCCGCCCAGTGTAACACCATCCCATCAGATGTCAAGGAAACAAACAACTATCTGACTTTTAGAAGACATCTGAAGGCGGCCCTGTTGAGGGAAGTTTTTAATGTTTGATGTTCTATCGTGTTTTTAATATTCTGTTGGGAGCCGACCAGAGTAGCTGGGGAAACCCAGCCAGATGGGCATGGTATTAAATATATTATTATTATTATTATTATATCTCTGCAAATGTGGGTTTGGCAACCCATGTGTGTTTAGCTACTATGTACCTCCGCCCTCTATTGACCATGAGACTGGCATCTAGTTTGCAACAGTTCTAGTATCCAACAGCATAAGCGAGGATACACTTTAGAAGGCAAGCAGGATGTCAATGGGTCATAAACCATGTTTCAATTATGGGGAGGGTTGTCAGGAAGCTGGAAGCTGGAGTCCCTAAATTTAACTATATCATGTATACCTGTTAGAAACGGTTGCCAAAGGCACCATCACAAAAGTTAAGAGGGCTGCCCAACCCTCAAATTGTACCTTCTGTAACTCAAGCACTGGTTGCAAACAATATCTTCTCCTGTGTGAGCTGCAGCTGCAGATTTAACTCCTTTAAAAGTTACTGTCATGTTGCAAAATTCTAATCTTCCTTATCGGATCTGAATATTCATTCTCTCTCTTTCACCCGCCAACCCGCCGTTATATATATATATAATGTTATACAGTGCTTTGATTTTTTTTATTATTATAAAAATGCATTATACACATTTCCATTCTGAAAATAAGTAAATAAATCCTACTCACTATGGAGTCTTGTAAAACACAAACCAAAATAGACGTACAGTGGTACCTCGGGTTAAGAACTTAATTCGTTCCGAAGGTCCGTTCTTAACCTGAAACTGTTCTTAACCTGAAGCACCACTTTAGCTAATGGGGCCTCCCGCTGCCACTGCGCGATTTCTGTTCTCATCCTGAAGCAAAGTTCTTAACCCGAGGTACTATTTCTGGGGTAGCGGAGTCTGTAACCTGAAGCGTCTGTAACCTGAGGTACCACTGTAGGCGAGTTCGATTGCAGAGCTGGGGTTTTCAGCTTATCAGGAGAATTCTAGCCAGCCTTGAACATTCTGAGACAGGTTATGTGACAGAACTAAGTGTTTTGCAAAGGATTTACGAGCTATGTTGACGACTGAAAGGCATTTTTTTGCGAAGGGGTGGGGTCTCCCTTAGCGGGGTGAGCAGGGCTATCTCCGGAGAGGCTAGGGTGTGCTCCTGTAGCTTTCTACCTTCTGCTTTCCTCATGGGCCTCTCTCCCTTTTCATTTTGTCCAGTTCCCAGTACAGCCTCCCCTCCCGTCTCCAGTGCCTCCAATGATCCGGTGGGCTCCTACTCCATTAATGGGATTCTGGGGATTCCTCGGTCGAATGGAGAGAAGAGGAAACGTGACGAAGGTAGGGGGAGGGAGGGGTTCATCCTCCCTTTTTTTATTTCCTTTTTCTTTCTCCCCCCTTTGCTCTGCCCCTCTCATTCCCATTCTCTTTGCCCCTCCCTCTTACCACCCCCTAAGCTCCAGTTTTGGACCAGGATTCGCAGGTGCTTTGCATATTGGATTAGTCATAGATTAGGGATGGTTCCCCACCACCACCAGCCAGTGGCGTAGCGTGGGGGTGCAGGGGGGGCCGGCCGCACCGGGCGCAACATCTGGGGGTTAGGGTTAAGGGGCGCAAATCCACGGGTTAGGGGGCGCAAATTACTTGCCTTGCCCCGGGTGCTGACAACCCACGCTACGCCACTGCCACCAGCACCACCACAACAACTCGACTGGTCTGGAAAGTCTTTCATGACCAGCTGAAATCTCGTTAGGAGGCAAAGCCAGCCGATTTCGTTCCCGGAGCCAAGGCACAAACTCCCTTCCCGGTTTCTAGATGGAGCCTTGGACTCACACCAAGGTGGCTCATCCTGAATTTCTAATCAAAGGCAGCAAAAGAGTGATTCTGGAAAGATCCACTTAGTATACTCGACCCCCTAGCAATATTTAAGACAAGAAACAAAACCTGGCTTTCAGGGCCGGGTAAGAGAAGGTTTAGGAATGTGAGAATTGTTTTTAAGGAGAGAGAGAGAGACAGTTGCTGTTTTTTGGCACCCTACAAATAAAACATGCATTCAGAATTGAAAAACGGGGAAAAAATATACTCCTCTTTTTGCCAATCTCTTTAGCTCATGGTTTGCAAGCCCAAAATGAAAGAATTAAGTTGTGCAATGTATTTGATCTATGTGATCTTCTACAGCTTAGCTTCTCTGGTGTCTCTGCCCTTAAGTTGTCCGCAACTGGACCTAATGGTCAGGGGTCCCTTTAGGCTTTGCACACTGACGAATGTGATTTTCGGGAAGCTTTCAGAAAAAGGTAGAGATATAATTTCCTTTCTTTCCGGAAGGGTATGTTTTTATGTGCAGCACCACAACTAATTCATAGTCTTTCACTAGGCAATGGTGACTTTTGTCTATACTATTTCATCAAACGCTCATCCCCACATGCCAGTCCATGTTGCCAGGTATCAATAACGCTTCCTGAAAATGTAGATGGTCTCCGTTTGTTTCCAGCTGGTATATGCTCGGTGTTTGTTGGCGTGAACTGATATGCGCACTCATGTGCATCAATGATATGGGGAGAACTCTGTGCTTATAAACACAGTGAAAATCCTTGGCTTAAGCTTGAGATTCATGTGTGAAATGATACCGTCCAGATGAAAATTGTAACTAAAAAAAAAAACGGAAGAAAAAATGGACGTGGGCAAAGGAATTGTTGGTGGCAGGACTGGCATAGGAGCTGGTGGTGAGGCTGAGGGTGTGATTTGTGAGCAACGCTCAGCAATCATTGGTTCCCCTTCTGCAATGCAGAACAAAAAACACTGGAATTACGTGGTTGTTGGAAAGATAAATGAATGAGCGTACAATGTGCTTCAAACGTTCAAAAAGCACAATATAAACGAACACTGTTGGGTTGTTATTGTTCTAATCAGTTTTGAAGGGCTGCATGGACTCCTGAGAGATTAATAGCACAATTGTATGTCTACTAAGTCCCATAGAATTCAATGGAACTTGTTGCCAGGTCAGAGAAGACCCCTGAAAGAAAACTCCATTGGGCTTAATGGAACTTACTTCTAAGTAATAATAATAATAATATTTATACCCTGTCCATATGGCTGGGTTGCCCCAGCCACTCTGTAGAGGCTTATGCTGCCAGGCTACATTTCAATGTTTATTTACCTCAAACCACATCAAACTCATTGAGACATATAGAGGATTGTAAAACATTTATGGTGACATATGCTTTTATTTTATTCACTTATTGTGCTTATATCCCACCTTTTTCTCCAAGGAAGCAACCCTGTGAAGTAGGTTAGGCTGAGAGGAAGCAACTCAGCCAAAGTCACTCAGTTAGTTTCTTGGCTGAGGGGGAATTTGAACCCTAGTCTCCCACTACATCACACCGACTCTCCACACTGCCTGCCAGCAAGATGCTGAGATTTCTTTTCTTTTCTTTTCCTTTGGAAGTTTCTAGGCCTCCTGGAAAGAAAGTTGTGACACAAAATGTGCAGGCAATCATCTAAGCGATTTCTGTGAAACTTGCCTTCCTCTTGCTGCTTCCACTTTTCAGTATTTTTAGCCTATGAGTGAAGTCAGAGTTGTGCTTAGATGCCAGGCTAAATCCCTGGGGTCCTAAAGAGCTCATATTTACCCCTCTCCTTTAACACACTTTTCTTTCCTGCTTCTACCACATTTTCTAGTCCTTGGAACCTCCATTGTTTGCCGTTCTCTTCTTTCTAGCAACTGCAACACACCTTTCCTGTGGGGGGGCTAATCTAAGCTCAGGTTCTCCCTAGAAGCTATTCTCTGCAAATACTACAGCCTAATAGGTGTTAGGCTGGGTAGATGTTAAAGAACACCCCCTAATGGAAAATGGAAAATACAAAAAAACGCAAAGAGACTGAGGCATATCTCCTGCTCTGCGGGAACTGAAGAATTCATGGTATAGTCAATGTACAGTACAATGATGTACATGTCTACTCAGAAGTAAATCTCTTTGTTTTTAATGGGTCTAACTCCCAGGTACACACTGGTGCAAAACGAGGACTACTTACCGTAAATATAGACAGATATAAAATAATCTGATAAGCTTAAACACAATTAAATTATTATGAATAAAATAAACAATATATTATAACATCCTGTTAGTTTTCTCACTGGCTTTGCAGTTGGGGCAGGCAGTGATTTTGCTGGGAAAATTAGGGAAAGTACGACCTGTATTTATTAAAAAATTAAAAATGATTTTTGTACTCAGTATAAAATCGTAAGTGCGCAAGGTAAAATAAGACGTGAAAAGAAAAACAATTATTAAGATACACCCGTGTAAAAAAAAAGAAGACAAAAAAACGCCCCTTATAGGCTCACAAGGTTGTTACTGTGCTTATCCTAAACTTAGCCTAATACGGTGCTTTTATGAATTCAACCTGTATGCTTTTCCTTACTATTTTACCTGTAATTTTTTTATTTAAAAAAATCCCACTGCTTTATCATTTTTTTATTTGTTACATTTCCACAGCACCATTCATCCGAAGATTACAAGGCAGTTTACAATATGAAAACACAAAAATACATACCATAATAACAAACAAAAACAATTGCATACACACAGCTCAGTTTAATAGGTCATGGAGTGTTTAATTAGCCAAAGGCCTAGGAGGAGGAGAACGTTTTTGCCTGGCACCTAAAGATATGTAATGAAGGAACAGTGGCGTAGCGTGGGTTGTCAGCACCCGGGGCAAGGCAAGTAATTTGCGCACCCTAACCCTAACCCCCAGATGTTGTGCCCGGTGCGGCCGCCCCCCCCTGCACCCCCCACGCTACGCCACTGTGAAGGAACCAGGCAAGCCTTCCTGGGGAGAGCGTTCCACAAGCGGGGAGTCACCACTTTCGTTTTAAGAATGAAAGTGGATCACTTGGCTTTCCACAACCCCAGTGACTACAGGCCTGGAAGTAAGCTCAGCTGAATGGGACTTATGTATCTAAAACATGCAGTAACTGGGCCAGATTAAGATTGGATTAAGCTTTGTTGTTGTTGTCGTTTAGTCGTGTCTGACTCTTCGTGACCCCATGGAACAAAGCACGCCAGGCATTCCTGTCTTCCACTGCCTCCCACAGTTTGGTCAAACTCATGTCAGTATCTTTGAGAACACTGTCCAACCATCTCGTCCTCTGTCGTCCCCTTCTCCTTGTGCCCTCCATCTTTCCCAACATCAGGGTCTTTTCCAGGGAGTCTTCTCTTCTCATGAGGTGGCCAAAGTATTGGAGCCTCAGCTTCAGGACCTGTCCTTCCAGTGAGCACTCAGGGCTGATTTCCTTCAGAATGGATGCGTTTGATCTTCTTGCAGTCCACGGGACTCTCAAGAGTCTCCTCCAGCACCAGAATTCAAAAGCATCAATTCTTCGGCGATGAAGCTTTAGGGCTGTTTTAATCTGTAGGGGGTGGAGGGGCATGGCTGTTTATACTGCAGAGATGCATCACTCTGGTTAAAGGCACCCCAGTTGGATGCCTCTGATACAAGCACAAAGTCTTCACTTGCAGTCATTTCATGCCTCCTTCTTCACAACAGCCATGCGGGGTATGCTAGGCTCAGAGTGAGTGACCCAAAGTGAGCAAAAAGAATAAGAGTTAAGTGATCTTAAAATGAGAAAATGCACATGCTCAAAGTATTTTCTTTTTGTTTACCAAGGTCTGCATAATATTTTGTTTGTGAAACAGAAGTCCACAATTTTTTTGTAGTTTTTAAGATAACGCAAGTCACCTTATTTTATGCATTCCTATTTAGGGAAGCTAGGGACGCGGGTGGCGCTGTGGGTTAAACCACAGAGCCTAGGACTTGCCGATCAGAAGGTCGGCGGTTCGAATCCCCACGATGGGGTGAGCTCCCGTTGCTCGGTCCCTGCTCTTGCCAACCTAGCAGTTCGAAAGCACACCAAAGTGCAAGTAGATAAATAGGTACCGCTCTGGTGGGAAGGCAAACGGCGTTCCCATGCGCTGCTCTGGTTCGCCAGAAGCGGCTTAGTCATGCTGGCCACTTGACCCGGAAGCTGTACGCCGGCTCCCTCGGCCAATAAAGCAAGATGAGCGCCATAACCCCAGAGTCGGCCACGACTGGACCTAATGGTAAGGGTCCCTTTACCTTTACTATTTAGGAAAAGGGAATCCCGATTTTAAGAATAGCACCAGGTCTCCCAACTACCTAGATCTGGCCTTGAATTTAGGCAATCACATCTGTCCAGGTCAGCTCCATCGCACAAGAACTGATGCCCCAAGTAAATATATCAGTCTTGAGGGTGCTGCAACGCTCGTAATTGTTTTTGCTGCAACGGCTCAATAAGGAATAGGGAATTACACTTATTGTCCATTTTAGGGTGGACAAAAATATGTTGAGGCAGAGTGCTTGCTTGCCTGTGTCTATGTAACTGTAGGAACAAGAGAGGCTGTAATTTATAGATTGAAGAGATCTCTAGATTAGGGTCCCACACAGGAGCGACAGAGACATCAGTTTGCGGAAGCCCACTTAAGACTCAGAGAGGCGTGATGCTAGAGTGGCCTGGTATCTCAAATGTCATAATTGCTGCCTTCCCAAATCAAGAAATAAGTGGTTTGAGCTTTCCCTCCATTTCTGGCCCCGAGCCAAATGTAATTGAGACAAAGCGAAGGGGAAAAGAAATGTTTGCAAAGCTTACTCTTGATTAAGTTGAGCAATTCAGTGGGGAAAGGATTAAGTGGGGGAACGAGCTGTGTCAAGTTCCTGAGGGAAGCGAGACCCCTTCTGAAAGTGGGTGAAGGTTCTGCTACCTTTGGTAAGCGAAAGAATGATGTCCATCAACATTAGGTGAGCTCCTTCTACCGGTCTACAATAGAAAGGGTCCTTTCATACTGCATCACGGTGTGGTAGGCTGGTTTGACATCAGCTGATAGGAAGTGCCTACAGAGGGTGGTGAATACAGCACAATATATTATGGGCTGTCCCGTGAATCCGCCACATCACATCGCGGAAGAACGTTGCCTCAGGAGAGTGGGGAAAATTCTCAGGGATGATTCACACCCTAGCTGGTTGTACAAGTGACAAGAAAGTATAAAGTAAAGTATATTTCCAGTGAACAGTACAGTGGTACCTCAGGTTAAGTACTTAATTTGCTCCGGAGGTCCGTACTTAACCTAAAACTGTTCTTAACCTGAAGCACCACTTTAGCTAATGGGGCCTCCCGCTGCTGCCTCACCGCTGGAGCACAATTTCTGTTCTCATCCTGAAGCAAAGTTCTTAACCTGAAGCACTATTTCTGGGTTAGCAGAGTGTGTAACCTGAAGCGTATGTAACCTGAAGCGTATGTAACCTGAGGTACCACTGTACTTGGGAAGAACACAACCTTCAAATGTTCACACAGACTGGGAGTACACCATAGAAAACCATTTGTTCTAATTCAGTGGTAAAACATGATTTTCCCTGGGGAAAGACAAACAAATAAACAAAGCTGGAAAGCCCAAACCATCCAAGTGTCCCTATTTTCCAGGGAAACTCCCAGATTTACAGAAGCCATCTCGGTTTCTGATTTCATCCTGGGATGTCTCGCTTTTCCTTGGGACGTCCCTATTTCCATCGGAGAAATGTTGGAGGGTATGGAGTTATGGGAGTAACAACTAGTGTGACTTAATCATAGGGTACAGGGGGCCTTAAAAAAAAGCTCTGATAAACATCTGCTCTTTTTCTTAGCAAAAGGGACCTTTGGTAAGGGTGGTTTTCCTTTTTTGGAAAACCATTATTTCCACCCTAATCTTTTAGCAGACAGTCTTCAGCCTTTCGTCATAGCATGCTTTCCAAACAGTTTTGTTATCTTGCTCACCTCAGTTATCCGGTTTGTTCCTTGCTTTATAAAACAACAAACCTGAAGGGATTTCTCTAGCAACACACCACAGACCCTCCAAGTGTCCCTATTTTCCAAGGACAGTCTGGAATTTACAGAAGGCATCCCAGTTTCTGATTTCATCCAGTAATCTCCTGCTTTTCCTTAGGATGCCCCTATTTTCATCAGAGAAATGTTGGATGGTATGGAATAGGATGTCCCTAATTTCATTGAAGAAATGTTGAAGGGTATGGAGTTATGTGACCCCTGAACCAAGGAGATAAGTAACTATACAGCCTTTAGACAACATCTGAAGGCAGCCCTGTTTAGGGAAGCTTTTAATGTTTAATAGGTTAATGTATTTTAGTGTTTTGTTGGAAGCCGCCCAGAGTGGCTGGGGAAACCCAGCCAGATGGGCGGGGTATAAATAATAAATTATTATTATTATATTAACATGGGACCAGACAACTGCTCGACCCTTAAATTAATGCCCTTGATTCTAACTCTGGTAAAGTGACTAGCATGAACCGCTTTGAGACTCCTTAAGGGGAGTGAAAGGCGGGATATCAAATCCAAACTCTTCTTCTTCTTCTTCTTAGAAGACATGTATAGGGAAGTTTTTAATGTTTGATGTTTGATTATGTTTATGTATTTGCTGGAAGCCGCTCAGAGTGGCTGGGGCAACCGCATCAGATGGATGGGGTACAAATTATTATTATTATTATTATTATTATTATTATTATTATTATTACAGTCTAGTATGAATCCCTAAGGGACGTGGGTGGCGCTGTGGTCTAAACCACAGAGCCTAGGACTTGAAGGTCAGCGGTTCAAATCCCCACAATGGGGTGAGCTCCCGTTGCTCGGTCCCTGCTCCTGCCAACCTAGCAGTTCGAAAGCACGTCAAAGTGCAAGTAGATAAATAGATACCGCTCTGGTGGGAAGGTAAATGGTGCTTCTGTGTGCTGCTCTGGCTCGCCAGAAGTGACTTAGTCATGCTGGCCACATGACCCGGAAGCTGTACGCCGGCTCCCTCGGCCAGCAAAACAAGATGAGCACCGCAACCCCAGAGTCGTCCGCGACTGGACCTAACGGTCAGGGGTCCCTTTACCTTTACCTATGCATCCCTAAAGAGTGCATTCTTTCCCATATGCTCTTATGTAACTGCTGGCTTCTGAAGCCCTGAAGCTCAAGAAAAATGGGGAGGAGTTAGAGGAGAAATCTGAAGAAGGCAAAAGCTGTTTATAGCCCTAAGGGAGGGTAAAGGAATTGCTTGGCTGGGCTAGATACAAGCTGTGCACATGTGATACCTTTAAAGCACATTTATCCCCTTCAGAGTATCCCAGGGAATGTAGTTTGCTAAGGGGGCTGGGGACTGTAGCTGTGTGAGGGGTAAACTGCAGACCCCTGGATTCTTGGGGTGTGTGCGTTAAGCTTTCGGCCAAGGCAGCCACACTCTTTCCCACAGCAGCAATTCTCTGGTCTGACAAAAAGACAGAGGAGGTTAGGGCTGGTCCAAAACATTTTGCTATACAAAGGAAAGGAGAATATGGTGCCTACTTAGCTGACAGGTAAAGGTAAAGGGACCCCTGACTATTAGGTCCAGTCGTGGCCGACTCTGGAGTTGCGGTGCTCATCTCACTTTATTGGCTGAGGGAGCCGGCGTACAGCTTCCGGGTCATGTGGCCAGCATGACTAAGCCGCTTCTGGCGAACCAGAGCAGCGCACGGAAACACCTTTTACCTTCCCGCTGGAGTGGTACCTATTGATCTACTTGCACTTTGGCGTGCTTTTGAACTGCTAGGTTGGCAGGAGCAGGGACTGAGAAACGGGAGCTTACCCCGTCGTGGGGATTCGAACCGCCGACCTTCTGATCGGCAAGTCCTATGCTCTGTGGTTTAACCCACAGCGCCACCCGCGTCCCTAGGTGACAGGAGAGGCAGTTAAATAGGGTAGCATCCTCCCTTGTACCTGAGACAGTAGGCCAAACTGGGGTTGTTCTGGGGCAGAACAGGCAATGTGACAATAAAAAGAAATGGTTTGGGGGCTCCGGAGGGAGAACCGGGAGCTGGTGCTGCCCCTACCCCCAGCATCGGCTGCCTGAGGTGGTTGTCTCAGTCTGCCTGATGGTGGGGCCGAGAGCATCGTCTGTGTTGCTGAAAGAGGCAAGGAGCAGCGGCCCTAAGCTCTGAGGGGTTTGGGAACCCCCAAACTCTGGGGTTTTCTGGCACAGCTGAACATGTATTCTTGATGAGGAACAGCAAAAGTTTGTGTGCTCAGGAAACCCGTACATTTTGCCATCAGCGGGAGGACTGTGGCCTTGCAGCAAAGCAGTGACCCCTGGCCTTTTCCACAAGAGCAGTTTTGTGATGTGGTTGTGGCACCCCGTGTGACCTTCTAGTTACGCAGCTGCGCCCTCCTTACTGCTGCCTGTCTTCTGCTGCCGCAGATAGCTAGGCTGCGCTAATCCCTACCGTGACAAAAAAGTTAGGGCAGACTGGTGTGTTTAACAGCTTCCTTCAGCCTCCCGATGAAGCTGTGCTTTGAAGAGGCAGTTTATTCCCAGCTCTGCTCCCAGAGGTCAAGTTCTCACTCCAGCAAGTAGATTAGGATGTAGGAATGAGAGATGCCTGTCAGTCAGTGCCCCACCACGAACTTCTCCAAGCAATCTGAAGGAGGAGGAGGAGGGAGGAGAGAAAGAAGGATGACTCAGAAGATGCACAGGCCAATTCTGTGATGCCGAAGTTCCACGCTTGCGTGTGGCACCTGATCCCAGGTCAGGACAAATGAGTCATCAGAATTGTTTTGTCACAAGCAGAAGGCACAGTTCTCAAGCTCCCTCTGAATTCAAATTCAGAGCGTTGCATGGGAGCAGAAAAAACACTGGCTGCTTCTCACAGCCATCCATCTGCAATATATATCCTACTAACGTCTTGACCGACAGTGCTTTCCTTTAAAGCTTTTAACGGGTTGGGCCCTGGATATTTGAAGGAGTCCCTCCTTCCTTCTGTTTCTTTCTGCTGTTCGCAACCTGGGAATGACAACTCTTTATAGACCTACCATCTGTTAGGTAAAGGTGAAAGGTTAAGGACCCCCAGACGGTTAAGTCCAGTCAAAGGCGACTCTGGGGTTGCGGCGCTCATCTCGCTTTCAGGCCGAGGGAGCCGGCGTTTGTCCACAGACAGCTTTTTGGGTCATGTGGTCAACATGGCTGAACTGCTTCTGGCGCAATGGAGCACCATGATGGAAACGCTGTTTACCTTCCTGCCACAGTGGTACCTATTTATCTCCTTGCATTGGTGTGCTTTTGAACTGCTAGGTTAGCAGGAGCTGGGACAGAGCAATGGGAGCTCACTCCGTCACGGGGATTTGAACCACCGACCTTCCGATCAGCAAGCCCAAGAGGCTCAGTGGTTTAGAGCACAGCACCAACCGCCATATGTTAGTCTACTGATCACCCACAAATGGTCTTTCTTATCTTCTTCTTTTTGTGATGTACCTCTCCGCAAGTTCTAGTCTCCAATATAAAACATTTCCCCATTTTAATGGGCTATCAAGACCTTTCTTTTGAGCCGAGTCATTTATAACGAAGGCTGCCATGCTAGCCCCACTTACCTGGGAGTAAGTCCTGTTGAATTCAGCAGTATTTGCCAGGGCTATAGCCTTGGTGACAGGGTCACCTGCCTCTGGGCAGAGGGCAGACTAGATAATTTCTAGGGAGCCCCTCCCAGTGCTAAGATGCTGAGTTAAGTTGTGGGGACAGGAAGTGGTTGTCAGTACCTACCATTGACAAAAGAAAATCCCGATTGGCCCGTAAAACAAAGCAGAGATGACTTGAGGAGCCTCTGACAGCCTTAATTCATCATAGCATGGACTTGCCTTTTTCCCCCCTTTCATGTTCCCATTATATTTGTTTGTAAAAGTGGAAATCAATTTTGAAGGTAATTTTCTGGAAAGAATGAAAGGGAGGTAGGAGGGCCAGAGATGGCAGAGATGGGGGAAATAGAAGGAGGGGGGTGAATTTAGGCCAGGCACAGCCCAGGGGCAGCTCTTGGCAAGGTGAAAGAAAATTGCATATTCAATCTCCATCCATGAATCTCCCTCACCACTGCCCGCCTCCTGCTCAGGAACAATGAAGCCTGCCTCCCCTTTTTGCAAGGCAGGCAAAGAAGGCCGGAATACCAGCGCTCACTTTAAATTCAGGGTCATTAATTCACCTGACTACTGAAGGAGAAGGGAGCACAGTACCCTTTAGAAGGGGGACCCTCTTCCTCACTCCCCAATGATGCTCTCGGTAGTGGTTGGGGGGTGGAGGAGAAGGAAGGAAAGAAGGAAGGAAGGGGAAAGGGGAGAGCGGAAACAATTTTGTGCTCTCAGACATGTTTGAAATGGGCATGAGGGGAGACACAATCGGGGAGCCATCCAGGTTATGCGAGGGAGGAGGAGGAGGAGGGCTGGAAAACAGCCACCGCGGCATTCTCTGTTGTGCTGTTACTGCAAATTAAAAGTAGCATGTTTTGCCCTACATGATTCTCTCTTGAGGAGAGGAGCCAAATGTGTGTCTGTGTGTGTGTGTATGTTGGGGAGGGGGAGGATAGGAGAGGGGGGCGGCGTTTATCATTTCTTCCTCAGAAGCCCAGGCGCAGTATCACCATGTGAGATGACATTTGAATTTACAATTCCGCTGAGAAAAGCCATTAATTCACAAATTAACATTCCCCCCCTCTCTTTTCTCTCTCTCTCTCTCTCTCCCTCTCTCACATGGATGTGCAAAGCAATTGAAAAGACAAAGGAAATAGCCTTAAGGAAGAGACTTTACTACTAGTCTGTCTGGGTGGAGATTGCTACCCCTGCTTCCAGATAGATAAACCAATTACCTGAGCGACACTGCTCATGGCAGGCTGCTATTACTTCCTTTTGTAGAACTGCTCAGGCCACCGCTGGATTAAGCTTTATGTATCTCATTAATGTAAACCAGCAAGACTCTAGGAGCCAGGCAGGCTCCTCCATCCAGCACGTTGTGGCAGAAAGTGAAGGAGGGGAGGGGGCTGTGAAGAACTGGGGCGGAGGAGACGGTTGCTGGAACACTCCTGGTTCCTGCATTGTTTTGCTGGGCTTCTTGTCTTCTCTAAGACCTTGACCACCCTTAAGCCAACGACAGGGCAGGTGGGTGTGTTGTCAGGACCTCCAAGCGTCCCTGTTTTCCAGGGACAGTCCCGGATTTACAGAAGCTGCCCCAGTTTCATCCCGGAAAGTCCTGCTCTCCCTATTTTCATCAGAGAAATGTTGGAGAGTATGGGGCACGTCCCTATTTTCATTGGAGAAACGTTGGAGGGTATGGAGTCATGTGAGCCAAGGAGATAAGTAACTATACCACTTCTGAAGGCAGCCCTGTATAGGGAATTTTTTTAATGTTTTATGATTTCTTTATATCTGTTGGAAGCAGCCCAGAGTGGCTGTCAAATGGGCAGGGTATAAATATTATTATTGTTATTATTATTATTATTTTATTAAATAAGTTGTCTCTATTTTTCACTGGAGAAATGTTGGAGGGTATGTCATGTAGGCTCTGCACAGTCTGTGGATCTATCTGTATCTAAAACAGCCAATGCATTATGAGCAGAGAGGGAGCTTACAGAGCAGTGAGCAAACTTGACCCTGTATGTCTGTAAAATAAACAAAATCCGATCATATCGGCAGTTGGCACTAGGACGGGTGGTAGAGAGCCCCGGTTGTGAAAGATTCCTGGCTAAGCATTTACCCCCACCTGTGGATGTTTGCTGCTGTGGCCTTCACACCTAGACGATTTATGTCTGATGCTCGCAATGTGGTGCATGTGACCTCATCGCTGACATTATTAGAGCCACCTGGATTTGTCCTCCCCCCCCCCCAATCCCCAGAAGAGCAGCCAAGCTGCCATGGAGTGGCAAAGTTGGGGCAAAACCATGAGGGAAGATGCTCAAAGGGGTGGAGTTAGGCATCAACACCCTTGCAGGTGAGCTATCCTCTCTAGAGGACAAGAAGTCATACCAAAAAGCAGAATGTCCAAAGGGTGTTGGGAGGGAGGGCGCAAGTATGTACGTATGAGTGGGTGAGTTAGAATTAATGAACTAATGGTAAAAATAATTTAAAAGGAAGGCTGAAGTTAGAAGTACCTCCCTGGTCTAAGTCCACAGTCGTAGAAAGTGTATCCGTCTTGGCCACAATGACTCTCTTCTTGGATACGCTCATCATCTAGCTTCAGGGTGAATTGCTAGGCACTGCAATATTGCACATAGTTTAGTGCTGTGTCCAGGACAGGATCCAGGGATAGACAGATAAGTTGGCAGAGTGCTAGGTGAGCCATCAAAGCACCGTATTTTTCGCTCCATAAGACGCACCTGACCATAAGAAGCACCAATTTTTTAGAGGGGGAATGCAAGGGAAAAAATAGTCTTTAAAGGGAGCGCTGAGCAGAGCCTGTATGCATCCCAGGCTCTGCTCAGCGCTCCCTTTCACAAGCTGCGTGGTGTATGTGTGCAGCGCTTGCAGGCTTTTCCCCGAGGAGGGAGAAGGGCAGCGCTGCGCTTCGCCCTCAGGGCAGCAGGATGAAGGCTCCCCCTTCCTTGAGGAGGCTTCGCACAGCTAAGCCTGAAGCTAGAACAGCGAGAGGGAGCGCTGCGCAGCCTGCATTCGCTCCATAAGACGCACACACATTCCCCCTTACTTTTTAGGAGGGGAAAAGTGCGTCTTATAGAGCAAAAAATATGGTAGCTTTCAGATTTGGTTACCTCCAGGAATTATGGGTAATCTCCGTCCTTTCCAGCTCGAGATGTGGTTCCTGTCCACATAAGATCGAGATGAAATATGGGGCTCTTTAAGGGTGGGGGGGCAGAGATTTGGAAGCAGCAAAGCATCGTTTCAGGTCCCAAGTCAAAGCCACCCTCCCCACGCCAAGTCAAAGCACAGGGTGCCATTTTCCATCCTTGCCCCCACCCTCGTTTTTCATAGCACCCAGCCACCCTACCACGGAAAGCCTGTCCCCAAGGGTCATGCTGCCGTCTCGGCGCACGACACGGACGGCATCTTGTCACCGCCGGTGCTCCAGAGCAGGGAGCAATCAGTGGCGGAATCGGCAGACAGCACCAGTAATTCAAACCATCCTGACCGTTCAGTGAACCCAAACCTGCTGACCTTGACAGCTCTCCACAACGGCAGGCTCAGAAATCCCAACCTTTACAAAAGGCAGCAGCAGGGGGCTTCCTTTTCCAGGAGCTGCTCAGCGGTTGTCTCAGGTCCAGCGGTAATCTCCCCGTCTATATATACCCTGAGAACTGGCGCTCTGCTCCAGCCCACCACACAAAAAAACCGAGGTGGCATTTTAATCTAACTTGGTGACTGAAGAGCAAATCAGCTCTGCGGCAGGGCAGGCTTCAAAGCTCCTCTACCACCTTTCTATAGGGTTTGATTCTCCTCCAACTCACAGAGGAGACAAGGTGACATCGCCCAACATTGAGCTGGAGAGAAATGGGAGGCTGTGTGGTGATGCACAGGAAGAGTGACTTGCTGGGGTGAACATTCACAAATGCAAAAGCGATGCTTTCGGCCTCCGGTTTTGGAATGCGGAATTTCAAATTCCAACCTCGGGTTTGGGTGGTGAGCACAGAAGTACACCTCCAAAATTGAAAGCGGGAGTGCTTTAATCTTCTTGTCATCTCTTGATCGTTTTGATTTTTGGCAGGACAATCTCCTAAGCTGCGAGCTGTCAAATATACTACCGTGTCCCAATTTTTAAATACTGTCAGACATGAAACACCATTCTGTGCCAGCCCTCAAATACTGTCAAATAATGAAATAAGAGATTGCTGGGTGTCAGATATAGATATCAAATATTCAATTACTGTTCAGCAAATATTTAAGTGTTCAGAGCATATCTGGGGAATATTCAGCTTCAAAATTCACAGAGGTTCTTATGTGATGCCCAGTTAGTTTCAGCTTTAGTGGGGACTAACTTATGATAAAGAAATGCCACTTGTGAGTTTTCCACACAACCCTTGAAGCATGCATGCACTCACACATCCACACACAGACAGCTTTTTGTTTCATTTAACTAGGCTGAACTCTAAACGGAAGTTATAAAGTAGCAAAAAAATTGTGTTTCGTTTAGTGAACTCTTGATGCTGCTGCTGTGAATAACGTTTTAGGCGCTGCAGTTTGGCCATCACAGAGTTACAAATATACAAAAAAATATAGTTACAGTATATTAACAAGCAAGCAGTCACTGCATTAAAAACAAACTGTGAAACGTATGATAACAAAAAATCTTTGAATAAAGCAAATTAAACAAACCAAAGGCGTATGATATCTTGGAAAATAGTACTTAGAACTGTAAAAGAGGCACACATGCTGAATTCAATAATCATAAATGCTAAACAAATCAGACACTCTACCATGTCATGGGAAACTTACCACAATATCAAGCTTAAGCTTACATTCTGTGTTAAAGTATTAGTAATTTTCTTCAAAAGCAGGTGGAGGTTCTTCCCCGTATTCCTCCTTACCTACCAAGGAGATAAAGTTGAGCCAAAGTGCCAGTAGATAAATAGGTACCGCTGTGGCGGGAGGGTAAACGGCGTTTCCGTGCGCTGCTCTGGTTCGCCAGAAGCGGCTTAGTCATGCTGGCCACATGACCTGGAAGCTGTACGCCGGCTCCCTCAGCCAATAAAGCGAGATGAGCGCCGAAACCCCAGAGTCATCCACGACTGGACTTAATGGTCAGGGGTCCCTTTACCTTTACCTTTATCCCATCTGAACAATGATGCCCAGAGGATCAGCTCGATAAACTATTTGGTTATCTCTCTCTTCGACTACTGCAATGCACTCTATGTGGGGATACATTTAAGGTGACCCAGAAACTACAACTAATCCAGAATGCGGCAGCTAGACTGGTGACTGGGAGTGGCTGCCGAGACCATATAACACCCGTCTTGAAAGACCTACACTGGCTCCCAGTACATTTCCGAGCACAATTCAAAGTGTTGGTGCTGACCTTAAAAAGCCCTAAACGGCCTCGGTCCAGTATACCTGAAGGAGCGTCTCCACCTCCATCATTCTGCCCGAACGCTGTGGTCCAGCGCCGAGGGCCTTCTGGCAGTTCCCTTGCTGCGAGAAGCCAAGTTACAGGGAACCAGCCAGAGGGCCTTCTCGGTAGTGGCACCCGCCCTGTGGAACACCCTCCCACCAGATGTCAAAGAGAAAAATAACTACCAAACTTTTAGAAGACATCTAAAGGCAGCCCTGTTTAGGGAAGCGTTTAATGTTTAATAGGTTATTGTATTTTAGTCTTTTTTTGGAAGCCGCCCAGAGTGGCTGGGGAAACCCAGCCTGATGGGCGGGGTATAAATAATAAATTATTATTATTATTTTTAAAAAGTTGATTAAGGGTTAAATTAGGGTTTTGTTTGTTTCGGAAAGCTCCAAATCTGAAATCTCACAAGATGCCAGCTGTAAAATACTAATTGCCATTGAATGTTACCTATCAAATGACATCAGCTCTTTTAAAACACTCCTAGGGTATCATGGGGGCCGGAGACATATCACTAGGCAAGCCTAGCACGGAGATCTTAGCCTAGGAGATTTTCCACAGCAGGCATGTCAGCTTTGGTTCTGCGCGACACTACCTAACGTCAAATAGTATTGCAAATGAACCATCAAATAACTATCGTGCATAATTTACCCGTGAGTCCTTTGGAGATTTGTCAGGGCTTCTTGGTTAGAAGAGTTGAAAGGCAGCTTGCCTACCGCTTAAGATCTCCGTCTGCAACGAGCAGCTTCTGAGGAGTGATGGATCTGTTTTGGGACATGCACGTAGGGAATAATGGGCGATGATGAAGCCTAACATTGGCTTGTGCAAACTGGCTGTGCACCCGCCTCGAACAGGCCTGCAAACCCTCTGGCAGGCACAAAGAGGTTCTTTAGCAAACGTCTGAAAACGCTGCCTAAAGGTTGAAATGTCAAAACCGCTGTGATCTGCCATTGCGCGCCGGTTGCCACATATTAAATACAGCTGTTCGTGGCTGATCAAACACTTCAAAACACCAGCTGTGCGATATAAATTACCGAAAAGAATTTTTATCATTTGCCACATTAAGGTAGCCAATGCACACGAGCTTTCGCAGGGCAGAATGCACAGCATCCCAATGGGTGCATGTGGACTTTGAGGATGCTTTTTTGGGGGGGGACTGCATTTTGTCCTACGCCGGGTTTGCCTTCCTGCCTCATCGTCCTTAAGCAATAGTTACGCTAAGAAGACATCTCCTAAACACCAGTGCACAAATGAACCGGCCTTTCTGCAAAGCACCACGTAACATTGATTGTGCCAAAAACAAAGAGACCTTTTTAGCATTTCCCATAGGTGTTCAAATTCTTTTGCATACATATCACAGGCGAGGGCTCTGTAAGGAAGGTATGTGTCACATCAAGAAGGAGGCAGGTGCTATCAGCTTCTTGCTGCTGGGATGCGGATGATTCAGAAAAAGCATTTTGAAATGAATGGGTAGTCTGGAAGAGATGAAATTTGCAGTAAATTGAAGGATGTGGCGGGGGGTGGCGGCAGCAGATTTGTATACCTGTATACCTGAAGGAGCGTCTCCACCCCCATCGTTCAGCCTGGACACTGAGGCCCAGCTCTGATGGCCTTCTGGTGGTTCCCTCATTGCGAGAAGTGAGGTTACAGGGAAACAGACAGAGGGCCTTCTCGGTAGTGGCGCCTGCCCTGTGGAACGCCGTCCCTTCAGATGTGAAGAAAATAAGGAGCTATCTGATATTTAGAAGACATCTGAAGGCAGCCCTGTTTAGGGAAGTTTTTAATATTTAATCCTGTATTGTTTTTAATATTTGATTGGAAGCTGCCCAGAGTGGCTGGGGAAACTCAGCCAGATGGGCGGGGTATAATAAATTATTATTATTATTATTATTTGGAGCCATTAGATGGGAGAGAAGAGAGCTTTTCGGAAGCAGGTATGCATTGTGCAGAGCAGAGCAAATTTGGGAGAAGAGAAGGCCAAGTTAGTAAGGAGGCAGTGAGGGTGTGACAATAGCGAGGCTGGCTGAGTGCATTATGGCTGCTTCTGGCTGTGTGTGTGTAAACAACTGGTGAGTTTCATGGGAGGAGGGACGGCTGCGTTTTGCCAGCCCCCTTAGACTTCATTGGTTCCCATAATAGCGTTGATTTGCATGTCAGGCCAGCGCAGCTATGAAGGGGGGGGGGGGAAGAGCCCTCTGAGTGTGGTGGTGTCAGCGCTCGCTGTTGTTCGACAGTGTAAAATTAAATTAATAAAGCCCCCAACACCGGATAACATAACAGGAAATTAATGGCTTTTACTGTCGTTCCGATGCAGTCATTTGCAACCCAGCTTTCCGCACCAAAGCCTTCATAAATGCAAGCAGTTTCTCTAAACAAGCATAGTTAGGAACTGCATGCAAGGTAATCTCTTTTTTTTTCTTTCTCCCTTTCCCCACCCACCCTTCTCTCCCCCCCCCCCCTTTTTTTTCTTTTGCCACGCTTGTGTCCTTTAAGCTAACGAAATCTTCTGTTTTGGTAGAGGATGGATGCTGCAGGAGGCTGGCCCTACCGCCACAAATGGGGCCGGGAAGCCAGACAGGATTCCACCCTAAAGCCTGCGGGGCGATTGACCCCAGGGGATGCCTGTTCCTCTCAACAGAGCTCCACCTTGATGGACGCCTAGGGGGTGAGCCTATTTTACTGCGGGTGGCAAAGACAAACAGCATTGCTGATTCTCCTGCTGCTGCTGCTACTGGGAAAGAAAGCTTTGTGGGGCGCGGGACAGAGGAGCATTACTCTCACCTCGTTCATGGGCCGGCAATATCTGTGTATCTTATGGGCAGGGACGCGGGTGGCGCTGTGGGTTAAACCACAGAGCCTAGGATCAGAAGATCGGTGATTCGAATCCCCGCAACGGGGTGAGCTCCCGTTGCTCGGTCCCTGCTCCTGCCAACCTAGCAGTTCGAAAGCATGTCAAAGTGCAAGTAGATAAATAGGTACTGCTCCGGCGGGAAGGTAAACGGCATTTCCGTGCGCTGCTCTGGTTCACCAGAAGTGGCTTAGCCATGCTGGCCCCATGACCCGGAAGCTGTACGCCGGCTCCCTCGGCCAATAAAGCGAGATGCGCGCCACAACCCCAGAGTCGGTCATGACTGGATCTAATGGTCAGGGGTCCCTTTACCCTTTACCTATCTTATGGGCATGAAAGGAAGCACACCAGCTCTTGATGTTTTAATTATGTTTTTATAGAGGTTGGAAGTGGCTCAGAGTGGCTGGGTACAAATAATAAAACGAATATATATATATATATATATATATATATATATATATATATATATATATGATTTTTTATTAGTTTTTTTAACATATCATTTTCGACAGTAATTAAACATCCTTTTACATCTTATTCAATTTTTTGACTTCCATCAATCCTGTCTGAAAATTTTCCAAACTAATCTCTCAGTATGCATTTCTTATCTTCCCTATTACATTTCAAACTCATAACCAATATCTCTATCTTTTTCTACTTTGTAACACTTCGTATATTTCCCCTTACAAAACTTCATGTAGTCCTACTAGCGTAATTTGTTGATTACAGTTGCTCTTCAAATAATTCATCTACTTCTTCCAATCTTCTTTAAATCTCTGGTCCTGCAGGTTTTGAATCCTTCCTGTCATTTTGTCCAATTCTGCATAGTCCATTAATTTCATCTGCCATTCGTCTTTCGTCGGAATTTCTTCTTGTTTCCATTTCTGAGCTAACAATATTCTTGCCGCAGTTGTTGCATATAAAAACAATTTAACATCTTGCCTATTAATGCCCTGACCTATAATACCAAGTAAAAATGCTTCTGGTTTTTTTTTAAACTTTTATCATTACGGTCAAACCTCGGCTTCTGAACACCTCCTTTCTGGAACGTTCCGGCTCCTGAACGCTGAAAACCCAGAAGTAAATGTTCCGGTTTTCGAACGTTTTTCGGAAGCCGAACATCCTGCATCCTTCGGAAGCCGCCGGCTCCTCTAACCGTTCGGAAGCCGCGCCTCGGTTGTTGAACATTTCGGAAGCCGAACGGGCTTCTGGATTGTATTGTATTTGACAACCAAGGCTTGACTGTATTACACGAAAAAAGGCTGGTGTGGGAGAACTTTCAGGTGGAATTGTGCCTCAAATTCATGAGGCCTGTTCTACGACTTCGGGACAAAATGTATGCAAGCGTGCAGAGAAGCAACCCAGAAATAAGTTGGGTCACTTTTGGGGTGGAGGGGCTTGTCAGCTTAGTATTCTGCTCAGTATCTTACTTTACTGAATATACCCCTCCACCTCCCCATACACACCAGGCCAGAGTTATCTGTCCTTTGCATGACCCAATATGTTACAAGCTAAACGTAGTTTTGAATTTATTATTCGTTCGTTTGTTTCATTAGTTTCAGTCTGGATAGCTCGGTTGTTTCAAGTGTGGTGCTGATGACGCCAAGTTTCAGAGACTCTTAGAATCGTAAGAAGGGGCCTACAAAATTCATAAACAGAGCAAAACAGCCATCGTCTAGCAAGTTAAAAACAAAACAAAACATCCATTTCAGTAAGAACGCTTCATCTTAGTCCCTAAAGCCTTTTAAAGAAGATTTTACATTGCTGACTGAACTCTTCCAATGTGGTGCATTGTCAGGAAGATTCCACAGCTGTAGAGCAACGGCAGAATCGGGCCCTGCTGTGGTGAGGCTTGAGCTAAACTTCTCTGTCGAAATTGGAATTCACCTGCCTCAATGGATTTTCAGTCGAAACTTGGCATTCTGAGTTCAAAAAGCTGCAATCTGATTAAAGAAATAAACATTGAACTCAATTCAAATTTATCTCTTCTTAAACTGCAGTGAGGTGTCATCACCTTTCTCCAGAGAGAACTGGCGGTCAGATTTCTGTGGTGCTTTTTGGCAGGCCCAAAAGTAGAAGTGTTTCAGGTCAGCCAAGATCAGGATGAGGCGATCTTGGAAGCCAGTAGGCTCCCATTCGGTATTCTATAACTTCCTTCTCTGGCCCGGCTCCCCTGAGCAACTTACTGCCTTGTGCCAGCCCGCCATACCTCAGGCGCTTTTTGAAAATATTCCTTGCACTGAGTTTGCAGATTCATTCTGCAGTCTTTAACATATAGGCAGTCTGCGTATTATTTACAAACGATCGTCATTGAGATGCTTATACAGTTCATTACATGGGGCTGCTTTCCTTTTGTCAAGCTCATATTTGCATTATTTCATGTGCTTCATTAAGTACGCATTTCTTTATCCACGGACCGTGGAAAATGTGCCAGTCCCCCCAAAGAAAGCCTAAAAACACTTACTAGGGAATAAAAGCCTCATTGAAGACCATGGGGCTTACTTTTGAGTAGACATGCATAGGTTTGCACTGCCAGCTGCTGATCAAATCCTTATCGGTGGATGCAGGGCGTGTGTTCCAATTTGGGGAATATTTGACATTTATATCCTGAGTGAATGACACCCTTGATCCTGGGCGCGTAACTGTACGTATTTCTAGTCTACATTGTGAACCAGGCCTTCGAAAATAATTTTTAAAAGCTCGTGAAAAGTTGGATAATTCCAACAAAGGATCGTCCTCATCAGCACCAACCTTGTCGTTTCCAAAGGGGGTTTCGTATTCTCCCCTGGGTTTTCTGAGGTCCTTTGATCCTCAAAAAAAAAAGGATGAACATTTTTGCTTGCATTTTGCAGAAGGCAAAAATTCGTTAAGAAGCCACAACTGTAGAGTAGGAAGAAAAATCCTTTTCCCCCTTCCTCCCTGTTGACTGAGTCAGCAATCAGATTACCCCCACCAGTTTAAAGCAAATGGTAGACCAACCTTTCACAGACCCTCCAAGTGTCCCTATTTTCCAGGGACAGTCCCGGATTTTCAGAAGCCTGATTTGATCCTGGAATGTCACGCTTTTCCTTAGGCTGTCCCTATTTTCATCGGAGAAATGTTGGAGGATATGAAGTTATGCAACCCCCAAGCCAAGGAGATAAGTGACTATACAATCTTTAGAAGACATCTGAAGGCAGCCCTGTACAGTGGTACCTCTGGTTAAGAACTTAATTTGTTCCGGAGGTCCGTTCTTAACTTGAAACTGTTCTTAACCTGAGGTACCACTTTAGCTAATGGGGCCTGCTGCTGCGGCGCCGCCACGCAATTTCTGTTCTCATCCTGAGGTAAAGTTCTTAACCCGAGGTACTACTTGTGGGTTAGCAGAGTCTGTAACCCGAAGCGTTTGTAACCCGAGGTGCCGCTGTACAGGGAAGCTTTTTTTAATGTTTAATGTTTTGTTATGTTTTTATATATGTTGGAAGCTGCCCAGAGTGGCTGGGGCAACCCAGTCAGATGGGCAGGGTATAATTAATAAAATTATTATTATTGTGATTATGGAGTAAAGTTAAAGGGACCCCTGACCATTAGGTCCAGTCGTGACCGACTCTGGGGTTGCGGCGCTCATCTCGCTTTATTGGCCGAGGGAGCCGGCGTACAGCTTCCGGGTCATGTGGCCACCATGACCAAGCCACTTCTGGTGAACCAGAGCAGCACACAGAAACGCCGTTTACCTTCCTGCTGGAGTGGTACCTATTTATCTACTTGCACTTTGATGTGCTTTCGAACTGGCAGGAGCAGGGACCGAGCAACTGAAGCTCACCCCGTCGCGCGGTTTCGAACCGCCGACCTTCTGATCGGCAAGTCCTAGACTCTGTGGTTTAACCCACAGCGCCACCTGCATCCCTTCGATTATGGAGTAGGATGTCCCTATTTTCATTGGAGAAATGGGTATGCACGCCTGGTGTGCCCCATACAATCTGAGAGCCATGCATTTGAGGGAAAGCTGTGCCAGGGGAACTGTGTGTGATTGTAAATGTCCCTTCAGCACATTCTGTGGGGTTTGAGACCCAGGTGAAGCTGCTTCTTATGTGTTGATCAAAAAATAGGTGGGAAGCCTATTCTTCTGGGGGCATTTCTGGCGTCGGTCACGTGGGAAATTGGGACAAGAATCCCTTTCCCCCTTGCTCCTTGGACAGTTTGCTTGAGGAAGGGTCCCTAGAATTTGAATCGCTGCTGTTCTTCAGCCTCTTGTTGGGCCCAAAGCGTGTTGTGGGGGGGGGGCCTTTCTGCGCAGACTGGGGCTAGCTGCTGTGAATGACAAGCGCTGTGTATTGATCGTTTTCTAAACTCGTCCCAGCCGATAGAAGGTAATTAATGACTCCATTTGCCTCAGTACCAAGGAGAACAATTGAGTTTGAAACGGCAACAACTGGCAGTGATGTGAAAGCCCCCCCAAGGGGGATATCTCGGAAAGAAGCTGACTGGCCTTGGCTGCTTTGGGACACAGGAGCACAGCTGAGGGGGAAAGGGCTTTGACGGTGGGGGTGGGAAGCAACAGAGAATGGGGTAGAGGGAGAGGGAAAGTTTGGGACAAGCGGGGACTTATATTAGCCGGTTAATTTCAAAAAAGAAGGAGTGTTTTGGAGCAGTGATATCTGTTTGTCTTGGTTGAAGATCTCCCTCAGGCCACTTCCACTCACAAATTTCTCCCTTTGAAGCGCTGTAGGCTGCACTAGTCCCAGGGGAGAGTGTTTAAAAGTAGAACCATGCTGATTTCAGACCCTCAAAGTGTCCCTATTTTCCAGGGACAATCCTGGATTTACAGAAGCCATCCTGGTTTCTTTTTTGATCCCAGAATGTCCTGGTTTTCCCTAGGACGTACCTATTTTCACTGGAGAAATGTTGGAGGGTATGAAATAGGATGTTTCTATTTTCGTTGGAGAAATGTTGGCGGGTCTTCTTCTTCTTCTTTGGTGATCACTCGTACCCAAGTAAGATTGTCTTCCATAAACACAAGTCCATAAGTGACTGTGGAGGCCAATTCTGAATCCACACGTCCTTCCACAGTGGGGACATAGGCTTCTGGTTGGCAATGGATCATGTTGAGGGTTTGCCAAGTGTGCCTTCCTCTTAGCACATTACCGCCTTTTGTCCTGAGTTTGAGCATCTTCAAAGCCCATGATGCCTTCAGTAAAGGCTGTTCTCCCATTGGAGCACTTGCAGGCCAGTGTTTCCCAGTTGTCAATGTTTATACTACATTTTCTAGACAGCATCAAAAAAAGCAGAGACATCAGCTTGCCAACAAAGGTCCGTATAGTTAAAGCTATGGTTTTCCCAGTAGTGATGTATGGAAGTGAGAGCTGGACCATAAAGAAGGCTGATTGCCGAAGAATAGGGAAGGTGTTTTTTTAAGGTTTAATGTTTTGTTATGTTTTTATATATGCTGGAAGCTGCCCAGAGTGGCTGGGGTGATCCCGTCAAATGGGTGGAGTATAAATAACAAAAATATTATTATTATTATTATTATTATTATTTATTATCATGGAATAGGACAGACCAAGACACCTGCTTCTTGGGAGAAAAGCAATGACAAACCTAGACAGCATCTTAAAAAGCAGAGATATCACCTTGCCGACAAAGGTCCCTATAGTTAAAGCTATGGTTTCCCCAGTAGTGATGTATGGAAGTGAGAGCTGGACCATAAAGAAGGCTGATCGCCGAAGAATTGATGCTTTTGAATTATGATGCTGGAGGAGACTCTTGAGAGTCCCATGGACTGCAAGAAGATCAAACCTATCCATTCTTAAGGAAATCAGCCCTGAGTGCTCACTGGAAGGACAGATCCTGAAACTGAGGCTCCAATACTTTGGCCACCGCATGAGAAGAGAAGACTCCCTGGAAAAGACCCTGATGCTGGGAAAGATGGAGGGCACAAGGAGAAGGAGACGACAGAGGACGAGATGGTTGGACAGTGTTCTCGAAGCTACCAGCATGAGTTTGATCAAACTGCAGGAGGCAGTGGAAGACAGGAGTGCCTGGCGTGCTCTGGTCCATGGGGTCACGAAGAGTCGGACACGACTAAACGACTAAACAACAACAACAACATACGACATTTTTAAAAGATTTGCCTTGAAAGAGTCTTTAAGCCTCTTTTGTTGACCACCAGCTTTACGCTTTCCATTTTTAAATCCGGAATTGCGTAGTGCCATTCTGATTTGAGTAGTGCCATTCTGATTTGACACTTGCCAGAATTGCTGCTGCTTTACCTTCACGCGTTCCGTGAAGTGCAACATAGTGAGGATCTCGGCCACAGAATATGTCTGGTTACCGCCTGGTAGGCCTGGAACAGAACTGGGGCCAGTTGTAGACCCTAGGACATTGATACGCCAGGGGTCTTTTCTGCTGTTTCAGACAGCGGGCCAAGCCAGCTGGAAACGCCAAACCTGCCATGAGCCTCAGCCCTTAGAGAAGGTCTAAACACTGGAGGAAGGAAAAAATGTGTAAGGTTTGAAATCTGGCAACTTTAAAACAAGTAGTTGGGGAGATCTCTTATTCTGTGAGATCAGGTGGATCCCCTTCAGCTGGGACACTACAGAATCTCAATTGTCACCGTTGTCAGGCGGGATATAAACTGGATGGATTGGTGCCACAGAAGGCTGCTTATTAGTATTCAGAATCTGACGGTTCACCATTTTGCAGGCCCTTAGGATTCATAATTTTCAACTTTCCCATGCTCCCAGCTCCGACGCACAGATAGGAAGCTTGCCTTCAAACCATGGCTAACCAAGCATTTGAATCCATGCCTCATAGATCTGCCTCGAGCACTTTATCCATTAACAGAGGGTGCGAGTCGCAGAGTGTTGCATCGGCTTCCCTCGGTTAGCATCATTTATTTTCAGTGCAGAATATAAATTTTAGTATTCTGATGCAGAAAATTTATTTGGTGTAGAACCTGAATTTCCTTTCTTGTGGAATATGAACAGTATCCTTGCTGTCTCATCTCCTCACCCGTGTCTGTTGGATCTTTGGGGCTGCAATCCTGTACTCGTCTACTCAGCAGTAACCCCACTGGATTCCCAGAGACTTGCTTCCAGCCAGATAATTGTGTATAGGGCTGCCTCTCCCTCCATCTCTCTTGCCATCTCTCTCCTTCTCTCTTTGTATGGGGGCCTGTCGCATTTGATGCCCTAAGTTTGTGTGCAGAGCGGGAATAACCCCCAGAACAGAACTATCAGTGGGACATGATTGATCAATTGAATTCCATAGCGGCTGAAAAATGTGGGATTAAGTAGTGTATTATACGCACAATGAGTTGAGGCATGATGTTCATTTCAAGTTCATTTTGCCGGCCCTCTGCCACCAGATCAGGCAATCAATAGGGGCAGCAGATATCATATATCACCTCTCGCCGTACGAGGGAGAGCACCATAATCTCTCGCAAATTTAGAGTGACAGATTTGTCAAGATCTGAAGGGCCCTGAATAAATGAAGGGAAAGAGAAGCTTACAGTGGCTTGAGAAAGCTCAGGTTTCAGCTCCTGCAAACAAAGTCACAGTGTACACATGCACATTTCACACACGGGCATGAATGCGCTATGTGGAATTGTAGATACAAAGGTGGCTGCGGCAGATTGCATTAATTAGATTACAGCGCAGTTTGTGCTGCCCAGAATGGAGATGATTTAGCACTCAGGTTTCAAAGCTTTTAGGAGCAATATAACAACAACAACAACAAAAGGTAGGTAGTTATTTGTGTGTTCGTTATTTCTCTATCTCTGGTGCCATTTGAGTTACCCAGAACCTTTAGTAGACAGGAAGGTATGAGACAACAACCAAAACAGACTCCACAGAAAGAAAACCATTTTATAATTGCTGTTAGCCTTCCCCCAAGTCACCTACTTTGTGTTTTGAATTTCATGTATGGGTTGTTTAGGGGAAAGCATGTAAACGACTTGTAGATCTTCATGTATGGTGTCTGTGACTGCACATACTGTCTAACCTGGAGCATGTGTGGTTGGCACCCATGTGTGGGTGGTGTCTGGGTGGCTGGCAAATTCACCCCCTTTCATCGCAAAGTCATCATAATCAGCTGGGCCTGCAGCTAAACGGGTGGATGACTCTCATCCAAATCTGCTACGTTCAAATCCATAGCCTAGGGGGAGGATCATGGGGTACAGATTGATGGAGCATTTAAAAATGCAGGCACAAATCAGACCCCAAGACCTAGGGTTGATGTGAATGATTCGATGAGTGCTACCTGAAAGACCTGGCTCTTTAGGAGTGTAGGGGGGCCCTAGAATTAGGCTTCTTAGTCATTTTCCACTTTGCACTGGCGTTATTCTGAAGCCTCCAGAGACAGACAAGCGTTTGTTCATTTATGGTGCAATAGCCTTGTTGCCAATCGGATGGGGATGCACACATGTAAATAACTGTATTGCACATGTTGGCTAATGTTCCAGCTCTAAGGTCTGCTACTTAATTGGAATATGGATTGACAATATCTCCTGGGTGGAGAGAATCCCTGCAAGCAGAGGACGGCTTGATTCTCACCCCTTGCTTATTGCTACCTGATGCCCTTGGACAACCATGCTCAAGTGGCTGGCTTCCTCCCAGGGCTGGATTTAGGTTTGATGAGGCCCTAAGCTACTAAAGGTAATGGGGCCCTTTATATGTCCAGCTGTCCTTTGCCAACAACAAATTGTCGCTGTTTTTTGTGTTGAATATATGCTATATGGTAAGGGACACGGGTGGCGCTGTGGCTTAAACCACAGAGCCTAGGACTTGCCGATCAGAAGGTTGGCGGTTCGAATCCCCGCAACTGGGTAAGCTCCCGTTGCTCAGTCCCAGCTCCTGCCAACCTAGCAGTTCGAAAGCACGTCAACGTGCAAGTAGATAAATAGGTACCGCTCCGGCGGGAAGGTAAACGGCGTTCCCATGCACTGCTCTGGTTCGCCAGAAGCGGCTTAGTCATGCTGGCCACATGTATGCTGGCTCATGTACGCTGTACGCCGGCTCCCTTGGCCAATAAAGCGAGATGAGCACCGCAACCCCAGAGTCAGCCACGACTGGACCTAATGGTCAGGGGTCCCCTTTACCTTTTTATGCTATATGGTAATTTATGGACCTAATAGGTATCTAAAGCTATTTGCAGATGCAGAATGTAGGCACCCTATATATAGAAAGGAGCAAACCAGTGATATTTTAGGGAGCAGGCGGGGCCCATGACTTACATCACAGAAGCCTACAAAACACTGTTGCTGTTTATAGGTTTTATTTTATTTGTTTTTATCTTGTATTTTGGAAATGTATATCCAGGTGGTTTTTTTTCTTTAATTTTTTTTGGGGCCCCCAAGAGAGTGGGGCCCTAAGCTATAGCTTGTTTAGCTTATATATAAATCCAGCACTGCTTCCTCCCTATTCCAATGTGGCCTTTGCTCTTTCAAGCCTGCTGTCCTCCACAGCTTCCCATGTTGATCTTGCCTGAAGAGGTGCTAGGATGTGCCCTTCTCTCTGCTCCCCGGGCCCTGATAACCCTCCTGCCTTTTTATCTCCTCCTGTCTCCCACAATCGCACAGTGGAGGCCGTTCAATAAATGTAAGCTACTCCTGGCTCACAGGGTGGTGGTGAGGTACGCATTTGAATACATTGATTTGTCCGTTTATATTTTGTCCTCTGGAGAGACAGGAAGGGGGCTTGAAGATTTTGGACCAAAACCGGTGACTTTCCAGTGCGCTGTTTCACATGGCAGTCGTCCGGGCTTTCTCAGGCCTGCATGTGTGGGGGTGGGAGGGGGAAACCCCCCAAACACGGCTTTCAGACAGTCCGTTCTGGCAAAGCAGTGTGATGTATGGGAAGAGAAGGCAGAATGTCAAACAGACTTTTGAACCTGAAATGTTATATAGATTATTTCTCCCCGTTGTATAGATTAGGTGGAGCGAAATTCATGCTTGTCCAATAACTGTCATTGCCACCCTCCCACTCCTCCTCCTCGACTGCCGCCTAATTCATTTTTAGAGCATCGTCCGCATTCCTCCCCTTGCTTTTCCTTTGGGTTAGGAGAGGCTCGGGCATTGAGGCACCTGGCTGGCTCCCAATTGCCTCTGACACTGTGGGGGTCGTCTACATTTCTCCTTGTGGCATGGCTTGAAAGCACGGGTCCGATTGGTTTTCTGCTTGCCTAAGTGCACCAACTCCTAGGGGCAGAGGGGTCTTCAGCCCCCTCGGTGTTTTCTGGAAGGCCCCTGTGATGTTGAGGAGGAGGAGGAGGAGGAGGAGGCCAAAGGCAGCACAGTTCAATGGTTGGCTCTTTCTGGGCTCAGCGCTTGGCCTCCTCCTGACAATTTGGTGCCACACGTATGACGCCACACATGCACAACACGTGCTGCATCCACCCCCCAATCCTGGACACAAGATGGTGCCTCTGCGCTTGCCTCAGTCCTTTCCAAGGGAAAACCCACTCTTTAGTGATAGATTGGAACAACTGGCAGTCCAGGGGAAACCTGAATTGCCCTTTGCTCCGATTGAGCACTAAAGAGCAGTTTCCCCTGCTGGTTTGGTGGGGGGGCGAGCAGCAGGAGAAGAGGAAGTGTGGAAAGCCCTGTGTATCTGCATCCCATAGACTCTTTGCTTTCAGGCTCCTTTCTCCTTTCGCTTGTCCACTGCTGCACCTGTCACCAGAAGTCATGAAACAGCCTAGAATCAGCCATTTTCCTTAAGCTAGACAAAAAAAGGTATATTACATTTACCCAGAAATGACTTAGTGATTTATAGTTGCCTGTAGATTTTATAGATTTTATAGGGTCCTAGCCCACATCCTCACAGGTCCGATGTCTGTCCCTACCTACAGATACATTTCAGACTTTTTCATATACTGTTTCCTTTCCCACTGAGCTGCATAAAAGGTAAAAAAAAACCACCTTTCTTTGAAACTTTTCTGAGGTCCTATGTTTCCCTAGCTTCCTGACGGTGTTGCTGAGCCATTCCAATGTATAAACTCTGATCTTAGGCTCAAATCTAGAAAAAAGTTAAGGATGGCAGCGTTAAACATGTGCTTGCATGTCTCCCATTTCAATCGCTGGGACTTAGAAGGGCTTGTTTTTGACTGGTTTGTGCCCATTATTCCTTCCGCCGACCCTCCTGCTGTGAAGTCTACCTCTGAATACAGGCATGAGTGGAACCTATGGATTTTGAGCATTTTTTGGGGGGGGGGGTCAGTCATTCCCAAAGCCCACTCTATGGAAATGAGATGAGGAAAGGTAGTTTAGCTCCCGCTTCTTCCCCAACCCCCACACTGAATGAGAATGTCGGGGAGGGTGGGGAAGCAAGAGGCTGCAAGCTTGCACTAATCAATATGTAATATTGTCCATGGTCTTACAAGTGATATTGTATTAGGTTACTGTATATAATGCAGTATTGATTATATCATATTGTATAATCACATATAAACTGACATGTATAACAGTCAGGAGGGAAGTGGCACTACCGTAAGGCCACAATGGAGAAGCAAGCAAGCTTTGGACTGCAGGCTCCTTGAGGTAGGAAGCCAAGAGACAAAACTATAGTCTTTATAGTTTGGCTGCTGAAGAGATGCTGCTGGAGACCCCCCCCCCCTGGTTGTCACAGGGAGGAAGAGAACAGTGCAAAGTCCACAACACCCTCACAGACCCTCCGTATCTGTCCAACAAAGCTGTCGTTAACGACAACTTGAAATCTGAACGGCGATTCATCGCTAGGCTTTTGATGTTGTATCTCTGCAAGCGCAAGCCAACTTGGAATGGGGGGGGGGGATGCTGTCTGAGATTCCAGATTATTCCCTGCGTAGGGAGGCACACACAAAATCGCACCCTTCCATGCCTGATAACCGGATGCAGAAGTTGGTGAGGATTGCAATAGACAGAGCCTGACGTGGGCTCTGATGGGCGATTCCTCAATAATGAATCAAATGTAATTATTTAGTGGTCTGTTTACCTCGTGACACTGATGTTGGGGCTTGTTTTGCGATCTCGTTATGCAATGGGCAATGCAAATCTACCCCCAAAAAATCTAAATATGGTTGCATACACGTAATACGAAGCTGTTTTCTATAAAATTTGTCTAGTGTAGGTCAAAGGTGGTACATGAACAGCAACTCGAGTCCTTAGCCTGACAGAGTGCACATACAAGTAGGATTAAGAAACAGAGAATTTCTGCCCCGGGGCATAGTAAAGTGGAGCTTTTGTGTTCAGGAGGTAGTGCCCAGCTTGGTGTGCAATGCCCAGAGAATTTGATCTGACGCAAAGTGTGTGTGTGTGTCTCTGTTTGTGTCACAGACAGAGAGAGAAAGATGTGTAGACTAACAGGACTGCGGACATGTGGGTTGAGGTGGGGGAATCGCGCCAGCAGCCTTGAGTGCGTGGTTTTTTGTTGCTTTCAGAATGTGGCTCATTAAGTGATTATATGCATTTGGAATATTGTACAGAAGCTGCCCTTATGCAGGGCACTGGAGAGCATTGCTCTGAAAAGCCACTCCTTTCTATAAAGAGGTACAAATTGTTTGTATCCTGTGTGAGCAGGTGTCCTATACTCTCCCCTCACCTCCCCCCTTTCTTACTTTCTTTCTTTTTTGCTACATGGTATGTAGATTGGGTGATTATATATCTTAAAGAGTAGGAATAATCAGACTAAGGAACTAAGCCCTAATTCTCCACAGCCCAGATTGCACCATGCTGATGCAAACAGCTCCAAACACCAAGTGAAACGGCATCTCTAGCACAGAGTACAAGTTTGTGCAGACCGGGCTTGGTTCTGAAGCCTCGATGTTGTCCTCTAAAAGGGGTGGACAGCTCGCACAAAGACACTCGGGAATCAGGCCTGGGATCTGGAGCGAACGTCGCCAGGTTCCCAGACCCTCTTGCCCAGAGAATTGAGAAGGAGACATTGGGTGCTTTTGGCAAGAGAGAGAGAGGCGACCCTAACTAATGCCCTGTTATCTCTTCCTGTGTCTCGCAGAAGTATCCGAGGGCTCAGTCCCCAACGGCGATTCCCAGAGCAGTGTGGATAGTTTGCGGAAGCACCTTCGCGCCGACACTTTCACGCAGCAGCAGCTGGAAGCTTTAGATCGGGTCTTCGAGCGTCCTTCTTACCCTGATGTCTTTCAGGCATCAGAGCACATCAAATCTGAGCAGGTGTGGACCCAGCTTGGGCGGGGGGGGGGGAGAAGCATTCGGGATACATGCAGCTGCAGAAGCTTTTTCACTCCTCCTTACTTCTTGTACTTGCCTTACTCTGCATTTACAGACCTCAAATTGGTTTCCTAATCACCCCTCCCCCCTAGGGAACTGTAGCTGTGTGAGGGGGGGACAGCCTTTCAACAAGGCTCTCATGCCCTCCCCACACTACAATTCCCAGAATTTTGTGGGGGAAGCCATGACAGTTAAATTGGCGTGAAACCAACATGAGTTTGTGGTGTAAAGCAGTGTTCCCCAACCTTGGGCCTCCAGCTGTTTTTGGACTACAACTCCCATCATCCCTAGCTAGCAAGACCAGTGGTCAAGGATGATGGGAATTGTAGTCCAAAACAGCTGGAGGCGAAAGGTTGGGGAACACTGGTGTAAAGGATGTATCCATTTTCACATGCCCACCCTCCCACTTGGCATACTTTTCTTTGTGAGTCCCCACACTTTTTTAAAGTGGGTCATATCTGCATCTGTCTTGAAATAATGACAGGCAGACAAAAAACTCATTTGAGTCCGTGGCATGCACGCATCATTTACTTCCCCAGTTGTCACCACACCGCTGTCAACTTACAGATTTGAAAATAAGGGACCAGCAGCCTCAAAAATAAGGGATCAGCAGCCAAAAACCACTGTCACCTCTCTGCTGCGAAGCGCTGAGCAAAGGCGAGTCCTCCGGCAGGGAGGGAGGGAGAGGAGCTGCTTCTTTTGACACTCGGGAAATTTAAGGGACATCATCAATAAGGGACAGCAGCGGGACACAGCGCTGGGATAAGGGACTTTCCCGCCAAATAAGGGACGGTTGACAGCTATGCACCACACACTTGTGCAAAATCTGCCTGCATGCTCACACACCCAAGCACACAGAAAGCACATCTCCAACTTACTTTTGAAAGGTGCTGGTGTGCCCACTTTGTGCTTTAAGGTACATGGGAATGTGATGCCGAAATACTAGCATGCAGGCACATTTTCTAGAGAAGTCTTGTGTCTTCTGTAGCTCCCCCCCCCAATAGATCGGTTCTTTTCATGCCTCCTTTTGGAAACAGACACACATACTGCTTTCCGATAGTATTGTTTGTACACCTTGAGGCACCTTGGATGGTAATGTTGAAGGCAGCCTATAACTCACATCCACGTTTGCATCACTTTGGGAGCTGCACACTTCCTGCAACGCTCTTCAGACAATCACAGCCACTCAAACACACCATTTAGGCATTTGTGTGAACACACACACGCCTTCCCTTTGGTTATTTAATTGTGTAAGGACGCACCCAAAATATGTACACATGCACTCTTGTTTGTGCTCAACAGTTGTGTCCTAAAGATGGCAGTAGTCTATATTTTTTCCATCTGGGATACACAAACGAAAGCTACTTTGGAAGATTCAGTTGACCAGATTCTGTGCACATTACCTATAAGACATCAGTGTAATTTTTGTTCTCATTAAGGTCACAGACAGTTAATTCCCTTCCCCAAATAGGAACTCCAATAGGAGATGTCACAGCTGAGTGTAAAAACAGTATCTCTTGCACAGAGCTTTAGATAGATATTTTCTAAAAGGCTAGTCCTTTGAGTGTGTTTTTTTAAATAAAAATTAATTGATTTATATACCACCCTTCAGTAAGTATTTCCTCTCTCTCTCTCTCTCTCTCTCTCTCTCTCTCTCTCACACACACACACACACACACACACACAAAATAAATAATGAATAGATGAAAGTTATTGTAAAATCATGATGCAATCGGTAGCATCATTTTATTTTTATCCCCCGAGAAAAGAAAAAAATGGGCTTCCAAGTTCTATTTTAATATTGTAGAACAATTATCAGAGGACCTGTAAATTCTCATTCTGTTCCTGTGCATACAGGACTGTTGGGTTGCAAAAACAAGAGGTGTGTTGTTGTTGTTGTTGTTTTAAAAAATAATAATGTCAAACTTTAGGCAAGAAGGGTTGAAGAAACCGAGTCACTGACTAAAATGCCCACCTCTGATTTAACAGACCCTTCAGTTTACAGAGAATTCTTCTTTTGCATTTCCTAACGGCCAAACAGAGCTTCCTCGTACCATCTTCCAACTGAGGGTGGTGGTGGTTGTGCCCTTGTCAGAGACAGGACACAACCTGTGAGGATTTGATACAGTTTAGCAGGAAGTCCCCCTCTTTCAGTTCAGCCCAGCCAGCAGAAGCTAAGGACTTATCCAGAATGAATGGAGCATTTTCCCTTTGCTTGATGCCAAGCCCAAGCGCTGCTTTGGAAAGCGCTGTCCCTCCTTCATCTTTACCTGCCTCCCCCAGGCTTGCCTTTTATCCCCCAAGCGGTTTGCCTTTAACACAAAGATCAAAAGTCTTTTTTCAATCACCCCAAGCGGTAAACCAACAATGGGAAGTGAAGGAGAGGTTGGCTTTAGGCTCCTGCTATCCCCGAGTCCCTGAGTTTATTACAATGAATAACCTTTATTTACTTTCATTAGACTATTAAACACCAGCACAGTCATTCTTCCCCCAGAAACTCTGAATGGGGCCCATAAAGCAAATCCAAAGCCTAATTGAGTTCATTTTAATTTCTCTCCGATCACAGCGAATTACTCCAGTGATAAATCAGGGGGCAGCCTCACCCCCAGCAGAAAGCCTAATTTGCAGCTAATTACAAAACTGATTTCTACAGGAAGATCAATACAAGAAGGAATTGGAAATGACTAGGCAATCGCGGCTGGCCAGGGAGGGCGGCAGGAGGAGGGCAGCTCTCTGGGAGCTGGCATGGAAAGCGGGGACAGGGGAAAAACAAAGCAAAAAGAGCAGAAAATCAGTTTTAATTTAACGTAATATTAATCAGAACAACTTTTCCTGCTTTTTTTTTCTCCCCTCCTGTAGTCTCTCCGGTTCCCGTGTCTGGTTTGGAGGCTGCCACAATAAAAAGGCAATTACCAGTGGCTTTTGGACAGGACACCCTTTTCAAATGCAATGAGTTTTCCCCCTCCCACCCTTCTGTTAGCCATGTGGCCGGCCCCCACCCCAATTTCATACCCCAATGCACAAGGGTTGGGGGAAGCAAGAAAGGAAGCTCTTTTAAAATAAATAAAAAAATAAAAAATAAGAGAGAGAGAGAGAGAGAGAGAGACCAAGAATGGCTGTGGGGACGAGCTGATCAGCAAGCAAATCCCACCCTTTCTCACAATGCAAACCCCCCCAGAGGACATTTTCTGCCCCTAGCAGAACCTTTTTCCACACTCTGTGCAAGAACAGTCAAGTTTTCTGAATCTGCCTTTCAAAGAACGAAGGGGGCTCTCCCAGCCAAGCCTCCATCTTGTAGCATCTGCTGGGGAAACCCAATAGAATCTGGCCAATAAGGGGAAAGGAAATTCATAGGCAAGAGGAGGTGGGCTTGGGGGGGGGGTGCTGGCCAGATCTTGCCCTTCCTCTGCTTTGTGCACCTCTTCTTTGCTCCCATCTGTGCAGGGACCGCGTTGCACCTCTTCCTAACTGTCACCCCCTCCTCCCATCTGCCCACTGTTCCCTTCCTTCCAGCCCGTCAATAGAGAGCTTTCTTTTCTCTCTTCCCTAGGGTAATGAGTACTCCCTCCCAGCTCTGACCCCTGGTCTTGATGAAGTCAAGTCAAGTCTATCCAGCTCTGCTAACCCAGACCTGGGGAACAACGTGTCAGGACCCCAGACATACCCTGTAGTGACTGGTAAGTGACGAGCGCAGAGGCCGGAGTCAAAAGCTTTTCCTTTCCTATTGTCATTACCCCGCTTCTGCTTATCCCGAAACCGTGGCGTGCTCCCAAAACAGAGAGCCAAGGAAAGGGACCTTGGAAAAGATGGGAAGAAGGAAGGCAGGACTCTGATGGGGGGGCAGCATTGATTTCCCAGCTGAACCAGTAGGCAGGTGTATTTACTTGATTCACCCGTGTCTTGCCTTTTGGCCTCCTAAAAGATAAAGGTAAAGGGACCCCTGACCATCAGGTCCAGTCGTGGCTGACTCTGGGGTTGCAGTGAACGAGAGCAGCACACGGAAATGCCATTTACCTTCCCGCTGGAGCGGTACCTATTTGTCTACTGGCACTTGACGTGCTTTCGAACTGCTAAGTTGGCAGAAGCTGGGACTGAGCAACGGGAGCTCACCCCGCCGCGGGGATTCGAACCGCCGACCTTCTGATCAGCAAGTCCTAGGCTCTGTGGTTTAATCCACAGCGCCACCCGTGTCCCCTTTGGCCCCCTAGACTCACAGAATAAATAGCTAAACGTTAAAATACCAAATGAAGTCATTTGAACACTTTATAAACTTTTTTAAAAAGCACAAAACTCAGCAATAAACTCCAGCCAGCCCGCACTGAGCTAAAACTTGCCAAACCACAGCTCGTCCAAAAGGCCTTTTGAAACCATAGTCTTAACAAAGCATCAGAAGGCTGTGTCTTGGGGAACGAGGGCAGGTGTGCTGTAACTGAGAGAGCCCTGTATTTTTGTGGCCACTGTTGTATTTTCTTCCATTGATATCCCCGCATTCCTCCCATCATGGAAGCCAAGACGGTGCACAGGTGGTCCCTAGGCAGTCACCTCTCCCATCCAGGTACGGAGTATACCCTGGGACTACTGGTTATGATAGCCAGGCATTTGGAGGCAGCATCTAATTAGATCTAGGTATATTTGTTAGAAGGGTGGAGGACATATTGAAGCACATGCTTCCAGAAGTATTCAAGTTCCAAGGTAAGAATTGACACCTTGCATCTTGCCTAGACAATAGCTAGTCACCAGATAACAGGCGCTGGGTGCTGTTGATGCCCACTGGCAGCTAATGATCTGGGCTGGATGCATGTTCTGCATGGTCTTCCAGAGCAGCACATTGGTGTTGTTGTCCAAATACAATGTTACCAGAACTCGAATGAAAATGGCCAAATGACTGTAAAAGGCAAATCCTGGCCATGGATGCTACTTAAATATCCTGATGTGAAAGCTGGATTCAGGAGCAAACCCAACTCGCAAAGCTGCTGCCGCTGCTTCAGAGACTGGGACCTCAAGCAGAACTTGGGTCCTCAGGTTACAAGGAGGACTCCTGTCCCTTAGCATCTCCATCTCAAAATGGATTGTTAACCCAGACAATTGCGTGCCAAGGCTTTGTGCCTCCCATCACCCCAACCGACTGCATATAGAATAAGGACAGCGCACACTTGACTTTGGATTGAATAAGGCCACAGCTTTATTGAATACAAATGAAAGAGGTTTAGCATAGGCATAGGGTGACCATTAAGTTCCGGTCCGCCTGCTGGGTCAATCCGACAAGGAAAACCAGGTGGTTGCTTCATTACGTCTGCCCCCAAGGCCAGCCCTGTGTCCAAGCCTGCCTAAGGTAAAGGTAAAGGGACCCCTGACCATTAGGTCCAGTCGTGGCCGACTCTGGGGTTACGGCGCTCATCTCGCTTTACTGGCCGAGGGAGCCGGCGTACAGCTTCCGGGTCATGTGGCCAGCATGACTAAGCTGCTTCTGGCGAACCAGAGCAGTGCACAGAAATGCTGTTTACCTTTCCACTGGAGTATTTATCTACTTGCACTTTGATGTGTTTTCAAACTGCTAGGTTGGCAGGAGCTGGGACTGAGCAATGGGAGCTCACCCCATTGCAGGGATTCGAACCGCCGACCGGTCGGCAAGTCCTAGGCTCAGTGGTTTAACCCACAGTGCCACCCGTGTCCCCCAAGCCTGCCTACCATTGGCCAGTCATGCAGGCAGGCTTGAATCCAGCTCCTGATAGGTGCAGGGGCGCTTTCTGCCCCCTCACCTGTTCAGGCGGATCCCAGTGACCTGAGCCCCCTTGTGGGGCCTGTGTGATGCCACTGCTGACCCATAATGCTGCCTCACCGGGGAAGGTGAGTGGACTCGCTGATCCAGATTGCAATGCAAAGAAGCTACCCCACCACCTGGATTGTATTCAGGTGTCACCAGGAAGCTGACAGCAGCTCATTACAAACCCACCCACAATTTCTCCTTTCATGTTTACTAGCTGTACATAGGAGTGGGCTTTTGCATCTTGTGTGGTGAGGAAAGAGTCAAAAGTCTACTTTTTGCATGACAACTGGACCTTTAACCTTGTGGATGCTGAGCTGAATTTGACTCGCATCGTCTCAAACCACTTATCCCTTCTAGCCAAAATCCTGCTCTTTTAGGCAAATACTTGCATGGCTTGGTACCTCCTGCTATAAAAGGGGGGGGGGGTGTCACTGTGGGAGGCAGAAACAATATTTCACCTATAACAGGCCCCGAACCTCCTAACACCAATATCCCTATTTCTAATGAGTAAATAATGAGCAACACCGCTTGCTTTTTAAACTTGGAAAAAGAGGGCCTGTTTTGGTTTATGAAGATCATTTCCCATGCTGCATTGTAAAGGACAGACTCTCACAAACTTGCCTTTGTCTGAGAAAGGGTGAATATAGATGACCAGCTTAATTACAACATGATATTTTCTACCATGTGATGGGCTGAACATATGTATTCCTACAAGCATTGTTTGATTTCATTTGATGGACTGCCCTGCGTCCAGAAGTTAGCAAAGATCACCCCCACATGGGTGTTTGGTCTTCTGCCTTAGTGATCATGACTGGTGATGTTAGGTGGAGAAGGGACAGAATTTCACGACAAGAGCCGTTTAAGAAATGGCCCGCCGTTTCTGTTTTTCCTTCGTATTTTTTTTTATTTCACAATACCAAGTGTTTTTATACTTTGAATGATTTAAACACTTGCCGTTTATGGTTTTCTCTCCCCCCCCCCCTTACATTTTAGGTGTGTTTCAGTGGGTTTGGGGGGCGGGTATTTTTCCTTACCAAGAACCTGTACTCTTGTTTTTCTAAAGACATGTTAGCTGTCAGGCCTTGTAACGAGGGTGCTGTGTGTGTTTATCTATGGTTAATCTTGATTATTTTTAATGTGTCAAGTGAACTGGGGGTGTCCCTCACTTAAAAACAAACCAACAAACCACCAGCAGTAGTTCATATTGCCATGAAATTGAATAGTTTACCTGGCACCGTCATTACTCTCTTTTAGGGGCTGGATTATGTCTGCTTTTTCTCTCAGGCTTTTAAAGATATTTGATTGATTTCTATAATCTCATTGGATCCCTGTTTTAAGTTTGCTTCCTAAACTTGAACCAAGTCAGACCATTGGTTCATCTACCTTAGCAATGTCTATCCCAGGCATAGGCAACCTTCAGATGTTTTGGAATACAATTCCCATCATCCCTGACCGCTGATCCTGTTAGCTAGGGATCATGGGAGTTGTAGGCCAAAACATCTGGAGGGCCAAAGGTTGCCTATGCCTGGTCTACCCTGATTAGGATTTTAGGCAGGGGACAATTCCCATCCCTACCTGGAGATATCAGGGATTGAATCCAGTATGTGCCCATAGACTCGCAACTGTCCATGGAGGTGCAGGTCAACTCTGTGTCCTGGGCAACTATCTACCAGTCCATCTGGTCCACAGGCTGAGACCCTACCTGCCTGCAGACTGTCTTGCCAGAGTGGTGCATGCTCTAGTTATCTCCCGCTTGGACTACTGCAATGCGCTCTACATGGGGCTACCTTTGAAGGTGACTCGGAAACTGCAATTAATCCAGAATGCAGCAGCTGGACTGGTGACTGGGAGTGGCCAGTGGGACCATATAACACTGATCCTGAAAGACCTACTTTGGCTCCCAGTATGTTTCCGAGCACAATTCAAAGTGTTGGTGCTGTCCTTTAAAGCCTTAAACGGCCTTGGCCCAGTATTCCTAAAGGAGCATCTCCACCCTTCGTTCAGCCCAGACACTGAGGTCCAGCTCTGAGGGCCTTCTGGCGGTTCCCTTCCTGCGAGAAGTAAGGTGACAGGGCCTTCTCGGTAGTGGTGCCCATCCTGTCAAATGCCCTCCCATCAGATGTCAACGAAATAAACAGCTATCTGACTTTTAGAAGACATCTGAAAGCAGCCCTGTTTAGGGAAGTTTTTAATGTTTGATGTTTTCTCGTGTTTTTAATATTCTGTTGGGAGCTGTCCTGAGTGGCTGGGGAAGCCTAGCCAGATGGGCAGGGTATAAATATTATTATTATTATTATTATTATTATTATTTTATATATTCTGCATGCAGAGCAGATGCTCTACCACTGATGGTCCTCGCTTCCACAAAACTGCATTACAGTAGGGGACCCAGTCCACTGCTTTACATTTTGGAGGTGCCTAGGTAGACAGTGATGTCACACTGTGGTGGATTCACTCACATATTGTCTCTGACTGTTTACAACTCACCACTTCATCCCGGCATTGTCAAACCCATCTTCCTCCTCTCCCTTCTTTTCTTTTCTTTACCTCCGCTCTCCCTTGCGTTCCTGACATTTTTAGTTTGTAAGTCTGGAAGCAGGGCCTGTACCTTGTTTTAATATTATGTTCAGTGCCTGCTGCCAGCACTGTGCTAAATGTAAGAAGAGTCCTGCTGGATAAAAGGCCTTTTGAGTTCAGCATCCTGTTTTCCCCGTGACCAACCTCTGGGAAGCAGGATGAGAATTTTTAACCCTTGCGAGCCACCTTGGGAGAGAGTACTTGTCTGAAAAGCAGAATGAAAATACAGTGGTACCTCAGGTTACATACACTTCAGGTTACATATGCTTCAGGTTACAGACTCCACTAACCCAGAAATAGTGCTTCAGGTTAAGAACTTTGCTTCAGGATGAGAACAGAAATCGTGCTCTGGTGGCGCGGCGGCCCCATTAGCTAAAGTGGTGCTTCAGGTTAAGAACAGTTTCAGGTTGAGTACGGACCTCCGGAAGGAATTAAGTACTTAACCCGAGGTACCACTGTATAACATTGATTATTATGTAACACAGAGTTAGTGTTGTCCACTCATTCATTCATACATGGATGGATAGATGGACTGTTTGTACACAACAAATGGAAACAATATGTGTGGATAGTATAGATACAGCACCATTTCTCTATGTGTTTTGCCGGCTCTCCAATCCATAGTCTGAGCCTAGGTACATAGAGTTGGTTGGTGCATAGACTCTGTTCACACATTCAGGTGAATGTGTATAGGGCAGGGGTCAAAGAGCACAATTTCTCTAACTTGCTCCATCTCTTCATTTGCACATAGCCAAATAATAATAATAGTAATAATAGTAATAATAATAATAATTTGTTTTTTGTACCCCACCCATCTGGCTGGGTTTCCCCAGCCACTCTGGGCGGCTTCCAACAAAGATTAAAAATACATTAAAATGTCACACATTAAAAACTTCCCTGTGAATGAGTGAATAGACCTAGAGTTGTGCAATATTCTGTTAAAGTTACTTTAAAATGAGGGGAGGCATTCCGATATGGATAGACTTCTCTCGCTTTCCGGCGGAAGGAGCCGGCGTTTGTCCACAGACAGCTTTCCAGGTCATGTGGCCAGCATGATTAAACTGCTTCTGGCACAATGGGACACCATGATGGAAACCAGAGTGCACAGAAATGACGTTTACCTTCCCGCCACAGCAGTACCTATTTATCTACCTGCACTGGTGTGCTTTCAAACTGCTAGGTTGGCAGGAACTGGGACAGAGCAATGGGAGCTCACCTCAGTCTTGCGGATTCGAACTGCCAACCTTCTGATCAGCAAGCCCAAGAGGTTCAGTGGTTTAGACCACAGCACCACCCGCTCCCTGGGAGGCCAGCATTGGGCAGGCTTGGGGTAGCTCTGGCATTTATGTCTATGTTAAGCTTCTACAATGTTAATAAGTGTATAATATGGGGTTGATTGGGCTGGTCCCCACATAGTTGAGGATTGGGCTTGTGTGGAAACGCTTGCAAGGAGCTGGTCTAGTGCTTGAAAAGACTCCAAGGGTTAAAGATTGTTGCTTTTGTTTTACTCAGAAGCTAGCCTATAGTTGAACCCCTTTGCAAGCTGTGAGGATGGGGTACATTTGTCTCATTGATGGGGGGAATGGTCAGATCCGGTAATGTGATTTCACCCTCAGATTTCACCAGAATCTGTGAAGTAGCTGGGTAAGGGAAGATGTTGATGTTCTTGTAAACTAAGGCATATGATGTAGGAGAGGAGGGACTGGCAAGGGCTGAGAAAGTGAGATAACAAACCATTTGCCTTCTGAAAAATAGCTGCTGAGACCTCAGGCTACAGAACGAATGGACAGGTCACTGAAAAAACCAATATAGACTTTGAGGAATTGAGCCCATATGCTCACGTCCTATGCAGTTTTGGACTATTTTTGTTGCAGCAGCTTTGCTTTACCCTCACGCACAGTTGTTATAAAAAGAAAGAACTTTTTATTTGAAAGATTAATTTTGGGGTTTTTTTTTAAAAAAAAGTGGTTTTACACTTGTTATTTTGCATTAAGGTCTTGCTGCTTAAGCATCTAGAAACTGAAATTTGGTGGAAGATTCAGTCAAGAAGGACTGCAATATTTCAAAACGAAAATCAGCCTGTGCTCATCATGAGCATTTTATGGTCAAAATCCCAATGTTTGATCTGGCCGCAGAACTCAGAACATGGCTATTTTCATAGAAACAATTTATTCAGAACCACAAGAAGCTCAGTTTGGCTTCTCCCCCCTCCCCCCCCCCCCGAAGAGCAGTGCTTTTAGGCCTCGTGGTTATCAGGACGAATGTAAAATAAAATGTATCCTGATTCAGAAGCATTTCCAATGTTCTCCCAAGAAGCCTCTGGTTTTATAGAGACCCTAGAGCATGGTGTTAAAAGTACCAGGGAGAAAACTCTAGTGATAAAGATCAGGGTGGCCAGGCTGCAGTCCAGAGATTGATGCCATACCTTTACATTCCCGCATGCAATGAGAGATTTCTCTTACCCGTTTGCCATCCAGTTCTTTCCCCCAGCTAGCTGCTTGGAACACCAGGGACCCTACTTGCTATAGCAGCCAGGGGAGAAGGTAGATGAAAAAGTGGGATGGAACGGAGAACAGGCTCCTCTGCTGTGCTGAGCCTCTGAGAATATAAAGGAATGGGTGCCACCCAATCAAAGAAAGCTTGGTTAATTAACTGTATGACTTTAAGCCAACTTATTTATTAACTTTTGCATTTATTTTGCACTGATTTCTATATGGCTAAAAACAATAATTCTGAAGCTAGAAGCATACTTTCCTTTTAGAAGCTTGTATGCACATGATCTAGGGACGCGGGTGGAGCTGTGGGTTAAACCACAGAGCCTAGGACTTGCCGATCAGAAGGTCAGCAGTTCGAATCCCCGCGATGGGGTGAGCTCCCGTTGCTTAGTCCCTGCTCCTGCCAACCTAGCAGTTTGAAAGCACATCAAAGTGCAAGTAGATAAATAGGTACCACTCCGGTGGGAAGGTAAATGGCCTTTCTGTGTGCTGCTCTGGTTCGCCAGAAGCGGCTTAGTCATGCTGGCCACACGACCCGGAAGCTGTACACCGGCTCCCTCGGCCAATAAAGCGAGATGAGCTCCGCAACCCCAGAGTCGGTCACGACTGGACCTAATGGTCAGGGGTCCCTTTACCTTTATGCACATGATCTACAAGGCAACACAGCCTTGGAAGAGGCTTTCTCACCTGTGTGAGAAAAAAGGTTGGATGCCGTTTAAGATGGTGTTTGTTTTTAAAAACCACCCACTAAATCAGAGGATCCTTTTTAGGATAGTAAACAATTGGGTGGGGGGGGGGGACATTCCATCTAAACAACAAATTAATTCAGCCATGTTTAAAGGCAGAACATCCATCTCTGGATTTGCAACTAGGCTACCTGAGGTAAGAAGCAAAAGCTCAGGTCGTATTTGCCCTCAGAATAAAAGAAAATGCTTGGTTTTGAAAGTTTTTCCTTAGAAACACCTCAAAATAGCTGATAAGATTTGCTTTCGTTTGTTTCTTTTCCTTGTAGCTGAAACGTCTGTCTTTACAAATTGTACCTGGTGTTAGAAATGAATAGCTGTTTAAGGAGAAATAAAAAGGGAAGGAAACACAGTAGTTTCTTTTTTGTGTTCAGATGCAAAACCCCATGCTATTACTGTCAGGAGAGCCAGTCTGGCTGACCAGACATGCTGACAGGCCACACAGCTTCTTTCAAGCTCACTTCCGTTGGGTACTCATCCTGAGCTGCTGAAGAATTCTCAGCAAGGCACAATAAAAAGACCTAGGCAAGGCTCATGGAAATGCTGCCGAAATAGAAAAGAAATCTAGTTCTTTTTTCTTGTTTGATTGAATATTTACCTAAATACAAGCCAGGAATGTGATGATACAATACTAAATGGCCAATGCATAGACCATATAGTATTTATATTTATAAACCACCCTATATCCGGGGGGGGGGGGGGTATCTTGGGGCAGTTCACAGAATAAAATCAAGATATAGAACCACAAAATACCGAATAAAAATAAAAGCAACAACCCAACAGTGCCCCCCCCAAAAAAATATTTTAAAAGGGCATAGGATGTAAATCGGACCAACCAAAGACCCGGTTAAAAAGGAACGTTTTTGCCTGGTGCCTAAAGGTGTATAATGAAGGCGCCAGGCAAACTCCCCTGGGGACAGCATTCCACAGATGGGGAGCCACTGCGGAGAAGGCCCCGTTCTCGTGTTCCCACCCTCCAGACCTCTCGAGGAGGAGGCACCCAAAGGAGGGCCTCAGAAGATGATCTCAGGGTCTGGGTAGGTTCATATGGAAAGAGGCAGTCCTTGAGGTACTGCGGTTCTGAGTATTCAGAGCCAGTGTGGTGTAGTGGTTAAGAGTGATAGACTCGTAATCTGGGGAACCGGGTTCGCGTCTCCGCTCCTCCACATGCAGCTGCTGGGTGACCTTGGGCCAGTCACACTTCTCTGAAGTCTCTCAGCCTCACTCACCTCACAGAGTGTTTGTTGTGGGGGAGGAAGGGAAAGGAGATTGTTGGCCGCTTTGAGACTCCTTCGGGTAGTGATAAAGCGGGATATCAAATCCAAACGCTTCTTCTTCTTCCATATTTTGTGCATTGAAGCAACTGGAAAAGCACATCCGCTCTTTTGCCTTTGGAAGTGCTAAATAAATTGACTGGAAGGAAGGACACCTCTCAGCAACATTGATTAGGCCAGATGACTCCAGTGCTGTGTCATCAGCTGTATCCCTGGCTGCTTCAGAAAAGAGGCATCCATTTGGATTCTCCCTCAGGAGGCCTCCCAGCAACCCCAAAAGCAGGATAAATGGAGAATATATTCCTAATCTAGATGAGATAGCAATAGGGAGGCAAGGCTTCAATGGTACCCTGGACAGCACCTTTCCAGGGCTCAGAGCAGAGCTCAGATATTGTTTCAGCAGTAGTTGCCCTGAGAGAGAGGCTTAAATAGGAATTGCAACTCTTTCCCAGTATTTAGCTCTGCCTTCTGTAATGGAAGCCTCTTCATTTAAACACCCCAGCCTGCTATGGCAGCCATTGATTCTGACAGAAAAGGGGAAGCTATGATTTTGGTAGAGCATCTGAGCTGGAATCCTTAACTCAGTGATGGGAAACTGAACCTCCTCGGGCCAGAGAGGTTCTGGTTGAATGGACTTCCATTTGCTTCTGTTGCAGTATGTGTATCGGGACTTAAGGTGATTCCTTCTCCCACTCTGAATCCCTAGGCAAAGTCCCCAAAGAAGAGGAGCCTGACTCCATGGTCATGACAAAGATCTAGATTTTTGTATATCTAGGAGAGTATAGGCCCAGTTTACCTGAAGGAACATCTCCACCCCCACCATTTAGCCCAGACATTGAGATCTAGCACCGAAGACCTTCTTATGGTTCCCTCTTGGGAAGTGAAGCCACAGGGAACCAGGCAGAGGGCCTTCTCTGTAGTAGCACCCACCCTGTGGAACGCCCTCCCTTCAGATGTCAAGGAGATGAGTAACTATATAACTTTTAGAAGACATATGAAGGCAGCCCTGTATAGGGAAGCTTTTTAATGTGTAATGTTTTATCAGGTTTCATATACATTGGAGGCCACCCAGAGTGGCTGGGGTAACCCAGTCAGATGGGCGGGGTACAAATAATAACATTATTATTATTATTATTATTATTATTATTATTATTATTATTTCACATGCTTTGGATTATCAATTTAGGAAAGATCCCACAAATCATTCCCAAGCCTGAAAGTGATGTAAGAGGGATGAGTGCTTACAGTATTTTATCATGAGTTACTACAGTGCTTTTCTTCTGGGGGGACGCAGGGGTACACATACCCCTAAACATTTTGTGAATCTAAGTTTGGCCTCATTGAGGGGCAGTATTTCAAAATGAGTAGGGAAATCAGAGTACCACTAAACATTTTTTTCAGCAAAAAAAGCACTGGCTAGCTACATATGCAAATCCTCCCCATGTAACATTCCAGTCACGGTAGTTACCGTATTTTTCCGTGTATAAGACAATGCTTTTTTATTATTAAAAAGTGTTTAAGATTGGGGGTTGTCTTATACATGGATAGTGCAGAGGGGGGACAGGCTATTGCTGGCAGCCATGAGCAAGAGATTGGCAGTGGCAGTGGCGTAGCGTGGGTTGTCAGCACCCGGGGCAAGGCAAGTAATTTGCGCCCCCTAACCCTTGGATTTGCGCCCCCTAACCCTAACCCCCAGATGTTGCGGCCGGGCCCCCCTGCACCCCCACGCTACGCCACTGGTCAGTGGCGGTTGGGTGGGTGATTGTTGGCTGCAGCAAGGCCTGCTGATGATTGGCTGCGGCGGCAATTGGGCGGGTGATTGGTGGCTGCGGCAAGGCCTGCTGATGATTGGCTGCTGCTGTGGCAATTGGGAGGGTGAATGGTGGCCGCAGCAAGACCTGCTGGCGATTGGCTGCTGCTGTAGCAATCGGGCGGGCGATTGGCAGCTGCTGGCGGTGAGCAGGCAGACGATTGGTGGCTTTGGCGAGGTGTGCGATTGGCAGTGGTGGTCAGGCGGGAGAGAGATTGTGGGCAACCCCCCAAAAAACCCTCTGTCTTTACGAATTGTACATGGAAAAATACGGTACTTGCAGGTCCTCTTCCCATCCCGTTTTATTAATATGTGTCATGGGAGCGGTGATTCATAGATAGAATGATAGACGGAGCACTTTCAAGGATATTGAGGAGCAGCCATGGTTTGGGATACAGGGCGTGAGCCAATGGGATTGAGAAAAGCAGAGGATGTCGATTCTTGCCAAAGAATCCCCCAATCTGGAGCAGAAGTGTTTCTCTTCCGCCCCCCACTCCACTGCCCTGGAACAGTCTCAGACCCACTCGGGAACACTCCTGGCTGATCCATCTGGTTCTACGAGGGAGAAAAGTTCATTTCAGACCCAGCTTGATGTTCCCAGGTGGCAGTTTAACACTAACATCTCAATCTGTATGCGACTTTTCAATCAGGCACAGAGTAACAAAAAAAGCAAGAACCATTAACATTCGGAGTTGCGTGCCAGCAGTAATGAGAGGAAATGCAAAGCCTGGAAATTAAGAACGCACACTCAGAGGTGTGGGGAAGGACAGGGAGGGGAACGGTGGAGGAGGGATGTTGCTACATTTAGGCCAGGATCCAGCGTTTGGATTAATGGTGCCATTACCCAAGAAAAGGCTGCAGATAATGCTCATTCTTAAAAATGTCTTTGCTGGCAATTAAGTGGCTGCAGCTATTGATTATTATTGATTTTATGTCCCCCCAATTTGCATAATCTGTTAAAGATGAATGATTCATGGTGTGTTTATGATAGGGATGGGCAAAGTTTTCTGGGAGGCAATGACAAGGCAAGAGACAAGTGTGTGATATCCAGACCTACCAAGGCCAAGAGCTTAAAAAAAAAAATTTGAAGTGGAATCATTCAAGGTTTCTTGAAGGGGTGGGCATTAGGGAAGATTCTGCCAGCCTCCTGGCAGCTCAGTAAACAAGCATGGCTGAACTTCTTTCTCTTCCCTACTACGTGATCCACCATATGTTGAATTCCTTGTGCACGTAAGAAATTCCTTGCTGATCAAAGGCCGGCGGTTCGAATCCCCATGACGGGGTGAGCTCCCGTTGCTCAGTCCCTGCTCCTGCCAACCTAGCAGTCTGAAAGCACAGCAAAATGCTAGTAGATTAATAGGGACCGGCGGGAAGGTAAATGGCATTTCCGTGCGCTGCTCTGGTTCGCCAGAAACGGCTTAGTCATGCTGGCCACATGACCGGAAGTTGTATGCCGGCTCCCTCAGCCAATAAAGCGAGATGAGCACTGCAACTCCAGAGTCAGCCATGACTGGATCTAATGGTCAGGGGTCCCTTTACCTTTACCTTACAGCACAGAAATACAGGCTAGTGTGCATATAGAAAGGACAAACGACTGTAAATTTAAAAAAACAGCCACTTGTAACCAAAATGCGCCTAATCCTTTTCTGGTTGAAGCTTGCATGCATTTTAAAGGGGAAAGCAGCGCACTGGCTACCCTTATTTTTAAAAGGTAAAGGTTTGTGCTGTGTGTGGAAAGGAACCAGAATCTGGCACGGGGTTTGAATATATGGTTTGAATGACAAGAGCAGTGAATGGTTTTGACAGCAGAGTTTTGCAAAGAGGTGCTGAGATTGAGCTGCGATGATGGCGGCCCATCCTTCGCAGAGGAGTTGCTTCATCTCCTTGTTGCTTCCGGCTGCCCTTTTCTTGAACTTTTCCAACACCACAACATCATTTTTGAGGTGAGGCAGCCAGAATTATACACAGCATTCCAAGTGTGGTGTGACACTGTGATGGTACTGGCAGAAATCTCAATTGCTGAAATGGGAGCAGATTTCCGTTTTACTCCTCCCCCATCTTCTTAACATTTGAATCCCTGCTGGCAAGAAGACTAGAAATTTCTCTTTGGAAATTTCAGAGAAACCAAGATTTCCCTGGGATGACCGGTTGATATTCCAGCAAAAATTTGGCATGTTAATGGCCCACCTGGCATTTTCAGTGGTCGAGTGCTAGTCGAACATTTGCCTGATCAAACAGGAATGTGCTGATTACAAGAGCCAGCGATATTCTCCTCTCCCCCCTTCAGTTTGTTATTGCTCCCTACTCCTCTTCCAGGTTCCTTCACTCTTTAAGCCTTTGAGAGGTGTGAAATATCTTCCCTTCCAAACCTTGATAAATACTAGAAGGGGGGAAAGGATGGGATGGGTTGATCTTTTCCTGAAAACCTGACAAGGAAGATCAGTCTTGAATAGCTTCAAAATGCTAGGACAAATAGCTTTTGGTCTCTTAACCCTCCGCAGCTTTGCAAAGTAAGACTTGGTCCTGCTCTTTCCCATTGCTGGGGCTTTAGCCAGCCTTTCAGACTGAAATCCTCTCGCTGGTGGCTGGGCAGATGGGAAATCCAGGGTCTCTGGACTCGATTGGCCTAATGCTACAGCAGTTTAAGCAGTCTGTTTTACCAGAGATTATAGTTTCACTTACACAGAGCACCTGAAAAATGCTGTGGTTTAGAAGGGATTAGAGCGGGGGGGGGGGGATTCAATGCTTTTTTTAAAAAAAAAGAAATAAAGCAAGCAAGGAAGGAAGGAGCTGTGGAAACTGGTGTGCCCGAGGGCTGTGCAAACAAGGTTAGCCTTTGTACGCAGCACAAGGCATTTCTGTTTGACACTCATGTTGCTGCCATTTCCCAGTGGTCCACCTCACCCCTCCCCAAAGTCATCTTATTGCCTTTCAGCCAGCATAAAAGGTAAAGGTAAAGGTAAAGGGGACCCCGGACCATTAGGTCCAGTCGTGACCGACTCTGGGGTTGCGGCGCTCATCTCGCTTTACTGGCCGAGGGAGCCGGCATACAGCTTCCGGGTCATGTGGCCAGCATGACTAAGCCACTTCTGGCAAACTAGAGCAGTGCACAGAAACGCCGTTTACCTTCCCGCTGGAGCGGTACCTATTTATCTACTTGCACTTTGACGTGCTTTCGAACTGCTAGGTTGGCAGGAGCAGGGATCGAGCAACGGGAGCTCACCCCATCGCGGGGATTCGAACCGCCGACCTTCTGATCGGCAAGTCCTAGGCTCTGTGGTTTAACCCACAGTGCCACCCGCATCCCTTCAGCCAGCATGGTATGGTCTAAATGCAGCCCTGTCTAAAACTGAGCAAAGGTGCATCGGGGAGCCCAAACCTAAGCACGTGTTTTTGGAAGTTCAACGCAACTTGCTTCCTGCTCTGGATTACTCCTTACTCTTTCCCACCTGGACTCAAACCTCTGCCCAATGCAACTGGTTGAATCCCAGTGGACTGGGGTGTCATACCCTCCAACATTTCTCTGATAAAAATAGGGATGTCCTGTTCCATCATCATCATCATCATCATCATCATCTTATTTATACCCCACCCATATGACTGGGTTGCCCCAGCCACTCTGGGCAGCTCCCAGCATATATAAAAACATAATAAAACATTAAACACTAAAAAACTTCTCTATACAGTGCTGCCTTCAGATATCTTCTAAAAGATGTATGGTTACTTATCTCCTTGGTTCGGGGGTCACATAACTCCATGCCCTCCAACATTTATCCAGTGAAAATAGGGAGAGCCTAAGGAAAGGGGGGACATTCTGGGATCAAATCAGAAACTGGGGTGGCTTCTGTAAATTCTGGACTGTCCTTGGAAAATAGGGACATTTGGAGGGTCTGTGGTCTGTTGCTAGAGACATCCCTTCAGTTTTTGTTTGTTTAATAAAGCCATGCAGAAACTGGACACTGAAGTGAACAAGATAACAAAAGTGTTTGGAAAGCATGAGACAAAGAAAAGCTAAAGACTGTGTGCTAAAAGCTTAGGGTGGAAATAATGGTTTTCAAAAAAGAAAAAAGAAAAACCACCCTCACCAAGGGTCCCCTTTGCTAAGAAAAAGAGCAGATGTTTATCAGAGCTTTTTAAAGGCCCTCTCTACCCTATGATTAAGTCACACTAGTTTTAACTCAGTTCTTTGTTTTGTGTCCTTTTAGCATCTCTGTAGCCTTATCTCTGAGATGATCTTTTTAAATGAAGGCTGTGATTTGTGGGTTCTCTTATCCTTGAAGATGTACCACTGAAAGAAAGTCGTGCCAGAGCTTTGGTTGGAGGAAAGAGCTGGTCTCTACTGAATGTTTCCCATAAAAAATTTAGGCGGTCTATTACTATTTCTTTCACTCAGAATCCCTGCAGTTGGGTAGGCTTTCTCCTGCCCAGAGTAGTCACAACATGGGTCTAGTGGTATTGCAGTAAAGCCAGCAAGGAGAAGGAGCAGTAATACTTAATTCTGCTCCTAATGGGACAATTCCTTCTGGAAATAAACAAAAGCTTGCCTGCAGCTGTTTCTGAAGATGGGCCTTGGGTGCCGGTGAGAAAAACAAATGAATGGATAGTTCATCTTCAGGAGAAAATTCTCACCCAACGTATTTTAAACTTATTTTCCATACCAGAGCAATCTTGGCAAGTTTTCCTCGAGCCTCAACTTTGGCTTCATTCTGGTTTTGCTCCAAAAAGTCCCGAAGACACCTTCTCTTAGATAACTTGTTTCTTCTTTCATTGGTTTAGCCTACAAAGCAGGAACTCTGCCACTTCAGAATTTGCTGCTAGAGACATCTTTCTTGGCTGGGCTTCAGATTTTTTTCGGACACACGCTGCAAATCACTTTATGTGTACTGTATTAAAAACAAAACCAGCGAGTCCTGTGACTCCACTAATATGCTTAGTTACACCTGAATGCTCTCGCTGGCCCATCATATAATTGTGGTACCCAGTAGTTGAAAGTGTGGGCTTCTACCCTATCTGTCCATGACTGTGGATGGACATTCTAATCCACGTTAGCAATTCTGAATGTAGCTGAACAGAGTACAAAACTGTGATCTTCTGTATCTGTGAACATGTCCTTGCCTTTCTTCCTGACCTACGCAAGTTAGTCTTAAAAATAAGGCATCCTCCATGCACTCTCATAGGGTTTTGTTTCTGCTTTTTTATTGGAAATAATTTCTTCCATAGTTTCAGGTGGATGCATGCATCCACAAAAGAACTGGGAACAATAACAACTTACAACCCAAAAAAGTTGTCACTTGCAACTGTCAACTCTGTGCCTGCGTCATTATTCTGCTTATGTATTTTAGTTTCTACATATTCCCAAGGAAGCTACTGCAACAATCCTGTGATCATTAAATTTCTTCTCTGCATCTCTGACTGAGGAAACTGAGAAAAAAAACACCTCTGTCCTAGCAGCTGTAGGAGAACTGTGGTTTTCATTTGCTTAAAACTCATTTCCCCTTCAATAGATGGCCTTAGCATCTTATTAGCTGATTTTAAAACACAGAAATGCAAATTGTAGATGAGAAATTGAATGTCTCATGCTGGGCAGCTTCCACATGCCTGGACCAAATGTAGAAATGCCCTTATACTGAGCAGAAGAACTGCAGCAACCATGTTTCCTGAAAGAACCAAAGATTTGGGTGAAGTTCTCCTTGTTACAGTGCAACCAACTAAAGAGAGGCAAATTTACAAGCTTAAGAATTCTTCTCTCCCTTGGATTAAAATCTGAGCCAGAGAAGAATTGGTGGATCAGATCTCTCCTGTTTAATGTAATGGAGCTATGTCGGAGTGAGGGGTGAGCACATCTCCTGCAAAACACTCCTGGGAGTGGGAAGCTCTCCAGCACATCCACTTTTTGAGCTCAGTTAGTTTGGAGGTGAAGGGGAGATGGGCTCTCACCGGTCCGGCAATTTCTCAAGCTGCTCTTTTGATTTGTACAGGGGCAGATAAAAAGGCTTCAATCCTCAGAGAGTCTTATTCCTGATAGTTTCCAAATTAATCTTTTGAAAGCTCACCCATCTCTGTCAAGAACACTTGCTGTTATAGTTGTTTGTTACGTATTTCATTATTAGTGTTTGTGTTGTTATGGGTGCAATTGTACAAAAGCAAACCTGCAAATAAAGGAAGATGGATTACATGGGGCTGAATAACCAGGATTGGGCTGCATATCATAGAATCATATTATTATTATTATTATTATTATTATTATTATTATTATTATTAATTTATACCCCACCCATCTGGCTGAGTTTCCCCAGCCACTCTGGGCGGCTCCCAATCGAGTGTTAAAAACAATACAGAATTAAATATTAAAAACTTCCCTAAACAGGGCTGCCTTCAGATGTCTTTTAAAAATAAGATAGGTGCTTATCTCCTTGACATCTGATGGGAGGGCATTCCACAGGGCGGGCGCCACTACCGAGAAGGCCCTCTATCTGGTTCCCTGTAACCTCACTTCTTGCAATGAGGGAACCACCCAGAAGGCCCTTGGCGCTGGATCTCAGTGTTCGGGTAGAAGGATGGGGGCAGAGACGCTCATACAACTGTAGAGTTGGAAGAGAGCACAACGGTCATCTAGTCCAACCTGCTGTAATGCTTCTGCCCAACATGGGGCTCAAACCTATGACCCTGAGATTAAGAGTTTCATGCTCCACCAACTCAGCTAACCTATATAATTAAAGACTTGTTAGCTTCGCAAAGTATATTGCAATCCATACCCATTAATCCTTGCATAAAGCTGTGGAATTGAGACTTAGGTTGCAATACTAGGTACATTTACCTGGCACAAAATCACTTTGAATTCAGTGCAACTTCCTTGCATAGGATAGGGCTGCATGGTTGCCCAATTCTGCTCCTGCCCCTATTGAACTGAATCAGATTTACTTCTGGGTTAGCATGCATACATGCTAACCCATGCATACAAGGGACGCAGGTGGCACTGTGGGTTAAACCACAGAGCCTAGGACTTGCCGATCAGAAGGTTGGCGGTTCGAATCCCCGTGACGGGGTGAGCTCCCATTGCTTGGTCCCTGCTCCTGCCAAGCTAGCAGTTCGAAAGCAAGCCAAATTGCAAGTAGATAAATAGATACCACTCCGGCGGGAAGGTAAACGGTGTTACCGTGCGCTGCTCTGGTTTGTCAGAAGCGGCTTAATCATGCTGGCCACATGACCCGGAAGCTGTACACCGGCTCCCTCGGCCAGTAAGCGAGATGAGCGCCGCAACCTCAGAGTCAGCCACGACTGGACCTAATGGTCAGGGCCCCTTTACCTTTACCTAGCATGCATACAATTCTAGCTGCATCACTGAATAAAGCACATAGCGTTTTGTTTGTTTGTTTTGAACACAACAGGCGCCGTTGTAACTTCTGTTAAGGAAGGTACAGGTGCCTTTGTAGATGTAAGAAGAATGTTTATGTGCCAAACAACCTGCTACACCCAAATGCCACCTAGTGAGCTTGCAGCTGAGGTGCACTCTGAACTAGGAGTTTCCTTCCTTACAGTTCACACCCTGAGCTACTGTACTGAAATTGTCTCTCCCTGCTTTTTCTCCTTGCTAGGTCGTGACATGGCAAGCACAACCTTGCCCGGCTACCCACCCCATGTTCCACCAACCGGACAGGGCAGCTACCCAACCTCAACTCTTGCAGGAATGGTGCCTGGTAAGTTCTTCTTGCTTTGACACATTTGTAACTGTTTCAGGTTTGATTAGATAGAAGAACAGTCTATTGCTTTTATTTTCAAATTTGTCACATTTGGGCAAGGTGCTTGAGGGTGTGTTCGTCAACCAGGGAAAATTCGATTGGTAGAAAATATGGCAGCTGCTGCAAATGTTCTGAGTGGAGCCAGCAAGTCAAATCATTATTTCTCCAACCTTTTCAGGCTCCATTCAACTTTTTTGGCCTCTAAATGGCCTGAGACCAGAATATCTCAGGAACCACATCCTGCGCCCAATGAGTCAGCTACACTAAGACACTTTTCTCTCTGCTCTTGGATGCATAACAGATGGGCACAAGAGTTTGGGCCTTTTCAGTGATGGTACCCAAAATTTGGAACAGCCTTCCAAGAGAGGTCTGCTTGGCCCTATCAATTATATTCTGGTGGGCAGTCAAGTTAGATCTGTCTCTAAGTGGTTTTGACATTTGTTTTCAGGAGTGGCAGTCCTTGAAGTATTGAGGTCCTGGGCTGCATCAGCCTTATAGGTCAAAACCAGCACTTGAATTGGGCCAGGAACTAATTAGCAGGGTGGCGCTGTGGGTTAAACCACAGAGCCTAGGACTTGCCGATCAGAAGGTCGGTGGTTCGAATCCCTGCGACGGGGTGAGCTCCCGTTGCTCGGTCCCTGCTCCTGCCAACCTAGCAGTTCGAAAGCACATCAAAGTGCAAGTAGATAAATAGGTACCGCTCCGGCGGGAAGGTAAACGGCGTTTCCGTGCGCTGCTCTGGTTCGCCAGAAGCGGCTTAGTCATGCTGGCCACATGACCCGGAAGCTGTACGCTGGCTCCCTCGGCCAGTAAAGCGAGATGAGCACCGCAACCCCAGAGTCGGTCACGACTGGACCTAATGGTCAGGGGTCCCTTTACCTTATAGTCAGGCCAGCATTGGTTTCATGTGCTAAGACAGTCTAGACCCAGTCAGCAACCTGGCCATTGCATTCTGCACCAACAGTAATTCTGTATGAGAACTACTTTTTATCTAATCACCTGATGGGTCTCAGCGTGAGCCTAAGGCGTACAGAGAGCATACCTTGCATCTCCTTTCAGAGTTCATGAACTTATTTTTTAAAAGGCCAGCTCCCCTTTTTGCATTTGCAGGGGACAAAACTGCAACACGGAAAGGATTAATATGTGTGCCGGTTAGACGTATAGCTGTGTGCACACACTTCCAGACACTATTGCATTGCTGGCCAAGCTAGATTGCTACTAATAGCTCAGAATAGTTGGCTGATGGGAGCTAATGATTGGTAGGTAGATGGCAATCTCAGTGTGCTTGAACAGGATAATGGCCTCCTCTCCACACTGCAAACTAAAGGGAGGAGACTGGGGTAAGAATACATGTGATGACTAAGTGTTGGCTGAAGGAACTTTGAAGGTTCAGGGCTTTCTCTGGGGATCTGGTATTGGGTAGTAGATCTGCTGCTCATTGGAATGCTTGCTGCTGTTTCCCTCCACTGTTTGTGTGTGTGTGTGTGTGTGTGTGTGTGTGTGTATAAGCTCTCTCACCCAAAGGAAACCACATCTGTAGAGTGATCGAGTGATGCCCTGGAACATCCCACTGTTTAGGGAAGTGGGGAACACACAACAAAACACAGACGCATCCCGGCATTATTGCTGGCAAGAGAGCATCTTGTGGGAAAGTGCATGGATCAAAACTGAAACAGCTTGGAAATACTGAGGAGTTGCCAGTCCTGCATGCGAAACCTACGTGTTTTGCATTAAGCATTCACGTTGGCCTGAACTAAGTGAGGATTTAAATCATGGGAAAGCAGCAAACCAACAACAGGTTGGATGGCAACTTGTCTAGATGCTGATTATTATTATTATTATTATTATTATTATTATTATTATTATTACTGAAAGAGATTCTTAAGGTACATGTGGAGAAGAGAAGTCTTTTAAATAATAATAATAATTTATTATTTATACCCCGCCCATCTGGCCGGGTTTCCCCAGCCACTCTGGGCGGCTTCCAACAGAATATTAAAAACACGAGAAAACATCAAACGTTAAAAACTTCCCTAAACAGGGTTGCCTTCAGATGTCCTCTAAAAGTCAGATAGTTGTTTATTTCCCTGACATCTGATGGGAGGGCAGGCACCACTACTGAGAAGGCCCTCTGCCTGGTTCCCAGCAATCTCACTTCTCGCAGGGAGGGAACCACCAGAAGGCCCTTGGTGCTGGACCTCAGCTGAATGGTGGGGGTGGAGACGCTTCTTCAGGTATACAGAACTGAGGTCATTTAGGGCTTTAACAGTCAGCACCAACATTTTGAATTGTGCTTGGAAACATGCTGAAAGCCAATGTTATATGGTCTCAGCGGCCACCCCCAGTCACCAGTCTAGCTGCCGCATTCTGGATTAATTGTAGTTTCCGGGTCACCTTCAAAGGTAGCCCCACATAGAGCACATTGCAGTAGTCCAAGCGGGAGATAACTAGAGCATGAACCACTCTGGCGAGACAGTAGGGGTATTAAATTTTGAGGAGATACCTTCCTTCTGAATGATTGGCTCCTGGATGGCACTCCCCGTCTCCAGGAGATAAATTCCTTTTTCTGACATTTACCCTAAGTTGCTATCGCTGTCCTAGAGATATTATGTAAGCCTCTTTCTGAAGCTGGAAGAAGCTTGGTTCCCCAGTTCCCCTGAGGAACGGGGACACCACCGGTGAACCACATTGACCAGCAAAGTCCTATGAGGCTAGTGAAAGGGAATTTCTGCTGCTTGAAAATGGAGTAGGAAGATGCTTTAGACTGAGTCTCAGACTCATAGTTATTGTAGGAAGGGACCCTGAGGAGCATCTGATCAGACCATTGAACCATCTAGCTCAATTAATTGTCTGGCAGCAGGTCTCCTGGATTTCAGAGACACTTCTCTCCCCCTGTCTAGCTGGAGATGCTGAGTTTTTAAGCAAGGAACTTCTGCATGCAAAACAGATGATGCTCTGCCACTTGAAATAATAATAATAATAATAATAATAATAATAATAATAATAATAATAATAAATTTTATTTATATCCCGCCCTCCCCAGCCGAAGCCGGGCTCAGAGCAGCTAAAAACAATAAAATAATACAACATTCTAAAATCATTTCATTATAAAATTAATTCAAATCCAATTAATGGCAACCATTGGGCTAGAGTTCTATGAGGATTGCCAAAGGAGGGAGTCAGGCTATGCTTTGGCCAAAGGCCTGGTGGAACAGCTCTGTCTTGCAGGCCCTGCGGAAAGATGTCAAGTCCCGCAGGGCCCTAGTCTCTTGTGACAGAGGGTTCCACCAGATCGGAGCCACAACCAAAAAAGCCCTGGCTTTAGTTGAGGCCAGCGTAACCTCTCTGTGGCCTGGGACCTTCAAGATGTTTTTGTTTGAAGACCTTAAGTTCCTCTGTGGGACATACCAGGAGAGGCGGTCCCATAGGTACGAGGGTCCTAGGCCATATAGGGCTTTAAAGGTTAAAACCAGCACCTTAAACCTGATCCTGTACTCCACCGGGAGCCAGTGCAGCTGGTATAGCACTGGGTGAATGTGATCTCACAGCGAGGACCCCGTAAGGAGTCTCGCTGCGGCATTCTGCACCCGCTGGAGTTTCTGGGTCAGTCTCAAGGGCAGCCCCATGTAGAACGAGTTACAATAATCCAGTCTGGAGGTGACCGTCGCGTGGATCACAGTGGCTAGGTCAGGGCGAGAGAGAAGTAAGGAGCCAACTGCTTAGCTTGGCGGAGATGGGAAAATGCCGCCTTTGTTATAGCTGCAATCTGTGCCTCCATGGAAAGGGAGGTGTCGAAGATTACACCCAAACTCTTAACGGACGGTGCTGGCACTAATTGCACCCCCGCAAGAGATGGGAGTTGCCCCCTCAATCCCATATCGCCCCGTCCCAGCCAGAGGACCTCTGTCTTCGAAGGATTTAACTTCAACCGGCTCCCATGTAACCATCCAGCCACAGATTCCAAACATCTGATCAGTGTGTCTGGGGCCGAGTCAGGATGGCCATCCATCAACAGATAGAGTTGGGTGTCATCAGCATACTGAATTACAGCCCTTCCTGGCGATTTGGGGTGGTGGTTCCTCAGGGCAGGCCTGAAATGTCCAAGGACCCTTTTCCTATGTGGACTTTGTTATTCCTCAAAAGCCAGGCCTCCACTTGCCTTCTGACTCCTTGGCAACGTTTACAGAACATCCTAGGCTTTGGCAGAAAAGCTTTGGGACCAGCCGAGAGAGCAGGTCACAGCCAGGGTCTGCTGTAAAGGGAGCAGTTAAACAGAATCCAGTGCTGATGAGGAAATTACATGTGTTTCATTAGTGATCGGGGAAGGAGATAGCTCAGTTCCTCTTGGTCACAGTTGAGCTCAAAAGCTCATTATCCTGCAGCACGTTTCCTTTCACTCCTCGTCAATAAACACCTTTCACACTCGCTGCTTCTCCCTCCCTGGATCCCCTTGACTGCTCTGGAGAGAGAGAAAGAGAGAGAGAGAGGCTCTTTCTCCTCTACTTAACCTGCACTTCAGATTCACTGTAAACAGTTTAGGGTGACAATACAGATGGGAGAAGGGGGAGCAGCTGAGACTTCTTTTTACAGACACAGATAGGGCTTTGTGAAGAAACTCCTCTCTGACTTGGACAAGTCCCTGCACATGCTTTCCTTACAGGAGTGGGGGAAGAAATTCTGCACAATTTCCATTCTTTTGCAAAGCCACGCAATTTGCGCTCCCTGAAACGACACGTAAGCCAAAACGCAAAATTTGCACATTCGAAATTTGCACTTCTGCGAATTTTGTGATGCAATTATCCAACAGGAAAAAGGTACTGTGTTTTTTGCTCTATAAGACGCACCAGACCACAAGACGCACCTAGTTTTTGGAGGAGGAAAACAAGGGGGGGGGGAATTCTGAATCTCAGAAGCCAGAACAGCAAGAGGGATCGCTGCACAGTGAAAGCAGCCATCCCTCTTGCTGGTCTGGCTTCTGGGATAGCTGCGCAGCCTGCATTCACTACCTAAGACGCACACACATTTCCCTTTACTTTTTAGGAGGGAAAAAGTGAGTCTTATAGAGCAAAAAATGTGTATATTAGAATCATAGAAATGTAGACTTGGACGGGACTCTGAGCGTCATGTAACCAACCCCCTAGAGGAAAAAATAATGCACGTATTAGTGAAAACAATATACAAAATGCATAACTTTAGGGGGAACTGTTTGCATAAATGTGTCTACAAGGGAAAATGTGCACTGTGAAATGCTGGTTTTGAAACAACAACGACACTCCACAAACTAATTCAGAAATGTGGTGAACAGTACTTAAGACTGGAAAAATGAGAGAAATCAAAACTAATGAATTCATCCATCCCTAGGTGAGATTGAGCTTTCCTAGAAAATACAACATGCTTTATATATTAAGAACACCTTGATGTTGTATCTAACACTGTATGAGCAGCATTCCACTCACACAGGAGGACTGCCCCTTCTTCTTCTCTCTCCACGGACCCCAAAATCTGCTCCAGAGGGTTCTCCCAACCGCTTGGAGCAGATTTTGAGGGTGTGCTGGTGGCTGCAGGAGGAGAGGAGAGCAGGGAGACGTCCCCTTGGCAGTGGCGTAGCGTGGGTTGTCCGTACCCGGGGCAAGGCAAGTAATTTGCGCCCCCTAACCCGTGGATTTGCGCCCCCTAACCCTAACCCCCAGATGTTGCGGCCGGTGCGGCCGGCCCCCCCTGCACCCCCCACGCTATGCCACTGCCCCTTGGGCAAGTGGAAGGGCAGCTTTGCACACAACCCTTTGAAACCACCCCTTCCCGCCAGCTCACAATTTGCGTCCATAGGACAGGCAGACCAAATCCTCCGAAACAGCACATCAAAAATAGATGTTTAACATCTGCATTGTGTTAATCCACACAGGCAAAGCCGAAATCATGGTATGAAATCCCAGTATGTTTCCGAGCACAATTCAAAGTGTTGGAGGTGACCTTTAAAGCCCTAAAGGGCCTCGGTCCAGTATACCTGAAGGAGCGTCTCCACCCCTATCGTTCAGCCCAGACACTGAGGTCCAGCTCCGAGGGCCTTCTGGCGGTTCCCTCACTGCGAGAAGCCAAGTTACAGGGAACCAGGCAGAGGGCCTTCTCGGTAGTGGCGCCCTCCCTGTGGAACGCCCTCCCACCAGATGTCAAAGAGAACAACAACTACCAGACTTTTAGAAGACATCTGAAGGCAGCCCTGTTTAGGGAAGATTTTAGTGTTTGATGTATTGCAGTATTTTAATATTTTTTTGGAAGCCGCCCAGAGTGGCTGGGGAAGCCCAGCCAGATGGGCGGGGTATAAATAATAAATGATGATGATGATGATGATGATGAGAGTGGGGAGATGGAGAAAGCACAAGGAAACAAGGGTAAGAAGGAGAAAACTCACAAGTGTGGCTTCACGCTCCCCCTCTCCCTTGTTAGGCATTTGTCACAATTTTGCTCCCCCACCTTCAGTGTGAAACATACTTAATGAATGACTCACCCTTCCTTTGCTCTTTTCTAGGGAGTGAATTCTCAGGAAATCCTTACAGCCACCCTCAGTACACAACCTACAACGAGGCCTGGAGGTTCAGCAACCCTGCGTTACTAAGTGAGTATCTCTCTTGCATCCCCTTCCATCTCTTGCTCTCTCCTTCTGTTTGTCTCCTTGTTTTCTTTTCCTTATTTGTTTCTATTTCACCAGGGGGGCGGGGGGGGGGGTACATTCCCACATCCAAATGACTTCATGATTTAGCCATCAGCTCAGTTCATTGTTCCTGGCAGTGAATAATTTGAGGATGACCTGATCATTTATACAAATGAGGTATCCTTTAGTTATTTCCCCCACTCCACCCCCCCCGCCCACGTCTCTATTTTACAAGGCTATTTATTTATTTATTTGAACAAGGTATATACATTGCTTAACACCAGAGTTTCTAAGCAGCGAACATTAAGGTTATAAAGAACATGTCGTTGGCAAAATCAATTAACAGAAAACCTAAAAGACAATGGGCAGTGTTATATTATTATTATTATTATTATTATTATTATTATTATCATTATCATTATCATTATCATTATCATTATCATTATTTATAGCCCACCCATCTGGCTGGGTTTCCCCAGCCACTCTGGGCGGCTTCCCACCGAATATTAAAAACAATACAGTGTCAGACATTAAAAACTTCCCTAAACGTTGTTTGATGGTATGGAAAAGAAATGGGACACAATGGCTTAAAAAGTTTAGTAACTTAGTAATAGTGAGATATTAATGATCCTGGAATAAACTATGACTAATTACTAAGTTAGCAAAGCTTTTCAAAACCTGAAAATGGCAGGTAGTGGTGTTCAGACAGCCACCTACCTCAGTTTTAACAGGACCAAACTGGCTAGAAACAGGTTGTAGTCCCGTAAAAAGGGTAAAGGGGACCCTGACCATTAGGTCCAGTGGGGAGACGGACTCTGGGGTTGCATGCTCATCTCGCTCTATAGGCCGAGGGAGCCGGCGTTTGTCCGCAGACAGCTTCCGGGTCATGTGGCCAGCATGACTAAGCGGCTTCTGGTGAACCAGAGCAGCACACGGAAACGTAGTCCCGTAGAGTGTACTAATTCTGAAACTGTTTCTGGTTAACTGGTTCTGTAGGGGTTTGTAGCATTTCAGAAACCTGCAAAACCTAACTGACCAGAAAACAACAGAGATAACAACAGAAAAGAATGTGTGCAGCACTCTTGCAACTTTCAGTTTTCCTAACAGCTATAATAATAATAATAATAATAATAATAATAATAATAATAATAATTTATTTGTACCCCGCCCATCTGGCTGGGTTTCCCCAGCCACTCTGGGCAGCTTCCAACAAAGATGAAAAATACACTAAAATGTCACATATTAAAAACTTCCCTTTAGTCTCCAGCTGCCCCCCCCCCAATTTTATGAAAGGCATGTGAAAAAAGAGGCTATGGAAATTCCTGTTGCAAAAGTTGGCCAATTTGACGGGACAGGGTGTGGCCTTCTGGACCACCATGATAACATATCCTCCAACATTTCTCCAATGAAAATAGGGACGTCCTATTCAAATAATAATAGTCGTAGTAGTACCATCACCCATCTGATTGGGTTTCCCCAGCCACACTGGGCAGCTTCGAACATCTATAAAAACATAATAAAACATTAAACATTTAAAAACTTCCCTATATAGGGCTGCCTTCATATGTCCAAGGTTGTACACTTCTTATTTCCTTGGCTCGGGGCGTTGCATAACTCCATACCCTCCAACATGTCTCCGATGATAATAGGGGCATCCTAAGGGAAAACGGGGCATTCTGAGATCAAATCAGAAACTGGGACAACTTCTGTAAATCCGGGACTGTCCCTGGAAATTAGGAACACTTGGAGGGTCTGTTATAATAGAAGATAGGATGTGTTGCTCCAGACTCCAGCATCGCTGCAATTTACTTAGGCAGGGCAAGTCTAGCCCTCCCACAGACTGCTGCTGAAAGACTCAGACCAGATGAGGATTAAAAAGGTAAAGGTAAAGGTACCCCTGCCCGTACGGGCCAGTCTTGCCAGACTCTAGGGTTGTGTGCCCATCTCACTCAAAGAGGCCAAGGGCCAGCGCTGTCCGGAGACACTTCCGGGTCACGTGGCCAGCGTGACATCGCTGCTCTGGCGAGCCAGAGCCGCACACGGAAACGCCGTTTACCTTCCCGCTAGTAAGCGGTCCCTATTTATCTACTTGCACCCAGGGGTGCTTTCGAACTGCTAGGTTGGCAGGCGCTGGGACCGAACAGCGGGAGCGCACCCCGCCGCGGGGATTTGAACCGCCGACCTTGCGATCGGCAAGCCCTAGGCACTGAGGCTTTAACCCACAGCGCCACCCGCGTCCCTTAAAGATGAGGATTAGTTAGCCCTAGACCCAAGATGACCTGCAACATTCCCTCTCAGTACATCATGCTCTCTGGGCATTTTAGAGAAGCATTCATGCACAGGCAAAATAAATATTATTGAGTCCCTCCTGTGTAAGCACAGAACCCCAGAGGGTTTTATCCCACCCACTTTCCCACGTGAGCTCCCCTGTGTACTCGCAGCCAATTCCAAAGTATCCCCATCTCTGCATGCCTGAGATGAAGGCCTCACAGCTATTTACAGAGCCATTTATCCTAATATGAAACAGATTTGAGACAAGAGTCTTTAATTCTCACGGGGCTCTTTTCATTAGCTTCCATCTCTTTCCTGCATCTGATTAGCCCCTTGATCATGTAAACGCATCAGAAATTGAAGTGCGTTAAAAGCAGTTGTTTACTGACTGTGTGAAGAAACTCAAAGACAAGGATATTTCCACCTGCGAGGGTATTTCTCCAAAAAGCCACGGGTGTCTTACCTAGTTGATTTGGCTGTTTACTGAGCACCCTTTCCTTTCTCTGGTCCTACACTTACCCCCCTAAGAATCTGACCAGTTCCTCTGCACACATAGTAAGAACATAAGAACAGCCCCGCTGCATCAGAGCAAAGGCATATCTAGTCCAGCTTCCTTAATGGGCAACTTAAGGCAGAAGGAATAGAAGCAATTCCATACTTTTGCTGGTTCAGGCCCTTCCTACACCTTCCCCTTTCTGATGCGGGTGGTGCTGTGGGTTAAACCACAGAGCCTAGGACTTGCCGATCAGAAGGTCGGCGGTTCGAATCCCCGCAACGGGGTGAGCTCCCATTGCTCAGTCCCTGCTCCTGCCAACCTAGCAGTTCGAAAGCACATCAAAGTGCAAGTAGATAAATAGGTACCGCTCCGGCAGGAAGGTAAATGGCATTTCCGTGTGCTGCTCTGGTTCGCCAGAAGTGGCTTAGTCATGCTGGCCACATGACCCGGAAGCTGTCTGCGGACTAACGCTGGCTCCCTTGGCCTATAGAGCGAAATGAGCATGCAACCCCAGAGTCGGTCACAACTGGACCTAATGGTCAGGGGTCCCCTTTACACCTTCCCCTCTAGTCCCTTAAAATTGACTGCTTAAGCAAGACGCTGCGCTCCACTTAAGCAAGATGCTGCGCTCCACTTCTCAGTACTTGTAATACAAAACTGGCAGGTGCAGACATGTCCTATACATAGAAGCATAGAATTCTAGAGTTGGGTGGGACCCCAGGGGTCATCTAGTCCAACCCCCTGCAATGCAGGACTTCTGCCCACAGCCATCCCTGGGTGGGCTTGAACTACCAGCCTGGCTAACAGCCAGACACACTAATCCATTGTACCACATGCTTCAGGTTTGTGCTCTTCTGTTGTTGCAAAAATCGCCCTTGCCCTTAGCAGCAGCCAGCAGCCCTTTTGTAAATTATGCCACACTTTTTTACAAACTCCCCCTTTCCCATCAGTTTAATCGCTGTCTGCTTTGCAGCTTTGTTTTAAAGGCCTACCCCCCTTTCCTCCCCTGATTTTCAACACCCCTGAATATTTAGCAGGGCTGAATATTTAACACGATATAAAGAAGGCTGCGTACCATTTCTTTAATTTAAAAAACCAGATCAGTATTTCTCCTCCCTGGAGTGGACCAGGCAGCCCAGGTATTTTGGAAGCTTGAAGCTCAGTAAGTTCACAAAGCGAGTAAAGTTTTCAGCACCCTAACATTCCTTACAAAACATTCTGAATTGTAATTGTGGTGGATCAGCAGAGAGGGTTCCAAATCTGACATTTAGCATCTGTGAGGTGCTTTTTGGGAAATATTCCTATGAATGCAGGCAAATGACAATTGCTACACGAGGAATCTAGGCAGGGGTACCAACTTGAATAAATATTGTGGGGCCCAATATTTTGCCCCACCTAATCAATCACAAGACGCATACCATTTGAATGGCAATGTCCATCAACTTGGACCGACCCCCTCAAATATTTTACTGGGAGGCCAAAGGGGCCTTGGCCTCTAGGAGTTGGCGCCTATGAATCTAGGTTATCCTCCTGAACAGCATCTAACTGGAATCCAGAATGCAGCTGCTGCATCAGAACTCTTTCTGTGTGACTAGCGCTATGTACCGTATTTTTTGCTCTACAAGACTCACTTTTCCCCTCCTAAAAAGTAAGGGGAAATGTGTGTGCGTCTTATGGAGCGAATGCAGGCTGCACAGCTATCCCAGAAGCCAGAACAGCAAGAGGGATTGCTGCTTTCACTGCGCAGCGATCCCTCTTGCTGTTCTGGCTTCTGAGATTCAGAATATATTTTTTCTTGTTTTCCTCCTCCAAAAACTAGGTGCGTCTTGTGGTCTGGTGCGTCTTATAGAGCGAAAAATACGGGTAATTTAGCAAATGCAGGTTCCCTGTTCTTTATATTGGCCACTAACGAGTCCCCATCCTTGGGTTTCTGTCTCTAGTTCCTTTTAATATGCCTCTCTCTTTCGCTCTCTCTCTCTTTCTCTTTCTCTTCCTTTCTTTTCTTATTTTATTTTACTGTATGTCCTTTCAATCAGTCCATTCTTCTCCTGTGTTAACTTTCAGGTTCCCCTTATTATTATAGTGCCACATCCCGGGGCTCCGCACCTCCCACTGCTGCCGCTGCCTATGACCGCCACTAGTTACCATGGAAACCACATGAAACTGCAGGGTGACAGCCTAGGCCTCCATATTGTACCTGTCTGATGAACATTCTGCGCCACTCGGAAGGATGAAGAAAACTTTCTCCGTGTCCCTCGCCTGCCCCTTCTGCCCCCCTCCGCCCTCTTTCAGACTGCAGAAACGTACTGGAATACCGCACATTTGAGAACTTCATGCCCCTTGTAACCCAACCAAGCTACTTCACTGGATTGATGGCAAAAGCAGGCCTGCGGCCAGTGCTCCTGCTCCTGTCGCTATTGCCACCGCAGTACTTCAGACCACCCCACACAAATTGTTCCTCGGCTCTCTAGCCTTCCATGCGAGGCTTCCCAAACCTCTTAAGCCTGAGGGGAATCTGAGCAATATATAGCCTGCACTGTCGTCTTTTGGGAGTGGTCCGGACAGAAGGTAACGAAGGAGAGAACGCTGCGTACCAACTCATGTTCTCCCCCAAGAGATAGTCTGTGAAAAACATCTCCGCCTGATAAGCGACGGTTCCCGGAAGCCAGAGGGGACCAACTCTGGCTCGGTCTAGCAAAGGGGGAAAAGACCTGTGTCATCCTCTCTGTGTGTCCGACAAGGGTTGTTTTGTGTGACCCGTTTCCCTCCCATTTCCTCCATAGGTTGGTTCAATAAGGCCTTGGTTTCCTTACCGTTCCATCCGAAGAATGACTGCGTCCGATGTCATAACCTTACAGGCTGGAGTTGGGATGGCAAGACTCTCACACACATGCACACACACACACCTACAGTCAAATCAGACAGGAGGATGGAGCGATGTCAACCCGCTGGCAAAATCAAGAACTATATAAATAGATATATAAATATAACTGTTTTTAATGCTTTGTCCTGAAGGTCTGTAAAAACAAAAAAAGAAGGGGAGGGAAATGAACAAATCCCCCCCGTTTTCTAAAAATCAAAAAGTCCTGGCAAAAACAAGCTGAAATAGCTCCCCAGCCTGAACGGCAGACATGAAGAATAATTCTCCCTTTTCATTCCTAGGTTTCATTCTTTTTCTGTTACGCGCCGGGGTTGTTACATGCATGGCGGCGAGGAGTGCAAGTGTATTCTGTGTGGGGGAACTTGTTCACCTAATACACAACTCCAGCAAGATTTATGAAGGGAAAAGCTTAAATCCCCCAGCGACTGGTGTGCCACATTTCATTAATCACTGCTGAAGGGGTAGAAACATTTCGGGCATGTGACACTGGACAAAAACAATTCCAGACGAACTGGGAATGTTTTCTGGTTCTCTGTCCTTCCATTTCTGCTAGACCAATATGGACTAGAGGTCTGGGGTAAGGGGGGGGGTGTTTCTACTCTCCATGGAGCTGTAGTACTCTGAAATAGTGGCATACAGCAAAAAGCAGGTGTTTTATCCTTGAACCTCAAGCTTGTTTTAACTGAGTCTTACATCAGCACAGCAACTTCCCTGTTCCTGGGGGCTGTTCATTTCCTTGTTTCTGCATGCCTAAAAACTGAGCAGAATTTGGATTTCTAAGAAGTTCACTCTCTTTTAATTTTAAGGCTAACTTCCTGTCTTTGTGGACCCATAGATGAAAACACGCAGTTACCGTTCTTATAAAAGGTTGCTCCAGCAGAGAGGTGTGATCCTGCACCACTCTCCATCCTCTTATCTTGGCATCCGCTTTAAGTTCCGTAAGCAGCGCTCGTCTCCTCTTGCGACCACACCATGAAATATCCTATGGTTAAAAAAATCCCAAATTATGCAAACTCTCAAAATGCCAGGATCAAAAATAAACATGCAGATTGGAGCCATTTCATGCAGAAAGGCGCATCTGCATTAACCGATGGTTTACAGACATTGTTTTTGCATGTGGAATTTGCAGCAGGGTTGGCTGTGAAGGGTGACATTGAAGCAGAAGATGGCAGAACAAAATTTGCTCACATTTTATATTTCATAAATCTGGTATGTGGTGAGCAGTTATCAACAGGGGAAAGGGAAAGCATTCATGGGGCGAACATAACACCCTCCTCCAGTTTACATCTCCAGAAGGCAGAGTGCGGACCAAATTTCAAACTAGTGTAAAGCAGAAGATTTTTAGCCCTGTTTTCTTTTTCTAAATTGCCATATCCGAGGGGAAATAAGAGATCTCTGTATTTGGGGCAATACTTTTGCTTTATAAACCCCTTTTATAGGGATCAACAAAGCATGTTGATCGCCAGGAATTCCAATGGCGCCTTTCCATTTTTCTCTGTAACCTGCTTGCCCCAGGTGAACTGACCGACTCCCTTTTAATTCACCTATATTTGTCTGAGACGATTCAAACAATTGTTTGCTTGTCACAGACACTCACAAGAACAAGCTTTTATGTTCCAGGCCTACGGAAGTTACCTATATCCACATCTGTGCTATATACTGTATGCCATTAACACCCCCAAATTATAAGGTTGTAGCAGGAAATCATTCTGTAAATATACCTGCTTTTTTATCTCATCCAGTGCACACAAAGAAATATTGGGCAACCAGAAACTGTTTCAGTGCTTCCTCAAACCTCATCCCAAATTCAGCTTTATCCAGCTAGGGTCCCTACATCGCTCAACAATTTAAACACACACATACACACCAGTTGCTCATGGCTGTATTTATGACTCTGTTTGGGGAACGGCACATGTACTATTGCCCATTTGACTAGTGTTAAATGTACCCCCAGAATGTCTGGGAAGGAAAATAGCTAACTGGGTCAACTGAAAACTTGTTAGGTCCTTGAAGCCCCAACTTTGGCTATCCCAGAAAAGCGAGAGTATAAGAACACTGACACATCCCACCTACTTAAAATTATCTGGTTCAGGAAAACACAAATAAAGGAAGATGCAACTGAGAATAGTCATGGTCTTTTACTTACACTGGTAGAAAAGAAGGGGAATATGTGTTTGTCCATAACCACTGGCTTGATTTGGGGCCCGCTGACATAGATAATGTTACATTGATTTTGATTTGGCCTGGCATGATCATAAAGAGAGTAAGCAATTCTGTTTGGAACATCCTATGCAAAGGACTACTAGGCTGAGTCTTAGTCTTTCCACCTTGTCTTCTGAAGAGCCACCTGCAAATGTGTATTACATTTGCCAAAGAATTTCTTGTGTTGGCCCCTGCTGTTTTGAGTTACAGTTGTTGGGTTGCATTGTAAAGCAGTATTATAGTTAAGTTTAGTAACCGACAAGGGGGATTTACGTGATGATATTCTACGGAAGACAACCATCAATATTCATATAGGTTCAACTGGACTGGACAATGCGGGAAATGGAAAAATTATTTAATATTTTGTTATTTGCGGGGGGAAATTTGCTGCTTTGTAGGAAGATGATGTTTGTAATGTGAAGGCAATTCCTCTTGTATATAAGCCCATTCTCCATCTTCATCATGCTAGTGATTGAAACAGGCTCACCTCATCGTGTAGATAAAAGAACGCACCGTCTGTACTGTTCAAATCGCATTGTGCTCACTGAAAACAAAGCTCTGTGTTCAATAAAGCACAGCACAAACTCGGACTCTGTGGGAACAAACAAGCCTGACAAAGGCCTTTTCCCTGGGAACAAACAAGCCTGACAAAGGCCTTTTCCCTGGCAACCTCCAGCAGCCCCCCCCCCAAAAAAACGTGGTTGACTTTACCACTACTCTCTTTTTTAATAAAATTAAAAAAAACCTAAACAAAAAAATTGAAAAGGCAGGGAAAGAAAAACACACAAAAAAAAATTGAATGGGGGGAAATATTCTCTATGCAAAAGAAAAAAATATGAAAAAAAAATGTTAGCATCTTTTGCATTTCTGCCCATGTGTCCCGATTCCTCTACTTTTGCTGCCATGGTGTATTTCTCCATTGCTCTCCCTATGGTTTTGCTCCCCTTCCACAGAGGGCTGTCTGATGGCCAATGCAAATAGGTGAATTGAAGACTTTGGAGGGGGTTCCCCCCCCCTTGGGACCTTATTTGGGCATGCTGTGCCACCTTGTGCTTTCTGTTTCCCCAGCTGTACAATAGGAATAAAAAGAAAACACCCTAACCTGGCGGGGTGTTGTGATTCTTTGCTTGCTGGTATCGCCTGAGTATTTGGACACACCTTTGGAGAGAAATCTCGGGGGATGTTTCGGGTTGGCAACCAATATGACCCTCTGTTATCTCCCTCTCGTCCATCTTGTCATGTTGTTCTTTCATTTAACTGGCCTCTCCAGCTGAATCTCCTCCCTAAATTCATCCCAGGTAGAAAAAGGAACAACCTTGACTGTATCTACTTTTCTGTGTTGGGATAAAGGATCCCAGAAGCTCATGCCACTGACATAGTCCACAGGGAATATGAACCACAGCCTTCTTTACGACAACCAGGAATGGCTCAGCTGCAGAAAGGGGGAAGCGGGAGGGCGGGGGGAGTTTATAGAATGGGAGGGATGGGAGGAGCAAGACAATTTCTGTTGCAACAGACATCTTGGGTGATCTGTAAGTGTTCTTTAAAAGAATAGTGTCTTTAGTGGTGATGAGCCCTCGTGGAGAGACAGGACTGCTGCATGTTTTCTTGCCCATGGATAGTGACAATTAAAATACAGAGGAAAAGATTCTGAACTAATCACAGACCAATGTGAAGCTATTAAACTGTCAAAAAACAAAAAAACCAAACAAATGGCACTCTTATCTCCTCTTGAGTCTTCCTTTAAAGAAAATCTGAAGTATTTTCTCACACTGAACTGTCTAAAATCATTCATAACCTTTGCGGTAAGAGCACTTACACGTGGTGGCTTGGTTTATTTTGGGGATAAGGTAAAGGGACCCCTGACCATTAGGTCCAGTCACAGACGACTCTGGGGTTGTGGCGCTTATCTCACTTTATTGGCCAAGGGAGCCGGCGTACAGCTTCCGGGTCACGTGGCCAGCATGACTAAGCTGCTTCTGGCAGACCAGAACAGCGCATGGAAACACCGTTTACCTTCCTGTCAGAGTGGTACCTATTTATCTACTTGCACTTGACCTGCTTACAAACTGCTAGGTTGGCAGGAGCAGGGACAAAGCAACAGGAGCTCACCCCATCGCGGGGGTTCGAACCGCCAACCTTCTGATCGGCAAGCCCTAGGCTCTGTGGTTTAGACCACAGTGCCGGAAAGACAAATGTGAGTTACATAGCAGCTTGGAACCAGTACCATATTTCTAGATAAAGAGGTGCTATGGACCCTCCGTTGTTATCTCAAAATGGCAGTGGTGCCCACCTGAAAGGTGCCAGAGCTCCAGTGAGATCCTGCTGGAAAAAAGGCCTGCTTGGAACTGAACTATTTTGGATCCTACCCACACAAGTTTCTGCCCATTTTGTTTCCACACATTTCAGGGCGCAGAGTAATGAAACTAAGAAAGGAAGAAAAAGGACTGCTAGGACCTTCTGTCCAAGTCACCCTCCAAGCTGTTGCATTTCCACCTGGCCATTCTTCATTTCTTTGTTTTTATTTCTTATCTGCCAAAAACCAACCAATTTCTTTTTTATGTCAGCCTGTGACATAGAGACCCATAGCTTGCTTATCTCTGTTTGCTCACTTCCTCCCAACCCGGCCTTTTATTTTTAAATTGAGTCACCTCTGAGATATCAAAGTTAAGGGATATCCCCTACAATAACCACAAGGACCAGCCAGCACTTGGTCAGGGTAGGCTAACTTGATCCCTACCTGAACTGTAAATTGGCACAAGAGAATACAAGGGTGATAGTCAATGCTAGTCTTTTCTGAGCAGTGCTATTTTTCCTGAAAAGGAGGTGCTGGAGCTCACCATAAATGCCCCTCTCATAATGGCAATGGTGCCTACCTGAGATGTGCCAGAACTGAGTTCCAGCTGGGGGGAAAGCCCTTACTCTGAGTAGACCCACTGAAGTTAATGGACTTGACTAGCTTGGGTTCATTCATTTTAAAGGGTCTATTCTGAGTTGAAAACAAACCATAGTTTTAACCACAAATTTAAGTGGGTGGGCAGCCCAACTCTAGAAGGTCTAAGCGGTAATATTTACGGCAGTGCTATTTGTGCTATTTTAGATGCTTTGTGAAAGTTTCAAAGGCAAGAGGACTGGAATATTGGTGGACCAAAGGTAGGGCTGGGAAGGAAAGGAGGGAGTCTAAAGTTTGTATAGTTACTTGACTCCTTGGCTCGGGGGTCACACAACTCCACAACCTCCAAGTGTCATCTGGTGAAAATAGGGACATCCTAAGAAAAAACGGGACCTTCCAGGATCAAATCAGAAACTGGGATGGCTTCTGTAAATCTGGGACTGTCCCTGGAAAATAGGTAGACTTGCAGGGTCCGCAGCTCTGTCGTGCAAATGCAACAAAAAGGCCTTTGTTGCCACTATTCCTGCCACAGTACAGACCTGGAAATGAGCTGCATGCTGTGTTTAGGAAAATTAAGCCCAGAGTTTCTGCCCATTGCTTTGCACTCAACACCCTAGCCATCATTAACCAGGAAGCAAGCCTAGTGGGAAGGTTCGTATATAGAGGCAACCTTGCTAATCAGTATCTCATTCTAGAGTTCACCTAGGCTGGGGGGCAACCAATGTGGTACTCTGCAAATGTGGTACCAATGTGGTACCATTGCCAACAGTCTCTGCCACCATGGCCAGGGGGCAAGGGATGGGCATTGTAGCCCAACAACATCTAGAGCAGTGTTTCTCAACCTTGGGTCCCCAGATGTTGTTGGACTACAACTCCCATCATCCCTGAGCTCTGGCCTTGCTAGCTAGGGATGATGGGAGTTGTAGGCCAAAAACATCTGGGGGCCCAAAGTTGAGAAAGGCTGATCTAGAGGGTCCACATTGACTTCCCCTCTCCAAAGCCACCAGCAAAGCAAAGGATAAAGGTAAAGGGACCCCTGACCATTAGGTCCAGTCGTGGCCGAGTCTGGGGTTGCGGCACTCATCTTGCTTTATTGGCCAAGGGAGCCGGTGTACAGCTTCCAGGTCACGTGGCCAGCTTGACTAAGCCGCTTCTGGCGAACCAGAGCAGTGCACGGAAACGCTGTTTACCTTCCCGTCGGAGCGGTACCTATTTATCTACTTGCACTTTGATGTGCTTTCGAACTGCTAGGTTGGCAGGAGCAAGGACTGAGCAACGGGAGCTCACCCCGTGGTGGGGATTCGAACCGCTGACCTTCTGATCAGCAAGTCCTAGGCTCTGTGGTTTAACCCACAGCGCCACCCGTGTCCCTAAAAGCAAAGGATACCAATGGCCAAATCTTGAAAAGTGTTGGGTCTAGCATTCTTCATGATCACATTAGCCTCCCAGCCCCCATGGAGGCTATAAGCTACAACGGGTCACATTTGTAAAGAACCAGTCTGATATAGGGACACCCAGATGCAAATCCCTAACAGGAGAGAAAACTAAGCTTTATTTCACCCGGGTCAAAGACCCAGTTTCATGCACACACCTTACACACATTTGCATGCACACAGGCAGGAAGCTTCAGTGGCACCTCTCTGGAGGCAAAAAACCTGGCCCTGATCCCTTGGTAGCCATTAAACTCACCTGGTGAATGACTGTCTAATGCAATTAGAGTGTAGTGAGGAAACACAGAGGCAAGAGAGCATGTGATAACAACAACAACAATTTATTATTTGTACCCCGCCCATCTGGCTGGGTTTCCCCAGCCACTCTGGGCGGCTTCCACAAAGACAAAAAATACACTAAGATGTCACACATTAAAAACTTCCCTGAACAGGGCTGTCTTAAGATGTCTTCTGAATGTCAGGTAGTTGTTTATCTCTCTGACACCTGATGGGAGGGCGTTCCACAGGGCGGGCGCCACTGCCGAAAAGGCCCTCTGCCTGGTTCCCTGCATTCATTTCAGAAACTGTGGTGCAAAAATGTAATTAAGAAATTTAGATGGTAATGGCACTCCACCATAGCTATCAAAGATGTTACCACCACATCTAAAGCTCTCCATGTGAAGTACTGGATACAGATAAAATTAATTTTTGCATTCCTTCCCTCACAAACTAACAGCATGATGTTGCACCCGTTATTTTAAAGTAGTATGAATTGCAGTTTTCAAGAATCCAATTGTTCCACTGAACAGTAGATTGGAAACAAGATTCTGCATTCATTAAAATTCAATCTTGACGAGAGCCTGATCTTAACGTTTAACACTTAGAGGGGGAAAGTGTTCACACAAGCAGTAAATATTGAAACTAGAGCTGTCAAGGGCTTTGTTTTGTTTTTTGTTGATTAACCACCTCACTTTACCTTACTAATGAATTCATGAACCAAGGAAAATAAATATATATAAGTACTGAAGTCCAACCTTCCTTATTAACCAATTTCGTTAAGGCAACGCTTTCGCTTCACTATACGATATCAACAAATCCTTTCTTATTTGGGAAATTAAATGGTTTAAAATGCACTGAGCATGAAAAGACACCAGGAATCTACTTTGCAAAAGTTGGCATAACCCCTATTTGCTGAATCACAAGATAAGTTCCAGATGAATTTTGCCAGTAATTACATGGGTGCATTGATTAAAGCATTCAGCTCTAATTTCCATTCTCCTTTATGGGGATTTCCATCCCTTCTCTGATTAACTAAAACTGTGGCAACACTGTTAAATATTGGCTTCCGTCAGCCACCTTTTGGCATAAGTTGTTAGCCTGATGTTCCAAACCGGCTGGGGAGAAAGTCCTGAATTCTCTAGGTTGTCTTGTGTACTTACAGGGCATTTTCAGGGCCACCTGTCAGTGGTCTAGAGGATGTGTATCCTCAGCCAAACAGTAAAATCTCACACAGAGGCATGGCTACAAAAGACCATGTCCTCACACTGCATCATAGCTGTCAACTTACAGATTTGAAAATAAGGGACCAGCAGCCTCGAAAATATGGGATCAGCAGCCAAAATAAGGGAATTTAGTCAACCAGCAGCCAAACAAAGCCTCAAGTGGTGGTTCCCATAGCGCAGCAACCCGGCAAAGGGGATGCAGCAAGGAAAACCACCATCACCTCTCTGCTGGGAAGCGCTGAGCAAAGGCGAGTCCCCAGGCAACGCGGCCGATTTGATCGGCACAAGGCATGCAAGCTCCACCCCCCCAGTCGTTCTTAGACTCCTTATTGGGTAAGCAACGCAGCCAAGCAACACAGTTGGAGCCTCCCTCCTCCCTGGCCGGCAGGGAGGGAGGGAGAGGAGCTGCTTCCTTTGAAACCCGGAAAATTTAAGGGACATCATCAATAAGGGACAGCAGCGGGAAACAGCGCTGGGATAAGGGACTGTCCCGCCAAATAAGGGACGCTTGACTGCTATGCACTGCATGCTTCCTGAGTGTCACGTGGCAGGACATAAATACAGCAAGTAAAAAGTAGCCGCATATCCTAAGGCCTTCCTTGAATTGATGTCGGATGAGGATGAATGCCCATCACTCAAGATCGCAAGTCTGTAAGGCATCAGGACAGAAACAGAACTACAGACCCTCTAACATTTTTCCAATGAAATTAGAGATGTCCTATTCCATAACAACAACAATAACAACAATCATCATCATCATCATTTTATTATTTATACCCTGCCCATCTGACTGGGTTGCCCCAGCCACTCTGGGCAGCTTCCAACATATATAAATACATAACAAAACATTAAACAAATTTCCCTATACAAGGCTGCCTTCAGATGTCTTCTAAAGGTCTCCTCGGCTTGCAGGTTGCATAACTCCATACCCTCTAACATTTCTCCAGTAAAAATTGGGGTGTCCTACCGCACCCTCCAATATTTCTCTGATGAAACTAGGGATGTCCTAAGGAAAAGCGGGACATTCTGGGATCAAATCAGAAACCAGGACAGCTTCTGTAAATCCAGGACTGTCCCTGGAAAATAGGGACACTTGAAGGGTTTGGAACTATAACTGAGGATCCACACAGGACTGAATGCTAAGCCAACAGACCCAAGGCAATCATGGAAGTTTCATGGCAAAAGGAAGGAATGCCAGGGTTCCTCACCTGGAAGGAAGGAAGAAGGGTAGCTGTTTGAATCTGGGAAACGTGGCAGCAAATCAGAAATCAAAGTTCAGGAGTGCATGAAAAACCAACACAGCAAAAGCAGCTGGTGGCTTGTTGTACGGTTAACCCCTAAATTAATAGATTGGCTAATCAGGGCTTTGGTTGTACTCAGCCAACCCAAATTTGCTTGGTATGAGCAGTTTAATAGGCGTAAAATTCCAGCGCTTCAGCCATGGCTCAGTATGAGGAGCAGCTGTTTGTTGGGCTGATTTGAAGGGTGCTTTCGTTTGTTGACTTTAACCCAGTTTACTTGGCAGCCCATGCTGGCTTTCATCTCGCTCCAGGTAGTTAAGCCATTATAACGTTTTCAGGGTGCTAAGTAAAGGCCAGCCTTAGCACAGTACTCCAAAGAAGTGATGCTGCTATTGGGAATGCACAGAGGCGGAAAATCCTTCCCACTGACTTGCTGCTTGTCTTTTCAGTGTTGGCCTGAGAGACATGTGGATTTCTCACCTAGAGATGCGATATGCAAGGATGGGGAACCTGTGACCTTCCCAACATTGTTCGACTCCAGCTCCCATCAGCCCCTGCCAGCACAGGCAATGTTTAAGGTTGGTGGGAGTTGTAGTTCAGCGTCGTCCGAAAGGCCACAAGTTCGCCATCCTTGCATCAGGGAATACATTTTCTGTCGCTATGCTTAGTCTGTCCAGGGAGGCCCAATTCACCTTTTGCCTGAAAAGTTGATCAAAGAGCATAGTTCTATGACTTCATACCATCCAGCATTTCTCTGATGAAAATAGGAATGTCCTATTAAATTATTATTACTAATAATATTAATATACCCTGCCCATCTGACTGGGCTGCCCCAGCCACTCTGGGCAACTTCCATCATTAATAAATAATAATAATAAATAATTTTATTATTTATACCCCACCCATCTGGCTGGGTTTCCCCAGTCACTCTGGGTGGCTCCCAACAGAACACTAAAAACAGAATAAAACTTCAAACATTAAAAACTTCCCTAAAAAGGGCTGCCTTCAGATGTCTTCTAAAGGTCAGATAGTTGTTTATTTTCCTTGACATCTGATGGGAGGGCGTTCCACAGGGAGGGCGCCACTACCAAGAAGGCCCTCTGCCTGGTTCCTTGTAACCTCACTTCTCTCAGCGAGGGAACCGCCAGAAAGCCCTCGGCGCTGGTCCTCAGTGTCCGGGCTGAACGATGGGGGTGGAGACACGCCTTCAGGTATACTGGGCCGAGGCCGTATAAAACATAATAAAACATTACAAAACTTCCCTATACACGGCTGCCTTCAGATGCCTTCTAAAGATTGTATAGTTTCTTATCTCCTTGACGGGGGGGGGGGTGCATACCCTTCAACATTTCCCTGATGGAAATAGGGACGTCCTAAGGAAAAGCGGGACATTCCACTATCAAATCAGAAACCGGGATGGCTTCTGTAAATCTGGGACTGTCCCTGGAAAATAGGGACATTTGGGGGGTCTGTATTATTTCTTCTTTATAGTGTTACAAGCCTTCCTGGGGGCCTATCAGAGTGCGGGGGGGGGTGCTTTCAAATTTAGATGTAACAGCAGGAAAAACAAAGGGGGAAGGGACAAATTGTCTTCCTTTTTCAAACACCCTTATAATTTAAGGGCGAAAAGCACCCTTTTTTTCCTTCACCCCCTTTTTTCGGTTAATAAAACAAAGGATTATTGGGCAGCCATACCTGTGTTAGAACGGAAATTGAAGGTGGAATCACAGAAAGTCCCAGCAGTACAAATCAAAATGGTGGCAGCTTCACCCACCTTTTCCCATTCCCGCTCTCCCCTTAAATTTCTTCCTTCTCTTCCCCCTACCCCCACCAGTACCACGGATGCTCAGCCGATTCTAATTCAATTTCTCTGCCTATTGTTTGTTTCACGCTCCCTGTGTAAAGTGTCAAATGCTGATGTTCCGTCAGGCCCAGACTGTCGTTTGCATTTGTCATTCACCCCTTGTTAAAAAATAAGGCTGGGTTGCACCCGCCTTGGCACGCTCTGCTGGGAAATTCCCTATGGTGAAATTAGTCCGTTTAGATGGAAAGTTTTGTGTCACTCCCCTGTCTAAATTGGCAGATCCGGCTCTTCTGCAAAACCCAGTAAACTGTGAACTTTGATGCACCTGCCAATCAAAGGCATATTTTGCAAGCAAAGCCAGATGACAAGAGCAGCGGAATGGGCTCCTCCGATTGGCTGGCCTCATTTAGGCATATCAGAAGATGCTTGCCAGTCACGCAGTAAAGCCCTCTAGTCCCGGGGACTCCCTGAACAGAATCTGTCCTCCCCACGCGAGGAAGGGTGGGAGGAAAGAGTTGTTGCAGGAGATCGCAGTGCAGTTTGTATGCAATAGGCAGGCTGGTCCTATTCCGCTGGGCTTTTCTGAGCGGCAGAACCTTCTGCATCACAGCATCCTTTTCAAAGCCAACTCATTGGTCACAACACAGCTGAGGAAGATGAACATGTCTTTTTCACAGTACTGGAGAGCAGCAATGATGTTACCACATGGGCAGGGGTAAAAAAAGAATTGTACACTTCACAGTTTAACATGAACCTGACTCATCTGTGCTGCCCAAATCAATATACAAACCGAAACGCAGCTATCCTGCAAAATTCGCCCTTCTACAAAAAAGCAATGGGAGTTCACTCCATTGTGGGGATTCAAACTGCCGACCTTCTGATCGGCAAGCCCAAGAGGCTCAGTGGTTTAGACCACTGCGCCACCCGCATCCCCTAAAACGCACATTCTATCTGACTTGAAAGCAAATGCTAAGAAATTATATCAAAAATTCAAATGATGTTGAATGGATTAAAAGATTTTACAAGCATTAAAAAAGTAATACTTGTGGTCTTCTATGAAAGACAATTCTGCAAGGACATGTAAGTTTTGAGTATTTTCAGAATATGTCAATGCCTTCTCGTGTTCTAAGCCATATCATGCTAATTTAAAAGAAGGTAACATGAGAGATTAAATATCAGTGGTAAAGAATAATATTTACATCTCCAGCATAGTAATTATGGTAATACTGAAATCCACCTGCAGTCTACTAATGAAGACTTGGCCAAAGGTTCTCCAATGAGGACTTCTAGCTGAATGCAAAGCTGGCCTTTCACCTTCAGCCGCTGTCGCTTGTCTCACAGAAATGGCCTCAGCACTCCTATCAGGAGCTGCCCGTCATACCTCTGAATCACCTTAGAATCATAGAGTTGGAAGGGACTACAAAGGTCATCTAGTCCAACCCCATGCAATGCAGGAATCTTGAGATTAAGTCTCATTCTCTACCAACTGAGCTATCCCTACATCATTCCAAGGGGGATTTTTGGAAGGGGGTGGAATATAATTTGCCATTTGGTGATCAAATAGTGTGTACAATCACCATATCCAATTTGAAGTGGAGGAAGGAAAAAGGTGAAGTAAAGGTAAAGAACCCCTGGACAGTTAAGTCCAGTCAAAGGCGACTATGGGGTTGTGGCGCTCAGCTTGCTTTCAGGCCAAGGGAGCCGGCGTTTGTCCACAGACAGCTTTCCAGGTCATGTGGCCAGCATGACTAAACCGCTTCTGGTGCAACGGAAAACCGTGACGGAAACCAGAGCACACGGAAACACATTTACCTTCCCGCCGCAGTGGTACCTATTTATCTACTTGCACTAGTGTGCTTTCGAACTCCTAGAGTAACTGGGACAGAGCAATGGGAGCTCACCCCATCACAGGGATTCAAACTGCTAACCTTCTGATCAGCAAGCCCAAGAGGCTCAGTGGTTTAGGCCACAGCACCACCCATGTCTGAGTGATACCCACTAAGGCATGTCTACACTTCTACTTGGCTCACTGCTTTCCCCTGGGGTAACCCCCCTGCTTACCGTTGAAATGGAACAAGCATCCATTGGTTTTTCTGTGGATTTAAGCTTGTTCCGAGTCAGTGATAAATGGCAGGTTTTCCCAGGGAAAGTGGGGCAGAAACGAAAAACCACTTAGACACGTGCTTTCTAAGAATGGAACCAGCAGAAGTGTGGATGATGAGCCCTAAAGTCTACAGACTCACTGTAATTTGTGGACTTGTTACATGGGTCTACTAGCAGATGACTAACATTGAATACCGTATATTGAAGGTCCGTATAGTTAAAGCTATGGTTTTCCCAGTAGTGATATATGGAAGTGAGAGCTGGACCATAAAGAAGGCTGATCGCCGAAGAATTGATGCTTTTGAATTATGGTGCTGGAGGAGACTCTTGAGAGTCCCATGGACTGCAAGAAGATCAAACCTATCCATTCTTGAGGAAATCAGCCCTGAGTGCTCACTGGAAGGACAGATCCTGAAGCTGAGGCTCCAATACTTTGGCCTCCTCATGAGAAGAGAAGGCTCCCTGGAAAAGGCCCTGATGCTGGGAAAGATGGAGGGCACAAGGAGAAGGGGACGACAGAGGACGAGATGGTTGGACAGTGTTCTTGAAGCTACCAGCATGAGTTTGACCAAACTGCGGGAGGCAGTGGAAGACAGGAGTGCCTGGCGTGCTCTGGTCCAGGGGGTCACGAAGAGTCGGACACGACTAAACGACTAAACAACAACAAACAACATTGAATACCATCCACCGCACTGCAACATCTTCCTTGAACAGTGAAATAGCAGACAGCTTTTTGTTTGAGGTTTGAGAATTTACTCAATCCCTTGCACCTATATTTTTTTTCCCCAAAAGGGGAGGAAGATGCAAGGTATATTGCAAAGGGCTCTCGATTGTTGCCCTGTAATCAGTATCGTTAGTCATACTGCTTTTTTCTTAGTCTTGTTTTCCACCATGGGGACGAGGATGAATTCTGACAGCATCGTGCAATGCTTGCTGCTGAATATCAATGCAGACAAACGAAGGAAGATAAAATAAACTCTGTACATTAGTCAGCAAAACATGCACTCATCCAGATGGGGGGATGTTGCAGTCGATGACAAGTATTCGTTGCGTCAGTATGTCTGTCTGTCAATCGGCAATAAGGCTGGGTGATCAGTAAGTCCACAGATTTTAGAATATTGAGAATCCAAACATTAGGTAACAGAAAAAGCCAAATCTGGATAAATCACAAGTTTTGCATGCTAAAAGTGGTACATCTGACTGTTTATGCTCTTGGCATTGCTAAGCCCCTGATTATCATGCCAAACAAACTCAAATAACAGCTGTCAAATTTGTCACATTCTTCTAAAATGAGAAGTAACTCAGTCGTGTGCTAATCCAAGGCTGCCTCTGTAGGGTTTAGGGCTTCGTGATTGGTCTTGGTGACTTGAATGCTAAGAGCCCACTCAAACATTGGGCCCAGAAAGAACTACATATACCCCGGGCAGCCAAGAAAACTTTTGCCGGCTCTTGTGTGTCCCGTCCATGTTTGAATCTGGAACTTGGCAAGGGAAGTGTCTGCATTTGACAAGAGGGTGAGAGAATAACCAGGACACTCTGCTCTGTTCAACATGATGGAGTGGAGTGGGGGAAGAGAGGGTGAACGGAATGTGGCTCTTTCTATTTTTAACTGCCTCCCGGTTGTCGCCTTTCCTCCTTTCTCTCCTCTTCCTCTTCTTCCTCCTCCCATGCCTTCCTTTCTTTGCAAACTCCTGGCACAAGCATCCACTGCCCTGCCCACCTCCCCTCCTCCCCTCCAGGAACCCCTCCGGTATACAGCACTGTCAACCCAAACACATGATAAATTGCCCTGTCAAAACAATTCATTCAGGGACCAATTAATTCCACAGAAATGAACCAGGAACCATCAGTTGCTGAAAAACTCCAAGTGCAGAGAGCGAGGAGACTTGCTCTGTAAGTGAGAAAGCAAACAGGGAAAAGAGGAGGAGGAGAAGGAGCAGAGAGAGAGAGAGAGAGAGAGAGAGAGAAGGCTTGGGAAGTTAGTCTGACAGAAATTGGTCATTTAATGCTTAAGTGCACTGTAGACAGCCCCTGTCATAGCAGCCAACATGGTAAGAACTCCCCCTGTGCTTTATTTATTAATTATATGCAACAGCAAGGGGGACACGTCACTGTCTCAGTGTGGACTCGTCACCTTTACTGCTCATTGTCCCACAGCATGCAGGCAAAGGGAATGCAGAAAGAAGTCTGCAGAATTAAATGGAAGCTGAAGGGTCGCACGTTGAGACCAGGGCTGATCTACAGAAGTTCTCCCTGCCCTCCCCGGCCATGGTGGGTTACTTACAGATAGGCAGGAGTAGGTGAAGAGTGTCTTAACCAGCTTTCCCCAAACTGGTGCCCTCCAAAATGTTGTTGGACTACAAGTTCCATCAGCCTCAGCCAACATGGCCACTGGTCAGGGATGATGGGAGTTGTAGTCCAAAGCTCATGTTGCAGAAGGCTGGTCCAAACCAACTTTTCAACCCACCCCAGGTAATTCCCAGCTATCGGCTGAACTATTTCACAGGGGCATGAACATGCTCATCGCAAGGAGCACTGCTCAGACACAGAGCCCTCCTTGTTAATTAGGTTGTGCAGCTTGGAATACTACCGGAGTCCCAAGATGCGCTGCATAAATTTCCAAAATGTTTTTTTTATAAAAAAAAATCTATTTCACATTTTATTGTATTGTTTTCCTGCTTTGTTGTTTGCCACCCTGGACTCCTTTGGGAGGAAGGGTGGGGCAGAAGTAATAGTAATATTAATTCTTCATGGTCTTGAAGCTGAACTGGTGGCAGTGGTGGAGTCACGCAACCTGAGAAAACAATGGTTGTTCACCATTCATTCACAAATGTTGTTGCAATTATTATTTGTAAAAGGCAAAGGTAAAGGGACGCCTGACCATTAGGTCCAGTCGTGGCCGACTCTGGTGCTCATCTTGCTTTATTGGCCGAGGGAGCCGGAGTACAGCTTCTGGGTCATGTGGCCAGCATGACTAAGCCGCTTCTGGCGAACCAGAGCAGTGCATGGAAACGCCATTTACCTTCCCGCCGGAGCGGTACCTATTTATCTACTTGCACTTTGAGGTGCTTTTAAACTGCTAGGTTGGCAGGAGCAGGGACTGAGCAATGGGAGCTCACCCCGCTGCGGGGATTCGAACTGCCGACCTTCTGATCGGCAAGTCCTAGGCTCTGTGGTTTAACCCACAGCGCCACCCGCGTCCCACATTTTTTGTGTTACTGATTAAATTTCGATACTTTATCTAAGGATCATAGGGCAGTTTGCAATAGAAAAACACAAAAATGCGTACCATAGTAACAAACAAAAACAATGCCACTACTACCACCCCAATTGTAGTAACAATCGCTTCCGAGTCTGCTGTATTTCTGGAATACAATTGCTGCCTGAATCTCCTTTTTGTCTGGCAATTGTAGCTGAAGCAGAATTAGGAGCCCAGGCAGCTAACAAACACCGCCAGAAACAGAAACAGCTGGTATGAGATCCCAGGAAAGACACTTACAAAGATCATAGCTCTAGTTGGTCTAGTAAGTGGGTGAACCAGTAATCTTTAGGCTCTCTCAGAAGAAATGGCAGCCAGCACTCTCACGTGTTCATTTTCCGCTCTGTCCACTTCAAATGCAACATTTCCTTTTCAATTATCACATTTTGAATCTGAGGAGCGGGGAATCACTGAGATTTCAGTATTTAATATTGGAGCAGCGATGGAAGCAGCAATATTCATATTGCAGTGGCAAGTTCCGAATTTTCAGACTTACATCTCAGGTCTCAGCTTTTAAATAATGGCAAAGATAATAATAATAATAATAATAATAATAATAATAATAATAATAATAATAAAATAATAATTATTTTATTGCAATAAATATTATTATTTATTAATAAATATTATTATTATTATTATTATTATTATTATTATTTATATCCCGCCCTCCCCAGCCAAAGCCGGGCTCAGGGCAGCTAACAACAATAAAATAGCACAACATTCTAAAATCATTCATTATAAAATTAATTCAAATCAAATTGATGGCAACCATTGGGCTAGAGTTCTGTGAAGATTGTCAAAGAAGGGAGTCAGGCTGGGCCCTGACCAAAGGCCTGGTGGAACAGCTCTGTCTTGCAGACCCTGCGGAAAGATGTCAAGTCCCGCAGGGCCCTGGTCTCTTGTGACAGAGCGTTCCACCAGATTGGGGCCACAGCCGAAAAAGCCTTGGCTCTGGTTGAGGCCAGCCTAACCTCTCTGTGGCCTGGGACCTCCAAGATGTTTTTGTTTGAAGACCGTAAATTCCTCTGTGGGACATACCAGGAGAGGCAGTCCCGTAGGTACGAGGATCCTAGGCCGTATAGGGCTTTAAAGGTTAAAACCAGCACCTTAAACCTGACCCTGCACTCTACCGGGAACCAGTGCAGCTGGTATAGCACCGGGTGAATGTGAAAGTCGGATCTACTAAATCTGGACTTTCCGCGGAAATGGATTTTGTATTTTCAGCATATGGTGTGCGGGGAACAAATGCTGCATGTTGGTTTTCATAAAAGCAATCCTAGAACGGATTTTGCTACTACCCAGGTATTTTGACACCTGGTTGAAAAGCAGCACGTGACCCTATCAGGCCTGCGAGACGTTATGCGACTTACAGGTTGTCAATGGATATGCATGACTGCATGGCTTGGAAAACTGCATTTGCTAAGAATCAAAGCCACCCTACCAGCTCAAACCAATAAAAAAAACTATTGCAATAAAATGTAACTGTATACCATCTGTAGCAGGGGTCAACAAACTTTTTCAGCAGGGGGCCAGTCCACTGTCCCTCAGACATTGTTGGGAGCCAGAGTGGGGAGCCATAAATAACCAAGAGATGCATTTAAATAAAATCACACCTTCTACTCATGTAAACAGGACGCAGCTGGCGCTGTGAGTTAACCACAGAGCCTAGGACTTGCCAATCAGAAAGTCGGTGGTTCGAATCCCCGCGACGGGGTGAGCTCCCGTTGCTCGGTCCCTGCTCCTGCCAACCTAGCAGTTTGAAAGCACGTCAAAGTGCAAGTAGATCAATAGGTACCGTTCCAGTGGGAAGGTAAACAGCGTTCCCGTGCGCTGGTCTGGTTTGCCAGAAGCGGCTTAGTCATGCTGGCCACATGACCTGGAAGCTGTACGCCGGCTCCCTTGGCCAATAAAGCAAGATGAGCGCCGCAACCCCAGAGTCAGCCACGACTGGATCTAATGGTCAGGGGTCCCTTTACCTTTGCTCATGTAAAAACACCAGGCAGGCCGCACAAATAACCCAGAGAGGAATTTTAAATGACACATTCTACTAATGTAAAAACACGCTGATTCCCGGACCGTCCGCGGGCCAGATTTAGAAGGCGATTAGGCCAGATCCAGCCCCCGGACCTTAGTTTGCCTACCCATGATCTACAAGGTATTTCTGTTGGTTTTGAACAATGAGCAGTACACATCCTTGCTGCAACTGGAAGATTTATGGTAAGCTGAGGGTCCACTTCTTGTTTTTATTATTTTACATAACAGAGTAAAGTTGATTTTGAATTAGCCTTTAGAGTCTGGAGTGTTATGATACGTTTCATTTAATTGAAGCTTTCCTTTAGGTTTATATACATTAAAATAGATGGTAAATTATTGAATATCCATGGCCCTTCTTGCTCCTAAGTTTGTAAATTTAGAACTCTATCCCAATTTATTTTTTTTCTTGGAACAGATTGGCTCTAGTTCTAGTTGCCTATGATGTAAAGAGCATGTTTTATCCTAATCAGATTTTGTGTATTGTGGTTTGTTGTTCATTTTTCGACATTTGTCTTGTTGTCCATGCTTATCTAATAAGTAATTAAGTGTCGGGACCCGGGTGGCGCTGTGCGTAAAAGCCTCAGCGCCTAGGGCTTGCCGATCGAAAGGTCGGCGGTTTGAATCCCCGCGGCGGTGTGCGCTCCCGCTGTTCGGTCCCAGCGCCTGCCAACCTAGCAGTTCGAAAGCACTCTTGGGTGCAAGTAGATAAATAGGGACCGCTTACTAGCGGGAAGGTAAACGGCGTTTCCGTGTGCGGCTCTGGCTCGCCAGAGCAGCGATGTCACGCTGGCCACGTGACCCGGAAGTGTCTTCGGACAGCGCTGGCCCCCGGCCTCTTTGAGTGAGATGGGCGCACAACCCTAGAGTCTGTCAAGACTGGCCCGTACGGGCAGGGGTACCTTTACCTTTACCTTTAATTAAGTGTCAATGAGCTAGAAAATATTGAAAAATTGGAGGTCAATCACCTTCCATAAAACCCTCCACTTCAGCCTTCACTACTTTGCACACTATTAGTAGAGCTGGTAGTAGAAGAAAGTTGTGTATCCTAGTTCTAGTAAATTCATTCTACAGTAGCCTTCTTTTGACATGGTTACCCACAACTTGGAAAACTTGTCACTGCTTGACAAATGGACTGCAGTTGTGTGAGATGAAACTAGGGTGGTGTACAGGTCCCAAGATTCACCTTGTATCTGTGCATTTTTAAACATTCCAATCTGTTCCCAGATCACTTTATGCTCACTTTGCTTTGATCTGCAATTTGGGTTCCAAGCTCTTCTGTGGAAAACAATTCTCTCTGGTCCCCATTTACTATAATAGGGAAGCTAACATTGGCTATAATTTCCCCCATCGTGGCCAAAGTGGATGAAATTTACAGGCATAGGAGCCGCCGTCAGAGTGGATTAAGCCTGCCAAATTGCAGACAAATAGATCCAGCTGCTTTTTGTGGGGGAAAGTAAAGTAAAAGAGATTCGCTTTCCTAATACTTTGTGTATGGGGATGCTGTCTTTTGCCCTTCCCTGTTTTACAATAATGAAGAGATAATTGATTCTTCCCCATATTTATTTTAAAGTTTGCAGCTTTCTTCCCTCTCAACTACTTCTTTGTGTTCTGTGTTAGACCTTATGTTTGATTTTGTTGTTATTGTTAGAGCAGAGTAACCTGGAATTTTAAAATAAACTTAAATTAAGCTTCTACTTTTAAAAAAAAAACCAACGCTGCTTTAATTAAAAAAATTATAATACAGACAATGTCAGTGCTCCACTTATTTCAAAGCTGAATTTTGCAAAGCCCATAGACATAGAGAAATATAGCAATACAGGAAAATGTAGAACTGTTCAACGCAGAAAAGTACAGATATAGAGCAACAGATAAAGACTTTGTCCCTGCTTCAACTTATGGAAGGGGTTGTTGACATTGTACTTTGATTTGGGGGGGGGACCCCCAAATCATCTCAATTTGCCTTATTCAGCCCCCACGCAAGGTTAATGTACACCTCTAGCTGAAACTACAATCAATTTTGGGTATAGTTTTATTGGCCAGCCTTGCCATTCTTGGTGGTCACTAGGGTCCTTTTATGTTTTCAAGAGTTGTAGGACACCATGAAGAGACCATGAATAGTATATCTACTACTGTGGGCAAGAATTCCGTAAAAGAAATGGAGTGGCCCTCATAGTCAACAAAAGAGTGGCGAGAGCTGTACTAGGATGCAATCTCAAAAATGATAGAATGATCTCACAGTTCAAGAAGAACACTGACAAACTGGAACGTGTCCAGAGGAGGGCAACCAAAATGGTCAAAGGCCTGGAAACGATGCCTTATGAGGAACGGCTAAGGGAGCTGGGCATGTTTAGCCTGGAGAAGAGGAGGTTAAGGGGTGATATGATAGCCATGTTCAAATATATAAAAGGATGTCACATAGAGGAGGGAGAAAGGTTGTTTTCTGCTGCTCCAAAGAAGCGGACAAGGATCAATGGATCCAAACTACAAGAAAGAAGATTCCACCTAAACATTAGGAAGAACTTCCTGACAGTAAGAGCTGGCTGTTCGACAGTGGAATTTGCTGCCAAGGAGTGTGGTGGAGTCTCCTTCTTTGGAGGTCTTTAAGCAGAGGCTTGACAACCATATGTCAGGAGTGCTCTGATGGTGTTTCCTGTTTGGCAGGGGGTTGGACTCGATGGCCCTTGTGGTCTCTTCCAACTCTATGATTCTATGATTCTATCTCGATACGAATCCAAGGCAGACCTTTTAACATCACAGTAATCCAAGTTTATGCACCAACTGCTGGTGCTGAAGAAACTGAAATTGACCAGGTCTATGAAGACTTACAACACCTTATAGAAGTGACACCAAAGAAGGATGTTCTTCTCATTAAAGGGGATTGGAATGCTAAAGTAGGGAATCAAGAGATAAAAGGAACAACTGGCAAGTTTGACCTTGGAGATCAAAACGAAGCAGGACAAAGGCTAATAGAGTTCTGTCAAGAGAACAAGCTGGTCATCACAAACACGTTTTTCCAACAACACAAGAGACGACTCTACACATGGACATCACCAGATGGGCAGCATCGAAAAATGAAGACAGAAGTGCCTGACGTGCTCTGGTCCATGGGGTCACGAAGAGTCAGACACGACTAAATGACTAAACAACAACAACAACAACAAATGAAGAGAAGAATCTCCTGCAGATGCCAATATGGTTGGTCCCTGTGAAGCCCAGGGATGGGAAAAGATAGGTTTGGGGTCAATTTCCTTCCGGGACATTCAGGAAACCTTCCAGTGGTGCTACCCTGTCACCAGCCAAAAAGATAATTCCCTCCTTGCCTCCCACAGGGTTGCAGTGTCACAAAACAGTGCACCTGAAATGAGTAGCTCCAGCTGGCTTCTTTACACTTTGTCCATTATCATCAGCAATGAAGGCTTTACTGCTGGAACTTAACTCATGCATTTGCTAAGAATGTATGAGGCAGAACCAAAATTCAGCTTGCAATTCTGTACCGTGGATCCATTAAAAGTCAATGGGCCAGCCCCTCAGCTTGATGTAGTTATATGTGACAGCAGCTGAGACTCTTTGCTCAGTGCGACTGCGGCCCACCGAGCTAACTTTGCCAACTCGAACCCTGAGCGGTTCTACTTGCCTGGGAGTGCTTTCCTAAGCAATACTAAGACTCTCTTTTTTGCTCCCAACAAGTTTTCCTGTCTGTGGCTGAGGTGATGAATACTGTAAGCAGCCATCTTTAGTCTGCATGAAATAGAGCTATTTTAGATTATCTGGTGTCTGTTCATTTTCAGGTTCCTGTGAACAAACCTGATCACAAAGATGCCATTAAAAGCTGCAGTTCCCCATATGCCCCCCATATCTCTGCCGCTGTGTCCATATCAAAAAGGTGGTTGCCTTTAATTTAATTTCAGTTTTTAATGCTTGTTACATATGCCTCGTATTCAAAGATCATGCTCACCTTTCAATAAAGTTTGCATGGCATACTGAGAAAAAGAAAGATATGGTGGAAGCCTATTTTCCAGAAGACGGACTCAGGGATGCAATTACAGTGGTACCTCAGGTTACATACGCTTCAGGTTACAGACTCCGCTAACCCAGAAATATTACCTCGGGTTAAGAACTTTGCTTCAGGATGAGAACAGAAATTGTGCTCCGGTAGCATGGCAGCAGCAAGAGGCCCCATTAGCTAAAGTGGTGCTTCAGGTTAAGAACAGTTTCAGGTTAAGAACGGACCTCCGGAACAAATTAAGTACTTAACCCGAGGTACCACTGTATTTAAAAAGACAACAAAATGAACTGGATGCTTTGGCAGGTTTTGAATAAACATTCACAAATTTATTAGTTGAACATATGATAGATAAAGTAAGAGTATGTACAATTTTATAACGTGCAGAAAACAAGTTATGTAAAAAGATCGGGGGGGGGAGCTGAGGGAAGTCCTTGGTGGGGGGGAGAGGGAGGGTTGAGGGGGGGAATAAAGGGGGGGAAATAATGTAATTGATTAAATAAATGAATGAATTAAATACTTAACCCGAGGTACCACTGTATATACTTTTTCCTAGTTGTGAGCCTCATTCTGCAGTTATGGAAAACACTTGTAGCTCTTTAATGTATTGATCCTTTTAGATCAGGGTTGCCCAAACTTGGGTCTCCAGTTGTCGTTAGACTACAACTCCCATCATCCCTAGCTAGCAGAACAATTGATCGGGGATGGTGGGAACTGTAGTCCAAAAACAGCTGGAGACCCTGTTCTAGATGCTCGCACCTCCTTAAATGGTGCAGATTCACTCAAATGGCATTTCATGCAAATAGCCCAATGGTGATCAGACAGGGGATGAGATGGGGAGAGCACAGAAGTAGTTAACCTTTTCTGGCACTGAGGGTTCCCTCCAAGGACTGCATGACACATCGTTTGCACTCACACTTCTCACAAACGTTTTGTCAATCAGCAGAAGGGTGAAGGGGGTTTCTTCCTCATTGCAGTGCTGTGTTGGGGTGGCTAAGGAGGAAGAAGGTATTAACGGAGGAATCTGAGGGCTCCCTTGAACAAAAACAGCAGCCTGTAAGCTTGGCCTTTATTGAATACTGTCGCGACAGGACTCCCACCCACAACAAGATGAAGCAAAATGGAAGTCCAGAAGAAAAGAAGACCCCAACTTTTATTAGTTACTAATCCCCCAAACTACACCCCTAAGACTACATCACAACTACATCACAAAAAAGGAGGGGTTGTGGAAGTAACCTGAGTATCTTGTCACCTGGCTGGCTCCTCCTCTCCCCCTCCCCATGAGACATTTCCAGAGGACAAAAGGGAGCTGGCAGTTTCCTGCCCCCAGAGGGAAGATCAGATCATTGTCCTTTGTTCCAGTCCATGTTGAATCCACTCCCATATGCAAGTCCTTTGTGACCTGGATGGTCTTCTGCCTGGGACCATCAAGGTTGCCATGCCAACTGGGTAGGGCTCCTGTGTATGCGCTGGTATGGTTAAGGGATTATGGCCGTCCTGTATCAAACCATCCCCCTTTGATAGTCCTTCCTTCATGGAGTAAAATAAAAGTGGACCGGTGTAAATCAGATGTATGGTTGATTTACTATGAATTTGTAACAGAAACGTCGCGTATGTCGTGTGTGTGTGGTGTTTGTACAAACTGAATGATGGGGGTGGTGGTTTCCTGCAACAAGGGAAAGCTCTCTTCTTAGGAAACGGGAAGAAGCCATTCAATCCCTGCCCCAGCTGGGCTTTCCAAGAGTTCAACCAAGGACTCTCACACCCTTCAGAGCCAGTGTGGTGTAGTGGTTCAGAGTGGTAGTCTCGTAATCTGGGGAACCGGGTTCGCGTCTCCGCTCCTCCACATGCAGCTGCTGGGTGACCTTGGGCCAGTCACAGTCTCTCAGCCCCACTCACCTCACAGAGTGTTTGTTATGGGGGAGGAAGGGAAAGGAGAATGTTAGCCGCTTTGAGACTCCTTAAAGAGAGTGAAAGGCGGGATATCAAATCCAAACTCTTCTTCTTCTACAGCTGAAGCAGGGAGGCTATAGCCCTCCAGATACTGCTGAATATCAACTCTCACCCATGCTGGATGGAGCTGATGGGAGTTGCAGCCCAACAGCAGCTTCTCCACTCCTTCCCTATAGCAAGACTCTCACCCCTAACCCCAAAAGCAGGGAAGGCACCCCCAGTACACTACAACTCCCATCATCCCTAGCTAACAGGTCAGGAACGATGGGAACTGTAGTCCCAAAACATCTTGAGGGCTGAGTTTGGGGATGCCTGGTATCAACGATAGGAAGAGGGGCTCTCCACCCTGCATTAATTTGTTTTTACTTCTCTCTCATTTCTCCCCAGAGCGGATTCCTTACCTGTCTCTTCCCTAAGACAGACACCTGCACAGATATTAGCAACAGCGCTTAAAGTTGATGCTTCTTTTTTTCCAAAAGGGTGAAACTCTACAGAGATTGCAACGGCGCATGTTCCCCTCCCAGCGCACCGCTCCCCTCTGAGGTCTTTTTTCCCTGTGACTGAGAGGAAAACTCCCTGCAGTACCGTTATGGGCTGAAATGTTTTTTAATTATCTCTGGAAAGTATGGACTGTGTATCATCATTAACTGGACTAAACAGTGACGGTCAGTGAGGCAGGTACCAGTAAACGGAGCAATTAACAGCCAGGGGAGAGAAGTATATTCAATCTGAAAGCTTTCTTTCTCAATCCATCTCCACTCATCACCCAAAGTGCTGAGCAGCGGACTTTTACTTTCAATTACATTAATCAGGTTAATTCCAAGTTAAAGTCAACATTTTAATCAAGAAGCAGCAAACTCAAGACAGAAGAGTAGAAGGCAGAGGAGAAGAGAGGAGGCGAGGAAAGGGAGAAAGTTCCATTGAAGGAGTACAATATTGGAAGTCCTGAGAATAACAAAAGTAAATAAAAAATGTCAGCCTGCCGCACACACACACACCCAAGCTGCAATTAAACTACTGCCACCAATTCAAGCTCCATCTTGAATCTGGTATTTCAAAATATCCGTGATGCACAGAGTCATTCCTGTTCCACGAGTTCATTCCTTGCATCTTCACTATCGCAATGCATCACCATATAACACCTGTTAAGTTTGCTTAAGACATGGGTAGGCAAACTAAGGCCCGGGGGCCGGATCCGGCCCAATCGCCTTCTAAATCCAGCCCGCGAATGGTCCAGGAATCAGCGTGTTTTTACATGAGTACAGTGGTACCTTGGGTTACATACGCTTCAGGTTACATACGCTTCAGGTTACACACTCCGCTAACCCAGAAATAGTGCTTCAGGTTAAGAACTTTGCTTCAGGATAAGAACAGAAATCAGGCTCCGCCGGCGCAGTGGCAGCGGGAGGCCCCATTAGCTAAAGTGGTGCTTCGTGTTAAGAACAGTTTCAGGTTAAGTACAGACCTTCGGAACAAATTAAGTACTTAACCCGAGGTACCACTGTAGAATGTGTCCTTTTATTTAAAATGCATCTCTGAGTTATTTGTGGGGCCTGCCTGGTGTTTTTACATGAGTAGAATGAGCTTTTATTTAAAATGCATCTCTGGGTTATTTGTGGGGCCTAGGAATTGGTTCTTTTTTGGGGGGGAAATCTAGTCCCCCCCCCCAAGGTCTGAGGGACAGTGGACCGGCCCCCTGCTGAAAAAGTTTGCTGACCCCTGGCTTAAGACATGCACCATTCAACAAGCATGGCAGAAAATACATACATAGCAAGCTGTCTCATACTGAGTTAGACCATTGGGCCACAAGCTCAGAACTTCCTTCACTGAAGGCTCATGCACACTGTCGTTTGTCCTGTGAGTTCGAGCCATGGGTCCAAGAGGTTCTTTCAACCAACGCAGGAAAACCCACAGTTTGCTGCTGGATCAGAATGCATATACCGAAAGACCAGGCAAAATTGTTTATGTAAGTAACTGCAGCCTCCAGAATGCTATCTGCCCAGAGGTGGAAGGAGGGTACTGCCCAAACAAAGGAAGAATGGCAAGTAAAGTTAATGGACTATGCGGAAATGGCAAAACTCACGGGAAGATTGAGAAATCACGAAGAAAGAACTTTCAGCAAAGAATGGGGGAGATATGTGGATTATTTTTAAAAAAATTATTGAAAACAGTTAAATACATTAGCAGGGCTAATTTAAAAGCTAGTAGTTCACCTTGCCAACAAAGGTCCGTATAGTAAAAGCTATGGTTTTCCCAGTGGTGATGTATGGAAGTGAAAGCTGGACCATAAAGAAGGCTGATCGCTGAAGAACTGATGTTTTGAAGGAGGAGACTCTTGAGAGTCCCATGGACTGAAAGAAGATCAAACCTCTCCATTCTTAAGGAAATCAGCCCTGAGTGCTCACTGGAAGGACAAATCCTGAAGCTGAGGCTCCAATACTTTGGCCACCTCACGAGAAGAGAAGGCTCCCTGGAAAAGACCCTGATGTTGGGAAAGATGGAGGGCAGAAGAAGAAGGGGACGACAGAGGACGAGATGGTTGGACAGTGTTCTCGAAGCTTCCAGCATGAGTCTGACCAAACTGCGGGAGGCAGTGGAAGATAGTAGTGCCTGGCGTGCTCTGGTCCATGAGGTCACAAAGAGTCGGACACGACTAAATGACTAAACAACAACAAACCACTGTAGTTAAAAGGTGACTTTGGAAGAAGTATAAAGTGTAATAAAGGAGTTAAGGAAGAGATGCACTTTTGCAAATGCTTGTATAGGGAACCAAGGAAGGATAGGAGGGTTAGTCTAAACAACTATATGTAATTGTATTTGATTATTATTGTTAATTTGAAAAAATGAAAATAATATTGTATTTTTAAAAAATGAATCAGAACGTCAATCAGGTTTTCTGCAGTGGGGCAAAGAGAAACCTCTTGGACTTGTTCCTAGAAATTGTAGAATTGGAAGGGACCCTGAGGATCATCTAATCCAGGCATCCCCAAACTCGGCCCTCTGGATGTTTTGGGACTACAACTCCCATGACCCCCAACCTAGTAAGATGTGTGGGGTATAAATAGTAAAATTATCATTATGGAATGGGACGTCCCTATTTTCATCTGAGAAATGTTGGAGGGTTGCCTTGTATGCAGACGGTCCCAGGTAGGGTTGCAAGAGACTTCCTACCGGGGGCCACTAGGGGCGCATCGGAAGATGGCTGACAATAACATCTCTCCGACCCACACGAGGTAATTAAGAGGCTGTGATGGGAGTAAACAGCCTCCCGGCCCCCCCAGAAGAGATAATAAAGAAAAAAAGAAAAATATACGAACAAGACGAGATGTGGGAACAGCAAGATAGGACTGGATAGAATTATGAACATTATTTTGACAGATTTGTGGATATTAACGCAGCAGCAAGAAGATCATTGGAATCTCCTTCGGAACTTGAAATATGGGTCCCCCCAACAAAAAATGTAAAATTCGGCTTTGTAATTCGGAATTTATGTGATGTGATTTGATTTGATTTGATTGGCCGGTTAATAAAAATTATTTTTTAAAAAAAAGGAAGAGAGTTCCTACCTGAAAAGAGAAAATTAACCTAAGGCACTAATAATTTGAGGTGGGGCAATCTTGCTAGGCCAAGATAACCTCTCTCGCATCCTTTACCATAGTGAAATAATAATAATAATAATAATAATAATAATAATAATAATAATAATTTATTATTTATACCCCACCCATCTGGCTGGGTTTCCCCAGCCACTCTGGGCGGCTCCCAGTCAAGTGTTAAAAACAATGCAGCGTTAAATATTAAAAACTTCCCTGAACAGGGCTGCCTTCAGATGTCTTCTGAATGTCCGGTAGTTGTTTATCTCTTTGACATCTGAAGGGAGGGTGTTCCACAGGGCGGGCACCACTACTGAGAAGGCCCTCTGCCTGGTTCCCTGTAACCACACTTCTCACAGGGAGGGAACTGCCAGAAGGCCCTCGGCGCTGGATCTCAGTGTCCGGGCTGAATGATGGGGGTGGAGACACTCCTTCAGGTATACAGGACCGAGGCCGTTTAGGGCTTTAAAGGTCAACAGCAAAACTTTGAATTGTGCTCGGAAACGTACTGGGAGCCAGTGCAGATCTCTCTCATGTTCACTCTGGTTGAAACATGCTGGTTTGGTAGCCATTTCAAGTTCCCTTTATTTGCAGCTCCTGAAGAGTCTTGAACCCACTGCCCAGCATGCAAAGAACATTCAAAGCCCCCCCCCCCCCAACACACAAACACACATTTCTGTTTAGTCCATGAGCCTGGATAACTCAGTTGGTTAGAGCATGGTGCTGATGGTGCCAAAGTTGCAGGTTTGATCCCTGTTTGGGACAGCTGTGTATTTCTGCATTTTAGGAGGTTGGATTAGATCGAAACTCGGCCCTCCAGATGTTTTGAGACTACAATTCCCATCGTCCCTGACGACTGGTCCTGCTAGCTAGGGATCATGGGAGTTGTAGGCCAAAAACATCTGGAGGGCCAAGTCTGAGGAAGCCAGAGCTACATGAAAACACACAACTTCCCCCAAAGAACCCTGGGAACTGTAGTGTGCCCCTTGCAGAGCTTTGATTCCCAGCACTTTTAACAAACTACTGCTCCCAGGATTCTCTGAATCATAGAATCGTAGAGTTGGAAGGGACCCTGAGGATCATCTAAGTCCAGCCCCCTGCAATGCAGGAATATGCAGCTGTCCCATGTGGAGCTCAAACCTGCAACCTTGGCATTACCAGACCATGCTCTAACCAGCTGAGCTATCTAGCTCAGTGGCGTAGCGTGGGTTGTCAGCACCCGGGGCGGCAAGTAATTTGGCTCCCTAACCCAGGGCAAGGCAAGTAATTTGCGCCCCCCGTTGCACTGTCCCTCCCCCAGATAGTCCCTTGCTCTCTCTCCACACCGCACCGCACGCCTGGCACCCCCCCCCCCTCCACAGTGGGCGGCCACCCGGCGGCTCGGATCGGATTCGCACAGCCAGCACTGCAGTGAGAGAGAGTGAGTGAGCCAGGTAGGGGCAGAGAGCTGCGAGTGCGAGCAGATGTTGCACCCGGTGCGGCCGGGGGGCCCTGCACCCCCTATGCTACGCCACTGATCTAGCTGGAGAACAATGGGCTTTCAGTCTCTGGTGTAATAATAATAATAATAATAATAATTTATTATTTGTACCCCGCCCATCTGGCTGGGTTTCCCCAGCCACTCTGGGCGGCTTCCATAGAAACAAAAAATACAATAAAATATCACAGATTAAAAACTTCCCTGAACAGGACTGCCTTAAGATGTCTTCTGAATGTCAGGTAGTTATTTATCGCTTTGACATCTGCTGGGAGGGCGTTCCACAGGGCGGGCGCCACTACCGAGAAGGCCCTCTGCCTGGTTCCCTGTAGCTTTACTTCTCGCAATGAGGGAACCGCCAGGAGGCCCTCGGAGCTGGACCTCAGTGTCCGGGCAGAACGATGGGGGTGGAGACGCTCCTTCAGGTATACTGGGCCGAGGCCGTTTAGGGCTTTAAAGGTCAAGACCAACACTTTGAATTGTGCTCGGAAACGTACTGGGAGCCAATGTAGGTCTTTCAAGACCGGTGTTATGTGGTCTCGGCGGCCGCCCCCAGTCACCAGTCTAGCTGCCGCATTCTGGATTAGTTGTAGTTTCCGAGTCACCTTCAAAGGTAGCCCCACGTAGAGCGCATTGCAGTAGTCCAAGCGGGAGATAACCAGAGCATGCACCACTCTGGCGAGACAGTCTGCGGGCAGGTAGGGTCTCAGCCTGCGTACCAGGTGGAGTTGGTAGACAGCTGCCCTGGATACAGAATTGACCTGTGCCTCCATGGACAGCTGTGAGTCCAAAATGACTCCCAGGCTGCGCACCTGGTCCTTCAGGGGCACAGTTACCCTATTCAGGACCAGGGAGTCCTCCACACCAGCCCGCCTCCTGTCCCCCAAAAACAGTACTTCTGTCTTGTCAGGATTCAACTTCAATCCATTAGCCGCCATCCATCCTCCAACCGCCTCCAGGCACTCACACAGGACCTTCACTGCCTTCACTGGTTCTGATTTGAAAGAGAGGTAGAGCTGGGTATCATCTGCATATTGATGGACACCCAGTCCAAACCCCCTGATGATCTCTCCCAGCGGCTTCATATAGATGTTAAAAAGCATGGGGGAGAGGACGGAACCCTGAGGCACCCCACAAGTGAGGGCCCAGGGGTCTGAACACTCATCCCCCACCACCACTTTCTGAACACGGCCCAGGAGGAAGGAGCGAAACCACTGTATAACAGTGCCCCCAGCTCCCAGCCCCTCTAGACGGTCCAGAAGGATGTTATGGTCGATTGTATCAAAGGCCGCTGAGAGATCCAGCAGAACCAGGAAACAACTCTCACCTTTGTCCCTAGCTCGCCGGAGATCATCAACCAGCGCGACCAAGGCAGTTTCAGTCCCATGGTGAGGCCTGAATCCCGATTGGAAGGGATCCAAATGGTCCGCATCCTCCAGGCGTGCCTGGAGTTGTTCAGCAACCACGCGCTCAATCACCTTGCCCAAGAATGGAAGATTTGAGACTGGGCGATAGTTGGCCATACTGGCCGGGTCTAAAGATGGTTTTTTAAGAAGCAGTTTAATGACCGCCTCTTTCAGCAGATCTGGGAATGTTCCCTCACAGAGGGAAGCATTCACCACCCCGCAGAGCCCATCGCCCAGCCCTTCCCGGCTTGCTTTTATTAGCCAGGATGGGCAAGGATCAAGGAGACAGGTGGTTGGTTTCACGCGTCCAAGCAGCCTGTCCACATCCTCGGGGGTAACGGATTGAAATTGATTCCATGCAACTTGACCAGACAGAGCTCTAGCACTCTCCCGCCCCGGCCCTGCTCCCACGGTGGTGTCTAGCTCCTTCCGAATATGAGTGATTTTATCTGCAAAAAACTTTGCAAAATCGTTGCAGGAGATCTTGGGGTCTTTACAAGGCCCCGGTGGTAAAGGTGGTTCTGTTAAATTGCGAACCACCTGAAAGAGTCTCCTGCTACTATTTTCTGCAGATGCAATAGAGGCGGTGAAGAAAGTCTTCTTCGCCGTCGCTATCGCCACTTGGTAGGCTCGACGTTGAGCTCTAACCTGTGTCCGGTCAGATTCGGAGTGAGTTTTCTGCCACCGACGCTCTAACCGTCTCAACGATTGTTTCATCGCCCTCAGCTCCGAAGAAAACCACGGGGCTGTTCGGGCTCCATGCAATCGGAGAGGGCGCTTCGGAGCCAGACAGTCGATAGCCCTGGTTAACTCCGCATTCCAGCGGGCCACCAGGGAATCAGCTGAAAGGCCATCAACATGGGCTAAAGCATCCCCTACCACTCTCTGGAAACCATTTGGATCCATTAAGTGGCGGGGGCGGACCATCCGAATTGGTCCCACCTCCCTGCAGAGGGGAAGGGTCGCGGAGAAGTCCAGTTGCACCAGGAAGTGATCTGACCATGGCACTTCTTTTGTTTCACTTTTACTTAGTGTCAGATCACCCACGTCACTAGAGGTGAACACCAGGTCTAAGGCATGTCCATGACTATGAGTTGGGCCAAACTTATTCAGGGACAGCCCCATGGAGGCCATGCTTTCCACGAAGTCCCGAGCAGCCCCTTGTAAGGTCGTGTCGGCATGGATGTTAAAATCCCCTAGGACAACCAAACTAGGTGTCTCCAGGAGAAAATCCGCCACGACCTGAAGCAGCTCGGACAGGGAATCCTTGGTGCAGCGGGGAGGTCGGTACACCAAAAGGAATCCTGTACTGCCCCTATTGCCCAACTTCCAGAACATGCACTCAGAGAGCTGGATCTTCCCAGTAGGACGCCTGGTGCAAGCTAGTGACTTCCTAAAAATCACTGCAACCCCCCCTCCCCGCCCACATGACCTGGGTTGCTGTGCGTAAGAGAAACCTGGTGGGCAAGCAACGGCAAGGACAGGCCCATCTGCTTCCTCCAGCCAGGTCTCCGTCACACATGCCAGGTCAAATCCTCCATCCACAATCAAGTCGTGGGTGGCAGTGGTTTTATTCATCATTGACCTGGCATTGCACAGCAACACTTTCAGGTCATGTGGGTTTCCCCTGTTGATTCCAGTATCCATCCGGTCAAGGCCAGACCCGGAGGCAGGGATAGTCCTCAGACAACGACTAAACCTGCCTCCTCGGTAATGACATGGTCTGGTCTTAGCGTAACTCCGCCTCCTGCCCATGATCACCGAGATCGGATGTCCCAGTGCTTTCCCCCCTGTGAAACTTGTCCCAGCCATTATGTTGGCTGGGGAGCCACTCCCAGGCAGCCCTGATCCCACCCCTTAAAAACAAAACACAAACTATACAGAACCAATAAAACAACAACAAAAGGAACAGAACAATTGTACTAAAATTAATCCCCAACCAACTATCCATCCCACCCACCCACCCCCAACAAAGGAAAAAAGAAAAAAAGGAATAAAAACCTAAATTGCCACCGACTGCTTGAGGACATTTTAAAGCACAATGACCACCTGGAACAGGGAAGCAATGGCAGAACACTTCCCACACTTCCCCAAAAGTTTGTTCCAGATAAGGGCCTGGGCCACGCCCCCTGGGCCAGTTGGAAAAGGCCCTGGAAGGGAGCAGGCCCTGCAGTCCTCACCCAGCCGATGGTCCGAGGCCTCACTGCAGCAGGAGTCCCTTTATAGCCGGGAGAGAGGGCCTGGGCCACGCCCCCTGGGCCAGTTGGAGAAGGCCCTGGAAGGGAGCAGGCCCTGCAGTCCTCACCCAGCCGATGGTCCCAGTCCTCACCCAGCCGATGGTGTAGATGCGAGCATAGGCAGAAATCCAAGAGATTCCGTTTTCCTACGATTTCAGCTTCCCCTCAGAAAAAGCTGGATTTCTGCCCTCGATACAAGGCCTCGATAGCGAATTAAAATGGCAGCCACCATCCCAGCAACACAGCTATGGAAAGGCAACATCATTCAAAGTCTGACAGGGCCAGGGGTGAAGGCAAATAATGTCATGGTTGTGAGCGGCACAAATGCCCTTTCGGGTCCCTTGCAGATATCCTTGTTCTTCCATTTCCCCCAAACCTGTTGAGTTTCGATAACCCCAGGAACGCCAGCTCTCTCAACACCATCAAGAACAAAGCCCCCAGGACATCCCGCCCAACAGGACTCAACTGCAGCACTTCAGAATTAAAATTTTGAGAAGTATCTTGCTGTTTCACTTAAACAAGGGAACAAATGATGCAGGAGTGGAAAGATTGAAGGAAATAAAATGAGAGCAAGCAGTTAATTAGATGGCCTGTTCTGGAGGGCCCCGCTGTGCTTATTCTCTCCTCAACATCTCACCACTCTACCACCTGGCAGAACCCCATTCGGCTTCTCGTTTCACTTTTAGACTCTTTGCGAAGCCTTCTACCTTACTTTTCCTACCAAAGCTTTGGAGCGACATTGATTGAGCCCTTCACGAGACCGTTGTGAGGGGCAGACTCAATAATAATAATACTAATAATTTATTATTTATACCCCATCATCTGGCTGGGTTTCCCCAGCCACTCTGGGCAGCTCCCAACAGAATATTAAAAACACGAGAAAACATCAAACATTAAAAACTTCCCTAAACTGCGTTGCCTTCAGATATCTTCTAAAAGTCCGGTAGTTGTTTATTTCCTTGGCATCTGGTGGGAAGGCGTTCCACAGGGCGGGAGCCACTATCGAGAAGGCCCTCTGCCTGGTTCCCTGTAACTTGGCTTCTCGCAGTGAGGGAACCACCAGAAGGCCCTCGGCGCTGTTCCTCAGTGTCTGGGCAGAACAATGGGGGTGGAGACGCTCTTTCAGGTATACTGAGCCGAGGCCGTTTAGGGCTTTAAAGGTCAGCACCAACACTTTGAATTGTGCTTGGATACGTACTGGGAGCCAATGTAGGTCTTTCAGGACCGGTGTTATATGGTCTCGGCGGCTGCTCCCAGTCACCAGTCTAGCTGCCTCATTCTGGATTAACTGCAGTTTCCAAGTCACCTTCAAGGGTAGCCCCACATAGAGCTCATTGCAGTAGTCCAAGCAGGAGATAACTAGAGCATGCACCACTCTGGGAAGACAGTCTGCAGGCAGGTAGGGTCTCAGCCTGTGTACCAGATGGAGCCATTCAACCCATGAACAAATTTGCCATACCCTTCCTATCCTGGAAGAACATTGTAAATAAATCCAAGCGATCATTTTGTACTCCCTTGCTACTGTAATAACTTGCTGATTTAGTAAGATGCTTTATTACATTGCTCCGGAATGGAAATGCAGAACCAGAAATGCTTGAAGATATTGCTTCTGGTGGGTTTCCCTAGCTGGATGAATGGGTATCTAGTGTTAACTTCCTTCCTAAAGCGGAGTTGGCAGAGCCCTGGACCATTGCTCGCATAGCTTGCACAAATATTTGTTACACACAAGAGCATGCATTAACCACCAAAAATGTACAGTGGTGCCTCGCAAGACGAAATTAATTCGTTCTGCGAGTTTTTTCGTCTTGTGAATTTTTTCGTCTTGCGAAGCACCACTGTGTATTGACGGTTTCCCATAGGAATGCATTGGCGGTTTTAAAAAAAAGGCGCAAGACGTTTCGTCTTGCGGAGGAAGCCCATAGGGAAATCCGTCTTGCGAAGCAACTCAGAAAACGAAAAACTCTTTCGTCTTGCGAGTTTTTCGTCTTCCGAGGCATTCGTCTTGCGAGGTACCACTGTCCTTGATATGCCTGCAAGACCACACTTCTAACCAGAAGTTCTGCCAGTGGTTTCCTAATGCAGAAGAGAGGTCTCTATATCGACAGAGAATCATGTTTTAACGGAAACGAAAAGCACAGGCTCTCTTCCCCGGCCTGTTTTCATTTTGTATTTTTATGCTGTGAACCACCCTGTGATCTATGGGAGAAGGGTGGTGTAGAAATTTAATAAATCATAAAATAATATTTCCCTCCCTCTTCTTTATTCGGCTTTTGCAGTGTGGGCCTACAGGCTAGTTGTTTGTTTTCCAGGGGCTGAGTAGGATTTTTCTTTGGGGGGGGGGAGACCCTAATTGGCTCCAGGCCTTCTCTCTTTTTTTCTTTTTCTTTTTTGCCTGCTCCACACTGTTGAGTGGTGTTCTTTAAGTTTGGTTAGCTGGCATGGAGTCTGGGCATTTGAAAAGATTTCAGAAAGAATGGAACACTTACCTGAGGCAGTGTTGGGTGGTGGGCATCCCTGTTGTCAGGCATGGCCTGCGGGTCCTGGGGGGGGGTGCCTTTTGCCTCTTACACCCAAGGTCCACACCGTGGTGAGGGAGGAATCACAATAAACTTTGCTGCATGACCACAGCTGATAACTTGCCCAGGTGATGGAGATAGAAATTACCCCCATCTCTTAATGAACACCTGCCCAGACTTGATTTGATTAGGTTCCATTGGTTGAAGCTGACTAGTTAATTTGTTTTGCAGATCCTCAAGTTGTTCTATATAATAAGTAAAGGTAAAGGGACCCCTGACCATTAGGTCCAGTCGTGACCGACTCTGGGGTTGTGGCACTCATCTCACTATATTGGCTGAGGGAGCCGGCGTACAGCTTCCGGGTCATGTGGCCAGCATGACTAAGCCACTTCTGGTGAACCAGAGCAGCGCACAGAAACACTGTTTACCTTCCCGCCGGAGCGGTACCTATTTATCTACTTGCACTTTGACATGCTTTCGAACTGCTAGGTTGGCAGGAGCAGGGACCGAGCAACAGGAGCGCACCCCGTCGCAGGGATTTGAACTGCCGACCTTCTGATCGGCAAGCCCTAGGCTCTGTGGTTTAACCCACAGCGCCACCCGTGCCCCTTGTTCTATGTAATATATATAACCTATTGATCCACATTGGGTTGTCCTGACTCTTTTTCCTGCTGTGCTGGCAAAGCACTAAGAAGTCAGAAGTGCTATATAATTGCTAAATAGCCCCGATATCTCTTATCAGTCACCAAAGGTAAGCAGGGCTGGGGCAGAGCTGGAGAAACTCTGTCAGCCTGAGGGCCACATTTCCTCATGGGGAGTCTTCCGGGGGCCACACAGAAGTGGTGGGTGGGCCCAGAGGCAAAAGTGGGACAACAGAGACAACTCTCACCTTTGGACAGTACAGTGGTGCCTCGCAAGACGAAATTAATTCATTCTGCGAGTTTTTTCGTCGAGCGAGTTTTTTCGTCTTGCGAAGCACCACGGCGGGGAGGGGTGGGGAGAAGCAGGGCAGCTGCTGCAGCCGGTCCTTGGACTCACCCGCGCCTTGTGGACACCGCGCTATGCGGCTGCTGGAGGGCGGCGGGGCTCAGGAGCGCAACTCCAGCTGCAGTGCTGGCTGCTGGCGGCAACGGCTCCTGAGGCGAGCTCGCGAGGGCGGTGGGCAGCGGCGCGAGGCAGCCGGAAGGTCGGAAGGTCGGCCGGAAGGTGGGAGGGAGCCGGAGGAGCGGGGAAGCGAGCGTGCGACCATCGCCATGACAGGAGAGGCAGGGCTGTTTCGTCTAGCGAAGCAAGCCCTTTGGAAAATCCGTCTTACGAAGCACCTCAGAAAACGAAAAACCCTTTCGTCTAGCGGGTTTTTCGTCTTCCGAGGCATTCGTCTTGCGGGGTACCACTGTATACTTTTTCTAGCCACACAAAATCTTTCCACATGTACCTCTCTATGTCCAAGGAAGCAAGAGGTGTTCTCACCAATTCCAGCCAGGCAAAAGCACTAAGGAGGGCACAGAGCCAGTGAGAAGTGTGACCCAAGAAGGGTGAGCGTGGTCTAGGGAGATAGGGAGAGCCAGTGATGACAATGCAATATTTTCCACTCCCAGTACCACATGTAAGTATCTACAGTGGTACCTCGGGTTACATACGCTTCAGGTTACATACGCTTCAGGTTACATACGCTTCAGGTTACAGACTCCGCTAACCCATAAATATTACCTCAGGTTAAGAACTTTGCTTCAGGATGAGAACAGAAATCGTGCTCCGGCGGCACAACAGCAGCAGGAGGCCCCATTGGCTAAAGTGGTGCTTCAGGTTAAGAACAGTTTCAGGTTAAGTACAGACCTCCAGAACGAATTAAGTACTTAACCTGAGGTACCACTGTAGTTTTGAAAGATTGGGACACCGGGGGGTGTGGAATTTGGGTAAGGAAGTTATGGCTTTGCCAGACCCTCCAAGGCAGGTTCAGTCGTGACCGACTCTGGGGTTGCGGCGCTCATCTCACTTTATTGGCCGAGGGAGCCGGCGTACAGCTTCCGGGTCATGTGGCCAGCATGATTAAGCTGCTTCTGGCAAACCAGAGCAGTGCACGGAAATGCTGTTTACCTTCCCACCGTAACGGTACCTATTTATCTACTTGCGCTTTGGCGTGCTTTCGAACTGCTAAGTGGGCAGGAGCTGGGACTGAGCAACGGCAGCTCACCCCGTCACGGGGATTCGGACCGCCGACCTTCTGATCGGCAAGTCCTAGGCTCTGTGGTTTAACCCACAGCGCCACCCACATCCCATTGTTATTGAATAGGACATCCCTATTTTCATCAGAAAAAATGAAGGAGGGTATGCATCACAAGCAAAAAATTCTTCTTCTTCCAGGCCTTTGGATAATTAATCTATTGCCTTTTAAACTAGGGTGGCGAGTATTGTCTTCATTTGTTTTTATAATATGCATTCTTGTGTTTTTATATTGTGCTCTTCAGATGAAGGGAGGTAAAAATCTTCAATAAATTATAAAAATAATAATAATAATAATTATGAAGATGCTAAGAAGACTGTGCAAGATGCATGTCAGGAGCTTCAGGGAATAGAAGATGATGTCATTTAATATTTCTCCTTTGGGTCATGGAAGTGTGAGCAAGCAGGAAAATATTTGGACTTCCAAATATGGCCAAAAGTCATGGCGAGTCCTCTTTTGGATTTGGGTTGGTTGTAAGTCACTTTGGGTTGCCTTTGGCAGATAAGAGCAACTAACAGCTTAAATAAATAAAAACCTTAAAGAACAAGAAGCAGAGAACATAAAAAAAGGAATTTCTCACAAGGAAGGGAAGTCAAAAGTGGTGTGGTCCCTACTCATCGCGAAGTATTGGAAGACACAAGAATTACCCACTTTGGAAGAATGGCAGATGAAGGTGATGGACTATATGGAATTGGCGGCAATGACCGGCAGAATCCGAAACCAGGGAGAAGAGTTGGTGGAGGAAGATTGGAAGAAATTTAAAGACTATTTACAGAAATATTATAAAATTAATGGATGTTAGTATGATGTTGGATTGAGGTTAAGGGGTTTTTAGTAACAACGGTACGAAGGAATTTGCAAAAACAGAATGTTAACAGGTGAAAATTTAAAGGTATAATATATTAAGACCAAGATAAGGATAAAGTAAAGAGGGAAAGGATTTGCTGAATAAATAAATTGAATTGGAATACAAGGAGGGGAGGTGTGAGGAGGTCCGGGAAACAAGCAAATGCAAGATATGTTATGAAAAATTGAATTGTTTTTAACGGTTTTTCTTTATTCTTTTTTGTATTTTTCTTTTTCTTTTTGGAAAGTTATGGAAAATCTTAATAAAATATTATATATAAAAAAAAAAGTGGCGTGGTCCCCAGAACATCTTTTGGGACCAGTGCTTTCAACTGGATTATTAATGATCTGGAGATGTTTGGTGCACAGTGAAATGGCCAAATATGCAAATGGCGCCCAATAATTCAGGATGGTGGGAGCCCAAGGAGACACTGAAGAACTTCAAAGGGAATCTCTCCAAACTGGGTGAATGGACAACAAAACGAGATTCAATACAAGTATTCCATTCCTGCTGATAAGCTGGCATGGAATCAAACTGCCAACATCATCATCGAGTCTTTATGCATGGTGTTGCTACACTTGGGATATTGTGCAGAGTTCTGGCCATCCAATCTGGGGTGGAAAGCATGTCAGAAAGACAGAATCGGCGCAGATCAAGTGATCAGGGGGCTATAGCAGTTGAAAGGCTACAACAGCTGAAGTTAAGTTTTGGGGGGAAAGACTTCTGAGGGGGAGGCATGACAGAAATGCATTCGTTATTGCAATTTTATTTGTCACAAAAACCAACGTCTCGGACTTCACTCTTCGCACACGTCGCTCTTCGCATACATGACGTTGAGCTGGCTTTTTGAAAAAGCTGGCCAGCTTGCTGTCCCATAACTATGAAGGGGTGGGGAGGCAAGAGGCTGAAAACTGGAACCTCGACATACACACACACCCCACAATTCCAGTAGGTATGTGTAACGGGATACTGTATTCAAGCAGATGAAGACATAGCCTTCAAGTCCCTCTGTGCAAAGTGTAAGCAGCTGAAAATATTATTATTATTATTATTATTATTATTATTATTATTATTATTTATTAAATTTATTATTTATACCCCGCCCATCTGGCTGGGTTTCCCCAGACACTCTGGGTGGCTTCCAACAGAATATTAAAATACAATAATCTAGTAAACATTAAAAGCTTCCCTCAACAGCACAGGAATTTTATCCTGCACCCTCCAGCAAGCTGATCAGCCCACAAAGCTCTCTGCCTGCCATTCTGTTCTCGCAGATGAGCAAAGCCTGAGCATCAGAAAATGCAGGATGCCATTGGATGTCTTCTCTTGCCTTCCCCAAAGCCCTGGTTTCGCTCCTGATTTGGCTCTTCCCAACGGGAAGAACTTGAGCAAACCTATGCCAGAGATTCACGCCCCTCCCTCGAAGAGTTATTTGCTTTATCCCCTTCTTCCTGGATGGACTCCCGCCCGAGTCCATTTGCATAATACCATTTTACCTTCCTCTGCTCTGCTTTAGTTCCCTGACCTCTGCAAGCCAACATGTGATTAACTGAGAAATTCATGGCAGTGCCACTTTAATAAAAGGGGACAGAGGTTATAGCAGCTCAATATTCACGATAACCAGCCTTTGATTCCCTGAGCTCAGTAGAGGGTGGCAGGCTGGCAAGGAGGAGACTTATAATTGGAAGTCCTGGGGGGAAATAATTCCCAATTAACCCTTTCAACGTGGAGGAACGTGGAGAAGAGCTACCTTCTTGGTCCTCCGTGCCCCTAAATTCTAGTTCCTTTAGCTCAATATTGATCGATCTGGGACACTTTTTCAGTTTTTATTTCAGACATGTATATCAAAAGCGGACATTATACAGCCATGAGAACTGAGATAAGTCTCAAGCTTTGGAGTTTAGTGCCACCAATGTAAACCAAGAATCTGGGATTTGCTATTCCATTTTGGAGGCCATGGTTGGTTTGTTAGTTTGTTGGTTTGTTTGTTTGCCCGTTCATTTGCTTCTTTGCTTGCTTATAGGATTTATATCCAGCCTTTTGACAAGTGCCTGCAAAGTGACTTGCAGAACAACCCCGTATTAAAACATAATAAACAACATATATCATAAAAAAGACTCATAAAAACTACAGAAGATAAAACGGCAAAAGAAGCAGCCTGATAAGGACAGCACCTAAGGCCAATAAAAAGATCCTAAAAACCGTTGTGGGAACAGGATGAACTTTGCTTGGCACCTAAAAAGTAAACCTAAAACATTTCAGGAGACCCTGAAATCCCTGATGCTTTTTACATAGTGAGCCGTGAGTTGTTGTTGTTTTAAGAAACTTTAAAATAAAGACATACTACAAGCAACATCCAATATACTGCTACAAAAGGGGTGGAAGGAAAACTAGGATGGATAGAAAGGGAAGAAAAAGTTGGGATATTAAATAAATAAAAGATGAGATATAAAACAAACAAGCAAGGTGGGGAGCTGGATCACATGGCCTTCCAGCCCTATGATTCAAATCATAAGTGATTCAATTTATACACTACTAACAACAAATCCGTATGTTTTACCGTATGACAGCAGTCACAAAATTAAAAGATGCCTGCTTCTTGGGAGGAAAGCAATGACAAACATAGACAGCATCTTAAAAAGTAGAGACATCACCATGCCAACAAAGGTCCGTATAGTTAAAGCTATGGTTTTCCCAGGAGTGATGTATGGAAGTGAGAGCTGGACTATAAAGAAGGCTGATCGCCATGTTTTTGAATTATGGTGCTGAAGGAGACTCTTGAGAGTCCCATGGACTGCAAGAAGATCAAACCTATCCATTCTGAAGGAAATCAGCCCTGAGTGCTCAGTGGAAGGACAGGTCCTGAAGCTGAGGCTCCAATACTTTGGCCACCTCAAGAGAAGAGAAGACTCCCTGGAAAAGACCCTGATGTTGGGAAAGATGGAGGGCACAAGGAGAAGGGAACGACAGAGAACGAGATGGTTGGACAGTGTTCTTGAAGCTACCAGCATGAGTTTCACCAAACTGTGGGAGGCAGTGGAAGACAGGAGTGCCTGGCGTGCTCTGGTCCATGGGGTCACAAAGAGTCGGACATGACTAAACAACAAAACAACAACAACAACAACAAATCCAGTCAACAGTACCATGGACAGAATTGTTTCTAAGTCACAACACACTCGGTTCCTGTGTTGTTCTTTTATAATTAACACTTGGGCCAGTGTGGTGTAGTGGTTAAGAGCAGTAGTCTCGTAATCTGGGGAACCGGGTTCGTGTCTCCGCTCCTCCACCTGCAGCTGCTGGGTGACCTTGGGCCAGTCACACTTCTTTGAAGTCTCTCAGCCCCACTCACCTCACAGAGTGTTTGTTGTGGAGGAGGAAGGGAAAGGAGAATGTTAGCCGCTTTGAGACTCCTTTGGATAGTGATAAAGCGGGATATCAAATCCAAACTCTTCTTCTTCTTCTTTTCAAAATCTGGAAAATTAATCATAATTTGAATTCAAGGGAAAGTATGTTTGAACACGAGAAACAATCCACATAATCTTCTTCTAATAGGGTTTTCATGAGAGGTCCGTTGGTCATTCCTCAAGTTGGTGAGACTCGTGTGAAAGCAAGAAATAGAGCTTTTAGTGTCACTGGTCCAGTATTATGGGTGACTGTAAATACCTGTAGAGATTCAGCAGGTGTCTTCTGTTTCCACTTTTAAACGCCTACTGAACACTTTTCTATTCCACCAGGCCTGTGCAGGCAATTAAAAATGTATCTTTCCACAATAGTTAATTGCTGGCTGGCTTTTAATCTTTTTGACATGGTTTTTTACCGTATGGCTTTATGTACTTTGGTTTTAAACTGCTTTGATGTATTTTATTAAGTAATAGTATATAAATATTTCTATGAATTAATAAAGATGTGATGATAAGAACCCCTATTAATCTCCAACTTATGCCTCTGTGAATATTCAAAACAAAGAATGCTGGGAAACAGCAAAGAACCAAGTCCCTCAATGATGCTGCGAATGGAAATGTATGAGCGTATGCAGCCAAGTTGTTGTTTAGTCGTTTAGTTGTGTCCGACTCTTCGTGACCCCATGGACCAGAGCACGCCAGGCACTTCTGTCTTTCACTGCCTCCCGCAGTTTGGTCAAACTCATGTTCGTAGCTTCGAGAACACTGTCCAACCACCTCGTCCTCTGTCGTCCCCTTCTCCTTGTGGCCTCCATCTTTCCCAACATCAGGGTCTTTTCCAGGGAGTCTTCTCTTCTCATGAGGTGGCCAAAGTATTGGCTTCACGATCTGTCCTTCCAGTGAGCACTCAGGGCTGATTTCCTTCAGAATGGATAGGTTTGATCTTCTTGCAGTCCATGGGACTCTCAAGAGTCTCCTCCAGCACCATAATTCAAAAGCATCAATTCTTTGGCGATCAGCCATCTTTATGGTTCAGCTCTCACTTCCATACATCACTACTGGGAAAACGATAGCTTTAACTATATGGACCTTTGTTGGCAAGGTGCTGTCTTTGCTTTTTAAGATGCTGTCTAGGTTTGTCATTGCTTTTCTCCCAAGAAGCAGGCATCTTTTAATTTCGTGGCTGCTCTTACCATCTGCAGTGATCATGGAGCCCAAGAAAGTAAAATCTCTCACTGCCTCCATTTCTATTTGCCAGGAGGTGATGGGACCAGTGGCCATGATCTTCATTTTTTTGATTTTGAGTTTCAGACCATATTTTGCGCTCTCCTCTTTCACCCTCATTAAAAGGTTCTTTAATTCCTCCTCACTTTCTGCCATCAAGGTTGTGTCATCTGCATATCTGAGGTTGTTGATATTTCTTCCGGCAATCTGAATTCCGGCTAGGGATTCATCCAGCCCAGCCTTTCGTATGATGAATTCTGCATATAAGTTAAATAAGCAGGGAGACAATATACAGCCTTGTCATACTCCTTTCCCAATTTTGAATCAATCAGTTGTTCCCTATCCAGTTATAACTGTAGCTTCTTGTCCCATATAGAGATTTCTCAGGAGACAGATGAGGTGATCAGGCACTAAGTAGGTATAAATAAAAGTAGATTTTTATGGGGAGAAAGCCTGTGGTAAATGTTCTTCAGCTAGGCAAGGCCTACAGTTTCCATAGCATGGAACTGGCATCGGTTGCTATTGGATGATCACCCAATGGAAGGACTTGCCAAGACTGAGCCAGGACTTTGTAGGCTACCAGCCCCTGCGCCATAATTTGCTCTTCCTCGACATCATCCATGTATATATGCATTAATTGGTCCCCGACCTCCTTGAGAATGCATTCCCTTGCCTCCCGAAGGCAGAGCAGCCCCCTGTTTCTCCCCATTGCTACCATTAAGATGGGTCTCGCATCGCTGTGCACCTCACTGCAGAAGCACACATACACACACACACAAAGATCCCAACACCTCGGGGCAAGGCACATCGTTCCAATTGGGAGCAAATGCTGTTGGTTTTCATTAATCTGCCAATTTCTTGACTTTCCTTTCCTTCCTCCCCACCCCCTCCCCCCATCTCTCTTTCTCTTTTCTGCTCCAAGGCAGGTGAGTGCATCAATTTTCTTCTCATCTGTGGCAGTTAAATTAAATGGAATCGGCCTGATTGCTGAAAATCAAAGAGAAGGCTGATAAAGCAATTAAATCCCTCTAATTCCTCCTCTTGAAAAGGTGCAGCTTGACTCAGAGAAGCTAATTAACTTCATAATGAAAATCCTTCTTCACCCTTTTAGGCTTTCTTTTCTCCTTGTTTTTGGTGGCATCTTTGCATTGCCTAGGGAAGGAGGGGGCTGTTGGGGTGACTCACATAGCGAGAGCCGGAACGCACCAACTTGGATGACTACTTGTGGCATTCCGTATCCCTTGCCATGGTTTGCCAAGGAACATGCAGGGCACAAAGCTAAAAAGTAGCCATCTTGGGCTCGTGGCTTCCGGTCGTTCATCCTGTTCTTCCACTTGCTGGCTCCCCTCACTGCCCACCACTGGTCCATAGCCTTGGCATGCCCAGAAATGGCACAGACCGTACAAGAATGCAGCATCCATAAAGAGCAAGCAAGCCATCCATTGAAGACAAGAACAGTGGAGTTTTGTAAAGTATTGTCAGGTTTCATTGCTGACGACTCCCTAAAAGTGGTTCACTGCTGGACCTGTGAGGGAAAGGATAGGGATGATTTAGGGTCAGGGAGCAGGACTAGATTGTCCAGTTTATTTTATTTATTAGATTTATATACCGCAGACCCTCCAAGTGTCCCTGTTTTCCAGAGATGTTCCTGGATTTACAGAAGCCATCCCAGTTTCTGATTTGATCCAGGAATGTCCCAGTTTTCCTTAGGATGTCCCTATTTTCACTGGAGAAATGTTGGAGGGTATGGAGTTATCTAACCCCCAAGCCGTCTGGAGGAAATTCTGTATAGGGAAGCTTTTTTAAAAAATGTTTAGTGTGTTGTTATGTATGTTGGAAGCTGTCCAGAGTGGCTGTGGCAAACCAGTAAGATGTGTGGGGTATAAATAGTAAAATAATCATTATGGAACAGGATATCCCTATTTTCATTAGAGAAATGTTGGAGGGTATGTATACCTCCCTTCGTCATAAGATCTCAGGGCGGTTCACAGAATAAAGCACGGGATAAAAACAAGTAAATAAGTAAAACAAAACAGCAAAACAATACCCCCCCCTTCCCACACAAACATTTGAGAGGCTGTAGAATATTAATCAGCTCAAAGCCTAGCTTTCCTATTATGTTTTTATTGCAATTTTACTGGTGTCAGCCGCCCTGAGCCCAGCTCTGGCCGGGCAGGGTGGGGTATAAATAAAATTTAATAATAAAATAATAATAATTAAGTTTAACATTTTCACCTGGCGCCTAAAAATATATAATGTTTGTGTGTATGCCATAACCTTGAATTGCACATGGAAGGATGGTGCTGAGGAAAGGGAGAGATCGGGAAAATGGTGCTGTTAAGGGCAAACATACAGGTCTGTTTTGTAGCTTGTAAAGATTCAGGAGCCCTAGCTCAGGGGAAAATTGGCAACCCTAAGAACACAAAGGGCCACAGACAAGCAGGCAGTGTGGTTGCCAACTTTTTCTGTGCCTCCTACAGCGAGCCAAGCATTTTTCTTTTTAAGCAAACCAATGGTAAAAATTCTCACCTGCTTTGCACCTCATCAATGTTAAAGGCACAGAAGAAGGCTGGAAAATGAAAAGGTGGCGATCTTGTTTAGGCAGGGAGATACAGGATCCAGAAAGATGGATGGGCAAGGTGACCAAGTGAAGTGCAAAGCTGAAAAAAACTCACGGGGAAAGTTCTGCCAGATGCAGTCTCTCCTGGGGTGAGAAACAGTGGTGTGTCATGGGTTGCCAGTGCCCGGGTGCTCGCGGAGGGAGTGGGGATGGAAATGGGCACAGTATGCATGTGCATTAAGCTGCCTAACAGCAACCATATCACCCAGCAGATCACAGCTGCAGAGTTGCTAGTGTTGTCTAGAGAGGTCGCTTCCTGGTTCACATGAAGAAGCCATTTTCAACAGAGCCCAGCAACAGAAGCACAATGGTATCTTGGTTCTTAAACGCCGAAAACCCAGAAGTAAGTGTTTCAGTTTTCGAACATTTTTCGGAAGCAGAACGTCCGATGTGGTTGTCGGCTATTGTTTCTGGGGTACGTGCACAAATCAGAAGCTGCGCCTTGGTTTTCGAACATTTCAGAAGTCAAACAGACTTCACAATGGATTAAGTTTGGCGCTTTTGTTTTTGCTATTTATTTTGTGTTTCCGAGGCGTTTTCAGTTAATTTGTTTTTGTGACTGTGTGGAACCCAGTTCAGCTACTGATTGATTGTGTGAATGCGGAAATGGATAAAAGCCCCACCTCCAATCCAAACAATGACTATCATCAGTGAAGGTATGAAATGTTTTTAATTTTAATTGTACGTTGATTATTGCTTTCATTTTATGGATTGATGGTCTTGTTAGATAGTAAGATTCATGTTAAATTGCTGTGTTGGAGTGGTTTTTAGAAGTCTGGAACGGATTAATCCATTTTGCATTACTTTCTATGGGAAAGCGCGCCTTGGTTTTGGAACGCTTTGGTTTTGGAACGGACTTCTGGAACGGATTAAGTTTGAGAGCCCAAGGTACCACTGTGTTGAGGCAGCACAGGGCATTGACATTTTGTGGCTTTAAGAATTCTGTGCCCAGGGCAACATGCTATGCCACTGGTGAGAATAGCCGCATCCGGTCAACCTCTTGCCTGTATGCAGCCCTTACAAGGGCATGTCTGGATTTGGTGACCCTCAAGACGTCAAGGAGAGAAGAGAGATTTAATCGGCGGTTCCGAGCAAACCAGCTGCAAAGGGAAAGAAGATGAGGCAAACTCTGAGCCAAGTCAGGCCTTGGCCACTGCAGTCAGGCTTCCTCCGCATAACATGAAATATGAGAGTTGTGGGCAGCAACAATCGCTTTAGCTTGGCCTCCTTCCCTCTGAGGCAACCGCTCTGCCCTCTGAGAAGCATAGCTGAGACCATGGCTGAAGGAGATGGGCAAGGTGGAGAGGAACGAACGCTGACTCAGCTCAGGCCTCACTTCACCCTCTTCTGGGCTATGGTCCAGGCAAGCCAAAGTGATGATACAAGGTCTTCGGCTCTATATCGTCTAGGAATAAATGAGGATCCTGCATTGTGGAGCTGCTGTCCCTTCACCAGGTTGGCGCTCAGGTAAACCAACTTCCAGTAGGCCTGTTCTTTACAAGAATTGTTTCTGGAAGGACATCTGTGAAGCTTGCCCCCCAGTTCTACAGGAAAAGATCATTCACACTCTGACATGGCTCAAAAGCAGTGCCGGATTTACGTACAGTGGTGCCCCGCAAGACGAAATTAATTCGTTCTGCGAGTTTTTTCGTTCTACGAGTTTTTTCGTCTTGCGAAGCACCACTGTGTATTGACGGTTTCCCATAGGAATGCATTGGCGGTTTTAAAAAAAAAGGCACAAGACGTTTCGTCTTGCGAAGCAAGCCCATAGGGAAATCCGTCTTGCGAAGCAACTCAGAAAACGGAAAACTCTTTCGTCTTGTGAGTTTTTCGTCTTCCGAGGCATTCGTCTTGCGGGGCACCACTGTATAAGCTAAACAAGCTGTAGCTTAGGGCCCCACTCTCTTGGGGGCCCCCAAAAAAATTTTAAGGGGAAAAAACTGGATGCACATTTCCAAAATATAAGATAAAAAACAAATAAAAGAAAACCTACACACAACAACAGTGTTTTGTGTTGTGTAGGCTCCTATAATATAAGTCATGGGCCCCGCCTGCTAGCCTGCACCCTAAAATATCTCTGGTTTGCTCATTTCTATATATAGGGTGCCTACATTCTGCATGTGCAAATGGCTTTAGATACCTATTGGGGCCATAAATTACCATATTGCATATATTCAACACCAAAAAAGCGACAATTTGTTGCTGACAAAGGACAGCTGGACATATAAAAGGCACCATTACAGTGGTGCCCCGCAAGACGAATGCCTCGCAAGACGGAAAACCCGCTAGACGAAAGGGTTTTCCGTTTTTCAATGCGCTTCGCAGGACGAATTTCTCTATGGGCTTGCTTCGCAAGACGAAAATGTCTTGCGATTCTTGAGAATTTTTTTCGCTCACCACCCCCTTTTTCTAAGGCGCTAAGCTGCTAATAGCCTTTTAGCAGCTAATCCGCTAATCCTTTAAGCCTTTAACAGCCGCTAATAGCCGCTAAACCGCAAATAGCGCTAATCCGCTAATAGGGTTGCTTCACAAGACGAAAAAACCGCTAGACAAAGAGACTCGCGGAACGGATTAATTTCGTCTTGCGAGGCACCACTGTACCTTCAGTAGTTTAGGGCCTCATCAAACCTAAATCCGGCCCTGCACAAAAGGCAAACAGTGGATTTAGTCTGTTACCAGACTATGGTGGGGCAAACATGTCAGTTTCTGATTCTCGTTTTCCAGTCTTCAGTTCAGTTCTGCACAATCTGCTATTTCCCTAAAAGCAGCTACTATGGTGGAGCAGCTTGGTTTGCTGGCCCAGTATTGAAGGAGAGATGGATCAGGCCTTAAAGAAATACTGATCCTCTGATGCAAATCGCTCCTCCCTCTCCATGGAGCTGCTATTAGCTGGAAACAGGAAATCACAGAAGTTCTTCTTGTATCTCTGTGTTTCTTCCTTCACAGCTAAGTGCGAGGAGGGGACTTGCGTGGAGGAAATACGGTAGTTCGCTCCTCTTGCCCTGATCAGAGTGCCACAGCTTTGTTCCAAATCAGGTCCCCCCATGTCTACTTTTATGTAAATAAATAAGATCTCGGGTTGTATTTTAAAAATAAAATTATTTATATACTGCCGTATCATAACAAGATAGCAAAGCGGTTTACAGTGATATCTCTATATAATAAAAACACATTAAAAATAAATAAATCAGAGACCATCAGTTAACCATTATGGAAAGATATGTTTTTCCACCTCATGTGGCTCCATGATTCCAGATTTAATGCAGACACCTTTAAAGGGGAATTAGCGACAAATCTCAGCTGATAGTTTCATTCGGACCCACTGCAAAAGCCAGCAAGTGACAATCCTACCAATTCATGGGAAGATCTGAAAAAGAAAGGTTTAAATAATGACAATACAAACTTAAGAAATGCGTAAATTAATAATGACTATGAAAGATTTACGGGAAAGCTGAAGAAAGTCTAGAAAAGAAAGACTTTGTGAAAATTGGATGTGAAATTATTGTATGATTTGTTTCTGTTGTAAATTAATAAAAAATATTATTTTAAAAAATCATGCGAAGATCTAGCTAGCATTAATATTTTTCTGTGCAGAGAGATGGGTGTACTCGAGTAAACAAAACAAAAAATCCCATTTGCATTAAATAAAAAGCAGATAAAAATTGGAAAATATTATGATGTTAGAGCTCAAATTCAGATTTTCGGCACTGCCACCATCAACACCACATCTGAGGTTAGACAAATTCCAAGGTTGCCAAGGTTGATAACTTTTCAGCAGCATGAACCAGCCCACTGCTCATTCACAATAAGCATAGCTGTCAACTGTCCTTTATGTGGCGGGAAACTCCCTTATCCCAGCGCCGTGTCTCGCTGCTGTCCCTTATTGATGATGTCCCTTAAATTTCCCGGGTTTGAAAGGAAGCAGCTCCTCTCCCTCCCTCCCTGCCAGCCAGGGAGGAGGGAGGCTCCAACTGTGTTGCTTGGCTGCCTGGCCCGCCCCCCTCCGGCCTCCTCTCACCAGCCTCAGCCCCTGGGAACCCCTCCCCACCGGGACTGGCAGGAGCCTCGGGCCCTTCCATCGCCATCCTCCTCGTGGCCGCCGAACTGAGCCTCTCTGCCTAGGGCCTCCCCTCTGCCTATCGCCGCCGCTCCCACTAGGCCATACTGCGGCTGCACCGCTGAAGGACCCGGATAAGATGGGCAGCCTGGCGCAGCCTATGAATTGCTGAGGTGCCTTGAGAGGAGAGCGAGGGCAACCATAGAGAAAGCAGTTCAGAGAGAGGAGGAGGAGGTGGAGGCACAGGCATGTGTTTCAAGGGCTAACTGTAGAGGGGGAAAGTGGAGGAAGGACCGCAAGCGCTTCTCCCACAGATTTGTAGTGGTAGACTAGCATAGATGGTCTGATCTGCGGGTTTACTTCGGGCACTATTCCCCCCCCCCCTCTTCCTCCCGCCCCACCTGATGGAACTGAGAGCTGCAGATGGAGCATGAGAGAAAAGATACAGAACTGCAGCAGCATCTTCGTAGCTTGGACTTTGTTTTGCGTGAAATGTTGTTGCTGCTTGTAGTTATTTAATTGCAGTGTTTTCATCAGCTGGTGTCTTGAGCAGCAACCTCTGGAAACGAAGGGCTAAAAACCGGCGCTGCTCTCCCAAATTATCTGGTCCCTTTTAACTTTGTATTTCAGCTGGTTGGCTAAAATCCCTTATTTTGGCTGCTGATTTTCAAGGCTGCTGGTCCCTTATTTACAAATCTGTAAGTTGACAGCTATGACAATAAGCCATTGTTTGTTTTTTAACTATGGTTCAAAGTGATGTGCGAGAACAGAAAAAGGCTCTTGAAGGTGGTGTTGAAAGAAAGAGATTGTTGCAGGGGCTGAAATCCACTGTCATGCATAATCTCACCACGGAACCAGTTTCTCCATACATATTTTTTTATGTTGTGAACCACCCCAACATCTACGGATTTATTTATTTAATAAATAAAAATAAAAATAGTACATCTGAGATTTAAAAAACAGGCTTTTATAATTTTCATTTCAGGGAGAAAGCCATGGTTGTAAAATGTAACTGGGGGTTACAGATTGCCTTTCTACAGTCCGCAGAGCATGGTTTGAAACTCCCATTGTCCTAGGCGCATTTTGTGACAGGGAATTTCATTAGTGTGAGCAGTTTCTGGGCTCTGGGCGCGGTACTGCGCCTAAGATTTCAGATTAAAGCTGCAGAGTGGAAGAAAAAGAGGAGCTTTTTCTACCTCCCCACTTCCAGCTACTCTCTGAAGACTGGAGAAGAGACCCTCTTAAGAATATTAGGGGGGTGGGCAGGGGAAGGACTAGACCATGTGAAAAATGAACACAATGTTTTATCCTTCATTCATTCATTTTCAGCTGTATATTCTTGTTATAAAAAAGCACGCCTAGACATTCCATTGTGACTCCCATAACCTAGATTTAAGGTGCCATTGAGCTGCTAGCTTTCCTGTCTCAATGCAGAGTGTTCTAAGCACAATAATGATGTTCTAGGTATATTAGTGAGCATGCAAATATGGAAGTGGGGGAGAGTTTTTGGATAGGACCAGTTTTTGGAGACTGGTTATATGTTCTGAATCAGAGAACTTAAAGCCTTGTTAAAAGCAGCAGCACAGCACTCTAACCGGAGGGGTTGTGTTTTCATACAAATGAGATAAGTTTATTTTCTGAGTTGTGCCATTTGTTCTGACAGGCAGGGTGGCTGTAAAAGCTGGAAACGGAGCGGCAGGGGGGCCAGCTCCGTGCACAGTGAGAATCCGAGAAGAGAAGAGACTGAGCTGCACGAGATCTTGGACCCGACCCAAGTGCCTGCCTCAACCGTCTGTTGCAGCAGCTTTGGAAAGCAGGGGAAAAGAAACAGCCGGCTGTAATACTGTGGAACAAATGCATTCAGCTGAGAAGCACCTGGCCACCTTACAAGCATGCCCTACCCGTGCCTTGAAAGCGATGCTCAGTCCGCAGGGGGCCCATAGGGAACACCAGCCCACAAAGTCAGCATCTGATCCCGAGCAAGTGTCTTCCAAGCACTGGGGTCTAGAAGACACCGTAACTATTCATTTCTCCAGCTCAGTAGGACAGGTTCCTCGTGTGTAGCCCAGCCGGTATAGTTTGTCAAGTCCGAGACCAACTTTCTTATCTTTCCCACTATTCCTCCCAAGCCCTTGTTTGCTCCATGAACACCACCAGAAGCATAATTCATCCGGCCCTTGCTTCCTTCTCCTCTCTTTTGACCCTCAATTCCAGTCGGTTGCTTCTTCCTTTAAGGTAAAGGTAAAGGGACCCCTGACCATTAGGTCCAGTCGTGGCCGACTCTGGGGTTGCGGCGCTCATCTCGCTTTATTGGCTGAGGGAGCCGGCGTACAGCTTCCGGGTCATGTGGCCAGCATGACTAAGCCGCTTCTGGTGAACCAGAGCAGCGCATGGAAATGCCGTTTACCTTCCCGCCGGAGTGGTACCTATTTATCTACTTGCACTCTGAAGTGCTTTCGAACTGCTAGGTTGGCAGGAGCAGGGACCGAGCAATGTAAGCTAACCCCGTCGCGGGGATTTGAACCACCGACCTTCTGATCGGCAAGTCCTAGGCTCTGTGGTTTAACCCACAGCGCCACCCGCATCCCGCTGTTAGTAGAGATGCTCCCAAATTTCAAAACCATATTATTCCTCTTTCTAAACCTGGCATCGTCCAGATGTTTTGGATCTCAGCTCCACCATTCCTGATAGCTTATGTGGACACTGACCAGAGATGGAGTCCCAAACAGCTGAAAGGAACCAGGTTGTGTTTTAAAGCATAGAGACAAGATGGAGGGATTGCCACATTTTTAGAAAATGGAAGAGGAGTTGAATTCAGATTGAAATGGCGGCGCAGGGTAGAGGGTGATTTAACCATTTTCCCATGGCAGTTGAAATGTCCCCTATTGTGTGTGGGGGGGGGGGGGGACACATACAAGTACTTTACGCACAAGAGTTTTCCATAGCAATAAAGGGGGGGGGTGAAGCAAATCCTAAATAAACTCCTAAGTGCTATTTTGAAAGGCTGATAAATGGTGCTTTTAATTAGTCCATTCTATGTCACTTGGTATTTGGAGGGTAGACCCAGGGGAAGCGGCTGCGAATCCCTGGGAAAATCAATCTTAATTCAAGGCAGTCATAAAAACACAACTCCTCTTGGAAGGGACAGCATGGAGTCTGCTGGGTGCAAGCTGCCCAGCCTGACCTCTGACCCCATCAAGCAAGTGGGTGGAGGAGACGGTGAGAAACAGCTGCTTCTCCTTCCCCCCCACCCCACCCCACACTTTCTGTTTTTCTTTCCTCACTTTCCAGAGACCTGCAACAGGGAAAGAGACAATGCACAGAGTTTCAGCAACTTCAGGAAGAAATACAATAGCACGCAGGCAAGGAGTGTAGAGACAGGGTTTGAGACAATGGAAAACAAAAGGCTATTGCCTGATTGGTTAACTTAAGGATGTGCAGTGCTTTTTTAAAAATCACTTTTAATTCTATTTAAATAATCAACACTCCAGGGCAGGTACCTAAACCAAACAGAGTAAGAAACCACTTTTATCCTCACACTCCTATGGGGAGCCACACATCTAAGATGGGCCAAAGAAGGCCTGCCAGAGTCCCCCAGCAGCAAGCGAATGAAGTTGTTGTTGTTTTGTCGTTTAGTCGTGTCCGACTTTTCGTGACCCCATGGACCAGAGCACGCCAGGCACTCCTGTCTTCCACTGCCTCCCGCAGTTTGGTCAAACTCATGCTGGTAGCTTCGAGAACACTGTCCAACCATCTCGTCCTCTGTCGTCCCCTTCTCCTTGTGCCCTCCATTTTTCCCAACATCAGGGTCTTTTCCAGGGAGTCTTCTCTTCTCATGAGGTGGCCAAAGTATTGGAGCCTCAGCTTCACAATCTGTCCTTCCAGTGAGCACTAAGGGCTGATTTCCTTCAGAATGGATAGGTTTGATCTTCTTGCAGTCCATGGGACTCTCAAGAGTCTCCTCCAGCACCATAATTCAAAAGCATCAATTCTTCGGTGATCAGCCTTCTTTATGGTCCAGCTCTCACTTCCATACATCACTACTGGGAAAACCATAGCTTTAACTATACGGACCTTTGTTGGCAAGGTGATGTCTCTGCTTTTTAAGATGCTGTCTAGGTTTGTCATTGCTTTTCTAGCGAATGAAGTAGAGGATTCTTGTCCCAAGTGCCCTAAGCCAAGTAACCCCAAAGACCATTATGGAGAAACCTTCTTTGAGTGATGCCTGGGCTTACTCGCCAACATCCATAGCTTAATCGTACCCCATAACCTGCCCTGGCCTTGCCATTTATGCACTGTCAAAAAAAGAGAGTGCCAGTTTGCATGAAATATGCATAGGGACATTTAGGAAGAATCTTTTAAATCAACAATTTTATCATCTTCTCTGCTATATATAGGCTCTATCCTAGGCATAGGCAAACTCGGCCCTCCAGATGTTTTGGAACTACAATTCCCATCATCCCTGTTAGCTAGGGATCATGGGAGTTGTAGTCCCAAAACATCTGGAGGGCCGAGTTTGCCTAGGCCTGCTCTATCCGTTATGTTCAAACTTGATTTGACGAGCAACTCCCTGAGCCAGAAGAACCCAAAGGTGGCCATCAGTAGAGCTGCTTTAAGCACCAAAATGCTGAACGAGACAATACCTGCTTGAAACACCTTAGCCTAGTCATGAAGAGATCAGGATAAATGTGACACAGTACCATCTCTCCTAAAAGCTCTCCTAGGGTTGCTACCCATCCCTAGAAAAATGTTATTGTGCTTTTGGAGTGTCCATTGTCCTGTCTGAAGTCCAAACGGGATGCCTTTTTTCACATATTTGAGCTTCTCCTCCTCTTCCTCAAAACGGCGCGGGCAGAGGGTGGGTCCGGTGGGAGGAAGAGAACAAGAGCCTGAATAGGAGAGTCAAGAGTGAGAGTTATTGTGGGACACAGACAGAGGGTTTTGCTCGGGCAAGGGGGTGGCAGGTGGGTTGAAGAGCGAGAGAAGGGGTTTGCAGGTGTCTGGTACAGTGGGGTGGGGAGTTTTGGCATGGGCAGAAGGGTCAGGGTGCGTCAGACTCCGAGAGAGGGAGTTTGAGCAATCCTGGTGGGGAGAACAGGGGGGAAAAGGGGTGGTTGGGTCGGAGACAGAGACTCGGAGTCAGAGAGCGAGAGAGAGGGTCCCCCCTGCCTTACAGTTGCAATTCATAGCGCTTTGTGTGGCATAGCATGGAATTTATTATGGTCAGAGACCAGCTTGAGAAACACAAATGGAACTACAATCTCAATAATAATAATAATAATAATAATAATAATAATAATAATAATAATAATTTATTATTTGTACCCCGCCCATCTGGCTGGGTTTCCCCAGCCACTCTGGGCGGCTTCCAACAAAGATGAAAAATACACTAAAATGTCACATATTAAAAACTTCCCTGAACAGGGCTGCCTTCAGATGTCTTCTGAACGTCAGGTAGTTGTTTATCGCTTTGACATCTGATGGGAGGGCGTTCCACAGGGCGGGCACCACTACCGAGAAGGCCCTTTGCCTGGTTCCCTGTAACTTGGCCTCTCGCAGTGAGGGAACCGCCAGAAGGCCCTCGGAGCTGGACCTCAGTGTCCGGGCAGAACGATGGGGGTGGAGACGCTCCTTCAGGTATACTGGACCGAGGCCGTTTAGCAAAACAAACATTTAAAACAATATACAGCAATGTAATTTAAATTTAAAAGTGTGATAGGCATATAAACACATAAAAACTTTAAAACAGACTACCTTAGAGAAATGACCCCAAGGCGCCCATGGATCCGGGTTTTGGAGTTTTCTTAACAAACTAGATTGAATCGGGGGATGATCTGCGCCTACAGATCTGTGTGCAGAATCTGGTGACAATCTGGGTCATCTTGTGGTCTTTGCCTAAAAGGAGATGATCACATTTTTACTTTACTGGGAGGTCAGCAAGCCTCACCAGCAGGGGGTCAATGATTTCTCTACATGCCTCATCGTAAAAGGGACATCTAAAAAATAGATGTGTTTCTTGTGTGTGTTTTTTCCACTGAATAAACCCCTGTAACTGCTGTGTGCCATAGCAGTGGATGGCTTTGAAGTTATTTCTGCACCAGGTTAAGTAATTTTTACCCACCCACCTCCCTCCAACCTGTGTTTTATTTTGCCCGACCAAAGGTGGCAACCTAAAGCTCTCTGAATCCAGCCATCTAACACCTCAGAGGCCTTAAAAACACCACTAGGGCCACCTAGGGACGCGGGTGGCGCTGTGGGTTAAACCACAGAGCCTAGGTCTTGCCAATCAGAAGGTCAGCGGTTCGAATCTCTGCGACGGGGTGAGCTTCCATTGCTCGGTCCCAGCTCCTGCCCACATAGCAGTTCGAAAGCACGCCAGTACAAGTAGATAAATAGGTAGTGCTCCGGCGGGAAGGTAAACAGCATTTCCGTGCGCTGTCCGGTTCACCAGAAGCAGCTTAGTCATGCTGGCCCCATGACCCGGAAGCTGTACGCCGGCTCCCTCGGCCAGTAAAGCGAGATGAGCGCCGCAACCCCAGAGTCGGTCACAACTGGACCTAATGGTCAGGGGTCCCTTTACCTTTACCTAGGGCTACCTTGCCTAGCACCTTGACATAAAATGTCAATGTAGGTCGCACTGCCTGTCCTTGAGCACAAAGACCTACAAGTACCCTAACAAGTGATAAATAGGAACCGCCCAAAAGCTGCTCACAGAATCTAAAGTATCAGAAATGATGCAGGGCCCTAGAGAAGACTTGCCATATGGCTAGATCATGGGTAGGCAAACTAAGGCCCGGGGGCCGGATCCGACCCAATTGCCTTCTCGATCCGGCCCGCAGATGGTCCGGGAATCAGCATGTTTTTACATGAGCAGAATGTGTGCTTTTATTTAAAATGCATCTCTGGGTTATTTGTGAGGCATGGGAATTCGTTCATCCCCCCCCCCAAAAAAAAAAAAAATATAGTCTGGCCCCCCACAAGGTCTGAGGGACAGTGGACCGGCCCCCTGCTGAAAAAGTTTGCTGACCCCTGGGCTAGATGCTGCTACAGATGCAGAGCAACGCGCCTTTGTAGGTTCCAAAAGCACCTCTAGCCTGTCCCTCTCGCAGTAAATCGTTGATAGAGCTGAAGCTGGAAAATGCTCCACCTGGTGATGTGAGGGGGCCCTGGCTATGCCACCATCCATGCTGGAAACATACTGGGGTGCAAGCGGAATACAGTGGTAAAGGTAAAGGTAAAGGGACCCCTGACCATTAGGTCCAGTCATGACCAACTCTGGGGTTGCAGCACTCATCTCGCTTTATTGGCCAAGGGAGCCGGCGTACAGCTTCCGTGTCATGTGGCCAGCATGACTGAGCTGCTTCTGGCGAACCAGAGCAGCGCATGGAAATGCCGTTTAACTTCCCGCCGGAGCGGTACCTATTTATCTACTTGCACTTTGATGTGCTTTCAAACTGCTAGGTTGGCAAGAGAATATAGTGGTACCTCGGGTTAAGTACTTAATTCATTCCGGAGGTCCATACTTAACCTGAAACTGTTCTTAACCTGAAGCACCACTTTAGCTAATGGGGCCTCCTGATGCTGCTGCGCCGCCGGAGCACGATTTCTGTTCTCAACCTGAAGCAAAGTTCTTAAACTGAAGCACTATTTCTGGGTTCGCAAAGTCTGTAACCTGAAGCGTATGTGACCTGAGGTACCACTGTACTGAATTGCAAGCACCGCAAAATACATTCTGAACAAATCGCACAACCCTGGAGGACTTAGAAGTAAGGGAATTAATAAGGGCAGGGGCCTAATTACTCCACGAGAAATGCATTGCGCAATTAGAAAATTCCTCGGCACACAGGTGAACTGTGACTAAAACGGGGGTGGGAATCCTAGGAAAGTTAGGTCTCTAATCACCCCTTCCCTGTTCTGGAGGGCAGGCCTGGGGACACCACCTGCCAGCTAAATCAGAAGGAGGCTGCAGCTCAACTTCAAACAGTATCTCATCCCTTCGGAACAATACCCCATTGTAGTTCTCCAAAAATCCCACCCAGACCTGAAAATCAGCTTTCGGGCCCACAGTGACCTAGAGATGGTGATGCTGGGCCCATGCAGCCCTCATTGCATTGCACAAATGCTCGCCCTGAAACCGCCAGTCTAAAGGAGAAGATAACAAACCAGCTTCTCTAGTCCCTTTAGACTCAGACATAAGGAAACACTCTTAACCAGGTCCTCAGATCGCACAGCTTATCCCTAGGCAGCATACAACACTGATAAATAATAATAATAATAATTTATTATTTATACCTTGCCCATCTGGCTGGCTTCCCCAGCCACTCTGGGCGGCTTCCAAAAAAATATTAAAATACTATAATACATCAACATTAAAAGCTTCCCTAAACAGGGCTGCCTTCAGAAGTCTGGTAGTTGTTGAATAATAATAATGATAAGTCTGTGTCCTCAAAATGCCAAACAGGTAAACCGGAGGAATTTCCACCATCTATGGGCAGGGAAACACCAAGTTCCTTTGAAAGACCAGAGAATTATTTTGTCAGGACACAAATGTACTTGGATAGCATTATGAATGGATTCACCACTGCAGTAAGACACTTGATGAATTAGATAAAAGCACTCCTTTCTTTCTTTCTTTCTTTCTTTCTTTCTTTCTTCTTCCTTCCTTCCTTCCAATGTTCAATGGAGAAACGCTGAACATGTGTCTGATTTCCTCATGTAATTTAACCTTCACAACATTTTTCAACTACCCACCTGTGACTGAGCTCAAGGTGATATAACCGTCAGCCTGATCACCTAGTGCGCAGCATGGCTCATAGATTACCTCCGCAATACAGTAAGGGCATATCCCCAAGTCAGAGCTAGATTGAGTACAGTACTGTGTGTATTTGGAAGTTCTTGTCAGAGTAAAGTCAAGCCAGACCAGCAAATGCCCTGAATGATGTTGAAAAATAGCCAGAGGTTTGATGAGTTATGGAGCCCAGCACACCAGTAAAATTCTGCCTACTGAGGTTACGAAATCTGAAAGCCCAGTTATGATCAGCCTGTTTCCATTTGACTCTCTCTTGTTCTGAATAAGCACACATGTTCTTGTTTAGTCATGTCCGACTCTTCGTGACCCCATGAACCAGAGCACACCAGGCACTCCTGTCTTCCACTGCCTCCCGCAGTTTGGTCAAACTCATGCTGGTAGCTTCGAGAACACTGTCCAACCATCTCGTCCTCTGTCATCCCCTTCTCCTTGTGCCCTCCATCTTTCCCAACAACAGGGTCTTTTCCAGGGCGTCTTCTCTTCTCATGAGGTGGCCAAAGTATTGGAGCCTCAGCTTCACGATCTGTCCTTCCAGAGAGTACTCAGGGCTGATTTCCTTCAGAATGGATAGGTTTGATCTTCCTGCAGTCCATGGGATTCTCAAGAGTCTCCTCCAGCACCATAATTCAAAAGCATCAATTCTTCAGCGATCAGCCTTCTTTATGGTCCAGCTCTCACTTCCATACATCACTACTGGGAAAACCATAGCTTTAACTATACAGACCTTTGTTGGCAAGGTGATGTCTCTGCTTTTTAAGATGCTGTCTAGGTTTGTCATTGCTTTTCTCCCAAGAAGCAGGCGTCTTTTAATTTCGTGGCTGCTGTCACCATCTGCAGTGATCATGGAGCCTAAGAAAGTAAAATCTCTCACTGCCTCCATTTCTTCCCCTTCTATTTGCCAGGAGGTGATGGGACCAGTGGCCATCGTTTTTTTGATGTTGAGCTTCAGACCATATTTTGCACTCTCCTCTTTCCCCCCTTCATGGATCACTGCCTTGCCATGGCGAAAGATGAACAGGTCATAGTGGAGAGTTTTGACCAAACGTGATCCACCTGCAGCAGGAACCAGCAAGCCACTCCAGTATCCCTGCCAAGAAAACTCCATGGACAAAGACAACAGGCATATAAGCACACATAGGATTGCACCATTTATGTCATCGCCCAGATAGTGTCATTACAGTGTATTGCTTCGGCCACCAAAACGTCTTGGGGCATTTCTTGGGGACAGGCAGTAGAACCACCGCCACACACAAAAGCCCCGAGTTTGTGATGTGAAGTCATTCCTTCTGTGCTCAAGACCAACTGATGCCCAGATCTCAGACCAGTTGGACTGGCCTATCATGATAGGACTGTATTCTTTTTCTAGGGACGATCCCTTTTCTCATTTCCCCACCTAACTCTCTGCCTCCTCATCTGATCATTGGAATTCTATCTAAGTCCTTGTTAAAATCCTCAGTTATAAAAGAAATCAATAAATGTTTATATGCTGTTAAGACAGTAAGATGGTATGGGAGTGATTTAATACAATATGCCAAGCTGTAGAAAAGGGCAGGTTAGGATTTCCCAATCTGATAGTTTGGGGGAAATTGCAGGGAATGATTTGTTGGGTCTAAGGCATTGCAGCAAAGAGACACGACAGCGGCTTTCAGAGATTCCAGGAACACAGGCAGGCAGGAGGGGGGTCTGTGGGTGCTGGCCCCACCCTCAATGTTCCCTGCCCCCAGTGGCTCCACCCCCAGACCTTTGACTGTTGGGTGGAAGACATGCAGTGTGCATGCACACGAAAGCTCATACCAATAACAAACTTAGTTGGTCTCTAAGGTGCTACTGGAAGGAATTTTTTTTTGTTTGTTTTGACTACTAATCAATTTGATTCCCTCCCCCTCTTTCTTTTTTCCTTTCTCCTCCTGTGAAGAGGCTGCATTTTAATGTTTTAATGTTGTATTTTCATCTTGTCTTTTAAGTTGTATTTTAATCAACTTGTTTTTATTATTGGTTATTAGCCGCCCGGAGCCCAGTCTTGGCTGGGGAGGGTGGGGTATAAATAAAAGTTACTATTATTATTATTATTATTATTATTATTATTATTACGGCAGACCAACACGGCTACCTACCTGTAAGTTGAAAGCATGTAAGCTACTCTGCATAACTGGAGCCCCCTTTTAAGTGCATCCGGCACTTACAGGCCAAATCAGATGTGTGGGCAGGGCTACGCACCTGTCAATCACATCAGTTCACAATCATATCCTATTAAGGGGCTTTGAAGTCCCAAAGCTGGGACTTCAAAGCACCTTGCAAGCTGCTGCTAAAAGGGAGGATTTTCCCCCTCTTCAGGGGGGCTTCCATGGAATCCCCTGCTAAAGAGCCCCTCCTCTTTAGTAGGGGCTTCCATGGAATCCCCTGCTAAAACAATGGGGAGAGCTCTGAGGGCCAGACAGAGGCCTTGAGGGCCACATTTGGCTCCCAGACCTGAGTTTCCCCATGCCTGTAACGAATCATTATCAGCTTTCAGGTGTTTCTTTGTATTTTGTATATGTTTGCTGCAGTTTTAGCTTAACAAAACTTCAGCATAATTGAAAATTGTCTTCTTTCTTCCTATTGCTGAAAGCACTGCAATGGGCTCCAGATATTCCCTTTACAGGGGAGCCTTTTAGAGGATCTTCTGATCCATTTTATAGAACACACCTCTAAAAGTTCCTTCCACCCTGACAAGCGGAGCTGCTTTTTGACAAGACTGAAAACGAAACTAAAAAAGGACTTTCAGCTGCGCTCCGCAAAGCCTCCCTCCCTTCTCCTTCCCTGCTCGGGACAACTTTGGTGGGTTTTCGAGCTGAGTGCAGCAGCGCCAGGGCTGGCACGGCCGCCTTTATCATGCAAATAACAAGAGTAAATGGGCAAATTCTCCAGTGAGCACTTGACTGAAATGCGGAGCTTCTGGCAGTGGGGAGTAGAGAAGGGAGGGGGGGGGACGTTTATTTGTAGGTCTCTGTTCTCATTTAACTAAATGGCAATTAAAAGAGGCACCAGGGAGCTTCTCTTGTCTCCAGCAGTCTCTGTTGCCAACTGCCAGGAATGGTACGAAATGAGAAAAAAGGAAAAGGAGGATAGTTCCGGGGCCAGAGGCTGGAGGTGTAGGGGAAGATGATGAAGTCTTCTGTTGCAATATCCCCTTCATTACCTTGTAAACCGAGCCCTACACAAGTAGGGATGATGCTAAGCGGGATCTTGGAGGAGGTAGGTACGTGCCAAAGAGTGATCCCATTCCCGGAGACTGTTCGCTGCAGAGAGACCCAGTTTGGGTGTCCTTCATTTGCAATCAGATACGACGCAGAGGCACGCTTGCCACCCGAGTGGACAGCTGATTCAGCAGGATCTGGGCGGCTGCTGCAACTGGCTGGCAGCTCCTTTTGAATCAGCAGAGCAGGGACTCGGACAAAAGAGGGATCTCGAAGAAATTCGTTCCAGAGATTAGGGCTGGCTGAGCATCAAATGCTTCTGCCAGAGGCAGGTTGTTCTTTTTCACAGCACAGCCCAGGAGTGGGATGGAGACTGGACACAATCGAGATCAGGGATGGCCAATTCGGTGCCATCCCAGTGTTGTTGGACTCCAAATCCCATCAACCCCAGCCAGCATGGGCAATGGTTGGAGACTAACAGCATCTTGGAGGGCATCACGTTGGCGAACCCTGATCCAGAACCATCTCACTTAGGGACAGCATCTCCAAATACCAACCTACGTTCCTATTGTATTAATTTATTATCCACTCTTCAGCCTAAGATCCCAGGGTGGGTTACTTATGACAATTTAAAATGCAACGTTAAGGGCAGTTTGGGTGCCAAGCAGGAATCTGCAATCAAAGTGAACTGCATTATGCCACAAGAGAAGGGAACAAACGCTCTGCTCCCGAAGACATTTCCTTTTTCCTACATGGGTGTTTTTACCCAAACCTATTCTACTGCATTAGGGACGTGGGTGGCACTGTGGGTTAAACCCAGAGCCTAGGACTTGCCGATCAGAAGATCGGCGGTTCGAATCCCCGCGACGGGGTGAGCTCCCGTTGCTCGGTCCCTGCTCCTGCCAACCTACAGTTTGAAAGCACATCAAAGTGCAAGTAGATAAATAGGTACCGCTCCGGCGGGAAGGTAAATGGCGTTTCCGTGTGCTGTTCTGGTTCGCCAGAAGCGGCTTAGTCATGCTGGTCACATGACGCGGAAGCTGTATGCCGGCTCCCTCGGCCAGTAAAACGAGATGAGCGCCGCAACCCCACAGTCGGTCACGACTGGACCTAATGGTCAGGGGTCCCTTTACCTTTACCTTTATTTTAATCAAAGAAATGATGGAGGGTAGGCAGTTTTAGCAACTGCCAACAGGACCTTCTGATTTCTGCAACTTCTCTCAGAAATATTTGCAGGGGGGGGGTATTCTGGCTACTGGTTCAGGTACCCTCTTCATCCCATGAAGCACTTTCTGGGCCCTGACTTCTTGCAATTTAGGAACACACTGGGACTGAAAGGAGGGGGTCACACACCACATGGGCTAGAGAGAAAGTATGGGTGTTTGATGCTGTGGATTGTTTGCACCCAGAAAGAAAGCGCAAGGTGTGCCCTCTTCGAAACAGTTCTAGTCAAGTACTGTGACTACAGCTGCCACTAAAATCTACCACCGGAGATCACTATATATGAAGCTCTGCTTGCTGGTCTTGCATCTGTTATCCTGAACTCAGGTGCAACATGGATGCTGCACAGATCACCGGTACTGAGGAAACAGCAAGCTCCCCCTTCTTTGCAACATGACAGTTTATCCTTCCCTTGCATTTGGGAGAATCTGGTAATGCAAGTACTCAAATAACTCATGTCTGCGGTCATTTACCCCCTGCCAGCACAAAGCGGCTGTGCATCTCTTTCTCACAGTCACAAATGCCAACAGAATTGCAACAACTCTACTTTGCCCACCAGTGCCAGAAAGCGCCAATGCCATTTTATGGGCCGGCTGCCTTTGCCAAATATCCGGACTGGATGTTGGTTGTCAGGCAGAGTTCACCTTGATTACACACAGGACTCACTTCTGGAGTCAAACAGGAAGAACCAAGCTTCCTTAAAACCCCCTCAGTACTTTGACATACATCTTCCTTCGCTCTTGCAAAACACCCTGAAGCTATTCTGTCACATCACTGTGCCAAAATTCACATGCCAAACACAAGCCAAGATGGAAGCGTAGCATATAGAGAGACACGACACCATGTGGAATCACAGAAAGTTAATGTGGTGGCCCTCATTTGTGTTGTCTGAATCTTGACTATGGAATTCAGGCTCCATACAGGTGTCAGTAACTTAAGAAGGGAATATACAGCTCGGAGAAATTCCCCTGCATGCGAAGACAGGCTCTGGTGGACTGAGCAGATGAGACCAAAGGTGGTTTCTGTTCAGATATCAAAATGATGAACTTTTCACACAAGAAAGGAGGTCTTTTGTGGGCTATTTTTTAAAATTACAGTGGTCAAATGAAATTGCGGGCAGGATTCGAGATAAACTCAGTGGAAGAAAAACGATAAAATAATTGTAATGGAGAAACTTTGTGTAATAGATAAAGCTACAATGCAGTAGAATAAAAGGTAAAGGGAGCCCTGGGGATTCGAACCGCCGACCTTCTGATCGGCAAGCACTAGGCTCTGTGGTTTAGACCACAGCGCCACCCGCGTCCCTTGATGAAAATAGAGATGTCCTATTCAGTAACAGCAACAACAGTTTTACAATTCATACCCTGCCCATCTGACTGGATTGCCCCAGCCACTCTGGGCGGCTTCCAACATATATAGAAACATAATAAAACATTAAACATTAAAAAAAACTTCCCTATACAGGGCTTCCTTCAGATGGATCAGGACTTGGATAACTCCATATGCTCCAACATTTCTCCAGTGAAAATAGGGACAGCCTAAGGAAAAGTGGGACATTCCGGGATCAAATCAGAAACTGGGATGGCTTCTGTAAATCCGGGACTGTCCCTGGAAAACAGGAAGGGTCTGTAACTGCCTGCATTAACTGCTGGCCTGGACAAATTATTCACGCCCAGCTGATGTTTCCCATGCTGCCCTGTCACCCACTCTTTTACTGAATGGGATTTTAAGAATTAAAGTCTAGCTCAGTCAGTTATCCTCACTGCATTTTGACCTCAGATGGCCATTTGTACTGGAGAGGGGACAACCTGGTTGCGTATTAAAAAGGAAGGAGACCATGGCAATGTGACAATCCATAAGTCCTTCCTCCTCCTTAATTGCTAAGCAAGGTGGCATGGGGTCTTCTCATCTGTATAGTCCACCTTGCTGCCTTAAGTGTGAGGTCAGTTAGAGCACTTGGTGCCAGGGGTGTACCTAGGGGTTAGTAGGTTGGCACCTGCCAAGGGCATATCTTTGGGGTGTGAAATATACTCAGAGTCGCAAAGTGATTTCATCCTCTTTATTCAGCTCATAGTGGTGAGGAGGAATGAATGAAAGTCCCCTCAAAGTATCTGCCTTATATACATTATTTACACAGTGGGCTGCACATGATTGGCTAATTCCGGAATTCTACTGTAAGCCAATCAGGTTGTGGATTCACTTCTATCTGGAGCATGATTGGGTGGTTCCTGCCAACCAATCATACTGCTGCTTTGTTCTAGGACCACTCAGACTGCTGCATTCTGAATCCTATTGTTCTAGGACCAATCAGACAGCTGCCTTTTGGATCCTATTGTTCTAGGACCAATCAGACTGCTGCAGTTTGGATCATATTCAACTCAGTACATAACAGGTATATGTGCAAAAGTAGTGCCTCTCCATTCTGGCTCTGTCACAGCAGCCTTGTGGGGCCCCCTCCCCAGTCAGCAGGAAGTGCTTTCAGCTCCTTGCCAAGGGGACCATGGAGCACTGATTCAAGGGCCCTTGCCAAGGGCACAAGGGAGCTGTTATGTACTAAGCTTGGATCCTAGAACAACAGGCAAGTAGGATCCTAGAATGCAACAACTGATTGGCTTGAAGGAAAAGACCAATCAGGCTCCAGGAGGAAATTAATCAGCCTATTAGGCTGATAGGATCGTAGAATGCAACAACTGATTGGCCTGCAGGAAAAGACCAATCAGGATCCAGGAGGGAAGCAGAATCAGCCAATCAGATGGGACTCATTGTGTAAATAATGTATATAAAAGTCTGAGGTTTGGGGGGCAATTCAATCACTGTTTTACAAGCTGCAATGAAGAGCATGAAATCACTACAGGACTCTGAGTACATTTCAGGAGCCTAGGTATGCCTTTGCTTAGTGCCTCCCCTGAACAACACGCCTGGCACAGGCGGGTGCCATGCCCCATCATTTCCAATAGCAGGCCTGATCTTGGTTGACATTAGAAGATAGTCCCCATGCCCCATCTCCAACCCTGCTTTTTAGCCTCTGTCTCCCGTGAAAAATCCAGTTTGCACAGGGATGGATTTAGGTTTGATGAGGCCCTAAGCTACTGAAGGTAATGGGACCCTTTATATGTCCAGCTATCCTTTGTCAACAACCAATTGTCACCGTTTTTTGTGTTGAATATTTGCTATATGGTGATTTGTGGACCTCATAGGTATCTAAAGCCATTTGTTGCCATGCAACCAGTCCATGCAGAATGTAGGCACCCTATATATAGAAACGAAGAAACCAGTGATATTTTAGGGAGCAGGCTAGCAGGCAGGGCACATGACTTACATCATAGGAGTCTACACAACACAAAACACTGTTGCTGTATGTGTTGTTGTTGTTTTTTAGTCGTGTCCAACTCTTCATGACCCCATGGACCAGAGCACGCCAGGCACTCCTGTCTTCCACTGCCTCCCACAGTTTGGTCAAACTCATGTTCGTAGCTTCGAGAACACTGCCCAACCATCTCACCCTCTGTCGTCCCCTTCTCCTTGTGCCCTCCATCTTTCCCAACATCAGAGTTTTTTCCAGAGATTCTTCTCTTCTCATGAGGTGGCCAAAGTATTGGAGCCTCAGCTTCACGATCTGTCCTTCCAGTGAGCACTCAGGACTGATTTCCTTCAGAATGGAGAGGTTTGATCTTCCTGCAGTCCATGGGACTCTCAAGAGTCTCCTCCAGCACCATAATTCAAAAGCATCAATTCTTTGGCGATCAGCTTTCTTTATGGTCCAGCTCTCACTTCCATACATCACTACTGGGAAAACCATAGCTTTAACTATATAGACCTTTGTCGGCAAGGTGATGTCTTCTTTTTAAGATGCTGTCTAGGTTTTCTCATCGCTTTTCTCCCAAGAAGCAGGCATCTTTTAATTTTGTGACTGCTGTCACCATCTGCAGTGATCATGGAGCTTAAGAAAGTAAATTCTCTCACTGCCTCCATTTCTTCCCCTTCTATTTGCCAGGAGGTGATGGGACCAGTGGCCATGATCTTAGTTTTTTTTTAAATATTTGTTGTGTTTGTTTGGGTAGAAATTGGACAGGAGAGACAAGTCCAGCTCCAACATTGGGCAGAGTGAGGCAGCTACCTCAGATAGAATATGCTGGGGTGGAGTAAGGAGAAGCATCAAATTCAGGTGATTGGTAACATAAACACCTTCCACACACATATTTGGATTATTCGACCTGGTGGCCCAAGTCTAGTGTGAAGAAGGAGAAGCACACTGGACAAAGGATAGCTTGGAAGTAGGCCTGTTATAAGTAGTCAATTAATTGGTTAGGTTAATTTCAAAAGAGCCTTCATAGAAGAAGAAGAAGAAGAAGAAGAAGAAGAAGAAGAAGAAGAAGAAGAAGAGGAGGAGGAGGAGTTTGGATTTGATATCCCGCCTTTCACTCCCTTTAAGGAGTCTCAAAGCGGCTAACATTCTCCTTTCCCTTCCTCCCCCACAACAAACACTCTGTGAGGTAAGTGGGGCTGAGAGACTTCAAAGAAGTGTGACTGGCCCAAGGTCACCCAGCAGCTGCATGTGGAGGAGCGGAGACGCGAACCCGGTTCCCCAGATTACGAGACTACCGCTCTTAACCACTACACCACACTGGCTCTCATAGAAGGTAGCCATCTTTTACGGAATCATTGTAGAAGAGTCATTCCTCCTGTGACACCTGGGTGCATCATCTAAAAGCAACGCATGCTTCCCACCCTCCAGAACTTCCATTTTGATTATATGCAAACCGTCCAATTAATAGAATGAAACTGACATGATTAATCAAAACTCCTTGAACAGGGAGATGGCCTTCATTGCAAGCCTTCTTACACTAGCCCCTGCAAATAGCTCAAGCCCTCCTGAAATCAAGGGAACGATGGTGGAAAAGCTACTCCAAAGAACAATTTCCTGCTGTTGAGCAAAGCCAAAGCAGAACCCTCATCTGCAGGAGCTTCTCCTTCAGAGGAGCAGATCATACTCACAGCGTCTCCACCTCCACCATTCTGAGGTCCAGCGCCGAGGGCCTTCTGGCGGTTCCCTCGCTGCGAGAAGCCAAGTTACAGGGAACCAGGCAGAGGGCCTTCTCGGTAGCGGCACCTGCCCTGTGGAACGCCCTCCCACCAGATGTCAAAGAGAAAAATAACTACCACACTTTTAGAAGACATCTAAAAGCAGCCCTGTTTAGGGAAGCTTTTAATGTTTAATAGGTTATTGTATTTTAGTGTTTTGTTGGAAGCCGTCCAGAGTGGCTGGGGAAACCCAGCCAGATGGGTGGGGTATAAATAATAAATTATTATTATAACAACTGCCATTGTAGCCAACCAAACGCTACTCAATGAATCTACTCTACGTTAACCAGATCCATTCATGTCACAGATCTCCTCTGAGTAGGATCCACACTGGATACAGTTGTGGGCTCCTGAATAAAACAATTTCCATGGAGTACAACCCCAATCTGCGGCAATTTCAAAAGCTGTGGACGTGTTTATCTGGGAAAGAATTCATTTTTCCCAGGCATAAAACATTCTGCTTTGCACCTTGGCTGCTATCTGTGCAACAAGAAATACAGGGGGCAAAGTGGGGAAACTGTTGCACCTTCCAAACAATATTATTGGGCAGCAAAATCCCTGTAGGGCAGGAGCGGTGGAGACTGGAGACGAACACTAGAAGCATTTTGAAATTCAGTCTTACACACAGTATCTCAGTATCCAACGTTTTGGTTCCTGAATCTCACACATTACATTTCAGAATCCAAATATAATTTGAAGAATACATTTATTTATTTTGCCGGGAAGGGGGGGGGGATAAAGGTAAAGGGACCCCAGACCATTAGGTCCAGTTGTGGCCGATTCTGGGGTTGTGGCACTCATCTCGCTTTATTGGCCGAGGGAGTCGGTGTACAGCTTCCGGGTCATGTGGCCAGCATGACTAAGCCGCTTCTGGCGAACCAGAGCAGCGCACGGAAACGCCGTTTACCTTCCCGCCGGAGCGGTACCTATTTATCTACTTGCACTTTGACGTGCTTTCGAGCTGCTAGGCTGGCAGGAGCAGGGACCGAGCAATGGGAGCTAATCCCGTCATGGGGATTCAAACTGCCGACCTTCTGATTGGCAAGTCCTAGGCTCTGTGGTTTAACCCACAGCATCACCTGCGTCCCTTGGGGGGGGGATATTTTCCATTAAAAAGGAAATCAGTACCAAATCAGACCTCGTCTACAAGCAGTGAGATATCATGACAGACTAAACAACTTCCTCTTTGAGATACATTGGCCTTTAACTTCACCAAGGAGTGCACTTCAACATTCCGTTTTCGAAGTCTCAAAACACCCGATTTTCACTGCAAATGCAGTTCGGTTTCATAGTTTTCTTAAGCTAATTTGAGGTTTTTGCTGGGTTATAGATTTGGGCTAATGCACTTCTATAAAGCCCAGGGATTCTCTTAAACAACGAAATGTTTGGAGTTCAGTACCCAGGATAGCACATCATGTTTTAACTAATTTTAATGTATTTTTACATGGTTGTAACTGGCAACTTCCCCTCCCTCACAAAAAAATGTTTAAAATGTGGCATTTACATAACCACTCTCCCCTAGTGGGTAACTGATTCCCTTTCCAATACTTAGCCACCAGGGTGGTTATGTAAGTTCTCAGAATATTAAGAAGTAGACAAATTGACAGACGTTAATAAGACAAAAACCAAAAAGTGAAGTAAAAAAAAGAATGGGAGTGCCTAAATGCATACCTTAGAGGTCAAGGTTCGAGGACAGAAATCTGGCTGAGTCTGGAATAACCTTGTGAAGTGAAAGGAAAAGAAAGAGGGATTTACATCTAGATGTTAGGAGAGAGATGATAAGGAAAACAGGAAGACACAATGAGAGATAAAGGAGGTGCTGTGGGATTGGTGGAAGTCAATGTTTGTTTTTCATTTTAGTGTTTATATTGTTAACTTGTAAGATATGGATTTTTGTTTTGTTTTCTGAATGTTGGTTTTTGTGTATTGTTATTCTTGATATTTTTCGTGTTGTGTGGAAAATACTAATAAAATTCATATTAAATTAAAAAAAATAAAATGTGGCATTTATAGTAAGCTTATCGCTTTATGGTGAGCACTGGCTCATTTTATTTTATTTTAAAAAGTCCTGGAATCTTATTCTGAGGGGCAGATTATTGTTATTATTATTATTATTATTATTATTATTATGACTTTTAGCTGGTATATAAATACAGAGGGGGACGCGGGTGGCGCTGTGGATAAAAGCCTCAGCGCCTAGGGCTTGCCAATCGAAAGGTCGCGGTTCAAATCCCCGCGGCGGGGTGCGCTCCCGTCGTTCGGTCCCAGCGCCTGCCAACCTAGCAGTTTGAAAGCTCCCCTGGGTGCAAGTAGATAAATAGGGACCGCTTACTAGCGGGAAGGTAAACGGTGTTTCCGTGTGCGGCTCTGGCTCGCCAGAGCAGCGATGTCACGCTGGCCACGTGACCCGGAAGTGTCTTCGGACAGCGCTGGCCCCCGGCCTCTTTGAGTGAGATGAGCGCACAACCCTAGAGTCTGTCAAGACTGGCCCGTAAGGGCAGGGGTACCTTTACCTTTACTAAATACAGAGGAGCAAAAGGACTGAAATTAAAGAGGTGCTCCCACTGTTTATTAATTGTTCCTTCCTTCCTTCCGCCACCACCCCCTCGCCCCCAATCCGCCACAGTAAACTTGCAGGTGTTGCTGCTTGTCTGCCCCTTGTCATTGGGAGTCAGGCAGAAGGGAAAAAAGCAGAAAGAAGGGCAAAAGGAGAAGCAGAATAGCGAGAGAGATTCAAGAGCTGGCTGGCTGCTGTGCGGCGAGCCTTGTGTGTGGCAGAGATTTGTGTGTGTTTGTGTGGAACAGGCACTGTTTAGATAAACAGATGGCAACAAATGGCATAAAATTATATACCCATAATGTCAGTTCATAACATTTTGTTCGACATACTTGATTTAATCGCCTAGCTGACGATTTTGCTTTTGGGCCCATATGGTGGCAAATGGCAAATGAACACTTTTACACAGTAACTCCAATCTGGTACTTTTTTTCTTTTTTTTTATCACGGAGACTTGGGGAGGAATCCAGGAAAGGAGATGCAGATGGAGGCTAGATGAGCAAAAGCAGTGTGTGGTGTGTGTGTGTGTGTGTGTGTGTGTGTGTGTGTGTTGGGGTGGTGGCACTCCAGTCTGAACTCTGGAGGCAGGGAGAGAGAGAGAGAGAGAGAGAGAGAGAGAGAGAGAGAGAGGAGGAAGGAAGCGCCCAGGACCCCCTTCTGATTAACAAGCAGCAAATTAAATGGATGACCTCTAAAGAAGGGTCTGGCGAGATTTCCTTGAAAAAGGGGGAGAATGGGGAGACAAGCAAAGTCAATTGGCAGGCGGGAAATGACAGAATTTCAGGAGCAAATGGAAGGCAGAGTGCAGCTCAGTGAATGAACTGGACAAAGCAAACTCTCAGCCGGGAAGGGATGGAAGACTGCTAAGGCTCTATGACAAAAAGAGCAGATAATGTGCAAACTCAGTGCCGGATTTACCTATAAGCTAAACAAGCCATAGCTTAGGCTCCTACTCTCTTGGGCCCCCCTAAAAAAAATGTAAAGGAAACAAACCTGTATGTACATTTCCAAAAAATATGCTAAAAAACCAAGACTTGATGCTTTTGAATTATGGTGCTGGAGGAGACTCTTGAGAAGATCAAACCTATCCATTTTTAAGGAAATCAGCCCTTAAAATGAGAAGAGAAGACACCCTGGAAAACACCCTGATGTTGGGAAAGATGGAGGGCACAAGGAGAAGGGGACGACAGAGGAAGAGATGGTTGGACAGTGTTCTCGAAGCTACCAGCATGAGTTTGACTAAACTGCGGGAGGCAGTGGAAGACAGGAGTGCCTGGCGTCCTCTGGTCCATGGGGTCACGAAGAGTCGGACACAACTAAACGACAAAACAACAACAACAGCTGAGATGGGGCTCCTAACAAAGAGCAGTGCTCTTGCAGCTCCCTCAGGTAGGGTGTCATCTGGAGACATGGATTACAGCTGTGGGTATGGAGCAATGGGGTGCTCTCCACTTGTTTTTGGATGCTAATTCCAATGATCTTTGATGAGCTGTGCTGGCTGGAGCTCCTGGGAGTTGGAGTCCAACAATATCCAATGGGTGCCATTTTGGCTGCCCCTGCATAGAGTCTCCAACTAATTACAGTACTGGAGACATACTTTCATGCTGTGCTTTCCTCTGATGGAGATTTATGCTCTCTATTACATACCGTATTTTTTGCTCTATAAGACTCACTTTTTTCCCTCCTAAAAAGTAAGGGGAAATGTGTGTGCGTCTTATGGAGCGAATGTAGGCTGCGCAGCTCTCACAGAAGCCAGAGCAGCAAGAGGGATCGCTGCTTTCGCTGCGAAGCGGTCCTTCTTGTTCTGGCATCTGAGATTCAGAATATTTTATTTCTTGTTTTCCTCCTCCAAAAACTAGGTGCGTCTTATGGTCTGGTGCGTCTTATAGAGCGAAAAATACGGTATTTTGGGGGGGTTGGATCCAACAGTGAGACTTAACAGTAAGGCTTCCGTCAATGGAATGGGGAAGGAAACAATTTTCAGCAATCCCCCACTTCCCCGCTAAAGTCCCCTTCACCCCCTGTGTCAGCTATGGAAGGTCCCCAAATCTCCTGGATCAGTCTTAGTGGGGGAGGGATGTATAACTGAAAATTACTTTCCTTTCGGCCCCATGAATAGATGCCTTACCATTGGACAGAATGCCTTATTTATCAATGTTGGTGCAGCATAAAGTTGTGCTAGAACTGATTCTCAGCCAACTCAGAGCAAAACAAAGCTGCTTCTCCCTTCTCCCGAAGGCAAATTGGGATGGCCTCCGCACACCACAAATGTGTGTTACTTGATCTTCTGCTGTCTTGTCCATGAGTTTGTGCCATTTTGCTCAAGAGAAAAAGAAATCTCTCTCCTTTGCACTGCAAAACTTTATAGCTGCAATGTACTACTTTTCCAAAGCATTGTTGTTGTTTAGTCATTTAGTCGTGTCGGACTCTTCATGACCCCATGGACCAGAGCACGCCAGGCACTCCTGTCTTCCACTGCCTCCCGCAGTTTGGTCAAACTCATGTTAGTAGCTTCGAGAACACTGTCCAACCATCTCGTCTTCTGTCGTCCCCTTTTCCTTGTGCCCTCCATCTTTCCCAACATCAGGGTCTTTTCCAGGGAGTCTTCTCTTCTCATGAGGTGGCCAAAGTATTGGAGCCTCAGCTTCAGGTGAGCACTCAGGGCTGATTTCCTTCAGAATGGATAGGTTTGATCTTCTTGCAGTCCATGGGACTCTCAAGAGTCTCCTCCAGCACCATAATTCAAAAGGGAGTCTTCTCTTCTCATGAAGTGGCCAAAGTATTGGAGCCTCAGCTTCATGATCCAAAGCATTACCCCCAGCTCATTCTCCCCTGGCCTCCTCGCTGGCCCAAGTAGGACCAATTCATCCAGCTAGCCCTGGGGATTATCTAATTGATTTTTGATTTTTATTGTTATTCATGTTTTTATACTGTATTTTATGCTGCTTTTATAATTAAGTGTTTTAAAGTGTTTTAAATTTGTTGTTAGCTGCCCTGAGCCCAGTTTTTGAACTGGGAAGGGTGGGGTATAAATAAAAATTTATTATTATTATTATTATTATTTATTACTGTTCAGGATCAGAGCAAGATATTCCTGGTTGATTGGCATGGGTGTAAATCCTCCAAAAGTATTAAAAAGCATTAAAAATACTTAAGAAACTGAGATTCTGCCTCCACCACCCCCAGCAGAAGTCTCCCCCCCCAACAAAAGTCTGCTCCCCGTAATGTATTGGGGGGGCAGATTTTTACATTTTAAAGAAAATGTCTGTGATCTCCCAAAAAAAGTTCAACGTTTTTTAGGTTCTGCCCACCCCCCAAAAAAATCCTGGCTACGCCCATGGTGGTTGGTGAAGGCTACCAAGGCAAGGCCCCGTTTTCAATTCTGTAGCTTTCTAGTCCATATCCTTCTTTTCTATTTTTGTTTTTCATGAATTCTCTCAGAGCCAAGTTTAAGAGCCACCAATCAGAAACTGTCTGGCCTCCCTTGACTAGATTATCCTTGCACATCTCGACATTTATAACTCTGCCTTTAATGATTTACTCAGCAATTCTTCCTGCTCCAGATGTGAGGCTCATTGAGACCTGTAATTCCCATGATTGCCCTTAACACCTTTTGTAAAAAGACATGAGTTTTGCAGGCTCACCTCCAGCCCTCACTTTGTCAGCTCTTTTTTTAATGATGGATGACGCAGCTTTTCTTAGATCTCCTTTAAAACACACACACCACGTGCTTCCAGAGTTGTTGTTGTTTTAAATAAGGACTATCAGTTCTTGGGAAACTCACTGCAACATATTTGTTTGAAATAATATTTCAATATCCTTCACTCCAATTATTTCAAGTAGAAGGGAGCCTCAAGTAGGGCAGAGGTGCCCAAACTCTTTTCAAAGAGGGCCAGATTTGACGACGTGAACATGTGTGAGGGCCGACCAAAGTTGTTGACCTTTTCTTAGGATTGAAGTTCTTTTTGGATTTTACATCAAAGTTGTTCAGCTTTTTTAACGATTGAGGTTCGTGAGCTTTTTTTAGGATTCAAGTCGTTGAACTTTTGGGGGGATTTCCTCCCGATGTTGCCGACCTTTTTTTAGGTTTGAAGCTGCTGACCTGGTTTTAGAATTTTACCTAAGAAAATAAACTGACGCAGGGGCCGGATTCAACCGAAAGGCGGGCCGGATTAGGCCCCTGGGCCGGACTTTGGACATAGAATCATAGAGTTGGAAGAGACCACAAGGGCCATCGAGTCCAACCCCCTGCCAAGCAGGAAACACCACCAGAGCACTCCTGACATATGGTTGTCAAGCCTCTGCTTAAAGACCTCCAAAGAAGGAGACTCCACCACACTCCTTGGCAGCAAATTCCACTGTCGAACAGCTCTTACTGTCAGGAAGTTCTTCCTAATGTTTAGGTGGAATCTTCTTTCTTGTAGTTTGGATCCATTGCTCCGTGTCCGCTTCTCTGGAGCAGCAGAAAACAACCTTTCTTCCTCCTCTATGTGACATCCTTTTATATATTTGAACATGGAAGTGCAGAAAGGGGAGCAGGACCCTGAGAGACAATGTCTCTTCTCCCAGTTGCTGCCATGCGATTGTGGAATACCTTCTCTTGAGAGATCCATCTCAAGTCAAAGACCTTGGTATCTCTCCCCTCCTAACCATCAGTGGAGATAGTTCTTTGTGGTCAAGGCTAAACAAGAGGCAAGAGGGGCAGCAATATCGTATCTCCTGCCACTCTCTACTTTCTTTCGATTTCATATGTAAGTCTTTAGTTGTTGTTTTAACAATTGGCCCAGATCAACAAGGTATGGGACAGAATACAGTGGAACCTCGGTTTTCGAACATAATCCGTTCCAGAAGACAGTTCGACTTCCGAAATGTTCAAAAACCGAGCTCAAAGGGCAGTCAGCAAAATCCTTTGAAAAAATGGAGAAACTTGTCTTGGAAGCCGTTCGACTTCTGAGGCGCGTTTGAAAACGGAAGCAATTACTTCTGGGGTTTCAGCGTTCGGGTTGCGAATTGTTCGTCGGCGGAGATGTTCGAGAACCGAGGTTCCCCTGTATTTTTAAATGCTTGGCAGACACACCCTCCTCAGACGCAGCATCTTCTCAGTTCTGGCACATGGCGTGTGGGGAGAACCTGTGGCAACTTAGGAGCCCTGTTTTGTGTGTAACTACGACATACAGTGGTACCTCAGGTTAAGTACTTAATTCGTTCCGGAGGTCCGTACTTAACCTGAAACTGTTCTTAACCTGAAGCACCACTTTAGCTAACGGAGCCTCCTGCTGCTGCCTCGCCGCCGGAGCACAATTTCTGTTCTCATCCTGAAGCAAAGTTCTTAACCTGAAGCACTATTTCTGGGTTGCGGAGTCTGTAACCTGAAGCGTATGTAACCTGAAGCGTATGTAACCCGAGGTACCACTGTACGTCTGAACGAGAACAAAGCAACCCAAGCAGGGATCGGCACAGGTGTATAGAAATGTGAGGAAGTGAGTAAAAGCCAAGTTGCCATTACTCTGCCTTTTCCTAGGCCTAAGACCCTCGTAGGAAAACGGCGCACTTTGGTTCCAGCAGCTCTCTGTGACTTGGAACGCAGCCCAGGCTCATTCCCTGTGCAGCCCCAGCCTCCTGTTCTGGTCCCCGTTCCTTCCTGCTGTCAAGCTCTTTCCAGGCAGAGTTTGCTGAAAGAGAGCATCGCCTCCCCTCTCCCTCCCCCTTGCCGCAGGCAGGCGAGCAATATGGTACAGTGAGGTCTCCAGCTTCCCTTTAGCCCCTTCCCCGCTGCTGTCAATGTCATAGGGGCCAGTGTTTAAGCATTTTCACGCTGTATTTGAAATGAGATTATAGACTGGTCCACTCAATTGACTTAATGGATTTTAAGAGAGTAGATCCTATTAATGCGGTTGGTGCCCCAGGGCGTCTCTCCTACTGCAGACAAGATAATCTGCCATGCAAATTAAATCCTGCCTCAAGACGCAGGGTCTGCTTAATGTGATCCATTACACAGTTTACTTGTTTATATCTAATATTGTAACAGGAATAGGCTTCTGAGCAGCAGGACCCAACTGAAGAGAAGAGTAAATTACCAGGAAAATGAGCTTTTAGCGCCTCTCCCTCGCTCTCTCCCTTCTTTTCTCTTTTTCTCCCTCTCTCTTGAAATCAGGCTCTTCGCACACAGGGAGGCAACCAGGGAAAATAAAGGAAACGCAAATGGCTGGGTGGTGATTTCAGCTACCTCCCTGGCTGGTTGGCTGGCTAAGGGCATTAAGAGATAAAAGGTGCTAAACTAGAGGCAGTGAAGACATTAAGTGCCCCAAAGAGGCCCAATTCCTTCTTCAGCCATTCAGGAACAGAATCGTCTCTTAAAGATGGAGAGAAAGAGATTCACCAAGAATGGCTGTCCTATCCTAGATGCACTTGAACTAGCTTCTTCCCACGAGCTACCAATCTGTAGGTTGATGATATTATATCTCATGTTGTTGTCGCTGGGTGTTCTTTGAGCAGTCTCAGTTATCCCCGGAGAACCGTCTTTTGCAGGACTGACACTAAGTTTTGAAATAATTACAGCAGTGCCTCTCTCAAATGAGTACACTTTAATTCACTGCGACTGGATGGTATCCACTCCAGTTTCTACTAGGGCTGAGCGATGTATCGATATATTGCCCAAAACTGGTTTGGAGTCCTTATCGTGATATCGGCTTCATAATTTTTGACCTGGCAATATATTGCGAGTCATGATGTGTGTGTGTGCTATGCAAAAATTCAGTGCTTTTTTCCTGGGGGGACGCATTCCCCTAAACATTTTGTGAATCTAAGTTTGGCCTCATTGAGGGGCAGTATTTCAATATGAGTAGGAAAATGAGAGTACCCCTAAACATTTTTTTTAGGAAAAAAAGCACTGCAAAAATCACAATGTGGGAAGCACTGTGAAGCAGCAAATGCCTCTACATAGCTCCGTCCTTATTTCAGGCATTGTGACATGTATCCTTGCAAGAAGGTGGTATATTATTATTATTATTATTATTATTATTATTATTATTATTAGGGCTTTTTTTCAGCCAGAGCTCAGTTCTGGCACCTCTCAGGTGGGTGCCATTGCCATTATAAGGGTGGTGTTCATGGTGAGTTCTGGCACCTCTTTTTCTAGAAAAATAGCACTTTTGTTATTGTTGTGTTTGTTTGTTTGTGTGTTTGTTTGTTTGTTTGTTTGTTTGTTTTAATTCCACCTGCTGTACCCCCTGCTTCTTTCTTCTTAATGGAACAGCAGAGGCACTGATGTCTTCCTGCTCTCCCCCTGGATTTTTTTATGAGAAAGAGAGAGAGAGTCTCTACAAGGAGTCAACAAACTTTTTCAGCAGGACCCCAGTCCACTGTCCCTCAGACCTTGTGGGGGACCAGACTATATTTTGGAAAAAAAATATGAATGAATTCCTATGCCCCACAAATAACCCCGAGATGCAATTCCCCCCCCCCCATTTCTTTTTATTGAGTTTCACTTAAATAACCAAAAGAAAAAACAAATCAACAATTTCAGAAGAGATATCCAAACACAACACAGAAGTAACATCAGTTTCCGTTACAGTTCTTTGTCTTCTTACTTAAATCTTTATATCTTTAAATATTTAAATCTTTCCTCTACACACCTATTGACCTCCTTCCCTCCCGATTTTGGGCTTCTTAATAAAAATACTTTCTTTTTCCTGCAGCTGTTAATTTCCTCCCTGTTTAACACCTTCCCCTCCCTTCCCTGAGATGCATTTTAAATAAAAGGACACATTCTACTCATGTAAAAACACCAGGCAGGCCCCACAAATAACCCAGAGATGCATTTTAAATAAAAAGGGCACATACTACTCATGTCAAAACACGCTGATTCCTGGACCGCGGGCCGGATTGAGAAGGCGATTGGGCCGGATCCAGCCCCCGGGCCTTAGGTTGCCTACGCATGGTCTATACCACTGCAAGAGACAGTTTCTCTGCGACCTCCTTGCCACCTGCAGTGGAAGATAAGTGGAGAGGGGAGCTGAACTGATTCATTCAGCTCAGGTTTGGGACCTACCAGTGTGTGGAAACTTGAGCTTCGTTTTTTCTTCATAAGATTTAACCAAAAAAAACCACACACACACACAAAACCCATGGCCACCTATGAGGGTGGAAGAAGCAGGAGAAGCCACCCCCCACCCCCCGGCCCTGCACCCCCTTTGATGTTTTAAATTAAAGCATGTACCGTATACTGAGAGCAGGGGAACAGGATTTTGGCATTGAGGTTTTAAAAAACCGATTGAGTTGCAGAAAGGAGAGGAGAATGGAATGGGAATCCTGGCACTGCAGATAGTACAGTGCTCCATACGTTCTTCCCAGAAACAGACATCCATGTTTCCATACCCTCCAGCATTTCTCCATTGAGAATAGGGGTGTCCTGCCACAGCCTCCAAATTTTTTTCTGATGGAAATAGGGGCGTCCTAAGGAAAAGCGGGACATTCCAGGATCAAATCAGAAACCGGGACGGCTTCTGTAAATCAGGGACTGTCCCTGAAAAATAGGGACACTTGGAGGGTCTGGAACTATAACTGAGGATCCAGGCAGGATTGGATCCTAAGTCTACAGACTCGAGGCAATCATGGAAGTTTCATGGCAATTGGAAGGAATATCAGGGTCATCACCTGGAAGGAAGAATGAAGGGTGGCTGCTTGAATCTGGGAAACAGGCAGTGGCGTAGCGTGGGTTGTCAGCACCCGGGGCATGGCAAGTAATTTGCGCCCCCTAGCCCGGGGCAAGGCAAGTAATTTGCGCCCCCCCCCCGCTGCACTGTCCCTCCCCCAGATAGTCCCCCGCTCTCTCTCCGCACCGCACCACACGCCTGGCACCCTCCCCTCCACAGTGGGCGGCGACCCGGCGGCTCAGATCAGATTCGCACAGCCAGCACTGCAGTGAGAGAGAGTGAGTGAGCCAGGTAGGGGCAGAGAGCTGCGAGTGCGAGCACGCCCCCCCCCCCCCGATGTTGCGCCCGGTGCGGCCGGGCCCCCCCTGCACCTCCCACGCTACGCCACTGGAAACAGGGCAGCAAATCAGAAGTCAAAGTTTGGCTCTGAAATAGTACTCTGTTCTAGAACGAGTCCCAAAACAGAACTGTTCTGGTCTGTCTTAGTTCAGGAAGCAGGCTGGCATTAGAATGGGAGACGAAAGATGAAGCGGTAAAATCAGTTATGATTAAATGGGCACAAGATGTAGGTCACAACATTATGATGGAAGATTGGGGAAAATTACGGAAAACTGATTTAAAATTTACAGATTGTTCCCTATCGAAGGAGAATTACATGAAGATGATGTACAGATGATATATAACACCAGTGCAGTTAGGGGAAATGTACAAAACTAGTTGAAATATATGTTGGAAATGTAAAGAAAAGGTGGGGACATTTTATCATATGTGGTGGGATTGTAAGGTAATTAAAAAAAATTGGGAAATGATATATAACAAATTGAAGAAAATGTTCCATTTAACATTTGTTAAAAAACCTGAAGCATTTCTATTAGGGATTGTAGGGAAAGATCTGCCAAAAAAGCTGAAAAACATCTTCATGTATGCGACAATGGCTGTGAGAGTTTTAATAGCACAAGGATGGAAGACTGAAAAAAACTCCAACTAAAGAATCATGGTAAGAAAAATTGATGGACTATGCAGAACTGGCAAAACTGGCATACAAGCTACGGGACAAGGATAACTGTGACTTTAAAGATGAATGGGAACCCTTTACAAAGTATTTGAAGACGCAACAAAGCGAACTGGACTCCTTGGCTGGTTTTGAATAAACATTCACAAACTTTTTATTGATAATTATTACTTAAATAGTTTGAGGGTCTATGCAACTGTGTAACATGCAGAAAACAGCATTTTTAGAGAAATCAAAGACTGGAAGTGAGGGAAGTCGGGGGGGGGTTCTGTGGTGGGAGGGAGGAAAAAAGGGGGGAAATAAGGATGATATGTTTCTGGACAATATGTTTTGTTTTAATTTTGAATAAAAAAGTAATTTAAAAAAAAGCAGGCTGGCAGCCCCCTCTTACGCCAGTATCCCTCTGCACCTTCAGTGGTTAGTGAAAAGGATGTGCTCCTCCTCGTTGCAAACTCTGTGACTCAGCATCAACGTGTTCACACATCAGCCATAAACAGCTGCAGAGGTGTGACATATATTACACTGTTCCAGAAAGTGGACGTGATGTAGATTATTGGAAACACCCAAAGCAATAAATCAATAGCGGGGGAGAATGCACAAAATGCCGTTGCACCGGACACTGACCAGCACGGAAGCGATGCTACAGCTTTGTTCCCATGTACATAAATCAAAAGATTTCAAGGCAAAAGGAGGTTAGTTAATGAAATAACGGCGAACAGGCCAGATCAATCACAGACTTGTGCAATAAAGAGAAAAGAATTAAAGCTAGGGCCGGCCCTACCATTAGGCAGAGGGAAATAGGTGGCAAATGCTCACAGGACAGCAGCAGCCCCTCAGTTCTGGACCCCCAACTATTCTCCTTTGTTGCCACATGACCTCTTCTGTGCTTTCTCATCTGGCCTGCTGTCTCAGGCGTGGTGGGATGCTATCCTGTCACCAGTGTTGCAGCAAGATTTAAGTGCAGTCCAGTTGGCTCCTACACATGAAACCGGGAGGAGATGCCAGCTTGTCCTTTGCCTCAGGCAGCAAAACATCTTGAGCTGCCCCTTATTACAACCACATCAAATTATCCTGCGGATATCTGTTAAGTATTCCAGGGATTGGGCCAGGTAAACACAAGGATATCTATTATCATGAAACTGTGGGTGTTAAGTAGAAGCAACAGTTAAATGACACAAAATTTTTGCAAAGCACTCAAACATGAATCAGGCCCATGAGAAGTGGTCTCTCACATCAAGTGCTTTATGAGAATCACACAAGAGGCATTTAGCAGAGGTCAAGTCTCTTCTTTTTTCTTTTTTAAAGAGTGCTTTCTTTTACTGGAAATCTGGAGATTTTCAGGACTAAGCGACTCGTGGCATTGCGTGCTTTGGTTTAAGATGTGTGGATCTTTTAGCAACCGCAAATAGCAGGTGGGGGTGCGTAATCAGGATCAAGAATTCGGGAAGCAGGGAGGGAGAAATTAACCCTTCTGTGGCAGTTCTGCTGAAAATCACACACACCAAGCATTGGGAGGGGAAGGTGTTAAACAGGGAGGAAAATAAACAATGGAAGAGGAGCTCCAGGGCACTGACAGGCAGCTACCAACAACAGCAGTGCCTCTATGCTTTTATTTGCAAGACACCTGGACAAAATAGGGCAAACTTAGTTGGATTCTACCAGTCAACTGTCTGATGGGGAAAGAGATGCAGGGGAGATTCAATCAAGAGCCTGTCTCAAACGGCCAATAGGTGGGGGGAGACCCTTCAATCCGAGCAACCCTCATTTGTTCACACAATTTCCGATCCAGCTAGGAAGTTTCAAGACACGGGAAACCATATTAACAAATTTTAAAATATCCCCTCAACACCTCACCAGAACCAAGAGACTGCATACAAAGCGAGCATGAATTTCGGTGCATTTCAGATTTCAAGGTGAAATGTCTAAATTTAGGAATCTCCCAAAGTTTTGTTTTCCACAATTGTTCATACTTTACAAAGGCTGGTAGTTGCATGCTCCTGTATGGTACCTTATGGTTTGGAAACAGTTTGAGCCAGACATCTTGTTGCAGATGAGTAGAAAACAGGTAAAGACCAACATTTCTCCTGGTTGTTGCCGTTAACACATATAATTGCCAAAAACACTGGTATGCCTTTGAACCAGACACATCCAACGGGTAGTGGCTGCAAATGTCAAACAATTAGAAGCAGTTATATGATTTTGCCTCTGGCACACTTTTTAAAAAATAAATAAGTTCATGATTGCAGTAACGCCATCTTTGTCCAAGGCAGACAAAGGAAACATCTCAAACAAGCAGCGTCCGCATAGGTCCCATGATTCTAAGACCTCTCTCTCTCTTGTCTCCCAGTCTCACAACTGCGCTGGATTCAAATCCTGCACACTGTTCAAAGAACGCTGGTGGTCCTCTCCCTGCTCCCCAATCAAAGAGGCTTTCATCGCCGGCATTGCTACATGTTGAAAGTTGATGGTCTGCCCCTCTGTTCTGCGCTGTCATAACCCTTTCGTCCATTATGAAACTCCATTGAGATGGGAGAGGTAAATTACGCTATCCATCAACAAGAGTTTGTGACAGCAGGTTTTTACGCGGCGACCACCAAACCAGGCATCTGTCACTAACTTGCCTCCTGGTGAACCAAGGCACACTGTTCCCTCTTCTCCCACCCACCTCCTGCGCCCCAGCTGAGGTATGCCGGAGCTGCCACATAAGGCCGGTTTTTTTACGGGATGCCTTCTTATCAGGACCCTGAAACTATTTGAGACATGCAGGCGGACAAAAGGCCTGTCTCTCAGCCGCCAAGCAGGCTGAAGGGATCTCTTTCAGCGATCACAGATTGCTCTGTGTTCTCTTAATTGACAGACCTGGCCAGCTCTGACAGCAGTGGCATGCAGCTGCTTCGGGCGACTCCTCCTTCGGCAAGGCCACCTTTCAGCGGGGAAATTGCTCTTGATTGGTGTTATCGAGGGCAGCTTCTCTTTTCCTGCACTCAAGGCCTGAAAGATGCTAACAGCCTCTCGTCGGGGACCTTTCCTCTCCTGCGGGCACCGCTCTCCTTCCCCAAGACCACAGGGCGGGGTGGCCACTCCCTGTAAATCCCCTCCCCTCGCTGTTCACCCTCATTTTCAAATGCGGTCCAAAATCCCAAGGCCATTCAGGGGTCCAAGGTTCTCTTTATTTTCACTTGCGGGATCATAGTAATAATAATGATGATGATGATTTATTACTTATACCCGCCCATCTGGCTGGGCCTCCCCAGCCACTCTGGGCTACTCCCATCAGAATATTAAAAATGCCATCAAACATTAAAAACTTCCCTAAACAGGGCTGCCTTCAGATGTCTTCTCAAAGTCAGGTAGTTGTTTATTTCCTCGACATCTGATGGGAGGGTGTTCCACAGGGCGGGTGCCACCACCAAGGAGGCCCTCTGCCTGGTTCCCTGTAACTTTGCTTCTCTCAGTGAGGGAACCACCAGAAGGCCCTCAGAGCTGGACCTCAGTGTCCGGGCTGAACGATGGGGGTGGAGACGCTCCCTCAGGGATACTGGGCTGAGGCCATTTAGGGCTTTAAAGGTCAGCACCAACACTTTGAATTGTGCTCTGAAACATACCAGGAGCCAATGTAGGTCTTTCAAGACCAGTGTTATATGGTCTCAGCAGCCACTCCCATCACCTCAACCAGCTTCAAACTGCAGAAATACCACTGTTACAGGTGCCAATTAATGCTCATTCAGTCTTTTAGTGTGTCAACACCTACAACTTTGGAATTCCTTACCTATTTACATCAGGCAGGCATCTTCGCTGTACTTTTTATTTGGTAACACCTTCTAAAAACATTTTTACTCAGGCAAAATTTTCCAGACACATATCAGTTACGTGGGCTTTATCTTTTTAGCTCCTGTTGATTTTAATCATCTTCTGAATAATTTTAAATGCAATAATTTTAATGTTTTTTAAGATAGGTTTTATTAAATTTCCAGAAAATCCACATAACATTCCAATAAATAATAATCTGTTTTGTTTTGTCAACTTCCCATCCCATTTTCCACGGTGATTTTTGATTTCTCCCCCTTGCTGCACCGGATCTTCCCTCTTTTATATCATAACAATAATACAATAATCTCTCATTCCTTCTGTTGCTCATAGTTCAAATCCTTCTGGCAAAATCATCATACTCTTTCTTTAAATAGTCCATTTTTTCCATAAACCAATCATCATTAAGTTCTCTTAGCTGTTAACTTGCTCGGTTCAGCATAGCCCATCACTTTACTTGTGCATTCTTCTTTCTTTAACGTTGTAATGATATTTTTAATGTTTTATTTTATATCTTTGTAAATCCCTTATAGGTGGGGCTTTTTGTTTGTTTGTTTTACAATCAAGCGGTATATAAATTCTGTTAAACAACAGCAGCAGCAGCAGCAGCAGCTTACTGGGCCCATAACTGGACAGGCTTGCAGTTTTGCTGAAAACAGGAGTTTTTCGTTTCCCCAGCTTTAAAAGTGCATGTGAGCACTTCCACAGTGTAGAGACACTGTGAGGATTGTTTGGCATCTAAAGTAGTCAGGAGTCAGAAAATTGTTTACCTGATCGCTCTCTTCCTTAAACAAGGTGGGCATTTATTTATTTATGCATTTATTTATTTCATTTAAAACCAGTTTTTTTCCTACATAAAACAATATAATCAAGGTGACCACCTATTATAGCATTTTAAATAATAATAATAATAATAATAATAATAATAATAATAATAATGCAAAACGACAAAAAAACTAAAGTATAAGGCAGTTTACAATGGAACAAAAGCAGCAGTAAAAGCTGGGGTGCACATCAGCTCTTTGGGGGAACCAAATAATGAGACATGAGTTGTTGGGGTGATGGGTATTCTCCCCCCAAGTTGAAGTGTGATGTCAGTAACACACCCAACCCAATTGGGTCCCCACAAAGCCTGATGCTACTATGCTGTTCCTGTACCGTATAGCTTTATGTTTTCATAAAGGTAAAGGTACCCCTGCCCGTACGGGCCAGTCTTGACAGACTCTAGGGTTGTGCGCTCATCTCACTCTAGAGGCCGGGAGCCAGCGCCGTCCGAAGACACTTCCAGGTCACGTGGCCAGCGTGACGAAGCTGCTCTGGCGAGCCAGCACCAGCGCAGCACACGGAAACGCTGTTTACCTTCCCGCTATAAAGCGGTACCTATTTATCTACTTGCACTTTAAGGGTGCTTTCGAACTGCTAGGTGGGCAGGAGCTGGGACCGAACGACGGGAGCTCACCCCGCCATGGGGATTCAAACCACCGACCATGCGATCGGCAAGTCCTAGGCGCTGAGGTTTTACCCACAGCGCCATGTTTTCATATGTCTCTATATTTCTCTAGGTTCATGGGCTCTGCCTGTAAATTTCATCCACTTTGGCCCCAAGAGGGGAAAGTTAGGGTTTGTAGATTCCTCGTTAGAATGAATAGAGATCACAGAGCTTTGTTTTATACAAAGCAGCTCAGGACCCAAAATACAGATGATAGATAGAAAGAGAGAGAGCACAGAGTGACTCAGAAACAGATTGGAATTTTTAAAAACACAGAGATGCAAAGCAAAACCCGTTTCAAAAGACCGTGCCTAAAAAGACCTATCCCTGGAAGAAATCTTAGCTGCATGCCAAAAGATGAGCAGGGCCAGCCAAACATCTTTGGAAAGGGCAGTCCATTTTCTTGCCACTGTAAAGACTCTCTCCTTGGTGTCTATTCACTATAATTTCACCGATGGGTGGGAGACAGTGGCGTAGCGTGGGGGGTGCAGGGGGGCCGGCCGCACCGGGCGCAACATCGGGGGGGGGCGCGCTCGCACTCGCAGCTCTCTGCCCCTACCTGGCTCACTCACTCTCTCTCACTGCAGTGCTAGCTGTGCGAATCCGATCCGAGCCGCCGGGTCGCCGCCCACTGTGGAGGGGAGGGTGCCAGGCGTGCGGTGCGGTGCGGAGAGAGAGCGAGGGACTATCTGGGGGAGGGACAGTGCAGCGGGGGGCACAAATTACTTGCCTTGCCCCGGGTTAAAGGTACCCCTGCCCGTACGGGCCAGTCTTGACAGACTCTAGGGTTGTGCACCCATCTCACTCAAGGAGGCCAAGGGCCAGCGCTGTCCGAAGACACTTCCGGGTCACGTGGCCAGCGTGACATCGCTGCTCTGGTGAGCCAGAGCCGCACACGGAAATGGCGTTTACCTTCCCGCTAGTAAGCGGTCCCTATTTATCTACTTGCACCCAGGGGTGCTTTCGAGCTGCTAGGTTGGCAGGCGCTGGGACCGAACAGCGGGAGCGCACCCCGCTGCGGAGATTCGAACCGCCGACCTTTCGATCGGCAAGCCCTAGGCACTGAGGCTTTAACCCACGTCCCCCGCAAATTACTTGCCTTGCCCCGGGTTAGGGGGCACAAATTACTTGCCTTGCCCCGGGTGCTGACAACCCACGCTACGCCACTGGTGGGAGATACTAAGCAGTCTATTAGGAGATCTTAAAGTTTGGCCAATTTCTGTACATAAGGAGACAGTTACTCGGATACTCCGATCCTGGATCGTTTGGGGCAGAGGTGGAGAACCTCCAACCTACAGGCCAAATTTGGCCCAGGAGGGGTCCCAAACTGACCCACCATGGGGGCGTTTTTCCTGACGAACCAAACTTCTACCTACCTGAGATCACATTTGATGTCAGGTATAGAGCAGGTACGAAAGTTGTTGGATGGATTTCAATAAGCAGGAGAGGATATATAAAACTTAATTTATCTCCCCAGTCTCAGTTGAGTGGGGTTTAGAACTCTACTGATTTAAAATATTGCCATCCATTTTAGGAGCAAAATGGAAACTTGAGACTAGGCTGCTTAGCCTTAAATATACTTATCAAGAGTTTCCCCTTTTTCTCTCCTACAAAAATAATCAGGCAACAAACTCTGTAGTAAGTATAAGAAAATGCTATTTTTACTCACATTTAAGTCTTGCCAGGCTTCAGCAAGGTACAGTGAAGAATACAAGGCAGGCAGTGATACTTTATGCTTACTTTCTACATTCTAAAATGTGCAAACTCCATGTCCATCTCCACCAGCAGGCAAATGAAAAAAGAGAGTGATCTGAGGCAACGAGGAAATACTAAGGATTTAAATCTTTTGCCTAAGTTCCCCGCCACAGAATTAAAGGGAAATGATGTCACGGAGGTGTTCTCTCTAGGCATTCCGCTCTCTTCATAAACCTATGCAGTAAACATAAATTGGCATTTTGGCTGCAGATTTTCCCTACAGATGTGGCTTCAAAGGAACAGTCAGAAGCTTAAAGTGAGCTCCTGGTTGCTCCCAGTTTGCTGGAGCAAAGCACAATCTCACCATTCATCAGCTGATGGGAGCAGGAAGCGATTTCCATTGAAACCACAGCTACAGTGGAGCAAAAAGCCCTCCATTTTAGTAGTGTTTTCGATGGGAAAAATAAGGGATTTTCCAAGCACAGGTATGTTCAATTTCTGAGCCCCTCCAAGCCAAAGGCAGAAAGCCCAGCCAGCAGCCAAACAAAGCCTCAAGCAGTGGTTCCCACAGCACAGCAACCCGGCAAAGTGGATGCAGCAAGGGAAACCACCGTCACCTCTCCGCTGGGAAGCGCTGAGCAAAAGCGAGTCGCCAGACAACGCAGCCGATTTGATCGGCACAAGGCATGCAAGCTCCACCCCCCCCAGTCGTTCTTAGACTCCTTATTGGGTGGAGCCTCCCTCCTCCCTGGCCGGCAGGGAGGGAGAGGAGCTGCTTCCTTTGAAACCCAGGAAATTTAAGGGACATCATCAATAAGGGACAGCAGCGGGACACAGCGCTGGGATAAAGGACTTTCCCACCAAATAAGGGATGGTTAGCAGCTATGCACCCTGGGCTGGTTGTAAGTAAGAAGGCAGGCAGATGGGGGTTGGCTGAGGGCAGACTGAAGTTGGGGGGTGCCCCATTCACTCCATTGGGCCAGCCCCCAATGCTTCACTGATTCAATAACCATTCAGGCCCCAAGGGTGGTGAGTGCCGACTGAGAAGGTTCCTTGTTTGCATTGCGTGCCGCTCCGAAAGAATTGAAAGCCGCTTGAGTGGAGACTGGCGGTGTGTTGGGGTTTTTAAAAAAGCAATATATGGTTTCCTTCAACATGCACTATGCTGTCTCTTTCAACATGTGCACATAGGTTATTAAATCAGCTCTGATCCAGAGAGGTTTCAATTAATGGCAACTAAACATTATAGAAGGGACGCAAGTGGTGCTGTGGGTTAAACCACTGAGCCTCTTGAGCTTGCCGATCAGAAGGTCGGCGGTTCGAATCCCCGCGACAGGGTGAGCTCCCGTTGCTCGGTCCCTGCTCCTGCCAACCTAACAGTTCGAAAGCACGTCAAAGTGCAAGCAGATAAATAGGTACCGCTCTGGTGGGAAGGTAAACGGCGTTTCTGTGCGCTGCTCTGGTTCGCCAGAAGCGGCTTAGTCCTGCTGGCCACATGACCTGGAAGCTGTATGCCGGCTCCCTCGGCCAATAAAGCGAGATGAGCGCCGCAACCCCAGAGTTGGTCACGACTGGACCTAATGGTCAGGAGTCCCTTTACCTTTAAACATTATAGCCAAGCTGGTTTCCTGCAATGCAGCGTGGGTCGGAGGCACCTTGGCAGAGGGGGCTACTCCTGAGACCTTCCCCGCCTCCACGGAAAGTGGCCGTCGTTCTCCTGACCTTGCAGGGTTCCAGATGCGTTGTCTGTGAGGTCGACATGTCTGGAACCCGGCAAATGATTTCCAGTGGGTGGAGAAAACATGGAGCCACCCCTCCCTTATCTGTTCCGAGATCTCCCTCCCATCACTGCTTCTCAGCAGAGAGCAACGAGGCTTTTAATTCATATGGCTGTGTGTTATATTTAGTTAGCACCTGGTTATTCCCAACGGGAAGGAAGGACCCAGGGAAGGCTGAGCCCAGGGATGGGGGTGAGGGCAGGCGAAGGTGGGAGGCCAGCTCAGCTGTAGCAGAGCTGCACAAAGTTGGTCTGTTTGGCCGCCTTTGTGTCACTCTTGTATTTACTGGAGGCAGCAGCAGTTTGTTCTGTTCTTTCAGCTACTGTATGGGACCCGATCAGGGTGCAGATGGAGCTACAAAGCAGCCCTTGTTGTCCGTAATCTGAGTCACATGTCAGAGTCTTTATTTGCTGTCAGTGGCTTTATTAAAGTCTACAGTTTCAGACCCTCAAACCTTGCCTATTGTGTCCCATGGCCCCACAGATTCTCCTAGGGAGCGCTCACAATTATCAGCTCTCTCACACGAGCACAGAAGCACACTCGGGGAGGAAGGGCTGACTCCCGCAAGCCCGGGGGATGCGTTTCATAAATTCGGCAAGCAAGGCCAAAGGAGCTGGTGCGCACACAGGGGAAGGCCATTGAGGGAGAAGGAACAGTCTCCTTAATGCAGGGAACATGCTGCATTTGGGTGGCAGGGGCTTTGGGGGGCCACGATTCAACACAAAGGACACAGACTTGTGTAAAGCAAGACCACCAAGAATTGGAATGCAAAGTCCTATACAGTGGTACCTCGATTTACGAACCTAATCCGTTCCAGAAGTCCGTTCTTAAACCGAAACCATTCTTAAACCGAGGCGCGCTTTCCCTAATGAGGCCTCCCGCCGCCGGTGCCCTTCCACCGTTCGGTTTCCGTTCTTAGACCGAGATAAAATTCACAAACCGGGACACTACTTCCGGCTTTGCAGAGTTCGTAAACCAAATCGTTCATAAACAGGACTGTTCTTAAATCGAGGTACAGTGGTACCTCGGGATGCGAGCGGGATCCGTTCCAGAGCCCCGTTCGCATCCTGAACAGAACGTACAATGCGACAGCACGTCTGCGCATGCGTGGGTCGTGTTTTGCCACTTCAGCGCATGCACGTGACGTCATTTTGAGCGTCTGCGCGTGCGGCAAAACCCGGAAGTCACATGCTCTGTTACTTCCAGGTTGCCGCGGAGCGCAACCCGAAAGCACTCAACCTGAAGCACATTCAACCCGAGGTATGACTGTAAAAAGGTAAAGGTACCCCTGCCCGTACGGGCCAGTCTTGACAGACTCTAGGGTTGTGCGCCCATCTCACTCAAGAGGCCGGGGGCCAGCGCTGTCCGGAGACACTTCCGGGTCACGTGGCCAGCGTGACGAAGCTGCTCTGGCGAGCCAGCACCAGCGCAGCACACGGAAACGCCGATTACCTTCCCGCTAGTAAGCGGTCCCTATTTATCTACTTGCACCCGGGAGTGCTTTCGAACTGCTAGGTTGGCAGGCGCTGGGACCGAACAACGGGAGCGCACCCCGCCGCGGGGATTCGAACCGCCGACCTTTCGATCGGCAAGCCCTAGGCGCTGAGGCTTTTACCCACAGCACCACCCACGTCCCCGAGGTATGACTGTACCACTGTATAAAATTTGGGGTAAGCATTCCTCACAATCCTCACTATTTGGGCTGTGTTTCCATAGCAGGCCTTGCTGAGCCCTCTCTACTGTTTGGACCAAACACTAAACTACTTGCCGTACACACACAAAAAAACCCCCTGTCTCTGCTGTGATTGGTGTTCAGGGCTCCAGACTCTAATTGGCATTTTATTTTACAACTGCAGACCCTCCAAGTGCCCTATTTTCCAGGGGACAGCCCCAGTTTTACAGAAGCTGTCATGGTTTCTGATATAATCCCAGAGAGACCTGCTTCTCCTATTTTCACCGGAGAAAAGTCGTAAGAAAGCACATCTCATCTAGATTAACTTCATCGAAAAGGAAAGAAGCTGTGTTACTGCCATTGCTAATGGGTCATCATCATGGAGTAGAACACCCCTATTTTCATCAGAGAAATGTTGGAGGGTGTGTTCTTAGGGGGTTTTATCTTTTCCCCAGACACAGATTAGTCAGCCTTTCATACTGATGGCACCTTCAAATAAGAGATGATTCTCGGACGGACCATAAAATAGAGAACTGTTCTCTGTTAGGTTGTTGCTCCTGTATCTTAAACTATCGTTAGCTACTGCTTTCAAAAGCAACGGAAAGATGACAAAAGCACCTCTGCACTCCCCACCTGAAATGTAATGTACACCAGGAATTAGAAGCTCTGGTAATAGTTGCGTTTTTTTATTCCCAATCACTGCAAAGGTTTGAGACAGAAAGCAATTACAGCCCAGTGGGAGGCCTCCCAAAACCAACAGATGATTAGGGTTGCCATATTTCAAAAAGTAAAAACCAGGACACCCCCTTTTTTTTTTTGCCTAAGACCCAAAACGGGCGTCAATTCCGTCTTTGAAATCCCATTAATGTCTGGATGTATGGCAGCCCTACAGATGATGCTATCTAGGAACCCATGGCCTACACGTTTTAAAATAATATTATTATAGACTGAAATAGACGCCTGCCAATGCACAGGGCAGGGGCTCGTTTATTCGCTGCATTTACAGCAAGAAGAGGTGGCAAGTTTTATATATTTTTGCTATATTGTTTTAATGGGGGATGGGGTTTTAACTCGGGTGGGTGTTGTTTTATTTGGGGGTGGGGTTGCTCTAAATTGCTTTTAATTGTTATATGTTACTTTGGAATCTTGTATTTGTATTTGTTATATGTTAATTTGAGTTTTTGTATTTGTTGGCGGGGGGGACTGTTGGGGGCTTTTGCTGGGGAGGGTATTTTTCATTAGTTTATATACATTAGAATTGTTTGTTGTTTTAATTATTTTTATTATGTATGTTGTGCTTTTATATGGTAACTTTCTGAACAGCCCTGAGACCTATGGGTATACAATAGTTTACAAATTATCATTATCATTATCGTTATTATTGGATCTGAGGAAATTGAGTCTCTTTAAACCAAAATGTCATTTATGGTCTCTCAGTCCAAAATCTTTAATTTTTTTAAACTTTAAAGAAGCAGTTTTGAGCTCATATGGCTAGAAATGGACCATATTGGATCATAGTAATAACAACTTTCTCAAAACATTATTGACTGTTGAATCGGAGGTGTTTTTCTGTTTGTGCTGCTAAGATGCTTTCATGCCTATAAGCAATGAAAATGTGAGGAACTGATAGGAAAATTTCTGGCTATGGCCAAAATTATTATTTCAATAAATAAATAAAATTCAATAAAAAAGGAAACTTTGGGGGAAGGCAAAGCTAATGCAAGCACATTTTGATGAGTTTTGGTCCTTCTTTTTTTGATTGTCAAAACAGGATGAATACAGAAAAATATATTATCACGTCCCCACCCCAATAATGGCAAGCTGCATAGCTTTTGTGATTGTCGTACACAAGATTAGTTTTGGGAAGTGTTATCCGGTGCTTTTTTTCTGGGGGGATGCAGTGGTACGTATACCCCTAAACATTTTGTGAATCTTTGTACTTTTGTCCATTTACTGAACAGTATTTATTTTTCCTGATTTGAACTATAAAATTGTGGTTTTCTTGAGTCAAAATGAGAGTACCCCTAAACATTTTTTTCTTAAAAAAGCACTGGTGATATCCAACATGCCCAGACAGTGGCGTAGCGTGGGTTGTCAGCACCCGGGGCAAGGCAAGTAATTTGCGCCCCCTAACCCGTGGATTTTAGCAGGGGGCAGAGAGCTGCGAGTGCGAGCGTGCCCCCCCCCAGATGTTGTGTCCGGTGCGGCTGGCCCCCCCCCCCTGCACCCCCCCACGCTACGCCACTGTGCCCAGAGCAGACGAAGTCTGTTGATTTCAGTGAATCTACTCTGTATTTTGGATATTATTCTGTCTAAACTTTAACTAACTGTAATAAACAAAACAAGAAAAGGACAAGCCCTTTTGGAGGCGGTAAGGATGGCCCTGTGCTCCTCACGGCCACGGGCACTAAAATTATAGACAGACTCAATTCAGCTAAGAAGCAGTGCTGACTACAGAAGATGCAGAGATGTGCATGACAGATGGTCCCAGGTTCCATTCCTGCATCTCAAGGTAGGGCTGAAGGATGCTGAAATCCCGGAAAGCCATTGCCAGTCACAGCAGGCAGGACAGTACTGGGGTAGAAGGACCACAGATCTCACTTTCTGCCATCGCCCCTTATAGTGTTGTGCTGTAGTTGCTGATTTGTGGGGATTTCTTGGCATGCAGCCACACAAGGTTGCCATTATTCTGGAACAATTTCTTTGAAAATGCTTTTTCTTCTACTGCAAAATGACTTAACTTTTGTTAAAGATCCAGAACGGAGCCTCAGTGTTTTCATTTGTGCAGCACTTGCAAAAGCATCGTCCCAGTTTCTTTGTGGAGAGGATGGGGGTGGCGTGTGTTTTGTGCCACTTCCCTCTGATTTGTGCAAGCAGGCAGTTTGCGAGGTCAGTTCAAAAGAGAGAGATGGCCCGTAGACGCAATGGTACCAAGTCCAAGTACAGTGGTACCTCTAGTTGCGGCAGTGGCGTAGCGTGGGTTGTCAGCACCCGGGGCAAGGCAAGTAATTTGCGCCCCCTAACCCGTGGATTTGCGCCCCCTAACCTGTGGATTTGCGCCCCCTAACCCCCAGATGTTGCGCCTGGTGCGGCCAGCCCCCCCTGCACCCCCCACGCTACGCCACTGAGTTGCGGACACGATCCGTTCTGGGTTGCCATTTGCACCCCAAAAAGTCCGCAACTAGAGTGGTGCTTCTGCACATGTGCAAAGCATGCAGAATGCTTCTGCACGTGCGGCAAAACCCGGAAGTATAAACTTCCAAGTTTGCTGCGTTCGCAAGCTGAAAAGACGCAACAGGAACCTAACGCAACACAAGGTATGACTGTACTGTCCATGGCAGACGAACTTTCAGCGTAGTAAGGATGTTTGCCATAGTTCAGGCAGGCATGTAGTTGCTCCTCTAATCTCTGAAATTCCCACGAGATCCGAACTCTAGAATACTAGGCATTAGATCCAAAAAAAAAAAAGTTGTGAAATGTGCATATGTTCCTAAATCTGACATTGACTGGCTGGAGGGTCACAAGGGTACGCAATGGTTGTGATTACAACCATGTAACTTTTCCCAACCCATCATTAGAGTAGAAATGGAAACCCCACACTCAGGGCTGATCTACATTCCCCACCACTTTCATACCCTCCAACATTTCTCCGATGCAAATAAGGATGCCCTATTCCATCATGATGATGACGATAAGGAAAGATGATGATTTTAATAATTATACCCCACCCATCTGACTGGGTTGCACCAGCCACTCTGGGCAGTTTCCAACATAGATAAAAACATAATAAAATGGTAAACATTATAAAAAAAACTTCCTTATACTAGCTGCCTTCAGATGTCTTCTAAAGGTTGCATAGTTACTTATCTCCTTGGTTTGGGGGGGTTGCATAACTCCACACCCTCCAACTTTTCTCCAAGAAAAATAGGGATGGAAATATGGACATTCTGGGATCAAATCAGAAACCGGGATGGCTTCTGTAAATCTAGGACTGTCCCTAAAAAATAGGGGTGCTTGGAGGGTCTGTCTTTCCCCATGATCTGAAATGTGGAGACATGAAGGTTCAGCAAAATTCTGACTCAGTGGAAAGTGGGTCTCCAAAGCAGTTGGCACCAAATCACCCCACTATGCGGGTGGCACTGTGGTCTAAACCCAGAGCCTAGGACTTGCCGATCAGAAGGTTGGCGGTTCGAATCGCCGCAACGGAGTGAGCTCCCATTCCTCGGTCCCTGCTCCTGCCAACCTAGCAGTTCGAAAGCACATCAAAGTGCAAGTAGATAAATAGATACCACTCCGGCAGGAAGGTAAATGGCATTTCCGTGCGCTGCTCTGGTTCACCAGAAGTGGCTTAGTCATGCTGGCCACATGACCCGGAAGCTGTACGCCGGCTCCCACGGCCAGTAAAGCAAGATGAGCGCCGCAACCCCAGAGTCATCTGCGACTCTGCCTAACGGTCAGGGGTCCCTTTACCTTTACCTTTATGCAAAGCACCGAAGCAAGATCTGAAGCAAGTGTCTTCCATGGACACCCCTGTTTTAAACATACCATTAAACATAACCATTGTTTATATCGTCATTGTGAACAATATTTTTAGGTGTGAATTGCTTATGGTCAATAGTTCTTACATTGTTCCATTTGTGATCCAAAATATATTGGACTTTTTAAAAAAATCATTTTGGCTGGGAGGGCACCTTTAAATAATGCTTTAGATATAGAGTTTAATATCTGGATGTCTTGTACTGTACAATTTATTATTATATGATTAAGGCTTGGAGTTCTTGTACTATTTTTGTCTTTGCTCCGAAACTTAGTGATTCAACCTCCTTGATTTAAGACCTGCTTTCCCCCACCTCATCCCTTTTTCAAGAGAGATAGATCAATTTGAAGATGTCATGTAGTCATACGACGTTTTGTTTTGAACGGCCTCCGTTTCCTCCTGCACTTTTGCAGAAAAAGTACTTACCGCAAGCGGGGGATGTTTGGGTAATGTAAGTTCTTCCGTCGTTGGAGCTTTCTGGAGAAGCACGCAGTTTCAAGCTTTTAACTACTGAGATGCCATCTTTGTGTTTGTAATTAATCATTGTCATATTGGACTACTATCTATAATTTTTTTCTATTTTGTGTAAGCAGATCAGGATCTCTTTTTGGTTAAAGTACCGTATTTTTTGCTCTATAAGACTCACTTTTTCCCTCCTAAAAAGTAAGGAGAAATGTGTGTGCGTCTTATGGAGCGAATGCAGGCTGCGCAGCTATCCCAGAAGCCAGAACAGCAAGAGGGATCTCTGCTTTCACTGTTCTGGCTTCTGGGATTCAGAATATTTTTGTTGTTGTTTTCCTCCTCCAAAAACTAGGTGCGTCTTGTAGAGCAAAAAATAGGTACATGCCAAAACAGGGGAAAGACAGGCATCTATGCTCAAAGGTGGAGCATACCAGCGCTTCAATGAATTTTTGGATCTCTATGTACTATACCTTCAAAGCATATTCAAAACACATTTCCCCCTTCAATTAATTCTGGATACTGTAGTTTGTCAAAGGATTCTAGAAATAGTAACTGTGATGGCTAAACTGCAGTGCCCATAATTATTTGAGGGGGGGAATTTGTTTCAAATGTGCTTTAAAGGAATATTTTATGTTCACAGCTTCATCCATTTAGCTTTTCATGGTAAAAGTAGCAAAGAGAGCGTAGGGACATCAAACATTAAAAACTTCCCTATACAGGGCTACCTTCAGATGTCTTCTGAAGGTTGTATAGTGACTCATCTCCTTGTCATCTGATGGGAAGGCATTTCACAGGGTGGGAGCCACTACGGAGAAGGCTTGGTTCTCTGTAATTTTACTTCTCGCAGTGAGGGATCCACCAGAAGGCTCTCGGAGCTGGATCTCAGTGTCCGGACAGAACGATGGAAGTGGAGACACTTCTTCAGGTATACTGGGCCAGGGCTGATTAGGGCTTTAAAGGTCAGTACCAACTCTTTAATTGTGCTCAGAAACGTATTGGGAGCCCATGTAGATCTTCTAGGACCAGTGTTATATGGTCCCGACAGGCACTCCCAGTCAAGGGTCTAGCTGCCGCATTCTGGATTAGTTGTAGTTTCTTAGTCACCTTCAAAGGTAGCCCCATGTAGAGTGCATTGCAGTAGTCCAAGTGGGACTAAGCATGTACCACTCTGGTGAGACAGTCTGCGGGCAGGTAGGGTCTCAGCCTGCATAGCAGATGGAGCTGGTAGACAGCTGCCCTGAACACAGAATTGACCTGCATCTCCATGGATAGCTGTGAGTCTAAAATGACCCCCAGGCTGCACCCCTGGCCCTTTAGGGGCACAGCTACCCCACTCAGGACCAGGGAGTCCCCCACTCAGCCCCTGTCCCCCTAGGAAATACCATTACTTTGCGGATGATAATGCCAACATATTTGCCTTCCTTTGCTATATTGTGGCTCAAGATGTAGTCAGGAACCTGGCTCAGCTTATATCCGTCCAGCAATTATTGAAACCTTAGAAATAATAAAACAGCTACCTGTTTGATGCCGTGAGATATAACTAGACTGGACAACTATATGTACCATATGTCTCCTATATGTACCATATGTATATGTACCTACTGTCTCTTATATGTACCATATGTATTTTCCCCATCCTGCGCTAAGCAAGAGTTCCTCTTGAAAGGAGCTGCTTTAGCTCCTCTGAGAGTGAACGTGCTTCATGCCTTCCTTTAGTCGCACGTTTGGGTGCTTGAGAGCTCGGTGGTTGCAGAGAGGAGCTGGACTTATTTTTCAGGCACGCAGTCTGTGGGTGTTTGCACACACAACACTGCTGTGTGTTTGCCTTTGCCCAGTCAAGTGAGAAGCGCCGAGCAAAAACAAAGGTTATGGTGCTCCCTGCTGGCCAATTACCTTTTTCAAACCCAGGTGGTCAACCCAGCTTTCTGGCCTCCTCACCTTCTTAAAACCCTTTGTTTGAATGTTGCAGGCAGCAGGCAGGGTGACCCGCTGTCCTTCAAAAGGACAAAGCAGGCCTAAAGTCCTTGATGTTCCAAAGCACCGCCAATTTTGCTCCTATTTTGAATCTTTGCTGGTTCAAAAAACTGGAGTAGTGTCATAGCATCGTGGAGTTGGAAGGGACTCTGAGAATCATCTAGTCTAGGGTCTCCCAAACTCAGATCTCCAGTTGTTTTTGGACTACAACTCCCATCATCCCTGAACACTGGTCCTGCTAGCTAGGGATGATGGGAGTTGTAGTCCAACAACAATTAAAGACGCAAGTATGTGAAAACCTGGTCTAGTCCAACCCCCTGCAATGCAGGAATATGCCGCTGTCCCATACGGGAATCGAACTTGTGACCTTGGTATTATCAGCACCACGTTCTAACCAACTGAACTATCCAGTGGTCCATCTGAGCTATCATCCGTTCCATTTCCCTCCTATTCCTCACTCCTGTTTCCTGTCGGAGATGTTTCAGCAAAGCTTGCCAGCCTTTCAGCTCATCATCGTGACTGACTTCCAACAGCAGCTTGATGTGCAGGCATCATTGGGTGATAATGCATATCCCCCTGTTGCGAGCAGCTTCTCTGCCTGATGTTCTGCGCATCAAACCGACGACAAAAGCAGGGCAGGAGAGTTTCCAGTAAGATATCTGGCAACCAAAACTACTTCTCCGGAAAGTCCAGGCTTTGCTTGAAAAGCACTGTCCCTCATTCTCCACATTTGTTGTCGTTTAGTCGTGTCCGACTCTTCGTGACCCCATGGACCAGAGCACACCAGGCACTCCTGTCTTCCACTGCCTCCCGCAGTTTGGTCAAACTCATGTTTGTAGCTTCGAGAACACTGTCCAACCATCTCGTCCTCTGTCGTCCCCTTCTCCTTGTGCCCTCCATCTTTCCCAACATCAGGGTCTATTCCAGGGAGTCTTCTCTTCTCATGAGGTGGCCAAAGTACTGGAGCCTCAGCTTCAGGATCTGTCCTTCCAGTGAGCACTCAGGGCTGATTTCCTTAAGAATGGTAAAACTAGTTCTTCACCACTGGTTTAACATCGAAAGGTCAGTTCATTTCTTCAGTAATTGCTTCAGTCTTCGGCAGTGGAAAAGGACTTCAGCTGGGTGACCGTGGCAGAAGGAACAGGATGATGATGTCAATTGTGTGGGACTGGTGAAGATTGACATTGGGGAATAGGAAGCTGCCTGATATTGTACCAGGCCATTGGTCCATCGAGCTCAGTATTGTCTGCAGGGGGTTCAGGCAGGGCACATCCCCAGTCATACCTGGAAATGCCAGGCATTGAACCAGGAACTCTCTGGATGTAAAGCAAGTTCTCTACAAGGGAGAAGCAAGATAGAGCAAGGGAGGCAAAGACAGGTACATGAGGCAGGCAGGTGGCAGGCCCTCCAAAGGCCTCCATTTTCCAAGGACAGATTTACAGAAGCTGTCCCGGTCTCTGATACGATCCCGGAAAGTCCTGCTTTTCCTTAGGACACCCCTATTGTCATCAGAGAAATGTTGGAAGGTGTGGTAAAAGGTAAAGGTAAAGGGACCCCTGACCATTAGGTCCAGTCGTGACCGACTCTGGGGTTGCGCCGCTCATCTCGCTTTATGGGCCGAGGGAGCCGGCGTGCGGCTTCCGGGTCATGTGGCCAGCAGGATTTAAGCCGCTTCTGGTGAACCAGAGTCGCGCACAGAAACGCCGCTTACCTTCCCACCAGAGCGGTACCTATTTATCTACTTGCACTTTGACATGCTTTTGAACTGCTAGGTGGGAAGGAGCAGGGACCGAGCAACGGGAGCTCACCCCGTCGTGGGGATTCGAACCGCTGACCTTCTGATCAGCAAGTCCTAGGCTCTGTGGTTTACCCACAGCACCACCCGCATCCCTTGGAAGGTGTGGTAGGACCTCCCTATTTTCATCGGAGAAATGCTGGAGGGTATGGAAACAAGGATGGCTGTTCTGGGAAGAAGGCAAGGAGCACTGAGCTCTGCTGATATTCCATTAAATTGAATCATGTTGTTGTTGTTGTTGTTAATTATTTATACATACATACATACATACATACATACCCCACCATCTGGCTGGGTTTCCCCAGCCACTCTGGGCAGCTCCCAACAGAATATTAAAATACAATAGTCTCTTAAACATTAAAAGCTTCCCTGAACAGGGCTGCCTTCAAATGTCTTCTGAATGTCAGGTAGTTGTTTATCGCTTTGACATCTGGTGGGAGGGCGTTCCACAGGGCGGGTGCCACTACCGAGAAGGCCCTCTGCCTGGTTCCCTGTAACTTGGCTTCTCACAGGGAGGGAACCGCCAGAAGGCCCTCGGCACTGGACCTCAGTGTCCGGGAAGTACTATGGAGGTGGAGACGCTACTTCAGGTATACTGGACCGAGGCCGTTTAGGGCTTTAAAGATCAGCACCAACACTTGGAATTGTGCTCGGAAACGTACTGGGAGCCAGTGTAGGTCTTTCAAGACTGGTGTTATATGGTCTCGGCAGCCACTCCCAGTCACCAGTCTAGCTGCCGCATTCTGGATTAGTTGTAGTTTCCGGGTCACCTTCAAAGGTAGCCCCACATAGAGCACATTGCAGTAGTCCAAGCGGGAGATAACCAGAGCATGCACCACTCTGGCGAGACAGTCTGCGGGCAGGTAGGGTCTCAGCCTGCGTACCAGATGGAGCTGATAAACAGCTGCCCTGGACACAGAATTATATTAGAATTATTTCAGTTGAAGGGTCGCATCCCACCCCACGCCGGCAAGATCTTATAGGCCACCTGGCATACTCCTGGGTGGAGAGGCAAAGGCCAGGGAAAACCACAGAGTCTCGCCTCCTTTCCTCTTTACCACATATACCAACGACATATTCAATATTCAGAGCTTCGTTTTGTTGGCCACCGAATATCGCACAATTTTTATCGCCGTTTGTTTAAATTGTATCAATAATCTGCCAAGTTTTAATGGGAGCTTTCTATGAATAGGCAACAAGCCATGAAATGTGGTGTTTTCATCATGAACGACCCAGGAAATTAGTTAGTGTTGCCCTTGATTTATATGGTGTACTGGCAAGTTCCTCGAGGTGACATGACATGGCTCCATCGTCATTCCCTCAGATTCTTCTGTCGTCCTTGTCATCTGTGGGTGGACGGTATAACTCTCGCTCTTGCCTCCCATGGGTGTAAAGGAGGAGAAATGGCAATAATGTTTGTTTGTTTGTTTGTTAAATTTGTATGCAGTGGTACCTCAGGTTAAGTACTTAATTGGTTCCGGAGGTCCGTACTTAACCTGAAACTGTTCTTAACCTGAAGCACCACTTTAGCTAATGGGGCCTCCCGCTGCCGCTGCGCGATTTCTGTTCTCATCCTGAGGTAAAGTTCTTAACCTGAAGCACTGTTTCTGGGTTTGCAGAGTCTGTAACCTGAAGCGTATGTAACCTGAAGTGTATGTAACCTGAGGTACCACTGTATTGCCCTTCGTCTGAAGATCTCAGAGTGGTTCACAGCATAAAAATAAAAAATAAAAAAGCACAATAAATAATAATAGAAGCAAGAAGAAAAACAAATAAAACCAATAGCCCACCTCCCACAAACATCTTGAAAAGGACATTTCTCCGATAAAAATAAGGACGTCCTATTCCATAATATTACTAATAATAATTTTATTATTTATACCACACCTATCTGACGGGGCGGCTTCCAACATATATAAAAGCATAACAAAACATTATACATTCAAAACACTTCCCTATGCAGGACTGCCTTCAGATGTCTTCTAAACATGCTAGAGTAACTTATTTCCTTGGCTTGGGGGTCGCATAACTCCCTAGCCTCCAACATTGCTCCAGTGAAAATAGGGCTGTCCTACCATACCCTCTTTAGGGACACGGGTGGTGCTGTGGGTTAAACCACAGAGCCTAGGGCTTGCCGATCAGAATGTCGGCGGTTCGAATCCCCGTAACGGGGTAAGCTCCCATTGCTCGGTCCCTGCTCCTGCCAACCTAGCACTCCGAAAGGACATCAAAAGTGCAAGTAGATCAATAGGCACCGCTCCGGCGGGATGGTAAACAGCGTTTCCGTGTGTTGCTCTGGTTCACCAGAAGCGGCTTAGTCATGTTGGCCACGTGACCCGGAAGCTGTATGCCAGCTCCCTCGGCCAGTAAAGCGAGATGAGTGCCGCAACCCCAGAGTCATCCACAACTGGACCTAATGGTCAGGGGCCCTTTATCTTTACCGTACCACACCTTCCAACATTTCTCTTGCATGGCCTCTACTGAGCCAATGGGCAGGGGATGAAGACAGGCAAAAATCTTGGGCAGACTGGATGGCAACAAAACCCTGAGATAAGTCAAGCCTACCTTATCCCACCACCCACCATAGCTATGCTGTTGCTTCTCATTCTATGACACCCACACACACACACCCTGCTATTTTTGGCACTGCCATGAATATGTCTTTTTTAAAAAGAAAAAATTAACTCATATAGATCCTAGTGCTTGCCTTTCTATGAAGGCTGCCAAGTGCTACAGTAGCGTGGGTTGTAATAATTGCTCAGCGGGCAGCTTGGCCCTTGCGATGAGATTCCCTGCTCTCTTGCACACACTCAAACACGTACAACCCTCTCTGCCTTCCCCCCCTCCTCCCCCCCCCCAAGGCTTCCTGCTAGGCCGTGTACACATCTCCCTAGGTAGCAGCTGGGCTCTTCCGCCTCTCCTTTTGTGATACTGCCACTAAATGAGGCGATTCCCGCCCCCCCTCCCGCCTCAACTCCATCCTGAGCAACTGTGCCTGGTTTGCCCACCCTTCCGCTCTCAACGTTTGCCCCTTAAAGGCTCGAGTTTTGTCTTTCCTATGCTCCGGCCCCTCTGTCCCCCACCGAGTCAGATATTTTTACACCAAACAAAAATGGGAGTACAGGGAGAAAGAAGGAAAGAAAGAAAGAAAGAAAGAAAGAAAGAAAGAAAGAAAGAAAGAAAGAAAGAAAGAAAGCGAGCCCAAGGGGCTCCCGCCCAGCCATTCCAATCAGGTCAGTGTTTCTTTCCCAATTAGGATGGATGCAATGCACATTATTAAAAATAGGTCTGTGGCCCCATCTGTGTTGATTATTGTCCTCTGTTTCCGTCCTCTGGCCAACTCTGTTAATTAATAAAGAAACTGTCAGGGAAGGGAAGGGGGGGATGAGGGGGGCAGGGGACTTCCCTGACTGGAGCCTCCTGTTTAGAGAGTTCAAGAGAGAAATTGGACACTTGAATCTCCCTGTCATCCCCCATTGTGTGCATCTCTCCTAATGATGTTGGGCTGGAAGTCAGCTCCCCGCATCAGCACCGACTGCCTCTTTCATTCAATTACTCACTGTGGAGTGGGGGGGTGGGGGGCAGGAAGAAGAAGAAGAAGAAGAAGAAGAAGAAGAAGAAGAAGAAGAAGAAGAAGAAGAAGAAGGATTCTTGTGGTGGAGCCTAGCCAGCACAGTTCGACTGCTGCATCCCCAAGACCCAGTGGAAACAGCTTCCAAAACAAATACAGTGGTACCTCGGGTTACATACACTTCAGGTTACAGACTCCGCTAACCCAGAAATAGTACCTCAGGTTAAGAACTTTGCCTCAGGGTGAGAACAGAAATTGCGCGGCAGCAGCGGGAGGCCCCATTAGCTAAAGTGGTACTCAGGTTAAGAACAGTTCCAGGTTAAGAACGGACCTCCAGAACGAATTGAGTTCTTAACCTGAGGTACCACTGTAACAGCATTGTGGGATTGAGATATCGTTGTGAGGGGTGAAACTTGTCTTCATTGGCCTGGGTCTCATTTGAGTTCCACGCGACACACCTACTGCTGTTGCTCCGTAACCTCCAACATTTCCCCGATGAAAATAGGGGAACTGCCAACCTAGCAGTTCGAAAGTACGTCAAAGTGCAAGTAGATAAATAGGTACCGCTCCAGCGGGAAGGTAAACGGCGTTTCCATGCGCTGCTCTGGTTCGCCAGAAGCGGCTTAGTCATGCTGGCCACGTAACCCGGAAGCTGTACGCTGGCTCCCTCGGCCAATAAAGCGAGATGAGCGCCACAACCCCAGAGTCGGCCACGACTGGACCTAATGGTCAGGGGTCCCTTTACCTTTAAGGAAAAGCAGGACATTCCGGGATCAGATCAGAAACCGGGACAGCTTCTGTAAATTTGGGGCTGTCCCTGGAAAATAGGGACACTCAGAGAGTCTGTTGCTCCTGCTTCTTAGTCTTTCAGCACCACTTTGTTAAAAGGGGGACAAAAATCTTTCCTCTCTATGTATCTGCGAGATATCTATACAGGCAGATACAGATGTACATACACTTCAATGACCAACATGCTTCTGATGATATTTCTGGCCCATGAACACCTAAACTAGAAAACACATGAGGAGTACACTCCTCCAAAAACCTGTGTGGGTGGCAATACCAGACTCCGGCTTACCTGAAGGAGCTTCTCCACCCCCATCGTTCAGCCCGGACACTGAGGTCCAGCTCCGAGGGCCTTTTGATGGATCCCTCCCTGCAGGAAGTGAGGTTACAGGGCCTTCTCGGTGGTAGCACCCTCCCTGTGGAATGCCCTCCCATCACATGTCAAGGAGATAAATAACTGAGTTTTAGAAGACATCTGAAGGCAGGCCTATATAGGGAAGTTCTTAATGGTCTTGACGTCTTACTGTGTTTTAATTTGTTGGAAGCTGCCCAGAGTGGCTGGGGAAACCCAGTCAGATGGGTGGCACATGAAGAATAAATTATTGTATTATTATTATTATTATTATTATTACAGTGGTACCTCTGGTTATGAACTTAATTCGTTCCGGAGGTCCGTTCTTAACCTGAAATCATTCTTAACCTAAGGTACCACTTTAGCTATTGGGGCTTCCCGCTGCTGCCGCGCCACCAGCACACAATTTCTGTTCTCATCCTGAGGTAAAGTTCCTAACCCGAGGTACTACTTCTGGGTTAGCGGAGTCTGTAACCCGAAGTGTTTGTAACCCGAGGTGTTTGAAACCGAGGTGCCACTGTATTCAAAAGTACTTCAGACACAATTCCCGCTACACTCCCCACCAACTAAATGCTGTGACTACCAATGGCGGGGCTGCCATACGTCCAGGATTTGCCCATCAAAAATGGCATCCATAAAAATGTCAAGGGAAACCTGGGCGTATGACAGCCCATATCAAAAGTGTTGTTGATTTATTTGCAAATTTCAAAAAAAAAACCCCACACACACGCCTTAAAACTTCTCTCTCTCTTTTTGGAGATTTTGCCAAAAAGCTCAACAGCCCAAAACATCTGGTGGGCACAATATTGGCTGCCCCTCCACATGTTCTGGTAAACACAAAGATGTAAAACTTCTAGATGCCCTAATTTCTGTGCCCTAGAACAGTTGGTCATGGAACCAACCAGAAAGGAAATGTCCCCAGACTTAATCCTAAATGATGGCTGGGATCTGGTGTGAGATTTAAGAACTGGGAAGATTCCCTGTGAAGAAAAGCTACCGTATTTTTCCATGTATAAGACGCTCACATGTATAAGAAAACGCCTATTTTTAACCCAAAATTAAGAAATGAAGTTGTTTAGCTTTTGGGAGGGTGGGGGAGGTCACTTCTGCCAATCGCTCATCGCCCGCCACTGCCGATCGCTTGCCACAGCCACTGCCGATCGCACACCTCGCCGCAGCTGCTCACCACCACCAACAGCCCAACCCCCCTTGCCACAGCCTCCAATCACCTTCCTGCCTCGCCACAGCTGCCAATCACCTGCCCAATTACCGCAGCCACAGCCAATCATCAGCAGGCCTTGCCGCAGCGACCAATCACCCTCCCAATCGCCACTGTCAATCTCCTGCTTGCTGCTGTCATTAATCACATGTCCCACCTCTGTATTCACTGTCCGTTTATAAGACGACACCCCATTTTTGCCTAATTTCTTTGAGCAAAAAGCATCCTCTTATACATGGGAAAATATGGTATTTGGTTTAGTGGAGGGAGTAACGAGTAAGGGGAGACGCAAGCCAGGTATATGAAATTATGAACACTTTTGATTTTCTCTCCCTCTCTCATAATACTAGGCCTTGCAGCTCATTCTATCAAGTTGAATGTTGATCTATCCGGACAGACAAAAGGAAATATTTCACACAGTGGATTTCATGGATATAAAGGGGGAATTAGACAGATTCAAGAAGGCTAAGGTAAAGGTAAAGGGACCCCTGACCATTAGGTCCAGTCGTGACCAACTCTGGGGTTGCAGCGCTCATCTTGCTTTATTGGCCGAGGGAGCCGGTGTACAACTTCTGGGTCATGTGGCCAGCATGACTAAGCCAACCAGAGCAACGCACTGAAACGTCGCTTACCTTCCCGCCGGAGTGGTACCTATTTATCTACTTGCACTTTGACATGCTTTCAAACTGCTAGGTTGGCAGGAGCTGAGACCGAGCAACAGGAGCTCACCCCATCACGGGGATTCGAACCGCCGACCTTCTGATCGGCAAGTCCTAGGCTCTGTGGTTTAACCCACAGCGCCACCCGCGTCCCTTCAAGAAGGCTATGGATAATAGTCAAGGCAAAGAGATAAGAAGAGCTATGCTGGATCAAGCCAAGGACCCACCTAATCCAGCACTGAGTTCTCCCAGTTTCCATCCAGATTCTTACTCTTTTCATATTTTTATTTGCACCCCCGCCTTTCCCCCTGAGTGGACTCAACCCCAGGTACCAATGCGAAAACCTGCAAGCAACAGCAGCAAGCACCACTTGAGGATTTCCAACAACTGGTCTTCAGAGGTGTATTGTTTCCACCAACGGAGGCAGAACACAGCCGCCATCGCAGGCCTTGCCTTCCATGAATTTGGTACATTGTCTGCTAAAGCCATCGCCACCTCCTGTGGGGACAAATCCCACAATTCCGTTTGCTTCCCCCCAGTGCAAATTTGTGCTTTAGCACTGAACTGGAACAAAGGGCAGTTTGGTTTTCCACGATTGCCGTTGGTTCCAATTTAGTGCTAAAGAGAGAGCTTTCTTGGGGTAAGCAGTGGGGCAAAACCAGTGGCGTAGCGTGGGGGGTTTTGGGGGGGGTCCGGCCGCACCGGGCGCAACATCTCGGGGGCACGCTCGCACTCGCAGCTCTCTGCCCCTACCTGGCTCACTCACTCTCTCTCACTGCAGTGCTGGCTGTGCGAATCCGATCCGAGCCGCCGGGTCGCCACCCACTGTGGAGGGGAGGGTGCCAGGCGCGCGGTGCGGTGCGGAGAAAGAGAGAGGGACTATCTGGGGGAGGGACAGTGCAGTGGGGGGGGCGCAAATTACTTGCCTTGCCCCGGGTTAGGGGGCGCAAATTACTTGCCTTGCCCCGGGTGCTGACAACCCACACTACGCCACTGGGCAAAACTGCCCAGGACCTATGCCAAGAAAGCAACCTGGAGCAGCAGAAAACCACTCAGATCCATGCTTTTTTAGGTGTGGGAAAGGCAGATGTATGGACAAACCCATAGTTTAACTGTGGGATGGAATGCTCTGATTATGGGTCACAGGACAGAGAATTCATCGAGGAAGAATTTTAAATATTGTTTTCATGTTGCCCATGGGGAGAATTGCACCAATGTAGGATTAGTAGGCCAGAGGAGGGATGCCTTTGTGGGCGTCTTTTTGTTTGGGTGAGGTTGAGGAAGAAGTGGGGGAGCTTGATGCGAGAGTCACTTGAGTAGAAGCCCCCAGTCTCAGCTATACAGCTGCAAATACAGTGGTACCTCAGGTTAAGTACTTAATTCGTTCCGGAGGTCTGTTCTTAACCTGAAACTGATCTTAACCTGAAGCACCACTTTAGCTAATGGGGCTTCCCGCTGCCGCCGTGCCGCCGGAGCACGATTTCTGTTCTCATCCTGAAGCAAAGTTCTTAACCTGAAGCACTATTTCTGGGTTAGCGGAGTCTGTAACCTGAAGCGTATGTAACCTGAAGCATATGTAACCCGAGGTGCCACTGTAAAATGTTTGTGAAGTGCAATATGCAATTCTGACACTCGATGGCAACTGTGAGTTACAGCAAATTCAATGCATTTTTCAAACGGTTATTATTATTATTTTTAACCTGAAACTGTTCTTAACCTGAAGCACCACTTTAGCTAATGGGGCTTCCCGCTGCCGCCGTGCCGCCGGAGCACGATTTCTGTTCTCATCCTGAAGCAAAGTTCTTAACCTGAAGCACTATTTCTGGGTTAGCGGAGTCTGTAACCTGAAGCGTATGTAACCTGAAGCATATGTAACCCGAGGTGCCACTGAAAAATGTTTTGAAGTGCAATATGCAATTCTGACACTTGATGGCAACTGTGAGTTACAGCAAATTCAACGCATTTTTCAAAACGGTTATTATTATTATTTTTAAACGTGTGTGTAGATTCCGCCCCTGCGCCCCTTCCATCCAGCGTTGTTGAGAGGAAGACACGGAAAAGCAGAGCAGCGCATTTGCCAGGAGAGGGTCATAACCTCCTCCATTCTTCTCCGGAGGGGGCTTGGATAATGAAGGAGAAAGCAGCGAAGCTGAGGGCTAATTTGTCGTGGCATTTCCTGGCCTCTCTTCTGCCAATGAAGCTCTGTTTCATCTTTTAGCCTTATCAATGCTGTGGTCATGAGGCTTTCCGCTTGCAAGCCTCGGGCCTCATCCGCCACCCCTCCCAACCTATCCACACCTACCCTGGTCTTTGATGGTAATGGAAAGGTTGCTGATGTCATTAATCCACTGAGAGGTGCAAATCAAAACTATAACTGCACACTTAAACACAAGAGATGGTGGCATTCTGAGGATGCCCCTATTTTCATAGGAGAGAAATGCTGGAGGGTATGGAATTATCCAACCCCTGAGCTGTCTGAAGGCAATCCTGCATAGAGAAGGTTTTTTTAAAAAAAAGTTTAATTTTGTTATGTTATTATATATGTTGGGAGCTGCCCAGAGTGGCTGGGGCAACCCAGTAAGATGTGTGGGGTATAAATCGTAAAATTATCGTTATGGAATGGGATGTCCCTATTTTCATCGGAGAAATGTCAGAGGGTATGGAGTTTGCATATCTCGATTGGCGGGTTTTTCTTCTTCTCTTCCAGAAATTCAGGAAGGTTCCTGTGTCATCCCCCCATTTTTTGTGTCATGTCCGACGACTTTCCTGGATCTGAAGGCAGCCCTGTTTAGGGAAGCTTTTAATGTTTGATGTATTACAGTATTTTAATATATATATTTTTGGAAGCCGCCCAGAGAGGCTGGGGAAGCCCAGCCAGATGGGAAAGGTATAAATAAATTATTATTATTATTATTATTATTATTATTATTATTATTATTATTATTATCTTCTGCATGTGTGCCCTGCCTCTGGCCCACATCCATTTTCACAGCATAAGGATGCACTTCTGCAGTGCATCCTGGGATGGAGCAGAAAATGCAGAAGGAGCAGCGCCTTTGCAGAAGACAGTGTGGCATAGTGGTTAAGAGTGCTGACCTGGGAGACCCCACTCAACCCTGAATCTCATTGGGTGACCTTGGGCTAATTGTTTCATCTCAGCCTAACCTACCTCGTAGGGTTGTTCTGGAGGTGAAACGAGGGGAGGGAGAACTGCGTACATCACTTTGAGCTCCTTGGAGAAGAAGGTGGGATATAAACACAATCAGTGAATAAAGCGATGCAATTACGCTGCTTCATCAGGATGGATCTACACGTTTGCAAACCCATGTTTACCTGGGACTCAGCTACATTAGTAAAAAAAGGTCTTTTAAATGTGTTAGAACGCTGTGGCACCAGGTGGCACTGTAGAGTTTGATGCTTCGGCAAAGTGATTTTCCATTATGAGCTTTACAACGTGTTTTCCTGAAGTGTTGTTTTTTTTATGTGTCTAGATCCAGCCCTGGTATCCCTAGGATAGATGTGCAGGTGAGATCTGGAAGCAGGATTTGCCACAACTGTTCAGCTAAGCAAATGCGGTTTGGAGATAGCCAGTGATAGCCACACTTGCCTTCTCCTCTGGTATTGACACAATGTGTTCATCAATTTATTCTAAGCCCTAAACGGCCTCGGTCCAGTATATCTGAAGGAGCGTCTCCACCCCCATCGTTCTGCCCGGACACTGAGGTCCAGCTCCGAGGGCCTTCTGGCGGTTCCCTCACTGCGAGAGGCCAAGTTACAGGGAACCAGGCCGAGGGCCTTCTCGGTAGTGGCGCCCGCCCTGTGGAACGCCCTCCCATCAGATGTCAAAGCGATAAACAACTACCTGACATTCAGAAGACATCTGAAGGCAGCCCTGTTCAGGGAAGTTTTTAATATGTGACATTTTAGTGTATTTTTCATCTTTGTTGGAAGCCGCCCAGAGTGGCTGGGGAAACTCAGCCAGATGGGCGGGGTACAAATAATAAATTATTATTATATTATTATTATTATTATTCATTGGGATCCAGGCACTGTTCCTCAAACAATGGCAGCCTTCCAGTGTTTTCCCTGTTGTTCTCCTTTCCTGTGCCCCATGCTTCCAAAATGACGTTTCAGGTGTGAACTGGCACAACACCTGAGGCTCCTGCATTTTGCAGCATTAGTTGCCCTCCCACCTCCTTGCCATGCCCTTCCCTGTCCACCCTCTTCGCTTTGCCCATTAGATATGATGTGGACGATAATGTGATTAGGCTCTCCCACAGTTTTTGTTTAACCAATTAGCAGCTCCGCAAGGCTACTTTGAAGATCAGGGAAGTGGTGCTTTGGGAGAAGACTGTTGAACTCTTTCTTCCCATGACATTTCCTCAGTCTGAATCCTCCCCCCCCCCCCCACTGAAATGCTGATTAGCTCCAATTATTTCGCCTCCTTTTTTTGGAGTTTGTATGGATGGTTTTGGGTTTTTTTTCCAGAGCTTGATTTTTATTTTGCGTTTTATTCTGTTTTCAACTTGCAATGGCTTAATGCCATGAAGCGGCCTGTTAGTTTGTTTAATCATAATAAGGAGAGGAGGAAGATGTATCCTTGCAGAGGGTTGTTTCTGGTGCTTCCACGTGCTTCCAGATGACAACAAAAGGTGTAGAAGTGCAGGATCTGATCTGTAACTATTTGCATCACCACTAACCGTTCATTGTTGTTGTTGGTTAGTTTAGTCATGTCCCCATGGACCAGAGCACGCCAGGCACTCCTGTCTTCCACTGCCTCCCGCAGTTTGGTCAAACTCATGCTAGCAGCTTCGAGAACACTGTCCAACCATCTCGTCCTCTGTCGTCCCCTTCTCCTTGTGCCCTCCATCTTTCCCAACACCAGGGTCTTTTCCAGGCAGTCTTCTCTTCTCATGAGGTGGCCAAAGTCTTGGCGCCTCAGCTTCAGGATCTGTCCTTCCAGTGAGCACTCAGGGCTGATTTCCTTTAGAATGGATAGGTTTGATCTTCTTGCAGTCCATGGGACTCTCAAGAGTCTCCTCCAGCACCAGAATTCAAAAGCATCCATTCTTTGGCGATCAGCCTTCTTTATGGTCCAGCTCTCACTTCCATACATCACTACTGGGAAAACCATAGCTTTAACTATACGGACCTTTGTTGGCAAGGTGATGTCTCTGCTTTTTAAGATGCTGTCTAGGTTTGTCATTGCTTTTCTCCCAAGAAGCAGGCGTCTTTTAATTTCGTGGCTGCTGTCACCATCTGCAGTGATCAACCATTCATAGAAACGTAGAATTGTAGAGTTGGAAGGGACCCTGAGGGTCATCTAGTCCAACCCCCTGCAATGCCTCCATGGCAGATGGCCACCCAACCTTTGCTTAAAAACCTCCAGGGAAGGAGAGTCCACAACCTCCCAAGAGAGACTGTTCCACTGTAACTTCTATAAGTCCCAGATAGCACAATCTGGAGGGGTCTCAGGTAGGGAAAGGTTACTGCAAAGTGCTATGCATTAATATTAAAAATAATCAAAAACACACACTTATTGTTTAGCTCACAGTCCAGATCTATAGAGCCAATTTAAAATGAGGGTTTTGTTGTGGTCTTCCACTGATGCACCACATATTAATATATTGCCCATGGAGCCAATGGCTCCTTTTATGTCTCAAAGGAGTTCTGTCGTCTCCCTTTGAAAAAACTTGCAAGCACTTGTGATTCCTCATGGCAAACCCTAAAAACAAAATCTCCCAAATGTTGTGGTAAGTGCAATCAATTTAGCACTCCTGTTTGTCAAGGGCATTTGTCAAAAGCTTCTTGGGGCATCTAATTTGGAAAATACTTTGGCACTTGTCCCTTTTGGGAAAAGGTCATCTAATACCGGAAATAAATATTTATCTCTGACTACAACTTCATTAAGCTTTTTAAAAAAAATCTGCACTGATGCCTATTCTCCCATTTTGTTTCCTGGTGACCATTGGTGAACACAAGATTGGATTGGCAATTGACTTAAATTATACCACATCTCTCCACTCTTTACAGCTCCAGAGCAACCAAATGGGAACTGTATGGTCTGTTCGTACATGATATGGCTTGGCATCAGGTCTTAAAGCAACATCCTGTGTCTTCAAACACGTCTTCCATTCATCCCGCTGTTTTCCGTCTTCCCATTCTGACAGCTACTCCCCTCAATGATGAGACTTCAGGTTATGACCTCATATCATATACACAATGAGCACAAACCGCTTCTCTTTGTCACTTCCATGTATGTCAAAGCATTCGAAACAGTGGAGGGTACCCCCTGGGCTGTGTAAAACAGTTTCTGCTTTAGACAGGTCTGAAGAGTTCTGGAATCCTTGGTATTAACACCTGAAACTTTTGAAATTAACAATTCCTCCACAAATAAAATACCTCTCGAGTCCAGGCTGCGTTAGGGCCTTTATAAAATATGGCGCCTAAGGGAAAATAGCTTTCTATTACAGTACCATGGTTATTTCTTGCACCTCCTGGGTATGACGTACGATAACAAAATGTCCTGTCATTGAATATTTCCTGCACTGTGCTCCTCTGGCTGGGCAAAGCCCTTTGATGTTAGGAATTTTTCCCACATACAGAGGTACCTCAGGTTACAGACGCTTCAGGTTACAGATGCTTCAGGTTGCAGACTCTGCTAACCCAGGAATAGTACCTCAGGTTAAGAACTTTGCTTCAGGATGAGAACAGAAATTGCGCAGCGGCGGTGCGGCGGCAGCGGGAGGCCCCATTAGCTAAAGTGGTGCTTCAGGTTAAGAACAGTTTCAGGTTAAGAACGGACCTCCAGAACGAATTAAGTCCCTTGCGCCGCAGTTGTAGCATACATAAATAAGTTCTTTATTTTTCTTGGCAGGTCTTGTCCTACAAACCCTAACAAAAATGCTTCTGGTTTTTTTTACAAATGTTAATTTAAACTTTTTTTTGCTGAAACACCACTCCTGACCATTATCTGTGTCATAGGCCAAGAGTCGGCTTCACCTGCTGAGCAGCAGCCTGAAGGAGCAGAAGGCGAAGGGACTCCACCTACTGCTGATCAGCCTTCTTGCTCCTGATGAGAACCAGCTGCCTCCAGCTTTCTTCAGCAGGGTTCCCAGCCTCAGTCAGTTGCTGGAAACAACATTCCTGGCCAGACCTTGCTGCTTCTTGTGACATCGGACCCTCAGCTTTCTTGACGCCCACACACACCCAGATCGTCTGGCTATATGAACTGAGATATTCCTGACCTTAAGACTGGACTGAACCTTGTATACGGTCTCCAGGCAGGTACCCGCTTAAGACTCGGCCAGTTGGCTGGCTTTTCCCCTGAGCTCTGCCCTGGCTGGCAGCACAGGACTATGACAATCTGAAGCGGTTGAATGCCTGCCAGAGCTTGACCATTGGGATGGGTTTACCCCAGGGCTGATTTAGGTTTGATGAGGCCCTAAGCTACTGAAGGTAATGGGGCCTTTTATATGCCCAGCTGTCCTTTGTCAACGACACATTGTCACTGTTTTTCGTGTTGAATGTATGCTATATGGTAATTAATAGATCTAAAGGACGCGGGTGGCGCTGTGGGTAAAACCTCAGCGCCTAGGACTTGCCGATCCGCATGGTCGGCAGTTCGAATCCCCGCGGCGGGGTGCGCTCCCGTCATTCGGTCCCAGCGCCTGCCAACCTAGCAGTTCGAAAGCACCTCCGGGTGCAAGTAGATAAATAGGGACCGCTTACCAGCGGGAAGGTAAACGGCGTTCCATGTGCTGTGCTGGCTCGCCAGATGCAGCTTGTCACGCTGGCCACGTGACCCAGAAGTGTCTGCGGACAGCGCTGGCCTCCGGCCTATAGAGTGAGATGATCGCACAACCCTAGAGTCTGGCAAGACTGGCCCGTACGGGCAGGGGTACCTTTACCTTTACTAATTAATAGATCTAATAGGTATCTCAAGCTATTTGCACATGTTGCCATGCAGAATGTAGGCACCCTATATATAGAAATGAGCAAACCAGTGATATTTTGGGGAGCAGGCTAGCAGGTGGGGCCCATGACTTACATCATAGGAGCCTACACAACACAAAACGCTGTTGCTGTATATAGGTTTTATTTTATTTGTTTTTTATCATATATTTTGGAAATGTACATCCAGTCCCCCCCCCCCCCGAGAGAGTGGGGCCCTAAGCTGTGGCTTGTTTAGCTTATACGTAAATCCGGCACTGATTTACCCAATTCCTCCACGCCAACGCTTGCTGAATGTCCCTTGCTACACCACTAGTAGGGAGGGATGGATTAACTTGTGCCTGGGTTATTCGACCTTGGGGAAAGTCCTTCTGCTTGCTCGGTCTACCAGCTGTATGGACTGACACTACTCACTGCCTTGTCGGTACTGTGAGACTCTACATTGGGGCTAAAATATCTCCCCAGCGCTGTTACTAAATCGGCGGAGGGGAGCCTCTCCCCTAAAATGCATGTGTTTTGTTTCTATGACTGGCCTAGTATGGGGAAACAGACATGAGGTCCCTGTGTTTTCCCTATACAGTGGTACCGCGCAAGACGAATGCCTCGCAAGACGAAAAACTCGCAAGACGAAAGAGTTTTTTGTTTTTTGAGTTGCTTCACAAGATGAATTTCCCTATGGGCTTGCTTTGCAAGACAAAAACGTCTTGCGCCTTTTTCTTAAAACCATCAATGCATTCCTATGGGAAACCGTCAATGCATTTCCTGTGGGAAACCGTGCTTCACAAGACGAAAAATTCACAAGACGAGAAAACTTGCAGAACGAATTAATTTCGTCTTGCGAGGCACCACTGTATTTAATTTGGGATAGGGAGAACGGCATGCGTTAATTGTGACAGGTTGCGGAAGGTGGGAGGGAAATAAGTTTGATAGATGGTAGATGCAGAGAGCGACGGAAGACGGGGGCCAGGTGGGCATTGGAGCATGTGACTGCTTCATGACAGGGTGACACACAAGTCCTCAACGGGAAGGAGGAGGCGAGTCTTACATTTATGAGTAAACATGCACAGGACTGGCCTTTTCAGCAAGTTGCCTCTGCTTAAAATGTTAATTACATCTTTAGAATTTACAAGCAGAACAGAGCAAGTCTGGTGTCCTGATAGCTGGATGGCTGTTTTGTTAGTTTTACCTTTCGTTCAGGTTGCACAAGATAGTCTTCTATAGCTTCAGATAAGGCTTGCAAACTGAATTCAAGAACTGAAAGCATTCATCCCTCTAAGAGCGAACTGAGGTGGTTGGATGTACACTAGATTGGTGGCAGAATGCAGCCACCTGGAAGCTTGTAGTGTCTATAAATTTGAGGAGCAACATGTGGAAACATGTTAGTCTATAAATTTTAAAGAAAAATGTTTTTTAACCCCCAAAACAGACTGACAGGGATCTGCAACTTCCATAAGGTATGGAGTGTTGAGGGAAAGGGAAGGAAGGAAGGAAGGAAGGAAGGAAGGAAGGAAGGAAGGAAGGAAGGAAGGAAGGAAGGAACTTGGGGTCTGGAGTAGAAGAGAGACTTGGCCTGCTCAACCCTCTAACACATTTCACCTGAAAACCACATGGTCTCTTGAGTCTCCTTGGGCAGGAAGGGAAGCTGTGCTGGACAAGGTCAAATCCAGACATGAGTGGGACCAAGGGTAGAATCATAGAGTTGGAAGAGACCACAAGGGCCATCGAGTCCAGACGTCCCTGGTTCCCGGGGACAGTCCCCAGATTTGCAAATCTGTCTCCGGGAAACATGACAGTGGCAGCCTCAGCAGTCTGGAGCTAGCCTGGTAGCGCAGTTGGCTCTGGCGGGCTTCAGAGCTGCTTGCTGCCATGGCGCCCACCATTTTTCCTTGCCGGAAGTCCCCATATGATGTGTTGAGCACAAGTCATATCATATGGGGACTTCCGGGAGGCAAACTGGCGGGCGCCACGGCAGCAAGCAGCAAGCAGCTCCTGAAGCCAGCCAGAGCCAACTGCGCTACCAGGCTAGCTCCAGACTGCTGACTGCAGCTGCTGCCGCCACTGCTGAAGGGGAACCAGGGACGTCCGGTGATACATATATCCTGCCCCCTTCCCCCTTTGTTTTGACTGATCGGGGGAGGCTTGGGAGTTGCGGAGGGCGGCCATTGCCCAGTTTTTAAAACACTCTGCACATTTATGTTTCACAGGGTGCAAAAAAGGGCTTTGCACCCTTATACAATATGCATGTGTGCTTGGGCCCAGGATCTTTTGCCTCACCATCCTCACTACTGACTCCTTGTTGCTACTCAGCTTCAAAAAAAAAGTGTCCCCGGATTCATTGAAAAAAAATCTGGTAACCATAGCCAAGGGTGATCATGCAAACCATTCACACAATAGATACTTCATGTACTCTCCATTCATGAACATCCACACAGTCCACCCTGGTCACAGACTCTCACTCAAACTATTTGTAATAACTCACTCAAAACTGGAAATAGAGAGGGTGGTGGTTACTTAGCTCCAGGCCTTGACTGTTCAGAGGCTGTAGGCAACCTTGTGGTACAACGAAGTGGGGGGGGGGGTATCGTCTTGTGAAATGCACAGACTTGACACCACACTACTTACAATTTTCAAACCATGTCCCTCCTCAAATCTGTGTGCTTAAGGAGGTGCCCAAGACTACCTCTCATAAAAAGCAAAAGTGTGCGCTGATTTTATGTACCTGTCCACACTTCTGTTTGGCCTGCCACTCCCCCCCCCGACACCCCCCCCCGAAAATCTGCTCTTCAGCACCAAATGAGAGCAAACATCAGTCCGGAGAAAACCCAATTGACGTTTGCTCCAATTCAACGGTATACGGGATGGGCAGAAGGGTGGATGTGCTTCAAGTGTGTGTGTGCTTTTTTTCCATAGTCTTTCTTAACATCTCACATCACAAAAGGTTCTCCATCGCCATCCACCTTTTGCTCCAGGGGTACACTAGACCAGTGTTTTGTGTCTCCAGCTGTTTATGGACTAAAACTCCCATCATCCCTATCTAGCAAGACCAGTGGTTGGTGATGTTGGGAATTGTAGTCCGAAAACAGCTGGAGACCAAAGTTTGGGAAACCCTGCTCTAAGCTATGGATTAAGTGTTTTAACCAGGGGAGGAAGGAGGACCAGCTAAGTAGCATCTTGTATAAGCCGTGTTTGTGCTTGGGCAATGTTCATTCATTTCAGTATTGATTTGGCACAACAGAAGTGCCCTGAAAGCGCTTTCCACAAGGAGCAGGTTGCACCTCCTAGGAGTGTCTTTTTGCTTTCTCTGAGACTTTGTGCTTACATTGTACACGACTACCAAGCAAAGTGGGAAAACAGCCATCATTGAGTCCATGGAACAAAGTACACATTATCTACTTCCCTGTTTGGGTGCAATCTCTGTCACTCCTCTTATCTCCATAAAGTACCATATTGGCCAGTGTTCACAGTGGGGGCCTCAGCCAACCATCCAGCTTTTAAAGTTTTAAAAAAAAATATTTTGGCACCCCACTCCACCCCCAGCAGCCTTTGAAAAGGCATCAGTACCAAAGGGATCTCCAGCTTCATGGCCCTTCTCTTTCAGCAGATCTACAGGAATTTAGGAAGAAGCTTTTGACCAACTCCTATTGTTGGGAGGGAGACAAAGGCTAAGGACCTCGACTTAAGCATAATAACAAGAAATGCTTTCATGCAGAAAAAACTACCACAGAAAGAAACCCCCCTCTCTGATATACACAAAGGGGGGGGAGGGAAAGGGGAAAGAAATCTTTGAAAATAACTAATTAAAGTTGTTTTAGCCTCTCTCACACGCCTCCAAGGGCACCTAATCTCACAGGAGCGGTGGCATGTGGAACAATGGACCCTCTGCCCCCGGCCCACCTCCCCCTTCTCAGAGCCCCCAACCTCTGCCTCAGAGTTTTTAAAACAAGAGGCCACTTTAAGTTAATGAGCTCTCAGCTGACTGGAAGAAGCCTCTAATGAAGGCTGATGGTCACACATTCCCTGGCGGAATGAATGGGATCCTGCCAAACCCATAACTGTCAGAAAGTTTCATTCATAAAATCCACATGCCTGAGAGGTAGGAGGGTTGCAAGGGGGGGGGTGGACTGGAATGGGTGGAGGTGTCTGCATGGAACCAGGCTGACCACGGAGCCAAGAAGCAGCTTGCACGCATGAGCAGCGGTGGCCAAACCCCAGGATTCCTGGACCCCAGCTCCTTGCTCCTTTGTCTGACAGTTAATTAGGAATATCCTCCCCAAATGACGCTGGAGAGACCGACTGTTGGGATAATCAGTGAGACTTTGGGTTGGGGGGTTTCTACTTTCCCGCTGTTATGTCACCATCTCTACAAGGGCCAAAGTCTGGGTGGCGGTGGGAGGAGGAGTGTCAGAATTGTTCTAAGGAAGAGGTGTGGGGACGCCGTGGGTTACCAACCGATGGGGTCCGGATAAGAGGAAAAGGGAGGAATAGAGGCCGGTCTCTTGGGGGTGCCAGAAGATGGGAGAGGAGAGGTGGGAGAGGACACGGTCATGCCCCAAAACATGACAGACTCAAAATGGGATGCTTGGAGTATGCTACAAAATGGTCCAGATGCGTATTAAGCTGTAAGTTCTCAGGGAAGAAGCTTCAGTTTGCTTTTTGTGGTTTGGAGGAGCCATGCTCCAGCAAAAGTTAGGAGGTGGGGGTGACGTTGTGGAAGGATTTAGCACCCACTGCTGAAGGTTGATGGTGACGTTTTTCCTGGCCCCCATTTCTTCTCCCAAACGCTCCCAGCAGTGACATTACGTAATGATGGGGGCTTCTGGAAGGGCGGGGATGCTGTTGCCAACGCAAATTGGCCAAAAATTGGTCAAAATGCTCCCTGTCTTGCTGCCTGTGAATGGGGGAGATAGATCATTTTGGTTTGATCTCAGTTGAATATACAGTGGTACCTCAGGTTACATATGCTTCAGATTACATACGCTTCAGGCTACAGACTCCGCTAACCCAGAAATAGTGCTTCAGGTTAAGAACTTTGCTTCAGGATGAGAACAGAAATCGGGCTTCGGCGGTGTGGTGGCAGCAGGAGGCCCCATTAGCTAAAGTGGTGCTTCAGGTTAAGAACAGTTTCAGGTTAAGAACGGACCTCCGGAACGAATTAAGTACTTAACCCGAGGTACCACTGTATCCAGGGACGCGGGTGGCGCTGTGGGTTAAACCACAGAGCCTAGGACTTGCCAATCAGAAGGTCGGTAGTTCGAATCCCCGCGACGGGGTGAACTCCCGTTGCTCCTTCCAACCTAGCAGTTTGAAAGCACATCAAAGTGCAAGTAGATAAATAGGTACCACTCCGGCAGGAAGGAGATAAGTAACTATCTTATATTTAGAATCTTAACTTTAGAAGACATCTGAAGGCAACCCTGTATGGGTTTCTTAATGTTTCTTAATGTTTTATTCTTTTTTTTAATATGTTGGAAGCCACCCAGAGTGGCTGGGTATGAATAATAAAATTGTTGTTGTTGTTGAATAAGTCCCTATTTTCATCAGGGAAATGTTGGAGGGTATGCAACTATTTTGTTCAGTACGGACCCTCCAAGTTGCCCTATTTTCCAGGGACAGTCCTGGATTTACAGAAGCCGTCCCAGTTTCTGATTTTATCCCTGAATGTCTCTATTTTCATTGGAGAAATGTTGGAGGGTCTGGAATTATCCATCCCCTGAGCCATTTGAAGGCAGCCCTGTATAGGGAAGTTTTTTTAAATGGTTTATTATATTTTATATATGTTGGAAGCCGCCCAGAGTGACTGAGGCAACCTAGATGGGTGGGGTATAAATAGTAAAATTATTATTATGGAATAGAACTTCCCTATTTTCTTCAGATAGGCATTGGAGGGTATTCAATATCCATGGTCCACACCAATTTCAGTGGGTCTCCTAGGAGTACGCCTTAGTTGGATATCGTCACCCAAAGAGAAGCATAGAACAGAAAGCCAAAGGCAAGATAAAGGGAAATATGTGGGGCCACATCCTGTGTTTCTTTTTCATGAGGCGAATGGGAAGGAATCATGGTTTCAGCTGCGTCTTGAGAGAGTACTTGTCTGGTACAAGAGGTTCTTCATTAGGAGCAAGAGCTCTTCAATGCTCAGGAGAGACAAAGGCTTGTTTGTGCAGAGCATGCGTGGGACAAGATGTCTTGGAGCCTGCAAATGGTTTGTGAAGTCAAGTGCCTCCCAGATTGACCACAGTTTGGATAAGCAAAGCAGAGGGTCATTGTGAAGCTCAGACAAGACATACAAATGCCTTCTACAGCCAGGGCTATTTTGCCTCCTGAAAATTATCCACTGCCGATTCTACGGTGAAATATCCATTTGAAAATTCAGTATCTGGTGTTTGGTGTCAATATCTGACATCCAGTGAAATCATTATTTGGTATTTGAGGCTATTTGATGATTGACACGTGGCATTTTATTTGACACCTGTTTAGCATCTGGCACGATGTGAAATTTGACAACTGATGGCATTTGAGAGTTGACTTCTGACATTGTATATCTGACTTCATTTGATTATTTGAAGACCAGTGATGTTTATAGTTGGCTTTATAGGACCAGCAACATTTATCTTTTATCATATATGAGGGTTGTCGTATTTGAGAAAGTGAAAATCTGGACACAAAAGTTGTTGAGCTTTTTTTAAGCTTATATTTTGCATCGTGCAATTATAAAAATACTTAATGATATTACAATATTTTAAAATGAAACTGTTTGAAATACCGGAGATTCCAGTTCATCCTTTGCAAACTCTTTTAGTGCTTGAATGGAACTCATTACTGTGCATCATGCTTTTAGGTAGTTGAGTCTGCAAACCCTTATCTGGGGGTATAGATTGATGTTACCAGTTTTAGTTTCTCTGCATTTCTCACTTTCCCAATCTTTACTTCATTGAATTTTTGCATCAATTTGCGATTTTTATAAAAGCACATTTCTCCTAATATATGCTCCTCTGTATTCAATTTTGCCTAATATGCGCTTTATTAAAAGCAATTTTTACTAAGGTAATGTAGTTCTGAATATTGTTTCTCCAGATATATGCATTTTTGTGCATACATGGAAGAACTGCATCACAAAATTCAGAGAGCTGCAAGTCTTGAAAGAGAGCTATATTTTGGTTAACTTGTTCATTTGAGAAATGTGAATGAGGCAAGTTTGCATAAAAATGCAAATCAAACAAATTCCTCCCCAATCCCTGCCTGGGAATGTCCCGCCAAATTTACATGTATAAACTCATGTTCTGTCATTAATCCTGCAGTTCTTGAAAGCAGTTCTTTCAGATTACCTTCCATATTTCACCCAATATTTTAAACTTGAGGATTAATATTTTTTTTAATGGGAAAACTAGAACTGGGAGCAAACAGAAAATGACAGAAGTCCACAGAAAATCACTCTCCTTAAACATGTGTTCTCTTGGGCTGCCCCCAAACAGTTATTATCTCTTATACCTTTAATTCTGCTCCAGTCTCCAAGTACATGGTTCAATAGAAAAAGTAATAAAATTAAGCAGCGCATATGAAACGATGACTTTTCAAGATAATGAAAGAAAGGGTTTGACAGTTGTTTCTGAAATAGCCGTAGTCAGACCCAAACTAAAAGTTCCATGATATTCTTTGATGTTTCACAACAACAGATAGAAGAAAGTTGTGATCCTTCCATCTCTATTATGTATTTTCAGAGAAAAACATGTCTCATCCTTACAAAAAAACACCTGCTTTACACCTGGAAAGAGATGGATTCATCATGACCATATCGCTGGCTGGACAGGTAGGTATGACCTCGGTTTTGTGAATGTTTCAACGCAACATGTGAAAGAACCTGTGTTTTAGAGATCCTTTGCCAGAAACTGGGACTTCCAAGCACAGATCTGCCCCCCTTAAAATGCACAGTGTTGTGTGCCCTTGTGACACACAACATTTATCCACTTTAAGGATAAATATATGTCTATATTTCTTTCTGTGGACGCGTTCCTCTTTTAAAATAACGATGATAATAATTTACACCTAACCAATCCCTTCCTCCCCATTTCCCTTCCAAAAATTCTTGAGTTAAACATTGTCAGGAGAAAAACTGCATCTCTAATAAGAGAGGCAATTCCACGGCAGTTTAACATAAAAAGATCAGCTGCTATCGACCCATTATTTGAACAAGTGTCGTGCTATTGACAGGAAGACAAAATAAGTTAGAGTGACCATGTTTCAAAGATTCTGTATGTACACTCAATCATTGCAGCAGAAATTGAAACCGGGTATATAACAACACGGCCATGTTTTCTATTTCCCCTGTAGATCAATGCTAACAGCAGGAGGGGACCCTAAAGATGGATGTTGCTGGAGGGAAAAGGAAAAAAAGAAAAAGCTCAAAATCTTCAGCTAGGTGGCTTAGAGGATTAAAAACTTCGAGAGCAGCAGCTGTGTTAGTCTGTTACAGCAAAACAACAAGAGTTGTGCAGATCTCAGGGCTGTCTTAAGCATATGCGGTGCCGGGGTGCAAAGATCTGCCCGGTGCCCTCCCCCGGCTGCCCAGTCCCAGGTGCGCAGGAGGGCGGAGCCTCACCGTCTCGCTGGCTCGGTCGCCCCCAACCAACAGGCGGGCTCTTCCCCTGGCTCAACTCTCAGTCCCCAGACTCTCGGCCTGGCGCCCCTGAGAGCCTGGTCATAGCTGTCAACCGTCCCTTATTTGGCGGGAAACTCCCTTATCCCAGCGCCGTGTCCCGCTGCTGTCCCTTATTGATGATGTCCCTTAAAATTCCCGGGTTTCAAAGGAAGCAGCTCCTCTCCCTCCCTCCCTGCCAGCCACGGAGGAGGGAGACTCCAACTGTGTTGCTTGGCTGCGTTGCTCACCCAATAAGGAGTCTAAGAACGACTGGGGGGTGGAGCTTGCATGCCTTGTGCCTGGGGACTCGCCTTTGCTCAGCGCTTCCCAGCGAAGAGGTGACGGTGGTTTCCTTGCTGCATCCCCTTTGCCGGGTTGCTGCGCCGTGGGAACCACCGCTTAAGGCTTCGTTCCGCTGCTGGCTGGGCTTTCTGTCTTTGGCTCAGAAGTTGAACATACCTGTGTTTGGAAAATCCCTTATTTTGGCTGCTGGTCCCTTATTTTCAAATCTGTAAGTTGACAGCTATGAGCCTGGTGCCTGGGTGCCCTGCACCCCTAGCGCCTATGGGTAAGACAGCCCTGATAGATCTTCTCCCTACGAGAAACAGTGGGCAGCTGCCGCCAATGAGCCTAAGCCATAAAGATAAAGTGGGAAGCCAAACATTTCTGTTTTAAGTATTTGCTATAAATGGAAATAGAAAATGCCGCAACTCATGGAACAAGATGTAGTTACCCACTTAAGGTGAATGAATGCAGCCAGAAGCACTTTTTCCTACCCTCCCCACCAGGGAAGAAGAAACACTGGAACAAGGGGAACATGAAGATCTGCATCAGGATCTGCTGCCCCCGTGCATCCTGCCACCTGAGGAGGTCAACGCATCTTGCCTCATGAGTGGGCCGGTTCTGGTACTGTACACAGAGGCAGTTCATAGCGATTCCATTTAAATATCACGGTGGATCACTTTTGGCTGGCATATGCTGCATGAACTTGCCCGAACCATTTTAAATCCATCTAAAGAGTGTAGCGATCTCCACATCTTGTGGCAAGTTAAGTACAGTGGTACCCCGCAAGACGAATGCCTCGGAAGACGAAAAACCCGCTAGACGAAAGGGTTTTTCATTTTCTGAGGTGCTTCGCAAGACGGATTTTCCAAAGGGCTTGCTTCGCTAGACAAAACAGCCCTGCCTCTCCTGTCATGGCGACGGTCGCACGCTCGCTTCCCCGCTCCTCCGGCTCCCTCCCACCTTCCTGCTGACGGCTCCTCCGGCTCCCTCCCACCTTCCGGCCGACCTTCCAACTTTCCGGCTGCCTCGCGCTGCTGCCCACCGCCCTCACGCGCTCCCCTCAGGAGCCGTTGCCGCCAGCAGCCAGCGCTGCGACCAGAGTCGCGCTCCTGAGCCCCGCCGCCCTCCAGCAGCCGCGTTTCATGGTGTCCACAAGGCGCGGGTGAGTCCAAGGACCGTATGCGGCAGCTGCCCTGCTTCTCCCCACCCCTCCCCGCCGTGGTGCTTCGCAAGACGAAAAAACTCGCTCTACGAAAAAACTCGCAGAACGAATTAATTTCGTCTTGCGAGGCACCACTGTACTTTGTAAAGAACTGCTTCCTTCTTGCATGTATCATCCTGAATCAGCTGCTGATCGGAGTCATTGCATATCTCTGATTTCTAGTATTATGAGGGGGAGACAAAAAAATACAGCATCTCTCCCACTACAAGGAAGCCCACCACCCTACTCTCTGGTCAGTTCCAACTCCTTTTCTCTTTTTCTTCCTTCTGGCCATTTGTTTCTTTTCTGCCACTTTCATGGCTCCATTATATACTTTCATTGAGCTGCAGTATCCATACAAAGTATTCCAAACATTGCTGTACGATTGCTGTATATAATGGCATTACAGCAACAGGATATTTAAAATGGACAATACTCAAAATGAGCTAAAGTTCATGCGGTATAAATGAATGCAGAAAAGAACATTTAGGGATTAAAATCATGGTCTGCCCTTTCGGTGGATAAATTTGGTGGATTTCGTTGTGGCATTAACGATTATGAATTTTAAAGATTGTGTGGTGATTGTTCAAAAAAGCAGCATCTTAAACAAGTAAATGACTACCTGATTTTCTGGTGGTGCATGAGAACAGCATGCTGAATTATATTTTCTTAAATGAAATATTTGTTGTATGTATCTTGTGGAAATTACATTGCAATTTTAAACCTTTTTTTGTATAATCTGTATAAAATCTATCCCTACTGATTCGAAGTGGCTGAAACTGGCTGCTGAAGTATGTGCCTGAACCAGAATAGAAAGAGCAGGTTTCTTTCTCTTTCTTTCTTTAATGCTAAATCAAAACAGAATTTTAAAAAAAAATCCCCATGGGGACATTTTGCTACGCGTAGCACTAGTTCTTTCATTATGAGTTGGATCCTTTGGCAACTCCGCAGGAAGCACCTTGCTGCTAATAATGTGGCCTTGGAGTGACATCAAGTGTTCAAATGCTGCACTGCTCTCTGTTGACGTTATTGTTTGCAGTCATAAATAGTGCAGCAGGGCCAACATCCGGAAGTGGCAATTTAAGGAACATTTCCAAACGCAAAGAGAGAAATTGGCGGATACCCGTTCAGGAATATTTCGTGCTCCTGAATTAACAGAGTATAAAACCATTACATCACCTTGCCGACAAAGGTCCGTATAGTTAAAGCTATGGTTTTCACCAGTAGTGATGTATGGAAGTGAGAGCTGGACCAAAAAGAAGGCTGATCGCCGAAGAATTGATGCTTTTGAATTATGGTGCTGGATGAGACTCTTGAGAGTCCCATGGACTGCAGGAATATCAAACCTATCCATTCTTAAGGAAATCAGCCCTGAGTGCTCACTGGAAGGGACAGATCCTGAAGCTGAGGCTCCAATACTTTGGCCAACTCATGAGAAGAGAAGACTCCCTGGAAAAGACCCTGATGTTGGGAAAGATGGAGGGCACAAGGAGAAGGGGACGACAGAGGACGAGATGGTGGGACAGTGTTCTCGTAGCTACCAGCATGAGTTTGACCAAACTGCGGGAGGCAGTGGAAGACAGGAGTGCCTGGCGTGCTCTGGTCCATGGGGTCACGAAGAGTCGGACACGACTAAACAACAACAAAACCATTTGCAAAGAGGATTGAGCAAAGGCAACTAAACCAAATGTGCATTCTTCCTGATTCAACTGTGCTGATGGATGGCAGACATACCCAAAAGTGCTGGCGGCAAAGGGAACTGTAGGTCCCATCTTCACTACCATAACCTCCAAAATTTCTCCAGTGAAAATAGGGACATCCTAAGGAAAAGCAGGACAGGATCAAATCAGAAACCAGGTCTAACAACAAGTCCTGGCCAGGCTGAATTAATGCAAGGGGAAAGAATATTAACCCTTTTGTGGTGATGGGTGGCTAATATTCTTTGTGTTTAAGAGGCAAGTTTTTTCTCGTTTCCTTAACAAGTAGCCAAAATAGTGTTTTATTTTGGTAGTAATTCCCTAAGTGATCATCTTGGGTTTCTTATCTCTGCTCAGTAATTGCAAATATTGAAATGCTCCGTAGCATTGCATTGTTATGCATTTCTAAAGAAAAGATGCAGCATATAATTATTGGCTGTGACTGAGCTTTGCATTTCTGCTTCAATATTTCCAATTATCCAAAAGGTCTGCATTTAAATTATGCAAATAGTTTGTAATGCTTTAGTTTTTAAATGATTGACATAGTATGACTATAGGAAAACTAAGTCATATTGTAATACAACTAACAAAGGACATTTATGTGCACCTGGAGATTTTCTCTCAATAGTAGTAGTAGTAATAATAATAATAATAGGCTGCCTTCATCATCATCATAATTTATTATTTCTACCCCGCCCATCTGACTGGGTTTCTTCAGCCACTCTGGGCGGCTTCCAACAGAACATTAAAAATAGAATAAAACTTCAATTATTAAAAACTTCCCTAAACAGGGCTGCTTTCAGATGTCTTCTAAAAGTCAGATAGTTGTTTATTTCCTTGACATCTGATGGGAGGGTGTTCCACAGGGCGGGCGCCACTACCAAGAAGGCCCTCTGCCTGGTTCCCTGATTTAACCTCACTTCTCACAATGAGAGAACCGCCAGAAGGCCCTCGGAGCTGGACCTCAGTGTCCGAACTGAATGATGGGGGTGGAGACGCTCCTTCAGGTCTGGCCTGGACCGAGGCTGTTTATGGCTTTGAATTGTGCTTGGAAATGTACTGGGAGACAATGTAGGTCTTTCAGGACTGGTGTTATGTAGTCTCGGCTGCCATTCCCAGTCACCAGTCTGGCTGCCACATTCTGGATTAGTTGTAGTTTCTGGGTCACCTTCAAGGGTAGCCCCACGTAGAGCGCATTGCAGTAGTCCAAGTGGGAGATAACCAGAGCATGTGCCACTCCGACGAGACAGTCTGTGGGCAGGGAGGGTCTCAGCCTGCGGACCAGATGGTGCTGGTAGACAGCTGCCCTGGATGCAGAATTAATCTGTACCTCCATGGACAGCTGTGAGTCCAGAATGACTCCCAGGCTGCACACCCGCTCCTTCAAGGGTACAGTTGCCCCATTCAGTAGTCCCCCACACCCACCTACCCCCTGTCCCCCAAAAACATTACAGTGATACCTCGGGATAAGTTCTTAATTCATTCCGGAGGTCCTTTCTTATCCTGAAACTGTTCTTAACCTGAGGCACCACTTTAGCTAATGGGGCTCCTGCTGCTGCCACGCCGCCAGAGCACAATTTCTGTTCTCATCCTGAAGCAAAGTTCTTAACCCGAGGTATTATTTCTGGGTTAGCGGAGTCTGTAACCTGAAGCGTATGTAACCTGAGGTACCACTGTGCTTGTGTCTTGTCAGGATTTAACCTCAGTCTGTTAGCCGCCATCCTTCAGATGTCTTCTAAAGGTTGCATAGTTACTTATCTCTTTGGCTCAGGGGTTGCATAACTCCACACCCTCCAACTTTTCTCCAGGGAAAATAGGGATGGAAATAGGGACATTCTGAGATCAAATGAGAAACCGGGATGACTTCTGTGAATCTGTGACTGATCCTCAAAAATAGGGACACTTGGAGGGTCTGCAGCTAGCGAGTATATTTTGCAAAATTATATTTTAAAAATCTAAACTAAAACACGTTTTCTTTGATTTGCTTAAAACCTAAAATTCCTCCTGTTTGCCCAGTGTACTTTTTCTGCACGCTTAGTAAGCACACCCACTGAAGCAATGCTCCTCTGTCAATGTCAACCTTTGCCGGGTCTTTATTCTCCACAAGGTACTGAATGGCCACTCTACTTGGTGCATGGCTGAGGGTGGTGGGGTGAAAGATTTATGCCTCCTTTACTTGGTCTGCACAAATACAAGATGGGTGACACCTGGCTTGAGAGCAGTACATGTGAAAAGGATCTAGGAGTCTTGGTTGACCACAAACTTGACATGAGCCAACAGTGTGACGCGGCAGCTAAAAAAGCCAATGCAATTCTGGGCTGCATCAATAGGAGTATAGCATCTAGATCAAGGGAAGTAATAGTGCCACTGTATTCTGCTCTGGTCAGACCTCACCTGGAGTACTGTGTCCAGTTCTGGGCACCACAGTTCAGGAAGGACACAGACAAACTGGAACGTGTCCAGAGGAGGGCAACCAAAATGGTCAAAGGCCTGGAAACGATGCCTTATGAGGAACGGCTAAGGGAGCTGGGCATGTTTAGCCTGGAGAAGAGGAGGTTAAGGGGTGATATGATAGCCATGTTCAAATATATAAAAGGATGTCGCATAGAGGAGGGAGAAAGGTTGTTTTCTGCTGCTCCAGAGAAGCGGACACGGAGCAATGGATCCAAACTACAAGAAAGAAGATCCCACCTAAACATTAGGAAGAACTTCCTGACAGTAAGAGCTGTTCGACAGAGGAATTTGCTGCCAAGGAGTGTGGTGGAGTCTCCTTCCTTGGAGGTCTTTAAGCAGAGGCTTGACAACCATATGTTAGGAGTGCTCTGATGGTGTTTCCTGCTTGGCAGGGGGTTGGACTCGATGGCCCTTGTGGTCTCTTCCAACTCCATGATTCTATGTTCAGCTCTTCTAATTGTTCTTTGCTGAGTTCCTTCTCCTTTCTCATGGTGTATTTTGCATTGATTTACTGGATTGAGTTATTCACATGTGCCAATCCAATTTGAACTCGCAATATATATGCTAGCAGCCCACGCGGAAGGCGCACATTGTCTCTGACAGAAGAAGGAGCGAGTGAGTCTTCCAAAGTGACCAGGAAGTCTCCTATTCGGATGCGAGTGATCAGTCTGCATTTCTAAGTCTATGTGCAATGATGGACCACATCGTCTGGACCACATCGTCCTCCTCCTCCCACTTTGGGATGAAGGAGGATCCGGAACCACGTGATTCTTTCAACATCTCTACGCGGGAGCGGGCGGAGGAGGCGCGCAGGTCGCCCGACGGACAGACAGACAGACCTACAGGCTGGCACGCCCCTTGTGAGTGTTTGCAGAAGCCCTTTGCTTTAGCTGCTTGTCGTCGTCGTTTTGCGCCGCCTCCTGAGCATGTGCAGAGTGCATTTAGCCTCCGGCGGAGTCTCCCTTGCTGCTCTCCCGGCAGCGTCGGTGCCGGGGCTGTTTTGCGCCCTAGGCGAAGCTAAATACTTGCGCGCGCGCGCACCCAAAACGCCCCCCTCCCCTGCTAACTTCGATTTTCAAAAGCCTTACAGATGGTGGGGGGGCGGAATGAAAACTTGAAGCTGCAAAGTTTATTTTAAATGGCAAGAAAAAGCAGCGCCTCGATCTTAAATTGCCTGTCTCAAACGCAAAAGAAAACTAGTTTGCCTAAAACTGTGCCCTACCTGCAGTGGCGTAGCGTGGGGGGGGCGGGGGGGGCCGGCCGCACTGGGCGCAACATCTGGGGGTTAGGGTTAGGGGGCGCAAATCCACGGGTTAGGGGGCGCAAATCCACAGGTTAGGGGGCGCAAATTACTTGCCTTGCCCCGGGTGCTGACAACCCACGCTACGCCACTGCCTACCTGGCCCAATGATGGCACCCTAATGATGGCCTCCCCCATCCTGCCTGGGCGAAGGATGCTCAGAGGCTGCTCAGACACCCTTTCCAGATTATTACAAAAGCACACACGTCTCTTTGGCGGTTATTAATATTATGATAATTATTTGTGTGTGTGTGTGTGTGTGTGGTGTGCTTTTGCAGCAGACTGCAGAAATATCCAGCTTCTTTATGGTCCTGCTGGCCTTCACATTTGTAAATTGGTCCTTTTTTAGTTCCTTTTCACAGCAGCCTGACATGCAGAAACCAAGTTGGTGAGAATAATAATAAAATAAATAAATAAATTTTATTTATATCCCGCCCCCCCCCCAGCCGAAGCTGGGCTCAGGGCGGCTAACAACAATAAAATAGTGCAACATTCTAAAAACATTTCATTATAAAAATTAATTAAAATCCTATTGATGACAACCATTAAGCTTAAGTTCTGTAAAGATTGCCAAAGGAGGGAGTCAGGCTGCACCCTAGCCAAAGGCCTGGTGGAACAGCTCTGTCTTGCAAGCCCTGCGGAAAGATGTCAAATCCCGCAGGGCCCTAGTCTCTTGTGACAGAGCGTTCCACCAGATTGGTGCCACAGCCGAGAAAGCTCTGGCTCTAGTTGAGGCCAGCCTAACCTCTCTGTGGCCTGGGACCTTCAGGATGTTTTTATTTGAAAACCGTAAGTTCCTCTGTGGGACATACCAGGAGAGGCGGTCCCGTAGGTACGAGGGTCCTAGGCTGTTTAGGGCTTTAAAGGTTAAAACCAGCACCTTAAACCTGATCCTGTACTCCACCGGGAGCCAGTGCAGCTGGTATAGCACCGGGTGAATGTAATCTCGCAGCGAAGACCCCATAAGGAGTCTCGCCGCGGCAACCTTTCTCTCCACCCCCCCCCCGCCCCCATGACTTCACTTCCATGCTAGGAAAAGTATTCTATGGCACTCTTTACAACGCAGGACACATTGTGGTACTTGCACATATGTACACCTGGTTTTAGTTAAACGCCATTCATTCGTATCAATGCGCTTACTCCCCCGGTACTCCTTCCTTTCCATTGGATAAACTTGCCGCCGTGCGCCAAGACAGATCATCCGGTGCTATACCAGCTGCACTGGCTCCCGGTGGAGTACAGGATCAGGTTTAAGGTGCTGGTTTTAACCTTCAAAGCCCTATACGGCCTAGGACCCTCGTACCTACGGGACCCCCTCTCCTGGTATGCCCCACAGAGGAACTTACGGTCTTCAAATAAAAACATCTTGAAGGTCCCGGGCCACAGAGAGGTTAGGCTGGCCGCAACTAGAGCCAGGGCTTTTTCGGCTGTGGCTCCAATCTGGTGGAACGCTCTGTCACAAGAGACTAGGGCCCTGCAGGACTTGACATCTTTCCGCAGGGCCTGCAAGACAGAGCTGTTCCACCAGGCCTTTGGTCAGGGTGCAGCCTGACTCCCTCCTTTGGCAATCTTTACAAAACTTTAGTTTATGGTTGCCATCAATTTTGATTTTAATTAATTTTTATAATGAAATGTTTTTAGAATGTTGCACTATTTTATTGTTGTTAGCTGCCCTGAGCCCAGCTTCGGCTGGGGAAGCGGCATATAAATAAAATTTATTATTATTATTGTTGTTGTTGTTGTTGTTATCGTTGTTATCGTTATTCCGGAACATCTGGAACGCAAATGATTACCTATGGAGCCTTTGACAGCTTTAATCGCATCATCCCGATACGAGCACAGCAAAAACAAATGCTTGAATGTGCTATTCCTACTTTGCAGTTTTGTCCCTAAAACATTATCATCTATAGCTAAATAAATTGCAGGTGGGATTGAGACTCCAGGGAGGAGGGGGTTTATGTAATGTTTACCTGATGAAAATCACACACCAAGTACTATTGGTGTCCATAGTGGGGGTGAGGGGGGTGCTTTTCAACAGAAGACTGGGAAAGGATTGTATTCCTAGACACACATGTATACCTGAAGGAGCGTCTCTACCCCCATCGTTCAGCCCAGACACTGAGGTCCAGCTCCGAGGGCCTTCTGGCGGTTCCCTCACTGCGAGAAGTAAGGTTACAGGGAACCAGGCAGAGCCTTCTTGGTAGTGGCACCCGCCTGTGGAACGCCCTCCCATCAGATGTCAAGGAAATAAACAACTATCTGACTTTTAGAAGACATCAGAAAGCAGCCCTGTTTAGGGAAGTTTTTAATGTTTGATGTTTTATCATGTTTTTAATATTCTGCTGGGAACTGCCCGGAGTGGCTGGGGAAACCCAGCCAGATGGGCAGGGTAGAAAATAATAAATTATTATTATCATTGCATGCAGTGGGGCATGATCCTGATCATGACTCCTGGTGGCTTAAGAGAGAAAACCCACCTGGTATGCTAAATGCACTCATGCATTGATCATGTAGAATTTGGCTCTAAGCTGAGTTGCTGGCTGGAATATTCCACTTCTCCTTTACCTGAGGCCATGGCTCAAAATCAGTAGCTTCCCCAGGGAAGAACTGCTGGGGCCTGTGATTTTTCTTGACACATTTCAGATTTTGTACAGTACAAAATCATCTGAGTGGTGCCTTGATCTGGCAGAGGGAACACGTCTCGTATTTTGGCCTGCAAATTCAGCATTATGCATTGGAGCTTGTGTCGGTTTGCACTTTGGAATTGTGTGTGTGTTTTCTCTTCCCCAGCACCCACTCCTCAAAGGAAATGCAGCCGGAGAGAATAATCCAAGATAGTTTGTCAGTCTTCATCCAGAATCATATCCCGGGTGCTGACTTGAGGTATGTTTTATCTCACTCTGGGTCTAGGACAGCCATACAGAAGTGTGTGTCATGTTTTCCATGTGAAATCACTGTGTGGATTTTCATTAGCGGTGTGTCTCAAATGCGTCACAGAGTGGGCTGGCATCTACTAGCCTTTGTGTCCCTGGGACCCCTATGGTGATATTTCGGTTCCAAATCCAGTTTACGGGAGCCAAGTTCCTAAACTGAAACTGCATGGAGCGGCCTTCACGGTGCCTGTTGTCCAACTGGAGCCAGTGTGGTGTAGTGGTTAAGAGTGGTAGTCTCGTAATCTGGGGAACCGGGTTCGATTCCCCGCTCCTCCACATGCAGCTGCTGGGTGACCTTGGGCCAGTCACACTTCTCTGAAGTCTCTCAGCCCCACTCACCTCACAGAGTGTTTGTTGTGGGGGGAGGAAGGGAAAGGAGAATGTTAGCCGCTTTGAGACTCCTGAAGGGGAGTGAAAGGCGGGATATCAAATCCAAACTCTTCTTCTTCTTCTTCAACTGTAGGACTTCCTCCTTTTGAAACCACAAACCTTACATAATGACTATTTTTAGTTACTGTACTGGATCAAAGCCAAAATTGGCTTGCTGTAGCACTGTGGGGGTTCGATACGTTTTGTTTTTGTAGAAAAGTAGAGTGATGGAGTGTATAATTTTAACAAGTTGTTATGGTTGAGTAAGCTGGATGTGTAAACAAATTAATTTATGGATGCAACCTCCTTTTCTCCTTTCCTTTCCCCCTTTCCTCTGAATGCTTTTCAAAGAGGGTCTTATTCGCAGTATTAGAATGCAGTCATGGCATATTGATCCTTCTACTTCCATAGGTACTCCTCAGTCTTTATTTAGCTGTACTCATAGATGTCAGATGATATCCTCATTAATGGTGAATGTAACATTTAATTAATAATTTGTTAATTGCTATGAGTGCCTACGGTAGAATTGCACAATTGTTAAATGGCTCGTGGGAGAAGCTTAAGTCTCAAAATAATTATCTGCTCCCCTCTCTATTCTTCACCAGAAAGCTTTCCTTCTGTCTATAGTTTACCTGGCACTCTGGACTTCAGGAAAGGCCAGACTCTTTCCTTTAAAAAATGAAAAATCATACTTTTATAGACACACAAATTATGGCAAACCCAGTATTTTACATAAACGGCATAGCTGTACATTTCTGAGCCAACCTTCATGTGGACGTAGCATCCCTCAGCTTCCATTTCTGTGAACTGTAAATAATCACTGATGTGGATATTTTAAATAGTTATTTTTCAAAGTTTCATTCTTGGGGCAGCAGAGCAGGGGAGCAGGCAGCAAATGCTGAATTACTCTTCAGGCTGAAGAGATTGTTGAAGATGGATTTCCAGTTTTAATTTCTGGCTTTGCCTTTGAATCAAAGGTTTTCTTAAAAAATATAAAAAAGGTACGTTCCTGTCTGCAGCAAAAGCTTTTCCATAGGGACTTAATAGGCTGCCACATAGTATTAGTCAATCTTGCTCAGTATCGTCTGTGCCAGGATTTTACAAACTTGGGTTTCCCGCTGTTTTTGGACTCCAAATCCCATCATCCCTGACCACTGGTCCAGCTATTGAGGGGTGATGGGAGTTGTGGTCCAAAAACAGCTGGAGAGCCAACTTTGGGGAACCTTGGTCTACGCTGACTCAGACAGGTTTCGTTCTCGGTCCTCTCTGGAGATACCTGGCCAATGGTGAAGAGTTTAGAGCAGGGCTGGAAGATCTGTAGCCCTCCAGATATTGTTGCAATTCAGCTCCCATCATCCCTCACAATACGATACGATACGATAACTTTATTGTCATTGTCCCTTCCGGAACAATGAAATTGAAAACTACATAAAACTACATTAAAACTACATAAAATTACATGAAAACTACATAAAACTACCACAAAACTACATAAAACTACCACAAAACTACTTAAAACTACATAAAAGCTACATAAAACTACTACAAAACTACATAAGACATTCAAAAACCCCTAAAAACTCTAAAACCCCATTTTAAAAAACACTATACTACAGAGAACCCTTATGCTGCCTTTAGAACCAGAATTGCATTAGCGTAGAAACTGTTTTTCAGGCGGCTAGTCCTGGCCTTTATAACCCTATACCTTCTTCCAGAAGGCAGAAGCTGAAAGAGATCATTTCTGGGGTGCGTACTATCATGTGCTATCTCTGCCGCTTTCTTATGGCACCTGGCAGCATAGATTTGATCTAAGGTGGGAAGAGTGCACCCAATAATTCTCTCTGCAGTCTTTACAACCCTGGATAGCATTGTTTTTTCCCTGGCCTTGCAGCTCCCAAACCACACGCACAGACCATAAGTTAGTTCGCTCTCCACAGTGCAATGGTAGAATGCCATCAACAGGCATTTGGCCAATCTGACTAGGGTGGGGAGAAAACTGCACAGTGCTTATTGAATAGTGACTTAACAAAGCACATTGTTCACAAGATTCAAAATGTTTGGGTCGCTGCAACAACATAGCAAAAAGGAGTGCCAATATTTTGTATTGTTCAGTTCATGGCTTTTTAACATAATCATGTTTTATAAAGCTGACTGGGGAAGAAATCTAAATGAAACATTAACTGCAGTTCGACTTAAGGAATCAGGTGGCTTTTATCCAACAGGGTGTGATAAACAAGCAAATGGAACTTGTCCAGTTTCTATAACCTTTTTGTTTTCCTTTCCTTTCCCCACCTCCCAGTGGTCTGGATGACATTGTTTTCTCCTACATGGCAAGTGTCCTGGAAGGGCTTGGGTCCCACGAGTCGTTTGAAGAGAATTTTGACATGGACACCTTTATGGAAATGATGGGAGCGTACGTCCCTGGCTTTGCGGAAATCAACAGGTAAATGTTATTGCTTTTAAAAGATGTGATCACACCTGGGGCTGGACCAACTGAGCTCAGTGAGTGAGCTCTTCTGATATGTGCTGCCTAGTGGAAAGATCACGAGGCTCCAAAAATAACAGATTGGCAAATCAAATTACAGGAATTGGTGGAGACGGCTCAGCTGACTAGTAAACTCAGAGGAAACTCAAACCAAGAATTTGCGGAAAAATGGGATGGTTATAGAAGATATGTTCAAAAATACAATAATAGTTTTGACTCCATGCTAGCATTCAAGTGATAAAGGAACTAAAAGGAGGTGGACAACAATTAAGGATTTATTATGTTTTCGGAATGTTTTAGAAAAAATATATAGAAAGGTTTATTGTTTTGTGTACATTCAAATGTAAGATAAAAGATATGCAAAGGGACTTGACAGGAAGTCAAAGTTGAAGAAAAGATTTTGGAAGATAAAAGGGGGGAAATATTTTCCTCCATTATTATCATTTTGTGTGCGGGTGTCTGCACATATGTGTGTTGTTGTATGCAATGTTTGGGAGGAAATAAGACGGTAAATAACAAATAACAAACTAAATATTGATGTATGTAATTTTTATTTCTTAATTATATTTAGTGGTAGTATGGCTGTATTGTTTTTTGTAACATAAAATCATTCAATAAAAATTATTAAAAATAAAAAAAAGATATGTGCTGCCTAGGCCATACCTGTCAGAGTCTTGCTCTGCTGTTGTCAACACGTGGACCCTCCTTCTGCTTGTATTTGCTAGATTTCAGTGGTGGAGAATTTCAGCTTATTAATTTTACAGCAAGTGCCAATCTTTTGTTTCCAACTTTGTCCCCGGTTAATTTGGAGACAAATTAGATAATAGGTAGGTCATCCCTACAAAGGCCTCCTGCTTTCAAGTTTCTGAACTTGTGTTCTAACTTTCGGGGGTGGGGTTAGAATCATAGAATCATAGAAGAGTTGGAAGAGACCACAAGGGCCATCGAGTCCAACCCCCTGCCAAGCAGGAAACACCATCAGAGCACTCCTGCCATATGGTTGTCAGGCCTCTGCTTAAAGACCTCCAAAGAAGGAGACTCCACCACACTCCTTGGCAGCAAATTCCACTGTCGAACAGCTCTTACTGTCAGGAAGTTCTTCCTAATGTTCAGGTGGAATCTTCTTTCTTGTAGTTTGGATCCATTGCTCCGTGTCCGCTTCTCTGGAGCAGCAGAAAACAACCTTTCTCCCTCCTCTATGTGACATCCTTTTATATATTTGAACATGGCTATCATATCACCCCTTAACCTCCTCTTCTCCAGGCTAAACATGCCCAGCTCCCTTAGCCGTTCCTCATAAGGCATCGTTTCCAGGCCTTTGACCATTTTGGTTGCCCTCCTCTGGACACGTTCCAGCTTGTCAGTGTCCTTCTTGAACTGTGGTGCCCAGAACTGGACACAGTACTCCAGGTGAGGTCTGACCAGAGCAGAATACAGTGGCACTATTACTTCCCTTGATCTAGATGCTATACTCCTATTGATGCAGCCCAGAATTGCATTGGCTTTTTTAGCTGCCGCGTCACACTGTTGGCTCATGTCAAGTTTGTGGTCAACCAAGACTCCTAGATCCTTTTCACATGTACTGCTCTCAAGCCAGGTGTCACCCATCTTGTATTTGTGCCTCTCATTTTTTTTGCCCAAGTGCAATACTTTACATTTCTCCCTGTTAAAATTCATCTTGTTTGTTTTGGCCCAGTTATCTGAACTTCCTTTTTTTAAAAATCATTTTTATTTGATTTTACAAATACAAATTTATAACATCCAAATGCATGTCCATATAGAGAGATTACTCTGAATCTCAAGACTTCCCCCCCACATCCCCTCCATGGGTCCTATTGTCAACATTTACAGCTGCATATTATTCCATATTCTAGATTTTAAATCAATCCATATTATCCATGGTATTTGTTACATACAAGTAGGTTTCAAATCCTGCTAATGTTTCCATCTGCTTGCAGTGGTCTCCCTGATAAATTTTCCCCATTTTTAAAAAGTTTTTGTCCTCTTGGTTCCTGAGTTTTCCAGTCAGCTTTGCCATTTTAGTGTAGTCCATCAGTTCAACGTGCCATTCCTCTCTGGTAGGGACTTTGTCTTCTTTCCATCAGGAATTACTGAACTTCCATGCCTTCTGAACTCATGTCTTCATGGGAGGTCTCACGTAAGACAGTCATCATCGTATAGGTTTTCCCAGCGCTACTTCAGTCCTGCAGATTTCAAACAGTGGGGTCTGAACAAAGCATTTTGACTGAAGTTATTCAGAATGATCATGTGGCTGCAAATTATATTGGTCTGCATGCCTTTGCCATTTTGGAATGTTTTGCGATGAATAGAGTCTCTTTGGCGTTTGCTCTTCTTACCTCTGTCTCCGCTAGACGGGATACTGCGGTGGGAGAGGAAATTTCCCGGTTGCTCCTCAATCTGGTCTTTGCCAATAATGCGCTGTCCTTTTCTTGCAGTAGCAACGTTTGTGAAATGATGTTTTCTCTCTCAGAAAGGCTCCATGAAGCCCGCAGTAAACGTAAGTCGTGCGATGAGCACTCGGGTGACAGGCAGTATTGTCTGGCTAAAGGTGTTGTCCAAGAGCCTAACTGGAATACTAGGCTTGTAGCACACTGAAGAAGAGTAGGTAGAATTAAGATACATCAAGGTCTTGGATACCACACATAATTTCTTAGTATAAAGTGATTTTGGGTGGGTGGGAAGCAGTGGTGTAGCGTGGGTTGTCAGCACCCGGGGCAAGGCAAGTAATTTGCGCCCCCTAACCCGTGGATTTGCACCCCCTAACCCTAACCCCCAGATGTTGCGCCCGGTGCGGCCGGCCCCCCCCTGCACCCCCCACGCTACGCCACTGGTGGGAAGACACCGGGCCCTGGCCCTTAAGGAATACAAAAACACCAGCACAGTTGGCATTTTGCCACCCATTTTGAATCTTTTTTGGGTTGTGAGTCTCTTTGAGTTGCCTTGGGCAAGAGAAAGCGACTAACAAATTCAGTGAATGATCATAATAATAATATTTAGCTTGACCTTTTAATACTTGATTACTATATTAAAGTTGTATTTAATATATGGCGCTTGGGGGGGGGCAGGTAATAAATCAAACTTACAAATGATGGTAACTGGAGATGTCAAGAGTTGAACTAGCTTTAAGAACAGTTTCAGGTTAAGAACGGACCTCCAGAACGTATTAAGATCTTAAACCGAGGTACCACTGTAATAGTGCCAGAAGAGACAAGCCAGTGTCTTTACGGTGAAACATGACACTGAATATATGAAAACACTTGTGTAGAGTTCTGGGCCACCAACTTCTCATTTAAGCCAGTCTACCTCGCCCATATGTGCAGCTTTAGAACGTGAGAGGTCCACAGTCCATTTTGACATCATTTAGATAAGCTATGCTATAAACACAGCGTGTCTAGTATAAATACAAAACTGCCTAGGCAGTGTTTCACATGGCTTGCTAAGATGTATAAGACTGAAGCAGATAAGTGCTGGAGATGCAATGAGGTCGAGGGTATGTTCTTTCATATGTGGTGGACCTGTAAAAGGATAAAAGAGTATTGGGAAATCATTTATAATGAATTGAAAAATATGTTTAAAAGAACCTCCCCCTCCCCAAAAAAAACCCCAGAATCCTTTCTGTTGGGGATAATTCAGATGGAAATTCCCAGGTGTCAAAAAAGGTTATTTATGTATGCTACTACTGCAGCCCGTGTTTCATTAGCCCCCAAATGCAAAATGAGCGAGGTCCCAGCTAAAGAAGAATGGCAACTGAAACTGATGGAATATGCGTAGCTTATTCTTACAGAATAAGAGAACAAGAGGAGCATACATTTAAAGAAGATTGGAAAACATATATTGAATATATGGGGGCGTATTGTGTACATTTGAAAACGTTGGTAGCATTACGATAAATTAAACAGTGCAAGTAAGTTTTGATAGATGTAATAATGGAATACTGAATGGTTTAGTTTATATAAAATATGCAGGGATTTATGTTATGCAAAATGAACCATGGAAAGAGAAGACAGGAAGTCACTGATATTTTAAGGTTGTTTAAATGAATATTTTGGAGGGACGCGGGTGGCGCTGTGGGTAAAACCTCAGTGCCTAGGACTTGCCGATCGTATGGTCGGCGGTTCGAATCCCTGCGGCGGGGTGAGCTCCCGTCTTTCGGTCCCAGCTCCTGCCCACCTAGCAGTTCGAAAGCACCCCTAAGTGCAAGTAGATAAATAGGTACCACTTTATAGCGGGAAGGTAAACAGCGTTTCCGTGTGCTGCGCTGGTGCTGGCTCGCCAGAGCAGCTTCATCACGCTGGCCACGTGACCCGGAAGTGTCTCCGGACAGCGCTGGCCTCCGGCCTCTAGAGTGAGATGGGCGCACAACCCTAGAGTCGGACACGACTGGCCGGTACGGGCAGGGGTACCTTTACCTTTACCTTTAAATGAATATTTTATATTGTAAAACAGAAAATTTCATTTAACAAATTAATAAAGTGGTACAAATTGTCTTGTTCTCTTTGAGCGGCAGGTAGGTGGGCCTGCTAGGGTCTTTTGTGTCTAAAGGTGTTGTGCATCTTCCAGAATACACCATGCAGAGCAGGAGCCATGTAAAATCTGAAGCAACGGCCCATGTTCATGAAGAGGGAGCAAGTGTGTCTGAGGAAAACAGGCTGTCGTGTCCCCCGATCGAGGGAGCCCCGGCAGAGGTATGGACTGGGAGGTTCAACTACAGTGGCCTCTGGTTGGTGGATTTCTTTGTGAAATTCTTTTTTTCCTGTCCGCCGTGCCATCACAGCTGATTACCGTATTTTTCGCCCTATAGGACGCACTTTTTCCCCTCCAAAAATGAAGGGGAAATCTGGGTGCATCCTATGGGGCGAATGCAGGCTTTCGCTGAAGCTTGGAGAGCGAGAGGGGTCGGTGCGCACCGACCCCTCTCGCTCTCCAGGCTTCAGGAAGACATCCGCAGCCTAGGCAGCCCTGCGGGAGTTCCCCGCAGGGCTCCCCACGCTGCGGATAGCAGCCTGCCGCCCGGCGGGTGAGGCGCCCTGAAGCAGAGCGCCCCTCGCGCCAGGCAGACATCCGCAGCGTCGGGAGCCCTCCAGGAGTTCCCCGCAGGGCTCCCCACACTGCGGATAGCAGCCTGCCGCCCGGCGGGCGAGGCGCCCTGAAGCAGAGCACCCCTGGCGCCGGACAGACATCCGCAGCGTGGGGAACCCTGCAGGAGTTCCCCGCAGGGCTCCCCACACTGCGGATAGCAGCCTGCCGCCCGGCGGGCGAGGCGCCCTGAAGCAGAGCACCCCTGGCGCCGGACAGACATCCGCAGCGTGGGGAACCCTGCAGGAGTTCCCCGCAGGGCTCCCCACGCTGTGGATAGCAGCCTGCCGCCCGGCGGGCGGGGCGCCCTGAAGCAGAGCGCCCCTCACGCCGGGCAGACATCGGCCAGCCCCACAAGCTCGGGGGACAGCAGGGAGGCGCAGCGCCGCCATCCCACTGTTCCTCGACCTGGTTGGGTTTCCCCGACCTGCTTTTGGGGGGGAAATAAAGGGGGGGGGAATTTCCCTTATTTCCCCCCCAAAAAACTAGGTGCGTCCTATGGGACGGAGCGTCCTATGGGACGAAAAATACGCTACTTCCCTAAAACCCGAGAGGGTTTGTTTTGCAGAGTGGGGTTGCAATAAATGTGTGTTTGGTCCGCTAGGAACATCTCGGGATTGTGGGTTCAAGCCCCAGGTTGGGCAAAAGATTCCTGCATTGCAGGGTAAGGAACCCTCGTTGTTCCTTACAACTCTACGATTCATTCTGTTTCTTCCTTGGCTTGACCAGGAAACACATGGTGATCCAGTGGAAGTGATTCTGGAGATGTTTCCATCCTGCACGGTAAGCCAAGCCCAAAAGGCTCTAGGCATGGCCTTGGGGAACCTGGAAGAGGCAGCACAGCTCATCCTAGAGGAGAAGGTTCAACTCAACACCCTGGATACAACCATACAGGTAATAGTAATAATTTTATTATTCATGCCCCACCCATCTGACTGGGTTGCCTCAGCCTCTCTGGGCAGCTTCCAACACATATCAAAACAAAACAAAACATCACACATCAAAAGTCTTTCCTATACAACGCTGCCTTCAGATGTCTTCTGAAGCTTATGTACTTACTCATCTCCTTGACATCTGATGGGAGGGTGTTCCACAGGGCAGGTGCCACTACCGAGAAGGCCTTCTGCCTGGTTCCCTGCTGTAACCTCACCTCTCACAATGAGGGAACTGCCACAAGGCCCTCAGAGCTGGACCTCAGTGTCCGGGCTGAACAATGGGGGTGGAGACACTCTTTCAGATATACTGGGCCAAGGCCATTTAGGGCTTTAAAGATCAGCGCCAGCACTGTAGGTCTTTCAGGACTGGTGTTATATGGTCCCAGTGGCCACTCCATCACCTGCTGTGTTCTGCATTAGTTGTAGTTTCCGAGTCACCCTGTAGCCCCACGTAGAGCACATTACAGTACAGTGGTACCTCGGGTTAAGTACTTAATTTGTTCCAGAGGTCCATTCTTAACCTGAAACTGTTCTTAACCTGAAGCACCACTTTAGCTAATGGGGCCTCCTGCTGCCGCCGCGCCAGCAGAACACGATTTCTGTTCTCATCCTGAAGCAAAGTTCTTAACCCGAGGTACTATTTCTGGGTTAGCGGAGTCCGTAACCTGAAGCGTATGTAACCTGAGGTACCACTGTAGTCCCAAGTGGGAGAGAATTGGGTACCATAGCTGTGCCATGCCAGGGAGCAGACTGGACGAAACCAGGTCATTTTCAGCCAGGTGAAAGAGGAGTTTCTGGACCGAAGTGCCAAGTATGCCACCTGTGCTGGGAATCAAAATTCAAATGGCAGCCTGTTAGAAAGTCTATGTTTCGGTACAGAAGCTGTGCGTGATTCCGCTTTCTTTATCATTGGTGAACACAGGTTTCCTCCACAAAACCTTTAAAATAAGAGTGGGGAACCCTTTTTCAGCTTGGGCTTCCTTCCAGAGGTTGCACAGCAAGGCCACAGCAGGCAGAGTGACAGGTGCCAGTCTATGCTGCGTGCCAGAGCCAGGAAAGCCAGAGGTTGCTATGCATGTACCCATCCGGGCAAACAATGTCTTATCACATTTCAAAGGCTGTGTTGCAGCCATGCAAACATCACACAAGAACAGCACGGAGCAAGACTGGAGAGGGGCATGGCCTAGGGAGGGTCCCAAGGGCCTGAGAGAGACGCCTGGGGGGGGGCACACTCGGCCTATGAAACAAAGGTGTCCCAGCTCTGCTTTCAAATGTTATAGGTTTGATTAGTTCAGGATCTGTCAGTGTGTGCAGTGGAGCCCTTCCAGCATTTCCTATTCCTTCAGGTTGATCTTAGCTTTCCCACTCCTACAATATACCATGTTCTTTTCCTACCTCTGTGTTATAAAGGTAAAGGTACCCCTGCCCGTATGGGCCAGTCTTGACAGACTCTAGGGTTGTGCGCCCATCTCACTCAAGAGGCCGGGGGCCAGCGCTGTCCGGAGACACTTCCGGGTCACGTGGCCAGCGTGACAAACTGCATCTGGCGAGCCAGAGCCGCAAACGGAAACGCCGTTTACCTGCCCACTAGTAAGCGGTCCCTATTTATCTACTTGCACCCGGGAGTGCTTTCGAACTGCTAGGTTGGCAGGAGCAGGGACTGAGCAACGGGAGCTCACCCCGTTGCAGGGATTCGAACCACCGACCTTTTGATCGGCAAGCTCTAGGTGCTGAGGCTTTTACCCACAGCGCCACCTGCGTCCCTCTGTGTTATAATCAAGCTTTAAACAGCCGTGCATGTAATACATTTATTTTATTTTTTTTTTAATATATATTTATTGAAGTTTTCAAATAAAGCATATATTAGATAAGCACAACTTATCATTGTCCATTTAACATCTCTCAATTATTACATGGGACTCCCCCACACCTCCCGCATACACTTACATCATTATTAAATTTATTTCAAACAAATTATCATTTAACTCATCTTGATTAATGATCTTAGTTTGGTTTAACATATAATTCAGCCTTAAATCTAATTTAATGGTAGACAATTATCTGCACTGGCATCCAATTCAACACTCAGCCAAATTACAATATTTTTGTAAATAAATCTTAAATTCCCTCCAGTCTTCTTCCATCCTTTCTTCTCCCTGGTCTCGAATTCTGCCGGTCATCTCGGCTAATTGCATATAGTCCATCAGTTGCATCTGCCATTCTTCCACAGTGGGTAGCTCCTGAGTTTTCCAATTCTTGGCAATTAATATTCTTGCTGCTGTTGTTGCGTACATAAAGAATGTTCTGTCCTTTTTTAACACACTCTGGCCTACAATACCCAGGAGAAAGGCCTCTGGTTTCTTAGTAAAGGTGTATTTAAACACCTTTTTTAATTCATTATATATCTTCTCCCAAAAGGCCTTCACTCTAGGGCAGGTCCACCAGAGGTGAAAAAATGTTCCTTCATTTTCCTTACATTTCCAACATTTGCTATCAGACGAATGGTATATTTTAGCCAGTTTAACAGGGGTCATGTACCATCTATACATCATTTTCATCACATTTTCCTTCAACGCATTACATGCAGTGAAGTTCAGCCCAGAGGTCCACAACCTTTCCCAATCTTCAAACATAATATTATACCCAATGTCCTGCGCCCATTTTATCATTGTTGATTTTACCATTTCGTCATGTGTGTTCCATTTCAGCAGCAAGTTATACATTCTTGAAAGTACCTTAGTCTTAGGTTCTAACAGTTCAGTTTCTAACTTTGACTTTTCCACTTGGAATCCTAGCTTTTTGTCATTTTTAAACACTTCTTTAATCTGAGCATATTGTAACCAGTCTCGCACTTTGTCTCTCATCTTTTCTAAACTCTGCAATGTAATACATTTATTTTAGAACCTGGTGTAGGGGAGGGATAGTTCTCTGATGGACCTCAAAAACTTTAGATCACACTCTTTTTTTTCTTTTTCTTTTTGACAAGGCACCTTCCAGCTTTCCCTGCATAATAGCAGTTATGGAAACTGGTGCTGGGACCACAGTGCTCACAAATATCCAGTAATCTCTAAGTCTAAGCTGTGTTAATACTCCCCAGGCAACAGCCGAATGTGAGTCTCACCTTCTCGTATTTCTGCGTTTCCTGTCCTGCTTTTTCCTTCCAGGAAGCTTCAAGATCCCAGAAGACACCCAAGCAGGGCGAATTAAAGCAATTTATCTTGGAGAAGTAAGTAACAAGCCACAAAAATCAATTCAGGAAGTGTGGTTCAAAGTGGTCAGGCTTGATTTTGGCTTTCAGTCCAGCTCGAGAAATATGTGTGTGTCACCTGTAATTGGGAAAGAGCTTCCTTGCCGTCAGCGTTGCCAGGGCTATAGCCACCAGCAAGGGATTATATATGGGGTCTGCCCCATAAGAGACATTCCAGGCCTGTTCCCTGAATGTTCAGCTTTCCATCCGTAAAACAGTAGCAACAGTGAATTATCCCCAGGTGAATGCAGTACCCCAGGCACGGATGATGATGTGTCAAATGCAAATACAGTGGTACCCCGCAAGACGAATGCCTCGGAAGACGAAAAACTCGCTAGACGAAAGGATTTTTCGTTTTCTGAGGTGCTTCGCAAGACGGATTTTTCTAAGGGCTTGCTTCGCTAGACGAAACAGCCCTGACTCTCCTGTCATGGCGACGGTCACTGCACGCACGCACGCTCGCTTCCCCGCTCCTCCAGCTCCCTCCCACCTCCCTGCTGACGGCTCCTCCGGCTCCCTCTCACCTTCCGGCCGACCTTCCGACCTTCCGGCTGCCTCGCGCCGCTGCCCACCGCCCTCGCGCGCTCCTCTGAGAGAGCCGTTGCTGCCAGCAGCCAGCGTTGCAGCCAGAGTCGCGCTCCTGAGTCCTGCCACCCTCCAGCAGCTGCGTCACGCGGTGGCCACAAGGCGCGGGTGAGTCCAAGGTACCGGCTGCGGCAGCTGCCCTGCTTCTCCCCGCCCCTCCCCGCCGTGGTGCTTCGCAAGATGAAAAAACTCGCTCTACGAAAAAACTCGCGGAACGAATTAATTTTGTCTTGCGAGGCACCACTGTACTGATTTAAATATACACAGAGCATAAGTGCTAGTATTCTTAGTGTACATTATTCTACTGCAGTTTAATGTCGTTCAGCAGGGGGCACAGATGCCAAGTCTCATGCTACTAAAAATGACTGCTGGGTGCGACCCTGAAGCACAAGGCACCTCTGACAATTTCTGGCTTTTTGGATATGAGCTCGGTACACCAAAAATGAGCATCAGTGCCAAACATTATCTTTCATAGAACCATATAGGGTCCCTGACGATCATCTAGTCCAGGGGTCAGCAAACTTTTTCAGCAGGGGGCCTGTCTACTGTCCCTCAGACCTTGTGGGGGGCCGGACTATATTTTTTGGGGGGAAATGAACGAATTCCTATGGCCCACAAATAACCCAGAGATGCATTTAAAATAAAAGCACACATTCTACATATGTAAAAATACCAGGCAGGCCCCACAAATAACCCAGAGATACATTTTAAATAAAAGGACACATTCTACTCATGTGAAAACACGCTGATTCCTGGACCGTCCGCAGGACAGATTGAGAAGGTGATTGGGCCGCATCCAGCCCCCGGGCATTAGGGTGCCTACCTTGGATCTAGTCCAAACCCTTTCCTCCATAGTAGTTATAATAATAATAATAATAATAATAATAATAATAATAATAATAATAAATTACTCATACCCCACCCATCTGGCCGGGCCTCCCCAGCCACACTCAGCAGCTTCCAACAGGATATTAAAAACACAATAAAAAAAATCAAACATTAAAAACTTCCCTAAACAGGCCTGCCTTCAGATGTCTTCTAAAAGTCAGGTAGCTATTTATTTCCTTGCCATCTGGTGGGAGGGTGTTCCACAGGGTGGGCGCCACTGCCGCAATGCAAGAATATGCAGCTGTCCCATGCGGGGATTGAACCTGCAGCCTTGGCATTATCAGCATCACACTCTAACCAGATGAGCTATCCAGGCTGATTAAATAGGTAAATTAACCAATGGATTTCAAACAAAATCACTGTTCTAAGCATCCTGGACTGTATTAAACGGGCCTCGGTCAAGAGAAAGGAGTTGGGTGTGATCCCAATTCCCTATTGGGCTCTCTTTATAGTGCAAGCCACACTGTATTTCCGATATATTGAATTTCTGTGGCTGGAAAGAAAGCTGAACAATGTGAGAGGAGAAAACAGGTCCAGCTGTACTATCAAGAAGAGGATTACATCTCTCTCTACATTTGACCTTAGCTGATCAAAATACTGTATTTTTCGCTCTATAAGACGCACCAGACCACAAGACGCACCTAGTTTTTGGAGGAGGAAAACAAGAAAAAAAATATTCTGAATCTCAGAAGCCAGAACAGCAAGAGGGATCACTGCGCAGTGAAAGCAGCAATCCCTCTTGCTGTTCTGGCTTCTGGGATAGCTGTGCAGCCTGCATTCGCTCCATAAGACGCACACACATTTCCCCTTACTTTTTAGGAGGGAAAAAGTGAGTCTTATAGAGCAAAAAATACGGTACTTATTTCTGTACAGCAGGACCTAGTGGGGGAGACAACAGCAAAAAGGTAGTCACAAAGCTTTGCGGAGGCATTTTTATTTAAAAATCTATATGCTGTTTCATCTGCATCCTTACCACAGAAGAGTCAATGGAATCAGCACTACACGGCACAACTGGCTGCTAAATTTAAGTTGCCTGTGGATCGCACATATGGCTCTGCCGTGTGGGAAAGGGGGTGTCATCTATATTACAAACTTTAAAACCAACAGGGTGCAGTGGCGTAGCGTGGGGGGTGCAGGGGGGGCCGGGCGCACCGGGCGCAACATCTGGGGGTTAGGGTTAGGAGGCGCAAATCCACGGGTTAGGGGGCGCAAATTACTTGCCTTGCCCCGGGTGCTGACAACCCACGCTACGCCACTGACAGGGTGGGAACTTTTCTCCAAAGGAAGAAGGGGAAACTTTCCACCGGCAAAGCGTTTTGCACTTTCCTAAAAGACCCACCTCTCTCGAGAGCGCTTTGTGCATTTCTTGTGTGTTTTAGGTACATGATGGTAGATAATGAAGAGGATCAGAAAACACACAGGCCAGCACCCCCCAAAGAGGTAAGCAACACAAACATATGCAAGCCGATAGCTGAAATAGGGGAAAGAACTTTTCTAACCCAGCCTCACTGCTTTGTATCATTATTTACAGTGGTTTGAGGTCAGGCAGACAAGCTGTGGGCATGTAACCTGGAACCAGCAAAAAGAAGACAAATGGCTTTAGAGCAGATTTGCCACTCAGAGCTAGGGGGGTGGAGAACAGTTTAAAAAGTTGCATCCACCCCCATCTCAACGTCTCTAGCACCAGACTATTGCTAGCCCCATTTTACTGTCTTTGCGTACATTTTTAGCAAACTGCAACAGATGCCAATGTCATCGGGGCTATTTTATGTACACGCAGGACTTGGCAATAGTAGATTTCAGTAAGCATTCATCCAGGCACTGAAATCAGATAGTGCCATGCTTTTCCAGATATACAATTGCTTTAGAAAGGAATCTCTGGGACAGGCACGTTTTGTAGGGGTCTTGCAAATAAATGGTAGGAAAAAACTATTTGCTCTGCATGAGTTCTGTGCATGAGTTCCATGAACTCAAGAGGCCAGGTTTCATATCACAGGATTTTGTGGGGGTGGGGGTGGGAGGGGGCCCTATGAAAAACAAATAGTTGGAAGGGAACCCAGTCCACATAATCCAACATCCCTCAGTCTCTTCAATTAAGTGAGATCGCAAGTTAGATGTCCTCCAGAACTGTTCATAAAAGCAGATAACTTCAAGCAAAAGAATCCAATTACATCCTGCAATTACAGCCTCTTTTTATGGTGATTTGTCAGAGTGTATCACTCAAGTACTGTCCCTACCCTTCTAGAATACAGCAAAGATGTATAGCTCTACATCTTCATAGAATCATAGAGTTGGAAGAGACCACAAGGGCCATCGAGTCCAACCCCCTGCCAAGCAGGAAACACCATCAGAGCACTCCTGACATATGGTTGTCAAGCCTCTGCTTAAAGACCTCCAAAGAAGGAGACTCCACCACACTCCTTGGCAGCAAATTCCACTGTCGAACAGCTCTTATTGTCAGGAAGTTCTTCCTACTGTTTAGGTGGAATCTTCTTTCTTGTAGTTTGGATCCATTGCTCCGTGTCCGCTTCTCTGGAGCAGCAGAAAATAACCTTTCTCCCTCCTCTATGTGACATCCTTTTATATATTTGATAATATAATCTTAAGTTACTGTAACCCCGAAGAGGATGCCCCCCCCCCCCGCAATGAATTCCTATCTAAACACAGCAGCCCTTTTGGAACGAGTCCTTTACATGCAGTATAGTATTCCCCAAAGTATAACTGAAGCACATTTTCTGCACCGAAATTGAAGACACTCCACATGAAGAGAGGCCATTTGCCTATGTATGTCACTCTTCTGAGCGCACGTTTTGTTTAAACAGCAGATTCTGCTGCGTCTCTGTCTTGTAGGTCATTAAATAATGCAACCACAGCCCAATTCCCAGCAGAGGCCGTGTGTTCTGGTCTTTCAAGCTTCCAGTGAGTCATGCAAAGATGTAGCAGCCAGTCTTCACTGTGGATTGGTCATCTTGAGCTCCCAGGAGCCTTGCATTAGTGCAGTAATTTGTGCAAGAAACTAACTATTCCACCAACCAATTCACAAAGAAACAGCCCATTCATATTGGAAAGCAACTCAGCTTGTTGTCGTTTTTTGCCCTTAGGCTCCCAAGAAGATGATTCGCTACATTGACAATCAGGTAGTAAGTACAAAAGGGGAACGATACAAGGATATCAAGAAGGCAGAGAGTGAAGAAATGAAGAGAACGTACATCAGTCTCAAGCCAGCCAGGAAATATAAATTCCACTAAGGGCCACTCAAGTCCTCTGGGCCACATGCCTTCTGCTTGGGTGCTCGTTTTAGCCGTTTTCTCACCATCTACCAAGCCAAGAGCGAAGAAACCCTTCTGCCTATTTATCTGGGGGATGAAATTTAGAATTAGAAGTTTGTGTTTACATGCTTGAGAACTAACTCTCCGTATACAGAAGCAGGGCCTATGGTGACTATAGGAGCTGCTCCTCCTCCTCCTCTGTCCTTTTCCCTACAGGAGTTTACTACGCTAGTGTGCTGCTTGTGTTGTTTTATAACAAGTCATTTGAAATTTGTGCCTAATGTATGATCGCGTTCGCCTAACACAGTAAAGCTAGCTTCCCTGACTGCTACAGAGTCAAAAAGTGTGCTTCCTTTTAGAAAGCTATTTTCCGACTGGTTTCTAAAAGATCGGCTTGTTCATCCAATTCTCACCTTTCGCTGCTAGAAGGTGAGAATCTAATAAATAATCCCCCCTTTAACCGCATACACAGAAGAAGCTACATGCACCAGCACAGGTGTTGTCCACATTTGCCCTTAAAAGCAGGAGGGTATTTGGAGAATGCCACTTTCCCCAGCAGTCTGGTAGCAGCACTCCCCTATCTACCCTGAAGCCTTTAAGGGCGCAACAGTCTGTTGCACACCTGAAGGAAGGATCTCTCCCCCCTCTCTCTAGGAGGGTGAGGACTTCTCCAGCACTCAACTAAAAGCAGAAAGGAAGTCATACTAATATTGCCAGCTGTCAATTCTCCAGTTATTATAGATTCCGCCCACCCACCCCAAAATCCCTATTTATCTTTGGAGGTCCACATGAAGTGCAGTTGGGTAAAATGGGTTCAACATCAATGCAACTGCCTGTCAGCAGTCGCTTCACAGCAGCAAGTCCAAAATCCAACTCTAGAATATCCTTGAACGTACATGCTACGTATCTGTTAGCCATGATGCATCAAAACACATCCTTGCTGTCCATTGTGATGCAAGTGGGTTTGTTTTTCTAATGCGCGTACAGGTTCCCAACAAAGGGTATTGGTAGCTCAGAACCAGCCCGGCTTGAAGGGATGAGAAGTAAACCCTCTCTGCCTCTTGAGCTCCTCAGCAGCGGTACCCGACAGGTCTTCCTGCAGACAGCCACCAGGGACCACTGGACAGTGCCTTGCCTTCATTAGATCTGAAGATTGATAAAAGGGGCAAAACCCACGACATCTTGCAAGAGAACCAGGGCGCGCTGTAGTGGAGGTTCCACGTCTACCTCCACACCACGATTGCGAAGGATGCTGAGGCTGGATTCTACCACGTCGTGGCAGTGCTTCACCTTCAGAGCACGCAGCTTGGGGCAGTACTCTGCCAAGGTCCTATCAAAAGAGAAGATGCAAGAAGTTTAGGTTTGCAGTCTCCTGCCAGCATCAGAGTTGCCCAAACCAGAATGATATTCCTTTAGGGTTGGCTGGGGTGGGGCTACAGCAATAAAGCACACATTTTGCATTCAGAAGGTCCTAGATTTAATCCCGGGCATCTCCAGTTAGGGACGCGGGTGGCGCTGTGGGTTAAAGCCTCAGTGCCTAGGGCTTGCCGATCGAAAGGTCGGCGGTTCGAATCCCCGCGGCGGGGTGCGCTCCCGCTGTTCGGTCCCAGCGCCTGCCAACCTAGCAGTTTGAAAGCACCCCGGGTGCAAGTAGATAAATAGGGACCGCTTACTAGCGGGAAGGTAAACGGCGTTTCCGTGTGCGGCTCTGGCTCGCCAGAGCAGCGATGTCACGCTGGCCACGTGACCCGGAAGTGTCTGCGGACAGCGCTGGCCCTTGGCCTCTTTGAGTGAGATGGGCGCACAACCCTAGAGTCTGTCAAGACTGGCCCGTACGGGCAGGGGTACCTTTACCTTTACCTTTTATCTCCAGTTAAGAGTGCCAAGACAGCAGGGTTATTGTTTCAGTCAACAGTACTGGGTTATATCAAACATTGGTTAATGTGTTATAAGAAAGCTGTTTACGTTCAGCACAGGTAGGCAAGGCTGGGAGGGAAATGGGGCCATCGGTTTAACGTTTAAGGAGGGTAAGAACTTAATAGCAGCCTTCTGGATCAGGCCAATGGCCCTTCTAGTCCAGTATCCTGTTCTCAGAGTAGTCAACCAGATGTCTGTAGGAATCCTGCAAGAAATTCAACAGCAAGCAGCAAAAAACCTCCATCCCTCATCTCTACTACTGTCCAGCTAATATCCAGCATATTGTCTCTGCTTATCATAGCAGAGAAAGACTAGAGATTAAGTTACATAACTGCTGTACGACGTGTGGGGTTTTTGCAGTTCTTTTGATACAGAAATTCAAGACAGAACGTGGTCTTGTAAATTAGTCAGCTTGGCCCAAGATTACAAGAAGACGTTCCATCTCGTAAAATGAAAAGTGGCTGTAAATACCCTTGGAGGGGCAGAGTAAAGTCTCTGGTAATTTAGGAAAGGGGTATTTGGTGTTCTTCCCCATGGCTTTCCCTACCTCTGCTAGCCCACAAGTCTCCAAGTAGCCTTTCAGAATACAAGTAATCTCTTTCCATTAACTGGTCTCTGAAAATTGGCCCAGCCAAAGTGATATGTGCAAACATATTGTAAGCCCACGATGCTGTAGAATTTGCATTTACTGCGGCTGGAGAAATTTAGGCTTCAGGCTGCAGAATCTGTACTTTTGGTATAGGTAAAGGTAAAGGGACCCCTGACCATGTATAGTCGTGGCCGACTCTGGGGTTGCGGCGCTCATCTCGTTTTATTGACCGAGGGAGCCGGCGTATAGCTTCCAGGTCATGTGGCCAGCATGACTAAGACTAATTTGAGACGACCTCCATGTTTTAATGTATTGATTTATGCTTGACTGCTTTTAATTGATTTCTCATTTCATTTGCCATATAAAATCTATCATCCTCCACCCCACCTGGTTTTTTATACTGGAATGACCTGTGGTTATAAGCAATAAACTGAATAAAAGCTATCATAATAGGATAGGATTTATATTGATTAGTGGTTAGTATGTCCAACTAGAACTGGGGAGACCTGGGTTTTAAAACCCACCCTACCAAAAGACTCACTGGGTGGCCTTGGGCCAGTCGCTATTTATCAGAGTTGTTATGAGGATGAAACCCTGTATTTTGCCTTGAGCTATTTGGGTGGCGCTGTGGGTTAAACCACTGAGCCTAGGACTTGCCGATCAGAAGGTCGGCGGTTCGAATCCCCGTAACAGGGTGAGCTCCCGTTGCTCGGTCCCTTCTCCTGCCAACCTAGCAGGTCAAAAGCACATCAAAGTGCAAGTAGATAAATAGGTATCGCTCTGGCGGGAAGGTAAACTGTGTTTCCGTGCGCTGCTCTGGTTCGCCAGAAGTGGCTTAGTCATGCTGGCCACATGACCTGGAAGCTGCACGCCGGCTCCCTCGGCCAATAAAGCGAGATGAGCACTGCAACCCCAGAGTCGGCCACGACTGGACTTAATGGTCAGGGGTCCCTTTACCTTTACTATTTGGGTGAAAGGCATGATATAAACACATTAAATACACACGCAACTGTTGCACCCATTACCTAATGGAGTTGTTCTTGACCCGCAGGCAGCCTGTGAGGTCGAGGTGCTCCAGTTCGGGACAGGCTTTGGCAATCTCCTCCACTGCCGTGTCACCCACATTCGCGTTGACAGCCAGCGAGAGGGACTTCAGTCTGTTACACCTCTGTGCAAGGTAACAGATGGCTTCATCTTTCAGCTGCCGACAGGCTGTAAGGTCCAGGGACTCAAGCTCCTTGCAGTGGTCAGCCAGGCTCCGCAGGGAGAGGCTGTCCACCCACTCGCAATGAGCCAGAGAAAGCCGGCGCAGATTGGGGCAGCTCAAAGAGATGGCCACCAGGGCATGGCGGCTCAGCTGCACGCAGCCATTCAACTCAATTTGCTGCAAATGGTGGTTCTGGCCAATCACAGGAAGCAGCTCCTTGTCAGACAGCCAATCGGAACAGTTCTGTAGTGCCAGCTGTTGCAACACCTCGTTGTCTTTTAGAAGGATGCAGAATGCAGCTTTCGGAATGTTTGGTCCCACCTGCCATAGGCAAGAAGACAAAATGGGTTGTTGCTGCAGCATTTTAATAATCCAAGCACTCTCTCGTCCAGCCCTAATTTTTGTTTGCAGAGCTAATAAATGCAATTGGTATGAAAGGGCAGGGTGTAAATTACAGAAAGATAATATCTGTAAATAATAATTAAAAAATTGAAGGGAGCAAGAGTATTTTAACCATCCTAAAATTACTTTGCATAAAGTAACTATTCCTGTTTGGACTCTGCATGCTCCTCTTGAGAGTTCAAACTACAGGCTTAAGTGCATTAAAGTAAGCATACTCTTCTAGAAACTTCTGTTATAATCTGGAGAATGCTTTTAAAAAAAAAAAAAAATTCACAAAGCGCGGCAGATAGCGATGGTGTTGCCGCTCAGTATCTTTTGCTAAATTGTTATATTAAAAAGAACAAAGCAGAAACAATCAGCCCCACACTCACTCTGCCACGTGACTGAATGCACACATTCTTACCACATGCACACCATTACCCATACCTGCCTAGAATCAAAGCAGCGCATGTTGGTGAGGTAAAGCTGAATGAGAGACTGAAACGCCTTGCTGACCCTCTGCAGGCTCAGGAGTTGCCTCAGAGGGAGATACGAGAGAACATGGGGCAAGAGGATGTCTTCCCAGGGCAGGTCCAGTAACTGCTTTCTGGAATAAAAAAAAGTACGTCAAGAAAGCAGCTGCTTAAAAAAGAGTGCGGCAGGGGGGTCCACATTGCATGAAAGTAATCATAAGAGAACTGCTTTAACAATCAAGCAGCGTGTGAACTTTGAAATAGATAAATATATGTAAGTAAATAAATAAATTTGTGCCCCGCTTCTTCCCTGACAGGATTTCGCCCACCTACAGAGCAGCGCCGGATTTAGGGCAGTGTGGGCAGGCTCCCCTGCACAGGTCTCCTAGCTGAGGCGACATCATTTAACCCAAAGTTTTGCCTTCGCCCCAGGGCCAGATTTAGATTTGATGAGGTCCTAAGCTACTGAAGGTAATGGGGTCCTTTATATGTCCAGCTGTCCTTTGTCAACAACCAGTTGTCGCTGTTTTTTGTGTTGAATATATGCTATATGGTAATTATGGACCTAATAGGTATCTAAAGCCATTTGCACATGCAGAATGCAGGCACCCTATATATAGGAATGAGCAAACCAGTGATATTTTAGGGAGCTGGCTAGCAGGCGGGGCCCATGACTTACATCATAGGAGCCTACACAACACAAAACACTGTTGCTGTATGTTGTACGCCGGCTCCCTCGGCCAGTAAAGCGAGATGAGCGCCCCAACCCCAGAGTTGGCCACGACTGGACCTAATGGTCAGGGATCCCTTTCATCTGTTACTTCCTCAGAGTCACTCCTCATACTCTAGTCCAACCCCCCCCCCCCCCGCGATGCAGGGATCTCCAGTACGGCACCCATGACAGATGCCCATCAAACCTCCACTTAGCATCCTACAACCTGAGGAGTTGGGGGTGGGGGGAGGGTCATCTCGTCCAACCCCCCGCAATGCAGAAAAACCTGCCCTGCGTGGTCTCGAACCGCCCACCTTCCGCTTACCAGACAGACGCCACCGGCTCTCTCCACCCCCACCGAGCCAGGTCTATAATTATATGACTCGGTGGGGAGGGTTTTTTTCCTCCCCAGACGCCCCCCCCCCTCTCCCCAGACGCCCATCCCCCGCCTCTCCGCACCTGGCGCCCGCCGGCCCCGAGTGCCGCGCTCCGCCCGGAGGCTCCATCCTTCTGAGCTGCCGGCAGGTGCACCGTCAGACAGACAGCCGCAGCCGCTGTCGCGTGAATGACGTCAGGGGCGTCGAAAGCGTCGCTTCTTTTTTGCGGCCTCTGCCGCTTCCTTACCCGGAGGGAGGGAAGGACCGCGCGCATAGAGCTATGAATGGTAGAGTAAACCTGCCCAGGTTGTCCTACTGTTTTTATTATTATTATTATTACCGCCATTTAATTACTCACAGGGACTCAAGGATGAAATAAAGGCGGCTGGAGACATAGGGAGGGGTGGAGCAAACCCATCCAGTTGTCTTAATGCGATTTGTTGTTATTATTATTATTACTATTATTTATTTGTATCCTGCCTTTCCCATTCCTTCACAGGGACCCAAGGCCGCTGACAGATAATATAAAGGCAGCTAAAAACTTATGGGGTGGCGAGTAAACCCAGGCAGTTATATTAATATGAAATATTATTATTATTTATTTATTTATTTATTTATTTATTTATTTATACCCTGCATTTTCCCCTTCACAGAGACTCGAGACAGCTGATATAAAATAAGGGAAGCTAAAACATGAGGGGGGGGGAGGAGTAAATCCCTCCAGTTGTCTTAATATGAAATGTTGTTGTTACTTATTTTTGCCTTTTCCCCCTTACAAGGATTAAAAGGCAGCTTACAGGTAAAATATGGGAACCTAAAAACATGGACAGGGAGGAGACAATCATTAAAAAGCAATTCAACATATGTGTTTGCTTTTAAATTATTGCTCCTGTGTCATGCCCTCCAATATTTCTCCAGTGAAACTAAGGATGCCCTGTTCATCATCATCATCATCATCATCATCATCTATCCCCACCCACATGACTGGGTTGCCCCAGCCACTCTGGGAGGCTTCCAACATATATAAAAACATAATAAAGCATTAAACAACTTCCCTATACAGGGCTGCCTTCAGGGGTCTTCTAAAGGTTGTATAGTTACTTATCTCCTTGCCTCGGGAGTCATGTCACTCCATACCCTCCAACATTTCTCTGATGAAAAGCAGGACATTCTGGGATCAAATCAGAAACCAGGACGGCTTCTGTAAATCCGGGACTGTCCTTGGAAAATATGGACACTTGCAGGGTCTGCTCTGTATGTGTGTGTGTCTGATGTATTGAAAACATACAAATTATTTTTTTTTAAATAATTTTTATTAATTTACAACAAAAACAAATCGTACATTATTTTCACATCCAAATTTTCACAAAGTCTTTCTTTTCTGGACTTCCTTCAGCTTTTCCGTAAATCTTTCGTAGTCATTATTGGTTTACGCATTTCTTATATTTATATTGTCATTATTTAAACCTTTTTTTCTCTATTTCCTTTAAACAATACCTCTCACGTTTCACAGTGCTTTTTTAAATCCCTCTAGCGTTATTTGGCCCTCACTTATACTCTCCAGATATTCAACAAATTTTCCCCAGTCTTCTGTGAACTTTTGGTCTCTTAAGTATCTGATCTTCCCAGTCATTTTATCCAGCTCAGCATAGTCTAGCAGCTTCCTTCTCCATTCTTCCATTGTCGGTATTTCCTGTTGTTTCCATTTCTGAGCCAGTAACACCCTTGCAGCTGTCACTGCATATTGAAAGAGCTTACTATCCTTTCTCTTTATCTCCTTTCCTAGAATGCCTAACAGAAAGACCCCTGGCTTCTTTGTAAATGTATATTGTAAAATCTTTTTCAATTCATTGTATATCATTTCCCAGAAGCCTTTCACTTTCTTACATTCCCACCATACAACATACAAATTATTATAATAAAAACAGCATGGCACCAACCTTTTCATTAAAAGCACCATAGGCGTAGGCAAGATTTGTTGCGGGGGGGGGGGGGCAGGACACCCACCTGTTGTCATCCTCTGTCCGGCTCTGTTTAGCAGATTCGGAATGAAATATCTCAACAACAGTTGCTTTAAATTACTTTCGTTTGACCCCAACTGCTCAGAAAAATCTGTCAAAAGCTTTCTACAATTTCTTTTAGTTAATTATTTTTATTTCCTTACTTGATTTAGGTGGAGACAGTTGCCCTCCCGGCTTCGCCTATGAAAAGCAGTCAGTTACCAAAGGCCGGTTGGAATAGGAAGGCCGTCAACTGCTGGCAGAAGGACAGACAGCAAGGAAGGAGCCAGTCTAGCTTCTCCAGGGAGGTAGTTCGGGAAGCAGCCACCAGTGAGAAGCCCCTTTCCCGCATCCCTACCAAGCATGCCAGTGAGGGTGGTGAGATCAAGAGAAGGGCCTCTCCTGAAGATCTCAAAACCCGGGAAGGTTTGTAGGAGGGAATACAGTCTTCCAGATAGCTTGGGCTTTATAAATTTATTTATTTTGTCGAAACAGTGGGTTTGTAATAACAAGGTTGTGTTCTGCACATATAGTCGAAAGTAAGATTCCATTTTGGTTGCTGTTGCTAGTTCCTTCTTTACCAATAGCCACAGGCCACAGATCGAACTCTTGCCCAACTCTTGCATTAAAATCACCCAGGAGGATATCCTCCTCTGATGGGATGGTATCCAGCTGAGAGTAAATTGTTTTCTTTAATGTCTCTGTTGGCATCCAGTGTTGGTGCATAAGCACTTAGAATAGTAGCCTGTTGGTTTTTGGCGAGTTTTATTTGAAGGGTTGAAAGTCGCTCATTAATTCTACTAGGGACTTTTCACAAGATTGTTTTTGATAGCAAAGCCTACTCCGTGTATTTGACGTTCTTGTTCAGGTAGACCTTTCCAGAAAAAGTGTAGCCTCCTTTTTCTTCCTTCAGTTGTCCCTCTCCTGCTCTTCGAGTTTCTTGAAGCGCTGCAATATTGATGTTAAAACGGCACAACTCGCTTGCAATGATGGCAGTCCTGCGTTCGGGATTCTCATTATCCGTGTTATCCAACAAAGTCCGTATATTCCATGTTCCAAAGCTCAATTGTCTTTTATGATCGCTGGGTGGTGACCCCACTGGGAGCAGTAATCCAGTCAGGGAAAATGGAAGGTAGATTTTATATATATATATATATATAAGGCACCTTTTCTAGCCTCTCCCCCTTTTCAGGGTGACCAGTGGATCCTAAATAGGACTGCTCAGTCATGAATACAGCTGCCAAGATACTCAACTGCCGCATTCCTTGAGTCAGAATGACTGAATCTGTATCTACCGCCCAAGTGCTAGTTCATGACTAGGGCCTTTCAGATTTCATGGTTCCCCCATTACCATTTGCCAATCGTCATGGGACTTTTTTGGGTTTGGGATGAGTTTCTGGAAGATATCTGTGCAAGAATTTGTTTTGTGTGTGTAGATCAGTGCATGCTGACCAATGCACAGTCTTCACAGTAAGGCTCTATTCCGATGGCAAGAGTATCACAACAACAGATTCCTATCTGCTACAGCCTTCATCCGCCTTCACAGCCATTATAACATGCCACTTATTATCTTTCGCCTGTTCTGCCGTTGAAGACTTCTTGGCTCCTTCTTTGTCTAGCTCCTCCCCTTTGAGCTTACTGCCTTGGGTGACCCTGCTGAGAGCACGAGACTCCCATCAGCTTCACTCACAAGGATCATAGGAATGTGCAAGCCCACTCACCACAATGAGGTGATGATCCAGTGAGTGAGGCATTTAAATAGCCAGACTTTAAAAGGGGAGCAATCTATTTCACCAAAAAAATAGTTGGGTTAGAAAGAGTATGAACTCTCCTTTTTGCTGCTCCCTTTTGTTGCTGGTTGGACATACTGCTGTCCAGGGACACTAGACTCTGGTATTAAAGCAGGGTGGGGGGAACTGAGTGGCCACTTTTCCAGGGGCCGCATGCCAATGGTGGGTGAGATAGTGACATCCATCTGTCTCAAGAGACAATGAAAGAGTGCACCATCGGGGGTAAAGTCAAATTGTTGGAGAGTTACAGCGCCTGCTGTGGCTGTAGAGACCAATACAGGGGAGACATGTTTTATTGCAGCTGGGGCAGAGGAAGGCATCCCGTTTTGCTGTTACAGGTGTGCCATGGCTTTTCTTCTCTCTGTGCTCCTACCAGCAGTCATTTCTCCTCTAGTCACTTGGTGACCCTTGCTGCACCACCCTGACCCTATAAGTGCCAGGATTTCAACTCAAAAGCAGTGAGCAAAGTTGTTGTTGTTGTTGTTGTTCACACCTTTTCCCTGGTTCGAAGATGCTTGATGCCCTTTGCTTGTTCTCTGACCCCTTTGGGGGCAAATAAATGGATGAATCAAGCAACCTTGCTCATGAAAAATAAGTTTAAAAAAAATGCTTATCTATCTTCTTCAAACGGGATGCTATTGCAGTCCGCTGACGTTTTCTTGAATCAGAGACATGCCTCCTCCCTACCCAGTTAGCCAGTTTCTCACTGGCATCGCAACAATTCTCCATCAGCACAGGTAATGTTCTCACCTGAAGGATCTGAGCCAGTCCTGTCCATCCCTGGGGCAGTAGGCCACTCAAAAATGACGTGGACTCATCCTTACAGACCAAGGGATAGACTTCATGCTTTCAGCAGCGATGCCCAAAATCCTCCTCCATCTCTGCAGAGCTTTCTTTCTTCCCGAAACAAATACTCCAAAAACAAATACTTAGATTGCTCTAAGACAGAGTGAGGAGGTGGTAAGGAACTGGGAGTTTGGTGTCTTAATTCTCTATATTGCCGCACAAAACTTGGGACACCTGACACGTCCAGACTTAACATGAATTTGCTGTCACACTTGTGAAGAGTTCAACATGGGGTTGGGTCCACTGAGAATAGCTTGTCAAAAGACCCTCCCAAACTTGGATATGCTTTTCTTCTGACTATGCCCATGAAGGAGAAAGCAAACCGTTTCACTTGAAGCATGTAAACTGGTCCTGAAAACGATGTTTTGAGAATAATCCAGCCATGATTGGGGAGGGATGTTCCCCTAGGATTCTGAATTTTCATGGGTAGTGACAGAATCAGAATACAGAAACCACAAAGAAATTCAGCTTACAGCTTAAGAGATGTGATTTTTTTCCTGTATAATTCTCTCTCTAATGCCACAAAGCTCCAGCTAATAAAAATACTAGCTAAGGTAACTAACCCAATAACTCTCTCCACACTCCTCTTTGTCTCCTGATTTCAAGTCACAGATCTGAGATGGGGGGGGGGGTTGTCCCATCACTTTATCCTGGAAAACCCGCTGTTTCCTGCTGAATTGGAACAAACATCCATGGGGGGGGGGCTGATGGGACCAAAAACAGCCTCTTGGATCCATGAAACCACTTGAAATCACGGGACAAACAGAAGTGTGGAAGGCTGTAACTTCCTAACTACTCTCTCTTAAGTCTGCTCAAATACCTGCTTTTTCCAAAGACATTTGACAAGTTTTCCAGCAGGGGGAGGTGTCACAATGGAAGACATGTCACCATTACTGTTACTTAGCAACCTTGCTCAACAATTTAGATTCATAGAATCATAGAATTGTTGAGTTGGAAGGGACCCCGAGGGTCATCAAATCCCACCCCCCTGCAATACATTGTTCCTCTAAATATTAGTGTTTTAAATCTTTCTATTTAATTCCGTTCATTTTTAATTACTTTTAAAAAGATTCTAAACTCCTCCAGCGCATTGCAGCGCAATGTGTCCAATCATAAAATCGCAATACAGTGGTACCTTGGGTTAAGAACTTAATTCGTTCTGGAGGTCTGTTCTTAACCTGAAGCACCACTTTAGCTAATGGGGCCTTCTGCTGCTGCGCCGCCGCCGCCGCTGCACGATTTCTGTTCTCATCCTGAAGCAAAGTTCTTAACCCAAGGTAATATTTCTGGGTTAGCGGAGTCTGTAACCTGAAGCGTATGTAACCTGAAGCGTATGTAACCAGAGGTACCAATGTATGAGAAAACAACATAATACTTTTCAAAGAAAAACAATTTTAAAATAATACTTGAAGCAGAAGAGGCCACACCCAAAGTTTGTAACCTGGGGCCAGAAAGATTGTAGTGCAGCTATTCCATGTGTGTTTTACTGCATTACATATTCCATTCATGCTTTACTACATGAGCATTTTAAGTTTTCTCAGTTGTTTAAACCTTGAAGCCAAATACAGTGGTACCTTGGAAGTCGAATGGAATCCATTCCGGAAGTCCATTTGACTTCCAAAACATTCGGAAACCAAGGCACGGCTTCCAATTGGCTACAGGAAGCTCCTGCAGCCAATTGGAAGCCGCGGAAGTCACTTCGGATGTTCGGGTTCCAAAGAACGTTCGCAAACTGGAACACTCACTTCCGGGGTTGCGGTGTTTGGGAGCCAAAATGTTTGACTCGCAAAGCGTTCGAGATCCAAGGTACGACTGTACAGTGGTGCCTCGCAAGACGAAATTAATTCGTTCTGTGAGTCTCTTCGTCTAGCGCTTTTTTCGTCTTGCGAAGCAACCCGATTAGCGCTATTAGCGGTTTAGCGGCTATTAGCGGCTATTAACGGCTTGAGGGATTAGCGGATTAGCTGCTAAAAGGCTATTAGCGGTTTAGCGGCTTAGAAAAAGGGGGTGGGGAGCGGAAAAAAATCTCAAGACTCGCAAGACATTTTCGTCTTGCGAAGCAAGCCCATAAGGAAATTTGTCCTGCGAAGCGCATTGAAAAACGGAAAACCCTTTCGTCTAGCGGGTTTTCCGTCTTGCGAGGCATTCATCTTGCGGGGTACCACTGTATTTCAAATTACCCAAAAGTTACAGAGTGGCAAGATATGGTTTTGCCATCTGCACATAAAGAAGACACAGAAACAATGAAAACATATTTGCACCACAAAATTTTTAGGTTGACCCCTTTGGCACCCAGGCTCTTTTAAGGCAATTAATCAATTGTCTGCTCTTCACCAGCAAGGTTCCAGGGCAGATTGCAACAATTTAATATTCAGAATTAAAAACAGTTCAGACCTATTGCAGTCACAAGAATGGGGGGGTATCCTGAAAACACATCTCTCAGATGTCAAAGGCCAGGTGTACCTTCACGGAAAGCTGTATTGTGAAGATGCTGGGCACACACCTCTGTGGGGAAGGAATTCCACAATTTAGGGGCTGCCGCAGAGAATGCTCTCTCCTGGGCTATCACCCCCTGAACTACTGAGGGTGGCAGAACTACCAAATGGGTCCTCTCTGCTTATCTTAATGCCTGAGGGGGCCTGTAGGGAAGGATGCAGTCTCAGATATTTGGGACCCAAATAATCCACCTTACTGTGACTGGCTAGCTCAGTTGGTAGAGCATGAGACACTTACCGTAATCTCCGGGTGGTAAGTTCAAGCCCCTCATTGGGCAAAAGGTTCCTGCATTGCAGGGCGTTGGATTAGATGAGCCTTGTGGTCCGTTTCCAACTCTACAATTCTATGATTCCACTACAGCCTAATAATTAGAGTCTTAATTCTTAAAGACCATTAAAGACCACAGCACTAAGTTTAAGAAGCAGGCAATAAACTACCCCCCCATCCCCATATTTTAAGAAGAGGAAGTGTGTTTGGCATCTGGTCACCTGTGTCCACACCCTACTTGGTATTAATATACCGTATTTTTCGCCCTATAGGACGCACCGGCCCATAGGATGCACCTAGATTTTGGGGGGGGGAAATAAAGGGGAAAAAATTATTTTCCCCCCCCAGGCGCGGGGCTGGGGCGGGGGAAGCCTGAGCTTCCCCCCCCCAGCCCCCAGAAAGGGTCCAAGAGCAATGGCGAAGGTGAGCACACATTCGCCATCGCTCTCGGAGCTTGCGGGGCTGCGGGCGGGGGAAGCCGGAGCTTCCCCCACCCCCAGCCCCCAGAACGGGTCGGAGAGCTTGCGCGGCTGGGGGCAGGGGAAGCCCGAGCTTCCCCCGATCCCAGCCCCCAGAACGGGTCCCAGAGCGATGGCGAAGCTGCGGGGCTGGCGGCATAGCTTCCTGAAGTCTGGAGAGCAAGACCCCTCTCGCTCTCCAGGCTTCAGCGAAAGCCTGCATTCGCCCCATAGGACGCACACACATTTCCCCTTCATTTTTGGAGGGGAAAAAGTGCGTCCTATAGGGCGAAAAATACGGTAATAAAAGAACTATCTCAGGCTTGGAAATTCTGGTCTGAAATTGTTGCGTTGAGAAAAGGATAACCGCTGTCCTTTCTTTCCCTGGCACATAACTTACAAATGTCAAATCTTCCTGAAAACTAGAATTGCTGCTGCTGGCATTTCTGAAAATATCAACAATCAAACCAGAAATTCTCTCAAAGGGCCAACTAGAGTTAGATTTATATTAGCTTATCCCCTAACCAATGGCACACTGGTTATAAAAAAAAGTTTTCAGTCGTTGTATCCCATTCAGAATGCTCTAAATGTGTTATTAGTTTCTCAGCCACTATCTGGCCAGTGTTTTGAGCAGTTGGTGTACTTTCTCTATACATTAGTATGATTTCAGTTTCTATCTTGCCCTTCCTCCCAAAGCAGCCCAGGGTGGCAGACCTTTCAATAACGAAACATTTTATTAAAAAAATAAAAATCTGAAAACAGTTTAAACATTCTGAAAACCCAGAGTTGCCAGGAACAGTGCCTTTCAGCCATCAAATGCATTATAAACATATTATTTTTTTGGAATTGCAATACAAACCAGGATGTTATACTGTATCTTGGAGGTTTGGACAGCATATTGCCTCCCTGAGATTTTCCTTTGAATGGCACTAACTGTTCATCAACTGTAACATTTGCAAACATCCCCCTGGTTGTACACAGCAGCAAGCTTGTCTCTTGCACTGATAGTTCAGCATTAAAGCTGATAATCAAATATGAGGACTTGACTGATTCTTCTGAAGAGGGCAAGTCAATAACGCATTTTGCCAAGATCTTCCCATGAACAGAGACAAGGTTTCAGATTCATTAAGTGCCTTGTGACATTTCAGGGGCTGAAAAAAATGACATTGTAATAGACAAATCACTCACTTCCTTTAACATCACCACAATTTGTATTAGAGTCAACAGCACTCCATGAAACCTTTATACAAACCTGAAGTGTACACTTGTAAGAGGAGAACCAGGAGTTGTGCTGTGTACAGAACTGCAGGATCAAGCTGAGTGTCAGAACAAAGAGAATTCACTGGAACACAAAACCGTAAAGAGGACCACGGCTCCTTAACCAAACCTCAGTCCAAAGAAGAAACCTTTTATAGCTCTTTCTATCTAGGAGAGACCAGAGGGCTGTCTGGGTGGGTGAAGCCAGTCTGGGAAACGCTCAAAGCAGCAGTTCTGCGGTTCACCCAGAAGAGGCAGCTGCAGGCAGCTGAGGATTCCAGATCCTAGCCCTAATGATTTCTGACAAAATAAGAGTGATTGCTCACATTTCATGTCAGGCAGGATCGTACGCCAGTGCCTCCATGGGCAGGCTATCTTCAACCCAAAACAAATGTTCTGGTCCAGAAAGGACAGAAAGCAAAGTCTTTTGAATCAGCATCAGGAGCTGGTACCATATAAAGCCTCGAAAATGATATTATAAATTAAGTGGCCACGCTGCAAAATTCTTGATGCCGAAGATAACAGAACTTTTAGCTCCTTGATGAAGCCATATATAATGGATCCCAGGGCTTTTACAGTAATTTCAGATTATTGGGTGTGCAAAATAATATTCTGTAGCAGAATGAGAGGAACTATCTAATAAATTCTAATATGTGCCTGTGACAGCCATGCAACCACGTTCCATATGGCACTGACAATAGCAAGGGAGGTTGGGCGGGAGTAGAGAGAAATTGTATTTTCTGAGCTACACAGCATCCCATTTTAAGTGCTGAAAAAAATACCATATCCCTGCAACAGAAACATTTCCCCAGAAAACAGCATCTGATTTGACCACAGTACCTTGGAAACTGCTGCATATTCTCGACTGCCTGGAAATGCCCTTGTAGGGCAGTGGCCATTGATGGCTGCTGTCTTTGCCCATGTGTTCTGGAGCTGTCCCTTCAGCACCACAGTAGCTTTTCCAGCCAAAGTCCCAGAACTGGGGTTTTTTACTTGGGTATGTAAGTAGAAGCCACACATACACCACCACCCAGAATGGCTACCATGAATGCTAAACAGAAGCTTCACTGCAGATATTGACACAGATGTTGAGAATTTCTACATGCTGCAGACAAGACTAAGATCACCGGTCACAGGGAAACCAATTTCTGAGGATGTGGAACTTTCAAAGCAGAGAGGTCCTTTTTGATGAAGGAAATTCCTGCTCCGACTCCCCAATAAAGCCTTAGATATGCATTATTGTGATGAAGAAGAGGATACATTGTCCAGTAGGACACAGTTAATACATCGTGAAGCCTCAGGTGGGAAGTTCCAATTGCTACAAGAATGAATAGATGTGGAGTCTACATGATATAAAGGGGGCAGCAAAAAGAAAGTCAGCTCTGGTGAGATGAATCTGTCGGTTTTATCATTTTCTTGCCAAATATGGGACTGTGTACTAACAGCGCAGCTGCATTATAGTCTCCATCACATGCATAAATCCACAATGCTTATTTAGCTGAAAGGAGTGAAATAAGGAAGATGGGCACTGTACTCTCTGCTGCCTTATGTGCAGTTACCATAACAACTCCACATAAGTCTTCAATAAAAATAGAAGCTATTATTCCCTCCTGCATTTGCTCTTGGTTTGGCCAGCCTCAAAATAACTTATCTCAAAGATTTATATGATGCTTTTAAATGCAGTTAGTTTCCAAATCAGCATACACTTATTATTATTATTTTTAAAAAATGATTTAAACAGCAACCCAATGAAGTGCAATAGCAGCATTTTTTAAAAAGCGGTATCTATTAATGATAATCAGCTTATAAAAGCAAGAAAAATACTGATTGAAGTTTCAGCAAATAAGAAGTTTTAAGAACTGGCACCTAAAACTTAACAACGAAGATGCCAGACAGATATCCGTGGCAGGGTTGCACCACAAAAAAGCCCTCTCTTCTGTTGTCAGCTGCCTTGTCTTTGGAAGCAGAGGTACTAAGAGGACAGATTGAGACAAATGTTTTAATATTGGGGGGCTTAAAATCAGCTAAAATTGATCAATTAAATTTTGGATGCATCATTTCATTACCTTTCCCATAGCTTTGCAGAAATGGAGAAAGATCATACTGGCACAGAATATTACATCTAAAAGTTTGATTTCTGGGATTTATTTATTTTTTAATCCCAGGTGAGATGTAAGAAAATACAGTGTATCTATGAAAGAGGGACAGAGGAATCTGAATGCAATGTTGGACAAAAAGGATAGGGAAGAAATATGCCAGAAGAATGCTTTTATTTAATTAAGGAGATGATTTACAAGATTATGGTCACAACTATATGATGTGTATATGATACTGTATCTACATATCTCCCCTGAAGGGTAAATAGCAGCTTTGGGGGAACAATATGGGGAAAGGTTAACAATATTCCCCTCCATCACCCGTCCTCAATGTCCCACAGTGAAAATAAAATACATTTGCAAAAGAGGTAATGTGTTATGGTGGCAAGTGGGAGGTGGTGGACAGAGATTTTTACATATGCGTTCTTACAAATTTATGCAGAGGTTTGGAAAAAGACCTACCTTGTTTTGGATGAGACTAGAACAATTTCAGAACACAACATCCTGCCATTTGAAGCTAACTTCGGAAGATGAACAATGGGGGTTACGCTGGAATTTATTAGCAGCAAGACTGTGTGGTTTGCCTCAGTCATGGAAGGTAAGTCATTTCAGCATTTGGGTGGGCTCAGGAGCTGGTATCATGGCTGGCGGTATTGATGGGTGCTATTTGCCCAGTCTGCCCCCAAGTGACCTGTTATAAGCCTGTGATGGGGTTAATTGGAGATTTCTGTCATTGGTAACCTATGCAGAAGCATGGAATGGGGCATCTGACAGCAAGTGCTTCATTAACCATGCTGTGGAGCAGGGTATTTGGTGATTGTTTTACATTGTATTGTGCTTTTTGAACTGTTGTCCTGTGGGAGGAGCATGCATTTACAGGACGGTGGTTTGGAGCTTTCGCCATCCATTCCTTCCCATGCACCTGTGATATTTCTGTCATATGCTGTTTCCAAAGCCGTGGGGATTACATGGTATGATTGTGACCCACCCTAGCTTGGCCTGCTGGGCTCTCCAGTGCAAGACTTCCTTGTTGTTTTGCTCCACTTCCTCTCTGCTTTGGGCTGTCCTGACCCATGGGGTGACAACCACAATGTTTCAAGGAGACAGGAAGGTGAAGCAAAGCAGGATCAGCACCTTGGAGAGAAATCTTCAACCAAGTTTCAGAACCATGGACAGCGATCCTATAGCTGAGAGAGAACATGTTAGCAGCTATAAGGTAAAGGTAAAGGTACCCCTGCCCGTACGGGCCAGTCGTGTCCGACTCTGGGGTTGCGCGCCCATCTCGCTTAAGAGGCCGGGGGCCAGCGCTGTCCGAAGACACTTCCAGGTCACGTGGCCAGCGTGACAAGCTGCATCTGGCGAGCCAGCGCAGCACATGGAAACGCCGTTTACCTTCCCGCTAGTAAGCGGTCCCTATTTATCTACTTGCACCCGGGGGTGCTTTCGAACTGCTAGGTTGGCAGGCACTGGGACCGAGCAACGAGAGCGCACCCCGCCACGGGGATTTGAACCGCCGACCTGACGATCGGCAAGTCCTAGGCGCTGAGGTTTTACCCACAGCGCCACCTGCGTCCCCTGTTAGCAGCTATGTCCTGGAGCAATTGGCAGATTTCTTAGACTAGGTATACAGTACCTTGAGTTGGGTATGTTTATCCTGGAAAAGAGGATACTGAGAGGAGATACGGTGGTCATTAAATATCTCAAGGACTGTCAGATGGAAGATGGAGCAAGCTTGTTTTCTCCTGCTCTGGAGGGTAGGACCTGAACCAATGACTTCAAGTTATAGGAGAGGCGGTTCCCTGCATTGCAGAGGGTTGGTCTAGATGAGCCTTGGGGAGCCCTTCTTACGTCCCTTGAAGAAGTTTCTGAGACATTGCCGGCTAGCTCAGTTGGCAGAGCATGAGGCCAAGGGGTGGGTCAGAGGCAAAGGCAGGGAGAAGAGCTGCCCTCTACTGTTGGGCATCGCTGCTGACCTTGGCTTGCTACCCGTGCACGGGGCTCTAGCAGCTGGGGGGGGGGAGGAGGAGAAGGAGAGGAGGGCTCAGACTGCCACCTCGGCCACTGATTGGCTCCTTGCTAGTGTGTGTGGGGGGGGGTGTCCGAGTGGGCGTGGCGCATCCGGGGAGGGCGGGGTCTCCGCGGCCCAAGCGTGGCGCTGCTGGCCGCTACCTGCTGGCAGCTCCGCGCGCGCTGAGCGGGGCGGAGCGGCTGCGGCACCTTCCCCTCCACCAGCCTCATACAAAACGCCTCCTGGCGGGGCGGGCCGGCCCCTCGCCCGGGCTCAGGAGGAGGAGGCGAGCGAGCGAGCGAGCCTGCAGCACCAGCCTGCCAGAGGTGAGTGGAGCCCGGGGAAAGGGAGAGACAAAGGCGCCCGAGCTGGGCTGCGCTGCGCTGCTCCCCCGGGCTGACCGGAGCGCGACGCCCGTCATTGTCTCTTGCAGCCCGGCCACCGAGCGCTGAGCCCGGAGATCCGCACCGGGGAGAGGCGGGCAGGCAGGCAGGCGAGGCTTTGCGTTTCCAGAATAGCAGGGAATTAGCTTGCCGAGGAAGAGACGGACAGATGGAGGGATGAAGGGAGCTGCAGACGGGCAAGCAGCGCCGGGGGGGGGGGCTCTCTCTCTCCCTCCCTTTCTCTCTCTTTCTCCCAGTACTGGTGAAGTCCTTGAGTCTTGCGAAGCTCCATGAAGAGGGAATCCCCAGAGTGCATAGGAGCCAACCCCCCGATAAAATATTTGTGGGGTCCAGCTACCCCCCCCCCCCGTTTGATGGGTATTGCCGTTCAAATGGTATGTGCTCCCTATGTCTTGTGATTGATTGTGCGGGGTGGGGCTTTCTCCCCCCACCCCAATATTTTATTCAAGTTGGCACCCTTGCAAGGGTTGATGGGTGCAGAAAGAGCAGCTGCCCGTTCTCCACGCAGCCTTTGTGGTTGCTGGAAGATGCTCTGCCTGCATCCACCTGCAAGGGGGAGGGGTTGCTATGGTTAAATCATGCCTGGACTGCGCGGGAGGGGCTGCTCGCGAGTTTCTTGAGGTGGGGTGGGGTAGAGGATCGGTGAAGTTTGCACCCAGCTGCTTAGACGGTGGTCTGTGGAGGAGAGCAAGGTGAGGGGGGGCCACGTCTGCATCCATGTCTGCAATAGCAGAGTACAGAAAGATTGAGATCTATGCATGGGAGACACCTCCAGAGCTACCAATGAGATGGCCAGCAAATCAGGGGAAATGCCGTGAGAAGGGGCTCTGGGGACCCCCCAGAGCTCCTTCGGCAGAGGAGGCAGATCCTAGGGGCCAAGGTGCTTTCAGCCCCCGCCCCCCAATAAAATATTTGAGGGGGCCAACCCTTGCCCCAAAGGCAATGGGTATTGCCATTCAAATGGTGTGCGTTCACTTCAACATGTGATCAATTATGCAGGAAGGGCTTACCTGGGCCAATATTTTGTTCCAAGTTGACACCCCCAGCTTTCAGCTCTGTCCGAAGGATCTGCTGTAGGAGTAGGATATGGTGCAAGAGCACTGGTCCTGTGTCCAGAGCAAGCTGAGGATATGAGCAGCACCCACGCTGTGGTGTATAGCCTGGAGTGATAGGGACCATGGCACCAGCTGCGTTCCTTCCAGGCCATTTCGGGGTCAGCTTGGGAATTCTACCATCTACCTACAAAGGTAGTTGCTTCGTGCATCTGATGCTGTCATGGGCTGAGCCCATCAAAGCTCTTGCCAGAATCAACAAATATGCTACGACTCATTTCCTGGATGAAAAGGATGGCCTCAAGGCGTGCTGGCATCTTTCTCATAAGCAACCACGAGTACAGCTCAAAACAGCCCTGATGTTCATCACCTGGGTAGGTGACTCAATAGAGTTGGACAGTTGCTTAGCACATCCCAAATGGCTTCTTTGCTTGAAGTGGAAAACGAAACAGCAGGAGCTTCTAATGAGAAATCCAGCAACTACAAAAGAGATTATGGGCTCATATAACTGTACATAATTGGAGTGGTGGCAATTATGCTGCGAAAGTGCACTCAACATATTTTCTTCAAATGTGCCATCTTTTCTTCCATATCAAGCTGGAGAGAGAGAGAGAGAGAGAGAGAGAGAGATTGGTTCTAAATACTTGCAGAAGCCATCTATGCATTTTCCTGGAACCGAAGATACCAGAAAGCCACCTTTTCCTCTTCACCCACCACTCCTTGAAGCAATCCCACCCCCCAAAAGAAATATATTGTTTTAAATTAAGGGGATGAGCATACATTTAAGTCATTGAATTACATATGGCATTTTAAAAATAAAGGACAGCCTGCCTGAAGCGTGAGGGTGGGGAGGTGCAAAGCAGACGGCAGAATAAGCTATTCAGTTTGCTACTCAGTACATCTCTGACATTTGCATTCTGAGCAGAAGGAGCTGAGCCCCATAAGCCTGGACACAAGAGCCCCAGGAGATACAAACACCCTGTCTCCTAATAAGAAGATGAGTGTGTACTGTATATATGTTGCCAATGGGTTTTAAAAAGAATCCTGGCAGGTAGGCCCATCCTTCTCAAAACAGCATTTCCCAGCACCCATCCTTGACTTTGTGTGTGCAGTAGCCTCCACACTATCAAAGGCAGAATTAATTATATAGCTATTAAGACCAGACCCGTCCTGCTACTTATCTGCTAGGTGTGTTCCTGATCATATCAACAGCTGCCTTGGCAAGATACCATCACAGTCATCAAAAAAGCTCCCTTTGCCTCCCCAACTTAAACCTAACCTGCATCAATTGACGCTCTCTCCCATCGTGACCCTGGAAGGGCCACCTTCACCTGCTTGGCTTTTTCTCTGAGCCTTGGAGCCTAAGGGTTAAAAGTGGCTCGGAACTTGTTTACTGTCTCTTGGATTCTCCAGGAGCTCATTCCCTCCTGGTACAGATGGATGTCACATCTATTCAGAGCTGATCCTTGCTGAGCCAAGAGAACTGGGCCGATCCGGGGTGAGGATCAGCTGCGTGTCTCCCAGTAGGCAGGTGGGAGGGACTGGCGGACAGAACTGTAAATATCACTCTGGCCGGAGGCCAGGCTTGGTGAGGTGAGGTAGCAAGGGCAAAGGACTATGCCCAAGTCCAGGAATGCTGTGTTGTGTGTGTGACCCTTCCTTCTTCTTTCATTGTGTGCTGCCCTCTCGTCTATGCCTGGTTCAAGAGACTCCCTTGATGGTAACCCCCATAATTTGGAAATCCTAATCAGCTTGGTTAAAGACTGGTTTAAGAAAACTGGATTTCTGCCTATATATTTCCCATATTGATGTGTGGAGGGTAACTCTTGTTTGTGGGGTTGCGTATATGGAGATGGTGATGCTTTGAGATTCATCTATGGAGAGTTAAGCAGTATGAGCTTGTCTCAGGATTGCATATGAGTGCAGTCAGATGTGCCCACAATGTGTGCTGGGCAAGGTATTATTCTTACTTGAGCAGAACTTAAATGATTCTTTGGGGTTTGGTCCCTTATCATGAAGTCTTTTCCCTGCTGTAAAACATGTACTCTACTCAGTGATGTGGGCTTTCCGGGGTGGGGGGGAGTCCAGTGCCCCAAATCACTTTGAACCTGACTTGGTGTCACATGGAGGAGGGAGAAAGGTTGTTTTCTGCTGCTCCAGAGAAGCGGACACGGAGCAATGGATCCAAACTACAAGAAAGAAGATTCCACCTAAACATTAGGAAGAACTTCCTGACAGTAAGAGCTGTTCGACAGTGGAATTTGCTGCCAAGGAGTGTGGTGGAGTCTCCTTCTTTGGAGGTCTTTAAGCAGAGGCTTGACAACCATATGTCAGGAGTGCTCTGATGGTGTTTCCTGCTTGGCAGGGGGTTGGACTCGATGGCCCTTGTGGTCTCTTCCAACTCTATGATTCTATGATTCTATGGTGTGTTTATTTGACTTATAAATAAACCAACAAAGCAACATCTTAATTGTAGGATATACTTCACAAGTGTATCAAAGTTTTTCCAACAACCACTGAAATAGTTGACAGGGAGGAAGAGGTGGAATCCAAGCACACTTACAGTGCAATCACGAGTATTTTCTGATAAACTGAGTTTTCGTCTCTAATGTGTGTTTAGAATTGTGACATGAATGTTGTCGTTATATTCAAATGAATGACGGGGATACCTGTACATATTTTAAGACCTGACAATTCAGTGGTGTGTTCTCCACCTTGCATTATTCATATGCAAGAACAAAATGTAGAACAGGAAAGCTGTTCACACCAGGTATTTCCTGGGTATGAACTCCCTTCTCATGTTGCATCCATGTGTTTGTCCAATGCATGCAGCGGGGGGCGGGGTGGGAGGCAGAATTGCACACTGCTCTCTGTGCGAGATGCTTGGAAACCCCAGTCATGCCAAGGTACAGTCCTGCTATATATGTACAACCTGCTCTCACCTTCTGCAAAATGCCCAGAGGTGAATCCCAGGTCCGCAGTTGCCATCCTACTTAATTCATTGGGGGAAGGACTGTAGCTCAGCATTGCCTTCAGAAAATACCTGAGTTCAATCCCTGGCATCTCCCGGTGGGCCAGAATGCCCCCTGCCTTAAACCCTGGAGAGCTACCGCTGTTCAGCGTCAGCAATACTGAACTACATGCAGTGGCGTAGCATTGGTTGCAGGCACCCAGGGTGTGTGCCGGGCAGGAGGGTGCATGTGTTGGGCAGGGGGTACTAGCCCAGCCCTTGCCATGCTGGGGTCGCCTGCATGGAGTCGCCTGGTTCATGCCCCCTCAAAAATTGTGTCCCCTGGGCCACAACCCCCCCCCCCCAGCACCCCCAATGCTACACCCCTGGCTACATGGACCAGTGGTCCAACTCAGTGCTAGGCTGCACCCTATGTTCCTTGATAATAAAAAGAGAGAGACATGGTTATCTGAAAAAGTAAACAGCAACTTTGAAACTTCCTTATTTATGGGTATTGCATCCATTCCTTACATTTCTAATTAATCCTATGAAACAATGCATTTTTAGAAGTGAAAAAAAATCCATGGAAAATCTAAAGTGGCTGCGGTGTTCTGCTTCTCCTGCTTCCATTCCTGCATGCTGCCCCCTCTTCATCTTTCTCTTTCTCTCCCCGCTCACCCTGAAAGGATCAAGGTGACTACTACAAGCAATGTCAGCCCTAATCCTGGGAGCCTCTGCCTTCCTGAAGGGCTGGTGGCAACTGCAGGTGCTCCCAGCAGCACATCTTTTTCGCCCCTGAGGGCTGGGATTTTGGGTTCCAGCTTTCCCGGTGGAAAAGTGCTGCTGTTGTCTATTCCAGGGAGAAGCCCCACCCCATAAATGGTGCAGTTTCCCTTGGGGCTTTGTAGGAAAAACAAAACAAGGCAAAATGTTCTGCTGAGCGCACCTGTGGTTACTGCTACTGTATCTCTGGATTTCCCTTTGCCTGCCCAAAGGTAAGGCTGAATACACACCATACATTTAAAGCAACACACAAACCCCACAAATCCTGTGGACTGTTGTTTGCTGAAGGTGCTGGGAACTGTAGCTCTGCAAGAGGTAAACTACGCTTCCCAGGTTTCTTGGGAGGGGAGTGTGCTTTGAATGTATGACATATATGCAGCAGACACACTCCACCTTGGCCCCTTTGAGAATGAACCAGGAATGCCTGTACAACCCTCCATGACTCTAAGAGACCTGACCTCTGTTCCTGTTTAGTGCACTCTCCTTAGGGAGGTTTTGGCTGGCGCCTTCATTATACACCTTTAGGTGCCAGGCAGAAACGTTCCTCTTTAGCCAGGCCTTTGGCCAATTGACATCCGATTTCCTTTTAAAATGTTTTGGTGGAGGGGAGATTATTGGGCTGTTGTTTTATTTTCAATATGTATTTTGTGGTTTTTTTATATTTTGATTTTATGTTGCGAACCGCCCTGAGACTTGCGGGTATAGGTCAGTATACCAATTTTAATAATAATAATAATAATAATAATAATAATAATAATAATAATAATAATAATAAACAACTAAGCTGAGGGTAGGGCCAGTGTGTGTAGTGCATCCGCCTGAAGCACAAATTTACACCAGTTAAGGCTTTTTAAAAGAGGCTTTTAAAAATTGTAGCATATCTTCCCTGTGAAGAACAGGACAACTGTTGTTGTTGTTGTTGTTGTTGTTGTTGAATTTAGTATACCGTGTAATGCCCAGATAGACCTCTAAGCAGTTCACAAAGCATAAAAACCAATTACACAACATTGTTAAAATACACAATAATTAAAAACATGCTGCAATCAAAATACACAGTAACACAATCCCATTAAAACATTATAATATAACCAGCCATTTTTAAAATATGCAGTACAGTAAAACAATCCTATTAAAACTGCACTGCACAAGAGACTTGGGTCAAGAGATCAAGGGAATGCCTATGTAAATAGGTGCATCTTCAGAAGTCGGTGGAATGCCAGCACAAATGGAGTCTCTCCTATTTCAGCAGGGAGTGCCTTCCACAGCTCTGGTGCCATCAGTGGAAAAACCCATGTCCACATCACCACAAACTGATAACCAGCAAGCTGTGGTAGGACTGTCTAGGTTCCACTAGCTGACCATAATGTCCGTACTGGGCAATGGAAGGGAAGTTAGTTTTCCAGATAACCTGGTCCAGAGTTGCTTAGGGTTTTATATCATGAGGAGTTTGTGGGGGTCAGGAATTATTATTATTATTATTATTACTATTATTTATTTTATTATTATTATTATTATTATTATTATTATTATTATTTGTACCCCGCCCATCTGGCTGGGTTTCCCCAGCCACTCTGAGCGGCTTCCACAAAGACCAAATATACACTAAGATGTCATACATTAAAAACTTCCCTGAACAGGGCTGCCTTAAGATGTCTTCTGAATGTCAGGTAGTTGTTTATCTCTTTGACATCTGATGGGAGGGCGTTCCACAGGGCGGGTGCCACTACCGAGAAGGCCCTCTGCCTGGTTCCCTGTAACTTTGCTTCTCGCAATGAGGGAACCGGCAGAAGGCCCTCGGCGCTGGACCTCAGCGTCCGGGCAGAACGATGGGGGTGGAGACGCTCCTTCAGGTATACTGGGCCGAGGCACACAGATAGAATCATAGAGTTGGAAGGGACCCTGAGGATCATCTAGTCCAAGCCTTTGCAACACAGGAATATGCTTCTGTCTCATACGGGGATCAAACCTGCAACCTTGGCCTTATCAGCGCCATGCTCTAACTGACTGAGCTATCCAGTCTGGCTGAACAATATATGAGTAATAAGGCCTTAGAAGTGGATAGGTGGCTAATAGGCAGCCAGTGCCTTAGCACAGGCATGGTATGGAGCACCATTCATTCCCCGAGCAGCAGCATTCTGCAGATCAACTGCAAGGAATGCACCAAATATAATGCATTACAGTAGTACAAATGTGAGGCTACTGATGTGTCATTCACAGTGCTCAAGCTATCCAAAACAGGGTGCAGTTGATGCAACGGCTGAATCTGTTGATAGGTGCTCTTTGCTGTGGAGGTCTCCTATGCAAATATGGTTCCAATAAGAACACCTCCATATACAATAGGAGGGGGGTCCCATTTCAAATTTAAAAGGGAAAATCAGTGGTGGCTGTTATTTCACAGGAGCAGTCATGCTCCAGTCAGCTGATCCGGTCACCTAAGCTTTCTCCCTGGCTCACGGTGGATTTTCCTTGAACACACTTGCCCCTATCATGCTTAAGAAATCCTGGGGTGGGAAAATTCTCTTTACGAACTGGGCATGTAAGCAAGGCAAGGTGTTTAAATGGGGTAAGGAGTAACTTAAGGAACTGTATTGTGTATTTATCATAAACGTCCATTAAAAGGCAGTAAAAGCTTCTGGGTCAAAGATTTAATTTGTGCATTTCTTTGGTTAACAATTCCTAGAAATTAAGGTACAGGTAGACCATTGGGCTTGGCAACAGAACTAAGGAGATTTCCATTCTTTATAAAGAAATTATGCGATTTCCATTCAGATTGTTGGAGCCACACCAGGAAAACAGTAGACCCACCTAAGCTCGTTAGATACAGCCCATTCAGAAGCTAGCATTGTGACCTTTAATGACCTAATAACCTGGATCCTACAAAAAATCCATTCCTAGTTCAGCGCAAGGTGTCGGGCTTATCTCACACCACTTAATTACATTTCAGTGCTGTGTTTTTGACTGACAGCTGTCCTCAACATATTACAAAAACAATGAATTATAACTATATGCATAAATTGCTAATTCAGCTGCTGTGATCTAGGATAAGGCTTCAGTCTGGGAGAAGGAGCCAGCAGCCCACAGGTCAGATCTGTGGCCTTTTCTCCTCAGCCCCAGTCATCACCATGTGGCAGTTTAGTGGGCGTCTTCTTTCTAATCCTAAGTGCCTCACAGGGCAGGGGGAGGTGACTTTTGTTGGGGTGGCAGCTGGGGAGAAAAGAGGAGGCAGAGAAAATTTGGGACAGGGAAAGAGGGAGGATGAGGTGGCTATTAGGGAGAAAGACAAGGTGACCCCAATATGCAGCCTGAGAGATATCCTGGGAGAATGCGGATCTAGATAAAAAACCACTTCCCCACCCCTGCCTCCAATGTTTGTCTGTTTTATTAAACCTCCCAAAGGAGGTTTTGACTCTGTGGTGTTGACAAATCAAAAATTGCTTTGGAATAATCTTTTGGAACCCAGTGATTTTGTCCATCTCTAGTGGTCCATGATTGCTGTTTACTGCTATGAACAAAAAGTCTATGGGGATTTGAGCGGGGGACGGGCGGACAATAATGCAATAACTCCAGGACCACTTTCCCAGGAAAAAAAGTTTCCACCTTCAACCTAGACCAGGCATAGGCAAGCTCCAGCCCTCCAGATATATTTTATGTGAGTCTTTTAAAACTGGTTTAAGACAAGACCAGCCTTTAAACAGAAATATGTCAAAATGCCACACACCTCTTACAAGTCAACCCAATACTTTCTATCTACACATGCTGAAGAAAAGCCTGCTTTTATATCTCCAAGGAAAACAAGAGCAGAAGATCGGAGAATAGATGCCTGACCCCTCCCTACAATTCCCATCATCCCTGACTCTTGCTAACTAGGGATGATGGGAGTTGTAGTCCAAAAACAGCTGGAGACCCAAGTTTGGGAAACACTGTAGGGCAGGCATGGCCAGATATGGCCCTCCAGATGTTTGGGACTACAATTCCCATCATCCCTAGCTAACAGGACCAGTGGTCACGGATGATGGGAATTGTAGTCCCAAACATCTGGAGGGCTGGAGTTTGCCTTGCCTGAGCTAGACAGCTCCATCCACCCACTGGGTCATTCTTCTAGCATCTGCCTTGTGAACTGGCACATGGGCAGAAGAAATGTTCAGTGCTGGGGTTTGGGATTTTCAGCACCTGAATACAGCAAAGATCCCAGAGAGGCAATAGGGCTGCACTCTGGTAACTGTGGTCGCAAAAGCGAATGGGACATTGCAGGTGCACAGTTGTGGGTTGTGAATTTGTCACAGTTCTGTGTGCAATGACTTCTGCCGCCATGCCTGTTGGGTAACGTCCCTTCTTTTGTATCGCTTCTTCTTGTAGTCCTGTCCCATTCCAGGGAAGCTACACCGTTCATATCTCCCATCAAGATTGTATTTTCCTTCAAATATTTAAATAGAATTTCTTCAAGTCTCTTATAAAAGTCAGTTTTTTCCCCTCCTTTGGTGGATATATGCCTATTAACATTTTTTCTCTCCTTGTGATGTTATCTGTATTATCAATATTCTTCCTTGCTCATCTTTAAATAATTGCTTTGGATCTAATTCTGGTTTTATATACATTACCACGCCTCCCTTCTTTCCTACGTCAGAGGCCACAAGGTCCTTTCCCAATCTTCTATTGATCAGAATTATTCTATGTATCTTCACAATATGCATTTCCTGAAAGCAGATCACATCCAAATTTAACTTTTTTGCCACATGTTCGATCTTATTGCATTTAGTTTTATTGAGTCCATTTACATTCCAAGTTAAGATTTCCAACACCATCTTGTCCTTTATTTATCTCTCTTCTCCACTTCTGTTGGTTCTTCTTCATGTCCTGCCACCAAACCAAATGTTCTTTCTCCTGCTAATTCTTTTCCATATTTTCCATAGGGGTATTTTCTAATACTGTAGATGTAGAAGTAGACTTTGAAAACAGGCAAGTAATACTTACAAAAGTCTCCAGGTACCACAGCTGTTGGGCACATGTTTTGTATTCTTCCTCATTGCCCCTGGTACATGAAGCCATTACTGCACTGTTCCTTTCTTTTCACAGTACAACTTTTATAAAGAGCCCAATTTTCTTTTAAGTCTGATTTTTGTAATCTCTTTTTATAAAAAAAATGGAATATGGAAAAAAGGGATACAGAGATTACTATCAAATATCTGTTTTTATCGGAACTAAAAAGTTTATCTAATTAAAAACACAAACCAAAAAGAAAAGAAAGATAGAAAGAGGGATGATAAAGGGAAAAGAGAAAGAGAGCAAAATTAATGAAAGAAAACAATAAAAGGAGAAAAAGTTAAGAAAATAAAGAACTTCCAGTTCTTCACCTGTCAGCTATATATAAGTTATTCAATTCATCCATTCCAATATAACACCCAGCAAAACTACTTTCTATGAACCAACAATATCTTCAATCCACAAACCCAAATGTCGTTAATTCATTTTCTTTTTCATGCAAAAAGTCGATAAGTGGCTTTCATTCTTTAGCAAATGTTAGCAAAAGCTTTTCTTTGATGAAACATGTCAATTCTGCCGTCTCAGCTAAGTCCAATAATTTTAACAACCATTCCTCCATTGTTGGTAATGACGTGTCTTTCCATTTTTGTGCATATAAAAGTCTCACCACCATAATCATATCTTGGAACCTATGATTTTTGCAATCGCAATGAGAGTGGGTTGGGGCATAGAAACTGGACTTTATGGAGAAACCAGGAACAAGAAGTATGGCGTACAGCCACGCCTCGTCTTAGATGCACTTTCCCTCCAAAGGACATAAACTAAGCCCATCAGTTTTCTGAAGGTACTGCTGCCAATTCCTGTTCAGAATTGTTTAGCAGCTGAATTCGTGACCCCCTACTGTGGTCCAGAGTGATTTAGTTGGTGTGCATTTGTGGCACTAGCAATGTCTCACTTCTTAGAGCGCTTCACTTCCCAGATTTATGCCGGTGGAACGATTCAATGGGATTTCCAATAATCCAATGGAAAACAATATTGTAGACTGGCCTTTAATAAAGAAAAATAAAGCGCATTCTACTCTCGGCAGGCAAGGTGGCTATCGTGAGCATCCTCCTTTGCTCATCCCTTCCCCCACCAGAGAAGATGCTGATCCCGACATTTCTACTTGTCCTGTTGATGAGCTTTCTGTGCCATAAGTAATGGGAGGTCTTGATTAATCCCTGCTGTGACTTGCTGGGGAGGCCATCTACTGCTGAGCAGGTTCTTAATCACCCCCTTTTTTTGCCAGATGCTGCCAAAGCCCATTACTGCTATCCCATAATCTCTTGCTCTTTCTGTGCTGAATGATGAGAGTAATTGGTCCTTGCCCTCACTTTTAACAAAGCCTCTTTACGTTCGGGCAGCTTATTATGGCGGCTTCTGGCTAAAATCTTCGGGGCCATCTTGAAGAAAATGCTGCAGGTAGTTGGGACTGTCAGAGGTGGAGAGAGAAGATTTGGGGAGGCGGAGTGGGAGGCAGACAGATCTCGCACACTACACTGGGAGCGTTTCCTGCACATCCCACTAAAATGGACAGAAGCTTCACACAACCATTAGTATGGACCCACTAGAGATAGGCGGAGGTCCCATTCTCATTTATAAGCCTCAAGCACCAACGCATGTTGGGTGAGCTCAAGATATTATCCATGGCCACTTCATGCCGGATGTCGTTTCTATGTGGCGAGAGCCTCTTCACATAAGGGACCACATAACACCGGTCCTGGGAGATCTGCATTGGCTCCCAGTACGTTTCCAAGCACAATTCAAAGTGTTGGTGCCGACCTTTAAAGCCCTAAACGGCCTCGGTCCTGTATACCTGAAGGAGCATCTCCACCCCCATCGTTCAGCCCAGACACTCAGATCCAGCGCCCAGGGCCTTCTGGCGGTTCCCTCATTGCGAGAAGTGAGGTTACAGGAAACCAGACAGAGGGCCTTCTCGGTAGTGGCACCCACCCTGTGGAACACCCTCCCTTCAGATGTGAAGGAAATAAGCAGCTATCCTATGTTTAAAAGACATCTGAAGGCAGCCCTGTTTAGGGAAGTTTTTGATATTTAATGCTGTACTGTTTTTAACATTTGATTGGGAGCCGCTCAAAGGGCTGGGGAAACTCAGCCAGATGGGCGGGGTATAAATAATAAATTATTATTATTATTATTATTATTATTATTCATCAGCTTCCCAACCTGAGTACTTGGAGGAGCAAAATAACCATGCCGCCATTCCTCATATCTGATGAATGGCCAGTGGCGTAGCGTGGGGGGTGCAGGGGGGCCGGCCGCACCGGGCGCAACATCTGGGGGGGGGCGCGCTCGCACTCGCAGCTCTCTGCCCCTACCTGGCTCACTCACTCTCTCTCACTGCAGTGCTGGCTGTGCGAATCCGATCCGAGCCGCCGGGTCGCCGCCCACTGTAGAGGGGAGGGTGCCAGGCGTGCAGTGTGGTGCGGAGAGAGAGCGAGGGACTATCTGGGGGAGGGACAGTGCAGCGGGGGGGCGCAAATTACTTGCCTTGCCCCGGGTTAGGGGGCGCAAATTACTTGCCTTGCCCCAGGTGCTGACAACCCACGCTACGCCACTGTGAATGGTACATGTGTGCTCTTTCTTTCCCTGAGATCGATACTACATCACAGCACCAAGTGTCCCTATTTTCCAGAGACAGTCCCAGATTTACAGAAGCCCTCTCAGTTTTGGATTTGATCCTGGAATGTCCTGCTTTTCCTTTGGGTGTCCCTATTCTCGTCAGAGAAATGTCGGAGGGTATGGAGTTACATGACTCCCAAGCCAAGGAGATAAGTAACTATACAACCTATAAGAAGACATTTGAAGGCAGCCCTGTATAGGGAAGGTTTTTTTAAAATGTTTCATGTTTTTGTTGTGTTTTTGTATAACCTGTTGGAAGCTGCCCAGAGTGGATATAGCAACCCAATCAGATGGGCAGGGTATTATTATTATTATTATTATTATTATTGAATAGGACATCCCTATTTTGATTGGAGAAATGTTGGAGGGTATGAGATTAATGGGACACCCCCCCCCCCATCTAGAGTTTCACAAACTTAGAATTAACTATCGGAAACTCAAGGCAGTAAAGATATAAGATGATCAGAGCCTCCCCGAACTTGAAGCATGGGAAGTCCCAATAAAAATTTATAATTTTGCAGAATATTTGGACTATATGATACGTATTTGTATAATTTGGAATATTTAATCTGATCGGATTGGATTGTTAAAATGGAAAATTTAATTTAAAAAAATTTTTTTTAAAATAGAATTAACTACCTGTGGCAAAATTAATGATGGCTATCTTGCAGTTAGCTGTTCAAAGAAAAACATGGTTCCCATTCTTGCTGTTCTCTGTCTTGTGGAGGGGTGGGGTGACTAAAAATCAGCCCTCCTGTCAAGGAAATATCTCATTACTCACCCAGTGTAAGATATTCCACCTTCTCCTTCTTTAGTTTGTCTTTTCATTCAGTGAAGCAAATGGCTCACGTGTGTGTGTGTGTGTGTGTGTGTCTGTCTGTGTGTCTGTGTGTGTGTGTGTAACAAAGCATTAATAGAAAAATGTAGCATAGTAACATACTGACTGAGAGAAATGAAACACCTTGAGATATGTGACAGTTAACCTCTTTTTTGAAAAAAACTGACAACCTGGAGGAGCCGGTTCTAGATTCTAGATTCTAGATCGCAGCCTAAAAGCCCTGCCCACTAGATGTCGGGTATTCTATTAATCAAATATGGCTTCTCCAAACATTATCTGCATAACTGAACAACTTAGGTCAAGGTTTACCTCAGGAATCGCCTGAGCCCTTATACCCGAGTTGGCGAGGCTCACTTGATAACAAGAAATAGTATCGTTGGCCCGTTATTGTGAGGCACTTTCAGTGGCGTAGCGTGGGGGGTGCAGGGGGGGCCGGCCGCACCGGGCGCAACATCTGGGGGTTAGGGTTAGGGGGCACAAATCCAGGGGTTAGGGGGCGCAAATTACTTGCCCTGCCCCGGGTGCTGACAACCCACGCTACGCCACTGGGCACTATGTCACTAGAAGTTCAGCGGGCACCTTCTGTTTAAACTTTTGAACGCCTGTAGTATGTTGTAGTGGTTAGAGTGTCAGACTAGGACCTGAGTGGCCAGGGTTCAAATACCTACTCGGGTACGAAGCTCCTTGGGTGACCTTGGACCTCTCGGCCGAACCCCCCTAACAGGGTGGCTGTGGGGATAAAAATGGGAGGAAGGGAACTGTATACGTCACCGTGATCTGCTTGGTGGAAATGTGGGGTATAAAAGGCAATAAAATACAATACATAAACCTTTTTCTATTCTGCCAGGCCTATGCAGCCAACTAAGAATACATCTTTCTGCACTGGTTAATTGAAGTCTGTAGTTAACTTTTTTCTGTGGTGTTATGCATTTTTTGTTGTAAACTGCTTTTGTGAATGAAATAGCAGACTATTAATATTTTAATAAGTAACATAACATGTTTGTTTTAGAGATTTTTCCAAGAACGGGATTACTGGGCAATATAATGCAGTTCTTTTTACAATTTCAAAGTAACTCACTCACAAGGATGCTTCCTTATAGGAAGTTATTTTGTGAAAAATAAACCATGAAACCAAGTAAATATATATATACATTTTTGCCCTGATCACTTTTGCCTCTGGCCCTGCCCATCACTGCCATGTGGCCCTCAGAAAGTTGCGCAGAAGAGAATTTGGCCTTCAGGCTGGAAAAATTTTTTTTTTCCCTTCTAAATTTAAAATCATGGAGTTAGAAGGAACCACAAGGATCATCTAGGCCAACCCCCTGCCATGCAGGAATATTTTGCCAATGCGGGGCTTGAACTCACAGCCCTGAGATCAAGAGTCTTCTGCTCTACCAACTGAGCTCTCCCTCGTTCCCTGCTCCTTGTTCTCTAGCCTTGTTTGTGGACTCCTGCAATGTAGGTTCGCAAGCTCTCCCTCCCTATCTCAGCGTGCCTCTAAATCAAATGTGCCACTGAGATCCTCACCTCTGACTTTTTTCTATCGCTTTCAGGGCCACGTAGCACGGCTTACTCCCGCTGGATTTCTTACCTCAGCGCTGCTTGGGAAGTTCTGCTCCTGCTCCTTTCCCCGTTCGGCTCCGAATCTGTTTCGCCTGCTCCAGGATGTCCCAGGCAGGAGCAGTCATGTGCTTTCACCCTGAGGGAGACCACGCCATGTCCCCTCAGCGCTTTGCCCGAGAGCTGAAGAGGAGGCCTTGGCTGTCGCCGTCCAAGAATGCGGAACCTGCTGCCTTGAACCCCCAGCACTGCCTCACGCCCAACCTCAACGCTGGCAGGATCCACCTCCTCCGCAAGGGGCTCACCGTGGAGGCCAAGCGCTCCCAACTGGGCATGTATAACAGCACCGGCTCCCTCATCCGGAAGGTCACGGAGATGGGTTACCTTGGCAACAGCAACTGCCCCAACTCAGGGAGAGTGACAGCTCCATGCACACCGCTGAGGAGCAGGCCTCCGCCCTCGCTGGGCTCCCCAGGCAGCCGCATCCCCCTGGTGGCCTCAGCCCCTGGTGGTCAAAGCTCTGTGGTGACCTTCCGCTTCATCGAGAAGGCCAGCGTTAAAACTTTAAATGGCCTCCCTCTGGTGGAGTCCAGGAAGGAGAGTGGCTTGAGCAGGAGTCTGGAGCTAGGGGAAGCCCTCCATTTTGGAAGCCCGGCAAGGAAGCAGGGAAGTGGTTGCCCCGTGGCCCAAAATTCACATTCCCCACAGCGTAACGCCGCAGCGTCCCCGGAGCCTGTCGCTCAAGAGGCAAACGAGAGCATCAAAGTGAAGACGAATGAGTCTGTCTTGGCCGGTACTGGCCCTGCTGTGGAACAGGCCCCACTGGCCCTCAGCGGTAAAGGCCAAGAGCACCTTAGTCATAAGCTGAAGCTGGAGACATCTGCTTCGGACCCTCTCCTGGCTGGAAACAGGTTCCTTTTGGGAGCACAGTCTTCCCTGAGCCTGGGCAATGGGAGCCCACATTCTCTCAATGCCAACTGCCTCTCCAGCTCCCTTACCAACGGCATGATCAGCCCTTCCAACGACATCTCAGCGCTCCGGAGAAGCCCACAGAGCGGGGAGTCCCAGTACCAGGTACTTCAGAGTCCCTTCCTTGCCAGGAACGGCATCTCCTCTGCCCCTTCTTCCTCCATCTTCCTCCATCCCATGCAAGGAACCTCACAAATAAGCATTTTCTCTCTCTCTTTTCTACAGGGGAGTCCATGGGCATATTCCCGAGAGAGCTCCGCCCACGCCCAGCGCATCGCCAAGGCTAAGTGGGAATTCTTCTATGGCTCCCTGGACCCTCCTGGAACAGGTAATGAGCTCGATGCAAGTACTGGTAGGGGAGAGCATTTGCATATATGAAAACCAGCATCTCTTCAGCATTCGACCCTCAAAAACGGTGTCCTGGCGGAAGTTCCACATACGGTACTGTTGTGGATGCAGTCACAGCAGGGGCGCATTTGGATACTGGCGGTTGCTGACTTTTATAAAGCAATGTCTAGTGTGGCTGCCAGATTCAGACAACGCAGGAACGGTAGACGTGCACCCTTAGATAGCAGGCTTGAAATGCAAAATGGGCTCTCATTAGCTGGGCTGCTGGTTGGGTGGTGTTAAGCTGAAATTCAACAAGAAAACATGTAAGGAGAGGAGAATCGAATGCATGGGTCTGGAACAAGGTAGCTGTGGGAAAGACCTGAGATGAACAGGGGGACCCTCATCCAAGCCTTTGTAGGTGTTGAAATGTGAATTGCAGCATTCACTTCCTATGAGGAAGTGGACCTACCATTTGCTAGAGATCCTGAGAAACTCCTCCTTTTGCATAGGTCCATCCCTGGGATATTACGTGCAAGGGCCTGAGGGCTAGGAAAGCTGGAAGTTGGTTTTCCATAGCGTCCTCTCCAGCTATTTTTCCTGGGATATGCCCCAGAAGCAACTGATACACTCTATACTTCCTGCTGGAGGTGCTCCTCATTCTGACTCTGTTACAGCTTTTTAGGTTGTGATCCACCCTGAGATCTACAGGTATAGGGTGGTATACAAATTTTACCAACAACAACAACAAGCTCTGTAAAAATGGAGAGAGGTGCTCTTTTCCCCTGGAATACGTTCCTTGCAGTGTCTGGATAGACAGTGGTTGCGTTTGCACATCATGCTAAGACAAACCATGGCTTAGTGCTGCCTCTCGAAGAGGAATCTGCAGCCACTTTGTTCCTTCCTGGACTTTTTAAATAAGTGCAGCAGCTAAGCCAAGGTTTGGTTTAGTGCATCGTCTGAACCCAGAGCATGGCTAAGTATCTCTCCACCTTAACCACAATCCATAGCCAGAGTTCCTCCTACGGTTACAAGAATGATCCTGAGTTTGGGCAAAATGTTAAGTTAACTGTAGCCTAGCTGCCATCCTAGGGACACGGGTGGCGCTGTGGGTTAAACCACAGAGCCTAGGGCTTGCTGATCAGAAGGTTGGCGGTTCAAATCCCCATGATGGGATGAGCTCCCGTTGCTCGGTCCTAGCTCCTGCCCACCTAGCAGTTCGAAAGCATATCAAAGTGCAAGTAGATAAATAGGTACCGCTCCAGCGGGAAGGTAAATAGCATTTCCGTGCACTGCTCTGGTTTGCCAGAAGCGGCTTAGTTATGCTGGCCACATGACCCGGAAGCTGTACGCCGGCTCCAATAAAGCGAGATGAGCGCCACAACCACAGAGTCGGTCACGACTGGACCTAACGGTCAGGGGTCCCTTTACCTTTTAGCTGCCATTCTGCACTAACCTCAAAAGTCAGGGGAGGAGTGAAGCAGGGATGAGCTACTCTCTGGGAGCCATTTGTGAAGTCACAGTAAGCCATACTCTGACTTAGCAGTGATATACAAACCAGGTCACTGTGCGGTGAGGAAGGGAAATATTAACTAAGAGATTGACAGTGTTACACAAGAGGCCTGGTACCCTCTTGGTTTTGGGCCACAGTTCCCATAAGCTCCAGTTGGCATGGCCATGCTGGCAGGGGTTGATGGTAATTCAAAAGCACCAGGAGGCCACCAAGTTGGGAAAAGCTGGGCAAGAACCTTTCCTTGCAAGGGGATGCTGTGACTGTGGGCAGACAAAAAATGGAAAAGAGACTGCAGGCACAAAAGGGAGCAAATGGAAGCATTTCCATCCCCAAAAATCCTCCCATAAGCTTCCCAGCAGAGCAACACTTGTGAGTGATGCACATCTTTCTTGACTGCACCCGTACAAAGAACAGTGCCCAAACATACAGCGACCAAGTGGAGCGATGTAAAAGAAAGGAATGGCCTCATCCGTGCACAACCTCAGTCGCCAGGGAAGTATGTGACATGGCAGAGTGATTGCATGAACCTTCGAACAAAGAGGAGAGCCGGTGCTTACTGATAAGATATTTTTATCAGTAAGCACCAGAGCCTGCCCTGCTCTTTGTTTGATTCCGCCTGGTGCTTCTAAACACCCTTCCTGCAGGCTGATTGTGTGAAGCTGCCTAATGCTGCACCCATAAATATTGGCCCATCTAGCCTAAGACTGACTTATAAAGTCTCAAGTAGAGATTATAAAAAATAAAAAAAATAGTCCAGTAGCACCTTAGAGACCAACTAAGTTTGTTCTTGGTACAGTGGTACCTCAGGTTACATACGCTTCAGGTTACATACGCTTCAGGTTACAGACTCCGCTAACCCAGAAATAGTGCTTCAGGTTAAGAACTTTGCTTCAGGATGAGAACAGAAATTGTGCTTCGGCGGCATGGCAGCAGGAGGAGGCCCCATTAGCTAAAGTGGTGCTTCAGGTTAAGAACAGTTTCAGGTTAAGAACAGACCTCCAGAACGAATTAAGTACTTAACCAGAGGTACCACTGTATAAGCTTTTGTGTGCATGCACACTTCTTCAGATACACTGAAACAGAAGTCACCAGACCCTTTAATATAGTGGGAAGGTGGGGTGGGGTATCGACTAATTGCAGTCGTTAACTGTTGTCAGCAGGTTTACCATATCCATTGAGCCAATCACCCATCTCCTGCTACCCTTCTGAGAAAAACCCCACCCCACCCTCCCACTATATATAAGGGTCTGGTGGCTTCTGTTTCAGTGTATCTGAAGAAGTATACATGCACACAAAAGCTTATACCTAGAACAAACTTGGTTGGTCTCTAAGGTGCTACTGGACTATTTTTTAATTTTTTATTTCGACGGCATCAGACCAACATGGCTACCTACCTGAATCTAGAATCAGGTAGAGATGATTTTTGTTATACCCTGCTTTAGTTATACCCTGCTTTTTACCCTGACAGGGACTCGAGGCGAACCAGAGCAGCACACGGAAATGCCGTTTACCTTCCCGCCGGAGCGGTACCTATTTATCTACTTGCACTGTGACGTGCTTTCAAACTGCTAGGTGGGCAGGAGCAGGGACCGAGCAACGGGAGCTCACCCCGTTGTGGGGATTCGAACCGCCGACCTTCTGATCAGCAAGTCCTAGGCTCTGTGGTTTAACCCACAGCGCCACCCACGTCCCATAAAGATAAAATAAGAACAACTAAATATGGGGGTCGTTAAAAAACAACTCTGTGTGTGTTTGATAGCTATTAAAAACATATAGATAATTATCATAAACACAACATGGCACCAGTCCCCTCAGTAAAATCAGTCAGTTCCCAAATGCCGAAAGGTCTTCAGCTGTCGGCAGAAGAACAGCACAGAGGGAACTAGTCTGGGTTCTCTGAGGAAGGGAGTTCCACAGTTGTCTGGGAGCAGCCCCCACGGAGAAGGCCCTTCCCTGCATCTCTACCAAGCATGGCTGTGTTACGGTAAAATCTGGGTGCGAGGCTGCTCTGCCACCCAGCTCGTCGGACTAAGTCCGCGGGTCCCTGCGGAGGAAAATGAGCTCAGCCGAAGACAGGAGCAAACTGCAGAAGATCCATGTTTATTGCGCAACAGGTTCAAGGCGAGATTGAACAGCGAGAAAGGGGTGACATGAACTTTTGAAACTTCCTCCATGTCCCAGAATACAGTGCAAAATACATCCCAGTTACATCATAAATACATTAAGAAGAGGTTGGGTTACACAGATTACATCATGAATACATTAAGAAGAGGTTGGGTTACACAGGATTAACATATGGAGGAGGGAGGGGGGAATATGCAGAGCTGGAGATATGCGCAGATAAGCACATCCTGAGTCCCGGTGATGAGAAGACAATGGTCCATGTATGCATAGTCTGCCACCTGGCATTGCCCGGAGGAAAGGCTTGGCAGAGCGGTTTGACAGGATTAGGGTCTTGACACCTTGCTTGAGGGATTATGGAGGACAGGGGAGGTGTCATGGAGTCCTAGAGAAATTGAGCAAATTGGCACGTTGATTTTCTATGAATTTTATAGATTTTAGTCCCTTTTGACATTGACAATTGGAAATAAATGGATATATTGTAGCGAAGAAGGAGGTGAAGAAAACATGCCCCCCCCTTCCGTATCAGCTGTGAGGGTGACAGGGCTGAGAGAAGTGCCCCCCCCCCCCTCTCAGAGACCCAGGCAGGTTTGTATGAAGGAATATGGTCTTTCAGTGAGCTAAGATGTTTTTTCCAGTCTTGAGCTATTCAAACTATGGGTAGGCAAACGAAGGCCCGGGGACCAGATGCGGCCCAATCGCCTTCTCAATCCAGCCCGCGGACAGTCCGGGAATCAGCGTGTTTTTACATGAGTAGAATGTGTCCTTTTATTTTAAATGCATCTCTGGGTTATTTGTGGGGCATAGGAATTCGTTCAATTTTTCCCCCAAAATATAGTCTGGCCCCCCACAAGGTCTGAGGGGCAGTGGACCGGCCCCCTGCTGAAAAGGTTTGCCGACCCCTGATTTAAACAAACAAGCAAACAAACAAACAAACAATAATGAGAAAGAGATGAAGAAACTGCAAGATGAAATGCGTATCTGTTAAGACAATTAATACTGACATTGAAGAATTTGGGATGGACCTTGATGAATGCTAGAATTGGTTTCAATGGACTAAAATGATTAAAAGCAAGAAGGGGAATTTGCAGATATGAAGAACTAATTAGGAAAAGGAACAATAAATGCTTTCCTTCCTATCAATCTTTTCAATTATATCAGTTAGTCCATTAGAAAACATAAATATAAAAAATGGGAGGAAGTATTTCAGAAAGAGATTCTGCTTATGATTTTTCCATCACCCCCACAGTCCTTAAAAGATTTAACAGTCTGTGAAATTGGAGTTAGAACTCTGATTACTCCCCAAACACTATTCAATTTCAAGGAAGTTATGACGATTGAATAATGTGCGCTTTAGCTGATACACAAATAATCACGAAGTTAAAAGGTGGAATTAAATTCTTATTTGAGATAAATTAAATTCTTATTTGAAGGGGGGGAATACATAACACCGCGTACGCGAATTGTTAAAATATATTAGGGATACCTTTAAAGTAGGGCTGGAAAAGGTGCCCATACAAGGGCAAGTTGCAGGCAGATTTCATTGACTTTTTTGGAGGGGGGAAAATTGTTCATATGGCTTAAGCAGGCATGGCCAAACTTGGCCCTCTAGTTGTGTTGGGGCTACAACTCCCAACATCCCTAGCTAATAGGACCAGCGGTCAGGGATGATGGGAATTGTAGTCCCAAAACCTCTGGAGGGCCAAGTTTGGCCATGCCTGGCTTAAGGGTGCTTATCATTGCAGAAAGTGGTAATGGTCTCCTCTCCTCTCCCCCACCCCTTGCTTTCTCCATCTGTCTCTATTTTGTGGGAGGGTTTCAAGTTCACAGCAGAAATTTGGGTTTGCTCAATTAAAGCGCACTAAAGCACTCTGTTGCTCTAGCACAACAAATTCACTATAAAAAGAAATGACAAACTTTTTGCAGTTAGGAGTGTGACAGGGAAATATACTCAAAAGTGTGAGATGGACGATTGACCAATAGGAAGGTGTGGAAACACCCCGTGAACAAGCCAGGATGAATGTTCAATATAGGCCAGACATAGTCTAACCACTGCGTTAGCTCTGTGCAAAGCAGATTAGAATGAATGCTGAATAAACAGGTTGCCTGAAGTAAACCCCATCCCTCTCCTTTAAAAGTTTAAACTGTAAGAAAGAAAGAAAAGCAGTGTCACTTCAGGAATATTCTGGGAGATGATGATGGCAGCCACCAAGAACAACTGCGCTCTTGAAAATATAAAAAATACATCTTTTATATGTGGTAACTTTAAAAAAGTATTTAAAGTAAGAGAGAGAAAGGAGCAAACCATTGTTGCTCACCCTACCCAATTCAAAGCAGTCTTCCCCAACCAAGTTTAAGGCATGTCTACTCAGAAATAAGTCTTACCATACACTTGGCAAATCAGGATGATGGGATAGCTCAGTTGGTGGAGCATGAGACTTTTAATCTCAGCGTCATGGGTTTGAGCCCCATGTTGGGCAAAACATTCCTGCCTTGCAGAGGGTTGGACTAGATGACCCTCGTGGTCCCTTCCAACTCTACAATTCTATGATTCCAACAGGTTCATTGGTGTATAACCTCCCCATAAACAAGTTGAATTGAATGCTCAGTAATGACCAGATATTGTCTGACCTCAGCATAAGCTTTGTGCAAGCAAATTGGGATTAATCTCAATTAATGGAGCTTTTAACAAATGCTAAACACTTTAGAATGTGGGGGAACCTGCCCCTTCCTTCCTTCCTTCCTTCCTTCCTTCCTTCCGCTGTCTGTTTTTGTTTTTCTTCTCCATTTTTCTCTTTGTCTGATTGGGATACACAGTCTGTACTGTACAACCAGAGGTGTTGACATATGGACGCGGGTGGTGCTGTGGTCTAAACCACTGAGCCTCTTGGGCTTGCTGATCAGAAGGTTAGCAGTTTAAATCCCTGTGACGGGGTGAGCTCCCATTGCTCTGTCCCAGTTCCTGTAAATCTAGGGGTTCGAAAGCACACTAGTGCAAGTAAATAAATAGGTACCACTGCAGCGGGAAGGTAAATGTGTTTCCGTGTGCTCTGGTTTCCGTCACGGTTTTCCGTTGCACCAGAAGCGGTTTAGTCATGCTGGCCACATGACCTGGAAAGGTGTCTGTGGACAAACGCCGGCTCCCTCGGCGTGAAAGCGAGATGAACGCCACAACCCCATAGTCACCTTTGACTGGACTTAACCATCCAGGGGTTCTTTTCCCCCTTTGACATATGGCATATTTCTTTGTGAGTTCCACGGTTCTCATGTAAGGCTCAGAGATCCAGCATCAGCCAGGACTTAGTGAGTAGTTTTTATTTGCAACCCGTGATCTCTCTATTCCAGGGGTGCGTCCTCATAACACACCCGATCCTCCACCTCAGCAGCTCAAGAAATCCAACCACCAGATTCAGCCAAAGCCAGATTGGACGGGACCCGAGCACAGCTTGTGCCACGTGGAGGTGGAAATTGAGATGGCTCCACCAGGCAGTGCAAAACCTGGAAACTGTGAAACGGGAATTATCCGCAGAACCATAAAGTACTCGGAGACTGACTTGGATTCTGTCCCTTTGAGGTGCTACCACGAGACCAACATTGATGATATCTTGGCTGAGAAAGATGAAGCGGATTCAGCCATCGAGAGCCAGAAAGACAGCGAGAGCAATCCAAGTTTCACGGGAATCTTGGGGAAAGGGTGTGCTGCTCCAGGAGACCCCTTTGCTCAGCACACAAGAGAAGATGATAAGTGTCTGAGAAACAAGACACAGGACATTGAAGACGACGAGGTGTTCGAAGCCATCCAACAGCATCAGGAGAGGTGAGAGTCTCTCTGGACTGGTCAGTATCAAGCTTGTCCCTTGTAGTGAGCAATATTGTCTGGTTTTGTTCTTACAGAGGTCGAGATAGTAATAATAATAATAATAATAATAATAATAATAATGGTAATAATTTATTATGTATACCCCGCCCATCTGGCTGGGCTTCCCCAGCCACTCTGGGTGGCTTCCAAAAAAATATTAAAATACTGTAATACATCAAACATTAAAAGCTTCCCTAAACAGGGCTGCCTTCAGATGTCTTCTAAAAGTCTGGTAATTGTTGTTCTCGTTGACACCTGGTGGGAGGGTGTTCCACAGGGCTGGTGCCACTACCGAGAAGGCCCCCTGTCTGGTTCCCTGTAACTTGGCTTCTTGCAGTGAGGGAACCGCCAGAAGGCCCTTGGTGCTGGACCTCAGTGTCCGGGTAGAACAATGGGGGTGGAGACACTCAAAACAAAGCATACTTGCTTGACTTAGTCTCTTCATACAGAGTTACCTCTTTCCTGTTAAGGCTGGGTTGGGTCTTGCCAAAACTCATCTGGGGAACCTTTTCAGCCATTGAAGCTGGTGACAATTGTCATTATGAACTTCTCGGACACAAAGTGGAGGCGGAGCGAAGCAGCTTCCCATTGTGTTGCTTCAATACTGCGACACTTTGGTGCTGCAAAGGCACTGGTTGTCTGCAATTAGCTGCAGCAAATTACAAGTTCTGTTCCACACAGCATATTCCCGATAAAGCAAATCTCACAGTGTCCATTTCCATTGGCAAGAATCTATTATATATCCATTCTTTTGGGCAAATGCCCCCTTCTTCCTGTAGCTATCCCTTTGTTTTCTTCTTTCTTTTGAAGTAGCTTCTGTTGCTACCACTTTGGCAGCTTCCTTTTCACTCATATGGGTGATGTTCCTGAATCAGCCCTTAATTTCCCATGTGAGAGGAGTTCGTTGGAATCTTCTTTGTCTAAACTCAAACATTAACCCAGAAGTAAAAGGGAGAGAGAGAAAATTGTGTCCTCTTTGAAGCCAGACCAATTGCTCATTAATTATTTCATTTTCAGTATCACAGTGGCTCATAAAAACTAAATGATGATGATGATGATGAACAATTGTTCTGGCCGCAAGGGGAAAGTACAATAATTAAACTTGTCCCTCTTTGAAGTGACTGGCTGACGGGCAGATTCAGGGAAATGCTGGGTATGTCAGTGAACAGGAACCAACCACTTAAAGTGACAGAGGCTTGGGCAGAAAATTAAAGGTTCTCGCAAATCTCAACAGCACTGTGAGATTTGGACAGGCTAGGCTGCAGTTGCGTTTTAACTCAAAACAATTGCCACAAATCAGATCAGAGAAAAGGTAGGCAAAACAGAGGCTAGGACGCAACAGATGCTACCTGGTTACTCTGGGAAAACTTAATGAACAAATGATGTTGAGATGCAAGACAAAGGGTGGAATGCAATGTCGTACTGAAGAGGTTGTGTCATCAGTGCAAACATTTCTGCTTGCAAGGTGGAATTATTATTATTAATATTATTTATTGGATTTATATATCGCCCTATACCCAAAGGACGCGGGTGGCGCTGTGGGTTAAACCACAGAGCCTAGCACTTGCTGATTGGAAGGTCGGTGGTTCGAATCCCCGTGACGGGGTGAGCTCCCGTTGCTCGGTCCCAGCTCCTGCCAACCTAGCAGTTCGAAAGCACGTCAAAGTGCAAGTAGATAAATAGGTACCACTCCGGCGGGAAGGTAAACGGTGTTTCCTTGCGCTACTCTGGTTCGCCAGAAGTGGCTTAGTCATGCTGGCCGTATGACCCGGAAGGCTCCCTCGGCCAGTAAAGCGAGATGAGCGCCGCAACCCCAGAGTCGGCCACGACTGGACCTAATGGTCAGGGGTCCCCTTTACCCTTTATACCCAAAGGTCTCAGGGCGGGATCGCCTCCCTCCTCCCTGTGTGCTGTTCTGGAGGTTCTCCAAGCAGATTTGAGGAGGGTACAGAGGTACACAGGGAGACTTTTTGTGGGGGAAGGAAACCCCATTCCACTAGCAGGAATCCTTGCTCTGGCTTATGCAAGCACAACAACTTAATTGAATCCCTCACTAACCAACTAATTACACACACACAGGGGTGTGTGTAGAGTTTTGGAAACTAAGGAATTCTTGTTCTCTAGAGGTCCATTAAATACCTTCTGGGAATGTTAAAAGACTTTCCTATTTGGATTGGCATTCAGCAGCTGAAGATGAGGTAAATCACTCGTGATCTAATATACACATATATTTATATTATTGGGTATGCCCTCCATCCCCGCAAAAAAAAAAAAGAGTTCTTAACCTGTCCTGAGCCCATGGGGGGGAATATTTATTAAGATTCTCAGCAGGATAGGCCAGCTCCTGAGACAAGGTGAGGTGACCACCTCAGATGGCAACATCCACAGGGGCAGCAGATCTCAATGTACCGTATTTTTCGCTCTATAGAACACACCAGACCATAAGACGCACCTAGTTTTTGGAGGAGGAAAACAATAAAAAAATATTCTGAATCTCAGAAGCCAGAACAACAAGAGGGATCACTGCGCAGCGAAAGCAGCAATCCCTCTTGCTGTTCTGGCTTCTGGGATAGCTGTGCAGCCTGCATTCACTCCATAAAACGCACACACATTTCCCCTTACTTTTTAGGAGGGAAAAAGTGAGTCTTATAGAGCAAAAAATACGGTAGATCTTTATTCCTCGCTTGTTGCTGATGTAGACCTTCACTTGCCGCTTCTTCTCTCACAGGGAGGACGCCATTTTGTGGTCTGCCTCAGGTGCCAAAATGTCTTAGGCCGGCCCTGACTCTTGGTATACCCACAAGCATGTCTTGGCAGAGTGGGGGATAAACTCACCCTTTGCGTATTTTGTTTTTAGGGAAGCTTTTGATGTTTAGTAGACTATTGTATTTTAATATTCTGTTGGAAGCCGCCCAGAGTGGCTGAGGAAACCCAGCCAGATGGGCAGAGTAAAAATAATAAATTATTATTATTATTATTATTAAATTATTATTATTTTTACTCCCCATGGAAACCCTGTTCCTTGCTGCAGACTCTGCACTCCACTGATTATGAGTAGAAAAAGCAGCTGAAATTCATTTTCTCTGGCTACGTCAGATGTGGCGCCTTCCTTTTGACACTGAAAATCTCAGCTCTCCATGAAAATGTTCCAGACATGCTAAAGTGTGCTGATCTCAGTAGTCTCAGCAGACTTCAGATTCCGACAGGATTTTAAAGCCTTGTCTCGGCGCAGCAAGATCCCTGTCTAGGCAACGGTATCCCTGTATAGTGACTCCCTCTGTCGGCAGCTGAGCTGTCAAAGCACACAGGGAGTTTTTGGTCCTGGCGGAAGGGGAAGAGAAGTCATTGAAAGGATTTGAGGAAGGGCAAGTTTAATGGTTTGAACAATGGAGAGATGTGAATGGTTTTGATGGCAGTATTGTGCCTAGAGGTAGAAAGACTGGGGTGTAAAAAAAAAGGATCCCCTATTTCCAACTTGCTTGCAAAAGCAAAAGAAGCAACTGCAGAATAAAAGTGGCAGGAAGGGTTAAGAACCACTCTTTCCACCTGTTTTGAAGGGGAAACCTGCTCAATGCCCATGGCTTACTCTGCAACATTTTCCAAGAGGGAGAACATTTTAGTAAACAGCAGTGTCCTGACCTCCCCTCTATGAATTACAGATCTGGTGTAGGACATTTAACCATTGGCTTTGCCTAAATTTAAACCCCGCTGGTCTACTACCCTTAGTATTGCAAGGTTGTCATGAGAGGGCTTGGACTAAAATTGTCAACCAAAACCTTTACTTTCCTGGTTTATCACCACAACAGTTATTAACCCTGGGCTTCAGTAAAGTAAATAATTTAATTAGACAACACCTATATGATACTGAGCGACAGAATAATCTGGCCACAATAAGGAAATTTTGTCTGTGGTATGATTATTTTCCAACTAGTCATTTTGACACTTTGGCACCCTCTTTGCGAAATTTAACAATTCTAAAATACAGACACACTTTCACAAGATAGAATATACCGCCTTTGGCTCTACTTGAGGGTGGATTTCAAAAAATTCCTCCAGAAAAGCTGCACTGTCCCTGTGGAGATGGCAGTATTGAGTCCGTGGCTCATGTGCTTCTGGCTTGCACTCTTTATAAAGATTTGAGGAGGGAGGTTATTGCCCCTCTATTATTGTCCATGCCGGGTCGCTCAACCATTGCTACTGTGTGGTGTAGTGGTTAAGAGCGGTAGTCACGTAATCCGGGGAACCAGGTTCGCATCTCCGCTCCTCCACATGCAGCTGCTGGGTGACCTTGGGCTAGTCACACTTCTCTGACGTCTCTCAGCCCCACTCACATCACAGAGTGTTTGTTGTGGGGGAGGAAGGGAAAGGAGAATGTTAGCCGCTTTGAGACTCCTTAGGGTCATGATAAAGCGGGATATCAAATCCAAACTCTTCTTCTTCTTCTTTCTTTTAGCAGATCAAGGTGATCAGGTGACAGCAGAAACTGCAAGATTTTTGGCGGGGGCAATTAGAATATGTTCTGTTATGTGATTATTGACGTAAACCCCCAAAATGTATTTTCTATAGTTAAGTTTTTACCTCTATCTTCAGTACATTTTATTTTATTGCTAGGGCTAGTGGCTCATATAAATAAAGATTCTTCTGATTCTGAATTCTGAAAGAGCAATGTGGTGTGGTGTCAGGAGAAAAAGGGGCTACCAAGGGACAGGGGGAAATGGAGTTTATGAGAGTAAAATGCCTCTCGGGGACATAGGAGAAGGATGACCAGCTATGCAGGCCAAAAGAACACAGCTCCAGAATAATGAAATAGTAGACACATGCCATGTGCACTTGGCTTGGAGACAAATGATATCTCAAGGCAAATCTGGGTGAAGATGCACAACTCCAGACCCTCCAAGTGTCCCTGTTTTCCAGGGACAGTCCTGGATTTACAGAAGCCACCCCAGTTTCTGATTTGATCCTGGAGTGTCCCACTTTTCCTTAGGATGTCCCTGTTTTCATCAGAGGGTATGGAGTTATCCAACCCCTGAGGCATCTGAAGGCAGCCCTGTATAGGGAAGTTTTTTTAATGTTTAATGTTTTGTTGTGTTTTTATATGTGTTGGAATCTGCCCAGAGTGACTAGGGCAATCCAGTCAGATGGGTGGGGTATAAATAGTAAAATTATTATTATTATTATTATTATTATTATTATTATAAAGGTAAAGGGACCCCTGACCATTAGGTCCAGTCATGACCGACTCTGGGGTTGCGGCGCTCATCTCACTTTACTGGCCGAGGGAGCCGGCGTACAGCTTCTAGGTAGTCATTGCTACTTGCTGCTTAGCTTCCACTAGGACCAGGGTTTCCTAAACTTGAGACTCCATCTGTTTTTGGACTACAACTCCAGGACCAGTGGCAGCTCCCACAGCAGTGGCCACAAACCTGGATGCCTTTAAAATGCATGGAGTAAAGGTAAAGGGACCCCTGACCATTAGGTCCAGTCATGACCGACTCTGGGGTTGCGGCGCTCATCTCGCTTTATTGGCCGAGGGAGCCAGCGTACAGCTTCCGGGTCATGTGGCCAGCATGACTATGCCGCTTCTGGCGAACCAGAGCAGTGCACGGAAACGCCGTTTACCTTCCCACCGGAGCAGTACCTATTTATCTACTTGCACTTTGAGGTGCTTTCAAACTGCTAGGTTGGCAGGAGCAGGGACCGAGCAATGGGAGCTCACCTCTTTGCAGGGATTCGAACCGCCAACCTTCTGATCAGCAATCCCTAGGCTCTGTGGTTTAACCCACAGCGCCACCCGCATCCCTTTATTATTATTTAGGGCATCCTTATTTTCATTGGCAAAATGTTGGAGTGTATGCCGCTCCATCCTTTCCACTCCTCTTAGCTAAAAGGAAAGGTGGGGCCATTGCAGAGATCACTTTCTCTGCCAGAGGAGAAGAATGGAACTGGTTAGGTTCCCCCTCTTTCTTAGAAAGGCAGAACAGCAGGTAGCACCACTGCAAAGTACATTGTTTTTACTCATCAAAAGCCCTTGGGCCAGTGTAGGCTATCAGTTGCATAAACTAAGCAAAAAGGGATTTATTCCCAGCAGAACTTGCGGAAGAAGCACTCCAAACCTGCTCACTGCAGATACACACCAGTCCATTGGGCTGGACCTCAGAAACTTCCCTTCCCAATGGGAGAGCCAGAATCCATAGATCTTGCCTATGCCTTAGCTTGGCAAAAGAGAGGCTGACTCTGGTTAGCTGCTGACTATGGCCAGGATTTGTTGGGGGGTGGGCAGGACCCCCACCTGCCATCATCCTGTGTCTTGCTCTGTCTAGCAGATTTGGAATGAAATGTCTCAACAACAGTTGCTTTGAATTACGTTCTTTTCTGACCCCAAGCGCTCAGAAAAAAAATCTGTCAAAATATTCAGTCACTTGAAAACTAGGAAGTCAAATAAAAAATTAACACCAGGGAAAGTCCCTTACATGTATTTAACAGGTATATTTGGCAAAATTACAAAGAACACACCTTTTTCATCCTTTTTAAAAATCTAAACAAGTTTTCTTGGATTTGCTGAAAATCTTTTCAGTACTTCCTTTTCAAATTAGCGGTACTCCTTTTCCCCCAATGCAGTTTTTCAGTAAGCACAGCCCGTTGAGATGCTCCCCTGTCATTGTCTACCTTAGCCGGGTCATTACTTTCCTCAAGAAGAATCGCTAGAATATTCTGATTATTTCTAATTTTAGTTAAGGTTTTTTATTTATTTACTTGATTCAGGAGGGGCAGCTTCCCTCCCCCTCCCCCCGCTATGCCCATGCTGCTGGCTGAGATAGCATTTCCTGAATTATCACAGGAAGAGCTATCTGCCCCTTTGGAAAGACCCTCGTTCTGATCAGTGGTGTAGAAGACACTTCCCTGAGTTGAGGACTGCTGTGTCTGTTTCTCTGCAACTTGTGCCTCCCTCTTTCTCACCACCTCATCCCCAACCTCCAGGATCATCAACAGAGAAGCCCAAGGGCTGCTCAAGTCCCCAGTGCCCTTTCTCCTCGGACACAGCCTCTCCAGGGACGGCATGGATTCGTTCAGCAGGCATTTTGAGAGCATCATGGAGTCTCACCGAGCCAAAGGGACCTCTTACACCAGCCTCGACTCCATTGACATCCTGTCCTCCCCGGCCCAAACGCACAGCGGAACGTACTTCACCTTCGACCTCCCAACTCTCACCCCGGAAGTACAAGAGCAAATTCGAGACAGTGCCAAGCTCATTGAGCAGAACTTCGCCCCCCTGGCCCACCTGGAGCCAGACTCCGGGACAAGCTCCGCCACGGATGCCCCCTGGACCGAGCGAGAGGAGGAGCCGAGACAAGGTGGGGAAGGCAGCCTACAGAGTCCCTGTCACTCCGACGACAGCCTAGGAATTCCCCTGGCCTCCATCATAAGGTGAGTGAATTCTATCCAGGGGGTATATGAGATAACATCGTTGGGTGGTTCAGGATCCCAGCTGACCTTTTATTTTACCTGTGGACTCTTTATTTTACCTGTGGACTCTTTAACAACTCTGCCACCTCACAAGCTGGCAAGGATGATGAAGGGATGTGTGTGGCCACCACAACCCTTCCTCTCAGACCCTTAGAAAATGATCTTTAGGCACCTGACGGATGTTGTCTTACAATGGGGCGTATCGCTCTTTGCCAGAGTTTTGTGGCGCATTTTCATAGCCTTGTGAAAGCTGCTGTTTTGACAGGTTTTTAAAGCCCTGTGAAAAACACGGTCTTCCGCTGTTTCACAGTGGGGGTTTCCCCCCTTGCAAACTTGGCTCAATTGTTCACCTGAGCTGATGTTTCCTTGAGGCTATTTATCATATGCTTTTGAAAGGATCCTGTCCGCACTGTCCACCTGCCAAGTTGTTGCTATGCGTTTTACTTTTTGAAATCTCTTACCGTGTGCCTAGATGATGATGACGATAAGGGTGATGATTATAAATTCCTGCTCTGTGGACAGGTGAGAAGGGCCTCAGTTCCACAATGATCCTAAGGCAGGTATAGGCAAACTCGGCCCTCCAGATGTTTTGGGACTACAACTCCCACCATCCCTAGCTAACAGGACCAGTGGTCAGGGATGATGGGAATTGTAGTCTCAAAACATCTGGAGGGCCGCGTTTGCCTGTGCCTGTCCTTAGGTGTGTGGCTTGTGCAAAATTGTAAAGCCAGTGGTGGCAGCAGGCAGTGATGGCTGATGCCCATTGGGACTTGGTAGGGCAAGAGAGGGAAACAAACAATAGTTAGAGCTGCAGGCAATGATAGGCAGAGCCAGAGCCAATCACAGGCAGATCCAACTAATTCTAGAATCATAGAATTGTAGAATTTGAAGGGACCCCTAGGGTCATCTAGTCCAACCCCCTACAATGCAGGAATCTCAACTAAAGCATCCATGACAGATGGCCATCCAACATCTGCTTAAAAACCTCCAAGGGAGATAATTCCACCGTCAAGCAGCTCTTACTGTCAGAAAGATTTCCCTGATGTTTAGTTGGAATCTCCTTTCTTGTAAGTTGAAGCCATTGGTTCGGTTGCTACCCTCCAGAGCAGGAGAAAACAAGCTTGTTCCCTCTTCCATGTGGCAGCCCTTTAGATCTTAGTCTCCTCTTTTCCAGGATAAACATACCCACCTCCCTCAGCCATTCCGCATAAGGCTTGTTTTCCAGACCCTTTGCCATCTTGGTTGTCTCCTCTGCACGTGTTCCAGCTTGTCAATATCCTAATTAACTTGTGGTGCCCAGAACTGGACACAGGACTCCAGGTGCGGCCTGACCAAGGCAGAATAGAGCGGGGCTTTTACAGGATCGGGACACTATACTTCTGTTGATTCAGCCTAGACTAAGGCTGGCGGGCAGTGCCAGGCTTTCCCAGCAATGTTCATTGAAAAGGCTCAGAGCTTCTGCCTCTCTGTGATTTGGGGCCAATGCTCTCCTATCAGAGCATACTGCTCTCACAAGACATATGATTGACAAGACTTATGAATGTGAGTTTTCTGTGCCCCCTAATGCACAGTAGTATGATTTGAATATAAATCTTTTTCCAGAGACACTCTTAGGTGCTAACAAATTGAGCTGGTTTCCAAGCCTGTTGCAAAAAAATATATATTTTTCAGCAGGACTTGTCCACATTGGAATATAAATCGGATTCGAATTTGCTTGTGCAAAGAGCTGCGATCTTGCATAATTTGTGCATGTGAACATTCAGGGCAAGATTGGTCTGATGTTCAGATGAGGAGCGAGGTGTATCATCTTGGGAATGTGAAAATCTATAAATTGCAACTGTCTTCGAGATGCCAGCCAAGAAGTTGTTTGCCGGTCCTCCATCCATTTCCCCCATTTCCCATGCAATTATTTATTTTTCCCAGTAGGTGGCATCTGCCACTTACTGTACTGAATTTCCTTGCTTTGGGGCAAAGAGAGAGAGAGATGATGAGGATCAGGGTTTAGCTGACTGCAGCTGCAGCTTTAGGATGAGTTCCTTCTCTCATGCAGACTGCAGAATATTGTTTTTTTTTTATTTTTAAATAATATTTTATTGAGTTTTACAACAGAAGCTTGAAACAACATTAAACAAACAACCTCAGAAAAACAACATAAAGAAAGAGAAAAGGAAAAAACAGAAAGGATAAGTATTACCACACACAAACACAAAACAGCAAAATATAACATAGAAAATAAAACATATTAAAAACAATTTTTGTCTCCTTGTATTCTTTACATTAACTTATTTCTCCGACTTCCCCAGGCCTTCCTTCTCTGTATTCCAAATCATATATTCTGTCTGCAAATTCTTGTCCTCTATCGTACTTTGATTTTCTAATACTCTTAAAGACTAATAGATAATTGCATTTCCTTAGTCTGACAAAATATTAAATCTTTCTCTGATCACTTTTTCCCAAATACCCATTCATCCTCAATCCGATGTCATCAAATGTTCGTTATCTTATAATGTTTCTGTAAATAATCCTTGAATTTCCTCCAATCTTCCTTCACCGTCTCTTCTCCCTGGTCTCTGATTCTGCCGGTCATTTCTGCCAATTCCATATAGTCAATAACTTTCATCTGCCATTCTTCCAGTGTGGGTAGCTGTTGAGTCTTCCAATACTGTGCGATGAGTATCCTTGCTGCTGCTGTAGCATACATAAAAAATGTCCTATCCTTCTTATGCACCTGTTGGCTAACCATACCCAGGAGAAAGGCCTCTGGTTTCTTCAAGAATGTGTATTTAAAAACTTTTTTCAACTCGTTATAAATCATCTCCCAGAATGCCTTTATCCTTGGGCATGTCCACCAAAGGTGAAAGAATGTACCTTCAACCTCTTGACATTTCCAACACTTATTGTCAGGTAAGTGGTAGATTTTTGCAAGCTTGACTGGTGTCATGTACCACCTGTATATCATTTTCATAATATTCTCTCTTAAGGCATTAGATGCTGTAAATTTCATACCAGTGGTCCATAACTTTTCCCAGTCAGCAAACATTATGTTATGACCCAAATCTTGGGCCCACTTAACCATCACTGATTTCACTTCCTCATCTTGTGTATTCCATTTCAACAGCAAGTTATACATTCTTGACAGAATCTTAGTTTTGGGTTCTAACAATTCTGTTTCCAATTTTGATTTTTCCACCTGGAAACCAATTTTTCTATCCATTTTGAAAGCCTCCATTATTTGGTGATAATGAAGCCAATCTCGAACTTTACTTTTTAATTTATCGTAACTCTGTAATTTCACTCGATCACCATCTTGCTCTAAAATCTCCCAATATTTTGGCCAATTGGCCTCCATATTGAGTTTTTTTAGTGCTTTTGCTTCCATTGGGGACAACCACCTTGGAGTCTTATTTTCAAGCAAGTCTTTATACCTCATCCAAACTTTAAACAATGCATTTCTGACAATGTGAATTTTAAACATTTTATGCACTTTAACCTTGTCATACCATAAGTATGCATGCCAACCAAAAGCATTATTAAATCCTTCTAAGTCCAACATGTCAGTGTTTTCAAGAAGTAGCCATTCTTTTAGCCAGCAAAAAGCTGCTGCTTCATAATAAAGTTTCAAATCTGGCAGGGCAAAGCCCCCTCTTTCCTTAACATCAGTTAATATTTTAAATTTTATCCTTGGCTTTTTGCCCTGCCAGACAAATCTAGATATATCCTTTTGCCACTTCCTGAAACAGTCAGTTTTGTCTATAATTTGCAACGTCTGGAATAGAAACAACATTCTTGGCAGTACATTCATCTTTATCGCGGCAATACGACCCATTAACGAGAGTTTCAAATTAGACCATATTTCTAGATCTTTCTTTATCTCCGACCAACATTTATCATAGTTATCTTTATATAAGTTCCCATTTTTAGCAGACATGATAATTCCCAAATATTTCACTTTTTTCACTACTGTCAATCCTGTCTCATTCTGAAACCTTTCTTTCTCAATTTCTGTTAAGTTCTTTGTCAAAACCTTGGTTTTAACTTTGTTTAATTTAAACCCTGCCAATCGACCAAACTCTTGAATCAATTCTAAGACTCTTTTTACACTGGATTCTGGCTCCTGCAGTGTCAAAACTAAATCGTCTGCAAATGCTCTTAATTTATATTGTTTAGATCCGACCTGTATCCCTCTGATCAGTTGGTCCTTTCTAATCATATTCAGCAGCACCTCCAGGACTGATATAAAAAGTAAAGGGGAAATTGGGCACCCTTGTCTTGTACCTTTCTCTATTCTGAACTCCTCAGTTATTACATTATTTACAATTAATTTAGCTTTTTGTTCAGAATAGATTGCACTTATACCATTCTCAAATTCTTGGCCTACTCCCATACCTTGGAGATTCTTCTTCAAAAAGCTCCAAGAAATATTGTCGAAGGCCTTCTCCGCATCCACAAATATCAAAACTGCTTTTGTATTTATTTTTTCCTCCAAAAATTCCAATATATCAATTATATTCCTCACATTGTCAGATAGATGTCTTCCTGGGAGAAAACCTGCTTGATCTTTATGAATCTCCTTTATTAATACTTTCTTAAATCTTCTAGCCAAAATGTCTGCAAAGATTTTGTAATCCACATTCAATAGCGATATTGGGCGGTAGTTTTTAAGTTGATGTTTTTCAGTCTCTATCTTCGGTATAAGCGTGACTAAAGCTTCCTTCCACGTTTCTGGTGCTTTTTTCCCCTGAAGTATTTCATTACAGACATCTTTCAACGGCTGAATTAACCAGTCCTTCAATACTTTGTAATATTTAGCAGTCAGTCCGTCCGGTCCTGGGGACTTGCCTAGTTGCATATTCTGAATGGCACTCTGAATTTCTTGATCTGTTATCCTATCACTCAGATTCAATCTGCTTTCTTGAGATATTTTCGATAGCCCATTCTCTTTCAAAAATTCCTCTATATCTGCTTCATTCTGGGGTTGCTGAAAGTAAAGCTGTTTGAAGTATTTTTGAAAGGCAGTCCTTATTTCCACTGGGTTCTGTATATTTCTTCCTTCCACTTCCAAATTTGTTATCGTGTTCTGTTTTTGTCTCTTCTTTATTTGCCATGCCAATAACTTTCCACATTTGTTTGCTGACTCAAATGTCCGTTGTCTCATTTGCCTTATTTTCCATTCAATTTCTTGATTAATCATTTGCATATATTCAACTTGATATAACTTAATTTCTCTTAAAATTTCCTGTGATTTTGGTTTTACTCTTAGTCTCTTTTCTCCCTCATTGATTTTCTCAAGGATCTTTTCTCTTTTTTCCTTTTGTAGTCTCTTCTTGACCGTGTTCTGTTGAATCAGAAACCCCCTCATAACAGCTTTACTTGCGTCCCATACCGTTCTTTTCTCCACCGTAGTGTTTAAATTTATCTCAAAATAGTCCTTCAGGGTTTTCTGGGCCTTCTTAGTTATTTCCTCGTCTCTAAACAGAGCGTCATTCATCCTCCATCTAAAGGAACCAGTTGGTATTAAGTTCATTACCATCTTAACAGCATTATGGTCGGAACAAGTCTTTGGGCAGATTACCGCTTTTTTTGTCTTCGGTGCCAGTCCTCTCGTGATCCATATCTGGTCGATTCTTGTCCAGGTCATTTTGGCTTCAGAGAAGAAAGTACCCTCTTTTCCTAGAGGGTTTTTAGTTCTCCAAATGTCCACCAAATCCAGGTTATCAGTCAATTCAAAAAAGGTTTTTGGTAGTCTCCCATCTTTGGTGACTACCTGTCGTTGTGCCTTGTCCATATTTGTCGAAACTACTCCATTCATGTCACCCATCAACATCACATTGTATTCCAAATAATCCATCAATGTCTCATGCAACTTCTTGAAAAACTCGGATTTTCCATCATTAGGTGCGTACACACCTACTATCAAATATTTTTGTCCATGGTATTGGATTTCAATTGCCAAATATCTCCCTTGTTCATCTTTAAACATAAACTTTGGTGAGAGGCTCTCTTTAGCATATATTACAACCCCTCTTTTTTTTACTTTATCAGATGAGATAAATTCTTGGCCCAATCTTTTATTAATTAAAATTTTCCTATGGAGCCTTGTCACATGTGTTTCTTGTAAGCAAATTAAGTCCAATTGTTCCTTTTTTAAAATATGAAAGATTGATTTCCTCCGTCGAATCGAGTTAAGACCATTGCAGTTCCAACTTAAAATTTGCAGAGACATGGTGAATTTATTCTATTATGTTCCTCCAGTTGCTCCCAATGTCTTATCCTTGTCTGTCGAATCCGGTGGTGTCTTTTTCTTCCGAGTCCTCTTTGGTTTTGCTCCTGTCACGCCTTCACTCCCTTCCTCTGATGATTCTGATGGGTCTGTTACTTTTAAAGTTCCCTTCTGTAGGTCCTCCTCGTAGGTTTCTAGGAATATATTCTTATCCTCCACTGATTTTATCTTTATCTTTCTTCCCTTGATACTGAAAGAAATTCCTTCCGGGAATTCCCACCTGAAGATGATGTTGTTCAAGGGAGATGTCCGTGCAGTTTGGAGAAAAGAACTGAACTGCCCCAAAGCAGCAAGGAAATGGGCCAAAGGGAGGACGTTTTCTTTCTCTGGCTTAAATTTAAATCTGAGCCAGAGAAGAACTTTAGGGGCTGCAGTGCTTACCTTTTATTTGAGGTGAGCATTCTGAGCCATGGATATACATATTTCCAAGCCATAGAATATGAATGCCGGCGATATTCCCAGCTACCACATAGTGCTCCATCCCATAATAACAAGATCATAGATGTGGCTAGAGCAGTGTTTCCCAAACTTGGGTCTCCAGCTGTTTTTGGACTTTGTTGTTTAGTCGTTTAGTCGTGTCCGACTCTTTGTGACCCCCTGGACCAGAGCACGCCACTGCCTCCTGCAGTTTAGTCAAACTCATGCTAGTAGCTTCGAGAACACTATCCAACCATCTCGTCCTCTGTCGTCCCCTTCTCCTTGTGCCCTCCATCTTTCCCAACATCAGGGTCTTTTCCAGGGAGTCTTCTCTTCTCATGAGGCGGCCAAAGTATTGGAGCCTCAGCTTCACAATCTGTCCTTCCAGTGAGCACTCAGGGCTGATTTCCTTAAGAATGGATAGGTTTGATCTTCTTGCAGTCCATGGGACTCTCAACAGTCTCCTCCAGCACCATAATTCAAAAGCATCAATTCTTTGGCGATCAGCCTTCTTTATGGTCCAGCTCTCACTTCCATACATCACTACTAGGAAAACCATAGCTTTAACTATACAGACCTTTGTTGGCAAGGTGATGTCTCTGCTTTTTAAGATGCTGTCTAGGTTTGTCATTGCTTTTCTCCCAAGAAGCAGGCGTCTTTTAATTTCCCATCATCCCTAGCTAGCAGGACTAGTGGCCAGGGATGATGGGAATTGTAGTCCAAAAACAGCTAGAGACCCAAGTTCGGAAAACACTGGGCTAGAACCTCTTTCAGGTACGTTTTGTGTGACTGTGTGCCTGAGCAGAGCCTGAGCCTTTGCTCTTTCAGGACATGTGGAGCGACATTCTCTTCACAAAGGAAAAGGCCTCTGTACATGTTCAGAGACCCTTAGCTCTAAGTGCCAGAATTTTTGTGAAAGGAAGGTGTCAACCCGGAACAGAGGCCAGCCTGCCAGATGTTTCACCTGGAAAGGACAAGACTGAGAAGAAAGATGAGAGCCCTCTTCAAATACCTCAAGGCTGTCACATGGAAGGAGAAACAACTTGTTTTCTCCTGCTCTGGAGGGCAGGACTCGAACCAGTGGCTTCAAGTCCAAATAAACATCAGGAAGAACTTTCTGACAGTAAGAGCTGTTTGACAGTGAACGGTCTCCCTCAGGAGGTTGTGAGCTCTCCTTCCTCGGAGGTTTTGGAGCAGAGGTTGGGTGGCCATCTGTCATGGATGCTTTAGTTGAGATTCCTGCATTGCAGGGGGTTGGACTGGATGACCCTAGGGGTCCCTTCTGACTCTGCATTTCTATGATTCTATGATCATGCTGACTGGAGCTGGAGGGAGCTGTAGCCATAGCCCAGAACATTTGCAGGCTCGCAGCTTGGCACTGGATCTCGTTTCTCCAGCCTGCCGTCCTCTCCTGAGGGTGATGTATCACTTGTTTTTCAAGCAGCGCATTGATCATGCTCACAGTGTTATGGGAATCTTACCTCTGCCGGCCAAGAGATCTCTTCCCTGTATTTATGGATTCTAGTCTGTTTTCTAACATGCAGACGTGCTTCTCCATTTTCCAAGGTGCGAGGAAGAAAGCAGGGAATTCCTTTGGCGGTAGTCTGCTTCCCTGTGGTTCCACAGTCTCCGCAAAGGGAGACTCATTCAGCCGTGCTTTTTCAAAGAGCGGCAGATGTCTGCACAGATAAAAAAACACAATAGTTCTTTTAAAACCGAAGAGTCATATTTTTCCCCCATTTATTTTTTTCTATTTAAAATGTTATTTAGAAATCAGTCAGACTAAATGTCCCTTTAAAACAATCGGGCTTGAAATAAAGTTTGGATGTTATGTGGGCATGTGAAAGTACCGTATTTTTTGCTCTATAAGACTTACTTTTTCCCTCCTAAAAAGTAAGGGGAAATGTGTGTGTGTCTTATGGAGCAAATGCAGGCTGCGCAACTATCCCAGAAGCCAGAACAGCAAGAGGGATCGCTGCTTTCACTGCGCAGCGATCCCTCTTGCTGTTCTGGCTTCTGAGATTCAGAATATTTTTTTTTTCTTGTTTTCCTCCTCCAAAGACTAGGTGCGTCTTGTGGTCTGGTGCGTCTTATAGAGCGAAAAATACGGTACTCAGATGCCCAGTTCTCACCTGAGAAGAAGCACTTTCATTGAATGCATGGAGTGGGCAGAATGGGATTGTGTCCACCAGCCTGGGACCCCCAAAGAGAAGAGGGGGAAAGGATCCCTTTCCCTTTCTGCCTTCCATAAGCTCACTCTTCTCTAAGAAGCCTGAAGAGGAGCTAAAGGCTTTTATCCCAGGATGGCTGGAACCCTGGAGAGGAACACTCCTCTTAAGCACAGAGAGATACTTCGACATTTTGTTGCAGCGTGTGGAATATTTTATTGTATGTAAGGGCATTCAGTCATGTGAGCTTTGTCTGAAGTCGTTCAGCCTAAAAACAGGCTTACTGACTCAACGAGAAATGTACATTTTCAACCCTCTTTTCCCAGCTTCTCTCTCTTTCTCCCCCACCCCATATATCTGCCCTCCTACGTGCAAAATTGCTTTTTCATGGCGCTATGTTGGATTTGGTATTTATAGATCATAATGAAAAGTTGCAAGAGTCAAGTTTCTCTGGAAGCTGAGATCCAGGGCCCTCCCTTTTATTCCTGTTTGGATGGTTGTGATTATTCTTTGGTAAGGGAAATAAGCTCTATAGGTCTCAAATGTACTCTCTTTTTTTAAGAGTACAGATTCTGGGATTAATCCGTAGCTGGTTTGTGCCCACAAAAATGATGATCAGCCACCTGCTTGGAGCTATTTCCTCCTTGGGGTATTTGCTCTGCAAATGCTGGATGGTTAGGAAAACAAGGTGTTGCTGGTGGGATGATAATCCTGCTTTTAAGAAGAAGGCTTAACTGACCAACTTATGGCTCCCTTCCAAGTCTGTTATCCTCCGTTGTGTTGAGCACAATGTCTCTAGAGCCAGTGAAGTGTGGGTGCTTCGTGGTTCTACTTCATAGCTCGGTTGGTTAGAACTTGATGCTGATAACGCCAAGGTTGCAGGTTTGATATAAGTTTTGAAGGCAAAAGTGTTCAAAAGGACACAAGGCATGGAAACACCCATTCACATCTATGGGTGTGGGGTTTCTGGTTTTTAAATGGACTGTTTATTGCTGGAGATGTATAGCGATCATCCCTAAGCCCATCTCATGGATGTATTGACTTAACTGTTTTCTTTCCAGTGTGTATTTACATACCTGGCTTGATCGAGGGACGTGGGTGGCGCTGTGGGTAAAACCTCAGCGCCTAGGACTTGCCAATCGTATGGTCGGCGGTTCGAATCCCCGTGGCGGGGTGCGCTCCCGTTGCTCAGTCCCAGCGCCTGCCAACCTAGCAGTTCGAAAGCACCCCCGGGTGCAAGTAGATAAATAGGGACCGCTTATCAGCGGGAAGGTAAACGGCGTTCCGTGTGCTGCGCTGGCTCGCCAGATGCAACTTGTCACGCTGGCCACGTGACCCGGAAGTGTCTGCGGACAGCGCTGGCTCCCGGCCTATATAGTGAGATGAGCACACAACCCTAGAGTCTGTCAAGACTGGCCCATACGGGCAGGGGTACCTTTACCTTTTACTTGATCTGTACTCTGAGAACCTACACTTTCTGGCCTCTGCTATGGCAGGAAACATAACTTAAAACTGATGGGTGTTCCAGCCCGTCCCACCCATGAGGTATGGTGAGGCAACCACTTCAGGTGGCAGGATCCTTAGGACCAGCAGATCCTGATGTAGATCTTCACTCACCCGTCTTCCCCAGCGGGCAGTGGGGTTCCATTAGGAAAATGTTTGGGTGTGGTTGGGGAGTTGGTGAAGTGTGGGGAGAGAGCAGGGGAGGTCGCAGAGAGTTTTGGAAGCGACTGGAGAAAGGTCAGAGGAGGCCAGAGAGAGTTGCAGAGGAGGTTGGAGGGATTTGCTGGGCCTTTAAAAATGTTTTTATGGTCTCAGGCGATTTTGTTGTACCTGAGATAGCCGGGGACAGTTACAGCTTTACAGAAGCCATCCCGGTTTCTGAATGTCCCGCTTTTCCTTAGGACATTTTCATTGGGAAAATGTTGGAGGATATCATGTAACCTCCACATAAGATGAGATCTACCTGTTCATTTAAAGCAGTATCATACCACTGTCAACAGTCCTGGCTCCTCCCTCTGCAAGAATCCTGGGAACTATAATTTGTTAAGCGTGTTGACTGAGAGTTGTTTGGAGACCCGCTATTTGCCTCATACAGCTACAGTTCCCAGAGTTCCCTGCGAAGAAGGGTTGATCATTAAACCACTCTGGGACTTGTACCTCATTGAGGAGAATAGGTAAAGGGACCCCTGACCATTAGGTCCAGTCATGACCGATTCTGGGGTTGTGGCAATCATCTCGCTTTATTGGCCGAGGGAGCCGGCGTACAGCTTCTGGGTCATGTGATCAGCATGACTAAGCCGCTTCTGGCAAACCAGAGCAGCACACGGAAACACCGTTTACCTTCCCGCCAGTGGTACCTATTTATCTACTTACACTTTGAGGTGCTTTTGAACTGCTAGGGTGGTAGGAGCAGGGTCTGAGCAATGGGAGCTCACCCCATCGCAGGGATTTGAACCGCCAACCTTCTGATCAGCAAGCCCTAGGCTCTGTGGTTTAACCCACAGCGCCACCCACGTCCCTTTTGAGGGGAATAGGGGCCTCCTAAAAAAATCTCAGCACCGTTAACAAACAAAGAATCCCAGGATTCTTTGGAGGAATCCTGTTCAAAGTGCTAGCATACTGCTTCTCCCCCTTGCCCCCAAAATAATTGATACAGTGGTACCTTGGTTCTCGAACTTAATCTGTTCTGGGAGTCCATTCAACTCCTGAAACTCTATGAAATGCGTAGTGCAGATGAAGACCTGTCTGCCCTGTGGCTAGCCTTTTCATTTGTGGTTCCCCCGCACACCACCGCTTTTCTGAAGTTCTGCCCACAACTTGCTTTATTTTCTGCCGCAGAAGTGAACAGCAGCCGTCAGCAACAGGAAGTAAATCACTGCTGAGGTGGGAGGCAGGTTTTGTCTTCGCCTCCGCTGTGACCCTGAGACAACCCATGCTGTCCCGCAGATGACTTATGAGGGGAAAAGAAATTTAGCTGCGTCGGGGAAGGTTCTCAGTGGGGAAGCAAGTCCTGCCCCTGCCCTGGATGAGCCAAGATGTGGGGCCAGGGGAACATTTGGCTCCTGCCGCAACTTTGCCTCTCATTCAGCCCCTGTGCTTTTTCTTGTGACCCCCTCAGCGGCTCCCGTGGACATCTGTGGGAGAGAGTAATCACAATCTGTCCTATTGGCAGGCACAGCGCCAGTTAATTAATAAAGATGGGTTAGTTACCAGAACTGGCTCTCTGTTGCTGCTCACTGCTCTCTCCTGCTTGTTGCCTACCTTAACAGTGGGTGTCATGGCAACGAGGAGAAGGATGGAGGGGGTGCCTAGCAACAAGGAGGGTCTGGCAGCAGAATCCTAAGCAGGACCGTTGGGAGATGGCAGCGGAATGAGAGCAACTGGAAGAGGAGTGGGAGAAAGATATGGAGGGGATGGAGGTGGAGAGGGGGATCCTGGAGGGCTGTGCAAGATGGAAGTAGCAGAAGCAGCCTTTCCCTTTGCTCCTCCCGAAACTTGCATCTCTCCACGCCAATATTCCTGTTGGCAAGTCCAATAAGGGAAGGGGGAGGGTACTGATCACGATGGTCCAACACACGGGGTCTGACATGGTCCTTGAGTTCTCCCACCTCCTTCCCAAAGTGTAGTTAAAGCTTCCCCAACTTTGGGAAAGAGGTGGAACTCTGCCAGAGCTTCGTGCCTCCTTCCCAAGGCACCATCCACCCACCTTAGGGACTCCACTCCAGGTTTGTGTTGCCTTTTCTTCTCCCAAAGATATCCCGCAAGGCAGCAGAGGTCTACCACATGCAGAAGCCACCTTCTTGACCTGCTATTTGTCTCATCCACTCAATCCACCAGAGTCTGTCTTCGCATGCAGGGGAAGTCCATAACTCACCAAGGGTCTGAGACCCTCACCTGGTTTAACCAGCCAGTCAAAGGCATTTCCCAGGGTGGGGCCGCTGTTGCATGTTGACAGCTTCTAGGAGCCACAGGGGAGAGCGGAGTGCAGGGTGGGGACCAAAGGTGGACAAACTACCCCAGAAAGAGCATGTGTCCCCCACCACCCTTCCCCTAACACCCCACTACACACACTTCTGATATCCTAGCTCAGTCGGTACAGCATGAGATCTCAGGGTTGTGGGTTCAAGCCCTGTGTTGGGTGAAGGGGGGGCTGGACTAGATGATCCTCGCGGTCCCTCCCAGCTACAATTCTGTGATTCTATCTGGGTTGTTACTGCCTAGGAGAGTGGTCTTGTTGGTTCCAGAGGTTCTGAGGACCCTCCACAGCCTCACTTGTCTCCTGCCCTCAAGTCACAATCTCTCCTCTGCCAGTGATCAGAGCGACGTTTACTGCAGCCTGCGCACGTGCAGAGGCCCCTTCCCATCCCACGAATCTCATGCTTGAAATCTAATAAAGTGGTAATTCTCCTTGTGCTAAGCAAGCTACCAATAATTACTTTTCTCCACAACAAGGGGCAAAGCCAGCGCTTTCCTGTCCTGTGATTTGGAAGCAGTGTCTGCGGCTGGCTTTTGTCGAAACCAGGGATAGCTATAGATCTCCAGACGATGGCCTGAGGGCTGGGAGGAAATATTTTGACACGCAGAGCCAACCGCTTCCGGATCTATAATAAACTCAGCGCTACCAGTCAGAGCAAGCTGCAGAGCTGCCGAGAAAGGAAGCATAGGGAGATGCTGGGCAATTTCTCTTACAACATTTAGAATGAAAATGCTGTATTCACCATAGACCACATAGAAACGAACTGCAAATCAAGATGGAACGGCTAAACCAGCATAAGAAGAAGAGTCAACTGAACATCACACTGGTTGAAACAGAATGAATTAGCGTAGAAGCCCATCTTGCAATCAACACATTTTCATTAATGGGTTTTGCCAGCCCGTAATCAGCAAGAGGTGCCTTTACTATCATTTGTCAAAAGCCATTCTGATTTCTACTGGCTTGGCCAGTTTGCATATTCTTTCGAAATCTGGGGTGGGTGGGTGTATCTACGTATATCTATATCTATATCTAAGCCTAACTGAAAGCAAATAATAATAATAATAATAATAATAATTATTATTATTATTTTTATTTATACCCCGCCCTCCCCAGCCAAGGCCGGGCTCAGAGCGGCTTACAAGCAATAATAAAAACAAGATGAATGATTACAACTTAAAAACAAAAGTAAAATACAACATTAAAATAATGGAACATTAAAATATTAAAATGTAGCCTCATCGCAGGAGGAGAAGGAAAAGAAAAAAGAAAGAGAGGGAGGGAGGGAATCAAATTGGCTCCAAGCCAAAGGCCAGGTGGAACAACTCTGTCTTACAGGCCCTGCGGAAAGAAATCAGATCCTGCAGGGCCCTGGTCTCATGAGGCAGAGCATTCCACCAGGCCGGAGCCAGAGTTGAAAAGGCCCTGGCTCTGGTTGAAACCAATCTAACTTCCTTAGGGCCTGGGACCACTAGGGTGTTGTTATTTATGGACCTTGAGGCTCTCCGTGGGGCATACCAGGAGAGGCGGTCCCGTAGGTACGAGGGTCCTAAGCCATGAAGGGCTTTAAAGGTCAAAAGCAGCACCTTAAATCTGACCCTGTACTCCACCGGGAGCCAGTGCAGCTTGAAAAGCACTGGGTGAATATGCTCCCATGGCAGAGACCCCGTGAGGAGCCTTGCTGCAGCATTCTGTACCCGCTGGAGTTTCTGGGACAGCTTCAAGGGCAGCCCTGCGTAAAGCGAATTACAGTAGTCAAGCCTGGAGATGACTGTCACATGGATCACTGTGGCCAGGTCGGGGCGAAGTATAAAGAAGTGTGAAAGATCTACCAAGCCGTTTTTTGTTAAAACTTAAAACTGCTTCTGTACCACGGTGCTATTTCTTCTGCTCCTAACAGACAGACATCCTGCTACATAAACAAGTTAAAGTCCAGGCTCTGTGGATCATAAAGGGAGTTCATGCCAGTGGCTCATCTGAATGAATTTCTGGGTTCATGTGGGTGGACCAGAATGAGGCGCCCCCCCCCCCACTTTAGGGAGGCTCTCAGTTGTCATCTTTGTAATTTTAATCCAATAATTAAACACCCACAGGTGCTTAAGATAGCATTTAATACTCTCTTTATTGGCACAGAAAGAACATTAAATCCCCAAAACCTCAGTTCCAAAAATGAGCTTTGGATGGAGTTTAGATTAGAATTAGATTAGCGTTTTCAGGATTGACAATCATAAATCATGCAACTGATAAAAAAAGGTAATCTGAAAAGGAATACACATTGTTCTTTAGGGGGGTGTTGCTCTTGGACACAACTAGAGTAGTGGCAGAATATACATTTTAAAACTAGGGTAAGAGTAGTCAGATTGGTTCTGGATAACTTTCCCCATAAGAAGTTTTCCATTTAGTTTATCAAATGCCATCTTGACATCCATAAAGGCTACATAGTTCTCATCATCTTCCTGCCTACGAAAGAACTGCCAGAGATAGTGGAGCCAGGTGGGAATGGAGGGGGCGGGCTGGTGACCATTGTGACAGGTAAGGCAGAAGGGAGGGAGCCCAAACTGTAGCTGGGAGCCAGACCCAGACCCAAGCGGAGCCAATTAATTCCATCCCCTCCCAACATTTCTATAGTGAGAATAGGCACATCCTCTTCTACGCCAGGAAGCTTCTCTCGCATTTGATCTCGCCGCACACATAGGCGTCATATTCACATTGACATCGTTCGCCTTGAGCCAATTGCAACTTCGCCGCCGAACCTACCTCGCAGGATTGTTGTAAAGAAAAAATGGCAACGCCTTCCACAGACGCAGTGGAGATTTCCCGTTTCCTGTCTCCTTGAACCAGTTAATTCATACAAATAGGTGGAACATTTCCAATTGGAACCACTTCTTTTCATGTTTAAATGGCGGAGGGCCTCCAAAATTGCTGCCTGCTGCTTTCTGGCTTCCGGATATCATTTTGGTGATGTCTTTAGCCCTGGAACAGAAAACTGGGAGTGGCAGGGGAAAGATCCTTCAGGATACCAAATACTTTTGTCACCCACGCTGCTCCTTCTAGCCTCTGGTTTACTATTCAGAATAATAGTAACCAGAACAGAATTTTCCACAGTCCCAATCGGCGTACTTCACACACATAATGCCTAAGACTGGGTGATATCTGGGTTTCAACATCGCGATATATCACCAGCTAAACATCCTGATATATCACAATGTCTGAAATAAGGGTGGAGCTATATAGAGGCATTGGCTGGCTTCACAGTTTTTCCCGCATTGTGATTTTTGCCAGCCCCTGCTCTTTTGATGCGCTGCTCTCTGCATGAGGCAGGGAAGAGATGAGCTGGCAGAGTTAACAGGGGCTTCAGGAATCGTGAGAAACTTTGGCTGGCTTCACGGTTTTCCCCACATTGTGATTTTTGCACAGCACACACACATCTCATGATTTGTGATATATTGCCAGGTCAAAAATTATGAAACCAATATCCTGATATGGACTTCGAAACAGTTTGGGACGATATATATGTGCCCAGCCCTGCACATGCCCAACTCCTCTCTATGTAGCCTTTGTCAACCTGGTGCCTCCCAAATGCAAAACTGTACTGGCTGGGGATGACAGATGTTGTGGTCTAAAACAGCCTTTCTCAACCTTGGGTCCCCAGATGCTTTTGGCCTACAACTCCCATCATTCCTGACCACTGGTCTTGTGAGCTAGGGATCATGGGAGTTGTAGGCCAAAAACAAGGTTGAGAACCACTGGTCTAAAACATCTGGAAGGCACAGCTTGATTCAGAAGCACCTTTGGGGAAGGGCAAGAGCACAAAGGCTTCTGTGACAGCTTCTCTCTCTGTGTGTTTGTTTCATTTTAGTGAACATCCTCTCAGCCAGCTGGTCTCTGACTCTGATTCCGAGATGGACAGCACAGAGCAACTCGCCCTGGGCAGCACAGACACCCTCTCCAACGGGCACAAGGCTGACCTGGAGGCCGCTAAACGCCTGGCAAAGAGACTCTACAACTTGGATGGCTTCAAAAAGGCAGACGTGGCCCGCCACCTGGGGAAGAAGTACGTGTGGGTATTAGGAGAAAAGGTTCTTCCCCCAGAGCTTTGTGAATTCCCCGAGGGAATGCAGCAGCCTGCTAGCACCCTAAGCACAGGGAAGTCTTGTGGAGGAGGACAACCCTCAAAAGGCAGCCTTCCCTCCAGAACGACAAGCAAAGCTTGGGCTAGCTTGCCTTCATCACCAGGCACTCTTAGGAAGGCGGTGTTTTCTCTGTGGCCCACATATTTATGCCCTAGGGATGGCCTGCCTCCTCTAGGCCTGACAGGAACATTCGCACTCACCACATGCGCCTCCGCTCCTAACGCAGATGGTCACGGGAGAATAAAAGCTCTCCCTAGAGATTAAGGCACATAAAGGGGCGCATGACAAAGTCCTTCGCCAAAGACCTGTGCATGCTTCTTGCGGATCTAGTGGTGTGTATCCTGCCTCAAGAATTCTGCCTTCCTCTTCCCTTGCTGCAGTCTCCCTGATGTTCCCCCAGATCTCATTTCCTCCGTGTTTGTCCCTCTCTTGTGTTAATATATGCAGGTTTTAAAATATATCTATCTATCTCCCACCCGCCACCTTTCTCCTTTCCAGTAACGATTTTAGTAAGATGGTAGCAGGCGAGTACCTCAAGTTCTTTGAATTCACTGGAATGAGTCTGGATCAAGCCCTTAGGTAAGTGTTTAAGGGTGAAATCTCCAGAAATCTGTAAGGAGGGTTGCAGGGAGTTTAGTAGAACTTCAAGGGGAAATGGGACCTTCTGGAGCAGCAGTGAGACTGGTTTCAGGATTACCCTTTATTTGCATTTTAAATAACGCGGCAGCACTGACGTACATTCATCTGTCCTTTTATGAAGCCAGCCATTTCTTTCTTTGGTTCATAAAATTCATACACTTCTTGATTGTGTAGAAACCTCAAAGAAGTTCATGGTAACTCACCAGCACTGGATAAGCCTCCTGTTTCTGAAGCCTACCTGAAACTGCAAAAACAGGGTTTTGGGGTGGGGTGGGGTCTTTCTCTTGGTAGGCCACAATGCATAGTGGGTCGTCTCCATTAAGAAGGGGGCCTGACTTAGGCAGGGCATGTACAAATTATTCTTTTTCGAAGTGTGTCTAGGCTAGGGTTTCCACCTGTCCTGTATAATACAGGTTTGTCCCATATTGCAAGGTAAATGCTATGTCCTGTATTGATACAGTTTGTCCTGTATTTCAGGTCTCTCCCCCCCCCCCCCCAAGATAGGGATCCTCTTCAAATGCATGTGCTTGAAAGGGCATCTGAAAAGTCATGTATTTTAGCTCTGGGTAGCAAAGCACAGATTTATAAATTCATGTCTATGTGTGTGTGTGTGACGGATTCCAGAAGCGCCGTTCTGTTAGGTTGCAATAGATTGTAGGTAAAGGTAAAGGCACCCCTGGGATTGTGGCACTCATCTCGCTTTACTGGCCGAGGGAGCCGGCGTACAGCTTCCGGGTCATGTGGCCAGCATGACTAAGCTGCTTCTGGCGAACCAGAGCAGCGCACGGAAATGCCGTTTACCTTCCCAGTGGAGCGGTACCTATTTATCTACTTGCACTTTGACGTGCTTTGAAACTGCTAGGATGGCAGGACCAGGGACCAAGCAACGGGAGCTCACCCCGTCGCAGGGATTTGAACCGTCGACCTTCTGATCAGCAAGTCCTAGGCTCTGTGGTTTAACCCACAGCGCCACCCGCGTCCCTGCAATAGATTGTAAAGGATTGCTTTGAAGTCACTTCAGCACCGGATTGGGGGGGGTTGAACAAATTCCTATGCCCTATTTCCCCTTTCTAAAATTTATTTATTGGTGTGTCTTTTTCTTTTTGTCAGTCTGCCAAAGAATAAAATAAAATCAGGATTAAGGGGTTTTTTTCAGGACAGCAGAGGACATGTGTGCTGTGCCCCATTGGTGTCATGGTGGTGGAAGTGCTCTGAGGGGGAAGATACAAAAATGGGGGGGTCAAGGAGGGCCAGTTGGGGAGGTGAGAAAGGTCCCTATTTTCACCTGAGGAATGTTGGGTGGTATGGTATTGTAATTGCGTTTGATTTTATTCTTTGCGACTGGTTTCCTATTCGTCAACCTCTTGGCAAACCATCTTGGCAATTAAGAGGCATGTAAATTAAATGAGGGGCGTGGGTGGCGCTGTGGGTTAAACCACAGGGGCTAGGACTTGCCAATCAGAAGGTCCGTGGTTTGAATCCCTGCTACGGGGTGAGCTCCCGTTGCTCAGTCCCAGCTCCTGCCCACCTAGCAGTTTGAAAGCAGGTCAAAGTGCAAGTAGATAAATAGGTACCGCTCCGGCGGGAAGGTAAACGGCATTTCCATGCGCTGCTCTGGTTCACCAGAAGCGGCTTAGTCATGCTGGCCACGTGACCCGGAAGCTGTACGCTGGCTCCCTCGGCCAGTAAAGCGAGATGAGCGCCGCAACCCCAGAGTCGGTCACGACTGGACCAAATGGTTGGGGTCCCTTTACCTTTTTAAATTAAATGAAGATGATACAAGGGTGCTGCGTGGTCCCTGGGTGTTGACAGCGCCTGATAAGAGGGGAGAGAAGGGACGATCAGGTGGCCGTGGTAACAGCACTGTGAATGCCGCTTTAAACTTCGTATCTCCGAAGGAAGAGAGGTTTCCGGTGCTCTGCTCAAACATCAGGATGTCAGAGGGCAATGGGTATTGCTTTGAGGAGTCACCATCGCTTCGTTTCCTTTCCAGATCTTTTCTAAAGGAGCTGGCCCTCATGGGTGAGACTCAGGAGCGGGAGAGAGTCCTGGCTCATTTTTCGCAGCGTTATTATGAGTGCAACCCCAAGGCCATCTCTTCTGAGGGTGAGATAATTGTGAAACTAGGAGGAAAGGGGCGGTTGAGGTTCTCGGACCAAAAAGTTGGTTCTGTTCCCAGAGACGTTTCATGCAGTGCCAGAGGCAGGCATCTCTATGCTACGTGGCAGTAGTTTTCAACCAGCGTGCCACGGCACCCTGGGGTGCCTTGAATGATGGTCAGGGGTGCCGCAGGCAACACTGGCCTCTGTCTCTCTTTCCGTCCCTCCCTCCTCTGAGGCCCTCTTGTGTCTCTGCCTCCCAAAGGCTTGCACAGTTGTTTGTTGCAGCAGCCCTAGCTACAGGCTCCCCAGGTGAATGGCACCTCTGGGGCTGGCCAGGGGGTGCTTCCTAGGCCCTTGTGGGGCAGCGTGAGGAGGCACCTCTCTTTGGGGCAGGGGGGCTGGCTCAGAGACCAGGGGTGGCAGCTGCAGCTGCCCAGAGGACTTCCAAGGAGAGGGGAGAGGAGAGGAGGCTGAGGGACCACTCCACAAGGGAGGGCATTCGAAAAAGGGTGAGGGGCTGCCAGCTCTGCAAGCAAGGGGTGACCTAACTGGGCTCCTGAGCCCCACAGGGATGCCGCAGAAAAAATGTAGTTGGTCAAGGGAGCCGTAGACCTGAAAAGCTCAAAAACCTCTTCTTCGTGGGGTTGGAGTGAGTTGTTTTGAGGCACTACTTGCTGTTCCACAAAAGGGAAGCGATGGCCAAGAAGCTGAATTTCCAAAGATTAGAAGGGTTGTGAGAAGGAGGGAGGGAATAGGTTGGGCTGGATAGAAGGATGAAAAGGAAGAGGTGAAGAATAGAGGGAAAAGCAGTTGAAGGATGCTCTGGCAATTCCAACCTGGCCTGCTGTCCCCACAGTGCCTGTGCAGGTAACAGTAATAATGATCATTTTTATTGTAATTAATACAGCCTTAATGAGTACAGGTAAAGCATATTGTGTAACTGGGGATCAAACCTCCCCCGCACTGAGTTTTTAGGCTGCCTACAGCCTGTCTGGGTAGCTCATTCAAAAACACAGAGAGCTTATCAACTGGGGGGGGGGGGACAACCTCCCATCCATTAGCTCCCATTGATGAAATATCAAGCAACGTGCCTAACAAAAGGAATGGTTGCCTGAATCACAGCATAATGAGCTGCTGCTATGGAAGCTCACATTGTCACCAGGAATACACAGAAAACACAATGATTCACCCAAGAACTAATATTGAGTGTTTGACTTGTGCATGAAGCTTGAAAGCGTTTGAGAAGAAGACAACACTCTTTTGAATTTTAAAACCAAGATGAACATGGCACAATAAATATTTTAAAACATGCCCCTTTCTGAAAGTGACAGCAGGTGCGCAGGTGCCTATGGAAGGGTTTAGGAAAGCAACTTCTCTCATCTTAAATGAAAATTCTAAGATCAAATGCCCCCTTCTAAACTCCTTGGGCAATATGTAGATATAGGAGATATACTCAACCAGCTCTTAAAACTGTAAAGTATGGAAGGCCTAGCAGTGGCGTAGCGTGGGTTGTCAGCACCCGGGGCAAGGCAAGTAATTTGCGCCCCCTAACCCGTGGATTTGCGCCCCCTAACCTGTGGATTTGCGCCCCCTAACCCTAACCCCCAGATGTTGCGCCCGGTGCAGCCGGCCCCCCCTGCACCCCCCACGCTACGCCACTGAGGCCTAGTGGGGGGCTGGCAGTGCTGGTGTCAACCTCTCTTAATGTATCAATTCAACAGTGTCCCTTGTTGACCACCCCTAATTTTTTAGTGTTGTCCCTTTCTGATAGTCTCCTGAGAAATACTTATTTCATCTGCGTGTACATACCTCCAGTAAAGTCTTGTGAGGAACTGAGATCATATTGGGAAAAACTTGACTAACTACTCGAAAGTATAGACTCTCTGTCACCTAACCCTCGGCTTGTCTTGGGAAGTGACTTCAATGCCCGGATCGGCCTTGTTTCCCCACAAAATACAATATTATCTGGACTAAACTTGGATATAGGAGATAACTGCTTCAGTCACTTGCGGTGTGCGAAAACCTCGTGTTACTTTCCTTCCAAATATCCACTCATGTGGCTACGAATCTAGTTCTCAGAGTTGTTGTTGTTTGTACAGGGGCTTTAACCTGTCTCATGTTCACTTTCCTATATGTGCCATGCACGCAAGACATAGAATCTTAGAGTTGGAAGGAACTGTAGCTCCCTGCTTGTGGTTAACGCTTAGCTGGAATGAAATAGTCAACGCAGCAATAGAGAAATTAAAATAATAATTTATTTGTCAGACAAATAAATGATAGGCACAGTGGTATATGGTTACCAAAGCTCTGCACCCTCCAGCCCTGATGGCCAGCACTTATATTTCCTCAGCCCAGCCCCCTTGCTCCTCCTTTGGCTGCCTCTATCCAATCAGCCTGGTTGAAATTCCTATTGGCTGTTTGCTAGAACCAATCATAAAAGATACACCCATTTCCTATTACCTTTTATGGGAGACAAAGAGCTATATTTCCTTCTATTCATAAATGACAGACAAGTAGCCATATATCTTAAATTTGCCTCGGCAAGGCACCTTAATTACCAGATCACCTTTTGCCCTTTTTGCCCTTTTGGCAACAGGGGCAAATGGCTAAAACAGATGGCTCATGGTTTTAAATTCTATCTTAAACAGAGATCTTGGGTTCATATTCTCACACATATCTAACATAAGAATCTAACATTTCTTACTTTCTAAATCCTTTGCATCATTAAAGTTAACAAGTCTCATACATAACATAGCTTTTTAGAAGAAAAGGCCTTTGCAGAGTAAAAGAAACTTAGTAAAGAGAAAAACCTCTTCATTTTACACCCCCCTTTCCCAGCCAGCTGCTTTTCCCATTAGCTCTTTGCCCTTTAACCTTAGGAAAATGTGGCTCGAGTCTGATGGGAGGCACATGGTATTATTTTTTGTTAAACTATTTACCAACTCTTAATTAGTGTTTTTGCAGCTTGAATGTATTCTGTAATATGTAGGGTCAATATAACCTTTGCTCCCTAGCCTGTAATTCCCTTTTATAACTTTGAGACACTTGCCTCCTGCTGGTGCTATAAATCAGTGGGGCCCTTGTGCAGGAAGATAAACAACTGCAAAAGTACTTAGCCAGCTGCTTTTCTGCCTGGCATGAAACCTACCAACATTTGCAAATATTTTTAAGCTCATTTTAAAATACAGACCTTGATCAGATGCCTCAGAACCACATGGGTAATCTGGTCTGCAATGCAGGAATATTCTGTCCATCGTGGGGCCATGAGATTAACAGTCTCATGCTCTATCGACTGAGCTATCACAACCCTTTGAGCTAGTTAAAAGAGTCTTTTTAGCTCCGGTGTGGTCCTCATTGGGGAAGCTTTTGACCAGTGATGATGATGATTTATTAAATTTCTATACTGCCCTTCATCTGAGGATCACAGGACAGTTTACACTATAAAAACACAAAAATGCATAACATAGCAACAAACAGCAGAAGCAACAACCCCCCACCCAAAGAATAACCCCCCCACTTCAGCCATTTTTTTCTATTAAAGAATGCTGTTTTGCCTATATCAAGCCACAAACCAATGGCCAAATCCTGTAACACTGGGATCAAGCTCTATTTTCTTAACTTACATTTTTAAATTATTATTATTATTTGTTAAATTTGTATACCACCCTCTACCCGTAGATCTCAGGCTGGTTCGCAACATAAAATTACAAAATAAAAAAACACGAAATGCGTAATCAAGATAAGAACAAAAGCAAACCAATAATCCCCCGCCCACAACACATCTAAAAGGGCATCGGGTGTCAATCAGCCAAAGACCGGGTTGAAGAGGAATGTCTTTGCCTGGCACCTAAAAGTGTGTAATGAAGGCGCCAGGCAAACTTCTCTGGGGAGAGCATTCCACAAACAGGGGGTCGCTGCAGAAAAGGCCCGTTCCCATGTTGCTGCCCTCTGGACCTCTTGTAGAGAAGGCACACGAAGAAGGTCCACAGGGGACAATCTCAGGGTCTGGGTAGGTTCATATGGAGAGAAGCAGTCCTTGAGGTATTGGTCTCTCAGGCCTCTTTTATTTCATGTAAATTTTGGAATGGTTCATGCAGCATGTAAACACACACGGCAGAGAGAAAGTTGCCGAGCTGCAAAAGGGGTCGCTAAATTGAAGGTTGGCTGGATGGGGGGCTGATGATCTCTCTCTCTGGTGCTTGTGCTACAGATGGAGCCCACACTCTGACCTGCGCCTTGATGCTCTTAAACACAGACCTCCACGGCCATGTAAGTGCTTCTATCCTCCCACTCTCTAGCTGGTATGCTGAAAGCCTTTTACTGACATACGTCAAGGCAGCTATGCAGGAAAATGTCCTTTGCTGAGCTGGGAAGGCTTTCTACTAAGCTAAATGAGCTATGGTGTATTGTCGCAGCCAGATTGTGCAATTGTCTGGAAGCTCCCCTGTGTGCCAAATATGCCTGTTCTGCTTCCTACAACCTTCCTTTAGAACTCCCTGCTGCCCAGAACACAGTGGCAATTTCCCCATGGCAAATCAAAGGAACATGGGGGATTTTTAAAAATGCCAGTAGCTGACCTAGCTCAGAAGCAGAATAATGACATTTGCTGAAATACATCCTGATTCTGAATCGGGAAGGGGGTGCAGAGGAGGGTTGGCTCGCAATGAGCCACCTTCCAGAATATGGCACAATGCTCCATGTCCCTGCAGCAAAATAGAAGGGGTGATTTAGGAGAAGGGGGGTTGTAAACAAGGATGGGGACAAAATTAAGTAAGCATGGGGGGTGGAGAAAGAGGTGAGAGACTGAAAAGAATGGGTGGCAAAAGATGACCAACACAAAGGCAAGAGGAAATGATTGGCTGATGTATGTATAAATACATACATACATGTATTTATGTATAAATGCATACATACTTGCAGCATCCCAGAATAAGAGATGGTTGTTCTAAGACTTAGAAAGGTCTCCAAATGCTTCCAAGCCAGAATCAGCTCAGTACATTTTGCAGCCAGAGGTGAAGGTAGTGGCGTTTCGTCGTTTGCCAGTGCCCGGGGCATGTGTGTTGGGCAGGACCAGGGGCAAACAAAACCCGCCACACCAGCCCAGCCCTTGCCACCGATGCTGCCAGCCGGGTGCAGGGCACAGAGGCAGGGCCATCTTACCCATAGGCACTAGGAGTGCGGGGCACCCGGGCGCCGGGCTCTAAGGGGTGCCAGGCCGAGAGTCCGGGGCCCTAGTCCAGGGAAGAGCCCGCCCATCGGTCGGAGCACCGTGGCAGGCTCTTCTGCTGCAGGCGGCTCTGCGGCACGGGTTTGGGGGCGACTGAACCAGCGAGACACTGAGGCAGCCGGCCGGCTCTGCCCGCCTGCGTGCCTAGAACTGGGCAACTGGGGGGGCGCCGGGGGGATCTTTGCACCCCGGCACCGCATATGCTTTAGACAGCCCTGCACAGAGGGTTCACGGGGCCGCACTGCTGTGCCCACCCACCCACCTACACAGGGGGGCACCCAGCCGATGCGGCCCTTGCCAGGAGAATCCCCCCAATACCGGCCAGGCGGCCATTCAGCAAGGGGATCAAGGACGTGGCGGCCAGGCCAGGCTTCAGGGCCGCCTAGAGACCCTTGACAGCAAGCAGGGCGGGACGGGGAGCCTGCATGGGGGCACTTTGTTTACGCACCCTCAAAATTGTGCACCTGGGGCTACGGCCCCCTGGCCCTTCCCACGCTGTGTCCCTGGGTGAAGGACAAGATCCCTACACACCCAAGCCGAATTTCACATAAAGAAGGTGACCAGAATGACAGTTGAATCTTTCCTCCCCTCTGGCAATGGGACAGAATACTCCCATCATTCCATACAGCAAGGTCTTCCAACACTGCGCCTCAGCTCCCCCCACTGCATCAAGATATGTAGATTGTGTTAAGCAACCTTGGCTCAAAGCCATCATTGGACACCTATCCTCCATTACATTGCCTAAGCATTTTTATTTTCTAATGCTATACAACCCGGCACTTATCGCCATATCTTCTGACATCTTAACCTAATAAATCTGACTTCGTGGCTTTTGTTTCTCATGACTCTGTCACTCTTTACTCCTTCCCCCTTTCCTCCTCAACAGAACATTGGGAAGCGGATGTCCTGCTCTGATTTCATTGGGAACCTGGAAGGACTCAACGAAGGCAGTGACTTCCCCCGGGAACTGCTCAAGGTAAATCCCGTTAAGAGCTCTTCTTGTGCAGGGCAAGGAGAGGCTGTGGTATCTGTTTGCATGGCATTATTTCTGGGACAATTGCCCAGGCCAATAGGGGTGTCCCTACTCCCCAATCCAAGAGAGGCCATTTGAATAGGAAAAAGTGGTACCATTGTCCTGGCCTGCGCCGTTTTCAAACAGAGGCTTTCTGAAGCCAGGACGTTTATTCTGCGATATGGCTATGAGATTGCTGTGCTTGGAAACAGAAGAGGATCTCTACTCTCCACACTGAATCCCAGAAGATGCACACTGGTAGTTATCAAAGTGAGCAGAATCCTCCATGCAGTGGCATAGCATGGGGGAGGGTGGCCCCGGGCCCAGAATTTCTCAGTGCTCCTGGTGCTGGGCTTGCCAGCAGTGGGGAGCCATGGCTGGAAGGCAACAGAGGACATGCGAGGGCAGCCCTGAGCTCTCCTGGTTCAGATGCCTGCCAGCATGCCCCTCAGCCCCGCACCTTGCCACCGCCACCTACGTGCCATCTGGCCTGGCCGAGAGGAAGGCAGGAAAGCACCTGAGGTGGGAAGTCTCCCCCCCCCCCACCGGTGCATGCCTCCATCCCTGCTGCCCAGTCCACAAGGGGGTGCAACACTTGCCCCACTCCGGGCACCAGCAACCCATGCTATGTCACTGCCTTCATGGAATCTAGTATGTGGCTAAGAACCCTAAAAACCTCTGGCTTCTTCAGGGCTCCCCACCTCTAAATAAAATGCAGGCCTTGTATTGGGGAAGACTCCTTTGAAAATGCACATACTGTGTCTGCCAAAACTTCCCAATGACCTGAGTTTCTGTGTCCTGCAGGGCTAACTTACCCATAGGATAAATAGCTGGTGGCTCTCTTTGAATTTCCCATGGGGGGGGGTGCTGTTGGTGGTGGTTGAAGAAGTTACAGGGCCTGCCAGCTCACAAAGTTTGGAAGGAGGAGTGCTCTTTCAAGTTGCTTAGCCCTTCATACTGCTTGGGGACTGAGCTAACCAGGGGTGGCAAATAGATAAAGAACAGGGGTAAGGCAGAGGTACAGAGAGCTTTGCTGGTCCTGACTCAGCCACCTGAAAGCCCAAGGGCAGCTGTATTCAAAGACTCCCCCTGCTGTCACAAAGTTGGGCTGCCCTTAAAATTGGGTGAAGCAATCAGGAAACAGATGAAGAAATGCATTTTTTGCAGTGTCTGAAAATTTACACCAAAACATACAAATTTACACCCAAACACCTTTTAGAAGATCTTGGAGGGGGAGGGGAGGTCTTTGCAAGATGTGGTTCAAATGTCACATTTCAAATATGCATTTCTGCTGCTGCCGCTGCTGCGATTTCCTGGCCGCTTTCCTGTCAACTTACTCAATATATAATAAGGGGAAATATGGTGTCAGACATAGCCAAGAAGTCTTTATTTTGCTGAAACGGGAATTCTCCCGACTCCTCCGGTGGCTGAGCCTGATAAAAAGCCAAAACCTGTAATAAGTAGGGCTACAACATTTGTCCAATTAACTTGCTATGGAGCAATTAAAAGGTGACTCTTTCAAAGGGCATTTGTTAATTATTTTCAATACAAGAATGTACAGGAGCTGTGGGTGGCAGGTACCATCTTAGGGCAGAACTAGACCTTATGGGGGGGAAGCCCTCCGACCTCATTTCCTTCATATCACTAATCTAAGATCTGAGGAAGGGAAGCATTTGAAGAGGAAAATCAGGAGGCGAGAAGGGATACTAACTACCACCCCCTACAGCTGGACTCCTAAAGTGGAAGGGGGAGGTGCGTTGGGAAGAAAACAGCCTGTGGAGGCTTTTACAGAGGGCAACTGGTGACAAGAAGTTAAGCATCCTCCTGGATACACCTATTTGCTAAAATAGTACCTGGTTTCACTTCTGGGGGGAAACGATCCCTCCCACCTCACGCAGAAAGGAATGCTTTCGTAAGGCGGTACTTATTGTGACATGTTCATGCATCATCCGAAACAAAATGAGATCGCTATTATTAATAAACACTTATGAAAAACGCTCCCCCCCCCCCGACACACACATTTTCACCCCTGACCGTTAGGTCTAGTCGTGACCAACTCTGGGGTTGCGGCGCTCATCTCGCTTTATTGGCCGAGGGAGCCGGCGTACAGCTTCCGGGTCATGTGGCCAGCATGACTAAGCCGCTTCTGGCGAACCAGAGCAGCACACGGAAACGTCGTTTACCTTCCCGCCAGAGCGGTACCTATTTATCTACTTGCACTTTGACGTGCTTTTGAACTGCTAGGTGGGCAGGAGCAGGGACCAAGCAACAGGAGCTCACCCCGTCGCAGGGATTCGAACCGCCAACCTTCTGATCAGCAAGTCCTAGGCTCTGTGGTTTAACCCACAGTGCCACCCGCGTCCCATTTCTAAGAGCTATACAGCATCGTAAAATAAGACCGTTCTGAGCACAGGCTCACAGCCTAATAGAAAATAAGTGAAAATCAAAGTTATTCAGGAGGAAAGAAGGAAGCACACATTCGGGAACCATTCTCACTGCTCTTGCTTCAGCGTGGTTGTATACTGGGGGCGGGAAGGTGCGATTGCCTACGGATCCCATCTTGCAGCCAGGGCTTGAACGAAACAAGCATGTCGCAGACAATGGCCTTTATTCTCCCTTGCACCCGTGTGCTTTCTCTGTTCTTTTCTCTTCGCAAGAAACAGTGTCTCAGTACACACAGTGCAAGTGTCAGAGGACAACCTCTTCTGTTCTGCTTGTTCATCTTTGTGTTGACACCAGTCTCATGGTGCCGCACAGAAGGAAACAGTTTCATCTTCTCAGTAGCACATCGGTCTAGGAAGCAGTTAAGCAGTTTGTATTCCATATACAGATCTGCTGCTATGTGCTTTCTGCAGCACCCATGCCTCAGTTTCCCCACTTAATTCTGCAAGGACCCGTTCCCGTCAGGGATGTCCTGAACACACACAGTTTGGAGCTCGGGCTGGTATGCATGGTTCTCTTCCCCCTCCCCATTTTATCCACACAACAGCCCTGTGAAGCAGGTTAGGCTGAGAGTTTTGGTATTTGCCCCGTGGTCACCCAGTGAGGTTAATGGCTAACCGGAGAGGGAGGGTGTCCCTGGTTGTAGAACACACCACACTTGTTCTACATAAGAAAAGAAGGGTGGTGCTAAATCCCTTGGCACTGGATCCCAGGAATCTGAGAAAATTATATTGGCTTTTCTAAGAAAGGTGAGTTAGAAATATGCAAAAAAAATGCATGTTGAGCAACCAGCCATTTCTTCCAAGGAGGTGGGTGGGTGTAGTGGCGTAGCGTGGGTTGTCAGCACCCGGGGCAAGGCAAGTAATTTGCGCCCCCTAACCTGTGGATTTTAGCAGGGGGCAGAGAGCTGCGAGTGCGAGCGCCCCCCCCCCAGATGTTGCGCCCGGTGCGGCCGGCCCCCCCTGCACCCCCCACGCTACGCCACTGGGTGGGTGGGTGAGCTTTGCACCTCTTCCTTCTGTCTGGCAGAGGTCCTGGAACAGGCTAGACATCTCTTAAAGGTTTGCTGGCTTAGCGATGCAGCCTTGCAAATGCTTCCTGCTCAAATCTCCTGCTACTCCTGGCACACACTGACACAACTTGTGCAAACAGCCAGTTTGCACAGTCTGCCCTCGGCAAGCAAGGAATAAGAGCATCACAAGCATGATTCAGGCGTCTGAGTAGAAGCCTGAAATTCTTCCATCATCACTCTTTCCACAACTAGAGCAGCGAAGAGGACCCCCGCCCCTGCTCTCCCACACGTACCAAGACAGTGGGTACGGTCGCTGACCTTCTCGGCGTCAGCTAAATGGTGTTCTTAGACAGTGAGGCTAAGTAAATTAGAATAGCTTCTGATTCATAGTTCAATAGTGCTTCAAGGACGTAGGAGCACAAGGTCTCTCTCAGCTGCTGGTCACAGCCTCTGCCTAAGAGCGGTCCCTTCCGCCAGGATATTTCTTTGCCCCATATGCTGGGGTGTATGGGCTGTTAGGGGAGCGGTAGTACCTCTGGTGGGAGATATGTTGTGATCCTTCAGGGGTTGTTTGCTCACCCTTTTGGTCCCCACCCTCTAATCAGCACTCACCTGTGGCTCCTAGAAGCTGTCCGTAGGCGACAGCGGCCACACCCTGCCAACTTGGCCTCACAACCGTGGGTGCCCGGGACCATGAGTGCCGTGCAGCGTGCATGGCCCTGGCACCGAAATTTGTGGGTGCTCGCCCTCTTCATGCAAATTTTGTGGGTGCTTGGGCACCCAGGGCTCCAGGGCGTTGGCACCTGTGCCCTGGAAAGTGGCTTCAACTGGCCAACAAACCAGATGAGGGCATCTGATAGGCTTCGAACCTTCTGTGAGTTAGGGACTTGGGAAGACAGGCTGTGGCGGATTGAGCAGACGAGACCAATAGTGGGTCCAATGGCCAAGGCAGCAGTTACTAAACCTCTGCTGCCTTGTGGGATATCTCCTGGAGAAGAAAAGGCTAAGGAGTAAACCCTGCACAGATCAGGAGTGGAGTCCCTAAGATGGTTGGATGGCGCCTTGTATGCCTCCTTCCAGCAGCTGCTTCTGTCAAGGCGGTGACAAATGTATTACTCTGCTTTCGTTTGGACCACATCAGCACAGCCGAGAGGGCAGGGGTCTTGTCATCCGGGCAGCCCAGCACCTCCATACACACTTTGGCGCTGCTAGCGCAGGGGTTTGACTTCATCCCTGGAGGCGCATTCCATTGTCTCTTGAGACAGACAGATGCCAACAACAATTTGTTCATACATTTGGACACATCCTTTGAAAGATTTTTTTTATTTTTAGAATTAGGAAGAAAATATAAGCAGAGGTAAAAGTAAAGGGACCCCTGACCATTAGGTCCAGTCGTGGCCAACTCGGGGGTTGCGGCGCTCATCTCATTTTATTGGCCGAGGGAGCCGGCGTACAGCTTCTGGGTCATGTGGCCAGCATGACCAAGCCACTTCTGGCGAACCAGAGCAGCGCACGGAAACACCGTTTTCCTTCCTGCCAGAGTGGTACCTAATTATCTACTTGCACTTCGTGCTTTCGAACTGCTAGGTTGGCAGGAGCAGGGACCGAACAACGGGAGCTCACCCCGTTGCGGGGATTCAAACCGCCAACCTTCTGATCGGCAAGTCCTAGGCTCTGTGGTTTAACCCACAGCGCCACCCGCATCCCCTATAAGCATAGATAGTGATGCATTATTGTTGGTGACCCTGTGGCTGCCTTTTTGAAGTGCTCCCCCGGGGGCTTCTGCCCTTTAGTGGCACAGCAGTGTGAGTGCTTCCCATTGACAGACTTTTTTTCTTAAAAAAAACAAAGAATGTAACTCCTTAAAACTGTTGCAATCTGGTGTGGCTGGGCTCTGGCAGTTGCAGTTGTGCAGCTTTTTCACCAGTGATGCTCTGGGCATGTTTTGGGTGAGGGCCCATTGCTACCTGAGCTCTGGGGAAGCAGGGATACCTTTGGAAGGAAGGCATCTCAGTTCTGAAGAATAATCACTTGTTTGTGACACACCTGGAACTCACCTTTTGAAAAGACATTCACTTTCAAATCACCTGATATCCCAGGTGTTCCCAAACACCCAGATTCACTCACTGGATTCAGAAAAGCAGTTTCTCTGCTACTTCTTTAAACCAAATCTTTTTTTTTTCCCTTCCCCACCTTTGGGGCCCAAATGAGAGTCACAACCAAAGACAAGGTGTTGAGTGGGCCTGTGTTTGCCTAGAACTTTCTTTTGTGGACAAGTTATACTAAATTATATCTGTTGGGTGGGATTGCATCCTTGAAATTTAACCATCCCTGTTTGTGCCTTACCTGTCATCATAGAACGCAGCTTGGTTTTCTTGCTCTGCTCACATCAAGTGACCTTTCCTGCAGGTGCCAAGAGCTTGGCATACAAAAGTTTTTGGATCCTCCAGATTCTGTCCACACACTACTGGGTCCACTTCTGCGCTGCATCTTTAAGAGCATAAATGGGATCTCCATGCAGGTGGATAATCTCCACCAAAAGCTTGAGGCCCATTTGCTAGAGCTCCAGCTCAACCACACTCTGCCTCCGAGGGATTTAAAGGGACAGAGGTATACCTCCCTTATTAGACATGAAAGTGGTACTGGTGGTCACCTCCTAAAAACTCAATTGGACTCTCAATCTCTGATTTTACAACCAAACAAAATATGTCTAACTATACACAGTAGGGACCCCAGGTCCCCAAGGTGGAATAATTCGAGAGATGTCAAAGATCATCTGAGGCAACTCCTTCAGATTTGGCCTCCGCTAATAGACCTCAGTACAGTGAAACTTTTAAACTACCACCATCGGCTCCAAAAAGTATTGCTCTCCTTCCAGTCTCCAAAAATCCCCTCCATACTGGTTAGGCGTAAAGCGTTTCTGGCCACCTGGGGCATCTTTCCAACAAGAGTCTTTAATGACACCAGGATTAAACCTCTCTTCCGCAGCACCGTACAAAAAGGTAGCTGCCCGCCAGTCAGGCGCGACTCAGTCTTGAAACTCAAGTTGTCCACCCGGGAACCTCACCCTCCCTCTCAGCCCAAGCTTCCTGGTTTATCTACTCCAGTAACAAAGAAGCATGACCAAAGCGGGCCCAGCCATCTGGATATCTCAGAGGAGAGGGACCTTATTTCATCCTATGGCGAGTTGCCATTAGTAGAACAGCAGGAAGATATAAACAGGCTTGATACACTCAAGCAGCATCTTACACATGTACTTCAAGAGAAAATCTCCTCAAATCCTGGACATAGCAACCTATTAAATCAAAGGAAACCAGTTATGAAGGGGCTAACACCCCAGAAACCCCTGCCAAATACTGGGACTCCAATAACGGATGATTTGGCAGTCTGCCTGGCGGAAGCTCCTCATACACCGTCGCAACGCAGACCCCCTTCACCTCTACTAATAGATCTGCAATCAACTACCTCGTCCTCCGCCTTAAAGAGTAACGCGCCAAACACACCTCATCCTGGTAATCTGTCAATGTCCTATTCTTCTATGCCTGACCTGGAGTCTTCATTCAGTGCGGTCCAGTCAAATGACTCTATATCCTCGTCCTTTGCCAGTCAACCTCTTTTGGTAGAACCTCATTTATCCGCAACCTTTTCAAGCCAATATATAAACGTTAAGGAACCCACTGTGCAAAGAGACAACTTAGGTTTTACTGAAGACCCTGCTGGTCACATCAATCAACTCACCACCCCTTCGATACCTTCGGTAGTACCTCGCCTGGAGCTGTCTCAGACCCCTGGCAATGTCCTTCCCACCAGCAACCAGAGCAATTGACTAGCACATAGTCCCTCCTCAAATTGCTTTAATGTGCTATCCTGGAATGTGGCAGGATGGACGTCCAAACAGGATGACGGGGATATGAAAGAGTTTTTAGCGAAATTCCAGATTATGGGTATACAAGAGACCTGGTGCTTAGAATCTTCACCCCCCCCATCCCTACCGGGCTATGACGCCTTTGTGATTCCTGCGACCAAAACACACTTGTATGGGCGCCCTAGTGGAGGCCTGGTAACATTTGTTTCGCAGGAGCTTCAGCTTAATATCTCTCCTATCTTTTGGTTAGAGAGCAATTACATTCAAACTTTGCACATCACTAACAGCTCGCTTGGGGAATTCATATGTGTAAACTTGTACAATCCATCTACCTACTCCTCCTCTCACTCAAATCAGCTTTGGGAGGATTTAAGATTTATTCTAGATAAATCGGGGGCTGAATTTCCAAAGTCAGAGATCCTTATAATGGGGGACTTCAATGCCAGAATCGGAGCAGATATAAGCTTATTCACCGATAAGTCGCAATTATTCATAGAAGAGGAGTGGTTTCCTACGTGGAATTCACAGGACAAGACCATTAATAGGGCTGGCATCATACTGCTGGAGTTCACTATAAACTGCGGGCTACACAGCTTGCACGGCACACCCAAAGACTGGTCCGGGGGATACTATACTTTTCTAGGATCTAGAGGGGCAAGTGTTATAGATTACATCTGGTCCTCCTCAGCATTTAATGATGAGGCATACTGTTTTAATGTGTTCAACAGAACCGAAAGTGACCACCTTCCAATTGCCATCTCCTTTCACCACACACAGCTGGGGCCTCCCAGCTCACCACACCCCCAGGATTCATCGACCCTGGCCCCCGGACGCAAGAAGTGGGACATCTACCTGGAGCAAGACATAAAAGTCCTCCTAAATTCCCCTGAGATCCTAGCCCTGAAAGCTCAGCTGTTAACAACGAATGTGAATCATTTCTCAATTTTCCAGCAAATTCTAGTCTACTTGCTCCCTTCGCTTACGAAACCTTCCCGTGCGATTCTATCCTGGAAGAATCAAACCTGGTTCGACCAAGAATGCAAACAGTGCAGAAGTAGGCTTAGATTTCTCCAGTCAGACATGAAAGCAGACAGCACTCAGAGCAAAATCAGGGAGTTAGCCCAATTTCGTTCATACTATAAGAAGCTGCTCCAACATAAGAAATTGCTCTTTGCGAAAGAACGCTGGTCGGCTCTGTCAGTGGCCATTAAAACCCGTGACGACAAGAAATTTTGGAATTTAATTAATGCAGGTCTAAGACCCCCCTCATTCATTGTTAATAACATCACAGCAGCCAGCTGGCACTCTCACTTTGCCCAGCTGTATTCCACCTCAGATTCTGACGTAAATGTAGTCACCACCCTTCCAGCATCTGCCTTGCCCACCTGGGAGCCAGTCTCCCCAGAGAGATGTACTCAACTAATTAGCATGCTATCAGGGGATAAATCCCCGGGGGAGGATATGATACCACCTGAGGTATTCTTATCGAACCAGTCGTGGTGGGCCCCTATCTTAGCATCTCTCTTTACCACCATTAATGCTACTCTTAAGATTCCACCTAACTGGAAACAGAGCATAGTTATCCCAATACATAAAAAGGGGGACCCACAAGATCCGCGCAACTACCGACCTATCAGCCTGTTGGACATATCATACAAGGTTTACTCTAGATTCCTGCTAGAGAAATTAATTGAGTGGGCAGAAGAAACAAAGCTATTCCATCCGGAACAGGCTGGCTTCCGCAAAGGTCACAGCACATCTGGCCAATGTCTTGTTCTACTTACCCTGATTGATAAATACCTAAACAGGTTCAACTGCAAACTACACGCGGCTTTTGTGGACCTGACCTCCGCCTTTGACTCCATTCCCAGAGATAGGCTATGGCAGAAGCTTAGTCATACCAGCATAGATAAGAGACTCCTCCTCCTTCTTATGGAAATTCATAATGACATATCGGCCAGAGTAAAATTCGGCCCTCTGGGAGCTCTTTCTGATTCTTTCCCTCTGAATAAAGGGGTCAAACAGGGCTGCCTCTTGGCCCCTTTTCTATTCAATTTCTATATCAATGACATCGTCACAACTATGAAGGCCCTAAATCAATCTGCCCCCTCCTTACAACAGCTCAAGATCCCCATATTACTCTATGCGGACGACATGGTGATACTGTCATTAACCAAGCTGGGCTTAAACAACATGCTCAGAGGGCTCATGACATATTGTGATACCAACTCCCTTAAAATTAATTTCGCCAAAACCAAAATTCTTACTTTTGGCATGAAAACTCGGAAGTCACTCTGGAATTTTGAGGGCCATTCTATTGAACATTGTTCAGCATTCAAGTATTTGGGTATCATTTTTCAGCATGGGCTTAGCTGGTCAGCTCACCTAAATACAACCATCCTGGCTGCCCGCAGAACCATCAAAGCCTTGGAGAAATTCTACTATGCAAAAGGCGGCCAGCTGGTTCCACCAATCAGAAAAGCATTTATCAGCAAAGTCCTCCCGATGTTATTGTATGGGGTTGAAATCTGGGGGTGGAATTTAAAAACACTACAACGGCTGGAGATTCTACAAAACTCTTTTGCACGGAAGATACTGGGTCTCCCCAAGGGCTCGGTTGCAGCACAGTTAAGAACAGAACTGGGCCTCCCCTCCATTGTTGCGAGAGCCCACATTAGAATTATTAGCTTTTATTGTAAATTAATCAATGCCCCAGGTCCCCTACTAGCCAGGCAAGCCTTTTTAACGTGTTCTCAAAGCAATAAATGGTCCAAGGCCATGGTGACTATTACTGCACGCTACTCTCTCCCAAATCTTGACTCGCTGTCCTCTTGGGACAAACATAAAATCCGGGCCTGGATTCTTACAAGAGACGAGGCCATGGACCGGGCACAGTCCACCTCAGCTCGCCTCTCCATGTGGCTCCCTAAAGTGAAAGTGGTAAGATCACTTGCCAACTACTTGATAGACCTGACGGAGCCCAACTTGAGAAGAGCGTTCACTATGGCCCGCTTCCATTCTATACCCACGGCCTTCCTGCAGGGGATTTATTCTAAGACCCCTATTACCCAGCGTCTATGTCCATGCACAATGAATGAAGTAGAGGACTTCATACATTTCTTTTTCTACTGCCCTATTTATGAGCCAATAAGATCTAAGCTCCTCCTTTTGATCCCGTCCACCATTACATCTAAGGAAGACTGTTTGAAATCGCTTCTTGTGGACGCAAATCCCCAAATCTCACGTGGGGTGGCAATATTCATAGTGCAGGCTCTGAAACTCAGGGCTACTCTGACAGGGTAGCGTGCCCTAGACCTGGACCTGTTTTAATCTTTTTATTACTTTTAACTCAATATGCTGAGTCTGTTCTGGGGCCATTTTGTGCTTTATATATACCCGCATACTAGTTTTTGGGCGCTGGCTATTATATCTTTGCATTATTGTCTTCGGGTAACTTAAATGTCACTACGCCAGCCAAAACACCTGAATTTTGCTGGGTTGCTTGTCTCTAGTTTGTCTTTTTTCTTTTTTGTATTGTCTTATTTTGCTATGGCAGTTTGCTAATGCAATAAAGGGTTTTGACTTTGGGTCCACTGCAGTTCAGACTCACTTCAGGAAGCATTACCATTTGAAGGGCACATGACTTTGGTGCTTTTTCCATTTTTTAATTGTATGTGTTGCATTTATCTTCCAAGGATCTCAAGGTAGTATGCATGGTTTTCCTCCTCCTTCCCATTTCATCCTCACAACCAGTGCTATTTTTCTAGAAAAAGAGATGCTGGAACTCACCGTGAACACCCTGCTTGTTCTCTTATAATGGCCCCAGCTCACCCAGTGAGCTTTGTAGTCGAGTGGGGAATCGAACCCTGCTCTCCCAGGCCCTAGTCCAACACTCCAACCATTGCGCCACACTGGCCCTTGCAAGCTCTTCCTCTTTTCATCCTTCCAGCAGAGAGATGGGGAATGCTTGGCCCAGGAGCCAAATGCTTCAGTCCAGGCCATCCCTATCTGGAATCTACCAAGTCGGGGAGCAGCGCAAAGGCGGCGCGCTGCCTTCCTGCTGCCCCCCAGCTTGTGAGGCTGGCCAGCCTCAAAGATCCCTGAAGCCTTTGGAGCGCAGAGGGACCTCGCACTGCACTCCAAAGGCTTTGGGTTCCTTTCGCTGACCCAAAGCCTTTGGAGCGCAGCACGAGTTCCCGCTGCACTCCAAAGGCTTGAGGCTTCAGGGACAGCCTTTTTAGCCTCTGCAGGGCAGCGGGGTGAAGGCACCCTGCTGCCCTGCGGAGGCTTTGCGCAGCCATCCCCAAGCTAGAACAGCGATACGGAGCGCTGTGCAGCGCTCCGTCTCCCTGTTCTGGCTTTGGGCTTAGTCGCGCAGCCTGCATTTGCTCTATAGGATGCACACACATTTCCCCTTAATTTTTGGAGGGGGGAAAGTGCGTCCTATAGAGCAAAAAATACAGTATCTCTTCAGGCCACACACACACCAACCACACACCTCACTGGCCTAGCGCTGTCCTTGAACCCTGATTGTGCTTTTTGTTTGCCTGGATGGAGGCCAGAGAGGGGTGGGTGGGTGAGTGTGTGTATAGAAACGGCAAAATCCACACCTGTCGCATTGCCCACTGTTGCTTCTTGCCTCCCCACTACTGGCATGTGGAAGGTAGCTCAGAAGGGAATGCAGACCTAGGGTTGAAAATGATTCTGCATTCCTCTGCTAGCATACATTTGCACCAGGACCAGTGTGCTTGCTGCAGGCAAATGCACTGGGTACCATCATGTCTCACCAGTAAAGCGTAGCTGGGGGGGGGGGCAGGGAGATGTGATCATCCAAGTTAGCATTTTCTCAGTCTATTGAGCAGGAGCCAGCGTTGCAGAACAGGAACACACTAATATGATAACGTCACACAGCACAGGCTTTCAATTCAACATTACTGGGGAGGTGTGGATCAGTGATGCCCACACATCTCTCTTTAACATCTCACTCGGGCTTCAGATCTCTTGTTCCTTCAGATCTCTGCACTAAAAAGAAAAAGCTTTTCCTAAACCAAATAGAAGATGTTAGCAGCTTTTCATCTGCACCATGGCTTCCTGTATGAGCTGGCGGTGCTTGGCTCTTTCAAGCACCTAACTGATGCACACTGGCAGACATGGGGTGTTCTGCATCAGGTTCCAGTGACAAAATGCAATTTGCTTCCTGCCCTGTAAGATATGCTAAATCTGTAACCTTGGGGTGTTGTATGGAACAACGCAATGCAACATCTCCAGTACAACTTTCCGTATTTTTCGCTCTATAAGACACACCAGACCACAAGACGCACCTAGTTTTTTGGAGAAGGAAAACAAGGAAAAAAATATTCTGAATCTCAGAAGCCAGAACAGCAAGAGGGATCGCTGCGCAGTGAAAGCAGCAATCCCTCTTGCTGTTCTGGCTTCTGGGATAGCTGTGCAGCTGCATTCGCTCCATAAGACGCACACACATTTCCCCTTACTTTTTAGGAGGGAAAAAGTGAGTCTTATAGAGCAAAAAATACGGTAGTTCAGGGGTTAGCAACCTTTTTCATCCGTGGGCCAATCCACCGTCCCTCAGGCCGGATTATTGGGGGGGGGGATGAACACATTCCTATGCCCCACAAATAACCCAGAGATGCATTTTAAATCAAAGGACACATTCTACTCATGTAAAAACATGCTGATTCCTGGGCTGTCTGTGGGCTGGATTGAGAAGGCGATTGGGCCGCATCCAGCCCATGGACATTAGGTTTCCTACCCCTGACTTAGCTGAAACTGTTACGTTTCACTTTCATGACCACCTCCCAACCACCCCCCACGTTTTTTTGTATCTGCTTTTCAGTGCTCCTTGAAATTTCATCAATTTTTCGAACAATTTCTCATGCATATTTCTTTATATTATCAAGTCTACAAGGCTGGCTTTTAGAACTCTGCAGCACTGTGAAAACCTTGAGTTAGTCCACCAACTAAGACATTCCCCCAAAATTGGGTTTAAATGACCTTCATCATTCCTTAATTTGCAATTCCATTTTTTCTGAGTCTCCCTGACCAAACTGAGCTTTGTCGGCATCTGTTGATACAGTCTTGGTTAGCAATGGATGAGTTTTCATTCCCCAAGACAACCTGAATTCTACCCCACCCCACTGAGTCATTACCTCATCCCCCTATCTACCCAGCCCTTTCCCCCTCCCTACTTACCCCTAATAACCCCCCATTTTTCCTACCCCAAGCAGCAGAAAGGTCTTCCATTTCCCCCTCTCCTCCTTTAGGAGCACCGCATAGAGATGCACCAAGCCAAAGAGCACATTGGAATTTAGTTTACAAGGACTATTGCATTATTTCCCAGAGGCTACTTTGCATTGCTAAGCAAAGGAACAAGAACAACAGATTGGGAAATGGAAGACCTCACTCAGTTTTCTACCATCAGTTCACGCCGACACATGGAATAAGTGGGGATTTGAGAGCAGGCTGGCTGACTGGATTTATTATCCAGCTTGGATTAAAATCTAAGCCGAAGGGGGGGGGGGAATGGGAACAGGGTCATTGGGTAATATGGATTTACGATAAACACATAACATGAAACATATTAACTGGTAATTAAAACACTAACCAAATACTGCTACTAAGGATTAAACAGCACACTGTCACACTGCAAAGCCTGGGTAAATAAAAAAATGTTTTTATTGATGTCTGAAAGCTAGCAGTGAGGGTGACAGGCCTGGCTGTTCTGTGGGGATCATTCTGAAGTTGGGCTTCACCATGGAGGTGGTCCCCCCATTTGTCCCCTCCCCCCAAATCCTGCTGTTGACTGCAAACAGAGCCTCACCTTCCCCCACCAATTTTATGCATCAAATTGGCTGGTTTCGGAGGAGGCACTCCAGCAGATATTTGGCTACCAAGCAGTTTAGGGCTTTCGGTAAACTACAGTTTCCCAAACTTAGGTCTCCATCTGTTTTTGGACTACAACTCCCACCACCCCTAGCTAGCTGGGAAGCTAGGACTACAATTCCCATCATCCCTAGCTTAGCATGCAGTAAACCATTAGTAACAACTTGGGACTGAGCTCAGAGCTTTGGGATCAGTGTTCCATGGAACAGTGGCGTAGCGTGGGGGGTGCAGGGGGGGCCGGCCGCACCGGGCGCAACATCTGGGGGTTAGGGTTAGGGGGCGCAAATCCACGGGTTAGGGGGTGCAAATTACTTGCCTTGCCCCGTGTGCTGACAACCCACGCTACGCCACTGCCATGGAATGAGGATTCCATCAGACTTCCACATTTAATAAACCGGCAGCTGCATTCTGCACCATTTCCACCGCAATTCACATGACTTGGGTTTGGGTGTCTTACAAAGAGTATAAAGGCTCTGCCTAACCTTAAACTCGTTCAAGTTGCTCATATAAGCTCAGGAACGATGGATCCATAGTGTTTCCAAGGCTCAGGCACTGTGGTCTAGCCCAGCGACTGCATGTTCCCTGGAGCCTTAAACCTTTGGGGCATTTGCACAGCTGTGTTAGCCAGAACTTGAATAAAAAGCAGAGACGTGCTATTATTTTGCTTGGCTGTTTTCCCCTCCACATTGTCTATACAAATTATAATACAAAAGTCACCTCCCACAAAAAATTCATCTGGGATAGTTTTCTTAAAAGTGTTGTGGCAGAATCCTGGCTGTGTCTTCAATTGGGTCTGATTGCAAAGTGTGGTAGCTCAGAGCTTCTGAAATCCCTTGCAATGGCCCCAGCTGAACTGAGTATTGTTTATTTATATCCCAGCTTTGCTCCAAGTTGCTCAGTGGGGCATGCATGGTTCTCTACTCCCCATTTTATCCTCACAGCTACCCTGTGAGGTACCGTATTTTTTGCTCTATAAGACACACTTTTTCCCTCCTGAAAAGTAAGGGGAAATGAGTGTGTGTCTTATGGAGCAAATGCAGGCTGCGCAGCTATCCCAGAAGCCAGAACAGCAAGAGGGATTGCTGCTTTCACTGCGCAGGGATCCCTCTTGCTGTTCTGGCTTCTGAGATTCAGAATATATTTTTTCTTGTTTTTCTCCTCCAAAAACTAGGTGCTTCTTGTGGTCTGGTGCGTCTTATAGAGCGAAAAATACGGTACGTTAGGCTGAGAGACCGTAACTGGCACAAGGTTACCCAGTGAGCAAGGATTCCAGTTTAAGTTCAGCTGCCATTCTAGATGGCAAATGCTGACAAGTGTCTCAGGAGTTGGCTGATTGGAAACAAATGGAAGAAGCAAATGAAATGAGTGCCTCGGGAAGGGTGGGTACCATTTTCTTTGTTGTACAGTGGTGCCCCGCAAGACGAATGCCTCGCAAGACGGAAAACCCGCTAGACGAAAGGGTTTTCCGTTTTGGAGGTGCTTCGCAGGACGAATTTCTCTATGGGCTTGCTTCGCAAGACGAAAATGTCTTGCGATTACTGGGGGGTTTTTCCGCTCCCCACCCCCTTTTTCTAAGGCACTAAGCTGCTAATAGCCTTTTAGCAGCTAATTCGCTAATCCCTTAAGCCTTTAATAGCCGCTAATAGCCGCTAAACCGCTAATAGCGCTAATCCGCTAATGGGCTTGCTTCGCAAGACGAAAAAACCGCAAGATGAAGAGACTCGCGGAACGGATTCTTTTCGTCTTGCGAGGCACCACTGTACCTCCCTTTTTGTCTTGTTTCAGAAGAGCGTTTCTTGCTTTACCCATCCACTGTACCCGCTAAAATGCAAGGGTGAGGGCAATTCACAGCACTGCCATTTTGTGAAGTTTCCTCTCCACTTTTGCAGTCTTTTGGGGTGCGCTTCTGCCCCAAACATTGAAATGTGCACCACCTGTTTGCTTGCTTCGCCTTTTGTTTTTAAAAGCTATGGGCCATAGGAGCCAATTGCTAGGGGCTGAGGTCCCTTGCCCCCCCCCCCCCATGAAATATCTGAAGGGGCTGCCCCCCCCCAAGTTGATGGGCATTGCCATTCAAATGGTGTGTGTGCACGGCATCATGTGATCGGTTATGCAGGGTAGGGCTTATCTACCCCACCCCACCCCCAATTTTATTCAAGTTGGCACCCATGGCCTATAGCAAGCATGCTTGGCCCGGACTGTCCCGAAACCCTGCAAGACAAGGGTCTGTCTTGCAGGAAAGGCGCTGTACAGCTGCAAAGCCCCGCGCTGCAACAAGGCAGGGCCGAAACTAGAATTTCTTTCCCACAGTTTGGCACCCTCCCCACATATTTGCATACACAGACAGAGCTTGGGAGCCTCCATGGCGCCCCTCTGAAGGCTGCACCTGGGGCAGAAAAACCTGGGTACCCCACCCCCACCCCCGCTAAGGCTTAGCAACAAGGTGGTCATTTGGGAAAGGGCCCCTTTTCTCCCCGCGGCGCACGCCTTTTCCCTCGGCTTTGCGCTCGCTTTTCCTCCATCTTCCAAGCGCGACTCTGGAGGTCGCACGTGTAGCAGCGCCGCCGCCGCCCTCCCCCTTTCCGATCGCAGTCCCCTCCCCTCCCTCCCTCTCTTCTCCCCCTCCCCTGCGTTCCGGCAGCCTCCTCGGCGCGCCGCTCGCCTGGCTGCGCAGCGCTCCCCGCCCGCCGTTGGCCGCTGCGGAGAGGGCGAGACAGGAGCCGGGAGACGCTCGCCAGCCCTTGCGCGGAGCCGGGCCCCGATTCCCTGCGCTAGGGCGGAGGCTCCGCCGCCTTCAAGCTCGCGGAGCCCCGTTCCCGGGAGGCGAGGTTCTCGGCCAGGCAGCCGGCCTGCCGGAGCCGCGCACCGGCCGCGATGATCGGCGTGAACAGCATCAACAGCAGCGGCAGCGCCGGGCGCCTCCGCTCGCGCTCCATGTGCTCGGTGCGCTACGGGCGCAACTGCCGCGGCATGGAGACCTTCTGCTACGGCTGGCCGCAGCGCTCGCGCACCCTCAAGCCCGTGCTCTATACCGACCTGGTGGTCAGCCGCCTGCAGAGTCGCAGGAAGAAGAAGCAGCCGGTAAGGGATCGAGCGGCGCCGGGTGGGGTGGGCAACGGGGAAAAGGAGGCGGCCGGCCGCCGGAGGGAGCCTCGCCCCGGGTACTGCCGTCGGAAAAAGCCGGAGCGTGGCGCGCGTCTGCGCCACCGCCGGCCTCGCTTCTCCGCTCCACGCGCTCCCGCCCAGCCCCAGGAGCCAACTCCTAGGGACTAAGGTCCCTTTCCCCACCCCTTCCAGTGAAATATTCTTGGAGCCAATTCCTAGGGGCACAGGTCTCTTCGGGGGCCCCCAATAAAATAGTTGAGGGGGCCGACCCCCCCAAAATTGATTGGGATTGCCATTCAGATGTTGTGCGCGCACGGCATCTTGTGATTGATTATGCAGGGCGGGGCTTACTCTCCCCCCCCCCAATATTTTATTCAAGTTGGCATCCCTGCACACCCAGCAACGCCCAGGCGGAGGGGGCTTGGCTGCCCCTGCTCTCTCTCTCTCTTGCGCACACGATTGGGGCCGCGTGGCACCTGAGGCTTCCTCCCCACAGGTGTAAACGGGCATGAGTTGAAAGCAGAGCACGGATGACGCCTCTCCCTCTCTCCCCCACCCTGCTTTTCCTCCTCGTCTCGTGGCCAATTGCAGACTCGCGGCTGCACCTTACGCACGTATAGTTAGAAATGCAGCGGGCAGGTGCGCAGAGGATGGCAGCTCCTGTCGCCCATACCGCCCCCGTCGCCCATACAGTCTCGCATCCTGCGAGTCAGAGTAGGCATGTCATGTGGCAAACCCACGCACAGCCCTGGGTAGCTCCCGTCGACACCCACACCTCTGGGTGCACGCCTTCGGGTACATTTGTTTCGCGCAGGGGCGATGGGCAGGGCGGCTTGGTACGAATCGTGCTGACGTAAATAGTCCTTTTCAATCAGCGGTGTGTTGTTGTTTTTTTAAAAAAAGTTTCTCGTTTCGCAGCTCCTACGTTTTCTGAACGAGAAATTCCCGCACACTGCTAACTGGTTGCTGTATGGTATAGAAAAATTAGTTTGCAGCTAATTAAGATATTGGTTCTACCTGGAAGCATCGTGCAAAACCTCTGCAGTCTTTTTGTACATTTTGTCCTTTGGCAAATGGGGCTGGGGAAAGGGAGATTCGGAAATGAAGGAGTTTCTATTTTGTTCTCTGGGCTAAGGGTCGTAATTCATTGTAGTCTGGAGTGGGTAGCAGCACTGGCGGAGAAACGGGGTCCATGGCAGTGGCGTAGCGTGGGTTGTCAGCACCCGGGGCAAGGCAAGTAATTTGCGCCCCCTACCCCATGGATTTGCGCCCCCTAACCCTAATCCCCAGATGTTGCGCCCGGTGCGGCCGCCCCCCCCCTGCACCCCCCACGCTACGCCACTGGTCCATGGGGCTGCCTAGGAACTTGAAATTTGTGTGCGGAGTCTGCCTGTGGGTGGTGCATCATTGGGGATTGTGCTGGACTTGGGAAGCCCTCCTTGCTGCCCTGCCAAGAGGGAGAGAAAGAGAGGGCAGAGGAATGGGGTGGAGAACTGGCAGCAGCAACCCCCCCTTGTCATGTCCTTGCTGCCTAGAGAAAACTAAGCTGAGCAATTGTACGGAGTTAGCAGCTGCCTTCCTCTGGCTCCGTCTCCCTCTGGGTGGCCCAGCGAGAGGGATTGGGCTGGCTGGGCTGAATCCCCACTGCTGCAGCATCCAGAAAGAGAACCTGGACCAGCAAAGATGAGGTGTCTTCCCTTTGCATGCTCAGCCCTCTGAGCTGCACACAGAGAGAGAGAGAGTGCGCAGATAGCAGTGGCAACTTGAACATTCTTTCCAGCCTAGGTACTCCATATTGCGTTGCTTAAAAGAGGAGAAGGCAGGAGCTGCTGCTGCTGCCCCTTCTTTTTGCTTCCCACCACAGTTCAGCTCAGAGGGAGAGAGCTGCAAGACAGCCAGAGTGGTGGTGTGGTTTGAGTGTCGCACTCAGACCTGGGAGATCAGGGTTCAAATCCCCACTTGGGCCAGTCACTGCCTTCGCTCTCAGCCTAACCTACCTTACAGGGTTGTTTGCGGGATTAAATGAGGAACGGGTGAACGACATGCTGGACCTTGAGCTCCTTGGAGGAAAAAGTGACTTATAGGGCACAAAACAAACATGAAGGGGAGTTTATGGGAGGTTCCTGACTTTGTTGGGGGGTGCCCTTTTCTCCCTCCTGCTTTTTCTAAACTCTGCTGGGAGGTTTGGATGTGCTGTTTGGTCAGCTCTCTAACTCAACAGCTGAGCGCAGAGCTGCCTGTCTTCAAAATAAAAGTGGCCATGTCAAGTTTTCTTTCTTTCCTGCTTCAGAGCTGCTTCGGGCCACAATATTTTTATGAAGAGATGCAGCACTATTTGATTAGTTTTCCACTCATCTTTATGGTCCAGTTATGGGACGCGGGTGGCGCTGTGGGTTAAACCACAGAGCCTAGGACTTGCCAATCAGAAGGTCGGCGGTTCAAATCCCCGCGACGGGGTGAGCTCCCGTTGCTCGGTCCCAGCTCCTGCCAACTTAGCCATTCGAAAGCACGTCAGAGTGCAAGTAGATAAATAGGGACCGCTCTGGCAGGAAGGTAAACGGCGTTTCCGTGCGCTGCTCTGGTTCGCCAGAAGCGGCTTAGTCATGCTGGCCACATGACCTGGAAGCTGTCTGCAGACAAACACCGGCTCCCTCGGCCAATAAAGCGAGATCAGCTCTGCAACCCCAGAGTCAGCCATGACTGGACCTAATGGTCAGGGGTCCCTTTACCCTTTACCTTTATGGTCCAGTTAGTTATGGATATGGACTTCTTCTAATTTTTATTTTATCTTTGTGTGTGTGTGAGCATTCAGTTCTGTTCATACAAGGGAGTAGGGGGTGTTTTTTGAGGGGGTGGGGTAGGGAAGGATACCAAGCCTAATGGTGCACTCCATATGAAAGTGTGGAGCAGTTGGAGGCTCGGTGCTTTCCGTCACTCAGCTGACGCGCATAGAGATTTTTGGCATGTTTTTGCTTCCAGGCAGAAGCTGCAGCCGCCCCCTCCCAGCATGTTTGCCAGCATGCAGCAGCTCTTGGCACCCAACACTCAGCGGCAGCTATTGAGGATTCGCGTGGAACGACGGCTAGCGTGTTCACTTCTCAGCAATATATATATATAAACAGGCTTGGGGAGAACCTTTTTCAGGCAGAGGACCCATGTTGATTTTGGGCAATCTTTGAGGGAGAAGGGACCATGTCAGTGGTGGGCAGGACCAAAGCCAGAAGTGGGCGGAGCAGGAAAAATGCCCCTCAGTTGTGTAGGCTAGTTTCTACACAAGCCCCTTCTCCAACTTCCACCCAGGCAAGAGACACCATCAGAGTTTGAGGACACATTTCAGCCTGGAAGAAGCCCTCAAGGGTGGCATCATACAGGGCTTGTGAAGGGCGTGGCCTGGGGATGGGTGTGGCCAAGGAGCACCCGAGGACCAGGTAGGGTGCGGTATTTTTTGCTCTATAAGACTCACTTTTCCCCCTTCCTAAAAAATAAGGGGAATTGTGTGTGCGTCTTATGGAGTGAATGCAGGCTGCACAGCTATCACAAAAGCCAGAACAGCAAGAGGGGTTGCTGTTTTCATTGCGCAGCGATCCCTCTTGCTGTTCTGGCTTCTGAGATTCAGAATTTTTTTTCCTTGTTTTCCTCCTCCAAAAACTAGGTGCGTCTTGTGGTCTGGTGCGTCTTATAGAGCGAAAGATACAGTGGTTAAGCTGCTAATTCACCCGAAGGCATGGCCATTTGGAGAGCCTTCTAACTTACAATTACAGTCGTACCTTGGTTGTTGGAACGGAATCCGTTCTGGAAGTCCATTCGACTTCCGAAAACATTCGACAACCGAGGTGGAGCTTCCTGCACATAGTCGGAAACCGCAGAAGCTGCTTCGAACGTTCAGCTTCCAAAGAACGTTTGCAAACCAGAACACTCACTTCCGGGTTCGGGAGCCGAAACATTCAACTCCCACGGCATTCGGTTTCCGAGGTACAACTGTATGTGATTCAATGAAATGTGTCCCCCAGCCATCCCTTGGAGGTGCAAGGGACTTCCTGGAGGAAAAGCAGGAGCGGCTAATTAGTTCCCTTGAGTTCTCCTCCTCCCTGTCTCCCCTGGTCATTCCCCCCAGCCATAGCTCAGTAAGTGGAAGTATATAGGACAATGCGGGTTCTGGGACAAACAGGGAGGAAAGCGTAAGGAAAAGAACCACAGCTGCTGATGTGGGCCTGATTCAGAGAGCACCAGCTCTTTGCTAACACGTCCACAACGTTAGAGTTATCTTTCCCCTTTGCAGGCAGAGCTCAGCCCCCCCCCCCCCATCATCACACAGAGGCCATTACTTGAGAGGTGAGGAATGCAATTACCCCAAACTTGGTGGATTGATTGAGATGTTCAGCTTCCCTTTCCTTCTGCAAATCATTCTCCCCAGGGTGAGGGAGACGGGTGAATTATCTGGTGAGAAAGGCTACCTCTGTGATTTTGCTTTACTCACTGTTCAGCCAAATATTTGCCTTGCCTTGCTTTTGAAAGCTGCTCGCATCCTGTCTGCACGGCCTGCCGCTGGGTCGCAGGTGTTTCCTCTACGCCAGGAGTGGCTAACCTCAGGGCTTCCAGATATTGTGGAACTCCTGCTTCCAGTATGGCCACTGGTCAGGGTGAAAGGAGTTAGATTTCATAGAATCACAATGCAGGAACCTGTCCACAGCCATCGCTGGGTGGGCTCGAACCACCAACCTTCTGGTTAGCAGCCAGGTGCATTAACCCACTGCACCATGAGGTTTCTGGAAGGCAACAGGTTTCCCATCCCTGTTCTAGAGCAAGACCTTCAGAGCAGTTTATCTCTTTCCCTGAGGTTTTGGAAATTGCCTGCCCCAGGCTGAGGGAAGAACATTTTTGGTGAGGCCAGCAAGTTCTGTGCTCTTCCAGAGAAGGCTGTGACCTTCCTAAAAAGTCTCTCCCATCAATATAGCTGTGGCTGCTTTAGTTTTTGACGTCTGCCTGCCCAGAGTTAATGAAGAGCTTTTAACTAACTCAGGTGAGAAGAAAAATGAAGCTGTTTTTCTTACGGTTCATAAAGCCTCATCCTGGGCAGCTATATAATTGCTTCTATTTTTGACGGCACATTTCATCTCCCGGGGGGCAGAATGGTGCATTGGTTGAAATTCTTCAAGGTTTCAAATATGAGGAGGAAAGGATCCGTGAATTTAACGATGGTAGCTGGTTTTGTGAGTGATTTCAGCTCAAAGTGCAAGAGGTTCACAGAACATTAACAGCAGTGTTTGAAATTAGCCAGGCGCATTTTGCACCTCGCTAACGACCACCTGGTGGCGCTGTGGGTTAAACCACAGAGCCTAGGACTTGCCGATCAGAAGGTCGGCGGTTCGAATCCCCGTGACGGGGTGAGCTCCCGTTGCTTGATCCCTGCTCCTGCCAACCTAGCAGTTCGAAAGCATGTCAGAGTGCAAGTAGATAAATAGGTACCGCTCCGGCAGGAAGGAAAACAGCGTTTTCGTGCGCTACTCTGGTTCGCCAGAAGCGGCTTAGTTATGCTGGCCACATGATCTGGAAGCTGTACGCCGGCTCCCTCGGCCAATAAAGCGAGATGAGCACTGCAACTCCAGAGTCGGTCATGACTGGACCTAATGGTCAGGGATCCCCTAACGACCAGCTGAGACCAAGTGAAGATGTCTGGGTGCCAGGATGGTGCCTGACATTTCCACCAAATGGAGGTGCATGCCTGGGGATCATTGGATCGGGGCAGTTTTCACACACTAATACCCCACCCTGTAGAGTTCTATCAGTTATATTTCATCTGCGCAATCAGAATGAATTTCAGGAACCTAAATGCTGTTAGCCTGAGCAGGAGCAACGAACAGTTAACTGTTGTTGCTTGTCTTCACTTAACCACCCATCTGCCCTGCTCACAGTTCTTATTTTATGAATGGTTCATGTCACCATTAAGAAAAAGAGCTCAGAATAGGTCAATAGATATGTGGACTGGCCCTGGATCAAGTGACTTTTCTTCCTTAAGTTCTTAGAGTTCTTAACCTAGCTCAAGGTTGTCATCTGAACTAGACAGCTGTTTACCTGAGAATAATAATAATAATAATAATAATAATAATAATAATAATAATAATTAATAATAATAATAATTAATAATAATTTATTATTTATAGCCCACACATCAGGTTTCCCCAGCCACTCTGGGCGGCTACCAGCAGAATAGTAAAATACAATAGTGTATATTAAAATACAATAGTCTATCAATCACAGTCGCTCCCATCATTTGAAAAAGAAGAGCCGTTTTGCCCAGAAATGGCAGCTAGACTTTCAATTTCAGCAATTGTAACCTTGGTTTAAGCAGCCATTTGGCACCCAGCTTATATATCTGAGGTTCTAACACTGCATAGTAGATGTAACCCATGGTTGAGCATTCCAGCTCTGATTTAGTTTCCCCCTTGACAGTGGCGTAGTGTGGGGGGTGCAGGAGAGGCCCGGCCGCACCGGGAGCAACATCTGGGGGGGGGCGCTCGCACTCGCAGCTCTCTGCCCCTACCTGGCTCACTCGCTCTCTCTCACTGCAGTGCTGGCTGTGCAAATCCGATCCGAGCCGCCAGGTCGCCGCCCACTGTGGAGGGGAGGGTGCGAGGCGTGCGGTGCGGAGACAGAGCGAGGGACTATCTGGGGGAGGGACAGTGCAGCGGGGGGGACGCAAGTTACTTGCCTTGCCCCGGGTTCTGACAACCCACGCTACGCCACTGCCCCTTGAAAATGGAGTTGTAGCCCAGGGAAGGCCCTAGCCTAGTTGTAGAATTTCGCTGTAAAAATTTAGTCCCCAGCATCTCTTTCAGGTTTGAAAAGACCCCTGCCTGAAACCATAGGAAGTTGCTGTTTAGTGTCAATGATACCAGGCTAGACAAACCAGTGGTCTAACTCTTGTATAAAGCAGTTTCCTAGGGTCCTTTCTACCTGGCAAATCCCTTAAATGTGTCTTGGTGAAAACCGAAGACTTAAAAAGAAGCCACATGCCCGCCACACTTAAGAAAGGATCATACAGTGAATAGATTTGGTTCCTTTTGACCCTACAGCAGGCATGGCGAAACTTGGCCCTCCAGCTATTTATATATATATATATAATTTTTATTGGTTTTGCACACGTTTTCCAAACATAACATCCCATCTTATACAATATAACAAACCTTTGGCTATCACAGCCTAGGACTTCCGTCAACCTCAATTAATGGTTTTCTATCTTTCTGATTTTGCATTTTATTTTTATAAGTTATTGCTATAAAATCCAAATCTTAAATAAACTCCTTCTTAGTCCTTTTTCGCAAGAATTCATATAATTCAAAACTTCTTGCAACCCTACAAGCGATGTCAATTGATTACAATTGCCTTTCAAATATATCATTCTTCCAATCTTTCAGGAAAGTCTGGTTTTGCTGGTTCCAAATTTTTCCAGTTAATTTCGCCAACTCGGCATAGTCCATCAGTTTCATTTGCCATTCTTCTTTTGTTGGTAGTTCTTCTTGCTTCCATCGCAGGGCTAATAGTTTTTTTGCTGCTGTTGTCACATATAAAAACAATTTTTTTATCATGCTTATAAATCTCTCTATCGACCATACGGCCCTCCAGCTATTTTTGGGACTACAATTCCCATCATCCCTGACCACTGGTCCTGTTAGCTAGGGATGATGGGAGTTGTAGTCCCAAAACAGCTGGAGGGCCGAATTTGGCCGTGCCTGCCCTACAGTGTTTCCTATACTTGGGTCTCCAGCTGTTTTTGGACTACAACTCCCATCATCCCTAGCTAGCAAGAGTCAGGCTTGATGGGAATTGTAGGAAGGGTCAGGTGTCTATTCTCAGATCTTCTGCTCTTGTTTTCCTTGGAGATATAAAAGCAGGCTTTTATTCAGAGTGTGTGGATAGAAAGTATTGGGTGACTTGTAAGAGGTGTGTGGTATTTTGACTGTTAAAAGGCTAGCCTTGCCTTAAACCAGTTTTAAAAGACTCAATATAACTGAAACTCCTAAAGCATATCTTTTTTAAAGTCTGGTTTTTTTATATACGTTGGGGAGTAACCCCACCTCCTTAAAAAAAAACAACCTACCATATTTGAGGGCAAGGCCTGTAGGTGTCTGCATTTTACTTATCAGCAACCTTACACAAGCTGCTCCATGGTTTTTGCTCTTTCAGACTTCTGTTTAGAATAAACAAACAGGCTACTTAATATTATTATTATTATTTATTATTATTATTATTATTATTATTATTCATCACTTTTCTCCCCCCAAAAAGTGAAGCTCAAAGCAGCTTACCAAAATGAACATTGGAAACAAATATAATAATTCACAAAGATGGGGAAATGCAGCCTTACCCACTATAGAAGACTGACTGATAAAACTCTTGGACTTGGCTGAGATGGCAAAGTTAACATGCTTAATTAAAGAAAATTAGAGAAAACACCATTACTGGCATTTGTTAAGGATTAGAAATTTCTTACGGACCTTTTGAGTGAAAGACAAAATGAACTTGTAGCAGCTGGAGTTGAAGATGGGGGGAAATACTGGTTTATAGGAAGAATGGTTGGATCTTACAGACTGAATACTGTATCTTTATTCTTTATTCTTAATTCTCTCTTTCTTTCTTTAGTTTTTTTTCCCCTCGTCTTTTCTCCTTTCTCCTTTTCTCCCTTTTATTTTTGAGACTAAGTAGCTATTTTACATCAGCCTATTATAAAAAAGATACTTTGTAATGGGCGTGTATTTTTTGTATATCTCTGAGTAAGTACAGTGGTGCCTCGCAAGACGAAAAGAATCCGTTCCGCGAGTCTTTTCGTCTTGCAGTTTTTTCGTCTTGCGAAGCAAGCCCATTAGCGGAGTAGCGCTATTAGCGCTATTGGCAGTTTAAGGGCTAAAAACGGCTTTTTAAGGCTTAAGGGATTAGCGGTTTTGCTGCTAAAATGCTTTTAGCAGCTTAGCGCTTCAGAAAAAAGCGTTTTGGAGCGGAAAAAATTTTTCGTCAATTTTCGTCTTGTGAAGCAAGCCCATAGGGAAATTCGTCTTGCGAAGCGCCTCTGCAAACGGAAAACCCTTTCATCTTGCGGGTTTTCCGTCTTGCGAGGCATTCGTCTTGCGGGGCACCACTGTATGGGTATCTTAAAACACGCAAGTACTATCCGGATTAAACAGATCCGGCTCCACCCCACTGAAAGATAGGTAGAAAATTAAGGTCCAAAGCCGTGGGTGAATAACAATATTTTTGCCTGGCACCTGAAAAAAAGGCAGTGATGGTGCCAGGTGTGCTGCCCTGGGGAGAGCATTCCGTAAATGAGGAGCCACCACAGAGAAGGGCTGTTCTTGAGTTGCCACCCTCTGGACCAGGGGTCAGCAAACTTTTTTTTAGCAGCGGCCCGGTCCACTGTCCCTCAGACCATATGGTGGGCTGGACTATATTGGGGGGGGGGAATAAATGAACGAATTCCTATGCCCCACAAGTAACCCAGAGATGCATTTTAAATAAAAGGGCACATTCTACTCATGTAAAAACATGCTGATTCCCAGACCGTCTGCAGGCTGGATTTAGAAGGCGATTGGGCAGGATCCGGCCCCCGGGCCTTAGTTTGCCTACCCATGCCCTGGACCTCTCTCAGATGGGGCACAGCCACAGTTTCTGAACTGTCTTCAAAGGCAGCCCCACCTATAATGCATTTCCGTAGACAAGAAAAGTAAGGATATCCCTGTCCAGATAGGGACATAGCTTGGCCACCAGCCCAAGCTGATGGAAGGCCCTTCATGCTACCACATAAGCCTCAAGCGACAGTAATGGCTCCAGACGTGCCCCCAAGCTATGTACCTGCACCTTCAGAGGGGATGCAATCCAAGGAGAACAGGCCGTGCCTAAAAAAGCCAATGCAATTCTGGGCTGCATCAATAGGAGTATAGCATCTAGATCAAGGGAAGTAATAGTGCCACTGTATTCTGCTCTGGTCAGACCTCACCTGGAGTACTGTGTCCAGTTCTGGGCAGCACAGTTCAAGAAGGACACTGACAAACTGGAACGTGTCCAGAGGAGGGCAACCAAAATGGTCAAAGGCCTGGAAACGATGCCTTATGAGGAACGGCTAAGGGAGCTGGGCATGTTTAGCCTGGAGAAGAGGAGGTTAAGGGGTGATATGATAGCCATGTTCAAATATATAAAAGGATGTCACATAGAGGAGGGAGAAAGGTTGTTTTCTGCGGCTCCAGAGAAGCGGACGCGGAGCAATGGATCCAAACTACAAGAAAGAAGATTCCACCTAAACATTAGGAAGAACTTCCTGACAGTAAGAGCTGTTTGACAGTGGAATTTGCTGCCAAGGAGTGTGGTGGAGTCTCCTTCTTTGGAGGTCTTTAAGCAGAGGCTTGACAACCATATGTCAGGAGTGCTCTGATGGTGTTCCTGCTTGGCAGGGGGTTCGACTCGATGGCCCTTGTGGTCTCTTCCAACTCTATGATTCCATGATCTGTCCAGCTTAGGACCCCACACACTGACAGAACTCCAGCCTTACCTGAATTGAGCTTCAGATATCAGTCTAATACAGGCATCCCCAACCTTCGGCCCTCGAGATGTTTTGGACTACAGTTCCCATCATCCCTGACCACTGGTCCTGTTAGCTAGGGATCATGGGAGTTGTAGGCCAAAACATCTGGAAGGCGGCAGGCTGAGGATGCCTGGTCTAATACATCCACTGCCCTGGATATTAATAATGAAAAAATGTGGGCTGTCTTTTGTAACCTTTGGAAACATTTTTGTTCCCCTTTAAATGAAGCGGAGGAAAGCTTTTCATCACTTGTAGCATTTGGCAGGGTCGTTGGGGTTTCGAAACAGTTGCATTTGGAGAATCAATCCAGTCCGCAGACCCGCCAGCTGACCAGAGGGCTAGATCCAGCCCCCTAAATGGCGCTGAGGACCATCACTTCCAGTCCTATAATTATTCCCTCCAGTGCTTTTGGTGAGCCCACATAGAACAGATCTACCGTTTTTCCTGTATCTGGTAAAGTAGGTTTCTGGGGTGCATTGTTAGCAATATGCTGATGATAATACAGATTTTTTTTAATTAAATTTGTGACTTCTATAATCGGAGTAAACCTTCTTGAGATCTCTCTGTAAGCCTGCAATCTCCCAGTGTGGTATTGTGGTTAAGAGCGGTAGACTCGTAATCTGGTGAACCAGGTTCGCTTCCCCACTCCTCTACATGCAGCTGCTGGGTGACCTTGGGCTAGTCACACTTCTCTGAAGTCTCTCAGCCCCACTCACCTCATAGAGTGTTTGTTGTGGGGAGGAAGGGAAAGGAGAATGTTAGCCGCTTTGAGACTCCTTTGGGTAGTGATAAAGCAGGATATCAAATCCAAACTCCTCCTCCTCTTCTTCTTCCCTGTTAATGAGGGTAAACACTATAATTAGCAGCACAATTGTATGTACAAGGACCCTGGAGCAGGGCTGTCTTAAGCATATGCAGCGCTGGGGTGCAAAGATCTGCCTGGCACCCCCCCCCCCCAGGTTGCCCAGTCCCAGGCGCACAGGAGGGCCGAGCTGGCCAGCCGCCTAAGCGTCTCGCTGGTTCGGTCAGTGGCGTAGCATGGGCGGTGCAGGGGGGGCCGGCCGCACCGGGCGCAACATTGGGGGGGCGCGCTCGCACTCGCAGCTCTCTGCCCCTACCTGGCTCACTCTCTCTCACTGCAGTGCTGGCTGTGCAAATCCGATCCGAGCCGCCAGGTCGCCGCCCACTGTGGAGGGGAGGGTGCCAGGCGTGCGGTGCGGTGCGGAGAGAGAGCGAGGGACTATCTGGGGGAGGGACAGTGCAGCGGGGGGGGCACAAATTACTTGCCTTGCCCCGGGTTAGGGGGCGCAAATTACTTGCCTTGCCCCGGGTGCTGACAACCCACGCTACGCCACTGGGTTCGGTCACCCCCAAACTCACGGCACAGAGCCGCCCACAGCAGAAGAGCCTGTCGCAGTGCTCCGACCGATGGAGATTGAGACCCCAGACTCAACTCTCGGTCCCTGGACTCTCAGCCTGGCGCCCCTGGGAGCCCGGCGCCTGGGTGCCCCGCACCCCTAGCGCCTATGGGTAAGACAGCCCTGCCCTGGAGGAAAGTCTCTGTTTTCAGCGAAGCTTACTTTCACATAAGCACGTGCAAGATTGTGACACCACAGCTACGAATTCAATTCCCACTGATTGTGGAGGAGAAATTTTCAGTGCTGCTAACCCCTGGAAACTGCCTTTCTGGCTCCCGTAGCTTGTTTGCATCTGCTACTCATCTGTAGCATCATTTTGGATTGCGTATCTTTTATCTGAGCTTCTGTGATTAGTTTTTTTTTTTAAAAAATAACCTCTGGTCTTCCTGGAGGCAGTTGACCTTCCTGATTCCCCCCCTCCCCCACTTCAGCTCCCTTTTATCTAATCCCTTATTATCACCGTGTTGCACATTCTGAACAATTTTCACTCCCATGCATACGAACTGGGCTAGCGTTGGTTCTCGTTTCCAAGCACTTGACATCTCAAACTGGGCTGCATCCACTGCTTAGGATTAAATGCTGAGTTGCCTCTTACCGTTACTCTAAACATGAATGATATATGCATCTTAAGAACATTGGGCTGAGTTGTTGCACTAGTGGAAGCAAGCCCAAAAAGCCCTGCTAGTGAAGCGGGGACCTCCCCAAATCCCCTTGGAAGGGTCCGAGGACCCCCAGAACAGTGCACGGGGGGGGGGAGGAATTTGCTCTGTCTGGATTGGAAGCAGAAATGTTGGTGTTAAGTTGTGGGTGAACATATCAGACGACACAGCAATTCTTCAAACAGCTCTTGTTTATTCACAGGCCAGAACAGAACTGAACTGAAGGGTTCAGCCAGCCTGCTTTTATAGAGCTCCACTAGAATGCAACAGTAACCATTTTCTGTAACTATCCAATCACTGAACGTCACTTTCAATCCCTTATTTGCATATGTGGACCTGAGTGAAAACTATCTACAGTATCCCCCTGCTGGCCCAGGGTGAGAATTTCAGTACATAACAGTTGGTTCTGAGGGAGCACTGTCCCTGGCGCCTGGTTGAACTCCACTCATTTTTCTCTTTGTAATGACTCAGTTAAAATTCTGACGACACTTATACTTCTTTTTCTCTCCGCAGGCTTTGTATAGCTCCATCAAGAACGAAAAGCTACAGTGGGCTATGTGAGTACCTCTGCTTCTTTTTCCCTTTCTCTGAACAGCCTCTTGTTTTCTCCTCTTCCTTGATCTCTTGCTGTCATCATTATTTGTTCAGTTTTGATTGTATTTTTAATGTTTGTTGGAAGCCGCCCAGAGTGGCTGGGGAAACCCAGCCAGATGGGCGGGGTACAAATTATTATTATTATTATTATTATTATTATTATTATTATTATTATTTATTTGTATCCCACTCTTCATTCGTAGATCTCAGGGCGGTTCACAGCATAATATAAAGAACACAGAATGCATAATAAAAATAAGAATGAAAACAAGCCAATAATCTCCCCTCCCACAACAACATCTAAAAGGGCATCGGGTGTCAATCAGCAAAGGTCTGGCTGAAGAGGAACATTTTATATATATATATATAATAATATTTATTGCTTTTTGAACAATTTAAACACTACAAAACAAAACAAAAACAAAAAAGAACAATACAATACAACACAAAAACACTACACAACACTAACACATTAAACTAACAAAACCAAACAAAAACAATTTAAAACACTCAAACAATTTCAATATCTTATCTTTCATTCACTTATTTCACCGACCTCCTCCCACCTCCCTTTTTGTATTCCACTTCTGTCAATTGTTTCAGCAATTTCTTTTCCATCTTCCTCTATTTTCTGTCCTATAATTATCTTAACACATTCTAACCTTATTTTACCTTTAAAAATTCTATTGATCTATTTATACATAAATCCTTATAACATTTCTACTAAAGCCATATAACTTCATTCCAACAATCTTTTAACATTCATTGAAGAGGAACATTTTTGCCTGGCGCCTAAAGGTGTATAATGAAGGCCCATTCTCATGTTGCCACCCTCCAGACCTTTTGTGAAGGAGGCACCCGAAGGTGGGCCACAGATGATGATCGCTGGGTCTGGGAGGCGGTCCTTGAGGTATTGCAGTCCTGAGCCATTTACCTTCAGCATTTATAGCAGGAAAAAGGCGAGCTTGTCCTTAGAACGAAGCACGTGCAAGAAGTATGCTGCAGGCGCGTAACGTCCTGCCGGTATTAATTACAGAAATTGGTATTTGTCTTTCGGAGTTCTTGCATATCCACATCGCTCTCCTGCAAAAGACTGGGGGACGAGGAAGGGAAATGGTTTGTTGTAGACAGAAGGCTCACTGCAGTCCCATCACTTTCTTTCCATTGTCTGCAATGTTGCTGCATTCAGATGACACTCAATTCTGTCAATTACTTTTTTTTGCTTTTTGTGTGATCTTTTACACACTATGGAAGGCCACTTCCAGAGCCAGTGTGGTGTAGTGGTTAAGAGCGGTGGACTCGTAATCTGGTGAACCGGGTTCGCTTCCCTGCTCCTCCACATGCAGCTGCTGGCTGACCTTGGGCTAGTCACACTTCTCTGAAGTCTCTCAGCCCCACTCACCTCACAGAGGTGGGGGAGGAAGGGAAAGCAGAATGTTAGCTGCTTTGAGACTCCTTCAGGTAGTGATAAAGCAGGATATCAAATCCAAACTCCTCCTCGTCGTCGTCCTCTTCTTCTTCTTCTTCTTCTTCTTCTTCTTCTTCTTCTTCTTCTAAATTTACGGCTCACTTCTGTGTTAACTGCTTCCAGAAAGTGATGGGGAAACATCTACAACCCTGTTACCTTGGAAGATCACAGGAGCTTTCAGTTGTAACTTCCCTGTGGTTTAAACGATGATGCCACCCGCTACTCGCGTGACAAAATTTGGGGTGGTATTCCGGCAAATGGTTATTTCCTGCTGTCCAAAATTTCACATGCCCTGGTGGAAGCCACAGTTCCATAAAGCAAACAGGTACCTCAGTATAAAAGGAAAGTTAGAAATTGGGGTAGAGGTGCTAGCATTATAGCTAGTAAAACTAAATGCAATAAACGTCCCATCTGAATGCAGCCTGTGCCTTGATGGAAAACATTGATCTGTGTTAGACCAGCATAAAGGAGTCAAATTTTTATCTCGAGGACTATTCCTGCAACTCTAAACCACCTAGGCGGGTGCCTAGGGTTTCCTATTACTCGTTTTGGACCAAACTGAGGTGTCAGGCTGCTGTTTTTGTTGTTTTTAAATGAAAAGTAGCCATAGGAGGCTGCAGTCTTAAGCAGGCAATGAGTGAATGGGGAAGAGTTACTCAGTTCTTTTTTTCTGCTCAACATCCCTTCCCCACCCAATAATGTTTATTAAGTTTCTTACACATTTAACACATACTGTATATCGAATGAATCAAAAACAAAAATAAAAAACAGGAAAGAAATAGAACAAATAACAACAAAGAAATATAAAGAATACAGATTGATTAGTTAGTTTAACTTCCAACCTCATAAACATATTGCTTGACTTCCTCAAATCCTTCCCATCTGAATTTCCTAGTAACTGAATGTAGCAGATTTCCAATATCATTATTCAAAAACAATATTCTAATTATAATCAAATTTATTAACTTAGCATTCTTGATCTTATTCATTTACTTAAATCCTAATTTAATCCTAGGCCTAATCCCACCCAGCTTCTATTCTTCCCAAAGAGGGAAGAACTTTTCCTCTTCTGGGAGAGAAATAGCTGGAAAATTACCCCACCCACCAGTTCTCTCTTTAAGATTCCAGCCTTCTGCAGTTGCTTTTTGAGTGTTAAAAAAAATCAAACCGCACACCACAGTCCTTTTGTGGAAATTTAAATCTTGCATATAGGTTTGGTTGGCAATTAGTTAAGTCTTCGGAGCGCAAGTGTCTAATTTGTGGTGAATGTTTTGAGAAAGAAGTTTTGCCATTTACAAGAACTTAAGTCAGTTTCCATCGGGCATCGTTTAAAAGTGTGAAGCTGCCACATTGCGTTCTTCTTGGTCACTGTCTTCGGGAGTAAGTCCTTTGTTTTTGGTGGGAATCTCCAACTGTTCCAATGTAGTTAACTCAGTTTTGTAGGTCTGTGGCTTCAAAATATTGCCCAGATTAAACCAGAATAAAAGGTTAGTTAGGCTGACTATATTTTCTGCTGCTCAGTTCTGTGTTTGTGTTTTCTTCTTAAAATGGACATTTATTTAATTATTTTGGAAGCACCTGGAAGGGCACCAGTTTGGGAAAAGCTGTTCCACAGGATTTACGAGTACTTTAAAGAGTTGGGTAGACTCATGACTTACACCACGATCATCATTATTATTATTAAAGCTGTTTTTCTAGAAAAAGAGGTGCCGGAACTTACTATCAACACCTCCCTCGTTCTCTTAGAATGCCAATGGCGCCCACCTGAGAGGTGCCGCAATTGAGTTCTGGCAAGTTTCAGCTGAAAAAAACCCTAATGATGATTATTAAAAATAAAGATATAATTGACTTATTAATCACATTCTAAACAAACATCTCAAGGCGATGTACACTAAAGATAATGGAAGAGAGTTTAAAACTCATAAACAGCAAATATTTTTAAGATGAAGCTAAAACCATACAAAGTAGCCTTATCAAGATAAAGACCCATTTCTCAGACCCATTCCGAACAAAATGTCTCCAGAAAGCACCGATAGTGGGTGCCTATCCTATTTTGACGGGAATGCTATTCCATAGAACAAGGGGAGCAACACTAAAAGTCCTGCTCCAAGCTGCTGTGGAACGGGTTTCTGAGATCTTTGCTGGGGGTGGAATAGATGACCATTTGGGTCAATGATTAAGCTATTAAATATCATCAATAAAAACAACAACAAAAATGTCACGTGGTCAGTACTTAGTCACAACAACAAACTAATCATCCAGTATATATCATCTAAGGGAGGCGGGTGGCGCTGTGGGTAAAACCTCAGCGCCTAGGACTTGCCGATCGCATGGTTGGCGGTTCGAATCCCCGCGGCAGGGTGCGCTCCTGCCGTTCGGTCCCAGCTCCTGCCCACCTAGCAGTTCGAAAGCACCCCCGGGTGCAAGTAGATAAATAGGGACCGCTTACCAGCGGGAAGGTAAACGGCGTTCCGTGTGCTGCGCTGGCTCTCCAGATGCAGCTTGTCACGCTGGCCACGTGACCCGGAAGTGTCTGCGGACAGCGCTGGCTCCCGGCCTATAGAGTGAGATGAGCGCACAACCCTAGAGTCTGTCAAGACTGGCCCGTACGGGCAGGGGTACCTTTACCTTTATATATCATCCAAAACCAGTTTGAAGTCCATATAATTATATCAGTTTCATAATTTTTGACCTGGCAATATATTGCGAAACATGATGCATATGTGCTATGCAAAAATCACAATGTGGGAAAAGCCATGAAGCCAACCAATGCTTCTCTCGATTCCTACAGCCCCTGTTGACTCAGTTGCCTCAGCTCATCCCTGCCTCATGCAGGAGGCAGTGAATCACAAGAGCAGGCACTAGCCAAAATCACAATGCAGGGAAAACTGTGAAGCCAGCTAGTGCCTCTACATAAGGTAAAGGTAAAGGGACCCCTGACCATTAGGTCCAGTCGTGGCCGACTCTGGGGTTGCGGCGCTCATCTTGCTTTACTGGCCGATGGAGCCGGCGTACAGCTTCCGGGTCATGTGGCCAGCATGACTAAGCCGCTTCTGGCGAACCAGAGCAGCGCACGGAAACGCCATTTACCTTCCCACCAGAGAGGTACCTATTTATCTACTTGCGCTTTGAGGTGCTTTCGAACTGCTAGGTTGGCAGGAGCAGGGACCGAGCAACAGGAGCTCACCCCGTCGTGGGGATTCGAACCACTGACCTTCTGATCAGCAAGTCCTAGGCTCTGTGGTTTAACCCACAGCGCCACCCGCGTCCCCTAGTGCCTCTACATAGCTCCATCCTTATTTCAGACACTGTGATATATCTGTATAACGTGATGTTTAGCTGGTGATAGATTGCAAAGCTGAAAACCAGATCATGACCTACCCGGTACATCAAAAGAGAGCCTTCACTGAAGTTCTCAGTGGGCAGGCAGAATCATGTAGGCATCCCTCTTTAATACCCCATTCCCAGTCATTTAGAACTTTAAAGGTGTAAAAACACAGCCAACACTTTGAAAGGGGCTCAGAAATAAACTGGGGGCCAGTGAAAATTGGATTATTATATCAGTTTAATATGCCCAGGCTCCCATCAGCATTCTGGCAAAACAGCTTCTGCATCCGCTGCCGTTTCCAAACACATTCCAAGGCCCAGATCTGCTTTCTCCAGTTGCAGCTGGCTTCCGAGCTGACACTGGGCAAATGCACTCCATCAAAACGACACTCAACACCCTACCCTGCACTGGTTCCTACTAAGCAAAGGGACTTCTGTCTTGTCTGGATTAAGCCTCAATTTGGATCTAAAGTACAGTGGTGCCTCGCAAGACGAAATTAATTTGTTCCGCGAGTCTCTTCGTCTAGCGGTTTTTTCGTCCTGCGAAGCAACCCTATTAGCGGATTAGCGCTATTAGCGGTTTAGCGGCTATTAGCGGCTATTAAAGGCTTAAGGGATTAGCGGATTAGCTGCTAAAAGGCTATTAGCGGTTTAGCAGCTTAGAAAAAGGGGATGGGGAGTGGGGAAAAAATCTCAAGACTCGCAAGACATTTTCGTCTTGCGAAGCAAGCCCATAGGGAAATTCGTCCTGCGAAGCGCATTGAAAAACGAAAAACCCTTTCGTCTAGCGGGTTTTCCGTCTTGCGAGGCATTCGTCTTGCGGGGCACCACTGTAGTGGTTCTCAATTAGGAGTCCGGGGACCCCATCCCTTGCCTCCCCCAACTAATTTTTTGTCATTTTTGCATGGTAATATCACAAATGTTATGGTTGATTTAGCACTGTGTGATTTTTCAATAGGTGGGCCAAAATCGGTTTGGAAACCACACCTCAAGAACGGTTTTGACCCGACAATACAGTGGTACCTTGGGTTAAGAACTTAATTCATTCTGGAGGTCCATTCTTAACCTGAAACTGTTCTTAACCTGAGGTACCACTTTAGCTAATGGGGCCTCTCCTGCCACCGTGCCACTGCCACATGATTTCTGTTCTCATCCTGAAGCAAAGTTCTTAACCCGAGGTACTATTTCTGGGTTAGCATAGTCTGTAACCTGAAGCCTCTGTAACCCAAGGTACCACTGTATATCGCTCCCCGCGCAAGGGAGAACAAGGCAGCCAATTTCAAGGCATTGCCGGTACTGCAGGGTGATCTCAGCCCATAACGCTGCTGATCTGAGCTGCCTGCCCTCACGTTGAGGGAAAACAGGGCAGCCAGTTGCGAGGCGCTGCCTTCCTCTCACACTGACCTGATGGACAACAGGGCAGCCAGGCGCCCACACTTCAGGGCACCGTGGCACTACCTTCCCCTGGCACTGGGGTGGAGCAGCTTTTCTCAGCAGGAAAGCAGCAGCAGCCACAGTGGACGTGCCTCTTCCGTGGCTGCCAGCCACTAAAACCATGTAGAGGAGGTGACTCTGCTTCCTTTCCTCCCCCTATACACCCGATCTTCATGGCTGCTGCTTAAGAAGAAGAAGAAGAGAGTTTGGATTTGATATCCCGCCTTTCACTCCCTTTAAGGAGTCTCAAAGCGGCTCACATTCTCCTTTCCCTTCCTCCCCCACAACAAACACTCTGTGAGGTGAGTGGGGCTGAGAGACTTCACAGAAGTGTGATTAGCCCAAGGTCACCCAGCAGCTGCATGTGGAGGAGCGGGGAAGCAAACCCGGTTCCCCAGATTACGAGACTACCGCTCTTAACCACTACACCACACTGGCTCTCAGCCATTATTATTATTATTATTATTATTATTATTATTAATAAATTTTATTTATATCCCGCCCTCCCCAGCCGAAGCCAGGCTCAGAGCGGCTAACCACAGTAAAAATAACACAGTACATTAAATCACAATCAATTAATTGAAATACATTCTAAAATCAATTCATTCTGAAATCAATTCAAAATCAAATGAATGGCAACCATTGGGCTAGAATGCTATGAGGATTACGGAAGGAAGGGGTCAGACTGCACCTTGGCCAAAGGCCTGGTGGAACATCTCCGTCTTGCAGGCCCTGAGGAAAGATGTCAAGTCCCGCAGGGCCCTAGTCTCTTGTGACAGAGTGTTCCACCAGATTGGGGCCACGGCTGAAAAAGCCCTGCCTCTGGTTGAGGCCAGCCTAACCTCCCTGTGGCCCGGGACCTCCAAGATGTTTTTATTTGAAGACCATAAGGTCCTCCATGGGTCATACCAGGAGAGACTCGAGGGGTGCCATCAGCAAACCGCCCGGCGGCAGCACTACACGTGCATGTGCCACCAGGCAGTTTGCCCCAACACCCCGCACCAGGTTAGCCTTCCTTCACCCCTACTCCTGATCTCCAATTTCAGTCATCATGATATATATCACGATGTTTAGCTGCTGATATACCACAATGTTGAAAACCAGATATCGTTCAGATTTTCTTATTTTTTAGTATACCTAAAATCCTTTGCTTATTAGGGGCTACCCCACGTTTTGTTCAAAAAATTGCTTTGCAGAGGTAACTACCATAGAGCTATCAAATTTTTCAAAAGTAGGGGGTCCATGGCTTGGCTTTTGAAAAATAGGAGATCCTACATAATTGGGAACCACTGATCTAAAGTATTATATTCTGCTCTCGAAAGTAAATGTTGAATCATAGAACTGTAGAGTTGAAAGGGACCCTGAGGGACATCTAGTCCAACCCCCTGGAATGCAGGAAATCTCAACTCAAAGCATCCATGACAAATGAATCTCCTTGAAGGGAGATGTTTCTACTTTCATCTTCCCAGACTTAAGGATCTACAATATGAAACTCCACAACTGAAAATAAAGTAACCCCAAGAAGGCATTGATTTCCATCTCGGTGCTAATTTGGGCATGAATTATACAGTTCCCGTTTGATAGTGTGTTTTTGAATCTAGTTACGTTATAACAAATCCAAAAGGAACAAAGAGGTAATAAGACAAAATAGATGTATTTTTTTCATCCAGTCCCATTCCTGCAGTGTTGTTGACATTGGGAGGGTTGGTTTTTCAAGCCAACTTTAAATGTCTGTATTTTTATTTTTAATACCATTGCAAAATGTGTCATCCTAGAACACTTCGTTTCCGCTGCATACTATATAGAATCTTCATTTATTTGGCACTAAGAGATGACTTTCAGACGTAAGGTATAACCCCGATGAGCAGAATAGGACCCAGTGGCATAGCGTGGGGGGTGCAGGGGGGCCCGGGCGCAACATCTGGGGCTTAGAGTTAGAGGGCGCAAATCCACAGGTTAGGGGGCGCAAATCCACGGGTTAGGGGGCGCAAATTACTTGCCTTGCCCCGGGTGCTGACAACCCACGCTACACCACTGATAGGACCTGCTTTTGAGTGTGCTCTGATTTATTATTGCCTTTGGATAATAGCTGGTGGTTCTATAGGTCTGTTGATGTAGTTGATTTACCGGTACTTTTTTGCTCTCCTGCAAACCGGCTAGCTTATTCATTTGATATATACCTTGCCTTTCGAACGAATGATTCTCGGCAGCTTACAATCAGTTGTAATAATGTACATGTACACACACACACACAAAATATATATCATTCCAATTTTTTAGTATATGTGCTGCCCAGTTGAGCACACAAATGTGTGTGTGTGTGTGTGAGCGCACAAAGACACGCAGACCCCCAAACCCACACAACTGAACAGTCCTTGGTTCCCTGACCGATTAATGAGCCAAAACATGCTTTTTTCAGTTCTGCCATCCCAGAGCATCAAATAATTTGTCTGCCTAATTACATTTTCCCAAAATGCTAGGTAACTCCTACTAAATTGTGGTGCCCTACTTAGATAATTCTCTCTCCGGAGAGGCCCGTCTGGTACCCACTTTGCTATCTTTTGGGCACCAGGTTTTTAATTAGCAATAACCGCTTTCTTTTCCCAGGCATTCACTGTTTAACTGTGATGATGTTACTGCTGCCCAGTTTTTATCCACTATTTTAGTGCTTTTAAAACTTGTTACTCAGGTGTGTTGTTTGTTTTTCTGAAGGAGAATTAAGTTGCCTTGAAAATTTCTATGGAAGGGTGGCATAGAATTTTTAAAGAATATATAAAACTTAGCAATATTCTTTGATTTTGGCTGAGGCACACGAATGATAGATGTCTTCTAACCTCAGACTTGGCAAATAATGCAAATGCTGCTGTTTGATATTTCTGCACAAGTATAATATCCCCCTTTTCTCTTTTTAAATATTTTGCTATTGTGATCCTTTTTGTTTATACTTAAAAGCAATGTGTGGTTTTTTCTGGGGGTACGCAGGGGTATGCATACCCCTAAACATTTTGTGAATCTTTGTACTTTTGTCCGTTTACTGTATTTATTTCCCCCAATTTGAACTATAAAATGGTGATTTCCTTGAGTCAAAAGAAGAGTACCCCTAAACATTTTTAAGGGGGAAAAGCGCTGCTTAAAAGTATTTGTTGTTGTTGTTGTTTAGTTGTTTAGTTGTTTAGTTGTTTAGTCGTGTCTGACTCTTCATGACCCAATGGACCAGAGCACGCCAGGCACTCCTGTCTTCCACTGCCTCCCGCAGTTTGGTCAAACTCATGCTGGTAGCTTCGAGAACACTGTCCAACCATCTCGTCCTCTGTCGTCCCCTTCTCCTTCTGCCCTCCATCTTTCCCAACATCAGGGTCTTTTCCAGGGAGTCTTCTCTTCTCATGAGGTGGCCAAAGTATTGGAGCCTCAGCTTCAGGATCTGCCCTTCCAGTGAGCACTCAGGGCTGATTTCCTTAAGAATGGAGAGGTTTGATCTTCTTGCAGTCCATGGGACTCTCAAGAGTCTCCTCCAGCACCATAATTCAAAAGCATCAATTCTTCGGCGATCAGCCTTCTTTACGGTCCAGCTCTCACTTCTAAACATCACTACTGGGAAAACCATAGCTTTAACTATACGGACCTTCGTTGGCAAAAGTATAACTATACTTTTAGCAACAACAACCCACTCTTCACCCCGAGGTCTCAGAGCAGGTTGCAGCATTAAAACATTATATTAAAAACAGTTTAAAGCAACATATAATCTCAAAAATACACGTCTCAAGTGTTGCAAACGTTTACAAGAGACACAGATGCTACAGCTTCTCCAATATTTACTAATGAACCTGTAATGTAAAGGGATGAGAGCCAGTGTGGTGTAGTGGTTAAGAGCGGTAGTCTCATAATCTGGTGAACCGGGTTCGCGTCTCCGCTCCTCCACATGCAGCTGCTGGGTGACCTTGGGCCAGTCACACTTCTCTGAAGTCTCTCAGCCCCAGTCACCTCACAGAGTGTTTGTTGTGGGGGAGGAAGGGAAAGGAGATTGTTAGCCACTTTGAGACTCCTTAAAGGGAGTGAAAGGCGGGATATCAAATCCAAACTCCTCCTCTTCTTCTTCTTCTTCTTCTTCTTCTTCTTCTTCTTGGATGGCAGTGGGGTGGCCAGGTGAAAAAGAGAAAACAGGGCTCCTGCAGCTATAATAACTGCATGTAAGAGAGAATTTTATCAGGTGTAGCTTGTAGTTCAAGGAACACTTTCTGTGAACTACAACTTCTTCTACCCAACTTCTGAAGGTGCAGAAGTCCTGGCCTCCCTCTCTCTCTTTTTCTCACCTGGCCACCCTAGGGGGCGGTGTGGTATAAGACTTAGAGGGTTTCACAGGGACTTCCTTTTATCTTGATGAATGCCGCAAAACTTTGTGACTGTCCCATTAATGCACGACTGTGTGACTATGTCATCTGAATTTGTGTTTCATCACGCACAACAACTGTGTCGGTCATCTGTAGAAGTCAATATTGCTGCTTTAGATCTTATCACAAGCCACCTCTGCTTAAATCCAGTGGCGTAGCGTGTGGAGTGCAGGGGGGGGCCAGCCGCACCGGGCGCAACATCTGGGGATTAGGGTTAGGGGGCGCAAATCCACGGGTTAGGGGGTGCAAATTACTTGCCTTGCCCCGGGTGCTGACAACCCACGCTACACCACTGCTTAAATCTAACCGAGGCTGAAAAGGAAACCCCACTTGCAGTGATTTCATTTAATAAATTACCATATGCATTTATGTTCTGTCTTTGCTATCAACAGAATGGGGCGGATATCACCCCCGCCCAGAATACAACCATACTTTAAAAAAGATTTTTATTAGGGTTCCTCAACAGTATTTTTTTAGTGTAACATTTTGGATCACAACGTACATCAGAGCTTTCCAAACTGTGTGTCGCGACACAATTAGTGTATCGGTTGCAGTGTGTAGGTGTGTTGCGCGAATGCACCTCGTGCTCCTCCCAGGGCTGGAAAGAGTTTAGTTTAACTTCTGTTTTTGCTAGTAAAACTGAATTTCTGTGTCGCGAAATGATGCGTGTCTTTAAAAATGTGTCACCAACGTGAAAAGTTTGGAAAGCTGGCGTACAGTGCATTTCTATGTGATGTCTCTGCAGTGGGATTAATACGATAGCAGCGTTTCAGTTATTATATCTGATTCTGAAACTCCGAGAGAGGCAAAGAAGGAATTTCGGCAGAAGGAACAGCTAGGCAGAATTAAGGAGATTGGAGAGAAAATTCAGACTGGTTCAGCTCAGTAGGTAGAGAAGAGAAGAAAACAAGCAGCTGAACTGAGCCATGATGCTTGATGACGTTGCTTGGGAATTGATGGTGGTGCAGATATCGTGTTTTTGATGCCACTCAGGATGCTAGGAGACCTAATTGCATAACTGCATCCTCCAACTGCCACCTTCAATGCTTCATTCAGAAAGTAGATCTGCAAAAGGGTCTGACTGGAGACCATTGTCTTCCAGTACGTGGAAGCTCCAGAGATCAGTACGATGAAAACTGTAGGAGCCTTTCTTGACAGGGCTCAGGGGCAATAGCTAAATGCTAACAAAATGCAAAATGATGCAAGTAAGCTTCAGTCACATCTAGGAAAGGGGGAGGGCATGGGACCAGATCCAAGTAGAGTGGAAACAGTAGAACAGGAAGGAGATGGGAATAGGGATGGTGACATTCCTCTTGAGCTCCTTGGGGACCATTTCTGCTGGAGAACAGAAGGTGCTGGTGGTCTAGAACATAGCTGTCAACCTTCCCTTTTTTTGCAGGAAATTCCCTTATTCCAGCACCGTTTCCCGCTGCTTCCCGCTGCTATCCCGGATTGTTAGATATCCCGTAGACTCTCCCCGGGACAGGTGATCCCTTATCTTGTAAACGCTTGCAACACTTGAGATGTGTATTTTTGAGATTATTTGAAAATAAGGGATCAGCAGTCTCGAAAATAAGGGATCAGTATTTTCGAGACTGCTGATCCCTTATTTTCAAATCTAAAAGTTGACAGCTATGGTCTAGAACCAATAGTTGGTGAGCATACTCAGATTCCTGGACCCTCATCTCAGCCAGAGAAGGAAGCCAGCACATCAGTGGTACCTTGTTTCTCGAACTTAATCCATTCCGGGAGTCTATCCGACTCCCGAAACCGTTCGAAAACCAAGGCACGGATTCCGATTGGCTGTAGGAGCTTCCTGCACTCAATCAGAAGCCGTGTCGGACGTTTGGCTTCTGAAAAGCATTCGCAAATCGGAACACTTCCGGGTTTGCAGCGTCCGGGAGCCGATTTGTTTGGGAGCCAAGCCATTTGGGAACCAAGGTATGTTGGCCAACACGGCCATAGGGGCAAAGTGAAACTGTTACACACTTCAGTTAAGAGAGCCGTTTCAAGCCCAAAAGAATGGAAGGAGCATTACAGGGTGAACAGGAACATCGCCAGCTCTGTGCGACCTCCTTTTCTGTGTATTGAGAAGATGTGTTGTATCGATGAACAGTGCTTCTCCTTAAGTGCAGTCCAGGCTCCCCCTTTCTTCCCTTGGACTAACAAGGATTGGGCCTGTGTTTCCGAATCCCGGTCCATAAACCAGCTGCCCGGCTAGCTCAGTCGGTAGAGCATGAGACTCTTAATTTCAGGGTCGTGGGTTCGAGCCCCACGTTGGGCGGATATTTGGGACGCGGGTGGCGCTGTGGGTTAAGCCACAGAGCCTAGGACTTGCTGTTCAGAAGGTCAGCGGTTCGAATCCCCACGACAGGGTGAGCTCCCTTTGCTCAGACCCTGCTCCTGCCAACCTAGCAGTTCGAAAGCACGAAGTGCAAGTAGATAAATAGGTACCACTCCGGCAGGAAGGTAAACGGTGTTTCCGTGTGTTGCTCTGGTTGGCCAAAGCGGCTTAGTCATGCTGGCCACATGACCCAGAAGCTGTACGCCGGCTCCCTCGGCCAGTAAAGCGAGATGAGCGCCGCAACCCCAGAGTCGGTCACGACTGGACCTAATGGTCAGGGCTCCCTTTACCTTTACCTTCCGAATCCCAGCAATGGGCTGTGTGACATGATCAGCACCTGCCAGGAGAACAGGGAGGAGAAACGCCTGCTAGCCTGCAGCGCAGCCGAAACGGGTGCAAAGCGACACGTTTGGCAAGATGGGAAGGTTTGGATCTCGTCGTGATCATCTGACATGGAACGGATCTCTTGTCTTCTGCCAAGTCATGCCGTTCGCATCCTGTTCCCCACGGCCGCTCCCCTCTCCTGCGCAGTGTTAACTCGTGCATAGAAATGAGTTACTCCCACGATAGCTAGCCTTACTTCTGCGCTGGGGGCTGCCTCCCGCTCGGTTCGCAGCAAGAAGGGGCTTTTCTTCCAAGGCTGTGCAGCTGCTGGGGGCTGGGGCAGACCAATTGCTTTCCAATCTTCATCCCTACAATTCCAGGTGAGGGAGCCAGATTAGGAATGGCGCCGAGGGGGAGTGAGACTCATCACTCTAATGCTCAAAACATTAGAAAGATCTGTCTTCTCTTATTATTCATCATTGATGACTAGGCCAATGGTTATTTGCATGACTGCCCCAATATAGTCACTCAGAGTTCATCGGAATTTCCGTAGCAAATCTCGTATTTCTTCCTCTTTCCAGAAATGCGGGGGGGGGGGGGGGGAGGGGCACTACTAGATATCTTTCATTTGCTCTGATGGTAGGCATTTCTTTAAGGTTATTTCCCCCCCACTTACCATATAATTTACTAGCTGATGGAAAGGAGTTTACATACCCTGAAAGTCTCAAAGTGAGTCATTTCGGAAGATTGTTAAGACAATATAGAAAGTAAGAGTGAACTGGGTTTCTTTTCATGTTTAAATCAGATTATCAGTGTGTCCCTTTCCTTCCATTTACAAACCTGGGGAATTCACATGCAGTTTTTCACGTCGCTCTCCAAAACACCCGCACATCCTCCCTGCCCAAGTAAGGAACTGCAAAACAGCAGTCCTGCCTGCGATGTAACCTTGTTCACCCTAAGTACCACCTGCCTCCAGGTATTCTGATCTCCCCCCCCCAAATAATATTTATTAAGTTTCCAACAAATTAAACACAACACTGCAAAAGACCAAAAAAGAAAAAAAATACAATACAAAACAATACATAATAAAAAACCATAATAAAAGAAACAAAACACAAAAAACAAACATAATAAAAGAAACAAACAAAACAATTTCAATTTCAACATCTTATCTTTCTTTCCCTTATTTCCTCAACCTCCTCACACCTCCCTTTTTGTATTCCACTTCTATTAATTGTTCCAGCAATTCCTTTCCATCTTCCTCTGTTTTCTATCCTATAATTGTCTTAACACATTCTAACCATATTTTTACCTTTAATGCTCAATTAATCTATTTATACTTAATTCCACTTCCTGTCCATCTTCCCCTATTTTCTATCCTGTAATTATCTTAACACATTTTAACCTTATTTTCCTTTGATACTCTATTAATCTATTTATACTTAATTCCTTATAACATTTCTACTGAAGCCATATAACTTCATTCCAACGTTCTTCTAACATTCATTAATTTTACAATATTTCTATAAATATTCTTTAAACTTTTCCCAGTCTTCTTCCACCGACTCTTCTCCCTGGTCTCGGATCTTGCCAGTCTTTTCCACCAATTCATCTAGTCCATCAACTTCATCTGCCATTATCCAGCACTTCTGTGCTTCCAGGAGACAACCATTCTCTCAGCCAGCAAAAAGCAGATGGTTCACAACAAAATTTAGGGGTCTGACAGGGCAGGTCCACCTCCTTCTTTAGCATCCGTCAATATCTTAAGTTTCACTCAAGGCTTCCTGCCCTGCCAAACAACTCCAAAAACATCCCTCTGCCCAGGTATTCTGATCAATTAGAAAGGAGCAGGAGTGGTTCCTCTCCCTTGAAGTCAGAACTAGAGTAGATGCGTTTGGAACACATTTGAAGTGTTCCCCCTACAAAGTTTTGTTTGATTTTGGACTATTTGGTAGTATTCAACACCCATCCCGCTCAGAGTGGAAGTTAATAGACACATCTAACTCAGGTCCATTCATTTTCATAGTTCTACTCTGAGTAAATTCAACCCACTAAGTCTGGGACCAGGATGAAACGGTTGTGTTGTCAATTTCGCCTTCATACGTGGAACTAAGAATCTGCATATGTGAGGCAGTGCTTAGAAGGGTGATGGAGAGCAAGGCAGTGAATCTGAAATCTCTGAAGCAGGTTCCAGGAGAGTCGCAACTTGCACTGGAGAGAAAAGAAGTAGAGTAGATAGCAAAATGGAGGTCCCTTGCTGAGACATGTTCGCTCTGAGTGCAGCGAAGTAAGCATTTGGATCAAACCCCTTAGGTTTGAGTTTATCTGGGTCCATTGCCTCTGGCAAGGTATAGGAAGTGTGGAAAAGTCAGGGCTGCATCTGCAGTCAATTCCAAGGCCTGGAATTTGCCCCTTTGTGATATTACTGTGCTGCTGGACTTAAAAATAGTTTTATTCAGGGCTTCTTTTTTTCAGCCGGAACTCACAGGAACTCAGTTCTGGCATCTCTCAGGCGGGCACCATTTTTACTCCTTTCCCCTTCCTTCATTACTTTATGTTTTACACTAGTGCTAAACCTTGCCATTTTTCAGTTAGTTAATCTTTTATTATTTATTCGCTTGAAAAATTTATGTTCTGCCATTCCTTTAAGAAGCTCAAGGTGGCATGTGAAGTGATTTAAAGACCAGGGACAGTAAAAACAAGAAATAGGAAAATACGACAGCAAGCAGGTACTGTGGTACCTCGGGTTAAGAACTTAATTCGTTCTGGAGGTCTGTTCTTAACCTGAAACTGTTCTTAACCTGAAGCACCACTTTAGCAAATGGGGCCTCCTGCTGCCGCCACGCCGTCGCTGCTGGTGTTCTCATCCTGAAGCAAAGTTCTTAACCCGAGGTACTATTTCTGGGTTAACGGAGGTTGGCAGTTCGATTCACCGTAACGGGGTGAGCTCTGTCCCAGCTCTTGCCAACCTAGCAGTTCAAAAGCATGCCAGTGCAAGTAGATAAATAGGAAGGTCAACTGCATTTCCGTGTGGTCTGGCACTTGGCATGGTGTCCCCTTGCGCCAGAAGTGGTTTAGTCTTGCTGGCCCCATGACCCGGAAAACTGTGGACAAACGCCGGCTCCCTTGGCCTGGAAAGCGAGATGAGTGCCGCAACCCCATAGTCGCCTTTGACTGGACTTAACCATCCAGGGGTCCTTTACCTTTCACCTTTTACAATTCTATGATTCTAACAGGTTCATTGGTGTATAACCAATGAACTATGATTTGAAGGCATGGATCCTTGAAATGGCGGGTGGTTGGTCCAGACCATGCTGGTGTTTCTCAGGCTGCTCTCCGGAGGAAATAAGAGCACACTTCCTGCGGCTGCCGCCAAAGATACCGGCAGAGAGAAAGCCTTAGAAGCGCCAAGGTGATTACCCCACAGTTCATGTAAACCATGGATACATAGTGAGGGGTTTCAATACAGTCCTAAAATGATGAGAGGGCACTCTTCCTTATACTGCTACCAATATGTTTCCAAGCCAATTCAAGGTGCTGTCTATAAAACATAAAGCCATTAAGTGGTCTGAGTCTTGCATATCGCAGAGAGCACTTGCAGAACTCCCCATAACGTGAGATTAGCTGGGGCAGCCATGCTTTTGGATCTATTCTGAAGGATCTGAAGGAAGCCCTGTTTAGGGAGGTTTTTAATGTTTTACCGCTTTATTATTATTATTCTGTTGGGAGCTGCCCAGAGTGGCTGGGGAAATCCAGCCAGATGGGCGGGGTATAAGTAATAAATTATTATTATTATTACTATTGTACAGTGGTACCTCTGGTTACGTACTTAATTCGTTCCGGAGGTGCATTCTTAATCTGAAACTGTTCTTAACCTGAAGCACCACTTTAGCTAATGGGGCTTTCCGCTGCCACCGTGCCACTGCCACACAATTTCTGTTCTCATCCTGAAGCAAAATTCTTAACCCGAGGTACTATTTCCGGGTTAGCGGAGTCTGTAACCTGAAGCGTATGTAACCTGAAGCGTATGTAACCCGAGGTACCACTGTACTTGAATGTGGTTTCTACTAACACGCTTAGCATTTTGTAAAGGTTATTAGATTGTGAACCTGTGGGTAACAGGCTTAGTTGTTGTTTTTTAACTTCTATATAGCTTTTTGTTTTTTTTAGTTCCATATTATTTACTTTATCCTTTTGTTACATTTATGTGCTGCCTTCCATCCATCATGGAACCCAAAACATCCCATATTTGGTATAAATAATAGAGTTTTTAAAATATTATTATTAGTGTTAGTATTGATTGCCGCCATCCAATGAATCGCAGAAGCCGTCAGACCTAGCGATTTGGGCCCTGTGCTCTGTTTTAGTTCCCTCAGAAGCAAAAGCTGCGCTGGAAGGTGAGCTTGGGACAGGATCCATTGGGGGGGCAAGGGCCAAACAGAGTGCCCTTCACTCTGGCATTTGCTCTCCGCCAACCTGAAGTGACGTGGGCTGTGCTAGCTTTCTCATCTGCCCACTTGGCTTCCCTCCCCACCGACTTGTTCAATGGATTTGCCGGAATTAATCATCTTGGTTTGCAACCCTGGCGCCAAGCCAGCATCGCCGAGGCTGTCGCCATGGAGACAGCTCGGCTTGGGCTTGATGCATTTAAGCCTGAGTTGTGTTTGTGAGGGAAAATGCAGCGTGCCAACTTCCCTCTGCCCTGGCGCGGTGTGGAGCCAGTACCGAGGCGTGATTCACAAGGCAGACGGCGCGTGAGACCCGTCACTTGTCCCCAACCCTGAAGGGATGTGTCACTGTGTGCGCACACCCCAGCCTGCTTTCGGGTCCTTTTCCATGTGGTGTGCCTTTGTGGGCGGGGTGGGGTGGGGAGACAGAATCGACTCTCATCTCTCCGTTCGTGGCCAGGTTTTTGTCCGTGCCGCCTCCCTCTGTATCTGCGAATCTCTCTCTCTTTTTTCTGTAGAGGTCCCTTTGATGCTTGGGGAGCTGCAAGGCCTTTCTGCATTAAAAGATGCGCAGAGCGCCAGCTTTATTTTGAGATAAGAGGCAGGTCTTCGCCAAGGCTGCAGAAGCAGCAGATTCTGCTGAAGGATGCTGGGAAATAAGGCAGAGGAGCGACAGGTCATTCGCACTTAACCTAGCTCCTGTTCTTCACTGCAGCTTAGAATCATAGAATAGAATCATAGAGTTGGAAGAGACCACAAGGGCCATCGAGTCCAACCCCCTGCCAAGCAGGAAACACCATCAGAGCACTCCTGACATATGGTTGTCAAGCCTCTGCTTAAAGACCTCCAAAGAAGGAGACTCCACCACACTCCTTGGCAGCAAATTCCACTGTCAAACAGCTCTTACTGTCAGGAAGTTCTTCCTAATGTTTAGGTGGAAACTTCTTTCTTGTAGTTTGGATCCATTGCTCCGTGTCCGCTTCTCTGGAGCAGCAGAAAACAACCTTTCTCCCTCCTCTATGTGACATCCTTTTATATATTTGAACATGGCTATCATATCACCCCTTAACCTCCTCTTCTCCAGGCTAAACATGCCCAGCTCCCTTAGCCGTTCCTCATAAGGCATCGTTTCCAGGCCTTTGACCATTTTGGTTGCCCTCCTCTGGACACGTTCCAGTTTGTCAGTGTCCTTCTTGAACTGTGGTGCCCAGAACTGGACACAGTACTCCAGGTGAGGTCTGACCAGAGCAGAATACAGTGGCACTATTACTTCCCTTGATCTAGATGCTATACTCCTATTGATGCAGCCCAGAATTGCATTGGCTTTTTTAGCTGCCGCGTCACACTGTTGGCTCATGTCAAGTTTGTGGTCAACCAAGACTCCTAGATCCTTTTCACATGTACTGCTCTCAAGCCAGGTGTCATCCATCTTGTATTTGTGCCTCTCATTTTTTTTGCCCAAGTGCAATACTTTACATTTCTCCCTGTTAAAATTCATCTTGTTTGTTTTGGCCCAGTTCTCTAATCTGTCAAGGTCGTTTTGAAGTGTTATCCTGTCCTCTGGGGTGTTAGCCACCCCTCCCAGTTTGGTGTCATCTGCAAATTTGATCAGGATGCTCTTGAGCTACTCAAGTCTGTGCCTCTGAGGCCTTTATGACCCCAAGATTATATTTCAACAAAGCTGGGGACTGATAGCAAGGATAACCCAAACTCCTCCCGAGCCGTAACCATACTGTGGGCTGTGTGCAGATGATAGCTTAGTAGAATATTGTGGGGGAAACGAAAGACAATAGATGATTGATGGCTCGATTGACTGATTAGATGGATAATCCTGATAGGTTTATTATGTTCAGGGAATCATAAAATTGAGTGAAATATACTCAGAGTCGAGAGTGGATTTCATGCTCTTTGTTCAGCTCATAGTGGTGAGGAGGAATTAACGTTTCCCCCAAAATATCTGCTTTATATACATTATTTACACAATGGGCCACACGTGATTGGCTAATTCCGGGATTCTCCTTTAGGCCAATCAGGTTGTGGATTCACTTCCACCTGGAGCTGGATTGGGTGGCTCCTGCGGACCAGTCATACTGCTGCATTGTTCTAGGACCAATCATACTGCTGCCTTTTGGATCCTATTGTTCTAGGACCAATCAGACTGCTGCGTTTTGGATCCTATTGTTCTTGGACCAATCAGACTGCTGCATTTTGGATCCTATTTTAGAGTTGGAAGGGACTCCAAGGGTCTTCTAGTCCAGGCACTGGGGACATTTTGCACCTGGCAATCGGCCACCTGCAACCAAGTGAAGATGCCTGGGCACCAGGATGGCACCTGATGTCTCCACCATCTGGAGCCGCATGCCTGGGCATCCTTGGATCTTGACTGCTTTCACACACGAGCAACACATCCTATCTGTTATATTTCACCTGCGCAATCAGGATGAATTTCAGGAACCAAAAAGTCGTCTTGAAAATACGACAGCTTTCAAACTATCTCGGCTCAAGCCAACTAGGCATTTTGTTTTGGCATCTGTAACCTGCTTTAAGGAGCTGTTTGGTGACTAGCTTATATATCCTAACACGGATCTAGACCAACCCCCTGCAATGCAGGAATTCTGTTCTGCGCTTTCTCTCTCTCTCTCTCTCTCTCTCTCTCTCTCTCTCTCTCTCTCGGAGCTTGTTATCGTTGGCTAACGTTGCCTACAGTATAGGCATTGCTTTTTCTTCGCTGTGCTCTTTCAGCTTCCACGATGAACAACACATTCCCCACCCACAAAGCTCGTCCCACCCCACTCCTCCGTGGTCAGATTAGTTTTGTGCATTTTTTCCCTACTTCTGTAGTGGGTGGGTGGGTTGTGTTTTAAGTAATGTACAGGGCATTTGCATGCTTACAACTAATCATTTTAGTTCTTTAAAAATAAAACAACCCCCCCCCTCCATTGACTCACATGATGAGTAATATACATACAAAGTTTGGATCAGTTTTTAAAGTTTTTTCTTGGTTTTTAAGGTTAAGTCAAAAGTGTCTGCATACACACTCATCTTGAAAGCAGCAAAAGGCTGCCTCTTTCTAGATAATCATGTTCTGCAGTTTCTTAACTTTTAAAATCCATTTTTATTTTGTGTGTGTGTGTGTGTGTGTTTTCCCCTTTCAAGCCAGAATTAGGTTCTTTGACTTTTTCTGGCCGGCTAAACCAGGGGAGAGGACGCGGGTGGCGCTGTGGGTAAAAGCCTCAGCGCCTAGGGCTTGCCGATTGTCAGGTCGGCGGTTCGAATCCCCGCGGCGGAGTGCGCTCCTGTTGCTCGGTCCCAGCGCCTGCCAACCTAGCAGTTCGAAAGCACTCCCGGGTGCAAGTAGATAAATAGGGACCGCTTACTAGCGGGAAGGTAAACGGCGTTTCCGTGTGCGGCTCTGGCTCGCCAGAGCAGTGATGTCACGCTGGCCACGTGACCCGGAAGTGTCTCCAGACAGCACTGGCCCCCGGCCTCTTGAGTGAGATGGGCACACAACCCTAGAGTCTGTCAAGACTGGCCTGTACGGGTAGGGGTACCTTTACCTTTACCTTTAAACCAGGGGAGGGTAGCTGATGAGTCTCAAACCCTCAGTGAGTTAGGGACTTCACCTGCATGCAAAGACAGGCTCTGGCAGATTAAATGGACAAGAGCAATAGTGGGTCCAACCATCAAGAAGCCTGGTCTTTTGTTCCCCTTCCTTCCCTCCCCCTCCCCTTTTTGTGAAGATTGCCCACTCTGGGATCCCACAGCTGGTTCTCCCCTGGTCTCCTCGCTGGCCCAAGTGGGACTAATTTAGCCAGCTAGCCCTGGTGATCATCCAATGTTTATTGGATGGATTTCCCCCCTAAATTGATTTTTGATTTTATTGTTATTTACACTTTATCCCATATTTTATGCTGTTTTTTGTAGCATCAATGAATTGTTTTGTTAGCTGCTCTGAGCCTGGTTTCCTGAACTGGGACGGGCGGGGTATAATACCAGGCTAGACGCACCAGTGGTCTAACTCTTGTATAAAGCAGTTTCCTAGGGTCCTTTCTACCTGGCAAATCCCTTAAATGCGTCCTGGTGAAAACCGAAGACTTAAAAAGAAGCCGCATGCCCGCCACACTTAAGAAAGGATCATACAGTGAATAGATTTGGTTCCTTTTGACCCTACAGCAGGCATGGCCAAACTTGGCCCTCCAGCTTTTTATATATATAATTTTTATTGGTTTTTGCACACATTTTCCAAACATAACATCCCATCTTATACAATATAACAAACCTTTGGCTATCACAGCCTAAGTTCCGTCAACCTCGATTAATGGTTTTCTAACTTTCTTTCTGATTTTGCATTTTAATTTAATAGTTATTGCTATAAAATCCAAATCTTAAATAAACTCCTTCTTAGTCCTTTTTCACAAGAATTCATATAATTCAAAACTTCTTGCAACTCTACAAGCGATGTCAATTGATTGATTATTATTATTATTATTATTATTATAATGGATGGCGGCTAACAGATTGGGGTTGAATCCTGACAAGACAGAAGTACTGTTTTTGGGGGACAGGAGGCAGGCAGGTGTGGAGGATTCCCTGGTCCTGAATGGGGTAACTGTGCCCCTGAAGGACCAGGTGCGCAGCCTGGGAGTCATTTTGGACTCACAGCTGTCCATGGAGGCACAGGTCAAATCTGTATCCAGGGCAGCTGTGTACCAGCTCCATCTGGTACGTAGGCTGAGACCCTATCTGCCTGCAGACTGTCTCGCCAGAGTGGTGCATGCTCTGGTTATCTCCCGCTTGGACTACTGCAATGCGCTCTACGTGGGGCTACCTTTGAAGGTGACCCAGAAACTACAACTAATCCAGAATGCGGCAGCTAGACTGGTGACTGGGAGCGGCCGCCGAGACCATATAACACCGGTCTTGAAAGACCTACATTGGCTCCCAGTACGTTTCCGAGCACAATTCAAAGTGTTGGTGCTGACCTTTAAAGCCCTAAATGGCCTTGGTCCAGTATATCTGAAGGAGCGTCTCCACCCCCATCGTTCTGCCCGGACACTGAGGTCCAGCTCTGAGGGCCTTCTGGCGGTTCCCTCACTGCGAGAGGCCAACTTACAGGGAACCAGGCAGAGGGCCTTCTCGGTAGTGGCGCCTGCCCTGTGGAACGCCCTCCCATCAGATGTCAAAGCGATAAACAACTACCTGACATTCAGAAGACATTCAGGGAAGTTTTTAATATGTGACATTTTAGTGTATTTTTCATCTTTGTTGGAAGCCGCCCAGAGTGGCTGGGGAAACCCAGCCAGATGGGTGGGGTACAAATAATAAATTATGATGATGATGATGATGATGATGATGAAGGTGGTTTCTGCGTGTGCTGTAGAGGGAAGTGGGAGGCAGGTGGAGCTCATCCACCTGGGAAAGTAGCCCATTTAGAAGAAGGAAATAATTGATCCTAAACCTCTGCTGCCTTGTGGGTTATTGTCAGGAGAAGAAAAGACTAAGGAGTAAGCCCTACACAGATCCAAAGTAGAATACCTAAGATGGTTGGATGGCGCCTTGTACGCCTCCTTCCAGCAACTCCTGCAGCCAGGCTGGTGCCAAACGTCTTGCTCTGCTTTCCTTTGGACCACATCATTGAGGCCGAGAAGGGGGTCCTGTCAACTGGGCAGCCCAAGACCTCCAGACACACTGCTCAGGCTTGCAGCCAAGGGAGGTTGCTTCAATGCTGCGAATGCAGTGATTTAACTTCACCCCCAGAGGTTCACCCCATTGTTTCAGATGCCAACAATGAGTCTTGTCAGATTCATATCCCCATTGGCTTGTATGGGTGGGGGGGACCTGTGGCCTCCCATGTGCTGATGGGTTGCCATCGGCCACAAGCAGCAAGGCCGGTTGGTGGGGACGATGGGAGCTGTGGTCTAGCAGCAAATGCGAGGGCCACCGGTTCCTCACCCCTGGGTTAGAAGAAGCAACTGCAGCCAGGATCTAGCAGAAGGGCTTTGTCTTCCTGCAGCAGGGCTTTCCTCTTTGTCGTCCTCTTGAAAATGGTCAAGGCACAATGACTGGACCGTAGGCAGGGTGAACTATTGGTGGGACCGGTGTGGGGCCTGAGCTGATTTCAAAACGCTGCTTGTTTGCCGTGCAGAGACGAAGAGGAACTGCGCAAGTCGCTTTCCGAACTGGCAGACCCCAACCCCAAGTCCATCAAGCGCATCAGCAGCTGCAGCAACCCTTTCCTGGATTTCTCGCAGGATCCCAGCATCGCTACGTACAAGCACAGCCTCCTCGTGCGCAAGAGCCATGCCGAGCCGGATTGCAAAAAGAGTAAGTCTGATCTTGGTGGTGGCATGGGGGGGGGGGGCTTCCTCTTGGCAGTGGCACGGGCTGCACTTGACTGCACATGAGGAAGTGAGCAAGGAGGTGCTGGTCTGTGCCGGGCATCGCTTCCTTTTAGCCCCACACAGGCAGGAGGAAACTTTGAAAATGGCATCGCCTTTGAAGGCAGGATCCTCGCCCTGTCTTTGGCCCAAGAAACACACCTTGCAAATATTTCAGCTTTGCCAAGGAGTGTAAGCAAAAAAATTATTATTATTATTTAGGGAAGTTTTTAATTTTTGGTGTTTTGTCGTGTTTTTAATATTCTGTTGGGAACCGCCCAGAGTGGCTGGGAAAACCCAGCCAGAAGGGCGGGGTATAAATAAATTATTATTACTATTATTATTACATAAAAGCTTCCGCAGAAAGACACCCTCCCCAGTAATTTATTTATTTTTAAAAAGCAACCCAGAGGGGCTAGTATGTGATCCGCCACTGATGTTCTCACATGTACAGAACTGTGTGGTGAAACATCTATGGCTGCCAGAAGGTCCGCTGCACCTGGAAGAAAAGGTGGTTGGTCACCAGAGTCTTTGTCCATGAGGAGGAAAGACCCCCCTCTATTTAAAATTGACCCCCCTCTTTTCTTTCAAAACAATTCAAAGGGAGTTGTAATTTTTTTTGCAGGAAGCAAAAGCCCACCATTTTTTCTGACTGATTCAGATTCTATGGGAGTTTGTTTTAACCAGCAATTGCTGTCGCAAAGGGGCTCCGTTCACAAATTCCAGCCAGTCCTTTGTCCTTCCCTGTTCCTTAAAGTGCTTCGTATAAGCTCTGCAAAGTTACTCTTCCCCTCCTGCAGTCTTGTGGAGTCTCTGCCATTTCTAAAGGGTCTAGGGTGGGTTTCTGTACTGTGCTGATGGCGCCACATACAGGCTGCGTCTTAATATCTCCCGCTTCAGCAGTAGAAATCTGGTGAGGAAGAGGTTGCAATTCAAAAACAAAACAAAAAAAAGCAGTGATGGTATGGTTTAGAACAGGGAGTGGCAAGGTTTACCGGCCATGGGCTGGATCACTCCCATGGAGATCGTCCGTGGCCCGGACTGGCACAGCGTGACACCAGAAACCGGGTCTGCGCATGCCCAGACGCTGAAAAGCGCACCTGCGTAGAAGCAATTTTCAGCGTCTGGACATTCGCAGACACGATTTCCAGTCTCTGCGTGTGCGCAGACGCAATTTCTGGCGCTGCTCAGCAAGTCCCCGCGCCGCGCTGGTTTAGGGGGACTCACCGAGTGGGCAGCTCAGTTCAGGGGTGGCTTCATGGGTCGCATTTGGCCCATGGGCCACACGTTGCCGACCCGATTTAGAACATCTTATCCAAGGACGCGGGTGGCGCTGTGGGTTAAAGCCTCAGCGCCTAGGGCTTGCCGATCAAAAGGTCGGCGGTTCGAATCCCCGCGGCGGGGTGCGCTCCCGTTGCTCGGTCCCAGCGCCTGCCAACCTAGCAGTTTGAAAGCACTCCCGAGTGCAAGTAGATAAATAGGGACCGCTTACTAGCGGGAAGGTAAACGGCGTTTCCGTACGCTGCTCTGGCTCGCCAGATGTTACGCTGGCCACGTGACCCGGAAGTGTCTCCGGACAGCGCTGGCCCCCGGCCTCTTGAGTGAGATGGGCGCACAACCCTAAAGTCTGTCAAGACTGGCCCGTACGGGCAGGCGTACCTTTACCTTTACCTTTATCCAAGGATAAATGGCGGTTCATATTTGCCTTAGCAGTGTTCTTGGTGTTTATCTTCAGCTTCTTTGAACAGGGCCACATAAGCATTTCTGTCCACATGCATGTGTACTCAGAAGTAAGCCCCACTGAGTTCAAGTGTCTATAGGATTGCAGGCTAGGGTGGAGTCCAAACGACATGTGTTGCAGGAGCAGGTCAGGAACCTATCGAGTCGAGCGTGACTTTTCCTCAGGAAGGATTGCGGAATCTGCCGCAGATCTCTAGCCTGGGGCAAGGGGCTGGGATGTGAGGATTTTATTTTGTTTCTTGCAGGTTGCTGGGTTTTTAATACCATTGCCATTTTGTGCCAGATGTGGCTGGCAGCATGGGAAGATGCATAACCTTCAGGGAGGGCACCGGGAAGGTTGCACAGAGCGGTTGCGGGGGGGGGGGGAAGGTTGTACTGAAGAGATTGCTGGGGATAAACTAAGCTCATTCTACCAGGTGACAGCCTATTCCCTTGGGTCTCTTTGTCTGGGCATGGTTTTCAATTAGGGACAGGGGAGCGGGGTGCAAGGCAAGGACATTCTTCCAGGTTCACAGAGGGCAGTTAGCACTCGGGGAACCAAGTCATTTGCCTGGTGTGAAGGTACCTGCCCATCCCAAAGAATGCATCCACGCTGCGCCCTCCATTTTCCCTGCAAAATCCTCCCTAATCCCAGGCAGCTAATGCCTTTTTGATCTGATTAGATGCTGTGCCTGTATGCTTCGTATCTGTTGCCGAGTACAGAATTACCTGGCAGAAGCCTCTCGCTGCGCCTGCCTCCTCTAAGTGGAGCTTCAGCAGCTTCCTGATGCCTCTGCCTTAGAAAACAGCAGGATGGGACCAGCCCTGTCCTTGCCAGCCCCGCCATACGGAATGTGCTCATTCCTGGGCCCCCAGAAATTCATGCCTCCACAGATCTTGCCCCCCTCTCACTGAGGCCTTTAGCTTTTGCAATGACTCTTCTCCCTTTTCCTTGGCAGCCCCAAGAGGGAAGAGGGGATGGAAGACTTTCCACGCAATCCTGAAGGGCATGATCCTGTATCTACAGAAGGTAACTAAAGCATGATTTCCATTGGCTGGAATAAGGGAGCCAACCCAGTTTTCCCCATGGTTTTTGCATGTTTTGTTCTGCTTCCAATAACTCCGTTCATGAAACTGAAATGTTGACTAGGAAAGCTGGGACTGAAGACGAGGAGTGTTGAGATTGGCTGGGCATGGAATTCATTGGGAATCTCCTCTTTCCCCACCAATTCCCTGCTCCCCCATCTGCCAAGGTGTTGATCTCAAGCCCCTGCCCTCATTTACGTACATGTGCAATTTCTGACATCTTCCCCAACTCTGCCCATAGCATGAGCTTTCCTACACGGCCAGAGAAATTATATTCTCTTGTCCTCAGGATGTTGTTTAGACCCTTTCTGAACTGAAAGCGAGACTGCATGGAAAGTCCAGCCATGTGTCACACAGACCAGAGTCAATGTAGAAGATCATCTGCTGTGACAGTCTCTTGGCTTTGCTTTGCATCTGCCTCAGTGCTGTCGAGACGAGTGTCTCTTGCAATATCAGGGGGAAAGAGCTCCACTTCTGCCCAACCGACGCGTACTGTCTTGACACCCTTCACTTCGCCGGACTGCTTAGGTCCTGCAGGGGTGGCCGGGTCCGGAGGATTAAAAACCGGGACACTAAGCTTGCATGAAACATTCATATTCCTGCCGTGCAAAATTTATGTGGATACTGCATTTTTGCAGATTCTGCTCTGCAGCAGCTAAAGGTTCCAAAACACTTTGCAGGTTCTGTTATAGTTAGCCTTGCGATAGCCCTGTGTAGTAGGACTCTCAAGTGTTACGGGTCTTAATCCAAACTGAAACGGCATCATTTCCCTTTTTAGAACCCTTGAGGCATCTTGCATCTCTTCTTGCTTTCGTTAACCCAGAAAAATTGAAGGGTGATTCATCCTCCCCAATTTAAGATGAGCCTGAGATAATTGTGATGATTGTGCACATTTTTTACAAAGGGACAGGCCTACATACATGTCAGATTCCACACCAGAAGTCTGGCTGAACTGCATCAAAGGCAGCGGGAGAGAAATTCCTCACCTGGCAGGCTGTGTTGATGCAGCCAACGCAATGCACATTTTCCCAAAGGGTTGCAAACAAAGAACATGGGACGAGCATGGAAGATCAGGCTAGCGGCACATCTGGTCCAGCGTCATGTTCTCATGGTGTCTGAACAGTTGCCTCTGGGGAAACCTGCAAGCAGGAATCAAGCACAAGACCCCTCCCCCCTCTTGTGGTTTCAGAAGCATTGCTGCCTCAGACTGTGGAGGAAGAGCATAGCCGTTGTCTCTAGCAGCCCTCAATAGCCCTCTCCTCTCCATGCATTTTGAGAGGGACGCAGGTGGCGCTGTGGGTTAAACCACAGAGCCTAGGACTTGCCAATCAGAAGGTCGGCGGTTCGAATCCCTGCGACGGGGTGAGCTCCCGTTGCTCGGTCCCTGCTCCTGCCAACCTAGCAGTTCGAAAGCACGTCAAAGTGCAAGTAGATAAATAGGTACCACTCCAGCGGGAAGGTAAACGGCGTTTCCGTGCGCTGCTCTGGTTCGCCAGAAGCGGCTTAGTCATGCTGGCCACATGACCCGGAAGCTGTACGCCGGCTCCCTCAGCCAATAAAGCGAGATGAGCGCCACAACCCCAGAGTCAGTCACGACTGGGCCTAATGGTCAGGGGTCCCTTTACCTTTACTCCATGCATTTATCCGATCCTCTTTTAAAGGCATCCAGGTTCGTGGCCACTGCTGTGGGAGCTGCTACTGGTCCTGCAAGCTAGGGATGATGGGAGTTGTAGTCCAAAAACAGATGGAGTCTCAAGTTTAGGAAACCCTGGTCCTAGTGGAAGCTAAGCGGCAAGTAGCAATGACTACCTAGATTCAGTTTTAGGCAGCCACTTGGTTGTGGGGGAGACGACAAATAGTTGGGACGGATTCAGATTCAGTCTGCTGCAGAAGAGATGTGGCACTGGTGCCAGTCAATGCCAGTGGGCAGAGGAAGGAACAGGAAGCGGTGAAGCCCATGGCTGGCATAGGGGGTTAGAAGAGATGCAACATGATTCAAATTTGGTCGGGAACATTGGGTGGAATGGGATGCTGGGTGAGATATGCCTTTGGCCTCATATATCGGGACACTTCTTAGGCTCCTGGGAGGATGGCCTTGCAAGAGCAGCCATTTCGGAGAAGCCGTATTTGTATCAAGGAATTATTTTCACCGCCAAACTCATATTGCTGGAAGCTAACCAGGGACAGATGCCCACACGCCCTTGTAATGAGCAATCCTGTGAAATGCTGGGTATCTGTCAATACTTCCAGAGCTCCATTTGGGCAGCGAGGGACTACTCATTTATTCCTGAATGTTGTTAAGCAGAAACACTTCCTGCTTTAGCTACTGTCTCCTTGAGTGCTGCCAAAGAAGCAAGGGCCAGCCAGGGTAGTTGTGGTCCGCACTGCGTGCCTCAGTTGGAATGAACTGGACAACTGCATGGCTTAGGAATCCCCCTCCCCGAATGTGGATGTTTAATATGTTTGCGGCGGACTGTTTATGAATTTTGCTTAGGAGAATGGGCAGGGTGGATATCGCAGTACTTAATGGCAAGAGCAGGTCATAACCCAAGACCAATAATGAATGGGAAGAAAAATGCCACCCAGAGTCTTTCAGAGAGCTCCTCTGGTTTCCAAGCATTTTTACAAAAATGCCCACCTTCTGCCAATAATGACACATCTAAGTAAACATTAAAAGGTAAAGGTACCCCTGCCCGTACAGGCCAGTCTTGACAGACTCTAGGGTTGTGCGCCCATCTCACTTAAGAGGCCGGGGGCCAGCGCTGTCCGAAGACACTTCCGGGTCACGTGGCCAGCGTGACATCGCTGCTCTGGCGAGCCAGAGCCGCACACGGAAACGCCGTTTACCTTCCCGCTAGTAAGCGGTCCCTATTTATCTACTTGCACCCGAGAGTGCTTTCGAACTGCTAGGTTGGCAGGCGCTGGGACCGAGCAACGGGAGCGCACCCCGCCGCAGGGATTCGAACCGCCGACCTTTCGATCGGCAAGCCCTAGGCGCTGAGGCTTTAACCCACAGCGCCACCCGCGTCCCAAGTAAACATTAAGCTGATGCAAATTTTACATACGTATATATACACACAAAACTCAACTGGAATGTGTAATGGTATATCTGCTGTAGTCCAATGTCCTGCCTATCAGATCTGAGGTCCCCTTATTTGGGATTTTCTGGTGTGGATGTGCACAAATTCCCAATCTGCAGTCCTAGAAGCCTCAAACACTCAAACCTAAGATCAGACTCTTGAGATGCGAGGGAGGGGGAGCCCCATGCCCTTTTGGCTGGGGTCAGGAGGAGCAAATTCACCAGACCCACCCACTGTCTGCCTGCCTGCATTTCAGGAGGAGTACAAGCCTGGCAAGGCCCTGGCTGAGGAGGAACTGAAGAATGCCATCAGCATCCACCACTCCTTGGCCACCCAAGCATCGGACTACAACAAGAGGCCCAACGTCTTCTACCTCAGAACGGCTGACTGGAGAGTCTTCCTCTTCCAGGCCCAGTAAGTTGATCGTCTTGGGGCCCATGTTGAAAGCCCTGGGCATCCAGACAAGAGGGGAGGGAGAGCGGGAAAGGGAAATGGCTTGCTGGGAAGTTGTCGCTCCCACACTGCCCCCTTTTCTCAGATTCAGGCGCCTCTGTGAGCTTAATCAGAGCAGAACTTGCTTCAGATCTGCTCCAGTTGCCTCTGCTTTAATTTTTTTCTTCCTTAAGTGTCCTAGCCACATACAATCCCCTTCTCAATTTGGTTGCTGTCAGGGAACTGCCATCGGAGCTGGAGGTGGAGAGGAGGCTCCAGAGGGATGGTGGAGAGGGTCCCAGTAGGGAGAGAGGTAGCCCATCCGCTGGGGAAGGAAATCAGCGTAACACCAGTGGAGAAGGGGGGCAGATGGGGGAATCGGAGAGGTGGCTCCAGGACTCTTCGCTGGAGACCAGCGCAGAGGGCACGAGTACTCCGCTGCCCACACCCACTTTGCGCAGAAAGCTTCCGCGCAGGCAAAGGGGGGCGGGGAGACTGGGCGTCAAACAGCTTCTATGCTGGAAGAGGTTTAAGAAATGCCCACTGACAGATTCTGCCAGCGACTGAGGCAGCCGCGGAACTTGAGGCTGTCCAGACAGCAAGGGTTCAACCAGGCAACCTAGCCAGGAGTAACGGCAACTTACGCACGAGCAACCCCTAGAACCATTACAGTTGCGTTTCTCCAGAGTCACAGAGTATGCTTTGGTTAGTTCAGCCCTGTCCTAGTCTGGCTCCAAATATAGGCCTGTCCCTTGTTGAGACACACAAATACACACTTAACACACACACAAAACACTTTTTCATTTTTTAATACAAAACCTGGAAGAAGCTGTGGTCCGAGTGCAAGGAAGGAAGGGGAACCTCATCTGTTGACTTTTGCATCTTCCTCCAGGAACACGGAGCAAATGAATTCCTGGATCACACGCATCAATGTGGTGGCAGCCATGTTCTCCGCACCCCCATTCCCAGCTGCTATTGGGTCTCAGAAGAAATTTAGCCGCCCGCTGTTGCCCAGCTCCACCACACGGCTGTCTCAGGTAAGCGGAGGACCAGGCCTCTGCCACCGAGAGGAATTGGAGAAAGAAGACGTGGTAGGGTTGCAGGGTCAAAGAGGCTTGTGGGCACCTTAAAGGCTAACAAAGGATGGAGCATGTTTAGAAAGGAGCTCCCTTGAGGGGCAGGGATGTCATACACAGTCTACATATCTTTGTGGAGGGGGGAGATACTTCCAGAAGACAACATAAGAAGGCACCAACTTAAGGGCGGGTGGAAGTCATTGTACATGTTTAGCTCAGTGGGGGGAAATAGGGGTGCTGGAGAAGCCCACGCCAGCAGCTTCTCAGCCTCTCAGAAAAGGGGATTATAATCAAATCAAATTTAAAAGAGCTGCGGTGCGGGGGGATGGAGGGAAAGGAAGTTAGATGGTGAGGCTGGACAGCTGAAGTCACAGGAACCTCTTTCCTTCCTTTCCCCAGGAGGAGCAAGTGAAGAGTCATGAGGCCAAATTCAAAGCCATGGCAGCAGAGCTGCTTGAGCACCGCTCCTCCCTGCCGGAGAAAAAGGTCAAGGGCAAGGAGTACGAAGAGCTGAAGCAAAAGGAGGAGTACCTGATATTCGAGGTCAGTAAGGGAGCGGGCGGGTCCCCCCCGAATTTGCCACAGCCTGATGGTGGAAGTTCTCGTAAGGGAAGCTCCACCTTTACAGCCAAATCAGTCCTATACTGGGGCTGCTTGCCAGAGAGCTGACCCCGGCACCAGGGACAGCCGTGCTTTGCAAGCCCTTCCTGGATCAGACCGAAGCCCACCAGGAAACCCCCAGTCAAGGCAGGAAAGAAATGTCCCGACTCCCAAGGCAGCTGACGTTGCCAGGCAGAGAAGGGTGGAAGCCCAACGTAGCGTTAAGTGAACATTTTATTGACACAGGGGCTTGTTTGGGAAAGGAAACTTTCTCCTCTCCCTGCATCTCCCCCGACCCCAGCCTTCTGGAACAGATTTGGGGAGAGCATAGGGGGCAAAGACCGATTGCACAAGCAGAAATCCTTGCATTGACATGATGGGTTATAGTTTAATCCTGCTCGCAGTTCCTCTGTAGTTGGAGCTACATTCAGCAGCTGCTGAGACACCTGTAGCCCATTGTCTGAAACAAGCCAGGCACATTTTGCTACTGGTGCAGGTTGAATTACGACTACATGGAGATTTCTGGGCCCGTGACCAGTTTTAAAACCTCTGCCTTAGTCCATCCCATGTGTGTTTCTCCTCCTTGCATAACTGGGACAAGCAAACTGTTGTACACGCAAGCTACAGTCAAGCAATGTAGTTGAGATCATAGAATCATATCGTTGGAAGGGACCCCAAGACTCATCTATTCCAACCCCTTGGCGAATAGACATTCTGCTGTGACAACTGTAACCTTGGCTTACGGTGCCATATAGAGCTTAGTTTATATAGCTAAGTTTCTAACACTGCCATAGCCTGCCCCGTATGTGTCTAATCACACTATTTTAAAACATTTTAATGTGTTTTGGCTGCAATCGCTCTCTCTGCTGACTACCCCATTGGATTTCTTAGGGTAATTATGCATTGTGTGTAAAACACCCTTGATTCTCCCAAACCAGCAGTTTGTCCCTTTTTTGAGGTACGTGCGTTTCAGGATTGTGAATTTTTATTTCTCCCCCACCTTTTTTATAAATCTTCACATAGTAGTCTTTCTCCCATGTACCGTATGTTTCGCTCCATAGAACGCACTTTTTCCCCTCCAAAACTGAAGGGGAAATGTGTGTGCGTCCTATGGAGCGAATGCAGGCTTTCACTGAAGCCTGGAGGGTGAGAGGGGTTGGCGCACCGACCCCTCTCGCTCTCCAGACTTCAGGAGAACCCCAGCCCCACAAGTTCGGGGACAGCGGGGAGGCGGAACGCCGCCATCCCGCTGTCTCCCGATGTTTGGAGGCTGACGGCGGGGAGACGCGTGCTTCTCGCCGCTGCCAGCCCCTTAAGCTCCGGGGACAGCGGGGAGGCGCAGCGTGTCTTCCCGCTGTCCCCAGACCTGGTCTGAAGGCAGGCGGTGGGGAGAAGAGCGCTTCTCCCCGCTGCCAGCCCCTTAAGCTCCAGGGACAGCGGGGAGGCGCAGCGCATCTTCCCGCTGTCCCCGGACCTGGTCTGCATGCTGGCGGCGGGGAGAAGAGCACTTCTCCCCACTGCTGGCCCCACAAGCGCCTGGGGGGGAAATAAAAATTTGTTTCTTTATTTCCCCCCCCCAAAAAACTTGGTGCGTCCTATGGGCCGGTGCGCCCTATGGAGCGAAAAATACGGTAAACTTACTAGCCCCAAATGTTTAGGCCTTTCGTGTAGGAAAGATGCTCAGACCCCTTTGATCTGTGCCTTCCCCTGCTCTACAATATCCTTTTTGAAATGGGGGTTGGGGCGCGGGATAAGAACCACACACAGTATTTCAAAGGATGGGCAGGGTTCAGATCCCCACTCAGTCACTGCCTCTCAGGGTTATTGCTGAGGGCAGGGAGCCATGCAGGCCAGCTTCAGAAGTGGGATCTGAATAAACAGGCTAAATAAGGGGTGTGATGTGCAAAGGGGGTCCCCCCCAAACCAGCTGCCTCTTACGTCTCCCTTCCCTGCAGAAAACACGCTATGGAATCTACGCTACCCTGATGCGGGCCAAGCTGAAGACAGGCTCTGAGGACCTCACGGTGCTAGAGGCCGCCCTGTTTGAAACAGCAGCCGGCGCAGAGAACAGTGTCAAAAAGTCGCAGTCCATCCCTTCCCTGAGCCAGGAGCCAGTCGGCGGGGGACCCAGGATCAAGCGCAGTAGCCGACAAGCTGCCAGCGGTCTGCAGAAGTCCTAGAAGGGTCCGGGGCCTGCCAGGAGGGTGCCGTGCCCGTCCTACAAACCTGCATGATTTCGTTCTCGGTTGCCGGGAGCCACACCACAGAAGGCCCGAGGCCTCTTCTTCGCTGCGGGACAGAGCCTGTTATCCAGGAGGAGGGGCGACCACAGTTCCAGCGTGCGCAGCCTTCCTGGTCTCGTGTGTGAGTGAAGCGACCAAAAACCCTCGTGCGACAAAAACCACAGGGCTGTTTTCCAAACCACACACAGCGGCAAGAACCTTCCTTTCTCCCCACCCCCTTGCGCCACCCCCATTTCTTGCAAAAGTGAGAAGGGGTGGAAAGGGCTGTATCCTGGCTGCCTCCACACTGCAACCCCACCCCCCCACTTTTCCTTGCCCGTTTCTTACCGTTTTTGTGATAATATTTTACATTTTTTTAGTACCCGGCAACACTGAATCACACTGGCGACAGATTAAAAAAAGACACTTGCTTCGTTTAAGCAGGGACCGTTTGGCCCAGAGCTCGGGGTGGCAAGGGCCCCGATCCCTCCTGCAGACACGACGCTTGCACTGGCTGCCTACAGGAGCACAAGCAACTCCTGCATGGATGCCCAATTCCTTCTTCACCACCAGCAGCTGTCCACCAGCACAAGCTGGGCCTCGCGTCACCCTGATACTTGTTCAGCACTTATAGATCGGGGCTGGGGGGGGGTTGCCCTTTGGCTTCAAGGGACCAGCACTAACAGGGTAACCAGGGACAACGGATGCCTCCCGGGTGGCAGCCTGACAAAGCCATAGTAGGGGTGGGGGACCCCCTCCCCCAAGAGCACACCCCCTCTAATCCCTCCTCCTCCCCCCTATGGAGATCACTGTGGATGATGAGCATGCTGGCCTCTTTTTTGGCCTAGTTGATGTGGGGCTTAAACAATGCAGGGACCACAACTGAGTGGCCCATAGTCCTAGCCAGAATACATATAGATTAATCTCACAAGGGTGGGTGGAGGTTTCTGAAATTGCCAGGAGCATTTCCACCCCCTCAACCAGTGTTTCCTCAAACTTGGGTCCCCGCCTGTTGCTAGAGATGATGGGAGTTGTATTCCAGCAACAGCCAGGGACCCAAGTTTAAGAAAACACAGCAAACCCCCTGGCTGCACACAGCCGGCCTGCTCCTTCTCACTTGTCACTTCAAAGGGCTTTAAGGCTGTGGCTCCAATACTTGCTTAAAACAGCAGGAGATGGGTTAAAGAAAGCCCCAGGTGACAGTCCGGGGGGGGGGGCGGAAATGGGACAAAAGCAAAAGGGAAATTCTGCAGATGTAAAGAAGGGCAAAGGGGGGGGGGCAGGGGACTGGCTGGCTGTTTCCAGCACTGACTCTCTGAATGTGTCAATTTTTTATTCTGCTCTTGAATTGACTGTAAAAAAACAAACCTAAAGAGCTCTGTACAGTTTCTTCCTTTAATTACCTAAGTAAAACTTATTCAAGCACCTTCATTGACCTGGTTCTCCCTGAGCCAAAAGCATCTTAACACTGCTGTCCTAAACCAACTACAACAGCTGCTCCTACCCAACTGAAAAAAGATAGCCAGAGGGGGCCACTGCCATGGCAGAAGGGCGGCCATTTTGTTTTTCAACACACTTGGGTTACATAAGGAGCAGGAAGCTGCCTGACCCTCGTGGAAAGTAGGGACCCCACAGCTCTCATTGGGATGCCCAACTGCCACCATCCCTGACCATTTGGCCATACTGCCTACCATGGCTGAGAGGCGCCAAGGTCAAGCAGCTACTGGGTAACTAGTTACTTGGAGCAAGGCCATGGCCGCAGGGAACAAGGCACACCACTATTCAGACACGTGAAATACTGTAGGGGCTGGAGAAAGCTAAACAGAAGAAGTAAAGACGCATGGTTGCTATGCATACAAACAAAATGGACATACCTGTGGGGGGGGGGCTGAAGAAAGACACCATGAAGGGCTGAGCTGGAGGGGGGGAAAGGATCAGATGTACCATGTGACAACAACAGTAGGGTTAAGGAAGGAAACAGACAAAACCAGGCAGCTATCGGGTGGAAGAGAATTCTACAAAGCTAATACCAGCACAGTGAAATACGGTTTGGGGCCCAAGAGCCCTCCAGCTAATTTGGGGCAGTTCCAAGAAACACAGCCCAAAAGGAGCTGCAGAGGGGTGGGAGGGAAATGGCTTTGCCGGCCGCCTTCCAACTTGGGCAACTCCCTGGATGCTACCCAGAGTTTATCAGGGTTAGAGACTGGAGAATGAAAAGAATCAGACAGGAACTAGAGCAAAGTCTATACCAAGTTCACAATAAAGCAGCAAGCAAAAATGGAGGTGTGTCTGGAACAGCAGGATAAAAGGAGAAGCTGAAGGGTAGAGCAACGGCAGTAAGAGAACACAATGAAGGAAAGTGAAGACAGTGAAGAGAACACTGCAGCATTTTTGCAGGTCACAGCAAGTTCTGAAAACTTGGGAGGAGGGGTAGAGAATGGCGGTTCCAATTTTTACTCTGATGATTCGTAAAAGCAGTTCGAAAGGCTTACTGTATTCTGCATGGAATACAGGGCAATGTGGAAGAGGAGAGGTACTTGGAAAGGGCCAGATCATTCAACTAGCCCTTTTCTGGTAGTGAATCTTTCCTAACATTAATAAGCAAGGCTGGCAGAAAAGTGGCACATATATATAAACCACTCTGCTTTGGAAGAAAGGCTGGCTTCTGAGCATCATCCCTGCGAGAGAGAACTCTGCTCTTGGTTGCCAGAAAGCACAGCAACACACCAATCCAGATTCTTACTGCCCAACAGCCACTTGTCTGTCGCTTGCTGGGGTCCTAACTAAGCTCTCCTCCTCAAGAACCATCTGCAGCCAAGACAAAACCTTGGAGCAGAAACGCTGGTCAAGAGGGAAATAAAGCTCAACCACAAACCTGGGTTCAAACAGCACACTAAAACCTTGGCTAAACCGCCATGTTGCACTAAGCTAAAATGGACCGAGGAGGCAAACAGCTCCACTCTCCTCTGAAACCAGCATGCTCACAATGGTTTGACTTAGTTTTACATATAAACACAGCCTGTGATAAACTAATGGAACATTTTCTTAACAGCCTGAAACAACATTCACTAACCTTACGCTCTCTAGATTCTTTTGGACCACACTGGGGTTGATTGGAGTGGTAGTCCAAAACGTCTGGGAGGACACCTGGAAGGCAAAGGGTCTAGAAAATTGCATTAATCAGCATAGAATCGTAAAGTTGGAAGGGACCCAAGGGTCATCTAGTCCAACCCTCTGCAAATTGCTGGAGTCTCAGCTAAAGCATCAATGATGAATGTACTTTTCATGCAGACATAATCACCCTGGGATTTTTATTTATTTTAAAAAATTATCCACAAAGCACAAGTCTATTCTCTATGACAGAAGTCTTTCGAAAACTACAAAGGCTTAGAAATTGGAGTGCGGTTGTGGCAGAACTTGTCAGTCATCCACTCAATACTTTTGTCCTCTAATGCGCCTGTTTCCTTCTTCTATCCAAAGGGCTAGGTTCTCCTGAAAAGGCCTCTTTGCTCTGTACATGCAAATTTGCATCATTTATCCCCTTCACAGAACTGGGGGGGGGGGGTGGTTCTTAGCCAAGGTTGGAGTTTTCAGCTCAGAAGACTCCCCCAACAAACCAGCATGGATTCCTAACTGCAAATCTTTACATCAAAGTTTTAGCTGCTCAACATTGCAAGAGCTCTCCCCCATCACACACCTTTGACTGGGAAGCACAACTGTCAGCAGCTACCAACGGCCAGAGCATCCTTCTTGCTTCACTTGTCGAAACTGCTTACTGACATTGAATGGCATTCTTTGTCGCTTGAAAACAATGTGCAGATTGGACACCTGCTGATAGGCAATTGTTAAAATTGCATGTTAGCAAATGTTCCAAGATGAGCCATTACGTAAGGGTTTGCTCAAAACCAAATTAGATCGTAGGACTAAGCAACAGATTCTGAAAGGGCGGTTACCCTGCTTCACATGACACGAGGGTTGTGTCAAACGTAGGGTTTCTTTCGTCCGAATGCATTTTGGGGATTCTGCCCCAAATTACCAAGCCACAGGTGAAAAGTCAGTTCTGTAGAGCCATTAATTCCCAAGGCGAAGGCAGGCACCTGAATCACTAGGACTATAAAAAGGCACTAAAAGGGGACCAATTTGTGGGGCAGTCCAGGAGCTCAGGAGTAAATAGCATTCATTGTCCAGCGAAACCTAACCCATCACAAGTAACGTGGCTGATGCCGGGGAGCAAGGTTGTCTCAGGAAGAGCAGAAGACCAAAAGTCCTGATCAGGCTAGGACCAGAATTTGATAAAAGGCACCAGGACAAAACAACCGCTTATCCCTATCTCCCACGTTTGGTGAAGGTCTGGTGAATGCAAGGCAGGCTGAGCTAACTGCAACAGAGTCCTTCCTACATTGTGCAGACCAGCCGTGAAAATCAGAGCTGTGCCGAGCTCTGCACGGCCTTCCCAGCTCCTGATGCCCGAGTCCTGGGTCCGAGAGGCACATGTCCGAGATCGCCCTTCCCCCAGCGAGGCTCCGGCTTCTCTCGTATCAGTGCACTTGCTCCTGCTGGCTGTGAGGCAAGAGAGGTGGGACTTCCAGGGAGGAGGCTGGTGGAAGCTTCCCAGGCAGGGCTGCTGGCTCCTCTTCCACAGACTGGCTCCCATAGGCGCTATCTTCCTTCAGCTCTGAGAGAGGCAGACAGAGATAGCCATCAGCAAGTTATCTGGTGCAGTTTTCCTGTCTCTGCAACCCCAGCCCTAGCGTTCCGTATCTGTACCTGTGCTCTGTAGCTTGACAAACGTCTCTGGTCTCTGCAGTAGCTTCACTCCCTCCGTCAGTCCCATGGAGTCAAGTGCTTCCAGCAGACCCTTGAGGCTGCCGCCGGCAAGCTGGGGGGGGGGGGGAGAGAGAGAGAAACAGAGGGTTCAGAGGGGACCTGCTAGGAATCGGTGACAGAGGAGAGGGGGAAGGCAAGGGACAGAGGAGGATCTACTAACCTCGTAGCTCAGGAGAAGTCTTCTGCTGGGAGACTCTGCCCCTCTGTAGGTCTCCACCAGGCTGCAGAGGCCCAGTCTCTTGGCTAGCTCTGCCCAGTCTGCCCCTTGGCAGTCATGGTTCAGCAGCTTCTCTAGACTCTGGAGGGTGTCGCTATTCAGAGACAGGACGCTTCCTGGAGAAATCAGAGACAGAGGATCGCTTCTCTGCACAAAGGTGCCAGTCTCTGCCCCGAAAGCCATTGCCTCCTCCCCACACCCGACCAGGAAAGCAGCACCTATGGCCCCCGCTAAAGAAGAATGGATAAGTAATGAAATAGGTTGAATCAGCAAAGCTAACAGCTAAAATAAGAGAACTTAGTGACAATGGTTTTTCTTGAAGAATGAAAGCCCTTTTCAGATTATTTGAAGAAAGACTACAACAGGACGAATCCGCAAGCAGGTTTTGAACTGTGAGCGACATAGCAATTAAAGATTATTGTGTTATGACTATGTTAAATAAGAGGGGAGGACAGGGTTCAGCAAGGGGGGGGGATAAGAAAAACATCACGGAAAATGGGATGGGAAGTCAGTAACATAATAGAAAAGATGTTTTAATATATATTGGAATTTGATGTACATCAATGGCCAAAACCCCCTAGTCCAAATCCGAAATGATGCACAGGGGTTATTTCTCAGCAGGACCCCAAGCAGAACAGAAGCGTTCACTCACCTTGCCTGGAAGCAGGAGTCTCGGCAGACTGCTCCCTTTCTGGGTTCTGCAGCAATGCTTGCTGCAGTATCTCCCGCACCTGGAAGGAAAGAAGCCTTGGTTACCTCTAACTGTCCCCTAAGCAGGTTATATCTGGAAAGATCAAAAAGAGTTTCTTCTACTGAGTGCATGGGGATGGGGCTCGTCCCATCACAAAACATGGGGTGCAAAGGGGTACACAGAGAGCTACAAATATGATCAGAGGTGGGCGATGATCCAAACTGCCTTAGTTGCAGGACGCTCTATAGTCCAGAGGTGGACAATGTAGCTCACAACACCTGGGAGGCCAACACAATAAGTCTCAGCCAACAGTCAGGAATGATGGGAGCTGCAGTCCAGAACAGGCTGGTCCAGAACAGGGTTTCCCAAACTTGGGTCCCCAGCTGCTGTTGGACTACAACTCCCATCATCCCTGGCCACTGGTACTGCTAGATGGGGATGATGCGAGTTGTAGTCCAACAACAGCTGGAAGAAGAGGAGGAGTTTGGATTTGATATCCTGCTTTATCACTACCCGAAGGAGTCTCCAAGCAGCTAACAATCTCCTTTCCCTTCCTCCCCCACAACAAACACTCTGTGAGGTGAGTGAGGCTGAGAGACTTCAAAGAAGTGTGACTGGCCCAAGGTCACCCAGCAGCTGCATGTGGAGGAGCGGGGAATCGAACCAGGTTCACCAGATTACGAGTCTACCGCTCTTAACCACTACAGCACCTTGGCTCTCAGCTGGAGACCCAAGTTTGGGAAAGTCTGGCCTAGAACATTGCATACGTTACAACTAGGAATGGCTCTACTGAAAGCAAGGGTCCAATCTGACCCCCCCGAAACGTTACATACCTTCTGGCTCGAAGTCAAGTCCAATGGCGTGTGCCCCCGCCCCTGCTTCTCAGGCCATTTGCTCTTCAGCTCAGCCACGCAGTCTTCACCCGGCCCCACCAGGGCCTCTCCCAGCTCCATGACCCATTCCTCCTCCTCTTCCTGCTCCAACTCCACGTCGCTGCCTGGGTTAGACGAGGGGGCCGAGATGGGCTCGTCGTTCTCACACAGGACATCTGCCCCTGGGGAGTTCAAAAGGGAGTTCAGCTGGCATAATGCTTCAAACAGGACAAAGTATATCGGGGGTGTATCAGGCAGCCTTTGTGACTGACCTGTGCCTTGTTCTGAATTTTAGGGCCAGATTCTACAAACCCTTTCTGCTACTGGAAGCCAGTGCAAGGACTCCCCACTAGTGAAACAGGCTTTCCCCCATCTCTTCCCCCAAATCCACAGGAATGCCCCCAGAACAGCACATGGGTAGAGGAGATGAGAGATTGTCCCATTAGCCAAAGCATTACTGCTGGGCAGTGCTGAATTCCAATCTTTCACTGGACCAGTTTGTTGCCCACCCTCTCCTTCCCCCAAGCTTTTAAAAGTCTGGGATATTTATTCAATGTCATCTTCCGCTTGAAATCAACTACATAGCTTATTCTCCCCCACCCCAGTCCAACTAATGCAACATTTGTTGTCTAGACTGCACCCAAAAATAAGTGGACATGACAAAGAGAGAGAGAGAGAGACCTTATAACTGAGCAACTGAGCACAGAGTCCTCTCCTGAGGAATGGAATGGGTCCCAAGATCCCCACCTCCCATCCCAGTAAGAACTGCTCCCTCTTGAGTGAGTAAAGTTCTGGATGGACCATCAAGTGTTTGCTGTTTTGGGAAGCATTTAATACAAGTGATATGCAAAGCAAGAGCAGGGTTATTTGCTGTTAAGTAACTATAGGGTCTAAACCACAGAGCCTAGGGCTTGCCGATCAGAAGGTCGGCAGTTCGAATCCCCACGACGGGTGAGCTCCCGTTGCTCGGTCCCTGCTCCTGCCAACCTAGCAGTTCAAAAGCACGTCAAGTGCAAGTAGATAAATAGGTACCACTCCAGTGGGAAGGTAAACGGCATTTCTGTGCGCTGCTCTGGTTCGCCAAAAGCGGCTTAGTCATGCTAGTCACATGACCCTGAAGCTGTCTGCAGACAAACACCAGCTCCCCCGGCCTATAGAGTGAGATGAGAACTGCAACCCCTGAGTTGTCCGCAACTGGACTCAATGGATCAGGGGTACCTTTACCTTTAACTATGAGTGGAAATAAGTGTCTGGCATCAAGTGGAAATAAATACCTAGTAGGAAGTCAGATGACTTTCGGTCAATGCAAAGTTCCAGCTCTTCTTAAACCAGAAGGGTGAGAATAGAAAGTGGGCAGCCCACCAGCTCCTAGATGAATCCTTGAGCCCTACTGAGTCCCAGGGACCCTGGAGAGAAGATTTACCTGCTTTGATCAGCATCCTGGTAAGGATGGGGGAGCCCATGCCTGCTGCCAGGTGAAGAGGCGTATTGCCGGCCGACGTCTGGGCATTCACATCAGCTCCCAGCTGGACAGAGAAAGGGCACGGAATTAAAGGCTGGCAAGTGCTCTCAGAACAGAGCCACCCCTTCCCACATATGTGAAGGAGGATGGGGAAGCCATTACTGCACACAGCCAAACCTCACCTACCTTCTTCAACAGGTACGTCGCCAGGTTAAGGTTCTCCATCTCCACTGCAAGATGCAAAGGGCTCCGGCCGCTCTGCCGCTCGGCTGCGTTCACATCCGCTCCCTTCTCGACAAGCAGCTCGATGCAGGCCGGGTTCTTGCACTTCACGGCGAGGTGCACAGGGAAAAGGCCTAACAAAGGAGCAAAGGTTGGTGGGAACCAAGCACTAAAAAGCTGCTTTTGAGGACGGCTGGGGAAACCCCTCTAGGGACAGCACTAAGGCTGTGCAATAAAATCACTTTATCGTTGAATTTGAATACAGGTATTGAAATAAGTGTTTCAACTAGGCAATATACACCCGTGAACAAAAGGTGGAGACTTAACAGCTTCCCAGGGGGTAGCTCAATATTTTGCAGATAATCTGCAGGCACCGGTGTCTCCAGCTTTATTAAGCTCTCTCCCTCCTCCCTCCTAACCAGTAAGAAAGAAGATAAGCCCTCACACAAACCAGCAAACTCTTTCAGCTTCCAGTTATCTTTCCACTTAGAGCTCAGCTAATTATGCAGAGCCTGCTAACAATTCAGGAGCAACCCCAAGAGGCGAAGTAAACAAAGAACTGGAAAGCACTTCTTTCTTCCCTTGCCAGTGGAAAAAAGAGGGGGAAGAGTATTTTCAGGTGGTGATTATGTTGTTCGTTCCCCCTAAATAGCTAACCTCCATATTAAAAAGGGTGTTTTTTAATTTAAATGAGACTACATTTTTGCTTAAGGGACGCAGGTGGCGTTGTGGGTTAAACCACAGAGCCTAGGACTTGCCGATAAGGTCGGCGGTTCAAATCCCAGTGACAGAGTGAGCTCCCGTTGCTCAGTCCCTGCTTCTGCCAACCTAGCAGTCAAAAGCACGTCAAAATGCAAGCAGATAAATAGGTATCGCTCCAGCCGGAAGGCAAATGGCATTTCCGTGCGCTGCTCTGATTTGCAAAAAGCGGCTTAGTCATGCTGGCCACATGACCCGGAAGCTGTACGCCGGCTCCCTCGGCCAGTAAAGCGAGATGAGCACCGCAACCCCAGAGTCGGCCACGACTGGACCTAATGGTCAGGGGTCCCTTTACCTTTACCGGTATCTTTTTGCTTGCATGCCCTCCCTCCCTCCGTCCGTCCCTTTGATAAAAAAAGAGAAATTGGTGGGATGGGGGAGTCCTTCTGTGTCAGGGGGAAATGGGGGCGGGGAGAAGATTTCGCTGGCTGCCTTATGCTGAAATGGGAGGTTGGGTACTATGTGAGAATGACGGGGAGGCTGTTTTTCAGTAAACAGCAAAAGCAAATGTGTGTCTACTCACAAACAAGCCCTACTGAATTCAATGGGGCTTACTCCCAGGAAAGAATAAAGTTTAGTTGAACTTATGCATGCACAGATTCCACTTAGACCTCTGGGTGGGGAAGCAGATGCAACCTGAGTAGTAAATCACTTGAAAATATATTAAATGTAATATATGGAAGTTTATTTAATATTTTCATTTGATCTACTACTTTACACTTTAAGGCCCTCCACTGCCGCAGGGAGCCTCGTCACAGCCCTCCACTGCTGTGGGGAGGTACGGCAGGACTCTGCCCCCATGGGGAGGCCCAGCAAGGCTCTCCGCCACCGCAGATATATACCATATTTTTTGCTCTATAAGACTCACTTTTTCCCTCCCTAAAAAGTAAGGGGAAATGTGTCTGGGATTCTGAATATTTTTTTCTTGTTTTCCTCCTCCAAAAACTAGGTGCATCTTATGGTCTGGTTCATCTTCTAGAGCGAAAAATACGGTACAGTGGTGCCTCGCAAGACGAAAAGAATCCGTTCTGCGAGTCTCTTCGTCTAGCGATCTTTTCGTCTTGCGAAGCAAGCCCATTAGCGGATTAGCGCTATTAGCGGTTTAGCGGCTATTAGCGGCTATTAAAGGCTTAAGGGATTAGCGGATTAGCTGCTAAAAGGCTATTAGCAGCTTAGTGCCTTAGAAAAAGGGGGTGAGGAGCGAAAAAACCCCAGGAATCGCAAGACATTTTCGTCTTGCGAAGCAAGCCCATAGCAAATTCGTTTTGCGAAGCACCTCCAAAACGGAAAACCCTTTCGTCTAGCGGGTTTTCCGTCTTGCGAGGCATTCGTCTTGCGGGGCACCACTGTATATCAAAATATCATGATATTTAGCTGCTGATATATTGTGATGTTGAAAACCAGATATCGCCCATCCCTAGACAGCACACCTCCTGCAGATTATGCACTGCCCTCCCCTCTTGTTTCAAGACATTCACTCTGAAACCAGCTAGCCAGCTCTCACCTGCCTGAGCCTCCAAAACTATCCCGTCGCTTACCATAATAATTAGGTGTTTCCAGGAGCTGGAGGGTGTGGGAGCCGAGGTGACAGAGGAGGGTCTTCAGCATCTCCTCATCCCCCAGCTGCAGCGCCAGGTGCACTACGGAGTTGCCATAGCGATCCAGCAGAGTGGGGTCCGCACCAGCCTGCAGCAAGAACCCAGCCACCCTGGGCTGGCGGGTGATGACAGCCAGGTGCAAAGGTGTCTGCGGAGAAAATGGGGAGACGGGTCTAATTCTAGCAAAAGAACAGGGGAAGGAATCAAGGTGTTTCTCCTAAGTGCAGAGGCCAGAGAAACTTCATAGAATCATAGAATCATAGAGTTGGAAGAGACCACAAGGGCCATCGAGTCCACACTCCTTGGCAGCAAATTCCATTGTCGAACAGCTCTTACTGTCAGGAAGTTCTTCCTAATGTTTAGGTGGAATCTTCTTTCTTGTAGTTTGGATCCATTGCTCCGTGTCCGCTTCTCTGGAGCAGCAGAAAACAACCTTTCTCCCTCCTCTATGTGACATCCTTTTATATATTTGAACATGGCTATCATATCACCCCTTAACCTCCTCTTCCCCAGGCTAAACATGCCCAGCTCCCTTAGACGTTCCTCATAAGGCATCGTTTCCAGGCCTTTGACCATTTTGGTTGCCCTCCTCTGGACACGTTCCAGTTTGTCAGTGTCCTTCTTGAACTGTGGTGCCCAGAACTGGACACAGTACTCCAGGTGAGGTCTGACCAGAGCAGAATACAGTGGCACTATTACTTCCCTTGATCTAGATGCTATACTCCTATTGATGCAGCCCAGAATTGCATTGGCTTTTTTAGCTGCCGCGTCACACTGTTGGCTCATGTCAACTTCCCATCTAAGCAACGTTCTGGGGTGGCCACGTTCTCTCCACTCCCACCTGAGTAACAGAGGAGAAGGAGGCACTTCCTTGTACAAGACTCAATCATCTACCTGCGCAAGCAACGATCAGACAGGCGTACTCTATGTGGATTCACACCTGGTTCAAGGAAACTAGGACCACTCCTCGCTGCTGCCCTTAAACTAAGCAGGGGTGGCCGACACAGTGTCTCCACCCAGATGTTCTTGGACTTCAACTCCTGCCAGCATGGCGGCCCATGGAGAGGAATGGAAATAATTGCAGCCCAACAACAGCTGGAGGTGCCATATTGGCCAGCGCCAAAGTGAACAGGAAGTTGACAAGGAAGAATCCCAACAGACAAGGGAAAAGTTGGGACCAGTTCATTTTCTTAACTCGTTATGGGGTTACGTTCCAACGCCATGGGGTCTGCTTTCAGCAACTCTTTTTTATACAGTGGTACCTCGGTTGTCAAATGCTTCGGAAGTAGAATGCTTCGGCTTTCGAACACCAACAACCCAGAAGTGAATGGTTCTGTTTTCGAACGCGCCTCGGAAGTCGAGTGACTTCCGAGGCGTGTTTCTCCATTTTTTCAATGGATTTTGCGGACCACCCATTGTGACTCGGTTGTCGAACGTTTCGGAAGTCAAATGGTCTTCCGGAATGGATTACATTTGACAACCGAGGTACCACACTCTGTGTGTGTGTGTGTGTGTGTGTGTGTATTTCTGCACATTTCACAAAAAATTCCAATACATAATTATTTTTGCTTTAGTTTTGTCAACTTCCCATCCCATTTTCTGTGTTCTTTTTTTTAAAAAAATCTGTCCAATTGCTGCACTCTTCACTCTTCTATATCATGACCATAAAACTCATTTTTTCTGTTGTCGTAGTTCAAATCCTGCTCACATCTACATCACATTATAACATTTCTTTAAATGGTGCAAAAAAGGGCTTCCAATTCTTCCATAAAACAGTCATCATTAAGTTCTCTTGTTTTAGCTGTTAGTTTTGCTGACTTGGCATTGTCCAGCAGCAGCTCCTTCTTAAGACAAAGCCAAGGAGGAGTCTGTGCGAGGGCATCACAGCTCACCAAGAGTAAAGGCATGGCAGGATCAGAACTTGGAAGGATGGGTGGATTTAGTGAAGAGGAGGAGTGGAGGAGTTTGGATTTGATATCCAGCTTTATCACTACCCTAAGGAGTCTCAAAGCGGCTCGCAATCTCCTTTCCCTTCCTCCCCCACAACAAACACTCTGTGAGGTGAGTGAGGCTGAGAGACTTCAGAGAAGTGTGACTAGCCCAAGGTCACCCAGCAGCTGCATGTGGAGGAGCGGGGAAGCGAACCTGGTTCACCAGACTACAAGTCCAATGCTCTTAACCACTACACCACACTGGCTCTCAGGGAAAAGGGAGAGATCCTTTCTCTCTCACTCTCATGGCACACACAAGCCAAACAGTGCTAGGGAATGCAGACAAAAGGATTGGGGGCAGGGGGCGGAGAAACTGCACCCTGAAACATCATCTACTATACCTGCTGCAAGTGATTTGCGATGTTGAGGATCTGCTGGTTGGGGATGCTGACTGCCACTTGGACCAGCTGTGCAATCACAGCTGTCTGCTCATGGATGATAGCCAGATGCAAAGGCCTGTGGGGACAGACAAGATTATTGTCTTAAGAGCGGGAAGATGAAGTTCTCGGGAACAGTGCGGTCAGTCGCAGACGGGACAAGAAGCGAGTCTAACTCCTAGCTATGGCCTGTGTGTGTCACCAAGTCCCTCCTTCTACAATTTGCAACGGAGGATCCAAAACTCCCCCTACATTGGGGGCTTTCCGGTCCAAAGAAGAAAAATGTTTGCTCCAGAAACTACTGGAAGCAATTGAATATTGCAAATGGGACATGTTTTCGTGTGAGTGGACTGCGGAATGGCAGAGGACAAGCTGAAGACCAGACAAGGAGTTCTGATCAGGCCTCCGCTACAGCTCTGTGCTCACTTGTTTTACTATATTTATTTATTAAATATGTAACCCCGCCCTTCACCTGCCTCATGGCAGTTCACAGCATAAAAATGCAAAATAAAAACACAAAATACGTACTAAAACTCAAGAACAATACAAACCGACAGCAGCCACAAGCACCCATTGTTCTCACCATCTGGTGAGAACTGCTGTTCTCACAATTTAAAGGAATTTCAAAGGAAAACTAAGATTTTCAAGTCTGCGCATCGTATAAGAAAAAAGCTGGGAAAATGGACACAAACCAAAGACTGAGAAAAGGGGATAGCTTTTATCAAAATATCTAAAAACCTAGTCAAACATGTTAAGGGAATGGCAGTTTCTTGGGAGTTTATACTAAAGGACTCAGATCAGGTATCAAGAAATAACATGATATCAATTTATATAAGAATGTATACACTGCATTATTATTTTTTTGTCCCTTATACACCTCTTTCTTCTTTTGCCCACCCTCACTTCCCCCTTTTCTTCTCTGTATCACTTTCTTTATAACTGAAATCCTTCCGATAAAATATTAACATTAAATTGGGGGGAGGGGGGTGGTAATCGAGAAATGTTTCCTAACTCCGAGAGAGACTGAATATATTGTCAAGCGGGCAGCAGAATTCCTTTCCATGAGCCCTTGCTTCTTTTTCCACATTTCAAGAGGCAGAGAGAAGAAGGAGAAGGAGAAGGAGAAGAGGAGTTTCGATTTGATATCCCGCTTTATCACTACCCTAGGTAGTGTCAAAGCGGCTAACAGTCTCCTTTCCCTTCCTCCCCCACAACAAACACTCTGTGAGGTGAGTGGGGCTGAGAGACTTCAGAGAAGTGTGACTGGCCCAAGGTCACCCAGCAGCTGCATGTGGAGGAGCGGAGACACGAACCCGGTTCCCCAGATTACGAGTCTATCGCTCTTAACCACTACACCACACTGGCTGTGGCTCCTCCCTAGCACCACCCTCCAGACTCTTGCCTCCAACAGAAGGATTGCAGGAAGCGGGCACCTGTCCCCCGAATTGTGGAGTCTCTGAGGAAGCCTGCTTGCTCCCGCCTCCTCCCACCCACTGGACAGCGCCTGCCCCAAAGGCCCCGCTCCGTCCGCAGCAGACTCACGTGTCTCCGTTCTCGTCTTGAGAGGCAGCCAGGTGCCTCTGCACAGCCAGCAGCATCCGTGGGTCGGCCGTGACTGCGTAGTCGAGAAGAGCCCGGGAGCTGCGCCGAGCCAGCATCAGCATCCACGAGCTGCACTCCTGAGCTAGGGGGACAGGGAAAAGGCACTGTGTGAATGCAACCCTCTGCCGGTGGCCAAACTGGACTTCTTGCACTCGGTCACTGTGCATGAATCCCCCTGGACACAATACACCCTTGCCAAGCTTTGCCCTACTAGGGCAGGGGGTTGGGGGGCCCCACAGGGTCCAGATGTGACCCTCCAGGTCTCTCCTATTGGGACCCACACCTTCCTGCTCCACCCCCTTTTGCTGCTTTTGCCCGGGTGGAACGTGCTCTTGGCATCCGATAATGTGTCTTACTTGTCTGGACAGAGAATGTGTGTGCAGAAAACCGCCTTTCGCGATGCTGCAGTGCAACCTACTGATACAAAAGGTGGGAGTCTCTCTGCCCACTTTTTCCTCTGGCCATTGTGTGCCCACTATCCCTCGAAATGGATGCTCATGGAGGAACACACCCCACCCTGGCTGAAAATAGTTCTCCCCATCCCTGCAACAGGGGAAGGTCACAGGTCCGTGGTAGAGCACATGGCTTTTACAAGCAGACATTCCCAGATTAATTAATTAAGTGTGGAACTAAAAAGCCGGTGGCGCTTGGAGGATGAAGAGTGCCCCCCCCCCCCGGCTATGTGCACATGCCAGAGTCCTACAGCTTGTAGCACCATCGGTTTGGCTCCTGGGGGAGCGGGGAAGGAAGGAGAAGAGATGGGCCGCTGTGGCTATGGCTGTCGGAACCAGGGGATGAAAAGCCAGCCGGAGCGTCTCCTCTCTCAGCCTTGCCGTTGCAGAGATCCATCAGCGCACTCTCCTGCTGGGTTGCAGCAGCCACTCCTAGTAGCCCTGGCGCAACTTCTTCAAGGTCTTGTTCCTCTCTAAGGAATCAAGTTCAGCCTTCATGGCTTTTAAACATGGCTCTGCATCCTTTGAGGTTAAATCTTGGACCTCTTGGAAGAAGCCTGAAGGTTCCCAAACCTTCTCTGCGTTACTAACAACAGCTGTTTTAGCAAACTCATCAGCATACCCTTTGTGGCTCTTTCATATAGAACGTGTATATTTCATTCTATATACAGTGGTACCTCGGGTTAAGTACTTAATTCGTTCCGGAGGTCCGTTCTTAACCTGAAACTGTTCTTAACCTGAAGCACCACTTTAACTAATGGGGCCTCCCGCTGCCGCTGCACGATTTCTGTTCTCATCCTGGATGATGGACTCAAGGGCATCCTGATCAAATTTGCAGATGACACCAAACTGGGAGGGGTGGCTAACACCCCAGAAGACAGGATCACACTTCAAAACGACCTTGACAGATTAGAGAACTGGGCCAAAACAAACAAGATGAATTTTAACAGGGAGAAATGTAAAGTATTGCACTTGGGCAAAAAAAATGAGAGGCACAAATACAAGATGGGTGACACCTGGCTTGAGAGCAGTACATGTGAAAAGGATCTAGGAGTCTTGGTTGACCACAAACTTAACATGAGCCAACAGTGTGACGCGGCAGCTAAAAAAGCCAATGCAATTTTGGGCTGCATCAATAGGAGTATAGCATCTAGATCAAGGGAAGTTATAGTGCCACTGTATTCTGCTCTGGTCAGACCTCACCTGGAGTACTGTGTCCAGTTCTGGGCACCACAGTTCAAGAAGGACACTGACAAACTAGAACGTGTACAGAGGAGGGCAACCAAAATGGTCAAAGGCCTGGAAACAATGCCTTATGAGGATCGGCTAAGGGAGCTGGGCATGTTTAGCCTGGAGAAGAGGAGGTTAAGGGGTGATATGATAGCCATGTTCAAATATATAAAAGGATGTCACATAGAGGAGGGAGAAAGGTTGTTTTCTGCTGCTCCAGAGAAGCGGACACGGAGCAATGGATACAAACTACAAGAAAGAAGATTCCACCTAAACATTAGGAAGAACTTCCTGACAGTAAGAGCTGTTCGACAGTGGAATTTGCTGCCAAGGAGTGTGGTGGAGTCTCCTTCTTTGGAGGTCTTTAAGCAGAGGCTTGACAACCATATGTCAGGAGTGCTCTGATGGTGTTTCCTGCTTGGCAGGGGGTTGGACTCGATGACCCTTGTGGTCTCTTCCAACTCTATGATTCTATGATTCTATGATTCTATGATTCAAAGTTCTTAACCCGAGGTACTATTTCTGGGTTAGCGGAGTCTGTAACCTGAAGCGTAAGTAACCTGAAGCGTATGTAACCCAAGGCACCACTGTATGCATACAGAGATCTCTCCAGCACATAAGCTGCTTCCGAAACGCCTCTTAACCCTAGCCTACTTTGGACAGCACTCGTCTCACAGACGTACCATGCTGCAGCAGTTCTGCGTAGCGCTTTTCCTCCGCGGAGATCCGGCTCCCATCTTCTAATGTTTGCTGCTCCCCCTCTTCCGGCTTGGAAGTTCCTGGCATGTGGATGCCCCTCCCTCCTTGGTAGTTGCCCATCGGGTAGGTGCCAGAGAGGTAGATGCTGCTGTTGCTGCAAGAGCTGTATCCCGCTGAGTGCCAAGGATTCCCAGCTGGGTTAGGCAGGCGTTTACACACAACACAGAGATAGAGAGAGGTTTCTATGTTAGCCCAGTTGTGCTCACAGGGTTGGGCGACGCGTGGCTAAATTTCAGGAGCCCTCGATAAACATTTCAGACTTCTAGCAAAAGGAACCCGTCCCTAACCCTGGCAGTCTAGTGGAAAAGAAGGGGAGAGAAGGGGAGAAGAGAGAGGGGGGGGTGGTCCCAACCACTTCCAGTTTTGTCTCTGCCCAGTGTCGGCATGCAAGCCCCCTACACACTGTTCGCAAATTGTAGCTGTTGGAAAGCAGATGGGGGGCAAGCCCCAATAAGTCAGGTCTGCACTTCTGCACTGCTTCGTCACCAGCTGAGCAAAGACACGGCAGTAGTTCCCAAGCTAGTAACGCGCTGGCAAAATCGCCGCTCAACCTAGGACTTTCAGATATCCTATTTGAAACTGGCACTGTTCAGTTTACTGCAGGAGAGTTTGTGAGCCTGTATTCTAGTCGTCAACGGCGACTAGACTTTGCTCCCCGCTTTGCAACCCAGAAACCTTGATCTGCGGCACGTTCTCCTTTAAAAATAGAAACCAGCCCCCTGGGCATGCTCAGCTCAGTGCTTACTAATTCTGCAACATCTGACACGCCTGCCGTTTGTTCTGCAGAGCCTTGTTATCCAGACACCCTTCTCTGCGCCGAAGACAAGCTAGTAAATTAAAATAATGACTCCGTCACAGGGCTGCCTGCTTCAAGAGTGCGTGGTTTTGTCTTTGGAAAATCACGGGGAAAGGTGTAAAGCGAATGGTAATTAGCAGTTTCCACTTGCTGCAGGAATTGGAACTGCCTCAACAAATTGCATTGGAAGATCAGCTTTCTCTCTCTGTGTGTGTGTGTCTAATTAAGCAAACTACTCTGCGCTCTTTTAGCAATTCCACCCCATGAATTGTCCAGAATCGCTCACAGCCGTCAGCAGCAGTGGCTCACTTAAAGCCAGAGATACGTTTCATATCAAAGAATGTTGTGGAACTGAGCTACAGTAGCATCCCCTCCCTCAACCCTTTAGTGGGATGGGGACTCGCTGTAGCTCAGTGGCTAGAGCTTCTATTTTGCATGCATTACACACCAAGTCCAATCTCCAGCATGTCCCGGTAGGGCTGGGAGAGACTTGCCTGAATTCCTGGCAAGTTGCTGGCAGTGCAACTGCAGGCAACACTAAGCTAGGTGGACAAATAGTCTTAAGGCAGCTTCTTACGGTCCTAACCTGCCTTACCATTACACCAAAGTGCCTATGCAGATTCTCTGTTTTATCTCTAAGCCAACACATAGAAGATGTTTATCACATGAAGTGCAGAATGAGAAAAGCAAAAAGTGGCCTTTGAGTCATCAAATTGTCAAGCTGTAAGGGACCCCAAGGGTCATTTAATCCAAACCCCCTGAAAGGCAGGAATCTCAACGAAAACATCCATGACGGATTGTCTTCCAAAGGCAAGGCAACTGCTTTTTACAGAAGTGAAAGCCTCTCCAAAATGAAGGACGTGCTACACCAGGAGAACAAGTGTAAACCAAATGATATGGCTAATCAGAAGGAAAGACGACAGGCCATCACTAAAGGTGCTTAGGCTAAATCAGTGTTTCCCCAACTTGGGTCTCCGGTGGGTTTTGGACTACAGTTCCCATCATCCCTAGCTAACAGGACCAGTGGTCAGGGATGATGGGAGATGTAGTCCAAAAACAGCTGGAGACCCAAGCTGGGGAAACACTGGGCTAAATAATGGAGACTCCTTTCTTTAAAAAAGCACCGGACAGATGAAAAAAGGTGTAAAGGGAGGGGGGATCAGGAAATCACAGAAGAGCTAAAGAAATCCTTTGCCCCTGCTTACATGTCAGATGATGTTGGGGAGAGACCCACAACCGAACCCATTTATTTTTGCACCCAAGACATCCATGCAAAGGATGCGCCTATCAACGTTTTATAAACTGATAACTTAAAACCCAGCTTCCCGTGGTCAGGTGGCCTTTACCCCCAAGGAGCTCCAGGGGTAGTTGGCTTCCTACAAGAGTGGAAGATGCTCAGGGTTCCACTGCCCAGTGCCAGAATTTTACAGGCTCTCCTGGAGTCTATACAGTGGTACCCCGCAAGACGAATGCCTCGGAAGACGAAAAACTCGCTAGACGAAAGGGTTTTTCGTTTTCTGAGGTGCTTCGCAAGACGGATTTTTCTAAGGGCTTGCTTCGCTAGATGAAACAGCCCTGCCTCTCCTGTCATGGCGATGGTCACTGCACGCACGCATGCTCGCTTCCCCGCTCCTCCGGCTCCCTCCCACCTTCCGGCCGACCTTCCGACCTTCCGGCTGCCTCGCGCCGCTGCCCACCGCCCTCGCGCGCTCCCCTCAGGAGCCGTTGCCGCCAGCGTTGCAGCTGGAGTCGCGCTCCTGAGCCCTGCCGCCCTCCAGCAGCCACGTTTCGCGGTGTCCACAAGGCGCGGGTGAGTCCAAGGACCGGCTGCGGCAGCTGCCCTGCTTCTCCCCACCCCTCCCCGCCGTGGTGCTTCGCAAGACGAAAAAACTCGCTCTACGGAAAGACTTGCAGAACGAATTAATTTCGTCTTGCGAGGCACCACTGTACTCTGCTGCCAAAACTATTGCAACGAAAAGCCTTCAGTCTCAAAACTAGGAAGCCGTCTAAAGAGCAAGGCATTCCAAACTCCCCAAGCCTCCGTCAACAAAGAGCAACGTTTACCTCCGCCAGAACCAAATCCGCCGGCTCCACCCCCAGCGCCTCCCATGGGTGAGCCGCCCCCAAAGTGCTGTGGGAACTGGGGCAAGGTCTTCTTCCTCTTCCTCTCCACTTCTTCCTTATCTGCAACCAAAGACACAAGAGGAGAGTCGTCAAAGACAAGGTCCTGCGCTGGCACTGGACAAACAGAAGTAGCAAGACACTTCTTGGCACAAGCTCCCTGTACCTTCCACCACCGGGTAGTAGGTAAACTGCTTGGAGTCACTCACGTCACCCCCTCGCTTGCGCTTCAGCTGAAGGAACACGGTGACCGGGCGCTCGATCTTGGTCTTGTGGTAGGGCGGCGTGCGGAACACAATGGCGTACTGCAAGGACACAAAGGGTGGACACCTGAATAGAGCTAAAATGGCAACCCAAGAGGCAGCTCTGACTGATTCAGAGTCTATGTAGCATAACGTAAAGAACTTAACTATTGGCATGGGTTAGAGGAGAATCAAAAGCAGAGTTGGGTGTCATAAGCACACAGAGAGAAGTGAGCTCAAAACTGACAGGCTCCCTCCTACCCACAGCGGTTTGATAGAGAGAGATTCTTGCAGCACCCAACAGATTACCGTATTTTTTGCTCTGTAAGACTCACTTTTTCCCTCCTAAAAAGTAAGGGGAAATGTGTGTGCGTCTTATGGAGCGAATGCAGGCTGCGCAGCTATCACAGAAGCCAGAACAGCAAGAGGGATTGCTGCTTTCGCTGCGCAGCGATCCCTCTTGCTGTTCTGGCTTCTGAGATTCAGAATCTTTTTTTTCTTGTTTTCCTCCTCCAAAAACTAGGTGCGTCTTGTGGTCTGGTGCGTCTTATAGAGCGAAAAATACTGCAATTCCCATGAGGCAGAGCAGCAAAATATTAGGATTATGGGAAGCTGCTTTCCACTGAGTCAGACCACTGCTCCGTCTTATTCAGTATTGTCTACACTGTCTGGCAGCTGCTTCCAGGGTATCTGGGAGAAGTTTCTAGCCCTACCTAGAGACACCAGGGATTGAACCCACTGCATAGAAGGCCACTGAGCTACAGCTGTTGCCCAGTTAAGTATTAACCCTTCTTAAAACCCGCCAGCCAGGAGGAGAACCATCACAATGCAGTGCCCAAAAATAGCTCAGCAGGATTTCACGAGCCTACGATATTGAACAGAGCTGAGGCGTCCAGGGAAATATACCTCTAGAAATGGATCATCAACTAGGACAACTGCTGCAGCTTATTCTGCATCTTGGCCCCAAGTCCTAACTGATGTGTCTGAAGAAATCAGTTTCGTCCATGCATCCCCTGCAGCTGCCAAGTCACTCACCTCGCCCAGGAATAGCAATGAAAATGGGCAAGTAGCTGCCTGGTTCGTGACCTAAAGTAAGTCGCACAACTATGCAGAATAGAGTTTTATCGCCCTCCCAGCTTTATTGGAAGAAAAAAACAGTTTCCCAGGGCTTGCGTTCACTGGACACGAGAGGCGAGCAAACCAGGGAAAGGAGATGGGCTTTCCAAAGATCTTGCGAAGCTCATCAGGTTTAAGAGGTGACAACAATCCAAAAGCATATGCTTCGGACCTATGTAATACTGGCAGAACCTCTCATTTTCCCCAGGCAGATGACACCCCAAGCAGACACTTACAATCCTTAAATTCCCACGCACACAAAACTTGGTGGTCTTTTACCTGTCTTTTAGCCTGGTGCCACACGGAATGCTACACAATCTTGACATCTAATTGCTCAAGCTGACAAGAGATTTGCTCTGCAAGACTGATCTTTTGAGTGGGACCCAGGCCTCCCACGACCCAACCGGTACCTGTTTATGTACATCTGTAGGGGAGAAGTCCCCAAAGGCCTGCCAGCCATTCTCATCGTCTTCGTAAAACCGCACCTCAATATCATCTGGAGGAGGAAGAAAAAAGTTATTTCCCTTGTGAGAAAGCACCAACCCCACCCTGTCTCAGGTCCCAGGCATCTGAACTAGCACAGGGTCTCATTTATTAAGGTCTTCTCTCTCTCCACACACAATACATTCTCAGTGCATGCAATCAATACCACTACGTGACCACAGTCCAGCCCTCTAGAGCAGGTATCCCCGAACTCAGCCCTCCAGCTGTTTTGGGACTACAACTCCCATCACCCCTAGCTAACAGGACCAGTGCTCAGGGATGGGAATTGTAGTCCCAAAACAGCTGGAGGGCAGAGTTCGGGGATGCCTGCTCTAGAGCATCATTTTCTCCCTTTCCCAAGCCATTTTCAGGCCACAAGTCTCCTCCGCAGCCACATGGGGTCTTCCTTCATTCCTTCTCCTTGTGCTAATGAAGAGCCCTCCAAGGCCCAATTTACAAAGGGACCGTCTGCCTTGGAAAGCCATGTCTACACTTGCTTCTTCTGAAGCAAGCTGGCAGAAACGCAACAAGTTGTCCTGTTCCATTCTAACAAATTTATTTACTTTTCGCAATCCTATTTTCTAGGGCTGTAACTGGGCCCCCTGGGAACTTAAGATGAAAGGGCAGGTAAGAAAGTGCATAAACAAACAAATTATATATATATCTGTATTTGGAAAATCCTAGCCAAGTGAAGTAGTCTTGAGAACAATGAAGAAACCAATACAACCGGGTCAGAATTTGGTCTCCATCCAGATTTCTGAAGAATGTTTAACAGGAGTACAAGGAATCAAGCTCTTAAGACTCACAGGCATAATTGGATAGGGTACCTCCAAGCTTTTAAAGCCTGTGGGCACATATGGATTTTTGAACCGATGTTGTGAGGACATCCTTTTCTGGTCACTTCTGTTCCTCCAGATCAACGCCCCCCAGCCCAGCCCACAGAAAAGGACCATGTGCATAGGGTTCTTTCCCAATGGATCTGAGTAAAAGTGAGATCCAGCAGAATCAATCCGAGCCTTCAAAAGCATGCAGAGATGAAATAGTAAGTGTGCCACTGCTCTTGGAAAATCTTCCGCAAGAAACCTGTTAGGATATTTCCGTTCCACCTTAAAAGGGAGCAGGCTTTGAGTCACAGAGTCTGCGTATTTCCTGTTTTCACAGGATGTTTATGTTGTGTCTTTGCTTTCGTTTCTCTCTCTATGCTGGAGCTCTGAAGCAGGCGGTCATGTTTTTCTTTGTTCTGATCAACGCGGAAATAAACTTGTAGATAGTGCTCTCCTGATTGCATCTTTCGCTGTGCATTATCTGCTGATAGAGCGTGCATCGGCTCTGGAGTGTGGGAGGCTATTTCTGGAGCTCCTGTCGCTAATTGCTGATGCTGCGTGTCTGCGGGACATCGAAGGACGTCCGGAGAGGACGTGGAGTCGAGATGGACTTTGTCTCCCTGGCAGTATCCCAACAAAACCATCCTCATAACCTCACAACCAAGGAGGCAGTGGCTTCCTGGGTGCCCAGAAAAGATCTCAAGTCACCTTGTTGGCAACCCCGTCTGATGCTTCCTAATGTTCAAGACCTCGGATGCCACTCCCCCCAAAACATCGACAAATGTAAGATAAGGAAATAAGGGGAATAAGCGCTCACCTTTCTGGACTTTATCACACAGCAGGTAAACTTCATCCCCGCCTCGCACGGAGCCAGCTGTCTTGTCCATTCTTGAGATCTTCAGGTTGGAAGCCCCGGGGGATTCTGAAGAACATGGAAAAGGCAGAGCTGTGTAAATGAGATCCCAGAGGCTGGAGAGATGCGTTTTTGTATGTAATCATGCGTACAAATGTAAGAAAAGGGACTCCATACGAGAGCCACATTATTTCAAGCCAAATGTGCGCCTAGAGGTTCACAAATTTTGGCTAGCCTCGGCAGCCCATTATTTTTTGCAATTACCATCAATCCTCCCCTCTCAAGTACTCTAGCCATGCACCCAGAAGGTTCAGGGAAGGAATGTGCCAGTCTTTCCATTTGTGCGAAGCTATGGAGACGGGGGAGAATGGACCTCCAAAACGTGGTGCAGAGAGATTCAACTCTCTTCCATGTTCTGCGCAATGCAAGGAGATCTTGGTAGAAGGCCTCACTACACGCTCATACAGGAAGTGATTTATGGCTACTACTTGCCACCTGGTGGCCATAGTTTGTGGTGTCCCCATGCCCCACCTGAGCTCGTAAGCTCTCCAGCACAAATGTGAAGACTTGAAATTAGTGTTCTACAAAGTCTGTAAGACCCAAAATATCAACAATCAGGCCCTGGGGAGAAGGATGGCATACTCCTCTCAACAGATGTGTCAACCTTGAGGCCTAAATGCAGCTGTGGTGATCAGATATCACGCTGAAGACAGGAGTTCCAGGACTAAAAACAACAATGTGATAAGTTTGTTTGACCCTTTTACATGGTTTTGTATGTATTGTGGCATTTTACGCATTGTGACTTGCTGTTCTTTTTTTTATTACTAACAGTTTAGTAATTATTTACTGTAACTGTTAAGAGCAGTAAGCAGGGGTAGGCAACCTAAGGCCCGTGGGCCAGATGCGGCCCAACTGCCTTCTCAATCTGGCCCACGGACAGTCCAGGAATCAGCATGTTTTTACATGAGTAGAATGTATCCTTTCATTTAAAATGCATCTTATCTGTGGGGCCTGCCTGGTGTTTTTACATGAGCAGAATGTGTGCTTTTATTTAAAATGCATCTCTGGGTTATTTGTTGGGCATAGGAATTTGTTCAATTTTTTTTTCAAAATATAGTATGGCCCACCACATGGTCTGAGGGACAGTGGACCGGCCCACGGCTAAAACAGGTTGCTAAGAATTTATGTTTAATTACGGTTTGCTGATATTTAATTTCACTGTGCACCATTATATTCTAATGGATTACTGAGCGTTGCTTTATTTCAAGTAAGTTGTTTATTTTAATGTTATGTATGCATTATGACTTTTTTGTTTGTACTTGATCAGCTTGTTACAAGGTGTGTGCATGATTTCTGTCATCTCTTCAGCTTGCAAACCGCCTTCAGTATAGTAATGTAGAAAGGAGGTATACAAATAAAAAGTGAAACGAAAGCCAGTCGCTGCGAGCCAGCAGAACTCTTCTTAAGAACATAAGCAGCTGGATGAGGTCAAATCCCCACCCACCCCAACAAGGTAAAAAGGTAAAGGTAAAGGACTCCTGGACAGTTAAGTCCAGTCAAGGGCAACTATGCGGATGCAGCACTCATCTTGCTTCAGGCCAAGGGACCCGGCGTTTGTCCACAGACAGCTTTCTGAGTCATGTGGCCAGCATGACTAAGCCGCTTCTGGTGCAACGGGACACCGTGACGGAAACCAGAGTGCACAGAAACGCCATTTACCTTCCCGCTATAAAGCGGTACCTATTTATCTACTTGCACTGGTGTGCTTTCAAATGCTAGGTTGGCAGGAGCTGGGACAGAACGATGGGAGCTCACTCTGTCATGGGGATTTGAACCGCCGACTTCCCGATCGGCAAGCCCAAGAGGCTTTGTGGTTTGGACCGTGCTGTGGCTAACCAGATGCCTATGTTCAAAACCTGGCCAAGCGGTAGACACAGTGGCAGATGCTTGCTCCATGTCTCTCCTCCAAACACAGGTGAAACCCCAACTGAGGTCAGTCCACAGACCAAGAGAGAAGACTCACTGCTGTCGTGGATAGGGTCCGAGATAACCGGCTTCAGCGCCAGGCTGAAGTTCCCACTGCTGTCACGAAGGTAGGCACTGAATCGCAGCCGGACAATGCTGAGGTCCATTGTTTTCTTCAGCTCCTTAGCCTCTTGTTCAATCTCCTCTTCTTCAGATTCTGCCAAAGTAGATGCTGAATTATACACCTGGCAAACAAGGGCTACTACATCCACAAACCTGGGGGTCCTGTACCCCACGTCTGAGTGTACCCTTCCCTACCAAAGGAAAGAGGTCATCTCATAATGTCTCTGAAGGACAACAAGTATCCCATCCCTCCTGTATGGGCTGCCTTTGATGCCATCTGTGATGATAGGATCTGTCCAGCCTGGGCACCAAAGGTTTTTTTGAAAGATATGCTTGAACAGCCCCGGCTTAATGGTCCTCTTGCTTAGGGCCAGGCGATATCCGGTATTAAACATCACAATATATCACCAACTATATACTGATATATCACAATGTCAGAAATAAGGATGGAGCTACAGTGGTACCTCGCAAGACGAATGCCTCGCAAGACGAAAAACTCGCAAGACGAAAGAGTTTTTTGTTTTTTGTTTGTTCTTGCGCCTTTTTCTTAAAACCGTCAATGCATTCCTATGGTAAACCGTCAATGCATTTCCTATGGGAACCCGTGCTTCGCAAGACGAAAAAACTCGCAGAATGAAAAAACTCGCAGAACGAATTAATTTCGTCTTGCGAGGCACCACTGTATGTAGAGGCATTGGGCTGGCTTCAGTTTTCCCCATATTTTTGAATAGCACACACACATATCATGATATATCGCCAAGTCAAAAATTACAAAACAGGTATCACAATATGGAATTCAAACCGGTATGGGCGATATATCAATATATCACCTAGCCCTACTCTTGCTATCAAAGTAACTATTATTGAGGCAGGATGCTCTCAATGATTTGCAAACGCATGTCATGTATGCAATCTCCGCCTACCATATGAACCAACAGCTGGAAAAGAAATTAATTTGGATCTACATGGCGCTAAGACTCCTGCAGCAATTGCTGTGTGTTCTCTCCCACCCCTGGGGGACCCCAGTGGGCTTTCCCCACACTCTACTAAAACACATGGCTTCTTGGAAGTGGCTCCCATGTAGCAGGATGGGAGTTGAAGTGTATCCCTGTTGTTGGCAAGCGGAAAGCCAATCACCTAACATTTGCATAGTGCCTTGAATTTTTGAAGTGCTCCATATAATCCTTGCAGTAACTGCGCGTAAGAGAGGTCAGAATCACGATCTCCAAATTACAGGCTGGAGATCCAAGGTCAAGAAATTGCAACTGACCCAAAGGCACCTACAAAGTTTACAGCAGAGGCAAAGATCCGAACCCAGAATTTCTGGGCTCCTGGGACCTTTACTGGGTTGATAACTGTGCAGGAAACTAGTTTACACGTTATTTAGAAAAGACATAAAGGTCCACATTATACCGAGCATACTGAGAAAAGTGGAATTGAGTTGGTTAGAAAGTTATGTCAGTCAACCCCACATAATAGCTTCTGATGTCTCAAACAAAACCTTGGGGGCTACAGCAAGCGCTTTGGGACCATTACGCCCTTCTTCCTGGAAAAAACGTACGAACAAGTTGTCCCATTTTAATCAAACCCATGGAAGTGAGTCTTCTACTGGAAGCACAAAGCTCCCACTAGGGCCACTGAACAGCCCAGCTTCTAGAAAGTCATACTTCAATGCTGGCCCCTATTTTAAGAGGCAATCTTACAGAAGGCGAAGAAAAAAGGAACATTACACAAGCTCGATTGCGATTGTTTGTTCCCAGGTTTCAAGCCCAAGGGTCTGGCAATAGAAAGGGAAGCTCATGCTAAGCTCCGGCAAGCCATTCTTCTCACATGCTGTGTTCTGTTCTCAACTCTGCTCTGCCCTTTCACCACTCTCCTCTCCCTAATTTCAGTCTTCCCCTTTCCTGTACAGGTAAAGGTAAAAGGACCCCTGACCATTAGGTCCAGTCGTGACCGACTCTGGGGTTGCGGCGCTCATCTCGCTTTATTGGCCGAGGGAGCCGGTGTAAAGCTTCCGGGTCATGTGGCCAGCATGACTAAGCCACTTCTGGTGAACCAGAGCAGCGCACGGAAATGCCGTTTACCTTCCCGCCAGAGCGGTACCTAGCTATCTACTTGAACTGGTGTGCTTCCGAACGGCTAGGTGGGCAGAAGCTGGGACCGAACAACAGGAGCTCACCCCATTGCGGGGATTTGAACCACCAACCTTCTGATCGGCAAGCCCTAGGCTCTGTGGTTTAACCCACAGTGCCACCCGCATCCCTCCCCTTTCCTGTACCTTGCCCCTATTAGGTACACCAGATTTCAAGCCCCCCCATACCCCAGAAAGGGGTGATTTTGAGTTAAAGGGCCTTCCTTCCAAGGATCAGATTGCGGCCACTCTATAGAGGGCAATGCCTTCTACACACGCTCAGAGGCACAGTTCTGCATGGAAACCCAAAATCCTTTAAAGTCAGGTGCATAGACTCATTGTCACCTGAATAGCTTGGTTGGTTAGAGTGTGGCGCTGGTAACACCAAGGTTGCAGGTTTTATCCCCGTATGGGATAGCAGCATATTCCTGCATTGCTGGGGGTTGGACTAGATGACCCGCAGGGTCCCTTCCAACTCTACAATTCTAATTCTATGACTGTTGTCTTGGAGAAGCCAGGCACATCCAAAACCTCAGTCATGTTTTGTAAACTAAGAATGCTATTAAGAGGAAAATTGTGTGAAGCTTCTTGTCACTGGCAAGTAACTCTTTTTCATTCATACTTAACCACTGTCTGCCATGCTAACACGTTACACCAATTGACGTGTTGCACATTTCAAGTGAGAAACGTGGTATGAATCTTGCTCCTCTAGTCCCAGAGTGAACTGGGACTGATCCAGTACAGTGGTACCTCGGGTTAATTCGTTCCGGTGGTCCGTTCTTAACCTGAAACTGTTCTTAACCTGAAGCACCACTTTAGCTAATGGAGCCTCCTGCTGCTGCCATGCCGCCGAAGCACAATTTCTGTTCTCATCCTGAAGCAAAGTTCTTAACCTGAAGCACTATTTCTGGGTTAGCGGAGTCTGTAACCTGAAGCGTAAGTAACCTGAAGCGTATGTAACCTGAGGTACCACTGTACTCCAAATCAGTTATAGAACCTCAACACACACCCACACACACCCACACACACCCAAATAGTTTAACAGGTAGAGGGGCAGACAGTTCTTAGCAAACCACTCCCCAGATGTTTCCTTCCCAGTTCAAGGTCACCTGTCAGAGACTGCACTCTGGTCCGCAACTTCTGCTTCTTCAGCTTGTCCCGGATGACCTCCATCATGTTTTTCTTGGTCACATGGAGCACACCCAGGTTGTTAAATCTGAGAAAGGACAAATCAAAACCTCATGTCAGCAAAAGTGCCTAGTTGGGCAGCGATGCACCCAAGAAAAAGAGCAGGAGATCCCAGTCACCACTACTGGGGCTGAACAAGTCTTGAAAATATTTAATGGAAGACAAAAAGCAGAGATAACAGGAGGTCAGAATAAAAACAACTTATTTAACTCCCCATGTTATTAAAAGCTAAAAGGTAAAGGACCCCTGGATGGCTAAGTCCAGTTGAATTTGACTATGGGGTGCGGCACTCATCTCTGCTTTCAGGCCGAGGGAGCCAGTGTTTGTCTGCAGAAAGCTTTTCCGGGTCATGGAGCGTGCAGGACTAAACTGCTTCTGGTGCATGGAACACCGTGACGAGTGCCACAGCCCATGGAAACGCCGTTTACCTTCCCGCCACAGCGGTACCTATTTATCTACTCACTCTGGTATGCTTTCAAACTGCTAGGTTGGCAGGAACTGGGACAAAGCAATGGGAGCTCTCCTGTGTTAATAAAGAGGCATGACAAATAAACAAGTGGCGGTCATGCTGTAGAATCAATGAACCACAATGAAATCTAAAATCCATCAGCTTTTCTCTTTTGCTCTTCTAAAAGAAATGGAAGAAGAGACAGAGTACTGTACTTTGCTTGCTCTAAATTCTGCAGGCCTACTGTGCAGCGAAAACAAACAGTGCAAGTAAACCTCTACCTGGTCAAATTTCGTGGGTTTTTTTGCTGGATCTGATAAACAATATTGACATCAAGATCTGACTAGAACCCATGAACCTATCTCTTTTAGAGCATCAGCAGGTAGCTAAATGATCAGAAGAAACAGCAAAATTTACCCACTGGGCTGCCATTACTAGAGTATTGACCATCCCTTCTCCTCAACATTAGGACAATGTCCTGGGAAGGGTGACCCCACCTGTCAATCTCTGGAGCAAGGGTTTTTGACCGTCCTGTCTTCATCACTAAGGGGACAAAGCCACCTCCTAGTCAAGCCCAGTTCATTAATAATAATAATAATAATTATTATTATTATTATTATTATTATTATTATTATTATTATTATATTATTATTATTATTATTATTATTATTATTATTATTATCATTATTATTAATTATTATTTGTATCCCCCCCATCTGGCTGGGTTTCCCCAGCCACTCTGGGCGGCTTCCAACAAAGATTAAAAATACATCAAAATGTCACACGTTAAAAACTTCCCTGAACAGGGCTGCCTTCAGATGTTTTCTAAAAGTCTGGTAGTTGTTTATCTCTTTGACATCTGATGGGAGGGTGTTGCACAGGGCAGGCGCCACTACCGAAAAGGCCCTCTGCCTGGTTCCCTGTAACTTGGCTTCTCACAGGGAGGGATCCGCCAGAAGGCCCTCGGCGCTGAACCTCAGCATCCAGGCAGAACGGTGGGGGTGGAGATGCTTCTTCAGGTATATTGGGCCGAGGCCGTTTAGGGCTTTAAAGGTCAACACCAACACGTTGAATTGTGCTTGGAAAATGAGCAAAATGAGGCCCTTCCTCATCTGCCACTCGACTCAGCCTTCTTCTATTTTTAATGTTTCACTACTGCCAACATGGCAGCAGAGCAGCAGTGCCTCTTCCCCTCCTCTCTGCCTTATTCTGAGGGAAGGAAGTGGTTAGGCATTCTTTAAGAAAATATAAAGAACTGAGGAAGGGCCTCCTTCTCTTCCTCTGAACAAGGAAGGGAGATGCGCTGCTGCATTGAGAGCCAATAAGGATTGAAAACAACAGAAAAGGGGCTGCAGTGTTGATTCTGCTGCGAGGCCATATCTTGCACCAGTCTAGAAAAGCTGAAGTCATTAATGGGTGGAGGAGCAGGGAGACTTTCCCAGTAGCATCCAACTAGTTCATTTACAAAACTCAGTTCTGGCACCTCTCAGGTGCCATTGTAAGAGAACAAGCAAGGTGTTCATGGTGAGTTCTGCCACCTCCCTTTTTTAGAAAATTAGCACTGAAAGAAAGTGAAGTAAACACAGAACAATATGGGATGGGAGTCTTCCACCCATTGAGAAGGCTCACAGAGTAGCTCCTCAAACCCATACACAAACTTAGCTTACTCGCAGACAAACACGTTTTTTAAAAGCCCTCCATGAGCCAGCCAAACACAGCCAAAGGTCAGGTGCTTAATGGGACTCATGCAAACAGGTTCAACAGACAAGAGTTCAAACGGAGTAATGTTTCCATACAGGAAATCTGTGCACTGTTCAGAAAGTGCTTTGCACGATTCATAGGCAAGATGTGGACATGCTGAAGACTAAATCCAGGACACTGAAAAATGCCATGGATGATTGATCTGCCTAGACAAAGGCCTCAATCCAGACTTGACTGAGGAAAGAATTTGATTTACGGATGCTTTGAAGGCATTATTTACATGGGCTCAACACCAAATACATTCTCAATGTGCAAGTGCAAAGTCCTCTTCCTCGTCTCCTTCCCCCACCCCCGTTAAGGATAATGATTTAATTCCTGAAATGGGAATTTTTACTTATGTTAAATTACTGTGTAGTTTTAACATGGGGTTTTTCCTTTTGCAGTAGCTCTCATGTGATTGGCTGGCTGTGAGTCACATGAGAGAGGCATTCCGTTGTGTTGTGACTGTTATTCCAGTAACTGTCATTTTTAACTGCTTTCTGCTCTCTGTGTGTTGAGAATGGCTGCTGAGAGAGACTTCTCAGGATACCGCTGAGGACAATGTTGTGTCAGTCTGATTTGTCTGAAGCGAAACAGACAGAGGAAGATCCCTAAATGTTACTAAGGAGAAACCTATGCAGAAGCTCTCTATAAGGAACAAAGTGAATAAGCATGAAGTTGTGAATACATTCTTTTCAGTTAATGAAAGTAAAGTTCTCTTTGAATATGAAAAGTTTGGACAATGTATAGTCATTACAATGAAGATATCACCTGGAAGAGTTAGCTTTCTAGTTGTAAGCTACTCTTACTTTGCATTTCAACAATATATTTTCCCACAGGAAAGGAAAAGAAAGGCACCAGTCCGAGTCTGGGGGAGCAAGGGGGGGGGGACCTGAAGAGCAAAAATAGGGCCAATAGCTCTAGAGCCAAAACAACACTCTACCCTCCTGACAGAAGTCAGTTAAGAATTGGGAAAGGATTCTTAACCACTGGAATTGCGGAGATGTGATGGTCAGCTAGACTTGCCTCCAGAAATAGATGGGCAAACTTACTCTTCACAGCATATCCTCCTCCCCTGAGAAAGAACAATTCTGTTTTATGCTTGCATTAAACTCATCAAATTTATCTTACAATAAAGAAAAGTGCAACAAAAAATAAGAAAACTAATTAAGACATCAGGGCCTAACGGCGACATAAGGCTCAGCCATCTGGTTCTGAGAGCATGCTGTGGTCTAGAAGTTGCCAGTTCAACCGCCAGCTAAGTCCAGGAAGAGGAAATGCTCTCAATATTTTATACCGCAATAAATGACTGTTCCAAAATTCCTAACTAATTGGTTAAGTGTGCAATAACTGGCCAGTCTACAATATCCAGCTGTACAGTGGTACCTCAGTTCTCGAACATCTCTATTGACAAACGTTTTGGAACCCGAACACCGAAAACCCAGAAGTAAATGCTTCCATTTTCAAACACACCTCGGAAGCTGAACAGCTTCCACTGCGTGTTTTTCAATTTTCTCAATTGAATTTGCTGACTTGGTTTTCTAACGTTTCGGAACACAAACGGTCTTCTGGAACGGATTACGTTCCAAGACCCGAGGTACCTCTGTATTGTGAGTTAAGTGCCATTTCTTTCAAGAAACGCTTAGCTCTAGCTCGACAGAGCCAAAAATATAGTCAAAATTCTGCTTTTTACAAAATCAGAATTTTACAAAAAAGCATTGCTATCGACAACTCCCCACCCGCCAGCTCATACGTACTGTGCCGTCATGTCCTTTGGGCCCACAGTTACAATGCAATTGCCAGCTTCGTTGCACTGTTTTCCCACGAGGCTGTGGGCGTGCACCTGCGGAGGGTCAGTGTGAGTCACCAGGTCCACTTCTATCCTAGCCATCCCGAAATAATTGGAGATCTGGCAATGAAAAAGAAGAACACGGAAGTCCAAGTGATTAGAGTCCCACCAGAGAGAGGACAATTGTTTGTGTGTTTTTTTATAATATTTTTATTAAGGTTTTTACATAGGAAAAAAAGAAAAGAAAAAGACAAAAATACAAAAACAAAAAGGAAAACAAATAAAAACAATTCCATTTTCATAATATTCCTTGCATTTACTTATTTCCCAGACTTCCCCACACCTCCCCTCACTGTATTCCAGTTCAAATATTTAATCAGCAAATCCCTTCCCTCTATCTTAACTTAATCTTTATCTTAATATCTTAATGTTACTTAATCTTTTCTTAATATCTTAATATATTAAACCTTTAATTTTACACCTTTTGACCTTCAGATTTTCCATACTCCTTCACCACATTGTTGCTAATAACCTGTTAACCTCCATCCGATGTCATTCTAACATTCATTAATCTTATAATTCATTAATCTTATATTTTTTACAATATTTACAATTGTTTGTAACACATCCTTTTAGGCCTATGGATCAGTTTTTCTCCCCAGAATTCCCATCAGCAATATTACTGGGTTAATTTGAAACCAGCGTAAGCCACAGTTTCGCATTGTGAAAATGGACTTCGCCTCAACCTGGGCTCGTACATTCCCACCCCAACCCCCTGCCAGCCTCCTTCAACACAGCTGCAAGGAATGTGGAAGCTTCCATTTTATTTTATTTTTTAACTGCGACTTGCTGCTTCATCCAAATACAGTGGCACCTCGTGTTACGGACTGGATCCATTCCGGAGGCCCGTCCGTAACGTGAAATGCCCGCAACTTGAAACGCTGCATCTGCACAGGCACACAGCGCAATTTAGCACCTCTGCGCAGGCGCAAGCGGCAAAACCCGGAAGTAACCTTTCCTGGTACTTCCAGGTTGCTGCGGGACATAACGCGAAAAGACGCAACATGAAGCGGACGCAACACAAGGTAGGACTGTAGAAATAACTACCGTATTTTTCGCTCTATAAGGCGCACCAGACCACAAGAGGAGGAGGAAAACAAGGGAAAAAAAATCTGAATCTCAGAAGCCAGAACAGCAAGAGGGATCGCTGCGCAGCGAAAGCAGCAATCCCTCTTGCTGTTCTGGCTTCTGGGATAGCTGCGCAGCCTGCATTCGCTCCATAAGACGCACACTCATTTCCCCTTACTTTTTAGGAGGGAAAAAGTAAGTTTATACAGCAAAAAATACAGTAGTTAAATCTTCACCGCAGATAGCAGAGGAAGGGCAACTTCAAGCCACAGTTTATGAAGCTGGGTCGTTTTTGCTAGCCACAGTTAAGATCAATTGGTTTAGGGCTCAGACAACATGCTATGCTATGATTAATCCAAAGTGGAAGTGGAAGCTTGCAGCCTCCTCACAGAGAGGGACAGCACCCAAGTCAGGGAAGATGGTAGGCTCATTCTTGTAATCTAAGCCACAGTTTAGCATTGTGCTGGAACTCAGCCACTATTTACCTAGCACAAAGACATTTTCAAGGCATAGCTTCTGGAAAGCAACCATCAACTGCCCAACAAGCACTCAGTAAAAATTTCAGGACAGGCCCCTGAATCAGTGCGGAAATAAGTAACAAAAGTAAGTTTACTAGTCTGGTGTAAACTTTAAGAGTCACCTCTAAAGGGATTCTGCATTACAGCCAGATTTCACAATCACAATTTTAAATTATTGGATGTTAAAAGTTTAAATTTTAAAATGAGGATTGAAGCCAAATACAGATAAAATAAGGTACGCAATGCAATTGTAGCCAAAGTACCGTATTTTTCGTCCTATAGGGCGCACTGGCCCATAGGACGCACCTCGTTTTTTTGGGGGGGGATGAATAAAAAAAAATCCCCCCCCAGCCGCGGCTGCTGCCCCAAGCCTTGCGCACATCTGCCCGAAGCACGGGGCGCCCTCCAGAGGGCTCCCCGTTCTTCGGGCGACAGGCTGCCGCCCCAAGCCTCCCACCGGGCGCGCAAGGCTTGCGGACACTCGCCCGAAGCATGGGGAGCCCTCCGGAGGGCTCCCCGTGCTTGGGGCGGCAGGCTGCCACCCCAAGCCTCGCGCACCCGGCGGGACCTCCTGCCAGGCGCGCAAGGCTTGCGGATAGCTTCCTGAAGCCTGGAGAGCGAGAGGGGTCGGTGCGCACCGACCCCTCTCACTCTCCAGGCTTCAGCGAAAGCCTGCATTCGCCCCATAGGACGCACACACATTTCCCCTTCATTTCTGGAGGGGAAAAAGTGCGTCCTATGGGGCTAAAAATACGGTAATTCATTTTCTGTTATTACAAAGAAAAAAAACGCTGGTGCAGGATTTGGGTTTCTTCACAACAAAGCCCGACTCTACTTTGTGTACACCTGAAACAGGACTCTTCCCCCCCCCCTTTTCTTTTTGTCTAAAAGGGATGGGCCTCACAGAAACGTAGCACAAATTATCTCCAAAGACTAAAGTCAGCTTTTCTTTCCGCTGCCACAGATCCCGACGTAGGCAACCTTACACAAAATGAATCTTTACACTTTAAATAGCCATCAAAAAGCCAATGCACTCAGGAGTTATAGAGTAAATAATAATGTCACCAAACAATGGTGTCTCAACAACATGAGCACTCCCTGCAGCTCTAGTAACTGCACAGAACTGAAAAACTAGAAAAAAGACAAAATAGTTTACTTATAAAGAAGGGGTTAAACAAATGTTAAAAGGCAGAAGAGTGGATTAGACTAACTAGATAGGGAATGGTTGTTTACTTCTTTTTAACATCTGAAATCGATTTCACCACACTAATGTTGAACAAGAGCTTTAACTCCTATCTATCACAAGTGTTTATTTTTTCCCCATCCAGTAATACTTGGGAAAAATTGCCCCGCAAAATAAAGGCTGCTGCAGCAACAAAGTTCTGAGAAAAACCAGGCGGAGCTGTGGAAAATCATTAACACCTTCGTTTAGCAATGCATCCCAAAACGGACCGCTCAGGTACACCAGTCAATCTGTGACGCCCAAGGAAACTCCAATTGACAAGCCTGAAGTTAAAAAATAAAACAAAATTGGCTATTTACCTGAAATTCAATCCCACAGCTATTTGCCGCTTCTAGGTATCTGCTGCCCCTTCACAACACTGCAATCCTGCAACTGGCAGCACCCACTGTGCCACCTCATGCCATTAAGAAACACTGCTGTTCTCCTTCCACCTTTGTTCCCAATGCAGATCTTTATTTCCCCCTCCCCTTGTTCCTGAGGTAGAACTTCACCCACACCTTCTTCCCTCGTGGGGGAGAGCAGCCGACATTTTGTGGTCCACCTCAGGTGCCCAATGGTCTTGGGCCGACCCTGGCCCTCCAGCTGCGCTGGTTGGAGTTGCTCAAATACAACTTCCATCAGCACCAGGAGGACAGCAGATCTCAACTCCGTACATCGGCCCAGTCACTAGTCCTTCAGGACGCCATGACCTGCCAATTTCCTTCCCAATAATAAGGCACAGCTCCTCTCACTCACAGCCCCTGTGCCGTTTTGCCTTGTGCTACTTTCCCCATCTTCCTGGTCTCTGCCACCATTTTGTTCCCTCACATCAGGCCCAGATTAAAGCAACTGGGTGCCTTTGTCTAAGAGACTTTGGGAGGCCCAAACTCAACAGCACCTGATCATGAGAAACGAAACCTTGTTCTCTTTTTTACTGTTCCATGGACTGCAAGAAGATCAAACCTATCCATTCTGAAGGAAATCAGCCCTGAGTGCTCACTGGAAGGACAGATCCTGAAGCGGAGGCTCCAATACTTTGGACACCTCATGAGAAGAGAAGACTCCCTGGAAAAGACCCTGATGTTGGGAAAGATGGAGGGCACAAGGAGAAGGGGACGACAGAGGACGAGATGGTTGGACAGTGTTCTCGAAGCTACGAACATAGGTTTGACCAAACTGCGGGAGGCAGTGGAAGACAGGAGTGCCTGGCGTGCTCTGGTCCATGGGGTCACAAAGAGTTGGACACGACTAAACGACTAAGCAACAACAAAAGCAACTGGGCCTAGTCAGACATAGGCAAACTCGGCCCTCCAGATGTTTTGAGACTACAATTCCCATCAACCCTGACCACTGGCCCTGTTAACTAGGGATGGTGGGAGCTGTAGTCCGAAAACATCTGGAGGGCCGAGTTTGCCTATGCCTGGCCTAGAGAGTAAACTCTGCCTTCCTTCCCCCACAAAAAATGGCAAGAGACCAAGGCCCCACTAGGTTATGAGGCCCTGGGCGACAATATGTAAATCCAGCACTGCCTCACATCCTTGCTTTTCATGTCCTTGCCTGCTTTGCACAGCTGAAGGGAAACTGAGCAATCGGCAGCCTCTCCAGCGCTCGCTTCCTTCACGGCACACAGACATTCCTGATATTAAGTTTTATTGCCTTCTAATTAAGTCCCTTCTTTCCCCAATTCTCCATCTCCTCTTCCTTCTTCCTCAAGCCTCACCCTCCACTAAAAGCCTTCCCTTCAGATGACTCAACCCATCCGCTCTACACTCGCGTTTTCTGGTCCTCTGGGGTCTCCTCCCAACTTTTTCCCAGTGACTCAACCTGCCCCCAATGTTTAATACCATTGATTAAAATCAATGATTTTTTAAAATTAAAAAAAACAAACACCAGATTTTTAAAAAAATCAGATATTTTTTATTTAAATTGGATTTTTAAAATAAAATGCTTTTGGAGGAAAAATCGTTCTAAAGATAGCTTACACTAAGTTTACACTAAACTATAGCTTACACTAAACATTAAGTTACACTACAGTCCAAAGGCTATTCATCAGGAAATAAGGATTTGTTTTAAGTTTTTCATGTGTGCTAAAACAAATAAGGATTTGTTTTAAGTTTTTCACGTGTGCTAAAACTCCGTCTAAGTTTTTTTTTAAAAAAATTGTTTAACCGCATCAGTTAACAAACATGGATACATATGCTATAATGTTATTGTTTTAGTTAAATTAATTGTTTTAATTGTTTTAAAGTAAATGATTGTTTTTTCTCCTTCCAACAAAGTACAGCAGAAAAGTTGTCCAAATATAAACAGTTAACTTATTAAACCTCACAATAATTTCATAATTATCTGTCTGTGTATTTCTAATAGTATAACCAAATCAGTATATTTTTATATAACTGTAAAAACTACTCTGAAAATTCCCCAAAATGAAACCTCCATCTGGTTGTAAATATTAAGGTTATACCAGCAAGAATGAGTGTTTCTGTAATAAAATGATTTAAATCAAGTCTTACTGACTAGTGATTTAAATCAAATCCACCCTGATTCAAGCTAAATGAAAATGTTCCATTCCTTCAGAGGAGCTGGACGGCAAAACATCTTGGATCCCTAAGCAACTAAGCACCTCAGCTCCTCAGCCAACAAGAGCAAGGTGATATTTTCACAACACCTGCCAGGTATAATGTTGCAAAGTGTGTCCTAAAGTGCAGGTGGATGAAGACTGCAAACAAAGTACAGTGGTACCTTGGGTTACATACGCTTCAGGTTACAGACGCTTCAGGTTACACACTCTGCTAACCTAGAAATAGTGCTTCAGGTTAAGAACTTTGCTTCAGGATAAGAACAGAAATCGTGCTCCGGCGGTGCGGCTGCAGCAGGAGGCCCCATTAGCTAAAGTGGTGCTTCAGGTTAAGAACAGTTTCAGGTTAAGTACAGACCTCTGGAACGAATTAAGTACTTAACCCTAGGTATCACTGTATTTCATTGGCACTTTGTACTCTTCCCAAAGCAACAGATGCCCATCTGCTAGTCAAAAAGGTTATCCTAAGTGGGAATACCAGTGGCCCATGAGAGTATGGCTGTTCTTAAAAAAAAAAATCATTTAAAGATGTTCAAATATAACCAAATACTGATTAAACTATCTGATGCGCTCACCTTCAGATAGTTTAATCAATATTTAGTTGGACTATATTTCAATACACTGAATCTAACAAAAGGGCACAATATGAATGGACTCTCTGTGCCCTATGGCAAAAAGACAGATACAGTGGTGCCCCGCAAGACGAATGCCTCGCAAGACGGAAAACCCACTAGACGAAAGGGTTTTCCGTTTTGGAGGTGCTTCGCAGGACGAATTTGCTATGGGCTTGCTTCGCAAGACGAAAATGCCTTGCGATTCCTGGGGTTTTTTTCCCCTCCCCCCCTTTTCCCCAAGCCCCTAAGCCGCTTAACAGCTGATCGCTAAGCCGCTTAACAGCTGATCTAAGCCGCTTATCAGCTGATCTAAGCCGCTAATAGCCTTTTAGCAGCTAATCCGCTAATCCCTTAAGCCTTTAATAGCCGCTAATAGCCTTTTAGCAGCTAATCCGCTAATCCCTTAAGCCTTTAATAGCCGCTAAACCGCTAATAGCGCTAATAGCGCTAATCCGCTAATGGACTTGCTTCGCAAGACGAAAAAAACCGCAAGACGAAGAGACTCGCGGAACGGGTTCTTTTCGTCTTGCGAGGCACCACTGTATTGACAAACTGGGAAAAATAAAGCAGCTCCCTTTAACGACTGGACTGAATATATGTCCAAACTCGCTACACATGAACAAGTTGCATACAAACGGAGACTTGCCATGTACAAATTCAACAGTATTTCAAATTCATTTTATAAATATTGTACAGCATTAGGTTAAGGTCTGGTTAACCACAATGTTTTTTGGGCATAATGTATACCATTTTGTTGTTGTTCTGCTTTCTACATGGGTACCATTTCTTCTTTTCGTGTCTTATCTTACTCTTATGTACTTTTTATCTTGCAATGAAGAATATACATTTTTTTAAAAAACTACAGTGGTACCCCGCAAGACGAATGCCTCGCAAGACAGAAAACCCGCTAGACGAAAGGGTTTTCCGTTTTTCGATGCGCTTCGCAGGACGAATTTCCCTATGGGCTTGCTTCGCAAGACGAAAATGTCTTGCGATTCTTGAGATTTTTTTTCGCTCCTCACCCCCTTTTTCTAAGCCGCTAAACCGCTAATAACCTTTTAGCAGCTAATCCGCTAATCCCTTAAGCCTTTAATAGCCGCTAATAGCCGCTAATCCGCTAATGGGCTTGCTTCGCAAGACGAAAAAACCGCTAGACGAAGAGACTCGCGGAACGAATTATTTTCGTCTTGTGAGGCACCACTGAATCTGATGCTCACCTTAACTGTGGGGTAAGTTTTATGTCCCTTCTCACTAGATGCTCCAGGAAGCCCACCATGCGAGGGACCTTCACAGCCATATCGGAACCGGAAACCTCGCTGCAGAAGACAAAGGAAAACAAAGACATCCCATTACATGACCAGTTACACCAAACCAAGCCGTTGGGGAAAGTGTGCTTGCAACAGCATATACATAGCTGGGCAACTCAGTTCAGTGACATATTAAGTAATGATGTAAAAATTTTGTCTCAAATGTATAAATTGCTGCTTGAATGGCATTTGAAGGACGAAGAGGTTAAGTCGGTTATGATTCACTGGGCCAAAGATTTTGGGTATAATATACAGCTGAGTGATTGGGTGAAATTATGGAAGGAAGGTTTAAAATTTACTGAATGCAGTGCCCTAAAAGAAAATGTGATGAAAATGATGTATAGATGGTATATAACACCTGTCAAGTTAGCGAAAATGTATAAAGTCAGTAATAAATGTTGGAAATGTAAAGAAAAAGAAGGAACATTTTATCACATGTGGTGGGAATGTAAAAAGGTGAAATGCTTCTGGGAGATGATATATAATGAGTTGAAAAAAATGTTGAAATATACATTTATAAAGAAACCAGAAGCATTTCTATTGGGCATTGTGGAGAGTGACATAAATAGAAAGGAATGTAAGCTCTTTTTATATGCAATAACAGCAGCAAGAATATTATTGGCCCAAAAATGGAAGTAAGAAGAGTTACCGTTGATTGAAGAATGGAGGATGAAGTTAATGGACTATGCAGAATTAGATAAACTAACATGAAAGATTCAAAACCAGCGAGACCAGAAACTCACGGAAGACTGGAGTAAATTTACGGACTATTTGAAAAGTAATTGTGAAGAACAGACAACGTTTGTAGGGTTGCAAGAAGTTTTGTGAGGAGTATTATTAGAAGTATTGTAAAAATGGACAAGGGGGAGGATGATTTGTTAAGAGATGTAAAGGCAATATAAAGTTAAGAAATGCATAAGAAGTGGTTAAAACGGTGGATCATCAGAGGTGCTGATGGAAGTCTAAAAAGATTGTATAAGTGATAAGTTTTGTGGTACATTTTATAGCTATATGTTAAAATTAATAAAAAATATTATTAAAAAAAGCTCAGTTCAGTGACAAATGATTACATCCATACCTGCTTTGGCTGCTCAATTATAGTGAGGAACGGGCCTTCAACTGTGGATATAAAAAACAAAATATCCTGATTGGACCAATGTATACACAACCACATGCAATTCCATTAAGCCACTGTTTCTCAAACTTCGGTCCCCAAGTGTTGTTGGACTACAACTCCCATCGTCCCTAGCTAGCAGGACCAGAGGTCAGGGGTGATAGGAGTTGTAGTCTCAACAGCTGGGGACCCAAGTTTGAGAAGCACCGACCGTTGAGCAACAGTTTATAGCCATAACACAATATGCACAAGCTCTAACTGAAACTTCCCCTCCCTTGTAATTTATCATTCCCCAAGGCACATATAAACTCCCAAAAGCATTCATTACCTGTCTCCATGAGATCCTTATGCTCAATCAAATGAGGGCCAAACTGGAAATCGTCGTATTCTATCCCGTCCAAGCACTGCAAACAGAACAGGGGGACAAGACAGAAATCTTACGACACATTTGGCACAAGTGTGAGAGAAAGGCCACAGAATTACAGTGAGGGGGCGGGAAAGTATTTGATCCCCTGCTAAATTTGCCCGTTTGCCCTCTGACGAAGAAATGACCACCCCATAATTTTAATGGTAGGTTTATTGTAGATGTGAGAGACAGAATAACAACAAGGAAAACCCCCAGAAACAACAGAAGACAAAAGTCAGAGATTGATGTGCATTATAATGAGTGAAATAAGTATGTGATCCCCTATCAACCAGCCAGATGTCAGGCTACCTGGTATCTTCACTGTATGTAACGAGCTGAGATTGGAAGCACCTGCTGTAAGGGAGAGGTCTTACCTGTAATCCCAGCTCGTTACAGTACCTGTACAAAAGACACCTGTCGACTGAAGCAATCAATCCAATGATTCCAAAGTAGCCACCATGACCAAGACCAAAGAGCTGTCCAAGGATGTCAGGGATAAGATTGTAGACCTGCACATGGCTGGACTGGGCTACAAGACTATTGCCAAGCAGCTTAGTGAGAAGGTGACAACAGCTGGTGCAATAATTCGCAAATGGAAGAAACACAAAATAACTGTCAACCTCCCTCGGTCTGGGGCTCCATGCAAGATCTCATCTCGTGGAGTTGCAACGATCATGAGAACAGTGATGAAGCAGCCCAGAACTACACGGGCGGAACTTGTCAATGATCTCAGGCCAGCTGGGACCATAGTCACCATGAAAACAGTTGGTAACACACTACATCGTGAAGGACTGAGATCTTGCAGAGCCGGCAAGGTCCCCTTGCTCAAGACAGCACATGTACAGGCCTGTCTGCAGTTTGCCAATGCACATCTGAATGACCCAGAGAACTGGGTGACAGTGTTGTGGTCGGATGAGACCAAAATCAAGCTCTTTGGCATCAACTCAACTCGCCGTGTTTGGAGGAGGAGGAATGCTGCCTACGACCCCAAGAACACCATCCCCACCGTCAAACATGGAGGGGGACATATTATACTTTGGGAGTGTTTTTCTGCTAAAGGGACAGGACACCTTCACCGAATCAAAGGGACAATAGACGGGACCATGTATCGTCAAATCTTGGGTGAGCGCCTTCTTCCCTCAGCCGGGCATTGAAAATGGGTGAAGGATGCCTATTCCAGCATGACAATGACCCAAAACAGATGGCCAAGGCAACAAAGGAGTGGCTCAAGAAAGAAGCACAGTAAGGTCCTGGAGTGGCCTAGCCAGTCTCCATACCTTAATCCCATCGAAAATCTGTGGAGGGAGCTGAAGGTTCGAGTAGCTACACATCGGCCTCAAAATCTTACTGACTTGGAGAGGATCTGTAATTGCCAACAAGGGTTTTGCCACCAAGTACTAAGTCATCTTTTGCAAAGGGATCAAATACTTATTTCACTCATTACAATGCACATCAAACTCTTGACTTTTGTCTTCTGGGTTTCTGGGGGTTTTCCTGTTGTTGTTCTGTCTCTCACAGCTACAATAAACCTACCATTAAAATTATGGACTGGTCATTTCTTCGTCAGAGGGGCAAACGGGCAAATTTAGCAGGGGATCAAATACCTTTCCCCCTCACTGTATGAAATACATAAAGTCAAGACAGGCAAGCTTTAAACCATTTGCTAAGGGTATGCGATAGCTAAATGAAGCCTCTATTACCACAATTAGGGTTCCCACCTGCTCCAGAAACAGAAATTTTTCAATAAAGCATGCTAACACTCTTCAGGGCTTCCTGCCATGGGAAGACAAGAGGTGGAGGGGCCAGGTAGCACCACCCCCACAAATACCAATTTGGAATGCCTCAGGAGAGCTTCAGGATGTTTTTAAAAAATCACCTACCCTACCGAGTTTCAGGAAAAGCAGGTGTGATCATGCCTCCCAACTGGAAAGAGGCAAAACAGTGCCTTATGGCTAGGTGCAAAGGGCACTCTCCTTCGCTGCTTAGGGAAAATACAGAACAGCCTCTAGCACAGACTTTGGTTTTACCCAGTGGCGTAGCGTGGGTTGTCAGCACCCGGGGCAAGGCAAGTAATTTGCGCCCCCCGCTGCACTGTCCCTCCCCCAGATAGTCCCTCGCTCTCTCTCCGCACCGCACCGCACGTCTGGCACCCCCCCTCCCTCGACAGTGGGCGGCGACCCGGCGGCTCGGATTGGATTCGCACAGCCAGCACTGCAGTGAGAGAGAGTGAGTGAGCCAGGTAGGGGCAGAGGGCGCCCCCCCCAAATGTTGTGCCCGGTGCGGCCAGCCCCCCCTGCACCCCCCACGCTACGCCACTGGTTTTACCTCCCTCCAAAGACACAGCAGGTAGTCTCTTCTGTGGACAGGCTCTTTAGGCAAATAGGAGCACAGTCTTACAACTGCTTTCACAATATTATTTATTATTCTTTATTCAATTTATAATACCACCGTTTATCAAAAGATCCCATTAAAAACACATTACAGAGCATCGATGATAAAAACGTAATAAACAGCCTACTGACGTTAAGACAGCCTAATCGTAAAATAGTCAACATAATAACAGTTTGTCTCCACACACACTTTCACAGGCCATAGATTATTTAATAGTCGTAAGCCTGGGTAAAGAGGAATGTTTCTGCCTGGCGCCTGACTGTATGTAGTGATGGCGCCAGGCGAGCCTCTCTGGGGAAAGCATTCCACAATCAGGGAGCCACCACAGAAAAGGCTTGACTGTAATAATACTGCTTGATTGTAACAATACCTCAAAGTGGCTTACAATTGAAACTGGTACTGGATTGTTTTATTCCTTGTGGCTTAAGTAGTTCCAGTGCGGGAGGGGGGGTTAAAAAAAAAGAAAAAATTGGTATTGGCACTCACCATGAAGCTGTTATAGTAAGTGCCACACTTTTAACATTTGGGGAAAGGGGGGGTGTTGTTGGTACTGTGTACCAAGTACCCCCAGCAAAAAAAGCACTGACTAGTTCTATCACTTGGTCATTTTTATCTTCTTGCATATTATTATAATACTTATATTCTGGGGGGTTTTTCACTAGAAAGGGACTCATGGCCACTATCTATCCAGGACAAGGAGCTGCGTTTGTCTTGGGCACACACAAAAAATAAAAAACAAACAGAGATCTGGGGTTTTTCTGTCTCCCAAAATGAGTCTGCTGCCCTTTACTAATCGGCAATGTTAACCTCTGGAGACTAGAAGCCGGAAGGGGAGCTGCAGGGAAGCCAAGCGGCCCCGGGTTTTTTGCATATGGCTCAACCTGGGAAATAGGGCGGGGAAGTGGGGGAATTTCCACGCCCCCCCCACCCCACCGAACAAGATGAGCCCAGAGGGACCCCTTTGTGGGCGACTCACCGCGGGGTAGCCGTCGCAATCCATGGCCGGTCGAGGCGGCGGCAGCAGCAGTCCCGGAGTTTAGGGCTTCCTGCGAAAGAAAACGGAGAGCCCGAGGAAGACAAGAGGAGACGAGCGAGCACCGCCTCTGCTGCCGAAAGAGCCTCCGGCGGAAACTGGGCGGGCGAGGAAACGCCGATGGAAAGTCCCTAGAAGCCCAGCCGCGTCGGAAGGAGAGAGGGAGGGGCTGGCTTTGCTTACTCTTCCCGACGGACTTGGCTCGGCCCCGCCGACCCGACTCTACCCGCTCCGCCCGCGCTCCAGAAACCCCGGAATATCCACACGTGCGCTCTGCGCCCTGGGCGCACAGCCAGCAGCCAGGCGCCCCGACGGCGCTTTGCGCGTCTGCCGAGGGAAAGACAAAGCGAGCGATCGCCTCCCTGGCAGGCCACTCGGGGCCTTCACCTTCCCTTGCTCCCGAGTAGGGGGGGGGGGACCCTGCGATTTTCTCCCGCTCCGGAGAAAATGCCACCCCCTATGGGGCATTTCGGGACAGCAGAAACTCCGCAACAAGAGAACAAAACTGCTCCGCGAGGAGTGGATCCAAGCCCAGGGCCCCCACCCCTCCCCTCCCCCTAGCCTTCCAGTTTGTGGGCATTTTAAAAAGACCCGTCGGAATAGGGGGTGCCCAAGGGATCATCTAGTCCAACCCTACCTGCAATGCAATTAAAGCACTAATGAAGCAGGGAGATCCGCACGCACGCACGCTCACTTTCCACCGGCAGAAGGAGGAGGGTGGGCTTGGAGAGAGGGGAACTGGCCTGGAGACCCTTAGAGCCGCTTACCTTCGGGGCAGAGACCCTCCGAGGCTCGCCGTCGCGCCCAGTCTGGAGTCCTCTGGGTGTCCCCCTCCCTGGGATAAGCCACGCCCTTCCTCCCTCCCTTCCCCCCCTCGAGGGTTCTTAGCAATCAGCTGACCGCCGCTCTGAAGGGGCGGGGACTAGTTGCCCGGGCAACGGAAAGCACGCCCCGCGCTCCCGCGCGCGCCCTCGCCAGGCGGGAGGCGCTAAGGCCGCTTGCAAACGAAACGCGGAAGAGGCGCAAAGCTGAGCTGCTGATCAGTTTCTGCGCCCAATTCAAAGTCCTGATTTTTGACCCATAAAGACTTAAACCAGTGCAATAGATACGGGGTGGGGTGGGAAGAACGAGTGGGTTTTTTGCCCAGGGTGAGGTCTCCAGAGAGAGACCCGTGTGTGTGTGTCCTCCACAAGAAGCCTGGAGGGTGGCAACACAAGAAATGGCCTTTTCTGTGGTGGCTCCCTGGCACCTTCACTACATATCTTTAGGTGCTGGGCAATAACTTTCCTCTGTAATCAGGCCTTTGGCATTTAACTATCTGGGGGCCTCACTATTTGAGTGCCTGGAGGCGGTTGGAGGATGGATGGCGGCTAACAGATTGAGGTTGAATCCTTACAAGACAGAAGTACTGTTTTGGGGGGACAGGGGGCGGGTGGGTGTGGAGCCTGAATGGGGTAACTGTGCCCCTGAAACCAGGTGCGCAGCCTGGGAGTCATTTTAGACTCACAGCTGTCCATGGAGGCGCAGGTTAATTCTGTGTCCAGGGCAGCTGTTTATCAGCTCCATCTGGTACACAGGCCAAGACCCTACCTGCCCGCAGACTGTCTTGCCAGAGTGGTGCATGCTCTAGTTATCTCCCACTTGGACTACTGCAATGCGCTCTACGTGGGGCTACCTTTGAAGGTGACCCGGAAACTGCAATTAATCCAGAATGCTAGACTGGTGACTGGGAGTGGCCTCCGAGACCACATAGCACCGGTCCTGAGAGATCTGCATTGGCTCCCAGTACGTTTCCGAGCACAATTCAAAGTGTTGGTGCTGACCTTTAAAGCCCTAAACGGCCTCGGCCCAGTATACCTGAAGGCGCGTCTTCACCCCCATCGTTCAGGCCAGACACTGAGATCCAGCACCGAGAGCCTTCTGGCGGTTCCCTCATTGCAAGAAGTGAGGTTACAAGGAACCAGACAGAGGGCCTTCTCGGTAGTGGCGCCCGCCCTGTGGAACATCCTCCCTTCAGATGTGAAGGAAATAAGCAGTTATCTTCTCTTTAAAAGACATCTGAAGGCAGGCCTGTTTAGGGAAGTTTTTAATATTTAATGCTGTATTGTTTTTAACACTTGATTGGAAGCCGCCCAGAGTGGCGGGGGAAACTCAGCCAGATGGCCGGAGTGTGAGCTATTACAGTGGTGCCTTGCAAGACGAAAAGAATCCGTTCCGTGAGTCTCTTCGTCTAGCGGTTTTTTCCTCTTGCGAAGCAAGCCCATTAGCGGATTAGCGCTATTAGTGGTTTAGCGGCTATTAGCGGCTATTAAAGGCTTAAGGGATTAGCGGATTAGCTGCTAAAAGGCTATTAGCAGCTTAGTGCCTTAGAAAAAGGGGGTGGGGAGCGAAAAAAAACCCCCAGGAATCGCAAGACATTTTCGTCTTGCGAAGCAAGCCCATAGAGAAATTCGTCCTGCGAAGCACCTCCAAAACGGAAAACCCTTTCGTCTAGCGGGTTTTCCGTCTTGCGAGGCATTCGTCTTGCGGGGCACCACTGTATTATTATTATTATTATTATTATTATTAAACTTGGGGGGTATGTTGTTTGTTACTATGTTGTGTATTTTTGTGTTTTTATACTGTGATCCACGAGTGAAGAGCAGTGTAGAAATTAAATGTATGTATGTTCTGGAGGGAAAGGATCGTGGGCTGTACTGTAATGTTAACAATCCTGCTCCTGAATTCTAAAGTGTACTGAAGAGGCAGGAGGTGGCCCTAATTCAGTGGGAACGGGAAGTTACACTCTGCACGTGCTCAGAGGTACTTCTTTTTCGAGGACTCAGTGGTGCTGTTACTGAAAATGGGACTCCTATGTGGAGTCCTGGAGAGCACTTTTTGCAACTGAAGTTCTGGGAAGGCAAGACAGCAAGAGAGCCTGCCTGTGACGAGGAGGTGGAGGCGCATGGCTTGTGAAACTAAACAAAACTCAGGTTCAAGGAAGAGTTGCTTGAGGAAGGGTCAGGAGGAGTATGTTCGTCTTTAATAACAACTATGCTCCCATCACCTCCTGGCAAATAGAAGGGGAAGAAATGGAGGCAGTGAGAGATTTTACTTTCTTGGGCTCTATGATCACTGCAGATGGTGACAGCAGCCACGAAATTAAAAGACGCCTGCTTCTTGGGAGGAAAGCAATGACAAACCTAGACAGCATCTTAAAAAGCAGAGACATCACCTTGCCAACAAAGGTCCGTATAGTTAAAACTATGGTTTTCCCAGTAGTGATGTATGGAAGTGAGAGCTGGACCATCAAGAAGGCTGATCGCCGAAGAATTGATGCTTTTGAATTATGGTGCTGGAGGAGACTCTTGGGAGTCCCATGGACTGCAAGAAGATCAAACCTATCCATTCTTAAGGAAATCAGCCCTGAGTGCTCACTGGAAGGACAGATCGTGAAGCTGAGGCTCCAATACTTTGGCCACCTCATGAGAAGAGAAGACTCCCTGGAAAAGACCCTGATGTTGGGAAAAATGGAGGGCACAAGGAGAAGGGGACGACAGAGGACGAGATGGTTGGACAGTGTTCTCGAAGCTACCAGCATGAGTTTGACCAAACTGCGGGAGGCAGTGGAAGACAGGAGTGCCTGGCGTGCTCTGGTCCAGGGGTCACGAAGAGTCGGACACAACTAAACAACTAAATAACAACAACATGCTTTCTAATTCCAAATTGTTTATTCTGGCCAAAAAAAAAAAGCATGTCCGAAATGTCGAAAGATCGAACTTGAACTTGTTTGCCCAAAGCAAAACCAGGGAAATGGCTTGTCGTGACATCAGACTTCCTCTGCTCTGGGTAAATTCTAAACATTCAACTAACCTTTTGAAGAGGGCAGTCCTATGCAGCTTTACTCATAAATGCATAAAAGCCGCTTCCCTCTCATGGTCTCTCGCAACTGGTATTAAAAGCACACTGCCAGTAATCATGGATAGCCTTAGCCTCTGTGAATTTGTCTAATCCTCTTTTAAAGGCAGGGACGCGGGTGGCGCAGTGGGTTAAACCACAGAGCCTAGGGCTCACCGACTGGAGGTCGGCAGCTTGAATCCCCGCGACGGGGTGAGCTCCCATTGCTCGGTCCCAGCTCCTGCCAACCTAGCAGTTCGAAAGCACATCAAAGTGCAAGTAGATAAATAGGTACTGCTCTGGCAGGAAGGTAAACAGCATTTCCGTGCGCTGCTCTGGTTCGCCAGAAGCGGCTTAGTCATGCAGGCCACATGACCTGGAAGCTATACGCCGGCTCCCTCGGCCAGTAAAGTGAGATGAGCGCCGCAACCCGAGAGTCGGCCACAACTGGACCTAATGGTCAAGGGTCCCTTTACCTTTACCTTTACCTTTTAAAGCCATCTCTTGCTATTTATTTTATTTCTTATTTTTATATAAGATTTATATATCATTTGTGGGGGGGGGGGACTTCTACCTATGTCTCCCCCCACTTTTTACTATCTCCCCCACCCACACTTTTGCAGGTCAGGAATACACAACTACATAGGCTGAAGAAATCTTATCAGATTCATTCCTTCACTCTTTAAATACAGCTGATTTATCAGCTGGTCTTAGCAGGCGGGTGGGGGGAGCTGGGCTAACCAGCCTGAAGAGATTTTACAGGAAATATTCCCCAGAAAAGGTGAGGCAGCACAGAGGGACACCTTACCAAGTGGTCACAAGCCCATTTTGGCAGCTATCCCTTGTTAAGTCGTTTTATTCAGCCAGTCACAGGGAAGGGTGTTGTTGCAGGAGACACACTTGAGGGAAAGAACAGGGAGAGCAAGGAGCAGCGTGCCAGAGGAAATTCAGAGTGTAGCTGGCAAGAGAGGACAGCCACGCCCCAGGAGGAAAAGGAGACTACATAGGGAGAAAAAGGAGGAAGTGTACTTTCCAGTAATCCAGGAATTATGTATGCATGGACATCTGCAATATTTTGGGAGAGGGGTGGTAAAACACTGAAAGTAAGGAGCAAGCAAATTCCTCACCAGAATATGAGGAAGGGGCAATGATGTCAAATGTTACTTTTTCCACTACTGTAATTCCCCCCATATCCCCAAACTCGGGGGAAAACACATTTACACAGTTCTCAAAACTCTGGATTTGGCAGCCCTGACGTTTTAGCAGAACCCCTAATCAGAAAAGAAACAACTAAACTCTTCGATACCTCCCTCTCCATGGAGGCGCAGATTGCAGCTATAACAAAGGCGGCATTTTTTCATCTCCGCCAAGCTAAGCAGTTGGCTCCTTACCTCTCTCGCCCTGACCTAGCCACTGTGATCCACGCGACGGTCACCCCCAGACTGGATTATTGTAACTCGCTCTACGTGGGGCTGCCCTTGAGACTGACCCAGAAACTCCAGCGGGTGCAGAATACCGCAGCGAGACTCCTTACAGGGTCTTCGCTGCGAGATCACATTCATCCGGTACTATACCAGCTGCACTGGCTCCCGGTGGAGTACAGGATCAGGTTTAAGGTGCTGGTTTTAACCTTTAAAGCCCTATACGGCCTAGGACCCTCGTACCTACGGGACCGCCTCTCCTGGTATGCCCCACAGAGGAACTTACGGTCTTCAAATAAAAACATCTTGAAGGTCCCAGGCCACAGAGAGGTTAGGCTGGCCTCAACTAGAGCCAGGGCTTTTTCGGCTGTGGCTCCGACCTGGTGGAACGCTCTGTCACAAGAGACTAGGGCCCTGCAGGACTTGACATCTTTCCGCAGGGCCTGCAAGACAGAGCTGTTCCACCAGGCCTTTGGTCAGGGTGCAGCCTGACTCCCTCCTTTGGCAATCTTTACAAAACTTTAGTTTATGGTTGCCATCAATTTTGATTTTAATTAATTTTATAATGTTGCACTATTTTAGTGTTGTTAGCCGCCCTGAGCCCGGCTTTGGCTGGGGAGGGCGGGATATAAATAAAATTTATTATTATCGTTTCAAAATTATTTTCCTCCCCACGTTAGTGTTGGTCGCAAATTAGTCAATCACCGGAGAAACGAGAACCTGAAAACTGTTTCCCTGTTGGCCAACATGATAATTATGTTATTCCCCGGAGGTTCCGAGGACAGTCTGGTTATGGGATGGCTCCTCTCTCGCAGGTCCCCGGGAATAGAAAGTCATGGGGGGGTGCTTTTCCAGCCACAGGCAGCAAGCTGGAGCCTTGCTATCTCTTCTGCTTGTCATGTTGAAAGGCTGCAGTGTTTTGCCCTTCATACAGCAGACTCTTAAGGATGGTGGCAGCCTGCAGTCGAGCAGGAAACAGGGAGATGGGGGGGGATGCAACCCCCACCTCCTGTCCTGCACATGCACATGCATAGAAGGGGAGTGGGCTGCCTCGATTCGAGAGAGAGGCAATGTAAGTTCTGATGTGCATCTTTGGATGGCGTACAAATGCTGCACATAAACCTTACTACAGTGGAACCTCTGGTTATGTACTTAATTCGTTCCGGAGGTCCGTTCTTAACCTGAAGCATCACTTTAGCTAATGGGGCCTCCCGCTGCTGCCGCACCGCACGATTTCTGTTCTCATCCTGAAGCAGAGTTCTTAACCCGAGGTACTATTTCTGGGTTAGCGGAGTCTGTAACCTGAAGCCTATGTAACCTGAAGCATATGTAACCCGAGGTACCACTGTAGTCTAATTGCAGAGGAAATTGGTATGGAGGCAGGCAGGAAGTTGTGAGCAGGGCGCTGCCTCCAGACCGGACTGGTAAGAGAGATGGTGGATAGATTGGAGCTGCTTCTACTTGCCTGCTCAGTCCTGTCCCTTTTACTTACTCTGGTTAGGGTCCAAAAAGTTAATAGGCTGGGACAGTTCTTGTTTTTAGATGGTGGTCCCCAGACCTGCTGCTCCCAGTGTGCCTCCAAATGGAAAGGTGTCCTCCTAAGTCTGTGGATCAGGTGGTATATGGTGTGGAAGATGCATGTTCAGGAGCTCCTCCTGCCTTTTAATCAATAAAGGTAAAGGTACCCCTGACCGCTAGGTCCAGTAGCAGACAACTCTGGGGTTACGCGCTCATCTCGCTCTATAGGCCGAGGGAGCCGGCGTTTGTCCGCAGACAGCTTCTGGGTCATGGGGCCAGCATGACTAAGCCACTTCTGGCGAACAAGAGCAGTGCACTGAAACGCCGTTTACCTTCCCGCCAGAGTGGTACCTATTTATCTACTTGCACTTTGACTCCGTCGCGGGGATTCGAACTGCCGACCTTCCGATCAACAAGCCCAAGGCTCTGTGGTTTAGACCACAGGGCCACCCGCCTCCCTTAAAGGTAAATAGTCCCTGCTCTGAAGGCCAGGGAAGCTGCCAGGGGAAGGGGGGAACAAACCTTCCTTCGCCCAGTTTCCCTGATCTAAATCCCACCATGAAGCTCCTCAGAACAAACAATCATTTTCCAGAGCAAAGGATCTTGGAGCAGAACAGATCTCCAAGATAAGTCACAGGACATTGGGTGGGGGGGCGGGAGGGAACACACACACACCACACCACGTCTATGTTTTAAATTATTGCACATTCATTGCATATATTACATGTATAAAATATTCAGAATGGTCCTTTCGAAAGTATATACAGGTCAACTCAATTCAACTGAGGAGCAGCTCCAGCTCCACTAAACATAAAGCAGCAAATGGGAAGAGAGGAACTTCCAATTCACCAAGTTCCCCTTTGTATTATTATTACTTTTTAAGAGATACCGTAGGGGCTTTCTAGATGATGTCATTTTTCATTTTTGTTTGGAGGGTGTGAAATAATCACGCAAGCTGCAGCTCGGGTGTCACATGAGATTCAGACCTATTCTCCCCCCCCCCCCACCGTGATGCTGTTAACTGTTGTTATACTAAATTTCCCCGGCCCTTATTTTGCCGCGGTTGAGTGCGATTCCTCCCAAAGTGACGGTGTCGCTTGAAATCACGACTGCAGTGTGTGGCGTGCCGTTGCGCAAGCCGATATCCAACCGTGCCCGAGATATCATTGGTAAGAAACGACACATTGCACCATTCTGTAAACATACAAAAATGTTTGATCCTTGATTTTAAGAATCAGTGGGTGGGGGAACCTGTTGCCCTCTGGGTGCCGTTGGACTCCAGTTCCCCTGGGCCATGGGTCAGTCAGGCTGGAGTGGGAGGGGAGGTGCAATCCAACAGCATCTGCAAGCTCTGCATCTTTGCTTTGGGCAGTAGGTACTTCCCCACTATAACACGTAACCACAGACTCCTCCTTGCAGCCCTTTAAACATTGTTTTCACATGGCAAACCTCAAGTCTAACTCCTCATTCCACAGCAGCAGCTTGCTGCGTTTTTCGTTTTCTTGTTCCTTTTTCAATTTCCACAGTGTCTCCATCTCCGCTCCCTGTAGCACACGCGTTTCCCAACGCCAAAGCAGCGATCCCGGCCTCATCCTTTGCGTAGGACAGGATATCACACTCCTGGAGGAAAGCTAGCATGGGGTATCAGGTTAACAGGAGCAGGGAGGCAGGGGGGGAGGGATGCAGCTGGAATAATTTGGTGAGATTTATGCACTTTGGTCTTGTTTCGAGATAGTATGTCGTAAGAAAGTGAAGCTGTTCTGCCCGGTACTTTCATCTACCCGTTCAAAAGAGGAGTGCGAGGCAGAAGCAAAAAAATGCTCCAAAAATCTTGCTTTTATCATTACCTAGGAATCAAGGCCAATTCGTCTGTTACAAGAACAGTGGTGTTAAAACTCTCGTGTGGCTCCTTTTCATGGCGTTCCAATGATGAGGATCTTGGAGGGAGGGGCAATAACATGTATACCTAACTGCAGACACATGCCATATATTTAAAAGCACATTCGACACACATTTAAAGCACATGAGTCCCCACGAAAGAATCCTGGGATCTATAATTTCACCCTTACAGAGCTACAGTTCCCAGCAGCCTTAACAACTGCACTTCGCGGAAAGCTATGTGCTTTCAACGTTTGTTGAATATGCTTTAAATGTGTGGCACAGATTGACCAGAATCGCACAGCTCTTACAATGTAAGAACTCAGCCGTGTGCTTCAGGCAAAGGTTCTGTGAACCAGCTTCTGGGAAGTTTGGAACGCTGTCTAGCTCAGCGCTCCAAAGATTCTAAGGCACACACATCTTTGGGACTTTCATCCTACATTCCACACATAAATCTTTAGAATGTACACAGGGCAAAGTAACATGAGACGCAGACCTGAGAAACCCTGCCTGAATAATCAAGAGTACAAAAGGAGCCTGTGAGAGAACACAGATTTCAGAAACACTGAATTCCTGAACAAAACACTGCTGAGCATGTTAAAGGCATTTCGGTATGGAGTAAAGCACTGGGTGAACCGCAGTCTTGTCTTGTTCCACAAGATAAGGGTGCAGAATTTGAGCAACTTTTGTGACGGCTTGGAACGCACCAGTTTGTCTCCCTAGGTCTGCAGACTTTCCAGCTCTCTGCTGGGAACAAAACAAGTATCCCAAAGTCCTTACAGTTTTAGAACTGCACTTTCAGGGATGGGGAGCATAGCGAAGAAAACCAGGAGGGTAGTCCCCGTTGAGCTCTTTGGAGGCAACAACTGTTGCTAGCACCTAGAACAGGGAGAGGATGACATGTCTAAGGAAGCTTCGCAGAAGATTTGGGTTTCCCAAGACTTCTCCTATGTGGGACAGCACCACCAGGGCTGTCAACTTGCGCTGCAAAGGATCCTTCCGGTGAGATTTAGTAATGAGGTCCAGAGCTAAAGCGCTGCATCTCTAATCGGAGACACTCTGGACTTGCCCAAGACTTCTTTGATAAGCAATCGGGCACCAACTCAGCTGGGACTTTTTCAAGGGACATAAAATAAAGCCTCTTGTAATTATTGCTCACTGCTAATCCGCTTGCTCGAGTAAACAGAACCGCACTAAGTTGGCAAAAAGCAACAACTCACGCAACAAATACTTTTGGTCCTGAAGAAATTAAGGCCACTTTGAAAGAGGACTTCTTGGATGAAAGGAGCACGTTTTATAGGGACAGTTCACATCTGATTCCAAGTCCCAGATTAAAAAGAAAAAAGTCCATGTCTGCTGTGGGTCTGAAATCCAGGTCTCTTCAACCCAGGTACTAAACTGCAGGTGCCAAAAAGGTGCGCTGTGCCACCCAAAATGAAATCTGCCTTACTCTCTTCAAATGGCAACAGGTACCCCACCTACACCTCTCAGTATTGCCGTTTGTCATCCTCTCCCTCCTCTTGTGCCCATTGGAAGGAGAGTCTTTGATCCAAGGATACAGAAATCTTGCTCCATAAAGGCCACTGGTGATACTGGAATGTGGCTATGCCTTCAGAGCAAAATACCCAGGGCACTGTTAGTGTGGCACATAGGCAAAATAAATACAAGAGGTGATTCTTAAGGCAATATTCTGTCTTTTCTCCCTTTTTTGGTATCGTTGGAAGTCCCAGTAAGCACAGCTCGTCCCGGCTCTTGCGAGGAACCGGTTTCCTAGCCGTCCCTCCCCATCATGGCCATGCTCTCCAAATGGGTGTGAACATGTGACATGCTGGGCGTGCCGCTATCCACTTTGAAGCTTTTGGGAGTCCGCCTGGCTTTCAGGAGAACCAGAAAGGTGTCCGTGGAGATGGCTCCAAATTCAGCTGTGAAGGTGCCGTAGAAGACGAGGACGTTTATGATGAACATCCATTCGCAGAGGGCGGCTAGGTGTTGCAGGACGAAACTCTGCTGGATGAAAAATACGCCACATGGGGGTGCTGAAGTCAAGGCAAACAAGCTGTGGGAAGGATCTCGCCAGAAACAGGGTGGGGCGGGGCCTAACTGGCTTAGTTAAATTAGTGGTGGTAGGCTCCCATCAGCTGGATCCAGAATCGTCAGCTTGGTAACAGCTGGCTTTGAATAGTCCACACAAGTGCAAAACCAGCATATATACCTGTAACAGCCTCATCAAACACTTAAGCATCTTAAGGCAAGAAAGACCTATTCAGAATGCTACTCTGAGCAGCTTTACCTGTTTGGGGTGTGTTTTTTCCCCCTGAACTTCAGCAGACTCACTAATTTTACAGAAAGTGAAGAGTTCAAACGGGGGCCTGCAAGCACCGCCGTTTATTGTAGCCGTTCCTTATGATCTCAGTCTCATAAAACCTTATTTGAACTGAGCTGGCCTCTTGACATCAAGTTTCATCGTACTGTAAAAAGGCAAAAACCGCAGCAGCAACTTTAAATGCCACTATCTGACGTGAAACGTTTTGTTTCCTTTTTGAATGAACTATACTCTCTTTGCTGTTCAGAATTAGCTGTTTCCCCAGCTAATGAATTCTCCTTTTGCAGTATCTCTGGCAATATCAGCCCATTAGGAAGAGGGCAAGCTGAGAAATGGTCTACCTCACCTCATTTAGCCTGTCTCCCAAGCATCGCATCCCAGGTAAAGTCAGGGGCCGGCACAACCACTAGGCAGTGTTGTGGCTGCCTCAGGCTGTGGATGCTAGGGAAGAGGTGGAAGAAGCAGGCCTAGTGCCATTCCTCCTGAGCTGCAGAGTTGTTCTCTGTGCCATGAGCCCTGCTCTGCAGCGGCTGAGGGCATTGTCCTATCTCTCACATTGAAGTAAGATTCAACTGCCAATCCAATCGACCTCTTTACATGGGATTGGGAGGGGCACCATCTTATCCTGAGCCTCAGGCAACAAAATGTCTTGAGCCATTTCTGGGCTAAAGGCTGGGGAATACAAAAACACAGTCTTCCATGGCATGGGGGAGTGGAGATCACACACTAACTCAAATCACAGAATCATAGAATCATAGAGTTGGAAGAGACCACAAGGGCCATCGAGTCCAACCCCCTGCCAAGCAGGAAACACCATCAGAGCACTCCTGACATATGGTTGTCAAGCCTCTGCTCAAAGACCTCCAAAGAAGGAGACTCCACCACACTCCTTGGCAGCAAAATCCACTGTCGAACAGCTCTTACTGTCAGGAAGTTCTTCCTAATGTTTAGGTGGAATCTTCTTTCTTGTAGTTTGGATCCATTGCTCCGTGTCCGCTTCTCTGGAGCAGCAGAAAACAACCTTTCTCCCTCCTCTATGTGACATCCTTTTATATATTTGAACATGGCTATCATATCACCCCTTAACCTCCTCTTCTCCAGGCTAAACATGCCCAGCTCCCTTAGCCGTTCCTCATAAGGCATCGTTTCCAGGCCTTTGACCATTTGGTTGCCCTCCTCTGGACACGTTCCAGTTTGTCAGTGTCCTTCTTGAACTGTGGTGCCCAGAACTGGACACAGTACTCCAGGTGAGGTCTGACCAGAGCAGAATACAGTGGCACTATTACTTCCCTTGATCTAGATGCTATACTCCTATTGATGCAGCCCAGAATTGCATTGGCTTTTTTAGCTGCCGCATCACCCTGTTGGCTCATGTCAAGTTTGTGGTCAACCAAGACTCCTAGATCCTTTTCACATGTACTGCTCTCAAGCCAGGTGTCACCCATCTTGTATTTGTGCCTCTCATTTTTTTTGCCCAAGTGCAATACTTTACATTTCTCCCTGTTAAAATTCATCTTGTTTGTTTTGGCCCAGTTCTCTAATCTGTCAAGGTCGTTTTGAAGTGTGATCCTGTCCTCTGGGGTGTTAGCCACCCCTCCCAGTTTGGTGTCATCAAATAAACATGAAAAAACAACAACTTAAAATAAAAAGCAAGGCCTTAAACTCCACCTTTGTTGTTTGTTGGAATGGTCACCCATCACACCTCAAAAGGCTTTGTATGCATATTAACACTCTTGCTTCTTATTTTTTTTACCCATCTCAAGCCCTGGGAAAATCCAGTGCCCTCACATCACATTCATTCCCTCCTCTCGCCCCGGCAACCTACAAGTTAATTATTCGTGGATAGTTTAGTGAGGTGCTGAACTGGAACAACCTAGAACCTGCTACTACACATTTACAGGGAAAGATGTGCCACGTCAAGTGTATTTAGCTACTTATTCCCCACTTTTTAAATATCTACAGCAGGCACACACACCCCCAAACTCGGCCCTCCAGATGTTTTGGGACTACAACTCCCATCATCTCTAGCTAACAGGACCAGAAATAGAGTGGAAAGAGAAGTTGCTGAATTGCAACTTATTACCAAACTTAAAACCATGGAGAGACCTGGTCTGAATAGAGACATTGGATTCTTCTCTCATTATACATGATAAAGCTATTTTTAGCCAGCTCACCCCTTGCTTTTTCCTGTAAAACCAATTGCAGTCCTTAACAGTCATCAACAGGTTTACCACACCCATTTCCACCACCCTATTGAGTAATACCCCTCCCCACCCACTCACCAACAGTCGCCCAAAACAACCGCTATTGATAGGGTTATTATCTTGGGAGCAAAAAGATCCTTTGCTAGGGAGATTTTTTCTTTTGGCAAAATGTGGCTGCAAGTTGGAAGTCAGAGGAGGAGGAAGGCTTCTTAAATTCCACACTGTGGACTCTTTTCCAGTGACAAATCCCCCCCCAACCATTTATCCCTTGGCCAGGGGAAACAATGAGATGCACATTGGTTTTCTCCAGTGGGGCTAAAAGCGGCTAGGATGCCGTTTTCAGCTGCAAAACAGCCCAAGAGGAAAATATTAAGAAGCCCCTCTGCACCTCTCATCAGCTGGTGTTCTGCAAAAACAATAACAACCCCTAAAAAGCAGCAATGAACTCTGCTAACATGTGATTTCACCTTCTGAGGAAAGGAGGACTTCTAATGCATCTTCCCATACAACCCCCCCACCCCACCCCCGGGGTAGGATGCCTTCAGTCTTGAGCAACCCTGATAAAACCTCATGTCGCCTTTGTTTATTTAAATCTCCCAACGCAGGCACCTTGTAACTTTCCAGGGAGGTTTAGGGTAATATTTAGCCCAAACCTATTGCTCTCTGCACATTCCATCTACTGCTCCTTGTCCTTTCCTCAGAAATGCCACAAGTCCAGTACTTCCTGGCCCCTCTATCCTCTCCCAGCCAACCAATATCTCCCCCCGCCCCCCCTATAGCAGGCACTATGAAGCTTTCACGCTGCAAGGAGCTGGAGTGTGGACTCCAGAAGGAACCTATTATTAAGTCCATCGCAGAACTGCACACCCTTTCCAGCATGAGTCTTCCAGGGCCCAAATGGAAGAGTCGCTGGAGGTTAATGGCAGTTTCTTTCACCCATTTAAAGGTAAAGGTAAAGGGACCCCTGACCATTAGGTCCAGTCGTGGCCGACTCTGGGGTTGCAGCGCTCATCTCACTTTATTGGCCGAGGGAGTCGGTGTACAGCTTCCAGATCATGTGGCCAACATGACTAAGCCGCTTCTGGTGAACCAGAGCAGCGCACGGAAATGCCGTTTACCTTCCCGCCGGAGTGGTACCTATTTATCTACTTGCACTTTGACGTGCTTTCAAACTGCTAGGTGGGCAGGAGCAGGGACCAAGCAATGGGAGCTCACCCCGTCATGGGGATTCGAACCGCCAACCTTCTAATCAGCAAGTCCTAGGCTCTGTGGTTTAACCCACAGCACCACCCGCGTCCCATTTACATTTCTTAAAAATTCAACCACAGCACCTCCTCAATTGCACTAGGACCTGAGCAGTAGGGGTGGGGCAGGATATCACCTGTTCATTCTGCTCCATTTGCTCGATGTGACTCTGACCCAGGGGAAGCGCATGGCTCTTCCCAAAGAGATGTAGCTGTGAGTCAACGTTTACATGATTTAATACGCAGTCTGGCCCTTCTGTTTCCACAACCCAAATGCATTAAGGGCCCTATTTATAGCCAGGCAGACCTCTCTCCAGTCTCTGCCTCGGCTCGCCTGGCCAAACTCTAATTCAATCTGATCCATCACTCCTATTTGCCTCTGGATACATCTATTCCGCACACCCCTCCCCAAAAAACCCCAACCACATTGATGCAGAAAGGATACTGAAGATGAGGGTGATGAAAGCCAGGGCTGCCAGGATGCTGCGCAGATGCCCAGTCCAGTAATGTCCTCTGGATTTTGCCATGCGGTACGTCAGGATGGACTGAAGGAATATGAAAAGCATGCTGGTAGGGAACGCCACACCTGCCCCGATGTAGTGCAGAACTTTAGCATGGTCCACCTAGGAGAAAGAAGCAGCGCCTGATTAGGAATCCAAAACACGCAGTCACAGAACTGTAGGGACCCCGAGGGGCATCTAACCCATGGGTAGGCAAACTAAGGCCCGGGGGCCGGATCCAGCCCAATTGCCTTCTAAATCCGGCCCACGGACGGTCCGGGAATCAGCGTGTTTTTACATGAGTAGAACGTGCCTTTTTATTTAAAATGCATCTCTGGGTTATTTGTGGGGCATAGGAACTTTTTCATTTTTTCCCTTCAGAATATAGTCCGGCCCCCCACAAGGTCTGAGGGACAGTGGACCAGCCCCCTGCTGAAAACGTGTGCTGACCCTTGATTCTAACCCAACCCTCTGTAATGCAGGAATCTGTTGGCCCAATGTGGGGCTCGAACCCACAACCCTAAGATTAAGAGTGTCATGCTCTACCGACGGAGCTATCCCAGCAGTACACAACCAATTAGGTTGCCCAGTCTACATGTGCAGGAGAATGAGAATGTTTCTCTGATTCCATTTTTCGCAGCCAGTTGCTACAGAGAGCTTGTTGCCAAGATGATTTGCAGGGGTCGGGCTTTGGCAGATCCAGCTCCTTCGGCTTTGAACAGACATCCCTCCGCGCCCATTAAGAATAGTCAGAGGCAGGAAGAGAAAGCCAGACACTGCAATAAAGCATCGGCTGCTTAGGCAGCCCCGTCCTCCCTCTCCTCTCTTCACAGAGACACAGCAAACATCCAAAGCACGACTGCCAAGCGAAGGGAAAGCAAACACAAGGACACAGTTAATATGCCTGGCCTCTCTGGGTGCAGCAGGTTCCCATTGCCCCCAGGTCAGCTACCAGGCCTCTCAGCAACTGACAAAAGGAAAAGAAAGCGCTTGCCAGGCTGCTGGAGGAAGCCAAGTGTCACAAAATGCTGGGAAACTTTGAGTGCAAGTGTAAGGGAAAGGAAAAGGGACCCCTGACCATTAGGTCCAGTCATGGCCAACTCTGGGATTGTGGCGCTCATCTCGCTTTATTGGCCGAGGGAGCCAGCGTACAGCTGCCGGGTCATGTGGCCAGCATGACTAAGCCGCTTCTGGTGAACCAGAGCAGTGCACAGAAACGCTGTTTATCTTCCCGCTGGAGCGATACCTATTTATCTACTTGCACTTTGATGTGCTTTCGAACTGCTAGGTTGGCAGGAGCAGGGACCGAGCAATGGGAGCTCACCCCGTCGCGGGGATTCGAACCGCCGACCTTCTGATCGGCAAGTCCTAGGTTCTGTGGTTTAACTCACAGAGCCACCCGCGTCCTTCTGAGTGCAAATGTAGAAAATGCCTAAAAACACCTACATCATGTTCTAGAGACATCATCTGCAGACATCCAGGGACGTCTAGGGACACTCTTTTAACATTTCATCTCCCAGTCAATTCCTGCTAGGGATTCTCTATCCCAGGGGCGTAGCATGAGGGAGGGGCCCTGCAGGGACGATTGCCCCAGGCACATTTTTCTGGGGGGCGTGTGGCTCACGTCGCCCTCTCTGAGCCAGCGCTATGACAGTTTGCAAAGCTCTGGGAGGGCAGCATGAGAAGGACGCCATGTGCCGTTCAAGGGGCTGGGGTTGAAGGGCACTTCGCTGGTGCATCCTCACACTGCCCTCCCCGGGTCCCGGCCTACTGGGCTGGTGTTGCTCTGGTGGCATCGGCGGCAAGGGCTGGGCTGGCACACGGCAGGCTCTGTTTGCCCTCTGCGTCCTGGGCACCATGAAAACAACCACTGCGGCTGCTCTGTCATCCTAGCTTATTTAGTACAAACCGCTAAAGCAGTCATGGGCATCATTAAACTCTAGGGGGAGTGAGCAGCGGCAGATCCTGGGGTCTATCAAGAACAGCTGGTTTTGTGCCAGAAGAGGAACTGCAATGGTGTAAGCCAGGGTGGCCAACTTCCAAGAGACTGTGATCTACTTTCAGAATTAAAAATCTGGAAATGATCTACCCCTGTTTTTGGGGGGTTCAGGTCAAAGTTGTTGAGCTTTTTTATGGAAGAGGAAAACCCTGTTTTTTATACATATACTTTCTTAGGGGGAAAGTTCCATTTTTGGGGGGGGTTAAAGGCAAGGCTCGAAGGGGAAAAGTCACTCACAATAATAACAATTATATTGCTTTGAATGAAAACAGCCACAGAGAGAAAGCTCAGTCTTCCCTTCCACTGATCAGACAACAATGGAGGGCTGGGCCAGGTGGCGGGACAGGAGTCGATTTCAATGACACTGAGGAAAGGGAGCCAAAGATTGACCCGCGATCCACCAAAACCTCGTGGGGATGTACCAGTAGATTGCGATCAACCTGCTGGACATCCCTGGTGTAAGCCACAGTGTCAAACTAAACCAGAAGCGGGGGCTCTATCTCTGGAGATGCAAAGACCCTTTGCTTTCTAACAAAGCAACTCCAAACCCCTCTCCCCCCACGTCCAAATATGCTACTAGCTACAGAGAGGGGAAATTTTGGGGTTTGCGTTTTTAAAGCCCACAAATTTTCCCCTCCACAGCTTATCAGATTGGGGAGTGTGTTGAAACTGGGGCCACGGTGCAGGGGCAAAGGGTTAACCCCCCTCCCCTGACTTTAATCCCAAATGCCCTCACATATTTTTCGGGGGGGGGGTGTTAGGAGACCCAAATACAAAGCTTCCACTTTATGTCTAGTCTGACCCACAATGGTTTGATTCAGGCCATGTGGTTCAGAGCCAAAGGGGCTGCGGCTACCTACAAAAGAGGGAGTTTTGGCAGGGCAGCCCAATGAAAAGTTCCATTCAGCGTCTTGCAGCGGTGAAAAAGGCAAATGCAATATTAGGAATGATGAGAAAAGGAACTAAAAATATAGTAGCAAATAAAGCCAGGTCGCTAAATAAATTTACAAGACACCTGCAGCCAAATAATTGGTTGGCGGGTTTAAATATATGTGGCATTCAGCTTCCCACACTGCTCCTTGACCTTTGTGGCACCCTTAAAATTGCCTTTTCCATGACTATTAAAAGCAGAGGAACTCTGCCAGTGTCTGACACTAGAGTTAACCATGCTACGATGGCTTCCTTCTCCACGGATCCTAGTGTCAATGATGACACTCCTATCCCTAGGCTCAACACTAGGGAAGTTTTTGCCACATATATGTGGGGTTTGCAGCCAAACCACAAATGCATGTTTTGCTAGACAAGCACGGGGCTACTATACAGAGAGTTCTTGAACTTCCTAGAGAGGGCCTTCTGTGAGGTCACTTCCCCTGCCTCCTTTGGGAGGGAATTCAGTAACAAAGGAGACAACCTTTGATACTATCTCCTGCCTCTGAGGAAACTCTCTCTCCACCATGCTTCCAAAATGATCAGACGTGTCTAGGCACTCCAGACACACAGTCAATTTTCAAGCCAACTTTTTATAATTTGTACCTGAGAAGTTTTCTTACTTATGTTCCATTTGCTGCCTGAATTGAAATGTAAGTAAGCCTTTTTTGTTTATCTTACTAAAAACGTGTGGTTCATTCTCTGCAACGGGGGGTCAGAAGGCCACAGATAAAAGGTATTTAAAGGTGTAATTGTGTAATTTCTAAACCTTAGTAAGCCACAAAACATGTAAGTGTTTTACCCCAGTAAAAAGGTTTCACAGCATGCTTACTTTTGTATTTCTCCCACACACATGGATAACCTTTTAATTTAAATCTACAGATTTAATCCCCAATCTATCTCCTGCAATACAGACATGCCACTTGACTTTAACATCTCACCCCACTCATTCTGTGGTAGCACAACAGAGAAATTATCTAAAAATAACATAAAATATCTCTACAGTGCTCATATAAGCATAAGATGAGCAGGTAATTAAGGCCACTGTTGTGTGATACTCAAAAGCAGAGCATCCTAGATAAGAGACATGCATTCTCCTCTTTAAACTCAAACTCAAATTTTAATATTTTACTGTTTCAATATTTTAATGTTGTATTTTAATCTTGTTTTTAAGTTGTATTCATTCAACTTGTTTTTATTATTGCTTGTTAGCCGCCCTGAGCCCGGCCTTGGCTGGGGAGGGCGGGGTATAAATAAAATTATTATTATTATTATTATTATTATTATTATTATTAAACTGCCCTCTCCTATCTTAAGGCTTTATATCAGGGACTGAAAGTTTGTGTATCTTCAGACGTTCTGGGACTACAACCCTCAACATTCCCAGCCAGCATGGCCAGTGGGCAGGGGTAATAAAAGTTACGATCAAACAAAACCTGGAAGACCACAGATTGCCTACCACACTTTACACAAACAGTGGAGTCAGTCGTCTTACCTGGAAGTTGCCCACCATAATGAGGCCAGCTGCACAGATCCAGCCTAAAGCCAGCCCCAAAGTGTTGAGAAGGGAAGAGCCGTAATGCTCTATAACGTGCGCATATCTCAGCAGGCCAACCAGCATCACTAGGAAAAGGAAGCAAGAATCAGCCTCAACCATTGCCTGAAAAGCCGCCACCTAACTTGCACACAAGACCAGCATTTCTGCCCCCATCGTAAGCCAGAAAAAGAGCAAGAACGTTGATGCCCCACCAAATGAGTTCTTGCAACTCATATGAAATATAAAGGTAAAGGGACCCCTGACCATAAGGTCCATCGTGACCGACTCTATGGTTGCAGCGCTCATCTCGCTTTATTGGCTGTGGCCAGCATGACTAAGCCGCTTCTGGCGAACCAGAGCAGCGCACGGAAATGCTGTTTACCTTCCCGCCAGAGCGGTACCTATTTATCTACTTGCACTTTGACATGCTTTCGAACTGCCAGGTTGGCAGGAGCTGGGACTGAGCAACGGGAACTCACCCCATTGAGGGGATTCAAACCACCAACCTTCTGATCGGCATGTCCTAGGCTCTGTGGTTTAACCCACAGTGCCACCCGCGTCCCTAAATATAAAGGTAAAGGGACCCCTGACCATTAGGTCCAGTCGTCATACGAAATATTTGAGGCAGCTAATGCCTAAAAATCTCTTTTCATTTAAGAGAAAAAGATATTCCTAGCCTTTGGCTTATCTATCACCTATCTATCTATCTATCTATCTATCTATCATCTATCTATCTACAGTGGTGCCTCGCAAGACGAAATTAATTCGTTCTGCGAGTTTTTTCGTCTTGTGAATTTTTTCGTCTTGCGAAGCACCACTGTGTATTGACGGTTTCCCATAGGAATGCATTGGCGGTTTTAAAAAAAAGGCGCAAGACGTTTTCGTCTTGCGAAGCAAGCCCATAGGGAAATCCGTCTTGCGAAGCAACTCAGAAAACGAAAAACTCTTTCGTCTTCCGAGTTTTTCGTCTTCCAAGGCATTCGTCTTGCGAGGTACCACTGTATTTCAAAGCATGCCAGCACCACCAGCAAAACAGCTACAGTACTCAGGGCCCAAAATCTCAGCTAAAGCATCCATGACAGATGACCATCCATCTCTGCTTAAAAACCTCCAAGGAAGGAGTCCACAACCTCCAGAGGGAGACCATTCCACTCCTTCACAATTTCCCATTCTTCCCCCCATATTTTGTTCTTTTCTTACAAAGAAATCCAAACCTTTGCTTGGGGACAAACCGACTCACCCATGAATGAGCCCAAGCTGCAGATCAGGCTGAAGAAGCAGCTCTCTGGAGGGAATGTACCACACTTGCTGTAGGGGAGAACATGGAGAAGGTATCAAAGCATGTTATCTCATAAGACCAGATAAGGAGGACAGTCCCGGGGAATTCTGGCACCCCAGTCACATACTGCATCACATGAGGCCTTAGTCCCCACTGTGGCATGAAAACAAAGTTTTCTGTTCAGATTTTCCTGGATCTTATATTCTGGCCTGGAATTTCACTCTGGCCTGGTAAATAAACTCAAGAGAACTAAAAGGTCATGTTGTTAGCAGTGGCGTAGCGTGGGTTGTCAGCACCCGGGGCAAGGCAAGTAATTTGCGCCCCCTAACCCGTGGATTTGTGCTCCCTAACCCTAACCCCCACGCTACGCCACTGGTTGTTAGGACAGCTAAGATTATGTTGGAAGATTTAAATAAGGAAGGAGTGACAATGTACAATTCAGCAGTGTTTACATTGTAATTAATTTTGCTCTTGCATATTATAATCTTTGCATGCAATAGCCACATTATATTTTCCTTTCTCAAAGATTCATTTATTATAATGTGCTGTTAATCGCACTTTGATAATAATAATAATAATAATAATAATTTTATTTATACCCCGCCCTCTCCAGCCAGGACTGGGCTCGGGGCGGCTAACATCAAAGTATGATACATTAAAAGCATAAATCAAACAATTGATTAAAATACAGCTTAAAATCAAATTTGGAGCAGAATAAAATCAGATGGCAACCCACGGATTAGAACTATTCTATGATTCTATAGGGGACGGGAACACTGAGTGCTCACCAGGCCCAACTGTTTGTGCTTACGTCTTTTATAAATATGCTTACGGCTTTTATAAACTGAGCAGCTGGGACCATACAACAACACTTCAAAAATACCTACACTGGCTCCCAGTGCGTTTCCAATCACAATTCAAAGTCTTGGTGCTGACCTCTAAAGCCCTAAATGACTTTGGACCTGTATACCCGAAGGAGCGTCTCCACCCTCATTGTTCAGCCTGGACCCTGAGGTCCACCTCCGAGGGTCTTCTGGCAGTTCCCTCACTGCGAGAAGTGAGGTTACAGGGAACCAGGCAGAGGGCCTTCTCGGTAGTGGCACCTCTGTGGAATGCCCTCCCGCCAGATGTCAAAGAGATAAACAATTACACAATTGATCAAAGACATCTGAAGGCAGTCCTGTATCAGGAAGCTTTTAATGTGTGATGTTCTACTGTGCTTTTGTATATTCTGTTGGAAGAAGCCCCAAGTGACTGGGGCAACCTCGTCGAATGGACAGGGAACAAAAAATTAATTATTATTATAAGCCCCAGCAATCATCTGGTCAAGCAAGCAATAGTACAATTTAAGGACACACTCCAGCCAGGCAAAAGCATGTGAGGAGGATGCAGAGCTGGGCTGGTGAGAAGTTGTGGCCGGGGGAGAGTCCTGAAGGCCAGTTGGATAGGAATGGAGGGCTATATTTGGCCTGAAATTTCACATCCCTGGCCTGCAAGGCTGCTTCTGAACTCCAGACATCACCCACCAACTGTTAGGATATTTCCGTTCCACCTTAAAAGGGAGCAGGATGTTTGTGTCACAGCCTGCGTATTTCCTGTTTCAAGGGATGTTTCTGTTGTGTCTTTGCTTTCGTCTCTCTGTGTGCCTGAACACTGAAGCAGGCAGTCATGTTTTTCTTTGTTCTGACCAACGCTGAATAAAGTTGTAAATATGCTCTCCTGAGTGCATCTTTCGCTGTGCATTATCTGCTGATAGAGCGTGCATCGGCTCTGGAATGTGGCAAGCTATTTCTGGAGCTCGTGTCGCTAATTGCTGATACTGCGTGTCTACTGGAGATCAATGGATGTCCGGAGACGACGTAGAGTCATGATGGACTTTCTCTCCCTGGCAGTATCCCAACACCAACTTGCCCCAGGGAGCAAGGAATGGCGTTCCTTACCTGACAAGAGGGATATGATCCAACGTACAGCAGGAAATAGGGCTATCCAGCTCACAAGATTGATTATAAATCCTGCAAAGGAAAGCAGAGCGTATTACATGAAGGCTCTGCACCTCTAAACAAGGCAAACAATTTTTAAAAATCTCCCCCCCCCCCAAAGAGGAATAACAGAAGAATAAGTTTGGGTCAATTCAGAAAGATGCCATCCTGTCTAGATTGTGTTTAGTGCCCATTGAACATTTTTCCAGTGCTCTCCAATTCCAGATTACTCCATGGCATCTTCCCCTGGGCTTTAACTGGTAGGGAGGCTGGCTACCAAGCCCCCGAGACTGGCGCATTTGTTGGTGTCAGGGGTTCAGGAGCAGAGTCACAGGAGAGGGAAGAAACGGAGAGCGAGGGGGAGGAGTCGGAAGGAAATGTCAGCGGCGACAGTAGTCCAAGGTCTCTGAGTCTCTCCAGTGACTTGGAGGATTCACAGAAAGGGGCCCCCATGGTCAGGGCAAGGGGAGTGCCCAGGGGGACACCTCGGGAAGAAGGGGCCAGAGGGGACTCAGAGAGTAGCAGCTGGAAATCCGGACCAGCGTCCCCCCCAGAGTGCAGTAGGGGGGAGGAGTCCAAGGCATCGGGATCAGGGAGCGCGCAGGCAGAGGGAGAACGTGAGGCAGGAGTGGCCACACCCTCGTCAGGGAGCGAGGAAACGGTCATCCGGAAAGTAAAACGCGCGCGCGCGCCAAGTTCAAATGTACAGGAGGGCGGCAAGGTGGGCAGCCCGGGTAGGGAGCCAGGTCCTAAAGCCCGCCGAAGAGAGGGGGAGGAGTCAGAGGGGTCAAGCTCTGCGTCGGAAGAGTCCAGGAGGAATGAGACCCCGGGGGGTAGTAAGACCCAGAGGAAGAGAGAGAGAAGGAAGAGGTGGAGTAAGATTAGAGTCTTAAACTGGTGCAAAGGGGGTGGAGATCCAGACAGAGCTTCGCCGGTCTAAAGTCCAGACGTAGGGCTGGGACGCTGAGACTTGTAAATGGAGACTATTCTTCAATAAAGACTTTGATACTGTACTATCGGCTAGCGTTGGTCCTTGGTGAGCTGGGACCCGGAGCCAGCCCTGACAGTAAGCTCTGTCTCTATTTTAAAGTTTTGGCACCAAGAACCTCGCCACGTGAGTCGGCGCAGCGAGGACAGAGGAGGGGTGCTTACAGAGCTCACAAAACTCAGGCAAGATGACGACGGAAGAGCAGATAAAAGCCCTGCAAGAAGCGGTGACACAACTCAGCACGGAGGTAATTGCATCCAGGAAGAGAGAGGAGGAGATGGTTACCTCCTGCCGGGATCTCCAGGCCAGGTTGGACGTGCTTTCCAAACAGGGGCAAACGGGATCCAAGGCAGAAGGCATAGGCTTGGGGAGAAGGGGAGGAAGCCTTGTATCGCATTTCGACGGGAGTTTGCAGCAGTACCCCAACTTCAGAGCAGACCTGCTGTTTGCGCTGGATTTACTTGACAAAGACTTTAGAGATGAGAGAGAGAGAGTGGGGTTTATCTTGTCCCATTTGCATGGGGAAGCCAAAACGTGGCTGCGGAATCTATGGAGGGACAATGATCCAGCGCTCCAAGATGCGAAGGCTTTTATTAAAGCAATGGACTCATGCTTTTTATCAAAGGTAGACGTCGATCTTGCCAGGAGGGACATACATGGACTTAAACAAGGCAAAGCCAGCGTGCGGCAGTACCATACTCGATTTTTCGGACTGGTTCATGCCCTGGGGTGGGAAAAAGATTCTGCGCCAGTCAGAGACCTCTTTTGGGAGGGGTTGAATGCAGATGTAAAAGCGGAGATTGGAAGAGGGGAGAGACCAAGGAGCACCCAGCAGGTAGTCCAGAGGGCTCTGGAGATCGGGGTGCATCTGGAAGAACGTCCTTGGAACAGGGAAGAAGGGCGTTGGGGAAGGGCACCAGCCAGAGCACCTCCCTTCTTTCCCAGAGAAGCAGCGCGTGCGCACTCCACACCCTCGCAGGGAGGGGGAGAAGAGCCGATGGAAATCGGAGGTGCCAGGGCTCAGTCAGCTAACAGAGCCCTAACGCCGGGAGCAGCCAAAACGAAGCCTCCTAGAGGGAACAGGAAGTGCTACATCTGCGACAGTGCTCAACACATGGCGAAAGAGTGTCCCCAGAGGCTCCACAAGCACACTGCAGCCTCCGCAACAGTCGCAGAAGCAGCTCAATTGAAAACGCAGCAACAGTTAAACGACGGAGTCTGGCTGGAGGAAGAGGCACTGGGGTCCAGCCAGACAAGTCAATGAAACAATCCCCAGCACTTTTGCAACCCACAGACCCCCTCCCACCCAAACCAGTGGTGCAGCTTACAGCGTCTCTCCAACTGCCCAATGGACGCACTCTGGAGGTGCCGATCACCATTGACTCCGGCAGCAACGCTGACTTTATAGGACTGGCATTCATTCAGCAGCACAATATACCACTGCTACCAGCCACGCTGCCCCTGAACGTTGTCACGGTGGATGGCAGAGACTTGTTAGGGGGGCAGGTGGTGCAACAAACGCAACCAATGGTGATGCGGATTGGAAATCACCGAGAAGTCATCAGCTTTAATGTCACACACCTGTCGGACACGCCTGTAGTCCTCGGCATGAGTTGGCTGCACAGGCACAGCCCAGCATTGGCGTGGTACCAACGCCAACTGACCTTCGGCTCCTCCTATTGCGCGGAACATTGCATCCTTCCTAGCCCGGAAGAAGGAGGGGACGACCCGCAGCTACAATTAGGCACGCTGCAAGCAGTGCCGCGCAAGTACGCAGCGTTTTTGGAGGTTTTCTGCGAGAAGGAAGCGGACAAGCTGCCCCCCCACAGGCCCTATGACTGCAAGATTGACCTCCTGCCAGGAGCGACGCTGCCAGCCGGGAAACTGTATTCCATGTCTGAGGATGAGCTGCAGGAGCTCAAGGAGTTCATAGACCTCAACTTGAAGCGCGGTTTCATCCGGGAGTCGAAGGCAGCGGGGGGCAGTCCTGTATTCTTTGTGAAGAAGAGGGACACGCCCCAAAAAAGACTTGTGGTAGACTTCAGAATTTTAAATTCCAGAACCAAGCCCGCGGCCTTTCCCATGCCCAAGATAGATGACCTGCTGGCGACGGCGAGGAAAGGACGCGTTTTTACAAAGTTGGATCTGCGAGGGGCGTACAACCTGATTCGCATACGGGAAGGAGACGAGTGGAAGACTGCCATGTTCACGCCCCTGGGCACATATGAATACAGAGTTATGCCCTTCGGTTTACAAAATGGCGCCCACTGTTTTCAAGCTTTCATGCATCACGTCCTGGCGGGTCTCCTCTACAAGACATGCGTCTGCTTCTTGGACGACATCCTGATATTCTCAGAATCTGAGGAGGCCCACGAAGGTGACGTCAAGGAAGTTCTGCAGAGACTGCAGGAGCATCGGCTGTATGCCAAGCTGGAGAAGTGCCAGTTCGACAGGACGGAGGTGGATTTCCTGGGCTACAAGCTGTCGGACAAGGGGCTTGCCATGGACAGCGCCAAGGTTCGCGCAGTGTTGGACTGGAAGAGCCCGCGCAATCGGAAGGAGGTCCAGCGGTTTGTGGGGTTCGCCAACTTTTACCGCAAGTTCATCAAGGGGTTCGCGATGCAGACGGCGGCCATTACTGACACGCTCAGCTCTAAGAAGAAGAAGTTCATCTGGACGGAGCAAGCGGAGCAGTCCTTTCAGAACCTTAAGCGTCTCTTCTCGTCCGAAGGGCAGCTACTGCATGTGAATCCCAGCAAACCGATGAGGGTTGAAACAGACGCCTCAGACAGAGCCGTGGGCGCCGTACTGTTGCAGGAGGACCCGCATGGGGACTGGAGACCGTGTGCCTTCTACTCTAGGAAGCTCAGCAAGTCGGAGCAAAACTACACCATCTGGGACAGGGAGTTGCTGGCCATTCATGCAGCATTCAAGGCGTGGCGACACTTCCTCGTCGGGGCCAAGCACACCGTGCAGGTCCGCACGGATCATAAGAACCTGGAGTACTGGCGCACGGCAAGATTCCTAAACCAGCGGCACATCAGATGGGCGGAATTTTTCGCGGATTTCGACTTCAGGATAGAATACATCCCAGGCGACAACAACATCATGGCGGATGCACTGTCCAGGAAGCCGCAATACCTCGAAGAGGCGGCACCAGCAGCGGCCAAGCACATTTTCGCTCCGAAAGCGTGGGCGTGCGCTGCAGCAACCGTGGACTTGGAGGCGGTCCGTCGAGCACTGCAGAGGGACCCCTTTGCACAAGCCAAGATGGAGGAGGTGCACAAGGGCACAGTGAAGGACGACGAGTTCCAAGTACGAGACGGATTGCTCATCCGCAGAGGGGCCCTCTACGTACCGGGAGACGACCTCCGGGCGAAAGTACTGCAGCAGTTACACGACGCACCCACCGCCGGGCACTTTGGCAAGGAGAAGACGGCAGAACTCGTTGCCAGAGATTTTTGGTGGCCCAAGATGCGGGGGGAAGTCGCGGAGTACGTCTCGAGGTGCGACACCTGCCAAAGGGCCAAGTCAGTGCACAAACCTCCGGCGGGACTGCTCGAACCGCTGCAGACTCCGAGCGAACCATGGGAGAGGGTGGCCCTGGACTTTGTCACGGATTTACCCAGCTCAAGGGGTAAAACGGCAGTGCTAGTGGTGGTGGACATGTTCACTAAAATGGCCCACTTCATTCCGTGCGCGAAGGTGGCCACGGCAGAACAGACCGCCAAACTGTTCATAGACCACGTCTTCAGAGTGCATGGACTGCCACGGTCTATCTTGTCCGACAGGGGGCGCCAGTTCATTTCGAGCTTCTGGCAGAAGCTGATGGGTTTCCTGAACGTCAAGATCAACCTAGCGTCGGCGAGACACCCGCAGACCAATGGACAAGCGGAACGCGTCAACGCCGTCATGCAGCAGTACCTGAGATGCTACGCAAATCAACAGCCGACGACATGGGTGGACTACCTGCCGCTCGCTGAGTTCGCTTACAACAACACGAAGCACGTGTCCACAGGGGTGACGCCGTTCTTCGCCAACAACGGGAGGCATCCCAGAACCTTCCCGGGATTAGAGAGACTGGGGGAGGGGGAGCCACAGGCAGCGGAAGTCTTGGCGGCGGAATTGCAGGAAGTCCACGAGCAGCTTAGGAGGCAGTTAGAGCTGGCAAAGCACGCATACAAACTGCAGGCTGACAAGCACAGGAGGGTTGGTGAAGACATACAGGTGGGAGACTGGGTGTGGTTAGCGGCCCACGCAGTGCCGACCAGATCCTTAGCTAAGAAGAAACTCGGACATAAGCAGCTAGGACCTTACCTAGTTGAGGCACAGATCAATCCGGTGGCCTTCCGGTTGACACTTCCGGAAGGATCCAGAATGCACCCAGTATTCCATAGGTCGGTGCTCACGCCCTACAAAGCACCTCACCGATTTCAGGCGCAGGGCACGGCACCAGACAAGTATAAGGAGATCCCCCCAAGGAGGGAGTCGCCAAGAAGGGAACCCATCAACCAGGTCACAGAGATTTTGGACTCGAGATGGGGGGAAGAGGGAGTGGAATATTTTCTCGCAAGGGAAGGTACCCCGGCCAGCGCCAACAGTTGGGTGCCGGACTATGCCCTGGACGAGCCTCTCCTCAAAGAGGAGTTTCATGCCTTGTTCCCACACAGGCCCATGCCAGCCGAGTATTTCGACGACTGGCTTTTCACACCCACGCTTTCTACCAGCACGTTCCAGGGATTCACCTCGGACGAAGAACCAGCATTAGACACACGTTCACCGGAGGGCTCGCCCTCGGGGTTTGCCTCAGACCGCTCGTTTTGGTGGGACAATCGAGGAGAGGAGAGGTGGCTGAGGGGCCCTTGGCAGGCAACGGACCCAGAGGGGAACGAGGGTGAGAGGGACATGGACGTGATGGGGGAGGACGTTGGGTTCGAGCATGGCGGCACGGAGATGGAAGCAGAGGAGAACGAGGTCGGCGAAGACATGGAGGACGAGCCGGATTTCTCTAACTGGATGCACGCCACGGGGGACGAACTGTATCCACCATTCACCCCCACAACGACGGAGCACCCAGCACCCCCGCCGGAGGAAGGGGAGGGGGGAAGGGGGGGCTTCGAGGGGGGGATGGATGTCAGGGGTTCAGGAGCAGAGTCACAGGAGAGGGAAGAAACGGAGAGCGAGGGGGAGGAGTCGGAAGGAAATGTCAGCGGCGACAGTAGTCCAAGGTCTCTGAGTCTCTCCAGTGACTCGGAGGATTCACAGAAAGGGGCCCCCATGGTCAGGGCAAGGGGAGTGCCCAGGGGGACACCTCGGGAAGAAGGGGCCAGAGGGGACTCAGAGAGTAGCAGCTGGAAATCCGGACCAGCGTCCCCCCCAGAGTGCAGTAGGGGGGAGGAGTCCAAGGCATCGGGATCAGGGAGCGCGCAGGCAGAGGGAGAACGTGAGGCAGGAGTGGCCACACCCTCGTCAGGGAGCGAGGAAACGGTCATCCGGAAAGTAAAACGCGCGCGCGCGCCAAGTTCAAATGTACAGGAGGGCGGCAAGGTGGGCAGCCCGGGTAGGGAGCCAGGTCCTAAAGCCCGCCGAAGAGAGGGGGAGGAGTCAGAGGGGTCAAGCTCTGCGTCGGAAGAGTCCAGGAGGAATGAGACCCCGGGGGGTAGTAAGACCCAGAGGAAGAGAGAGAGAAGGAAGAGGTGGAGTAAGATTAGAGTCTTAAACTGGTGCAAAGGGGGTGGAGATCCAGACAGAGCTTCGCCGGTCTAAAGTCCAGACGTAGGGCTGGGACACTGAGACTTGTAAATGGAGACTATTCTTCAATAAAGACTTTGATACTGTACTATCGGCTAGCGTTGGTCCTTGGTGAGCTGGGACCCGGAGCCAGCCCTGACAGTTGGTTTTGTTTTTAACCTAAGTCTTTCCTGTTTTCTAATCCATCTTTCCACACTGATGTATTTTAAAAGAGAAAAGGACTTCCCTTAAGAAGATTTAACAATGCACATCTGTCAAGAGCACAGCCTCTCCAGCTTCCAGAAAGCCCAGCCAAGGACATCATGGGGTTTTCAGGACAGGCATTCACTGCAGAATGCAGTGGAGAGATGATTTGTAAATGGAAGAAAAACACATCTGCAAAATCCCATGGCCACATCAAAAGATACATAAAGTGTGACAAAAACCCTGCACTCCATGCATGAGAATTTCACTAAAGTCCCCTTTGGTAATATTAGAATGCAATTTCTTTTCTTATGAATGGGTGAAGAATGGTCGAGGGAAATAAATTTTCAATGCATGAGTATTAAGACACAGAAGCAGATTCTCTTTGCATCGCATCTGGAGATGAAAAGAGGTGGAAGGAACATTCTTTCATATGTGGTGGACTTGTAAAAGGGTAAACAAGTATTGGGAAATGATCCATAATGAATGGAAAAAAATTGTTCAAAAGTACTTTAAAAAAAACAAAACAGAGTCCTTCCTGTTGGAGATAATTCAGACTGAAATGTTCTGGTGTCAAAAAAGGTTATTTATGTATGCTACTACTGCGGCCTGTGTTTTGTTAGTCCAAAAAAGGAAAACGAGCGAGGTCCCAACCAAAGAAGAATGGCAACTTAAGTTTACAGAATACGCACAACTTGCAGACTTAACATATAGAATAAGAGAATAAGAACAACATATGTTTAAAGAAGATTGGAAAACGTTTATTGAATATATGGGAAATAGCTGTGTACAGCTGAAATCGCTGGCAGCATTAAGATAAATTCAGCAGTGTGAATAAGTTTTGATGGTTGCAATAATGGAATACTGAATGCTATAGTTTTTGTAAAATATGCAAGAATTTATGATACATACACACAGAGCTTCCCAAGACGATGCTGGCACAGCCAAGCCTCTAGCTACACTTGTTTTCACCCTGCAAGACGCTAAAGGCAAAACAACTTGTTCCATATGGGGTAAGAATTTGGCTTCTACGCCACCTGCTCATTACCCAGGTGAGGGAACACCTTTTAAATAAAACACGGAACCAAGAGAATTGCAGCAAGCATCAGCGAATCCAGTTAGGGATCTGGTTTAGGAACTATTGCAATAGAATGGCCTTGTCAAACAATCATTCAGCAGAACCAGTTAGAAAAGACTGCCCAGAGCAAATTTGTAACAAAGCTTATATAGGGTTTCAAACACAGTGCACAAAGAATAATAAAACATAATAATCAAAGCAATTTGGGTCTCAATAAAAAAGGTGTGATATAAATGCAGTAAATAAATAATCTGATACAGCTGAATGATTTTTAAGACGACCGATTCCCTAACTTCTCAGGAGTTGGAACTAATTTTGAACGATAGGATTGCTGGAGGAAGAATGAGGAGAGCAGAACAAGTGTTTTCCTGATTGCATCCATTTGGAAGGACTGCCATGCAAATGATTTGCAGCAAAAGGCTCGGAGATGGAATCAGAGAATTGCAGAGTTGGAAGGGACCCTGCGGATCATCTAGTCCAACCCCCTACAATGCAAGAATATGCAGCTGCCCCATACGGGGATCGAACCTGCAACCTTGGCATCATCAGCACCACGGCCTCTAACCAACTGAGCTATTCAAGCAAAGATGTCTTGAGAGTGTTACTGGAAAATTGGGCAGGGGGAGATCAGGAATGTAGACACCCCCATGCTTGATCCCTTCTCATTTTATCCTCACAATAGCTCTGTGAGGTAGGTTAGACTGAGAGGCAGTGACTGGCCCAAGCTCACCCAGTGAGCTTCATGGCCACGTGGAAATTTGAACCCTGCTTTCTCTCAGGTCAGGGTGGCGCTGTGTGTTAAACCACAGAGCCTAGGGCTTGCCGATCAGAAGGTTGGCAGTTTGAACCCCCGCGACGGGGTGAGCGCCCGTTGTTCGGCCCCAGCTCCTGCCAACCTAGCAGTTCGAAAGCACGTCAAAGTGCAAGTAGATAAATAGGTACCGCTCTGGCGGGAAGGTAAGCGGCGTTTCCTAGCGCTGCTCTGGTTGGCCAGAAGCAGCTTAGTCATGTTGGCCACATGACCTGGAAACTGGTTGCCATGACCTGGAAATTAGGTTGGCCACGACTGGACCTAATGGTCAGGGGTCCCTTTACCTTTACCTTTCTCTCAGGTTCTAGTCTAGCAAGAGACAGGCACTGCCAGGAATGTTTTCATTTGAACCGGCTCAGAAATGTGCAGTTTAAAATGGCAAATTCTCTTCTAGGCCTCACCCCCATCCCCACAAAACCAAACAGATGACATTTGGTGTCTCTCCATCTCTTTCCTAAACTCTCTTTTGTTTACACCCTGAACTTATTTAAAGGCAAGAACACAAACAGTGGCAACCTCCTTCCTCCTCTCTCCCTCCTTGACCTTCCCCAAACCACAGCATTCTTGGCCCAGCTCAATATTATAATTTCCCCCCCTGTTTATGCGACAGAAGCAATTGAGAAAACTTGGTGGATTCTTTTCCAGGGCAAGTATGTGCACCCATATTTTATATCAGCTATTTCCCAGCTGGAAATGCGGAATCAAACTAAATATAAGTCTTTTTCTTGGCTGAAGTGCTTAGCCGCGAAGAGCTTCCAAGAAACACATTCTGCTATCTCTCCGACTCATCTGCCAGCACACCCTGTTAACTTCTCCGGAATGATTTTCATCCTTGACTACTTTTGAAAAAAATGCAAGGGCAGCTGTGTCGAAAAATGGGGCAGAATTGTGCTCCGAATTCAACTCAAAGGGAGCTAACAGAAGCCTTTATAATAAAAATATTGGCTGTATCAAAACTAATCCCAAAGGCTTTTATGTACAAATAAACAACAACAACAACAAACAATAAGTCAGTACCAGATCTGAACCCCTGCACAAGCCCAATTGCCAAACATAATAGAAGAAGAAGAAGAAGAGTTTGGATTTGATATCCCGCCTTTCACTCCCTTTAAGGAGTCTCAAAGCGGCTAACACTCTCCTTTCCCTTCCTCCCCCACAACAAACACTCTGTGAGGTGACTGGGGCTGAGAGACTTCAAAGAAGTGTGACTGGCCCAAGGTCCCCCAGCAGCTGCATGTGGAGGAGTGGAGATGCGAACCCGGTTCCCCAGATTACGAGACTACCGCTCTTAACCACTACACCACACTGGCTCACATAATAGACTGGGGTGTGGACAATTCATTGGTGTCTTCCTAGTTGCATGGGAGGGAATCATACTGATAGGTGAAGGGATAAGGTCCATCTCCCCACAAGCTGCCTTGCGGTGAGAAATAGGCTCCCCGGCCATACCTATAACTAGTTAAGGTGGAATTGGGGGCCCGTTTTGAGCCTGAGAGCCACACTTCCTTCTGGGCAATTTTCTAGTATCCACATGCCAATGGTGGGTGGGGAAAGAGTGGGAAGAGCATTGAACATAAACTTTTAGAAATCATAGAACCGTAGAGTTGGAAGGGACCCTGAGGATCATTTAGTCCAACCCCCTGCAATGCAGAAATATGCAGTTGCCCCCTACAGGTTTCGAACCCGCAACCTGGGCATTATCAGCACCATGCTCTAACCAACTGAGCTGAGCCACCCTTTTGGTGTCTAGGGGCACATTTGTTCAAATGATAATAATGAATAAGGCTAGACGAATGCTCCCATAGTTGAAGCAGGGACACAGCCTGCAAAGTAGGGGGTTGGACTAGATGACCCTCAGGATCCCTTCCAACTCTCCAATTCTACGATTCTATGAAATAACTAGCATAACAGAAACGGAGCAGAGATCACTTTCCTGGCATTTCCCACTGGAGCTATTTGACGACTTAAAATAACGCGGCAGCAAAAAAATGAGAAGTCTCCAGAGAAACTGACTGTTCTCCAGCGGAAACGAAGATTTCCCATGCCAAATTTTCAGCCGAGGGGACAAATTGTCATCATATTATGCTGAATAGAATTTATGTGCTTCGTAATGACAGAACAGACGCGGGTGGCGCTGTGGGTAAAACCTCAGCGCCTAGGACTTGCCGATTGCATGGTCGGCGGTTTGAATCCCCGCAGCGGGGTGCGCTCCCGTCGTTTGGTCCCAGCGCCTGCCAACCTAGCAGTTCGAAAGCACCCCCGGGTGCAAGTAGATAAATAGGGACCGCTTACTAGCGGGAAGGTAAACGGTGTTCCGTGTGCTGCGCTGGCTTGCCAGATGCAGCTTGTCACGCTGGCCACGTGACCCGGAAGTGTCTGCGGACAGCGCTGGCTCCCGGCCTATAGAGTGAGATGAGCGCACAACCCTAGAGTCTGGCAAGACTGGCCCGTACGAGCAGGGGTATCTTTACCTTTACTAATGACAGAATGCTGGAAAAGCTGTTCACCAGGTCCTATTTACCTAGGAAAATAGCCCATCTAGAAGAGGAAGAACCCTGACCCTAAACCTTCTCTGTTTTGCAGGATGTCTTCAGGAGAAGACAGGGCTAAGGAGTAAACCCTACACAAATCTGGAGTGAGGACCCTAGGACGGTTGCATGGAGCCTTGTATGCCTCCTTCCGGCAACTCCTGCAGCCAAGCTGCTGCCAAACATATTGCTCTACTTCCCTTTGGACCAGAGAGTGGGGTCTTGTTTGGGCAGCCCAGGACTTCCATGCACACTGCCCAGGATTGCACCCCAGGAAGGTCCCTTCGGTGCTCCTAATGTAGCGGTTTGACTTCACCCCCGGTGGAGCTCTCCATTGTCTTTCAAGACACACGGATGCCAACAATTCTGGAAACTGGTTCTACCAACACCCACCTGCAAGGGATATGGGGTCAATTCATAAACAAGGCTAGCTCGAGGAATTTTGGTGCCCAAAGTAGAACATCCAAGTGAAAACCCCACCATCACCACCATTTCCTTCATGAACGTGTGTGAGACTACAAGAGCACAAGTCTCTCACTCTCCCGCCCTTGACGGTACCCCAAAGCTGCCACCTGCCTCATCTTAGAGCAGGCACCCCCAAACTCCGCCCTCCAGATGTTTTGGGACTACAACTCCCATCATCCCTGACCACTGGTCTTGTTAGCTAGTGATGATGGGAGTTGTAGTCCCAAAACATCTGGAGGGCCAAGTTTGGGGATGCCTGTCTTAGAGCATATGCATGCGAAAGGTCCCAGTTTCAATCCCAGGTAGGGTTAGGAAACACTCCTGTCTGAACCTTGGAGGGCTGCTGCTGCCCATCAGGCTAGATGGCCCAATGGACTCAGCCAGCAGAAGGCACCTACCTGGGCTCCTAAGAGCCCCTGTGTTCAGAGAGCAGCACGTGGGATATGGGTGGGGAATAAAGTTTCGACAATTTGTGAAAAGGGAGTTGGAGGGAGTAATGGCTGAAATGTGACGCCACAACACTTTGGTTCATCAGGACTTGATGCCAACTGGTACACTTCCTTCTGTTTCCTCACTATCCTCCACTTTCCATGCGATCTCTGCTCACTCGCTTAATATTTACTTGCCCTGCTCCATTTCCACTCTCTAAAATCCTCTGTCTGGGCAGCTTTCTGTAACTCTTTGCTTCCCCTGATAGAAACAGACACTCCACAGCCACAGAGCAAGGAGGAATGCAACACACACAAGTCCACACAGGTGGCCCCCTGCAGCTGGATTCTCTAAGTTGGGGGGGGGCAGACAGTAGATTCTACCAGCTGGTAGAATGGACTTTGCAGATCAGAGAGGATTTCTGAGTCTGTTTTTTTCTTAACAATAGCAGCAACAACAAACAGTTAACATTTCCCACTGAACTTAGCTGAAATGAAGGAAGGTAAACAAGGGGTAGACTTTTGTGCCAAAGGACTGTGAGCCCAGTTCAGTTCTGGTGCTGAAAATATATTCTTGGGGTCTGAATGCACTCAGAGACACCCTATTATTTAATTCTAAACACATGCATTTTGCAACTAGCTCCCATGAACTGCAAGAAGATCAAACCTATCCATTTGTAAGAAAATCAGCCCTGAGCTGAGGCTCCAATACTTTGGCCACCTCATGAGAAGAGAAGACTCCCTGGAAAAGACCCTGATGTTGGGAAAGATGAAGGGCACAAGGAGAAGGGAACGACAGAGGACGAGATGGTTGGACAGTGGTCTCGACTCAGTACATCGGCCCAGTCACTAGTCCTTCAGGACGCCTCGACCTGCCAATTTCCTTCCCAATAATAAGGTGCAGCTCCTCTTACTCGCAGCCCCTGTGCTGTTTGGCCTTGTGCTACTTTCACCATCTTCCTGGCCTCTGCCACTTTTTTGTTCCCTCACATCAGGCCCAGATTAGGGCAACTGGATGCCTTTGGCTAGGAGACTTTGGGAGGCCCAAACTCAACAGCACCTAATCATAAGAAATGAAATCTTGTTCTCTTTTTTACTGTTCCATGGACTGCAAGAAGATCAAACCGATCCATTCTGAAGGAAATCAGCCCCGAGTGCTCACTGGAAGGACAGATCCTGAAGCTGAGGCTCCAATACTTTGGCCACCTCATGAGAAGAGAAGACTCCCTGGAAAAGACCCTGATGTTGGGAAAGATGGAGGGCACAAGGAGAAGGGGACGACAGAGGACGAGATGGTGGGACAGTGTTCTCGAGGCTACCAGCATGAGTTTGACCAAACTGCGGGAGGCAGTGGAAGACAGGAGTGCCTGGCGTGCTCTGGTCCATGGGGTCACAAAGAGTCGGACACGACTAAACGACTAAACAACAACAACTGGTTGGTAGGTCTTTGGAAGGTGGGGTGTCCTAGTGAGAAAGAAGAAAGGTGACCTCTGTGCACCTCCTGTTTCAAGTGCAAGGCAGGACATTTAAAGTCGCAGGATGCCAGAGCTGTTGGATGCATGCAATTGTCCCTAGCATGCAGAAGTTCCTAGGTTCAATTCCTGGTGGCTCCAGACAGGGCTAGGAAACACTCCTGGCTGAAATCTTTTAGATAAGGCCCACAGAGAGACAGAGAGAGAAATATGCATATCCACGTCTCCTCTACATGAACCTCTGATCCCGACCGCAGCTTTGGGTTAAAAAATAACCTTTGTCCCTGCCCCAAAACTGTCCATTGATTGGGACCCTGCTACAAAATATTAAGTGCTACATTAAAATGGGGGGAGAGCTTAGAAAGTGTAACAATATTTTTTATATTCATTTTTAGCCAAAAAGGGCATTCCTTTCATATAATAAATGGAGCTGCACTGTGGACATTAAAATTGTACATATCCTTATGTACAATAAATACTTTAATGTGGAGAGAGGTTTGTAAGCGGTGAAGAGGAGGGAGTCAAAATATTGTTTTCATGCTATGCTTTGTAGCCAGTCTATGTTGCGTCTCTATTTACTAACTACTTGATCTATTCACCATGAAAGCCTATTGGTTCCTCATGACGCTGACGTATCCTGCTGAGGAGTTAAAAGTCCCACAAAGAGAATCACAGAATTGGACGGGACCCTGAGTATAATCTAAGTCCAACCCCCTGTGATGGCAGGAATATGCAGTTGTCCCATACAGGGACAGAACCTGCAACCTTGGCATTGATCAGCACCACACTCCAACCAGCTGCGCTATCCAGGTTCATAAAGACTAAGACTACAGCCCCTCCTTCCTTTAGGATTTGGAGCCTTTAAGGATTAATGAGGTCCCTTTTCCAGCCAGGAAGGCGAGTGCTTATGTCTCTCAATCCATTTTGGCAGGAGAACTGGGCCCACCTACCTGTCAATCCTTTGACATCAGAATGATGTCGTTTTCCTTCGCCCTTATAGTTTCAACTCAAACCACATGAGCAAAGTCACACATATTCACAAGTGCCAACATTCTGCTGATCAGCAGCACCTGCACATTGCACTCCCTTCGCCGGCACGGTTTGAAATCAAGCCACTACGGCTTGATGGCTGATCCCTGCATACCACACCAGGCATCATTGTATATGACATCAAGTATAGGGAAAGTGGGCAGGGCTTGGGCAAAACAATCTGAATTACGATGCCTGCAGGTTAGAGGTTCGCCGCCACTTAAGGTGAAACTGTCTAGCACGCCTCCTTTTTTCTCCACAAGCATGAAGACCACCAAGTGGTTTTTTTTTTATTTTTAAACCCTGTAATGCAGTGGGTGGGTAGACTCTGTGCTTTAAATAGCGGACTACGTGCACCATGCAATTGTTGGCAAAACTGCAAACTTTCACATCTTCAGGCTTTCATAGTTAGAGTTCTTTAGCTACTTACATCATCTAGGCGGCCGACTTTGGGTTGGGGGGGAAAAAATGAAAAGACTATGCAAGCACAGAGTCTAAGTAAACCGTACCATCCTGCGCTTTAAATACCAGATCAAGGTCTTTCCCCTCCTGGCTAGAAGCAGAATGCAAGCAAATGAGCAAGGAGATGAGAAACAGCCCAGGGAAACCCACACAGACAGGCAGAGCCACCAACAAAAGCCATTGTGCAAAGGGAGGAAGAACTCTTACCAATTATGGACTGGGCAGATGTGATTGTTGGACAGTGCCATGGCATACCTGTAGGGAACAAAAGAAAGAAGTGAAAGAAGTGATCGTGTCTGCTCTTCTCAAACACCCAACGGCTGCTTCTCAGTTCTCTGCAGCCTAGGAGCAGCCCCAATGCTCAAGCCTCCATTAAGAATGCACAGTAAGCCAGTAAACAGGGTGTTCAGGCCAAAGGTGGCAGTCAGTCTTCAAACTCCTGCCTCCTCAACCACAGATTCGGTGCGCAGCCTTCAGCAAGTCATTTCTCTTAACCTTTGCTGTCCATCAATAAAGTGGATTGGTAGAGATTTTGAGGCAATCTGGGTCATGCTGCACTGCAGTTCAGCCTAAGCAATAGGGTAGCATTCTCCATCACACCTGGAGGCAACAGGTGTGTTAAGAATAGAGCACCAAACCAGCACACAACTTTGACACCAGTGTGCAGTCAATCGGACAAGCTTGGGCTTTGGAGTCAGCGTTAGATATGGAGATATGAAAGCTAGGAGCTAAATGGCACCTGAAACTGAGGTTATGGACGCAACAGTGGAACGTCTAGGCACACTTTTTTAATACAAAGCTGAAAATGAATGAACGGCAGCTAAACTATTAGGTTCATTTTTCACATGGTCTAGTCCTTCCCCTGCCCACCCCCCTAATATTCTTAAGAGGGTCTCTTCTCCAGTCTTCAGAGAGTAGCTGGAAGTGGGGAGGCTGAAAAAGGTCCTCCTTTCCTTCCACTCTGCAGTTTTAATCTGAAATCTTAGGCACGGTTCTGCGCCCGGAGCTCAGAAACGGCTTGTGCTAATGAAATTCCCTCCCACAAAACACACCTAGAACAATGGGAGTTTCGAACACTCTTTGGGATGTACCTGTGGCCCCTGATTTGAGTGTCAATTACAGAGTTTTGGGGATGGCACAGAAAGTGGGGTCTGTGGCACAAAACCAGCACACAGCTTTGGCACCAGTATGGAGTCAAACGGACAACGTTGGGTTCTTGGCTATTTACTTGTGACCCCGATTTGCTGTGTCAATGACTCGGTTTGCGAGGAGGCGCGGCACAAAATGTGCGATTTGTGGCAGAAAACCAGCACTAAGCTTTGGCATCGGTTTTGCGGGGATCCAAAATTTGGGGTCCACATGTTAATGGAGCCGGGCTGGCATGTATTGCTGACCTCCAGCAGAAGGGAAGAGCTGATGAACTCTGGAGAAATAGCAGGCAGTGGGGGGGGGGGCCTTATTATAGCATCGTCTGTCTGAGGCAGTTGCCTCACTCTAGCTAAGGTGGGGGCCACCCCTGCACTTGGAATCAGCTCCTTCCCCTGCCAGACTATCTGCTTGGCAGTGTTTATCTAGTGATAAGGAGTCTACATGCATCCCAGGCAAAACGGCTTCAAATGCCTCCCCACCCCCTAGATAGCAACCTTTTAAGGAAGATTTTTCAGCCTCAGGGCTGCATTTGCTTCTGGGCAGCCATGCCCACATGCCAGCAGTGGGTGGGGTCAGGGCCAAAAGTGGGTGGAGCAATGAATACAATTTTCTACCCTGGTACAGCAGGCTAGTTTCTAGACGCAGTCGCACATCCCTCTGTATCCTCCGTCCAGACAAGCAAGAAGCCAGGTTCAGAGGTCAAGTAAACATTCCAACCAGGCAAAAGCACTCCAGGAGGTTGCAGCCCAAGGCCAGTAAGGGGGTGTGGCTCAGGGAAAGAGGGTGTGGCCTGCTAAGAGTCCCAAGGGCCAAATAAGTGAGGCTTGGGGTCAGTGTTTGACACCTGGGTCCAAGGTTTCCCTGACCCTCCAACGCACTGCCTTAGCAGGACAACTTGCAGAAAGGCAATCCACATACTACTGCTCACCACTGCTGCTAAAGCAGCCACAGGACTGTCCTTTCCATTTACCGTATTTTTTGCTCTATAAGACTCACTTTTTCCCTCCTAAAAAGTAAAGGGAAATGTGTGTGCGTCTTATGGAGCGAATGCAGGCTGCACAGCTATCACAGAAGCCAGAACAGCAAGAGGGATTGCTGCTTTCACTGCACAGCGATCGCTCTTGCTGTTCTGGCTTCTGAGATTCAGAATATTTTTTTTCTTGTTTTTCTCCTCCAAAAACTAGGTGCGTCTTGTGGTCTGATGCGTCTTATAGAGCGAGAAATACGGTAATTGAACATTGTTAATTGGCATGATAACCATCAGCACGTTTAGGGAGAGTCCACCAGATCACAAATTTCTAAGATTCCACATTCTTGGCATATAACAGCAGTATTAATCAATTCAAACATTTTTGCATTCACTTTTCAAAATAAAAACGCAGACTGATGCAGAAATATAGTGATCTGAATGAAGACTGGGGGGGGGGGGCGGAGAAGGGGAGAAAAACCCGAGAGAAGCCCAAACCGACAGATCCTTGCCCATCCCTAACAGGTGGTGCTTAAAATAATTCTTTTTAAATGCAAACAGTCTGCCTGAATAATAGAGAGAAAGGCTGGCCAGCAAATCTGTGTCCAAAAACAGGGGTGAAGCCAGGTTTGAGCTGTGGGAGAAAGAATGCAAGTCCCAATTTGCATATATATTTGTATGCACTTGATTTTTTTTTAAGCACGGCAATCCTTTTCTGCCTCTGTCAAAACCTAACAAAGAAAAGAAGGGTCTAAATTTCAGCTCCCTGCTAAAACAAGAGGTGAGCAGAACCTCTCGATTTGGATGCAAAGGCATGGGCGCAAACTTTTTGGTAATAATAATAATAATTTATTATTTATACCCCGCTCATCTGGCTGGGCTTCCCCAGCCACTCTGGGCGGCTTCCAACAGAACACTAAAATACAATAACCTATTAAACATTAAAAGCTTCCCTAAACAGGGCTGCCTTCAGATGTCTTCTAAAAGTCTGGTAGTTGTTTTTCTCTTTGACATCTGGAGGGAGGGCGTTCCACAGGGCGGGTGCCACTACCGAGAAGGCCCTCTGCCTGATTCCCTGTAACTTGGCTTCTTGCAGTGAGGCAACCACCAGAAGGCCCTCGGCACTGGACCTCAAGTGTCCGGGCAGAATGATGGAGGTGGAGACGCTCCTTCAGGTATACTGGACCAAGGCCGTTTAGGGCTTTAAAGGTCAGCACCAACACTTTGAATTGTGCTCGGAAACGTGCTGGGAGCCAGTGTAGGTCTTTCAAGACTGGTGTTATATGGTCTTGGCAGCTGCTCCCAGTCACTAGTCTAGCTGCCACATTCTGGATTAGTTGTAGTTTCCAGGTCACCTTCAAAGGTAGCCCCACGTAGAGCGCATTGCAGTAGTCCAAGCGAGATAAAAATTACAATCTAATAGCATGTGTAGCAGGTCATTTATATCCCACCAGAGTAAACACAATGGGAAGAGTAGATCAGGGAAGGTAAGCGCCTTGCAGGAGCTGCCAGAGTGGCAAGGCAGCAGCTCTTCACAAGTCAGTGACATCAGTCAGGGAGATGGTTTGGCAACTTTCAGAAGTTGGGAGATGGGCTAGAGTAGCACCAGACAGAACCTACCCTGTAAAAGGTAAAGGGACCCCTGACCGTTAGGTCCAGTCGTGACTGACTCTGGGATTGCGGCACTCATCTCACTTTATTGGCCGAGGGAGTTGGCGTACAGCTTCCGGGTCATGTGGCCAGCATGACCAAGCCGTTTCTGGCGAACCAGAGCAGTGCAAGGAAATGCCGTTTACCTTCCCACCGGAGCAGTACCTATTTATCTACTTGCACTTTGATGTGCTTTCTAACTGCTAGGTTGGCAGGAGCAGGGACCGAGCAACGAGAGCTCACCCCGTCGCGAGGATTTGAACCGCCGACCTTATGATCGGCAAGTCCTAGGCTCTGTGGTTTAACCCACAGCGCCACCTGCGTCCCTGAACCTACCCTGTACTTTTGTGTATTTAAGGGGAGACGTGACCAGCGGCAAGGCATGGGGGGGCGGGGGGCGCACACAATTTTTGAGCGGGCACAAACCAGGTGCCCTCACCGCAGAGTGGCCCGATGCTCCTCTCTGCCCATCAAAGGTCATGTTGGCCAGCCGGGCTCCCCTCTGTGCAGGCAGGCAGTTGGCTCAGCACAGCCCCGCTAGGGGATGGGGTCGTTCCGGTGGCGAGGGCTGGCGAACCCACCCCGCTGGGGTGTCAGCAACTGATGCCGTGCCGCTGGATGTGACCTTTTTTGCCAAGGCAAAATGGAGCACAAGGGATTCTGGGCCTTCACTCCAACCACCACCTTGCAGGCTGGGCTGAGAGTAGCCTACAATAACCCTCCGATATAGTTTACTGTTGCACCCTGTTGTGAGAAGGAGGGCAGCTTTCAGAAGCCCTGTAAAGTAACCCGCTGTGAAATTCCATCCCTGAGATAGCGCCACCGTCAGACGTCCTCCCAGGCCAAACCCAATTAACTCAATCGCTTGCTGACTTGCATGCAGACTGGTTGCACTTTTAAAATTTTAAAATCTAAACAAAACTGTTTGTGAATTAAGAGCCAAATTAGAGCACGCAACCCATTTTTCATGGGGTTGTGTGTGTTTTTTCAACTCTCTTCGCCACAGGCTAAAACAGGAAACACCAGGCACTTCCAGGCTGTCACTGTATTGTGGGTGGGTTTCAATTCATACCAGAAAGTGGGCATTGCACAATTAGGGTGGATTTGGGCTCTTATGTAATAAACCTGCTTCTCCCCTATCTGCAAAAAATGAGACTTTTTGCAATAAGAAAGGGGGTTATGAAATGTACTGGAAAACGTGGGGTAACCATTGCTTGACTTAACCTCATTTAATCTGCATGAATATTCAATAAACATGTAACCTACCTGCAAACTTTGTCCAAATAAATCTGGATGTTCAGTAAACAGGTTGTCTGAAGTGACCACAAGCACGCACCCCAATTATACACTCTGCAACATTCTGTTTGCAAGGACCTGCTTGCTTAAATTCACATCATTTATAAATAAAGAACTAACAGGCAGCTCCCAGTCTATGATGTTATAGCTCTATGGAAAGCTTTCATTTGCTTAAAGGTTAAGGGGTAAAGGGACCCCTGACCATTAGGTCCAGTCGTGACCGACTCTGGGGTTGCGGTGCTCATCTTGCTTTATTGGCCGAGGAAGTCAGCATGGCCAGCATGACTAAGCCGCTTCTGGCGAACCAGAGCAGCACACGGAAACGCCGTTTACCTTCCCGCCGGAGTGGTACCTATTTATCTACTTGCACTTTGCCGTGCTTTCGAACTGCTAGGCTAGCAGGAGCAGGGACCGAACAACGGGAGCTCACCCCGTCGCGGGGATTCGAACCGCCGACCTTCTGATCGACAAGTCCTAGGCTCTGTGGTTTAACCCACAGAACCACCCGCGTCCCAGCATTCATTTGCTTACTTATTACTTATAGGTCCAAGAAATCCAAGACTGCTCGGCCAGTTCTAAAGGTTGGTTGCTCCTACCGCTAAACAAAACTCATAGCTCCCTTCACTCTCTGGCAAAGGCAGGAAGACAACATTACTGGCACTACCATGGTGCAAGTCAGTAGAGCATGAGACTCTTAATCTCAGGGCTGTGGGTTTGAGCCCTGCGTTATGCAAGAGAGTCCTGCGTTGCAAGAAGTTGGGACTAGAAGACCCTCACGGTCCCTTCCGATGCTACAATTCTACGACTCAAAGTCGGAATGGCTTTGGCCAACGCCAAGTTCACAGATTTTATTTTTCAAATAGCAGCTTTCTCCAGGAGGTAGGATCAGCGGGCAAGACCCCAAGAAGTGCCCAAACCATGCCCAGCCACGTACAAGCATCATTCACCCTAGGCTACCAACCACACTTCCATTATTTATGGCTGAGGTATAATAAGCAGCCGGCACCGCCAGCCAAGCAAATTAACATGGGGGAATAGGGGCTGGATGGGATGAAGGAGCCTAGACGAAACCACAGACGTCCTGAATCATGCAAGAGAAACTAGCAATTGGCTAAATGCTGTAATTAGTCCCTATGACTGGGCCTGGAGCTGCAGTTTCTCAGGTGTACTGGGGAGGAGGGGCTTCCTGTTGCTGGGTGCCCACATTCAAAATTCTAAGCATAGGGCTCCTTCCTTTTTCACAAGGCCATGGCTTCACCTGAGACTCCAATACTTTGGCCACCTCATGAGAAGAGAAGACTCCCCGGAAAAGACCCTGATGATGGGAAAGAAGGAGGGCACAAGGAGAAGGGGACGACAGAGGATGAGATGTTGGACAGTGTTCTCGAAGCTACCAGCATGAGTTTGACCAAACTGCGGGAGGCAGTGGAAGACAGAAGTGCCTGGTGTGCTCTGGTCCATGGGGTCACGAAGAGTCGGACACGACTAAATGACTAAACAACAACAATGGCTTCATCTACGGTCCTCATCCAACCTGCTTTGTGTAAGCATAGCATAGCATCCAGTCTGCTCTGCTTGCCTTCTCGTCATTGCATCCATTGCTTCTATTTATGGTTTTATCCTTTACTGTGTTGTACAGCAGACCCTCCAAGTGTCCCTATTTTACAGGGACGTCGTGATTTAGAGAAGCCGTCCTGGTTTCTGATTTGATCCCGGAATGCCCCACTTTTCCTTAGGATGCCCCTATTTTCATCGGAGAAATGTTGGAGGGTATGAGATTATCCAACCCCCGAGCCATCTGAAGGCAATCCTGTATAGGGAAGTTTTTTTAAAAAAAAAAATAATGTTTTATTATGTTGTTATATATGTTGGAAGCTGCCCAGAGTGGTTGGGGCAACCCAGTCAGATGTGTGGTGGTATAAAGAGTAACATTATCATTATGGAATGGGACGTCCCTGTTTTCATCGGATAAATGTTGGAAGGTATGGTATAGTAATGTAGTTTAAAGCAAAATTTGAATTTCAATGAGGGTCTGTAATAGCTTACACACAATCTCTTAAAACTGAGTCCATGACCCTCTTGTCAAACCAATGTTTTTCTGTAAAATACATACTGTACATCATGCACTCAAGTTTCAAAACCAATTTAACATGTAACATGAGAAAAAGAGGTTACTGTTTGAGACCCGCACTCATGTAACTAGTTTCATGATATATATTTTTTGGACCTGGCCTTTGTCTTCCAGTACAGTGGTACCTCATGTTAAGAACTTAATTTGTTCCAGAGGCCCGTTCTTAACCTGAAACTGTTCTTAACCTGAGGTACCACTTTAGCTAATGGGGCCTCCTGCAGCTGCCGCGCCACCACTGTGCAATTTCTGTTCTCATCCTGAAGTAAAGTTCTTAACCCGAGGTACTATTTTGGGGTTAGCAGAGTCTGTAATCTGAGGCATCTGTAACCTGAGGTACCACTGTACTGTAAATGATCGTGCCCTGTATGATCTTGTAGTATGTGGAAATTACCAAAGAAAAAACCCATTATTTACGCAACTGCCCCCCCTGCAAGAAGATCTAAATCATGTTTTGAAAAAAAAGGATTGTAGGCTACCTGATCAAAAGTTTTGGATTTTGCCCCTAAGAGAAGTATAAAAGACCCGTCAAAAGACTTAACCCTCAGTGGCTAGGACCCACAACAGGATATGAGAGCTGCCCAACCAATTGGGAACACTGATCTCAGAGGGGGTTTGTTTTATTTGATACCTTCGGCTTTCACCCATAGTTTCCTCTGGGCGCTTCCCAACTGTTGATATTTTTGGGTGGCATTCAAACACATACTAGCAAACTCAGGCTGTGCATTTATTGTTCGTTGGGAAGCCTTGCACAATGAACTCACTTCCTCAAAACACTGGACTTTTTGTGGAAAAGCCAAGTGAGAGAAAAACGCAGCGAAAAGTGAAGCGGGTAACATTTGCTTGATTCAGCATGGTCTAAACTCCCTGTGAACAAAAAATCTGAATGAATGCTCAATAAATAGTTGGACCACCAGCACCACCCCGGTAAATAAATCAGGATGCTTGATAAGAAGGTTGTCTGGAAGCGACCCTGCTGGTACTGTCTGCAGCAAAGCCCAATGAACACAAATCAAAAGGATTTGCAAGCATTTCTGAACTTGCAATACCTATGGACAGAGCTGGATGAGTATCACAGCAGAAGTCAAGATCGGGGAGAAACAGAGCGCCTCTTCTGTTTAGGTAGAACTCAACACAATCCTGAAAGAGGCCAATTCAGAAAACAGAAGCCCCCTTGAAGCAGCAGAAGGGACTGTCCTGACTTGCCCCTAAACAGAACACCAATGCAACAAAGGCATGGACCTCATAACCAAAACCAAACCCAGGGCTTGTATATTTTTGTAACTGCTATTTATTTTGTGATATTTTGGGAACCACCCTGGGATCACTATAAGCAAGGAAGTGCAGTCTGCAAACCTAGCTCATCATCTGCTTCTTCTGGACGCAACAGTTCTATATCAAAGCCACTCTTGCTACAGCTTGCCTGATCTCTTTTCCTCTAAGGAGCCCAAAACTGTATTTCAGTTGCATAGCATTCCTGAGAAGAAGCCCAGGTTGGCAGTGACCACCTGCTGATCTTCACAAGCCAATGGGAACTTGCATTATCTTATGTATCCTCAACCACCAGCTTAAGGAAGCTGCCACTGTATTTCTGCTTTGCAGATTGGCAAGCGGAGGTAGATAATCATTGAAACAAGGTTGGAAGGGACCTCGAGGGTCATCAAGCCCCAGAAAGGCAGGAAATTTTTTCTCCAGTGTGGGGCTCAAATACATGACCCTGAGATTAGGAGATTCATGCTCTACAGGCTGAGCTATCGACAGGTAGATGCCAAACCCAAGCCAAACAACAGGAAGACATGACTACGTGCGAATTCTGAAGAATTCGATGACAGACATGTACTCCCAGCGTTGTAACTCCTGCTGGTCGCCTTAGGAGCTTTCGAGGCAGTAGCTCATGCAACGCTGTTCTCGAAATTAATGCAAACTGGCTGAGATACAAGTGCTGTCACATGGGCTGACAGACAATAAACAACAGCTAATGATCAACAGAAGGGAAGTGTGGGGGGGGAGCAGAAGGCCTTTCTTAAGGAAACACCCAGAGTGGGAGAAGAGGTGTCACCTCACCACCAACTCTGAAAATAAGGTTGCATCAACAAAGTAGCTGCCGCAAGGATTTTTTGTTATCTTTTATTAACAGGGTCGCTTCAAAAGAGGGAACCCACTGGAATAAGGTGCTCTGTTGTATTTAAGGAAACTGTGGAGCTCTGCAGTAAGAAGCAGGTATGGAACAGATGTGGCATCTAAAGCAGTCCAAAAAGAGCCAGTCCAAAAGGGCATGGTTTGTTGGTTTTGGTTTTTACAAAACCAACCTGTGAAACACAGTGCCTTCTTCAACGTGTGCTAAAGCAGCATTTCCCAACCTTGGGCCTCCAGCTGTTTTTGGACTACAACTCCCATAATCCTCAGCTAGCAAGACCAGTGGTCAGGGATGATGGGAATTGTAGTTCGAAAACAGCTGGAGGCCCAAGGTTGGGAAACACTGTGCTAAAGTATATATACAGCCCTGCACCTGATCATCCAAAACTGGCCCCACAGGCTCTCATGCTCCTAGGACCTAGGCCATAAACCTCCACTGCTTGTGCTTGCAAGTTGGCCACATAAAATAGGGGACCTCTGGCCAGCCTCCCCAGAAATGCCTTGCAGCACAGTATATTGGTGGGAGTGATGGGCAAGTCACCTACGGCTTGTATCAACACTGACTCAGAAATAAACCAAGTTGCTTCTTGCCAAAAACCAGGGAGTAGTTTGGCTTATTAACAAGCCAAAAGCGAATCCCTTGCCCTGTGAAGCTCCAACCTACCCGCTCCCTCCTCACTTTTGTGAATCCTTCTGAAGTCTTTGCCCACTTTCTTGCAAACTCTACTCAGCATCTGGGAATGGCAGCAGCCAACACTCCAGGAACAGTGTTCAAAATTTGCCAGGCGTATTTTGCACCTGGCTAACAGCCACTTGGGACATGGGTGGCGCTGTGGGTTAAACCACAGAGCCTAGGACTTGCCGATCAGAAGGTCGGCAGTTCGAATCCCCGCGATGGGGTGAGCTCCCGTTGCTCGGTCCCTGCTCCTGCCAACCTAGCAGTTCGAAAGCACGTCAAAGTGCAAGTAGATAAATAGGTACCACTCCAGTGGGAAGGTAAACAGCATTTCCGTGTGCTGCTCTGGTTCACCAGAAGTGGCTTAGTCATGCTGGCCACCTGACCCGGAAGCTGTATGCCGGCTCCCTCGGTCAATAAAGTGAGATGAGCGCCGCAACCCCAGAGTCGGCCACAACTGGCGTCCCTTTACCTTTAACAGCCACTTGCAAACAAGTGAAGATGCCCGGGCGCCAGGATGACGCCTGGCGCCTCCACCATCTAGAGGTGGCTGCCTGGGCTTCCTTGGAGCTTGACCATTTTCACACGCTAACAACACACCCTGCAAAATTCTATCTGTTATATTTTATCTGCCCAGTCAGAATGAATTTCAGGAACCATCTTGGGTTTTCATTCGAGAGGGGGCTTATTATTTGTTCCTCATCTGAAACTCTGGAGAACTGCTGCTGGCCAGTGTAGGTGATACAGAGGTAGACGGTCCATGGCCTGACTCAAAATGCAGCTTCCTATGTCCCTATATACCTGGAGTTATTTGAATATTTGCATCTTGCTCCCTCCCTAGCCAGGCAACCCAAACGCGTTGTCTTGCAGCTAACGAAGGGCAGGCAACTGTCTCCTTACAACCAGACAAGACAGATTCAACAAGATACCAATCAGTCAGGTTGAGGCAGCCTTCCTCAGGCAGCACATTACGGAATATCTGTAAAGGGCAGCCAGTTGTAATTTAGTTTAGCCGCATATTTTGACAATGCAGATTTCCTGCCTGAGGCACCGCAAATGTTTTGAGGCAACCGTCTGCCTCTCCTGCATTGTCCAGAATTGACAAGAAGCCTGGAAAGTGATTCAGCTTGGAAGAATCTGCTAACTAAACACACCAATCAAGGGTAGGCAGCCATCTGGTAGTGACAGGCAACCCTGAGCCCCACCGCTGCTAGACAGGTTGCTTGATCTTTTAGTCCGAGGCGAAACCAGTAGCCCAACACTATGCATGCTTACTCAGAAGTAAATCCCACTAATCCATAGGATTTACTCTCAAGCCAGGCAAACAATGGTGATTGTGCGTGTTTCCAGGGAAGGGCTTAATGTTTTGAACAGGTCAAGGAAATATCAGGGTTCTTGGCAACAAGGTGTTCCTGATGCTGCCGCTGCTGTTTTTTTAAAACTATGTGGGTATTTCCCTCAGAAAGGGTAAAAGGTCACAGGAGCCAACTCCTAGGGGCCAAGGTACTTTCAGCCGCCCCCAATAAAATATTTGAGCCTCCGCCCCCCGGTTAATGGGCATTGCCATTCAAATACTGTATGTGTACTGCATTTTGTGATAGATTATGTGGGGTGGAGCTTACCTGTCCGCCTTCCCAATATTTTATTCAAGTTGGCACCCCTGAGCAGGGGAAAATGCATGGGTCAATATTTACCAGACACTGGAGAGACCTTTTGGCAGTGAACATGGACCACTGGTACCAAACTGCATGGGAAACAGCGCTACTAGAAAAACTAATCAGCAGACTGAATCTATCATGGGATCAAACAAAGAAGGAGGCCTTCCCCCTTGTGTGGCTCCTCTTTATCACATACAAAGGCCAACAAGACAATGACCCCCTCCCCTGCCCTAACAACTATGAATCAATAGGGCTAACTTAACCTTACACACAAACAAAACACCCTGCAACCAGTCAACTGCAACTAACCATAACTTGGGCCCTCTGATCACTCGCTCTGCCAGCAAAAATAAGACACCTACCCATGCGATGCGGACAAAAACATCTCCACTCATACACTATGTAAATAATGGAAGTCCCTCACCCTCTCTGCTTTCACCCCTCCTATTTTCTCTTTCTCTGTTTTCTCCTTTCTCCCTCCCCATCTCTCTTCCTTCATCAACCCCACATTGCTACAAAAACGTCTCAAACTGACTGTAATGGACCTGTGTGAAGGATTTTGTTATTTGAAAACAGAGACACTGAGTGTACTTATGGAAAATCTTTCAATTTCTTCACAATTTTGCCTGCACAAAGTTTGTGGGGAGGTTAAACAGTGACCGGCTGCGTACCGAACATTTGCTCCAATTTGATTTCCAGGAGGGTATATGACACTGGGTCAAGCAGTTTGTTCTGCCACACGTTCCAGTGCCTTTTCATGTCACTTTCCTCATGGCAAGAAGTCCAGTGGCGGGGGGGGGGGGGGGAATCAGGCTTGTTGAGTAAGGGTTCCAAACCAACTTTAATGGAGGCTTAGGATATATCTTGTTCTTAGCTAGCCTCCTCCTTCTTAGGCTTTTGAGATCAATGCTTTTTATCGCAATAGCTACTGAAATAGCTCAGCTGCAGAGTATAGACTTCGGGAGTTCCTGTAAAATTCTGAAGTTGGGCAGTGGAACGCTGAGCACCTTCCACTCTTGTAAGAAACCAACTACCCCTGGAGCTCCTTGGGTAAATGCCAGCTGACAATGGGAAGCTGGGTTTTAAGCTGCCAGTTTCTAAAATGTATATAGCCCCATCCTTTGCATGTCTTAGGTGCAGTACTAATATATATATATATATATACACACACACACACACACACACACAGTGGTACCTCGCAAGACGAATGCCTCGCAAGACGAAAAACTCGCAAAACGAAAGAGTTTTTTGTTTTTTGAGTTGCTTCGCAAGACGAATTTCCCTATGGACAAAAACGTCTTACGCCTTTTTCTTAAAACCGTCAATGCATTCCTATGGGAAACCGTCAATGCATTTCCTATGGGAAACCGTGCTTCGCAAGACGAAAAATTCACAAGACGAAAAAACTCGCAGAACGAATTAATTTCGTCTTGTGAGGCACCACTGGAGAGAGAGAGAGAGAGAGAGAGAGAGAGTTCACTTGTGGGTCTCTAAACCCCTGTAGGCAGGGGCAAAGGATTTATTTAGCTGTTCTGATTTCCCCCATGCCCCTCCCTTTGCACCTTTTTTCATCTTAACAGCTGCACTGCCTGCCTGGTGCATTTTTAAAGAAGTCTCCATTATTTAGCCTAAGCACCTTTAGAGGTGCCCTTTTGTCATTCCTTCTGATTTGCCATATAATTGGTTTGCACTTGTTCTGCCAGTCCTTCGTTTGGCAAGGCTTTCACTTCTGTAAAAAAGCAGTTACCTTGCCTTTGGGTGACCATCTGTCATGCTGAGATTCCTGCCTTGCAGGGAGTTAGACTAGATGACCCTCGCGGTCCCTTCCAACTCCACCATTCTAACCCAATTGCATGATGAAGTAAATTGAATTTACCAGTAGCTGATTGACTCCCGGTCAGACATTGAAACTTTGTAAATGAAAGAGACAGAGGAGAAATGCACTTAAAAACCTCTGCTTAGAAAACTCTAAGGAAGGAGAGACCACAACCTCCAGAGGGAGACCGTTCCACTGTCCAACAGCTCTTACTACAAGAGAGTTCTTCCTGATGTTTTGTCGGAATCTCCTTTCATTGCTTTGATGCAATGTCCGAACATCTCTGGCCAAACGAATCAGAATCAATGCTCAGTACACCCGGGGCGTCATCCAACGCGTGCGCAAAACTGCGCGAAAACAAATCCGGAGGAATGCTTGATAAGCATGTCGTCGGGAAGACACCTCGGGCACGCACGAGGAGCGCGCATCGCACTACTGTATAAGCAGCACTCTGGAAACATGTGGCAGGCTGGGCGCATTTCCGGGCGGACGAGACACAAACACACGACACGCAAAGCATCCTTCCACGCAGATGCTGCCCTCCACCCTAACAGGTCTCAGCCCTGAAACTTTCCACTGGCACTGGCTCGCTTCCACCCCGCCTTGCACGGGTGGAGGAGAAGCGGAGGCGCTTTTTCGAGCAGCTCCGAGGCTGGGGCCATGCGAGGAGATGCGAGGGCCATCCCCGGCTCAGTCCCGAGGGCAGGCTCGCGGGCGCAGAGCCGAGCGGAGAGGCCAGGCCAGGGCGCGGGCAGGCGGAGCCGTGAAGAAGCAGCGGCAGCCACGGCTCCGGAGCGCAGCGCAGCCCGCCACCTTCGCCTCCCCCCGGCGGCGCCGGAGCCCCCAGAGCCGCTCGGGGCAGAAACGCCGCTGGCTGGTAGCGTGGCGCGCTCGACCCCTCGTGAGGGTCCCTTCCCGCCCCGTCCTGTGTTACTCACACGATCCACATGCCGGTGATGCTGAAGGCGGGCAAGGCGATAGGCAGGATCGCCCAGGCGGGCATTTTGGGGCGGAGGCGCGCCCGACAGGGGGAGCTCGCCCGCCCGCCCAGCCAGCGTCCGGTGGGCGCCAGGAGGGAGTCGGCTGCAGCGCGCCTGGCGCCGGCCCCTACCAAGGCCCTCGGCCCCTTGCGCAGCGGACTGACTGGAGCGCGGGACGACGACGACGGCGCCAAAGTCGGCGGGGCTCCAGCCCAGCGGCGGCGGCGGCCAAAGCGTAACTTCCCGCCCCCCGAGGAGGAGGAGCGAGGCCGGCATGGGACGGGGCGACCCCGCCTCGGGGGCCGGTCTCCGCGCGCTGCCCGCCCCGGCTTGGAGAGGGACCTCTGGGCGCGCTCGTCTTCGCCTCAGCGAAAGGGAGAGGCTGTGCCTTTCCTGAGGAGAGCGAGAGGCGCGCCAGAAAGCGCCCTTCTTCGGCAGAAGAGGCTCTCCGTCTCTCCCCCTCAAGGCCTGGTTTGTGCTTTTCGCGCTTGCGGCCCGGCGAGGCTTGGAAAGTTACCAGAGAGGGGGAAGTTGAGTCGGCGCTGCTTCTGGCAAATACGCGTGTGAGAGGAGAGCGTAAGAAAGTTGCCGGGAGACCGAGACAGACCATTGGTCCAGGCGCAAGGTTACCCCAAACTTGGGTTGCCGTCTGATTTTTTGGGACTACAACTCCCATCATCCCTAGCTAGCAAGACCAGTGGTCAGGGGTGATGGGAATTGTAGTTCCAAATCCCAAAGTTTGGGAGACACTGGTCCAGAGTTTCACGGAGTGGGAGCGGTTTCCTCAGCAGTCTCTTCCCTGCTCCCAGCCGCACTTTTAAAAGTAACTGCCATCTGAGAGTAAATTCTGCCTAGCTCATTCACTTCAAATTATTTTGTAAGAAAAAAGACTAATACATATACTGTAACAATAAGTAAATATTAACTCACAACTGGGGAGAAAAGAATTAACCCGCCCATCCCATGTATTGTGACCAAAACCCAAACCCTACACTGCAGTTATGCTTGAAAAGAGCTTTCTATCAGTGCCAATGGAAGCAGAGTGCTATTGGGGGTGGTCCCCAAAGGCGGAGCCCCAGCTATTTGCACCAAGTCCCAGATCTCTTTCCCCTTCCCCTCCCTTAAAAAAGAGAGACTTTGCCTCAGGTGGCAAAATGTCTTGGATTGGCCCTGTTTGGGTAGGGCAATCAACTCTCCGTTTATTATGCGGAGGCTGCACTGTGATTCCAACATATCCCACCTTCAATACCCAATAAAGTACACAGACCCCCAAATTGCTAACCTTCTCCCCCACTTTCATTAGTTGAGTCTTGCAGAATTCAGCACCAAAGGCATCCTAAGGATCCCCCAACCCAAGCATAAAGAGCCTGGGTCCTTCTGTTGTTGGAGAACTCCCATCAGTCCCTGTTAGTGTGGGCTGGTAGACAGGGGATGATGTTAGCTGGAGAGTACAGCTTCATCATCCCAGCCCTTTTTAAAATCCAGACTGCCATATTTAAAGACATGGGAAAAGGAAGCAACTTGTTTCTTACCATTTCTTACCCACCCGCCCCCATTCAGGATCTACCTGACGTCTAAGCCAGGTTAATGTTCTAGAATTACTCCACACACAGCCCAAGAAGGGGGATATCCAAGGCATAAGGGAACAGGTTTAGCAACATTTAATGTCTCTTCCAGCAGACCCAAAAGCCAGTCAGACTTTGTGGGCTGTTCTATAATCACTAGACTACACTTCTATTCCCCCTGCTATTTAACCCACCACCCTCGCATCCCTTCCATCCATTTCCATTTTGACTATAACGCCAGGAAAGAGATCACACCTTCCAGGTCCCACAAAGAAAAGTAGAAGGGTTTTTTTGGTGGACCTCTTTGTAGATTCTTTCGTTCGCTGTCAGAGGTTCCCCACAAGGAGAAAAGTCTGTCTCCATGGCTGGCGCAGCAGCAGCAGCAGCTTGACCTCACATCCTATACACTCCTTAAGGAGGAGGCTGCTGTGCCATAAAGCATGGTGGCACAAGCATGGGAAAACACAGTGAAAATGAAAACACACACAAAAGGAAGAAAACACAGATGCCGAGTGTTTCCAAATGGCCAGTTTATTATGGTTTGTTTGCAGGGAGGTTAGATGATATTGCATCAAATCAAGCATCCTTCGACACTTTCCAGTGCATTTCTCCGCCACTTTCCTTATTGCAAAATGCCCGTTCTTTGGGGGATGCGGGTTCGTTGTACAGCAGCTCCAAATTCATTGTACTTGTGCAACCTTAATTTGCCAGTATGCAAAGCAAAAACAAAAAACAGCAACAGTCTGGAAACACCTCTGGTTCCTCTTGAACCTTAAATCATAAATAATCTTGACCATAAATCATTGTGGTGCTCAAATAAAATCAGGGAAGATGTGAGCCCACCCCTAGGAAGATGCCTTGTGCAGGATTTTCCCATGTATGTGCCTGCATAGTCTACAAAGGGCACAGATCATCACACTCTTCAGCTGCAAAGGCCATTGAATATTAGACACACAAGAGAGACGACTTGTCCAACTTGAATGAACATTTATGCTGGTTCTCCAGACCCTCTAGTGGTCATCTTTAATTATGAATATAGTAGTGTTAGTCCATGTAGTAGCCTCCAGATGTTGGTCTGTAACTTACATCAGCCTCAGGCAGCATAATAGCCAATGGTTGGGGTGATCAGAATTTTAGTGAACAGTAACTGGAGAGCAGCAATAGTTTAATGCAGCAATAGCCCTGGAACTCCTGAGGAGCAATGAGCAAATTTCATGTTAGTCACCCTCTATGCTGCACAACACACAATGTCTTCTCTGGTGGAAAAGTGCAACATGTTGAAGTTGATGCTCGGGGAATATACCTCCAGCGGGTGAAGGTTTAAAGGATCCAGTTGCACATTTAATCAGACACAGATGATCTTTGAAAAAAGCCATCACAAATTCAGTTTACCTTGTGTTCTTGTGTGCACTGTGGAAGACCTACACAGTCACATTACTTTGCCCCTACAGAGCCATGTTTCTAGCTGTCAGGGAGGCCAGCTCTTTTTGGTGTTTTTTAAGCATAGATTCCACTCTTTGGCAGAGATACACAATGCCATCATCTCCACCGTCAAAATAGGTACCTCTACCAGCTATAATCTCTGAACAATTTTGCTGGCTTTTAAAGTTTCCTTAGCCAGTTCTTCAATAAGGGCAGAAATACACCGCCGCAGTTTAATTGCCCAAGAAAAGAGCTTACATGTAGACACTAATCTTCTGACTTTACTGTCAGAGGAAGGAGTTCCCTAAAAGCAGTGTTAACTGACAAAACAAAACCAAGGCTTTGTAGCACAAACAGTGCAAAAGATTGGCATGAGTTCTGATAGGTGCTTTCCTATCTGGTCCACAGCGCAGCATCCCTTCCTTCACCTCCATCCCAAATGCATGTTTTGGGTACTTCCTCATTCCATATCCTTCTCTTTATTATACTAGAACTCTGCACCACTCAATGGCACTTGATTGAATAAGTATCCTGCATCCACTGCCAAACAACACGTAACACACACACAGAATTCACTGCCACATGTTGTGTTGATGGTCACTCGCCTGGCCAACACTTAAAAGAGGATCAGGCAAACTGATCCAAGCCTATCAGTTGTTATTAAGCCACGACCACAAACTAGAATCTCCATTTTCAGAGACAGCCTCAGAACACCACTTGCTTGGGCAGGGGCAACTAACACAAGGAGAGAGGGGTGTTGTTTTCTTGCCCTACATGTCAGATTCCTGGATAAATTTCTGGGCAGTGTTGGTAACTATTAGATCCGCCCTTCGTCTGATTCAGTGGAACTCTTGTAACATAGAATTAATTGCCACAAGATGTAGTAATGACCACAAGCAGAGATGGCTGCTTTAAAAAGTCTCTGCCATTAGCTGCAATAGCTGAATGACAGTTCAGTTTGCAAGCAGAATATTCCAGAATGCTCTACGCATCTTGATTCCCTGCTGGTGATCTTCCATCGGCATCCAAGTTTCTGTTGTGGTAAGTGGAATGCTGAACTACATGGACCTTGCTCTGATCCTGCAAGACAGCTGTTGTATTCATAGGTAAATATTCTGCAAATAACTGCTGACTCTTAAAAGCAAACAAATGTTTCGGGGACAATCCTCTTGTTCACATTTGTCTTTACCCTGAGCAACTATACCTCATTCTTCCTGCACCAGTTGTCGCATTTTCAAACTGCAATTACTTTCAATTCACATAACGATTAAAATACATTAATAGGGTGATTGGAGCTAATCACAAGAGTCTTGTCAAACACACGCATTGAGCTGGAAAGAAACTGCACTCTTTGGGTCATTTGTATAAGCAGAGAGGATCCCTATGCTTACTTCAGCAAACTCTGGATGTTCTTATCAGGTAGAGGCTGAACACAAACCTGTGATAAACAGTTTCATAGCAATGGACGGCACTAAAAAATGTTTTCTCCAGCTGGGATGTTAGAACTAGGTGGACACGTTTTGTGAAAGTGGCCTTTTAATGGTACTCAAGTTCAAAAGTGTATCAGGAATTTCAGCAGTTTTAAGGTGGGAAAGATTCAGTAACAGGCTTAATGGTGGTCTACATACTCGGTAGAATGGAACAGTGTGGCGGATGCTGTATGTATGGCTTCCCTATGAGGGATTGACAAACCTCATTCTCGGTTTCTCTGAGTTTGTCATCTTTACAATCTTAAGTTCAGTTTGTTCAATCTTCACATATGCTTGCATTTTTTTACAAAAAGAATATTTGTGAAAATTCATAACACTTTGGTGCATTTATACCCACGCATCCATTTCTCTATGCCATTTTGCCTAACGTACAAATTTTTGCAAGCAATCTGTCTTAGCAGAATGCCATTGCTAATGTTCTTTCCCGCTTATATAGACAGACATGTTTGCACGCACATCTTTGTAATATGTGCACTAATATGGGCAATTGGGAGACCAGCTGGTATCACACAGAGGGGCAGACTTGACCCCGAAGCCTTCATAATTGCCAATCCCTACTTTACAGTGACAGAAATTGGATTCTAGCCACACTGCGATTGAAGGCAACAATTTTGTGGTGCACACACACACACAAATCTGTATTCCTTCCTAACTGCAACCTAGGAGTGCTCTGCCAAGTCTCAAGTGTGAGAAAGGGGAGAGGGGGGTGTTGAGGGGAAACAGCCCCCTGGCCATTCATCCTGACACCACCCCCTCCCCAAGTAATGTTTGCTTATTACTGGCTTGGAGTAACTGGCTGTCTTGCCTAATCTCCTTTTCAGTGCATCGCAGGCAGTACTGTCGGGAAAGGCAGAATAGACTGAGGCGGTAGAGAGGAAGGCACTCCAGGCTGTGCACTCCATGTGCTCATGGGATGCACATGCTCCACCGCAACATGCCTGAGTGGGCATCAAGCAGACTGGTGAGTGAGGAGCAGGGTGGTGTCAACGGACTGTATGCGCCACCATGTGGGCTTACCTAATGGCAACAATAGACAATTGGCCATCTGCAGCGCCTCCACCACCCTGAAGGAACACCTGAAAAGGCTGGATTGGCTGAGTCCCCAAGGTAGGGACAAGAACCTCATGTCCGTGAGGAGCTATCATCCATTGTTAAGGGTGATAAAACATGCACGCCCTCAAACGGCATCAAAATATGAATGTGGTAGGAGAATATAAAATATTTGAGGGGGTCGCCCCCCCCCCCAAGTTGATAGGCATTCAAATGGTGGGTGTGGCACATCATGTGACTGATTATATGGGGGGCGGCTTACCTGGGATCCCCAATATTTTATTCAAGTTGGCATCCCTGGTGGGGGAGGGATGGGGCGGGGGAGAAGAACTGCTAAGCCAAAATAATTCATTTACAGGTCATATTTATTCCACTGTAAAAAGTCAATAGACTCCTTATATATATATACACACACACAGTCACCTGCCGTTCCACACAGTAGACACTGGCTTCAGTTCCCAATGGGATTCTGCAATAAATGTGGAGAATTTTAGCCTAATGCATAAGAGGAAGGAAGCACTAGATGAGACACATTTCACTCTGCTTTTGTGCTAAGAGGCCAGAGGTGCAGGAGGGGGTAACAGCATCCTCCTAAAGTGAAAGCGACCAGAAGGAAAATTTAGCAGCCTGTTCCCAAAGGAGTTAGAGCATCATGTACGGCCAATTCCTGCCCAGAAGCCTCTCACTTTATCGGGCACTAATCGCCCGAGTCTCGTTATCTTGTGAGGAGATCGTGAGTGCAAGCAAAGAATGCCTGGAGGGCACCCAGTGAGATTTAACTGAAAGGAGGAGAGCTTCCAGTACAAGACTTAGTCAAGATGGTACAGCTCACTCAGCACTGCAGAGGTTCCCCCTCCCTGTCCTGGGCCCAGGCCTCTGCTTCCTGTCCCACATTCTCTGGTCTTGTCCAGTGGGCAGATATTTTTCCCCCCAGCTCTCGCTACCCAGCAGAGTAGCTGAAGAGTACCCTGAAGAGTCAAGCCAAAGAGGGGCGATAAGGAAAGTCATATTCTCAAGTCAACGCCAAAGAATATAGGCAAGCAAATATCCGTAATAGGAGCGTCTCTGCTTAATTTCCTAGGGAATATAGCTCCTCTGCTCCACTCTGCAGGAAACGCCTACCTTCTTTCTTTTCTTTTAGATCACAGGCAGCAGAAGGTGTGTGCTGAAAAACTGACTGCTGCCCCCTAACTCTAAAGAGAAGAGAAGCTGGCCATCACCCACACAGAGATTGCCTCTGCACAAAAGGAGCCAAGGGCCGTGGAACAGATGAGCTGGGATGGAAATTTTGGCCTTAGGTCCACTGGGGAGGACAGCCACATTGCAAAGTGGCCTTCCACACTTCTGCTAGGGTCTTCCCTACAGCAATCATGGCTTCTACCAGACAGAGCATCCTGTACCACCATCACCCCTGCAGCCAACTGTCCTCTTTACTCCTCTCCTCAGTTGACTTCAGAAGCTGTCATGGGGTCAGTTGGCCGCTGGGAGGCCAGAAGAGGCACAGGAGAGGTGGCCTCTATGAGGGCTGGGTTCAGAATAATAGGTAGAGTCATAGGTGGCACTCCCACCTGCAAGGGGGAGGCCAGAGGCTGAAGAATAAGAGGTTGCTGTGCCACCGCTTGAGGTGCATCTTTCGCCGAGCTCACTTTCACAGGTGCTGCTGCTGGAGGGTGGAACTGTGGTCCAGAGAGACTGGAACTGCTTGGAACTGAAGCCGTCTCGGGGTCTGCTGAGAGAAGAGTATAGATTTTTCACTTGTTCAAGAGGAAAATTAGTCACCAGATGATATGTTCCATGGGGACGCAGGTGGCGCTGTGGGTTAAACCACAGAGCCTAGGACTTGCCGATCAGAAGGTCGGCGGTTTGAATCCCCGTGACGGGGTGAGCTCCCGTTGCTCAGTCCCTGCTCCTGCCAACCTAGCAGTTCGAAAGCATGTCAAAGTGCAAGTAGATAAATAGGTACCGCTCCGGCGGGAAGGTAAACGGCGTTTCCGTGCGCTGCTCTGGTTCGCTAGACCCGGAAGCTGTACGCCGGCTTCCTCGGCCAGTAAAGCTTGATGAGCGCTGGAATCCCAGAGTCGGCCACGACTGGACCTAATGGTCAGGGGTCCCTTTACCTTTACCTAATATGTTCCATGACCTCCCCAAGCTTCACCTAGCTCACTCTTGGTGTGTATAAGTACACACAAATCACTCCTTTTTCTCTTGGTTTCTTTTCACTCCCTGTTCCAGGGACTGCAATATCTCAAGAACCGCCTCTTTCCATATGAACCTACCCAGACCCTGAGATCATCTTTTGAGGCCCTCCTTCGTGTGCCCCCTCCTCGAGAGGTTTGGAGGGTAGCAACATAACAACGTGCCTTCTCTGCAGTGGCTCCCCATCTGTGGAATGCTCTCCCCAGGGAAGTTCATCTGACACCTTCATTATACACTTTTAGATGCCAGGCAAAATTTCAACCAGGCCTTTGGTTGATCCGATTTACATCCTATGCCCTTTTAAAATGTGTTTTTTTGGGGGGGGGGGGAGCTATTGGGTTGTTGTTTTTATTTTTATTAGGTATTTTGTGGTTTTATATCTTGATTTTATTCTGTGAACTGCCCTGACACCCCCGGGTATAGGGCGGTATACAAATTCAATAAATTAATAAATCGTCGTCATCATCATCGCACTGCCTCTACAGTCACCCCCTGTGACGTGCCTCTTCCAATTCCTATACCAGTTTCCCATTCTGTTTCTCATTCTGCATATATTTGTTTCTTTAACTCTACACCTTTAGCAGCTCAACAGATTCCTGTCCTCTTAAATGGTTTTACCCATTCTTCCTTGCTGCTCCTTAGGCTGGAACTCCCAGAACACAAACACATTCTTTCTCCCCTTCAAACCTCACCTCATCTTTTATGAGAATGCTTTGGCTTAACCTCTAACCGAAGCTTAAGCAGTGCAGCTGAATTTTCTCTCTTTTATCCAGCGCTACCTCTTCTTGGTCTAGCCCCATCTGTAACCCTTCAGCCGGCAGTCAAAAGCACTTTTAGTCAGACAAGCCTGTGGCCTCATTACCCACCTTGTTAAGGCATCTGTAAATATACAAATCGATGCATTTTACTGGTGTTTTTTACCTACTTGTTTTTATTTTTACTTTGTATTTTACTGCTGTTAATCGCCCTGAGCACCATTTGGTGGAAAGGAAGAATATAAAATTAACAAATACGGATTCCTATCCTCTGTTTGCTGTACTTCCCACATTCTAAGACTTTAGACTGTAAGCAACCTGGAACAGGGATATGTTTGTTGCTGGTTTGTTGTTTGATTAACTTGCATTAGTTTGTAAAGCATCATGTTCAGTGATGAGGAGATTTGAAAAATTAGTCATGCAATACTGCTGCTGCTGCTGTTACTACTGCCACCAGTTTGCAGCAAATAAGAGATCTGGTCCCACCCCTAAGACAGAAAAGGAGCAGCTGCAGGGGGTTTGTTTCCTCGCTGCCTGCCTGAAAAGGTGGCAAACTCTCGTTTCTGCCACCAGCTAGGTGGCGTAGGCCACTTGCTTCTCAGGAAGAATATGGCAAGAAGGAGACAAACATGATCCCATTCATCAGCCAGTGAAACAACACCTCTCCAATGCTTGCTTCCTCTTCCTCTTCCCATTCCTTTTATATCATGTCTATTAGATTGTGGTGGTGGTGATATAGAAGCAGCTCATTCTTGCAGGAACTGTAGGACTTACCAATGGCCGCCAGCTCAGGAGACTTCTCAGAGGGAGCTGAATGGGTGGCAGTCCTTGTATCCCCTCCAGGGGAATGTGGCAGGGAAGATACTGTTGGTTTGGGAGGATGCATCTCTATTGGTAAGGTAGGAACTGGGTCTAAATAAAAACAGCAAGCAAAAGAGGAAAAAAAAGATTATACCTCTCGAGGAAAAAGGCTTTCCCTTAAATCAAGACTGCGGGCTCCCACTCATGTCAGATCAGGCTGCTCTGGCAACACGGGACAAGACTATACACACCAACCCACACACGAGTATTCTCGGCTATGACAAGACATCAGGAGTCTATTCTAGCACGATCTGTGCAACAGCCCCGCTCCCCAATAGTCTGCATCATCAAGGGAACCAAGGCATGAACTGTGGTGTGAACCTTAACTTAGCCATCAGGACTGTTTGTGCCCAGGCATCTTTTCAGGCAAAGAAAGCAAGAGATGCACAACACTGGTTTTGGGATTGGCTTGGAGCTCCTTTCCTGTTGCTGTCTAGTAAAGCCTCAGATCTACTGCTTTCTAGGGTCCATCTCAAGCCACAAGCACTGGCTCCTTTCTGCAAGGAGCACAAGAAAAGGGGGAAAGAAATGCCTTAAGAGAACAAAATGAAAAGGAGAATAGGCTCTGGTGCTCATTGATGAAAAACTCTTTATTGCAGCTCAACACATTTCAGAGTAAAACACTGCCCCTTTGGAAGCTTGGAAAACTTGTGTTATTAATGTTCAAAAACACCTTGTACTCAAACTCTAACCAACTCAAGAACCAGCTTGGAAAAGTAGGAATGCAATCCTCGCCATCTATACTGAACTAGGTTTACAAGTTGATTAGATTTGAATAAGGTGGCTTGGAATTTTAAGAACTCGCACATTTCTCAAGCTCCTGAAGGAGTTTTACTACTAAACATGCTGAGCTAAAATAAAGAGCTTTGCATCAGTGAGTAACTAAGCATGCTTTCCTGTTTGTTTGTTTGTTTGTTTGTTTGTTTGTTTGTTTCATTTCTTTCTGCAAGGAACCTTGCATGGCCACTTCTACATACCCCCAAGTGCCTCTCTCAGAACGTGAAGCTTGTTCACAGATTCTAAACATAACACAAAGCGGTTGGCTTGCATACCTTGGATGACTGTCTGTTTGAAGAGCTCATCCCTCAGTTTTGGCAGAAAGCAGTCTATGCGTTCCCAGGTGATCTCCCAGAGATCAGAGTAGCCTGTTCGTGAGTCAGCACTGTGGAATATTCCAGCCGTGTCCATTACTAGCAGCATATTTTTCAGTGATTCAGGGATGGCCTCTGGCTGCAAGGCAAGACATATCTAAGACCTAAAATCTGAGATCCTGTACACTTTCTTCCTTCTGAATCAACTGCTCCCTCAAGTCCTCTTTTTAGATCACTACGAGAGGTTATCATGGGGCTGGCCAGTGGATCACTGGAAGACCAAGAAGGGTGGAAAGGCCCAGAGGGGTGTTAACATGGATTTCAGACATGGGCCTAGCAAGGAGAGATCCTAGAAACCTGAATGGGCAGCAGATACATACCAACAAGTCACTGGACCCAGAATGCATGTATTTGTCCATGAAATCCAGAATTGTCAGCCATAGTGCAGCAAAGGTTGGGAGGGAGAGCAGCGGAGACAAGTGCTGCAGAAAGACCTAGGATAGAACAGAAGATGACACAGTAAGCATATAGCATGAGAGGAAGAGGGGCCTAAGGTGGCTGCTCTGACAGCACAGGGTATGTTTAAGGTTATTTTAAAGCCCTTTAAAGCCCTAAACGGCCTCGGCCAGTACACCTGAAGGAGCGTCTCCATCCCCATCGTTCAGCCTAGACACTGAGGTCCAGTGCCGAGGGTCTTCTGGCAGTTCCCTCACTGCAAGAAGCCAAGTTACAGGGAACCAGGCAGAGGGCCTTCTCGGTAGTGGCACCCACCCTGTGGAACGCTCTCCCACCAGATGTCAAAGAGAAAAACAACCACCAGACTTTTAGAAGGCATCTGAAGGCAGCTCTGTTTAGGGAAGCTTTTAATATTTAATAGACTATTGTATTTTAATATTCTGTTGGAAGCCGCCCAGAGTGGCTGGGGAAACCCAGGCAGATGGGCAGGGTATAAATAATATATTTATATTATTATTATTATTATTATTATTATTATTATTATTATTATTATTATTCCTAGAGAGTTCTGCCCTGTTAAAGGATTCCAAACCCTGGGAATGCTGTGCCACACCTGGGCCCAAAAGCTTTTTTAAAGGCCTCTTGTAAAAAATCACCAGACCATGTGGCCACAATGCTTAAATCCTGCGAGAGTAATCAATTTAATGAAATGAACAAGGTTGTACACACACTACAATCTTAACACAGATGGCCAGAATTAAGACAGGCAATGTGATATTACTTCGAAATGTTGTTAAGCTTTAAATTCTGTGTATATATAACTGGGGGGGGGGGGCGTCCTGCACAAGCAAGGTTGTCTTTTTGCAAGTTATCCTTTCATTTCAACTGTAAAGGTGAAAATGTAGTTACTTAAAATAAATCCTCTCTAGCTCCTTAAAGCTTATTAGCCAACTACAAGGAGCTAAAACAAAGTCCTCACCCTGCTACAGAGATTGCAGGTGAAGTACATATAAATAGAAAAAGTTACTAGGAGAACAGACTTTGTTTTTGTTTAGGGACAATGAATGCAGGGCAGGAGGCTACTACACCACTTCCCACTTGGAATGGGGACACCAGCTCAAAAGAAGTAGCGATTCAAAGTGGAGACACTGGGTGACTCCTGAAAGCCCCAGTTCAAGTCTGCCCATCTCCACTGCCTAATAGACATAGTCATAGGGACCTTTAAAGTGATGTACTGGACGCGGGTGGCGCTGTGGGTTAAACCACAGAGCCTAGGACTTGCCGATCAGAAGGTCAGCGGTTCAAATCCCTGCAACGGGGTGAACTCCCGTTGCTCAGTCCCTGCTCCTGCCAACCTAGCAGTTCGAAAGCACGTCAAAGTGCAAGTAGATAAATATGTACCGCTCCGGGGGGAAGGTAAATGGCGTTTCCGTGCGCAGCTCTGGTTCGCCAGAAGCGGCTTAGTCATGCTGGCCACATGACCCGGAAGCTGTACTTCGGCTCCCTCGGCCAGTAAAGCAAGATGAGCGCCGCAACCCCAGAGTCGGTCACGACTGGACCTAATGGTCAGGGGTCCCTTTCCCTTTCCCTTACTTAACATTAGAAAGCTTTGCTCTCTGAAAAGTAAAGTAAGAGGTCTCGCACCTTGGAGAGGAGAGTAGAGGCTCTCATTCTGGTCTCCTCCATTCCACCGACATCCGCAGGGCTGATATTTTCTAGGAGTTTGGTCAGCAAAGGAAACAGCACCTATTATCCAAGATAAGCAGCACACTGGTAAATAAGGACAGGAGGCAAAATATAAAGTATGGGTTGAGAGCAAGAAGCTTTCCTGCAGTCTGACTTTTTCTAGGGGGCAGCAGGTGATCACAACAACATAAAGATTATTGGGAATGGGTCCAAGGGGACAAAGAAAAATAAGGTTGCCATAAGATAAATCACCTCCTCCAATGATGATACAACTACATCAATTCTCCTTGAACTGCTCTCTACCCTAGCTAGTTTTCTATTGACTTATATGGACGCACATCTTCCAGTGAATTGGCTGCAACTGAGGGAGGCAAGATGCAGAGGCTCACTGAAGGTCTGTGCTGACCACGGCTGATGGGAACTGTAGTCCAGAGCATCAGGAAAGCACCAGGTTGGCAAATGCTATGCAAGTAGGAATTTGCTGCCTACTTACAACTATGCTGTAAAGCAGGGGTAGGCAACCTAAGGCCCGTGGGCCGGATGCGGCCCAATCGCCTTCTCAATCCGGCCCACGGACGATCCGGGAATCAGTGTGTTTTTACATGAGCAGAATGTGTCCTTTTATTTAAAACACATCTCTGGGTTATTTGTGGGGCCTGCCTGGTGCTTTTATGAGTAGAATGTGTGATTTTATTTAAAATGCATCTCTGGGTTATTTGTGGTGCATAGGAATTTGTTCATATTTTTTTCAAAATATAGTCTGGCCCACCACATGGTCTGAGGGATGGTGGACCGGCCCACAGCTGAAAAAGGTTGCTGACCCCTGCTGTAAAGGGTCTACATGTCCTGCTTCCCATTGGATTTTTCGAATTTGAAGTGGGAAAACTCAGCTCGCCCTCAAAGGAGATGAAAGCCCCCTCCTCTCCCAAGCCTTCAGAACTGGAAAAAAATAGGATTTATTGCTGTTTCTACTTGAAATAGGGTCAGTCCCTTCTATCAGATCTGTAATATATGCTTTGAACCTGCCTAGATTTTCAAATGTACAGGTGAGATACCTTTTAGATAAAGGAAAGCAGAGCATTTGTTCTATTTGCCTTGAACATTTAGCCTTTCCTCTGTGTACCTTAATAAATTACTATATTGGGACCTTAATAAATAAATTGGTCCGTTTGCAGCCCAGAAAACTCTCCCTCATGCCTGTCCGTTGTTCTGCATTGCCACTTATCAGTGGCAATAAAGAGTGTTTGGCTGAGCCTTGCCCAGTGATGACCAGGCAGAGCTACTGTCTCACTTTCAATAAATCTCTCAGATGTCCTCCCTGCCTCAAGAAGTATATTCTGCCAGGGGAGGAAAAAGACTAGGAGGTGGAAGCAAGTTACACGGTTTAAATTGCGCCAGAACTCAGCAAGGTCTTGGGTCAGGAGAAGTCCTATCTTCCTCCACAAGCTTCCATTGCCTCCTTTGGAAAGATGAGCCCATTCGCCCGCATCCCTTGCCAATGTATCATAGAATCATAGAATCATAGAGTTGGAAGAGACCACAAGGGCCATCGAGTCCAACCCCCTGCCAAGCAGGAAACACCATCAGAGCACTCCTGACATATGGTTGTCAAGCCTCTGCTTAAAGACCTCCAAAGAAGGAGACTCCACCACACTCCTTGGCAGCAAATTCCACTGTCAAACAGCTCTTACTGTCAGGAAGTTCTTCCTAATGTTTAGGTGGAATCTTCTTTCTTGTAGTTTGGATCCATTGCTCCGTGTCCGCTTCTCTGGAGCAGCAGAAAACAACCTTTCTCCCTCCTCTATGTGACATCCTTTTATATATTTGAACATGGCTATCATATCACCCCTTAACCTCCTCTTCTCCAGGCTAAACATGCCCAGCTCCCTTAGCCGTTCCTCATAAGGCATCGTTTCCAGGCCTTTGACCATTTTGGTTGCCCTCCTCTGGACACGTTCCAGTTTGTCAGTGTCCTTCTTGAACTGTGGTGCCCAGAACTGGACACAGTACTCCAGGTGAGGTCTGACCAGAGCAGAATACAGTGGCACTATTACTTCCCTTGATCTAGATGCGATACTCCTATTAATGCAGCTCAGAATTGCATTGGCTTTTTTAGCTGCCGTGTCACACTGTTGGCTCACTGTAGGCATATAACAATACCTTATTGAAACAGGATTCCCACTCTAAGGCATCCAGAGCCTGCAGGTCATGCACAAGGAGAGCCCGCTGCAGGTAGGTCAGTGCCTGCATCCGCACCTGTCGCCTTGCATCACAACACAGGCAGGCAATACCTGCAAAGAGCGCAAGTTAACATGAGAGGGAGAATCTTCATTCTGCACCAAGCAACTCCAGCCCTTGCTTACATCCTTCACGCAACCTCCCCAAAAGCACAGAACCGTTGGGTGCTTATTAAATGTAGTCCTGGACCAGCATAGAGCCCTGGGTTTCCACAACAGCACAGCTGAAAAATGAATCTGTCACAGCAACCCATGGGCCTGTCACATAGAAATATAATTCACTCCATTACAATCCTGAGTTGCTGTCAAGTTTCTGGAGGGCTGTAATCTAGAGAACTGTTTGCGTGAGCCATTCAAATCAGACGTTCCGGTGTGTAACAAATCAGAAGAATCACAGTAGGGAGTCCACCAGGACCGGTAAGGAAAAGTTTATCATATTTTGGCATAAAAATCTTTCTTAAAAGCAAAGGGGGAATACTATTTGAGCTTCTCCAAGTGCAGTGAAAGTAAATAACAGGGTCGGTAGCAAGGTGCTTACTAGCAAAAGGCAGCTTAATCATGCTACTAGATTTGAATGGAAACTCCCTTCAAAAATGCGTGTGTGAGACTGGCATAGAACATCAAGCACATATAATAAGCCGAGTCTCTGCTTTGGTGAACACACATCCGAAGCTGCTCTTAACATGGTCTGAATATGTGTTCTGAGGGCAGCCCTGTTTAGGGAAGTTTTTAATGTTTGATGTTTTATCACGTTTTTAATATTCTGTTGGGAGCTGCCCAGAATGGCTGGGGAATAATAAAGTGATGATGATGATGATGATGATGATGATGATGAACAACACAGGGCGCTTAGCAACTTTTTTTGTTTTGTTTAAGATCACTCTTCCCTTAAAGTGTATTACTTCAACTGCTTCATGTCCAGTTCTGATGCATGTGGCTGCTATCTTCTAGTCCAGGGTGGTCCAATGCACAACCCAATGCTCAAGGCCTTTTTTGGCATCATTTGACACCCCTCCCTGGCCCTTACACTGCTTCCAAAACCATGTAAGCAAGACGCTGGGCTTTGGGAAGGAAGCTTGAGGGCTCTGACAGGGTCCTAAAGTCCTCCTATCTCCTTCCCAAAGCCTCGTTAGCACTTTACCAGCTTGGGGAAGGAGGTGTGAGGGCTCTAGGACCCTGCCAGAGCCTCATACCTTCTTCACAAAGCCCAGCACTTTGCTTAGCCAGCTTGAGAAGGGCAGTGTGAGCACAGGGTGGGGTGGTGTAACAAATTTTGCCCTCGCTCCCCTCCCCCTGCAGCTTCCATATCAAAGTTCTCTTGCAGCCCACTTGATATGAAAAGTTGGACCGCCCTGTTATTGTATGCTACAATGGGCTAGGCTTACCTTGCAGTAATGGGCACCAGCAATTGGCCCATAACGTCTGAGAGTCTGCTTCAATTTTCTTTCCCGCAGCCTCCAGATGGTGCTGCTCTTCAGCCCAAGAGCTATAGATGGTGGCAGCTCGTGTGTGAAGGGTGTGCATCAGGTCCAGCAGCTGCAATAGAAGAGGTAAGTTGGCAACAAACAACCTGCCTATCTATGAACAGCATGAAAACAAGCCACCGTCAATGCTCAGAATGGAGGAAAAGCAAGGTCCTGTTATCATGGTTGTGTCAAAACAAATCTGATTATCAGAAGGGGAAGAAACAGGGCAATCACCCAGGCTTGAGGGAATAAGCCTACAAGTACAGTGGTACCTCAGGTTAAGTACTTAATTCGTTCCGGAGGTCCGTACTTAACCTGAAACTGTTCTTAACCTGAAGCACCACTTTGACTAATGGGGCTTCCTGCTGCTGCCGCGCCGCCAGAGCCCGATTTCTGTTCTCATCCTGAAGCAAAGTTCTTAACCTGAAGCACTATTTCTGGGTTAGCGGAGTCTTTAACCTGAAGCGTATGTAACCCGAGGTACCACTGTATATGAACGTGTTCAGAAGTTCCAACTGATTCTTGGTTTGATTAAGGAAGTCATAATCTATAGGAAGGGAATTCCTATTTTTAATTTCTCACTCTTCTAGAATATCTGGTTGGGTGCGTTACTCTGTATTGAAATACAGATTCATAGCAAAATCCCCCCATAACCCCAATAAGAGACAGAACCATGCAGGCAAGAACTATGGCACTTTTTAATTCCCATAGAAAGGAACACTGCACCCACACCAACCCTCTGGACACTTTCCAGAGGTACCCCCCCCCACCGCCCGCCCAACTACCTGCATCCCTCTAACCAAAGGGTGTAGCAACTTCAGTTTTGTATGGTCGTGATTTTCTCCCTAGGATCCCCATGGCTGGACTACCGTATTTTTCGCCCCATAGGGCGCAACGCCCCATAGGACGCACCTATTTTTTGGGGGGGGGGGGGATAAAGAAAAAAAATTATTTCCCCCCCAGGCGCGGGGCTGGCGCGGGGAAAGCCCCAGCTTCCCCCAATCCCAGCCCCGAGAACAGCCTGCTATCCGCAAGCCTAGGGAGGCAAGTGGTAAGTCGCGCCGGTCTCCCCAGGCTTCGGAATGCAGGCAGCTCTGCGCAGCCATCGGGAGGCGGGCGCGACTTCGCGCCCTGCTCCGGATGGCTGCGCAGAGCTGCGCTCGCCCCGGGACAGCAGGCAGCTCTGCGCAGCCATCAGGAAGCGGGCATGACTTCGCGCCCACCTCTCAATGGCTGCACAGAGCTGCGCTCCCCCCGGGACTGCAGGCAGCTCTGCGCAGCCATCGGGAGGCGGGCGCGAAGTGGCGCCGGTCTCCCGAGGGTTGTGCAGAGCTTCCTGAAGCCTGGAGAGCGAGACGGGTCGGTGCGCACCGACCCCTCTCGCTCTCCAGGCTTCAGCGAAAGCCTGCATTCGCCCCATAGGACGCACACACATTTCCCCTTCATTTTTGGAGGGGAAAAAGTGCGTCCTATAGGGCGAAAAATACGGTAAATCTATAAAATATGAGTGCAAACTCAATACACTGGTATCTTGGTTCTCGAACTTAATCCATTCCGGGAGTCCACCCGACTCCCGAAACCGTTCGAAAAGCAAGGCGCGGCTTCTGATTGGCTGCAGGAGCTTCCTGCCCTCAAGCAGAAGCTGTGGAAGCCACAGAAACCACGTCGGACGTTCGGCTTCTGAAAAACGTTTGCAAACCGGAACACCTACTTCCAAGTTTGCGGTGTTTGGGAGCCAATTTTTTCGATAACTAAGCTGTTTGCGAACCAAGGTACCACTGTTCCACTTTAAAAGTTAAAATAAAAGAGATCTGTATTAAAAGAGGCTGAGTAGACACTCAAGCAAAAAATGTGCCTTGCTAGGATAGACCAAGGTCTACCTTAACAAGAATCCCAGTTCCTAAGAGGCACCAAGACTTCCCACTAGAAACTGGCCAATAGGTCACCAATCAACAATGACCTTCAGTACATTGTGCCCACCCACCTAAGAATTCTTCACTAATGAAACTCTAATCCTACATAGCCCTTGCCAACTTCACCCTCCAAGCAAACACAGCTTGCTTTCAAAACTTTTTGTGTGCTTCATTAGACACAATCCCACATCTTGGCTTCAGTTTCCTTTCAGGGACAGAAGTACTGTAACTTCTCAGTCACTTGAAGCACAGACTAACACCGTCCTATTCCTACAGGTGTATTTTCATCATAAGAAGTCATTCCGTGCTCATTTGCACTGTTATCAAGGGAACTAACTGTCTGCAGGCTTCTGCATATTCCTGGAAGGAAATCTTCCTATTCAAGATGGTTCTTTATTTTTTTTCTGCTGAAGATACATTTCCAATAAACTACTCTAGACTGTACTATAGTATCCATATATTTTATAGTATCAAACAAAATATAGGGAAACTCCCTGCAGATGCTGCATCACTAAGGGTCAAACTACAGTGGTGCCTCGCAAGACGAAAAGAATCCGTTCCGCCAGTCTCTTCATCTTGCGGTTTTTTTCGTCTTGCGAAGCAAGCCCATTAGCGGATTAGCGCTATTAGCGATTTAGCGGCTATTAGTGGCTATTAAAGGCTTAAGGGATTAGCAGATTAGCTGCTAAAAGGCTATTAGCGGCTTAGATCAGCTGATAAGCGGCTTAGATCAGCTGTTAGGCGGCTTAGCCATCAGCTGTCAAGTGGCTTAGCTAACAGCTGTTAAGCGGCTTAGGGGCTTGGGGAAAAGGGAGGGAGGGGGGAAAAACCCCAGGAATCGCAATACATTTTCGTCTTGCGAAGCAAGCCCATAGCAAATTCGTTTTGCGAAGCACCTCCAAAACGGAAAACCCTTTCGTCTAGCGGGTTTTCCGTCTTGCGAGGCATTCGTCTTGCGGGGCACCACTGTAGATGTGATGTTATTCATGCTGTTTGGCCTTGTGTGGCTGGCTGCTGTGTGATTTACAATAGCTGGCTGGTGGCGGGCAAATTGTACAGGAAGTGTGGTGAAGTGGGGCTTTAACCTTTGCTCCCACTGTGTTCCCAAATAGAATTAGCCACTGCTCCTGCTATTTGCAATGGGAGGAAAGTTTCTATTGACACCAATGGATGTTTTCCTTCCATTGTGAGTAACAGGCATGGGTCTTCCTTGATTTGCATTAGGACCACAGTGGGGGTATTGGATTAAAGTCCTTCATCCCCTGAGCCATGGTCCTGATCCAACTCACTCCTTGCCAACCGCTGCCACCTCAGCTATTTCCCACACTACTCTGAAAATAAAACCCAGTCATGCAAGGCCAAAGAAAATGAATAATGCCACACCTAGGTTGACCCGAAGCTACTGCAACCAGGATAACCGCAGGGAAAGACAAGGAAGAAATCCAGGCTATACTTACGTCCTGACTAACCTGTAAAGACACAGTGTGGTAACTGGCAGGGATGCTCTCATCCTCATCATCCTCATCACTGGCCGAGCGGTGCTGATGCTGGCTGGATGCCCTCAAGTGCCTCAAGGAACTCTCCTTTGCTTTCTTCTTGAAACGGGTTGATTTGGGGTCATACTTGTGGCTCTTCCCTCGCTTTTCCTGGGACTTGCACCCTAAGAACAAGAAGAATTTCTCTAGGTTGCGGTTCTCCAGGAACACCTCGTGCCTCATTCTAATGCTAAATAAACAACCTGAAACTTTCAGCTCAGGGATCCCCAGGCGTGAAACATTAAAGGAGGAAAGCTCCAGCATTACTGGTGGGATGCTAAGTTCTACGTCATTCTTAAAAGAACATACCTGTCCTTGGCAACACGAACAGGATATGTTACCTCTACAGCTTCTGACACCTCCTCCTTCCCCCAGGCTTCTCCCTCTGACCACTCACTGCCGTTCCACCACCAATCCCTGAGCTCTGAGCCTTCATCCCTTGTGGGTTCCCTAGCTGGTGCCTCCCATCATTCCTCTGTGTTCAGCCAGCCCATGACAGCAGGTCTAGTTGATCTGTCTTTTTTCATAGAATCATAGAATCATAGAGTTGGAAGAGACCACAAGGGCCATCGAGTCCAACCCCCTGCCAAGCAGGAACACCATCAGAGCACTCCTGACATATGGTTGTCAAGCCTCTGCTTAAAGACCTCCAAAGAAGGAGACTCCACCACACTCCTTGGCAGCAAATTCCACTGTTGAACAGCTCTTACTGTCAGGAAGTTCTTCCTAATGTTTAGGTGGAATCTTCTTTCTTGTAGTTTGGATCCATTGCTTCGTGTCCGCTTCTCTGGAGCAGCAGAAAACAACCTTTCTCCCTCCTCTATGTGACATCCTTTTATATATTTGAACATGGCTATCATGTCACCCCTTAACCTCCTCTTCTCCAGGCTAAACATGCCCAGCTCCCTTAGCCGTTCCTCATAAGGCATCGTTTCCAGGCCTTTGACCATTTTGGTTGCCCTCCTCTGGACACGTTCCAGTTTGTCAGTGTCCTTCTTGAACTGTGGTGCCCAGAACTGGACACAGTACTCCAGGTGAGGTCTGACCAGAGCAGAATACAGTGGCACTATTACTTCCCTTGATCTAGATGCTATACTCCTATTGATGCAGCCCAGAATTGCATTAGCTTTTTTGGCTGCCGCGTCACACTGTTGGCTCAGTGTTTATAAGAACAAAAAACAAAAAAACCAACCCTCACCTAATGGGTGTAGATTGCTTCTTTAATTTGATATAACCTGGAGCCCTACAGCCAAATACTCAGATTACAGAAAAGTTATGGCCTCACCTCCATTTAGACTGGCCTCTACAAAGATGCGGATAGTTTTGACGCAGAGCTCAAAGTTTTCAGGTGTGACATGGGCAGCATCTCGCACAATGAAAGACAAGGACTCAACACACTTCATGAGCGACTTGGTATTGTGTGGGCCCAGGTCCATCCCCACAGTCAGGCTGTACTGATTCACCAAGGGTGAACTGCCCAGTCTGGAGAGACCAGCCAAGGCCTTTGGGCTGTCAAGGTCATCCTTCCCAACCTGCGAAATGAAAAGTATGTTTGAGTCCAATAGGGCAACCGTCAGGCGTCTCTACAGCCAAGAGAACGGGCTGCATTGCCTGTACTAACTTCCAATAACCACCTGATATGCCGTTCCAAGTCTCTGGGCTCCTGCTTCCTTAGAATGTTGCCTTCTCATAAATAGCCAGATCCCTATGGAGACAGTTGGATTTGGGCCAGTTCACTCAATTCACTTGGCAGAAAAGTCTGTGTTGGAAGGCCTGTTTTTGCAGTCTTCGGACAGAACTATACGGTTGTACTTGCCTTCCCCTGGAATCTGGGTGAAAGGGTTGCCAGAGACTAGCAATGCAAACAAGACTGTTTCCAGACTTAGAAACAGGAGCCTTGATGCAGTGCTAACCTCAAATCTGACTTGGGTTTGGGCTTTCTCTACAGCCTGTTGCCTCAACGAAGACATGCATAAAGCAGGTGGAAGCCCTTGGTACTACTTACCACAAGCCAGCCGCTGTTCATCACATCCACATCAGTCACAGAACGATGCATTTTGCCTTGCTTGCTGTGATCTGCATACACCTCTGAATCAGAAGTGTAGCCACGATCTAGGCTGGCTTCATTTGGGTGATAGATCTCACTGTCTGACTGAGCCCCTTTAAATAAGCAAAACGGAGTGAGACAAAAGATGCAAGGGAATGCCAATTTCATGGCAGCAAAGAGCTGTGCTAGTGGCAACTGTGTATATCACTGCCAGTTCAGATCCCATCAGCATATATGTGAAATAAAGATTTTTTGGCCCTAACATGCATCATTTTACACCTGTTTACATTCAGTTGCATTTGCCATTTTACCACCCATTCACTCAGTTTGGAGAGGTCCTTTTGGAGCTCCTCAAAATCTATTTTTTGTTTTAACGATGCTGAACCATTTAGTATCATCAGCAAATTGGGCCACCTCTCTGCTCACTCCTAACCTAGGACCAACAGACGGGGCCACTGCCAAGGACAAATCTTACCTGTGTCATTCTCTGCCCTTGCTGTAGCCTGCAGCGCTGGGGGTGGTTTCACTCCTGATCCAATGCATTCCAGGAGGCTAAAGAGCGTGTACCAGTCATCACCAGAATGGATGTTGGCAGCATTGGTCTTGAGAAGCTCGTGAAGACCATACGCAATCTGATGACTGGCCCTGTTCAGCATGCTGGGCTTCATCATGAGCAAGATACGCAAGGAGAGCAGCACCTGCTCAGAGAGAAGCAAGGATGAGTACTAGAGTGTCAAGCTATCTCTACACCAGCTTCACTCTTGCATTTTGCTTTTACTCCCCAACCACAGTCTGTGTTATGTGAAAGGTCCTTTATCAACACAGGAGGATAAACCGGAGTACTTTTAGGTATTGGAGCTGTCTGTGTGTGTGCTCTTGACATTTTCCTTAGGAAAAAAAGTCCTTATGCAAACCTAGGGCTTTCGTGGGCTGCTTCCTCCCTCTTGCACAAGGCTGTCATTGTTTTGGTTATATAAGGACCAGTATTCACCTCTAAACTTCAGAAATAGAGGGAATGATGGGTATTCTGTGCTTCAGCCACAAAACTCAAGGAAGAAAGTCAGCATTCCAGAGATACCATGAACAAGAGGTCCAACAATAAGAGCAGACCACTCCATAAAGCCCCCCTTTACCTGGGCACTGATCTCCTCTCTGCGCAAGAGACGGATTGCCAGCCGCAAAAGCCCCACCACTGCCCTCTCAACTAGGAAGCAATACTCCACAGCATTAACACACAAGTGGTAGAGGTGGTCTCGCACTGCCTGCCATACAAAGGCTACACGGTCCCTAGAGAAAGAGGGAGAGAGGACATTATGACAAGACACATGCAAGCACAGCTTCAGAAGACCAGCAACCCAATTGGGCATGTGCAATCCTTTTATATTCAGATTCACACCAAGAGGGAAGTCAGGTCCCTCGAGTCCACAACTAAATAGGTGTGGCAAGAATAAGAGACTATGTTCCCTGGCCAGTACTGTATGAATACAAAGGAAGCTAAGGTAGTGTATGAGTTCAATATAAATCTATGCATAAAGCAACTATATGGAAGATCATAAAAAGAACAGTTCCAAGCTGGAATGCCTCTGATGGTGCATCTGTATGACTCACCTGTTCTCCAGCACAACCCTCAGAAGCATCTCCAAGCAGAAAGCACAATCTTCCTCATCATATGTTTCCTCATCAGGAGTCACAGAGATGAGAGCCTGAAGCAAGCAAATCATACCCAGACATATTTAGAGAATTATATGAAATGACAGTTCCCCACAACAGAAGTCTACATATGCTCGATCTCTCCTCAAGGACTTCTTGCAGCAGCAGTGGAAATGAAAAAGCAAGGAAGCTCATGTCGGCTCATGTAGTACATACATCCTTTGATGCACTGCTGCTGTGAAGTAGCTGGGCCACCAGTTCCTGTTCTGATGGATTTATATCTCTGGGGATGCAAAGCCAAAGCAATGGCTACAGATCTAAGGAGAACGGCCAATTGGGGTTTTTTTTATCTGTCAGCTGCTCTTAGTTTTACTTATGGTGCCAATCCAAACAACTGGATTTCACTATTCAGCATGATATGCTAGACTTGTATCAAAGGAAGAAAATCTGGTTCTTTGGAATCCCACCCCCTTTTGCAGTCCCCCACCTTAGAATTTCCAAAGCAGCAGGCACTAAAAAAAATAACTTTTAATAGTAGAGCTGCGAAATTGCCAGAAAAGTCAAGGGAAAAGAATTATGCTGAACAAATGTAATAGGAAAAAAGGAGGCAGGGAAATAGATTAAAAATAATCCAAGTTCACAATGAATGATTCAAATTATCCAAGTTACAAAATCAAACAAACCACTAGGAGACTGAATGAAAAGGAGCTCCTAGGAGGTGCTCATTTTTTCTAACTTTGATATGTCTGTCTATCAGGCTAAGGAGTGGAATGAAACCCAATTGTTTGGAGTAACACTGTAAAACAACCTAGAGAAGGGTTCAGAGGCCTCTGGAACGGATGAACCTCTGGCTCATTAGTCTCACATGGAAACCTCCAACTCAGGAACGGAACTGGCCAAGTCTCCTGTGGGCAATGTGTGCCAACACAGCATGCAATACTTCCATGGTGTTTGGGCAAGAGGACTCCCTGTTGACTTGAGCACACAGTTCAAGATCATACCCATGCAGTTCATATACACCAAACCTATATGGGAGGCTTATTCACCCTCACCTTCATTAGCTCCTGCAGGGACTCCAGTTGCAGAAACTTGCTTTCAGTTATCAGCTTCTCTGGGTCACATTGCTATAGAGGAGAAAGTGGAAAAAGGATGTGCGTTAGGAAGAAAACAAGGCTTAACGGTGCCAGCGATCTCTCTTGGAACTTACAAAGTACAAAAAGGAGGAGGAATTGTCCTTGAGCAGACCCAGAATTAAATGCCCTGCCACCAAGTCCCCCACACCAGTTAAGGGGAAGGGCCTCTGATTTGAACCTAGCACAATTTTGGGGGGAAATTAAGACATAAAACACTCAAGTTGAGGTACACCAAACTTTTTTTTAATAGCTCAATAAAGCTTCAATATATATATATTTTCAAAAACCATCATACTGACCAACAGTGCCCTAGTTCAGTGTTGAGGCATCAGAACTTTAAGCAAGCTCTTTGGGTTTTTCTGTCTGCCGTGAATCACAATACTGACAAGAGGAGAGGGGGAAACACCCACAGCTCACAAAGGGCAGCAGGGAGATCATTTTACTGTATGTCTAAATGGCAGAATGACTTTTGTGTCATGAAGGGCATAAACATAAAAAAGCCTCCCCAGAGGACCCTGAAGGGCATGTGGCAACCTGAGGGACTATACCCACTGTGGTTGGGGAGGAAAATGAGGCATTTATTCCTATAGAATCACACCCATCAGTTTGAAACCAGGGCTAGGCATGGGAACAAAACCCAGCTAAGTAACTTTGAGCAAGTTATTCTATCTCAGCCTAACTACAACTTTCGGCTCTTCGGAAGGAGAACAGGATACAGCTCCAGCCGCTATAATAAATTAATACTTCCTTGGAGAGAAGGCACTGCCCCAGATAAACTTACATTATGCTAACTATGTGGGCACATAGAAGTTGCATTTAATTCTCATCATGTGCTATAAGAAAAGAGCCTGTTCAAACAAGAGCTGTCTAAGTGCAGTTCTGGCAGGTGGGCAGGCAGAGCCCACTGCCCTTCTGTATATGTGCCCTCCCAGCTTGCTGAGCATGAATTACCTTTATACACTCCAGGGCCATTCTCTTTGCCTCTTGGTTCTCCGTAGATGGCCCCCTCATGCCAGATTGTTCTGTGCCACTGAGTGTCAGCCAACTAACGAAACTCAGCATTGTGGACTCGCCACTAGAAGAAAAAAGTACATTCGGTCATATCAAGGGCATACTGATACACGGTATCATATCTTATATCTACATAACAATTCAAGATTTTGATTGCCTATGCTTATGTCACCCAAACTGCACCACCTGTGCAGAAGCACTCCATTTTGTTGTGGGATCACACCTGTTCTACTCCACTTTTGTTCTTCGGGGGAAAGTGCCTGTGCTTATGTAGCCAATACGACAACACAAACACACACAAGATTCCTGGCAACCCCAAAAGTTTGCAGAAGTGGGGGGAAAATATATCTTCATGCAGGGGAACCAAGTGGTGGAACACATCCCCATCCAAAGAAACAGCCCAATGAGGACTGTGCATGCTTAGAGGCCACCAAATGCTAACTAGCACCATCCAAACTCAACACGGAGGTACCAGAAGACTTAGGGGAAATAATGATTGGACTATTAAGGGAAAATCTAAAGGTGGTGGTGGTGGGAATAGAATAGAGTATCCCAAAATAGGGCATGACTGTGCTGGCTGGCTGGTGGAACAGGGGCATGCCACATTACAATATTTTGTTACAGATCCTACTTGTGTTCTCTAGCACCTGATAGCTTATACCTGGCAACAGAAGAGCATATTTGCCTGCCAATGTGTAAACACTCTCCAGACTACTCACCGGTTGGAAGGTGTCTCCTCGCGTTGCAGAGAGATCTTGCCATTGGGATCTACAAAGTCTTCAACCTGGAAATTAAGCCAATACGTCATGTGTATTACCCAAACCAATGGTTTAATTTAGTCCTTTGGGTTCACTACTCCCTCTTCCCTTCTCAAATTGACACCTATATTGGAGCATCCCTGTTTAGCACAACAAACCATGGGTCGCTGTAGGTAAAAGGATTGCCCCTTGGAAAGCAGTGCCTCTTGGAACGGAGCTAAATCAAGTCTGATTACTATTCAGAGATACTGCACACTTTAGGTGATGTTAATTAACTCCCATGCTGCTTGATTAACTTTGGGTACTTTGAATCAAAGAATCTTTCTATTTCTGGTCTCCTACAAGAAATGTCTACCCTACCATTAATCATCACTGGTTCTAGGGAAGGCACTATTTTCCTGTTTATGGGCTTTAATGGCTATTGCACTGTCTATAGAGTAAGCAAAGAGGAAGGAGAAGGGTCACATGGCAGTTTCTTTAACAGGAATGAGAGTTCCATGTTAGGCAATTTTAGTAGCATAAACTGGTTACAAGTCTAAGGATTTATTAGTCACATGTTTTAAGGATTTTTAGTCACATGCTTTCAAATAATATGTTCTATTTTGTGCTTTTCCTCATCTCACATAGTCCAATTTTTAAAATATATTCTTCTCAATTTAGAAGTTCTGGCCCAACAAGATCCTGCTCTAGACCACTTCTACCATCCAAACGAATAAATCTTAATTGTGTGCAGTTATCTCTCCAGTAATCAAATCCACACGCATATAAAATCCACATCATCTCCGTTACATCTCTAGCATTAACAATAAGTAATTTTGGTTCTAGACATGTGCTACATGCCAATAGTGCAGCACCTAAGAATAGAGATTCGTGAGCACATGGAACTGCTTAGCCCAAGTAGGACCATTTAGTCTTTCCTAAGCCCTGCTATCAAGCATTCTTTATTCATCTGGAGATGCCAGGGTTGAACTCTGGGATCTTCTGCAAGGAATGTGCCACTACTGAACTATAACCCCTCATCAGTCTATTACTGATAATAAAGTTTTAAAGCTATTTCTATCCTTTATTTAATCCTATTATTGTTTCAACAACCCATATACGTCCCACACGCTCTCAACCCAATTAGCCCAGTATCTGCCATCAATTTACCTCCACCATGGTCTTTGGCAACAGCTCTGCTCTGAAAAGTTGTAGCATGGCCTCCATGATGTTTTTCCAGCCCTCTCGCAAAATGTCACCATGGCGATGAGCCAAGTGGAACACAGTCTTTGCCGCAATATGAGCTTTGGGATTGCTTCCAAAAACTGTAGGCAGATTCTCAATCGACTGCAGGAGAAATGGGAAAGAGAAGTCAGGGGTGAGTGGGGAGAAGCTCACCACAAACCAGTCAGGTCATTCAGTAGAACGTCATCAACAGGCTGATCACAACGCTAGCTGAGACCCTTCCTGGAGGACTTTGAACCAGAATTCATGCTTCTGTAATTTCACAGATTGTCTACTGTAATGTGCTTTATGTGGAACAGCTCTTTAAAACAAACTGAAATCTTCAGCTCAGGAATTCACCTCCATAAGCACACAACCTGCTCCAGGATGGCTTCCTGTCAGGCTTCCTTTACAATTGTCAATTTCACAGATGGTCTATCACCTATGTAAATCAAGGTGATCTGATTCCACTGGAACTTGAGCAGAGCCTTCACCTTTATTAGACTATCAATTCTCTATGATCATACCAGGATGAATGTTAAGATATGTGGAGCAGGATGTTCCCAATGGCTGTACAGTGGTACCTCGGGTTAAGTACTTAATTCGTTCCGGAGGTCCGTTCTTAACCTGGAACTGTTCTTAACCTGAAGCACCACTTTAGCCAATGGGGCCTCCTGCTGCTGCTGTGCCGCCAGAGCACGATTTCTGTTCTCATCCTGAAGCAAAGTTCTTAACCCGAGGTACTATTTCTGGGTTAGTGGAGTCTGTAACCTGAAGCGTATGTAACCTGAAGCGTATGTAACCCGAGGTACCACTGTACTAGAAGTAAGAAACTTTCTCTATGGAGTGGCTCAGAAGGCATCAGGGATTTTGGCTTTTCCCCCTAGCTGCCCTTCATGCTTTAAACGGCCTTCCATGCAAACACCTTCCTTATTTCTTTTAAGTCACTCCCAGAATGGGGAACCTCCAGGGGTTCCAATTTGGTTCACCAAGCCATTTTTAAAAAAGCCCAACAATCAGCTGACATCACCCTAAGGGCAAGTAATGTCAGCTGATGGGGAGGGGTTCAATTCAGTTCAGCTGTGGGGAACAGGCATATACAGTTGTTCCCTGCAGAAAGCAGGATTTAATCCTCCATTCCCCCACTCATCAGCTGATATGTGGGATGGGGGCTGCTGTAAGGAACTCCCGCACATAGCTCAACCCTGCAGAAAGCAGGTGTTAACTCCCGTAAACACACCATCAGCTGATGAGTATTAACCATGGTTCCGTTTAGAATCAGTCTCACACCATCTCCTTTCATTTGCAGACTCACCTCACTGCTAAGAGCTGTGAACTTGCAGAGAGAAATTATGAGGTTGTCAAAAACATCACTGAGGCCATAATGGGCAGAAATCATGGCACATTTTCTGAAAAAGACAAACCACAGCAGTGTAAGAGGAAACACACAGTGCATTTTCTGTAGGAGCTCTAGGGTCCTCACACCACCCTTCAGTGGAAAACTTGCATCAAATTTGATAATTCAATTCTAGCTGGTAACATTCAAATGACAAATTTTGTGTTTGTATGTTTTAATGATGGCACTCAAATTTCAGAAGCTCAGGATGTGATGGAACTTAATTGTGAATTAAATAAGGCAGAAACCACAGTGGTAATGCAGCTCAATGGCAACTAGAATAAGCATTTCCGTCTGCCAGTAGACACTTTTAAAAATGGCTGTGCAGAAATTCATATTCCAGTCTTGCCTACCTATGAATAGATATTCAGTAGGCTTAAGCAATATATGCCTCACTCGTTTACTAGATGGTGCCAGCTAATTTTCCCTGGATGCAAAAAGCTTTGATCTAAGTAAAAACAATTTATATATACAAAATGAGTCTCTGCTGGATATATACAAAATATATATACAAAAACATCTCTGCTGGATGTTGTGAAGGAGCATTACCTGAAACCAGAGATGGCCTTCTGAATTATCGTTTCATCCAGGCTCTTGTCAAAAACATAGGACAGAGCTGCCACAGTGGGCCCCCAGGTCATGGCAAACAGGTCGTGATCATAACTTCCACGTGGGACATGCAGAAAGATTCCTTCATCGGTGACTCCACGATGCAGCAGCACACTCCACACGTAGTTTTCCTTTACTAGGCCCGTCTGCTCCTCTGGCATCACAATCTCTTCATTTCTACCCAAGATGAGGACAGAAATATTGTGTTTACATATTAACATTCTGCATCAATGCACAATTGTTGGTACCCAACATGATGCACTGTGTGTGTCTTATTTACAACAAGACGAATGAGTTGGGGAAAGAAGGGTAGAAAAGGGTGGGCTAACATCAACCAGGGGCAGGTGTCGCCCTCCAGATGTGGCTGAACTACAACTCCCATTAGCCTCAGCAAGTATATAATGGGAGCTGCAGTTCAGCAACATCTGAAGATCCAAAGGTTCCCCACACCAGAAGTGTGTGTGTGCGGAACTGATAACTCCCTCCCTCTCCAAGGGGAAACGCCAAAACACTTACTTGATGGCATGGTACATGTCCTCCAGCATGTCCTGCTCAAAGTCTTTGCCTCCATTTACCCCCTTCAGATTTTTTCGGAATTCCTGTTAAGCAATAGCAACAGAAAGCAGAATATTACGTTGTGATCGCCACCTCGAAACAGACATCACAACTATTTTAACATGTTGCTAGGTACTGGCGCACAAAATGTCACTGACAAATTGATTCCTGTGGGGTATCCCAAATCAATTTACAACGTAATAAAGTATATATAAAGCAAGCTGCAGAAAGAAAAACAATCTAAAGCAGGCATAGGCAAACTTGGCCCTCCAAATGTTTTTTGGGACTACAACTCCCATGATCCCTAGCTAACAGGACCAGCGGTCAGGGTTGATGGGAATTGTAGTCCCAAAACATCTGGAGGGCCGAGTTTGGGGATGCCTGATCTAAAGAAAAGCAATTATGTATCTGCAAAAACTGTTTGGAAAAACAACATCATCACATACATGAAATCCATTCAAATCCAATGCATAAACAAATTGGAACAAAGATCTCCACTTAGAAAGCTTATTGAAAGAGGAATGTCATTAACAGGCACTGAAATACAACAGGGAAGGTGCCTGTCCCTTATACAATGAGAGGGAATTTTAGAAGGTAGCTGCTACTGCACTAAAATCCCAAGCCAGCTTTCTCTTGACAGGATGGTATCTGCAAAATCTTTCCTGCAAAACACAGCACCTTGTGGGTATATAGGAGGTGAAAGCATCTTTTAGGTACACTTGAATTATCAGTTATCAATATATTTGACCGTTGGCAATTTGCAGGCAAGTTTTAGTATGATGTACAGCAACAACGTGCCTTCTGCAAGGCCACTGGAGGGCTATTTTACTATTATGTTTTAAAATACTACAAGTCAAAGAGAAAGAAAGAAGAGCAAGCATGGTGGTGGAGAAAGAATAGACCTCGGTGATGTGAAAGCCAGCAAAAACGTCTAGATATGCAGGGTGTGTGAAGACATCAGAGCTCACCTCTAGAGTCATAGGTACACTCTGCTTGCGAACATTATGATTGTGTTGGTCAGTATTCAGCATGATAACGGCATAGGCAAGGGCAAAGCAAGCATCACTATTGGCAAACGGAGACCCATTCGCTTTCTGAAATGTAAAATGACAATACAAATTGGACACATTCCAATCTAAATGGAACACTTAATTCCTATTTATGTCGTTTCTAGCATCTGGATGGCAAGTGTTCTGTTACCCCAGACTGTCTTTTTCATATTATTTTTATTAAATATCCAAAAATATTTCAAAGCATTTATCATTATATACCTTTCTTTTAACATCCAAAGTTTCTTCTTGACTTCCCACCTCTCCTTTCCTGATGTTTGTTTTTCACTTCTTTTTAATAACTATTTTCCTATTAACATATATTTTTATTATCTAAACCCTGCTACCATTAAATCTTTCAGTAACCCACTGCTTATATTTCAAATCCTGCCCGTGACTTCATATATGGGTGATAATTTGATAGAAAAACAATCAGTGGTCTCCATTCTTCCTTAAACACTTTGTCATTATGCCCTCTTAATTTGGCAGTTAACTTCACCATTTCAGTATAGTCCATCACCTCAGACTTTCTTGTTACATACATTCACTTTTGTTTCAGCTTGTCACTTGCTGCCAGTTTTTTATTTTTACTGTTAAGTTGCTTTGAGGCTCCTTTGTTGCAAAAAGCAAAGAATAAATTAAACTAGTGACAACAACAACATCTCTCAGATGTAATATTCAAGCTCACTGTGCTACGAGGTAGAACAAACTACAAAAAACTACAAGAAAGAAGATTCCACCTAAACAGTAGGAAGAACTTCCTGACAGTAAGAGCTGTTCGACAGTGGAATTTGCTGCCAAGGAGTGTGGTGGAGTCTCCTTCTTTGGAGGTCTTTAAGCAGAGGCTTGACAACCCTATGTCAGGAGTGCTCTGATGGTGTTTCCTGCTTGGCAGGGGGTTGGACTTGATGGCCCTTGTGGTCTCTTCCAACTCTATGATTCTATGAAACACATCCTGACTGAAACCAGTAATTTCTTCCCATGCTGACCAACTGCTGCAGAGAAGAATAGAGAAGTCTTGCTTCTCGACAGTTTCAGAACTTACGCGCCAATGTTCTGTAAAGACTTCCAACAGCCTATGGATTACAGGAGCCTCTCCTGGCAACCTGAAAGCTTCTAAGTAGAGTCGCAGGGCTTCGTCTAATCGCAAGCCTTGGAAACCGAAAGTCCTGAAACATGAGCAGCAAAAGCGGCTTGAAGAAAGTAGCTTGCAAGCAGTCACATACCCCAAAATCTTTAGGGGTCAAAATACCGAAAAGATTTCCAAACTATGACTTGACAGTAAGGGGTTCAATTTCTCTAGGCTTTGGTTTTTCCCTGTTTTAATGTACAGTCTACAATGAGGCTAAACATCCTGGCAAAGGAAAGGAGATGAGGATAGCATTGCTTTGCACCGCAGAGTAGCTCACCCATGCCCATAAGGCTCAGCCAACCTTGGATGCTCTTGCTGAAAGCTATTCTCTCTCACTTTTGTCTAAGAGTCAGCATTTTTTATTTGTAATTATTTATCAAATGGTTCCAGGGTGGGTTACAAAAACACAGGGTGGGATCCAATGTTGTGCTCTGCATGTCAGCAGAAGCATTTCTGTTTGTCAGACAGAATGAGCCCCTTCATCCTCCCCCTGTATACTGTTCTTGGGATTCTCCTGACCCTCCAGAGAGGATTGGGGGGGGGGGAGAGATGGGGTTGAAGAGGATGCAGAGGGGGGGAGCAGCATTGCACTAACAGAAGCCCTTGCACTGATTTCTGCTAGCGTGCTGGGTTAGCTTAATCCAGGCTATAACCATTAAATTAAATTACAGTACAATGCAAAATAAAAATCATGAAATAAAAATCACGAATTATGAAGTTAAAACAACAACAACACACCGGCAGAATTCGAGACCAGGGAGAAGAGCAGGTGGAAGAAGATTGGAAGAAATTTAAAGATTACCTACAGAAATATTGCAAAATTAATGAATGTTAGAATGATGTTGGATTGAGGTTAAGGGGTTTTTAGCAATAATGTTATGTGGTAAAAATGGAATGTCAACAGGTGGAAAGTTAAAGATATAATATATTAAGATTAAGATAAAGGTAAAGAGGGAAAGGATTTGCTGAATAAATGAATTGACTTGGAATACAAAGAGGGGAGGTGTGGGGAGGTCCGAGAAACAAGCAAATGTAAGATATGTTTTGAAAGACTGATCTGTTTTTAATTGTTTTTTATCTTTTGTATTTTTTTTGTATTCTTTTTTTGTATACTTTTCTTTTTGTTTTTCTCTTTTCTTCTGTTACTTTTGTGAAAATCCTAATAAAATATTATATATAAAAAACAACAACAACACAGCACCACACAATGTATTGTAATTAAGTTTATTAAAATCAAGGTCCTTTAAAAACAGGCTACCTCTATGGTGGTTAGAGCAAAGGGTTTCATGCAATGCAGAATGCAGAAGATCCAGAACACCAGGGAAGGTGAATTTCCCATGCCAGGGCTTTCTAACCGGTTTCCTGTTTATGACCAATCCAAACATTTCTACTCACCCCACAAAACTTTCCAGCAAGTCTACGTTCTTCCGGTCACTCACAAATTCTCCAATCATTTTCTTGTCCAGTCGAGGATTCTCCCTCAGCCACTTTGCTACTTCATTATTATCCATGGGGGTAGCCAAAAGGTTTTTCTCCTGAAGAAACTGTATCCCTTTCTTTGGCTTTTGATTGAACAGCTCTGAACCACTTATCAAGAGCTAGAAAAAGTCAAAACAATATAATTAACAGAAGACATCCTACATAGTCCTATATAGTTAACATTATCCTAATAGCCAATTTGTGTCATATCTTCAATAACCTATTTCCTTTAGGTTTTTAGATTTGCATTTTACCTTCTGACTAAAGTCCTCTGTGATGCAACACATTCATAAAAAGCAACTTTTAAAATGTGTTCTTTGTCATAAAAGCCTGTTTCAGTATTTTCAAGTAGAATAGAAAGTATTTCTCTTTGTTTCTGGCGGTAAGGTTGAATGTTGAAAATGTTGAAAACAAGAGTCTAATTGTTTTCATCTGACACTATCCACATAAAATGTTGCAGCAGAATGATAACTTTGTTTTGCTCTAGGAATAATTCAGCACAAGGTGTGCCCTAGTCTTTCGAAACCTAAAGTAGTAAGAGATGATCCAAAAACAATTTAAGACAACCAGGTCTCTGTTGTCACAGCAATTCAAATACTGTCAATATATAAATAAATTTTAACAAGTTCATCTTTTAAGGTTCATCTTCTAAAGGTATATGGCCACTTGTTGAATAAACACAGAGCGTACATGTTAACCATTATTCACATTTGTCAAAACTGGGTTTCTGAAGCTCAGGAATACGTAATACAAGTAGATAATGTCATAAGCAGCTACCCAAGAGAGGGTTAACCAAAAGGTTGTGTGTGACTAGAGATCAAACACAAACATCTATGTGAACTTTACTAAAGCACCAGAATAAATGTCAGTCCTCGGTTACTGCCCATCACTAACAGGAAACAACACTTTGATGACTGTAAGACCAATTCCTATGGATACGTACAAAACAGCATCCTTCTTTGTTCCTCTGGCAAAGTCCTGCTTCCCACAATATCTCACCAGGTACAGCAGTCACCGCAACACAATTTTCAATTACTGGTTATTGACATTCAAGATTCAAAACATAACAGCTTCATGCAGGAACACCTCATTTGAAAGCAGGTTCAGAAAGAAAAAGGTTCCACCCTGTGGAATGCCCTCCTATCAGATTTCAAACAGATGAACAACTATTTGACTTTTTGAAGACACCCGAAGGCAGCCCTGCTCAGGGAAGTTTTTACTGGTTGGTGTTTTATTGTTCTTTTAATACTTTGCTGGCAACCCAGTCAGATGGGAGGGGGGGTACAAATAATAAAAGTATGTATGTACAGTGGTGCCTCGCAAGACGAAAAGAATCCGTTCCGCGAGTCTCTTCGTTTTGTGGTTTTTTTTGTCTTGCGAAGCAAGCCCATTAGCGAATTAGCGCTATTAGTGCTATTAGCGGTTTAACGGCTATTAAAGGCTTAAGGGATTAGTGGATTAGCTGCTAAAAGGCTATTAGCGGCTTAGATCAGCTGATAAGCGGCTTAGATCAGCTGTTAAGCGGCTTAGCGATCAGCTGTTAAGCGGCTTAGCGATCAGCTGTTAAGCGGCTTAGGGGCTTGGGAAAAGGGGGGGAGGGGGGGAAAAAACCCAGGAATCGCAAGACATTTTCGTCTTGCGAAGCAAGCCCATAGCAAATTCGTTTTGCGAAGCACCTCCAAAACGGAAAACCCTTTCGTCTAGCGGGTTTTCCGTCTTGCGAGGCATTTGTCTTGCAGGGCACCACTGTATGTATGTATGTATGTATTTAAAATACAGTCAAAACACTCATCATGCTCCTCTAGTATATTTTAAAATTGTAAGTCTGAGGGTAAAGTCTGTTCCTTACTGTATGTGTCATGCCTACTCACATATCTTTCAGATCAACAGAATGCCATACCTTCTTTTTGCTCTTAATCATTATCAATTCGTGTGTTGTGGGTAGGACGCAGGAAAAGCGAGTAGGCTTCTTTGGAATGGTCTTTTCTGCTAAAAACAAAAGCAGAATGTTTTCACAGTGGATCCTTTCCCACATTTCCCATGCTTTACAATATACAGATAAAAACAGCTCTCTTTCCACATGACCCCACCCCACAACCCCATCCCAGCATCAATGCTTTTCTCTATAAGCCCAAGTCTTGCAAAGGACAACTTCACACGTTACAGTAGATGGAGGTACAAAGCAAAACATATTCCCCCATGTAATTTGAGAAAGTAGCTATCTTCCCCCATCGTTTTCTTTATACAGTGGAAACACAATGTAGGCAACCACAAGTTAATGGGGGAAAGGGCAAGTACACATGTAGCTGCCTCACACCTTATGGGATAGAATAAGGTATAGAATATATTTTAAATCATGTACTTACTTCTACTGAAACATATGACATGATCCAGTGACATTTAACCACCCTCATCCCAAATCTACAAACGCCTGACTCAATATATAGAACATGAAAGGAAACATGCATCATTTAAATGCTTCACTGGTGGCAGAGACCGCAAGCTGTAGTACAGCTACAGAATGGCAAAAAGAAGTCAACATTTGAAGTGTCCATTGCACACAAATGTTCATAATTTACCTGCGTTATTTCCCAACTCCAAATTCAGACTGTCTTGCTGCTTCGTGTGGCTGGCTGTCAAGGAGCCATTAGTGTCTGGCAATTCTGCACCGGGTGATTTGCCATCTGTCAGCAGCCCCTCGACAACTACAGGGGAAAGAAGAGAACCAGAGTTATCCAGGACGAAGTTTTAAAGTCACCATGTTATTATATAGATACAGTTATTACTCACTCTGAAGAAACCTAACCATTTGCCTTCAAAGAGAGGAAATATGATTCGACAGAGAATGAATATCCACAGACCAGCTCAAATCCATGCACAAAATTTAAAAAATGGAAATGATGAATTAATTCCTTGTTGAGAAAAATCCGATAGAAAGCAAGAAGGCATCATTTAAGATGTTTTGAAGTAATCAGGTCAAGGTTAGGAAGGAGGATTTATGGAAAAAGGTAGCAGTATTGTCTAGAACACAGTCAGGAAGGACAGACGTTACTATAAAATTAAGATGAAGGCACCAAATAAAAGGTTCTCACTATGGGTTGTTTCTTTGATGTTACAGGGAGTTTCTGTACTTGGTTTTAGTGCTTCCTTCTCCTGCTGGTAGATGCTGCTGAGCACTTTGGCTTGGCATTGTGCTTCTGTACTATCTATCACTGTCAGTAATGCTTCAAGGGACAGCAAGTGAGTAGTGTACAGTTGTCCAGAAACAGGAAAGGCATTCTGGGAAAATCAAGCACAGCTAAGCATTAAATTAGGTTTAATCATTTGAGCAAGGAAAACTACTCACACAGAAGCTGTTCAGCCCCAAAGCTCTACACATCCACGCAAACCTCCCTAACATTTGTCCCATTCCTCAAAAAATCCTTCCCCTGCAAATAACATGTTCTCTCTCAAGTTGCCCATTAAAGGTAAAACTTCACTAAGACTCTGAAATGGACTTATACTTTGTGGTGGAAGGCAAGTTCGCTGCATTTACACCTATGTTTCCTACAGGTAACATTTGAAGGATGAAGGAACAATGCCCATCACCAAACCTTCAGTAAGACACATATCAAGAGAGTCAGTCAATTGCAGCTTTTTGTAATGCATCAGCTGTGGAGCCTCACGTGTTTGGCGATATAAGCCCTAAAAACTTTGTGTTCCTCACAATGCTCCAATCAAGCTGGGCATGTTTAGCCTGGAGAAGAGGAGGTTAAGGGGTGATATGATAGCCATGTTCAAATATATAAAAGGATGTCACATAGAGGAGGGAGAAAGGTTGTTTTCTGCTGCTCCAGAGAAGCGGACACGGAGCAATGGATCCAAACTACAAGAAAGAAGATTCCACCTAAACATTAGGAAGAACTTCCTGACAGTAAGAGCTGTTTGACAGTGGAATTTGCTGCCAAGGTGTGTGGTGGAGTCTCCTTCTTTGGAGGTCTTTAAGCAGAGGCTTGACAACCATATGTCAGGAGTGCTCTGGTGGTGTTTCCTGCTTGGCAGGGGGTTGGACTCGATGGCCCTTGTGGTCTATTCTGATTCTATGATTCTAAATATGTCTGTTGTTCTAAAGAAAGAATCCCTATGGTAAAACTAGATATGACAGGAGACCTATGATTGGTTCTCCTTATGTTTTTTATGATTTAAGTGCAGCTTGGGGGTGAGATCCAGCTGGGATACTGTGCAATTACTTTTCATGCCCTCTACCAAAGGTGATTACATCCTGTGAGGGCATGACTAGAGATACCTTACTGAATGAGGGTTACCCACACCTCCCCACCTGCCATGGTTCTGATCAGACCACCCTCCAACACATCAGCACATGGCTGATATTTCATTCTTCAAACACACTCAGATCTAGTTACATCTGTATTCTTATTTTTTTGCTGAGCAATCCTAATGGAAAGACAAGAGCAAAATAGCTCATTTTCAGGACCTTGGATAGCAGTTTGGTGAGGTCTTCAAAGAGGTTAGCACAATAATAGTCACAGTCATAATTTATGTACAGCTCAGTGACAAAACTAGGAATCCTCCAGAGTTGAACTATGGCCTCCAGGGCCATCTCCTTCATCTCATAGGGCATCTTGGGGTTTTCCACTGTGATAATTTCCATCAGCTTCTTTATGTACATCTGGTAGACAAAAGAAACAAGTTCAGTCTATGGGATGCAAAACAAGGCAGAGTATTTAATTTCATTTGGGACACCAGTTTACACATAGCACAACTAAACCATCCATAAGCACAAAGGTGAGAAACTATATTTCTGTTGAGAGCTGCATTCCTTTGAAGGCAACTTGTCGGGGTCACATGCCAGCAATGGCAGGGTTAGAATGAGTGATGGAAAAACACCCCTTCTCTTTCTCTCTTTCTGCCACCCCCTTTCCCTATTTTCCCCCTCCATACCGTCAGGATGAGATTATGCCAAGGACCACATGAAAAGAGGCCAAAGGTGGCATGCAGCTCATGGGTCACTGACTACTGACTCCTAGTTTATTGCCATGTGGCCAATCCTCAGGGAGTCCAGGCAAAGAGTCAGGCTTGTGTGCTCCTCCTTCCATTTCTTCCCATTTCAAAGAACTTTAATTCAAAGAACCAGGATTTCTGGTTCACATGCAACGCTATGTTGAGATTCTTTGAAACTAAAAGTAGTGTCAGTAGGAGGAGAGGGAAGCATACAAATCTGGCCATGATTGCTGCTCAGACTCCAACATTCCAATCAAGGCAACTATCGATCTGAGTACTGCCTCTATGGGAGATGACAGGGAAAGCGACCAAGCAGCCACCATTTCTGTCCATGGGCATGGTCTTCCCAGGCACAGCGCCGTCCAATCTGAAGAAAGTCACAAGGTCACCTCCAGTTCCCACACACTTTCCTAAATTCTTAGACAGGATTTCTTACACATCCATGAACAAAGCCACAAAGCTGTTTAAATTACCTCCTCCAAATACAAGACTCACCTCCAGTTGGAATTTCAGGTGTTCTCTCATACTCTCAAAGAGGAGGAAGCAAAGTCTAAGTGAAGCTGAATACAGATTGAGTCGCTCCACATTCAGCAACTAGGAAAGAATTAGAAGTTGAAAGATTGTTAGTGGAGAGATATTCATTTTCCCTCTATTTGAAAAGCAAACCAAAATCGCAACGTAAGTGTTTCTTCCGGACCACACTAACACAAGGCCTATATCACTACAGATATTGCCTAGTAGACATAAGACTACGATAATTCCAAAACTCACTTGAAAGAGATAACGACATAATTCTTCTTTCACCAGTCCTAGGAGAGATGGACAGTTTGCAACAGAGGTCAACTCCAGGGCAACAGTGAGCAGCTGCAACCCCATGTGGATCATCACTTCTGAGTTGTGGCGATCGTGTGGGTTAGTGAGAGAGATGAGGAAGCGGAGTAGTTCTCGGATACAGGGCAACCCATAGGGTACTAACGCTGTGCCTGGAATGGGGAGGGAGTACAAGTAGAAAGGTCATAATTATAGCACTTCTGAGCCAACCTCTTTCCAATAAGCCCAAGAGATTTTTTTAAATAAAAATATTACTGATAAAGACAAATGCTAGGTACTTCCCTCCCCCCTCTTCAATGGGTGGGATGGATAGAAGCAAACGAAACTTGCTTTTATTTCAAAGTACTCACCTTCTTTCTGAGAGCACTGGGTAAATCTCACTCCCCGGGGATTGACATAGTCCATGTCATGAACAGAAGCAGAGTCTGAGTGTTCAGCTACAGATGTACACTCCTCCAGAACTTCAGGGATAGACTCTACTGAGGCAGATGGCGTCTTTTCTTCCCGGGGGCATTCATTCTTTAGTCACACAAATTAACAATACAGGAAAATTAGTATAAGGTATCATTGCTGCATGAACAGTTCACTGACAGAAGCAACCCTATTCATTCAGATAATATCAATTTTCATAATCAGACTACGTACCTCAATGTTTGGCTGAATGGCTAGACATCAGACACCTAAATTAGCAGCAAATGCTGGTCTATATTTGAAGGCTAGGCTACTTATACTGTTGTAGAATTGCTCTGCTACTTCAGAATGTGTGTGTTATTCTTAACCCAAACCTATCCAACTAGTTGAAGTTGCCTGAACTTTCCTTTAGGTCAGCTGACTGTACAAACTATATTCCAGATGAGCAGTTTATCAGAAACTAGCTTAAGTTCATACCTGGGGCTCTAGCTGTTCTCTAGCTCTAGACTCAGTTAAAGGCACTGATGTACTGATTCCTAAAGGGTTGACCAACTGCAAGTCCGTAAGATCTTCCTTAGAGCTGATCTGAGAGGAGCTCTCTAAGCCACTGTCAGTGGAAGGGCTGACTGTAGTAGATGCGTTTTCTGAACTTCCAGATGAGACGGGAGAAGGTACATCAATGAAATTAACTCCACCTGTTGATAAGAAACAGCAGCAATAAGTAGTAGGTATGCACCCATTATTAAGAGGCTCAGGGCCACATTCCCACTTGTGTATGCACAGTACATTGGGCTGCCACTCATTACTTCTTCTGACACAGAACACAGTGGCCTGCCTCACTGGAATGGGTTGCACAGAGTGTATTCTACTGGGCTGCATTGGCTTCCTGTTGGCTTCTAGGCACAGTTCAAGGTGCAATTCTATGAGTTCAGGAATTGCTAATTTAAAATTATTATTCTTGAAACACCTTTTAAAAATGTATGTAATGTTTTGTGGTATAATCCCTCCCAAGTTTCTTAGCTATTTTCTTGATGAACTGAAAGTTTATTTGCTAATTGTTCATACTTTACTTGCTAATGGTTGTACCACTCTCAAATATCTTATGTCAAGCTAACAATGTATTTTGTAACTGTCGTATATTAAGTAGTAGATTTTTCAAAGATAGCAGCATTAAGGTGCCCTTTATATTGCCACTTATAATTTTCCCCCTATTCAGTTACAACCAAGCGGGAAGACTTTATTCGTCTCCCCTACAATCATGGAACAAAGATCCAGAGAGGTGGGGCAGATTTAGGTGGTTGCAACACAGGCTCCGCAGCAGTGGGCCACTCTGTCCAGCTATAATGTCCCAAAGACCAACAAGGAAGCCAACTGGTGTGGGGCTCCCAACAGTCACAGCTCTGTTCGTTCACCAACATCCATACTATTGTGTATTCTATGGTTGCAGAATCTTTGGATCAAGAACATGGTTAAGGTTATCATTAGAGTTGGGTTTCCATTTATATGTTATAACGGTTCCCGTACCTGTCCCATTGGCAGCAAGCTGCTCTGTTCCTTGGGATACTTTGGCTACATGGCAAGAGTTCCGTGGCGATCTCTTCTGCTTTTTCCACTTTGATGAGTCACTCATTCCCCCTGCTCGCATTTTCAACTGTGAACAGCAAAACACATAGAATATCTCTTATAGCCTATTCACCGTCACAAGAGAATTGGCAACAGCATTTGATCAGACCTAGAACCCTACGATCATGCCAGCTTACCCATGCTTCCTATCGCATGACTCATGATCTAGCCCAACTTTAGTTGGAAATTCATTATCTGTGTATTACTTCAGTTTATAAAATATATTAAAAATTGTTAGCACAGATATGTCTAGGGCTGAGCCTGAATCTCATTGTTGTGTGCCTAAGTATGTAAATGCAAACAAACCAACCACTCCTTCGACATTCTCCCACATTGTCGCATAACCAAGAAACGGAATCAAAAGCCAAGTTATGCAGGTGAGGAGAGCCTCAAGTTTGCTCTCAGTTGCTCTTGTTGAGTTCTCTGGGACCAATTAAACAAGTTGCAAACAGGGATACAGTTGAAGAGGATGGTGTTACAAAGTTTTTAAAAACAGGTAAAAATGTTTCTGTAGTGGAGACATCTTTCTTCTCTGCTCACAAATATTTCTTTATTCTTTTGTTGGCAGGCTCCATCATCATCCTCCCACACACAAAGAAGAGCGTAAGTTGTCTAGTGGCTGTGTGACATTGCCTGGATATATGTGCAGCATTACATTATGGGCTGCCAGCTTTTCTTTATTACATGGATTTTAGAATCCCGCGAAACAGTTGTGAAAAAATAAATCATAGGCCTTTTGACTAGTTACATTCCCCTACTATTTCTTAGCATGCTTCCAGAAGGCCTACCCAAATATAGTTTTGATTTTAAAGCTGAAAATCTCTTTTGCAAATTAAAAAGCTACAAAGGCAGCATTACTCTTGAATGTAATGATAGCTATGTTTAAATAAAAACAGCTTTCTAATCCACCTTGAACATCTTTGTTGTAAACAAAAGGAAACTTAATAGATTTAAGTGCATTTAATCACATAATAAATCATTTATTTAAATAAGCACTGCAATTTTGCTCTGCCTCTGGAACTGGGGTGGGGGACCCTCTGGCCTGCGAGTCATATTTGGCCTGCCGCAGGTCCCAATTTAGTTCACACGGCTGTTCTCACCATATTAGGCCCCCCTGTGACATCAGGTGTGGGGCAGGCAGAAGCACAGCCAGTCCCTACATAAACTAGGCTTGAAGATACTGCTCATCAGAAGCCCTGTGTGGTGCTTTAAAGTCCTGGTGGTCATCACCTGGCAGCAAGCGATGGACAGGTGAGTGGCCCTGCCACCTACCAAATTTGGCCTGTGGATGGTAGGGGGGAAAGGATTAGGCCCAGCAGCCAGATCAGGTTCCCCATGCCTGCTCTAGAGATGCAAAAACACTCACATCAACCTCTGATGGAGAAAGGAAAGTGAGAAATACAAGCATACCTCCTGAGATACGAGCAGGTCACTTAGCACCAAAACACAAGTTCTAACTCCTAATCTTGAAGTGGCATGATCTCAGCTATACTCAGTATATTTGATCTATTTATTTTAAGGGGCGTGTAGGCAAGGCATGCATACATACATACATACATACATACATAAATAATTTTATTTGTATGCCGCCTTTCCACAATAACGATGCTCAAGGTGGCTTACAACATGAAAAGATACATATCTGCAACACAACAAAAGTAGTCATAAACAATAAATAAAACATTAAAAAATACACAACCAAACTGAACAATTTCTGCAACAAGATCTATAGCAAAGATACAAAAAACCATCAGCAGCAACATCCAACCCACAACAACACCCCAGCCCATGAGTCAGCAGCCTCAGTTTTTGCAGCTGGAGTTAGTCAGGGCCCCACCCTCACAGGTCAGGTGGGAAAAGACCCACAAGGCCGGAAGAAGGTATTTCAGGACTCACAGCCAAGACGGCAAGAACATTGCTTTGCAGGGGAAATACTACTCATTTTAAATTATTACCCTGCCTTTCAATTCTATGATCTTCCATGATGACTTATAATAGAACAAAAACTAAAATAAACTTGAAAATACCTAAGCACACGAACACTAAAACTGAAGAACATAAGTAAAAACTATAAATTCAGCAACTGGCAGCATGATGATGATGATGATGATGATTTTAAAAGAAAAGGTCTGTGGAAAATAAAAGGAACTTCAGCCAGCACCTAAAACTCATTAAACTTGGCACCAGGTGAGCTTCACTAGAAGATATTTCCCAGGGCAGAGGACTTCAACTAACAGGCCCCTTCCCTGATCACCCCCCCCCCTCTGCTTACAGCAAACACACCCAGAGGAGGACCTTAGCTGATTATTTTAATAGCTGGATAGGTGAGCAGGCAGTTGCTTTTTTAAAAAGGGCCCAAGTTGTACTGGACTTCAAAAGGTTAAAAACCAACAAAATGAATTGTATTTGGAGATGGACTTAAGGATCAGTGAAATTGCTTTAGAATTTGTGAGGTATGTGCTGCCCAGCTGCCCCCATTCCACAGTCCAGCAGCTGTATTTGGACCAAATGGCATTTTCAAGTAATCTTCAAGGGCAGCACATAATACACTGCAGTAGTCTTATTTGGATGCTACAAGAGCATGTATAATTATGGCCAAGAGGAGTTCTTAGCTAGTGGAAAGCGCTAAGTGCCACTGATGACACTTAGATCTGGTCCTGTCTCTGGGTGTCTAACAACAACCTTAAGATGTGAACCCAATTCTTTAGGTGGAATACAATACCACCCAGACAGTACATCCATCTTATCTGGATTGAGCTTCAATTTATTGGCACTTACACTGTCCACTACTGATCTCAGACACCAATTCAGCACATCTGCCATCTGCTGCCTCACTTGAATTTGATGAAAATGGGGGGGGGGGGGGGCAAGAGGTGGTCATCATCAGCACATTAATTAGAGTCAAGTATCAGCACTTTATGATCTTACTTATTGGTTTCATGCAGATGACAGTATGGGAGGCAGAACCCATGGCACAAGTAGCTCAGAACAGAGTAACAGGGTCAAAGTATCACCTACTGAAACTAGCCATACAGATAAGAATACAACCACTGGAGCATTTTGCAGTCAATCCTCACCCAACCTCCAGTCCAGAAAGGGACATGGTGGATGAACTCAAAAACCACTAAGAGGTCTAGGAGAATTAACAGGGTCACATTCCTCCTGTCCTTCTTCCAATACTGATAATCTAGAAACAGATATACAGCCCTTCTCTTAAAAGGGAACATTTGTGACAAGCCAACACTAAGAAAACTTTTAAGGATTAAAGGACACCTTCTTCAGGAGTGGTCTCATGACTGTCCCCCTTCAATACAACCAGGACCACCTTCTGTGTAAATGAAGCAATAACTAACTCATGGAACCAGTCAGTCATCATGAGATGCTAGCCAGGAAGTGCAAGGTTTGAGCAAACAGATAATATATCACACACCTCCAAGAAACTTGTCCACATCATCAGGCCTCAAAAACTGAAATGAATACAATTTCTAAGTGGATGATGTTCTAAACACATTCACTGACTGGACTGCTGACATGGTGCCATCCAAGTTGAGGTAGACACAAGCTTTTTTATTCCTGACGCGCTTAGCAAATAAATCATGGTGCTATTGAGGGTTCCTTAAAATCAGAATGTAGACTGGAGAATGTAGACTGAGAAAAGCTTCACTGGGCTGCAACCATGCAGATGCAATAGTGACCAAAAAAAGGTATTGCTTATTTGGCACCATCTCTGACACCAAGTAGGCTCACACAGTGTTAGAACAGTTATGGCCCAAGTTTTATGTGCCTTGTGTTCAAGTTGTTATCACATCTGCTTTGCTGCCTCCTGCACCCTTGTGTAACAGGACGCCAAATGGGCTGTATTCAGCGGAAGGGCACTTAGAAATGATTATCTTTATATCCTCAATCATCTACATATCCCACAATGTGAGCAGGGCTTCAACAGATGTAGCAGCCACATGAACTAGAAACATATACACACACGTTGCACTAAGGAATCCATCCAAAGCTTCTAGGGGCAGACCTGGAGTGTGAAATATGAAATTTTAATGTAATCCTTCATCACGGACATAAAATGAACTCTCACAATTTGCATTGCAATTTATGCCACTTGTTAGTTGCCTTATCCACAAAGAACAATCTAATCTGACATAAATCCTATGTGGAAAAGAAAAGTGTTCATCATGCAGCTCTAAATGGAACTCTTTAAACCACAATGGTTAAAATATGAAGTTTGAAGAAGTGCCTTAAGCTCTCTGAATCCAGCTACATTAGAAGGGAAGGAATTTTATGTTAGATTATTATGAGTAATAATCAGTTTGGAAACATAACTCTAGCTCTGGCTAAACAACTTTGTAGAATAATGGCTACCTGGTAAGGGAAAGTGTGGATCCTGCATATTTGTGATACTGTTCTACATATAGCTTTTCCTTTCCTGAATTACTGAACGACTATCACATGGATGCAACTAGCTTGTTTTGTCCTGCTCTGGAGGACAGGACTCAAACCAATGGGTTCAAGTTACAAGAAAGGCGATTCCAACTAAACATCAGGAAGAACATTCTGATGGTAAGAGCTGTTTGACAGTGGAACAGATTCCCATGAGAAGTGATGGACTTTCCGTCATTGGACTTTCCGTCAATTGGATAGCCTTCTATTATGCATGCTCTAGCTGAGATTCCTGCAATGCAAGGGGTTGGCCTAGATGACCCTCGGGGGGGGGGTCCCTTCCAACTCTGTGATTCTATGATTCCATATACTTAGCCTTGTACCCTACCTTAGACAATGCATTAAACCTAGCAATATTTACAGTTGCAGCCGGTTTCCCTGCCGCAAATAGTTATGACCACCATCATTCATTTGTGCCAATATCTCCAGAAATTCATAAACTGCACTAAACTATAGCTTTAAAGATTGGAGATGGTAGCTGGCCATCGATAGCACCATCTCTAGCTTATGTCCTCTATAAATTCTCAGAATATTTTGACAACAGCATTTCTGATGTCTGCAATGTCACTTCCTCTATATTTAAAGCCTTCCTCCCAACACTATCCCAAACAGAAGCAGTTTGCTACATGCATTCTTCCCCAAAGCCATGCTGCATAAGAAACATGAATGAAAGCTTTTGCTACACAACACATAACTACCACCCACAGATGCTTGCAGAAGGGAAGGAGAGAAAGAGAGACCTTCAGTTTCTTAAAGAGTAGTACTCTCTCTAACTGGTTCAGGGCTTTGGACTGTTCCCCATTACATAGTTCCAGTCTGTTGAGGAGATATGGAGAAATCTGTGAAAGACAGTCACATGTACCGTTTGAAAAAGAAAAAAGAAAACTAAACCCAAAGACAGAATCCATGTAACAATGCAAGGAATGATGTAAAGCACACAATGAAAAGCAAAGGAGGACAGTAAGAGTGAAAATCAAGGCCTCTATGAGATGAAGGAGCCACCCACTGATGAATGAAAAGCTCTCACACAGGATATGCTTATAGAAAAGCATTCCACCTTTTACATCTAAGGCTTGCTTTATGTGACACACTCTTAATTTGAACACAGCATATACCTGTATTTGCAAGCATAAACCATCAGAAGTACTACTGAGCCTGTTGGTGCAAATCCTGAGCTCAAAATGTTTCCTAATGCATCAATCTAGGAAGAGACCTATGCATGCACCCTATAGCACTTTGCTCTTGAATATATCGAAGTTGCAGAAGGTTAACTGAATTTTCTCTCTTGTACAAATCAGATTTATGAATAGGAAAATTGTTGTCCTGAATATTCCTTATGAGTCTGATAAAGTTCCCTGTATAACTTGACAGGGAAGAAAATACCCCTGTTATTACAGTACAGGCTAAGCTACAGACTTCTTTGCTTCTTTTTACTGTTCAGCCCCACGCCCTCCCAGGTGACAGGGACCTTGGTGATGGTTGGGACATTTACTCCCACAAGAATAACACTTTTTGAAGGATGACTGCTGAATGATTGATGTGTGGTCACAAGAAAAGGGATCCCTATCTCCTTAAAAAGGAGAGAGACGGAGAATGAGTTTGGAGCCCAATAAGAAAGAAGGGAGAACAAAGGGGCAGAGAAAGAGAGGAGAAATAGACCCAAGTAAAGAAACAATCAAATGCTTACTAAAACACACGAGCTGCTGCCCACATGTCAGCAAGAAAAGAACTGAGTGGGAAGCTATTCAGCCCACCCTTTGAGGCATGGGCACATCCCTGTTCTGGGAGGGAGACATGAGGTCAGTTCCTTAGCAAACACTCTAAAAATTTCCTGATGTCGACTCTGTTCAGGTGCACAAAGATTACAAAAGAAAGCTGCCAGTTAATGGAAGGAGGCAACAGATCTGGCTCGCAGAAGTCACTTCCTTACAATGTCTGCGTGAAGCGATACAGTTGATGACTGACTGATTCACACTGGCATAAAGAGCCATAACCCAAACTCATTTCTTAGATAAGCCTGCACAAGATTCAGAGCTGTGCCACTGATACATTATGTACATTTGTCCCACCTGTCCCCAGAATAGCATAACTACAAACACTTAGAAGCAAAGAATCCATCAGCAGTTTGGGTCTTACCTTCTTTAAGTTAGTCCCTACGTAGCTCTTAGGCTCTTCTTTAAAGTGAGGTAATCTGAAACAACAAGAAAATACATATATTAAGGACAAGGAATAAGGGAAGGCCTTCTTCCTGCCTGGCAGCAAACAGAGTAGAATTGCAGTTCCCTGAAGGCTTCCCCTTGGAATATGGTTTATCTGCCCTCTTCTGATCAAAAGTTACACTACAGTGTAATAATCAGAAAAAGGAATAATCAGTCTTATCAGTTCATGGGTCATGACTAAAGGTCAGAGCTTTGACTTGAATTCACATTTTCAGAAAATGACTGGGTCAAGTCTAATCTTTTGACTCCTAACACAGACACACCTAAAGAAACATTTGCTCTTTAGCTCTGGGTGTTGCCAGCCCTAGCATGGTAGAAAGTGAAGTATCTAAAACACATTAACAGTCCAGAAGAAGAAGAAGAAATCCTTCTCTATATGGACCCATTAATTCAGTAGAGCACTTACTTTGGAATGGATGAGAAAAGCAAAGTCGAATGTCTAGATGTATGTGCATTTTCACCAATATTCACATTTTACATTATAGCCAAGAGTCTTCTTCTTTTAAAAGGCCTAACTAACATGGTTATTGTTACTGAAAATGCAGGGTTGGCCACATAGTAAAAACTAATTAAGAACTGCCTTGCTGGATGCAGATGGAATGGATTTATTTGGGGGGGGGGGTTCGGGGGGAGGTAGACTGCCTCCCTCAGCATAGAACCACTGTGAATGAGCTATCTTTCTTTAGTCCTTGCAGATAAGTCCCCCAGCTCAACTCATTAGAACTTAATAAATTGTTTCAAGTGTACTTTTGAGGTCTGCAGAAGACTGAAGATATCTTTTAATTCAAAACTTTTAACTGAAAAATACAATAAAGCACTGAAGTATATATAATGCTAACAATGTAGACATAAGATCTAATAAATCTGCATTGTTATTATTTATACCCATAAATGGTTAATGACAAACAACAAGAAATAGAAAGATAGATATATCTGCACAAGTTTTAGCTCAGTTGGGTCAAAGAAATTCCATTTAGAGTTTCTTGGCTCCTAAAACTCAAAATGGTCCTTAAGCTGTGTCCTGGGCTGGCTTAAGGGCACACAGTTACCTGGAGCTTTTAAAATCAGCTGGTGGGTAAGTGGGTTGTACAGCTCAGATAAGAACTGAGGCAAAAGGCAGAGAAATGCTTTTGATATTCATGTGATCTGCCAGGCTATTCAGTGAAACTTTCACCTTCTAAGGTTTGGCCCTTTTAATCAAAGACCACAGAGTAAAGCAGTACTTGGAATCTCCTGCTAGGACTTACCCTCCATGAACAACTAGCGTCATTTCTATTACAATATCAGTCTCTAGTAGGCTTCTCCCATATGCAAAATGCATGGTGTTCAATGTTCACTTTCTATCACAGTCCTTTGATCAAGGCAGCTTAATATCTGAGGGCCTACCTGAAAAGTCTAAACCAAAATCTGCAAGTAGCAACTAGGAAATGCATAGTTAGCTCAGGATGCTAATGATGTCTGGGGTTACAAAGTACCACAGACAAATGGGCTCTCTTTCATATATCATTTATCATTTTGCATCCTTACTGAGTGAGATAGCAGGCTTTCAAAGATGCTGGAAACCTATAGCTCTTTGTACACAGAGTAGCTTGCCTTTCTGTCCTTTTCAGAAGCTAACTATATCTTCTGGAAACATCCAACTGAATAGTTAAGAGTGAAATATAGATAAAAAACTATTAATAACCCATTTTTAAAATATCAGAACTACAACAGTACAAAAGGTAAGCAACGTCATTTTACATTCTAAAACCTAAGCATTATGTGTCCCAATTTCCTACAGCAAATATACGAAATACTCAATCTGATCTAGATTAGTATGAAATACTCTTGAAAATCCTTGGTCATAATAGAATAAATGCTGTGGTACAGTAACTGGAAAGTGTATCAGGATATGTTGGAAAGCTTATAACTCAGGCACAGACTCCTTGTCACAGACAAATTATCCAAATTAGTTTTCCCAGATTCACAGTGAACCAAGGTGAAAAAGTACTTCAGTAAGCAGGAACAAATCATCTTAACTGGAAATACATTGAGTAGTAAAAGCCAACTGGATCCTGCATTTAAAAAAGCGTCTCAGATGCATGTTGTTTGAAACATAAACCCTTTTGCTAAACCAGCACAGTTAAAACTAATAGTGGCAAACCATTCATGTTCTCATTGTTCTGCACCATTTCCAACACTATTGCCATGTTTGGATGTCACATTAAACCAGAGTTAGCATGCTAAGAATGAGCCTCAGCAAGGACCAAGCATTTGCATGGACCAGATAATGCTTGGACTGGGTGATTTTTCCGGAGCACGCCTGCCTACCCACCCACCCCCGACTGAAGTGTGGATTCTTCCTGTCCTTGAAGGGCCACCTGAGCTGTGCTGAGACAAACACAAGGAGGTTTACCTTGTGAAGAGCAGCTGCACCATGTCGACCAGAGTGTGCTCTGCAGATTTTCTCAATAACTCTGAAGACAAAAACAAATAACACAGGTGTCATTACTTGGTGTGATATTATCTAGAGGCTTCTCCAAGTAGACTCCCCTCCAAGTGTTGTTTACAAAGGATTACTGAAAATTTATTAAAACCAGCTTCAGCCTCAGCTGTGCAGCAGAATGTGCAAAGGTACACTAAGTGGCGCTACAGAGCTGAAACAGCGGGTGAGTGAAAGAAACACACAAGCAACTGAGCAAAAAGTGGTCTGCAAACACCTTTTTTATTATTACTAAGTTCAACTGCGCATATTTAGCATATTTTACGCTTGTTTATGTTCCAGCACATACTCATATTGCAGACAGAGCTCTGGTCATTTCCTAGAAACCATTACCCATCTGGGAAAGTTTGGGGTTTGCTTTCTTGCATTGAAAACCTACCACTAAGTCTCATCTCAAAGCATATACGGAAGCAAGACTGCATGATTTCACAGACTGACTCATTGGTGAGATGAGCTCCAACTGGCGTCAGGAGAAGAGTCCTCAGGACCTGAAAGAAGAACAAATAAAGATGACATTCCAACAGCAGTGTCAGGAAGAGAACTCATGTACAACAACAGAGAATATCTGAAAACTTCAACCGAAGGAAGGGAATGGGGGATTACATCTCTTGCATGCCATAACTGCTATTACTCTCACTTTAATGAATGAAAGCAAACAATGCTTTGCCATGTACTGTGATTGGGCTCTCACCCCTCACTCTACCACACCAAGGAAGCCTAATTTTCACTACAAAAGATAAAAAAAACTCCTCTCTAAATCCAGTTGAGGATTATTTTGAACTGGAAAGCTTTTAGTGCAAGTACAAGAGTCCTAAGTTTAAAAACATTGATGAAAACTAAAGTAGAAGTCCCAACCCCTTTTTTCCTTCCCCAATCCGGTCTCCATGAAACAAGATTAACAGGGTACCAGGCACAAGACATTACACTAATTTCCCCTTTGTTCCACATACCTGCAAGATCTTCATCAGGACAACTTCATCACTCGCAGGGTCTGTGCCCACAAACCGGGCATGTGTGACAGCATCTGCCATGTTCTCCATTCCCTCAGCTGTGCCCTCATGGTTAGAATCTGTATAACAGATAATTTTTTGACATTATCAAACCAGGGGAATTTTGCACCACAGCAAAATTCTCCATTCTTATTTCCATGGCTTTCCTTTCCATTCCCTGCGTTTCATCCAAAGCTCTCTTTACTCAGATTAGAATCACAGTTCAAGTTAGGGTTCAACAAAAGATAAATTCTTATTTGGCAATGGATTGATTCCATGCATTTAATACTCCAGTAATTAGATTGTGCTATTTATTATCTTTAGTTCCAACTTTGGTAGCTTGGTTCTCACACCAAATCCTTTTGCAATCTGCATCAAAATTTGTTGTACAAAAGATCAGTCCTTATTTGCTGCATTTTTATGCCACCCTTAATGTAAAAGGATCCCCAAAGATATTGGTTTTGAAGTACCACTACATATTACTCTATATACTTTCCATTCTTCAGTTGTAATCAGTTTTCAGTATTTTCCAAATGGCTCAGTTTCCCTCCCCCAGAAGCATATGGTATATCTGCTGAGGGCAGGGAGGAGATAAAGTATCTTCCTCCATGCCCAGAATTGAAATGTGGTCCTTCTTCTGGGACATTCACTCAGCTGCGTGAAATTATGTAGCTGACATGAGAAGGCAAAACAATTATTCCAAATCATTACCTATTAGTGCATACGAGAGGAACTTATTTACAGATGTCAAGGCCAATCCAGTGATGGGGCCTGTAGTATCTTCCGAACGAATAACTTCCAGGAAAGGTCGAAGGAAGACAATAGGCTCAATGGCTGAAAGCTCTAAAGCAAAAGACAAATCACAACATTATTAAAAACACCATGTAACATCACCTCCAGTGCAGGAAGAGCAATGTCTCCCCTTCTCAGACTCAAGTCTTGCAAACCCATGATTCAACACACTGAGCAATTTCATTTATGTAATGTAAAGTTTCAAATAAGTTAAACACTGCATGGGAAAAAATAAAAATTTAAAAAGACAAGGCCCAGAAGAGGGAATAGAAGGATGGAACACAAGCACAGAGAGATTATAAAACTTAATATTTTGGTAAACTCCTGACCGAGTTTCACTGCTTAAATACAAACATGTGGCATACTGGGCATACCGGGGCCAATTCACTAAGAGAAATGGTAGCATTTTGATTGAATGCCAGCAATCATATTAGCCACACAGACAAAAATCCAGGTCCACTCAGCACCCACCAGCTACAACAGTCATTAATAATTTGCCTTGGAGACCTCAAATACATATAAAAGAATGTGTTGAAGACCAATTTACTTTCCTTTATAGCACATAATGAAAATAACCTTAGACACACAATTCTCAAAGTGTAGAAGGACCACAAATACTTGCAGCACCAAACTTCTCTAATCACTCATGTTTATTAGGAAACCATCAGATGAGCTGCCTACCAGAATAATAAAAATAATAAAATAATAATAATAATAATTTTATTATTTGTATGCCGCCCATCTGACTGGGTTGCCTTCCGATGGGCAGAAGGCCATCGCTTGGGGGTTATGGCCTTTCATGACAATGGTTTCATGACTATTTCAACAAGGCAAAGCACTGTACAACTGAAACATATGAAATATAAAAAGCAACAGAACCCAATCATTATCCCATCACATGCACAATCCTATAAAAGAAGAAATACATATAAAAATAAGTAATAGAGCTGAGGAGGCTATAATGCATAAAATATTCTCAATTTGTTGTACAACCAGGATTTTTCCACACACATACATCTGAAACCGTATATGCCAGCATCATAGAGAGTCCTTCTTTTTGTAATGACATCCACTCAACTGCAGTAGAATCAATCTAGTAAATCCTTGGCAAACAGTGGAGGTGCTGAGAATTCACTCATGTGAATCTGACAGTTGTCCTTTCCCAGCTTAACTCTGATGATTATTTAAAAAAAACAAAAACACCTGTTATTTAAAAACAAATTAAGTATGGAGTATATTTGCAATACTTGTGCACCTTAACCAGACTTTATAGGATTGTTCATAGGAAGTCTTTGCCATCTGTACCAGTTGTAGCTTCCAAACTGTTTTCAAAGACAGGTTCACGAGAAAGTAATTGATCTGAGAGTTGCATGACCCTGACATGAATGAATTCTCAGCAACTTCAAGGCTCAGTGCTTGTAGACTGTCTATGGCAACGGATTTTAACTCCAAATGAAATTACTAAGACAAAATGCAAGCAATCCCCCCATGACAAATGTGTCTGCCCCGTGACCAAACATTGATAGTTATTGATCCTGGATTTACTAAGAATTAAAGCAAAGTTTCCAAAATTCTCTTAACATGAGAAAGCAACTGCTCCAGCACCCCAGTAAAGCTAAATGAAACCCAAAGGAATTCCTTTGAACTGCACAGACAGAATGCTCTGAATCAAGTTTTGAAGTGTGTCAATTTAAGCACTCATTTTACCTTTCAAATAGAAATTGACACATGTCAAAAAGACCAATTACATTGTAACACACTATGGAATTCTTCAGTCACTACTCCAATGTGGGATTTCATACCAGATTTTTCTTTCAAGATAACTGGCCAAAACTAAGGAAGCAGGCAATTGAAAAGCCCAGGAGAAATTAAAAACTTCTACAGCAATACTTTAAATTCAGTAACTATCCATAGCTCTTCATGGCTTGCACACTATGAATAACTTCTTCATTCCCAATTCACTCTGTTGTCAAAGAAAATGCTCTATTGTTCCAGCCAAAGGGTAAAGCGACCCCTGACCATTAGGTCCAGTCGCGGACGACTCTAGGGTTGCGGTGCTCATCTCGCTTTATTGGCCAAGGGAGCCAGCGTACAGCTTCCGGATCATGTGAGCAGCATGACTAAGCCACTTCTGGCAAACCAGAGCAGAGCATGTACCTTCCCGCCGGAGCGATACCTATTTATCTACTTGCACTTTGATGTGTTTTCGAACTGCTAGGTTGGCAGGAGCAGGGACCAAACAACGGGAGCTCACCCCGTCACGGGGATTCGAACCACCGACCTTCTGATCAGTAAGCCCTAGGCTCTGTTTTTTAACCTACAGCACCACCCGCGTCCCATTCTATTGTTCTAGAGAGCCTGAAAACAAGAATTTCAGCTTTGTTCTCAGTTAACTGTCTTGGCTGTTACATCTGTCTACTTAGCTTTCCTTCAAAGCTTTTCTGTAAACCGCCTTGGTACTTCTTTGAAATGAAAAGGTGCTACACAATACTGTAATTACCACAGTTTCAACTCATATCTACCAAGAAAAGAAAAAATCTTGATTAGCATACCTCTACCAGAGACCTCAGACCTCACTGCCAGTCAGAGCACAGTGGACAATAATGGTCAATATGGGCCAATGATCTGACTCAGAATAATGCAGCTTCGTCTATCTTTGGCCAAGGCCTTGGAGATGCTGAAACAACCCTTAAAGGAGTACAATATCATAGGTTTTCCAATGGTTAAGAAAGCCAAAAAAGAAAGCCACAGGGGCACTTTAGAGTTCTCTTTTCTTCCAAAACAAGGATTAATAATTGTACCAAAAACATTACGGTCTTTGTATACGAATCACTGAAAGATTCACTTAGGTGTCAGATATGTAAAATAACATGTGAAAAAGTGGACAACCATTCTTGGGTCAACTACAGTGGTACCTCGGGTTACATACGCTTCAGGTTACATACACTTCAGGTTACAGACTCCGCTAACCCAGAAATATTACCTCAGGTTAAGAACTTTGCTTCAGGATGAGAACAGAAATCGTGCAGCGGCGGCACGGCAGCAGCAGGAGGCCTCATTAGCTAAAGTGGTGCTTAAGGTTAAGAACAGTTTCAGGTTAAGAACGGATCTCCAGAACGAATTAAGTACTTAACCCGAGGTACCACTGTATTCCGATCTTTATATGCATTAAAATATATTACTTGTACATTAAAGATGTACGGTTGTGGATAAGATTTTTTGATATCATTTCCATAGCATTGTAAAACAAAATGTTGTACAAAAGTTAAATGAGAAACCAAACACTTCATGGCAGAAATAAGGTACATGGAAACTGGAGGCCAAAGTCTCTTTCTTACTTTAAGAAAACAATTTTAAACTGATAGGGTTGCAGATTCTGCTGTAAAATGGTTCTTAAAAAATAAATAATGATAATCTGCTGGGAGGCAGCAAATTCCACAGGTAGAGAGCCGGAACTGAGAAAGAATAAATACATGAATAGAACAGCAAATCTTAGGACAAGACATGTAGTGCTAAAAAGATCATTAGAAACTATACCAGGGTTTTAAAGAAAACAAGGGGGGTGCTTTTCATCAGGACTACACAGCACATGGAGAGGGAAGGTTTAACCCTTTCTTCCTAAGCTGCAATTGTGAAGAAACACACACAGGCATGAATAGTAGCCTTTCATAAAAGTTGTCATTGAGATCTTGTTTTCTAAGGCTGAGGGATTTTCATTGGGATTACAGTTGGGAAGGGATTAAGCTTCCACTTGTTGCACTGTAGTTCCAGTCAAAATCAGACATACCTTCTATTGTTGTTGACTATCATGTCTAAGGATTAGTTATGTAAATGTAAATAGTGGGAAAACAATGAAGAGAACATGCAGGAGGAGAAAGAGAAGATAGTTGATAAGACCACACTGTAGCTGAAATGTCTGGACCTCTAAGGACATAAATGTTTAAACACACAAGAGGAGCTGGACAGGTAAATTTTTATTTTTTAAAAAACACGCAGGAGAACTTATTTAAGAAGTGGTAAACACAGATATTACAGTTTCCAAATTGTTACCAATGGGTATCTTTTGTGACTGTCTCCTTAGCATGGTTCTTTAAAACAGGATGCAAAGTAAGGCTACTTTCTCCCATGCCATTTGCATGGCTATATCTCATTTTGTTTCACATGTGGAGTGCTGTTGAAGGGCTTTGCCATTCCTTGGAATGTGTCACTAACTTTGCTGATAGAACCCAGCAGGTGAAACAACTGTGTAAGGCGGCTGGCTGCCTTTTCTCTGCAACACAGTCAGTTGTGTTTTCTGCTGAAATGAACTAGTGTGAAATTAAGTCATGGCTGCAGCACATGTTTAAACTTTTAGGAAAATGCACCACTAATAAAGGATTAACTCCTTCCTGTCTTCTGAATATGCTGTCTAAAGATTTAAGGCTTGCTTATGATCAAGGTAAATATAATTCACTGGCAGTATCCAGAGTTTTTCCTCTATAAGCATCAAGGTGGGGGGTGGGGAATTAATGGAATGAGAAGATGGGCCTTGCAAAAGGAGGCTTCCTGCTCTTCCCACTCCACTTCCTGGATCAGGGCAGCTAGGAAGCACACAGCTTGAGCAGAGAGGCTGCAACAGGTCTCTCCAGACAGCTTCCCCCTGAAGCTGGGTGTGCATAATAACACAGGCAGCAGCTGCAGCCTAGAAACTTGAAATGCAGCTGTCACCTGGCAGATTTTCCTGTTGCCTGGTGACTCCATGGATTTACTGGGCAAGAGGACCCAGCATGGCCATGTCAGAGAACCATGACACAATCCCCACCTCTGTTTTTTACTGAAAGATCCAACTTAATGGAAGTTTTCAAGCTAATAAAAGAAAGCACCACATACACACAAAAATCTAATGTAATTTCATCTTCTTGCAAAGACGTGAGTAGTTTTTGTCCAAGTGCAGATAAGCAGATGTGTTAGCACCTCCCACTTCCACCATAATGTCCAATGAAAAACATAGGGAAGGCATTTTAATGGGTGCACAACATGTGCATCTATTTCTCATTACACAATTTCATTTTATTTATTTAAAGAACTGATAAACTGCTGGATGCCAATCATCTACATACTCTTTCCAGCTTGTTATTGTGCTATGCAGAATATTGCTCAAAAGACAATGGTTAAATTGGCTTAATTGTATCATGAAATGATCACTGTATCTTTTCTGTGCCAATGTTTTGGGAAACGCCTTCTATTTTTGTGATGTGTTCCGGCAGCAGCAAAAGTAACATTTTCATTTCTGAAAACAAGACTGTTGCAGTTGTGTGAAGCAGCAGTGGCAGCAACGGCATAACATGCCTTCATCTACAAATATATGGAATTGCACCCAAAGTGGCAGAGGTGATGAGGAAAACCAGGCCAGGGGGCAATCAGGATCATACATGCAGATGTGAAAGTAAAAATATGGGCTACATTCTATTTTTGTTCACAATTTATACTTTAATTCAAGTAAAAGAGTTTGTCTGTTAAAAACAGTAAAGGAAACAAAAAAAACCATAACTGCAAATGTACAAAATACCGCTATAAAAATAAAATGGATCACAAATAATGGCAAAAGTGACAACAAACACATGTTGTCATGTTGCAAACTGAAGTAACAGGCAATATATGCACAATAACTATTAATTCATGATTTTCTACAGTGACTTTACAGAAAAATCATACATTCACATGATCATATTGTTGTTTGCCACCTAATTGGCAAAGATCCACTCTGACTAATTCTTGATTATAAAGCACTAATATAAATCTGGATTTTGTTCGGTAAGAAATATCACAGACACTGTGTCCATTACTACTAAATATTAAAGCAAATAAATTGAATACATTGTGAATTATTTCAGTTATATATCATTTGTAATCTGTCTTTTAATTTTATTTTTTAATTCTGTATACAAGAGGTATATAAGTTTTGCCTCCCTTCCCTACACACGCGTGAAATTGCTGATTCAGTTGATAATCCAAAAGTGGGTAACTATGGACAAGGAGTAGTAAATAAAACAAAACAATGTGGCCGAAACATTCATTTGATGTATGTTCTAATGAGTTGTATTCAGTCTAAATCTTACATGTTCATTTAATAAAACACATCAGTTAGTTGGGGAGGATACCAAAGTCATCTAAGTACTGACGACAGTATTAAGGGGATTAATATTAATCTTGGCTGTTTCAGGTTATTCAAAAAATAGTAACTGTTCCACCCAACAAGAGCCAGAGGGCAGCATGGGAAAGCCTAAACAAGAGTAAGAAGATTAATGAACCCTGTAAATATTTGCCGCCCCCCTTCCCGGTACATGGGGCGTTGAATCCCCAGCAGACTCAGTCATACCACCACTCCACTGCAAATCTTTTGGGCAGCTGAAGCTAGCATAGCTAATGCTTATTCACTATTGTTTTTGCTGATAACCAGTAGTACTGAGAACCCTGAAGAATAGGCAAGGGCCACAGAGCAGCTGGTTTGCTCAATTTCCCAGCACAGAACAAAACTCATAAATTATGGCCCTTTCAATGGACTTGCTTGCACAAGTAACTGTTGGAATGAATTTTCTACTCATAGAAAGCTACCGTTTCTTGTGTCAAAGGTGGAAAAAATGTTAATACAGCAAGAAACACTTGCTGTTATCATTCATTTTATAAAGTTTTTAAAGTTCTGTAGAGTGCCAGAAATTTAACATTATGTTTGCAACACAAAGTAGCTCCATTTATATTAAACACCACCAAGCAAGTGTTTGTCTTTTGCTTTGCTTATTTTGGTAAAAATAATAACAACAACTCCTCTACCGAGTTCAACTAGCACAATCCAGGAGAGCCAGTGAAGATGGCTGCCAAAGGGTGGCTATCTGTGACAACATGAGCCCCTAGAGAATATGCTTATAAGAAGGAGGGAGCTCATTTCCAGTTGTTACTCCTGCTTGCTCTGCTATCCTGGGTACCTTTCTTCAACCTTTTCCACACATCTCACTTGACAAAATGACTATCCAATTTTCCACATCTAACATCCTTCTGATAAAATCTCTCCCAACTCCTGATTGCTATATCTGCTGCCATTATCTCTCCTCTTCTTTGGATCCTGCCCTATTACATTCAAGCACACCACTCTGTATTTAAAAATACACCCATTGACCCATCCTGTCTCACCAGTTACTAGCCTACCATGTGTCTCCAAACTTCTAAAGCATATTACCTCTTTCTCTCCTTTTGCTATCTTGATCCCCTATCCCAAAGGTGGCTTACACTCAGTTTGAGGGGCTAATCTCCCATTAAATTGCCAAGTGCACAGACTCTGTAAAATGTTACAGGAACTTGAAAAGAGGAGAGTAGGTTTGGGAGCACTTTGTCCAATTCTACTTCCCCATAAAGTGAAGGGAAGGGTTGGAACGCCTCTCATTTGTGTGTCAGATGGTTCAAAGATAGCTGTCACATTCCTGAAACTGAGATTTGCTAGTCAATTTGTGCCTTGTGGTCTCTGTTTAAAAGAAACCTCAGCTGCCAAAACAAGGCAGTCAATCGTCAAGACAGTCAATGGTCTTATGTACGTGAGTATGACCATGGTAAGAACTGCCCTGATTAAATGCTCTACTTGGCAGCTACTCAGTTAAATTACTTTGAATTTATGAATTCAATACACTCTAGTAATGCCATCTCTTATGTTAAGCTGACATCTATTTTGGTTAAAGTACAAAAGAGTACTACCAGATCATTCCAGAGCCAGAGGGAGGAAATCCACATTTGTAAAATTCTACCAGATGTCACTACAACTGAAGCCTACCCATTGACCAATAATTAAAAGCATCCCTCTGCTCCTCTCTTCTCATTTCCATGAGAAACACCTTACTTTACTATTTATACCCCACTACACAAGCCCTTTCCCAGTGTTTCATTGCAGCCTAGATAAAAAGAACTGTGATTCTAGTTCTGTATGCAAGGGGACTTGATATTTGCTTTCCTCACACACACAACCTGAACAGCACACACCAAATTCCAAACTAAGAGGAGTTTCAAAAATATTGTGTAATACAGTAAAATTCCACTAGGCTATTGCAGTCTCCTTGAACCATTCCATGCAGCTCTCAGCATCCTCTCCAACTCATTCATAAAATAACTGCATCATAATGTTTCAGTCAAATCAGACAGTAAAACTCCTTCTCATAGGAGAAACAGAAGAATACAAAGTTAAAAACCCAGAGTAAGATATTAAAATTAATTTCATCTCTCTTACTCATAAGTAGCCTTCACACCAACTTTCCTGACTCAGACTACTTCAGGCTTCTTTCCTAGTACACTAGAAAATCTGTTACTAGGTCTTAATTTGGCATTACTATTCGCTAATAGAAGTATTCTGTTTACTACATTAAGCCTTAGTGTGGATGTTTCTTATTAACCATCAGATAAAAGGCATGATAGCTAGGCACCAAACAGAAAAATAGAGAGGGTCTGTGAGCACTTACAAAAGGATGCTGTGATTACTAACACCCAGCATGGGTTTCTCAAAAACAAGTCATGCCAGACTAATCTGATTTATTTTTTTGAGAGAGTTACAAGACTGGTGGCTCAGGGGAATGCTATGGACGTAGTGTATATTGATTTCAGTAAGGCTTTTGACAAAGTCCCTCATGATATTCTTGCAGAGAAGCTGGTAAAATGTGGGAAGGACAAGGTAACTGTTAGGTGGCTTTGTAGCTGGTTGACTGAGTGCTCACTAACGGTTCTTCTTCATTCTGGAAAAAAGTGACAAGTGGGATGCCACAGGGTTCTGTCCTGGGACCACTGTTTATTAATTTAAAATCTTAGGACTCTTCCTCAGGGCAACTATAGAAGCAAAACATATATACAATCCATTCTATTACATTCCATTAGAACATTCCATTAGAACCAATTTCTAATCTTAAGAACTAAGCAGAGTATCATAAAATGAAAATTTAAGTATAAAATGTAGCCTGAATAATGGGGGAAACTAAGAAACTTAATTTTTTCAACATTTATTTAACTTAATCCTATTTTTCTTGAAGAACAATAAAGCAATCCTGTAAGCTGCAAGCTACATAGTGTTCAACAGGACTTATTCCCAGGTATGTGTGCATAGGATTGTTCACAGAATCATAGAATAGTAGAGTTGGAATGAACCATGGGGGTCATCTAGTCCAATCAGCTGCAATGCAGGAATCTTTTGCCCAAGGTGGAGCTTGAACCCACAACCCCTAGATTAAGAGTATTATGGTCTACCGACTGAGCTATATTTGATAAAGCTTAGAGAAAAAGGCCTGGATAAAAAACCACGAAAAGGCTCAGTAGTTGTATTTTGCCAGATAAAAAAGGTGGCATAGGCAATGTTCTCATATATGGGACTATCACTGCAGTTGCAGTATAGTAATAATTTATTGTTATTTATACCCTGCCCATCTGGCTAGGTTTCCCCAGCCACTCTGGGGAGCTCCCAATCGAATATTAAAAACACAATACAGCATTAAACATTAAAAACTTCCCTAAACAGGGCTGCCTTCAGATGCCTTTTAAAAGTAGGATACCTGTAGTTGCTTATTTCCTTGACATCTGAGTAGTCTCACAGAATAATGGACTGCAATACATTTTGCATTTATAGTTGCTAGAGTGAGTCAGAAAGATTGAAATGCTTTGGACTAACATATCACCCTTCCTACACCTTTGTAGTCTCCCCTATCTCTATTTTTTCTAATCCATCATGTCCCTATGGGAACATACCCCCAGATTTTCCATGATGTTGTTCTCCAACTTTGTCACATAGCTAATACACAAATTCTGCTTTTTATATATTTTATCAGTCTATACACTAAATGGTCTACGAGCAGAATATGTGGACTGGGAATTAATGTTCAATTGGTTCAAAACAACATTACAGGAAGCCACAAAAAACCTTGATTCCTCAGAACATTGTCCGTGTTTAAACACAGAAGTCTCTCCACCTATGCAGTGGAACTGAGCTCAGTGGAACTTACCGTACTGTTAGTTTCCAAATTATTAGGTTATTGAAACAATTTGAATAGTTTCACTTTAACATCCCAACACACTCTCAATCGGCAAAGTCACTGCATTATCATAACATGCAAGTATTATGGGGGAAATCAAGTTTATGATTCACTGGGGGACTAAGAAGTGTTAATTTCAAGTAATAAGAAAAGTTTTTTAGTCTTCTGTGTACTATATAAATATAGGCATGTGTATAGAAGAATTGTTTCTGTGTATGGAGCAAAATTTGCCTTCCCATACAGCACTTTAGAGATGAAGCAGTTTTGCATGCTGCTGTATCCACAGTCCATTCTGTACACACAAGGTCAGTCACATCCAGCGGGGATTGCATCAGACTCCTGGAATGCTGAAGTCCACATATTTGCCGTTCAGCATGAAAACTGCTTTTCAAGTTCAATCAGCTATAAATGTTGCTTTGTTTTAATTTTCCACTGAACTTCCTGGAACCTATTATCAGACTGCCAGGGATGTATATTTAGCAATGGCAACATGGCCTTTTTGCCATTGCTCCACTGCTAATGTCACCTCCAATAAACAGAAACACATAACCTACCCAACAAAATACACTTGATTTCTGACAGTTGTTTACAGCAGATACTTCAAAGCCATTGAAGAAGAGTATGTCCAATGCTCTATTTTGTACTCTGTAATCCACAAGAACAAGGAGGAAAACCTTCAGGCCTCATGCACTTCCCATGTCCACAAGCTGAGAAATAATTCCTCTCCACTTCTAAAAACCAGTTTCCAACCCTTGTTTTCATTCAGAGATTAAACAGATGTTCCACAGAATACCTGCCTTCACTGCAGGTACTCTGCAGTAACAAAGAAGACCATTTCATTTTCCAGGATTCAGGAGTTACAGAATAACAGACAGGGAAAAAATGCCAAACTGAAATCATGATAACAGTTTTCTCTTCTGCATATATTGTCAAGGAAGGTACTAAAGCAGTTGTAATGGAAAATCAAATTTAGAAACTTAGAATGGTGCCCCAGACAAAATCCAGAAAACACTTCAGAAAATGAGTTACTTGCAATGACATGTTAAAAACAGCCTCGCATGTAGTATCAATTCTACACAGGGTTACAAATATGTCGCTCAGAAATGTTTCTGAAGGTCATTTATTACTGTATGGCATGGGAACTACTGTTGGAAAAAGTGTTCCAGATCTGAAAATAATAAACTGATTTGGACATACTGTACACCCAAATGATATTGTGGCTCAGCCTACTAGAAATGGCAGAATTTCCAGTGCAAGTTTAACTGGCCACCCAAGAAAGATGAACGCAGGAAGATGGAAGAACAAATATTCAATTTTTTCCTCCTTCAAACGGAGGCTGGGAACAAAATAGTCTGAAATATGGGGAGACAATATTTAATAATATTTCCATAGTAAGAAGTGTTATAACTAAATCCTGCCACATAATCTAACAGTCTTATTTTTAATATCTGCTTTGTTGTTCAATTGTATTTTAGTTTTGCACATGTGAGTGATATTTTATTATCATTATTTCAGAGTGTTATAACTATCTTGAGTTCAGGATTCATGAATCTAAGCTGTAGGAAATAGCAGTTAATTGGCATTTCCAGAAATGTGATCTCTTATTCCAATTATATCATTAATCTCTCCCTTTTTGACCAACAGTCCTCAAGGTGACTAACCACTAATAAATATGACTAACAGTAATTGAACACAAAATAATACAATTCAATGAAAAATCAATTATTATAACAACAACAACAGAGCACAACATAGTTCATCAAAATCAACGGCATAGAACTCAAGGCTCAAAGGCCAGGTAAAGCAGCAAGTTTTTCACTATCTCCCTAAAGGAGTCAATGGTACAGATCTGGGGACACCACCAAAGACACAATATTTCTTGTAGGTTATAACATTTCCTCAAAAGGTGGTAACACAGATAAGAGACCCTCTGAACTATATTTCAATGCCTAGGAACAAATAATGTTAATGCTACTGGAACATGCAATACATGAGCCAGTCCAAGATTACAAGGAAAAGAACATTTCATAGGGTAAAGCAAAACAACAACTTTTATTTGTTAAAAATCCTTAAAATGCTGAAATTGGGTGTCGTCGTCCCCTTTTTAAAAATGACTCATACGACTATATTGCAAAAATGTAGCACTAGGCTAAATGTAAAGTACTGAAATTCACAACATTTCATTTATTACACATCAATCTGTGGTCATTTGCTAACTTTTTTAGCAACTTACACAGAAAAAGTACTCTGTAAGACAAGGAACGTAACAGCAGCGAGGGTACCGTATTTTTCGCTCTATAAGACGCACCAGACCACAAGACGCACCTAGTTTTTGGAGGAGGAAAACAAGAACAAAAAAATTCTGAATCTCAGAAGCCAGAACAGCAAGAGGGATCGCTGCGCACTGAAAGCAGCAATCCCTCTTGCTGTTCTGGCTTCTGGGATAGCTGCGCAGCCTGCATTCGCTTCATAAGACGCACACACATTTCCCCTTACTTTTTAGGAGGGAAAAAGTGAGTCTTATAGAGCAAAAAATATGGTACTTGCTTAATGTGCAGAACATCTTAGATTCAATGCCTGGCAGCTTCTGTTAAAGGATCTCAGGTAGGTGTACTGGGAAAGACCTCTCTGCATGAGACCCTGGAAAGCTGCCAACAATGTACCAGACTAGATGAGCCAATTATCTCCCTAGCTTCATATGTGTGCTATACAAGTTATTTCAGTTTTCCTGAAACAGTGTTTACAAATATATCCCAGTCCTGGAGATGGCAATATAAACCAGTACATCAGCTTAAGAGTGAAGAGCAGCAATAATTTTTAAAATCATGTGCTGGCCACATGACCAGGAAAGCTATCTGTGGACAAACACCAGCTTCCTCGGCCTGAAGCAAGATGAGCGCTGCACCCCATAGTCACCTTTGACTGGACTTAACCGTCCTGGGTTCCTTTACCTTTTAATGTTTAAAACACACTACATTAAAAATTAGTTGAGTGATCAGTCTGAAACAGAAGTGGTCTATAAGCAATTTTCCACTCATATTGGGCTTTTGGAGATAGGACTTTCACATCCCTTTCAATGGTTTTTTTTTTTTTTTTTTTTTTTTTTTTTTTTTGAGTTAGCCATTATTTAACTCCCTCACATAAATGGAGAATCAATTTTAACTGGATACTGAACTGTAATACTAGGAATTCTTAAGTAATTGGACAAGTTGGATATGCATTGTGACTTGTTAATATTACCTCTGTAAATATATTTGAATTTAAAAGAAACCAAACATATTTAATAAACATACACTGAAAAGAGTATCAGTGTTTGCAAGTGACCACAATTAGTAGTACAAAGGAGTAATACAATTATTGGTTGACATGAAGAAATGCACAAAATTGCTAATCAAATCTAGACTCTGTATTTGTAGTTGTCTTCATTCTCCTCATCGCTACCAATACAATTGTTCCATTTTATTTCTGCAGTTGTTTGTCCTGTAACAGCTGCAAAAATCAGAGCAGGCAAATTCAAAATGCACCACAGTGACACCTTCCGACCGAACATGACTGTTCAATTGTATAGTTACAATTACAGCTCATGATCTTCAAAACTTCATTGTTTCAGCCCTCCTGATCCTCTAAAAGTTTCTGGTAACTTATTTGTTGGATCCTCCGGTTTGGTGCTGCTGTTACTGGACACCAGATCAGTCCATAGTAAGACCACGCTCACCTAAAACTTGATTGTGGATGAAGGGACTGACAAAGCATGCATTACCAAGACATGGATGGGTAAGCTGGGTGGGCCTCACCTAATTCAGCTCTGTAGGTACTCAGAACAGCAACAGCAAACAGGTGTTGCTATTGTCCAAGGAAGTACCATCTGCTTTACCACAAAAGCTTTTGATCTTGGGGTGGGTTTAGAGGGTTGGACTGGAGAGACAGACTGGGGATGCGGCATGTCTATCGACCACCCAATGGCACCCTTGACCAACCTGGGGAAGGGGAAACTGAAGTATTCAAGGACCCACTGTGACCAACTGGTTACACATGTTGAGGATAAAACTGCTCAGCTTTGGAGTTACTTTGAATCTACAGTTATAGCAATCCAGATGAAGTACCTAATGCAATCAGCTAATGTGAACAAGGTCCTTGCGGCTATATGCCCAACCATATGTCCTCTTGATCTCCTGAGTGGTTTGTTTTGGGAGTACTCTCAATGCTGTATTTGCTGTGACTATTTGTAGTGTCTAATACGTGGAAATTCAACCAATATTCTTACAATGTAAATTACAAATCTGTCAACATAATCTTGTATTGCACCTTGTGATGGACAATGGATAATCCAAAAGACCACATATCTATCTGTAATGGTAACTGTGATGCTTGAACGGAATTTTCAGCTGCAAATTCTTTTTTTAATACTGACTTTAGTGACAAATGTGGTATGAGAATTGCAAAGACAATAATGATAGTACTGATACCAACTCATATGTAAAACTGTTTCTGAGGTCCATATCTTACGTCATCATAAAGCACATAACCCTGGAATAAATGAGGTTGCTGTTAAAACACATAGCAATCCAAACGAACACATTGTATTCATTGTTACGGCATTTCTACTTAATGGTTCAGTGAAGCCTTCAGGCAAACTGCTTTTGTTCCCCCAAAACCTACCAACCAGTGCATCATCTATGTTTACTTTTTCTTGGCAGATTTTTACTAAAGATGATGCTTAGCATAGCACCAGGTGGACAATAATCAGGATTCATGGGGTCATGGATTCGCGAGTATATCCACTCTCTATTGGCTGATCAGACTAAAAACAAGTATGTGGTTCCCACCAATGTGTATATGTTGTGACATTCTTGTTGAGTCCACATCACATAAATTTCATTTCTATAAACTTGTCTGATCAAACATCATTCCATACATCTGGATGGTGGCACAATATGTATTTCTCTTGCCTTGTCTTCAACGGTGGTAGTCACTCTTTTCCCCTGTCAAGTAATACAGTGTATATGGAGCATAATGCCACAAAAAACAAGAGTTCAGCTATGGAAATTCTCCTTTCATTTATTCTCTTACAAAACATAAATAAGCTTGATGTGATTTGCCAATTCAAGTTTCTGATATGATAGCACAGCTGCCACACTTTCATAGCACTCAATATCCATCAAGAATGCTGTTACAGTGAGTTTCCTGCAATCAGCAGAGTTGGACTAGATTACATTTGAGATTCCTTCCAACTTTATAATGATAATGTGTCTTACAAAATTTCAACACCATTCTCAAAACTTTTATGTTCTGAGAAATCTTCTTGCCAAACATGAGGTTTATTCTACCAAGTGCAACTTACATCAAAAAAGCTAATCCACATGTGTCCCTCTACCCTATTGTACCCCAATAATTTAGTTCGTCCCCCACCATATGTATCAGTTGCTGCATTAACCCAGGAGAAGATGCACATCTTTTCAGGTGTTCAGCAAAGGCTGTAAGGCCACTTACAAAACAAAAATCTGGAAAAATTAGAGCTGCAACATTTGGTTGACTAGTTATTTTAATCTATCAAAACATTTTAATCCAATTAAAAGTGTCCCCAATTAATCAAAAAAATTTAATTATTAAAATTATTTCCAATTGATGTACTTATAGAAACTTCCCATAGCAAATAAAATCTGTATTTTCTTATCATCTGTGTTCCATTATTATTATTTATCATTATTATAAGTAGACTGATGTAACTGTTTTGATGTTTATATTGCATATTTTTATATTTGACAAAGCGTATTGTATAATTTATTAATAATTATAATCATCGCCACCGCCATCATCTTAGAAGAGGTAGCCCCACCTGTGTGAATGTCTCTCCTAAACTGATACTTGCTGCAATATTTCTAGTTACAGGTAGGTAGCCGTGTTGGTCTGCCGTAGTCGAAACAAAATAAAAGAATTCCTTCCAGTAGCACCTTAGAGACCAACTAAGTTTGTTATTGGTATGAGCTTTCGTGTGCATGTGTATGCACATCATCTAAATGCAAGCAGGCTTTTTCCTCTGCATATTTAACCAATTAAAAATAATACAATTCGACAACTTAAGTATATTTAATTGAGTGCCAGCCCTAATAAAAACCCACACACGAGATTAGCAAAAGAACATAAAAACAGATTAAAAGCAATCAGATACAGCTCTATTTAGCAACAGTACTACATCGAAGTCCTCCTGAAAAAGTGGCCTTACAGCCTTTGCTGAACACCTGAAAAGATGTGCATCTTCTCCTGGGTTGCTATTTCATGACCAGTTACTGAGAATGGCATGCTTCTTCCAGAGGTCATCCTCATCTCCTGCAATGGTGATGCATGAAGATGTTAAATGCCAGGGGTTGAGAGCCAGCGTGTCAGAAGTTGTGGCAATGTCACACACAGCATTTAAGGAAGAATTCATCTCTAAAAAAATATATATCTGCAACCACATATGGTAGGCTAACAAGTACGCTGCTAGTTTTTGCAGAACACTTCTAGTAACTTCAAACAGTGGATGCCAACACAGTGGCACCAAACTCAGAAAAGTTTTCTATCGGTATTCTGTTGCAGTTTTGTCCATCTGCAGTCAGACAGAAGTTAATGCACACCACTGCAGAACTGCTGAGCCTAGTCCCCTTTTCTCTCTCCTCGAGTACACCATGGGATATCAGCCAATGAAACAAAACAAAAAAAGAAAATAGTTGATCCTAATCATTTCCGACACCTGATCAGAATAAAGAAACACAAAGAGGCCTGGTACTGTGTGCTTGTTTAACTTTGTGAGGCTCAGGACTCCTCACAGAAACCCATTTAGTTATTTGCCACATTCCATTCAACATATCACATGACTGGATTACTAACAGTTCCTGAAGGTTAGTTTAATCAGCAGTTATATACTACAGCCATTTTCTGGGCAAAAAAAAGTTTAAAATAAATGTATGAATGACAACTATTAAACCACTGCTGACTGGAAATATACTGTTATGGAGATCCTACTTGATTCTTGCAAAAAGCTAAATATTTTCATTAAACTTGTAGGGATGACAACTTTTCTTAACTCAAATAATTTTTGTTCCCACTCATAGAGAGTGAAATGGAGAAAATATATAATTTTACTTAGTCATAATGTGGCATTGCATGCCCACAGGCCATTTCTGTTTCTGTGATTTTATTATTATCTGAGAAACTCTCAGAAGCTTTGTTAATTAAGTGGTATATAAATACCCTAATAAACAAAATACTGCTTGTAACATGCTAGCCCGCCTTCAACTATCTACATGAAATTGTTGGGCGATGGATATTAGGACTGGGAGTAATCAGAATGTGAAAAATAATCAGATGGCAATGAGAGAGAGCTTAGTATCTTGGGAAGGAAATAACAGTTCAAATTGCCTGGGGGCAATTCTGAAGCACTATTCTGGGAGGAACACGGTCATCTGACAGAGGTATACTGATAGGCTCACACTTCCTCAGAAGCAGTAGGTACACAGCTTGGGGTACCCCTGGATGCAGCTGCATGACTGGATGGCTCAGGCAGCACCTTTTACCAACCAGCAACAAGGACTGCCTTATACCAACTTATTCCAGCATGCCAGCTCTGTTCGTTCCTGAAACAGGCATGCCCAGTCATTCACTTATTAGACACTACCAAGTTAGACTACTGTAACGTACTTTACATGGCACTGCCCTTGAAGAAAGTCCAGGAACTTCAACAGATCTAGAATACAGTCAACAGGGTTTTATCTGGAACTAGCATATCCACATTTTGGCAATTCTTCACCAGCTGTGCTGGTTGCCAAACTGTTTCCAGGCACAATTCAAGATGTTGGTTTTGACCTTTAGAGGTTTAAAATGGCCTGGGACCAAGGTATTTCAGACTTCACTTCCTCCCATATGGACTTTCTTCACAAAAAGTTCAATTTCTGAGGTCCTTCTTTCTTTTCCCCTTCTGATACAGGTGTACAAGGGATATAGCCTTTTTTGATTTGGGAACTTGGGGTGTGGAATTGCCTCCCAAAAGGGATATGCTTACACTCCACCACACATACAAATGCCTACTACTAAGCAGGCTTTGATTACTATTCTTTTCCAGTACACTTTTTCATGATATTGCCTCTGAAATGTGCTTAGGCTAGCAACATTAACCCCACTATGTCAGAATCCCTGGAGACAATCAATCAGGTACTTTATCCACAGCAGTGACCAGAGAAGGAATGATCATTGGGAGGAAAGCAAAAAGAAGAAATGCCGTGGTACACCTACATCAACATAACTGGACACCTTCATCTGCCCCAGCAGCAACTAAACACATCTCTCCCATATAGGTCTCTACAGTCACAGCAGGTGCTGTAACTCACCAACAGTTTGTCTTCATCCCTGAAGATGCACTCTTCTATTGTCTCCCAAGATAGACGGATGCCAACAACAAAAATTCTACTGCTGCTTCTAATATTCATAATAGTTTCATCTTTATATAATTGATTTGATATAGCAGTTAACTGTATTTAAAGGTAAAGTACCTTGAATATATTTTTGAAAGATAGAATACAAATAATAGAAATTAAATGACACAACATATCCAAAGAAATATGAGCATATTAATATTCTCATGGAAAGATTGCTCTGGGTGATCCCACACCATTCCGGGGTGACTATTTCATTATTTATTTATAAAAATATATATACCACTTACCATATTTTTCGCTCTATAAGACGCACCAGACCATGAGTCTTATAGAGCAAAAAATACGGTAAATCTCTAAACAGTTTACAAAAAGAATAATATAACAATGAAAATGCAAACAACATTCAATATAATCACTTTTAAAACTTTTAAAAAGATAGAAACATAACTGTATATCACAAATAAAACTTAGATGTGTACAATACAAATATTACAAATGTAAGAGTTCAGTAAAGCTCACGGGGAGTAGGGAATACATGTTTTTAAGAAGCATTTAAAAGTCATTACTGTCTCTGCCTCATGAATTACCCAATGGAAGGCATAGAATTCCATTCCAGGAAGGCCAGATTCTATAGTGTCACTAATTAAATATCTTCTGGTCATGAAATGATCAATAGAGTCTCCTCAGAAGATTGTAAAGAATGGTTTATATAGGGGGCACAGTCTGCAATGTATCCTGATACCAAATTATTTAGGGTGTTCAATGGCAACCAGAAATCATTGAACTTGACTCATTAATATTCAGCCAAATCTTTAAACACTACTGTACTAGGCATAAAGCTAAATATCTCACTATGCAATTTAAAGTCTGGAGTGATTAACATAGGTACAGACAACAAAGTTCTTTTCCAGTACTGTATGATTTATAATACATTATCTAGGAATACAGTACAGTGGTGCCCCGCAAGACGAATGCCTCGCAAGACGGAAAACCCGCTAGACGAAAGGGGTTTCCGTTTTCAGAGGTGCTTCGCAGGACGAATTTCTCTATGGACTTGCTTCGCAAAACAAAAATGTCTTGCGATTCTTGAGGGTTTTTTTCGCTCCCCACCCCCTTTTTCTAAGGCGCTAAGCTGCTAATAGCCTTTTAGCAGCTAATCCGCTAATACCTTAAGCCTTTAATAGCCGCTAATAGCCGCTAAAAGCCGCTAAACCGCTAATAGCGCTAATCCGCTAATAGGGTTGCTTCGCAAGACGAAAAAACCGCTAGACGAAGAGACTCGCGGAACGGATTAATTTCGTCTTGCGAGGCACCACTGTATTTTTCTTTCTTATAATGCTCAGATGCATTACAAATCAAACCTTTAACTAAGAAGTTATTCTCCAACTCAGAATGTTTAAAGAAATAAGTCTATTTTTATCCAAATCCCAGATAAGATTTGTTCAGGAGGAAAGAGACCAAGCTTCAAGCCATCACCCAACTGAGGATCAAACAGAGGCAAGTTTCCTCTGAACTTCTGCTGGGTTGGCAGCCTTCTTCAGAGTTCACCTGTTTCTGCTCTATGTTCAGCCTCCATTCCTGGAGCTGGTGATAGTCAGAGGCTTTGCAAAAGGAATGAGTGTGGGAAGATACTTAAAGAGATGGCTAGAGTCCCTTTTAGTGTTAAACAACTGAAAACATCCCTACAATTTATTTATTATTTTATATTTGTTGTTTTGAGGGAGGGCAGGTTAAAATGTTTATACACACACACACACACACACACACACTAAAGATAGCCCAGCTCATGAACTGACATCTGCCTCTGGTGAGACTACTCCACAGGTAAAAACCATGCTGGTGAGAAGCACAAGAGCGAGAGCATCTGAAGGCTTCTTTAAGTGATATTCTGATTTTAGAAGAACTGATATGAATAACTTAGTCCTCACTAGAACATTCCTTGGCTATCTGATTTAGAATTAAAATTCAGAGGTGCATTCAATGTGAAAGTGAGTGTTTTGCTGTACCTAACCTGTAATGAGCTCTGCCCGCCTCTGAATACCAAGGTGATTTCCACTCACTAAACACCAATACGTGTATGAATAAAAATGAAAGGATTTATCTAAATCTTGTTAATGCACACAGATGTTAAAAAGTGACCTTTACAACAGAAAAGGAAGGGAAGAAGAGGTGGATTTAAAGCTTTAAAGGAGAAGAAGCAGGTGCCTTATGTACAAGCCATTTTTCACACACAAATATGTAGATTCCAGGTCCAAGCAAAATATGAACATTCCATTTAGGTAGAAAAAAAGGCCCTTTTAAAAAAAGTATGGCAGGGTGGAGGAGAGGGAGGACCTTTGCAAAGAGGAAGATGGGAATAAGAATAGAGGGACCATAGACCAGGTTGAGGGTCCCCTGAAGTTTGGTGCCAGCCCTGCCTTGCAGCGAAAAAACATTTTGTTACAATCTCAAGTCAATGTTTTCCACCCATTTTCTATCAATCTTCTTCTGTACATGCATGCACATTCCACACAGCATGATATCTTCCTCTTGTTTTCTTCATCACTGCAGATCTGTGGACCGCTCTCTGCTGTCCAACATTCTCTCTCCACCCTATAACACTCTGTTTTCTTTTCCAGGACTCCATTGCATGTTCCCTCTGCACTATCATGTTATTTCACCCCCATCTCTGTTACGTCTACACCCAGCCTATCGTTCTTTTGTTCTCCCTGCAACTCCAGAGGTTTTTTCCTGCACCCCCAATTTCTTATCCCCCTTTTTCTTCCTTCATGCCACCAATCTCTGTATCTCTGTCTCTCAGCTACTTCTTTCCTTATTCTCACAGACCTCTCTGCACTGGTTCCCCCACACCCAGGTATCTCTGCAACCCATATTACTTCACCCCGAAGCAGTGGCGTAGCGTGGGTTGTCAGCACCCGGGGCAAGGCAAGTAATTTGCGCCCCCTAACCCGTGGATTTTAGCACTGATTTTAGCACTGCGAGTGCGAGCCCCCCCAGATGTTGCGCCCGGTGCGGCCAACCCCCCCTGCACCCCCCACGCTACGCCACTGCCCCGAAGTCTCTGGACCCCAGATACAGGAATCTCTCACATCCATTTTTATTCCTTCAGCCTTTCATTTTTGCTCAGACCCACCCGTGCGACTACATTACAGTTCTCACAGGCAGAAACAAAACTATGCCCTACTTGTCCTTAGGTTTTCTAAAAAAGTTGTTTGTCATTCAGAATCATTTTCAATTTCATTTTCTGAGTGGAGGGAACTAGCAGTGTTATCATCCTCAGGAAACATTTCCATTATATGGATAGAGGTCCTATTGTTTATAGTCGCCATAAACAATGATTAAAAGATAGACTGTAGCAAATGCAACAGCCTCTTGCCAACTTCTATATTGGAAGTCCCAGAAGGGTAAGAAATTGTTTCGCAGTTAAAAGACAAAGCTTCCTTTCCCAGAACAATTTGTCTCTTGAACTGACAGCCACCCACTCCCGCTAGTGACCCAACCCAACTTGGTCAGTTGCATATTTCCAGCTGTACTTAAGGCACATGTTCCTGCCAATCATCCTGGACACAGGGAAAATCAAGAGAATGCCCAGGAGGACAGGGGGGCAGGGAGAGAGAAATAGTTGTGCTTTTCATTCAGGCTTCCTTTGCTGTTCACCTTTAGCAGGAAAGAGAGAGAAAAGCCTTCCTTTTTATCGTAGTCTGCATTGGATTGGATTTCAAATTGTTTCCACATAAAAAGTGTTACGATTTTTTTTTTAATTCTAATAATTATTTTTTATATGTGAAATTGTTTCTATTGCTGATGCTTTATTTTAACACTGCTTCAAGATAATTTACAGGAAGCAACCCATAAATGGAATTAAATAAATAAATTTATTTGGGAAGCAGTTGTGTGATTTCAGAAGCCTTTCATCAAATAGTGGCCTAATACCAAGACCTGAAGAACAAAATACATTAAATGTGCCATTAGAAAACAAACTAGCTGCTCTTGCAAATACTAATCCCTTACAGCTTTTGGGTTTCAAGAGGCTCGAAGTCAAGCACTGTTATCTTTTCAGATGTGGACTAAAGCTGGGGAAGGGCCCAAAATGGAACTTTCTATGGAAATTCTCCCTTCCTGTATGAGAAGATTCCCCTGAATCAGATTGATATGAATCAGAGAGATCAACCAAGAGGTTAAAACACCACTTGGCCTGTGCCTGGAGGACTTGGGATGCAGGGACAAGAACGGGATACCCAGGACTCTACCATGCCCAATTCAAGGTGCTGGTCTATCAAGCCCTAAACAACTCAGGGAAGGGCCATAACTCAGTAGATCATCAAACTTTGTATGCAGAAGATCCTGGGTTCAACCCCAGGCATCTCCAGTTAGATCCTGGGAGAGATTCCTTGTCAGAAACCCTGGAGAGCTGCTGCCAGTCAGAGTAAAAAATACTGAACTAGATGGACCATCGTATAAGGCAGCTTCCTCTGTTTCAGGGCCCAAGCATCTGCAGAAGTGCCACCTCCAATACCAGCCAACTGGATCCTTAAAATTGGGTAGGGCACTTCTCATAGCCCCAAGGATTCATGGTGACCAGACTCATAGAAAACTCTTCCGCAAATTTCCCACTGGAAATGTGTCTGTCCCCTTCATTATTGGGATTTAGACATCAACTAAATACATATGTTTACCCAAGTCTTTATAATCTGTTAAGTTAATGTTTGCCTTGAACAGCAGTTGATTGGTTGTGTTTTTAATTACTGTCAAGTTATGTTTTAGTTTTGCTTTTGTTTTAATTACTGATATAATTTTGTTGCTTATCCTTTTTTTGTACATCGTCCGAGGAGGGTGATTCTTAAGCTCAATAAATAAATGATTATTTTTTTTAATGGGCATTCAAACCAATACCTGGAAGAGACAAATCAGACCGATGCAAAGACCAAAAGGTAGAAGGAACACACAATAATCACAGGAACCACACATTTTTCTGGGCCTCTAGCACCAATTCCAAGCTACTTCACCACCTGATAGTACCAAACTCTATGCTGTTACTACCTTGTCATTACCAGAGCTCAACAACAGCAAAAAGTGGCCACACTCTTCTAAAGCCTTATCACGTAGAAATGGCAATTGTGGGGCAAATCAAAAAGTAGAGATGGACAGATTAGTCTATTTCTAGTCTGTGTCCGTGTTCAGCCATAAGCCCATTCTTTCCCATTTCTGCAAACTTTCACCCACAAAAAAATCATATTTTAATACACATTTAATCTAAAATATGCATTTTGAATGCATTTTAATATAAAATAAATGTTTGTCCACATTTAAATATGCATTTTAATACATTCTTTTGAGCTGATTAACTATATCTAACATTTGGAAAAGTGGAAAAACCAAAGGAAAACAGCATTGCAATCCACATATTAGGTCAGCTCACTTAAAAATAAGAGCTGAACAAAAATGATCTAAGATCACCTCAAAGCACTTACTCAGCACTCTCTGCTTAGTTCCTAAAAGATTGGCAGAGACAAGCCAAAGGGCAGGAAAAGAAAACCAGGCTTTCTGCTCTTCCAGTGAGGTTTTTTTTAACTGCCTCTAAGCAACAATAAAGCATCTACTGCTGAGGCAGTGAAACATCGGAGGACTGAGACTGCTGAAAGAGAGCCTTCAGAAAGATATTTGGAATAGTCTGCTTCCTACTGGTCAAGACAGAGCATTACCCATTGCAGAAAATGCACTTAATTGGCTCTAATAACAGAGAGATGTAACATAACCACATAATATTTCTTCTGAACTAAACCCCAAATGTTTTTGTATTTATAAAACCTATAAACAGCATCTAGATAATTTATAGCCTGTCAGGATTTTGACCATGCTTAACACCTCTTGCCTTATTTTTTAAGTTTCAGGTTTTTTTGACAACAGGACCAGTTTTTATATTCAGAAAAATAAGAGATTGAAACCAAAGTTATTTGCTCTTCCTTTTCACACATAAAAGAGCAAGTCTGCTGCTAATGTGATTGTGCTGCAGAAATGCTGCACCAGAATGACTTCCGGGTGGAACTGGGTCCAAGAAACAAATGCCCTGGAGAGTTTTATATTACAAGGCAGCAACAAGCGTTTCTGTTCCAGCAAAAACTACTTCACTTCTGAAGTGAACAGGCCTGGCAAACTAACATGCTTGCCTTGTCCAAGCACAGCCATGCATACTAACGGTTTTAGCAGAACACTTGGACGCAAAGCCTTCAACCACACATTGCAGGCAGGCACTCTGAGGGGGTGAACAGTGCCTTCCAATCATTATTCTTCATTCCCTCACACAAGCACATGGCAATTTCAGTAGTTGTGATCTAAAGATTCACTTTTTAAAATTTATGTTTTTAATTTGTATCCCACTTGTTGGTCCTCTGTGGCCTTGCAGTTAGAATTAAAATGGAAATATGACACATTGGAAATGGAAAGATGAAGATTTTTGTTCCAAATCTGAAGTCTGCCTCTCTCATGTTCACTTACCGTATTTTTCGCTCTATAAGACACACCAGACCATAAGACGCACCTAGTTTTTGGAAGAGGAAAATGGGGGGGGGGATATTCTGAATCTCAGAAGTCAGAACAACAAGAGGGATCACTGCACAGTGAAAGCAATGAACCCTCTTGCTGTTCTGGCTTCTGGGATAGCTGCGCAGCCTGCATTCACTCTATAAGACGCACACACATTCCCCCTTACTTTTTAGGAGGGGAAAAGTGAGTCTTATAGAGCAAAAAATACAGTATATGATTGAGGTCTGGACTCTGGCACAGACTGTATCAGCCTGTGTCCTGACTCTTTCCCCAGCCAAAGTCTTGCTTGTGGCTGTGCCAACAATGTATTTGGGTCTCAAGATGCTGCTTGTAAATGCCAGCTCAGTCCATATTAAGATCTCCCTCACCCACAATTTAATCAGGGTTAAGGATGCCGACCTGGCATATACAATCAAGACCTGGGTGAGGAGCAAGTCAGGGGCTTAGTTTCTCCCAGCTATGCCCACCTTGGCACTTGGTCCAGAACAGGAGTAGACACCAAAGCACCTGATCTGCATGGCATACCTCGTATGTCTTGCCTTTTAAAAGTATTTGCTGCCCATGCTCCACACAATGGCGAGTACTTTGAGCTCACAACAGATAACAGCACACTTTTTATTCACTATTTTATTAAAATATTACTAATACCCCACCATTCACCCCTAGTCCACTACAGGATTTGTAAGGTCATTCTCACCTAATTGAGGCTCACTAATTGCCACAGTGATTCAGAGTCAACATTAATATTATCTTCCTCTGTTTACTTTCTCCTGCCCAAAGGCTAAATAATTAAGGATTGGTGCAAAATGAAATGCAAAGGTCACTAAATCTTTAACCATTTGGGTTTGAAGAAGTTACAGGTATGTCAGCTTAAAAAAGAAATGCTCTTGTATACATTTTCATTCCCAGTCTTTCCTTAGATTGCATAGGCTGGCTACTCAGCGACTGCCCATTATTTCAAGCATTCTGCAGCTCAGCCTTGTCATTGGAAAAGAGATATGCAGCTGACTCCAAGTGAGTCTGGTAGGATAGTTTTCTCTCTCTCTCTCTCTCTCTCTCTCTCTCACACACACACACACACACAGGTTTTATGGGAAGGAAGACGGACTGCTCTTTTTACCTAGGGAACCTGTGGACCTGCAGGTGTTGTTCGACTCACAACTCTCATCATCCCCAACCAGGATGGCTAATGGTCAGGGATGATGGGAACTATAGTACAGTGACATGTGGAGGGTAAAGGGTTAAGAAGTGTTGCCCCAAAGACTGGTCATTTCAGATTGCAAGTAAATTGACCAAAGACAAACAGTAAATAGGTGCCAGTTTGGACAAGAAGAATTAAGCCTTTCTTTGGACAATTAAAATCTGTGAAAGGGCACTAACCATGACAAGCTCCTATGTAAGTGTGATCATGATCTTACTTTATGTTCTTTTACGTTCTTTCATAATCCCAAATATTTTCCCACATAGACTTTTCAATTTAATTTAATTTTTAAAAAAATAATAATTAAAAAAAGGAAAGTTTTTAAGCCAGGTAAGTTCTTTGATTTAAAGAAAGTTTTCTTCTTTTTTCAAAATTTGCATTTTGTATCAATAGGAAGGTTACTTATGCTTCTAAACCAATCTGCAAGTAGCCAATGTGATATATCACCCAACTATTGTTTTATTGGCCACCACATCATTCTGCACCAAAAATTAAAGGAAACAGTGTTATATAGACATGGTTTAAAAAAGAGCAAGGATAGGGCTAAAAGATGTTCTCCACTTGCACCTTCACTTTGTACAGGTAAGAAACTAAAGCCAAGATAAAAACAAAAATCCAAAGCCACAAGGTATTGAATCTATGGGCTAGTTAGGATACTCACACTGTATTCCTAGGCTAGGTTGGCTCTATGGTATACCTTCTTTCCCAAATCAGGGCACCCCATACATCATTCCTAAACAGTTAATAAGCAAAGACTCCAAGGAGAACAAAGGTACTCTACTGCAACATGCCTAACATTTACATTGCCCCTCTCTGCTCATTAAACAGATTTTGTTTAAATAATGAACAAACTGTATTACAGACTCCAATGAGAATTCCAAAATTATAAGTCAACTGATAAAGCTCAGAGGAGATGGGAGAGAACGGGAGGGAGAGAAGAGCAATATTGACTAATATAAAGGGCGCAGCTTGAGAAAGGATATTCCTGCCACACCTGATCAAACATAGTCCACAGAGGGGAGAAGGAAAGAGGAACACGAGAAGAAATGAGACAAGGCAGTTGGAAATTTGCATCCAGCACAGATTAAAACAAACTCAGTAGGGACTGAGGAAATACAGAATATATATTACTATAAATGCAAAACTGTTCTAAAAGCTAACTCAAATGTCAAAGATTACTGCTTGAATAAATTTGAATATGAAAGTCATTGCTTCTGTAACTTAATGAAGAAATGTTCAAACCGAATTCAAGTAAGAGCTGAACTCTGCCCCTGTGTTGCCTCTTGAAAGTGGAGGTCTCTGACAATAGCACAACATGCCATCAGGGCCCACCAATACCCTGCCTAGGATCAAGTCTGTTCCCAAGAACACCTAGGAAGGATTTCCAGTCAGTGCTACAGGACAGAATTAACCTACACAAAGGAGACATGAAGGCTGGCATGGTCTTTTCACAAGTGATATGAATATCAGGAAACTTACCTACTGATTCCACAAATGCACATTAGTCCAATGTATGCATCATGGCAGAAAGTCTAAACCAAAATTCTGAGTATTTTCCTAGCACAAAGTATGAAAGTCATCTAGATTTTAATCAGGAGATTTGTGAAGAAAATATTTTATCATCCCTCAGCCCCAAACCATGCAGCTGGCACGCACACACAACAACAAGCCCCCTCCAATCTTCTTGCATCACTTTCCTCCTGTGTGCTTGTATGTCATTAGTTTGGCTATTGTCACATCCACAACGGAAGACGGAAGAAAGCACGGTCAGGGAAATGGAGGGCAAGACACTCTTTTTTCTAACCAATGAAAATCAAGTGCCAAAACATTCTACTCCAATTTTATTTTACGAATTCAAATGAATTTGCACAGCTAAATTTTAGGTATCTAGGGTGTAGGGTTGTGGTTATTCAGCGAATGTGGAAAGGTATTCTGTACCACACGGGAGGATGTAGCCCCTATCAGCTTAAAAGCATGTGCAATCCTAACAGCCACCTCATAGGGTAGGTCAGCATTATCTCCCAATGGCATACCAGGAGGAGAGAATGAAGCATTTACTGCCTGTCCAATGCCATTGATGCATTCATGCATGAGTTAAGATTTAAACTTGGTACATTATTGAGGCAAGAACTCACATGCCATTCCCAACAAAATAGCATAAAGGGTAGTGTCTAATTAGTTTGGTTTAGTAATTTAGACCCCACTTTTCCGTATACAAAATAGTCATGGTGGCTCACAATAGATTAAACAATACAATTACAAAGAAACACAACAAAGTGGATCAAACGAAAGCAGATCTCAAGAGGCACAAAGTTAGACACTTTCTGAAAGGACACATATACAGATGGTGCCCAAGAACAACCATGCTAGGTTAGACAGGGTCTTCTCAATGATGGCACCACAGCTATAAAGCTCCCTACTCAATGAAGTGCATTTGAGCCCATCAGTGCAGGATCTTAAAAAAGCATACATCTTCCAAGCTACATTTCATTATTTTTGGCTATGTGATTATGAGCTGTTTTGCACTTTTAAATCATAAAACTTTGACAGACCTACAAAGCCTAGATGCTCTTTCATTGTAATACCACCTAATATGTCTCCCTTCATTTATGTATTGACCCTATTACGTACACTGCACTGTGAAGGAATGGTTTGAAAGTCAACCTAGATTTCACAGTCTTGGCGCCAGCTGTGAATGCAATGCTGTTCTGTACTGATACATAATCCGTATCCCTATTTAAAAAAACAATAAATCTGTCTCTGCAGAATTTAGGTATGTGCCTTGATCTTCTACATACCCAATATTAACTTAAAAAACATCAACAGCTTACCAGTTATGTTATTCAGTACTTCTTTCAAAACACTGAAGCTGTGCAAAAGAGGATCACGGTCTTCATCCTAAACACATGAAAAGGTTGTTACTAAGTAGGAACTGGACTAAGTTAAAACTTCCTCACTAAGAGGGAGAAAATATTTATATCATCTTTCAATAAGCACTTAAACAGATCATTATTCAAAGAAGCCCCAAGGTCTCTCCAGGTCATGTGCAAGAGGGGGAAAATTGGGGCTCACTCAGCTGTGGGGCAGAAGCCTTCCTGCTCCCCAGCTGAGACATGCAAACAAGCTGCGTTGTCCCCAGTCCGCCAGGCACTGGGGTGAAAGTGTCTCAGCTCCCACAGTGAGAGCTGCAACAGTTTCATCCCCCGCCTTGTTGGCTGAGGCCAATGCAGCTAGTTATTTCAACATCATGGTGTATCGCCAGATTGCGATGTTTGGCTGGTGCTGCATCACAATATTGAAAACCTGACATCCCCCAGCCCTACTAGTAGTACATGGTCATTGACTGCTGGGAATGAGTGTTTCAGCATGTTGCCTCGTGCTCCGGCCAGCTTGCTAGCTCACCACCTGTTGTGCCAGTAGCAACACCAGAATGCCACCCCATTTCCACCAAGCTGCTAATCCAGCTCGTTTGCATTGTGGGTGTTAGGAGGAAGGTCACAGAGGTAGCACGCAGTTCCTTTGCCAAAAGGATTTCAGCTGCTACACACAATGCATCTATATCCAGGTCAACAGGGGTGTGGTTGGGTATGCAGAACAATCCTATGTAGGCCTGCTCAGAAGTCCCATTGGGTTCAATGGGACTTACTCCTTGGTAGGTATACATAGATTCACAGCAGCCTTAAGAAATGAATGGAATAAGTAGTGTGAATGGCTAAAAACAGTTGTGAGTAATCTGTGGCCCACCTCCAGATGATGGACTGTCATAGGTTTCCCTCCCTGTTGCCCTCTGGATGTTGCTGGAATACAACGCCCATCATACCTGACCACTGCCCATGCTGGCTGGGGCAGATGGGATCTGTAGTCCAACAACATACTACCTATCCCTAGACACATTGGGCAGCAAAATGTACTGGAATTGCCAATTGCCACAGCAGAAGGTTATAAAAGCTGGGGAGGAATTTGTATACTTTTATTATTTTTTTACAATATTCTCTGAACTTTACTTCATACTCAAAGGCACTTTGTCGCCTCTCAATTCTTAAACTGCTCCAATCAGAACTTTAAAGCTTTGATCAGAACTATTACATCACATGGGTGTGTGCATTTTTAAAGCTTTTGAGAGAAAGCATTTTAGACAGGCTCTGAAAGACAATGTTCAAGGCACCAGGATTTGAGAACAGAAAGTGACAACCCTTTCTTCCAGTTCAAAGGTGTGGAAAGACTGTACCAACCCCTCCAACAACACAGAATTTAACAACCAATCCCGAAGGGGGTAGCGATACTGCCAGGAGGGTGTTTAGTGCTACAAGAGGCTACATGAAATAAAAAAGACCTAAGAAGTCTGTGGGTCCTTAAAGACTAACACATTTGTTTCTACATAAACTTTTTGTAAGCAGGATCTTGTTTTATCAGATGCATGAACTATGCAAATAGTAGGTATTATATGAATGGGTGTATAAAAATGTAGCACCCATAATACTACTTTGCACAATTCTAGTGCTCAGAGAGCATCTTTGTGATACTAACAACCCTGCAATTTAGACCAGTATTATTATCCGAATATGTGGGTGCAGTAAAGTGACCTCACAATATCCTGTTGGTACCCCGTCCCAGAGTTCAGCACTTTTCAGTCTCTTAAACAATAAATGCCACACTCCAAATTATTTTGTTAACTAGAATTAGACAAGTGCCTATACAAATGGAAGATCAAAGCTGCCTACAGCAACATATAGCAAATAACTATTTCAGTTTCTCATATATGTTTGATATTAGACAGACTCAATATTCACTTCATGCAACACTTAGCAGCTTACCAAATGTGTATGAGTACTCCATCTTGCACTGCGTTTTATGGCTCCTACTACTGTATTGATTTCGCCTTGAATAATATAAATGTTCTTATCCACAATCCTGACAGACCTAGGAATGAGAAACTAAATTAGTACCCATTCAAATACAAAAAAATAACATTATTATTCCATACCAGGAAAAGAAATTTGAAAGTATGTCCCAGAATCTACTCTTTGGATGCCAAAAATGATAGAAATAGTTCATGAAATGAGAAATATTTAAATTATCTTGGTGCGGTCTGTTTTATATGTTTTTATTAATAGCTATTCCACCCTATCTTTTAGCTCACAGAGACACCCCAAGGCAGCTCACAAATCAGGACACAACATTTTTATGTTAGTTTCTCAAGCCACTGAACCCATCAAACAAAAAGGTTTAATCAGTCAAGCCTTCCTTCCTTCTTTCACTTGCTTTGGGGAAATGAGGGTCAGCATGTACAATAAATCTTGAGTTTCACTATTTCTTTTAAGATACTGTACAACTTTTAGCGCTTCAAAAGCAAGAAAACCCTAAAAGGCCACTATAAACCTGGGGGGAAAGGACTCATGACTTCACAGTCTAGACCCAGCAAACCACAGATTGTGCTAAGTAAACCACTACAGGAAAGATATGGGTTAGTACTTGGCATACAACTAATCTGGCAATCAACTGAACACTGTAAAAAAAAAAAAAAGTGAGTAAAGCCTGCCAGTGGTTAACAGCCTGGAAGCAAAGGATCAGAAATGCACACAGAAGTGAGGAACAATCCAAGTACAGTGGTACTTAATTCGTTCCGGAGGTCCGTTCTTAACCTGAAACTGTTCTTAACCTGAAGCACCACTTTAGCTAATGGGGCCTCCTGCTGCCGCCGCGCTGCCGGAGCACTATTTCTGTTCCCATCCTGAAGCAAAGCTCTTAACCTGAGGTACTATTTCTGGGTTAGCGGAGTCTGTAACCTGAAGCGTCTGTAACCTGAAGCGTATGTAACCCGAGGTACCACCGTAGTACATCTGTGCAGCAGTGTAGTATTTGGAAAAGCACAGATACAGTGGTGCCTCGCAAGACGAAAAGAATCCGTTCCGTGAGTCTCTTCGTCTAGCGGTTTTTTCGTCTTGCGAAGCAACCCCATTAGCGGTTTAGCGGCTATTAGCGGCTATTAAAGGCTTAAAGGATTAGCGGATTAGCTGCTAAAAGGCTATTAGCAGCTTAGTGCCTTAGAAAAAGGGGGTGAGGAGCGGAAAAAAAACCCCAGGAATCGCAAGACATTTTCGTCTTGCGAAGCAAGCCCATAGCAAATTCGTTTTGCGAAGCACCTCCAAAACGGAAAACTCTTTCGTCTAGCGGGTTTTCCGTCTTGCGAGGCATTCGTCTTGCGGGGCACCACTGTATATCTACCAATCTGCAAAGCAGCCAAAAGCACACCCTGCCCATTAGACTAGGCCTCCCTCCCCAATTTCTAGGGTACATTTCCATACCATTTGGTGGGCATCTCACTGATAAAGTCACAGAGATGGGCTACCATGGAAGAGGACTAAAGGAAAAAGGGGTAGAAGGCAGACGATTGAGATAAGTAGAATGTGATGAATGGATCACTGCATGAGTGGTGTAGTGCCATCCACCTTGAAAGAGGCAGTGGTACAGCCCCTACTTTAAAAGCCCAATCTGGACCCTGAGATTCCTGATTACTGCTGCTGATCACAAATGCTTCCTTCAGGGACAAGGTGCTTGTGCAGGAGTGGGGTGGGGTAATGGCCTAGCTTCAGAAACAGTTGGAGGAAACCAATTATCTAGACCCATTTTAGACAGGGTTCCAGACCAAGCTTTCGGACTGAATCAGCTTTAGTTGTTCTGATGGATGTCCTTTACTAGGAAACAGACAAAGGGAGAGTAACCCTGTTACTCTAGCTGGATATTTCTGCAGATTTTGACAGCGTTGAAAATGGTATTCTCCTGGGCCAACTCTATGAGATCGGACTTGCGGGTGCTGTGTTGCAATGTTTAGATTCCTATCTGCGGGACAAGATTCAGGGAATAACACTGGGTAAGCATACCTCACTGTCCAGACACCTGCACTCTCTAGAAACTATTCTGTCCCCAACACTATTTAACATCTAAATAAACTGTTGGGAGCAGTCATCATGATCTTTGGGGCACAGTGTCAGCAATCCCGAGCACTGCTTCTCTGTTATATCTAAATAAGACACAGCTTTGGTTTTGAACCAGTGTCGGGATGGAGTAATGAGCTGTATAAAGGCAATAAACTGAAAATGAATCAGCAGCATTTGGTATTTCTTTATCTACTACATTCTACAGTGGCACCTCGGGTTAAGTACTTAATTCGTTCCGGAGGTCCGCACTTAACCTGAAACTGTTCTTAACCTGAAGCACCACTTTAGCTAATGGGGCCTCCTGCTGCTGCCACGCCGCTGGAGCACAATTTCTGTTCTCATCCTGAAGCAAAGTTCTTAACCTGAAGCACTATTTCTGGGTTAGCGGAGTCTGTAACCTGAAGCGTATGTAACCTGAGGTACCACTGTACAAGGAAACAAACAAGAGAGTTCTGAGTTATCTACTCATTACATAAATTTTGACATCCTTATTCCAGGGTGAAAATAGGCCCCTGAGTGTTATACTATGAGAGAAATCTTAGGACAGAGGATGAAATTAAAATAATTTCATTGTTTTGTTCATTATTCCAGTCAAATCCAATAGTATTTTTAAGTATATGCCCTCAATGCAGCTTGCATAAAATGTAGTTAAAACACAATTAAAACCAACCTAAAATAAAATTAAAATCAAGGAACTGGCAAGTTTTTGGATATTTACTATTCCTAAGATCTGATATACAGGCCTATATCTGGGTTGCACTAGTCATGGAGGCATAATTGTTTGTGGCAAGAGAAAGGGCCTTCTGGATTATGGAACACATGAGGTCTAGTTGGTCCCCTCCCGTGCCATTTCTGCCAATTAGTGAAAACCCTTCTCCCCTGGCAAGCTTTCATCTTGCTGGGCAGATGACACATGGCGGACCTTGTTTAGGGTTTTTATCTACTACACTGTTTTCCATTTTCACATTGTTTTATTCTTATATTGTTGATAGTATGATACTACCATTGTAAGATGGCATTGTAAAATGAGCAATGTGAATGCAGTGCAAAAGTGCAGAATACAAATCTTCTGGAAAAAATAAAATACTGCATTTGTGGTGAATCCACAAGTGGCATGGGCAGCAGGAGTTTACATCATACCTGAATGTAAGTTGGAGGTACTGTGGAATTAAGCATACAGCAAACTCTGCTGAAGTGCACTAGTGCCTACTCCCCAGTCTAGGAGACTTGAGACAAAACCACACCCAGTGTTTGTTAAGACTGGCATTCTCTCATACTTTAAGCTTTCCTTGTGGCACACTTGCAAAAAAGATTGGTCACTACTTTTGTAGCTCAAGGGCTGAACTCTTTCTGTCAAAACCACCTTTAAGAGGTCTATATATATTATGACAGCTAACCCTTCTGCTTGTCAGATAGAAAGACACATTTGGGTATTGAAGACAATGTGTTCAGGTAATCCAGCGTCTACCCCATATTGCATATACAGTGGTGCCCCGCAAGACGAATGCCTCGCAAGACGGAAAACCCGCTAGATGAAAGGGTTTTCCGTTTTTCGATGCACTTCACAGGACGAATTTCCCTATGGGCCTGCTTCGCAAGACAAAAATGTCTTGCGAGTCTTGAGATTTTTTTTCGCTCCCCACCCCCTTTTTCTAAGCCGCTAAACCGCTAATAGCCTTTTAGCAGCTAATCCGCTAAGCCTTTAATAGCCGCTAATAGCCGCTAAACCGCTAATAGCGCTAATCTGCTAATAGGGTTGCTTCGCAAGACGAAAAACCGCTAGACGAAGAGACTCGCAGAACGAATTAATTTCGTCTTGCAAGGCACCACTGTATTCAACAGTCATAAGTAGCTGCAATTTCCTCTAAGCTGCAACTCTACCCAACTTCAAAAATCAAAATTACAACTACTCAACCTCCAACAAATCAGGTTTGAGGAAGCTCTGTTCAAGTTAGCCACGTGGTAATGTATCAAAAAGTAATGAGGACAAGTTGTATCTACTAGTCTTTGGAAAGATGGCAGAGCTGGCATGTTTGTGTGTCACATGGAATCTATCACCACCAACTCAAAAACGAAGAACACTATGTGGACACGAGGCATGTCAGTTCTGGGTACTTCCACATTCATACTGACACCCAGTTCTTTGACTTCCAGCAGACACTTTACAGATCTGTTCTTCCCCTATGTTCCAATAGCACTTACAGCCATATTTGAAGGTGTGTTTACAGCCATATTTGAAAGTGTGTAAATATATATAGCATTGCCTTTGAAAAGCAGCCCAGGCCCACCTAGGCCCACCTGGGCAAGCTGGGAAAGTCACTGAGTCAACATCCATACCCTCAACACCTACGTTACTTGGAGTGTCAATGGCAAGGATGAGATGCAGTGTGCTCCCTCTCATTGGGGGATATTCCATCCACCCAGGACACCTCTGGAATACTCTGGGGTGATGGTAAGATCTCTCCATTCATGCAAAGGGCTAAGAAGACCAGAGATAACTCTAAACTGCCTCCCATCCAAAAGTGCAAATCAGGCTACCTGAGATACTGTCCCTCACCCCCAAATCCTCTGTACTTGACAAGCCTCATTCCTCTCACATTAAACTGCATGCCCCAGGCTGTTGGGTCTTCCCAAGCACCTAGCACAAATTAAAATATGTTCACTTCCTTCAAAACTATTCACAACACCCAATGAAATGTAGCGTGTGCCCAGACCCTAGCAGGCAGGGTTTTGCCTATCCCTCCCCAACCCTGAACCTTGTCCCAAAATCAAGCCAATGGCCCAGATCCTTAGGCAAGAAATGTTTTTATAGCCCTGCTGTCACAGATCTTTTAACCAGAGAAGCTGAGGGCACAGTCTCAGGCATTCTGCTTTGCAAAATGCACACTGCCTTCACCAGTAAAGGCCTTCATTGATGCTTTTTAGGGCACCCCAGCAACAGCAGCTGGACTGCCAAAACTGGGCCGGCTCACAAAGAGTCACCAAACACCTCAGCTGAGGTGCCCCAAGAGTGCGGGAGGATCTTATTCCCCCATGGGAACCTGCACAGGACTCTGAGATCTTTGGGGGAAGGCCCTTCTCTCAGTCCCACCACCCTCAACAGTAACACTTGGTGGGGTCACAAGAGAGGGCCTTATCGGCGGTGGCGACTCCCAGGAAACTTCAGCACTCCCTTCCTCCGGACCATCTTCTGCCTTGCTGTCCTCCCAACCAGCAGGTGAAGAAGACCTTTCTTACTCCAACAGGCCTTTGGGAACGCCTGCTTTTAATTAAAGGTGTCGGCGCTGCTCTTATTGTAATGACTGGTGCCGTGCTGTTCTTATGGAGGTTATTGGTTATGTTTCAAAACAGATCTTAGATAGGTATGCAGTTTTCAATTCCATTGGGTCTTCAGCCATAGGAACCAACTCCCCACCCGCCGCCCTAAAAAAATAAAATATTTGAGGGGGCCGGGTCCCCACAAAGTTGATGTGCATTGCCATTCAAATAACGTGTGTGCACCGTGCCATGTGGTCTATTATGTGGGGCGGGACTTACCCCCTACCCCCCTAATATTTTATTCAAGTTGGCACCCCTGTCTCCAGCAGCTGTTGGACTACAACTCCCAAAGTCCCTAGCTAGCAGGTCAGGGGGTGATGGGAGTTGCAGTCCAACAGGAGCTCAGGGCCCACGCTGCTTATTTCGATGCTTTTTTTTTTCTTTTATTGCGGTTCTTGTTTTTATCTGCAAGCCGCCTCGAGTCCCGTCAGGCGGGGTATAAGTAAATACAGAACCATAACAACCACAGTGATAATCTCGGCCGGAAGGTCAAGCGGTCCCTTATTGCACTTTGCCTCGGCCCTGCCTGCCGAGACTGGGAAACCGCGGCCTTCGCGACCCGCCTGGGCCGGACACCACTTTCGGGCCCGTGCCGGCCCACACACACGCAGGACAGGCCCCGCGGCCCAAACTCCCTCGGCTCCCTCAGCAGGCAAAGCCCGACTGCGGGCCGGGCAGCTGGGAATGTCTGGCTAGCTCACTCACCCCTCCATCCAACCGGCATCCAAAATGGCGGCGCCTGAGGGCAGTTGCTGAGGCGTCGGAGGGCCTCTCGGCATTGCCGGGGAGCCGGACCGGCGGCGGCCCGCTCCGGAAAGCCCGCTAGTTCCGAGAAAGGCAGCCGCCCTGAGGAACGGCTGGAACCGGCTCCTCTCCCCTCTTCGCTTCTCTCTCACTGACGTGGAAACAAGGGCGCAGCCTAGCTTGCTGCGCGGTTTACTGCCGGGGACGGGGAGGGACCTCGACCAATCGAAACCAGCATCTGAGGTGACAGGACACCCGCCGCCCAATGGGATCGGCTCGTTCCGAGGGAGGTTGGCGGGGGGGGCGGGGAGGAGAAACCCTTCCGCCGCCGCCCCCTAGCGAGGAAGCCAATCAGGAGAAAGGCTTGGCGATATTGGCATCGCTAGTTGCCAATAGCTGTGTGGGAAAAAGAAAGGAAAGGAAAAGCCAACCCCCCGGATAGGTGAGCAGCCTCCCGGGAGAGAGAGAATCAAGTGTGATTGCACTGCAGAGCGAAGATTTGCTGTGCATTGTGGGGTGCAGCTTGTCATTTCTGGGCTGCGGGAGCGTGTGAATGGTCAAACGCGCAATTCATTGGTGTGGTGCTTTGTGTGTGTGTTTTGATCTCTCCCAAAAATTACCACCCAAAAAACAAAATGCATCGCTGACTACTACATTTTTACCTTGTCACGTGTTAGTTGCACTGAATTTTATTCTTTATTACATAAAATTTATGCGCCGCTTGATTTGTGAAAAAATACAAACTAAAAGCGGATTAATAAAAACCTAAAACAATAAAATCTAATAAACCTAAAAAAATATGTGGTGGACCTGCAATAAGGTAAAAAAAAATTTGGAATCAATTTATAATTAACTCAAAAAAATATTTAGATATACTTTCCCCAAAAGACCGGAAGCGTGTCTATTAGGCTTAATAGGAACAGAAATTAAAATAGAAGATCAAAATTTGTTCATGTATGCTACAGCTGCCGCGAGGACCCTTCTGGCTCAAAGATGGAAAGTACTGTACAAGATATACCAACGATACAGGAGTGGCAGGCGAAGTTGACTGAATATGAAGAACTTGCCAAACTGTCAGGGAGGATCCGGGACCAGGGAGATCAAAGATACCAAAAGAACTGGAGTGAATTTATTGAATATTTAAAGAAGAATTGTAAAGAGGTCAAGACACTAGCAGGATTGACATTATACCTCCAATGTATAATAGTACTAATATGAGAATGATGTGTGTGATGGAAAGAGGATAAATATACCAGTTGTGGGGAGGGAGGGGGGGTCACGACTCGGCAGAGTCAAAGGGAATGTATGGTGCTATTACAATTTGTTGGAAAAGAATATGTAAGGAAAACAATAAAAATTCACTTGGGGGGAAAAAAGAATTGTAGACTTGGAAGATATCCAAGTGTCATCTAGTCCAACCCCCTGCAACACAGAAATATGTACAACCTTACTCAAAAACATGAAAAAGTTAACATGATAAAACAGATGAACATTAGTGGAATAAAGAATTGCTCCTACCTGCACTGAAGCCTTCTAGGGAGGCAATGATGCAACAAAAACCTTTTACAATACTTGTGGTGAGTCGGAGGTTTTTAATCTGAAATCAAGCTACATATAAGGTGGTTGGTGTCATGTTGACTTATTATGGAAATGTGTTCTGTATTAGTAATAGTAATGCTATTGCTACAACCTTGTCCTGACCTTTGGATAGAACAATAAAACTATGAACTGAGGCGGGGGGAGTATCACAACAGTGCATATGTGCAGAGGACAAAATGGAAGCAGACCACACACAAAAGCAAGACTTTAACCACCCAGATATGTTGGGATCTACATATCTGATGGAATTTCTTATTCTGCATAGGCCTGCTTCTAGGCTAAAATCTTTAGATGAAGCATTTTTGATTGGGCTCCAGCCTGGACAGGCTGAGGGTCAGTCAGATGCCTTGGCAATCCCAGCAGGTATATAAGAGGACGACCCGGCCTGGGCAGGCTGCAGGCTGGGTCGTCCTCTTATATACCTGCTGGGATTGCCAAGGCATCTGACTCTCACCTGAATCTCATAGCTGTCCTGTAGCTGCCTCTGATTAGTTATCATTTAACTCTTGGGGGAAATAATTAGCATCACACGTCATGTGCATAGAAGTTGCCGAACCAATTAACCAACTAGAAGGATTACTGTTAATAGCACCAGTTTTCCTATAGCCTGATATTGCTGGATAGTTTTGATGAACTGCAAAAGCATTTGTAGTTTGCTTTCTGTTGCCGCCCTGGAACTTTTCTTTATTAGTGCCACTTTGTTTTGTACAATTCCTTGCAAATGAAGGAAAACAACTTTCTGATTGTATACGCTGATAATATAATTTTGGTTACTGAGAACAAACAAGATTGTACAAAAACAAGATTGGGTGCAGGCCTGGCCAGGACATAGGCATCCTGACTGTGACAAAGGTTACCTGTGTGCCTGCTTGCTTGCTTAACAGGTGTTGGGAACTTCAAGGTCCCTGCTCACTTCTGATGGTCTTTGTACTGGACCTGGAGACTCCAATAGAGAGCATTCCATGTCAGTGGGCACCCTGTCAAATGACAGGGCAGGAGCTACACGGAGCAGGGCCTTTACACTGGTGGTGCCCATTGTATGCCTCGCTCTTCCCAGACCTGCTCTCTATTGGCCTGTATTTTGGAGCTTTATGATTTAGGAAGACTTTGGAAGAACTGGTTGACATGTCTTATCAATTGCTGACGTATGAGTGGATTTTATTTGCTGCTGTTCTGGGCTTCTGGTGCACCAGGATTTACAGCAGCATAATAGAGTTGGCCAGGATGCCAGAAGGGATACAGTTTACGAGTTTTCTCCATTATCTGCACAGCAGGGGGTGTTTAGTCAACAATGCAAAGGCTGAGCTGAAGCATTCCCTGCTGGTTACCTGCTTTCAGCAATAGGGGTTGCTATTTGGTAGTACCTAATTGGTTAGCTGTCAGATTCTAGAGCTCTCTATTGGTGGCTCTTAGGTAATTCACAAAATACAGAGTCCATTCATAACACACAGTGTTAATTCATAAAGCAGTAACATAAATCTCCATTGCTACATATTGGGTATACTGTATATTTCAGCAGTTGAATGTACAAGTTTATGGCCATGCTGTAGTGTATTGCTTATGCAACTGTGAATAAAAGGTGGCTGGGCTCATTATCTTGGGGTTTGGGGGGGAGGTGACAAAACTGATTTCCAGTAAGTGCCCCCCCTCTTATTTCCATAACGAGTCCTTGAGTCTTGTACTCTGAATGGTGACACCAGGGACTTAGAAGGTGCAGGGCTTGTCAGTCCAACCCCTGCACACTCTCATCAGGACTGACCTTAAGGCAATTAGAGCAATAGGGCCAAATTGGGCCCCGTGGGCTGCTCCTAAGAGGGCCCCTGCACCAGGGCAATCTAGATGGATTTTGTTTGTAGCTATAAGATATAAAGTTTTGCAGACTTTGGCTGTGAACTGGGGCCCCACCAAAAAAAAAAAATAAAGTTACACCCCACTATTTCAAATTGGACCCACTGGCTAGCCCTGAGTCTAATAGTTGCTGGGCCTGAGTTGCCCTGCCCTTGCATGAAGTCTTGGGTTTGCAATTTTGGGAGAGGGGAGACTGCCCGCTGGGGAGTGGGAGGGCTGGCGAGGCCCTAGGTTTCAGCCTACTTAGCCTATACAGTACATAAATCCGGCACTGATCATCATGTTCACCGTTTAAAAGGTTGCCAGTCATGCCTGCATTTACCTCCGGTTCCCTAACTCTCTGGTCTTTGGGTGCTCCAGAGAAGCCCCGAGGGGACGGACGACCTTCCTGCCGGGACCTTCCTTGTCACCTGGAGGCTTTGGCAAGCCGCTGCCACCGCGACCCCTCCTTCCTCGCCCGAGGGAGCTGGCCGGCCCCTGCCCACTAGCGGGCCTCCGAGGGGGCGGGCCGGGGAAGCGCCAGAGTCTGGCAAGGGCGGGGCCCGACGACGCCTAGCCGCGGGAAGGGGGCGGGGGGCGCTTGGCCAGCCGCGCGGCTGCGAATGGGGCGGGCTAGGCGCGCGCTGCCCGATGGCAGCTGCCTGGGGGCGCCGATGGCCTCATCCTTAAAGCCGATGGCCCCCGCGAAGGGGACGCACTCGACGGCGGGACCCTCCTCCAGCAGGCTGCGGCCAAGCGCACGCAGCTCGGCAGCGCTACTCCGCAGGGACTTACGACGAGCGGAGCCGGAGCTGGGCAGCCCCGAAGGCTGGAGCGGAGGCGAGGCGAGGACAGCCGACGGCTCTTTCCGGGCGCACGGACGCCGCGCGCTGTAAGTGGTCGCTGCGCCGGCTTCTCCCCGCGGCGCGAGGCAACGGAGACAGCCGAGAGCGGGGCGGGGCGGGGTGCCGGGACAAGGCTGGGTGTGCCCGACGGCTTGCATTGCGCGCCCCTTGCCTTGCTGCCGCCGCGTGTGGTGATGCCTATTCTGCCAGCTGCTCTTGGAAAGGTGAGGGCGCATCTTGTCCTTTGTTTGGTCCCGGCCTTCCCGTCGAGCCTGAGGTGGAGGTCGGCCGGTCTTTCTTCTGCTCAGCCTCCCCCTGCCGCAGCCGGTGGGCCGGGCGTGGTTTTCTGCAGTCGTGGAAAGTCCCCCACTCCACGGTTCCCCGGCAGCGCACTGGCTCTCGTTGCCGTCGAGGCTTCGCGAAGTGCTCCTAGGCAGTGAAACGGACGGGGCGCGGGGCTCGGGAACCCGAGGGTGAGTTGATCCGGTGGCTAGGGTACAGTCGAGGCGCCTGGGCAGGAGAGCCGAGGCGATCCCTCCGACTCAGATAAACTCTGCTTTCTGAACTGCAACGCAGACGCCGGTTTAGTTTCCGCGCAGAGTCGAAAAAGCGGTGCTTGTAGACGCGCGAAATTATGAGCCGGGCTTTCTTTTGTAAGGTAACGGTTTGCTAAAAACAAGCTTGCGGGTGTGCGAGAAAGAGAGGGGGAAGAGAGAGGAAGCGAAATGGCGCGGGGAAAGTCCGTCGGCTTTTGGACAGATAGACAAAAGATATTTATGTAAGGACCGGGCTGCTGTTTACAACCGGAGGGATCTTGCAGGTTCCCAGAAGAGGAGATATTCAGTCTCCCCCTTGGGAACCCTTGTTTAATTTTTCTCCGCTTTTTGCTGGCAAATACGGCTCCTTATCAGCAGGACTTTTAATTTTGGTTAAAATCTGCCCTCAGTGAACGAAAATAAAAATTGGATTTTGCCTAGGAAGGAGACCCTTCAGAGAAGAATGATGATTAAATCGACAAACCGCTGCAAAAAGCAAAGCCTCAAACGAAAAACAAAACAAAACCCAAATGCACGTTCATGTCACCTTATAAATTCAGTTACTTTATTAATAGTTATTGATTAATAGTTTTGAGACTATTTTCTCTACTCAAGTTTCTATTTATAATTTAACATTACTTACAGAAGACAATATTTTTCAAAGACCAAATCAAAAATAATTTAACAGTAAAATTGTTCAAAAAAACATATTACATCCTGATTTTCTTCGGAATGAAAACCACGGCGACTAGGAAGATGTAAATGCATCTAAATAAACCACAATATCAATACGTTTGTCCGTTAATTTAAAATAATCGCAATTATAATTCAACAAGATAGAATGCAGTAATTTGCACATTCGTGACACTAAAGTACCTTTTCAGTTTTTGCGTGTTTTCGTACTCGGAATGCAACGGTATGCAAAACTGTATGTCCATAGTAAAACCATAATTAAAAATATGTCCATAATAACCGTTTTCCCACGAATATTGTGCAGAAGTTACTGTGCGGTTTTAGTTTATCAGGGCTTAATTGGCATTTGATCACCAGTGCGGGGACACTGTGCTCTTTACAAACGACTCCCCCCATCCCATATGATCAGAAACCAGCAGGCATTGCTACGTCGGTGCCACAAGCAAACTGTGGCTCGGGTAAGAAAAGCTCAGCATCTAATCTGGGCTGAAAACGCCAAATACTCGACGGACTGTTCGCGCGCAAGCTGGACTCCCCCCCCCCCCCACGTCGCCACCCAACTCCCCACGCTGTGCGTTGGGAAAGGGGGCAGGGGGGGCAAGGGGAGGCCGGCCCCTGCTGCCTAATCGTTTTTCCGCAATTCCTTGCTCGCTTCTGTTGTGCAGACAAAACACCGTAAGAAAGCACCGTAGCATTTAGAAGGCGGAAAGCCGTCGCCTGCTCTCTGTCTTAGTAGTTGCCATCGGGGCGCAACCACAGAAGCGCGTGTGCGCAGTGGCGGCGGTGCTTGGGCGCCTTCTGGCCGCCCAGCTCGGGACAAACCAGGGAGCAGCCCTGCTGCCTCGCTTCGGATCAGGGGGTGGGGGTGCGGGGAGCCGTTTGGGCCGCAATCGCTTCTCCCAAGAGTGGATCTGCATAAAGAGAAAAAGGAGTCAGTTACGCACTTTGCACTCCGCGCAAGTTCAGCGACAGCGGCGGAATGGTGGCAGGATTAAGAGGTAGCCCCTTTGACGTACCACTCCGACCCCCATCCACCGACCCACCCCCGCTCTCATTCGTTGCAGCGGGTTAGATTGGATGAGACTCCCCCCCCGATCCCTTCTAAACTCTCCAGTTTCATGATTCCCCGCGCGCTACCGGGTTGATCTGGCGCGATTCGCGGCTAACGCTTTGCAACACTTTTTCCCCGGCGGAGGGAGCTGGAGGAGCACTTCGTGGTCCCGATCCACAGTTCGGTGGTGGCGCCTCCCCACCAGCTCCCCCTGGTTTTGCGGGGACAGCGCGGCCGAGAAAAGGCGCAGCTGGCTTGCAGCTGCCGACCGCCCCGACGTGGCCGCTTTCGGCTTGGCAGGAGAGAGAGCCCGCCTCGTGGGCGATTGGAGAGGCGGCCCCTACGCATCCTGGCAGCCTGATCGCTTTGCTCAGGGCGGGCGGAGCAAGAGACGCCCCTTCCCAGCCCCCTCTCGGAGCGGTGGTGGGGCGCCCCCTCGAGCCTCGACGGCAGGCTGGTCCCTTGCTCCCCGGGAGCTCAGCGCTGCGGGTTCGAAGGGCGGTGACTGAGTGGCTCCGCCGGGGCCGGTTTGGCTTTCAACGGGGCATGAGGTGGCCCCGATGGGTTTGGACAGTGGTTCTCAAATTTTTCCCCCTCTGGCAACTTTTTTCATAATAAAAAATTGCTGTAAGATTTTGTTTTTTTTAATTGACAGATGAAATAGCTCAGTTGGTAGAGTATGAGGCTCTTAATCTCAGGGTTTGAGCCCCACTTTGGAGACAAAATATTCTTGCATTGCAGGTTGTTTGGACAATATGACCCTCTTGGTCTCTTCCAACTCAACCATTCTATGATTCTATGAGAATAAATGTATTGGGAAATCAAATCACAAGTAGGATTGCTCTCATTTTAAAAAGACACTTGTGCATATTCTGCAAGTAAAAAACTGTATTTTTTGCTCTATAAGACTCACCTTTTCCCTCTTAAAAAGTAAGGGGAAATGTGTGTGCGTCTTATGGAGCGAATGCAGGCTGTGCAGCTAACCCAGAAGCCAGAACAGCAGGAGGGATTGCTGCTTTCACTGCGCAGTGATTCCTCTTGCTGTTCTGGCTTCTGAGATTCAAAATATTTTTTTGTTTTGTTTTCCTCCTCCAAAAACTAGGTGCGTTTTGTGGTCTGGTGCGCCTTATAGAGCGAAAAATACGGTAATTGTTTTGGGCTATGCTATACTACACTGAAATGTTTAAGTGTTTCTTTGATTGCCCTTGAATCTTCCTGCCACACTTTCTATCTTTTTCTGCCACATTCTTTGAGAACTCTTGGCTTGAACAGCAAATCGCGACCCATCCCATATTTTGTGTGTAGATTTGGACTAACGTGCAGGCAGCTTTGCTAAGTGGGAAGGTGGCGTAAAGTTCAGTGGGCTTGTTTTGGGGGTGGGGGATGATGGGAGGTCATTTCACTAGGACTTTACCGGAAATGGGAACCAAATCTCTATTCTTCCCTTTCTGCAACCATGACGGGAAGATGGGATTCCTGCCACAGACAGGGCTGTGAGTTGGCAGCCCTGAGATGTTCCTGGATTGCTGTGTCTGCTAAAATACCAGGGTTGCCTTGAATTCTCTCTGGCAGTGGCATAGCGTGGGGGGTGCAGGGGGGGCCGGCTGCACCGGGCGCAACATCTGGGGGTTAGGGTTAGGGGGCACAAATCCACGGGTTAGGGGGCGCAAATCCACGGGTTAGGGGGGCGCAAATTACTTGCCTTGCCCTGGGTGCTGACAACCCACGCTACGCCACTGCTCTCTGGTATGAAAACTTGAGGCCATCCTGGGTATTTTCAGGCCTAGTGGGGCAGGGGTGTGATTCTCCTTTCTCCAACAAGTAAGCAAGGTGACAACGAGGCATTCAAGTTTTGCTATTGTTTGAGACAAACCAGCGTAGAGGATGTCAGAAGATGTGGGGAAATAATCAGACTAGATACTTCTTTCTTTTCCTTTGTCCGGGTTCCCATCTCATGCTAGCAGTCTCAATGGTAACATTTTTTTGCTTGCATTGCTGATTCTAAACAAAGAATGTATTTCTGCTGACTCAAGCTCTTTTTGTTTTGCAAAACCAGTCAGAAGACAGGACCAGGGAGTTTGACGCAGCTTACTGACCAGCCAGGCAACTTGCATAGGTTTTCAGCCATGCTACGTGACGCCGGTGGCACTGTGGGTTAAACCACAGAGCCTAGGACTTGCCGATCAGAAGGTCGGCAGTTTGAATCCCCGCGACGGGGTGAGCTCCCATTGCTCGGTCCCTGCTCCTGCCAACCTAGCAGTTCGAAAGCACATCAAAGTGCAAGTAGATAAATAGGTACCACTCCAGCGGAAAGGTAAACGGCGTTTCCGTGCGCTGCTCTGGTTTGCCAGAAGCGGCTTAGTCGTGCTGGCCATATGACCCGGAAGCTGTACGCCGGCTCCCTCGGCCAATAAAGCGAGATGAGTGCCGCAACCCCAGAGTCGTCCGCAACTGGACCTAACGGCCAGGGGTCCCTTTACCTTTACCTTTTTACATGGCTGGTCAGGAATGTAAGCCCGGACTCCCTAGCCCATCTCAATGTATTGTGGAATCTATTGTATACATCCACACCTGTGCATATGTATTAATACAGGTAATGTGGGGATCATGGGCGTAGCCAGGATTTACGACCACGGTCCAGTATACCTGAAGGAGCGTCTCCACCCCCATTGTTCTACCCGGACACTGAGGTCCAGCACCGAGGGCCTTCTGGCGGTTCCCTCATTGTGAGAAGCCAAGTTACAGGGAACCAGGCAGAGGGCCTTCTCGGTAGTGGCGCCCTCCCTGTGGAACACCCTCCCACCAGATGTCAAAGAGAACAACAACTACCAGACTTTTAGAAGACATCTGAAGGCAGCCCTGTTTAGGGAAGCTTTTAATGTTTGATGTATCACAGTATTTTAATATTCTTTTGGAAGATGCCCAGAGTGGCTGGGGAAGCCCAGCCAGATGGGTGGGGTATAAATAATAAATTATTATTATTATTATTATTATTATTATTATTATTTATTATGTTGGGGGTGGAGCAGGACACCCACCTGCCACCTGTCACCATCCTCGGTCTAGCAGATTCAGAATGAAGTGTCTCAACAACAGTTGTTTCAAATTACTTCCTTTTCACCCCAAGTGCTCAGACGGACCTGTCAAAATCGTCAGTGGTTTGAAAACTAGGAAGCTAAATAAAATATTGACATCAGGGAGTACCTTTCATGTGGTTAACGAGTATATATTGCAAAATTACAAAGAACAATTTTTGGGGGTCTTGTTTTTTAAAAAAATCTAAACTAAAACAAGTTTTCTTGGATTTGCTGAAAATCCAAGTGACCTCAGCAAGTATTTCAGTTTCAAAGATGATTCTGATTGTTTCTACTTTTAGTTAAGTATTTTTATTTGTTTACTTGGTTTGGGTGGGGGAATGCAGCACCCAAAACTTCTCTGTCCAGTCCTTGGGACTCTCCCCAGGCTGTGCCCCTCCTTGGGTCAAAGACCCTCTCCACAAGGCACATCCCTCCTCTCCACCCTCCTGAAATGCTTCTGCCTCAAGTGAACCGATGGGGACGCACATTATAACCTTACATGACCCTGTGTAAAGTGTGGCTTCCTGTGGGATACCTGAAACACAAGTGTTTTGGCACTAAGGAGCCTGCTGGCAGGAGATTAAGAGGACATGTTGTTGTTGTTTTGATGGGAGAGTGGGAGATTTGGGAGAGGGAAGATCATGTGAAACCACAGAGACAGACACACAGAGAGAGAGACAGAGAGCAAAAAGCAACATGCAGATAAGACAGTGGAGCAGAGAACTGCTGCCTCCTGCCCGAAAACATCATTCTGCAGCCATGGAATGGGAGGATGAATTCCACAGCTGCTTCCCAGTCCAGGACTGTAGCAGCGGGAACAAAGATTGCTCTAAGAGACCCTAATTACTCAGTGGTACATAGCTGATTTTTTGAACTCTATCCTCTCCTGTTTTTGTTGCTGTGGTTATTTAGAGACCCACCTTAATTTGAATATGTGTTTCTGAACCGTTCATTTTGCTTCTTCCCTTCTTGTTAAATCAGTGGGAAAATGTTAACTGGGTGGAGTCCAACGTTAGTTAGACTCACTAAAGGTAAAGGGACCCCTGACCATTAGGTCCAGTCATGGACGACTCTGGGGTTGTGGCGCTCATCTCGCTTCCGGGTCATGTGGCGCTTCTGGCGAACCAGAGCAGCGCACAGAAACGCTGTTTAACAGCAATGATAAATGATAAATCAGCCACCCTTAGCTCCTTAGCTGGACTTGAGCTCTTCCCTTGAATGGTGGGCAAGAATGAAAATCGGCAGTTTTGTGAAGTCTTACCATTGCTTAAAAAAATTATAAATTCACGTTTCCAAAGCTTCCAAGCACAAGTAGCATCAGGACAAATTTAAACAATCATAATAAATGCAATGAAATCAGCCGCAGCAGCAACACAGGGTCACAGCCCCCATCTCTGGAGAAGAACGTGATCTCAAAAGCTGTAAGACAAGAGAAACTCCACACCTCACCATCGGGGCAATTGTGGTTGGGTCCCTTTTTCTCCCCACCTAACATGGTCTTAGTAGCTCTTGCAGCAGCCCATCGGAGAGGTTCCTGAAGGATGTCAAGGAAATAAACAACTATCTGACGTTTAGAAGACATCTGAAGGCAGCCCTGTTTAGGGAAGTTTTTAATGACTGATGTTTTAATGTCTTTTTAATCTTTTGTTGGAAGCCGCCCCTAGTGGCTGGGGAAACGCCAGCCAGATGGGCGGGGTATAAATAAAGTATTATTATTATTATTATTATTATTATTATTATTATTATTATTATTAGTTTTTGGCCTAAGCTGATGCATTGCAGGTCTGTCCCAGAGCCCGCCCAGACAGGTTGGGGGCGTTTTGCAGGTGAATTTTGCAGCATGTCAATGACACAATAAATTGCAGGGAGGGGACAAAAATAGTGAGCAAACACATCTTATCAAACTCCACCCACTAGTGCGGACAGGAAACATCAATGCAGATAAAAAGTGCCACTCTCCTGAGATGTAAGAAACACACCCTTTGGGGCTGCTGAAATGAAGGCAAAGTAGGGTGAGGAGTGGGTTTTTTGTGTGGGATGGATTGTGGAGGCAGCTCTAAGAATGACAACATGTATTCAGGGACAGCCAGCTCCCAAATTCTGAATGGGAGGGGAGGCGGGAGGCAGCCCCTGTTAACTGTTGAGAAAAATGCACTCAACATTTGTGGAGCTACCTTCTAGGACTCAGATCTCGTATCATATCAGATCCCCTAGCCTGAGTTCTGGCGAGCTTGTGTATCAGAACAACAAAGGGCCACACCGGAGGGCCTTTTTATTGTACACTTAGGATGATTTGTGCTGATGATGCTCTCGGAGCGGTCATACTTGGTTCTGCTTCCAGTCCTGTTTCAGCATGTAGAAGATTTAAAGCAGGAGCTTCATTTCCAACCTGTACATATCCCATAACTTCCTGCTGAAATGACATAACTTTTTATGCTGCAAATCTTTCTTCCGCTTCTGTTGCACTATAGCCTCTCCACACAGGGATAGCGTAGGGAAGCATTTCAGAACTAAAGCAGAATAAATTCACCGCTAACGAAAACCCCTATTTGTGAAAGAGTAACTGGGGACGCAGGTGGCACTGTGGGTTAAACCACAGAGCCTAGGACTTGCTGATCAGAAGGTCGGCAGTTCGAATCCCTGCGACGGGGTGAGCTCCCATTGCTCTGTCCCTGCTCCTGTCAACCTAGCAGTTCAAAAGCACGTCAAAGTGCAAGTAGATAAATAGGTACCACTCCAGCGGAAAGGTAAACGCCGTTTCCGTGCGCTGCTCTGGTTCGCCAGAAGTGGCTTAGTCATGCTGGCCACGTGACCAGGAAGCTGTACGCCGGCTCCCTCAGCCAATAAAGCGAGATGAGCGCCGCAACCCCAGAGTCGGTCGCGACTGGACCTAATGGTCAGGGTTCCCTTTACCTTTACCTTTAACTGGGGAAAGGAAAACAAGAACAGGATTGTTTTGCGGAAAGGAGAACAGAATGTATATGTGCTCTGGTCATCATTTGCTTGCAACTGATGTTAGATCAGTACTTAATTTCTAAAATCAGAAGTGTGAGTGATATGCCATCCTACTGTAAGCACCACTTCTTACTTTTAAGTGTGTGGGAAGGGGGAAACCTGCAGTTGCTCAGTGGCGAGGGGAAAACAGTCTGCATATGTCCCAAAGAACTCTCTTTATTTCTGCTTAAGAATTCTGTGCCTTAGCCACTGAATTGAACTCAGTCAGTTACCCAGCGTTAGAAACTCAGATATGTAAGCTAGGTGCCAAATGGCACCTTAAATCTAGGTTACTCTCCACATGTTGTTGGACTACAACTCCCATAATCCCTAACCATTATCTATGCTGGCTAGGGTTGATGGGAGTTGGGAGGCTAAGTGCTGAAGAGCCACAGATCCCCAATTCCTGTTGTAAATTGCATAAAGGAAGCTATGTGCATAGACATGTGTTTCATGTGTATTTGAACTGCTGTGGGGTATGTGGCTTGCCCCACAGCTTTTATCGCCTCGTTGGAATGAGTGCATGCGCACACTTTTAGCTCTTGTTTTCTAGTTGTGGCGAATCCGAGTCTGAATTGTGTTAAGGCCTTGGACTCTGCCCCTAGGAATACACAGTGGCGTAGCGTGGGGGGTGCAGTGAGGGCTGGCCGCACCGGGCGCAACATCTGTGGGGGGCGCGCTCGCACTCACAGTTCTCTGCCCCTACTAAAATCCACGGGTTAGGGGGCGCAAATTACTTGCCTTGCCCCGGGTGCTGACAACCCATGCTACGCCACTGGGAATACACACTCATTTACAAGAGTGAAATGTTGAAGGGTATGCAAAATCATCTTCTTTTTTGCGAACCTATACATCACCCCCTATCTTCAGACTATAAAGCGTGTGATATTTGATAAGCATTTCCCACTTGATAAGCTAGCAGGGAAGCCTGTGCTCTTTGACAAATGTTCCAAGCTTGCTACATGGATCTGTCTTTCAATAAGGCACTGTAAATCCATAAATTACTTTCATAATACAGTACATTATTTTGCTGTTTAATTTGCCCATGAACCTTAGGATGTGGTATCAAAGGTTTCCCCATTACTGCAGTTGTGTGGGCCCATGGATCTCTTTGGCTTTGCAGTGGCATCAGAACACCAGAGAAAATGATTGTCTAGAAAGCTTCCAGACAGCATCTCTTAACTTAATGTGGAAGTTTGTTTTAGTCCTTTGTCACTCCCTGCCATAGTTAGATCATTCTAGGTTGTATGTGTGACACAGTTGTGCAGGAAACAGCAACCTGAAAGCAATGCAGAGCTGGTTATGAACGAAAACAACAACATGTGATATGTGGGGACACATTTTACCCTGATGGCTGCAGCTTCTCAGAGCATAGTCTCGCCCCAGATTAGCGCAGCGCAGCAGCTAAGCCAAAGCTTGCATTAACCATGATTCCAGGTTTGGATAAAAGGCTAAAGAGGAGAGACTTTAATCACAAACCTGGGTTTGGATGACATGTCGAGCCAAACTTTGGCCAGGGAAGAGTAAAGCAGCTACCATCTCCTTGGGATTCAGCAGCCGTGCTGGATTTAGGGTGGTGCCGGCAGTCCCATCGCACAGGGGCTGAGCCAAGGGGTGTGTGCATAACAACAACAACAAATATTTAACCACTGAGCCTCTTGGGCTTGCCGATCAGAAGGTCAGAGGTTCGAATCCGCATGACGGGGTGAGCTCCCCGTCAACCTAGCAGTTCAAAAGCACGCCAGTGCAAGTAGATAAATAGGTACCGCTGCGGCGGGAAGGTAAATGTGTTTCTGTGCGCTCTGGCTTCTGTCACGGTGTTCTGTTGCACCAGAAGCAGTTTAGTCATGCTGGCCACATGACCCGGAAAACTGTCTGTGGACAAACGCCGGCTCCTTTGGCCTGGAAGTGGAGATGAGCGCCGCACCCCATTGTCAAGTTTGACTGGACTTAACCGTCCAGGGGTCCTTTACCTTTACAGGTACCTACTGAGAAGATCCATAAAAAGAGCAACTGAGATTGGAAAAAGAATTATTGCCATCATAAGAAATGGGAGACAGAATTTTTTTTCTCTCTTGGGGCGCCATATTACCAAAGTTTTCCCCTGCCAGTACATTTGCACCCCAATGTCCCTACTTTCCAGGGACAGTCCTGGGTTTACAGAAGCCGTCCTGGTTTCTGATTTGATCCCAGAATGTCCCAATGTTCCTATTTTCATTGGAGAAATGTTGGAGGGTTTGCACAGCTTAACTTAATGTGACATTCCAACGTGGCTTTTGAATTCAGTTGATCTCTGGATTTGTAAGCCCCCCCCCCCCGAGAATATGATTGAAAGGTGGTATAAAATATTTAAAGTAACTGAACAAGCAGTAATTTGGTTTGCGAAGAAGTTTGAAGTGTAATCTATTTTGGGGGGCGGCAGCATAATTTGGCTAGAAATCCATACCAGCCTATGTCCCACTTGATTCATGAAATTAACACTGGACTACATTGCAAGACTAGGGACATGGGTGGCGCTGTGGGTTAAACCACAGAGCCTAGGGCTTGCCGATCAGAAGGTTGGCGGTTCGAATCCCCGCAACGGGGTGAGCTCCCGTTGCTCAGTCCCAGCTCCTGCCAACCTAGCAGTTCGAAAGCACACCAAAGTGCAAGTAGATAAATAGGTACCGCTCCGGCCGGGAAGGTTAACGGTGTTTCCATGTGCTGCTCTGGTTCGCCAGAAGCGGCTTAGTCATGCTGGCCACATGACCCGGAAGCTGTATGCCAGCTCCCTTGGCCAATAAAGCGAGATGAGCACCGCAACCCCAGAGTTGGTCACGACTGGACCTAATGGTCAGGGGTCCCTTTACCTTTACATTGCAAGACTATCGTAAGCTGCTCTTTTCAGCACAGTTCTTCATTCTTCAAAAAGAGTACAACAGCAGTAGATCACATTGCAGTGATGCTGCACGCAACTCCCTTGGCCTCAGCTTAACCCTCTGAAGTTTTCAGAGTGAGGTTTACTCTCACAAGCCACTCTCTCTCAGCCCCAGATGCACTGACCCTCAAATTTCGGGTCCACGGACTTCATTTGCATTGGGAGGATTATTTTAAAGTGTTGGCAAACCTTAAACTAACGTTTCACATAAGAGAAATATGTCAGAAAGAAAATTTGTCTGAGAGTGGACGTTCTGTCGCCCTGTCTCAGGTAAATTAAAGCCTTGGGTTTCTCATTTGATTTCCATAGGTAGGGAAAACCATTTAAACATTCAGCATGAAACAGCATATATAGACAATGAGATGGTTCTCTCTAACTTTCTACTCTCTGTAGTTTTCATAGTCTATAAAAGGAAGGAAGGAACTGCAAGTCTTTCACAGGCCATTTACCCCTTAACTTACACAACTTTTAAAAATCTGTCATAGCGTATTTATTTTATATTAAATTGTAAATGCATAGCTACTTTCCATCTAAAAGGTGCTCAGAGGATTACAACAGAAAATTTAAAATATATATAGTTGTTAGAAAGTTGACTGTGAATAAGTTGTGCGAATGATCCCTTTCTTACACCAAAAGGTCCTTTGGCCTTAGTTGCTGGTCTTACTTGCTGATCACAAAAAATGGAGGCAAGAGACAGGAGAGAGTGCTGTCTTAGGGACTGGGCTTTAAATAACTGGTACAGTGGTGCCTCGCAAGACGAAATTAATCCGTTCCGCGAGTCTCTTCGTCTAGCGGTTTTTTCGTCTTGCGAAGCAACCCTATTAGCGGATTAGTGGATTAGCGCTGTTAGTGGTTTAGCGGCTATTAGCGGCTATTAAAGGCTTGAGGGATTAGCGGATTAGCTGCTAAAAGGCTATTAGCGGCTTAGCGGCTTAGAAAAAGGGGGTGGGGAGCGAAAAAAAATCTCAAGAATCGCAAGACATTTTCGTCTTGCGAAGCAAGCCCATAGGGAAATTCGTCCTGCGAAGCGCATTGAAAAACAGAAAACCCTTTCGTCTAGCGGGTTTTCCGTCTTGCGAGGCATTCGTCTTGCGGGGCACCACTGTACTGTGGTACTTCGGGTTAAGAACTTAATTCGTTCTGGAGGTCCGTTCTTAACCTGAAACCTGAGGTACCACTTTAGCTAATGGGGCCTCCCGCTGCTGCCGCTGCACGATTACTGTTCTCATCCTGAGGTAAAGTTCTTAACCTGAGGAACTATTTCTGGGTTAGCGGAGTCTGTAACCTGAAGCGTCTGTAACCTGAGGTACCACTGTACCTTGAACTGGTAGCTGGTTCAAATAAAATTGATGGAAACAGAGGACTGGATAATGCAGAAACCTTACAGCTTGCCTTCCCTTACCGACAGGCGCTCAGCTACTTCTGGGTAGCAGGCTAATCGTGGCTGTTTATCTTCCGGTGATTAATGGTTTCCCATGGTTCCCGTTTCAATTCCATTAAGATCACAAGTGTAGGAAAATTGCCCTGATGCTTTATACTCCCGTCCGCCACCCCCAATTCTTATATACAAGAAATTCATGACCTTTCCTTGAACTTAGATCGCTTTACCCCCTTTGTGCGTTTCTGGGCTGTACGATCGAAATCAGAAATCATCTGAATTTGCTGCCCTGGTCCCCGGAACACAGTTGAACAGAGAAGTGCATATTTATGCTGATGACACCACACATGGCCCAAATGACAAACCATCTCCCCTGGTGGCTCAGTGTGTGTATTTAAAGGAGTAATGAGGATTAGATAGACCCATTCGTGGTGCCTCAGAACGGACAGCTTCAGAGCAACAGAGTGGAAGTCTGCACAGTATCCTGAATAAAAGGTAAAGGGACCCCTGACCATTCAGTCCAGTCATGGTCGACTCTGGGGTTGCGGCGCTCATCTCGCTTTATTGGCCGAAGGAAGCCGGCGTACAGCTTCCGGGTCATGTGGCCAGCATGACTAAGCCGCTTTTGGTGGACCAGAGCAGCGCATGGAAACGCTGTTTACCTTCCCGCCGGAGTGGTACCTATTTATCTACTTGCACTTTGACGTGCTTTCGAACTGCTAGGTTGGCAGGAGCTGGGACCGAGCAACGGGAGCTCACCCCGTTGCGGGGATTCGAACCGCCGACCTTCCGATCGGCAAGTCCTAGGCTCTGTGGTTTAACCCACAGCGCCACCTGCGTCCCTCTGAATAGCTACCCTTAAATGCTAGGAGTGGCTTTGTCCAGCTCTGGCTGTTTTGCCAGCTACTAGAGGTGGAGGGAAGGGGTGCGGTGGGTGCGAGCCGCCCCAGGTGTCACCACTGAGGGGGGTGACAAAATGCTGTGTGGCACTCACCGTGGGGCCTGCAGCGCACCCGAGCCATGCGTCTCAGGCACGCGCAGGCTTTGCGCTGCCCAAATGGTCTGCCCCTGCCTCCCACCCAGCTGTAGGGCAGCTGAGTCGGAGGAGGCAAAACAACAACAAGAAACCTATGGCTATGGGAAACATACTCAATAAACACACAAGACTTAACCAGCTGTACTTTTGAATAAATAAGGTATAATCTTCATTGTATCAAATTGTAGATTTCAACAGAAGTCTCATAAAGTTCAACAAAAAAAGCAGAAGACCCAGTGGATCAGTTTATTCTCTAGTCAGTTCATGCATAAGGTCCGTAAATGTATAAGTATCTATTCCACCTGTCTGTTCATTGAGTCCAATAATCCACATGAAGGGTTGTTACAGTTCCACAGAATCCTTTCACAGAGTCTAAGACAAGGATTTCCAGAATATCAGCCTTGTTTCGCCATCCTAGGCTTCATCAGAAGAAGAGTTTGGATTTGATAACCCGCCTTTCACTCCCTTTAAGGAGTCTCAAAGCGGCTAACATTCTCCTTTCCCTTCCTCCCCCACAACAAACACTCTGTGAGGTGAGTGGGGCTGAGAGACTTCAGAGAAGTGTGACTGGCCCAAGGTCACCCAGCAGCTGCATGTGGAGGAGCGGAGATGCGAACCCGGTTCCCCAGATTACGAGTCCACCGCTCTTAACCACTACACCACACTGGCTCTCATCAGTAGAACAAGCTCTAGGTAACGCAAATAAATACAATATCGTAATCTCACACATTTTTACAGCAAAATTAATATAAAAAACCATAAACAATTGTACATACCATATGTAATATTGCAGGATAGTGGATCTTATAGCATGGTAGTGGTTGCAGTACCTTATTTATTCAAAAGTACAGCCGGTTACATCTTGACTGGGAGGAGGCAGGCAGACCCCAGAGGCTCCACAGTGTGCCCTGCCCCTATGGGTGGCTCACCCTGCCTCTGTGGGCAGCTTGCCCTGCCCCTGGGTGTGCCACCCCAGGCGCCCGAGCGGCTTCCTCCGCCGCTGCCAACTACAACCTCTTTTAGACATAGATGACTTGGCCACTGTTCCCTGTGCTCCGGCAACTTCCAGATTGGATGACTGCAATGCTCTCTGTGTGGGGTTGCCCTTGAAGACAACTCAGAAACATCAGTGGGCCCAAAATGCAGCATCCAGATTCTAGTTCCGTTTAGATCTCATACACCCTCCTGTTTTAAAACAGCTGCCCTGGTTGCTGGTTCCTTTCCAGGCCCAGTTCAAGCTGTTTCTGTTGGGGTTGAAGCCCCAAATGACTCAGGCCCCAAATTGACCCACCTCCTTTCGCACATAGCTAGGGTCAATGCTTTCCCCGGGAACTGAGAATTGGGGAATGGGCCTGAACTGCCATTGGCAAAAGTCGACTCAGACAGCATGAGGAACCATGGGAAAAAGAAGGGGAATGTTGAAGATGTTATGTCCTGTGTACCGGCACATACCACCAGAAAAACAACAACACTAGTTTTAATTCAAATTAGCTCTAGTTGTGGTTTTTGTGTGTGTTGTGGTTTGGCCTATCTCTGTTGTTGAGCTAAAAATGTCCTGTGTCAAGTCTTTTCTTGTGCTTTGGGTAGTTCTGGTCCTTCGGCTGATACGTTTGCGTGTTGATTCACATCATCAAGTGGAAGACGGCTTCCTTAAGAACATCTACCGTATTTTTTGCTCTATAAGACTCACTTTCTCCCTCCTAAAAAGGGGAAATGTGTGTGTGTCTTATGGAGCGAATGCAGGCTGTACAGCTATCCCAGAAGCCAGAACAGCAAGAGGGATTGCTGCTTTCGCTGCGCAGCGATCCTTCTTGCTGTTCTGGCTTCTGAGATTCAGATTTTTTTCTTTTTCTTGTTTTCCTCCTCCAAAAACTAGGTGCGTCTTGTGGTCTGGTGCGTCTTATAGAGCGAAAAATACGGTACTTCTATTCAGTGATGAGGGAGAAGAGTGAAATGTAGTTCTTGTGCTTGGAAATAGCCAGAGATGAATTCCTACTTAGCTCATACCAGCAAACAGCACCAAGTCTGAGCAAAAAAATATTATTTTCGGAACAGTGACAAGCAGACAAGCTGATTTGGGGCCAGGGCATAAAACAACGAGAAATTCCCTGCCTGTTACTGCTCACTCAGCAACAAATATTTGAGGCTGTGTTCTGAAACATACCCTTTTGAGTTTGCGTCCCAGTTCAGTCAATGGAAAGGGCCAGGGCTGCAAAAATAGATGTGATGTGTAGCTTCTTGTACAGAAGCAAAATTGTTCAGAAAATACCTTTTGCTTCAGACAGAATAAAATCTGTTTCTGGGGTGCCTACAGATCTCTCTTTTTTTATGCCACTTACCTTTCTGCAAGTTGGCTAAACTTGTCACCTCTTGCTGGAGGGGGCGACTGTCTCGCTTCAGGTCTTTAGCAGGTGAAAAGGAGAAATTTGAATCCGGTCCTTGCAGCACCAGTCCCTGGAAGAGACGAAATTGTGCTCGGCAGATGCAGTCGTATGCAAATAGCTGGGGGGGGGTTGGAATTATCATCTACAAACACTGGGAAGAAATTCCATCTGCTGCTTCCTTGAGAAGGGGGCCTTAATAAATTCTGAGACTGCAAAGTTACACACATCTTAATCAAGTCTTAATCCGAGGAATTAATGTGCTGTGCGTTTCTGCATAATTCCAGGAATCACGCAAAAGCTATGACAATAGCCAGAGCCGCAGATGGACTCGCCTCCTTGCACAAAATGCTACATGAAAAAGGTATATTGAGGCAACGTGGCTCCCGCCTTCACAGCGTTTCACGTACAAGTGCACCATGTCAAAGTGCCAGGGCGACTCGTGCGCTTTCATGTGCGTGGCGCGCGTACATGCGCTTGTCTATGCATGCGTGTGCACATGTGCCAAACCCCTGTGCTTGTCTTCACGTCTACTGCAGAGGGGGAAAACCGTCCAGAGGTTTTTTCTCTTAAAAACACTGACCTTTTTTTATCTTAGAAAAGGAGTCGGCGGGGGATGGGGGCAGTGGCGTAGCGTGGGGGGTGCAGGGGGGGCCGGCCGCACCGGGCGCAGCATCGGGGGGGGGCGCACTCGCACTCGCAGCTCTCTGCCCCTACCTGGCTCACTCACTCTCTCTCACTGCAGTGCTGGCTGTGCGAATCCAATCCGAGCTGCCGGGTCGCCGCACACTGTGGAGGGGAGGGTGCCAGGCGTGCGGTGCGGTGCGGAGAGAGAGCGAGGGACTATCTGGGGGAGGGACAGTGCAGCGGGGGGGGCGCAAATTACTTGCCTTGCCCCGGGTTAGGGGGCGCAAATTACTTGCCTTGCCCCGGGTGCTGACAACCCACGCTACGCCACTGGATGAGGGGGACGGGACACAAATATTTCTTACTGCATATATGTTGTTCCCTGTAATAAAAGTGCAGGCTGAAATTGGAGGGAAATGTGAGGTAAGGAGGGAAGAAGATGCCCACCAATTCACAAGCAGGCATTGCCTCCCAGCTTTGACACTGCCTGCGTTGAGGAAATAGGTATAAATTTTGCAGCAGAGGCCAAAGGTCAGCTTGTCTTTAGCTTCTGAAAGTAACCAGATCACAAACATTTGGCACGAACCTACCAGTCCACAAACATGAAGGTTTATTTGTTAGCTTTGAAAGGTAGCTGCACTCCCAGAATTAAACCCCACTGTGCACAATGGGACCTGTTTTGGAGTCAAGACACTAATTCTTCACAGTGTTAGCCTGTGGCTGCAACAAGCACACTTATTGGACGTTAACCCCACTTAACTGAACTTATTGCCACCAAGTAAACTGACCTCCTAATCGTATATGCCACTCAGACATCACTTGGGCCTCTTTTTCAGCTCTTCTCCGGTTCCTATTCCAGGCCGATGGAGTTCAACCTGCTCACTGACTCAGAGGCCCACAGTCCCAATCTCTCCCTCTCAGAGTCGGGGACACCACAACATGAGCACAGCTGCAAGGGGCAAGAGCACAGCGGTAAGTACGAAATTGGCTTTGCTCCGGACAGCAAGCGGTGCTTCTCATTTCATAGCCTCCAGCTCTGGCCTGATTAGAAAGGGAGGTGCTCTGTTTGTTTCTTAAACATGAGTGTATCATAACTGGTAAAGCAGAGCTGCAGAACCTCATGCCTGGAGGCCAAAATCCAGGCCTCTAGCTGGCCCTCAGGGATTTCCCAGGCGGTGCCCTCTCCCCAATCCACCCCCTAGGCTAGAATAAATCACAGACACATTCACTTTGCAGATAAGTGAATATTTTACTCGCAAAGTTTCCAGAAGTTACAGCAAATAAGTCTCCAACCACTGGCAGTAAAACAGAGATGAAAAAGGTTCCAAATGACTTAAAAAGAAAAGTATTTTGCTTCTTTACAAAAAGGATCATGCAATCTTTGGGTTAGTAAAGATACAGGCTTCGAATTCTCATTTTTTGAGAGATTCGGTTCACTCGCCGGGAGCCATGACTGCATGACTTCTTGCTTGTTCCAGGAAGCAGGAAGAGAAAAGACTCTGAGCCTGCTAAGCTCCACCCCCACTGGCAACCTGAGCTCAGGTTAACCCTTTCTTGCACGCAATTGTGAGTCAGTAATATATTACAACAAATCTGTGCTCTTGCTTTTGCTTTCACAGACACAGAAAAGTCACAGCAGAACCAGACCGATGACTCCAATCCTGAGGACGGCTCCTTGAAAAAGAAGCAGCGCAGACAGAGAACTCACTTCACCAGCCAACAACTCCAGGAGCTGGAAGCCACTTTCCAGAGGAACCGCTATCCGGACATGAGCACCCGGGAGGAAATTGCTGTCTGGACCAACTTGACTGAAGCCAGAGTCCGGGTAGGCCTCATTCACACCCGCTCTGCTTTCTCTTAATGTGGTCAGAATTTGAGGATTCGATAGCGAACCACAAAGCAGACCAAGCAGAATGGAAGAGGCCTCTGCGTGTGGCTTGTATCTTTTTGTGTGAGCTATCATACAGTGCAAGTACTTTCTGAGAAACAGATTGCTCTCAAAATCTTGCATTTTAAAAAAGTGAGGCACTCCTCTCACAATCACTCCTAATAGTGAACTCAAGCGGCGAGTGCCACCAAAGTAGGACCACTAAGAAACAAGGGGGAGATACTCGCATGCTTGAGGAAAGCCTGAGGTTTGCAGAAGTACATTTTCCCACTCAAACGTGAACAAGTTGAAAGGACGGGGCGGGGGGGGGGACACAGGGAGGAGGAACACCAACAAAAGCCCATTGTGGACTAAGCATGCTCAGTAGAGGTGGCATGAGGAGTAACAGAAGGGGAAAGAAAGTTGGAACACTGGGTGGTGGAAGATGATGGTTGGCTGGGATCCTGTACTCATTTTAGAAGTGAGGATGCCTGCCACATTTTGTCGCAAGTTCCACCTGTTCTCTTCTATTGCTGAGGACCCGTTGTAACTGCAGCTCCCAATATCCTTTGCGATGTTCACTGAGGCCGATGGGAGTTGTAGTTCAGCCCCGCCTGGCGTCTACCCGGACACTGAGGTCCAGCACCGAGGGCCTTCTGGCGGTTCCCACACTGCGAGAAGCCAAGTTACAGGGAACCAGGCAGAGGGCCTTCTTGGTAGTGGCACCCGCCCTGCGGAATGCCCTCCCATCAGATGTCAAAGAGAACAACAACTACCAGACTTTTAGAAGACATCTGAAGGCAGCCCTGTTTAGGGAAGCTTTTAATGTTTGATGTATCAGAGTATTTTAATATTTTTTGGAAGCCGCCCAGAGTGGCTGGGGAAGCCCAACCAGATGGGCGGGGTATAAATAAATTATTTTTATTATTATTATTCTCACCAAGCTAATACACACAGAATGCTAACTTAAGAAAAACGCTCCCTTTCTCTCACAGGTGTGGTTTAAGAACCGCAGGGCCAAGTGGAGGAAGCGAGAAAGGAACCAACAGGCCGAACTCTGCAAGAACAGCTTTGGAGCCCAGTTCAATGGACTGATGCAGCCTTACGATGACATGTACAGCGGCTACTCGTACAACAGCTGGGCCACCAAAGGCCTTGCCACCAGCACCCTCTCGGCAAAGAGCTTCCCCTTCTTCAACTCGATGAACGTCAGCCCCCTCTCGTCGCAGCCCATGTTCTCCACGCCCAGCTCCATCGGCTCCATGCCCATGCCTTCATCCATGGTAGCTCCCTCCACAGTGACTGGCGTGCCAGGCCCCAGCCTCAACAACCTCAACAGCCCCGGCCTTAACTCGGCCGTTTCATCCAGTCCCTGCCCGTACGCTTCCCCAGCCAGCCCTTACACGTACCGGGACACGTGCAACTCCAGCCTGGCTAGCCTGAGGTTGAAGGCCAAGCAGCACGCCAACTTCACCTATCCGGCAGTGCAGACGGCAGCCTCCAGCCTCAGCCCTTGCCAGTACGCTGTGGACAGGCCAGTATGAAGGCCTAGGACCCTTCCCCATCACCTCCCAACCCCGATAATCAGGACCTTGGCCATTAGCCCGACAGCCACACCCAGACCGACCAAATTCCAGGAAGATGTGCTTCGTTATGACCGTGCTATTATAAACTTTCCGACTCTTCTCTTTTGTTTTTGGTGAAAGTAAACACAACCGCTCATCGAAAGCCCTTTTGGGAAAGAGGACTTTTCTGCCAGGCTCTGAGGTCATTGTCAATCCGGCGCTGTAATGCGATAGCTCTCGGCTTGCTCCTGCTCCCGTCCGAGAACAGGCAACCCGTTCGTGCAACAATACAGAGAGAAGGAGACCCAGGAAAGGGAGGGGGGACAACAGTGCAGCTGCCGATTCCACTCACCAACGTATGTCTGCGCGCCGCGGCGATTTGCATGCCTGCCGACACGAAACCCTCCGAGGTCTAAACGCTGTGCTGGGAAGACCACAGATCGGTGCATTGAGGATTAGACTTCTTTCACGAATGTTTGCACAATGTCCTGTCGCTTCTTCTTCTTTTCCTTTGCAGATTGCGGCCTTTTGTAGTTGAGAGTCGGCAAAGGAAGATGTGGTCTCATGGAAAGGTTCAGAGTTCGTGAAGGCAGGGGCGAGAGAGGGATTATGAGCCGTGGGGAGGGTCTGGGACCCAGCTGAATGGAGAGATCCACTCGGGCACGATGATAAGATTCTGCCCCCCCTGATTTACACTGGTTTCTAAGACTGCAGCAGAAGCTGCTAGCAGGTCGCCAAAAGGGACACAGAACTTTGACTTTAGCAAAAAAACCAACAGCGACAACCGAGATTTGCATAGTCCCTCCCATACCTACCTGTGGAAGTCGGGGAAGGGAAGAATGAAAAGATATAGAGAAATATGAGCAAATAAAACATTCCCTGTTGGATTTCATTTTCGACCAGGCGGGAGTTAAATATCAGTATATCCACATACAGAACCCCATTGCTTTCCTTTTACAGTCAATGGCTCTTTCGTGCTCCCAACAATAAATTCCATTACAAAATAAATCGGAAGAAATCCTCGCAATCTTTATGGGTGTCTGTTTATTGCAAGAGCAATGTGGAGCCAACACCTAGCATGAAAGCGTTCTGTTGCTCCCCCCCCCCCCGAAGGTGGAGAAACTGGGCTCTGCAGTTAAAGCAGACCTTTTTCAAATCCTAGAACTCAGTGTCTAAAAATTAGGTGTTACTCTCGAGGTTGTTAAAAATAGCACCATGCAGCCGATCGCTAGGTCTCACATTTTCATATTTGGGTAGATTGCACGTTTTCTACTGAAAGGCCAAGATATTGGTACCCTGGACATTTTACTCGTGTTTGTTTACATCAGCTTTTAGTTATAATGTTTTTGGAGAGTCGTATTTCAGCCTCCAAAAGTTTAGAAGCTTGAATTAATGTGGAACACTGTTCCAAGGGGACGTGGACTGAGAACACTTCAAAACCAGAAATCTGTCTCATTCCCAGGCTATTCTTGGTCCTGCTAAAGTTTAAAATGTAAACTTGACACAAGTATGCCTATTTTTATCTGGTATATTTTGTCTATCCATTATGTTCTCACTGCAGCCTTGACGTGGGGAACCCTTTTTTAAAAAAACTGTCTTCAAACGTGTAGCATGAACCCAATCACTGCTCCTATTTATTGAGCGTGATTTGCTTTCCACAAAGCTTTCACAGAGGCTACATTGTATCTGGTCTTTATTGAGCATTTGTTCAGGTTTGCTTACAGGGATGTTATATAACAGTGAGCATTCCTCCTGGGTTTATCGAGATTTGTTTTTGGGCTGTTTACATGTCTTCCCATTAAATCTTCCATTCACCCCACACTTTTAAATGCATTTCCCAGGCACTTTTCCAAACCACACACAAAAAATCAATTTATTTCTAAAAGTTTATTTATTGTGCTGGCGTGACACGAGTGTCTTAATCCACTTTAATTGCACAAACCTAAACTTCCCAGTTATGCTGGTAGTTTGTAGGTTCCCTGGGTGTAGCAGCCAATTCTGAAATAATATTTCGGACCTTCAAGCTGGCAAAACCTTTTCCCACTGCTATTCCTTTACAGACGCAGCCCCTTTGCCCTATAGGAAAAGCAAGCTAGCTAATCGCTCCATTCTTTATATGCACCCTGCTAACCAACCCAAAACAGCATGTAAAATATTTTGCACATTAAAACAATGCATCGTTAAATCGACACAACAAAACAAGACAATGCAGAAGCAGAGAAACACGATAAATACTTCCTCATCCAGGGGTGAAGTGTTAGTTGCTGTGAATGGAGCTCCCTGATGTGGACCTTGTGCAGAGTATAAATCAATAAGCTCTCACCACAATAAAGACTTCCTAAAGTTCTACTGCAAACTGTCTTAAACTAGTTACAAAATAAACATTGCAAAAACAAATGAACACATTGCTCTTAAACAACTAGCAATACAGGCCAGTCTTCTTTCTAAGATCTTACTATTTAATATTGTCCAATAACTATTCTCTCTGATCCCAGAGAGACCTCCGTCTAAGCAACTTGCTCCTGCTGAGAGAGATAGCTGGCTTCCGGTTCCCTGGGATGAGTCATCGATTAGCAGACACCAAATGAAAACCTCATAACTTTTCAAACACGCATGCAAACACAACATTTTATGCACATAAAATTTTGATTTCTTTAACACGAAGTTCATCCTAATCTCCAAATCTTGCCTTTTTACCACTTTACTGTACAAGAGATGGCTGGGCAGAGGTCTGGGGCCACCTGTATCTCTCACACTCTCAGCGGTGTCTCCTTTAAGAATCCCAGCGGATGGGAATAGCCTCGTTATTTGAGGCTTCCCATACAATACTAGCATTTTGAATCAGGCCTTGAAGCTAACTGGTAAGCAATGTGGTTGCCTGAGGATCTTTGTAACAGGATCTCTCCGACCAGCTTATTGGCCCTCATCCAGCCCGTTACTGTTTACTTCAGACAGCTGTTCAGGGATTTCACAGCATACAGACGGCAGCAAATTCCAGCAACAGAGCACAACTTTTGCAAAGGGTTCGGTCCCTTTGTGGCCTGACAATGGACTGAAAAGGTCAGCGATGTCACCCAGGACAAGAACATTAAGTGAATTCTCACCAGCCTTCTCCAATCTGATGCTCTCTGGGGCTACATCAGCACCAGCACAGAGCACACCTTTTTTTGGGCAAAAGCTGCCATAGACCACAGATGGGTTTTGCTCAACCCAGAGAATGAACAGAATCAATCTTGTAAGTGGTTGAAGGACGAGCCCTGTGTCCCATAACTAGCAAAATGTAGAACAAGGGAAATTAGGCTATTTCCTCCCTGCATCCCCCTTACATAATGTAGGTGGAATTCAACGCTCCTTAGCTCAGGATCTGGATTTGGAGGTTGTGACCGTGGGCTGAATTTTTGTTTGCTGATAGAGCCCTGCTGCAGCTTTACAATAGAGTGCATTGCATGGAAAGCTAATGGATCTCTCTCCTGCCCTCTGCTTGTCCTCCTGCAAAGGAGGACAGGACAGAGCTGAGCATCTCACCAGTATTGGATGAATAAGCCCATATGAGAGAGAGAGAGAGAGAGAGAGAGAGGGAGAGAGGGAGAGAGAGAGACGTTGATCCAATGTGTTTATTCAATGGTTTGTGGCCATTGGTGTTTCAGCGTTCCTGCTTTGGGAATGTGTCATGGATGGAGGAAGGATGATTAGAGGCATCAGGCATCAGGCACCAGGTATCCCTTCTCCTTTGCTCACCTGTATGGGTTGTTTTGTTCTTGTACCCTTCACTCCTGACACGGGCACAGATCTGAGGTTCCTGGTTGCCGTCTAAGTGCTTAGGGAACTGCCTTCCATTCTTCTCTAGAAGATCCCATTGGCTGTTTTTATTACCTGTGCAAAGAGCTCACTTTTGTGCAAGTGTCCCTCCCCCCCCCCCCCGCCACTATGAATTCAAATCGGGAGTCCGGCATATCCAGCTCTGACTGGAGGAGTGAACAGCGACGTGTGTCAAATCGGGATATTCTCAACACGGCCCCAAAATGTTCTTGGGTTAGAGTCAGCAGGCATATAAGAAAGTCACTGCCTGCCATGAAGTTTTCAGTCTGCTGCACCCCCTCTTTCTGGGCAAAGTTGGCATTTTAGGGGATATTGCCGCATTTTTCCTTTGGTTACTCGAATTACCCGCCTCTTGCCTGATGGACTTCTGCCTGCCACTTGGCTGTCTCCCCTAACCTATTTTCCTGTCCTTGGGCCTGAATCCCGAAACTTTCCTCTTTTCCATTTTTGTTCCGGGGAGGGGGGATGTACCTCCAGGTTCATATCGGTGTGTGGCAGAGCAGTGTAGCTCTGGAACAAGGAACTTGATGTGTGCACAAGGCACAAAGCCAGTTCTTACTGAGAAGGTAAAAAAAGACAGTTTTCCGGGTCATGTGACCAGCATGACTAAATTGCTACTGGCGCACAGATGACTGTGACAAGTGCCAGAGCACACGGAAGCACCGTTTACCTTCCCGCCACAGTGGTACCTATTTATCTACTTGCACTGGTGCGCTTTCAAATGCTAGGTTGGCAGGAGCTGGGACAGAGCAACGGGAGCTTACTCCATCCCGGGGATTCAAACTGCCAGCCTGCTGATTGGCAAGCCCAAGGGGCTCAGTTGTTTAGCCCACAGCGCCACCTGCATCTCTCTTACTGAGAAGGCCATGTTGGCAAGGGAGACCCTCCCACTACTATTCCCCACAGCTAGGAGATTTTGTGGAGGGTGGGGGAGTCCCTATTGACATCAGTGGGGATCTCCTCCCCCCCAAGGCTCCTAGTTCCTCCAAGGCAGAGCTAGCCAATCATATTGCTCTGCTTTCCTTTGGACCACATCAGTGAGGCCAAGGCGGTGGGTTCTTGTTATCTAGGCAGCCCAGAACCTCCAGACCACACTGCCCAGGCCTGTGCCCTGGGGAGGTTGCTTCAGTGCTGGCAACACAACAGTTTTCCTTCACCCCTGGAGGCGCACTCCATTGTCTCTTGAGGCAGACAGGTGCCAACAACAGCATGGGCATAGCCAAGGGGGGGAAGGGGGGCAGCTGTCAATACAAATCAATACAGCCTAATGCAAATCCTAGGTTCTGCTGCTTTCTAACAAAAGCCTGCCCCTCCCAACAAAAAATCCAGGCTACACCCATGAACAACAACCCAGTGAGGGGTGCATCTGCTCAGAGGGTGGCCATGCAATATATATTTGGCCAGAAGGTGGCAGCAGAGCATTACAAGTGTCCGCTGAATGCACACGAATGGAGCGGCAACATCTCAAAAGCCACCGACAAAGAAATATTGGAACAGATTAATAAAACAATGTGATCCACCCTCCCCCTTTTAACTGTGGCGGGTTCAAGTCTATGTTTGCTCTTAAGTTCCATCCAATGCGGGGGGCGGGGGGGGCAGGCGGTGTTGTCTTGGTCTTGGCTAGTTTGACTATTTTGTCAAGGATGCGCAGATCAAAATCTCCTAAGTGCTGACAGCCTTCTTTGACAAAGGAGTTTTTGCTACATTTGTGTAAAATGGAAATCGAAAGGAAACTCCCAGGAATAGAAAATTTCTGTTTCTCTCAGTTTTACAGCGATTTCTTAATGTTTTATGAGGCTGAAGTTGACGACGACTCTTTCTCAAGCCATTTCATCAACCTCAAAATTAGCTGTTGTGTTTCATCTTGGGGGGGGGGCGTCCCCATTTCTTTATTACTCCAGTGGTACCTCTGGTTACAAACACCTCAGGTTACAAACACTTTGGGTTACAGACTCTGCTAACCCGGAAGTAGTACCTCAGGTTAAGAACTTTACCTCAGGGTGAGAACAGAAATAGCACAGCGGCAGCGTGGGAGGCCCCATTAGCTAAAGTGGTACCTCAGGTTAAGAACGGTTTCAGGTTAAGAACGGACCTCCAGAACTAACTAAGTTTGTAACCAGAGGTACCACTGTACTTCCAGCAGAAATTTGCAACAAAGCTGAATGAACACACTGCGGAATGAGCTGTAGTTCATATCCTTTGTGCCAACTGCTAACGTAATTGAGAAACCATGCCCTTGAAGATCCACAAGATCTCCAATCAAAACACTTGTTTTTGTACAATTCCCTTTAACTTGCAACGACCTCAGGCAATACTTACAAATAAGGAAGTGGGGGTGTTCAGTGTACTGCACAATAAGCTTCGAGTCACCACAAACCATGCACCAACACAATCAAGTGTGTATCCTCTACAAAACACAGTAGCGTTGCATCTGTCCCAGTAATTTATTTGAGCACATGACATTGTGACACTTAATACCACCCCATGCCAGTAGTAGTCAATGGGAGGTCGTTTGTCTGATTACTATACATTTGAACACCTGTTAAGCTATCATAACCAAATTTTGCATTATGATTCCTGGGGTGAAGGAGTGGGTTTTTATCTACGCTTGGATACAAGTGGATGCCATTTTGAATCAAGATGGTGAACTGAACCTTTTAAAAAGGCACTGATTTTTTAGTTTCTTAGAGTTCCGAATCAATGCTGGGACCAAGGCTGCTGGTATACTATACATTTCTGAGAGTCATTTGTTTGCTATGCCTTTGGCTATCATAGCCAAATTCTGCATTATTGTTCCTGAGATCAAGGACGAGGTTTTTGTCTATGTCTGAATACAGTCAGGTACAAAATCACAGGCACAGTGCTATATGTTGTTGTTGTTTAGTCGTTTAGTCGTGTCCGACTCTTCGTGACCCCATGGACCAGAGCACGCCAGGCACTTCTGTCCTCCACTGCCTCTCGCAGCTTGGTCAAACCCACGCCGGTAGCCTCGAGAACACTATCCAACCATCTCCTCCTCTGTCGTCGCCTTCTCCTTGTGCCCTCCATCTTTCCCAACATCAGGGTCTTTTCCAGGGAGTCTTCTCTTCTCATGAGGTGGCCAAAGTCTTGGAACCTCAGCATCAGGATCTGTCCTTCCAGTGAGCACTCAGGGCTGATTTCCTTAAGAATGGAGAGGTTTGATCTTCTTGCAGTCCATGGGACTCTCAAGAGTCCCCTCCAGCACCATAATTCAAAAGCATCAATTCTTCGGCAATCAGCCTTCTTTATGGTCCAGCTCTCACTTCCGTACATCACTACTGGGAAAACCATAGCTTTTACTATACGGACCTTTGTTGGCAAGGTGATGCCTCTACTTTTGTTGGCAAGGTGATGTCTCTATATAACAAATGCTGAAGGCCACAACCGTAACAACCTCATCCGATAAGAAGTTACAAGGCAATAGACAAAGTATTATTACAACAGACTAGACAAAATATGATTACAATTGCAACACATATGTTCCAGCAAGGCTCACAAAGAATCACATAGCACAAAAATTATTTCTGCACTGAGCAATGCTCTAAGCAGCTCATATCACACTTCCTAGGGTGATCTTCGAAAGACCTTTCTACCACAGTCAGATAGTACAAGTTCCAGGCCATTAAGAGTATAATGTACAGCACCTCTAAGATTCTAGAAAGATCTGTGACGATCTGTACTTTCTCATAGACTGAGAGGTCTATGGGCCTGAAAATTTATTCCTGGAATTTTGGCAGGAGATTCCATGCCCTAGTGAAATCCATGACTTTCCCAGCTCTTGTCCTGATAAACGTAGCCCCTGGGGGTGTTAAAGGCACTCCTTTTGTAGGCTGGGACTATATGCCTGGGTGACAGCAGTCTTCCTGACTATGATTCCTGGCAAGAATCAATAGGAAAAGAAAGGTACAAGATTACAATCTTTGCACCAGTAATGTTTTGTTTGGTAACGACAATCGACAGCATCTTGACACTTCTGGAAACTGAAATATGACCAATTTGGGCATCTCAGCTTGAATCACAAGAAAATGTGAGTCCTAAAAGAATGATAGTCTTGGGATGCAAAACACCCAGTGCCGGATTTACGTATAAGCTAAACAAGCTATAGCTTTGAGGGGACCCCAAAAAAATTAAAGGAAAAAAACAAACTGAATGTACATTTCTAAAATATAAGATAAAAAACAAATAAAATAAAACCTACATACAGCAACAGTGTTTTGTGTTGTGTAGGCCCCTATGATGTAAGTAATGGGCCCCCAACCAATTTAAGTTAGAACTTAATAATTATTTCACTATTGATATACTTCTTCTTAATTGTAATATACTTTTTCTTAATTGTATTTCAGTTCAACAATTACTTTGATAAAATACATTTTTGTTATGTGCAAATGGCTTTAGATACCTATTAGGTCCATAAATTACCACATAAGTAAAGGTAAAGGGACCCCTGACCATTAGGTCCGATCGTGACCGACTCTGGGGTTGCGGCGCTCATCTCGCTTTATTGGCTGAGGGAGCTGGTGTACAGCTTCCGGGTCATGTGGCCAGCATGACTAAGCCACTTCTGGCAAACCAGAGCAGCGCACGGAAACGCCGTTTACCTTCCCGCTGGAGCAGTACCTATTTATCTACTTGCTCTTTGATGTGCTTTCGAACTGCTAGGTTGGCAGGAGCAGGGACCAAGCAACAGGAGCTCACCCCATAGTAGGGATTCAAACCGCCGACCTTCTGATCAGGAAGTCCTAGGCCCTGTGGTTTAACCCACAGCGCCACCCGCGTCCCTCAAAATTACCATATAGCTTATATTCAACACAAAAACAGTGACAGAGTTGTTGACAAAGGACAGCTGGACATATAAAGAGCCCCATTACCTTTAGTAGCTTAGGGCCTTATCAAACCTAAATCTGGCCCTGAAAACACCGATATGCCTATATGAGGGAAATCTGAAGGTACAGAACTTGAATACATTGCAATTTGATTTCTACACAAACAAAAATTATCACTGCAATGAATTTACTGCATGTATCAGGAAAAAACCTGGATGCAGCAACCTGCTTCATGTACAGTTGGGAATGCCTTACATGGAGGAAGACTAATGGCAAAGTTCCTGATCTTCCAGCAGGAATGAGAAAGAGAGACTGGAAAGTTGCAAATGCATCAGAGACGTTACAGAATATTATCTGCTGCACCAGCAAAAGTAGTCCTGATGAACCAATGCAGGATGGCTTGCAAGTATAAATCTGAGAAGTTTGACAATGTGCAATTTGGTAAGGTGCTATATTACATTTACATACACAGTTTGAAATCTATGCAAGCCTCTGAACATGCATTTAGTATTTCCCAATTGAAACATTAAAAATGCTTTCATCAACGCTGTAAAGTGCTTCCTCGAAAGTATTCCCAGAATTCTGCACACGCTGTCAGACATCGGCAAGTAATGGTTTCAGCAAGATGGTAAATTATGCAAATTTCTAAGCCTTGCCTGCTTCAGCCCAATTTTCCCATGAACCTCATTTATTTAAAATAGTTACTCCTTGCCTTTCTTTCCAAAACCACAACTACGGCACATTCCCTATGTTGTAAGCCACCACACCTACCAGAGAAGAATGGCAGATTAAACTGGTGGACTGTGTGGAAATGGCAAAACTGATCGGAGGGATTAGGAATCAGGAAGACCAAAATTTTAATAAGGAATGGGAAAGAAATATATATATATACAGTGGTGCCCCGTAAGACGAATGCCTCGCAAGACGGAAAACCCGCTAGACGAAAGGGTTTTCCGTTTTGGAGGTGCTTCGCAAAATGAATTTGCTACGGGCTTGCTTCGCAAGACAAAAATGTCTTGCGAGTTCCTGCGGGTTTTTCCCCCCTCCCCCCCTTTTTCCCAAGCCGCTAAGCCGCTTAACAGCTGATCGCTAAGCCGCTTAACAGCTGATCGCTAAGCCGCTTAACAGCTGATCTAAGCCGCTTATCAGCTGATCACTAAGCCGCTTAACAGCTGATCCACTAAGCCCGCTAAGCCGCTAATAGCCTTTTAGCAGCTAATCCGCTAATCCCTTAAGCCTTTAATAGCCGCTAAACCGCTAATAGCGCTAATCAGCTAAGCCGCTAATGGGCTTGCTTCGCAAGACGAAAAAAACCGCAAGATGAATAGACTCGCGGAACGGATTCTTTTCGTCTTGCGAGGCACCACTGTGTATATATATATATATATATATCCTACTAATAACCTTAATTGCATATATATATATATATATATATATATATATATATATATATAGGAACTCAAACACTGAGATCCTGCTCTGTTCCAGTAACAAGAAGCCGAAAGCACCAGCCTGAAGATGACGAGTGAGACCTCGTCGAAACGTCGCCTAGACACCCCAACTTTTACACGGGAAGACACCCGAGGACACCAAAACCTGCATTCCTGTACCCGTGAAAATCTACGAAAGCATATATATATATATATATATGCAATTAAGGTTATTAGTAGGATTGGAATGACGCTTGTAGTTAAAAGTTGGACTGTGGTTTTATTGGAGATTAATAGAATTGGATTGACAGACAAGATGCGGGAGAAAAAGTTAACAAAATTACCCACAGACAGGGAGGAGGGAAGTCCAAGGAAACTTGTGGAAATGGTTTTATTTGTTTGCTTGATGATTGTTTGTAAATCTGAAAATCTAAATTAAAAAAACAACAACCCCAAAAAAGCCCAACTTATTTCCATGGAGAAACCTCAGCTGTTTATTTTCAAAAGCATCTAATGGAAAGCAGAAAGGAGGAAGCCCATAAATCACGTTCCGGCTACAGTACAAAAGAGACTCCTCCTAATAAGGTACATACACCTCCAGAACTGGCACACAATTCTACTAATATTTAGGTTCTACTATCCACCCAAATGCACACACATTTGTTTCTTCATTCCTGTAACCACAATTATCTTGGGTGCCATCTGCCACCGCAAGCAGTTTTTCCTCATGACTAGGTGAGGTTCTTAATAAGCTGATTGGGAGGGGAAGGCAAACAGGAACAGCCAGTTCATTCACACCTCCTAGAAGTCGCAATTCATAAAGCTATCTGCATGCAGTCCCTTGCAGTGTTAGCTAAGCAGGCCTGGGTCTGGTTGGTGTTTGGGGTTGGGTTGCCCTGGTGAAAGGAAGGAGGGCTGTGAACAAGACTGGCCCCCAGCTGCCTCCGCTTGGAGGGAGACAGACGCCTCAGGCAGCGGATACTGCGGTGGAAAATGTCAGGAGACAGAATAGTGTGTGTGCCTTATGACTTTCCTTGCTTTCAGGCACAATTGGGGATTCTATTCTGTCAACTGCTGGTCTGCTTGGCTTCCGTACAACTTGCCCTTCATCTTGGGCACCAAAGGCAAGTACAGTGGTACCTCGGGTTACATACGCTTCAGGTTACATACGCTTCAGGTTACAGACTCCGCTAACCCAGAAATAGTGCTTCAGGTTAAGAACTTTGCTTCAGGATGAGAACAGAAATCAGGCTCTGGCGGCGCGGCAGCAGCAGCAGGAGGCCCCATTAGCAAAAGTGGTGCTTCAGGTTAAGAACAGTTTCAGGTTAAGAACGGACCTCCGGAACGAATTAAGTACTTAACCCGAGATACCACTGTAAATAAATACCTATTTACAAACCAGTGCGGTTAGTCTCAATGCTGTGGGCCCTGTGGCAAACTTTTCACACACACAAAAAGAACTGAATACATTTTATTAGGATTTATAGAGAGAATTACAAAAGTTAATATTAAATATATTTTCCTATTTTTTTGTACAAACCAAGACTTTCATCTAAATACAATATAAGCATGAAGAGAAAAGGGGGGGGGGTAAAGAAAGAGAAAGAGAGAAATAAAGAAAAAGAAAAAGAGGTTAAATGGGACAAACTTTTCAGATATGCAAGTTTATTTCTTCCTCCCCCCCCCCCCAATGCCTAGGAAGGGAAAACTCACAGGACAATAGCAGGTAGTGGATAGCTCAGTCATACGACTCTTAAAGTCAGGGTTGTGGGTTCGAGTCCCACGCTAGGCAAAGAAGATTCCTGCATTGCAAGGGGTTGGGCTAGATGACCCTCACAGTCCCTTCCAACTCTACAATTCTATGATTCTACGAAAACAGTAAAAACAAAAGGGTCAAACCAGGAGCAGCTTCAACATACATTTCATAAATAAGGCAAAATGCTTTTTTTTAAAAAAAAAAAGGCACTGGACGGTTGTTGGTTTTTTTGCATTTTTGTCCTCCCACCCCACCAGAAAAGCAGGCACTAAGCTGAAGTTCGAATTTAACACTAGCTATCAGGCAGAGGGAATAGCTATCAGGCATTGAGGGACGCGGGTGGCGGGAGCCTAGGACTTGCGATCAGAAGGTCAGCGGTTCGAATCCCCGCGACAGAGTGAGCTCCCGTTGCTCTGTCCCTGCTCCTACCAACCTGCATCAGCAGAAGTATAGCGTCCAGATCAAGGGAAATAATAGTCACACTCTGTTCTGCCTGGTTAGACGACACCTGGAATACTGTGTCCAATTCCGGGCGTCACAATTTAGGAAGGGTGTTGACAAGCTGGAATGTGTGCAGAGGAGGATAACCAAGATGATCAAGGGTCTGGAAACCAAGCCTTATGAGGAGCGGTTGAAGGAAATGGGTATCTTTAGCCTGGAAAAGAGGAGAATGAGATACGACCGCCATCTTCAAATATCTCAAGGGCTATCCCATGGAAAAGGGAGCAAGTTTGCAGAACTCGAACCAATGGTTTCAAGTTACAAGAAAGGAGATTCCGACTAAACATCAGGAAGAACTTTCTGACAGTAAGAGACCTTCAACAGTGGAACGAACGGTCTCCCTAGGGAGGTTGTGGACTCTCCTTCCTTGGAGGTTTTTAAGCAGAGGTTAGATGGTCATCTGTCATGGATGCTTTAGCTGAGATTCCTGCATTGCCGGGGGTTGGACTAGATAACCCTTGGGATCCCTTCCAACAGAGATGGCAATATTAATGTGTATTTTCTCCTTTTGTAGCCTAGTAAGCATCTGTAGGAGATTTCGGGGGGGAATCTTCAAAAGACAGCCTTGGACAGCAGAGCACAAAACAGTGCGTGGGTTTGCAATGGAGATGGAGGCAGGGAAAACAGTGATTGCTATCTTTTTGACGTCGTAGGTTATGCAACCATAACCCTGCAGATGGGAGGCTTCTAAAACTTGAGAAGGAACCAGGAGGATGTCCCAAAACGCAACCACAACTGCTGCATTAGCACGCTGTGCAAAACCAACAAGCAGACTTGTGGCACCTTCAAGTCTTGCGAGTTACTGAGAGACTCTTCGCTATTCTTGCAACTCCCTGCAGGGAGAAAGAGGAGGACTAGGGAGGGAGAAAGGAGCCCATGTGGTCAGAAGAACCTGTCCCTCTCTCTCTCCTTCCTTGACCATTCCCTGTTTGTATCCTTTCCCCTTCAAGTTTGCAACGCAGGGGCATTCCAAGTGGGGGCAGGAAAGACCTAGGAGAGCAGTTCTTGGGGAAGCAACAACAAAAGAGCTGGTTTCAGGAGTGAAATCAGAGGCAGGTATAATATGTAGGAGGAAAGGGCAGTGTTCCCTCAGTTATTTGAAAGGCTCTAGTGGCGCAGAACCTTGCTTGCTCAACGTCTCCCAATCATTTAGATCATTCTCGTTGAGGAATGAGGGATCCTCCCTTGAAGCAAAGGATGGGGCAGATGAGTTGCGCCTCGATCCCAAGAAGAACCGCAAACCTGAAATATCTGCTTCTGCCTTCAAATTCACATTCACACTCTGGTTGGAGGGAAGCAATTTGCGGTTTATTTTATTTTTTTTAAAAAACGATGCAGTATCACACAAAGGCAAGAGTGCGGTGTGCCAAGGAAAGCTGAGGAGTAGCAGCCGTTTGAAACAAACTTTTAAAGCACCACTTTTCAGGTTCCTTGCAATAATGATAAAGGATTTCCCTTTATCCTTACACAATATGGGGCAGTGGCATTCCACAGCTACTCACTCACTCTAAAAAGCATAATCTCTGCTCTCTCCTCGCCGCCTTACATAGCATGGGAGAATGGCAAAGAGGATGTCGTCCTCTCCAGCATTTCACAGACTTAGATCCCATCTCAAAGCTCCCACAAAGTCCAGCCCTATCCATTTATGGCCTTATCACCGCCCTTATCTATTCTATTCAGAGAGGCACAGTCTACTCGGATCAGGGCCAAGTCCTACTGCACTTTCTTCCCTTCCAAGACGTGGCCATTCAAAACGTGGCCATTCAGGTGTGCTGGGTTGACGTCGGACCTTCTGTACCGCAAGCTCAGCCTGAAGACAGCGTAGACGATGGCTCCCACAAACAGCAGCAGCACCGCCAAAATATCCAAGCAGTAATACTCGTAAAAGGAAAGTCTGTAGAGGGCTGGGCGGAGGAATGGAGCTCCATCGTGGCGAAGGACGTACTCCAGCCAGTAGACTGTCCGGTTGAGGGGAGGAATGGGCTTGTCCAGGTGGATTTCTGAGATCTTCTTGGCAACCTTGGAGAAACTGCAAAAGAGGAACGTCAACAATAATGCTAGGAGAATGATGTGTCCCCCACTGATTGCTACGTTACCAAATATTTCCAGGACTCAACGGCACAAAGGATCCATCAGTCATTATCCTGGAGTCCAACAAGGACCAGGGCACTAAATCAGAAGCTACAGGACCACCACTGAAACCGAGGCAGGAATTTGGTTCCACAGCCCCGGCACCCATAGAACTGTGGCCTGGACTTTCACAGAGACCTTCCCCTGGGTGTGAAGAGCTTTGCAGTCCAGTGGTGCAAGAAGCACACCAGGCAGGAGGCCCAAGGGCGAAGGTCAAGTGTCTATCTTCAAGCCGGAGTATGAGCAATGTTGTCCAACAAAGGAGTCAAAGCTCAGGAGAGGTGGACTGGAAGCAGAGGCTCAAATGGCTTCAGCTCACCTCAGGCCCTCCTTCAAGCATGTGGCTCACTCGGAGCTCCCCACAGTGCTGTGGCTGCAGCAAGTGGCCTGGTTTGCTGCATCCCATGGGCTCCTCCTGAGGACCGGGACAGGACACCATATAATTCATCTGCATATTTCCCAGATTCCTCCATGACAAACTTGTATCTCTTCAGCAGAAGCATCTACTGGTACCTGGCCAATTCACCACAGAGCTACAGGCTCTCCTGGTGCCTGCACCCACCCACAGAATAATCTGTCTATATCAGCTGAATCGATGAGACGGAGAAGCAAACATGCAAATTGAATGCCTCTCTCAAAAACAATTAATTGAGTCGCGGTGTGTGTGTGTGTGTCTGAGTAGTGCTCCATATAACTGGAGAAATAAAGTGCATGGTTCATTCACTGTCACAGAACCATAGGCCTCATCACCACTACTGGTATGTAAAAACAATATCATACCATTTTGAACAGCCATGGCTACCCCCCCCAACCCCGCAAAAAACCAACAACCATGGGAAATGTAGTCTCCTAAAAGTCAGAGTTGTTAGGAGGCCCCAAGTCACCTCACAGCTATAATTTCCAGAGTACCCTTTGGGGAGGGATTGACTGTTAAACCACTCTGGAACTGTAGTTCTGTGAAGGGAATAGGGGTCTTCTGACAACTCTGCACCCTTAACACACCACACTTCCCAGGATTCTTTGAGAGAAGGTAAAGGGGGCGGGGCTAAATCAGATAGTAACTTATCTATAGAGCCACGTTAATGGAGTAATCAAAGATTCACTCCTTTGCTCGTCTTTGAATAAGGCTGCTATTAGGCTGACTTACCTTGGGTTAGTCGTTACTGCGGACACAGTTTGGTAGAGGCTGTCTTCCGTCACCCGGCCCCAGTCCACGAGGATACCCATCCCTTTTGCCTGAATTCGCGTCATAATATCAAACTGGTCGCCATAGAAAGGGAAGCCCACAACTGGAATCCCGTGGTAAATGGCTTCAAATATACTGTTCATGCCACAGTGACTCACAAGGACTTTCACACTGGGGTGGCCTGCAACAGAAATCGAGCAATGTGAAAAGCTCGCATCCATAATATCTACTTGGATTACCAAATCTGCTAAACACCGTCTATTATGTAGTTTTCTGACTCGGTATGAGGCACGCAAGCTATTCAGAGCAGTAGACCCGTTGAAATTAAGACGCACAACTAACTTAATACTATTAATTTCAATGGTCTTCTTTGAGGAAAACGTAGCTGACAACCATCCCCTGAGATTAGGACTGTAGAAATTTGCCATTAAATGTTTTCTGCAAATTGCGCTGAAATTGGATTGACAGATGCGGTCTAATTTTATAATTAATTAGATGAAAGGGAGCCAAACATTTGACTAAGGAGGAACAGTCAATTCCAAAACTAGGACGTCCCTCTGAAAAATCTAAGCGATTGATGCACGGGCCTCAATTTTACAAAGGACTGACATCATATTCTATGGTTCTCTGTCGTATGGCTACATTACAACAGCCCACAGACTAATTTGTAATTTGAAGGAAGATTGCTATCGCCCTTTGTATTGATTGGAAATATAATGCTTAAATCTTAACCACTTGCGTTATTGACAGTTGAACTTATCCTATCAATATGTTTAGAGGCAACATTTCGTTGCAACCCAAGTTATGCAAGTTGAACTTTTTCCACACAAGGGTTGACACCCTCCCCCCCACAGTTCTCCCTCTTTCCCCAAAAAGCATTGGCCACAATGCAATCACCGCAAAGTTCTCTTGTTAATTCCAGCACTTAAACTCAACCACGACCAGTGCTTTTCAGTCCTGATTAAGGTATTGTGCTCCCTGTGAAGATTAACAAAAGTTTGCACGGCTGGTTTTGTGTCCTTATTTTACCTTACTAGCAGTTGCCTTGAATTCCAGCCCCAATCAAGCCATTCCACTGCTGTAAGTGTAGAACAATCTTTGCAACTGGTGCCTGCTGGATGTTGCTATACTACAATTCCCATCATCCCTGACCATTAACCATATTGGCTGGGGCTGATGGAAGTTGTAGTCCAAACTATCTAGAGAGCCCCGAGTTGGCAAATGATGGTGTGGACACATCTGATTTACACTGTCTAACTAGATACTTTTAAAAACGGTATTGATATCTATGCATGGCTGATCGGAAGCTGAATAAGGCTGCAAAAGCTCAAACCATGCATCCATCCCATTATAGGGAGGTCCTAAAATCGCTGGCACATCCTTATTAAAAAGCTCTTTAATCAGATTATCATTTATGTAAGCTCTCCTAATATCTGATGATATAGGCTGGTGACTGCTATAGCAATACAGTGGTACCTCGAGTTACATACGCTTCAGGTTACATACACTTCAGGTTACACACTCTGCTAACCCAGAAATGGTGCTTCAGGTTAAGAACTTTGCTTCAGGATGAGAACAGAAATCGTGCTCTGGCGGCGCAGCAGCAGGAGGAGGCCCCATTAGCTAAAGTGGTGCTTCAGGTTAAGAACAGTTTCAGGTTAAGAACGGACCTCCAGAATGAATTAAGTACTTAACCCGAGGTACCACTGTATGGCAATACCTGAATGTTTGAGCAGTAAACTGGCGAGCTTTCATGTAATTCTTGTTAGGGTCAAAAAGGAAGTATAAAAATACTTTTATGAAAAAATAAATAGATCTATTTGGGTTACAAAGAAAACCCACTATACAAGGCCAAACAGAAGGAGGAGGAGGAGAAGGAGAAGGAGAAGGAGAAGGAGGAGGAGGAGGAGGAGGAGGAGAAGGAGAAGAAGAAGAAGAAGAAGAAGGTGGTTTCCAAAATCTGAAGAGGGCACTGTAACACCCAAAGGCCAAACTAAATAAAGATCAGCTGCTCTGCTATCTGCCCCCTTAAGCACATAACTTTTTTAAAAGCACAAATCACTGGCATTTGGCTGAAAGGAGGGGAGATTTATGCTCAACTATGGTCTTAAATCAATTCAGGTATCCTGGACCAGCAACGTTATGGGAGAAAACAAAAACAAAAACCCATTAGCTTTGCCAGTTATCCAAGACTGGAAAAGACATTGAAGCAGTTCATTTATTCACATAGGGTATGGAGGGAGAAGGGCACGGTTTGCTTTCTCCTTCCTGGCAAGGAAAAGTAACTTGCTCTCATAGAATCATAGAATGGTAGAGTTGAAAGGGACTCGCAAGGGCCATCTAGTCCAACCCCCTCGTTTGGCTGATCCCTTTTCACTTACCCAGCAGATCGTTTTGAGGCAGCCAATCCATCATCAGTGTGTTTTCACCCAAGTTATATGGCTTCTGACCAGAGTATCTGCCAAAGGACAGTGGGAGGGGGACAGCAAAAGATACGTCACTTAAAATAAGTTCCTTCCCACCTGAACTCAGGGGAGAATGAGAGGAAACGATAAACGTTTAACAATACATAGTGTGTGATGTAATAATACATAGGGTGAAAGTGCCAATTACGTGCAGGTTCTGTATTTAAAAAAAATGCTGTCTAAAATATAATAACCACTTAACCCTTCTCCCATGTCCCATACCAAGACCTTACCCTAGCCGCTTTTACGGTTGGCAGGAAGAAGGTATCTCAAATGTGGGTACCGAGAAGATAAGTAAATACCAGTTGCCTGCATTAAAGATTTAGGGGTAAATTGCAACCAGCTGTATGCTACCTCTTGGTCTCAATTTGCGGTTGAAATCCCCCTGACGGGGTGAGCTCCCGTTGCTCGGTCCCTGCTCCTGCCAACCTAGCAGTTCGTAAGCACGTCAAAGTGCAAGTAGATAAGTAGGTACCGCTCTGGCGGGAAGGTAAAAGGCGTTTCCGTGTGCTGCTCTGGTTCGCCAGAAGCGGCTTAGTCATGCTGGCCACATGACCCGGAAGCTGTACTTCGGCTCCCTCGGTCAATAAAGTGAGATGAGCACCACAACCCCAGAGTCGGCTACAACTGGACCTAATGGTCAGGGGTCCCTTTCCTTTTACCTTTATATGCTACCTCTTGGTCTCTCTGGCCAGAGTGCACACACAAACAATTTCTCTTGTTTGCTCCACTCCAACGGCAAAGAACACCATCCCTCCAGCTGCTTGAGAAAGCAACCCAGCTGTGTTAAATGTTGGGAGGAAAATCCCACTTAGAGCAGCTTTCCTGAGAACACCAGTGGTGGCAGGAGTGTGCCAAACAGGTACAGTCGTACTTTGGTTGACAAACGCCTTGCGAGTCGAATGTTTTGGTTCCCGAACACTGCAAAGTGAGTGTTCCGGTTTGCGAACGTTCTTTGGAGCCAGAATGTCCGGCACAGCTTCTGATTGGCTGCAGGAGCTTCCTGCAGCCAATCAGAAGCTGCGTCTTGGTTTCTGAATGTTCTGGAAGTCGAACGGACTTCCGGAACGGGTTCCGTTCGACTTCCGAGATACCACTGTATAGGAAGGAAGATAAACACTTCCTTTAGAGCAAATCTGCCTGAACCCAGCGGGACTTGTTTCTGAGTAAACGCGCACAGAATCATGTGAGGGTGCTCTTTGGCAGGTGGAAGGGGCAGTTAATGTGACTGGGTGCATTCTCAAACAGCCTGGTCCTTGATGTCTATGACGACTCTCATCTGAAGGGCTGGACCTTTGGCAGAGTGCAATGACCTCCTCAAAGGGGGGGAGATACTAGGAAGCAGTTGTGACAGCCCCCCACAACTGTTCCTCCTGAGGCCCCTGCTGGTGGCAGATGGAGCTGTGTGAGCCCACCCTGTACCCCCATAACTATTCTGCCACCCTATTCAGGTGCAATGGTGGACCCTATCCCATTAATAGCTTTGGTGTTAAGGTCCAACTGACGGTCCAATTGGCTTCTGTATGAGCAGCACCATCTTGGCCTTTCCCCAAGGCAGCAAAATGCCGAAGGCAGAGAAAAAGGGGGAAAGGCAGCCTGATGGGGTGTCCAGATCGGTTCTGCCCCTCTAGAACATGGCCCCCTTTGTTTGGGATCTGGGGCAGATTCCACGAATCCACGGCAGTGCAGAGGCATCCCTCCTCTGCTTTGTGGCTGTCCGCAAGCACAATGCAGTTACAGATCACGAAATAACCGGTGTTACCTCCACACAACCTTCTGGGGAAGGCGAGCAAACGCCCCGGCCATCTTTTCCACCAGGTCTTTTGGCAGGACTCGTATACCGATTCCAAAAGAGACCACGACGACACCAGCATCTGCGGAGTCCATCCAGAGACGCAGGCCCTGCACGTATAAAAGCACCCCCAGATTTTCACATCAGAGCAATATCAAGCTTTCTCGCTTCAAGCCCTTCAGGTCTATGGATGTACGACCCTGAACGTGCCTGATCTCGGAAGCTAAGCAGGGTCAGGCCTGATTAGTATTTGGATGGGAGACTTCAAAGTTCAGCTGAGAATAGAAGCCCAGGTAAGACCATACATAGAATCATAGAATCATAGAGTTGGAAGAGACCACAAGGGCCATCGAGTCCAACCCCCTGCCAAGCAGGAACCACCATCAGACCACTCCTGACATATGGTTGTCAAGCCTCTGCTTAAAGACCTCCAAAGAAGGAGACTCCACCACACTCCTTGGCAGCAAATTCCACTGTCGAACAGCTCTTACTGTCAGGAAGTTCTTCCTAATGTTTAGGTGGAATCTTCTTTCTTGTAGTTTGGATCCATTGTTCCATGTCCGCTTCTCTGGAGCAGCAGAAAACAACCTTTCTCCCTCCTCTATGTGACATCCTTTTATATATTTGAACATGGCTATCATATCACCCCTTAACCTCCTCTTCTCCAGGCTAAACATGCCCAGCTCCCTTAGCCGTTCCTCATAAGGCATCGTTTCCAGGCCTTTGACCATTTTGGTTGCCCTCCTCTGGACACGTTCCAGTTTGTCAGTGTCCTTCTTGAACTGTGGTGCCCAGAACTGGACACAGTACTCCAGGTGAGGTCTGACCAGAGCAGAATACAGTGGCACTATTACTTCCCTTGATCTAGATGCTATACTCCTATTGATGCAGCCCAGAATTGCATTGGCTTTTTTAGCTGCCGCGTCACACTGTTGGCTCATGTCAAGTTTGTGGTCAACCAAGACTCCACATGGTAGCCTGCCAGGAATTCTGGCAAAGCAGTTAGACTTCTCTGCCCTTCTCCCGCGGAATCCCCATCCTTGCAGACAGCAGACGCCGCAAAACTAGCTTCCTCTTCGCCAGGGCTCTGAAAAGCACCAAACTCAGAAATCTCTCTGCACTGAAAGAATATCAGAGGAAAGGAATTGCCTGAAGTTGGAAGGCCTGAAGTTGGGAGTCTGATGCTCCGACACATTACGTAACTCTGGAAAATCTGGTTCCTCAAAGGCTCAGAGGCCCTTGCAGGGGACAGGAGGTTCATTTGCTGCAGAAAGTCACCTTCCATAAACTGGAAAGTGACCTGAACGGTGACAGAAAATTCAACTACTGCACTCATTGGTTAGAGCATGGTGTTGATAATGCCAAGGTTGCAGGTTCGATCCCCATATGGGACAGCTGCATATTCCTGCAGGGGGTTGGAACAGAAGATCCTCAGGGTTCCTTTCCAACTCTACAATTCTGTGGTTATATTACTCATCCCTGTGCACTGCTTTACATTTCAATTAAAGCCTGGTGCCTCCTTCCCAAAGTCCAGGAAGCTTCTCCCACGCTTAGGGAGGTGCGATGCTCACCTGTGCAACATTGGGACATTCCTCCTCCCCAGTCGCCCTTGCAAGCTGGTGCCTCTGGCCCTAAGTGTTCCTCTAAGAAAAATTTCACTGCACACCGCTGATTCCTGCATTGCAGTGTGTTGGACTCAGAGACCCTCGAGGCCCCTTCCAACTCTACAATGTCTAAGCAATTCTTTCTTAAATGAGTCACACTGACAAACTGGAACGTGTCCAGAGGAGGGCAACCAAAATGGTCAAAGGCCTGGAAACGATGCCTTATGAGGAACGGCTAAGGGAGCTGGGCATGTTTAGCCTGGAGAAGAGGAGGCTAAGGGGTGATATGATAGCCATGTTCAAATATATAAAAGGATGTCACATAGAGGAGGGAGAAAGGTTGTTTTCTGCTGCTCCAGAGAAGCGGACACAGAGCAATGGATCCAAACTACAAGAAAGAAGATCCCACCTAAACATTAGGAAGAACTTCCTGACAGTAAGAGCTGTTCGACAGTGGAATTTGCTGCCAAGGAGTGTGGTGGAGTCTCCTTCTTTGGAGGTCTTTAAGCAGAGGCTTGACAACCATATGTCAGGAGTGCTCTGATGGTGTTTCCTGCTTGGCAGGGGGTTGGACTCGATGGCCCTTGTGGTCTCTTCCAACTCTATGATTCTATGATTCTATGAGTCACCTGCCAGCGATTTAAGCAATGAATGAAGTCAGAGCTGTGAGGGATAAGTAACCCTAACCCTAACAGGTCTATATTTCCAATGGTGCAATTGGAGTAATAATAATTTATTCATTATACCCTGCCCAAGTGCCTGGGTTTCCTCAGCCACTCTGGGCAGCTTACAGCATACCATGTTTTTTGCTCTATAAGACGCACCAGACCACAAGACGCACCTAGTTTTTGGAGGAGGGAAACAAGAAAAAAAATATTCTGAATCTCAGAATCTGAGAAGCCAGAACAGCAAGAGGGATCGCTGTGCAGTGAAAGCAGCAGTCCCTCTTGCTGTTCTGGCTTCTGGGATAGCTGTGCAGCCTGCATTCACTCCATAAGATGCACACACATTTCCCTTTACTTTTTTAGGAGGGAAAAAGAGCAAAAAATATAGAGCAAAAAATACGGTCTATGAAAACATAATAAGACATCAAACATTAAAAACTTCCCAATACAGGGCTGCCTTCAGGTGTCTTCTAAAAGTTGTGTAGTTCTTTATCTCCTTGATATCGGAAGGGAGGGTGGTCCACAGGGAGGGCGCCACTATCGAGAAGGTCCTCTGCCTGGTTCTCTGTAACTTCGCTTCTCACAGTCAGGGAACCAGCAGAAGACCCTTAGGAGGACCTCAGTGTCTGGGCAGAATGATGGGGGTGGAGACGCTCCTTCTGGAATACTGGGCCGAGGTCGTTTAGGGTTTTTAAGGTCAGCACCGACACTTTGAATTGTGCCTGGAAACGTACTGGAAGCCAGCGAAGATCCTTTAGTGTGCATGTGTGCGTGCAGCCCAGGTTATGTGTTATGCGGTCTCGGTGGTCACTCCCAGTCACCAGTCTAGCTGCCGCATTCTGGATTAGTTGTAGTTTCCGAGTCACCTTCAAAGGTAACCCCATGTAGAGCACCTTGCACCAGGACACATGGCAGCAGGGGCTTCAGACTCTGAGATTTGTTGTTGTTGTTTTTTTTTTAAAGGAAGTCTTTAACCCTTCTAGAAAGAGAATTTCAAAGTTTAATGTGCAGGGTGCTCTCTATACCGGAGGTGGAATGCTGGGGCCTGTTTGCCTTCTCTTTGCTTTGTTGCTCAGTGGCTTTGTGGAGCAAACAGGGAGCAGCTGCTCTGGTCATGGAAGTATTTTGGGAGAATGTGTGTGTGGAGCAGTGGAGGGAGATACTCAGGATCTGCTCCACTTGTTTTGTTTTGCTACCATCCATCCACAGGAAGCTGTCGGCAGGCAGCTCATTTTTTAAAAAAAATATGTGTATGTTGGGATGTGGAGGGAATTGCGGGAATCACCCATCACTCATTTTGCTGCCTGCCGGCCATGTGGCAGGCAGCAAAATGTGTGATGGGCGATTCCCGCAATTCCCTCCACATCCCAACACACACAGCTGAATATGAGGGTGATGGGAGGATGTGGCATCCTCTTCTTGTTTCGGATGCCTGCCGCACAGCAGCAGTTATTCCTAAATTGTTGGCGCATATCTGTATTTGTGCATGCAGCCCAGGGCAAAGGCATCATTATCAGCATCACATTTCCTCTGATTGTTCCCGAGTTTTGTTTTTTGGGAGGCGGGGGGGGGGGGGGGGAGCTCAGTGCTGAGGTCGCACCATCATTTATTTCCTGATTGTTCTCAAGTTGTTGGGTTCTTTTTGGGGGGTGTGGGGAGGTCCCAGTGCAAAGGCGTTGTCGATATTCTCAGCTTTCCCCAGATTGCTCCCCAATTGTTTGCAGAGTGGAGAGTCATTATCACCATCATAATTATTATCACTTTTGGGGGGGGGGACACCCATTGGAGGGCATGATTATCACCATCACCTTTTCCCTCTGTATGACCCACCACAGGGACTGTTCCAGGCCATTTTGGGGAGTGGGTAGCACAAAGGAGGAAATTTTATCACCTTCTCCGCGCACACACACCTCTTCTTGCAGGAATTCACATTTATTTAGGTGAACAAATGCCCCACATCCACCCACCCACATACCATAAATCTGCCACTGGGTGTATCGCGTTCCATTTACTTACCTCTGGGAGAGGCTTGGCAGGCTCTGTGAGAATCCCCCCGGTGAAAACAACATGGGGAAGCAAAGGTCGCGGGAAGTCAAGCACCACTTCGTTGCACAGGAAAAAGAGGCTGGAGCCCTGGATAAGCTCCAGCATGGATTTCTGCGGCTCCAGCCCATGTTTCGCCATCAGGTGGTCAAATTTGGGCATGATGAACAGCCTGGTGGCTACACGAGAGATGATGAAAACCACGATGTTCCAAGTCCGGCCGAAAAAGCCCATCTGATCAGTCATCAGGGAGTTAAATTCGGGGACGTAGGCCACAGGTGAAGTGGCTCCAATCTCAGCAGGAAACCAGAAGCCAGTGGAGAGGGCCACATATTTTACACCTAGGACGTGGGCGACAATGAAGCCACACATTTCGTTGGGATCGACCAAGACCAAGTCGAAGTCCTCACTCTGAAGTTGCTGCAGGAGGATTTTGTTTCCCAGTATCAAGTCGCAGTTCTCCAGGTACTTCTCCAGGATAGAAAAGAGCTGCATAGAGGTCCTCTTCCCCTCAAATACTTGCTTCAGCAACTCCTGCAGCCAGTCGTCGGCGCTTTCCGTGCTGAAGACCCCTTGGTAATCTTGCACTCTGTAGCCCCGGGGAAAAGGCTCCACGACTCGACCTTCGTGGAGGAGGAGGACGGCATCGTGACCCCGGCTGCTTAACGCTTCCGCTACCCGTACAAAGTTATGCAGGTGGCTGTCGAAGACGATGGTTGGCACCAGCAGGACTTTGGCACTGTGGCAAGGAAGTACGCAAACGGCTACTGCAGCAAAGAGGGCGGCCACAAGGTGTAGGCAAAGCTTCATGTCAATTGCTGCAGAGAAAGAGTAAGAGTTAGTCATCCTTTAGTAGGGCAAGTCGGGAAGGGCTCACAGTGCGGGCCAGGTGTGGAGGAAGCAGAGCAAATTAAATGCATTTCTACCTTACTTAGGAGACACGGGTGGCGCTGTGGGTCAAACCACAGAGCCTAGGACTTGCCAATCAGAAGGTCGGCGGTTCGAATCCCCGTGATGGGGTGAGCTCCCGTTGCTCAGTCCCTGCTCCTGCCAACCTAGCAGTTCGAAAGCACGTCAAAGTGCAAGTAGATAAATAGGTACCGCTCTGGTGGGAAGGTAAACAGCATTTCTGTGCGCAGCTCTGGTTCGCCAGAAGCGGCTTAGTCATGCTGGCCACATGACCCGGCTCCCTCGGCCAATAAAGCGAGATGAGGACGGCAACCCCAGAGTCGGTCACGACTGGACCTAATGGTCAGGGGTCCCTTTACCTTTACCTTACTTAGTGTAATGCAAATGAAAGTGTTTGATTGCAGAAACTGCAGTTCTGTGCAATTTTTTTATATATACATACAGATGTGAAGCACCAACAGTGTGCCTGGCATTTTACAGGGTGCACATGACGACAGATCTGTACAAAAATCTGTTAGAAATTCAGATACACAGGCTAGGCACCAAAGGGCTCCTGAAACCAGAGTTTCAGCTGCCAAACAAGAAAGTCTAGTTGCCATTTTGGGGCAAGATGGCCCCAATGCCTTATTTTTCAAAGGATGGACTGACTGTGATTGATTCTCAGTTAAACACCTGGCTAGTTCAGAGGACCAGGGTCATAGGAGCCTATTCCAACCTCTTTTTCCTAATGACGACATGGACCATTCATAACGTAAGAATATTCTCCACAACTTTGAGCAGGGCACTAGGGCAGGCTAAAGAAAGACAAGTGACAACAATGAACTGTAACGTCGTTTACTGCTCCTGCTCAGGCTGCACAGAAAAAGCATTTTAGTTCCTGAAATTGCTTCTGATTGTGCAGGTAAAATATAACTGACTGAATTTTCAACACTGGCCCCAGCCTGGTGGAATGCTCTGTCTCATGAGACCAGGGCCCTGCAGGATCTGATTTCTTTCCACAGGGCCTGTAAGACAGAGTTGTTCCGCCTGGCCTTTGGCTTGGAATCAACTTGATCCCCTCCCCCTCTTTCCTTTCTCCTTCTGTGGGGACTTCCCTGCCTTTTTTTCCTGGCCCACATGGGACCAGTCTGGATAGTTGGCCTTGGTGAAGATTTGATGTTTTTATCCCCCAAAAGTTTTTGATTTGAGTTTCTACTGAAATGAGGCTGCATTTTAATGTTGTATTTTAATCTTGTTTTTAAGTTGTATTTTAATCAATTGTTTTATATCTGGTGTTAGCCGCCCTGAGCCCGGTCTTGGCTGGGGAGGGCGGGATATAAATAAAATTTATTATTACAGTGGTAACTCGGGTTACATACACTTCAGGTTACATACGCTTCAGGTTACATACGTTTCAGGTTACAGACTCTGCTAACCCAGAAATAGTGCTTCAGGTTAAGAACTTTCCTTCAGGATGAGAACAGAAATCGTGCAGCGGTGGCGGCGCAGCAGCAGGAGGCCCCATTAGCTAAAGTGGTGCTTCAGGTTAAGAACAGTTTCAGGTTAAGTACGGACCTCCAGAACGAATAAAGTACTTAACCTGAGGTACCACTGTATTATTATTAATTCTACAGGATGGGGTATTAGTGCGTGAAAACAGTCCACATCCAACGATAAAGGTAAAGGTACCCCTGCCCGTTTGGGCCAGTCTTGACAGACTCTGGGGTTGTGTGCCCATCTCACTCAAGAGGCCGGGGGCCAGCGCTGTCTGAAGACACTTCCGAGTCACATGGCCAGCGTGACATCGCTGCTCTGGCGAGCCAGAGCCGCACACGGAAACGCCATTTACCTTCCCGCTAGTAAGCGGTCCCTATTTATCTACTTGCACCCGGGAGTGCTTTCGAACTGCTAGGTTGGCAAGCGCTGGGTCCGAACAACGGGAGCGCACCCCGCTGCGGGGATTCGAACCGCCGACCTTTCGATCGGCAAGCCCTAGGCGCTGAGGCTTTTACCCACAGCGCCACCCTTGATCCACAGAACGCGCCTGGTGAATTTCAAACCCTAATAGGCTTTCCATGTAAAAGTTGAGACAAGGGAAAAAGGGGGACAAGAATGAAGAGGAGGCGGGGACAGCCAACATGGCGCCCTCCCTCAGGTTGTCAACTGCATCTCCCATCAACCCCCAGCCAGCCTGGATCCCAGCCCTGGAGTGATGGGAGTTACCAAAGTTATAGTAGACATGGATAGGATATGCAATTATCCCAGTTCCACAGGCTTAGGCTTGGTTACAGGCATAATTTCAGGTCTGAGAAGGTTCGGCGCAAACTACAAGTACTGGAGCGTTTGCTTGTGCCCTTTCGCAGAGTAGCTCTGAGGCGATGCCTCCACAGTAAAGCCTGAAGAAACCTTCCTGTTTGACCAGGAAAGATATATCAACTAAAGAAAACTAAATGTTCCTCACCTTGGGGGGATAAGAAATACATTTTCCCATAGTAAAGTTATACGGGTGTTATGTACTGAATTGCATAGGATCCAAAAAGCAGCAGTCTGATTGGTCCTAGAACAATAGGATTCAGAATGCAGCAGTCTGATTGGTCCAAGAACAATGCAGCAGTATGATTGGTCCGCAGGAGCCACCCAATCCTACAGGAGAATCCCAGAATTAGCCAATCACGTGCGACCCATTGTGTAAATAATGTATATAAAGCGGATATTTTGGGGAAACTTTCATTCCTCACTACTATGAGCTGAATAAAGAGCATGAAATTCACATTCGACTCCGAGTATATTTCAACAGCCTTTTATAAAGGACTTGGGAAATTATGGCAGTTGGTCCTCCCCAGGGTTTGGTGGAGATGCCCCCATGTTTATGCCCACTTTGTGTCACCTTCATTCACTCTTTTCTTTTCAACTATTTGTTCCAAAGATCAGCATATTGCGATGGTGGTGGAACATCATTCTGCATTTTGTTAACATGCAAAATAAGGTCTAACCAAGTCTAACCTGATTCCATAGTAAGCAGTTATTTTAAAACAGGAACCTGTTCGGAAGGCATTCAGCACAAGGTAATCTCCATATTTAAGGAAGCTAATGAGGCATCTGATCAAGGTCTGTATTTTAAAATGAGCTTTAAAATATATTTGCAAATGTTTGTAGGTTTCATGCCAGGCAGAAACCAGCTGGCTAAGCAAAGAGCTAATGGGAAAAGCAGCTGGCTGGGAAAGGGGGGTGTAAAATGAAGAGGTTTTCTTTTTACTGAGTTTCTTTTACTTTGCAAAAGGCCTTTTATTCTAAAAAGCTATCTATGTTATGTATGAGATTTATTGACTTAATGTAATTATGCAAAGGATTTAGAAAGTAAGAAATGTTAGATTCTTATGTTAGATTCTTATTTCATTGATGGTGTGTGAGAATGTGAACCCAAGATCTCTGTTTAAGATAGAATTTAATACCATGAGCCATCTGTTTTAGCCATTTGTTTTGAAGGGGCAGCAGGGGCAAAAGGTGATCTGGTAATTAAGGTGCCTTGTCAAGGCAAATGTAAGATATATGGCTACTTGTCTGCCATTTATGGATAGAAGGAAATATAGCTCTTTGCCTCCCATAAAAGGTAATAGGAAAGGGGTGTATCTTTTATTATTGGTCCTAGCAAACAGCCAATAGGAATTTCAACCAGGCTGATTGGACAGAGGCAGCCAAAGGAGGAGCAAGGGGGCTGGGCTGAGGAAATATAAGTGCTGGCCATCAGGGCTGGAGTGGGCAGAGCTTTGGTAACCATATACCACTGTGCCTATCATTTATTTGTCTGACAAATAAATTATTATTTTAATTTCTCTATTGCTGCGTTGAGTATTTCATTCCAGCTAAGCATTAACCACAAGCAGGGTGCTACACTATGCAACTGCTTTTAGTGCAATCGGTGCCAACTCTACTAAACATGTAAACATACACTTGCAGAGGTCCTCTCCTCTTCCTCCAATCCCACATTTCCAATATCATATCATTAATTCAAACACTGCAAGTCCCAGACCGAACAAGAGATGCCATTAAAGTCAACAGACATCAGGCTTGAAATCACCAAGCTTGCTCTCAATATGAGGCGTTTCCACCCTGAGTTCTCTTCCAGATTTCAAGCCAAGCCACTAAATTATACCTGCCTCTTTTTGCTCCCACCCACTTGCCGTTCTGGTGTTCGTTCCAGCAGCATCTACCTGGAAAGGTAGATGAGAAACATGACTCCAGAGAAGATGACAAAACACAGGCATTTGTGCATCATTAGCCTGAATAAGGAGTCCTTCTCTGCTGCGGTCTCTGGAGCAGCTACAGGCAATCGTTTAGTTGTTGCAGAAGAGAAGAGCGATAAGAGAGCGATAAGAGAAACAGAGGAAGGGGGCTGGAAGAGGAGCTGTGTGCAGAGAAAGAGCTGTGAGTGGAGGGGTGTCCTATTTGCCATCTTCTGGACTCCCTGGGAAAGTCACCCAACCCAGCCTGCTGCAGCCTGGAACAACTGGGTGTGCAGCTGGTTCCGTGCTGAATGGGCAGTTTGCAGAAACTCCATGAACCTCGGTGCCTGTTGTAAAGGGAAGCCTAGAGTGCACCTTCTTCAGTGCGATTTTTTTGGGGGCAGCGGGATGATCAGTGAGTTCGTTGAGGCTGTAGGGGAGAGCCAGTGTGGTGTAGTGGTTAAGAGCGGTGGACTCGTAATCTGGTGAACCGGGTTCGCTTCCCCGCTCCTCCACATGCAGCTGCTGGGTGACTTTGGGCTAGTCACACTTCTCTGAAGTCTCTCAGCCCTACTCACCCCACAGAGTGTTTGTTGTGGGGGAGGAAGGGAAAGGAGAATGTTAGCCGCTTTGAGACTCCTCCTCCTCTAGGGTGCTTGGGTGGGATCCTGGGCGAGAGCTAGGAAGCAAGGGGTTATTGAGTGCATGTGCACATCAGAAGGTGACATAACTGATATTACTATATGCTTATCAATACTTAGTGAACCAAGGCACAAAATGAACACTCAAGCCCTTCAAGATCCCCTTAAGTGGGATTGCTTCCAAACGACTCTTAAGGACCATCTGCTTTCAGAATTGCCTGATAACATCGAGGAACATTGGACCAGGCTAAAAACATCCATTATTGCAGCCTGTGAACAAACTATTGGATACCAAACCAAGAAACACCAGGGCTGGTTTGATGAGAATGACAGTGAGATTGAACACATGATTGACAAGAAAAGGAAGGCCATTCAGAGTTGGCAAAGAGATAGAAACTGTGCCACTAAGAAAAAAAACTATGCCAACGCTAAGGCTGAGGTTCAAAGAAGAACCAGAGAACTAAAAAATGCCTGGTGGATAAAAAAAGCTCAAGAGATCCAGCACTTAGCCGACACTCATGATGCACAGAGTTTCTTTAAAGCCACAAAGACCATCTATGGGCCAATAAATCATGGCATATGCCCCCTATGCTCAGCAGACGGTATCACACTTCTAAAAGATAAAGAAGCTATTGCACTGCGCTGGAAAGAACATTACCAACATCTCCTTAACCACAACTCCCCCGTGGTGGCTGAGATCCTCTCTCAAATTCCGCAAAAACAAGTTAGAGATGAGCTTGCAGTATCTCCAGATCTGGGAGAGTTGTGTGCAGCTATTAACCAAATGAAAAGCAACAAAGCCAGTGGACCTGATGGGATACCTGCCGAAATCTTCAAAGTGGGCGGAATTGAACTTACACAACAACTTCACAAGCTCATCCAAAAAATCTGGGAAAGAGAAGAGATCCCAGCAGACTTAAGGGATGCCAAAATTATCAATCTCTTTTAAAAAAGTGACAGAACTGTTTGTGGAAACTATCGAGGCATCTCTCTGTTAGCTGCAGCCAGTAAAATTCTTGCAAGGATCTTAGCAAACCATCTCTTAACAATATCCGAGGTGACCCTTCCTGAATCCCAAAATGGTTTTCGGCCTTCTAGGGGGACAGTGGACATGATTTTCACCACTTGACAGCTTCAAGAAAAATGCAGAGAGCAAAACCAACCCCTGCATATGGCATTTATTCACCTGACTAAGGCTTTCGACACTGTAAATCGTAATGCCCTGTGGACTGTCCTTCTGAAAATTGGCTGCCCAGATAAATTTGTAAACATCATTCGACTCCTCCATGATAATATGACAGCAACAATTGCAGATAACCATGGCTCTCAAAGTGAACCATTCACAGTGGAATCAGGTGTTAAACAGGGTTGTGTTATTGCCCCAACTCTATTCATTATTTTCATTGCCATGATCCTAAACTTTGTCGAAGGGAAACTCCCCACTGGAGTAGAAATCATATATCGAAAAGATGGAAAGCTCTTCAATCTGAGGAGGCTGAAAGAGAAGAGTAAGGTTACCATAACTTCAGTATGCTGATGACAACGTAGTGTGCGCACACTCAGAGGATGACCTCCAAACCATCCTAATATCTTTGCAGAAACTTACGAAAAGCTTGGCCTATCACTCAACATCCAAAAAACCAAAGTGCTGCACCAACAAGTACAAAATAACCCCTCTGCAGTGCCACAAATCCAACTCAATGGTGTAACGTTGGAAAATGTCGATCACTTCTCCTACCTAGGCAGTTATCTTTCCACAAGGGCCAACACTGATGCCAAAATCCAGCATCGCCTGAGCTCTGTGAGTGCGGCTTTCTTCTGATTGAAGTGCAGAGTGTTTGAGGACTGGGACATTCGCAGGGAAATAAAAATGCTTGTTTACAAAGCTATTGTACTACCAACCTTACTGTATGCTAGTGAAACATGGACCACTTATAAATTCCATCTCCAACTCCTCGAAAGATTCCATCAATGGTGTCTCCGAAAAATTTTACACATCACTTGGGAAGACAGGCGAACTAATATCAGAGTACTGGCAGAAGCAAAGATCACCAGTGTTGAAGCAATGATTCTTCAACTTCAACATCAACTTCGTTGGACTGCTCATGTTGTGCAGATGCCTAATGATCGTCTTCCAAAGCAACTACTCTACTCCAAACTTAAAAATGGAAAGCATAATGCTGGTGGTCAACAAAAGAGGTTTAAAGACTGTCTCAAGGAAAATCTAAAAAAAAATGTAGTATAAACACTGACAACTGGGAAACACTGGCCTGTGAGCGCTCCAGTTGGATAACAGCCTTTACTAAAGGTGTCATGGGCTTTGAAGACACTCAAACTCAGGACGCAAGGGAGAAACGTGCTAAGAGGAAGACACGCTTGGCAAATCCACACCATGATCAACTCCTGCCCAGAAACCAATGTCCCCACTGTGGAAGGACGTTTGGATCAAGAATTGGCCTCCACAGTCACTTACAGACTCATTGTTAAAACCGTGTTTATGGAAGACAATCTTACTCGGCTACGAGTGATCGCCAAAGAAGAGGAGAAGATGATGATTGTGTATTTTTTTGTGGCAGTTTTTTCGGGTTTGCTTTACACCACTTTGGAGCAAAGTTCTACAGCAACTGGTATAGAAATTGTCTAAATAATAACATAAAGATGCTCAACAGATACAGAGGCTCCCCTAGAAGAGAAAAGAAGGTGTAATATTCAGTGGTGGACTTTGGGCTCTCAAATTTCAGCAACACCCTGTGTGATGCTAAAATTCAGCGCCAGCTGCCTCTTGCGCTCCCTTTCAAAGCACTGTTGTGGTGGCCCCTGCAGCATGGTGCCCATAAACTGCTTCTGCCACATTGCCTTGGGTTGTGGGTGAGCTTCTGAGATCTCCCCAGGAAGCCCCTGGAACAAATCTGGCCAGAAAAGTTTCCCTGGGTCAGAGGGACCTAAAAAAAGAACCCTTGTCTAAAAGAAGAAAACAGTGGAGAAGAATCATCTCCGAGTTTAAACCTGTAGTTGGAAGTCGGGTAACCTGGTAGTTGAATTGCTCCGTTGATGCAACGCTTCCTTAATATGCCGTATAACAGAATCTGCGGTCCTCCCAGTGTTGTGGGACACCAACTCCCATCAGTCCCAGTCAGCACAGCTAGTGGTCAGGGATGATGGGAGTTGTAGTCCGCCAACATTGGGAGAGGCACAGATTCTCCATCCTTGCTATATAGGAATTCCACCTGTCTTGTCTTAGAATGAACAATACAGTGGTACCTTGCAAGACGAATGCCTCGGAAGACGAAAAACTCGCAAGACGAAAGAGTTTTTCGTTTTCTGAGTTGCTTCGCAAGACGGATTTCCCTTTGGGCTTGCTTCGCAAGACGAAACGTCTTGCGCCTTTTTTTTTTAAAACCGCCAATGCATTCCTATGGGAAACCATCAATACACAGTGGTGCTTCGCAAGACGAGAAAACTCGCAGAACGAAAAAACTTGCAGAACGAATTAATTTCGTCTTGCGAGGCACCACTGTACTGTACTGCCTAGATGGTAGGTAGAGATTTTTAAGCAGTAATGCCCTCCAGTAGTGTTAGAAACTCAGATATCTAAGCTAGGGGCCAGGGTTACAGTTGCCAAAACAGAACGCCTAGTGTCCATTTTAGGGCCAATATGACCTTTTGGTTCCTGAAATCCATTCTGATTGTGCAGATAAAATATCACAGATAGAATTCCACAGGATGTGTTGCTAGTGTGTTAAAACAGTCCGGATCCAAGGTGGCCAAGACCAAACTAAACAGCTGAGAGCAAAATATACACCAGGAGGCTTAGTTTGGTCAGAATTGAGTATACATTTCCAGAGTTAATGCTAAATACATTACTTCTGGCAAATGAAAGTCACCATACCTGCTAGAGGGCTGTGAAAATTTGTGTCTGGGGCTTTTTTCAGACTTATCTACCCATGTACTATGTCAGAATTTCCCAAACTTGGGTCTCCAACTGTCAATGGACTACAACTCCCATCATCCCTAGCTATCAAGACAAGTGGTCAGGGATGAGGGAACTGTAGTCCAAAAACAGCTGGAGACCCAAGTTTGGGAAACCCTGTACTATCTGAAACCAAAACGGGAGCATTGATTGCTTTCCAACTGCTCCTGATCAAGACGGCAGTTTTTAACTGACGACAAAAGCCACAGTGGGCAGAGTTTGACATGAGAAAAATGCTAAGGAAAAGCATCTGGATTTCTCTCCAGAGGTTGCGTGAGGAACCCTTTGGAATCTCAAGGGCCACCTTTGCTTCTGGGCAACTTTCCGGGGGCCACAGGCAAAAGTGGCTGGAACAGCAAACATCAATGTTAATTCTGTATGGCAGGCTAGTTTCTACAGAAACTTGCAGGCAGGCATTATCAGAGTTCAAAGGCACATTTCAGCCAGGAGGGTGCAAAGCAGGGCTGGCAAGGAATGTGCCCTGGGGAGAGTGGGAGCAGCTGGTGAAGGAATTGTGAGTTGTGTAGTGTTGTGAGGGCCAAGCTGAGAGAGGTACAGAGTGGCACATTTGCCTCACCAGCCTGAGATTCCAGAGTAAGAATAGGGTTTTGCCCAGTTCAAAAATTCGGAAGGTGCAGGCTAGCAGACTCCAGGCGAAGAGCAGCAAACACAAGGTTTCACCTCACTTTCTTTTGAATTACTTTCTCTCCGGCCTGTTATGCAATGAGCAGTGACAATGCCAGCTCAGATTTTGGCACGTTTTGAGCCAAGCAGACGAAAGGTATAAAAACTCCATTAGGCACACCTAATCCAATGCAGAGTTGTGACACCTACTTAGGTAATTATAGCCAGCAGTGAGAAAGCTGATTAAGGCATTTCATCATTTAAACAGGCTTTTGACAGACTTCCACACCAAGATTATTTAGTCAGAGCAAGAAAGGCGTCACTTTTTCAGAATATTCCTGAGAATATAATAATCCCGCTCCCAAGAGATAGTGGAATATGACCACATACGCTGATGAAGCAATATTCCTCCAGTGTTTTCTACTATCTTGATTAATACTGACAGCCACAGGTTTTGACAGCCAAGCTAACAGAAGTCATGTACTGCATTGCCTTGCTTTCCCAGTCGCAGGCGGGGGACACCCTCTAAATAAAATAATCATAATCATAACAATATTAGCCGCCCATCTGACTGGGTTGCCCCAGCCACTCTTGGCAGCTCCCAACAAAACATTAAAAACACAATAAAACATCAACTATTAACAACTTCCTGTAAGAGGCCTGCCTTCAGATGTCTTCTCAAAGTCAAATAGTTGTTTTATCTGTTTGGCATTTGATGGGAGGGTGTTCCACAAGGTAAATCCTGGCTATGCCCATGAGTCTGGTCTTTTGATCCCAATGAACTGTAAATGAACAACCTGCACTTATGGCTATGTGACTGAATCCCACCCCAGAATAGCAGTCTAGGGGCACCCAACGATTCGTCTGTCCAATTAGTGCACAGATAGGGAGCCTGTGTCCCTTCCGCAGGTGTCGCTCACCATCTTCCCTTACCATTGATTGGCCTTGCTGGCTGAACCTGATGGGAACTGGAGTCCAACAATACTGGGAATGGAAGACCCTCCAAGTGTCCCTGTTTTCCAGGGACATCCCTGATTTAGAGAAACCATCCCGGTTTCTGATTTCATCCAGTAATGTCCTGCTTTTCCTTAGGATGCCCCTATTTTCATTGGAGAAATGTTGGAGGGTATGGAATGGCATGAATTTCCCTATCCCTGAGTTGGTGCTGGAGCCAGATTAGCAGAAGCGGCTGCTGAGGCTTTGGTCCAACAAGGTTTTGGGCAACTTCCAGTCCTTTCTACTAGATAACACTCAAACTTCAGACTGAATGGGATGTGGCACACATGGGAAGCACATGCAACGTCACTCAACAGTTTATGCGTCCCCAGTGTTATTGCGTGTTTTTATCTATTTCTTTCGTCTTCTTTTTTAAGGTTAGCTTAAAAAGAGTACCAGCTGCTCTTCTCCCCAAAGCCCTCAGGGAGCTGCGCCTTGCCGGAGGGTTGGATTGATGACTCTCAGGGTCACTTCCAACTCTACAGCTCTAGGGATTTTAGGGAGGTTTACAATAATGAAAACAGTGGAACATGGTGGGGAGGAACACAGCACAGAATTTTTTTTAAGGAAGAAGAGGAGGAGGAGGAGGAGGAGTTTGGATTTGATATCCCGCATTATCACTATCCTAAGGAGTCTCAAAGCGGCTAACATTCCCCTTTCCCTTCCTCCCCCACAACAAACACTCTGTGGGGTGAGTGAGGCTGAGAGACTTCAGAGAAGTGTGACTAGCCCAAGGTCACCCAGCAGCTGCATGTAGAGGAGCAGGGAATCAAACCCGGTTCACCAGATTACGAGTCCACTGCTCTTAGACAGATTTTTTTAAAAAACACCTTTGGCAAATTAAATGGTTTTCACCTGGCACCAAAAATAAGAAGAAGAAAGTGTCAGAAAAACTTGTGGAAAGGCTTTTGTAAAGTGGTACCATTGTGAAAAGACCTTGCATCCACTCACAATATCCCCCTCACAACAAGTAACTGTGGGTTTCTATAACAGTCCCATTGTGTTCAAAAGGGCCGACTGCCTGGTAAGTATATGCCAAAAGGGCCTAATCCAAGAACTTTCACCGCTTGAGGCAACGGACAAGATGGCAGTCCCTCCCATTCTGTGGACAAGAGCCAAGCAGACTAGCTGCTGAATCTTACTTTGCTGGCAGCACAACAGCATCCACCACTGCCTCTGAAGGCAGCAGGCTATCTCAGGTGGTGCAAGGCAGACCAGGTCACACACACAGAGCTCTGCCTTCTCCCCACCTATCAGCATTTGCCTCCTGAGGCAGCTACCTCCCTCTGCCTCATGACAGGGCCGGCCCTGGATTGGCTGGCCCCATCTTAAGGCTGCAGCTGTATTGAAGACGGGTCTCCTACCCTGTCCTGTACCAGCGGCACATTTTCCTACAATGCCTTTTAAAACAAAAGCAAAGGGCAGTCGCTCCTATATTAAATTTAGAATCATAGGTTTGTAGAGTTGGAAGGGACCCTGAGGATCATCTTGTCCAACCCCCCGCAATACGGGAATATTCAGCTGTCCCATGCAGGGATCAAACCTGCAACCTTCGCATTATCAGCACTGTGCTCTAACCAACTGATCAAATTTGCTTCCTTGTGATTTTTAAATTGGTCCAACCACTGCTAGGCCAGGGATGGGCAATCTCCATCTGTTCCCTCAGGGATCATCTGTTGTGGGGGCCGGGGGAAAACACCCATCAATCTGCCACCTCCTCTGTCTCATTACCCGTCACCTTCCTGTCTAGCAGGCCACAGGAGGAAAGGCAGGTTTCTCCTGCCAGAGGACTGAATGGCCGAAGCTAGGCTGAAGACCCCCAAACTCAGGCTGAAAGCTACAGGCTGCCCACCCCTGCCTTGAACAATGTTCCTGAGTCATTACAGGCTCAGGTAATCTCCTTTACTTGAGGTTGCCCTATGGGGCAGGGACAGGATTAGCGGTTGTCCCTGTCAGACTGGCAACTGCTGGCACCAAATCTTGCCTAGTTGCCACTGGGTCACTGCGCCCTCCCTCCCAGCAAACCAGCAGCACCATCTCCTACCCTAAGCAGGTAAGTGGCTGTTCAAAGAAGCAGCTGCCTCCACTCTCTCCGCCACAGACTCTCAAATGAGATGGACCCAGCGTTCTTGGCCGGAGGGAGCTGACAGGTGAGCACAGCTGCTGCTGCTGTTCCAGATCCCAGCTGGGCCTTTCTTATAATTATCCTCACATTTTTATCCTCCCTTTTCTCCAAGGAGCTCTGGGCACCTTACACAGATCTTCTGGAGAGACAGTGTGGTGTAGTGGTTAAGAGCGGTAGACTCGTAATCTGGTGAACCAGGTTCGATTCTCCGCTCCTCCACATGCAGCTGCTGGGTGACCTTGGGCTAGTCACACTTCTCTGAAGTATCTCAGCCCCTCTCACCTCACAGAGTGTTTGTTGTGGGGGAGGAAGGGAAAGGAGACTGTTAGCCACTTTGAGACTCCTTTGGGTAGTGATAAAGCCAGATATCAAATCCAAACTCTTCTTCCCCTCCCCAGTTTTATGCTCAAAAGAACCCTGTAAGGTAGTTTGGACCGAGAGACAGCCCAAGGTCACCCGGTGGATTTCACGGCTGAGTAGGAATTTGGACCTTTGCCTCCCAGGTCCTGGGTCCAACATTTTAACCACTGCACCACATTGCCTCTGTAGCCCTGCCTGTGCTGTGCAGGCAAGCAAGGAGCAGAGGTGGCTGCTGCAGGAGCAGTGTCTGCTGCCTCCATGTTCATCTCCTTCTCCTGGGTAGCACAAGAGCAGGATTGCACAATTTTTCAGCTTCCCAAAGACCGGATGGTAGAGCATCCATCCTTTCTTTGTTTGCTAGGAGATTAGGTAAAGACGCTGAGCCAAGCAACAGTCACCTCCATTGCATTACCCAGCGCATTTCCACATCCCTGTTGTAATCACCAAATCTTTCGGGGCAACTGGTTTATTTATTGCACAAGGCCTCCGCATCAAGGGCAGTTGCACAACCAGAATTTAGAAGCATAGCACTGCAGAGTCTCCAGGGACCCCAAGAGTCATCTAGTCCAACCCCCTGCAACGCAGGGACCTTTCGCCCAACGCAGGGCTCGAACCCACGACAAACGATTAAAAGACTCGTAGCTACATTTGCCAGGCAGTGATTAGATCTTACCCAGGAAGCGCCCTCGGTGGGAAGCGAGGGGAAAGGGAAAGATGGGGTGTCAACTGCCAAGGTCACAGAGCCTTCCGGGGCGCAAGCAAGCCAGAAAGGACCATCGCTCGATGGCGTCGTCGTACAACCTCCGCGCACACCTGTCGCGCGAACTAGAAAAAGCAAAACCTGCCGCCAAGGTCCCGTTTGCGATCACTGAAATATTGCAAAGCACGCTTTTGAATTATGGTGCTGGGGGAGACTCTTGAGAGTCCCATGGACTGCAAGAAGATCAAACCTATCCATTCTGAAGGAAATCAGCCCTGAGTGCTCACTGGAAGGACAGGTCCTGAAGCTGAGGCTCCAATACTTTGGCCACCTCATGAGAAGAGAAGACTCCCTGGAAAAGACCCTGGTGTTGGGAAAGATGGAGGGCACAAGGAGAAGGGGACGGCAGAGGACGAGATGGTTGGACAGTGTTCTCGAAGCTATGAACAAACTGCGGGAGGCAGTGGAAGACAGGAGTGCCTGGCGTGCTCCGGTCCATGGGGTCACGAAGAGTCGGACACGACTAAACAACAACAAACATTGAGCCCAGCCCCATCTCACCTGCCCGGCCTGGAAGCGCCCCTGGGAGATGAGTTAACAATGAAGCGAAGGGGGGAGAGGGGTGCTAATGCGTAAACGCGTCCCTTAGAGACGGAGGATGGAGGTGGCGGGGTGGGGGGAGGACAACGCAGCAGAGAAAATCCCAAGGAGAAAAGCCCACAACCCACCCCCATCCACCCGGGACTCTCTTTGCCCACCTTGCCCGCCCGCGGAAGCGGGGTCCCTGGCGTCCGTCTGGTGCTCCCCGGTGCCTCGTCTGGTGGCTGGGCTGGCTCTGCTCCGATCCCATCTCTTGCCTTGCGCTTCCCGCCCCGGGCGGCGGAGAGAACAGGCGGGGCGGGACTCGGCCCACACGAGGCACTCCTACCGGCAGCGGGAGGCCAGGCCTCGCCGCCTTTTAGAGGCGGCCCTGCCTGCTCTCCGCCTAAGCCCAGAAGCCAAGATGGGGTCCCTCTGGCCCAGCCGGGGGGGGGGAGAGGGCCTCTCCAGGAGTGCCAATTGAATAACATATTGGGGGGGGGGTGTCCAGGTAAGCCCTGCCCTACATAATGGATCGCAAGACCCGGACGCACACATTCTTTTTGAATGGCAATACCCATCAATTTCGGGGAGGCCCAGCCCCCTCGAATATTTTATTGAGGGGCTTGGACCTTGGCCCCTAAGAGTTGGCTCCTCTGCGGCCTTCTGAGGGAATTGGCGGGGCAGGGTCCCGTGGGGCTTGCTTCCGGGTAAGCGCGTAAAATTGCACCGCTTTGGGTACCTCTCCAGTCTCCAAAGCGCGCGCAAGACGCACAGCGCCGCGCGCGGTTGGGCCCTCGCCGTCTAACAGACTTAAAGCAGAAGAACGTGGTGGGATTCCTCTCCTCTCCCTACTTTCTTTTAAAGCCAGTAAGTCCTGGGCTCGGCTGGTTGGTTCAATTTCTAGGAGGAGGAGATGGAAGCTAAGGCCCAGGGTGGCGTAGTAGCGGCTGAAGGTGTTGGACCGTCGGGTCTTGGGAGAGCAAGGCTAGCATCCCCGCGCATCTCGCTGGGTGCTTGCCCGTTAACCAACCGGCAGAGCTGCTGCGAGGATAAAATGGGGGAACCGCGGGCCACCTGTAGCTCCTTGCAGGAGAGCTGGGAGGTAAATGTTACAACGCAGGGACCCCGCACCTCCGGCGCGCGCCCCCGTGCACGCGAAGGAAGAGCGGTTTGAAAAGGCACCCCCCGCGCGCAATCTGACCCAAAAGGCAACATGGGGATGCTTCAAGCAAGCAAGCAAGCAACCCGTCTGGTGTGTGCCTGTCTCGTTTCACCACCACCCCTCCTCTCTCTCTCTCTCTTTTTTAAGGAGAGGCAGCTGCTCGGCAGGTGCAACTAGACACGAACAGACATGCCAGCAAGCTGCCATTCAGCCTACACAAGATGGGCAGGCGCCTGTTTCTAATTGCGAGGAAGAAGCTGGAGCACCTTCTTCGAAACCCACGCAATCAAAGCTCAGCCGGATCTTTCGCTGCCTGTTGCCAAATTCACGGAAGGAAAAGCTTCGCCAAAGGGAGAAGGGGGCGGCCTCTGTTTCCCTCTCATCAACTGTGGCAACCAAGGTACCAATTTGCCACAACACCCAGTTTCAATTTTACAGGGAGGGCGAGCAGGGTGACTTCTGCTGCTCCGGTAAGTTTCACATTTGGAATCAGCATCAAAGTGGATGCCCTCCTGCAGGTTGCAGAACGAAACCTGGCGCCTTCTCTGCTGCTTGCACTGAGTGGCACTGGGCAAAGGACTGAATCCCTTCTCTCCCTGCCTCCCTTATTCATAGCAGCATAGAATTATAGGGTTGGAAGGGACAGCCCACGGGGAAGTTTTTAATGTTTGATGTTTTACTGTGCTTAATGTTTCAATTGTTAAGAGGTTGCCCAGAATGGCTGGGGCATCCTAGTTGGGTGGGCAGCATAAAAATAAATTATTAACAATCCCACGCCTATTACTGCTCAGTGGCATAGCCTCTCACAGGGCTGTTGCAATCCGTAACTTATTAACTGTAATTTATTATTTATTATTATTAAAAACATATTATTACGAGTTACTGAAACCAGGCTAGCAGACTCTAAAAACAAGCTATGGATTGCAACCACCCTGTGAGGCTAAGCTGCCATTGAACATTATTATTTATTATTATTAATCATCCGTAAGTGACTGTGGAGGCCAATTCTGGATCCACACGCCCTTCCACAGTGCGGACATTGGTTTCTGGGCGGGAGTTGATCACGGTGAGGGTTTGTTAAGTGTGCCTTCCTCTTGGCATGTTTCTCCCTTGTGTCCTGCGTCTGAGTGTCTTCAAAGCACATGATAGCTTTAGAAAAGGCTGTTCTCCAATTGGAGCACTCACAGGCAAGTGTTTCCCATTTGTCGGTGTTTATACTACATTTTTAAAGATTTGCCTTGAGGCAGTCTTATTAATAATAGGCTGGATGAGGCACAATATTGGGGCAACTTCAAGTAGCAAAATAAACAATCTTCATTAATGGTTTCTGGTGTTCAAATGGCCCCAGCCCTGCATGAAGTAGCAGTAGATCTGGAGAAACCCCAAAAGCCCACCAAACTAGGCCAATGGGGGACTGTCAGGCGCATTGGCTGCAAAATGTTAGAGAGAAATGGAAAGCCAGATGGGAGACTGACCTGAATGGAAAGCCATGGCTGCGTGGAAGAGCAAACAGGTGCACACTCCACCCTGACGCATGTGTGTGATGCTCTCTTGTCAACAATGATTCCATTCTTCTCCTCCAGTGTCCCACCCTATTAAAACTGCATTGTATGCCTGTAACTAAAGCTCCACGCTAGGAACAGGTTCATTTCCCCTTTAATTTGTGTGCTCAGCCTGTTGCCTAACAGCCTCGGGAACAGAGGCGAGAGAAAGAGTACCAGATTTGATACTGGGGACAGAGCACGCTTAGCCCTTGGGGACATCCCACACAAAGATGCAGCTCAACATTAGGTGTGACAACACAATGATTTAAAAATAATAATTAAGGAGAATGGTGTATTTACCAGCCAGAATTTTTGTTTCCCTACTCTTACATAAGCAAGGTGCTTCCAGAATCCTAGGTTCCTAACCCTAGCAGACTGATCTGCTCTAAGTCTCTCTTGGAACCAAGCGTGGGTTGTCATTTTTCTTATGAGTGGTTACCGTAAAATAGAGGAAAGGCTCAGTGGCAGGTCATGTTTTGCATGCAGCAAGTCCCAGGTTCAAGTCCTGCCCTTTCCAGGTAGGGCTGAGAGCCCTATCTGAACTTAAGGAAAGCCACTTCCAGCCAAAGTGTAGACCAGCTGTTTCCAAACAGCCCACGGCCACATGGACTGCTTGAAAAGGGGCAGACCACCCAATTGTTTTTCTGCCTGTTGTAGCAATTGCAATGCACTAGACTTCTAGTTATGTCCACTTCGGACATGTGGTAGGTTGATGCTGCAGCCCCTCTCAAAAAAACAACTCCTTTCTGGCCTGTTGCTTTTCTTCTCTCTGGTGTACCAGGTCTTACTGACTCCCGAGATATTCAGGTTGAAGATTTGGTAGCAGGAACATTATAAAAGAGGTATCTCATCTAAATACAGTGGTACCTCAGGTTACATACGCTTCAGGTTACAGACCCCGCTAACCCAGTTAAGAACTTTGCTTCAGGATGAGAACAGAGATCGTGCTCTGGCGGTGCAGCGGCAGCAGGAGGCCCCATTAGCTAAAGTGGTGCTTCAGGTTAAGAACAATTTCAGGTTAAGAACGGACCTCCAGAACAAATTGAGTACTTAACCCGAGGTACCACTGTAATGGGACGCAGGTGGCGCTGTGGGTAAAAGCCTCAGCGCCTAGGGCTTGCCGATCGAAAGGTCGGCGGTTCGAATCCCTGCGGCGGGGTGCGCTCCCGTTGTTCGGTCCCAGCGCCTGCCAACCTAGCAGTTCGAAAGCACTCCCAGGTGCAAGTAGATAAATAGGGACCGCTTACTAGCGGGAAGGTAAACGGCGTTTCCGTGTGCGGCTCTGGCTCGCCAGAGCAGCGATGTCACGCTGGCCACGTGACCCGGAAGTGTCTCCGGACAGCGCTGGCCCCCGGCCTCTTGAGTGAGATGGGCGCACAACCCTAGAGTCTGTCAAGACTGGCCCGTACGGGCAGGAGTACCTTTACCTTTACCACTGTAATGCAAATCCCAAACAAACATCATGATAGCACAGAAGGGGGAAATGAATAGGAATAAACTGAAGGCGAGTAGCAAACACAATTCAGATGCTCTGATGCCCATGACTTTTTTGGATAGTAGCAGAACGGGAAATACTTAGGGCTGCAGAATGAGGCTCTTCACATTTCCGGAGAACCAAATCCCTCTGAATCCAACCCAACTTGCTCCTAAGTGAACATGTGCGGTTGCCTGTCAGATTGCTGCCTAAGATCAGGATCAGCTGACTTGAGTTTGCCACATTGCTCCAGGACATTGGAGATTTGGGAAACGCTGCGTCCAGTAATAAAGGCAGTCTTTCCGGTGCTCAGAGAACCTGCAACTTTAAACTGATACTATGCACACTCCCCCCCCCCCCCCAGTCTCAATTGCACCTATAAGCCCATCTGTATCTGGGCAGGAGATGTGCCTGCCTCTAGTTAGGGTACTGGCCATTAACAGAGATGACTTAAAAAATAAAGGATTGGGCAGACTAATGAAGGATATCAGAAAATAAATGGGCTCAAAGTGAGCCTTCTTGCTCAAGGAGCCGTTCACAACTAAACAGTTGCTGGGGGATACTAGATGGCCTAACATTTAACTAGCACCCTTCAAGTCGCTCCTTTTGCACCTATGTAATTGACACGCTGAGGGGACGCGGGTGGCGCTGTGGGTAAAAGCCTCAGCGCCTAGGGCTTGCCGATCGAAAGGTCAGCGGTTCGAATCCCCGCGGCGGGGTGCGCTCCCGTTGTTCAGTCCCAGCGCCTGCCAACCTAGCAGTTTGAAAGCACTCCCGGGTGCAAGTAGATAAATAGGGACTGCTTACTAGCGGGAAGGTAAACGGCGTTTCCGTGTGCAGCTCTGGCTTGCCAGAGCAGCGATGTCACGCTGGCCACATGACCCGAAAGTGTCTCCGGACAGCGCTGGCCCCCGGCCTCTTGAGTGAGATGGGCGCACAACCCTAGAGTCTGTCAAGACTGGCCCAAACGGGCAGGGGTACCTTTACCTTTAATTGACACGCTACACTGGCCTGATCTTGGATCACATGTGTTGGGTAGGAAATAAGACGGATGGCTTTATAGCGGATCCAATGCAGACCTCAACTAGCGATAAGACGACTGCAATTCCTTTGGCATGAAGTTCCCACAACTTTCCATTTCGTAGGCCGGGCGCTGTTGCACTGGAAACCAGCCATATGAAGAAAGTGTTCAATGTTCTTTTCTTTGATGTTCTACTTTCCTCTTTCATCTGTGTCAGCTAGGGCAGCAGGTGTCCTTAATTTTGACTAGGCGAGAGCTAATAAAACTAGTTAGCACTCCAGATACGATTTGTATTGGGGCGGGGGGGAAGAGACCCAATTAACCGCGAGGTGGGTTGTTCTTTAAAAGTGGGGGCTGGACATTTTATTTGGGTCAAGAGTCACTCTCACCTCTTGTTGCAAGCCACATTCCAAAAGCGAGTGGGGTGTGAGCCAGACAGTGGGAAGAGTCAAGATACTCCTGCAATTACAGGCACAGGGCAATTATACTTTGGAAAATGCTTGGCTTGGAAACCAGTTGCTGGCATTTTCAAGATGTCAACAACAAAACAAGCTTGTGCCTATGCTGTATTTCTGGTTGGAGAAGAACACTTACTGGCTCCAGGAGGTTTTAAAAACCTAACCGCAGCATAGTGGTGGTGGTGGTGGTGGGAGAAGGCACTGCAGGGTAGATGGAGAAGATCTTCTGGTCCCCTATGCCTCACCCAATGCCTTAAAGATCAGGGTGGCTTGTCCCCTATGCCTCACCCAATGCCTTAAAGATCAGGGTGGCTTTTAAGGCTATCTGGGGATTGGTTCCAGATCTTGCCCTGCTCCTGGCTGCCTAGGTGGGAGCTGGCACAAAACGCAGAAGCTGCGTGCTCTCCTGGGCAGGAAAGATTTCTTAGCGCTGCCAGACAAACACCCCTTTTCATGAAATCTGGACAGAACAATGGTGCGTCTGAGAGTGGTGAAAGATCCTTCCTTGCCCAGCACAGCGTGGAGTTCCCAAATCAGCCAGAGCCGGATATAAGGCTGTGTGCTAGCTGCCACCTTGACAGATCCAGGAGAGCTCCTAGACCTTAGTAAAGGTAAAGGGGGGGACCCCTGACCATTAGGTCCAGTCGTGGCCGACTCTGGGGTTGCGGCGCTCATCTCGCTTTATTGGCCGAGGGAGCCGGCGTACAGCTTCTGGGTCATGTGGCCAGCATGACTAAGCCGCTTCTGGCGAACCAGAGCAGCGCACGGAAATGCCATTTACCTTCCCGCCGTAGTGCTACCCATTTATCTACTTGCACTGGCGTGCTTTTGAACTGCTAGGTTGGCAGGAGCAGGGACCGAGCAACGGGAGCTCACCCCGTCGCAGGGATTCAAACCGCCAACCTTCTGATCGGCAAGTCCTAGGCTCTGTGGTTTAACCCACAGTGCCACCCGTGTTAGGCAGAAGCATTTAGTCGCCCAGAACTGCCTCTTGACAAATCAGGTCCCCTCACCCTACCTTGCCCACCCCCCATCAAACAACTCTTTGTATATATGGAATGAGCACAGCTCTACCATTCCCAACTGGGGCTGAAAAGCTGCCCTGTTAAATGCCAATGCATTAGGGACTTAATAAAGCAATTTCTGTCCACCTCAATTCAAGCACCCTTAGGTCTGGATTAAACAACAACAACAACCCTTTATCGACATTTTAAAAACATTTTTATTATACTAAATGTTTGTCTATTCAAATAAAATACCCAACCGTCCCAACACCATTGCCAGTTTCTTGTACCATGCCAATGGAATCTCAAGACATCAAAAGGCAAGGGGCCAAGGCTGTGAAAAGAATAGCCCTTTGGGGCATTAAGACACATTATAACCTTGGTTGTTTTGTCTTTAACCCGCAGACATTGCTGGCATAGCATTTACTGTGGACGGATTCCAAAGTACAGCGATACCCACAACAGGGAAACATCTAAAATGCTCTCTCTTGACAGCCAGCTTCCCACGCAGTTAATCTACTGGGTTTTATTACTTTTATGCTCCAAGTGGAGGAAACACATGGTTGAAGGTTTTCTCTTTGGGGGTGGGGTGGGGTGGGGTAAGAGCTCCCAACAACCACTTCTCCCATCTTTCCATTATCAGATGGTACTTCTTGAACAGGTCCGGTTTCTTTTGGCAACTGGGTTCTAGCTCAGGCGTCTAGGCTGCACCCTAAAGAGGCATTCTCTGGCCACATTGAAGCACATCAGCAAGGATTAACATGCCTGTGGTTGCAAGCTTCTCACGTAAGAGCCTTAACTGGACCTGGCCATCTCTGGGAAATAAAAAGTCATCACATTCCCCAAAAGCAAAACAAAGCAGATGGACAAAGGCTTCAACAGGCCCAACTGCACACTATCCAAATAAGAACGGCCATTGTGAGCGACATATTAGTTGGCAGAGCCACCATGCAAGAACTCTCATCTCCCCTCAAAGGTATTACATGATTGCCAAAATAACAATGAGTGGCCCTGCGCTCTGGAGCTATTTCAACCCTTGGGTATTTTCCTGGCTTTTGGAGAAACCGAAAGGAAACAGGCAGACATTTTGGTTGCCTCATCTACAAAAACAATGGCCCAAAAAATTAACTCGGTGATTTTCAAGTAGTTTTTAGCCAATCCATTTATAGGAAAAGGGAGATTTGCCTGAATTTAACCAAGTTGCCCAGCTCTTAGAGATTATGGAAATGTTTTATGAATGCCCCAAATGAAGAGGGGGGAAATGATAGGCGAGATTGCGAAGGTGGGATGACCCTTTTGACAGCAGGCAAGACCAGATTCCCTACCAAGGAGCGGAGCAATAGAGATGCATGTCGCTTTCGGTGCATCCTTAATGTTAGATTTGTTGGAAGATTAAAGAAGGGTGCTTAGCAAAACAAGAACAACATACATATTGCTTCATGAGGTCTGCTAGAACTGAACTTGTGTCATCTAAAAATAAGTTTGTACTTAATTAAGAAAGTCTGGGAAGTCCTCAAGAGACAGTCACAGACACGGCTAAGTTTTGTCATTACGCAAAAGAGCAACCATCTTCCCATGTTACCAAAACAAGAGTTGATGCTTTGTGGGAGAGATATCCCACTACACTTCGCATCTTTTCACATGCTCAGGCCTTGGATTCTGAGGAGGCAACTGAAGTTTAGTCGCTTTCAAATTTGATGGAGTTTATCTGCGTAGAGATCGCGCCGCCACAGTAACTTCCCCTTTTCTTCTTTGTCTTCTCGTGTCGGAAGGATTTCCCTTTTGTAAATTTCAGGACTTCGTTGGCCTTTTCGCCCCAGTCACCCGCAGCTCCTCTCTGGAAGAGATAGCGAGTCAGTGACCACCAGCCAGCAAAAGAACACCCGAGTATTTACTGAAGAGGCAATGCTCCCTAAAGCAAACAGGTCCTAGACTGTGCAAAAATTCCACAGTTTTGCACAAACCACAGTCTGGAGGAATGCAACTCTTATCTTCCTCTTACCTTGGCGTCAAATGAATTGTTTGCTACTCGTGCATCCACCTCAATCTCTTCTGCTTTTACTCTGCGGAAAGGACTGGACTGCTGTTGAAAGAAAATTGGTATTTTGGTATTTTCTTGAAGTAGCCGTCGTGCTAATTTAAAGCAATAAGCCCCAAACTACATTGGATTTATGGCGGTATGCACCAAAACAGTAAAGTTAAGAATCTTCCTGGGACAGAAATGCTTCATGATGCCCCAGTGACTAGAACAGGGGCCGGCAACCTAAGGCCCATGGGCCACAAGCGGCCCATGCGGGTCGTTTAACTGGCCCATGGACCCCCGCCGCCCGCTGGGTTGGCTGCCGTGCGCCGCGCTAAACCAGCGCGGAGCAGAGCAGGGACCACCTTTTGTGACACTGCCCGGCTTCCCATTGGCTGCAGGAAGCTCCAGCGAAGTTTTTGTGGTTTGGGCCGTGATGCGCAAATGCTATTTCCGGTGCAGAGGAACTGACCCCTGGACTAGAACCACAGATGCATTGCTGTCAACTTACAGATTTGAAAATAAGGGACCAGCAGCCTCAAAATTAAGGGATCAGCAGCCAAAATAAGGGATTTTCAGAGCACAGCTATGTTCGACTTCTGAGCCCCTCCGAGCCAAAGACAGAAAGCCCAGCCAGCAGCCAAATGAAGCCTCAAGCGGTGGTTCCCACAGCGCAGCAACCCGGCAAAGGGGATGCAGCAAGGAAAACCACCGTCACCTCTCCGCAGCGAAGCGCTGAGCAAAGGCGAGTCCCCAGGCAACGCAGCCGATTGGATCGGCACAAGGCATGCAAGCTCCACCCCCCAGTTGTTCTTAGACTCCTTATTGGATGAGCAATGCAGCCAAGCAACACAGTTGGAGTTTCCCTCCTCCGTGGCGCTGGGATAAGGGTCTTTCCTGCCAAATAAGGGATGGTTGACAGCTATGTACAGATGCCTGGCTGCTCCTGGCAAATTTATAGCACCTCAACAAGCTTTTCTCAGGGGAAAAGGAGACAACCAACAGAGATGAAAGCTTTTCGCAGCTCTTGTCAAGAAGGCAATTCCACCCCTTCTCCCGAGATCCTCTCAGTCTTCTCCAAGAGACTGAGAAGAGATATGGTGGCCATCTTCAAATATCTCAACGGCTGCCACATGGAGGAGGGAACAAGCTTGTTTTCTCCCACTCTGGAGGGCAGGACTCGAACCAATGGCTTTGAGTTACAAGAAAGGAGATTCCAACTAAACACCAGGAAGAACTTTCCGACAGTAAGAGCTGTTCGGCGGTGGAACAGTCTCCCTCAGGAGGTTGTAGGCCTCTCCTTCCTTGGAGGTTTTTAAGCAAAGGTTGGGTGGCCATCTGCTAGGAATGCTTTAGCTGAGATTCCCGCGGCTAGATGACCCTCGGGGTCCCTCCGACTCTACAACGCCATGATTCTTACCCGTTTCATCTTGGGGAACGTATGTGGCGTTTTGGGTTTCTTGTTCTTCCCCGCATTTGGTGTCTCCTGCCCCTGGCTGTCCTCCCTTTTTCGTTTCTTCTTGGATTGGCCTGCCGTGTTTCAACACAATCATAAAGGTAAAAGGTAAATGTAGGTCCAGTTGCGGACGACTCTGGGGTTGCACGCTCATCTTGCTCTATAGGCTGAGGGAGCCGGCGTTTGTCCACAGACAGCTTCCAGGTCATGTGGCCAGCATGACTAAGCCGCTTCTGGAGAACCAGAGCAGCGCACAGAAACGCTGTTTACCTTCCCGCCGGAGCGGTACCTATTTATCTACTTGCACTTTGACGTGCTTTTGAACTGCTAGGTGGGCAGGAGTTGGACCGAGCAACAGGAGCTCACCCCGTCGCGGGGATTCGAACCGCCGACCTTCTGATCGCCAAGACCTAGGCTCAGTGGTTTAGACCACAGCGCCACACGCGTCCCTACCACAATCATATCTTACTCAATATAAGAGAACAGCCCATAGAATAAGCAGTCAGGTGGGGTGGGGTGGGAGTAAAAGTGAGAAATATTTTCTTGTGCCCCACATCCAGTGCTACTTTAATGACCCATATTCTTTTTGACTGCCCACTGAACATAAGATGCACTGCAGTTACTGGGGAAAGACTGCACATGCGACATTCATGTATGCGGTCAGGGTGGATAAAAATCAATGTTTTTTTATTTTTTTAAAAAAATTAAAAATCAATTTTTAAAAAATTTAAATTGGATTTTTGAAATAAAATGTTTTTGGAGGGAAAGTCTTTCTAAAGATAGTTTCCTGTTTAAGTTACATTATAGTCCAAAGGCTATTCATCAGGAAATAAGGATTTAAGTTTTTCATGTGTGCTAAAACATAGTCTAAGGGGTTTTTGTATTGTTTAACCACATCGGTTAACAAACATGGATACACATGCTATAATGTTATTGTAGTTAATAAATTGTTATTAAGGAAATTACTGGGTTTTTCCCCTTCCAATAAAGTACAGCAGAAAAGTTGTCCCAACATAAAGCTAACTTATTAAACCTCACAATAATTTCATAATTATCTATGTATTTCGAATAGTATAACCAAATCAGTAATTTTTGATATAACTGTAAAAACCACTCTGAAGATTTATTATTCCAAAAACGAAACCTTCCTTTGGCTGTAAATATTAAGATTATGCCAGCACAGCAAGAATGAGTCTTTCTGCAAAAAAACATGATTTAAATCAAGCCTTACTGACTAGTGATTTAAATTGTGATTTAAATCAAATCCACCCTGCACGAATTATTAACTTTCTTTCATATTCAGCATTCCCTACTTCCTTCCTGGCCAGCAGTGACGTACCTCCATTGACAGCCCCATCGTCGTCATCTTCATCATCAGAACTGCTACTCTCCCCATCGCTAGCCACCTCAGATGTAAGAGTCTTGGAAGACGGCGTTTTGCCTGCAGGCGCGGATGAAGCTTTCGATGCCTTTTTCTTCGACGGCTTGCTGTTTTTCTTTGCTTTATTCTTTAGCCCCTCCCCTGCCGCTTTGGGCTCGTCGTCGCTGGAGCTGTCGGAAGAGCTGCTGCTTTCGGACTCCGCTTGCTTCGAAGCCGCTGTGCTCTTGTTGCCGGCCAATTTGCTAGCCGGCTTCTGAACGGGCTTGGCCTGCGACTTCTTAGCCGACTTCTGGGCAGGCTTGCTCTGCTCCTCTTCACTACTTGAGCTGCTGCTGCTGGAGTCTGAAGAACTGCTTGCTTGGGAGGCAGAGAGGCTAGGTTTGGATCCTGACTTGGGATTCTTCGCACCAGTTTTGGGGGGAGCAACTCTCTTATCCCCAGAGCCAGCATCCGCCTTCTTTCCAACCATCACAGGAATCTTCTTTGCCGCCTTTGCAGCTGGTTTAACTGCAGCATTTGCAGGGGTTTCATCCTCAGAGCTGTCAGAATCTAGGGAAGCAAATTTTAAAGGAGAAATTTCAAGGACAAAAGCAGTGGAGGTTCTGCACTATTTTCACAGTTCAGTTTCAAGTTGTACACCCACAGGACGAATCCAAATACCAGTGTTTTCACTATTCAAGGAAGAGTAGGAGGGGAAAGGATTTTGTTAGGAAAGCTGACTTAGGAGGGTGTGAGATTAATTATAGGGTCCCTGCCCATACTAATTATCAGACAGATTGGCACACGAGATATATATGTGTACACATTTCATGTGCAGTGATTGGAATATTTACTCATTGATCAACTGAGACAATTTAAACAAAGCAAGGATACTTGCCGGTTTTTAAACAGACAGGCACCTCTTCTGTGGCTAACTGGAGCATAAACAAACATAGGGAATAGGCTCGGTTAAGTGATTGTAATGGCTACTTAAACGGTGGAAGGTTATCTTTTCTATGGAACATCTACATCAGGGCAGTCTCTTGTGAGCTGCAAGACAACACGCAGGTCACACACTGCCTTGCCGCATGGGGTGGGGACAAGCCCAAAATTTGGGATTTGGGAAGGCAGTGCGAGGGCTGAGGACGTAAAATGTTGCTGAGGGCCGCCCAAAAAGGCTTCAAGAGTCACATGCAGCCCTTGGACACTGCTGTGGACCCAACCCTGATTTATATCCTAAAGCTCATTGGCAGGGCCACACTTAAAGCCTAAAGGGCACAAGGAGTGGTAGAAGAACATCAAGCAAAGTACTTGCAGCATTGTGGCTTTTGCTTGTTTTAGATATGGCGAGGAACACGTCCAGGGATCTGTGTAACTGTGGCCAGATCTTGAAGTTTTTGTAATATGGGAACAGTAATGATCAACATGGAGCTTGTTTGCTTGTAACCCCAGGTACCTGAGCTATCAGAAGAGCTGGTCGCTGCCTTTGACGGAGCGGGTTTAGCAGCAACCTTTGTTGCAGACGATTTGGCAGGAAGCTTCTTGTCTTCTTCAGAGCTACTATCTATGCACAAAATCCAAACAAGACAGTGGTTTTAAGTCCCAGCACATTTTAACCTTGCACCGCAGAGATTCCAAGCGAGGTATGTGCTTTAAACGAAAACAAACAGAAGTGCTAACGATAGCTTTACAGTCCTGTGCTCAAGATATGCCAGGTGGGGTTTTCAAAGCGTTGCAAAAGCCCTGTTGTGCCAGCATCTCTCGAGATAGGCCTCTGTCAGTGGAGATCAAGTGGTGCAACATCACAGATATGCTGATGTAACAATGTCCAGCAGGAAGTCTAACACTGGGTAGAGGCTAGAGTATGATAGGCAAGGAGTGGACATACACCAAACCCTCTGCTCCCTTACAGCCCAACGTTGATAAATTATTACGCTGACCTCAGGAGTGGTACAAGTCAAAAAACGCCCACTGAATCAATGGAGGCTAAACAAGCAACCTATCCTACTCCAGCAGGACCCCTGGACAGTTAAGGCCAGACAAAGGTTGACTATGGGGTTGCGGCACTCAGCTCGCTTTCAGGCCAAGGGAGCCGGCGTTTGTCCAGAGACAGCTTTCTGGGTCATGTGGCCAGCATGACTAAACCGCTTCTGGTGCAAGGGAACACCGTAACGGAAACCAGAGCACACGGAAACGCCCTTTGCCTTCCAGCTGCAGCGGGACCTATTTATCTACTTGCACTGGCGTGCTTCTGAACTGCTAGGCTGGCAGGAGCTGGGACAGAACAACGGGAACTCACCCCATTGCACGGATTCGAACCGCCGACCTCCTGATCGGCAAGTCCAAGAGGCTCAGTGGTTTAGACCACAGCGCCACCCACATCCTACCAGCACATCCCTCTAACAGGGAGGCATACGATATCGCTCTCTGTTGCCCCGTGACATGCGCAAGAGTATACAAAGGTGAACTTTGGTGAACTTTGGAACTGTAAGGTAGCCCTTTCCACCAACAGCCCAGCTTCAGGAATATACAAGAGCAGCTTGTAAGACTTATGGGGCATGATTGTTTCTAATGTCTGATGTTTCAATATGGTTTTTTTTAAAAAAAAAATATTCTGTTGGAAGCTGCCCCAAGTAGCTAGGGTGACCCAGTCAGGTGGATGAGTTATAAGTAATAAATCAGTATCATTATTGTCAGGTATTTTATTTACATTCGTACCTTGGTTGTTGAAATCCAAGGCGCAGCTTCCAATTGGCTGCAGGAGTGTCCTGCAGTCAAACGGAAGCCGCCCCGGATGTTTGGCTTCTGAAAATCGTTCAAAAACCAGAACACTCACTTCCGGGTTTCATTCGTTCGGGAGCCGATTTGATCGGGAGCCAAGGCGTTTGAGATCCAAGGTACGACTTTATTTATGTATTACGATTTATATACCACCCTTCATCGTAAGATCTCAGGATGGTTCACAGAATAAAATACAGGATAAAAACAACTATATAGGTAAAACCAAACAGCGAAACAGTAACCCCTGTCTTCCCACATACATTTAAAAGACTGTAGAATATTAATCAACTAAAGGCATGGTTGAAGAGGAACACATTTGCCTGGCACCCAAAATATATATAATGAAGACGCCAAGCGAACCTCTCTGGGGACGGCATTCCACAAACGGGGAGTTACTACAGAGAAGGCCCGTTCATTCTGCTATTCTGCCTCAAGCCTCTGGACATAAAACGTACAAGAGAACCCCCAATCCACTCCTAAGCACGATTCTTCATCAAGTGATTACATTTGCCCATGTGTGAGATATCCCCTGTGCAAAGTAATTCTGCACCAGTTGTAGACATCAAAAGCAACAGACAGGTAGCCTCAAACAGAGGGTACTTCTGTCTCACTCACTGCCTCCATAGTATGTAAATCCAAACACTTCCTCAGTAAAAGACACAGTGATAAAAGAATCCAGATAACTTGCTTGTTTCTGGTACTCACCTGAGTCACTGTCTGAACTAGTCTCTTCTTTTTGGGTGGAAACAGCAGCAGATTTGGGAGCAGGCGATGGCTTAGCCACAGGTCCTTTAGCTACAAAGAAAAATAGGCTGCTTTCACTGAACTTTCTCTTCAAGGGGCCCCAAACAATTCCAGTCTAACAAACGCTCATACCCAGATGTATGTACAAGAAGACTTTTTAAAAGCAGACAGCCCAGCACAAATCAGAACAGTCCCTTTAACTACAAAGGTTTTTGGAGTTGGGGTACTTACTAGCATCCTGATCTCAGGCTACCAAAAAGGGCACCTAGCATTTTGCAAACAAGGCACTTTAAACTGATGTGCAAAAGGTGTTTGTTGACGTGCGTTCAGCCAGTGATTGCGGGGACTTGTAAGCTTACATGTTTCGTGACAGAGAAAGGCTTTGCTCAACTGGTAGAGGCCTCTCTCTTTGTTGGTACAAAGCCTTGTGCCCGCCAGAGAAGCCAGGAATTCTGGAATACACAGAACCAAGGCCAACCTTGGAAGGTTCCTTAGTTTTTCTAGAAGTTTTAACAAGTCATTAGGCAGTATCCGACAGAGAGCCTATTTTATACATGCGCATAAACTCCCTGCCCAAAATGCAACAAAACAAGGACTGTTTCTCGAGTCCCCTCCATCAGATATGGACGCCGTCACCTTAATGTTTAATTCCTCTCCACAAATACATACTTGCTGTTTTCTTCTTGGGCACCTGTTCCTTTTCATCATGGTTTTCCACCTTTTTCTTAGAAGTCTTTACAGGCAGAGATTGTGCTTTGCCCTTGCTTGACTCTACGGATGAAGGAGGTGGCACAGCGCTGTACTGGCCTGCGAAGAAGGGACAAAAGAGAATCTGGTGGAATGAGATCTGCCAACAACCAAAAAACGAGAGACAAATATGAAGCTAGTCACATTACACTGTGTGTGTGTGTCTTAAATCATCTAGCCAAGAGGATCTCTGCAGCATATGCTTCTCAAAGTGATACTGCAAGAAGTCAACCATATATGGCCAATCTTGCTGGTAGTTCTCTCAGATCCAAGTGGCAGGGTCTTGTCTCTAACCTTGTGCTATGTCTCTGAAATACAACATAAAGTTGTGGGGGTTTTTTTTTGGGGGGGGGGGGAATATCCTGCTCCGCTCTCCAGCTCTAAGCTTGGAGTTGGGCCGGAAAACAAACCCCTGTCTGCCAACAGCTCAGAGCTGGAGAGGTGACAGGCATTTGGTCTGCCTCAGTGCCTATTAGGCACAGACTAGGCCCACATGCCTCTCCTTTCCCTCTTTTACAAAAATTTGTAACTGCTCTGCTTCGACACACAGCCTATGGAAGTCTTGGACCTTCCACCAGCCGCTGCTCCTCATCGTCCCTCTGGCTCTGAGCTTGAAGGACATGTGTTTCCTCTGGCTCGGTCAGGTGGGAAAGCAAGCCTATGTTCTACTCAAGCTTTAAGAGACAGCAGGCAGGGGACAGTTGTGGTTTGTGTACAGCAAGCGCAAGGCTAAAAGGAAGCCCAGGCTTCAGGCAAACTCTGGGAAAGGAAAGAAGGCTGAGGCTATAATTCACCCCATCTCCAGGCCAGTAAACCCCGTATGTTACATGTTACATCTAACGCAGATTCCAGGAAGGCACAGATTGGGCACCTTACAATAAACAAGCACGGAAAATAATTTTAATTAATAAACAAGCACGGAAAATAACTTTATTCTTTCTCTCTCTTTTTAAGTCTCTTGTCTATTACTTCTTTATTTCTCTTTCTAGAGAAGAAGAATCTTCATTTGCATTAGCCACTAGCCATAACAATAAAATAAAATATACTGAAAATAGAGGTTAAAAACTTAACCATAGAAAATATATTTTGGGGGTTTACATCAATAATCAAACAATAGATCCTATTCTAATTGCCCCCCTGCTAAAAACCTCACAGTTTTTGCTGATCATCTTGATCTGCTAAAAGAAAGGACACAGTAGCAAAGGTTGACCGACCCAGCATAGACAATAATAATTTTTCCTGCTTTTCTTTTTCACTCTTTTTCTATGTTCTTACTGTATTTAGATCAATGTTTTAGCCTTGGCCGCAAAAAAGGGGATATTTGATATTAAGCTTTATATTTCTCTTTAGAAATCCTAATAATATTTATTCCCCCCCAAAAAAGAATTATAAAATACGAAATGAGATATAAAGCCATTAAGTCAAAACACCAACCGCGACACAGCACTCACAAAACGCGCTGCACTCCCTGGGTGATTTAAAATTACACATCATTTAAAATTACAAAAACTATTGAGAAAGGTCTTCAAAAGAACACAAGGAGAGTAAACTTCCCTGGAAATGCTATTCTGTTACCAGGGTCCTCTCTCCCTGATGGGTATGTTAAGGTAAAGGTACCCCTGTCCGTACGGGCCAGTCTTGCCAGACTCTAGGGTTGTGCGCTCATCTCACTCTATAGGCCGGGAGCCAGCGCTGTCCGCAGACACTTCCAGGTCACGTGGCCAGCGTGACAAGCTGCATCTGGCGAGCCAGCGCAGCACACGGAACGCCGTTTACCTTCCCGCTGATAAGCGGTCCCTATTTATCTACTTGCACCCGGAGGTGCTTTCGAACTGCTAGGTTGGCAGGCGCTGGGACCGAACGGCGGGAGCGCACCCCGCCGCGGGGATTCGAACCGCCGACCATGCAATCAGCAAATCCTAGGTGCTGAGGTTTTACCCACAGCGCCACCCGCGTCCCTAATGGGTATGTTAGTATTGGCATAATAACTTGGTCAAAATGCCCTGTCCCATTTAATAATCTTGTGGCGCTGCTCTGGAATCAACTGGAGCTTCAGGATGGATTTTAAGCATCCGCCAGCAACTCACCTGCCTTGGGCTTTGACACTGGCTTCCCACTTGCCGAACTGTCAGAAGAATCATCACTACTGCTGCTGCTGCTGCTTTCCTTCTTTGTGGGTAGACGAGCACCTTCAGCTTTGGACTGCGGAGTTTTCTTTGGCTCGCTCTTATTACAGGGGAGAAGATGACCCACCGTTGCCCATTCATTAAGGGTGAAGTTTGAAGAGCAATTGCCATCCAAAGCTAATCATTTGCTACCCTACCAGGCACACAACTCAAATACAAGCCGGAGACATGAAAGGCTATTAAAAGAGAATTCATTCCAGAGGGATAGTTAAAGAGTCTTGCGGGAAGAAGTCATACGGATTCTTTAAAGACCAACAAACGTATTGTTTCATAAGTTTTGTGGGGCCAGAGACCACTTTGTCAGATGAATAAAGTAGCTGTCTAGGAGAACCGGACTACGTACCAGGAGTCAAAAGAGGATGAAAAATGAAAACCAGCTCATTCCTTTTCTCTCTTTTTTTGTAAACAAAGTAAAATGTCGCAGCAAAGCAGGAGGCAGAATAATGTGGAATTATCTTCTGCTAATACTTTTAAGCTGCCACAAGCTTTGAAGCAATCCAGCTGCTTCTACATGTATGTTCTCTTTAACAGCATCACCCGCTTACTGTTTACACCAGGCTAGCATTACTGAATCACACCAGAAATACTTCCTGAACTATATTAATGCTTAAATGTGTGTTATAGACCATTTTCCATGTTGCAGATGAGGAGATAACCCTGTGAAACGGTTCCTTTCCCACCATACGGAGCAATCATTTTGATTATAGCGAGGACTGTGCTTAAGAGCTGCAGCCTTAGTCCTCATGCAAAAAGGAATAAGCGCTACAAATGCCAAGTTTGAGGTTACTGTCCTCCAGTTACTTGGAAGGAAGCCTCACTGACCTCAGCAGGTCATTCCTAGTGAAAACACACAGAACTGGACCACTGACTGCCCTTTATATCCATAACTTTTTTTTAAAAAAAATGGTCTTGACATAGTAATCTAAATCTGACTGCATCTGATTTCTATATTGATTTAGGAAGCTTGCCCTGTGATTTCTAATCCATTTCCCAACATGGAACTTGTCCTTTCTGCTGCGAATGGAATACTGAATCTCTCTCCTCTCCCAGTGAACTTATTCATTACTCTTTATCTAACTTGCCAATAGAGCATGAGAACGTCCCTGGATAGACGCAGCTAATCAATCAGTATCAGAAGTTAGTTATTTTTTGTCCCAGAGTACTTTACTCTCAACTGCCATCCTGTTTTCAGTTTTGATGCTTTCGGAGCTCATCAAACTCTGCTTGAGATTCCTTCGGCAATAACAACAGCACCAGCAACAATTATTTTATTATTTCTACCTTGCCCATCTGACTGGATTGCCCCAGCGACTCTGGGCGGCTTCCAGCGTATACAAAAATGTAATAATTTGGTGTAATCTGAAAACATTGCTACCTTGTTGTTTGCATGGTTTGTTAAATAGCACCAATTTAAATATAGAAAACCGGGGCGAGGCAGAGGCCTCTTCCAATAACTTCCCTAGAATGGCCAATCAATCATTCCTACTTCTTGTTTCCCATTTTTAAACAGTTCCCTATAAAAAGGATCTACCTTTTTGCCACATAACAACTAGGTTCTCTTGAAAGCCTTCTGTGAGAGCTTCATCAAAACCCCATTTTTGAAAGTCAAAGCTATGGTCTACTGCAACACTCCTATCTACGGGAATTATGATGTAGAACAGAGCAAGCATTGAGGAATGTATAAAAATAAGGGCAGCCACATATGAACTATTTTTTTCTTCTTCTTTCTTTCTCTTTCTACTTTTCCTGTTTTCCTTCTTCTCTCTTCTTCTCCTATGTTTTTATTGCATTTAAATCAATGTTTTAGTTTTGGATTAAAAAGAGACATTTGATGTTAAGCTTTGTATTTCTTTTTATTAATCCTAATAAAATTTATTTTAAAAAAAATTTTTTGGGGGGGAGTCACAATACAAATATAGTAGAGGCACAGTATCAGCTGAGAAATTCTGGGGCGCAAGGAGAAAATATAAAAGTCAAGAGAAATTTTTGACTTTCTCCATGTTCACAGGGAACAGCTAGAAGATTACGTCTGCAATCCTTTGCACGCTTAATCTGAGAGTAAGCCTGTCTGAACTCAGAGTTCCCAAGTTGAATTTTGGGGCAGACATGTGCGCCACAAGTCTAAGACAGACTTGAGTAGAGGATCATGAAAAGAGCATATAAAGTCTCGAGTGCTCCGAGTGTAAATAGGCCACAGAACTCATACGAAGGCTCCACCCCAAGTATGCTTGCCTAGTTCCCATGCTTTAGTGTAACTGAGTTCCCTCCAAACAAGAAATAAATACAGGAAAGACAAGCCTTAGCAATTCTAGCCACCATACAAAGCTCTATTGCTTACCTTCGCAGGTGGACGCTTTTCTGCATCAGAATCCTCACTGCTGCTGCTGCTGTCACTGCTACTTTCCGTTTTGCCATTGGTAATTTTAATTTTGGGCGTCACCTTGGTGACTTTTGCTGCTGATTGCGAAAGCAAATAATATTTGATGCACAGAGGAAATCAGAAAGCTCGAATCCAGCTATTGCATATGCATAGCGCTACAATAATTTTTACCGCCCCTTTCCCAAGTTCGATTTGCTGGGCTGTACGGTATGATACGGTTAACGATCCAAAACAGTGAATATCATTTTCTATTGTTTTCAGCAAGATTAGTTTGGGTTACTTTAAAGAGGATTCATATTTCTTTGTACTTGGCTTAACGAGTTGGTATCATGCAGTCAAAAAACCCCACTGTTGTTCTGAGCACATTAAGGATGATATATTAATAGAATCAGAGACTTAGAAGGCACCACAGGAATCCTCTAGTCCAACCCCCTGCAATGCAGAAATCTTTTGCTGAAGCCCATGACCCTGAGATTAAGAGTCTCATTCTCTACCAACTGAGCTATCATAAAGGAGGGTCTTCAGTATTGCATCAGGCCTGAGGTCTAGAAAAGGAAATTCATATTGTCCACATTTTCAGTGATTTGGATATGACTTTTTTTTAACTTTTGTAACTTTTACTTTTCTACGACAACACAGTAACCTAGAACAGGTGCAGCAGAAACATTTCCAGCAGAGAAAATAAAAGCCAGTCTCAAAAACACACAGCACATAAACCGTGGTTCGGAACACAAGCTCTTTGTTAAAATCAGATTTTTTTTAAAAGCCCGGGAGAACAAAAAAGACTTAAGTCTTCGCCTGATACAAAAATTACCATAAAGTCGGCAACAGACAAGCCTCTGTGGGCAAGGCATTCCGCAACTACGGTGCCACCACTTAGTAGGCACTGTTCCCAATATTCGCCCATCACCTGGCTGTGGTAGGGCCTGTGAAGATCTCACTGTTTCGGCCAGTATGTGTGACATAGAACGTGGTATTTCAGGTATCCCGATTCCAAGCCATTAAGGGCTCTAAAGGTTAAAACTAGCACTCTGGATTGGGCCCAGAAACACAATGGGAGCTGGGGCAGCTGAGATCCTGGCATAACATAATTGATTCACCCTCCCAGTTAATCTTGCAGCTCTCCCTTGGACCTGGTGGAACTGCTAAACCATTTCAAAGGCAGCCCTATGTATCTATTGTCTGTGAAATGATCCAAACTTAGAAGTAACAGAAAAAAGTCAGCTGCGTCTACAGCAGCATCTCCCAACCTTAGGCCTCCAGCTGTTTTTGGACTACAACTCCCATAATCCTCAGCTAGCAAGACCAGTGGTCAGGGATGATGGGAATTGTAGTTCGAAAACAGCTGGAGGCCCAAGGTTGGGAAACACTGGTCTACAGAACAAAACTCTGGTTATACACGTATTCAATGAACTCAATAGCCACAAAATCCTTTCAGAGCTCTCCTGTGAGAACTTGTTAACTGCATTTTGGTTTTCTGCACTAATGCAGGTGAGTTACCTGGTTTAGAAGCTGGCTTTGCTCCCTTTTTGCCTCCCTCTGGCTTTGGCGGCTGCTGCTTCTTTGGAGCTTCATCTTCCGAGCTACTTGAATCTGAACTAGAACTGCTGGGTTTCTTCTGCGGTTTTGTTTTCACGATAGCTTTCTTAACCGGGAGAGCTGTTCCCTTCTAACGAGAGGAGTCAGTAAACACCACAAGCCACATTACTTCAGTAATATTTTACATAATATTTAGCTGACTATAACCCTGTCTTCAGCAAAAGTTGGTGTGATGGCCTGGGATTCGGACTTGGACGCTGAACCTGAGGAATCCCAGCCTGCACAGGAGTCCCCGCCTCCAGAACCAGTTGAGCCAGGGCTGGATCCTCAGGTGCAGGCACCAGCTGAGTCTGCTCTGGCCCCTGAAGTGATGGAGGACCCATTGCCTGCAGGTGCTCCACTCTCAGCTCCGTCAAAGGAAGCTGAGGTTGCCTCTGGGTCCGGTAACCCTCCAGCCTCTCCTGAGCTGCAGAGGCTCGGGGCAGAGAGGCAGAGGGAACTAAGTTCCCACAGGAGGAGTGCTTGCCTCCAGGCTAGGAGAGGCGATCACTGAGGATCGGGGCCACCCTATGCCTCGGGGCAGATAAAACCTAGCCAGCCCCAGTCCCAAGTTGCGGGAGCAACATCGTTGGTAGCCAGTTCCTCCCTGTACCCTGTCCTGATTTTCTGCCGGAGCTCCTGACCTCACCCGACTCCCTGCACTGCTCCCAGCTTCAGCTTTTACAGACTGCCTCCACATTGCACCTTCGACCTCGGACTGGACTCGGACCTCGTCTCTCAGTTAGCCCACAGGACCAGCACAGTTGGCCTTAACAGCATATCCTGGAGTGCAGCCTTGCTTGGCCTAAATGCTCAAATGCCCATTCTGCTTCTCACACACCATCAACCCATTCTATGTTGTCCCAGGAAAGCGAAGCATGCGAATGTTACCAGTCCAGTGTCATAGCAGAGGAGCGCTCCACCTTCTCTGCTCTCACTATGGTACAATTGCTGGCAACTTCATGAATACGTTACAAATACATGTCAGAAGCCTGGAGGATGGGGTCCAATACGCTTTCATAAGAGCCCATGGTCACCATTTAACAGTTTCCCAAAGCAGGGTCTCCAGCTGTTTCTGGACTACAAATCCCATCATCCCTAGCTAGCGGAACCAGCTGTCATGGATGATGGGAATTGTAGTCCAAAAACTGCTGGAGACCCAACTTTGGGAAACCCTGATTTAAAGCCTCTATTATTCCATGTTCATATTTTAAAACATTCCACCCTCAAACTGTGTACACAGAGTATATTCAAAACCAGCACTTTCAGAATTATAGCTTCAATAAATCCATACCCAACAAGGGACTCCTAGACACTTGGAACAACCAGGAGACCCACAGCAGAGGATTCCAGGAAATGTTCTATTGTGCATGCTTATTTTATGTAGGGCACTGGCCACTATTGGACCCCACCACTGTTCCACATAAACCAAGAGGGCAGTTTAGAATATACAGCACATATTTCTGCCCCTATGCATTGCAGGTTAAGATGAAGAATGGTGCCCTCACTGCCTTTCAGAGAAGATTGCCACCATTACCGATTTTACGGAGGAATCACAGGGTTCCCTCGAATAACTTTGGAAATAGTCTGTACAGTAAAGTTTCCCTGGAGGAGAACAGGGCATCACAACTTCAGTTGGTTCCGCTTGCTTCCTTTAAAACCCATCCCTTACTGCCCATTTATTATTATTATTATTATTATTATTACTATTATTTTCAGCAAACCCTTTCCAGAATGACCCTCATTTCCACTGACGTCATGTCCTGGCCTTTACCTCCACCCAATGTCCAAAATTATCTGCCACCATGTTTTAAAAGTTTTGGATAAAGGTTGAGAGTTCTCTGTAAGCGACCAAGCATAAATCTTAGAGGCATGGTAACCGTTTTTCGCCTTCGCATTATTTTCTTTCCTAAACAAGAATGTCATTGTTATTAAGAACACTAATAATAAAAAACAGGGCTGGCCAGCTCACAGAGCCATATGAGTTTCCATGTTTTGTAGCTTTCAGGCCATCTTGAGGACTTTTCAAGACTTAGAGGAGGAGCAAGGGCAAGAATCTCACCTTTGCCGACGACTTCTTCTCTTGCTCTGAATCGGAAGAGTCGCTAGAATCATCACTGCTGCTCTCAGGAGCTGCCTTTGCTGGCACTTTGGTTACAGCAGCAGGCTTGGCTGCTAGATTTGGGGTGGGGAGAAAAAGAAAATACTGAGTTATTTAGAAAGGAACCTAGCCCCATCTTTTTTATCTTAATGGCAGACAGCAGTCAGCAAAAGTTGCTATTGCAAAGAGCACCCCCTCCAAAAACAAAAAAACCCCACTTCTTCCTACCCTTTGAGCAGATTATTTTAACCCTAAAATAAAGCTACGTTTGCAAAACATCTGCATGTGTTGGTTTTAATATCAGTCATGTAAAACACACCCCTCAGTTTGGGTTGGATTTTGTTTTCTTCCCCCAAAAAAACCTTCAAGTAGATTTATGTGATTTCCATATTTTTCCCCCACTTGCTGAGTAGGACTCCTTAAAGAATCTACCCCTTACCTAATATTCTTTGGCCATGGACTTCCAACTGCATTGAGTTATGTTTATGATAAACATTACGGTATAGTGGCTGACGGAGCCTTTACTCACGAGCACCGAATAACTTATTTGCTCTGGATTGTTCAAGGAGCACGTGATCCGTATCCAAATGTGGACAGAAACAACGGGAGGAGATAGGTGTTTCCACACACAAGCGATGCAATTGGGCTACTCCTCACGGAAGCAAAATCAGCACCCCAGTATGAAGCACCTTATCTGCATACTGGAGCAAACTAGCATAATTTACCTTGCTTTTTAGCTGGGGGCTTCTCATCTTCACTGGAGCTGTCAGAACTGGATGAAGATTCTTTTTTTGCCTTCTTCGCTGGTGGGCCATTGGGAACAGCTTGTCTTTTTTTGGCTTCAGGCGACCTAAAGGAAAACATCACAGTCACTACTGCGTAATTGACCTGTGTGTGAGGTTCATCTGTGACCCCAGGTGCTGGTGGAAAGGCAACAGTATTAAGTTTTCTGTTCCTAAGAACACAAGAAGAGGCTGCTGGATTACTTAGGTCAATGGCCTGTCTAGTTCAGCACTCCCTTCTGACAATGGCCAACCAAGTGTCTGTGGGAAAACCTGCAAACAGGATTCAAGCACAAGAGCACTGCCCCCTCCTGTGGTTTCTCACAACCAATATTCAGTTTTTAAATCCTCTCTCCCAGCTCCTTCACTAATGAATCAAAACCTCCATCTTGTGGGCGGAAAGATAGGCAAGAAGAAACAGCAGCCAAAAAAGAATGCAGGACTGGCTGAAGGAAGATGGGAAACAGAGGTATAACTATTGTCGTTCTAGGATCCAGCAAGATCTATTAAACTGAACTTGGTTTACTTCCTTGTAGGCATGGGTAGGACTGCATTGTTGGCTACCACAGTGCACCTACTTTGAGAGAGCGGAATCCTTTCATTCTTGGCTTTGGTTCCACATCTAGAATAACCAGGAAGGTCCTGTTACCTCCTTCTGAGCACCACAGAACTCCCTGGATTTCAGGGTGGGGTGTCTCCGCATCAGTGCTGAACAGACTTCCCTCCCCTCGCAAATACAGTGGTACCTCAGGTTAAGAACTTAATTCGTTCCGGAGGTCTGTTCTTAACCTGAAACTGTTCTTAATCTGAAGCACCACTTTAGCTAATGGGGCCTCCTGCTGCTGCTGCGCCGCCGCACAATTTCTGTTCTCATCCTGAAGCAAAGTTCTTAACCCGAGGTAATATTTCTGGGTTAGCGGAGTCTGTAACCTGAAGCGTATGTAACCAAGGTACCGCTGTAACTCCATATCCACATTGGGGGGGGGGTGTTACTCCTGATTTATCAAGTATGCACAAACAGGAACTGCAAGTTTTGGGGTTTTTTGGGGGGAGGTGGAACTGTATTTTAAACTGGTCCTCAAGCTAACGATGATTAAAATTGAACACTCCCTGCTACACTGCTGCGTGATAAAAACACATGCATCGGGCACCCACAAATAACAGGATGCGCAGAACCACATCCATTTGCACAAGCGCAATGTGAAAACCCCACCCCCACCCCAATGCTTGTGAATTGGTACACTTAGCTTACTTTTACAACCAAGTTTTCTCACAAAGCAACCCAGGACAAATAAAGGGAATGCAGGGGCATATATATTTGTACCAATATTGAGAGATGATGTACGCGCTAGATTTTCTTTGGTGGTTCTCATCCCTCCGCAGTTGGGTTTAGATTTGTCAAGGTCAACAGAACCAGTTTAAAAGAAGAACATCTCTGATCTCCTCTGATCCCAGGGCAGGATCTGAAAACATGTGCAGCAGCTGGATCTGATCAACAGTGGCGTAGCGTGGGTTGTCAGCACCCGGGGCAAGGCAAGTAATTTGCGCCCCCTAACCCGTGGATTTTAGTAGGGGCAGAGAGCTGCGAGTGTGAGCGCCCCCCCCCCCCGATATTGCGCTCGGTGCAACTGGCCCCCCTCCCCCCCACGCTACGCCACTGCTGATCAATGTCTGAATAGTAGACCTCCTGATGATCCATGATAGAGGCATAAAAATGCAATAAATAAATAAATATTCATCCCCTGTCTTCATGTGGATAAAGACATCAAAGAATAATGTGCCTTTGAAAAGCATGTCCTATGAGATTAATGCCACCAGTGAATCAACTGGTGTAGCAAGCATTTTGGGGGGAAATAATACGTTTGATAAACATTTCACGTTTGATATTTTACCATAAACATCCAGTTGTGCACATTTATTTGTAAGTAGTCCCGTTGACTTTTAATATGTATTACCTCACCATGTGTTCTTTGTGGATCACCAACAGCCGGTTCTGCAAATTTCCATCTGCATACTGGCATTGCTACAAATATGCCATTCCGCCCCCTCCCCTGAATTCCTGCTTGATAGTAGGGCCTGTGTGGCTGCTTAAGCTTAGCAATGCATTAGGAGCAACGGAGACAAGTTAGAACAGCTTTAAAAAAGCACATGATGAAACCAATCAAACGTAGACTAGACCTATGATAGGACTTCCTTTGAGGCACTGGTGTCAAAGAATTCATACTCTTTCATTATCATCCCATTTACTTGGTGTTATTCCAATTTGTGAAGCATCTTTTATAGGCAAGTCCTGAGTCTGATTCACCAGAACTACCCAGACTCATATTCCTAGTTTGGCATCCAGGGAGAGAGAGAGACTGACAATGAACAGCTTTACTAAAACAAGCAAACAAACAACAGGTAACCAATGAAAAATTGCTTGGAACAAACAGGCAGTAATTCTCTCTGAAAAACTACTACTTACTTCAGCCAGTAGTTGAAGACATCAAGGAGAGAAGCTGCATTGGGGTCTTGTTTTGTCTGAAATGCAAACACAATGCAAAAATGGTAAAATATAGAAGGGGGAAAAAAACCTTTTGACAGTAAGTTATGATGCTTTTTTTGGGGGGGGGGGGACCAGTCTGCCCTCCTGCAAGCAAGCACTATGTGCTGTGAATTCTGGAGCCTCCTGCTGCCAACACCCTGGGCTCCTCAGGCACTTTCGCCCACCCTCAATAATCCACTCTCCCCACTCCTACCCACAAACCCAACAGCCCCTCAAAGTAAATGCACTTTGCCGCAGTCCATCAGCACATTTCCTTCCTCCTTTATCAATTACTTACCACTCACGGTGCCTTAAAGATTGCTTTGTAAAACTTTGTGGTACTCTGATGAAGGGTGGTATAGAAATTTAATGTTTATCTAACTTCCACAGAAGCCCACAGATCACCTCCATCCCACATTAGGGCATGTCATTTTAGGGGGTGAAACTTAATTTCTGTGAATTTATTCAATGAGGGGCCTTAATAGTATGTTTCTGGTTGTGAGGAATTCAAATCTGCTATTGCTTTTGTGACTGGACAACATCTAGCTTGGGAAGTCTACCGAGCACATAACTGTTTTCGGAGAAACAATTTTAATTTCACCTTCTGAAAATGCCAGGTGAATGATAAAAGTAATATGAATATGGAATAGAACCGCAAGTACTTGGCAACAGGTTTTTTAAACGACTCTACGCCATTTTGCACACGCTCTACTTACCAAGCCAACTAAATTCTATTAATTTAACCCGAACACACCTTTGGCTTCCCCAGCCACGTGACAATGTTTCGCGCCCCTCGTTTTGGAAAGGCGGAAGTTGCAAAAACTCAAACGTCCCCTAGCCCCACGTGCGCAGAGAGGAGAAACATCTGCTGCCTTGAGACAAGCGCAGCACGTCGCCTCTCCACGGGAGGAGGCTCCCCTCCAACTGTTTTCCCTTTGCAACTGCCATCACGCCCCCAACCAGCCCCTTCAGTTCAGGATCTGAACCCTGACCTCCAAATATGGAGTCGTCGTCCCCCCCACCTCACCTGGGGAGACCTCCCCTTGGGACGTCCATATTTTCATCGGATAAATGTTGGAGGTTATGGCACACTGCTGGCGGGGAAAGAGACCCCCGAGACCCCTCTCCCTTCTCCAGGGATTTCATGCATCCCTGTCGCCTCCACTTGCGCACAGACACGCGCACGCGCCGGCCCCCCCCCAAAGAAAAGCAACAGCCCCCCCCCCGCGTTGCCCCCTCACTCACCACGCCGGCAGCTTTCCCGAAAGCCCGCGCCGCCCCCTCGAAATGGTTTTCTTGCAGGAAGGCGAAGACCAGCGGGAACAAGTCGCTCGGCACCACGCGCGCCTTCGCCATGTCGCCGCCGGAAAAGGAAGCTGGAGCCCGGCACCGGATATTTAACAAAAAACGCCGCGCGCGGACACGCGAGCGTGCGCGTGCACAAGAGCACACATTCTAGTTTTTATTTATTTGAAAAGCAGTGGCTCCCGTCAACAACAACAACAAAACCCACCACCCCAAAGCATACAGATAGGAAAAAGTATCAAGGGACACCGCGCAAAATTCAATCGACTTTTCGCTCTCGCTCTCTCCTCCCCGCTACTCCAACCAAAGGGAGACCTGGGTCCCCTTATTTTGGGATTGTTTTAAAAAGAGAGATGTCTAGCATCTTGGGGTTTTAATGAGGCACTAGCTGATTATTATTTTTATTATTATTTTTTATAAAAAAGCAGCTCCGCCAGCGGCTTGGCGCAACCTTTGGGGTTTTTGCGCCGACGCGGTGGGATTTTACGCAGCGCGTAAACGATTGGGAAGTTCAAAGCGTCTTGATTTCAGAAGTGAATGTTTCGGTTGTCGAGCCCACGGTACTTATTTAGTTATTTGTTTGCTACGCGAGAATATAAGACGACCATTGAACTGTGGATAGATGGATATAGCATGTTCAGCAAGCATGGTTCACATCGCCAAGGGATGATGGGAAATGTAGTCCAGGAACACCTGACGGCCGACACGTTGACTGCTTCTTTCTTTACCTTGGAAAAGGCGGTAGGTGGCGAGCTCCCGTTAGGGTTTCAATGGTAGCCCAAAGGGAAAATCTGTGCCGCGGGAATCCTTAACTCGAAGGACTTCTGATGTGGCTAGCAATGCTCTTTCTTTCCCTGATGCACGAACCAGAGCAAAAACCAGAGTTAAACTGGTTTAAAGCGACAGACATTCCAAGGAATATTGGCTGCAGATAATGCTAAGCGCCTTTATCATTCTCAAAATTAGGTTGGGAGACGGCAGAACTAAACACTTATATGGGTTGAGAAGCATGGGTGTAGCCAGGATTTATTTTACAGGGGGTAGGCATTATGTTAGGGGGGCAGAACAGAGTTATCTGTGATACAATTGGTCAGTTAGTTAAGTATTTCTATTTATTTACTTGATTTGGGGGGGCAGCTGCCCCTCACTGCACTCCCCTGGATACGCCCATGTTGAGAAGTGCATATGCCAGATTATTTACTTATTTATATTGTATTCAGCACTATTTTTCTAGAAAAATAGGTGCCGGAACTCACTATGAATGCCTTCCTTGTTCTCTTATAATGGCAATGGTGCCCACCTGAGAGATGCCAGAACTGAGTTCTGCTGAGTTCTGACTGAAAAAAGGTACCTTGGGTTAAGAACTTAATTCGTTCTGGAGTTCTGTTCTTAACCTGAAACTGTTCTTAACCTGAAGCACCACTTTAGCTATTGGGGCCTCCCACTGCCGCTGCACTGCCGCCACACGATTTCTGTTCTCATCCTGAAGCAAAGTTCTTAACCCGAGGTACTATTTCTGGGTTAGCGGAGTCTGTAAGCTGAAGCGTCTGTAAGCAGAAGCGTATGTAACCTGAGGTACTACTGTATTTATAATCCACCAAGGAACCTAGGGTAATGTCTCCCTGTCTCCATACTAGTCTCACAATAACCCCGTGAAGTGGGTTAGGCTGAGAGACAGTGACTGGCCCAAGGCTACCCAGCGTGCTTTGTTACTGAGTTGGAATTTGAATCCAGAACTCCCAGGTTCTAGTCTGACAATTCTTCGCTTAATATGACTTAGAAATTTTGTTCACAAGAACTGAGGCTTATATGAGAGAAAATGGATGGGATGTTTTTATTGTATTTCTCTTTCCTCTTGTTTTCAACATAACAATATGGGGTATATTGTCTGTCTGTTTATTGTTGGGTTGCCCTGGGCAAGATAAAGCAACTAACAATTTTTTTGTATCTAACAATACGTAATAATAGTAAGTCCTGCTGGACTCAGTGAAATTCATTTGTGTAATGCTTGGGCTGCAAAAGACTCATAGCATAACCCTGTGTGCATGTTTACAGAAGTAGGTGGATCATAGGGAACTTACTCCTAAGTAAGCGTGTATTGCATTGTAACAGACTGGCCCAATTGTCAGGTTAGACTGGTAACCACTAACACAAGCTCTTATAATTATCCTATGGGTTAGTATAGGGCACCAGACCAGATTGGAAGGAAGGAAGAAAAGTAGTATCAGACAGAAGGATTTACAGAAGAAACAGGTATTCCTCACTGATCAACTTCAAGGACTGTGAAAATAAGAGCATTTTAAAGCAGGAATGTGTTCACAATGCAACGGGCTGTTTCACATCAAGGACATTGCTAGATACAGTACTTAAGACTTGGGAGCACAGCTTCATGAAACAAATTTGTATATACACTATATATGCAAATCTAGGTATCTGAGCAAATTAAGGTGGTAGGTTGAAGGCAGTCTGTCTCCCTGGCACTGTGCCCAAAAGTGTAATAAGAACAGGGGGGGAAATCATGTCAAGGGGGCATGAGATCTGAAGCATAGCACAAATGATCTGGGGATTGAAGGATTTTTCAATCTTGGGTTCTCATTTTTCTGATCTAAAATTCAGTTCTTCACATTTCTGTTGCAATTTGTGATTAAATATTCATAAGTTTTGATTAAGGTTCACATTTTTACAAGCAATCCCCCCCTATATATTGCATTTTTGTATGTTATTTTCACTTTATATCCCATTTTTTAAACTTTGGTTGGTTGGAGAAACGCAATGCAAAATATGGATAAGTGTAAATTTCAAAGGATGGCTTATTTGTCATATTGTTTCAGAAATTTCAAATTCAATAATTTATTTGTTGCATAAAATTTATATATCTCTTGTTTGTAGAAAAAATATCAAAGCAGTTTGCCTCTAAATGCTTAGTGAATATAATTGTAACCAAAATCAGCACTGCCTGCCAGTTATTCAACGGGCCCAATTAAAACTGCTGGTCCCAACCTATAGAGCCTTACATGGCTCAGGACATCAATACATGACCCAGACCCTGTGTTTGTCATCCCAGGCCTTTCTCTATGTCCTTCCTCTCTGAAAGGTTTGGGGGGGGGGGCAACACAAGAATGGGCCTTTTTAGTGGTGGCTCCCTGATTGTGGAATGCTCCCCCCAGGGAGACTCTCCTGGCACCTTCACTACATATCTTTAGGTGCCAAGTGAAAACGCTCCTCTTTACCCAGGCATTTGGCCATTAAATAATCTATGGCCTGTTATTCTCATGCTCTACATTATTATTATTTTATTATTATCATGCTCCATAAATTATAATAATGTTGTACACTGCCCTGGCATCTTTGGATAAAAGGTGGTCTATAAATCAAATAAATCAACACCCTTTTGAGTGCATTGCTCAGAGATGGCCAACGATGGGCACTGCCTTTCCAAGACAAAAATCAACCACAGGTAAAAGTGTGTGTTCGGTCTGATAGGATAACCTGTCCCTCTTATTGGGGTGTTGTAACACCTCCTTCATGGAGGCAGGTATGAAACCCCCACGCATCAAAAATAGCATAGCCCAGACTTTTCCACACGGGGGGGGGGGGAGGGGAAGGATGTACTAGTTTTGTTTTGCATATTACTACTGTCTGGTAACGCAAGGCAGGGGTCTATTTCCCCGGGCTATGTTTTAAAAATTTAATTAAATTAAGAACCCATCCTTCTCAGAGGACGTCAGGGTGATATACCACACCGGGGTATCTCCCCCCACCAGCCAATAAGCGGTTGGCTCCCACCCCCCATTTACTTTCGTGCAGGAGAGAGTGGAAAGGGAGGAAGTGGTCTCCGCCCTCAGCCAAGCTCTTGCCGAGGCGCGCAGGGAGCCAGCCCTTCCGCTTCTCTCTCTCCCTCTCTCCGTCCCGCAGCGCTGACGGGGCCAGGCGCCCCGCGCGATTAGCGGGAGCGCCCCGTCGGTTTTCCTCCTCTGGCTGCCGGCCGGAGCTCGGCTTCCCCGAGGCCAAGAAGTCCGGCATGGCGGCGGCGGCGGCGGCAGCTCCAGGTAAGTGCGCTTTCTGAGGAGCGCTTTCTGTGGCGCGCAAAGCCGGAGCCGGAGGCGCCTCTCCGGACGCCTCCCTACCCCTGCGAAGGGGGCTTACGCAGAGCCGCCTGGGGGTTCACAAGCTCCCTTCGCCGACCTACAGACCGCCTTGTAGAGGTTTGGGGGGGGGGGGAGAGCACGAGTTGGGTTCTGCGATGTTAAAGTTTGAGGCGCCTTCCTGAAGCGAAAAAACTGGTGGCCACCCCGAGGACCTCGGAAGCCCTTTGGTGGCCCCATGTTTCCTTTCTCCAGCCCAGACCCGGCTGCTTGGTCAGTTTGACCTCGGCAATAGAAGCCCTAAAAGTGCGCTTTGACCAATCTCACCAAATCGATGCAGATCAGGTGGGACAATTAGACCCCCGTCTGCTTGATCACTTTCCTAACTATTATATAGATGTGTATGTTGGTTCATACATCCGGCTGATCCAGTGTTGCAGTATGTTTAGTCGGAAGGAAATGCCCTAAAGACTTCAGGTCCTACCAGATGCTTAGGATTGTAGTACTGTACTGTATTGCATCCCAATCCTATGCATGTTTAGTCAAGAGCAAGCCCTGTATATCCAGTGGGGCTTCCTCCCAGCTAACTGTGCCGCACACAGTCATGTTCTATGCATAGTTAGGCACACCTGTGCTCAGTGACATTAAGAATTACTGTCTCTGCATAAGATTGCTACAGTGGTACCTCCGGTTACATACGCTTCAGGTTACATACGCTTCAGGTTACAGACTCCGCACTAACCCAGAAATAGTGCTTCAGGTTAAGAATTTTGCTTCAGGATGAGAACAGAAATCATGCTCTGGCGGCGCGGCGGCAGCAGGAGGCCCCATTAGCTAAAGTGGTGCTTTCAGGTTAAGAACGGACCTCCGGAACGAATTAAGTACTTAACCCGAGGTACCACTGTACTTAGCATCCTGATCCTGTGCATATTTTTTCGGGGAATTAGCTCATAAATTTTGCTCATCTAAATTAAGCTTGCTGTCAAATAAGAACTGCAGTCTTACAACGCAATCTGTTCTATACATGTCTGTTCAGAAGCAAATCCCACCGACTCCAGTAGGGTTTAGAGGACTGCAGCCTTAATCTCTTATTGTTAGATTTCTTGTATAATTTTACCTGGACTGTCATATGTAGTCAGGGTGTTAAAAGTTTGGGCTGTTGAAGTTACCCCTCTCCCTCCCATTGCTGGCCTCTAAAACTCTCACTCAGAATAATCTTGACAGTTATGAATCAGCAGTTCAAGGTCCTTTCTTGTTTGGATATTCAGATTGGGTAACACTAATGGTTAGGGATTGTTTTTGGAAGTGATCGAGCTTGGCAGCACTTCTCAGCTTGCTTCACTTGTGTTCACTCGAGTTCCACTGCTGAATTGGGGACTGAGCACTGCCAATTTAAAAAAGGCATCAGACAGGCTTGCTGAGCTTGTTGTTGTAGCCCGATGTAAGCAGCAGAATGGTAGTTTGCATTGGACTGAGCATCATTCCAAGGGTGGCTTCACATATTAGCAGGATAGGAAGTGTGCCCTGTGCAAAGCCAGCCACAACTAGGTTTATTTAAATCAATTGTCTTCTGTGCATCCCCAAGTCTACTAAAGACTGCAGTCTGAGGCAGAAAGCACAAGTGAGTTTCTCTTCCTTTTTTGTCTGTGTGCTTCCGTGAGAGTAATTTACAAAGGGGGAACTCATGCATGTCCCTTATGGCGAGCTGCATGAGCTATTCTCACATGAGGATCACACCCACATTACCCAGAAGCGCATACAAAGGAAGTACAATGCAACTGTATGTGAAATTATAGCTATTTTAATTCCTGTTTATTGCATGCATATCTTGGCATCCAGTACATCAAATTCCTCAAGGCGGCTCACATTTCAAATAATTTAATGCAACGAGGAGACCTTGCCTGCTTTCCCAAGCTATCATGGCTGTGTTCTAGCAACATAGGACCAAACTACCATACAATGGGAAGAGTCATGGCTGGAATGACTGATGCTGTATCAAAACAGCAGTTTTAGTGCAGTGTCAAGCCTATGTCAGCACTCACTTCTCAGATCAACTTAGGAGACCCTTGTTGCTGCTTTGAAGCCAATAAAAAATATTGGGAGATCTGATTACAAATCTTCAACATCAAATGCAGTCAGGTTCTTATTCACCCTATACTTCCAAGACAATATGAAGTATTAGCTGGACACAGGCAACCATGGCAAAATATAGACAGCTAAGAGTCTTGTAATACCTTGCAGAAGTGCCCGGTCCACCCATTAGGCTTGGGAAATAAAGGTGTCACAAATTGCAGGACAGCCTCTTTGAAGGCTGAACACAATGCACCCATAGCCCAGCTCAAGTCGTGCTTCATTGGGGCTAGCCCTACCATTAGGCAAAGTGAACCAACCACCTCAGGCAGCAGATGCTGGGTGCCAGTGGTGGCAGCTGCCTTGCTGTTTCTCTTATTTCCCCTCTGGGAAGAGAGCTATGTACCCTATGTGACATATTCTGGCCCCTGCAAGCTAACCTACTGCATTCGTTGTGAAGGATACTACCCCACTGCCAGCAGTGAATTAAGAATCACTTCCCAGTCCAGTCAGCTTCTGTATGTTGACTAAAGAGAGCCGCCATCTTGTCTTTCACCTCAGGAAGCAAAAGGTTTTGGGCCAGCCCTGTGCTACATCCCTACAAAATGAGAAAGGAGTCAAGGGCGATAGAAAGCGCCATGGGACCAGGTTCTCGGGAGCAGATAAACTTTCCCCATGTGTACTTTTCTTCCTGAAAGTTCTTTTTAAAGCCTTTTTGCTCCCTGTGGGGGCTGCTTCCGCTCACGGGGAACTTATCCCATCGCTTTCTGTTTGGCATCTTTCAAAATGGGGACATGCCCCCTTTGGTGGGGTTATGAACCTCTAGTAGGCCTTGGGTACAGAAGTTGGGTTATAGAGCAGGCTGAGGTCACAGGAGTGCAGGGCCAGCATAGCTGAGGGAAGAGCTGGAGAGAAAGGAAGTTGGTGTGAGGTAACAATGGGCTGATGAGAGAGGGGCCCTGATAAGGCCAAGAGAGGGTATGTGCTATGGCGTGACTGGGAGTGCATTCCCTCCAACATTTCTCCGGTAAAAATAGAGACATTCTGCACCAGGAAGCTTCTCCCGCGTTTGACCTTGCCGCAAACATACACATCATATACAGTGGTGCCCCTCAAGACGAATGCCTCGCAAGACGGAAAACCCGCTAGACGAAAGGGTTTTCCGTTTTGGAGGTGCTTCGCAGGACGAATTTCCTACGGGCTTGCTTCGCAAGACGAAAATGTCTTGCGATTCCTGGGGGTTTTTTTCCGCTCCACACCCCCTTTTTCTAAGGCACTAAGCTGCTAATAGCCTTTTAGCTGCCAATCCGCTAATCCCTTAAGCCTTTAATAGCCGCTAAACCGCTAATAGCGCTAATCCGCTAATAGGGTTGCTTCGCAAGACGAAAAAACCGCTAGACGAAGAGACTCGCGGAACGGATTCTTTTCGTCTTGCGAGGCACCACTGTACACATATTCATCTGCCGCCTTGAGCCAATGACAACCTCTCAGCCTAGCCTACCTCGCACGATTGTTGTAAAGAAATGTGTGAGGGAAGGGATTATGGACAACACCTTCAAGAGATATGGAATGAAATAAAATTTTGGCTGCAAGCTGCCTTGAGTCCCTGTCAGGTGGAAAGGCAGGTGACAACAACAACCGAAACTGTGAGAATGATCAGGAACATACCAGAGAGTAAATCCTATTGAACTCAGTGGGACTTAGTTCTGAGTAAAAATGCTTAGGATTGCAGTGTAAGGCTGCCCAGTCTTTACCCAGTTACCTGTGAGTAAGCTCTGTTGAATTCAGTGGGACTTAACTTCTCAGTAGACAGTGCAAGGTTCCATTAACAATAAAGGAATAAGCACTAAATGCATTTTCTTTTTTCTTTTTCTTTGAAATGGTTGCCTGCAATTAAATAAAGTGGATTGGCGACCTTTTCCTTAAAAATTATAGGAAGGGCTTCATCAGCCAGCTTCACCATTTCCTTCATTTGGTACAGGATTCTCCCCCCCCCCCCCAGTATAAACAAGACTCCATTTTTGCACCTACATACACACATCACTTTTAATTGTTCTCTGGGATGTGGAGGGGGGGGGAAAGGAAAATCGGGACATTCTAAGATCAAATCAGAAACCGGGACGGCTTCTGTAATTCCGGGACTGTCCCTGGAAAATAGGGACACTTGGAGGGTATAGGAGTAGATTGAGGGGAGAAGTCCAGAGCCACAATTCGGAGTAGATAACAGATGGGGAACAAAGTACAGATTTGTCCGCAAAGCAGAGACCTGAGGAAGCAATGCTTGCTGAAGAAACGGAATGAAAGAAAAGAAGGATGAGCCATTGAGCGTGTTGAACCTCCTCAAAATCTCCCACAAGGTCTCAAGACAGGATGCCATTATTGGAAGGAATAAAGTTGGCAGAGAAGGAAGGGTTAGAGGACTGGGCGCTCTGAGAAGTGTAGAGGACGGTCGCATAAGGGATTTTGTCAGGAATGTTGTCACTGCCATGTTAGCACCTGGCAATTGTAAAGGGTACAAAGAGCTCCAAACAGTAAGCCTTGGGAGGTTAATTCAGTATATTGATCTAAGCTGCCATGCTTTTCACACAGCAGGCTTCCGGCATAATTGGCTTGTGCTAGGATTTACCATTTTAGCAAGTGAGGACTGTCACCCCAACCCTATTCCCTCTTGTATAGAGGTGCCAGGGCCAGCAGGTAACAAGGTTTTATTGTTGGGCTGTTGTGTTGTATAATCCTATACAGCTTGCTGTTTGTTCCAGGATTTCCAAGCTAGGTAAGTTGTTTTCTCCCAGCTTGCACAAAGATCTCTTCCAAGGTGCAGTTTCCCGAAGAAGCCGTGAAGCTTTGATAGCTTTTGTCAATAATTGCAGTCAATTATTAGCACTGCAAGATGTTTTGTTATGCATTGCCAGCTGAACAAATCGTAGCCTTTCTTTTACTTCAGCTGTGCTAAAGTTCACATGGCTAAGCTTTTGTTAAATTTTGTGAGTAATTGGCACATCTTTAATGCCAAATCTAGCAATCAGCAGGAAGGAGCTTGAGCTGTTAGCTCCAGAAATCACTGGGAGCTTCATTGAGTTTTCTAGCAGTGTATCAACATTATATGTTAATCCCATGACTCTATGCATAAAGGTATAAAAGAACAATTCAGTTTAACAAAAAATGGGGAAATGAAAACCACTTCCTGTGGTTGATCTCACTACTGTTGATCAAATAGCTCCTTCAACCAACAGTTGCCTGGTAAGAGAATCCCTGCTATATTATGTTCAAAAGGAGAGGCTCATATATTTTTTCTGCATCATAAACTGATGGATGCTTTTGTGTAAAACTTCTTGGAGTAATAATTCCATGAAGAGTGCTTTCTGTGCTCTAAAGAAATGTAGATTACATGTAACCCACAGCAACGATTTGAGCAGAATAATATCAGTTCATGTGTCGTGCATGAGCATGTACTGCGTATGTCTACGGAACCAAAAGAATTGCCACATTTACTACTACTTAGAGGCAGATGATTCACAACTATTTATCACATGTAACTGACCGATTTCCAGCACAATGTAAAGATAGAGGATATGCCATATTTTTCGCTCTATAGGACGCACCAGACGATCAGACGCACCTAGTTGGGGGGGGGGGGAAACAAGAGGGAAAAAATTCTGAATCCCAGAAGCCAGAACAGCAAGAGGGACCTGGCTTTTGGGATAGCCTCTTGCTGTTCTGGCTTCAGGGATAGCTGCTGAAGCCTCTCCCGGGCAGCGGGATGAAGGCTCCCCCTGCCTGGAAGAGCCTACGCGCAAGTAAGCTGCCCTCTGTCCCTTCCCCCCACTTCCCACAAGAGCTGCGCAAAGCCTCCCTGTTCTGGCTTCTGGCTTAGCTGCAGCAAGTGCTGCGCAGCCTGCATTCACTCCATAAGACACACACACATTTCCCCTTACTTTTTAGGAGGGAAAAAGTGTGTCTTATAGAGCGAAAAATACAGTAACTACTGCTAGATCAAGATATATACTTATTCTGAGATGAATGCTAAATTATCCAGAAGATGTGTCATTTTAATTTTAGGGTATTTAAGCAGCCTAAATGGTTTGCGGGATTGTATCTCAATTGCATTGGTAGGTAGGTTGCGCTCAAATTGCTAAAAAGTTTTGTTTTACCAAGGCTTGACGTTGCTTTCACCAGACCTCATTTCTATGGTTTCCAAACACTGGTTTGTTCGTAGTCGTTATTGACACACTTCTGTCCTAATCCTGTTTACCTTGCCCGCTGCTGTGAAGCTTGGTGATTTAACTAGGGCAGGTTAAGATGAGCCACAGGTGTAGTGGTTCGAGTGCTAGGCTAGGACCTGGGAGACCAGGGTTCAAGTCCCTACTCAACCTCCTGCCTTGCAGGAATCTTCTTATCTGACATGGGGCTCAAACTCACAACCGTGGGATTATGCTCTACCAACTGAGCAATGTAACAAATAAACAAGATTCCGTTTGTATAATGTTTACATTATTTATTCCCTCGCAGAAGGACACTCCAGTGCACACAGTGTGCTGATTCTATATGGGAACGACGCCAGTGAATGGCGCAACTACCTTGAGAGCATCTTTCGCTCGTGCCAAGAAGTCTGGAGCTATCAAGTGGAGAACGGAACTACTATTTCCACCGAGGAGCTGGACCTCTTCAAGAGCAGCAAGTGCATCATTATTCTGCTGTCCTCTGAGTTGGTGCAGAGTTTCTATGTCCCTGATGTCCTTCAGAGCCTGCAGAAGGTTCTCCAGCCCCCCCATAAAGTGGTGAAGCTGTTCTGCGGAATATCAGAATGTGGGAATTACCAAGAATTCTTCAAGGACTGGTCCCAGTGGAAACAGCTTACCTACGATGATGACCCAGATGCCTATGTCGAAGCTGTCATGAAGGCTATTTCAGAAGGAGGTAACCTGGTAATACCTGTTGAAATGTTTGGATTTTGACTGTGGCTTGAAGTCGCTCATCCGCCTCCTGTTCCATCGTCTCAGTCATGGGTACCTCATCAGTACCTTACAAACCCTATGAAAATTGCTGCCAATATTATAAATTCGGGGACGCGGGTGGCGCTGTGGGTAAAAGCCTCAGCGCCTAGGAGTTGCCGATCGAAAGGTCGGTGGTTCGAATCCCCGCGGTGGGGTGAGCTCCCGTCGCTCGGTCCCAGCGCCTGCCAACCTAGCAGTTCGAAACCACCCCCGGGTGCAAGTAGATAAATAGGGACCGCTTACTAGCGGGAAGGTAAACGGCGTTCCATGTGCTGCGCTGGTTCGCCAGATGGAGCTTGTCATGCTGGCCACGTGACCCGGAAGTGTCTGCGGACAGCGCTGGCTCCTGGCCTATAGAGTGAGATGAGCGCACAACCCTAGAGTCTGTCAAGACTGGCCCGTACGGGCAGGGGTATCTTTACCTTTATTATAAATTCAGAATGTTTATGGGAAGCTCTATTACCATTTCATATATGGATGGTGTTTCTTCCAGTTTATTTAATTATTATTTGCACATATAACTCATCCTTCACTGAATAGTCCTAGGGTTGGCTACAAAAGCATCTCAATTAAAAGCAAGTACAAATCGCCGTTAATAACATAAAATAAAACTACAAAACCAACCACTAATTAAGTTAACGAAACAGCTGTGCAAAACAGCTGTGTAGGAGGAGAGAAGACCAAAGGTGTGCCATGACCAATCGTTGCAAAGAATGCAACGATGGTGTAAAATGCACCTTGAAGGGGAGGTCATTACCCAGAACCTGGGGGCCACTGCAGAGAAGACTCTCTGGTATTGCTACCATCTAAGTCCAAGAGAATAAGAGCCAGAAAACAGGTGATGCCAGCCTTAGTAAGCGAGCATGAATGGAAAATAAAATACTGTTTGACCTTATTATATACCAGTATTTGGTAACCATAGAAACGAGGGCTACTGAAAGTAATGTCAAGTCTTGGTAAAGCCAAACTTCAAATATTGAGCAATTTGCGCACAACCTACCTACCACTACAGTTGTGATACAATCCTGCATACCATTTATGCTGCTTAAATGCCACTGGAGTTCATTACAATATCCTTATAGCAAAGTGTGAAGTTTCAGACGCTTTAGGTATTCTTAAACTGCTAAAACATCTGCATGCCTTGAGAGTAGAGCTCTTTAGTGCTGCTGGGGCATTGCATTCCCATAACAGGCAATTGGCATGTCTTCTCTACATGAGAACTGCCTACCCACGAAGCCTCCACCTTCCCAGAAATCAAACTCAGTGTTCCCTACAGTACTCCATAGCCCCAGTGCCAGGGAGTTGAAGAGCACTTTCCCAGTGCTGCTCTTTGGACTCGAGGAGGAATGAAAGCACTGTAATATAATGCCTCCGATGCCCATCCTGAACATTCGGTCAAAGTGGGTACCATTTTGAATGGTACCAAAGCCAATGAGAGATTGTGTAACAGTAACAGGGTCCTCTGTCTCTCAGTAAAAAACCATCCAACAGGATGACCGAAACTGATTCCAGGCCTGAGCCCAGAACGACGTTTCATCCAGGAACACTTGTATTTGCTCCACCACAACCCTTTTTACCATCTTTCCCCCAAAAGTAGTGTTGCCTGGTAGTTACTACACACCATTGGGTCCAGTGTGGGCTGTTTAAGGAGCGGACTCTTTCTGAGGATGCATCAATCACAACATCTTGGGCCCACCTGGTCACCCAACTCTGGCTAGCTTTAGGCAGCCAGGGAGAGCAGGGGCCCCAGAGGGTATGTGGTCAGATGCACTGCTGCAAGTATCGTGTCCACGTCACTGGGCCACACCAACAGGAAACGATCCCTTGAAACTGGGCCAGATGTAGCATTGGGCACCGCAACCAGATTTGATGAGTTGTTTAGAAGTCAAGAGATTTTGTCAGAGCAGCTCAGAGAGAGTCACCATGTGCTACAAAGTTCAACATGCCCAAATCTGGGTTAACTAATCTCTGGACCACATGGAACAACTCGACCAGGCAACTCCTTGAGGATACCAGCAGAGAAGTATACCTCAGGTACTGCCTCTTTCCATATGAACCTACCCAGACCCTGAGATCAACTTCTGAGGCCCTTCTTTGTGTGCCTCCTCCTTGAGAGGTCCAGAGGGTGGCAACTCAAGAACAGGCCTTTTCTGTAGTGGCTCCCTGTTTGTGGAATGCTATTCCCTGGGAGGTTCGCCTGGTACCTTCATTATGCACCTTAAGGTGCCAGGCAAATACAGTGGTGCCCTGCAAGACAAATGCCTCGCAAGACGGAAAACCTGCTAGACGAAAGGGTTTTCCGTTTTGGAGGTGCTTCGCAAAACGAATTTCCTATGGGCTTGCTTCGCAAGACGAAAATGTCTTGCGAGTTCCTGCGGGGTTTTTTTCCTCCCCCGTTTTCCCCAAGCCACTAAGCCGCTTAACAGCTGATCCGCTAAGCCCGCTAAGCCGCTAATAGCGCTAAGCCGCTAATGGGCTTGCTTCGCAAGACGGAAAAAACCGCAAGACGAAGAGACTCGCGGAATGGATTCTTTTCGTCTTGCAAGGCACCACTATATGTTGTTCTATAACCAGGCCTTTGGCTGATTGACATCCAATAGAATAGAATAGAATAGAATAGAATAGAATAGAATAGAAATTTATTTGTCATTGTCCGTATATACACAGTATACACAACAACGAAAATCAAACACCCACCCAAAGACCGGCTTCACATACACATTTGCACGTACCTCCAACACTCTCATCCCATTCAGACATAATCTATAAAACATACATAATCCAGAATATAACATGACCTATTAAAAGCATAACATGACCTAAACCCTATCTCATTCCTTCCTACTCCCTGCTTGCTATTTCTTACAACTGGCCCTGAGATCATTATTTAGTGCAATCAGAGCTCTTGGATAGAAACTATTCAGAAGGCGTGTGGTTCGTGTTTTCATTGTCCTATATCTTCTGCCCGAAGGCAACAGTTCAAAGAAGTTGTGAGCAGGATGGGTGGGATCTCTCAGGATATTGTGTGACTTCTTCAAAGTGCGAGACGTGAAGATCTCATCCAGGGTTGGTAGCTGGAGCCCTATAACATTCTGGGCAATTTTTGTTATTCTCAGTAAAGCTTTTTTATCCGTTTCAGAGCTGCTTCCATACCACGATAATATACTATAGGTTAAGACACTCTCGATGGTACTGTGATAATAGGACAGGAGTAGGTGCTGAGATAGATTCAGTCCCCTGAGCATTCTCAGGAAATACAACCTCCTCTGCACCTTCCTCACAACCATGTTAATATTTGCAGTCCATGAGAGGTCCTCAGAGATATAAATGCCCAGGTATTTAAAACTACCAACCCTCTCCACCTCCTCGCCATTTATGTGCAATGGTAAAAATACACTTTTCTTTCTCCTAAAATCAACTATGAGTTCTTTGGTTTTTTTGGTGTTAAGCATAAGATTGTTTTCTTTACACCATTGAATTAACCCCTGTACTTCTTTCCTGTAAGCAGTCTCATCGTTCTCACTAATGAGCCCCACCACTGTTGTATCATCCGCAAATTTGATGATTGTGTTGGACTTATACAGTGGGGTACAATCAGATGTGTACAGGGAATAGAGAAAGGGACTTAGCACACATCCCTGAGGAGCTCCTGTGCCTAATACTAGAGTAGAAGAATAGTAGGGTCCCATTCTCACTGTCTGCGGCCTGTCAGTCAGGAAATTCCTTACCCACAGACAGATCTTCTGATGTATACCCAAATTGATCATTTTAAGAAATAACCTGTCTGGCAAAATTGTATTGAAGGCAGAACTGTAGTCCACAAACAACAGCCTTGCGTAGGTTCCCTGTCGTTCTAAATGACTCAGTACAGTGTGGACAACAATGGAAATAGCATCATCAGTAGATCTATTTCTTCTGTATGCAAACTGGAACGGGTCTAGAGTGGATGGAAGACCAGCCTTAATATGATCTAGCACCAATCTCTCGAAACATTTCATAACGACAGATGTTAGGGTTATTGGTCTATAGTCATTGAGAGATACCACCACTGACTGCTTGGGGACTGGCACTATAATCGATGTCTTCAGACAGGTAGGGACAGAACCCTGCGACAGGGATAGATTAAAAATATCCGTAAATACACCAGCTAATTCTGCAGCGCAGTCCCTAATTACCCGTCCCGTGATTCCATCCGGTCCAGCTGCCTTCCTAATGTTAATGCACCGAAAGGCACGTTGTACATCAGAGGTCTGTAGTAAAAATGGTTGTCTATCAGTAGTAGCTTCCCTTTTAAAAAGTGTTGGGGGGGTGTTATTGGGTTACTTTTGTTTTTATTTTGATTATGTATTTTGTGATTTTATCTTGTGAACCGCCCTGAGACCTGTGGGCTATGTATAAATTGAATTAACAGCAGCAGCAACAAGAAGAAATATGTCTAACACATGTTCGGTTGTATTCAGAGTGAGATTTCCACCACTCGCAATTGTGCTCCAGTTGTTAAGATGCTGAGGAATTGTTGCTAAGGTGTGCCTGCAGGAATGTTCAGCATATGCATTTCAAGGCTAAGCATGCTTACTTCCTGTTTATATTCTACTGACCTTAGCATTCCTCCCAGCCCCTTGTGCCCAGAGAGCCAGGCTACTAAATCTGCAAAGAGATGCCTCGTCCCTGTTGATTCCTAAGGCTGCAAATTTGATCCAAACGATTTGCTAAAATATTTATCGGGAAAGCTTTGTTACAAACCAAAGTTTAAGTGACAGGATCCTTCTTAGTGGGAATGCCTAACAAGTAGATTGCAAGTTGAGCATATTGTACAGCTTCTGAGCACATACATCTTAAGAGTTTACAAACCCCAAGCTTCCTGAGTAGAAAATGAAATTTGCGGTACCCATTTCCAAGCAAACATGTTTAGGCTGCGTCTGTAAGCCTAAGAGCTAAAGGTATCATACAAACCACCATCATAGCGAAGTTAAAAATGAATCTTAACCACAAGCAGAGCGATGCTAAAAATATCCTGTTATAAGAATTTGTGGCTTTTGTGGCAGAGATTTAAAAAGGCAAAAACTTAACCAAAATGATACTTCAGAGGTGAAAACTACATAGTGTTCAACCATGTGGGTGATTCTTATCACATTGCTTGGTTCATTAAAAGAACTGCATGAATTTGAAAATGTCTGAAAGTCACAGTAGTCTGGTCCAGTAGTTTAGTGCAAGGTTTCGCAACTTGCTAGTTAGTACCTGCTTATTGCAGTTGGAGGTTATATGCCTGTGGAAGTTTGCAACGCACTCAGGAGAGCACATTTTCAAACAGCCCAGACGGAGCAGTAAAGTTCTACTGAAGTCACTGGTGCTGTTCATGTGCACATTTTCATAGCTACATCTTCATGGTAGAAGGCACATAAAAAAGAGGAATCTAAATATATGTTTCCGAAGGACCTTTGATACAGGAACTAAACAGATGCCCTCACTGAGGGCTTTGTTTTCACAGACACAGTGAATGCCAATCTGGACATCCTACGGCAGACATATCCAAAGTCCGTTTCGGGGGCCTAATTTGGCCCACAGGTTGATTTAATCTAGTCCCCGTGGCAGTACAGTGGTACCTCGGGTTACATACGCTTCAGGTTACAGACGCTTCAGGTTACAGACTCCACTAACCCAGAAATAGTACCTCAGGTTAAGAACTTTGCTTCAGGATAAGAACAGAAATCGTGCTCCGATAGCGCGGCAGCAGCGGGAGGCCCCATTAGCTAAAGTGGTGCTTCAGGTTAAGAACAGTTTCAGGTTAAGAACGGACCTCCGGAACGAATTAAGTACGTAACCAGAGGTACCACTGTATATGTTCTGGGGCAAAATCCTTTTTAAAAAAAAAAGCAAAAAGCTCAGCAATCCTAAAAAAACCTCAACAACTTTGGTCAGCCCTCAAACATGTCCACTTCATCAAATCCGGCCCTCTTTGAAAAAAGTTTGGACACCCCTGTCCAAACAGGGCGTCCTGTTTCAGCGAAATGGAAAGCGTCACTCTGACAATGACACCTGCATTGCCCACGTGGCATAGGCATCAGTGCCGATTTCGGATGAGACCTCTTGCACTCCGCAAGATCTCTCGTGATTTTGATGAGATAAGCACCTGGGATGAGTGGAAGGTTGTTCTTTCGAACTGGTCCTCTTGATATTTAAAGAGACATCTTCTTTAAGGGGGGGAGAAGCTAAGGAAAGAAACACTGTGTGTTTGTGAACACTCCATATTTGGTCCAAATATACCTGCACAAGCAGTGACACTTAATGATCATGAACTTCCCAGATTTGATTGCCTTAAGGAGCAAATCTCAAACACTGTTCTGTAGGGTTCATGCAGTGTCAGAATGCAATCTTCCATTTCACTGTCTCATTCGTGGGCTACAAAATTTGAGGGGGTGGGGAGAGGTGATTTTTCAGGATGTGGAATGGTAGATGTGCAGTAGCTGAAACTCGCTGTCGCCACTGGAGCTTTTATTAGCTATTACCCCCACGGCCAAAACTCCCTGAAGCAAGACTATGTGATGTTACTGCATCGTTTGAAGAAGATGTCTTTAAAAATATTAACGCCCACCATTTCCTCCAGAAGTCCCTGTCAGAGTGGTGCTATTTAACGTCTCTTCAGGGGGCTTTTTTTGGAGGGGGGTGGCAGCTGCTGCCAGGCAGGAGGACCTGGCAGTGGCGGGGAAGTGTTTCAGCCACCCCAAAGTTTCACTTACCATCAGCTCAAAATTTGCCAGGGGTTGCCGTTCTCCATCCCCACTATTCGCATTTCAAATCAAAAGTCTTCTGTGGAGAATGTGTAGCTCAGCCCTCGTGTGAAACGCTTAATCCTTAGTGCAAACAATACAGATTCAAGTTGGGGAAACTGTTCTTTATGGACTGTACATAGGCAAACACCTAAGGAACTTGGGAGGAACTCTGCCTGGAGGCCTGAACCGCTTTTTTCATGCCCCTGCTGGCATCTCCGGGACCTAGGTGACAGGGGAGGTGTTTCTGCCTCTTGACAGGTGGATGGAATGGGTGGTGTACCCCCCCTCTGGAGAGACAAATTCAGACACCATGTCCTGACAACTCCTGAGGTGGAGGGAGTGACATGGTAGGCACAGTGGAAGCATCAGAGATTGATTCCGTCACATCCATTTCAGTCATTTTGAAAACCCAAAGTGTCATTTTCCCAACTGAATCTGAGTGAAGCCAGTGGGTCACAAACTCATCTGGGCCCTACTTAATTCTGCCTTAGTAAAAAAGGTAAAGGTACCCCTGCCCGTACGGGCCAGTCTTGACAGACTCTAGGGTTGTGCGCCCATCTCACTCAAGAGGCCGGGGGCCAGCGCTGTCCGCAGACACTTCCAGGTCACGTGGCCAGCGTGACATTGCTGCTCTGGCGAGCCAAAGCCACACACGGAAATGCCATTTACCTTCCCGCTAGTAAGCGGTCCCTATTTATCTACTTGCCCCCAGGGGTGCTTTCGAACTGCTAGGTTGGCAGGCGCTGGGACCGAACGACGGGAGTGCACCCCGCCGCGGGGATTCGAACCGCCGACCTTTCAATCAGCAAGTCCTAGGCGCTGAGGCTTTTACCCACAGCGCCACCCGCGTCCCCTGCCTTAGTACCTGCAGCTTAAAATGAGTCCAGTGGGCTAAAGAGCCCACTAATTAGTTAATTCCAACTAATTTATGCTTGAGGCCAATGTAAGATAATCCCATCTGTGTGCAGAATGTGCATCCTTGCTAGCGCTTGCTTTCATTAAACCATTTGACTTTTAAGGGACTTTCTTAGTTAATTTGCGAACTTGCTGGACTGCATTGAGAAGTAACACTGACCGTTGTCCTGCACTTAGATTCTGGCTGTGATTCAGTGACTGATGCAGAAGCGGAAGACGACAGAGACACACACCATTCGTGCAGTATTGCAATGAGCCGAGAGCATGGGAACTTGGTGACCAGACTAGGAAGCCTAATTACAGTGCAGCCTGATCGCATTCGCTGTGGGGTACGGTATGTCTCCATTCTTTCAAAGTTGCTGTGAAAGGGCAAAATGTGTGTGTGATGCTGTGCTGTGAACACAGCTTGGCTGAGCTATGATTCTCTAGAACCGAGCCTTGCTAAATAACTAGGCTAAATAAGCAAAGGAGAGAAATATGTGAAGCGACACCGTCCTCTTGGCCATTTTCCTTTCCCAAATATTATTATTTGCAGCGTTGTTTGCATGTGTGTTTGCCTGCCTGGAATACAACCTGAGGACATTGCATTGCATTTCTCTCTGTGTTATGGGGAGGGCATGAGGAGTTTGGCGGGTGTTTGGCGTCGCAGTTGTGCTATAACACACCTGCAAATAGTTCTGTTGGCTTTGAGGCAAGCCTAGAGCACAGGTGTTCCTGCTTTTACCTGCTTGTGGAACAACTGAAGTAGCGCACTCATGTTCAGGACTTGATCTTCAGTATTGCCACGGCTACCCACGCCGCTTTTGCTCTGAACCTCGAATAGCTTTGTACTTTTGACTGCTGCAGAATTTAGCTGCATACCTGAATTTACACTTTGATACCCTTGATTTCTGGGGCAGCTTCCTTGTCTTCCTGCAGTGAAGCATTTTTTTTTTACTGTATATTGCTTTAAACTTTATACAGTAGTTAAAATCTCATGGTATGTTCCAGTTACAGTTTTAAAAAACCAAACAAAGCAAAATGACAATGAAAGCTAAATAAAACCACTGCCTTTAAAGAGGCAGTGGTACATTCACTTCTTAAAAATCCTACTCTAGACCCAGCAAAGTGTAACAAATATAAACTGGTCCCCATAATAATAATAGTTATAATTTCTTATTTATACCCCACCCATCTGGCTGGGTTTCCCCAGCCACTCTGGGCAGCTCCCAACAGAATATTGAAAACACGACAAAACATCCAACTTTAAAAACTTCTCAGAACATTAAAAACACCAACATCTGTTTCTTGGCAAAGGTGGTGGAGAGGGTGGTTGCGGAGCAACTGTGGTTATTCCTGGGTATGTCTGATTATCTAGATCCACTACAATTTGGGTTCAGATCTGGTTTTGGAACTGAATCAGCCTTGCTGACCTTTATCATGAGAGGGACAAAGGGAGTGCAATCCTGCTTGCTCGCCCAGTGCTCTTCAGGGTCATTTCCAGAAAGTAGTAGTCTTCCTTGCACCCCCTGCATTTGTGGTGTGGGATCCCACAGGGTACCATTCTCTCCCTAATGGTATTTAATACCTGTATGAAGCCATTGGGAACGATCATTAGGAGTTTTGGAGCAAGGTACCATCAGTATGCTGATGACACTCAGCTCTACTCCTCCATAACATCCGAATCAGGAAAGGCTGTGAAAGCTTTGAATCAGAGTCTGGATGCAGTGATGGACAGGATGAGGGCCAATAAATTGTATTTGGATCCTGAGCAGATGGAGGTTCTTTTTTCTTTTCTTTTTTGGTATATGATTTTTATTAAATTTTCTCTTTTACAATTTAAAGTGCTCATTTTTGCATCCTTAAGATATCAATGACTTCCCTTCTTCTCTTTCCATGGTTCATTTTACATATCATAAATCCCTGCATTTTTTACAAAAACTATACTATTCAGTATTCCATTATTGCATCCATCATAACTTATTTACACGGTTGAATTTATCTGAATGATGCCAGCGTTTTCAGCTGTACACAGTTATTTCCCATATAGTCAATAAACGTTTTCCAGTCTTCTCTAAACATATGTTCTTCTTGTTCTCTTATTCTATATGTTAAGTCTGCAAGTCTGCATATTCTGTCAACTTAAGTTACCACTCTTCTTTGGTTGAGACCTCGCTTGTTTTCCATTTTTGGGCTACCAAGACACGGGGTAGACACCTGTTCTGGATGGGGTTGCGCACTCTCTGAAAGAGCAAGTGTGTAGCTTGGGGGTACTCTTGGATAGATCTCTGTCCCTGGAGACCTAAGTGTCCTTTGTGGCCAGAAATGCCTTTTTCCACCTTTGTCTTGTTTGCCAACTACAGCCATTCCTGACCACTGTAGTCCGTGCAGCGGTAACCTCAAGACTAGATTACTGTCAGTGGTTTTCAGTGCTGCTTTTCAACTTGAATTTCATTTTGGGAAATCCAAAATGGTACACGGGCACTGCAGGTGGCACTGTTCCCCACTAGAATGGCTACCCAGGGGCCTTCAAGGAGGGTAGTAAGGGGGCAGACCTCAGGCTAGTGAGGGGTCCTATTGAGCTCCATGGGTCTTTGGCCAGCCCTCAGCCTGGCTGATTTCTGGTGCAACCCTTGTTTTTAGCCTTAGATTTTCATGACCCTTTAGGATACAACTGTGGGGCAGCCGCAGAGAATGGCCCTCTGCGGAAGTGTTCACACATCATTTTAGACCATAGCTGAGCCTTACCATGGTTTAAAGGCGAGCGTGTGGCTGCTTTGCTTCTTCCTCAGTCATGCTACTCCTGCAGCGCTAGGAGCTAAGCCAACCATGAATTGGTTTCGCTTTACTTCCAGACCCGAGCTTATGGCTTGTTTCCCCCTTAATAAAACACAAGTGGCAAGCCAAGAACTGATATTGGCAACAACTTGTGGTTTGTTCAGATACAGACAAACCATGAACCCTGCTTTGGACATAGCACTAAGCTCTGGCTTAGCTCCCAGCTTGCAGGGGAGGAGCAGGAGAGGATCGAGGTGGCTGTGATTTTTTTGCCCCGTGCACCATCACACCTCATTTTCCTGAAAACACAGCTAAGCTTAACTCTGGTTTAAAGCAGCCTTTGCCAATCAACTGCCTCCCCTCCCACAGTATTTTGGACCACAACTCCCATCAGCCACTGTTGGTAGGGAATGAAGGGAGACGAAGGGCCGAGATTTGCAATCCCACCTTGTAGACCTATTGGAGAATCTCCACCAGTGGCATAGTGTGGGTTGTCAGCACCCGGGGCAAGGCAAGTAATTTGCGCCCCCTAACCCGGGGCAAGGCAAGTAATTTGCGCCCCCCCCCGCTGCACCGTCCCTCCCCCAGATAGTCCCTCACTCTCTCTCCGCACCGCACCGCACGCCTGGCACCCTCCCCTCCACAGTGGGCGGCGACCCGGCGGCTAGGATCGGATTCGCACAGCCAGCACTGCAGTGAGAGAGAGTGAGTGAGCCAGGTAGGGGCAGAGAGCTGTGAGTGCGAGCGCGCCCCCCCAGATGTTGCGCCCGGTGCGGCCGGCCCCCCCTGCACCCCCCACGCTACGCCACTGATCTCCACACAGTCCTTCTTAATTGCAGTTCTGTGAAAACCGTCATTATCTCCCAACTTTCTCTCTGCGCAGCATGAAACAGAAAATATTGAAGATTCTGCTCAAGATCCTGTGCTACTTTCTCTGCAGAAGGATTGATTTTACAGCCAAAAAACTAGAAGTTGTTGAATATATATGTGGGTGTGTGGGTGTGTATATGTATATGTATATATAATGTCTACATTTTAATGCTTTAAACTATTGCAAGTCACTTTGGGGACATTTTGTGGAGAAAGGGATTGCTAAACAAATAAATAATGACTGTACGGCATTCAAGAGCCTGCAGATATTACTGTGTTTCTAAAATGTTATTCTCTACTTCTAGGCGAAGACAATAGTTTACATCGTCCTAAAATGTAAGCTGGATAGCCACGTAAAAATGGAAGTGGAATTTTCCTCCGAGAGCTGCCAGTCACTGCGAGTTCTGGCCAGGATAGAGAATGAGTATACCGTTTCGGTTTCCGCACCTGGTAGGTGCCAAAATTGGCATTGCTTTGCTAAAACGCTTCTCTGCAGCAGAAAATATTAAACAGAATCGCACCTTATCTCAGAGGCAAATTTAGCATCAGCTAAGTAAGCAGAGTGGGACGCGGGTGGCGCTGTGGGTAAAACCTCAGCGCCTAGGACTTGCCGATCGCATGGTTGGCGGTTCAAATCCCTGCGGCGGGGTGCGCTCCCATCGTTCGGTCCCAGTGCCTGCCAACCTAGCAGTTCGAAAGCACTTCCGGGTGCAAGTAGATAAATAGGGACCGCTTACCAGCGGGAAGGTAAACGGCGTTCCATGTGCTGCGCTGGCTCGCCAGATGCAGCTTGTCACGCTGGCCACGTGACCCGGAAGTGTCTGCGGACAGCGCTGGCTCCTGGCCTATAGAGTGAGATGAGCGCACAACCCTAGAGTCTGGTAAGACTGGCCCGCACGGGCAGGGGTACTTTTACCTTTACCTTTAAGTAAGCAGAAAGTGAAACAAACTACGTCCTCTTATGAAGGCTCCGAAAAAGTGAGCACTGGAAGCTAAAACTGTATACACGAAGCCGCAAATAGATAGTTGCTAGAGCGCAGTAGAGCTAAAACAGCCTGATTAGACCATGCTTCCTGTTAGTGTGCTGCATTGCGTCCGAAGTGGGGGCTTGCAAGCCTCATCATCATGGGTTGGTTGACGTCTGAGCTCCAGATGTGTAGAGGGCTGCCTCCACAGGAAGCAGAAGCTGTCTTGCGCTTCCTCTTTCCCCCACATTCTGCCAAATGGCCAGAGCTGCGCTTAATTTTTGCTGTGTGGTAATTTTAGAAGCATAACGGAACTTAAATTTGTCATTCAAAATAGGAAGGGTTATGTTGTGGAAGCTAAGTTAATTTTTATTCAAATGACAGCCTGGAGAGTATGAAAATCCTTAGCAGGAACAAGTTTCTTCCTAAATGTAGGAATTTTTTCTCACTTTCCTAAGGGCTGAGTAGTGCAGTTAATTGTGCTTAGGGCTCTAGCACGGACCCTGTTTAGTTTTCATGCATGATTCTTTTAAGGGAGTTGGTGACTGTAAACTGCAACAGGTTTCGTTGAAACTGCTCACCAGAGAGGACTGTGGCAGTGCTGAATCCTTCTTGTGCTTCCCCCTCCGGCCAGCGCTGATAAATAAATAAATTAGCAAGGACTCAGGACTGCTTCTTGGGCTTTGTTTAGGCCAGGAGTTCTGAGTAAATACTTCCTGCATTCTCTGGTTTCAACACATGATCATGGCTAAAGCAAGTTGAAAGCACTGATTGTGCTGCTGGGTGATTCTTGACCTTCCAGTTTTGTTCTCTTCGATAACTTTAGGTTTACGTCATCGCTTCCACTGCTGAAGCCTGTAGGTTTCTCTTGGCATGTTAAGTTCTTCCACACATTCAGATACGTGTGAAAGAGGCAGAGCAATAGCAGCTCCACCACTGGTTTTGGGTGGCATGGTTGGCACAGTTCAGCTTTCGAGGAAAACAGAGGCCCACCTGTTGACAGGTAGTACTTAGTTTCTTGGTGCATCCCTAACAGCAACAGATGCACCAAGAAACCAAGGACTACCTGTCAACAGGTGAGCCTCTGTAGTATTCCTCAAAAGCCGAACTGTACCAACTGTGTTCAAAGGAAGGCCACACAGAGCATTGTTCCTTATTGATTCTTCTAGCATAGTGGGTTTTCTTTTGTACCTTGTCTGTTACTGATTAATCTTTGCCTTATCCCACAGACCTGTCGCCTGGAGCTGTATGCCTGCGATTGTTTTCTGGGGATTTGATGATAGCTGAAGCAAGCATTTGCTATTACACTGACATGGAAGAAATTAGCAACTTGCTGTCTACTGCAGCAAATCCAGTGGAATTTATGTGTCAGGTAAATGTTAAAAGATGGGGCAAAGGAAATAACTTGAATCAGCGAGGAACCTTGAAAAATAGCTAACTGCATATCAGGATAATTCTTATAGTCCTGAGAGACACAAGCTATGCCTGATGGGCATGCTGCTTTGTTTTGTTTTAAAATCCAGGGTGGCAATAGAAAGGATTAGTTTGAAAAAGATCTGTCAAACAACTGCAATATAACTTCTATGTAAAATTCAGCCATGGGGGTATTTAAGAATTTAAATGGAAATTTAGGTTCCTATTTTAATTCCTATTTCAAGAAGGGACAAGGAGCATGTTTACTACCGTGTGATGTGGAAACATATTTTAGATGCAGCAGTAGCTAGAAAGAATTTGCTCCATGGCACCACAAGTTAAGCATTCACTTTTTCTGCTTGGGAACAACAGTGGAGGAAGGTGCTTGCATTAGCAGTGATGAAAGGAAGGGCTTGCTCATTGCTGCAGTGAAGCAAAAAAGAGGCTAGGTGCTTAGATAGTCTCTGTAATAGTGGGAAGGTTGGAGTCCAAAAACCAACAAAATCAATTATGAGGTCTAGTTCCTCAGCAGGGGTCTCAGCAGGAGCCAGTGTGGTGTAGTGGTTAAGAGCAGTAGTCTCGTAATCTGGGGAACCGGGTTCGCGTCTCCGCTCCTCCACATGCAGCTGCTGGGTGACCTTGGGCCAGTCACACTTCTCTGAAGTCTCTCAGCCCCACTCACCTCACAGAGTGTTTGTTGTGGGGGAGGAAGGGAAAGGAGAATGTTAGCCGCTTTGAGACTCCTTAAAGGGAGTGAAAGGCGGGATATCAAATCCAAACTCTTCTTCTCTTCTCTTCTTATGGCAGGGGTCGGCAACTTAAGGCCTATGGGCCCCAAGAGGCCCATGGAGGTTGTTTAACCGGCCCATGACCCCTGCTGCCTGCTCGGTTGGCTCCTGTGCTTGGCGCTAAACTGGCGTGGGGCAGAGCAGGGACCGCTATCCGTGACGCTGGTCAGCTTCCCATTGGCTGCAGGAAGCTCCTGCAGCCAATGGGAAGCTGCGCACGCCACCTCCGCACCGGAAGGAGTGCCGGAAATAGCATTGGTGCATGCCTGCGCATGCACTCTGGCCCACCGTGGCGTCTGCGGGACTGTGAACAGTCGCAGGCCACAAAAACTTTGCTGACCCCTGGTCTGTGGGGTTGGTGATGGGGTTACCTGAACACTGTGAAACGGCTGAGTGATTCTGACATCAGCTGCTGCTGAATGGATGTTATTCTACATATTACGCAAAGTTAGTAGCTTAAGTTTCTAAATTCAAAGAAAGAATGGAGCAGCCATAAACCCTGTTACTTCTCAGTTCCAGTGTGAAATTGGATAAGAGAGCTTGGGATATAAAAAGAGTAACCTCAGAAGGTCGGCGGTTCGAATCCCCGCAATGGGATGAGCTTCCGTTGCTCGGTCCCTGCTCCTGCCAACCTAGCAGTTCGAAAGCACACAGTGCAAGTAGATAAATAGGTACCGCTCCAGTAGGAAGCTAAACGACGTTTCCGTGTGCTGCTCTGGTTCTCCAGAAGTGGCTTAGTCATGCTGGCCACATGACCTGGAAGCTGTACGCTGGCTCCCTCGGCCAGTAAAGCAAGATGAGCGCCGCAACCCCAGAGTCGTCCGCGACTGGACCTAACGGTCAGGGGTCCCTTTACCTTTATAATCTCATTAAATGTAAGTGTGTGAGAGTGTGCATATTATTATTACTATTATTATTGTTGTTGTTGTTGTTGTTGTTGTTATTGATTCAATTTATATATTGCCTTTTATCCGACAATCCCAGGTCAGTGAACAACATTAGAAACAACATTTACATAGTGTAATAATAATAAAAGACAATAAAACCACATGAAAAAGTCATAACCATCCCCCCACTTTTAAAAGGCCATACGCTGTTCATTTGCCTGGCTAAAGAGGAATGTTTTTGCCCAGGGTCTAAAGACATGGGACCAGGTGAGCCTCTCTGGGGAGAGCATTCCGCAGATGGGGAACTACCACAGAAAAGGCCTGTTCTCGTGTAGTCCCTCTCCAAACCTCTCAAGGAATGGGGACACAGAGAAAGGCCTGACATGATAAGCGCAGGGTTGATTCCTATGGGGAGACTCTAGATCAGCTTTTGCCAGCGCAGTGGCCTCCCAGAAGTATCAGAGTACAATTCTGACCAACCTCATCCAGCACAGTTGTGGTAAGAGCTGTAGCCTGATACATCTGGAAAGCATCAGTTTGGCAAAGGCTGCTCTAGATGGACAACGGCGCAATCAGTATTGTGGCACCTTTGCTTAAATATCAGGTTTGCCTTTGAATGTGGGTAAACAGTTCCCGAGAAGGGGATGACCTGTTCTTGAGATTTACAGGTGGACGAACTCTTGATATATTAAAACATACTGTCTGGCTGAAATAATCTGATATGAACGGGTTCCTTCCTTGCATTCAGGCATTTAAAATAATCCCTTACAACACAGAAGCACTAGACAAAATCCTGACGGAGTCAATGAAAAAGAACCTTCCTGCGAGTGGTTTGCACCTGTTAGGGATCAACCAGCTAGAGGAGGAAGACGTTGCATGTAAGTGTGGTGGCGGTTTGAAAGTTATTGTGTTCTGGGAAAAGGCACAGTACAATAGTAGGAATAAATGCCAGTTTTGACGTGTTTGACCATCCCACACAATACAAGGTAGTATAGGATAGAGGGTTTGGTCAAGCTGTCTTGTTCTCAGCTCAACACAAACATTTGAGAGTAACACATCTGCTTCTGGAGACAAGTGTGCTCCAGAAGGGTAAAACATCAGAATTTAGCCCCCTGGCTCATTAGCTGCTGGGTGTGTTTTAAATCCAGCTCATCAGTGCCTTCTCTGCAGGGAATGCTCTGGATGTTGTTGTTGTTTTATTATATTTATTTAAATCCTGCCTTTACACCTGACGTGAACTTAGATCAGCTTGCAACTAAAATAAAAACAGCTAAAAACAGAGAAAAGAAAGCAATCATGAAAAAACAATTAAACACTAATAGTATAGAGTCGTATCTTGGTTCTCGAACGTAATCCGTTCCGGAAGTCCGTTCAACTTCTGAAAACATTCTAAAACCAAGGCACGGCTTCTGATTGGCTGCAGGAGCTTCTTGCACTCCGTTGGAAGCCACAGAAGCCGCGTCGGAAGTTCAGCTTCCAAAAAACGTCCACAAACTGGAACACTCACTTCGGGGTTTGTGGCATTCAGGAGCCATAACGTTTGAGTCACAAGGTGTTCGAGAACCAAGGTGCAACTGTTTACACCCACACTCAATTTCAATAAAAATATCATAGCACCAGCTCTTTCCTTAAAAACAATCAGTTCCCAAAGGCCTGTTGGAACTAGAAAGCTTTCACCAGGGTGGATGGGCATCAAGGAGGGAACCAATCGTATTTCTCTAGGGAGGGAGTTCCAAAGTCTGGGAGCAGCCAATGAGGAGGCAGATCCCCACCTCCACCCCTACAGGTCAGCTGAGGTGAACAGGACCACCCTCCTGTCCATCACCTGATGTCACCTTGATGTTAGATGATGAACAGGTGGGTGCCCCACTCATCTGTGAAAGTTGGCCCATGGGGTGACTGTATACAATGATCTGGGCAGCTGGTCCAAAAGGTCCAAGGTTCTAATGCACCTTGCAATTAGGGTAGAAAAAATAAATGCTTCTTTCACCTGGGAAGGAAACTTCTGAGAAATCGGAGGTTTGGGCACGACACTAGCTCCGAGACAGTATAACGGCTGAGAACTGCTGAATTTATCATCCGTGAGTAAAACTAAAAAAAGTAACTCGCCTTGCATGCCTGTTTTCTTCTTTTCAGGCCAGAGGGATGAAGAGCTGCCAACTCTGCTGCACTTTTCTGCTAAATACGGTCTAAAGAACCTCACTGCCCTCTTGCTTTCGTGCCCAGGAGCCCTACAGGCTTACAGTGTTGCCAACAAATATGGTCACTATCCCAACAACATTGCAGAGAATGAGGGCTTCAAAGATCTCCGGCAGTTCATTGATGAATATGTGGTAAGAGGGGCTGTTGCCCTTCTATTCCCTGTTGTCAGGATGGTGGAGAGGGAATACCTCACTACGAGGACTCCTGAATCTTCACACTGCTTAGGGGGGTGTCTCACGTAGAAACTGCACTGCAGTGGCAATAATTCGATTGTGGCAGTTTTATTCCTTCAGAAAGTGATACTAGTATTTGAATGTGGGTCCCCTTCCCCAATTCTCCAGAAGCTGAAGATGCATTTTACTCAAAGTTCTCTAGCTCACATGTATGATTCCTTTCTGAGAGCAAAATAATAACCCGAAGGAGAAAACTCCCAACACCCCCTTCTATGAATTACTCTAGAACAGTGTTTCCCAAACATGGGTCTCGAGCTGTTTCTTTGGGCTACAACTCCCATCATCTCTAGCTAGCAAGACCAGTGGTCAGGGATGATGGGAGTTATAGTCCAAAAACAGCTGGAGACCCAAGTGTGGGAAACACTGCTCTAGAATCTAGAGCAGGCATAGGCAAACTTGGCCCTCCAGATGTTTTGGGACGACAACTCCCATCATCCCTGATCACTGGTCCTGTTAGCTAGGGATGATGGGAGTTGTAGTCCCAAAACATCTGGAGGGCCGAGTTTGCCTATGCCTGATCCAGAGTAATTGATAGGGTAGGTGATACTTGTGAAATTAGGGCCTGGAGATATTGTAGGAGGAAAAATAACACCTGTGAACAATGTTGAACAGATCTTCAAGTAGATAGAGAAAGCACATGCAGAAGCAGTGGGAGACAGGCAGGCTGGTGTCTCTGTGGATCAGTGGCAGAGGTGAAAGGTTAATAGCACCTTTTTGCTCTGCTTTTCTGGAATTTTCTGGAATTTCTCAGACAGGAATGCTTTAAAGATTCTCTTTGCAAGAGACCCAGCCTCTTCTCTGAATGTTATTCTCTCCCTAGACATGATAGTTCCCGATTTAGCATCACTTGTGACATTTTCCTTTTCCACATATAATGGGCAGTGAGGTACCTTAATGTGCGAAATACAGCCATCGAGGGGTTGCAGTTTTTACGGAATCGGGGCAGATGTGTACACCAGCCCTAGAGGGTGGAAGGTGCAGAAAGCGAAATGCAGTAAAATAATGATTTAACACCAACCCACCCACCTTGCTGTTTCATGAAGTTTAGAGGTGCGTGACTGCAAAGGGGTAAATTTGCTTGTATGTGTTTCAAAAAGGGGCTAGCTGATGGTTGTGTAAGGGCTCTGCCTCTAAACGTTTAAAAGAGTTGACGAAATGTTGTGGGCGTCAGTTAGTGAACAAAATGCAGTAAAACTAGCCTGCTCCCCTGTGTGGTGGCAGTGGCGTTGCGTGGGTTGTCAGCACCCGGGGCAAGGCAAGTAATTTGCGCCCCCTAACCCGGGGCAAGGCAAGTAATTTGCGCCCCCCGCTGCACTGTCCCTCCCCCAGATAGTCCCTCGCTCTCTCTCCGCACCGCACCGCATGCCTGGCACACCCCCCCTCCACAGTGGGCGTCGACCCGGCGGCTCGGATCGGATTTGCACAGCCAGCACTGCAGTGAGAGAGAGTGAGTGAGCCAGGTAGGGGCAGAGAGCTGCGAGTGCGAGCGCGCCCCCCCAGATGTTGCGCCTGGTGCGGCTGGCCCCCCCTGCACCCCCATGCTACGCCACTGTGTGGTGGTCTTTCTGCTCATTCTGCTGACTTCCACCCCAAAGTTCTGCCCTGCCATGAACCCTCCACTGCATATAAAGACTGAAGTGTGGTAGGAGGGGTCATGCTTCGGATTGGTTACATGGGCATGCTCTTAGATTGATTCAATGGCATTCACCACCACCACTGCCTCGGTGGGTCTGTTGGTTTTCTTTCTTCACCTTCTAGGAGACAGCAGACTTGCTGAAAAGCCACATAAAGGAACAGCTGATGCAGGGCGAGGAAGATGATTCTGTTTATGAGTCCATGGCTCACCTTTCCAGTGACCTGCTGATGAAATGCTCTCTGAACCCTGGCTGTGATGAGGAGCTCTACGAATCCATGGCTGGCTTGGTTCCTGGTGCTACTACAGAGGACTTGTGTATGTATAGTCTTCCTCTTTTAAATCGAACTTGGACTCCTTATCCACTAAGCTAAATTAAGATATTAAAGGGCAGGCTAAAGAGTCTGTCATGGCTGCCACCATGTATTGCTGTAAGTAGAATAAAACGTCTCCTTCCTCCTAGCTCTATGCCTGATCAAGATCTAGACAAAGCATTTTATCAGAACAAGTTAATAGTTGTTTACTGTTGTAACAATTGTCTTCTCAAAATGTGTCTTCTGTACCATGAAAAATACCTTGAAAGCATTATCCAAAAAAGCAAAGAAACAAAAAAGATCTGAACAAAGCCAGTGTCAATTAACAGCTTCTCTTGGACTGGTAAATTACTCAGATTGATAGGAAGTGCATTGCAAAGATCAGTAAATAAACTGGGTCTGGCTGTACCTAACATGGCAGGTATCACGCAGAGGAGCTCAAACACAGAATGTTCTAACCTTGTTTCAAGTCCAAATGCACACAACATTGGAAATTAGAACAAAGAATTTTCAGATCGTGGCCTCTGGATGAATTTGTTTGGTATGTATGAGGAAATGACTCACCTTACCACTGGGTTATTTATTTATTTGCATTACTCAGAGTGGCTTGCAGCAGTCAAAGTACTACATTTCAGGATAAAACAGCAATATCAAGACAGGCTCAGCACATTTTCACCAGAAATGGCAAGGGAGTGGGCCAGATAAACCTAGCAGGGCAAGGTTTTCTACAGTCTGGGTGCAGCCATCAAGGAAGTCCTTCATATCATCCCAGCCAACTGCACCTCCATCATTGGTGGGACACAGAGAAGGGCTTTGCTACCAGCTCTTAGGGAATGGGCAAGCTGAAACAGGGTGAAATACCCTGGACCCAGGCCATTTAGGGCTTCAGAGGTTATCACCAACACTTTTAACTGTGCTTGGAAACAGACTGGTAATCAATGCAGCCGTTGCAGGATGAGTGTAATATGGTGGTCCCATGGGCATTTTTTTATCTATTTAATAATAATAATAATAATAATAATAATAATAATAATAATATTTATACCCCGCCCTCCCCACCAGGGCAGCTAACAAGCAATAATAAAAACAAGTTGAATGAATACAACTTAAAAACAAGATTAAAATACAACAATAAAATATTGAAACATTAAAATATTAAAATGCAGCCTCATCTCAGGAGGAGAAAGGAAAAAGAAAAAAGAAAGAGGGGGAGGGAATCAAATTGGCTCCAAGCCAAAGGCCAGGTGGAACAACTCTGTCTTACAGGCCCTGTGGAAATAAATCAGATCCTGCAGGGCCCTGGTCTCATGAGCCAGAGCGTTCCACCAGGCCGGAGCCAGGGTTGAAAAGGCCCTGGCTCTGGTTGAAGCTAATCTAACTTCCTTAGGGCCCGGGACCACTAGGGTGTTGCTATTCATGGACCTTAAGGTCCTCCATGGGGCATACCAGGAGAGGCGGTCCCGTAGGTACGGGGGTCCTAGGCCTATATTAATTAAATTTATATCCCTCGAGAGTGGACAGTGCTGACTAAGACTCTTGCTACCACATCCTGGACCAGTGGGAGTGTCAAAAGACTCTTCACAAGTAGCCCCATGCAGAGCACATTGCAATAATAATCCAATCTGGATGTGGGTGTCACTAGGGCATGTGCTATCATAGCCAGACCTGACTTTTCTGCAGCATGCACAGCTCAGCAGCCTAAGTTGTGAACAGCCACTATCTCAGCATCCTGATGCAACACTGAATGCAGGAAAACCCTCATACTGCAAACCTGGCTTTTCCCCAAATGGAAGTACTACCCCATCCAAAACAAAATCAAGAGCTACGGTGCCACTACAGGAACTCCCCATGCAAGTGGGCTCGTTCACATGGGTGGTGGAGGAGTCAGTTCCACCCATTTCAGCCTTACTTTGCAGTGCCGTGGAGCCTTTTGAGCAGCTTTCCCCTTTCAGCAGCTGTCAATGGGAGTCATGTCTCAGTTGTTCTTAGATGCTGATGAGAGAAGCTTTTCAAATAACCCAGCGGATTATGTTTGTCCGTTGTTGTTTTCAGACGTAGAAATGCTTCAGTCGGAGACCAGCAGCTCCTCCGCACGGACAACAAAGGCCTATATGATGCGCAAGTTCTTAGAAGGTGAGCATATGCAGAGAGGAAGGCTCAGAGTTAAGATCCCCATATGAAGAGATCTGGAGGATAGTAATATGAGAGAGAGCCTTTTCTGCAGTAGCTCCCAGTTTGTGGAAGGCTCTCCCCAGGAAGGCTGGTGTAGTGGTTAAGAGCGGTAGTCTCGTAATCTGGTGAACCAGGTTCGCGTCTCTGCTCCTCCACATGCAGCTGCTGGGTGACCTTGGGCCAGTCACACTTCTCTGAAGTCTCTCAGCCCCACTCACCTCACAGAGTGTTTGTTGTGGGGGAGGAAGGGAAAGGAGGATGTTAGCCGCTTTGAGACTCCTTAGGGGAGTGATAAAGCGGGATATCAAATCCAAACTCTTCTTCTTCTTCTGCATGTCTTTAGGTGCCAGGTGAGAACAATTCTCTTCAGCCAGGCCTTTTGCTGATTAGCATTCTATGGCCTTTTAAATATGTTTGTGGGAGGGGGTTATTGTTTTGTTTTCGTTTTATTATGTATTTTGTATTCATATTTTGTATTTTTATGTCGTGAACCGCCCTGGTATCTTCAGATAAAGAGGATATACAAATTTTATTAACAACAACAAATCTTATCACTAACTGCGAGCTGTAGCCAAGGCTTATTCTTGGTCAAAGCTCATCATCCGCGTGGAGACAGCTTACCCACGAACCTGGGTTCAAATGCACACTTAAGGCAATCCTTGGCTTTCGTTCAGAGTGATGCAGGGGTAAATATGTTCAAATACAGCGGGTCCAATATTAGAGATTCCCTCAATGACTCTATAGCCAACAAAACAAAAATATTCAGACTAACATAAGATATATAAAAGCTCTCTTCCCCCCGCACTCTACAAGTTACATAAAACTTAAATGCACACAGTTGCTCCACTCTGCATGAGTTTCCCCCTTTCTAATTATGAGTTTGTTTTCTAGGTGTGAGCATGGATGTACCAGAACCGAAAGAGGATATATACCATGATTGTGAAGATGAAGAACTCTATCACACGGTGGAACAGGACAGTTTTCCTCAGGAATTGGTCAATAGGCCACCCGTCCCTGTTCCGAGACCTGATCCCTCCACTAAACCACAGGACAAAGAATCATACATCTATAAAGGTGACTGAGGAACCAGAATTATCTCAATGTCGTTTTGCAAAAGCCTGTAGCGAGAGAATGGGGGAATCTGTGGTCCCCCATATGTTGTTGGACATCAACTCCCCTCATCGGCAGTCAGTGGTCATCCATGATGGGAGTTGCAGAGCAACATCAAGAGGACCACAGGTTCTCCATCTTTGCTGTAGGCTGTACAGCCTAGGAAGGGACACGAGTGGCTCTGTGGTCTAAACCACAGAGCCTAGGGCTTGCCGATCAGAAGGTTGGCGGATCGAATCCCCACAACGGAGTGAGCTCCCGTTGCTCGGTCCCAGCTCCTGCCACCTAGCAGTTCGAAAGCACATCAAAGTGCAAGTAGATAAATAGGTACTGCTCTGGCGGGAAGGTAAATGGTGTTTCCGTGCATTGCTCTGGTTCGCCAGAAGCGGCTAAGTCATGCTGGCCACATGACCCGGAAGCTGTCTGTGGACAAACGCCAGCTCCCTCGGCCTATAGAGCGAGATGAGTACCGCAACCCCAGAGTCGTCTGCGACTGGACCTATGCTTCTCATTTTTTAAAAGAGGTTTTGTCTAGGCTTCCGCGTCCCAACAACATATTTGCCAAATACCAAAGGAATGAAAATGAAAGGGAAACAGAAGTGAGCTCTGTTATTTTGGCCTGTCCAGATAACTAACAGCCAACATATGGCCGCCCGCAGGAACGTTCAAGGCCACAGTTAGTTTCATTCCTAGGAGGAACTCGTGGAGAGAACAAACCTGTTTATATGATCCAGAACCTCCATGTGCCAGGGCCCAAGCGTGAGAGGAATAAGGATACTTTGCTGGGGCCTGAGAGGGTGACCCAGTGTGCAACATGCCCATTCTTGTGGATTGAAAAAAAATGAGGTGAACCTGGTTGTGCGAACCTAGTTCCTTTTTATCTATTTGAGATTTCCAGATTTTGTCTTGTGAGATTTTCCAGAGCCAGTCAGAAGTAGTGTTTGAATAGCAGAAGCAGCACTTGAAGTGCTGATCTAGGCTCTCCTCTAGAATATTCCAGCAATTCCCGTACATGTTCTTTTGGGGGTCCTACATGCCCATCCGGAGGGAATTTTACAATTTAAAGCAAATGTCCTGGATTTGGGTTTTTTATATATAAAACAAATTGTGTGCAGGTGTCTCTGGTTCAGACTTTGGCTCTGGTGGGGGCGGCCAAGGCTTGGTGGCGGTGGAGGAGGGACTATCGGGTGATTGCCCTAAAAAAAATGTTCAAAAACTTTTTGTGTCTGGATTTTCACCTCTGGAAATACGGCAACCCTACTCTAGAACCATCTTCTCATTGTCTCGCTAGGTGATTTCTGTGTTCTCATTGGAGAAGCCATTCATTCATTCAGCTGTTCAGAATATGTAAATCCTGTTTTATAGTCCAGTTTACAAATTATTATTTTTAATTCTAAAAAGTAAATGAAAATCAAACACAAATTAAATTTTGAAATGTTCCCTGGGTAGAAATCAGAACTCTCCATAGAAATGCAAGATGCCACCATAGCAGCGTTTGGGCGCCACCCTAAAATGGGAAGCAAGCAGCAATGGCAGGAGTTATGTTACTTTCTAATATGGCCTTCTTTCATGTGAAACCTTTGATTATTATTTTTAAACCAGCGTCTAGAATTTTCAAATTGCAGATCACAATGCTGGTACATCCCATCCCATTCCTTTTCCTTTAAACATAGCAGTCTTCAGTATGTTCTATCTTTCAGATTTTCATAGACTGCAATAGTATTCTTTATTGAGTGAGTGTTGGCAACACATGGCAACATTGATGAGTATAGCATCTGTCTTACTGTGTTGTCTATAGACCAATGGAAGTTGGCAGGGTGATTCCCACACTGATCTGCAGATCAGCTAACTCAAGATTTTCGGGTTTGTTGTTGTTGTTTTTGCTTAGAATGGGACTTCTCCTAATAGTTGCATTGACTGAAGTTTGGTCCGGATCTGCTGTATTGTCTCATGCCTTAAATAGCTTGCCACTGTTTAGTTTTTGCAGGAAAGCACCAGGAGAAACCTGGGAACCTTTACGTGTCTACAGGCAATATTAGGAAAGGTAAGTCGGAGTTATAGCGACTCTTCCCATTGCCTGACAGGCTAATTCTTGGGTATGACTTCCATTCATGGTTAATATCATTTACCATATTAAGTGTAGATGAGCCGTGCAAATTGCTGTAGTGGAATAAGTAAGAGAGGTGAGTGGGCTGGCAGTAGCAAAAGCATTTGGATTAGAAAAGCAATGATGTGCTCTAGGTGTTCCCTTAAAATATGCTTTTTAAAGCAAAGGGTTTCAACCTTTTTGAGTCCACAGCTCCCTTGACCAACAACATTCTTTGTGCGGCTTCCTTGTGGGGGAACACCCCTCCGAACCTCACAAGCCCAGTTATGTCACCCCTTGCCTGCAGAGCCAGCAGCCCCTCAGCCCTTTTCAAACACCGTCCCTGAACTGAACCACATGACACATCTAGCAGTGTTTTGTTTTTTTAAAAAATGATATTTTCCTTTTTTTTTGAAAAGTTTTTATTGTTTTATAAGTTTCATTGTTTTATAAGTTTTATGATTCAGCATTAATACACACATATTGCGAATATACAAGCATACAAACATACATTTCATACAATCCTTAAAAATATTCAAACATACCTACACTCAGTCCCACAGATAATTCCTTTTCCCATCACCATCCGCCACCCCTCACCCCACCTTTGTGTTAGACTTCCAATTTACTCAATTGCAATTTCTTTCCATTTCTATTACTTTCTTTCACACACCTTTAACCTAATTTCATGCTTCTTTTTCTATTTCACATTGTTATCCACCTTATTTAGTATTTCAGTATTTAAAACAGAACTTGTTTATTCTAATAGGAGTTCTGATGATATTTTCCAAGTGTTTCCTTTGTTTCCATTCCAGAGCAAGCAGACAGAGACCCAAAGGCTCAGCCACAAACCAGTATATATGACCCGTTTGCTGGGATGAAAACCCCAGGCCAACGGCAACTCATCACTTTACAGGAGCAAGTGAAACTGGGGATGCTCACTGTAGATGAAGCTGTCCTTTGCTTCAAAGAGTGGCAGCTGAATCAGAAAAAGCGGTCGGAATCATTTCGCTTTCAGCAGGTGTGTGAGTCAAAAAGTGCTTTTCATTGGGAAATATAAAAAGCAACAGCATTACTGAGTCTACCCTACCACATACCACACATACCGTATTTTTCGCTCTATAAGATGCATCTAGTTTTGGGAGGAGGAAAGCAAGAAAAAAATATTCTGAATCTCAGAAGCCAGAACAGTAAGAGGGATTGCTGCGCAGTGAAAACAGCAATCCCTCTTGCTGTTCTGGCTTCTGGGATAGCTGCGCAGCCTGCATTCGCTCCATAAGACGCACACACATTTCCCCTTTTCAGGAGGGAAAAAGTGAGTCTTATAGAGCAAATAATACGGTAATTCTTTATTTGTCTTTCTGTTGTCATTGCTGGGAAAGGTAAAAAGCTGCTGTTTTCTCTTCTGCGCCTTTCCATAAGTTGGCATAGTGGAATTCAGAATGCAGGCCAAGTGGGCAGTGGTTTCAGCTTGTAGGAGCTGGAAACTAAAACATCTTAGTATTCCCAGATGTGTCTTTAACAAAAAGGACAATGAGGACAATCTCCAGGGATGGACGGACCCTCTCCACCTCAAAAACGATCTTGATTTTTGCAAGCATTCCTCACAAGAACCTGAGGGGATTTGCAAGGAATCCTGGCAGAATCCAGTTAGTAGATTTCCCCTCCCTGTCCCTCCCCTGTCAAATGGATGACAGCTCTTCACAGCTGAGGGCTTCTGCTCTGCTGCTCCAGTTGCAAATGTGGTATGTGGGGCAGGAGCCCCAATTAAACTCACAGCAAGCTCAAAGAGGACACTGTCCAACTTGCATTAGAGCTGACCAGTCTGCGAGGAGGGAGCCTGCATTTCAAGCCCTTGAAAATGTCATCATCCCTAACCACCCCAAACATCTCCCTTGTACAAACCAGCCCATAGTACCCAGCTGTACTGTAGCCTTGTCTTTGAAGCCACTCTGATGGGTGGACTTGTTTAAAAAAATATGCAAATAGCTACAGGCTAAGAGAGAAGCCAGACATTGTGCCCATACTGGAGTCTTTGCTAATAATCGGAAATGGTTGGGAAGAGGGAATATTTTGAGTATGTAACACAATCGTGGTTAACCGCACCAAATTGCTGCAAAACTCATTTTGCTATTGATTGCGTGTTGAATGTGGGTCAAACTTCATCAGCTACACAAGTATTTCCTGCGTTTCCTCCTGAAATACATTCAGCACCTATGGAATCATAGCTAGGAGGACTCACAAAAAGGTGCATGGACAGGGCAATCAGTTTATAAGATCAGAACAACATGGACTGGAGGCTATGGAGAATTGCTGATAAATAGTTAAATCTTGGTTCATGATCACCAGAATCTCTTTCCTAAATTCTTACACAGTGAGGCCCACGTATTAGAAGAAGAAATGGGATTATCTACCTCGGATTCAGTTAGATCTTGCCAGTTTTGCAAACCATTATGAATAGTTGTATATGTTTGTTCAGATCCTTGAAAGTAACATTTTGCGTTTCCAGGAAAACCTGAAAAGATTACGCGACAGCATCACTCGGCGGCAAATCGAGAAGCAAAAGGCTGGCAAACATGCAGGTAAAGGGCTTGACTAATTGGTGACCATGCTGAAAAGCGCAGCAGTTGGATGTCTCCCACTCCTGGTCTGTAGCCAAGTGTGGTGGAGCTAAGGGGTTGTATGCAACATTTTGCTAAGTGCTACTTTGCATGAGCGGAACAACTTCTTCTTGCAGTATATTTTAAGGGCATTTCCCCCCCCCCTCCTCCCCCTGTGCTCTGCCTAAATCACTTAGGGGTTTTTCCCAACCCTCCACAGCAGATTTGGGGACATTATGGAGCCTGCACAAAGGCAGGGGGAAGTCGCAATGCAAAAGCAGAAATAGGTCCATTTGTGCATTTATTTAGTTAGCCCATGGTACACTCTGTTGTAATGGTTTTCTAGTTGGTTTTCTAACCTCTTTTGACTTCGGTCTGACTGTAAGACAGAGGCTTTTGAGGCAAAAACAAAACAGGCCCCAGCAATCTGAAGAGCCTCAAATGTGGGAGCAAACCTGAAACCATCACTGGTAAATGGGTGTTCTCTCAATAACTCATTTTTTGTTAATTTAGTACAATCTTTACATTTCAGAAGGCTAAACAACTCCCATAAATTCTAAGTTGATGTATACATTTTTGTGAAAGTCCTGGGACGCAAACAAGACTGTGGATAAAAAGAGTATGATAAAGACTCGAGGCAAAACAACGTTTCTTCTGTGGTTACTGTCATTTGACACACAGAGGGCAGGAATATCTCAGGCTGTATGTGCACAAGCATACCAAGACTGCCCAAATAGCAACTGGTTAACATTATGTTCTTTTCACTGGTGTTGTAGCTCGTCAAATGCCATCATTTATGATAGCAAGACACTGGTGGAAAATGTATGGTTTGGACTGGTGCAGCGGTGGCTATTGTAACTACAGGGATGTGCCTACTAGATGCCAGTTTTGCCTGTTGTATTATTGAAGGGGACGTGGGAGGCGCTGGGGTCTAAACCACTGAGCCTCTTGGGCTTGCTGATCAGAAGGTCCATGGTTCGAATCTTCGCAACGGGGTGAGCTCCCGTTGCTCTGTCCCAGCTTCTGCCAACCTAACAGTTCAAAAGCACTCCAGTGCAAGTAGATAAATAGGTACCGCTCCGGCGGGAAGGTAAACGGCGTTTCCGTGCACTCTGGCTTCCGTCACGGTGTTCTGTTGTGCCAGAAGCGGTTTAAGTCATGCTGGCCACATGACCTGGAAAACTGCGGACAAACGCCGGCTCCTTCGGCCTGAAGCAAGATGAGCGCCGCAACCCCATAGTTGCCTTTGACTGGACTTAACCATCCAGGGGTCCTTTACTTGCACAGAATCAGTGAGGGCGGAGAAGAGACATCAGTGGAAAATCCAAGCAGCCCTATGCACAGATTTCCAAAGTACAGGAGGAATTACCTTGTTTGGGGCAGAATCAGAATTTTAGCTGCGGATGCCAAGGAAGGTACTAGATGAGCAACGAGGCATAACTTCCAGTTTGAAAAAGTTTTGCCCACTGCCAAGGGGACAAAGCTGAAGTATAATTTTTGAATAAATGTGTTTTAATAATGAGCTCCCGTTGCTCGGTCCCTGCTCCTGCCAACCTAGCAGTTCGAAAGCACGCCAGTGCAAGTAGATAAATAGGTACCACTCCGGCGGGAAGGTAAACGGCGTTTCCATGTGCTGCTCTGGTTCGCCAGAAGCATCTTAGTCATGCTGGCCACATGACCCGGAAGCTGTACGCCGGCTCCCTCGGCCAATAAATCGAGATGAGCGCCACAACCCCAGAGTCGGTCATGACTGGACCTAATGGTCAGGGGTCCCTTTACCTTTACCTTAATAGTAGTAATAAGTTGCCTTGCCTTGACTCCTGACTTTTTCTTCCTAGATTTGGAAATCACTGTCCCTGTTGGCCATTCTCAAAACATCCCCAAGAAACCAGAGTGTGGCATTTATGAAGCTCATCCTCGGAAAAACCTCTACCAACCAATTAAAGAAATCAGGCGAGGGGACTGGAAAACAGAAAGCGCCTCAAGTACTACTAGTAAGTAAACAGCCAGGAAGCCATCTAGGGAGAGGCGAGGATGCTTTGGATTTCTAGTCATTAGGGATGGAGCACTTAGCAGTTGTTGCTTTCCCAGCCAATGCTCTATATTACCCTCACTGAACTTACTGCTCAGTCTGTTTATGCGCTTTATGAATGTTTCCTATGCAAAAATTCACTTATCCAAACATGAGGAATTAATACCCAAATCTCGCTATACACACCACAGATTCAGATAACCAAACATAAAACATGTTTTCCTTCCTTGTTTTCCTTATCAGCAAAAGTTTGAGTTTCATCATGCTGCAGTTTCATCCAATAGCAATAATTTAATTTACTGGTGCAGAATTCCACACCTCCTTGACGCTGTTCCGAGGGGAGTGGGAAAAGCCTTCCCTCTTTGATCCATTTACCTGTAAGATAAACATGTATAAAGCCTGTTTCTCAGTACATGCAATTCTCTAAGCACTGTACACATATTGAAAGATAATTCAGTCCCTGCCTAAAGGTTCGCAATCTAACAGACACATGACACAAAATGAAAAAGAAACCGAGAGGTAAGAAGAAATAACTTCATACAGAGCTCTTGCCTAATTCAGAAATTATAGGAATACCGTATTTTTCGCTCTATAAGACGCACCAGACCACAAGACGCACCTAGTTTTTGGAGGAGGAAAACAAGAAAAAAATAAATCTGAACCTGTGCATAGCTGTGCAGCCTGCATTCGCTCCATAAGACGCGCACACATTTCCCCTTACTTTTTAGGAGGGAAAAAGTGAGTCTTATAGAGCAAAAAATACAGTAAGCGGAATGGTGGTTTCAGGGCCAGGGGAAAGGATTGGAAGGTGGTTCCTCACAAGAAAACATGAATGTGTGGACCCTTTATGAAATGCTTGAGAAATCCCTAACTGGGCTTGTTTCCTCATCTAACCAGGTAGTTCAAGCAACCGATCCAGTACACGAAGTATACTGAGTGCCAGCAGTGGGATGGATGGAGACAACGAGGTAACACTTCTCACTGGAAATTTTCTCTCTTAACAAACTTGCACAGCTGCTCTGGCCTGATCCCTCACTAAAGCTACAGAAATGCATGTTTCAGTGTACAAGCAGTAGCCTCTTGACTGTGGACTTTAGAATACATGGTAAACAGGCCGCACAGAGCAGTGATGAGGCGTTGGGACTACAACTCCCACCATCCTTGCCCATTGGGCAATCTGGCTGGGGCTCATAGGAGTTGGAGCCCAACAACCGTACCTGCAGGGCCACAGGTCCCCCAACCCCCTGGCATAGAATTTGATAAAGGAGTAGCGGGAAGAGTTAATTTGAGGCACCAAGCTGGGACTGTTGATGCTGTGGTGACACTGGAAGGTTTTGCTGAGGGGAACTGAGAAAGAAAAAGACCGCTTTGGCAGAATTGCACTCTTGTCTCCCAGGATCCACATGAGAAGGACCAGGGTGTGGGGCCATGATACTCCCTGCCGTGCCTGAAATAATACACTGTTCCTAATGGCAGGAGCTCTGGGGCTGCAAAGTTGGAAGAGAAACCCACCCTGGCCTTTGCCATCAACCAGAGGACTAAGGACCACAGGGTTCCCCGTGCCCCCGTTTGTTCTGTTTTAGATTACTGTGCTAATGCTTTGCATATCCATAGGCAGTATATAAAACATCAAAATCAATGAACTAGTTAGATGACGAGGTAGTTCCAAAGTACTTAATTATAGAGCCGTAGTCTGGCTTGGTTTAAGGCAGCGTTTTGTGTTCCTGTGTAGCACACTGATTCATTCATAAAAGAAGGCCTGAAGGCAGATCTAGCATAGTCCTAGGCAATGCAAACATGTATGTGTATTGTTGTTGTTGTTGTTATTATGATGATGATGATGATGATGCCACCCATCTGACTGGGTTTTCCCAGCTACTCTGGGCAGCTTCCAACAAATTAAAACACAGTAAGACATCAAACATTTAAAGCTTCCCTAAACAGGGCTGCCTTCAGATGTCTTCTAAAAGTCAGATAGTTATTTATCTCCTTGACGTCTGATAGGGCAGGTGCAGCTACCGAGAAGGCCCTCTGCTTGGTTCCCTGTAACCTCACTTCTTGCTTGGAGGGAACCACCGGAAGGCCCTCGGAGCTGGACCTCAGTGTCCGGCTGAACGATGCGGGTGGAGATGCTCTTTCAGGTATACAGGGCCAAAGCATTTTAGGTCAGAACCAACACTTTGAACTGTGCTTGGAAAAACACACACAAAAAAACAAACAAGCACACAAATGTGGATGCGTATTTTCCAAGGAAATGCTGTGGGGAAAGCTTACTTTCACATCTTTATGTAGGATAATGAAATACCAGAAGTAAAGAGAAATTTCAACCCCGGGACCCAGCCGCCAGACAGACCATCTGCCAGACCTCCAAAGATACCCCCTCGAGTTACTAGCAGGTTGTTGTTGCTGTTATTAATATCATGATTGTTACCTTTCTACTGTCATCTGCCTCAAGAGCAGGTTTGACAGGTCTCTGCCCCAAGGGGCTTACAATCTAAGATAGAAACGGGGGGGGGGGGGACGAAATGCGATGGTGACAGATATAAACAAGAGACTATGCGATTATTATTTTGTTCCAGTTACAGCTGCTTAGGCTTAATACGGACGGAGGTATGGTAAGGCATAGGAACTAGGGGGTCCTGCCAGAGGCTTTGCGGGAAAGATGGTTTTTGAGGAAAGATTTGAAGGAAGTAGGAGAGATAATCATACAAAGGTGTTATGGGAGGGAGTTCTAGGCATAAGTGACGGCAAGGGCAGAGTTTCTTTCAAGGAGCAGGAAACCATCAGATGTCTGAGGTGGTATAGCTGGACAAGCAAAGATCACAGGAAGGCATGTGGAGAAGTAAGTGGGGCAAGGTCATAGAGGGTTTTGATGGTAAGGAGGACAAAGAAGTCCTGCTGGATCCAGGAGCAGACAGGAAGCTATTGGAGGGATGTTTACACAAAACACAGCCCCCCCCCCCCATTTCTTTTGCCAATTTAGAGCCTATCGAAACTTCAGGGAAATAAAGCAACCATTCGTCTTATGTAAAAGGCTCGTGGAAGCCAGTTGTTTTGCCATTTCCGTATCGTTAGTAAAAATATTTAGTGTGCTGATTATAAATAGCGTGCAGATATAAAAAGAGTTGGAAGTCATAAATAGCTGCTGTAAGGTGATCTCTTTCAGTATTTCTGTCACTTTTATTCCAATTGCACAGTGAGGTAAAAGCCAGTTTTATATTTGAGCCACTTCTTTTTGTAAAGCTTTTGACCTAGTCCTCTAGTTTTATCGGAATTTGAAACGAAGTTCCATGTATGCATAAGTGGATTTGCTCATATTTCCATGCTTTGCCTCCCTCATTCTTCCCCCTTTCTCTGCCCCCCCTCCACTGTCAACACTGTAAGCACCTCAGGGCAGGGGCCTGTTTCTTTTGTTTGTGTTACACTATAGAGTGTCATATGCTATGTAGTTTCAAAGGGTAATATCCTCTCCCTAGCACTACTTAACATTGATATGTTAAATAGCCAGGTGGGCAGGGTATAAATAATAAAATTATTATCTGTATACTGATGACACACAGCTCTATTTATCTCTAACATCTGAAACTGGTGAGGTGGTGAAAGCTCAGGATCAGTGTCCGAAGGTAGTGGTGGATTGGATGAGGACCAATAAATTGTCTGAATCCTGGGAAGACAGAGGCTCTTTGGGTGGGTAGTTCCCGTGTCTGGGAGATTGGCAAGTTACCCATTCTGAATGGGGTCGCATTCGCTCTGAAGGAGAAAGCGTATACCGTATTTTTCGCTCTAGAAGACGCACATTTCCCCCTCCAAAAATTAAGGGGAAATGTGTGTGCGTCTTATGGAGCAAATGCAGACTCCTTGGCTTCAGCGATAGCAGCGTGAAGCCTCAGAAGCGCAGTGGGAGCGCTCCCACTGCGCTCTGGAGGCTTCGGGTTGCCTTCACTGAAGCCTGGAGAGCAAGAGAGATTGGTGCGCACCGACCCCTCTCGCTCTCCAGACTTCAAATATAGCCGCCTGAAGCCTCCGGAGCGCAGCAGGAGCTCCTGCTGCGCTCTAGAGGCTTCGGGTTGCCTTCACTGAAGGCGAAGGCAGTGTGGGAGAGCTGCGCAGCGCCCCTTCAGCGAAGCGGGAGGAGAAATGGAAGGGGCTCTGTTTCTCCTGCCGTTTCACTGAAGGGGCACTGCGCAGAGAGGGGGAGAATTTTTTTTCTTATTCTCCCCCTCTAAAACAAGGCGCGTCCTATGGTTGGGTGCATCCTATAGAGCGAAAAATACGGCAGTTTGGGGTTACTCCTGTCCTGGATTCATCTCTGTTATTAGAGGCCCAGAAGCTAAGAGTGCCTTTTACCAGCTCTGTCTGGTGATCCAGCTTCATCTGTTCTTGGACAGAGGGAGCCTGACCACTGTGGCCCATGCGTTGGTATCTTTGAGGCTGCATTACAGCAATATGTGGACCTGCCTTGGGCTTTGTTTGGAAGCTCCAGCTGGTACAGGATGCTGCAGCCTGACTCCAGATGAGAGCTTCTGGTTGAGAACATGCGACCCCATGGTTAAAACATCTGAACCGGCTACCCAGATAATACGGACCCAGGTTCAAGGTCCTTGTATTAATTTACAATGTCCTGAACAACTTAGGTCCTTGGGGACTGCCTAACCACTTACATCCCAGCTGAATCACTGAGATCATCTGCCAGAGTGCCATTGGTTGTCTCCCAAGTTGGCAAGACTCATTTGACAGCAACAAGAAACCGATCCAGCCTCCTTCTGTTTTAACCTTTAAGCCCTTGTTGCCAAACTTTTTTTCTGGCAATTAAAAATAAACATTTATATGGTTTTAATTGCATGGCTTTATGTAAAACAGTTGTAAGCTGGTCTGATAGTTTATATGACTAGTAGAATATAAATATTTTTATAAATAAATGTAGACTGACATCATTAGTAAGAATATTAATAATAGCTTTTCTGTTTCAATTTTGAGTTGGTGATTCACATAAAAACCGCAAAGACATTCTGTTGTTTCCTTGCCTTTGAAGTTCAGCATGTGTAATATTCCAAAGCTATGCTTATGCTCTGCTTTTCAAATGTTTTTCTGTAGGCTTTTTAGCAGTGACAACTTCTGCCCTCCTCCCCCTGTGCCTCCGAGAGGTCGTGAAATGCCGCGCTAAATCTTCAGGATGCTGAATACGGAAATGCATGGTGTTTATTCTTAAGGTTGACTTTTAATAATATTGAATATCCAGCAAAGGTTTTCTCCTCACTCCGCCCCGTCAGATGAATAATTTTGGCACAGGTTTCTTTGAAAAACCAAACCGAGGGGGGCAGAGAAAAAACAAGAATTTGGCTGTCCTCTTGGCAGTCATGGCTTTTCAGAACAAACTGGTTACGGCAGAGGAAAGTACACACTGAGTTTCTTCAGAATTATGCGATTCATCCTTCTTAATAGCATCAGATCAAAGGTGGCAATCCCTCAACATGAAAATGGAATACCTACAAGTGGACCTTTTTCTCTGTTTATCTACAAATGAGGTAACAAATGACGCTTTCAGGTAGGCAGACTGGAGATGGCATAGGGCTGTATTCAGCTAAGTATTACTTAGAGTAGACCCACGGTCATTAATGGACCTAACTCAGCGATTTTCATAAATTTCAGTGGGTGTACTTCGAGTAAAGCTTTGTTGAATCCCACTCACAGTACAGTGGAAGCTCAGCCGCAGTACACAATGGAGTAACTCCTTCGAAATCTGCTCAGGCAGATTACTGGTTTTATGATGATTTTATATTTCAGACTACCAAAGTGGTGCCTAAAGTAGCTTTTTCAGATAACAGGGAAACATTGAGCATTGTTTTGCACTTTAAGTCCTGTGCCTTAGAACACAGGACCTCTGTGGAATCTTCGTCCATGCCTTGGTGTGTATTAATTCTGTGGTGATGTTATCATAGGCCACCCAGCAAACTGTGGATGTTAAGGAACCTGGGTTCTGTATAATTTATGAATATCAATAAAGTTTATGCACAGATGTTTAACATAGTTCTTTTTACAGAGTCTGAATTCTTTTTTTCAAAGGCAGCCTGTAAAGGCAAGCAGCAGATCAGAATTAAAAGGTTTAAGATGTGCATTCTCAACGGTTGGGTAGAAACCCCTGGGAAGGCACAACATGTCTGGAGAAGTGAGAGAAGACTAAGATCTTGCAGTAGTCAGATCTTTATTTTCCCAGCCCTTTGACCTGACCATCTCAGCTGATACTATTTTCCAGGGTCTGTTCCAGCAGCAAACTCCTCAGATCAGGTTTAACAAAACAAAAAAACACCACCGTGCAGAATATCTCTCATAGCAAATTTCCTGGAGGAAAATACATATGGAAAAGGAAATGAACTATGGCTGCTTAGAGTGGTGCGTGCTTAATGTGCCTTAGCTAACGACCCCCAGTGCATTTGTAAAGAAAGTGTGTGCCCCCACCATCCCAGGCTAGCCTAGAAAGGAACACTGGGAAGAGGTCCTTTCTTCTAACTTCTAGGTTTGATTTTAGGAGACAGCCAGAGATAGCCTACTCCATCTCTACTCCAACCCTCAGGGCCAGCCTAAGACGTATTGGCACCCGAGGCAAACCACAAAATGGCGCCCCGGGGAAGAAGGGCTAAATGAAGAGCTACATCAGGATCAAGGGAGGGAACACTGGGAAGGCTTCGCTGTGGGTTTCTATACTGGAAACCAGAGTGGGAGTCAGCAGCGCCTCCTGTTCGCCAAAAGGCTGTTGTAGAGGCGACATGTTGCAGGGAAGCTGAGAAGGCAGAAGATGTGGCCGTCAAGCAGTGCACCACAGCTGTCAGTGCCACCATACCACCAGAGGGCGATGCATTCCTGCCCTGTGGATCCTGCTGCCTGAGGCCGTCTCCTCACTTTGCCTCATGGGTGGGCCAGCCCTGCTATTTCTGTGTTACTGGCCCAGTTCCTCCCATCCTGTGAAAATCCTCCCATGCAGTAGTTCATCTCAGACATGATTTCATGTGAACATTACTTTCCACTAGAGATGGATAAATTTGATTCTGTTTGCATTAAAGACAAACCTACCTAATTCACATTTTGCAAAGCGATATGCAAACCAAAACACAATCATTCTTCAAAATTTGCATACTCTGAATTTTGCAAGGCAGTTCTCCAGCCGAGTCATGTGAACAAAATTGCCTATATTTGTGAAAGAAGCATACAAACATGCATTATATTTAGGGAAAAGGCCTTGCAGAAATGTGCATAAGGCAAAATTACACAGGTATGTTTCATGGGACAAATTTGCACTAAAATGCTCTAAATGCTCTAAAAGTGCAAAATGATGTGAAAATGTGATTAACTGAACTTATGAGTGGGAAAATCAGAAACGGAGAGAAACCAAACTGACTGATTTGCCTATCCCTACTCTCTGTTTGCTCATTAGTGTGGTTGTGGTTGTTGGTGAAAGTGAGTTTTGGATGGAGAGGTGACTTGAAAAGGTTTGAGGATTTGCTGTTTAAGGTTGGGGGTACAATGCCTGGAATCCTAAGAGAGGCATTGATATCAAACCAGGGTACAAAAGCAATGCCCTTTTCAGGTTAAGATATTTTTGCACAAACCAATATGTTTTCAGATGTATTGTTAGGCATGTGCTGAGCAATGTGAAGTTTCAGGGGTGCTGTTTTCACCCAGGGTTCTGTTTCCTTGGAATGCGGGTCATTGGAGACTGATGTTTCTTCTGTAATATAATGTTTTGTTTACACATATACAGAAGTTGAGCATAAGAGAGACAGTTCACAACATTAACAGTCCAGCAGATATGACTTTCCATTTGGTTCCTAGGGGGTCACCAGCATCACAGGATTCTTCCAGAGAGTAGTTCAACCTTCAGTCCAAAACTGCAACCTTAGGTTGTCCCCTCCCCCTGGCCAGCTGGAGGACAAAACCACTTTGAGGGCTTTCTTTTGAAAAACAATCAAGCAGTATATAAATTTTATGAAATAAGAGGGTGAGTCATTCCCCCACCTTTACTGCCCATTCGCAAAGGTAGCAACTAAGCCAGGCATAGGCATACTCGGCCTTCCAGATGTTTTTGGCCTACAACTCCCATGATCCCTAGCTAACAGGATCAACGGTAAGGGGTGATGGGAATTGTAGTTCCAAAACATCTGGAGGGATGAGTTTGCCTATGCCTGAACTATGCAAAGACACATGCCCAGGCAGGATGTTACAACACCAGTTCCCATCTTGCAAATCCTGGATATTTTACAGTCAGGTGTATGTGAGGGTAAGTCTATAGGTGAGATCCAATCAGACTCAATGTAGAGCCATTTAAATCAATTAAGTCCACTGATTTCGCCGGGCTTGCCCCGAGTACGTTCTTGGCACCTGTCTGTCTCAGGAGACAACGGAGGAGTGTGCCTTCGGAGGTGAAGTCAAACCGTGGGAGAATTACAGCGCCTGCTGCGGCTGTAGAGACCAAAACAGGAGAGACATGTTTTGTTGCAGGTGGGGCAGGTGGAGGCGTCCAGTTGTGCTGATGCAAATACAGATACACCATGGCATTTCTTCTCTCTGCACTCCTCCCAGTGGTCATTCCTGGGTATGACTTAGGTAAAGATTGCCCTCTCTGTTTCTGCATGCCTTTCCCGCAGTGTTTGCTGTCTATGTTACTGCTCCAGGCACTGATGAATTGACTTGCTATAGTCATGTAAGGGGGAGGAGGGAGAATGATCAGCAGTGTGAGTGTGGTGCCTGTTGAGCCAACAAGGAAATGTTCTGTGGCTGACTGGGGTTTTCCCAGAAGCACAGGAATGTGAAGAGTAAAGCCAGGAGGGAGAGCCATACAATGTTAGCTCCAGTAAGGAGGCAGAGCTAGTAGTTTCAAGAGCTACACTGCAGTAACTGCTTCCAGTGCATAGTGGAAGAGGGAGCTTGCATTTTCCTGGAAAAAAGTCACAATACAGTACTGTATTGCCTGAAGGTGCCCCTGTGTAGAAGTGTTTCCTGAGCTTTCTTCATCTGGTGTCTAGGGCCAGCACCTTTTACTCTTCCTGACATGCTGTAGTGGGAGCAAGGGCAACTGAGCTTCCCCTGGACCCTGTGCTTGCAGTGTGCTGGTCTGGTCTGCTCCCTCACCTACTATGGCAAGCAGGTCTCCAGTGTCTGGAGGAGAGCAGACAGCAGAACTGTAAGGGAACTGTAGACATCTCACTTCTCTCTTGCATGCAGCCTCTGTGCAGAGTATCTGGTCAAGGTGTAGACATTGGGAATTAAGGCCCATGGGCATAACTCTTATTATGCCATTCCACACACTATCTCCATAGAATTGTAGAGTTGGAAGGGGCCCTGAGGATCATCTAGTCCAACCCCTTGCAATGCAGAAATACGCAGCTGTCCAATACGGGGATCGAACCTGCAGCCTTGGCATTATCAGCACCATGCTCTAACCAACGGAGCTAGTTTTTATATATGTATACACTCAGGCACAGAGCGTTTTCTTTCTATCCTTGTTTAATTGTTATTTTCTTCCCAAATTATTTTAATTAATTTTCCAAATTACAATGGTACCTCAGGTTAAGAACTTAATTCGTTCTGGAGGTCTGTTCTTAACCTGAAACTGTTCTTAACCTGAAGCACCACTTTAGCTAATGGGGCCTCCTGCTGCCGCTGCGCCACCGGAGCATGATTTCTGATCTCATCCTGAAGCAAAGTTCTTAACCCGAGGTACCATTTCTGGGTTAGCAGAGTCTGTAACCTGAAGCGTTTGTAACCTGAAGCGTATGTAACCCGAGGTACCACTGTATTACAAATCGAACCAAATTAAATTAATTTACTACAATTTCTGAAAATCGGGTTTCCCGCTCCTGTTCCAAACCTATGATCTTTATCGGTTGCTTTCCCCCCCCTCTACGTTTTTTAGCGGTTTCTGTTTCTGTCTGTGATTCTTATATTCATTATTGTATTTATTTACACCCCGCCTTTTTATTTGACAGGGACTCAAGGAAAGTAATAATAATAATAAAAATAAATCGGGATGCAAAAATTAATAAATAATCGTTAGGCGCAGACAATGTGGAGATGCGACACTGCATTGGTCCCCCGCGAAGGGAAAAAAAACCTCAGGGGTATCCTCGCTTAATTCAGCAGCCGCGGCCCCGCATGGGTTTAACTTGCCGTTCCTAGCTCCTCCCCGCACGCGGGATTGACAGCTCGCCTCGCCCCGCCCACTCATTGGAAACCCGGCGCACGTCGGGCGCCTCCCGCACTCTCTCTTCTATCTCTCGTTCCCGCGTCACAAGATCGCGCGGGGTGGTGCTCGGCCCCTCCGCCGACGCCTCCCCCCCCACTCTCCTGCTTGCGCCTTCTGAGCCTTTTTGGGCGGCGCCGGCCGCCGTAAGCGCCGGCTGTTCCGGTGTGCGCCCGGATGACGTGGCGGGAACGGCGGAAGCGGCGGCGCCTCCTTTTCTTCGGCGGCGGCTGGTGGAGACGGGGATGGCGCCGGCCGGGCTCCTGTGGTGCGTGGCGGCCTTGCTGGTGCTGCGGGGCCGCGCCGACGAGCACGAGCACACGGTGAGGCGGCGCGCCGCGGAGGGCCTGAGGCGGCGGGGTCGGGCGGCCTCCCCTCTTCCTTCCGCCCTGCCGTCAGTCAGTCGCTCGCTTGCCCGCCCTGCCTAAGAGGGCCTGGTTCGGGGCGGCCCCTCTGCCTCCTCCAGGCCTGTCCTGAGGGCCGCGAGGAGGGAGAGGGCCCAGTGGGGCTTCGCTTGGCGGCGGTGAGGGCCCGTCGCGCGTCTCTCCGAGCGAGGAAGGCTTCTTGCCCTGTTGGGACTCAAGAAGCAGGGCGGGGGTGAGGGGGTCTCGTCAGGAGCCGCCTTTTCTGCAGTGGAGGGGGGAGGCGAAGCGGCCGACCGAGCTCAGGATGCCGTGCAGCTCCATCCTGCGCCGTCCGGCCCCGTTCACCGAGCATAGGATTGCGAGTCAGACTTTTGTAGCCCCGTGTCACGTTGGGAGGAGGAGAGATTCGCTGGATATCGCCACCCCTTTCGCTTCCTTGAGGGAACGTTGCGCTGCGAGAGTTTGGTGTGTGGTGATGGTGGGGAAACGCCAGCCACATCCGCTTAAAAAAAACAAAAAACCGTTCGTCTCACATCGCATAACGGGCTTGGCAAGTTTTGAGAACAACGGCGTGGATGCGCTAGTGATAGTCGTCCCTTCACGTGAAGGTTGGGAGAGGCAGCAGCTTGCCTCTCTGCGTGTCTTGGCTTCTAGCATGGCAAAAGGTGGTGGGGGATACCTACGTTCCTGTGGCAGGTTATTGCCCCATTAGAGAGCAGTTAAGCAAGGGACTTGCATGTGCAATCTTGGATATGCTGCCATAAGCCGTGGCCGACCTGCAGCGCTGTGGGGTGCGCGTAGCCTATAACAACACATAGGAAATGCGCAGCACATAAAATACTGACCTGGTTCGCGTGTAAAGTTGAGCCATTGTTTATTTTTATCTATGGTCTCATACAAGCAAGCAGTGTGCTGGTGCACACTGTTCAAGTTTCCAGTTTGCTCTTCCCCCTGCTAACCCTTTGCTGTGGTGGGGAAGAAGGAAACCAGAGGCTGGCTTAGCATTATGGGTGAACCTGCAAAGCCATGGAATTGTTTGATTCTGGGACTTCCTGTTCATGTGTGCTTTCTTTTCCCCTCAATGCCTTTCTATTAAAAAGAATATTCAAAGTGGCAAAGTGTAATAGAAAATTAAAACAACATAAAAACCCACAGTACATATTCACAAAGTAAATTTGTAAAACAACAACAAAAAACAACCCCACGAACAGTATATTTATTTATTTTAAAGATTTGTGCTCTCCCTTTCAAGCAACCAACTGTAATGCACAACTCTCACATACACATCACCTGGCAGGCCTTGGTTTTCTAACTGGTGGATGGTTCCAGAGTTTGTTATCCTTCATTAAAGTGGAGCTGAATGTTCTTTCTGGCAGCAAGTGGGGAAGCAAACATCCTGCAGCCTTTCCATCCATAGCGAATGGGGCCAAAGCAGTCTTCCTGGAGGTGGGTGAGGGTCATTGGTCTTCAGACCAACAACCAGAATTCCTTTTTAAAAGCAATATCTGTTGAAAACTATTGGAAGAGGAATTGTAGAATTGGAAAGGACCCTGAGGGTCATCTAGTCCATTCACCTGCAATGCAGGACTCTGAAAAAACCTATCCATGATGGATGGCCACCCAACCTCTGCTTAAAAACCTCTAATAAAGGAGAGGACTACCTTTTGAGGGAGTGTGTTTCACTGTCGAACTGCTCATGCTCTCAGAAAGCTTTTCCTGCTGTTTAGTCAGAATTTCATTTCTAGTAACTTGAATCCATTGGTTCAGGACCTACCCTTCAGAATGGGAGAAAACAAGCTTGTTCCATCTTTCATGTGACAGTCCTTTAGATATTTGAAGATGGCTCCTCTCAGTCTCCCCTAAACATACCCAACTCCCACAACCATTGGTTTCCAGACCCTTTATCAGGGATATCCTGGTTTATTGGAAGGCAAGCAGAAGCAGTGATTGCAGCAAGCAGATTTTTTTCAACAAAGAGTTGTACAGTCTTGGTGCCACTACAGCATATGGCCAGATCTTAGACTAAGGCTGCAGTCCTATGCCTACTCAGAGGTAAGTCACATTGAATTCAGCGGAGCTAGGACTGCAGCCTTAGCCTACGTAGTGCTGTTCAAAGGCTACTCTCTGTTAAAGACAAGGAGGGATGAGTGTGTTCTGGCACATAGCATATGCCTTAATCCCTGGTATAACAGTGCTACTAAACCAACAAAGTTTTCCCTGGCATAATATTGAATGCTTGACTTTATAGGTAGGGCAGCTGTTAACAGTTTTTGATAAATGACAGGAATGCTTGTAACATGTACATAGAAACAAGGGGTTGTCTAAGGCAAATAGGAAAACCTAAATTGTTTGTCATACTGATGAAAGCTGATTTTTTAAAATTGTGAATCAAGCTTGTCTATGAACATTGGCTACTGGGGATGAATATTCAATAACATTATAGGTATCCTATGAGGATATATAATTTGTGGGAGCTATTCCATGCTTGGAAAAACAAATTCTCTTATCAGTGTGATATAACTGAAAGTTTGGGGAACAATGGTATTCTTAATGCTCTTGTGTTGATTTTTAGGCAGTATTCTACCACAAACCGCAGCACAGCGCAGCAACAAAAGTGCCTGTGGAGGAGTAAAGTGACTGCAAGCTTTTTCGGAAACCTGCTTATTTCTGCTAAGGCATAGTTTGGTTTTGTGTAGCTGATTTCACTTCCATAGAATAAAAAAGTGTGCAGCTTCTTGGAAGCAAGCCACAACTCCTCTTGGGTGTGATGAATGGGTAAACACAGAAGAAAACACTGGTTTCAGTGCAAACATCTTGGTTTGTATATTAACCAAGAGTTCTGTGTTTTGTCAGGCCTAATACATTGGTACTTCTGGTTACGAATGGGATCCATTCCGGAGGCCTGGCTGCATCCCGAAAACTTTGTAACTGGAGGCACCCTTCTGTGTACGCGCGTGGTGTGATTGAGCGCTTCTGCACACGCACACGGCGAAACCCGGAAGTATACACTTCTGGGTTTGCCACGTTCGCAACCCGAAGTTACCGTATTCAGAGGGATACGTAAGCAGAGGTACAACTGTATAGTTAAATTGGGAAAAGAAGCCAGGATCAGGCTTATTTCTTGGTTGGTTAACAGACATTAAGCCAGAATTGCCTGTTCTGGGCAAAATGAGGAACTGGCTTAATACAAGCCAGGATCTTTGTGCCGGTCAATGCACAATGGGAAGGGCAAGACAAGTGTTTGGCCCTAGTGTCCATTGGAAGCCTCAGAAATAATCCAAACTGGTCTTTTCTCCCTTTTAAAAATAACACATCATGAAATCTGTATTTCATATAAATTACTATATTGGGGGCTTCCTACAGGACAGAGGGGACTAGCTGGTCATTGCGGCGTAGCTTGTATCAGCAGGATAAGCCACAGAGTCCATGTGGATGATACTGTATCCTGTTTTATACCTTACATAAACATCTGCAATGTTTTGAGCTCTTTTCCCCATGGTTAGCATAGGTGGCATGGAACAAGTGTTTAAAAAGTAAGAGAAATAACATGGTAAAAAGAAAGCTTCTGAGTTATGTATCGAATAGATTTCATTAACTTCGCAAACCTACATGCCAGAAGTCCTTTTCAGTTTTGTGGCTCAGAGATGTTTTCTTCACTGAATTCTCCTCCCACCTCATTAGCAGCCACCTTCCTTATGTCCTAGACCAGGGCGGTCCAACCTCTCAGTTTAAGTGGGCCACAAGAGTACTTTGACACAGAACCCATGGGCCATACACTGAATTAAATTACCATATCATAAATTAAAGTTTTTGCAATATAGTTAATATTTTTAATATACACAATTAATATATAGTTAATTAAATATATAATTAAATACACAATGTATATATTTATACTGTGAGCGCTTTCATTAACAACACAGAAACTGAGTCCCTGTCAGGATAAAAAGGTGGGGTATAAGTAAAGGTAAAGGGACCCCTGACCATTAGGTCCAGTCGTGACTGACTCTGGGGTTGCGGCGCTCATCTCGCTTTATTGGCCGAGGGAGCCAGCATACAGCTTCTGGGTCATGTGGCCAGCATGACTAAGCCGCTTCTGGCGAACCAGAGCAGCGCACGGAAACGCCGTTTACCTTCCCGCTGGAGCGGGCCCTATTAATCTATTTGCACTTTGACATGCTTTCGAACTGCTAGGTTGGCAGGAGCAGGGACCGAGCAACGGGAGCTCACCCCGTCGCAGGGATTCGAGCCGCCAACCTTCTGATCAGAAAGTCCTAGGCTCTGTGGTTTAACCCACAGCGCCACCCGTGTCCCCCAGGGTATAAATATGATGATAATAAACAACTTATTTTAGAATGCTCCTAGTTAAAACAGTTTGATCCTCTAGTGAAGCCAATTAACAAATTCAGCCCATTGGTTGTTACCCTGGCACGAACCAACTAAGAGACAAGGTTTCTCTCTGACCTTACTGTTCATAACACATACACCCCAAAAGCAATGTATATGTACCTGTAACTTGGGATAATATTTTATGCATCTGATGGGGGGGAAATGTAGTCCACAAAAGCTTATGCCACAATGAATTTGTTCGTTTTTAAAAGTGCCGCAGGACTCTTTATTCTTATTTATCCTGTTAGCTTCTTTTAATTGCTTCTCTGAAGCCTTTGACATTTGTTCCCATCTTAAAATGCCATATTCCAGCTAGATTTCTAACCCATGCCTCTTTAACATCTTCCTTGACGATTACTTGACCCGTGTGCTCTTATTTAAAAAGGAGTACAGATACTACTTACTTTTTGCATAGGAAAAAATATATTTAACTGCACTTTTTTTTTACATTTAGCAGCCCAAATTAGGTAGAAACCTAGTTCACTTTGAGGTAGGTAGCAAAAACTATCTCATAAGCTTCCCTGTGCCTTGTTCAGTTCCTTTTCTCCTATCTACCCACTTGCTGCAGCCCTGCCTCAGCTTTTTGACACTGCAGTAGCCCTATGCTCCAAGATTTTCTTTGCCTTGTGTGAGGGTGCATGGACAACTGCCAGGGCACTGTGCTTGGCAAAGCTGAGGCCAGCTTCTATTACTGCTGTGATCTGCAACTGCTGTGCCACCAGTAGGGAGCTGTGTGTTTTGGTGGCAAACCACCAATAATTGTTTGTCAAAGGAAGTCAAGAGATGATAAGCAGAATGTACCGGTTCCTTTTTTTGAGAAAACTCAGCACCTCACTATTGTCTGCTGAATGTGAGCAGCCATCAAAAGTAAGATGGGATTCTTGGACATTTTAACGCCCATACATAACAAATGACAAACAGTTCATTATCCTGCTAAACTTACACAATTCAGCCAACAGTCTGCTACCTGGTGCTGTTGGTCCTGACTTTTAAAGCCCTAAACGGCCTCGGCTCAGTATACCTGAAGGAGCGTCTCCACCCCCATCGTTCAGCCCGGACACTGAGGTCCAGTGCCAAGGGCCCTCTGGCGGTTCCCTTCCCGTGAGAAGTGAGGTTACAGGGAACCAGGCAGAGGGCCTTCTCAGTAGTGGCACCTGCCCTGTGGAACACCCTCCCATCAGATGTCAAGGAAATAAACAACTGTCTGACTTTTAGAAGGCAGCCCTGTTTAGGGACGTTTTTAATGTTTGAAGTTCTGTTGTGCTTTTAATTCTGTTGGGAGCCTCCCAGAGTGGCTGGGGAAACCCAGCCAGGTAGGTGGAGTATAAATAATAAATTATTATTATTATTATTATTATTATTATTATTATTATTATTATTATTATCTGCAGAAGATGGATACAAGAGAGAAAAGGATTTGAATATGTAGTGTAGTTCTAATTTTAAAGTAAGGCTGTACAAGCTTGGCCTAATTTCATGTGAGTGGCAAGGAGGGAGCCTATAATTAGCTCCAGCTCAGTTGGCCCTCAACAGTTTACTTCTGCGGGAATGTGGCCCTTGAAAGCAAAAATGTTCCCCACTGTGTTTTGCACATTCTTCACAGATTTTCCTGTGAATATTTGCTCCGTTCTAAATAACACATTTATTTATAATCCTTTTAATTTTCAATATGCTTTCTTTTCAGTACCAAGATAAAGAAGAAGTTGTTTTATGGATGAATACAGTAGGACCATACCACAATCGCCAGGAAACATACAAATACTTTTCTCTCCCTTTCTGTGGTGGATCCAAAAAAAGCATTGGTCACTACCATGAAACGCTCGGAGAAGCACTGCAAGGAGTTGAATTGGAGTTCAGTGGCCTGGACATTAAATTTAAAGGTAAACTGCTTTTGTTAATGTTTTCTAAATTTGCACACGACTGTTCCAGTCTTAAACGCACACACACTTGGAATTATATTGTCTTATGTTCAGAAATTTGTTGAATGCAGCTCAGTTACTTCTTCGTTAACCCTCCAACACCATCATTGATACTACTTTTGTTCACAATTATTGTTAAGGGTTCAGAAGCAGGCCACACTCCTGTTCCTTTCCATGGGCCTTTCCCACACCTGTCTTCATCATCATAAAGGTCAATGCTGGTGTTGACCTTAAGATTAGGGAAAAGGTTTAGTGGGAATTGCTATTAACCAGTACAGTGGTACCTTGGGTTACATACGCTTCAGGTTACAGACTCCACTAACCCAGAAATAGTACCTCGGGTTAAGAACTTTGCTTCAGGATGAGAACAGAAATTGCGTGGCGGCGCAGCAGCAGCGGGAGGCCCCATTAGCTAAAGTGGTGCTTCAGGTTAAGTTTCAGGTTAAGAACGGACCTCCGTAACGAATTAAGTACGTAACCAGAGGTACCACTGTATTTGAAACCAGGGTTTTAATTTGGTTACCATTAACCATGATGAAGGATGGCTGGAAAATTTGCACAGGCAGAATCCTATCTCCTAAGTATAGGAATACACACATTCTCTTTTTTGTGGGGGTTGTGTGTGTGTGTGTGTGTGTGTGTGTGTGTGTGATCTGGTGGTTTGGTTGCTGGTTTGCAGAAAAGCATGGCAGGAGTGATGGTCTATTCAGCATGTGTGCTTTGAGGGACTGAGAACTATATACTCAAAGCCAAAAAGCTGGATTTGGGTTGCTGGTTGCCCATCAATAGACTTTTGGGGCCTTGTGGGTGGATTTAGTTTTATTTGTAGTTCAGCAGTAAGGGTTAGCAACCGTGCAACATAAAGGAGCTCAGCGGGGTTGAAAGTGGGGAAATCTTCTTTGAGTGACTGATCTTTTTAATAAAATAGTGTTTAGTGTAATATCCAAGGCTCAATTAACTTTCAGTTAATGCACTACTAATGCATTTTTTTTAAATAATTTCCACAGATGATGTGATGCAGACAACTTACTGTGAAATAGACTTGGATAAGCAAACAAGAGATGCATTTGTTTATGCTATCAAAAATCATTATTGGTATCAGATGTACATAGATGACTTGCCAATATGGGGTAAGAAATGTTTGCCTGCAGAACCAGAAAACATTTAAATAAGTATTATACCCTTGGTCTTATCTGACGCCTTTCTGTCCTGCTTTATCCTCCTTTCTTCCCTATTTGATCAAGCATTGCCTCTTCCACATGAACCTTGAATAACTGGCAGTGGGAATTGGCACAAGCTTGCTTCTGTGTTTGTAGTTCTGCGTCATGCTGGAAGGAATGGGTATATGTTACTCAGCTGGAGTGACACACCTGATTACAGTTTTTTACTGTTTTATGGGTAACCTTGAGACCGGATTACTGCAACATGCTCTACATGGGGTTCCCTTGGGTTTAACTTGGAAGCTGCAGCGGATGCAGAATGCAACAGCTTGTTGACTGGGGTAGCCAGCCAATACATTACTGGGCACAATTCAGGGTCTTGCTTTTAACATTTGAAGCCCTAAATAACTTGGGACCAGGATATCTTAGGAACCACCTTACCCCCAATATCCCCTCTTGGCAACTGTGCTCCTCAAATGGGGCACTGCATGCTAAGACTATCATACGCCCCAGAAGTGCACTTGGAAACTGGGATTTCAGTGTGGCAGCTCCATCTTTCTGGAATTGGTTCCCTGCTGATGGTGTTTAGGCACCTACTGAATATTTTTTTTTTTTTAGGAAGGCTGAGGTGAAATTTTATATTTGATAAAATGATTTTGTTGTTTTAGAGTTTGCTGAATTGATTCGATTGTTCTTCAAGTTTGTGTTTCTGAGTTTTACTCTGTTTTTACTGCGTACAACACTTTGATGGCTGTGTGCTGTGAAGCCGTCTATGATTTTTAAAGGGTTTTTTTAAGCCGTGCAAGTTTTCCAAGGATATGGTAATGTTCTTAAGACCGTTGATTTGAGTAGGGGTGCATGCTTTAATTTGTCTGGTTGATAGATTAATCTACTACAGATTTAGTTAATTTAGTTTTAATCTATAATGATAAACTTGCAGGCATCTGCTTAAGGCCACTGGGGCACTGCAATGAGATTGTTAAAATGGAAGCCATCCCTTCCCAGTGTGTGATAGCTCTTTTTTATTACATTGTAAGTTGATTTTAAACTTCCAGGTTTAATGTTTATATCCAAATTTACAGTGGTGCCCCGCAAGACGAATGCCTCGCAAGATGGAAAACCCGCTAGACGAAAGGGTTTTCCGTTTTGGAGGTGCTTCGCAGGACGAATTTGCTATGGGCTTACTTCGCAAGACGAAAATGTCTTGCGATTCCTGGGGGGTTTTTTTCCGCTCCCCACCCCCTTTTTCTAAGGCACTAAGCTGCTAATAGCCTTTTAGCAGCTAATCCGCTAATCCCTTAAGCCTTTAATAGCCGCTAAACCGCTAATAGCGCTAAACCGCTAATGGGCTTGCTTCGCAAGACGAAAAAACCGCTAGACGAAGAGACTCACGGAATGGATTCTTTTCGTCTTGCGAGGCACCACTGTACTTTTAATTGATCAGTTAATGGGCAGCAAACTTGGTGAAATTTCGGAAGGGAAGTCAGAGAAGGTGTAGCTGAATTGAATCAACAGTGCTCAGAGGAGTGCATCAGTGCCTATATTTCTCCTTGTCCCTCTCCATGACTAGCGGAAGCAAAATAAACTACGCACATATGTTTTACGTTGTATAATTTAGCTTTCTTACCCAGAATTTGGATTCCTGTGGGATCGTTTTGTGTGTGTGGAATGCAGAGTTTGCCTGCAGGCTGCACTCTATCTCTGCAACAGCAGGGAAGTATCTAACTCTTGAAGCCCATCTTTATTCCCCTCAGGGGGCTGCACTTGTAGATGGCAAGCCTGCTGCAAAACAAAACCTGCTTTGGTGCATGGATTAATAATATTACTTATATCCGTTCCCCTCTCTTTGCAGGTATTGTTGGTGAAGCTGACGAAAATGGCGAAGATTACTATCTCTGGACGTACAAAAAACTTGAAATAGGCTATAATGGAAATAGAATCGTAGATGTGAATCTGACAAGTGAAGGAAAAGTTAAACTAGTTCCCAACACCAAAATCCAAATGTCTTACTCTGTAAGTAATTCAAATTCATAGGTAACATTATTTATACTCTTACGTTAGTGGTGACTAGGCCATTCAGCGAGCTGAGCTAATTTCGTCATTTTAGCCTTGCGTTGAGAGCTAACTGGTGTGCTCATTGTCACTTTCTACCCTATTCCCAGCAATATATAAAAATAGAGCTGGCAGTTGAATATAACTGCAGGTCATCTTCAAAAACTTACTCCCACACCTCATGCCCTGGTTTGCTGTATGTTGGGCCTCTCTGCATGCTTAGGATTTCCAAGTCCAGACCCTGAAAAGCACCTCTGTGCTTTAAAGGGTTGTATAGAAGCAGAGTTTTTCTCGAGTTTGGCTCTTGCATATTAACGGTGCTCTGGCACATGGTCTTCTGCTTCAACAGCCTTCTTCCTGTATGGTTGCCAGCTTGCCATTATTTTTTTGATGGCCCTCCCCCTGTGCCTTCAGCAGCAGTTGACATGGAGAAAATAATGACTGAAATAAACCAAGTGATTCTTTATCTCTGTCTCCCTACTAGGAAAAGGTTCTCTTGCGTCTTAGGCACAGGAGTAGGGTCACGAAGAAAGGTGGCAACTCAGATTGCCAGTTCACAACCTGTTTTATTTTTTCCTAACTATAGTTGATTTGCTGAACTGGAATTCAGTAGACCTATAACCAAATATTGTCAGCTTTCCAAGTGTTAATTTCTTTCTAGGTGAAATGGAAAAGGTCAGACGTGAAGTTTGAAGACAGATTTGACAAGTACCTCGACCCATCTTTCTTTCAGCACAGGGTATGTTTCCTTTATTCTGTTTATGTATATACACATAATTATTAGTAACATAATAACATAGTAACATAAATACACATAATAATTAGTAACCCAGAAAACTCCTGTCCTGGTTAAATCTTGAATGGGTAGTGTCCAGATCGGACAGTGTGAACTCTCCTTCAATTCTTTAACCAGGGTTAAGGTTGGAAAGGTCACTTAAAACCTGTGGTGTTTAAACAGCAGCATGCAACAAGAGTTTCTTCTTCTTTTTTAGTGTCCCTAACTTCCATTAGCTTTACATATGAGCTCTGCTTCTAGGATATGTTCCTTGAATCTTTTAATTTCACCTTGCCCCTCCAACATTATTATTATTATTATTATTAGATGTGACTCTTAAACCTTAGGACAGTAGGCTACATTTCAGCTATGCAATGAACACCCACCACTGTTCTCCACCCAGTCAAACAAGAAGCATTATTATATTTCAAAGTCACATTTTAACCAGGTGGGGGGAGCATTTGATGGTGTGGAGCAGGACAGTGAGGGGCGTGGCTTGGGAACAGTCCCAAGGGCCAAGTTGAGAGGCCTTCCAGGCAGTATTTGGCCCTTCTACTTATTTTGTCTTTTGAGTATCTTACTTAAATAATAAACAAGCTAACACATTTCCACTTTTTTATTTTAGATTCACTGGTTTTCAATCTTCAATTCCTTCATGATGGTTATTTTCCTGGTGGGCTTGGTTTCTATGATTTTAATGAGGACACTGAGAAAAGATTATGCACGATACAGTAAAGAAGAAGAAATGGACGACATGGTAAAAGTCTTGTTTATCTGCTACTATTTCTTTTTTAAAAATTGCATTTTCATTCCTAGAAAACTTGTCCAAATGACAGTAATTTTTTGGTAAAAGGAAAGGATCTCTAGAACAAGTTTTCGGTCAGATTTCAGTTCCTCTGGGTGTTTCTGTGTAATTTATGTGAGGGCTTAAATGCAGGAAGGTTGAAGTTCCTTGATATGGGTATGGGGGTGTCTTGCTACTCAGTTTATGTTCAACTGCCAGAGGTGCAGCTAGTCCTTTTGGTGACTAAGAAGCCTATCCTATTCTGTCACTTTCCCCCATATATTCAGTTTAATTGCTTGCCTCCTCCTTCCTTCCTTCCTTCCTTCCTTCTTTGGATGGCATTTCCAACCCCCAACCCCAACATGCCTGGACAGAAAGTCAAGAGAATCCCCTACCACTATAGGGAATTATTTAGGAGTGCATGGAGTAGACTTCAAACAAGTGCAACTGTGGTGTTGGAAAGTCTCGGAGCATTCATATATGCAAGGCCTCATAAAAGAAAAGCCGCTTGGAGCAACATTCCTTTACTCTTTCGACCCTTGTTCCAAAGAAAGGAATGCAAGTGGATTATGGCAAAGAACTTTCTCAAAAGCTTGCTGACCTGGCACAGTTGAATACAGATTGCGGCAAGTGCCCAAGCCATTTAATCCCCACTGGTAGTATAGCAGAGTATTGACACTCAAAAGCATGAGCTCTCATTAGCGAAAGAGCTTTTTGACTCCTGAGCCAATCAACACATAAGTCAGGAATTATGTCCAAGCAGTCCACTCTTGGTGGTGCTAGGACGGTTGCAGAGAGATCCTCTGAAACACCCAACATTTAGAACACTGGAAATGAATGACCAAGAACCACAGTACTCGAATGTTCTAAGCTTGAGCTCCTGTGAAAGAAAAGATTTTTCTCCTTGGGGCAGTCCTTGAGAGCCCTTAGCAAGGTTTCTGGTGCTGTGCACAGAATGCCCCTCCTCCCTGCCTAAGCTGATTGTCTACGGAGAGCAGCTCTTTGGGATCTAGCATTTGAGTGACAGACCCCCAGGATTTGGTATTGTTTTTCCAGGAATTCTTACTAAGGCAATGGGTACAGCTGAAATACAAATCTGTTGTAGCACCCTAGCGTTGCAAAGAGAATGGATCACAGCCAACCATGGCAACTCACTCTAACCACAAGTAGCCAGACGCCTGGCTGAACCTTCTGCTGAATGCCTCACTGTATCAAGCACTTGCCATTTAGTGAGCTTTAGTACCCTCATGTACAGTGCTTTGGAATATTTATTACATCTCATGATACATTCGGGACGCGGGTGGCGCTGTGGGTTAAACCACAGAGCCTAGGACTTGGCAATCAGAAGGTTGGTGGTTTGATACCCCGCGACAGGGTGAGCGCCCGTTGTTCGGTCCCTGCTCCTGCCCACCTAGCAGTTCGAAAGCACGTCAAAGTGCAAGTAGATAAATAGGTACCGCTCTTACGGGAAGGTAAATGGCGTTTCCATGCACTGCTCTGGTTCGCCAGAAGCGGCTTAGTCATGCTGGCCACATGACCCGAAAGCTGTACGCCGGCTCCCTCGGCCAATAAAGCGAGATGAGCGCCGCAACCCCAAAATCGGTCGCAACTGGACCTAATGGTCAGGGGTCCCTTTACGCTTTACCTTTATGATACATAGCGTCTCACAAAGTGCTTCCTTCCTATAACAGTTTGGCCATTGTCGCTTTTTCTCCTCCTTAAATGGGTATTTTTGCTTAAATGGGATTGACTACTAGCCATTTCCTTCCTGGTGATTGTTTTCAAACTTTTGTGTGTGCAGGACAGAGATCTAGGTGATGAATATGGCTGGAAACAGGTTCACGGCGATGTCTTCAGACCATCCAGTCATCCTTTAATATTTTCATCTTTGATTGGTTCCGGCTGCCAGATCTTTGCAGTTTCTTTCATAGTGATCATTGTTGCAATGCTGGAGGATTTATACACAGAGTGAGTATTGCTTTGTGCCTTCATCATATCTTAAAAGATCTTGGCTGAGATTCAGGAACTTCTTACAGTTTACAAAGTGGATCACATTGGGGCAATTTTTCTATGCCCAGGAGATGAGAACCACCACTGTGTGCATAAATCATTCTCAACGGCCATCATGGTGCAGAACTCTTGAGCGTAATTTCAGAAATGAAAAGTTTAAAACAACATCTTGGATCCTGGCTTTCTTTCTATGAACAAAACAAGAGTTCCTGCCAAGGTTTTCCTGTTCCCTGTGCCCTTTGAGGGCTGGGGAACCCTTTGGAAATAGTGTGGTGCAAATGGAAAGAGGGAGGAGTTGGCAGAAACCTCCTGATTTTGTACTTCCTATGTGCAGATTAACAGCATAATTAGTAACACAAACTGATTACTTGGGGGAGCATTGTAGAGGCTCAGGCAACCTGGAAAGGCACATCCCGTCAGATGAGGAAAAATGATGAATTATGCCCCAGACTTCAAAAGTTGACTTGGCCATGAACTAGATAAGAACCCAAAACCTGCTAGATTCCAAGACTATTTTTCCAGGACTGACATTCATTCAAAAGGTGTAAAGTGTATCTGCTTTTTTAAAAAATGCATAGGACCCTCGTACCTATGGGACCGCCTCTCCTGGTATGCCCCACAGAGAAACCTACGGTCTGCAAATAAAAACATCCTGAAGGTCCCAGGCCTCAGAGAGGTTAGGCTGGCCTCAACTAGAGCCAGGGCTTTCTCGGCTGTGGCTCCAATCTGGTGGAACGCTCTGTCACAAGAGACTAGGGCCCTGCGGGACCTGACATCTTTCCGCAGAGCCTGCAAGACAGAGCTGTTCCACCAGGCCTTTGGTCAGGGTGCAGCCTGACCCCCTCCTCTGGCAATCTGCACAGAATCTTGCTTAATGGTTGCCATCGGTTTGATTTTAATTAATTTTTATAATGAAAGGTTTTTAGAATGTTGGATTATTTTGATTGTTGTTAGCCGCCCTGAGCCCAGCTTTGGCCGGGGAGGGCGGGGTATAAATAAAATTTATTATTATTATTATTATTATTATTATTATTATTATTATTATTATTTATTATAGAATATCAAGAGAGAGCATCAGGCCAGTGGTGAAAAACAGCCTCTTGCAGCTCTCCCAGTCTCTCTTCTGGAGAGACACTTTGTTTTTGTGGAAACCCTCTGGAATTGTATGTGGAAGCCAGAAGCTTCCAAGTGATCCTTGTAGAACAGGGGTCAGCAACCTCTTTTAGCTGTGGTCTGGTCCACCGACCCTCAGACCATGTGGTGGGCCGGACTGTATTTTGGGAAGAAAAAACTGAACGAATTCCTATGCCCCACAAATAACCGAGAGATGGATTTTAAATAAAAGCACACATTTTACTCATGTAAAAACATGCTGATTCCCGGACTGTCTGCGGGCCAGATTGAGAAGGCTATGGGGCCGAATCCGGCCCCTGGGCCTTAGGTTGCCTACCCCTGTTGTAGAACCTAGCAGAAATAAAAACTTATGAGTATTGTTTCCAGACTGCTGTAATCTGAAAAACATTGACATTTCTGAAATTTCACTAGAGGGCTCCTATGACAATTTGCCTTGTGAATTGAAAGACCAACATCGGAATTAGCAGTATCTCCTATGGTTTTGATTCTTGTACTGCTAGGCTACAACAGTGATACCAGCACTTCTGATCTGCAAGGAATTGTGTTTAAAAGGGTATAATTGTTAAATAATTTAGATCTTGTAATAGAATTTGGCCAAAAGATTTTTAGGTAAAGTTTTATTTGAACATAATTTAATGTTGCTTATTCCCAAAACTGTTCTAGTTGTTACCTTTTTTGCAAGGTGACACAGTTTGCATGTCATGGTAAGCTACAAACCATAGCTTATCACAAATGAGTCACACTGCTTGATTATTGCTCCTGCTCACGCTAGGGGAGGAACAAACTACAAACTTTGGCTTACCATGTGGTCTGGGAACATGGGTTGTTCTTCCAATAAGCCAAGGTTGGCACGTGGCAGCTTATGGTGACATGTAACTGTGGCTATAATGGAATACTTAATCCAGATGTTCAAAGCACTTTGGGATTTTGTTCTTGCAGCACTTTAAAATTGTTGGTGTTTTGCACTAGCTGAAGCTAAACATTCAGCTTACCTTCCACAATTTGCTCCTTGTAACTTTTTACATTGGTAGACTTCAGGCAGTCATTTGTGTAGCCAAAACTACATGTCTTTCATTTTAGGAGAGGATCAATGCTAAGTACCGCTATTTTTGTTTATGCTGCAACATCCCCAGTGAATGGCTACTTTGGAGGAAGCCTTTATGCCAGGCAAGGAGGTGAGACTTTAAAAATTACTTTTGTATTAAATATAATTTTGGAAGGAATTTAATATCTTATCACCATCCTGGGTTGCTTTTGACTTTTTGGGATTACCTGCACCATTATACAGTTGTGAATTTTCTGGGTTCTGCAGACAGCTTTGTGCCTAGCAGATTTCTCTGTGGCGAGAATACCTTGAGTAAGTGTACAGAGTAAATTAACACTGTGGCCGCAGTTAGATGTTGCAAATACACTAGTAGTATGCTGTTGTCTTTGGGATAGATTGCTCCCACCTGATCAGAAAGGACTCAAGAAGGGCTCGGTACCGTATTTTTCGCCCTATAGGACGCACCGGCCCATAGGACGCACCTAGTTTTTTTGGGGGGAAATCAAGGAAAAAATTTTTATTTCCCCCCCAGGTTTGCGCAAGCATACCCAAGCTAGAAGAGGGAGACGGAGCACTCTGTCTCCCTCTTCTGCCTTCAGGGACAGCCTCTCTAGCCTCCGTGGGGCAGCGGCTTGCCCCGCTGTCCCCCGAGGTTGTGGGGCTGGCGGAGAAGCAAGCCTGCTCCTCCCCCCCCCCCAGCCTCCAGATCAGGTTGGGGAATAGCGGGGTGGCGGTGCTCCGCCTCCCCGCTATCCCCCGAGGTTGTGGGGCTGGCAGGGGGGAGAAGCAAGCCTGCTTCTCCCCCCCCCCCCAGCCTCCAGATCAGGTCGGGGAACAGCTGGGTGGCGGTGCTCCGCCTCCCCGCTATCCCCCGAGGTTGTGGGGCTGTCAGGGGGGAAAAGCAAGCCTGCTTCTCCCCCCCGCCAGCCTCCAGATCATGTCGGAGAATAGCGGGGTGGCAGTGCTCCGCCTCCCCTCTATCCCCCGAGGTTGTGGGGCTGGCAGGGGGGAGAAGCAAGCCTGCTTCTCCCCCCCGCCAGCCTCCAGATCAGGTCGGGGAACAGCTGGGTGGCGGTGCTCCGCCTCCCCGCTATCCCCCGAGGTTGTGGGGCTGGCAGGGGGGAGAAGCAAGCCTGCTTCTCCCCCCCCCCCCAGCCTCCAGATCAGGTTGGGGAATAGCGGGGTGGCGGTGCTCCGCCTCCCCGCTATCCCCCGAGGTTGTGGGGCTGTCAGGGGGGAAAAGCAAGCCTGCTTCTCCCCCCCGCCAGCCTCCAGATCAGGTCGGGGAACAGCTGGGTGGCGGTGCTCCGCCTCCCCGCTATCCCCCGAGGTTGTGGGGCTGGCAGGGGGGAGAAGCAAGCCTGCTTCTCCCCCCCCCCAGCCTCCAGATCAGGTTGGGGAATAGCGGGGTGGCGGTGCTCCGCCTCCCCGCTATCCCCCGAGGTTGTGGGGCTGTCAGGGGGGAAAAGCAAGCCTGCTTCTCCCCCCCGCCAGCCTCCAGATCAGGTCGGGGAACAGCTGGGTGGCGGTGCTCCGCCTCCCCGCTATCCCCCGAGGTTGTGGGGCTGGCAGGGGGGAGAAGCAAGCCTGCTTCTCCCCCCCCCCAGCCTCCAGATCAGGTTGGGGAATAGCGGGGTGGCGGTGCTCCGCCTCCCCGCTATCCCCCGAGGTTGTGGGGCTGTCAGGGGGGAAAAGCAAGCCTGCTTCTCCCCCCCGCCAGCCTCCAGATCAGGTTGGGGAATAGCGGGGTGGTGGTGCTCCGCCTCCCCGCTATCCCCCGAGGTTGTGGGGCTGGCAGGGGGGAAAAGCAATCCTGCTTCTCCCCCCCCCCGGCCAGCCTCCAGACCAGGTCGAGGAATAGCGGGGTGACGGTGCTGCGCCTCCCCGCTGTCCCCTGAGCTTGTGGGCTGCAGGCTGCTGCCCGCAAGCCTTGGTAGCCCGCGGGACCTCCCGCCGGGTTTGCAAGACTTGCGGATAGCTTCCTGAAGCCTGGAGAGCAAGAGGGGTCGGTGCGCACCGACCCCTCTCACTCTCCAGGCTTCAGCGAAAGCCTGCATTCGCCCCATAGGACGCACACAGATTTCCCCTTCATTTTTGGAGGGGAAAAAGTGCGTCCTGTAGGGCGAAAAATACGGTAGTTAAGTCAGTGAAGGGTAAGCAAGTTTGTGTCCTGTGGCAGAGGTCGAGAAAGGTTCTTGTTAACAGTACCCCAGCAGCATGATAATCGGAATAGCTGAACAGGTGCTGCAGTATCTTCTCATGTCCCTTTGAGCATATGTTGCCATCTGAAGAAACCCTTTGGAATCTACTGAAGGCCAGACTCTGTTCTCATTATTGGGGAAATATACACCCCAACCTAAGGCTTTGGAGAGGAATGGGAGGCTGCAGGCGTTTCCTAGGTGGCAGAAGACACCACAAATAACAAGAGGGCCATTCTCCTGCAGATACCATGGCATCCATGGCATTTCCACGATCCACCATACTAGTAACTATCAAAGGAGAGTGTAGAACCATGTCTGGCCACCAGATGGTGAATGTCCTCTGTCTGCCCTGGAATTTACTTTGAGCCTTTTCTAAAAAGATACAGAAGCTATTCCTGGTACTAATGACTAATGGTTGTCATTTTTTTTACCTTTCAAAATACTTATTTGACCATAGCATATACAGTGGTACCTCGGTTTACGAACTTAATCAGTTCCGGAAGTCCGTTTTTAAACCGAAACCGTTCTTAAACTGAGGCACACTTTCCCTAATGAGGCCTCCCGCTGCCGGTGCCCTTCCACCGTTCAGCTTCCGTTCTTAGACCGAGGTAAAGTTCGCAAACCGGGACACAACTTCCGGTTTTACGGAGTTCTTAAACTCAATAGTACGTAAACAGGGTTGTTCTTAAACCGAGGTACCACTGAACAAGTAAGGTTTGTGATAGAATCATTTGAGATGTGAGTCTGTTTTAGATCTACGCAAGAAAGATAATACTAGGATCCAGACATTTCCAGCCTAAAAATTATCAGACTTTGATCTTAGCATATTGATATTTTCCCTAAACCAAAATTTGTTTTTCAGGGCTATACTGAATATACATTATGCTTTCCTTTTACCTAACCATTCCTGTATCATAACACAGTATTTTTGGCTACAGAGAGGAACATGTTCACATGCCGCTTGAGTCCTGAATCTTAATTTCATTGGGATATTTCTCTTTGCAGGAAGGCGGTGGATAAAGCAGATGTTCATTGGGGCGTTCCTTATTCCTGCAATGGTGTGTGGCACAGCCTTCTTCATTAATTTCATTGCCATCTATTATCATGCATCGAGGGCTATTCCCTTTGGAACAATGGTGAGTACATTAGCGCTGTAGGTTTGATCTATTAAATCAAGAAGGCTGCTGTACATTGCCTTGGGCAATTAACAGTTTAAAGTAGGCAGGAACTTGCATGCAAAACTTTGAATTACATCACATCAACAAGAAAGCCAAAAGCTTAGGTTTACTGATGCATCCTGATAATTAGTTTATTTAAAGCAAGGATGGGGGGCCCTTTCGAGGGTCTGCATGTCAGTGACTTGCAAGATCTGTAGTAAGACAGCCTCTGCCCCACAGCTTATAACAAAATACACAACATGCCAAGAAACAGGGATTGGATGGCGGGGGGTGAGAGAAGGAAGGTAAGCTCCACCACAAATCTTATTTAATTTTTAAAAACAGCCAGCTACGTGGAAGCAGTTCAGGATGCAAACTAGCCTGATATAACGACTGCTTCTAGATGACCATTGTGGAAAACTAAAGGCAGCTGGTCCCTCAGCAGAGATAGGAATCATCCTGCATATTCCTTTGACATAATTTATATTAAGCTCCGTTTTCACTCCAGCTGAAAACAAACAAACAAAGGGACTTCGGCTGCTAAAATGTTAGCAAAAAATCCCTACTTCCCCCATTTTTTTAAAAAAGAAGTCATCCGCTGCTCTCTTGAGGGAAGGAGAACAGCTGGATTAGGAAGACCCTGAGAATGCAGTCCAGGTTTGGAAATGGACGCCCTGGGGGTCTTCCTGACCACCAGACAACAACCTGTCTTTATGGGGGGAGAAGCCAAGCAGAGAGTGAGTTCTCCAGCCCTGAGCTCCAGGACAGCTGAAGCAGTGGGCTCCCAAAGTTCCCTCCGCCAGGAGAGGAGAAGACAAATTCATGCCTGGTGCTGTCCACCACCACCCCTTCGGCCGCCGAGACCACATAACACCGGTCTTAAAAGACCTACATTGGCTCCCATTACGTTTCCGAGCACAATTCAAAGTGCTGGTGTTGACCTTTAAAGCCCTAAACGGCCTCGGCCCAGTATACCTGAAGGAGCGTCTCCACCCCCATCGTTCTGCCCGGACGCTGAGGTCCAGCGCCGAAGGCCTTCTGGCGGTTCCCTCATTGCGAGAAGCAAAGCTACAGGGAACCAGGCAGAGGGCCTTCTCGGTAGTGGCGCCCGCCCTGTGGAACACCCTCCCATCAGATGTCAAAGTGATAAATAACTACCTGACATTTAGAAGACATCTTAAGGCAGCCCTGTTCAGGGAAGTTTTTAATCTGTGATATTTTACTGTATTTTTTGTTTCTATGGAAGCCGCCCAGAGTGGCTGGGGAAACCCAGCCAGATGGGCGGGGTACAAATAATAAATTATTATTATTATTATTATTATTATTATTATTATTACTTATCCGTTCATGGAATGAAGCTTAGTGTTGCTATTCTGAACAGGCATGTTAAGATTAATGTTGCTAGGAAGCAGAAATTGTTATAATGGGTGCATGTGCTTTGATGCATTTTATATCCTCTCTTCTTGTGTGATTATGAGTTTACAGGTGGCTGTGTGCTGCATCTGCTTCTTTGTTATCCTCCCTTTGAACCTTGTTGGCACAATACTGGGACGGAACCTTTCGGGTCAGCCCAACTTTCCTTGCCGAGTCAATGCTGTTCCTCGTCCAATCCCAGAGAAAAAATGGTAAAGTATAAATGGCTTCTCTTGGCATCTGGTGAAGTAGGTGGTTGCCCTTGTAAGTAGGTTTGCCCCTTTACTAGCCAAGCTACCAAGAAAGTCAGTTCAATTTTAGGTTAAATACTTGCTGAGAGATCAAAATCCTATGGGTGTCATTGGTAGTTGCCACATCTTTTTATCAGGGTTGAGGCAATGTACGGTCTTATTTCTGGTCTGTTGCCTGTAATAAAAGGTAAGGGTAAAGGACCCCTAGATGGTTAAATCCAGTCAAAGGTGAACAATGGGTTGTGGCGCTCATCTAGCTTCAGGCCAAGGGAGCCAGTGTTTGTCCACAGACAGCTTTCCGGGTCATGTGGCCAGCATTACTAAATCGCTTCTGGCACAATGGGACACCATGACGAGTGCCAGAGCCCACGGAAACGCTGTTTACCTTCCCACTGCAGCAGTACCTACCTATCTACTTGTGCTGGTATGCTTTTGAACTGCTAGGTTGGCAGAAGCTGGGACAGAGCAACAGGAGCTCGCTCCGTCACACGGACCTTCCAATTGGCAGGCCCAAGAGGCTCAGTGGTTTAGACCACAGCACCAATGATGAGTATTGTGGATAATTTGAAGAGCAGGATTAGGGAACTGGGCTACCCTCCGTGGGCTGCTTTTGACAGGTGAGCAGTCACCAGCTGTCAATCAGGTGATCCAAACGTCAAAGGAAGAATTGGGAGCTCACTCTTAAGCTGAAAGGATTTGGCACTGCTGCAAACTCCGCTTTTGGCAGAGATCCCAAGGGGAACCAGTCCCAGTAGGGCTTGCATTTGGTGCCAAACGCAACCCCTGCCTGCCAAGGAACAATTGGGGATGCACATTAAAGCTTCCAGTGGTTCCTTTTGCAGTCATAGCCTTACTTGCCCCACCCATGTTGTCGATGTGGGGACAGGTGGGTGTGGCTGAGGGGAGAAGACCTTGTGTGCCTAATTTGGCCTGAAGAATAGGCGTTCCTTATTCCTGATTTAGAACTGCTATCATGTTTTTGGTCTAGCAGTGATGAACTCCTTGCGCAGGTGGAATTCAGGGGGCTGGCGCTCTAATCCAGAGCAGTAACTGCATGCAGAATGCAACTAAGCCAGCAACAGTTCTGGATAATCAGGATTCACATGGTCTGAACCTTACTGAAGTGATCACAGTCCTTTAGATCTTGCCACCAGTGCATCCTTAAATCAGCTATGCGTTTGATTTCAGTGATTCTGCAAGAGCCCCTCTCTTAAGTGAGCTATTCCATTAGTTATGGTCAAATGAGAAAGTTAATTCTAATTTCTTTTCAGGTTTATGGAACCAGCTGTTATTGTTTGCCTAGGTGGGATTCTCCCGTTTGGATCCATTTTCATTGAAATGTGAGTCTTCTGCCTAGAGAACTTTGCAAGCGCTTTACTAGGCATTATCAGCCTGGTTTAATTAAACCTTCATGTCTGTACAATAAACAATGCTTCTTTATTCTGTAGGTATTTTATATTCACTTCCTTCTGGGCTTACAAAATCTATTATGTCTATGGCTTCATGATGTTAGTTCTGGTTATTCTCTGCATTGTGACCGTATGTGTGACAATCGTGTGTACATACTTTCTACTGAATGCAGAGGACTATAGGTGGTAAGTATTTTTCCCCCTACTTACAAGTCAGTCTTAAGCAGCAAAAAACCTAGAAATTAGTGCCACAGAAAGTCTATTCTGCACTTGCAAGAAATCTGTCTTTCAGTGGGGTAACATGTAGCTTTTGAGGCAGGTAGGCAGGCAGGGGTGTGGGTGGGTGTGGGTGTAAGTGCATGTGTTTTAAGCAAGCCTAACCAGATACATAACTTGATGCATTTTTATGTGTACTCTTTAAATAATGTAAACTTAAAACTGGTGATTCAATTATATTTTGAATTGTTTAGGTCTACTTATGTTTGACTTATTTTTATTGACAATTACAATGTGTATTTTGTGTAAAATGCTTGGAAGATTTTTACAGTTAAATGGCATGCATATTCTGTTAGGTAAATATTTTTATTTAAGTGATGAGTCTCCAATGTTAAATGCATTGTTTAAAAGTTATGCCAAGAAAAAGAAATCTCTCCCTCTGAAGAGAGGGAGAGGAAACAGAACTGGAAAATGGTGGTTCCACAAAAGTGCACAAGGATTGTGGACAATTTGTGCAACAGTATGAAGAAAGCTAGCTTGTTTTTTCATGCAAGGTGGAAATTAGTTGAACAAATTTTATTACTTCCTGTTACAGTTCTTGTCTAGATTTTCTTGTACTGTTTGCCAGGCTTTTATTCCCAGTTGTTTGAAATATTTGTGTCTGTTTTTCAGGCAATGGACAAGTTTTCTGTCTGCTGCTTCAACTGCAATCTATGTTTACATGTATTCCTTTTATTACTACTTTTTCAAGACAAAGTACGTAGCCTTTGACATTTTGTATTTTCCTTCCCTTTTAAATTAAGAAAGCTAATACTTCACATTTTAAAAAAAAAGATTAATTATTGGTAATATGGGAGATACAAATAATTCCTCTTCTTTTTTTCCCCCCCTCAGGATGTATGGCTTGTTTCAGACATCATTTTACTTTGGTTATATGGCAGTATTTAGCACAGCGCTGGGAATAATGTGCGGTAAGTTTTCTGCAGCATACTGAAATGCTGTCATCTCTCTTTTCTGCCAGGCCCATTCTGTTATATCGGGTTTCAGCCTTAAATTAGCATGTATCTCTCCTGTCTCTGAGTTTGTAGTCTATTGAGAAAACAGAAAATACAAGCTAGGAAGACTCCTAAATGGGGGGAAGCATTCCATAAATTGGTTTTCTGGATCTGATTCATTCTGGTGGGGAACATGAGTTTGCTAGCTTATCAGATTTTTAGTCTTTAAGGTTTTTGTCATATGTATGGCTCTTGGCAGCACATGTACAAACACTAGGCCGAAATGCATGTGTTGTTTGAGATGAAAAGAACCTTGCACTCCAGAGTGAAAAAGATGTAATTTAAAGAAATGATATACCAAAAATGACAGTGGTGCATATCTTAAGCTTTTTAAGGAAGGAACTTTTTGCAGGCTGTATGATTGTATGACATAAACATAATTATTGAAGCTTATCTGATGTGCTTTTACTTGGGAGGAAGTCCTAATGAATTCGATAATACATATTCGTAGCAGATAAGCTGAGGATTGCAGCCATTGTCTTGTAGAACTTAAGCGAATCTAACCTATATCTATATTTGCCTTGTTTTTGCAGGAGCTATTGGCTATATGGGAACAAGTGCCTTTGTTCGAAAAATCTACACTAATGTGAAAATTGACTAAGGAAAGTGAACTCTGGAACAGTTAACCCGTGGGGTGGGGTGGGGTGGGGGACAGAGTATATAAACTTGCACACCAGAAAGCGCAAGGAGAAAATTGTGTATTTAACACTGGGCACTCTGTGGGTCTCTCTTTTGTGGATCATTTAAAGCAACATCTGTTTTCATTGATCCTAGGTTCTTACTGACTTTCTTCAACTGTTCTCAGCAAAAGCTTGGATTGTATTCAGTAGGCATCACTCCCCAGTACATGCTAATCTTCCCAAAAACTAGCTCACAAAGATGAAATAGACTAGCTCTCTTCAGTGAAGAGGACAAAACTGTATTTACACATTTGTTCCATTTAATTAAAAAAGGAAAATGAAACTTGTGGATCCTAAAACTTTGCTGATTACTTTCTGGTACTTTAAAATACTGTTCTGGAAAGATTTCCTCCATCCAGTTGTTACTGCTATTTTACAGGGTAAGGGGACACTGGATGCTACCAGGATAATTTGCAGTATCACCTATTCTAACATTTACATGCATTTGTTTTAAAAAGGCAAATATTTGCATGCAGTATCAGTCTAATAGGACCGACTTTCCATTGGTTCGCCATTAAAGGAATATCCAGCTATATCTGAGATCCATCCAAAGAATCTTAAGTACAAAGGTGGAATTCTCTGCACTGCAATTTTTGTACAGTTAGCAAGAAAAAACGGTAAATAAAGATGATGCCATCGGTTTTTATTCAACACTTGGTGGTCTAGGTAACAAAAATAATTGAATGTCTACAATGATTTTTTTTTTCTTTTTTCCTAACTCAGCCGCCCATCCCCGGTTTGGCGTGTTTACTTGATGATTAAAAGGGGTAACAAGTGTATAAAACATTAAATGATGTAACTTAGATGTAGCTCCCAAATGTATTTGGATGTACAGATTTACTAAAGAATACTTTTTCTGATGATTCAATGTACAAACGTGTGAATTTAGGTGGCTTTTTACATCCTGCCTGCTGTTGCATGAAATTTTGGGGGGTTCCTCGCAACGTGTGTGTGTGCGTGTGTCATGTTTTCTGTTGACTGAAGCTCTTTCAGAAGCAAAAACTTGTAATTTATAAGTTTAATTTTGTTTAGTTATCTCTGGACACTTGTGTAACACCTAAAGCAGTGCTGCTTTAAGTGTTCAGAAAATTTAAAATAAACTTTTCAGACAAATGTTCTGATTGTAAAAAATAGATAAATTTCGCAGTTGGAAATTTTTTTCAAGCAGTACTACAGAATACCAATTCTTGAATAAAGTGCTACATATTCTCCATATATCAAAACGCCAGAGGATAGGTCACATTCCAATTCCAGTGTGCTTTGTTAATTTAGAAAGAAGCTTTCTGGCTCATGAGAAGAGGCACCTATTAAGTGTACAGGCTATGATGGTGAAATAGATAGTGGACAAATGACAATTATTTCTGGAGGTTTGTTGCAGCAAGGCCTTCAGGGTTCCTTGTTTTCAAAGATGACTAGAGATTAATTTTAACATGTATCGGCAAGGCAAGGCAGATTCCAAATAATGCAGGTGTTCCCAAAAGACAAATTACTGTGAGGGGAGTTGGTTAGCCCTAAACTGTGTGTATGGTGTATGTATGTATAAAGCGAAAACAGTTTTCCCGAGGTAAGTTCACTTGGATACTTATTTTCATCTTGGAAAATTGTGGAAGAGGAGAAATAAATACAATTTACTGTAAGTGAATTGTGGCTGGCTATCTGGAAATGTTTTATATGTGTAGTTAAATTCCATGGTGGGTCTGCAGTTCTTTTCATATCTAAATGGCAGACAGATATTAAATGATTTTGGCCCTCTTATTTTGGTAGTGTTTGCAGTTCATTTTATAAACACTGGTTTTATTCATAAATTCTAATAGTGCAGATTAAATCCTCCATACAGTTACTGGACAATCTTTTTTCAGGTAGCAGTGCATAAGGGTTCTGCACAAACTTCATGGAAATCCTTGCAGATTGCACAGTAGTGGGATGCATAGCACATTATGATCCATTGTAGATTAGATGTTTGCCTCTGTTTGGAAACTGGAAATATTGTTGTTGTTTAGTCGTTTAGTCATGTCCGACTCTTCGTGACCCCATGGACCAGAGCATGACAGGCACTCCTGTCTTCCACCGCCTCCCGCAGTTTGGTCAAGCTCATGCTGGTAACTTCGAGAACACTGTCCAACCATCTCATCCTCTGTCGTCCCCTTCTCCTTGTGCCCTCCATCTTTCCCAACATCAGGGTCTTTTCCAGAGAGTCTTCTCTTCTCATGAGGTGGCCAAAGTATTGGAGCCTCAGCTTCAGGATCTGTCCTTCCAGTGAGCACTTAGGGCTGATTTCCTTCAGAATGGAGAGGTTTGATCTTCTTGCAGTCCATGGGACTCTCAAGAGTCTCCTCCAGCACCATAATTCAAAAGCATCAATTCTTCGGCGATCAGCCTTCTTTATGGTCCAGCTCTCACTTCCATACATCACTACTGAGAAAACCATAGCTTTAACTATACGGACCTTTGTTGGCAAGGTGATGTCTCTGCTTTTTAAGATGCTGTCTAGGTTTGTCATTGTCAGGAAATATTACTTAAACTAATTAGAACAGTGACCAGAATTTCAATATGGATGCCACTAGTGAGAAATCATTTTATACTTCTCGCCATTTTTTGGTTTGTTTCCTGTTCCAAAAAAAATTCTAGATTATGTCACAAGGATTATGTCACTGCCAACTTAATGAAATAAGCAAATTAAGTGATGTGGTTATTTTGCATAATATTTGTTTATATCCAGCCCTTTAGTGCAGCTTGCAATGTTTAGGCACCAGGTGAGCCAGCCGGGGGTGGGGGGAGTGTTTCATAGATGGGGCACCAGCTTACATCAACGTATGTCAGGTTTATACTGGAGTAAGTAGTCATCGAGGTACCCAGGTCCTGTACCAGGGGTTGCCAAGCTTTTTGGACTTGGATTTTGAGTGAGTGCTGAGACTCAGGACAAACTCCACAGCAGCCATTGTGTGACTAACACAAAAGACTGCCACCCAGAAGAGGGTGCTTGAGACATCACTAAATCAGAGTAGTCAGGTGACGCTTTTCCTATAATTGTATTTCCATAATAAGAAAGGTAAGCCTTTTGGATTTCTGACTGCCCAACAGCTGTTAAAGGAACAAGAAAATTATTTTCCCTGCCCTGGAATCTAGGGCTGTGCTCCTGCAGGAAGCAAGCCCCTCTTGAGATGTGAATGCTCTGAACCAGTGGTTCCCAATTAGGGGTCCGGGAAATGCACCTATCTCTTGCTTCCCTCCCAACTAAATTGTTGTCATTCTTGCATGGCAATATCTCAAATTTTATGTCTGTTTTAGGGCTGTGCAGTTTTTCAGTTTATTGGCCAAAATTGGCTTTGAAATTACACCACAATCATGATTTTGAGCCAGCAATACACAGCAATATATTGCTCCTTGTGCAAGGGAGAGCAGGGCAGCCGATTTCAAGGCACCGTTTATATCACCATGAAGATCTCAGCCGATAATGCTGCTGATCTGAGCTGCCTTCCCTCGTGCTGAGGGAAAACAGGGCAACTGATCGCCCTCACTTCAAGGCACCGTGGCACTACCTTCCCCTGGCACTGGGGCACAGCAGCTTTTCTCAGCAGGAAAGCAGCAGAAGCCACAGTGGACGTGCATCTTCACTGGCTGCCACGGCTGGCTGCCCCACTGATGGCGCCTTGATGCACCCTCCATCCCCTCCCACTAAAACCACTCCGCTTCCACTCCTTCCCCCCACCCATCCGATCTCCAAGGTTGCTCCTTCCCTCATCCCCACACCCAGGCTCCAGTTTGAGACATCATGATATATTGGAATATTGTGATGTTTAGCTGCTGATATATCACAATGTTAAAAACCAGATATCGCTCAGCCCTAGTCTATGTTTTAGTAGTTTTACCTCGGGTTATAAACACATCAGGTTACAAACACTTCTGGTTACAAACTCCACTAACCCAGAGGTAGTACCTCGGGTTAAGAACTTTACCTCAGGATGAGAAAAGAAATCACATGTTGGCGGCAGCAGGAGGCCCCATTAGCTAAAGGGGTACCTCAGGTTAAGAACGGTTTCAGGTTAAGAACGGACCTCCGGAACGAATTAAGTTTGTAACCAGAGGTACCACTGTATACCTAAAATCCTTTGCTTATTAGAGACTACCCCACATTTTGTTCAAAAAGTTGCTCTGTCACAGAGTTATCAAAATTTTCAAAAGTCAGTGGTCCATGACTTGATTTTTGAAAAATAAGGGGTCCTCTAATTAGCTATTTGGGAACCACTGCTTTGAACAATCTCCACTGTAGACTCCGGCATATATATGTGTAAATAAAACCATATATCTTAAAGACACTACAGTCTCCACTGCCTCATTTTTCCAAAGGCAACACAAACCCTGGTTAAGTTTCAAGACCCCCGGAATCTCACACGGCTTGGCAGAGATTGGGGTGGCCTGCAACAGTGTGATTGCCTCGCCTCAGGACTCAACTGAGCAGACATTCATCATGTCTATAGTAGAGCTAAAGGTCTGATTCTGTTGCTGTCTTCACATGATTGTGTGGAAGAGCAGTACCTACAGAATACTAAGAGATCCTCCTGCAGAAAAGACTTTGATTTTCTGATTTAGGTGTCCGTGTGTTGTGTTCCTCAAGGTCTTTCGCATTTCTGTTCCAATAAGAGTGGAACCCATTTTCAGCATATGTTACCTATGGATGTAATTATGCAGTTGGGTGAGATGGAGGGTGGAGTAAGCTTGTTTTCTCCTACTCCAGAGGGTAGGACGTGAACCCAATGGCTTCAAGTTACAAGGAAGGAGATTCTGACTAAACATCAGGAAGAACTTTTCAGGAGGATAAGACGATAAGTCCTCTTTGACAGCGGAACAGACTCCCTCAGAAGGAGGTAGACTCTCCTTCCTTGGAGGTTTTAAAACAGAGATTGGATAGCCATCTGTTAGGGATGGTTTAGTTGAGATTCCAGCATTTCAGGAGGTTAGATTAGGTGACCCTTGGGAGCCCTACAGGCCAGAACAGAACAGAACTGAACTGAAGGGTTCAGTCAGCCTGCTTATATAGAGCTCCAATACAACGTAACTGTAACAACTTTCTGTAACTATCCAATCACTGAACGTCACTTTCAATCCCTTATTTGCATATGTGGACCTGAGTAAAAACTATCTACAGTATCCCCCTGCTGGCCCAGGGTGAGAACATCAGTACATAACACCTTCCAACTCTACAATTCTGTGTTTCTGATAAAAAAATATGGATATATTGAAAGTAATGGAGAAAACAGCACACACACACCCCTTCTTAAAACAGAAAAATGATATACAAATTATAAGAAAACCACCCAAGATACCAAGGCTTTCCTAGCAGCAACACTCAGAAAATGTGGGGCATCACCTGGAAAATCCTTTAGAACCAAAACAGGCTTGTAGATTTTCCAAGCGTAAGGAAAATATCCTTTCTGCCCCAAGAGTGTTTCCGTAAAAATACCCTTTAGTAGATGACCAGATAATATTGGATTACACTGCAGGGTTGTCACGCATCAACATAATTGTCATCATGCCCATGTGTGATGGGTATAGTAAGTTGTAGGGCACTGATGTAAGAATCTATATGTCTTCTGTGCCACTTAGACCTGTAATATCAATTAGTCCATGTTACAGATTGTTGTAAACTGCATGAAGGGCAGTCCACCCACCAGCACTGTAACTGGAATTACAACACAACACAACACAACCTTTTAAAGCTCTCTCCCCATCCCACAAGGGATGCGGGTGGCGCTGTGGGTTAAACCACAGAGCCTAGGACTTGCGGATCAGAAGGTTGGCGGTTTGAATCCCTGTGACGGGGTGAGCTCCTGTTGCTCAGTCCCTGCTCCTGCCAACCTAGCAGTTCGAAAGCACGTCAAAGTGCAAGTAGATAAATAGGTACTACTCCGGCGGGAAGGTAAACGGCGTTTCCGTGCGCTGCTCTGGTTCGCCAGAAGCGGCTTAGTCATGCTGGCCACATGACCTGGAAGCTGTACGCCAGCTCCCTTGGCCAATAAAGTGGGATGAGCGCCGCAACCCCAGAGTCGGTCACGACTGGACCTAATGGTCAGGTGTCCCTTTACCTTTACCCCATCCCGCAAGAAATCAAATATCTACAACAAGTACAATTTGGCAGGGAAGAACCGGTACCTATTTAACATGGGGTAGCTTAATCGCTAGAACATGAGATTTTAAATCTCAGTGTCGTAGGTTCGAGCCCCACATTGGTCAAAGGCTTCCAGAATTACAGGGGGAGGGTTGGATTAGTCCCTTCCAAATCTACAATTCTTATGCAATAACAGGCACGATGAAAACCCTGAGTTTCTCCATTGCTCCTCTATGGGCGCCCTTGAGGAGGAAGGAGAAACTGAAAAGGGAGCTAGGAAGCTCCACGGCACTCGGGTTGAACGCGTCACTCTGCATTCTTTATACGTCTATGGTGACGGCAACCAAAGCGTCGCGGGGGATGGAAGGCGTGACGCCTTTCCTCGGGAAGAGGGCGAAGCACGTGACTCTCCAGTGGCCTCGGCTCAGCCTATCAGCGCCGAGGAGCCGCTTCCACGGGTCCCTTTCGCCGACAAGATGGCGGCCGTAGCAGCCAGTTCCCCTCAGAGCGCCGCGACGCCCTCGCCGCCGCCGCCTCCTGCTCCCGCGGCTGCTTCCCCGCCCGCAGCTGCCTCCACCGCCGCCGCCGCCGTTTCGTCGGCGCCTCCCGCGGCTCCCGCTCCGGTTCCCCTTCAGGCCGCCCCGGCGCCGGCCCCGACTCCGGCCCCTGCCCCGCCGCCGGCTCTGGCGGCGCCTTTCCCCGGCGGCCGCGCGGTCCGGATCCACCCGGTGGTGCTCGCCTCCATCGTGGACAGCTTCGAGCGGCGGAACGAGGGGGCCGCCCGGGTCATCGGGACGCTGCTCGGTAAGGCCAACGACACCCTTCCGTCCCAACCGCCGCTTTTCCTCGTGGTCGGATCTCTGCACATGCTCAGAAGCTCGCCTTTCGTTCTTTACCTACCTTGCACTCGTCGCTAGGCTGGTAATAATCGGCTTGGAGTTTCGCTGGCTTGCTTTTGTTTTATAGGTTTTATGAAGCGGAAGCGATAAATTAATTAACTGGCATAGTTTTAGTTCGTAGTTATTTCGTAAAATGTATACACCGCTTGGGTGTTAAAACACAAACGTGAAACTCGGAAGTCAGTCATCTGTGTACTCATTTAAATGTAGCTTTGCCAATTAATAACTTTATGCTTCCTATGTTTTTATGCCATAAAACATATACATCGCCTGGTCGTCAATCAAACTCAAAATTATTGTTATTTATTAAATTTATATACTGCCCTATATCCAGGGGCCTCAGGGCGGTTCACAGAATAAAATCAAGATGTAAAACCACCTAGTCATCACCATACTAATTAAAATGTAGCTATGCTAGTTAATATTTTTATGCTTTTTTATGTCATGAAGTTTATACATCATTTGTAAACATCAACAACCCAAACCCTCAAAGCATGTTACAAAAAGATAAACCAGTGAAAAGCTACCATGTGTTGAAAACGTACAAGAAGCTAAAAGCAGCTGCTTGGCAGCATTTATGTGGTGCTTAGTTTAGACTGCTTTGCCGGGTTACCCACAGGCCAGGGGTTGAAACTGCATGGATTGCAGTTTAAAGACAGGGATGGGGAGCTTTTGGGCTCTCCAGACATTGGTGGGCTCCAGTTCCCATCATTTCTTGTAAGTGGAGGGTCATAGGGTCCTCCTATTAAAATTTCCCATGTGTATTTGACAGGCAGAGGCGAAATTTGAACCTGGGCTTCATGCCTTGTAGCTGAGGTCACATGGCAGCTTTGCTGCTTCGACGCTCCCGTTTTGTAATGGTGCATTATTTATTGCGTTTTGTTCCTGCTTCCTCTGTCATTGTTTGGCCGGTGCGCAGGATCGCTCCTGTGAAGTAGCCTAAAAGGCAGCCCACCTGTGTATACTGCAGTGGCTGAGCAAGGAATTTGGAAGCCAGATCTCCCTGTTCTATTCACGTCAACTGTAGTGGCTCTCAGAACACTTCATTCACTATGGTATCTCAACCAGTTTGTCAGGCAAGTGAGTATGATTATTCCCATATTGCAGATGGGTGTTGAATTTATGACTTTATGGCAAAGAGACAAGGCAAACCAGGAACTTACTGATTTGTAGGTCAAGCCGCTAGGCTGTGGTACCTCTTGCATGGTCACATCTCAGCCCTAGGATGCCCAAATGTAGTGGAGAACTAAATGTGCTTTAAATAACATCAAGGTTGCAGGTTTAATCCCCTTATGAGGCAGCTGCATATCCCTGCATTGCATGGAGTTGTACTAGATAATAATAATAATAATAATAATAATAATAATAATAATAATAATAATAAATTTTATTTATATCCCGCCCTCCCCAGCCGAAGCCGGGCTCAGGGCGGCTAACAACACTAAAATAGTGCAACATTATAGATGATCCCCAGGATCCCTTCCAACTCTACAATTCTGTGAATTTACGTGGAAGAGGGGATTTTGGAAGAGGATAGCTTGTCATAAAAGGCAAGGCAAAGTGCATCTGTTGTATTGTACTTTTCTAAATAGTTTATTGAAGGAACAGGGAGCTCTTTTTTGCACCAGATCAAAATACTCAGGCCTTATACTGAAACGTGATCCCATGGGCTAGTGTAAATTATAGCCACATTGTTGTACACCACAATAAAAAGCATTCTTTAATAGATACGGAAAGAAACTAAAGTTGGAGAAGAAAGCTGGGTGATGTTTCTAATTCCAGTATACTTTCTTAGCAAACCTGAATCTTCTGCTTCTTTTGGTCAGGCTTCTCCTAAGCTCTGTGGCAAGGGTGGGAAACCTTTTGTCAAGGGCTGCAATCCACAAGCTGTAAGATGTCAGGGGTTACATTATGTTGGAGACTCAGTCGACTTCATCCTTCCCTCCCTCCGAGAGAAAGCAATAAAAGGGAAAGCACTTTGCATTTTGAGTACATCAGATGCTTTGGTACTCTACAGCAGCAGCTCCCCTAAAAACCAAGCCCCTTGCTTCTCCCTCCAGCATCCTAAATTTTGGTTTCTTTCTCCCCACAGACCCACAACACTTTGCAATTCGAATTACATCAGACACTCTCCAGCCTAAAGAAGGCATTTTGCCTATTCATCTTGGTTTCCTCCCTCTACCCTCCAGCACTTTTGCCTCTAGCTCCCAACAAAACTGTGGAAAAGGGCCATGGCAAGGATCTGGCTGATGCTTTCTCATGGAAATATCTCTCTTAATTTCACAGGCACGGTTGACAAACATTCTGGAATTACAAGGCTTCATGAGCTGAGACCAGCCCAGCAGCTGACAATCGCTCATCCTTGTCTTATACCTTAATTACAAAATCTCTCCTTGCATGATCCTGGAGCCTTGGTTAGAAAGGCTTTCTCTTACAGAAACATGTTGTCCTTAATTTTGCAGGCACCATTGACAAGCATTCAGTAGAAGTCACCAACTGCTTCTCAGTGCCTCACAATGAGTCAGAAGATGAGGTGAGTAGCTGCTTCCGCCCCCATGCTATATTATGTCATGTACTGGCCACTCAGAGCTAAGCCCAGTGTGGTGTTGAAATAGTTGATAGCTAGATTAGAGAATTCTAGGTTTCAAAATCCCTGTGACTCTGGTGCAGCATCATTTCTTGGAAATTTGATAACCTGGTGATTGTTTGAAATGAAGGCAGCGAAGCTATAAGACCATTTTTAGAGAGCAGGTTTTGTACATGCAGAGTTCCAGCTTCAATCCCCAGCATCTACAGTCACAAGTACTTAGTTAACAAGGCAAGGAAGACTGCTTCAGACCTTGGAGAGTTGCTACCATTGCAATAGATGAGACTCACTGCTACAGATTCTCTTACTTCCTTTTTTTACTTCTAGGTGGCAGTTGACATGGAATTTGCCAAGAATATGTATGAACTGCACAAGAAAGTTTCTCCCAGTGAAATTATTCTGGGGTGGTAGGTTGCTATTTTTTTTGTTACAAAAACAGAACAGCATTAATGGGCTTTTAAAATTGTTGATGTACAGTGCAAAGTATGCTGGGGCAAAAGTGTATTTACTCCTGTGTTGCATAACTCATGCCAGTGAAGGTTAAATCAATTGTGACTTACCTAAAAATGGCAGAACTACAGCAATTTCCTGACTTCTGTTAGTTCCATGTTAGAGCATCTTATTTGATTTTTTTTTTTTTAAGCACTGCTGGCACTGCTGCCAAGTCCCAACTTGGGAGAAAGGTGGGATATAAGCATGTTAAATAAATACATATTCGTTAATATTTTTATGCCATCTTTCAAAATCCAAAGCCCCCTACCTTGATGGCTTACACTCCGCACAAAAACATTTCAAAAGTACATTTTTGTACCCAACAAGAGACTTCAGTGACTGCAGTAAATAAATGACTGCTCATTTAGTTGGAGGAAAGGAACATCTTGTTCCGTATAGACCAATTGGTTAAATAGCTGGAGTATCATGTGGCTACATTACTTATGAATGTTGGGTGTGCCAGTCTCCCCATACCTATAACATATGTTCACTGTGTAAGGGCCTGGTTCAGACATAATGACAAGCTGTGGGCTCTGATTAAAGGAACGAGTGTTTTGTGAGCCTCAGAAGCATATACCTACCTGCTACTTTTTGTCTCCGCACAACCAAGGGGATATTATAAGCTTATCTGCTTTCACTTTTAGATTAACCACAGTTCTCTATTTTATCCAGACTCGGAGAACTGTGGCTAGTTCTAACTGTAGTTAGTTTAAACAAATGACAAACATTTGATTCTGGTTTATTTTAACTAAGTGCAGTTTCTAATTGCACTGGGCTTATGCTTTCTCAGCAGAGGTGCTGGCAATTCTCTTGCTATCTTTTTTCCTTGTATTTATTTTGTGATGCAACTGGTTTATCAACGAATCATAGAATTGTAAAGTTGGAAGAGATCACAATGGTAATCTAGTCCAAACCCCTGCAATGCAGGAATCTTTTGCCTCCAAACCAAGTTATGATATATTTCTTTAATGTAATTCAGAGGGTAGCACAAGAATGATTTATGGATGTATCTACATTTGAATTAGCGTTGTTTAATATATCTAACAGGGGATGCGGGTGGCGCTGTGGGTTAAACCACAGAGTCTAGGACTTGCTGATCAGAAGGTTGGCGGTTCGAATCCCCACGACGGGGTGAGCTCCTGTTGCTTGGTCCCTGCCAACCTAGCAGTTTGAAAGCACGTCAAAGTGCAAGTAGAAAAATAGGTACCTCTCTGGCGGGAAGGTAAACGGCGTTTCCGTACGCTGCTCTGGTTTGCCAGAAGCGGCATAGTCATGCTGGCCACATGACCCGGAAGCTGGCATATCTCATCTGTGTCTAAAAGGTCTGTGTTGAATGAATGGGCTTCATTGTGTGCAGGTATTAATTAGTCTAAATTATGTTTTTGAAGGTATGCAACAGGGCATGACATCACAGAACACTCTGTCTTGATTCACGAATATTACAGTCGAGAAGCACACAATCCAATTCACCTCACGGTGGACACCAGTCTTCAAAATGGGCGCATGAGCATTAAGGCCTATATCAGGTATTTACAAAACAACCTTCGTGTACTGCACTTGTTCTACCTCCATCTTTGTTCCTTTTAACTTAGAAATCTGGTGTTTTACAAAAATAGCCTTTCAAAAACAAGTAAGACAATAAAATATCAAAAACAAAAATCTAAATGCAATAGAATGGACCATCAGATACGTATGACTATTTGAAATAAAAATGTTTTCAAAGCATATCTATAAACAGAAAGACTGAGCCCAGTGGAACTTGCTTGGAAGAATGTCTCTTATTTAGTCACTACCATGGAGAAGGCTCTGTCTGTCTCATATACCCAAGGACATTCAATTTATGAGAACATTCCAGGGTTCCTGACTGTAAGTTTCAAATTAACAAAGGATTTGGAGAACGTTTCAATGGGCATTACAGAGGAAGGAGAGAGGAAAAAAATCGCCATCCTGCTTTTAAGGATCCCAATTGTGTGGATGGTCCTCCACGTACTATGTATGGAGAAGGGGTGGGGTGAGAACAGGTGTTAATGTTCTCATTTGTGCTTTCTTCTGTTTCCTACCATTCTGCAATTTCCTTGCTTTTTAATCAGGTATTTGTCCACCAGAGCATTCAGAAGTACTATTTGTATATTTGCAGTTCTTGCCAAAGTTTGGCTTATTGTGTTGCCCAGACCCGGATTCATAGTTAAACTCCTTTCACTAACTTGAGCTGGCTTAACCAAGGTTTGTTCTTGGTGTTAGCTGATGGTTAGTGAAGAGGGAGCTTAACCATGATCCTGGGTTCAGATGACACCCTAAGGCAAACTTAGGCATAGTCTGGTGTAGTGTGGCAACAAAAATGACCTGGGAAGAGCCAAGTGGTTGTGAGCTCCTCCAAAACACCATGCATTGGCACCATCTCGGTAAGCCATAGTTTGTCCTACCATGCTATATGAATCAAGCCAGTGCAACCACCTTCTTGGGTGCTATAAAGCTTCCTCTGAGCCCTTGTTTGTGCTAAGAAAATCTATTTTTCCTCTAGTACTGCAATGGGAGTCCCTGGTAAGACTATGGGAGTAATGTTCACTCCGCTCACAGTGAAATATACTTACTACGACACAGAACGGATAGGTGGTAAGTATTCTTGTCCTTTTTTGATACTTTATAAATGTCTTTGAGTGATTAAAGTACAGTGGACGCTCAGGTTGCGAACGTGATCCGTGCGGGATGCACATTCGCAACCCGGAGCGTTTGCAACCTGCGTCTGCGCATGCGCAGGTTGCTATTCAGCACTTCTGTGCATGCACAAAGTACCCGTTCTGGTACTTCTGGGTTTCGGCGGCCCATAACCTGAAAAAATGCAACCTGAAGCGTCTGTAAACCAAGGTATGACTGTAGTGTGTGCCTGTCCTCCCATGTTTCTCTCGTTATTTGGGGCTAAGACAAGTAGAGGTTGGCTTGACAGTGTTCTGTGGGATAAAGTAATAGGGCTATAATCTAGGACACAGTTGAGAGTGGCCTAATATGCTACTTATGCCTGATGCTGATCTTACTAGGGATAAGGAGTGGGGCTTGTTTGTGATCACCCCTTTGCTGCTCCCCGTATAAGTGAAATAGTTGCCACTCATTCCTATGGGTGATGCTGACCCTTAGGTTGGAAGACTGGGGTTTTATTTAAATAATCCACAGCAGCCATCTGGTTTGCCTGGGGTGAGTAGTTATCAAATGCACATACCGCCAACTTGACCATAGTTGGGTATTTCAGTCTAGAGCATTCATAGCACTCCTTTGTGTTGCCTCCGCATATTATGGCTGCTGTCTCTGTGCATGCTCTCTCTACTTCCAAGTAGTGGGGGTGGGGTGGTTTGCTGTGGGGGATTTAGAACAAAAGACGGAGGATTCAGTTACCCAACATTCTTTTGTAAGGCTGGAGCTGAATGATGTAGAGTAGTAATAGTTAAGGCTATAATAACCAGCTGATCAACTAATACATTTTCTTGAATGAGCTGACATTTATTTAGCTCATATTAAAAATTTATTTTAAACCATATATATCCTGCCTTTCTGCCTGTCAGTAGGCCTCCAAGGCAGCTCACAGTAAAAAATAAAAATGAACCTACAATAAATGTAAGATTCTTTTTCAGAAATAAGGCTGTGGGAAAGGTATTCTTTTCCAGTTGCTGCTCTTTCAAAGTTCGGCTATGGCCATGTGGGAAAACAGCCTACCACCACCACATGACTTTGTTCCAGGGGTTGGAGAACCTGTTCTTGGGCAGTAGGATGGTGCTGGCTTTTCCTGGCAGCAGTGAGAGCACAATGATAGCTGTCCGCTGCTCAGTGCTTAGATACCACTGTGTTTATGAATATTTGGGTCCAGCTGGGTTTTTGGTGGCTGGGAACAGCTGCAAAAAGGCAGTGGGTGCATTGCTTGAATCGAGTGGGTTGAGTGAGGGGCCTTAATCTCCGTTGATTGCTTTTTGCCCCTGCAATTCCCTCCCTTCAGCTCAGGTCCTAGATAATATGTTTGCCACATTTTGAGGGAAAGCAGGTGGGAGGAGGGACTTGCAGGGGAACTTAGCTGACAGGAAGGAAATTAAGCACTAACAGCAGCGACAGTAGCAACATGCTTGTGTGCCCAGAGACACTGTTCTGCATCTAAACATGTTCAGCTTTTAAATGCTTTCTCTAAATTGGAAGATGCACACTATTTGGCAATATCAACCTTCAGCAATCTGGATTTTTAACAATTGGATTTCAATTTCTAATGAGTGAAAGGCTTTGCCAACAATGCTTTCAGCTGAATAACCATGCAGTGTGGCCAGGGGGAAGAGATGAGGCAGTAGCATCAAATAGCAGTTGTTGAATTCCCACTAGAAAGGGTGCGGCAATGGATTCAGAAGTCTGCATATGAGCAGTGAAGCATCATTATTGCTACGGTACATGGCTTTAGGTTCAATTTCTGGAATTGTCAGTGGCGACAAATGCTGTTCTAACAGTCATTCCCACACCCTGTGTTCTCAGTTGATCTCATCATGAAGACTTGCTTCAGTCCAAATCGAGTGATCAGTTTATCCAGTGACCTTCAGCAAGTGGGAGCTGCTTCTGCTCGGATTCAGGATACCCTGAGCACGGTGCTGCAGTATGCTGAAGATGTGCTGGTGAGGGATAGTGTTGTGGTCTGGCCAGAAACTAAATGCACCCTTGTTTGTGTGCACCTTTATTTTGAATGACTTGTTAACATTGCCTGTCTTCATATCTAGTCTGGTAAGGTGACTGCTGACAACACTGTTGGCCGCTTCCTGATGGACCTCATCACCCAGGTTCCGAAGATTTCGCCAGAGGACTTTGAGACAATGTTGAACAGCAATATCAACGTAAGTCTGTAGAGCTGGCTTGTAAAAGCGTCGCTTGTTTGGAAGCTTCCTCCATGCAAGCAATGTGCCACAATTGGCTAAGATATAGATGTGTAGGTGGGTAAGCTGGTGATTCCTGTTTGGTTTAGTAGCATCTCTTGTGTGTACTGACTTGCAAGGCTGCCTTAGATCTCTGGTGCAGCAACCTTCCTGAACAACCAGAGGGGACTTTGAATTGGCTGCCTTTTATGAAGGCTTATTTCCCTGCAAATCAAGAAGTGTTGTATTGGATCATATTCTGAAAAGATGCCCATTTGGATAAAAATATGGACTCTGACCAGTTCCAAAGTTAGCGTTGGGGTCGGGTTTGTCCATACACATGTTGCTTATAGAAGGACGGTAGCCAAGTCGGTATGTTCTATGTATAAGCTCTTTCCCACAAGCTCCCTTGATTGCTCTTGTGTAGTTTTGCAGTCACAGCCAAGGTCTTGACCAGAGCCTCGGTTTACCCAACTGCACACTGCAGTCTTGGACATGTAAAATTATTGGCAGTGGCCATGCAGTTCAGACTGCATAACTCAAGATAGTGGTGGTTACCTCTGGTTCAGGTTTCCTGTCTGGAAAATGGAGGCACGACAACTGTGCAGCCTTTGTGGACAACGGGTCTGGAACATTGAGGCCTGGCTACCCAGGCCACACACCTCATTGACACTGCTCCATGCTCTCTTCAAGTCCTTTCCCCCAGTTGGAATGTGTCCTTAGACTTCGATAATTCATCTTGCTTGTTTGAATGGGGGTGTTTGTGTGTGAAGAGATGTAAAAACCTCTGGCTTTTGTATGGTTGGAATTAGTCTACTGTACAGAGAGAAGAGTTTCATTTATTGCTCTGCCCGCTTTTGCTTCTGGCCACACCAACCATTGGCAAGCGGCCCCCAGAAGGTTGCTTATAAGGGATTGTGGCCCTCAGGCGGAATAAGGTTTCCCTTCCTATACCATATTTCAGAGAATGAGATCAAAATTAGTAGAGCACCTCTTTTACTGTACTAAATCCCATTGGTACGAAGCTTCACGATAATGTAACTGTTTGGCAAGGCTTTCAAGCTATATTAAACAATCTGGAACTGGGAGCTTAAGAGGCTCTGCAGTCTCTTGCAATAACTAGGTGGACCCAAGTATCAATACGCTCCTGCAAATTAACAGATTGTTATTTTATACGACTGTTTTCTGGCTAATCTTATGCATGCTCCTTTCTTCTTTTCAGGACCTGCTGATGGTGACTTACTTGGCAAATCTCACACAGTCACAGATCGCACTCAATGAAAAAATCCTAAACCTGTAATTAACTCCTAACCATCTTATTAGAGGAGAAGGTGAAGAAAACTATGGAGTTGTAACCTTGTCATTCAGTTCTTATAATTGGACTATAACTTTTGAAATGACTGATAGCTAAACTGTCAACTTTATCCTGGCCCCTCTTTCCAACCCTTGAAGAACCGCGCCCCCCAAAAAACAGGATCACAAAGAGGAAGACAATAATTAAAAATAAGCTACCAACTCCCAAGATGCTGAGTCTTGCCCATTCATGTTTAGATCTTAATAACCAACCAAGTAAAATCCCATCCTTTTTAATTCATTTTTTGACAAATCTATTCTTAACCTCAGCACCTCAGGGCAGAGGAAGAACAACCTAATAATACATACTACAAACATTTCAAAAACAAACTACATAAAATGTTGCTGATCTTTGAAACCTTTCCACTAAATGGCCAAAGTTCTTTCAGCACTACCCAAACTCTGCTTGATCTTCAAAAGTCCTTGGGGTGGGGGAAGAAACCATAAAATATAGTGAAGAATTGTGAGAATCTAATGGAGCGGGAGATGTTGGCTGACTTTTCATTGGCCTAGAGGCTTCTGCCCCAAGACTCTCTAAGAGTTCAATATTCTTGGAGTCGGGGGTGCAGATTAGATTCCAGCCAAGCAGCAGCAATTGGAAGTGGACTTGTTCAGAACAGTGTTGAATTTATGCTAAACCATGGCAAGAAGCCATTGTTTAAAGTCCCATTTTTTCTATATAAAGCACATGTGTCAGCAAGGGGGTATGGCTCCTAAGCATGTTTTCCAGCTAAACACATAACAGTGTCTCCTCTGTTGCAGGGAGCTATCCTGCCAAGAGGCATATGATACTTAGTTGTGTATCTCATGATTAACTATAATCTCTCTAAAATGCATTCCAAACTCTTGTTCCTCTGACACTCACTGTTGCCAAGCTTGATGAAGCCTTCACTTTCATCAGGTCTCTACAGCTGTGCTATTTCTCATACGTAATATGAAAAAATAATATTACAACCTTTGGCCCTCCAAATGTTGCTGCACTACAGTTCCCATCCACTCTTCCCAGGGTTGCTGGGTTGATAGTTGTTGGAATCCCATATGGAGTGCACCAGAGTTCCTCACCTTGGGACTACACAAAGCAACCTCTGAAAGCCTCTCTGTATGCCTATACTTATAATTTATCACGGAAGGGCACAATCTGTTGGAACATAAGCATTTAGGGCTTTCTAGATTAATTTGACCGTCCTAGATTATGCTTTAAAAACACTTACCGTATTTTTCGCCCCATAGGACGCACCTAGATTTTTTTTTGGGGGGGGAATTATTTTCCCCCTCCCAGGTGCGGGGCTGGGGCGGGGGAAGCCCAAGCTTCCCCAGCCCCCAGAACCAGCTGCTATCCGCAAGCCGTCGGAGAGCTGCGCGAAACCCGAACCTTGGGGCGTGCTGAGCTCAGCGTGCCTCAAGCTTCTGGGTGCAGGCAAGCTCTCTGCTAGCCGTGGGAGAGCTGCGTCTCCCACGGCTAGAGGATAGCTTCCTGAAGCCTGGAGAGCAAGAGGGGTCAGTGCGCACCGACCCCCCTCGCTCTCCAGGCTTCAGCGAAAGCCTGCATTCGCCCCATAGGACGCACACACATTTCCATAGGACGCACACACATTACGGTACACAGTTGCTAGCTTAATCTGTGATGGGCAATAGCCAACATATTGATTGGAAAGTGTGGTTTCTCATTTTGAGAACCTTTTGGGCAACAACATTCTATTGCTATCCTAAGGATGAAGTGGAAAAATAATATCCTTTGTGATTTTAAACCCCAAGTACAAGAGCAACCACACTTCATCTCCACATTTGCGGAAAATATCCCCACTGTGATGTCTTTGTGAGGACTCATCAGAGAGGGATTTGAACCTTTTAAATGTAGTTTAATGCACATAAAAGGGAAGCATCAGCATTTTCAAAGATCCTGACTTGGTCAGCCATTTTGCCTATTGCAGACTTGCGCTCAACAGTAGCATTTATTATTATTAACTGCAACCCCGAAAAACAGACAAATAAATGCATGCAAGTCAGGGTAGCAAACTCTATAAACTGAGGATGTGAATAGCACTTTTCCATTGCCTGTGAGGTCTCAGTGCCACTGTTGGGACCTAATTTCCTTGGGCAGGTGCCAGGATCCCAGCAGCTTTAACGATTCCTGCCCTGGTCCACTGTAAATTCTATTTTCAGTCTGATACTCCAAGAAGTGCCACCTGGTTGGATTTAGCCAACCTTTTAATTATAGTACCAACAATGCCCCTGATCTAGTGCCATGTAAAGGAATTACGGGAAATTAAAAGGATGGCTATACCCAACACAGCTTTGAGTGCTGCCAACAAAGCCAGGTTAGTTGGAGAGAACCTGTTGACAGAGGGGCCCCACCAGTGGTCACTTTGCTTGAGCAGCCCTTTAAACTTGGACATATCTCAGGAAGTTCTACTGCCCTTGTCTGTACTCGGATTTATTTATTTTTTACTTGGACTGTCAAGTGGTGGGGAGGCAACCCATGATTTGTGCTAATGGTAGTGACACAATGGCCCTTGAGAAACCTGAGATGGCAGCATCTGTGGTCTCTTTTGTGATGCTTGTAAAAACACACCATTGTTACTAGTCTGTCCCCTATCAGCATATATTGTATGCTTGGCAGAAAAAAACAAAAGGGGGGAGGCTAAGGTATATCTCGCTTCTGAGGTTGTTCACAAGCATGTGCTTTAATGAATGAAAGAACTGCAGTTTCTGCCTGTCACCTGCCACACTCAACTCATTAATCCTAAAAGCTTGCCTTGACAGTTGTCTTCTCAATCAGCAGCCTTTTGGCATTCTACCTGTTAACAAGACTCCAGAGCCCCTTCATACTCTCGAGACACTGCAAGCTTACCCTAGACTTTCATCAATGTTACAAATGGAAACCTATTGTTGAACAAAAACATGGAGGAGATTACATATTTCCACCAGTTTTGATAGGTGGGATAGGGGAAAGGAGAGAGAAAGAAAGGGACCTTTCTCACATATGGTTGGTTGTTACCTCTTAGTTTCCTTATCACAAAATGCACCTATATTGTGGTTTTGGCAATATTACTGTTTATATAGCACATTAGAGTTGTGAGCTCTAGTGACAACTATGTGTGTTTTGCTTTCAGACATCTTTTTTTATGCCTGCATGCTCTTTTGCACTTTGGCATCTTAGTGATGATGAGCAGTGAAAAGTTTCAAGGCAACCCTATGCAACTTTGGTTTCCTTTTGGATGAGAGTGCACTAGAGATAGAGGGTGTCCTTGTAATATTTTCACTATTTGTAAATATACTAGTGGGGAGTGCTCGGTGCTGCCCATAAAATTTCAGAAACCGAAAAATACTGTGAGTTAAATGGATAGTATGTGTGTCATACCAAAAGTAGGTGATGTCATGTCAAAGTCACTTTCAGTCCGCTATCTTTATTCAAAATGATACCCAGACTCCAAACATTGACAAAGACTGCTGCACCCACCCCAGGAACCCTCATCCCAAGTTTGGTGATGATATTTTGAAAGGTGGCAGAACCTAAGCCTAAAAAAATCACACCAAAGTCACATTTCAGTCCACCATCTTGATTCAAAATGGTGTCCAGAGTCCAAAAGTCAGCAATGTCTGCCACCCCCAGCTTGTGAACTCTTGTGCTGTTTGGTTGTGATATCTCAACAGACTTCCAAACTTTGGAGACCAGATGGACAAATCATTTTTCAAAATATATAATAGACAAGCAGAGGTCTCGGACCCTCTTCCTCTCCACTTTGCAGTGTTTTCAGCCAATATTTATCGCCTCCTCTCAGCTGTGTCAAGCAGTGCTTGGTGTATCATCCTTCGAACTCTGATCCCCTACCTAACAATTGCCTCCCACTGATGAGACATCAATTAGCCATTCTGGACTATTGACCAGTAATTTGCATAGGGAATTTGCATAGGGAAAGGTCAACCTTCAGCTGCTTAGCTTAAGTTGGATAGAGTGTGGTTATACAATTGTTGTATTTTCTTTCAGCATTCCTTGATGCTAGTTCAGAGCCAGGCAACAAATTACGCCATCGCTTGGGGTGGTGGGTGAAGAGGCTGGCATTTCCCTAGCTCACCTCTAATTTATTTATTTTTAATGTCTAAACTGGCCTTCAGCAAACTGCAGGTTGGTATACAATAGAGAACACAATATAATGAAACATGATATTTGAACAACGTAGAAGACTGAGAGGCAACAAAAATATATAGAGACCATCTCTAGCAGCAGTTCCTGTGTGAATCAAACCTATTATGAAGGTTGTTCTGGCTATAAGCTACTGGACTTTTTTTTTATTTATTTCAACTGCATCAGACCAACACGGCTACCTGCCTGAATCTATTATGAAGGATTACTTATGTTGGACTCCCAACTCTCCTCAGCTCTAGCCAGCACATTCAGTTGTCATGGAAGATGGGAGTTGTAGCCCACAACACCTAGAGGGCTGCAGGTTAGCCCTCAAAATATTTCAAATGGTTGAACTACCAACCACAACTAAGACTCATGAGAATGAAGTTTTTGCCAGGCAACGAATGGATAGCAAAGCAGGTGCCAATAATGGATTCCTAGGAACTAGAATTCAGTGGGGCTCTTCTGCTGAAAATGTTCCCCTCCCTAGTCATCACCTGCCTCAGCTGAGGGTGAGGGCACCCTGGGGAGTCAACAGATGAGTCCAATGTGTGGTCAGGTTGATACAGGGGTAAGTATTCCTTTAGCTATGTGGGTTATGAGTAATAGCATAGGTATGCATCACACCAGCACCATAGAATGTTAAACAAGGTAGAGAGAAGGAACAAATGAAGAACCCTCATGGGAATTGCAATCTTTGCTCATTGGGGATTTTAAGATGCGGCACATAACTTGGAACTTTAAAAACGTGAGTTACTGCCTGTTTGTTGTCATATATATATATATATATATATATATATATGCACTTCTTTAAAGCAATCTATACAACTAAAGACGTGGTCCTCCAGGGAGCACCCCCATACTGAACGATCTTTCTGTGGGAGTCCTGCAACCCCATTCAAAACAGGTTAAACGCCACCCAGAGAAGTTTTCCACTCACAGAACCTCAGCGTGTTGGGATTTAGCTTTAGTTTATTGGCCCTCATCCAGCTCATTACTGATTCCAGGAACTGGTTCAGAACTTTAAGTGCCTCACATGACTCCCATGACAAGGAGAAATGGAGGTCATCAGTGTTATTAGTAACATTTCACTCTAAAGCTCTGGATGAGCTGCCTCAGCAGCTTCATATGCATGTTAGAAACCATTGGGGATAAGGTGGAACCCTGCTAGGGATCCACAGCCAAGATGTCATGAATGAATCTCCTATCTCTGTGCTCCTACCCACAGAATAATACTGCGGATAGTGGTATCAAAAGCCACTGGAAGGTCCAATAAAATTGTTACGCTTGCATCCTGTCTCCTATTAGGGTGACCAAAAGCAGTTTCAAGGCTGGATTGAAATGGTGTAGATGAGCGATTCTGAACAGCGTTCGAAACCCCCATTGCTCTAGGCGCATTTTGTGACAGGGAATTTAATCAGCGTGAGCTGTTTATTAGTACTGCGCCTAATATTTCAGATTAAAACTTCCAGAGTGGAAGGAAAGAAAAACTTTTTTCTGCCTCCCCATTTCCAGCTACTCCCTGAAGCCTGAAGAAGAGAATATTAGGGGGGTGGGCAGAGGAAGGACTAGACCATGTGAAAAATGAACATAATATTTTAGCTGCAGTTCGTTCATTTTCAGCCTTGCATTCAAAAGCCTGCCTGGACATTCCGTTGTGGCGCCCATAACCTAGGCTTAAGGTGCCATTTAGCTCCTAGCTAGCTTTAGCTCCCACCCCAGTTTCTAACACTGGTCCTGAACATTGCAGCCCTCCCATCAACCCATGGTTGTGGATGGTGGGAATGCAATCCGGGAAAAAATCTTGAGAGTCACAATTTGCCCACCCACGGCTGGTCTAGATAATCCACCTCTAGCTAAGAGAGCTTGGAGTGGTATAGCCACCACCTTGCCCGACAGCAAGCGCGACATTCGCGAGCAGCTGCGGGCCGTTCAAACGTCCCAGGTTTCTGGGTGGTGGGGAACGCGCAGCCGCGTTGCGGAGCCGCCCTGAACGTGCGAACGTGACGGCGGGGCCCTCCCCGCGAGTAGAGCCGCCCTGAACAACAAACGCCGCTTCTCCTCACAGCCGCTGGGGCAGCGCGGCGGGTCTTCGCTTCCTCAAGGCGGGCGGGGCGAAAGTCAATCCCGGCCCCAGGGAAGGGGCGGGCCGGGTTCCGCCGGCCTCACCTCGCCCGGGCGACGTCTCCATTTTGCTTCGCTGAGCTGCGTTAGCGGGGATTGTCGGCCGCGCCTCAGGTGAGAGCGGGAAAGGCGGGAACCCGCGGGGGGCGAAATACCGTAGTAACAGTAGCAGTAGTAATAGTAGTAATAGGGGTATTAAATTCTAGCGACGTTTCCCGTGTTGTGTGTGTGTGTTTTAAACCAAACCCGTGTTTGTATTTGTGTGTGTTTTCCTCCTCGACGACGTGGACGTCTCCTCAGCCCTCGCCCCCCTTTTTTTGGACAACGGTCTCTCTCCCCGCTTCTGAGCGTGCCAAGTTTTTGAAGTTCAGGGGCTCGAGCAAACAAACAAGCCCCCTCCTCCCCTCCAGACCCTTTCTCGAGAGTTGAACTGCAAACTCTTAATGCTACGGACATTGCCTTTTTTTTCTCTCTCTCCTCCCTCGGATTAGGATTAACAGCCGCAGGGCAACCACGACTCTTTTCAACTCAGGGCAAGCTAAGGAATAAGCTTCCCTTGGAAATCAGGCGACCGAGAGTTTCGCGTTGTTTTGGTGTGTTGGGCGAGCTTGGCTCTTCTCTTCTTCGCGCTATGCTAAGGGATAAATGCGCATTATTTTTTCCCACATTTCCTTCCCCTCAACCTTGCGCCCCAGGCGGCAGCCGCGGAGATCAGCGCGTGATTTCTTCAGCTGCAAGCATTTTATAAAACCGGCTGCTTGCTCAAGAAAGTACGGGCAGAGGTGCTGCCTCGCCTAAAGCGGCAGAGGAAGCCCCAGGAATTGCCCTTTCGTGGGGTTGGTTTGCCTCTGCTGCTAGGCTGGCCCTGTATCCCCATTTGAGTCTTTTTTATGATGGTTGTGGCAATATATTCTGAGAATCGCCCTGAGACCTCCGGGTGTTGTTGTTTAGTTGTTTAGTCGTGCCTGACTCTTCGTGACCCCATGGACCAGAGCACGCCAGGCATTCCTGTCTTCCACTGCCTCCCGCAGTTTGGTCAAACTCAAGCTGGTAGCTTCAAGAACACTGTCCAACCATCTCCTCCTCTGTCGTCCCCTTCTCCTTGTGCCCTCCATTTTTCCCAACATCAGGGTCTTTTCCAGGGAGTCTTCTCTTCTCATGAGGTGGCCAAAGTATTGGAGTCTCAGCTTCACAATCTGTCTTTCCAGTGAGCACTCAGGGCTGATTTCCTTCAGAATGGATAGGTTTGATCTTCTTGCAGTCCATGGGACTCTCAAGAGTCTCCTCCAGCACCATAATTCAAAAGCATCAATTCTTCGGCAATCAGCCTTCTTTATGGTCCAGCTCTCACTTCCATACATCCCTACTGGGAAAACCATAGCTTTAACTATACGGACCTTTGTTGGCAAGGTGATGTCTCTGCTTTTTAAGATGCTGTCTAGGTTTGACCTCTGGGTATAGGGCGGTATATAAATTCAATAAATAGGTCCTTTTTCTTTTTTCTTTTTTTTTAAAGTGGTTACTGAACTGCATGCATGCTCTTTGAAGGAAATTTGTTTGCCGATGCGCTTTCAATGTTAACTGTGACTAGTAGCTGCCTCTTCTTGTTTAACACACTGTGAAAGTACTGGAGTTTTTCTGGATTAAGCTGAAGTGAAGCATTGCAGGGGCTTGGATTCAGATGTCCCCTGGGGGCCCTTTCCAACTTTACAACTCTGTGATTCTATGACTGTGTGCCTTTTGCGATGCAATGATTCTTGACACATTTGCTTTTAGTTGTACAGTATGTCCGAAACGGAAAGCGTGACATTGGGCAAACGCATGAGTCATACAAGGTAGCTGTAACCCTGGATTTGCCATCCTGCCTTCTGTGCTCACAGTGGCCTTCATTCAACAGGTTCTCCCTGCAGAACTTTGAGTTAATATTAAAGATCTGTTAACTGCTGTTGAGTTTCTTTGCAAACAAGCAGGCTGAGTAGTTAAAAGGTGTGGCATTTATTTATATATGGGGTGGAGATTATGAAGTAATCCTGAAATTCAGGCAGAATGAGATTGCACTTTTTCCTTAATCAAACAATGCTATGTGGTCCTGTACTTGCAATTTATTTATTCATATAAACTGCCCCATCTCAAAGATGGGTAAGATTTTAAGTCCATAAAACTGAAATTTAAATAACCAGATAATGACCATTACATGATTCTTTAGCACTTACCTCATATTAAAACTACCCTGAAAAACTAGCCCTAACATACTACCCCTACAAATGAACAAGTTTCCTATGTTCTTGTGTGCACTCTTAATGATCACCCCTGATCATACATGAGTGAGCAATTACCCCTGTAGATTTCTAGCTACTATTTCATGCAAAAACATTAATTGAAAGGGTAGACTGGGGGTGGGATTAAAATGATTATCATACATAAAGTGATTTTATGTTCTCTCCCAAAGTGAACCTTCCATATTGATGTTAATAGCTTGTGTTTGAACTCCTAAGCAGGCTGTTACGAATCTTGACTTGCTTTTTAGGAGACTCTGTTTTTGAGGACAATCTCTCTGAGCACACGTAGTACAGCTTCATAGTACATCATTATTTTCTGTTAATTCAAAACAGCCCAAGCTGAAAACAAACACAACTACAAGAAAAAAAAGTGGCTGCTGTATCATTAAAAAACAACGAAATAAAATAAATCAGTCATATAATCTTGAAAGCAATTTTACACACTATATATATGGGTTTCTTAGACACTATCATATAGGAATTAGTGTAGGCTAGAAATCAGTGAGCATATAATCAGATATGACAAATAACACTATAAATGTTTGTGCACTGAAGCATAGATGCTGAAATAAATTCATGTAGGGCCATTACATGTGACAATCTGCAGATGAGTTATATATTTATTTGTTCTTCAGTGCAGGCAATCCATAAAGGGCCCCCCAGATTCCTACCCATAGAGTATTCATGTATGCCCCCTTGCACATCTTCTCCGGTCTTCCTTCAACTCTTGTCTTTCTACATTCCTTTTTGCTACCTTCATTCAATTTTCCTGTTAAGCTCTATGTTATTACTGGGCCGACTATTGCATATATTTATATGTATTTTTAAAGCTTTTTTTTTTTTTTAAAAAAAAAGCAGGGTTTTTTTAAGGGGCCCAAACCGACTTGGAGTAGAGAAGCTAGGGCAAGGCATTTCCCTCTGCTGGTGTCAGCCCTGCTGTGGAATGGGACAATTGCCTGCATAGTATCTGTCTTCACCCAGAAAGGGCTAATAGCAGATTGTGCTTGATGGGTGTGAAGAAACAGGGTGGGGATGAAAAGGGTTAAAGTGCTGTCACCACCTGCTCTCTCAGTGCTATTCCTTTCATTCAGTTCCTCTTATGGTTGCTTTATTTCTTTTCTCTCTCTTTTTTTTAAAACAAACACTTCATTAGGATAATAAAATATAACTGTATTTGTATTTAAATGCAGCTGATTTCTGTTGCAGCATTCAGCAAACAGGCTCCCCTTTTTAATGAAGGTGTGTCTTTCCTCTCTTTTCTCCACCCTCATTTAGCTTATCAGTTTTGCCATTAGCACATAGTGCTTTATCTTCTCAGACTGATTTCTCATTGTCCTCAGGATTGGGTATAGTTCTAGCTGCTGTTATCATATATGCCGCTAATGCTGCCTTTGGCAGCATTACTCTCTTGTCTTTAGAGTAAGTTAATAAACATAGTGTTTGGATATTGTAACCTAATATTTGCTCCATTGAGGTTTTTACCAAAAAAAGAGAGATTTTGTCAGTATTTATTTCCCATAGTCGATCTCCCACATAATGCTTTGGCCCTCTTATTCCCTGTGGCTCTGTCCATTTCTGTTGTGAAATCTTACTTACGGAATTCCCCTATTTTTTTCTTCTCCAGTTGTATTGCAGTGCTATCTAGTAGACGCCTGTGATGCTTATGCAAGAGCACTGGATTCACTGGTGTGTGGGAAGAATGTAACTTTCCCAGCAACAAAAATATGATGGTTTGAATGCTTTTAAAAAATCTTGGTGTCTCCTGTCACTGAAACATTACCTTAAGTAGAGGATATCTGGATTCCAAAAAACAATTTAGTAACAAGGATGCATTTATTGCACTTTTAAAAACTGTAAAAACCTTCCCTCTATATTTGTAGCTTAATTTGAAGTAGTGGGTGCCTTTATCTCATGTTTGCGTTTTGTTCTATCTCCCATTCCTGCAGTTACTTGATATGATGCTGCTTTGGTGCCTCATCCTTCTCAAACTCTTTAACAAAGTTTCCTTGTTCCTGTGTTCCTTCATGCTTTTTCCCTGATTAGTCAGTTTTATTTACACCATTACCCATTTTGAAAAGGCTTTGGAAATTAATGCAAGAACGATAGCATAGCAAAAATGCCCTAAAGCTTCCCAAAACAATATCTGACCAGAAATGTGCTTTCCTATCATTCATAGAGAACACAAGGTTTGGAAAAAGAGGTAAAGGTTTTCCCTTTGAAAATCAGTCTAGCAGAAACTGTAAATGCAAGGTTACCTAGTCCTGGACTGTGGATATGTATAGCCATATCTCTGCGTGTCTGCTCTCTTGTCAAGATCTCTTTAAAAGGATTTCTCAAACATTGCTGAAGGTCATCACAGTTTTAACAGTCAACTTTGGATTTTGTTTTACTCTTGCATGGCTTGCTAAGAAACAGTATGGAAGGGGAAGAAAGTGCTGAGTGAACCTGTTAATGAATAAACAGTTAATGAATAAGATTTCTCTGTGTGGAATAGAAGAGGTCTGTAGCGATACTTGGGGCTGAAGTAGTGAACAGGCCCTATATAAATAAGAGGAAATGGAAGAGGATCACAGACAAAGCAAGGGACTAGCAACTTCATTGCCAACTGTTACATTCATTGAAGCATATGGCAAAGCGAAATGAAATAGATGGCATAGTCTCACATACCCTCTGTATCTCAGATTTGACCCAGTTAAATGGGCAATGTAACAAAGTTAAATTTGCACCGGCAAATGTGAAAGGTGTAGCCATGGAAGAAGGGGATGTTTTCAGAAACAGGTTTGACTGTAGTCTGGTACAGGAATCTACAGATTTTGACTTGGCTCACTAGCAGGTCATAATTTATGGACACCTCTGACCCCTCACTTCCAAGTCCCCTGTATGTGCCAGAGGAAGTGTATTGCACAATTGCACCGTGACCACGTCCAGACTGCAGGGTGATGAGAATTGCCTAGTAGGAAGACGGGAATCTTCATATCTGGCCAAGTGACAAACAGGCTGGGGCTCAAAGCTTTGCATTGAGAAACACTTGGAGCTGTTTGTGACATTAAACCTCTTCTCCCCATTCCCATGTTAAAAGGAGTGGAGATTCTACTCCTTGGGGAGTAGATTTGTGGAGACTTGATTTACTGATCCAGCGATAAAGTGTACAGCCATGCCTCATCACTGCTTCTCTTCCAAGATTCAGAATTAGGAGGAATGTCTTAATTTAATTTTCATTGCTATGAAGCTTGGCAGAAGAGAGTCTGTTGTAACTGAATGCTACCCAGATAGCCTTAATATAAAAAAAGGGAGATCCTTTTAAATTATCTCAAAAGCTTTTAAACTTCAGACTGCTTTTCCTAAAACACACACACAGTTTTCCGCAGTCAGATGAATGCTCTGTTTCCTGCTTGGCGTTACGTAACTGCCTTTGTGGAGGGTGTGGTCCTCATTTTTTACTTCAGGAAGATACACTGAAACATGGATTAGTGACTCATTGTGAGATGGAAACATAGCTGGCTGGCCTTTAGTAAGCTCATATTATGTGACTTCAGTTCTCTGGAAAAACAGAAAATGCCTGAGAGGCCTATAGGCACTGTGGAGCTTGTAGAGGCTTGACTTCAATTCACCACCTCTGATTTCTAAGCTTTTAAGTCTTTCTCCCTTTTATATGGAGGCAAGGTGCATATTCTACCGAGTTGCTCAGCAAGGAAAAAAAGAAACCTGCCCTTCTGTATTCTGATGAAAGACTATCAAGGCCATAATATGGATGGCACATGCATTAAAACAGGAGTGGGAAACCTTTTTGGCCCATGGACTAGATCGTTATCTCCCTCCAGCCCTTGTGGGTCAACATTGACATGTAGGAGGGGCTACCACCTGTCATTTGCCCAACATCATGGTGGCTGATAGGTGGGTCGGATCACCTAACTGTCAAGTAGACCTGCCAAAGGTCTGCTTTGCTGGCATATTCTGCCACAATTGAACCAGAACCCTACAGCGAGCAGCACTAACCAACAGATTGTTATAGCCTTCTGGTGGTGAAGTGCTCACATGAGGAAATCACTTAACTCTTAAGTAAAAGCTCTCAAGTACTTTTCTTTTGTCTTACAGAATGTCGTACCCAGGATATCCCCCTTCAGGTTACCCTGCTTTCCCTGGCTATCCTGTAAGTATTTACTATATTTCAGTTCTATCTCTTTGTCACACTTTAGCACAGCAATAGACAATATTATGCCCTCCAGACATTGCTGGTCATCAGGTCTCATTAGCATAAGCCTACATAGCCAGTGGCCAAAGATTATGGGATTTGTAGTCCAGTCACTTCTGCACTGGCGGAGGAAGAGGAGTGGGGGGGAGCGCACTGCCCCCAGCAGTGCGATCCCGGTGGGGTGCCATCTTGGCTGCCCCCCCCGCCCCGCCTGCTCTCTGCCCCCCAGTGCTGAAGCATGAAGCTCCACCTCTGCACTTCTGGAGGGCACTGACTTCCTATCTGTGCTCTAGCATGATTGAAAAATGGTAATTAGAATGGGATTACAGTATGTAGGTGGTGATTGGCTTGGTTCTCCTGTTTGAGTCTATGGGATAAATTAAAAAGGCTTCAGTCTAGAATATGAATAACCCTCATATATCATGGACGAGATATGCTGTGATAGTTATAGGTTTCTCACAAGAAATATTATACAGAAAGCTGTCTTGGTGTTTAGAGTTTGGGTTTGTGTATAGGCAGCAGTAAGTAAAAAGCAGGGATTATATTTTAAACTGCTATTTTTAAAATTTATAATATAAGGAGATCATACTGTATTTTTATAAAAGTATGTCGCCTTAGAAAACAACCTCCTTTTTGATCCTCTGAATTTCCTTTATATTTTTCAATACGTTTTCTTACAAGTTTGTAGTGTATGACATGTTCAGTTACAAAAATTGGATTCATGTGTGATGTACTATGTTGCATGCTTTTTGAAGTATGTTTACCTCCCTCCCCCTGCTCCACATCACAAATATTGTCTCTGTGCAGGTAATGATAAAGGTGTGATGTGATCCTTAGTTAGGAACAATGAACTTCTACAGATCAGCAAATAAACTTTTATACTGCAACTAAGATTCAGAGCAGCTTGATCCTGGCCTAATTCTATGAGCAGTAATGATTATTGGCAGAAGCAGATGATTTGCATTGTTTTGCTATGTATTTAGTAGGCATAAACCTTCAATCAGATGGTGCCTTTAAACCAGCTATAGCTAATCTATGGCCCTCCAGATGTTGTTGAACATGGCCAATTGTCAGAGACGATGTGAGCTGGAGCTCAGCAACACCTGGAGAGTTGCAGGTTAGCCACCAGTGGTTGAAGCAGTCCCAGGGTAGCTTTCTGGATCAATTTTATTTGGGTTTCAGACAGCTCCCAGAGATATTGCCAGTGCTTCTCGTCCAAGACCAGGACTACTGTAAGAACACTGAGGCTTGTGTTGTTACTATATATAATAACAAGCGCATATTATTGCTTAATAAAAATTAAATTTTCCCTGTTATTGACACAGATGTAATTTGTAAGGTTCAACTGGTCTAGAAATTATTTTATTGTTGCGAGCATTATTGCATTGTGTTGGTATTGGGTTTTGAAGTTGCAGAGGAAAAGAAAATGTTGAGTGTTTTGAATTGTTGTGCTGAAGGATATTGACTCACACACATCAGTTTGCTTCTGTCATGCATAATGGCATCTTCTGTCCTCCGAAGTGCTCTGAGGTTTCACCACATAAAAGCACAGTTTGTGCTTCTCCAGCAAATGCTCTCAATGGCACTTTTACTTCTCTATTTTTTTCCTGTTTCATGTTTACTCAATGGACACACATTGTTTTGCTCTTGTGTTCGTCCACTTCTTCATAATATATTTTACTTCTGTTCATAATTTTTTTCTTGTTTCAGTGTTTATGCTTTAAATTATTGTTTGGTCTTTTGTTTATGTTTGGTTTTGGCATTTTGTTTGTTTGTTATAATGTTGCTTTTTATTTATAATCTTTAGTTTGGTCTACTCTAATGTGTATTTTTTTTACCAGTGTTTTTCTCATTCTCTCCCTCCTCCCTTTTTTATTCATTGTGGTGTTTCTCTCCCCCCCCCCCTTTTTGGCTGCTTTTTGTTTGTTTGTTCCATGTCTACATTTATTTGTTCTGCAATTCACTATTTTAACTGTTTGTTTTTATCTTTCCCATGAGTGATATGGTTGCTATTGTGTAAAGAGTTTTTACTTTTTTATTCAGGTAGCGTGGTGTATTACTAGATTTGTTTGTGTGCGTGTGTGGCAAAATTGTTTGTACTTCTGCATCCAAGCAGGTCCTCTTTAAGGAGGGAGATGCACCGCCACACTCTTTCTGGGCAATGAAATATTAATCAATCCCAGAACTGTATATTGTAAATGTTTGTAGGTCTTAATCTACCCTGAGACTGAACACTCTCTACTGTATGATGTGCTTATTGCCCTCACTTCCCTTTGTCTTGATGTTGATACTATATTTTTGGAATAGGAGGGTGTGGAATAAATGAATGAAAATGACTTTTATTCTTAGGGATGATATGGTGAAGATGAGCATGCCTACCTTAAGACCGATTCTGTGAACAAAGAGGTTCAAAGGAGCCCCAAGGAGGGCCCCTTTGCAGAACTGTTTATTAGCACGTTTTAAAACCTGAATTGTAAATGTCTTACATCCTGAGTTGCTGAGACAAAGCAAATGTTGGACTCACAAGCTTGACTCCCTAAGAGGCTCTTTTCCTGGCTAATGTTAAAATTAAGTAAAGAATGTGTTAAATTGTTAGCCTTGAAAGAGGGATAGATTTATAGCTTAGAGGTGACCTGAGATAAGAAGGAGAAATAGCAGATGATAGTTTAAAAACTAGTAAAAAAAAAGGTAAAGGGACCCCTGACTGTTAGGTCCAGTCATGGCCGACTCTGGGGTTGCGGTGCTCATCTCGCTTTACTGGCCAAGGGTCCGGCGTACAGCTTCCAGGTCATGTGGCTAGCATGACTAAGCCACTTCTGGTGAACCAGAACAGTGTACGGAAACACCGTTTACCTTCCCACTAGAGTGGTACCTATTTATCTACTTGAACTGCGTTCTTTCGAACTGCTAGGTTGGCAGGAGCAGGGACTGAGCAACGGGAGCTCACCCCGTCGCGGGGATTCGAACCGCCGACCTTCTGTTTGGCAAGCCCTAGGCTCTGTGGTTTAACCCACAGCGCCACATGCTAGTACGCAGGCTTAAATGCTGCATGAATATTATAAAACACACCCCTATTGTAAAAACTGCTAATTTGAATGGACATGGGATATATGCTATTGTTGGGGGTACATGTTTAGGAGCAAACATGATGTAGGCAGATCGGGAAGCCTGTAAACTGCAGTTTCTTAACCAATAGGAATTGTAGGAGGAATATTCGAACCATCTTAGGGTATAAATTATCTGTGATGTGAACTGGAATGTGCAATCCCCTCTTTCCAGCATGAGTTGTGTATGTGTGTGTGGGGGGGGGTTCTTTGCCCCCAGTCTGCTTATGCTTGATCGTGGTGTAGACCTTCTCCTTTCAAAGAGAAATTTGAATCCCTCTGGGAAAGATCCCTGTTGTCCATAATAATTAATTGTCTGTTTCATTCCTCCTTTGGGATTTCTGATCAATGAAGTTTCTCTTTCTGTATTGATAGCTGTTACTTTTTGCTTCTGTTACTTTAGTCCGAAGTCCAGTGTTGTGGGTAGGGTAAATAAGGGCCAGTGTTTACTCGGCCACAATCTCAGAGGCAGTTTCTGTAGAGATCTGTATTTTTTCTGCTTCAGTGGTAGACTCCAACAGCTTTGCAGGACAGGATGATTTCACCGTTTTGCAAAGTGCTTGGAAACTGGGTGCATGCGATGGAGCTTTCTCTGCCTCTCCGGCAAGCTCAGAGAGGAAGGGAGAAACACTCATAGGGGAGCCCAACTTCCGGCAACCTTGCAGAGCTGGGTATCTGTTTCTTTCTTTGCAAGACGCTTGTAGGCCGGGTGATAAGCAGGGAGTTTTCTGTCTTTCTCTCCTCTGAGCTTAGAGATATTCAGTCTAGCTTCTGACATCAAATGTTGTCAGAAGCTGTTCAGGTGGAAGAGGCAGAGGTATTCTCCATATCTGGCATTTGATGGTATGTAGTAGTGACATCCTCTCAATTGCAGTCGTTTAATCCACTTTTATTTTATTTTATATATGTATGTATTTTAATCCACTTCTTGAAGAGGTTTCCCACTTCATGGACGATGAGCATTCCATGTTGGTATTCTGCTATCTTTGGAAGATGCACCTGTTTACGCAGTCATTCCCTTGACCTCTCGACCTGAGTCTCCTGTTTTTACTGTGTTGTTTTAATGCAATTGTTTTATGGTGTGTTTTTAAAAATGACTGCGTAAACAGGTGCATCTTCCAAAGATAGCAGAATACCAACATGGAATGCTCATTGTCCATGAATTCATAATCCCTTTCAAAAACCATCTAAATTACTGATCACCACTACATTGTCTAGCTTTGGTTTCTTAACCATGCTTTCCATGAAATCTTAAGTGGGAAACTGTAAGTTTAAGAGCTCACTCCAAAACAGGATAAAAGATCTAAGGGAGTTGCAGTATACTGAGAAACTTTAGAAACAGAGATCTAATAACTATAGTCCTAAGCAAATCACAAATCTATCTTCCTTAAATGAAACCATGCACAGAACAAAACTAGCAACAGTTGGCATAAATGCACCAAATGTGGAACAAATAGTTTTATAAACATCTATTGAGGACACTACAAATTAACAAGGGAGATATTGGCTTACTTATAGACCATAAATGGAACTAAATAGACCATATAAATCAAATACGCCCCACTTTCAAACCTCTTCAAGAAGTGGATTAAACAACAGCAGTTGAGAGGATGTCACTACTGATGTTGCTTTCTGTAGAATAGATGCTGTTCCATCTTCTTGATGAAAACTTGTCTTAGTTACATGCATGCATACATATTGCAGAAGTTATTCTGAAATGTATGCTTTGAGTACATAAGAAGACTCCAAGATTGGAACTTTATTATACTGTCTCTGGTCCTGGCAAATGCATTTTGAATTTTACATTTACATTTTATTTTACATTAATAATAATAATAATAATAATAATAATAATAATAATATATTATTTATACCCCACCCATCTGGCTGGGTTTCCCCAGCCACTCTGGGCGGCTTCCAACTGAATATTAAAAACAATACAGCATTAGACATTAAAAACTTCCCTTAAGAGGACTGCCTTCAGTTGTCATTTAAAAGTAAAATAGTTGTTTATTGCCTTGACATCTGCTGGGAGGGCGTTCCACAGGGCAGGCGCCACTACCGAGAAGGCCCTCTGCCTGGTTCCCTGTAACCTTACTTCTCGCAATGAGGGAACCACCAGAAGGCCCTTGGCGCTGGATCTCAGTGTCTGGGCTGAACGATGGGGGTGGAGACGCTCCTTCAGGTATACAGGACCGAGGCCGTTTAGGCCTTTAAAGGTCAGCACCAAGACTTTGAATTGTGCTCGGAAAAGTACTGGGAGCCAATGCAGATCTCTCAGAACCGGTGTTATGTGGTCTCGGCGGCCACTCCCAGTCAACAGTATAGCTGCCGCATTCTGAATTAATTGCAGTTTCTGGGTCACCTTCAAAGGTAGCCCCACGTAGAGTGCATTGCAGTAGTCCAAGCAGGAGATAACCAGAGCATGCACCACTCTGGTGAGACAGTCCGCGGGCAGGTAGGGTCTTAGCCTGTGTACCAGATGGAGCTGGTAGACAGCTGCCCTGGATACAGAATTAACCTGTGCCTCCATGGACAACTGTGAGTCAAAAATGACTCCCAGGCTGCGCACCTGGTCCTTCAGGGGCACAGTTACCCCATTCAGGACCAGGGAATCCCCCACACCCGCCAGGGAATTCCCCACACCCCTGTCCCCCCAAAATTTATTGCATTAACTGTTTTAATGGTCAGGTTTGCACTGTATGTATTAGGCAAGCATATTTGTTCCATGTGTGATTTTTTTTTTAAAGTACAACAGAGTTGTTTTCTTTAATCCAGCAAGTGGTGGAGCTGAAGGGAGAGCCTCAGTATAGATTTTCAATTTTCTGTGACTTTCTCTAGGTCTTTCTTTCTCAACTGTGTTAACTCTTGATCTACTGCTTGTGTTTAGCCTACAGGGCAAGAGTCTACTTACCCACCTGCTGGTCAATATGCTTACCCTGCTGCTCCTGGAGGCTTCCCACCTATGGGAGGTGGTGCATATCCTGCTGCTCCACCAGCTGGTGGCTTCCCAGGGGCTACAGGATACCCACCCGCACCTGGTGGGTACCCCCCTGCGCCTGCTGGATACCCTGGGGCTCCTCAGCCTGGTGGAATGCCAACTTATCCTGGAGGTAATGTGCTGAAACACTGTTGGCTGCTTATCTCTGCTGTAGTTGAATGCCTGTGTTTGGTTGTATCCAACAAAACCATCCTGTTAATGCAGGACCCTCAATCTGTGCAGCAGGGCTTCTTTTTCTACCCATCTATCCCCACACTCTCCAGATCTGCTCCGGAAGGTTGTGGAAACCCCCCAGAACGAGTTTGCGGGGGGTGGTCACGAGGAAGAGGAAGTCCTTGACTAACAGGACAACTTCATACTAAACCCTAAGCAAGAAAGAAATGAATCAGTGCTCTCAGTGAGGTGGTGGTTATGTTCTCTGTGTTTCCGAAAGGTCAGAGAAGCTTAGATGAAAAGGGCAAACCTAAATGCTCAGCTCCCATTTGTCTTCCAATCAGGCACTGAACAGGCTAGGGAAGGACACTGCGTAACTGAGAGTGACTATTCAAGGCCACACACCAGTCCCAATCCCACATAGTGTTAGCTTATTGCGTACTTGCCACCATTGGCCCCACATGAGTGACTTTTTAAAGACCTACTATAAAACCAGAACCATGTTAAGGAATAGGTAAGCTTCAGACAAGGGCTGGCTTATCCAGACGTACCTTTCCTTTGCTCTCTCCAGGCACAGTCCATGATTTAAAGCTCTGTGTCTGAGTGTGCCACCCTACTCCCCCCTGGAGCTTTCCCTGCGACAATCCACTCTTGAAAGCTGAATTTGAGCAAATGGCAGTTTGGGTTTTCTGTGGATTGCCATTTGCTCTGATTCAGCTTTAAAGACCAGCTTTTCGTGGCGAAAGCTCTGGAGCAAAAAGAAAGAAAGGTGCTCAGACACTGAGCTCTAAAGCGCATGGGCCGTGCCTGGAAAGTGTGGATAATGCTGGTCATTGAAACAGCTAGCCTTAACTCTGCAGGGTCTGCTGAATGATTCTTTAACTTGCCCCCCTCCTCTGCCCACAGCATACAGTGAGCTGCCTGATTCATTTGGGAAAGTTCCTTACCCAATATAAAGGAAAAAAAATATTAGGATTCTGGTAGTGAGCACAAGTAATACAGGTTTTCAAACAGACATGAACCAAACTGAGTATTTTCTAGCTCTTTAATTTGATGTATTAACTATATATTTTGTACTTTGTGATCGAAATATTTTGGTTGCACTTGCATGGTATCAGATTTTTTATTTTTTAAAATGTATTTATTCCAGGCGCTGGGTTTGGAGTACCTTCAAATGGTTCTGGCTATGGCTATCCACAGCCTCCAACCCAAAATTATATGGGAGGTGGACCAGCACAAATACCAGGTATTGAACGACTATTGTGATTGGATATGGAAAGGATAAATCATTCTGTTTATGGGTTTAGAGGTGGAATGCACCCTGTAAAATATGAGACTAGTGAAGCAAACTTGTATCTGTAAGTCTTACTCTAAGTCTGTATTCCACTGCTGAAACACAAAATTGTAGTTAAGTACTGTTACCCACTGCCTTGCGGGACATCTTCAGGAGAAGAAAAGGCCAAGGAGCAAACCCTACACAAATTTGAAGTGAAGTCCCTAAGATGGTTGGATGGGGCCTTGTACACCTCCTTCTGGCAACTCCTGCAGCCAAGCTGGTTCCAAATGTATTGCTCTGCTTTCCTTGGGGCCACATCCTTGACACCGTGGGGAGGGCGGGGTGGCGGTTCTTGTCATCTAGGAAGCCCAGGACCTCCATACACACCGCCCAGGCCTCTGCCTCAGAGAGGTCACTTCGGTGTTGCTAACATACCAGAAACAATGTGAGAGGCAACAGCTATGAACTACCAGTCTCTGCAGCCACAGCAGGTGCTGTGATTCTCCAGCAGTTTGACTTCAACCTCAGAAGCGCACTTCATGGTCTCTCGAGACAGACGAATGCCTGCAACTCTTGCCCCGGCCTCATGTATAATCTCGTGTGGGGACAGTGATTCACAGAAACAGCATCTATGCACAGCCACAGCTGGCTTGTGAGTCCACTAGTGGTCCTGCATGATCCTGGATTGCATGGGTGCTGCCATAGTTGGTTCCTTTCGTTATTGTTAATCTGTTCAGTGGCAATGCAGATATAACACGACACCCTAGTACAGTGGTACCTCGGGTTAAGTACTTAATTCGTTCCTGAGGTCCGTACTTAACCTGAAACTGTTCTTAACCTGAAGCACCACTTTAGCTAATGGGGCCTTCTGCTGCCGCCGCTCCCGTGGCGCCCCCTGCTTCTGTTCTCATCCTGAAGCAAAGTTCTTAACCTGAATCACTATTTCTGGGTTAGCGGAGTGTGTAACCTGAAGCGTATGTAACCTGAAGCGTATGTAACCCGAGGTACCACTGTAAGTACTAACCAGGAAAAGGAGGGGGGAAATTGGTGCAAAAAAAGAGAGGGAACCGGTGAATTTGTGGCATTCCTCCTCATCTTGGTTATGCGGCTGTTCATGCCACATCTGCACTGGGCCTTACCGTAGTCCCACTTCCTAACCTTGTGTCGGAAAGGACCTTGGAAATAACGATAGGGAGTTCCAGGCTGCAAGGGATAGTGTTTTAATGGTCAGCTTTGCATCCAGCAAATATTTGTTCCGTTCACAGCTCCCTGAAGGGAGCAGGAGATGCAAGGAAAGAGACAGAAATCTGAAATGTGATTGAAAGTGACACAGTTTGGTGGGTGCTCATGTCACTGTGAAGCCTGCAGGCTTCGTTGCAAGTCCTGAAGTTCTCCCTGATCTGCATGAGGAAATATTAGCTGAAAACCAGTGCATGAATCAGAAGCAGACTTCACATTTTGCTATCATGATATTTTATGCACACAGCATGGCAACAGTAAAATCTTATTTCAATTTTCTATTTTTCTTAAGCTGGGTATCCAGGTGGACCAACTCCAACACCACCTCAGGTATGTCATTTGTATTATAAAATGGGAAAATGTTGTTGGCTTTATTTGATCATGGTGGTAATAGAAAACTACTGACTTGTGTATGCAGCATATTTGAATTTACCTGTTGGATTTTTGGCTTGAGAAGCCAGAGAATGCCATAAATATAACTGAGTCCTTCAGCCTTAGGGGGCAAGCTTTCCTTTTGAAGGAAATCAAGCTAAGCAAACTTAGTGTGGTATTGGCTAGGTTGTTGCAAGGGCTCTGGGTGGACCAGTAGAACCAGTTTAAACTACAAAAAGGTTTGCTTAATGAAAGTATAAGAAAAACTTTCTAAGGGAGGTTGTGGAATCTGAGCTCAGGCATACACAAGCCGTACTTCCGGTGTGTGTCAAATTCCCTACCTCACTTCCTTATTTTGTGAGAACCATAGTTTGTCATCCATATGTGGCAAACCATAGTTGCTGCATATTTTGCCTCCAGGCTTGAATTGGAAACCATGATTTGAAATGGGTTTCCAATTATGGTTTAGAGAGGCACTTACTTTCCTGATTTTGAATAAACTATTGTTATCATGAATTGGGAAGGACGGTAGATGAATTGGAGTACACAAGGAGAAGATTGCTTGGGCAAGCTTGAGCTGTAGCCTTCCATGTAAAAGAAAGAGCTGGGGGCAAATAATAATAATTGTCAAAATAGTAAAATTTAAATAGAGGGAAAAGTTTGATATTAGTTTTTTAAAATCTGCTTTTAAATTAAATGTTAATAAAGCCTTTCTGCAGTAGCCATTTGTAAAGGCCTGCCACATTTTGAGAATTGCAGCCTTGATGATTCCAGTGTGGTAACTTGGAACATAATAGATTTTGGCAAAAGTTACACTTCACAACAGGGTGGTTTCCCCTCTAAGCCATCCCCCTTGAGGGTCAGGCCACTCTTGCTTTGGAGTAGGCATAGTGAGCCCTTGTTCTCAGAATTCAGGATCCCAGTTCATCACAGGACCCTTCTAGGGGCTTCTTCTACCACCTCCTTGTGCTCAGATTCCTCCTCCTTCCTTCTCTTAGACTGGCCCCTGTACAGTTGACACAGGCAGTGCTGTTGCCTCTTGCCTCACCCAATAAACTTTCCTTTGACTCCCAAGGGAGTGAGGGATTGCCACCCTCCTACTTATCGTTGAGTGAGCTGCTTTAAAAGAGGGTTAGACAAATTGATAAAGGATATCAACATTAGCCATGATGCATGTGTTCTGCCTCCACAGTCAGAGGCTGTATGCTTCTGAATACCAGTTGCTGGAAACCGCAGGAGGGGAGAAGGCTGTTGTGCTTGCAAGCTTCCCACAGGCATCTGTTTGGCCACTATGAGAACAGGATGCCGGACTAGATGGGCCATTGGCCTGATCCAGTAGGCTCTTAGTAGGTTCTTACATTCTCTTCCTGTGCCTGTGTTCCTGTTGAAAGCCCCAAATGCTGTGGAGCTTTTCCTGCAGCTGCATCTTCAGTTGTTCTCTCCTCCTCCCTCTCTTTGCCTCAAGCCTACATCTCCCTCTCTGTGTTCCTGCTTTAGCTCTGAATGCTAAGGGAGGAGATCTGTCCTCCAGCCTGAAATTGATTGCTGGGCAAATTGCCTGCAAATGCTTATAAAGGCTTGAGCCAATGACAGGTGCCCCATCATATTAGTAAACCAAGTCTGTTCATCTGGAATATATTGGCCTCCCGACTGCTTAGGATGTCTCTCCTTTCCCTCTAAAGTACTGATGCCTAAGATTTCATTGTTGAGATTGAATAAGCATTTCACATGGATCAATAACATAGTAAAACAGATTTCTCAATCTCAGCCTGCAGCAATGACTCAACATATGCAAGGCACAATTCGACCAGCTCCGAACTTTGATGCAGGGCGGGATGCAGAAATTCTGCGCAAGGCTATGAAAGGGTTTGGTAAGAGCGGTTTTGTGTTTCATAGTGTTCGTGTTTAAACTTGTGTAGGCCCAGAAACCAAACACTCTTCTCTACCTTAATCCTGTACGTCTCTCACTAGATCCTTCCAACACTTGTCAGATGTCCCCGTGTTTGAAATTTTTTCCCTACAGTGTGCATTGCTAAGTACCTGTTTTAAGCAAGCCTATGATATCTATGATATCTATGATATAGGGACACTGGTGGCGCTGTGGGTAAAACCACAGTGCCTAGGGCTTGCCGATCGTATGGTCGGTGGTTCGAATCCCCGCGGCGGGGTGAGCTCCCGTCTTTCGGTCCCAGCTCCTGCCCACCTAGCAGTTCGAAAGCACCCCTAAGTGCAAGTAGATAAATAGGTACCGCTTACTAGTGGGAAGGTAAACGGCGTTTCCGTGTGCGGCTCTGGCTCGCCAGAGCAGCTTCGTCACGCTGGCCACATGACCCGGAAGTGTCTCCGGACAGCGCTGGCCCCCGGCCTCTTAAGTGAGATGGGCGCACAACCCTAGAGTCTGTCAAGACTGGCCCGTATGGGCAGGGGTACCTTTACCTTTATGATATCTCTCTGCATTCAAACTCTGCAGTGAAGTGATAGTTTCATTTTGTACAGGAAATCTATGAATGTGAGCAGTTTGCAAAGTCTGTGTACTAAAGCAGTGTTTTTGCCTGATGTACACCTTGGGGTGTACAATAAAAGGGATGAAATGGCTTGATACGAGACTACACTGAGTTGCCTTCTTGCTCCCTAGGAACGGATGAACAGGCAATCATTGATGTTGTGTCCAACCGCTCCAATGGTCAGAGACAGCAAATTAAGGCTGCTTTCAAGACCATGTATGGCAAGGTATGATTGTTGGTGATTTTGTTTTAGTCATATAATAATAATAATGAAAAGCAAATCAGCAGCTGGTACAGCTTGTGTGCTTAACTGTCGTGAGCAGAGTGAGGTCTGTAATTTAACTTCATTTCTTTATTTTGTCAAATACTGGACCCTCCCCTGTAGTGGTTTTCAAGAAAGCTAGGAGTGGACATAGCCTCTGGCTGTGCTTTACTAGTATAATGTGTAACAGTGAAGTGGTGACAGTAGCTTCATGTTCAGTATGTGCTGAGTGATGCAACCTATTTTAGACAGAGGCTCTCTCCTATCATAGAAGATTCCAAATAGCTCTTTGACATACAAAGTCAGTATGGGCCTTGTTGAGGTACTAGTATTGGCATACAAGGCACATGTCTACAACACACCAACTCTTTTGCATTCTGCTGTATAAAATAAAATAGTAATTTCTTCTAAAATGGCTGCCTGTGTTATGATCCCCTAGTTTAATAGAAGTTTTAAATTGATTTATCATGATTACTGCCTTCATTTTCTGTCTTGAAAATATGTCTCACTAGACTTCAGTAAACATTGATTTGCCAGCAGCTGAACTGTACATTTTCAGTCTGTGTGCGCATGCATATTTTATGAATGTATGTCTTTCTGATACCACTTTGTAATTGGACAGGATTTAATTAAAGACCTGAAGTCGGAGCTAAGTGGAAATATGGAAGAGCTGATCCTTGCATTGTTCATGCCAAGTACCTACTATGATGCTTGGAGTTTGCGGCATGCCATGAAGGTATGATTTTCACTGGCATTTATTTCCATGTAAAATGATCACATTAACTGTAAAGGACTGCAAATGCTCAACTAGATCAAAGTCATTTCAAAATTTATTTTCAGTAATAAAGGTGAAAATTGTGTTAATAGTTTTTAAAATTAAGGAATATATACAGTGTACATTTCCAGAATATTCATAGACAAATGCAACCTGCTCCCACTCTCTCAAAATTACGGCAAATCTCTCATAAAAATAGGTCCCAATGCCTGTCTTGCAAAATTAACCATGGTCCTCTGTTTTGCATATTCTTTTGTGCTACTCACAGAACCCCACTTCTTGTTTTCTTATTCACTTGGCTTTCAGTCAGTCAGAGATTATTGTTCTTCCCTCTCCCAGTTCTTTATTCCACCCCCCACCCTGTTGGGGGAATGGGGCACATGTGCAATCGAGGAACACCTTGTGCTTGGCAGAAACAAATAAACCATCAAATTAACACCCTGCACCCCCCCACCCCCAAATCCATTGGAATCCACTCCTGGTTTTCTCCTCAGCCCCCTTCAATTTTCCAGAAAGGCAGGTTGGGAGTGGCAAGAGCTGGGGTGGGGAGGCGGGTGAGAGAAACTTTTTATGTCAGGCATACAGCAGAAGAGTGACAACGCTTCTGTCATCCTCAGCCAACAAGTCAGATATGCAGCACTGGCTTGTCTCCAGTAGCAGGGCTGGGTGACTATGATTGATCTGGATGCAGAAATACCTGTAAGACAACTGTGGGAGTACTTCAGAAGGGAGGCAGGAATGCTCATTCTGTGAATTTAAGCTGCAGTCTTGTTGAAAATATCGCTCCACTGACAATGAATGAAACCTGTGCAAAGAGCATAGCAGTGCCCAAGTGTAATTTATATGTATAAAGGTAAAGGGACCCCTGACCATTAGGTCCAGTCATGGCCGACTCTGGGGTTGCAGTGCTCATCTCGCTTTATTGGCCGAGGGAGCCGGCGTACAGCTTCCGGGTCATGTGGCAGCATGACTAAGCCGCTTCTGGCGAACCAGAGCAGCACACGGAAACGCCGTTTACCTTCCCGCCGGAGCGGTACCTATTAATCTACTTGCACTTTGACGTGCTTTTGAACTGCTAGGTGGGCAGGAGCAGGGACCGAGCAACGGGAGCTCACCCCATCGCGGGGATTCAAACCGCTGACCTTCTGATTGGCAAGTCCTAGGCTCTGTGGTTTAACCCACAGCGCCACCCGCGTCCCTAATTTATATGTACATGGTACCAATTCCTAACATGAATCTCCCCACACATCCCTTAGTTATTTTAAGAAATGGGCAAGGCCTTCTATGTCCTGAAAAACTGAAGGATTGATTGGTGTCCTTGCTTTCTTTGCTCAAGCTCCTTGCATTTCTGGCTGCATGACTTCTTTATATACCCAGATATGGAAATATGTATGTGTTAGAGATACAAGTGACAAATGCCCTATAGACACAGTTCCCTGGTTGTAGCCAGCTGAGTTTTACTAATGCATAGACCCATTAAAATTAGTAGACCTAAGTCATGTTCATCTGTGCTTCTGCCTGCGTCCTGTTCATTTCCAGTGAGACCATCACTGGATTATGCTCTTAGATTATAATACTTTTCTTCTGTAACAAACCTTGGGAACTATTGGTAGCTGGTGGCTAAATGAAGCAAGTTTGTTGGGTAGGTTTTTTGCATGAGCTGAAAGGCGCACAATGGCTTGCAACATGATCTAGTTGAATGAAGCAATATGGCTCAGATGTTCCTACAGTACAAAAAAGCGATCAATCTTCTTTCTAATGTAATAAAACAATTAGATGTTCTGGTCAGCTTTCCGAGCAGCCTGCATTGAGGTAATGTCTGTAGTGCTTTGTTTCTCTGCCTGCAGGGTGCAGGCACACAGGAGAATGTGCTGATTGAGATTCTGTGCACAAGGACAAACCAGGAGATTCAAGAAATTGTCAGATGTTACAACAATGAATTTGGAAGAGATATCGAGCATGATATTCGGTCCGATACGTCAGGACACTTTGAACGATTACTTGTATCTATGTGCCAGGTAGGATGAACAACCACCTTCTGTCGCATTTATGTTTACCAAGCACACGTTTACCTTGTTCTCGATAACAAGGCCACCATATAAGTATCTAGTTTGCATCAAGTACAGTTCCAGCTGTAAGTTTTCCACCCCTTTTGAAATGTATCCTGGGTTAGGTACCATTCCTTGTATGAAATAGGATTTGATGATAGGACTAGGCTTTTTCTATCAGATGGAGATTTCAAATACCTATCTCTTGAAGTAAATGGTCTTGACTTAACATGACCCTCTAGGACCCAATCAATGTGACATCCAGGTCTGAAGGAGACCTATTACTGAAGAATAATATTATTGAATAAAACAGACACAGTAGATCAGTAGCTCCCAATTAGCTTAGTACTGTGGACCCCCCTTTTTCAAAATCCAAGCCACAGACTTACTTTTGAAAATGTGGTAGTTTTTGTTATTGAAGGGTATGGTGGCACAAAAACCAGGATGTGTGTCTTCTGGGCTGCGCCCCTGCACGAGTCATTTGGCCCACACACAAACATGGTGCCCAAAAATGTGCGTTTTGGGGCACCGCAATGTTGTGTATCAGGCTGTGATCTCACGTGTGAGCATGGCACCCAGAAACGGGATGTCTTTGACAATTTTTTTTCTCTTAGATACAACCAAAGTACTGTGTTAAATAGACCTGTTCCATCTTGCCCAAACCAAAACTTTGATTTGGAATACATCTCTTAACCAGTTCAACCTGTTAATGTGTTGATACAGGCACAGATCATGGACCAGGCCTCCTCTTTTTGCACATTGTATTGAATCCCCCCCCCCAAATAGGCACTTTTATTAATGTGCTGCCATTCTTTCATATCTTGCTCTATGGTGGGGGCGACGGATCCTTTGGTCCTCCAGATGATGAAGGACTCCAGCTCTAGTCTGCATGGGCCACTGATGATGGGAGGTTTAGTCCAGCAACATTTAGAGAGCTGCAGGTTCCCCCATCCTCTTTCTCGGAACAAAATTGGTTCATTTCAATGCTCACAATCTTACAGTGCCAAGAAAGTTTGAAACTATCTATCCAGCTCAGTTTAAATTTCTCCCCTAAGTAATTGTCATTGTTGATTAAAATAAAAGTACTGGACTAGTCTGTTGTTAACTGATAGAAAGGTAAATAGTTTGGTCATGTTAGTAGTATTTATCTTATACTGTGGCTCTGCTTAGTTTAGCTACCACTGTAATGTGCAAGTATTAATTTCTAATTTCTCCCTGGTCACAGTTACCAGTGGCTTTAAATATAAACAACTAGAGAGAAAGGGGGGGGGGGGGTAATCTGGCCTTGTCCTCTAGACAGTTGAAATCATGAGATGACTGAACAGTTAATCTTCGGTTTGCTCATTTCGTTTTGCATATTTGTGGAGCCATACCTGTGTTCAGACAAGGATACTGTAAAGCATAAATGGAGGCCAGATGTTTAATCATTTGATTTGCTATGTCTAAATGAAAAAAATGGGAATCACCATGCTTTTGCTTCCTTTTTAAATAGTTGAAGGCAACTTGCAAGCAAGGCTAGTACAGTAAGCCTGCAACTGACATGCATTTAACCTGTGTGCTTGGCAAAAAAGTGAATTAAAAGAGGGTGGGCATCCCGGGAAAAAGACTTGGCAATCCTACCTGCCATTGAACCCAATGAGTTCTGACTATACACAATTTCTGCTGTGATCCCTGGAACGTAACCCCTGCATTAAGTTGTGGGCTTACTGTATATAATAGTAGTAATCAATATTTTTCTCTCTTGCAGGGTAATCGGGATGAGAATCAAACTGTAGATTACCAAAAGGCTCAACAAGATGCTCAGCGCCTTTTCCAAGCTGGTGAAGGGAAGCTGGGGACTGATGAGTCTGCCTTCAATATGGTCCTGGCAACTAGAAGCTTTCCCCAGCTGAAAGCCACAATTGAAGCCTACTCTCAGGTAGACAAGAAGGGGAGGCCATTTGTGTGGACTAGACAGGACTGGATTTGGCTTTCATCAGTTCTTTGGCTAAAAAATTAACATTTCCTACTTATATTTTTGCAGGTTGCTAACCGAGATTTGTTAAGCAGCATTGGCCGGGAGTTTTCAGGAAATGTAGAACGTGGTTTGAAGGCTATCGGTAAGGGACTTTTCCTGCATTTCATTGTTCAATGAGGTCATTTTTATGGGCAATTTATTTACCAAGCACCTACAACTATTAGGTGCTGGAAACTTCGCTGATTAATGAACATCAGCTGGGGCTCCAGTGCCCTTCTCAGACCTGTAAAATAATTTATGCAAAATAAGAGGACTGATGTCAGTTGCTTAATTTGCACATATAATGTACAGTGGTATCTTGGTTGTCAAACTTAATCTGTTCCGGGAGTCCATTTGACTCCTAAAACCGTTCGAAAACCAAGGCGCAGCTTCCGATTGGCTGCAGGAGGTTCCTGCACTCAAGTGGAAGCCGTTTCGGATGTTTGGCTTCCAAAAGAGAGTCGCAAACTGGAACATTTACTTCCAGGTTAGTGGCGTTCAGGAGCCAATTTGTTCAACAACTAAGCTGTTCAAGAACCAAGGTACCACTGCTTCAGATTGCTGGTGGTGCAGTAATCCTTTCCCTCCACTAGGAGGCACACTCCCTAAAGTAAACCCTCACTGGGAACTGGGCTAGATGCACTACCCATCTCCTCCCTTGAACCAGTTAGGGCTGATCTAACAACATTTAACTCTAATTTGCCTAGTAAGGACATGATTGTTACTTTTAATTACTATTGGGTTGGATAATTTTATGCTTTTGGACTGTTGGTCTTTGTATTATCTTTATGTTATAATATACGTGGGGGTGGAGTGGGGATGCAATGACAAAAAATGCAGTTTGGATTAAAGATTCTGGCAGGTTGATGCTGTTAGAATCTTGTGGCTTTGAGCTGTCAGTGCCAACTCTGAGTTGATCTTAATACTGTTTTATTGCAGTGCAATGTGCTCTGAATCGCCCAGCCTTTTTTGCAGAGAGGCTTTATCATTCCATGAAAGGAGCCGGCACAGATGACTCTACCTTGGTTCGAATTGTAGTCACTCGCAGCGAGGTAAGAATTTATTATGTGAAAATTTTACCTAATATGTACTGTATTTTTTGCTCTATAGGACGCACCAGACCATAGTAGGGGAAGAACCGGGGGGGGGGGGGGAGAGAATAATTCCCCTTGTTCTCCCCCTCTAAAACAAGGTGTGTTCTGTGCGTTCAAGGTGCATTCACCCGAAACCTCCGGAGCCCAGCGGGAGTTCCTGCTGGGCTCCGGAGGCTTTGGGTTCCTTTCAACCTGCTCTTTGGGGCTGGCGGGGGGAAGTGCTGCTTTCCCCCACCGCCAGCCCCAAAGACCAGGTCGGGGAGCAGCGCGAAGGCAGCGCGCCAGCCCCAAAGACCAGGTTGGGGACCAGGTCGCGCCGCCTTCCTTCTGCCCCCCCCCCGAGCTTGTGGGGCTGGCGGTGGGGGGAAGTGTTGCAACCTTCCCCCCACCTTCGTACAGTCTTCGTAGCCTCCGCAGGGCAGCGGGGTGAAGGCACCCTGCTGCCCTGCAGAGGCTTTGCACAGCTGTCCGCAAGCTAGAACAGCGAGACGGAGTGCTCCGCGGCGCTCCGTCTCCCTGTTCTAGCTTTGGGCTTAGCTGTGCAGCCTGCATTCTCTCTACAGGACACACACACATTTCCCCTTAATTTTTGGAGGGGGAAAAGTGCGTCCTAGAGAGCGAAAAATACGGTAATTAAAGGCCGGTTATTTAATCTTGTTTGTGTTCATTATATACACCATCTGGCCATACTTCCAAAGAGGTCAAATGGCTCCTTTATTAAAACGCAAATGCATCACAGTCTTTTACTGTGTGAAGATTCAGGCACAATGGAAAGGTAACAGAAGCTGTAAACACTTTTGACAAATTGATGGTTGAAACTTTTCTGGTATTATAAGCAGCTTTCTTTATTAAACTTGTACAACCCAAGTGGCACATTGTATAGATTCAAGGCCATTAGTGGTGATGCCAGTTACCTGAGCTGGCACAGATCTAGATGATAGAAAGCACTCTTCTTTCAGGTAGCAGACTCAGTGCCACATTGTTCCTGGCAGTGATAGTTGCCCCAACCTCAGTCTTCATTATTGAGTCATTGCTTTAGAGGCTTTCCAGGTAGAAAGACCGGCTATGAACATGAGGTGGGTGCAGCTGCAGTTGCCAAGACAGGTTGGAGCCATGCACTTTAAGAATGAAATAAGTGTACCGTTTCATGTATTTATTGTGTGTGGTTGCTTTTGTCGTGTTATTAGGCCTGGCAATACATCAATATCTTGCCCAGGACTGCTAGGAGGGGCAGACCATGATGACAGCTTCACTCAGTGGTATGGGTGAAACTGCCACCTCCTGAGTGAAGCTGCCATCCCACTGTACCCTCATACCGGCAGAGGGAGAGACAAGCTGCATTGGCGAGGCACGATACAGCTTGTTCCTCCCTGTGCTTCTTTAAACTGCTTGGCTGAGCACGCCGCTGTCCTCGCCAAGCAGTTTTGCAGATCCCCTGACACCGCACAAGCCAGCAGTAAGGTGGGGGCTCTGTTAAAGTGCTTCCCAGCCCCACTCCTGCTTGCATGAGGGCAGGATTTTGGCTCTGTCACACTTCTCCATTGAGGTGTGCACCCCTCAACAGAGACGTTTAAAGGAACCCCCACCTCTCCTGGCTCTGTTAGACTTCATCTGCTGAGGCAAGCCTATGTGCAGTTGCCTCAACTGCTGCCGCTTAGGGGGTTGGATGGGCTCAGCCAGGGGGTGCAGAGGCTGCGTGGATACAGTGGTTTTGCACCCCCATGGCTTGAGGACCAGGCTGTGTGCACTTGGCTGCCTTTGTCTGGGAGGGTGGGCTGTCTGTTACCACCCCACAAGGGAAGAGGCTTGCATAGGCAAGGGCAGTCAATGCACAGAGCCTGACAGGCTCTGTGAACTTGGCTACTGATGCCTGGTCCATCTTCGGGGGGGGGGGGGGTAAGTTTGCTGCCTCTTCCTCCCAGGGGAAAGAGGTACAACACCAGCAGAGAGCGCCTCCAAAAAGAGGTCCCTGCTGCTGGCACACCAGGGCTTGCTCAGTTGGGGGGTAGGAGCCTTCCCATCCACCAGGTGTTGGGGTGAAAGCACCTCAGCTTCCACAGTGAGAGCCGAGGTTCGTTTCACCCCTTGCTGGTGAGACACCACAATGTTGAAAATGTACTGTATTTTTCGCTCTATAGGACACACTTTTCCCCCTCCAAAAATTAAGAGGAAATGTGTGTGCGTCCTATGGCGTGAATGCAGGTTCCTTGGCTTCAGTGATAGCAACACGAAGCCTCCGAAGTGCAGAGGAAGCACTCCCTCCGGAGGCTTTGCGTTGCTTTCGCTGAAGCCTGGAGAGCGAGAGGGGTCGGTGCTCACCATCCCCTCTCGCTCTCCAGGCTTCAGGGATAGCCGCCCAAAGCCTTTGGAGCGCAGCGGGAACTCGCACTGCGCTCCGAAGGCTTCGGGTTCCTTTTGCTGAAGCCGGGAGAGCAAGACTCTCCTGGCTTCAGGGATAGCCGCCGGAAGCCTTTGGAGCGCAGCGTGAGTTTCCGCTGCGCTCCAAAGGCTTCAGCCACGCACCTACCTGGAAGCCGGAGGAGGTCTCCTTCTGTTCCTTCTCCAGCTTTGCGCCTGCCCTGACTTCTGCCTTAGCTGCGCACAGCCTCTTCGGGTAGGAGGAGCCTTCATCCCGCTGCCCTGAAGAGGATTGGCGCAGTTATCCCAGAAGCCAGAACAGCCACAAGGTATCCCAGAAGCCAGATCCCTCTTGCTGTTCTGGCTTCTGGGATTCAAAATATTTTTTTTCTTGTTTTCCTCCCCCCCAAACTAGGTGTGTCTTATCATCTGGTGTGTCCTATAGAGCGAAAAATACAGTAACACTGCCCAGCCCTAGTTATTATTTGTATGCTATCTTTCCATAGTGAAAACCATGCCTTCAGGAAAGGTGGCATACAAATAACATGAACTTCTCCCCCAATGTGGAAATGAAGGTTGCATTACACATCATCCACTGTACCAGAGAGTAGCATATATGCATTACTTACTTGTTCATAGAGAGCAGTATTAGAGGCTGGATCGCTAGGCAAACCTATGTCTTGAGTAGCTTTGTAACATGTTGCAGACTGTGTTTCCGGTGTCAAATTAATTCTTCCTCATCATCAAACTGGCACTGAAGTTTTAATGCTTGGTGCGGTTGAATGGGGCACAATCCACCTGGAATTTCAGTGGCACTAGACTTGCCTGTTGAGTTTAATGGGATTCATGAATTAAGTTGTGTCTTCTCTCAGTTGTCTGCTTTGTTTCTTTTGGCACAGATTGATCTTGTACAAATCAAACAGATGTTCACCCAGATGTATCAGAAGACTTTGGGCACAATGATACAAAGTGACACAAGTGGAGATTACAGGCGTCTGCTCTTGGCCCTTGTTGGTCAATAGACCACGCTGAAACAAAGAAAATAGAAAATGAGCTGCTTGGGCAAATGACTATCATTGCATATAAGAGCATAAGTTATCCTAGACAATGTAAACAAGTATGCTTCTAATGGATCGTTCATTTTGCACATATAATTGCCTTAATTTCGCACATCATGTACTTTACAATATAAAATAAGACACCTGCTGTCTGAGTTGTAGTGAAGTGTCTTTTTCTTGTTACCATGGTTATACTCAATACATTAATATAAACCAGTATCTCTTATTTACAAATATTAAATAACCTTGGATTGTAGCTAAATTACTCAGAGTAGACTTAATGAACCACATTAGTAGAATACAACCACCCCTTATTCTTGTGAGCATTTCACACATACAAGAAAGAGTCCTTTCTACTTAGGAAATTTTTCCTATATGTACAAAGTTTGTAGCAGTTCAGAACATGCCGGGGTGGGGAGAAAAGGCTATAATAAAATATCTTGGAATAATGCATGGCTGTCTTGCTGAAACCTTCAATAAATATGCAAAATAACAAAACAGTACTAGAAGCCATGCCAGAATTATCCCCCTTGGAACATTTTGCAAGACAATCACTTACACTACAAAGAGCTTATAACCCACCTACTCTCAGCAGTCAAGAACATCAACACTGGAGGGAGCTGTCAGGAGTGAACGTGGAGCACTGGTACCAAACTGTATGGGAAACAGCCTTACTAGAAAAGCTAACCAACAAACCAAAGCTAGCACAGGGACAAATAAACAAGGATGCCTTCACCCCAGTGTGGTTCCCCTTTATTACACACACAGCCCAACAAGAACCCAGCGACAGCACGCGAATCGACATGGCTAACTTGACCCAACAACCCTTCATACACAAACAAAATTTACTGTAGCAACTAACCATGCCCCAATGAACACGAATGAATGAATAGAAAGGGAACCTATGCATGTGACTCTGACACAAAAACCTTGCACATACACTGTAAAAATGCAAGTTTACTACGCCCCACCTCTCTTCCACAACCTACTGTATACAACATCAACGTCTAACATTGAATAGAACTGATCTGTTGAAATGTTGTATGATGCAAAAACAGAGATGTATGTACTTTTGTAACCCAAGAAAATCTTTAATAAAAACAATTTAAAACAACTAAGAGCTGAAACCTGCAGCTCTTTGCACTGCAACACATTGTTGCAGTCTCATTTAGAAACCTGAAGTGCATAAGCCAGGGCTTTATCCTCCACCCTTCCAGTTTTCAAAGTATGCAAATACTAGCTACTGATAAAATGGAACAACAATCCATTAAAAGGATTATGATTTAACTAGATCTTCAACCACTGTATGAAGTGACCAAAGCCATGTTCATATGGTAGTAATGTTACTCAAGAACCATTTCTCCGGAGTCTGATCCCATATTGCTACTGTGTGTTTGAGTGAGGCATCTAATTGGGCTGTCAAAGTCCCTGTTACTTGCTAGTCATAGAAACATTTTCACTATTCAAGCACAGTGGTGCCAGCAGGACAGAATAACCTCTTAGTTATTCTGCCCCGAGCAGAAAAGCTCTAGTTTAGCACATATTGAAGTGAAGTAATACATACCACCACTATCTACAGAGGAAGATCCCTGTAAGCCCAAATTTAGGAATTTTATTACAAAACTTTTGACCTCTCCAGCACTCAGGTTTACGCATCCTGATATATTACTATGGGACGCGGGTGGCGCTGTGGGTTAAAGCCTCAGTGCCTAGGGCTTGCCGATCAAAAGGTCGGCAGTTCGAATCCCCGCGGCGGGGGTGCGCTCCCGCTGTTCGGTCCTAGCGCCTGCCAACCTAGCAGTTCGAAAGCACCCCTGGGTGCAAGTAGATAAATAGGGACCGCTTACTAGCGGGAAGGTAAACGGCGTTTCCGTGTGCGGCTCTGGCTCGCCAGAGCAGCGATGTCACGCTGGCCACGTGACCCGGAAGTGTCTTCGGACAGCGCTGGCCCTTGGCCTCTTTGAGTGAGATGGGCGCACAACCCTAGAGTCTGTCAAGAGTGGCCCGTACGGGCAGGGGTACCTTTACCTTTACCTTATATTACTATACACAAGGAGGCTTGCAAGTTGAAGAAACAACAAAACAGTGAAGATCACACATGTACCAACAATGTAATTACCGTATTTTTCGTCCTATAGGGCGCACCGGCCCATAGGACGCACCTCGTTTTTTGGGGGGGGGGGAAATGAATTGTCAGAGCTGGCTCCGGGTCCCAGCTCACCAAGGACCAACGCTAGCCGATAGTACAGTATCAAAGTCTTTATTGAAGAATAGTCTCCATTTACAAGTCTCAGCGTCCCAGCTCTACGTCTGGACTTTAGACCGGCGAAGCTCTGTCTGGGTCTCCGCCCCCTGTGCACCAGTTTAAGACTCTAATCTTACTCCACCTCTTCCTTCTCTCTCTCTTCCTCTGGGTCTTACTACCCCCCGGGGTCTCATTCCTCCTGGACTCTTCTGACGCAGAGCTTGACCCCTCTGACTCCTCCCCCTCTCTTCGGCGGGCTTTAGGACCTGGCTCCCTACCCGGGCTGCCCACCTTGCCGCCCTCCTGTACATTTGAACTTGGCGCGCGCGCGCATTTAACTTTCCGGATGACCGTTTCCTCGCTCCCTGACGAGGGTGTGGTCACTCCTGCCTCACGTTCTCCCTCTGCCTGCGCGCTCCCTGATCCCGATGCCTTGGACTCCTCCCCCCTACTGCACTCTGGGGGGGACGCTGGTCCGGATTTCCAGCTGCTACTCTCTGAGTCCCCTCTGGCCCCTTCTTCCCGAGGTGTCCCCCTGGGCACTCCCCTTGCCCTGACCATGGGGGCCCCTTTCTGTGAATCCTCCGAGTCACTGGAGAGACTCAGAGACCTCGGACTACTGTCGTCGCTGACATTTCCTTCAGACTCCTCCCCCTCGCTCTCCGTTTCCTCCCTCTCCTGTGACTCTGCTCCTGAACCCCTGACATGAATGAATAAAAAAAATTTATTCCCCCCCCCCAGCTGCGGCTGCCGCCCAAGCCTTGCAGACACCCGCCCGAAGCACGGGGAGGCCTCCGGAGGACTCCCCGTGCTTCGGGCGAGTGTCCGCAAGCCTTGCGCGCCCGACGGGAGTCCCGCTGAGCGCGCGAGGCTTGGGGCGGCACCATGCCGCCCAAAGCACGGGGAGCCCTCCGGAGGCCTCCCCGTGCTTCGGGCGGGTGTCTGCAAGGCTTGGGGCGGCAGCCGCAGCTGGGGGGGGGCTCCCCGTGCTTCGGGCGGCAGGCTGCTGCCCGCAAGCCTTGTGAGCCCGTGGGAACTCCCGCAGGGCTTGCAATGCTTGCGGATAGCTTCCTGAAGCCTGGAGAGCAAGAGGGGTCAGTGCGCACCGATGCCTCTCGCTCTCCAGGCTTCAGCGAAAGCCTGCATTCGCCCCATAGGACGCACACACCCCTTCATTTTTGGAGGGGGAAAAGTGCGTCCTATGGGGCGAAAAATACGGTAAATACAAAAAAGACTCACCTGTATAATATGTAGTAAGTGTTTCCTAATCTGAGATGAAACAGACACTAGTGATTTTGTCTGGCAGACTGATGACATCTCAGGGTTGAAGCCTCAACCTACCTTCCAATTCCTATTCTCATACATTTTTAAGCTGTACTACTAGTGTACCCCTGTAACGTCAACAGACAAATCTGGGACTTTGATCTAACATTCTGCCTCTGACAGCCATGCAGCTCAAAGGAAGTTGAAACTAATCACAAAGCTGGGTCATTTCCCAGGATTTTGTAGCTTGTGTGAACATGTACAGCCCTTGACACAATGTGTTAATGAGCAGTGAATTAACAAACACCTATTCAACTAACACACAGTGCTAATGACAGCTTTAAAAGTTGAACATTTAGACTATCCAACAACTGTTACATTCTTCCAGTATAGCTAGGACTCAGTCCAGTTATGGCAGTGAGGAACCCGAGCACAGACTCTCATATAACTTTTAACAGTAGAACTTTATAACCCAAAACTAAACCAGTTGTCTTCGCTGAGAGAGGACCTCAGTGAAGGAGATGCTTGTGGAGCAGCAGCCCAGAACTACCCAGAACACAATGTAGTACAGTGGTGACATTTGCCAGTTTCCCCTTCCCCTGCAGCCTCCAAAAACCTACTCTGAAAGACGGAGACACCTTCTGGATTAGTGTGTGAAGGCTGCAGAGGGAACTGGAAACAGGGAAGTCACCTCCCTTCTACCAGTGAGATCCCTCTGGTATATCAAAAGCCTCACACACAGGAGCCCTTCCATGCCGGGAGGGTGAAATCTGGACAGATCCATCAGGCTTATACCACTAATAGTACTTCCCAGCAGTTGGAATGAGTTCTAAATTGAGAAGATGCTTAACAAGCATTTGGAAATAATTATGTCTGTGTTCAGGGCTGTAGAAGGACGTGAAGATGCTAAAAGAATGTGGCAGGGCTGCCCCTCGTTAGTTTATATTGCTCTGGCATCCTCAAGACACCAGGACACAAACATTAAAAGGAACCAGTATTTTACGCCAAGAAAACAAAACTGCACTGTGTGCAGTTTTTTATCTTCTGGGACAGCTGCTGTGCCTCAAGTAATGCACGTAAATAAGTCATTTGATGGACATCTCAACGTATAAAATTAATATGGAATAAGTCTGTGGCCAAGTCACTCAGCCAATTCACAACAAATGCAGCTGAGTGGAACTGCATTTCCTTGCAGTTAAACATTTCAGATATTTAACCATTTAATCTCTCCAACCACCCACCCACCTCACAAGTTAAGAGACATTGCTGTTTCTCACCTCTTTAGTGAATGGCATAGCAGATTGGGACAGGTGGAAGCTTCAGATAAACCTGTGGGAAAAGGGGGGGAAAGTCAGTATTGTCCCACATTATGTACATGCATTCTGAGGACTCACCCACTTCACCCTTCTCCCACCCTTTATTGTGGAGCAGCATTGGTGTTAAATAGCATATACAGTGGTGCCCCACAAGACGAATGCCTCGCAAGACGGAAAACCCACTAGACGAAAGGGTTTTCCATTTTGGAGGTGCTTCGCAAAACGAATTTCCTATGGGCTTGCTTCGCAAGACGACAATGTCTTGCGAGTTCCTGCTATTTTTTTTCGCTCCCCACCCCCTTTTTCTAAGGCACTAAGCTGCTAATAGCCTTTTAGCAGCTAATCCGCTAATCCCTTAAACCTTTAATAGCCGCTAATAGCGCTAATCTGCTAATGGGCTTGCTTCACAGGACGAAAAAACCGCTAGACAAAGAGACTCGCGGAACGGATTCTTTTCGTCTTGCGAGGCACCACTGTACTTGTTGCACGTTCTAATTGATGTAGGAGGCGATGACACCCCCCCCCCAATATACAGTGGAACCTCAGTTTTTGAGCGCATCAGAAGCTGAATGGCTTCTGGGGCACATTTCTCGGTTTTCTCAATGGGATTGAGCCTCGCTTGTTGAACATTTCGGAAGTCGAACGGTCTTCCAGAACAGATTACATTTGACAACAGAGGTTCCACTGTATTTCATACACATTTATAATTGTATACATGAGACACTGGAAAGTGGACGTTCTTTGCTGCTTTTGTATTGTACCTGCGGGCTTACCTTTCTTTCTTTCTTTCTTTCTTTCTTTCTTTCTTTCTTTCTTTCTTTCATTTATATTCCACTTTTCCACTAAGGTCCTCACGGTGGCATACATGGTTCTCCCTCTCACCATTTAACCTCACAACGACCTTGTGACATAGGTCATGGGAGGTCACCTGTGATAGGGATGGAGGAGGCTGGGAACGCTGGGCACAAATATGGCTGTTACTTTTCAATTATTTTTTTTAAATCAATAAAAATAAACAACACCCCACCCCAAATTACACACATCATTAATAAAGAGCTGCTAACTCTACGTTGCCCATACATGCAAAACCATCACTGACTTTCAAATGAAATGTTCCTTTGCCATTTTAGTTAGCTGTGCTTGAGATCTAATCACCCACCATATAATAGTCTCATTAAGTACAGCACTGCTCTACATCCAAGTAACTATATGAGGAAGGATTGTAGGAATGAGCACACCAGCTCTGCCCCTGTCACCTTCCTCAAGTTGGAGCAAACTTCTGACATAGGGAGGCTTCCTTAACTCAGGGACTTCAAAGATTCTAAAATGTGCTGGGAACCTCCCCAGGAGGTCAACTAAAATGGTTGATTGTGTTGTGTTCCTCATTACACAAACAAAAACAGAAGCAAACCAATCCGAGCTGAGGCCCATGCACAAACTTTATTGTGCGCTTCTTATTATAAAATACTTGAATGGTTTAAAACATGCATCAAATAGCCAACTTAGGGCCACACACAAGTTCCACTTTGTGGCAAATACATTGCAGGTGAAATCCGTTGCCGTAAGATTCCAACAGCTTCCCACAGAATAAGAAAGGTAAGTAACAAAATGTTGGGAGAATTTAACTACAGTTCATCATTCGTTAGATCAACACATGGTCTGATTTTATTTTAACCGAACAGTCCAGCTATCAAAAACATAACATGCATCTTGATTTTATATCTTCACTAACATCATAATGTCCAGAGTAATTATGCATTGTATGGCCAAAAGTTCAAAACAAAAACAACCAAACAGAATTAAAAGAACACACTTGCAGCCACTCAGCCCAACAATTATTAACTATTTAAGCAACTTTAATACAATAAACTAAAAATACCCATAACAGCTGTGCTGCATAACCTATAGGGTGTTTTCTCCTGTACACCCTAGGTCTATATATTAAATATCTGCAAAATTAAAACATGCATACAGAAAATACAAAGCCAAGCTTTACAGATCTGATATGAATCAAATTTACTTGAAACGTAATGTACAAAGTACCTTAATTTTAAACTTTTTTTTTTATACTGTTAATAGTTCTTTTAACATTCAAGTGTGGGGAAAGTCTCAAAAAGTTGGGCAAAGAAGTTTCTAAATTAAAATATTTTTCAAAAGCTATGGTTCAAGTAATAAACATTTTTATATAGAAATCTTCTGATAAGTTTTAACTAAAAATAATATGTTGAACATTATACAGAATTAGCAACAGGAGTATACCCAAGACCAGAAATTTACATAATTACTAAGATTTTTGGCATTTCTTCCTCACTTATTTAAAACACAGACATGTCTGCAGCCTCAGATTTATATTTTAAGACCACTGTAAAACTATCATTTAAAGACAGTTCATAAGACCATTAAATAAATACGGATGCATTAGAACGTCCGATTCAAAAACAAAAGAAAACCACCTCACAAACCCACCACCTAGCTCTACAATCCCATTCTGTAAACATAAAAAGTGTTGACAATGATAAAAAAGTAACATGCTAAGTCTATAGTGATAACAGCAGAAGCTTGTCCCTGGATCTCTCTCCACAAGTGAGTTCCAAATATGAACTGTTAATATTCATGTTGTCACTTTTAGAAGAGTGGCTGTAATTTCCAAAGCATCATGGCTTCTCTTCTGTAAGATCAAGTTGTGATTTCGCTCCGGGTAAAGCGTGGGGACTGCATCTCCCTGGGATGTTTTGGCTACTGTCTTTTCAAGAAGCAGTCCTCAACGAATTATTACGTAAGTAAGCAGATGCGATGGTCACTGTGCATTGTTGTTGCCAGCACCATTGTTTCCGTTGGCATTTGTTGCATTCACAGAATTAATGCCACCCTGAAGAAGAGCATCTTTCCTTGGCGGCATTCGCTCATTGATCCTATCCAGTCCTTTTGCCTCTTCAAAACTGCAGATTTTATGTTGTGGAGAGAATCCTCGTATTGCTTAACAAAATGCAAATTAGACATGTCAGTAATGGGAAAAAGCTCTGCGCATTCTTAGTAACTTCTAAGAAATAATATCAAAATGTAAAAAAAAAAAAGGGGGGGGGAGACACCCACAAAACCAGTAAGTTAGATTAAATGTGATTTTATGTATTTACACTTCTCTTGTAAAAAGTGAGCAGAGTCGTACAGCCTCTCTGACTTTTCTTCACTATAGCATACCAATTTTTGCTTAAGGCCGCTAGGCATTCCAAACATCACTTATGAGAACACAAAAACTAAAGTTGGCAGCAATGCAAGATATGACTGTGAATACCTAGGCTAAACATGTGAGAATAACCACAAGAGCCTTGGAAGCCACCTTAAAATAAGGACAATACCTGGACTTCAACAGATCACCTTACACATCAGACAGGAGCCCATTTTATTTTGAACACTGATAATAAGACCATTTTTCAGTTTTGAAGAACAATGACATGTGCACACACTGCTATAGAAACTAGAGTTCTGTAAAATGGTGCCAAGCATCTTACTCCATTTTCCACCACCAAGACAATCCCATCCTGCAAATGTAACTAATCATCAACAGTGATGTATAAATATGGTGCTTGAACCATTAGGGAGCTTGCTGGCCCGGCAAGTTCCTCTGAAGATTTTTAAGGAGATGCTGAGCCACTAATAAGTATAGTCCAAGTCTTCAGACTTGGCACACATTTAAAAAGCATCAGACTTACAGATTAGTCTACAAACGTGATTAGACCACAGATTTGCTTGGTACTGGTAGCTCATTTGTGCACATATACATACTTTGTGGCTTATAGTAAAGCAATGGCCTGACAAAGACGGGATATAAAAGTCATCATGGAGATAGTGGCTATTAAGGCTAGGACCCAAAGAAGACTTCAGGAAACTTTATCCACACCACCCAAGCAACTGAACAGAGTTGCCAAAGCAGTGACATGGCATGAAAGGTTGCCGTTCCAAAATAAGATGCGTCTCTGGAAATAAGGCAAGCCCTTGGCCATGTCTAAATTATTATTCGGCTCTCATCCAAAGTTAACATTTTATACTTTGCCAGCTTCCTGGCACTCAGTGTTCACAAATGAATACTACACATTATAAAAACACCTTTATAAAACTAAATCTTGCACTACCAGATGGGTTATGAGAAAGAAACGAAAAGACACAGACTTCAATCCAGAAAACCATATGGGAAGCTATCTGCGCACAGTGGAAGAGAGGAGGGCTGCATTATTGTATGGCACCAGAAACTACTTTTGAAACTCATGGCTATGATGTATTGTTGAGAAGTCACATTCAAAATACTGGGTGCAGGGGTGGGGGAGCTAGCAAATATGAAAAGCTCAATTTGAGTGTTCAAGCCATGCATATACTTAAAAGTGGCCTGCTGGATTGGAGACATTTAAAATCCATTATCACCAGAGGAAGTATGTCAACTAAAAGAGGGGACATAAACATAGCATGCTATTATGCTAACGAAAGAAAACACAACCCTATTCCACAGTCAGAAAAAGCAAATCACCCCAAAAGCGAAAGGCAAGTCATCAAGACAAGACAAGACAAAATGCTACAGATAACAACAAATGAATCAGTGTATTGATTCATCTCTGGTTGTGCAAGTTGAAAGAGCAGAACAGACTTTTAAATCCCTCCCAGACCCCAATCCCTGCCAGTAGCAAAGACACTGAGACCATACCTTTTTCAGCCTCAATTGCCTCTACTGTGGCTGTACAGAAGTGAGTAGATGCATGCAAAATGAATGAGAAAGATGAAGAGTGTAATATCACATAGCAGAAAAAAATATGATTATTATTATTATACTAGCTGAAGGTTGATTTAAGAAGTCCTTTTTGAAAATAAAAAAATTCCTTGCTCTTTTGGCTTTGATACTACCATTTATTTATTTATTTTTAAAGAAACCACAGGTTAATATGAGTTCCCAACAACATGGAAAGGGCTGAAAGGGACAGTTTGTAATGTTTGGGGAGGACTTTCTTCATTAGTCCACAGTACCAACATGCAATAAAATATCAAGTATTTTATTCCTGAGCCAAACACAAGAATTTAAGAAAGGAACGTTTCTTATCATCATCATGAGTAACTGCTGCTTTACATACGATGATGATATTTTTTAAAAATGTAACCAGTTGCCATGCAAACTAAGAAGACGAAAGTCTGCATGTTTGTAGGTGAGCTGCAGTTTATAACGGGAACCCCCAGATTTTAAAAATGGATGTGACCCCCCCTACTGTTTAAAGTAGCTATGAAAAAAATAAAACTTTGGATATTCTTCTGCACATTTTCTAATATGCTTATGAACAGACTAACACTATTTCACATGAGAAGGAACGTAAAGACCCTTCACTGATAGCCAAGGTAAAACAAACTGATGATCACATCATCAAGAATTAACTGTTTTTCTTTGTAATTTCCTTTGGAGAGATGAAATATTCAAACATCTCTGTGTACCCACCATGACAACTGAAAAAGCAGTGACCCATGCCATTAGCTCAGTAAGATCTTAAGAGGACAAATACCTGTTCTATAAAGCAATGATCTCTTATTACCATCAAAAAAGTTCCTCTTCTGCGTTTACCATCAGTAGGATAGGATTAAGAAATAGGTGGGAACAAAATTTACAAATGAATATGGAGGAGTGGAAACCGGAGGAGTTATGGGCAACAAGGTCTTTCAGATCAATATTGTGTTTACAGAATTACCTACAAACTCACCCACAATGAAACCATTGATATAGACGATGAAGCCAACCTATAATTCTCAAGTTTTAGGTCGTCAGTTTGTCATTTAAGTGCGGAAATGTATTCTTTGAAATACGATGAAACATTTGTTTTGGCATATATTGTTAGAAGTTACAGTGATAAAGCTTTGCTTCAAAATGCATTTTATGTGCATTAAAAAAAACCCCCAAACACTGTTGTATTTTTTAATCAGGGTTTTTTTTTGGGGGGGGGGTAGAAACCTCCCAAGATACCGCAGGAACAGAAGTGGACTAATAAAAAACAATGTAGAAACTAATTTCACCTCTTTCAGGAATAACCAAACTCATATCCCAAGTGACTCTAATAAAACTCTCCTTTAACACAAAAGCCAACTTAAAATTTCTTAAGAAACCCGCTTGAGTTTCAAAAGCAGCTTGCCATACTCCTGGATCTGGAAATGGGACTGAAAAAGCCCTACTGAGTTTGGATGCAACAACAGACTACAGTTTATTATTGTAGGAATAAACCTAGACAGGCAGTGAGCTTCTTTGTTCCTCTCTTCTCCTATAGGATTGGCTGTGAAGAAACATCAGAAGCTTCTGATTCTGTTTCTGACTAGCTGCAGTTTCATGTTACATTTGAAACTGGATAAACTGCAGTTGGTGCTAACTGTGGTTTACTGAAACAAGCCAATTTCAAACTGTGGTTTATGAACAGTTCAGGTGAAATGCTATCCCTAAACTGTGGTTAATTGACAACTGAAGCTGAAGATTCCAATCTCCTCCTTGTGGCTGTTGTAAACGTGGCAGAGAAGAGCACAAGGTTGACTAGGCTCCTTCTTGTAATGGTAAAACAGTTTATCGTTCTGTGTGAACATAGCAAGAGGGCCACAGCATTAGTTTGTAGGAAAAGTCTGGATTGGTCCAGTATACCTGAAGGAGCGTCTCCACCCCCATCGTTCTACCCGGACACTGAGGTCCAGCACCGAGGGCCTTCTGGCGGTTCCCTCACTGCGAGAAGCCAAGTTACAGGGAACCAGGCAGAGGGCCTTCTCGGTAGTGGCACCCTCCCTGTGGAACGCCCTCCCACCAGATGTCAAAGAGAACAACAAATACCAGACTTTTAGAAGACATCTGAAGGCAGCCCTGTTTAGGGAAGCTTTTAATGTTTGATGTATCACAGTATTTTAATATTCTTTTGGAAGCCGCCCATCGTGGCTGGGGAAACCCAGCCAGATGGGCGGGGTATAAATAATAAATTATTATTATTATTATTACTACTACTACTACTACTACTACTACTACTACTACTGGGCACCCTTCAAACTCAAGAGACAATATCTTATTTTTTCTGAATCCCATTGCACCACAACCCAGGCCACTGAAAACCAGTGACATAAAGATTGCTGTCTATTAAAAACAATTCAGTCTAGTCAAGGAAGACAGGGAAACATTTGCCTTTTTCTTCATGTAATTTTCCCTCCTATGACAAGCAATACAGCAGCAGCAACAGTGCACTTATCAGGGTGCTGGTTTGGAAATGCAGTTACTACCTCACAGAGTTCACCTTCAACCATCTTACAACTTACTACGAGACCAGTCCATCTACAAGTGTGTAAGATGGTTAAATCCTAGACTACAACAACAGCGCAAAGGGGGGTGATTGTGGGATGCAAGAACACACACATACCAGCACAATCAGAGATACCATTTTAAGCATGTAACTCCAACCAAACATGATGAAATTACTTAACTTGCATCAGGTCTGGCACAAACTAAATTAGTGAGCTGAATTAGCTTCTCTGAAATGCTAATCCCATTTCTGGCAGGGTTTTTCCCCCTCTAGCAAAAAAGATACCAAAACTCAAATATCTCGCTGTAGTATTTCATTTGTACCTCATAGTTCTGAAAGATTACCTGAATTAAAGAATGGAAATGTCAGACTATTATGGGCTGGGTGCCCACTCCCAACAGCTTCACCCATAAGATGCAGCTGCTCTTACAAAAAAATAAAATAAAATATAGGATAAAAGCAATGGTGCTCAATCAAATCTTTCATCACAAGAAGCCATTTGATTTATATTGCTACTACATTAATTTTAATGTGGACAACACTATGGCATTACTCCTTTGGAAAACAAAATGACTCCTGAATGCCAGTTTTCTATTTGTCCAATTTACTATAACATTTCATTGTTGTAAGTGATGAAAGATTTGTGTTACAACTTTACAATAAACATTAGAAACGTCTAACTTGCAACAGGAATCATCTGGTTTACCCTATCAACAACAGTAGAAATTGTGTGAGCACCTTAAAAATCTACTGTATTCACAACATATCTGTTAAACTGTTGCCATTTGAGGATCCTAAAGGAGTAAAGTCAGTTAAAATTCTAAGTTGTGGTCATGCTGAAATTAAAATTTTTGATTGATGTTATATGTCAGGTCCACTTGTCTTGTTTTAAAACAAACATGAGACAACATTATCAAGTCCGATCAAATGCGTATGTTCCAATTCTCTACAGCTTACATAGTGCTGAGAAAACTACAATATGCAAGCTGGGTAGTGAATATACACACTGAAAGTAACATTTAGAGGGGGAAATCTGATGATACAAGGAACATACACACCATTTGCTATTACAGACATTCACAGATCACATACATACATACATATATAAGGACTTATGAAAAGTGAACTTGGAGACATTATATGCTCCAAGAGGATAATGATAGTAAATAAAACAGTTTAAATAATATTAAAAGGTGTTAACTCAAACAAAAATTATTTTAGACTGACACAGTACCAGAAAAGTTTCACAAATTTACATTAAAATGTTGAATTTTGATTACATTAGGTGAGGAAAAATTTTTTTTTGACAGACAAGAAAAAACATGTGCTGTAAAATTGAACTCAGATATTACAGAAATATTGACACAGAAAACTAAAATGTTTTCTGTTAATAAAGCTCAGGAATGTTATGACGCCCACTTTCTTTCTTGACATCCATTACAAAAAAATGAACTATATAGTCAGAAGAAATTAAAAAAGAAAAAAGAATCTCACAATATTCTTCTGGCAACAACTAATCCATCAACTTTTATAAAGTATTCAATGAGCCAGATTACAGGTGTATTTTCTTTTTATTTTCATGCAAAAAATATAAGCACACTTAAACACCCTTTGAGTCTGACTTATTTACAAGGTTTTCATTTAGCCCCTTTATTCTCAATTGGATTTTATAACAGCTATTTGTTATTTTTCAGTTACATTAGCCATCAGAATGCATCGGGTGCAGCGTCAAATGCAGCCAACCTCAAAAATAAGGTGCTACAAAGTTGGTTGTACATCAAGAGACAGACAAGTGTCTGAGATAGTGATTTAATTTTTTTACACACTTATACAGACATACAGCGATACCTAGAGAAAGACAGACAGATCTAAAAAAAGCAGCTACATCTGCAGAGGAAGGAAATAGCAACTTACAAGGACAATTCAGGGAAGTCAAGTAGTATTACACAGAACATTTGACAAACAACATGAAGGAACAAACTTTGGCATCAATCACCAGGGTACGAAACAAAGCACATTTTCCATCCGTGGAATGCAAAATTGAGCTTGGAAACTTGTAGCTATCGATACTAAAAGGCAACTGGCATTTACTAAACAGATTAACGTATGTAATAAAACTGTAGGAATAAAGAATAAGGCCATATGTGATATCTGATGAAATAATGATGGCTCTTTAATTTTCTGACCTACCCTGCCAATCTTTTCCCAGTTCATAAATAATCTTGCTATCTGAAATGCTCTATCAAGGAAAGCTCAACGACAGACAAAGATTAGCACAGCGTGACTAATACTGTTTGCTTTTTGTTTAATACCCTGGTTAAATACTGATTTTACATTGCCTGATTAATACATAAAGTTATGCTTTATCATCAGCCGCTAAGACAAGAACTGAAAAGCATAAGGAATTCCCTGCATGCACTGTGTGTGGTGTTAGCGAAAGAGTGAGATGTGCCCCATTCCATCTGGGGCACAGCAAGTTGCATAACATCATTACCACTTTGCAAGGTCTGGCGTCCTCCAGCCAACACTCCACTAGGTAACATTCCAGTGGGAGTCAAACCCTTGAGTGTCAGTACACTTTCACTCTCTTCCCTGAATTTAGGAGACAAAAAAGGGGAGGGGAAAAGCTGTTTTACCCAAAGAGGTCTTCATACCCAATATGCTTCAGACTTGCATGCAGGTCCTTGCCTGAGCTCTTCTTATTCCCCAAATCACTGTCTCCTATCTAATACTGAAGAACCGGGAAATGTAATACTGCAAGTGAAAATAGCAGGGAGGGTGTGATTTAGAATGGTGAGAGGAAGGTGAAGTCTGGGGAACACAATCTCAGGAGAGGTCTGCCAGCCCTGCTCCCTGGTGTTTAGGAAGGAAAGAAAGGCATTTCCTCCTCCCATTATACGTACAGTCGTACCTTGGATCCTGAACACCTTGGTACTTGGACGTTTTGGCTCCTGAATGCTGGAAACGTGGAAGTGAATGTTTTAGTTTGCAAACGTTCACTGGAACCCAAATGTCTGACAGGGCTTCCATGGCTTCCAATTGGCTGCAGCACCTTCCTGCAGCCAATCAGAAGCCACGCTTTGGTTTCCGAACATTTTGGAAGTCGAACGGACTTCCGGAATGGATTCAGTTTGACTTCCAAGGTACGACTGTACATCTGTGGCATCTTCTTGCCTTTCAAAAATATTATATATGTCAGAAGCTACTCTGAGCTTGGATATGGCAGGATTATCATTTTTAAGCGAAACCAAATACCAGATCCCTTTGTTCTTGTCTCTTACTCCTGCTGCCTTTAAATTATGCTTCTTGTGTTGTCCATTCACTGCGCCCATGACATCATTTCCCTTCCCTCCTTTGCACCTGTCTTTCAGAGCCCTTTTTCTTGCCATTATTTTTTACTCTTTGTTCCTGCCATCACCTTTGCTCTGCTCTCATTATTCAACTGCATGAGAAAGGGTTAGGATAGCTCCACATTCTGAAAAACAAGCATTGGTGCTAAATAAATGTTTAGCAGAAGTACAATATTAGCAATAGATAACTCATCTATTAAAGAAGTTACAGTCGCACTTAATTGTAAGAGCAGGTAGGGAGCTGCTAACACGTAGTCTTTCCATATAAACAGATCAGACAAGTTGAGACTAGTAATTACCTGAGAACAGAGAAGACTCTTGCCATCTTGCCAATTGCACGGATTTTGTTTCTGATTATTTCTTTTCGTGCTGCAGCTGTACCTACTTCCAATGGAAGAAGAAAGTCTCAAGCTAGTGGAGCACACAACAAAAATTGCATACAATGTGACCATCAATAAAACTGTGATAACATATGGTTCTCCTTCAGCCTGGAACTTAAGGTGATTGAATAATGATGCCTCATCACAGACAAATCTCTTCAGTCCACAGATCACCAAACATCCTGAAAAGATTAAACAGTTCTAAACACTAAGTGACAAATATCAAGACTATTAATTGCTGCTAATTGTTTACTGATGGCATTTCATTCTTAGGCTTTTGACTGCTGATCTTTTAAACAGTTATGAACCTGACTGAGCACAAATAGAAAATTCAAGGAATAAATGGGACTTATACCATAGCTGGCATTCAAATTACTAACTGGCAACCTAAATGTGCTCCAAATCAACAGTGTTCTAGAACACTGAACAGCATGTCTATTCATCCATCTCCATCTCTCCCTCTATCTCCCACAATCACTATATTTTATTCATGTAAATCAGTTCAGGACTTTCTGTTGTGGGAAGTGATTAATGAATTCAATTAGCTAGCTAACATCCCCTCTCCTGGCATGTATACTTCATTCCAACCTAAGTGCTGTTTCACTTGTAAGTTTCTTCCAGGCAAATACCGTATTTTCCCGTGTATTGGACACCCCAATGTATAGGACAACCCCTATTTTTGGGGACTCCAAATTTAGAAAGTGGGGGGAGATTGCCCTGACTTGTAGAGCTTTTTTTTAGGGAAAATAGTTGATAAACGCTGACAGCCGCACACATCCAACAAGCTGCCTATCAGCTGTTCCCTCGTGGCAGAAACACACACACACACACTTCGCTTTCTTTGGGCGGGGGCAGAGTTGTTGAGCTGCTCTGCTTTGCTGGAGGCTAGGGAACAGGCAGGACACGATCGCGCGGAGCCAGGCAACAAGGCTTGCGAGGAGGAGGCCACCTCTGCTATCGCTCCTCGCTACACATGCAGTAAACGGACCACCTGCTCCCTTCAGGAAGCTGATAGCTGATAGCAGAAACCACCTATCAGCTTCCCGATCGCCACCAGCGGCCGCCAATCATGCTCCTGCTTGCTGCAACAAAGGCAGCTGCCTATTGGCTGCTGCAGCGGCAATCAGGAGGGCTAATGGTGGTGATCAGGCAGCTGCGACGCGAGCGGTTGTGTGCTGCGTTCCGGTGGTCAATGCTGAAAATCGCTCACCTGCTGGAACGAAGCGTGAGCCCAAGATTGTAAGCGGCAATTGACCGCTTGATTGTGTGTGGGGAGGGGAATGTTGAAAATTGCTCACCCACCGGAAAGAAACGTGAGCCTGATTTTGTAAGTGCCGATTGTAAGCGACACGAGCAGTTGTGTGCTGCGTTCTGGCGGGTGAGCGATTTTCAGCATCCCCGCCCGCCCCCAATCAAGCGGCCAATCACCACTTACAATCTCAGGCTCGTGCCAAAAAACCATTTGCCCAACCTCCCTCAGCACTACCCGTGTATAAGATGATCCTAAATTTTGAAGCTCATTTTTGGGTCAAAAAAGCTCCTCTTATAAACGGAAAAACACGGTATCTCTTCTTTGTTTGAAAAATTAGATTAGACTCCCATACACACACATGAACATGGTTTTCCTTCAGGGATGTGGTCTACAAAGATTGTAGGACAGGGGTGTGGGACCTTTCAGTTCAAGGGCCACATTCCCTTCTGGGCAGCCTGCCAGGGGTGGGCAGCGTCAGAGGCAAAGAGCATGTATACTTTACCTTTGTACTGCAGGCTACCTGCTTTAACTACATATGAAACTCAGTTGCACGATTCCCTCTTAAAAAAAAAATACTAAGCTCTAGGCATGGATAGGAACAAAAATCCCACCAACAACACAAGAAAGCAGGAAGGGGGGGAGGAGACTAGAATGGAAGTTGTCTCCTCAACCAAAGAACTGTAAGACTGTACTTAATACAGTGTGCAACTGGGAGACATATAAGGAACAAAAGGCAGTTTCCAATATAGCTTTCAGAAGGAAGACTAGAGAATTACTGGGACATTTCTTCTTTATTTAAGATGCACACTTACTAGGCAATCTAACATGCCACTACCAGCATACTGGTTGCATAATTTACATTATTATCATAATTGTGTTTAATATCTGTCCCCAAATCCTGGTCAATAAAGGTCATGTCTGGGTTATATTTGGTGCACCCAAAGATTTGGGCAAGCCCCATGGAATGTTTAATTTTTACTTTTAAACAATAGAACCACCCCCACTATGTGATATCACAGCTTTAAAAAGCCTCCCTCCCCCCCCCCCCAAAAAGGTTTTCCATGCAACTGGGAGGCTGGGAGAGGGCCATTAAAGAAGGCCACAAGTCGAAAGCTCCCCCACGTGTGTAGAGCAAGTTGCACAGTCCTTTGGATCTGCGGCAATAGCACTGCAGCAATATTTAGTAACAGGCTATTTCAAAGCTATTAAAATATACTTCTGCTCATTATGAAAGTTGTGGGAGGAATTCCACATAGCGCCAAGCAGATTGCTCTATCAGTGCAAACACTTATGCTTATGCTGATGGAGCAATCTCTGCTCAGCTGCCTCCCATGTGCCTTTCTGGGAGTTCTCCTAACCTCCTCCATGCAAATGGGGAGGGGTAAAAACAGGGGGCTTGTGGGGAGAGGACGGTGCAGGGAAAGCCCTGTTGTGCTAGCGAAAGTCTTTGCGCAGACTTCTGCTTGCAGGCCTGGTTAAAAGGGACCCCTGACCATTAGGTCCAGTCGTGGCTGACTCTGGGGTTGCGGCGCTCATCTCGCTTTACTGGCTGAGGGAGCCGGCGTACAGCTTTCAGGTCATGTGGCCAGCATGACTAAGCCGCTTCTGACAAACCAGAGCAGCGCACGGAAACGCCCTTTACCTCCCTGCCAGAGCAGTACCTATTTATCTACTTGCACTTTGACGTGCTTTCAAACTGCTAGGTTGGCAGGAGCAGGGAATGAGCAACAGGAGCTCACCCCATCACGGGGATTCGAACTGCCAACCTTCTGATCAGCAATCCCTAGGCTCTGTGGTTTAACCCACAGCGTCACCCGCGTCCCTGCAGGCCTTACCTTAGTAATATAAATTATTCTAACTTATTATTATACACATCAGCTTGAAATTAGCACAATAGTGATGTAAAGCTTTCTCATACAAATATTAGCTGGAAGAGAACAAAATTACTGCACAAACAGCAACTGAAACATTACAGAGATCACATTTCATGCACCATTTGTAATGTAGAATGCTTACACTAAAATCATAAACAAGGCAGACAACTGAAAACTTTCCTACACATGCAGGATCAGAAAAAGAGATATTAAAAGTAGGGAAAATATGAAAGCTACTACAAAAGGGGAATGGAAAAGAGGAGAAACCCTTCATGCACAGAAAGACTGGCAATAAAACAAATACTACACATTTATATAAGGAAAATATATAAATGTGTTCTCTACTTTGATAACTTTGATAAGTCATATTTCAAAACAATATTACTCCGTCTTTTCTGTACCTTTTTTATTGCCATATATGATTCGTTCTTCAGATGGAGAGTCCAGAAAAAAAGAAAGTGAACGATGGAGAAAAAGGTGAGTGAGGAAAACTAAAAGGAAGAGCTTTTACATTGGCAGTGATAATAAAGAATGGAAGTTGAAAAGAAAAATGAGGAGGAAAAATGGAAAACTGCTACTCTCATAGAACACTGCATACTGCTGAGTGCATTTTAAAAATATATTGGTAGCATTTGTAATGTCTGTTCAGTATTCAGTGAATTTGTTGACAGGATGATATAAAGTGTAGGAAGGACATAAATTTCAAGTAACACAAATATACAAACAAACACTGTTAAATATATAGTATAAAAAGCACCCCAAAGTCAAAATAAGTAAAAGTTGTGGCTACTGAACCGTAGATCGACCAAATTCACTTATAGTTCTATAAACAAAAAAGACTTCATAGGTTTCCTTGCAATGAGTAACAATAAATTATATGTATCAGGAAGCAGAAATTTGAAATATGGGCTAAATATTTGATAATCTACAGCCCTATTCAGTCATTCCCCCCTTCAGACAAACTTTCCTTGCTACCAATCCCATCTTTCTCCCCAGTGTTTGGGGCTGAACTTGTGCAGCAAGGAGTCTTTTCTACTTGCACAGGCTCCACTTATGATTTAGCCCCTAAGTCAGGGTTCTAGACTGCACCGGGGAGCCTAGTCAAGTTCCCTACTGAAGAGGTTTAGCCCTCAATACATTGGAAATGTGTAGGAAGTGTTGGGGACAAATAGTTCATCCCTGCACTGCCCCTTGCATGATGGCAATCGTGTGTGTGTGTGTGTGTGTTGCAGTGGGCAGGGGAAGAAAATGAAGAAGCAGGTCTTGTGTCTTTTTATTCTATGCAATGGAATAAATATTTTACATTAGGAATTTTAATACAGAAAATATAAGCACACCAAGTTTTCAATTCTTAATATACCAGAATCATTTGAAGACTCTCTTTTAAAAATCTAATAGCATTCCTCAAAGTGAAACCCTTAAAAGTTCACAAATTATGCACAGAATAAAATCTTTCAGGAATTCACAGTACAGACCCATAAGTCATAAAAGTAGCCTTACCGTCAAATTGATCTTCACCCTCAGTCATCAGTTCATCATCAGAACAAATACTCAGAACGTTCACCAGCATTTCTGTCACTAAATTAAAAAACAACAACAATCCAACACATCATAATACTTATTATAAGCTGAATAGTTTAAAATCTACAATACTATTAAAATGCAAAATACATTGGAGGGAGACAGAACAAAATTATATGAAAAGCTAAATAGGTCAACTTCCAGTCCTTCACTGTAAGTCATTTAATAAAAGAACAGCATTGCTGGATCAGAAATTAAGTAAGAACAATTGGTGCCATTAGAGAGCTCACATACAGGGCATGAAGGCATCAGTCCTTGCTCCCAGCAGGGGTTGCGTTCCAGGTGATTGTGTGAAATCACATGCAATTTAAACAGCCTGCAAGCACCCCGTTCTGCCTCATCCCACCCTGCCCTGCCCTTCTAATGACACTTTTAATGACATTTCCGAGTTACTTCTGGGTTCGGTGCTGTGCGTGATTGCATGCATATCAGTTGCGCCTAAAACGGGGAGTGCTTGTACAGTATATTGATGGCTGCTGACTCTTAAGAGAAATGTCTGTTTTACATACATAAATAAAAATCTGCAGCCCAACAATGTAAAGCACAACTATAGTACTGTGTGTAACGTACCATGCTGAACCCACCTAACAGTCAAACATGGCAACTCAGCGGGGCTCAACAAGCATCACATTTAGCTACCTGCCTGGAACAACAAGCATTGTAATTTAGCTACCTGCCTGAAACAAAAACAAAAAACAAACAAATCCCAAAGTGAGTATCAAACAATGGGACAAAAATACAGTTTGTAGGCGGTGTCTGAATTGGTGGGCTACAGGCAGGTTTTATCTGGCCACACAGATACACACAAGCTATCAACTGAAAACATGCATTTAAATCTACCTGCATAAATGTAACACTAGATAAGCGGCAAATGTTTGAGTGACAACCTGTTTTATGCCTTGTTTCATGATATGACGTACCTTTTTCTCCAACAAATGGCAAAGACCATGTGAAGACATCCATAAAATTTGGCAACCAATAAGGATGCGGTGAACAGTTGAACTGCCGAATATTCATAACATTATTTTCATATTTCAATACAGCAGCTGTAAAAAAGTTTTAGTGATTAGCTGAAATTATGTATCAAGCAATCAATAACTGCAAACCTTTCAGCTAGCACATTCATTCCAACACCTGAGGGTTGTTTGACATTTTTTAAACAGCCAACAGTGAATTGTAGATTCTATTGGGCTATTCATATGCGAGTTTAAGCAGGCACAAGCCCCTTAGTTTGTGAGCCTGGCTAGCAAGCAAACACAAACCATGAATTGGTTTGTTTGAACAAAATAATAAACAAATGTCACAAACAAGGACTAGGAGTTATTGATTTCAGAGCACAAGAGGAGAGAAACACCAAGCCCATGCCTTTCCTATTCTTGTAACACTATACAGTTAGCATTTGGCATTATGCTTAAACAGCCCCTGTAACTATTCAACCACAACCATAGTAGGCACACAGTGGAACTTGCAGGATGTAATCCAATATGGCCTCTAACAAGCAGCAGCAACACAGAATATCAAGCTAGTGTCATCTTGGACATAGCAGGAATTTCCAAAGATAGATGAGTGCTCTCCCTGAAAGTTGCAGATGCTGGAAGGAAAGCCAGTTAAAGCTTTAGATGAGTCAAATTCTCATTCTGCACAAGATGATCAGACTTGAGGTTTTACCACCACTGTATCAGGGTACACTGAGAGACCTTTGTGCTTCCTTCTCATCGGAACAACTGTGGCCTTGCCAACTGGTTTTCGCTGAGTGATGGCATCAGATTCACTAACATAGATGTCTCTTCCTGAGTAATGAAACACTCCTGCCCTGAAGAGATAGGTACGTTGGAATGACTAGCTGTAGTTGTCCTTTAGGACTCTCACAAAATAGTGCCATTGCCGTTGCCGCTGCTACTACATCGTGTCTACGTGACACGTGTCTATATATCTGACTCAAATGTAATTCAGGAATGCAAATTGCACTATCTTGGTCACATTCAGATGAGAGTAATGAAATGCACCCTATGGGACACAGTCTCTTAAATGTGTTTGGAGACTTTAGGTGGTGCAAAATATGGTGGCTTTTCAGAGCATATTCATTCTGATACAGTCATATCTCGGGTTGAAGTAGCTTCCGGTTGAGTGTTTTCGGGTTGCACTCTGTGCATGCGCTCAAAATGACGTCACGTGCATGCGCAGAAGCAGCGAATCGTGACCCGCTCACACGCGGGTTGCGTTCACTTTAGGATGCGAACGGGGCTCTGGAACAGATCCCGTTCACATCCAGAGGTACCACTATATTGTTAATTTTGTTCCGGCTGAAATAATTCAAGTGCTTATTATTATGTATAACATTTTGGGAACAAGCTATTAAAAGGATCGCCTTCTTCCACATAAGCCTGTCTACCCACTGTGATTCTCATCTGAGGACTCGTCCTGCATCTCTTTATCATCAGCGGTTTCTGTTTCAGCACCAAGGCTGTGGGAATTGTTACTTTAGAAGGCCAATCTCAAAACACTTTCCAACATTCTGTAGATATAGCTTGTTTTGCTGAGGTTTTGATTTCCCCCCTTCCCCTCCTGCCGCACATATATTTTAGTAGTAAGCTCGGTCTTTTATTATTATTTAAGAAATTTACATACTGCCCTATACCCACAGGTCTCAGGGCGGTTCACAGGATAAAATCATGATATAAAAACACAGAATACATAATCAAAATATAAACAAGAACAAGTCTTCTAGCTCTGTTTTCCCTTTGTGGTTTATACTGTATTTTGCTTTAATCTGAGACTGAACTAACTTGAAAGGCAAGAAAGAAATATTTTAATAAACAAAATAACTTTTATCCCGAGAGCAGCCATGTGCAATGCTCCAAAGCTCAGTAGAAAGTGGTCATCTGCCCTAGATGTGTGGAGATTTATACCAGAGAAAGAGCACTTTAAGGCTACCCTACTTTACTTCCCACTCCTACCAAGATCACCCTTAGTTACTCAAGGAATTAGTTTGCTGAAGAGCATAAAAACCAAGCCACCTCCCTAGAGGAAGAGTATAAATGCAGAAGTCTGAAGTGATGGCAAGCAGGAGGGAACATTCCCCTCCATCCAACAGGGAAGGGATCACACCACTAGTGAACAGATGTATAAGCAGATGCCAGGTACACTGATATCTGTGCACTTCTGCTCCCCTTAGAAAGACAGAAAATAGAAAGTTCTTGTTCCCCACTCCCAGTATATAACCTGGTTGTCTTGGGTGCTAGTAGATGTGGGGATGTCTCTCCTGTAAACTCCTGACACTGCCTGGAAAGTGTTTCCCAGACAGCCACACACATACATGATGCTGTGTGACATTTGCTCAAAGAAGAATTAAACCTGCTGCCTTTTCTCTCTCTCAACACTGAGGCTCCATCCTTGTATTTCCATTGTCTCAGCAAAACTCTCACGTGAGCATTCTCTAAAGCCAGGCCCTATTATTGTTTCTTCAGTGCCCCAGACACTTGCTCTCCATTTCCATCTATATGAAATACAGCATCTCCATCAGTTTTGAGTCCTTTTGAGAATTATTTCAAAAATATACAGCACTGTTTTCATATTAGCTATTTCCTTGCTTTTGAAACCCTCATATTATTCCTATTTCTTCCCACTAATGCTTCTTTGGATCCATCCTGGGGGAACCTTCTTTTCGCCCCATCATTTTCTTTTGGGGGGGTTGTTATTTATTTCCTTAGTTTCCCCTTTCCTCCTTTTAAAAAATGTTTTTCAGTGGAGTATTTACACTCTTTTAGGGCTAGTTCAACATCTCACCATCACCTCAGGAATGCACAGGGTCAATGCTGGGCCACAACTGAGCTCCACTCATAGAGGCACTGGCTCACACAATTGCTGCCTCCAGTGCAAGCTTGATCTCACTTCAGACAGTGTTAGTCCCACTTTCCGAAGGCAATAGAGAGTGAATACAGAGCTGCTTACCTGTAACCTGTTCTTATAAGTCAGTTTTCTGTGAAGTCACACATATACAGTAGTGACCTTTTAGAAAGGTGTAGAAGATTAGGAACACTGGCCCCTCATCCCTCATATTATAGAATTCTATGAATTGGGTGAGGTTGGTGAAGCCGGTTGTTTCCAGAGGGCTAGTCACACTCTGCTTTCCTATTTGGGATCTCTATTCTACATTATAGGATGGGGTAAAAGCAAGTGTCTGCATGTAAGTGAAGCACAATGAGTCTACTTTTAACTGAGGGCTGGCTTTCAGTGCACTGCTGGTGGTGCAAAAGAGGTGGTTAGAGATTTACCTGAGGTATTTTTTGTAGGAGTTATTTCTTCCTGTGCTGTCTTGTTTTCAATGTGGATGCGCTTCGGGTGATTTAGACTTGAAATGCATATCCTGTGTAACTACCTGCATCTTGATAACACATGTACACTCTGTAGTACTGCAATGAGGGCTTGTATCTGTGATACACAATTTCCATTAAAGAGACTTGTTGTAAGCTACTATTAAGCAGCTTGCGCCCTCATCTGAAATCTGGAGAACACAACACAATTTGTGGTAACCCCCACCATAACCTGCAATAGGGACAATAGTGAATTACATTACAAGTTATTGTCAACCCGCTGCCCTCCATCACTCTGTCTGTCTGTCTCTGTGTGTCCTACGCTGTAACAGAAGGAAACAACTCTGGCTTTGTCCAACCTGCAATGTGAGCATAATGTCCTCATTCTCCCCACTCGTTCTCCTCTGTTGGAACTGAGTTGGAGAGTGTAGGTATCAGATCTGTGCCACACTCGTTATCAGTTACATGAGGGCTATGAGTTTGATTGCCACCCCCTGAGTCCTGACTAGAAGGTAGAACTAACCTTAATAACCACTGAAGGATTAAATATTGCAATCAATTTTGAAATGCTCAGGAGCTGAGGATTTATAATTTTGTTAATTTATTTATTGAATTTATATACTGCCCTATAACTGGAGGTCTCAGGGTGGTTCACAGCACAAAATCAGAATATAAAACCACAAAATATATAATCAAAATCAAAACAACAACCCAATAACCCCCCACTTCAGAATGTAAACGTTGAAGACAATGCATTGGTAGTTCAATATCCAAAGTTCTAATTCTTAGGTGAAGATTTGGAACCAGAAGGCTTTACTGGCATTAAGGGTTGCTTTCCCTGGGGCACTCTGGATCAGCAGGTGACAAGGAGCCAGATATAGGTGACTCAGGTCAGATATTGAAGAAACAGCAGGAAAGGGGCCAGAACATACTGAAGTGTGGGAGGCAGAAGCCTACAGAGAAGTTCCATCTAGGAATACAGGAGAACTGGTATGATGAAGTATGTCTTGAAGGGCTTCTTTCACATAGTGACTTGGGAGGTACGGAGCCTTTAATTTGTAAATTCTTTTACTGGGTTTCTGAAAGTACAGTGGTACCTCAGGTTAAGAACTTAATTCGTTCTGGAGGTCTGTTCTTAACCTGAAACTGTTCTTAACCTGAAGCACCACTTTAGCTAATGGTGCCTTCTGCTGCCACTGTGCTGCCGCTGCACGATTTCTGTTCTCATCCTGAAGCAAAGTTCTTAACCCGAGGTACTATTTCTGGGTTAGCGGAGTCTGTAACCTGAAGTGTATGTAACCTGAAGCATATGTAACCCGAGGTACCACTGTACTTGCAGATTTCCATGACCAGGCTCTCACTCAACCATGTAAGGCAGGAGCCATGAACGCCTGATTTTGGAATGTAGATGCTGCACTTATGGCATTTAAAAAATAAAGCTCTCTCTCTCCATGGTGCAAAATTTTGATTAAAGAGAAACAACTGAATATTGGAGAGATATCGAACAAACTTATGGCAAACGTTTAAGCAGCTCTATAAAGAGAGGACCATTTTTGCTGTGGCCGTGTGTGAGAGAAATTACCCTGAGTGGAAATGTAATGAAATATAACTGTATCTGCACTTCAGTTCTTCTAATCTTCCAGAGGTTTCCAAATGGTTCTGCATATGGGAATGTGCCTCTGCAGACCGTGTGGGGCACTGCATAGAACAGTCATAGCCGAACTCGGCCCTCCAGATGTTTTGGGACTACAGCTCCCATCATCTCTGGTCCTTTTAGCTAGGGATGATGGGAGTTCTAGTCCCAAAACGTCTGGAGGGCCAAGTTTGCCTATGCCTGGGCATAGAATCTATGAAGCAGAACCAGACTGTAGCATTTTAAAGAACTTCCTGGATTCTTTTATACAAGTTACTGTGAACGTTTGTGTTCAATTGCATACATATTGTACAATTCATTCATCCCTTCAACTACTCAAGCATTCTTCTAATCTTCCAGAGGTTTCCAGATGGTTCTGCATTCTACTCGTGAAACCATAACCAGCATAATATCATAGGGGGATGAGTGGACATGGACGTTTTCTGCTGTTGCCCCCCTTTTTTGTGGAATACCCTTCACTCTGCTATAGACGAAGCAGCAACCACCAGTTGCTTCAGATGTCTTGTAAGGACATCTTTTTGCCTAGGCTTTCCTGACCTGTAGGACTGGACCATGATTAATGTGCATGAACCCCCTGAATTTCTGTATCACTTGCCTTTATGTTTTTATATTGTTTTACAGTGGTACCTTCATTTACTAACTTAATCTGTTACAGAAGTCCGTTCTTAAACCAAAGCACTCTTAAACCAAGGCGTGCTTTCCCAAAGCAGTGGGGGACTCAATTTACAAATGGAACACACTCGACAGGAAGCAAAACATGCTCTTATTCCAAGGCAAAGTTTACAAACCAAAGCACTTACTTCCGGGTTTGCAGCATTCTTAATCCAAGCTGTTCATAAACTAAGCTGTTCTTAAACCAAGCTACCACTGTATTTCTTTTATCTTGTATTTGTTTTACTGTCTAATCTTTTTTGTAAATAGCATACACCACGAGAGATTTTTTAAAAAATATTAAGCAGTTTAGAAATGTTTTTAAACAAAGACAGATTATGTTTCATACATATTTACCTTTCTTAGCAATATGCTCTTACCTTTATTATTGTAGACATCCAAGTAATTAGGTGCAGAAAAAATTGTTATTAATGATGGGAACCCTGTCGTTTGACTTTTCCTGTACATTCTATAACTGTAAAATAAGAACAGTTGACTTTGTGTCACAAAGGAAGTGGTGAAGCTGAATATTTGAGTACTGAATATTTGTATCATGGGAGGGCAAGATACCTACCCTGCATCTTGTGCTTCATGAGCTCTGATAATAGACAACAAATTATTACTCTGCAAAAATTCGCAAACTGCAGGATAGCTGTGAAATGAAACAACTATGAGTATAAAGTAATGCTTTCATGCAATCATTTATCAACTTGATCAGTTTTATTTTTTACCTATAAAAATAGGAACATCCTCTGACTGTATTGTGACTGAAATGCTCCTGTGATTTTTCATTTCCAAAGTCTTCAGAGGGATCTGACCACAACAAGTCGCACATTGGTCCAAATGCTGGGGGCTCTTTGAATCTATCTAGCTGTTTCAATGAAAAATACCACAGTGATCTTCATTTTCAGTATGTCCATTTTCTTTTATTATTCTCACTCTTCTTGTTAAGCTATATAGATCACAAACATCTAATCATACCAAAGAAATAAAAGGATATTCATTACTTTATGTTTTTTTCATCTATCACTTACCTTCTCAGACTGAAAAACTCCATAAATCAGAGAATTAGGCTGCAATCCTATACACACTTACCAGGAACTAAGTCACAGTGGGGACTAAGCCTCAATGCGGCTTATTTCTTAGCAGGCACGTATAGGGTTGCAGTTAATTTTCATTTGATGTCTAACAAAGGACAAGAAAAAAATTAGCTTAACATTTAAGAGTGGCACGTCAAGACCATTACAAAAGACCCCAATATCCCCATGCCTTTAGCACAGTAACACTCACCCTCCTAATGTCATCTATTGTATTTATTTCTGGAGAGAGTCCACCATGGACACAAAGAAACTGCTGGTTTAGAAGTGCAGCAAGAGGAAGGCAATCAAAAGCTTCCATACAAGCATCATAGACTCTTTCAGAATATTTTATTTTACCTATAAAGGTGGGGGTGGGGAGAGAGAGACATAGTCTATGACATACATTTGTTTATGATGGCAGGCTTACATCTTAGGAGCATTTAAAAATAAGTTATCAAGATTGTTCCTTGAAAAATTGATGAATGGGTATCATAATTTAAACAAAAAATAAAATAAAAGGGAGACCTCGCTGGCAAAGCACATTTAACTAGATGAATATAAGCTGCCATGTGTTTTAACAATATGATATACTAGAAGGGGAAAGAAGGATACTGCTCATGTAATAACAGCTTTTCAAATAAGTACATTAAAATCACCTTTCCATTAAAAATAATTAGTAGCCTGGTTGTCCATACAATATTCCAATCTGCCTGTCATCTTAAATTCCAATGCTGGAATACTCTGATCATGGTCAGGTGCATCCTCCAAGAACTGCAGGCAGGAAGTTGTCCTGGCTCAGTTAAAAAGTGGATATATGGTACACACGTACCTGATCTGCTAGAAGCCCCAATCTGAATGTAGGCTCTGCAGCCTTCCTCTTATAGTAAAGCAACTTTTCTATAAAGTTAGCTAACTGACCTGTGATATATGGATCTAGCTTCATTTCTTGGTAAATGTATTTACATGTTGTCTTCATTTTTTTAAATTGATTGGCTGGTTGTTATCTTAAGCTCAAAGGGTTTGTTGCTGTTTGGCACAGTGGTAAGAGCTGTAGGATAGCCATCAATTTCAATTTGTATATAGGGGTAAGTCACTTAATGAAATCCATGTGAGTCTAATAGCAAGGTAGGCTGCCATCCTATCCTGGCAGCCACTTGGGCTGAAAGGACAAAGATTTATTAGAGAAATAAGCATACTGATATGTCCTATTCTAACATTTTCATGAGAAAGTGCACAAAAGAAACACATACACAGTACTGTTATAGATATCTCAAGACTACACTGTTGCAGCAGATCCCGGAAAACGCTCAAATACATATGAAGCAAGACAAAAATGTGTAAAAAAAGGGGGGGGGGGACTGATAACTAAGTAATCAGGAAGCCAACAATTACCACTGTTATTAATACTTACATTCCTGCTTAAAAGTAAAATATTCTGTGAGGTGCCTGCATTCATGGTTGCCTCTCAAAAGAAATAATGTGCTTGGATACAGAATCTTCAGAACCCACAAATACAGCACACACTGTTGAAAAACAAGAGTACTAGTCATATGCGATAGCCCCATTCCAAGTATTACAGCACAATATCCAGCTGACATATAGAATAATGCTCACTTAAAGTTCATTTATCACATTTGTATACCACCCTTCCTTCAGGGAACTCAGAACAGTGTATTAGAAAATTACCATGGCAATTTGGAAAGGAATGACACAGAATAAGACAGAATTCCCAACTTGCATTCTGTTACTGCTGAGAGGCAAGGGAACTGGAAGGCAATAATTGGCAGGTGGGAATAGCATACTGAGCCCATCTTTCCCCTGATACCCCTTTACCTCCTCCCCATCAAGAAACATTCCTACTGGGGAAGTGATGAGATGAGAATCACAAGCAGAAGGGTTAAACATACTGCCCAATGGATCCTTCCATCCACACTTGTATGTAATTCTACTCTGTGGCTGAAGCTGAGTTCAAACATGGTGGTAACCTAAAATCCATTACTACTTGGCAATAACTGCCTGACACTTCAGAGGCATTCTAATGAATAATTCCTGTTGGTGCAAGAACATAGTATCAAATTCTGTGCAAAATGCCCGGTGTAGAGCAGCACAGTGGAATGCCCTTGCATTAGTATTATAAAACCAGCCACATCAGTTTTGAAAGGCCCAGTGTTTCCAAAAAATGCATCCAAATGTCTTAAGATGCCCTTGCACACACAGTTGTCAACCTAGACGGCTCTGCTCCACTAGAGCACACTATTCTGTATGGTATGGCATATTAAGCACACAGAAAAGAAAGTTCCTTTAAAAAAAAAAAGATAAAAAGCTGTTCACAATTAATCTAGTGAATCTTTGAATCTAGTTTCACAGAACTCTAGAATGCTTGCTTCCTATCAGTCAGTTTCCTAATTGTTTACTGATGTAATGTAGGAGCAGGCAACGTACAGCTAAGAGGGGTATAACTTATTTTTCAGGCCTATCAGGTGGCAAGGGTGGTCATTCTAAAAGGAAATCTGAGCAAATTTTTATCACAATTAATAAAATTAATAAAAAGTGGATTGAAATAAACATGTTTTAACATTTCTCTTAAAAACTGACAGTGATGTGTGCCACAATTATTTCTTGGGTGGGGATAGGAAATTCCAGAGGGACAGTGCCACTCCCAGAAAGTCCCTGTACTAGGGACCCATCAACCCAACTTCTCTTATTGACAAGTCAGAGAACAGGCTGCTGTACATAAACGTTCTGAGGCTATTATAGGTTTCAAATCAAATCTGGAACCTAGTGGCTTCAAATTTAAGTTGGGCCATGAAACCAACAGGCAACCACTGGTACAGAATTGGTGCAATGTGTTCCAGCTGCTTGGGCCCATATAAGCATTCTTGCTGCTGCATTCTGCACCAGCTATGGTTTCCAAACCATCTTTAAAGGTAGCCTCACATAGAACACATCAGTAATCCAGCCTGGACATAAGCAGTGCACATGCCACTAAGGCAAGCTACTTTCTCCAGATAGGGTGATAGCTGGAAAATTAGCCAATGCTGATGAAAAGCAGTTCTGGCCACTAGTGCCTTCATCAAGAGTGCCAAGCCCAGAAGCAAACCCAGAGTGCCTACCTCATTTGCCAGGGGGAGTGCAATCCTGTCTAAAACAGACTGCATACATCCATCCAGATCAGCAGTTTCCCAACCTGCCAAATTTCCATCTTGTCAGGATTAAGCTTAATCTGGTTTGCCCTCATCCGTCCCAGAACTGCCTCTAGACACCTGTTCAGAATTTCCACCTCCTCCTTGAGATTAGATTACACAACAAGAAGAGCTGTGTCTCATCTGCATACTGATGACACTACACTAGTTCTCCCAACAATTCCATGTAGATGATGAAAAGCATGGGAGCAAAACAGAGCCCTGCGGAACTCCAAAGGTCAGTGGTCAAGAGGAGGAACAGAAGTCCTTTAGCACATGGAAACCTCTAGCGGACCGAAACACTGCCTATGGTGTAGTAATATGTGAAAGATTGTGATTGTGGAAAAAATTACAAACCAAGAAAGGCTAATAAAGGGTGTAGGCACATAATATAATGGTTGATGTTATTGGAAGCCGCCATGAGGCCCAGAAGAACCAGTGGGGTCATATTTTCAATGTTCTCAGGATAAGTCACCCACCAGGGCAAACAAGGCAGTTTCCATCCTGAATCCAGGCAAAGGAAAAAGGAAAAAAAATTGGAACAGTTCTAAATAACTAGTATCCTCCAAACTGCCTGATGCTGGCAAGACTTCACTCACTCTAGGACCTTGCTGAGCAACAGTAAGCCTGAAATGGGACAGTAATTTTCCAAAGCTGAGGAATCTAGACTCAGCTTCTTTAATAGCAGTTTTATCATCACCTCCTTCAGAGAGAATAAACATACATCTTACCATGATGAAACAGTTACTATAGCAAATAAATGGGAAAACCATTGTTGATATTAACACCAGGACACACACATTCAATTACCTCTATGCTAAAATATCCTCTGTCTACATAGTCACCAAGGAACAGGTATCTTGTGTTAGCAGGTGATCCTCCCACTTCAAATAGCTTCATTAGGTCAAAGAATTGGCCATGAATGTCACCACACACTGCAATAAAAATGCTGCTGATTAAAAAACCATGATGAAGTTCTACTGGTGGGAAAACCACCCAAACTAGATTCAATCAGAATTTCAGGTCAAGAATCTAGTCATTGCATCTTAATTTTAAGTAGCAATTAGAATTAATTTTAAGTAGCAATGACTTCCCACCCCAGCACCAATCTTGCACCATCTGTTTTTCAGCTATTGTTCACGCTCAGATTAATAGGACTGGGGGAAAAATATTTGCAGTGTCAGGTGCCACCAAGAATGTTCTAGTGTTAGGAACATATAAACTGTTCAGGGCTATTCAGTAGGTTGTATGCATACCCTAGGAGATATCAAACATTTTTATTGCCAACTTCCCTAAAGGAAGACTAAAGTTATTTGAACTTTCTCAAATCTAGATTATGGCAGAACTAGAATCTTAAATTGTATTCAAGCAAACTTGTCCTCTTTTTCCTCATTAATTTATCACTTGCTATTGATCCATTCATTTTTTACCATAACTTATGCTCCAATCTCTTCCTCTTGTTGACCTTTCTTCTTTTTCCTAATTTTCCTTTCAGTCTTTGTCCTTACATCCCCTCTTCTTCCTGTTAACTATTCCTGCATGTAATTTCCACCTCTCCCATGACCACGTGGTACTGGGTGGAAGTGTTCACACACCAATGGCATATAGTCCTGGAGGCAACCAACTCTGGCACATGACATTTCATGCATTTACTCTGTTTAACAAGGTAGCGTGAAATAGAGTTTCCCATACGGACTTATTTTCTGAGTGACCACAGAATTCATCCCATTCCACAACCAAGTCTGACTTAATGTTCCCTGTGGTGTTCACTATGCAGCTCCACCATCAATGGTGGTAGATAGGAAAACATACTTGACTTAATAGAAAGCATTGTGTATTTGGCTCCCAGTTTTTTCCTAATGCTGCTGCAGAGTTCTCTGGGGCTACGATCCCATATAGATAGATACTTTTTTGGGGGATGAGGAGAGAAACACATACACACAAATGGAGGCAGACACACTATATATGGAAACCAGTCAAAAGTATGACATTCCAGCTGCAATGCATTCAGAAAGAGGATTCTCTTTAACTGAAAAGGTCCCAGCCTGAAAGTAAAAAGAGCACAATCTCCTGAGGGATAGGGAATTTTTTTCATAAAGATAAAGGGACAGAAAAACTTCAAAGTAAAAACTGTTTTAAAACCGCTCTTAAAAAGTCTAGCATCTGTGTAGCAAGCAAAGAACCATCCGCTTTATCAAAGAAAGGAACTCTTAATATCTGTCTGGGAAGTTGAACATTAGGCTGCTAACTGAGGAAAGACCTACCTGTTGTCAACTGAGTAGCACATGCATCAGGGGGCAAAGTTAATTTCCAAGAAATGAATCATGAATAAGGTCAGTCAGAACATCAGTTAAGCCGATAGTATTTAACTTGAATTGAACAGTAATAAATATATAATACAATATTTTAAAAATGCAGAAGAGAACTGCGGAAGAAATTAACCTTCACCCTTTTGATGTCACACTATTCAAATATCCATGTCTACAACTTTAAAGTAATTCTTATATTAAAAATAAAGCACAATAACCTATCTCATTTCAGAACCAAAATTTCTTATGCAAGATTTTCCAGTGTTTTGTCCAGTTCTAAAATATTAAAAGGTAGCCTTTATTTCCTGCTAAGCATTAATCATATCAACTTTCTGTAGTCATTTGACATGATTTATTTTACTCACCAATTACACCTGCCAATTCTTCAATTTAAATTTTTATTATTATTATTATCATCTTGCAGTAATCAGTAGATTACTAATACCTACCAGTTCTAGGTGTTCAAGAATAAAGCTATATTCTGAAATATACAAACATAGTCTTAATTTAAAAGGAAATAAACACTGTCAATTTTGCTAATGAACTCTATTATTTAGGATTCAACCTCCACTGTCTATGTATCTACCAGCTTTCCAAATTAATCTACCATCTAATTAATTAATTAACCTCTGGTCTATGAAAAATCATGCCCATTGAATCTTCAAGATGCTAGGAGCACTTGCAACAGTGAGCAGCATCCCAGCCTGAATGCTTGTGTGCACAGCCATGTTCACAGCCTGCTAAAAGCGCAATCTGTCCTTGCTTTGAGTCAGTGAGCACCAGCAAGTGTTCCCCCTTTCCTTGCCCCTTGCTCTTAACTATCAGTTCCAAAATCCCCATAAGGAAAGTGATGCTATGCACATCATTTCTGCCTGGGAGAAGGCTTGCTGCACGCAGGGTGCATGATCACATTTATCCTGCGAGTACCGTCTCCCCTTCCCTGCCCCAAGATCTCTCTGTTCTGTCCAGAACCCAAAGTAAGGTTGGAGAGGTGGTAGGCAGTGTCCCATGTCCCAGCAGTGTCCGAGGGCCTTCTTCCCAGGCAGAAATGATGCACATCCATCAGTTTCCCACTAGTAATCTCAATCCTCATCATGAAAAGTCATTTCTCTGGGGCTAGGGGAGTACAAGGCATGCAGGTGGCGTTGTGGGTTAAACCACAGAGCCTAGGACTTGCCAATCAGAAGGTTGGTGGTTCGAATCCCCACAACGGGGTGAGCTCCCATTGCTCGGTCCCTGCTCCTGCCAACCTAGCAGTTCGAAAGCACATCAAAGTGCAAGTAGATAAATAGGTACCGCTCTGGTGGGAAGGTAAACGGCGTTTCCGTGTGCTGCTCTGGTTCGCCAGAAGCGGCTTAGTCATGCTGGCCACATGACCCGGAAGCTGTACGCAGTCTCCCTCAGCCAATAAAGTGAGATGAGCGCTGCAAGCCCAGAGTCGGCCACAACTGGACCTAATGGTCAGGGGTGCCTTTACCTTTTCCTTTACCTTAGGGGATTACAAGACATCTCTGCCACTTTTCCCCGTCCTGTTCCAAGGTAAGTTACTGAACCTTAGAGCAGAAATGGGAAAGACAGCAGCAGAGGATGCTTTGTAGTCACTCACTAATGAAACACTAAACAAAAATTCAAGACTTAGTGAACATTCACAAAGGAAGGGAAGCATTCATTTGGAAGGTTCACAAAGGCTTGGTCTCTTTCAGATAAGAAGCAGCAATACTTGTGCATTCCTAGTCACCATCATCTTTGCACATAAAGTGATGGGTATTTTATGTGTAGCAAAAGCAAATGATGCAGAAGTCTTAAAGCAAGACAATATAAGGGTGAATAAATATGTTATTTATTCTATGAAGTCCAATGTGTTTTAGGAAATACTAAAACTCTAAAATTAGGAAATACAACCTTTATGTCATAATTTAAAGTATTTAATCCTGCCTCCCCAAAAATATAAGCTATAAAAAGCCAAACTTGACACATAGCCAAACTTATAAACAACCAAATCAAGCCTTAGATAAAATTTAAATGTATTCAATTTCAGAAGTGTATATTATACCACTACTAAAATTATTAAGCAAATATAAAATTTCAGAAAGACTTGTTCTAATTTCCACTGGACCATTAAATTGTATTTTTTTTTAGCAAGCTGAAAAGCAAAGCTTCATCCAAGGTACAGTGAGCTGGTTCAAACATCACAATAAATCATGATTTGTATAATGACAAGAATGATATGAGACAAGTCTGAGACTTGCACACTCACCCTCTGCTCTCTCCTTTGGCACACCAAGCAAGGAGATTAGATACAATGCCATTTTAACTGCAGCTTTTCATTGCATCTGAACCCAACAAACTATGGTTAATATTAACTATGGTTTGTTTGAAACAAGTCAACTTCCAACCATAGATTATGAATATTCCCCCCAACTGGCCACAAATCATAGCTAGTACTAGATGGTTTATGTTCTGATGTAATGTTAAACTGTAGTCAACTGAAAGCATAAAATCACCTCCTTGCAATTGTACCACATGAGGAAGAAAAAGTGGGAGGACAGGTGCTCAAGGCTTATCAATGACATCACTACCCCAGTATATTTCAATGCTCATATAATCCCTTTCTTTTCTTTACCATTCATGCGAAAATTCTACACCTTCTATCTTTCTACCTAAATTATTTTACTTCCAAAGGTACTGAAACCTCATTCCATGCATTTATGACATTAAAAGTGGCAACAGTTAGCCAGAGCTTGCACCTGTAATAGGAGCTTCAACTTCTATCATGGTTTTCTCTCTTCTTAAAATTGCAGCACCATCATTGATGATTCTTAGTGCAATTTCTTCATCTACCCGACCTTCTTTTATTAGGTGGTTTTTCAAAATATCAACCCGAGGTTTTCCAGCTGCATCAAACACCTCTTCTGATGTTAATCGGTGTGTTGGCGGAAAAGGGACAGCTGAAAATGAAATACTGCAAATATTACTTACAATCAATGACTTGAAAAAGCTCTGAGCACCATTTTGATCTAAGACAGACAAAAAAGTGACTTTTTAAAAAAGGAAGGAAGAAACAGTTGGCTTGGTTATTTATGTATGTATACTAGGAAAATGAGGGGGCTGAATGTGTGGGGATGGAATACATTATAGGGTGTGCACAAAGCACACAAAAATATAGTTTCCTTGGCAGTGAGGGCAAGGCCATTCAGTTTCAGAAATGCATGTGCATTGATTTAGTATTCCACACAGGAAAAGTGGCAGGCACTATTATTAGAGAAATAAAAGGGTGTGCTTTAGGATACCATTGAGGTTTGAAATAAACATATTCCCTACGTCTTGTGACTGCAGCAACTTAGAAAACCAAGCTGGGGCCTATTTGTACATTCCTTTCCCAGTTCCCTTTTTGGTCTAGAGCACAAGAGTATGGTTCAGTTCAGACATAATGCCAAACTAAAGTTCATTAAGCAGTTTGAGGAGCTGTCTGAATTCAGTTAAACAAAGCCATAATTATAATCTAGCTCCACAGGCTGATTCACCATAAGGACGGGAGTAAACAAAAAAATCTGACAATGAAACTGGAAACAGAAAAGCAATTATAAACCAGCTACTTTGGGAAGCTCAGGACACTGTTTGGGTTCTAAGCTGTGGTTAGAGCAAGCTATGGTTTGGTGTAGAAAGTCACAAACTCTGCTTTTTATCTGTGTTTGTGCTGGACAGTGCGGAGGAAAGGGGCAGGGGACGCATATTATCATCTCCTCTCCTCAACTCCTAAAAGTCCTCATCCATCTGTGAAGCTCCATGGTTATGGCATTACCAAATGGAGATATGATGGTAAAAATTAACTCTGGCATAATTTCCTGCCCATAAAAGCAACATGCTGCACTGTGACATGCCAGGCCAGTGCCATCCAAAGGGATGACACCAAAGGAGAATGCCAAAGGAGAATGCCACCCCCTTTTGGACTTGTTTTGTTCCTTAAAGGAGATTGTTTTAACTTATATTTGTCTAACTGACTGGGATAGTCCCAGTCAAGTGGTAAATGGCAGGTGTGCTGGCTGCTGCACTCAACACTAAATGAGGAAGGGCTTAATCTCCCTAGGTGAAAAGGGAAGACATGGGGTGGGAATTAATGCCAGTGGTGCTGGTAGCAACTTTTCCCCATTTGGGTATTTGCTCTTTGTTGGTAGATCCAAGCAGGGCTCAGCAGAGGGCCACCCCCAAACCCCATCCAGTAAAGCAGACTGAAGGCTCAGATTGCTCTGTTACCGGGAATTTATTCAGTCCCCTTTGTTCCCAATTAAATCCTGCTGGGTGTTATGGAAAAAGAATCAATGCCAATATTTATCCAACTTTATAATTCTATGATTCTGTGTAGGCTTTAAAGCAGAGGGTGGATCTGTAATGTATTATCTAGCTGAGATTCCTTCATTACAGGGGGTTTGAACCCAAATTTAATTATTTTATTTTAAAAATGGTATCTGGTTCAAAATATTGACTCAGCTTACAGAAGACCACACAGATTTTATTCAACGATAATTTATACATTATATGATTCATTATCTGTTATTTCCAGAGGGATATCTACGCTAGGTTTTTGCAGCACAACAAAGTTTTGTGGCATCTTAAAGACATAACCTTTTGTGGACTACACTTTACTCCATCAAATGCAAATACCAAAATAATAGAAAAGAAGCTCCCACTCAATCAAGTTTAGCTTTACTGTACAAAGCAATAATGAATTTGTTTGCATTTACAAGGATTACTTTATAATAGGTTTAGATGCTGTGAGGGGTCATTTTTATTTTATGTTTTGCTTTATTATATACCTCCTATGACACTGGAAGATGCACCACTGAACATATCAAGCCTTTTGAATACAAATTTGTAGGATGGCACTGTTAACATAAAAAAAATATATATGTTAAGTTGGGAATGGGTTCAGTAAAGGCAGAAAGTTGCTGTAAGCAGCCAAGAAAAGTAGTCCCTCAGCAGCAGCTGCCTGGACCACTTTGTCTAATGAAAAGCATGTGTCCTGCCCTGACCCAGCTTGAAGCTCAGGCGAAGCATACGGCTGCAGAGGCACTTACCAGTTAGTCTGAGTCATAGCAGGCAAAGCAAGGCAGGGTCACAACAGGTAAGGTAGGGGCTATCAGGACCTTGGACAGCACACTCTTGAAGGTGGTGGCTAGAGAATCCTCCCACAAGGAGAGCTGTTTCCTCAGCAATGTGAACAAAGGTCTGATCCTGCTGTCCTGCCCATGTCTGAGAGGGCAGGTTTCTGGGCACACAAGAGGGATCAGTGTGCCGAGTTCTTTGGGCCCAGTACACTATATATGTATTGCCCCTCCCAAAAGAGGATACAAATTTGCATATACTAATTTATAGGTAAATTAGCTCTCCCCATAGTGGGGAAGATGGTAACCAGGTTAGGAGACTAATCCATGTCTCGGTCTTTTTGCTATGATAAGTATAAGGCAGGGGTGGGAAATCTTTGAAAAAAATTGTAAGGGCCACTGACTCACAGAAAAAAACAAATAAGAGATTACACATAAAATGTCTGTCAGATTGTTAGATTTCCACCTGCTAAACAGCCATTCAAAGCAAAGAGCTCTGCTCTCTCCCAGAGCCACTCCTAAACCATGCAAAAAACTCATGTTTCAGGAATTGTAAACAAATTATGCTATGCTAGATTTCTCATCAATTGATTTTAGGATGACAAAACTACATTTAGAGCAAGATCAGACATAGTATTTCTGATTTCAATATGATGATGTTGAAATAGATCTAAGTTTTACAATAATCAAGGCTGAATACTATACACTTTCTTGGAAGGAGTGAATAGCTTGGGGGTACTTCTGGATCCATTATGTTGCATGAGCCTTCAATTGGTGGCCCAGCTGCAGCCGTATCTGGGCAGGGGCAGCCTGACTTCTGTTGCTTGTGAACTGGTAACCCTAGTTTGGACTACTGTAGTGCATTGGCTGCCTTTAAAGGCAGTTCGGAATCTGCAGCTCATGCAAAATTTGGCGGCCAGGTTGTTGATGGGAGCTGATGGTATGAAAGGAGCAGGCCTGCAAAGCCAGTTTTAAGCCACAGATAGATTCATAGGCATAAAGGCAATACATAAAAGTTTAAAAACATCAGAACAGGAAACTGGATCTGGAAGCACAGTGTCAACCAGTCCACTTGCTGTAGAATGAATGTAATGTGTCTCGACTCTCTACCACCAAAAAACACCCAATTTTCGGATGGTGAACCCTTTCCTGAACAGAGACAGTTTAGATACAGTAGCCTCCAGATTGAATTATTTATTTTATTTTATTTTATTATTTACCGTATTTCTGCTATTTTTATATTGCTGAATCACCAAGCTGCATTATATGTAGGGCTGTCCTTACAGTTTATTCAGAATCTGCAGCTAGTGCAAAACACAGTGGTTAGGATGCTCAGTGGTACATTCTACTGTGCACATAACACACATGTACTCAACTGAACTACCAAGCCAAGTTTAACGGGTTGTTGCTGATTTATATGGCAATGACTAAGTGTCTCCTTCTACATAATCCAACTCATTCATTTGGTGACCTTACGGCATTTAATGAAAGGACTGGTGCTGCACTGTTTTTATTGTAATTATCAGTACGTTTTAAACAGATATATATAGTTTTAATTCTGTTAATGTTTAATTGTATGTTAATGATTTTTTTCTACACTACCATCTCTCCCCATATGAACCAACCTGGACCCTGTGATCAGCACCTGAACTCCTTCTTCGTGTGCCCCCTTCCATGAGAGGTTGGGAGGGTGACAACAAAAGAAATGGTCTTTTCTGTTGTGGCCCCTGTGGGAGGCAAAAAATGATCTTCTCCCAGGCCTGGGAGGGAACAGTGTTATTGTTTTTTATTTGTTACTATGTTATGTATTTTTTGTTTGTTTTTATATTGTAAATCACTCTGTATGATGATGATGATGATGTTTTTAGCAGTTTGTGTTTTTATCTGTAAGCTACGAGTCCCAATCAGGGGGAGAGTTGGCGTATAAATATACAGATAACAATATTTCATTTTACTATACTGCCCTTGACAAAGAAAAGCTTTTCAATAATAATATTAATCATGTTCATAGCAGTTCTTTTTATCTGCAAGCTGCCTTGAGTGCTCATCAGGGGGAAAAGACAGGGTATAAATAAAATACATAATGATGATAATACATTTTACATACATTGCCCTCGACAGAGAACAGCTGTGCTATACCAGCTGGAACCCTCAATGTATTTCCCTTCCATCTCATCCCTTTTTGTTTCCCTGCCCTCCGAAATTTCAGGTGGGGGGAGGCAACCCCACAAACTCTCTCAGCCCAACTCCAGAGGGTTGTTCGAAGGGCTATCAAACAAAACCCAGCCCGCACCTTCGCTGCATAAAGGAAACAACTACAACACGGCAGAAAAATCCCCCCCCCCCGCCTCGGCATCCCGATGGACATCCACCACACAACCACGCTCGCAGGCAGGCGCCATACAAACAAGCAGCCAATGCGCTCTTCCCTCCCTCGGGTGAGGAAGCGGGCACGAAGAGGACGCGAGCGGCGCCTGCAACCGCCTCTCAGGCCCGCACCCGCAGCACGTATGAACTCCCCACATACACACGCGGAGCGAGGGGAACTGACGGGCGAGGCGCGGGATCGCCCAGCCCAGCCCCAGGAGGCGGGCCTAGCGAGGCGGCCGGGCCTGGCCGGGCCTGTCACTCACCCTTGACGGCCCGCTCACAGGTACCGTGAGGCGTCGCCAGCGCAACCCGAGTCCCCTCCTTGCCGGACATGGCGCGGGCGGCGAGAGCAGCACCAGCAGCGACTCCCTCAGCGTCTCTACCCGCCCCGGCCGCCCCCCGCCCCGGCTGCGGTTCTCTTTATCCGCCTCCCGCCAGGGCCCGGCCAGCGCGAGGGCGAGGGGCGGGCGGCGAGAGACTAGGGGCGGGCGGGAGCAGCCAGGGCCCAAAGTAACATGGCGGCGGACTAGCCGCTGAGGGAAAAAGAGCGCGCGAGTGACGAGGCGGCGGGTGCAGCCCGTCTCGGGACCGGCATGCACCGCGCCCGCAATTCCCCCCCCCCGCCTCCCCCGCCACGAGGAGGCTTAAGGGAGCGCCTCAGAACTGCTCGGCTGAGGCGCCATAATTAAAGGCTCCTCATGCAAATAAATGAAGCTGCTTCCGAAATGCTTTTCTTTCCCTCTTTCTCTTTTTTAAAGCGTCTATTCCTCTCAGTAGGAATATTAGTTTGTGGCATATTAACTGCCCCCCCATAGCGGTATTGATATTGGACTGTTGCAAGGCGGCTCACAGAAGTGTAAAAAAAACCAAAAATGTGAAGCGTGTCGAAATTCCCCCAAGCAATAAAACAAGGGTGCCACAGTCCCAAGGGCCCTGCCATATCTCTTTTTCTCCACACAGACACAATTGCTTTTTAAATGGGCTTTGCCCCCTCTCGGCTCAGTACCCTGTGGAGGGGAACTACTGAGGCTTCCCTAAATCCAGCGCTGGACGGCCAGCAATAATAATAAAAGAAAAGAAAGAAAAAGTGAACGAAACTGAAATTACAACTTTATTTTTTTGCACAGGCAGAAGCTATAATAAAGTTCCCTTTAAGAGCCTTCAAGCAGTCCTAAACATTTAAGAAGCTCACAGTGTCATCATGCTGCATAAATTATTTCATGTGACAATTCGTGGATTGTCCAAAGAAAAGACTCTTTTGGTAGCTTCATATTAAATCACCATTAATATTAAATTACTCTGTAGAGGCTTTTACGCTGGGCTTATAACTGGCAAACCAGGATTTTTTAAAAACTAGAAGAAGGTGGTCCTGGTTCAGACTATGGGATACAGGATGCTTATCTGAGAGGGCCTAAAATAGAGGTGGGGAATCTATGGCGCTCCAGAGTATTTTAAACTATAACACCCATCACCAACCAGCAGCTACCTGCGTTGGCTGCAGGGACTGATAAGCACTGGAGTCCATAAACATCTGGAGCGGCAGAGGTTCTTCATCCCTGATCTAGGACCATATTAAAGCCGCCTCTGTCTAGAGAGAGGTTATCAAACTGGACAATAAACTGGTGGGCACCTTGGACTAGATCAAGACCATCCATATTAAGACAAGATTATTCTGCATCAGTTTCTACAGCTAGGGGAATATATTCACCTTGCGTATCTTTATGTGAGCTCAGGATCGTAACAATGAGATTTTTATGAAACAACACTGATCTCTCTTTAGCTTGCTTAGACTTCCATGCTATGCATATTTCTCCTTCCTAGCTTTTATTTGCTACTGACAAAGAATTTTTAAGCAGCAGGTGTGACCTTTGAGGGAATGTTTTACTTGTGTAGTGTTAGAAGTCGAAGCTCCTAGACTAGTTTGCTAGAGAGAACTCTTGAGATATATTCTCCTTACCTAGGGGTTGCCATATTTCAAAATGTGAAAATCCAGGCAAAAAAGCTTTTTGCCCAACACAAACCAGAAAGCTGAGAACAATCTGCATGGCTGAGCTTCATAGTTCGGACACCATCTGAAGCTAAACTTAAGCGTGTCTAATTGAATTGTCATTTTAAGCCTGCCTGAACAAAGCTACTGTATCTTATTCTGCAATAGAAACTGAGTAAAGGTTATTTTTACCTTTTACAATGTTGCTTGTGTGATTGTTTTAAGGGGGAGAAGGGGGGGGGGCGATATCAAGAGAATCCAGTCTGCCTTAAAGCATCCTGCATTACTTAAACTGAAAGGCTAAAACTAGCCTATCTAAGCTTCTTTATAAGCTGCAAAAGGATGCACTCTGCTGAACTCACAAATGTGAGGAAGCATAACATCTAATAAGTATATAGTCTCCTAACATCTATACACATTGCTACACCCGACACAGAACATGCTGAATCCTTAACCCAAGCCACATTTTCAAACACCCCTTAACTCACCTTTCTCTTCACACACATACTTCTCTCTCCACTCCCATTTATTTAAAATTATAGCCCACCTATCTTAATAGTGCCTGTAGCAACATCCCTGACCACAGGTCAAGCTGATTGCAACAAAATACGTACAATATGTAGGAATTCAAATGTGATCAAATTTGCATTTATTTTCCAGGTAACCCTTGTCCCCCTCACTAGCACCTTCTTCATTAGCCTGGGTTCCAGCCAAGCGATAAGGGCATATAGATCACCACCTAATTTGTGTGTTGTCTTTTGTTACCTTATTCTACCACCTTAAAAGTATTAAAATGTAAGAAAACCAGGGTCTTCACAAATCCTCATCTACAAGGCAAAAAATAAAATCAAAAGTGAAATAGCAGCCAGTGTTTCACCTTATACTCAATGTACTTACTTTTCACCGGAATCGAGGCAGCATCAGAAGTCAGTGTTCACAATGATGCTCGCACATCTCTGATACGAGCCTTTGGCCTTGATTTGCAGCCCAGTAAGACTGTTTTTGGCACAGCTGTGCTCTATTCAGCTTTGTAACAAGGCAATTCACTCCAGCTGATCGCTCCTGCATCACCACTAGCAGGTGACATGAGAGCTTTTAAAAGGTTGCTCTGAGCGTGGTTGTTACTAGAGACATCATATGACAGTGCTACAGAGGAATACTGAAAATTGAATGGGTAACCATATCACATTTAGGTAAGGTGTAAAAATATTAACTGCAGCTCAGTGCTCAGACTACATACAAAAAAAACAAAACCCCAGAAACCACAGCATCATGTTAAATGAGCTGTACATTTAGTAAGTTGCACTGCAAAAAAAGAGAAAAAAGTATAATTGTCAAGCAGGATGACAATTTGGCATATGTATTTAGAAGGAACACTAGGCAGCAGTCTAGGTTTTATATGGCGGTCAAGAACTTAACGATCCACTTTTCAGTCTAATAGTTTCTGTGTGGGAGCAAACAATGGTGTTCATTGTAACACTGGCAAGCCTTTGACAATATTCCCTAAAAGGATAACGTAACAATGTGCCATGCTCTTGCAGGACTCAAGCAATGAGACAAAGAAGAACAATTCACAAAGCTCAGATTTTTCACACACCAACACTCCTGGTAGAGCTAGCTCCTAAGTTCAAAATATCTAATTTTTAAAAAGCAATTAATTACTCATTCAACACACCTACCTCTTAGCAGGAGCTACAGGCAATGTAAAAAAAATCCCAAAAGGAACGGAGATCATATGGAAGTCAGTAGCCAGCCCAGCCCCTTTAACAGGCAGAGAGCAGTTTTTCTTCAAATAAAGTCTCAGACTAACTCTGACAGGCAGCAGATGGTATGTAGATTCCTTACCTGTTAACAAATTGTTTTATCTTTTAATTTTTATCTTTAATTACTTCCCCCCTTTCCTCCAAAGAGCTCAGGTCAGCATACATGTGCCTTACCTTTCAATTTAATATTCACAACGACCCTATGAGGTAGGGTAGACTGAGACTGATTGAGCAAAAGTTGCCTGGCAAGCTTGATGACTGAGCTGGGATTTGAACTTGGGGTCTTCTTGGCCTTCATCCAACCACACTGGTGAACTTCTACATATGTTTATAGAATAACTAGTATAGGGTGTTAGGGGAGAGGTAGTATCTCTGGTGGGGGACATATTGTGCTCTGGTGGGGGACATATTGTGCTGTCCACCTTTGGTCCATACCCTGCACTCAGCTTTCACCTGTGGCTACTAGAAGCTGCCAGCATGTAACAGCAGCCACACCCTGGAAATGGCTTTGATTGGCTGGCTAAACCAGGTGAGGGTAGCTGATGGGTCTCAAATCCTTGGTGAGTTAGGAACATCTTCGGGAGAAGAAAAGGCTAAGAAGTAAATCCTACGCAAATCTGGAGTCCCTACGGTGGCTGGATGGTGCCTTGGAACGCCCCCTTCTAGCAATTCCTGCAGCCAAGCTGGTTTCAAACGTATAGCTCTGCTTCCCTTTGGACCACATCAGTGAAGATGAGAGGCGAGGGAGAGTCCTGTCATCTGGGCAGTCAAAAACCTCCAAACACACTGCCCAGGCTTGCGCCCTGAGGTCACTTCGGTGCTGCTAATGCATCCGTTTGTCTTCACCTCTGGAGGCACACTCCCTTGTCTCTCCAGACAGACGGATGCCAAAAACATGGCAGCACGGTACTCTTACACCTCTGCCTATAGAGTGGGAAGTCCTACCTGTTTCCAGAGGTTTGCTCCAAATACAGGATCATGAGCGAACCTGTATCAGATGCCAGGGGATAGTTTCCATAATATGCAGCTCATGTGCAAAGCAAAAGTAAGAGCTAATGAATGTGCAAGAACTGTAGAATACCAGTTTGTTAGGTTTTTTTAAATCGCCTGGTTGAAAGACAAAAAGAGCAATTCATACACCACCCAATAAATATAACTATTTCATAAATTTATTTGAAAAATACTTACAAAGGCAAGTATGTTTGACCCTAAAATAGTTAAAGTGATTCTGTGTTTACAATGTTATAATTAAGTGTGCAGCCTTAACAGTCTTTGCTTTCTGAAGCACTGTTAGTCTGCTTTGAGGAAGTGGGAGAAGGCCTGATTTACACATGAGCTATGCCTTCTTTCCAGCTCCGAACTAGCACCTACAGCAGTCTTCTGTGCCTAACATCTCAACACAAAGAAGGATACATTTGCCTCATTAACCCATAAGCACTGCCAAATCTCTAACTTCAGAGAACATGGGAAGTTTATCAGGCCCCACCTAACGGAGAAGAAGAACTCAAAACTGAATAATGGGTTGGCATATGGGATTAGTAGCGATGCTTTTCATGACTTAAGTCCTTTTAAACACAGCCTGTTGTCAACAACCGATTTCATTCGCAGCTCTTGCTCTTCTTCCAACTGCTAGTGGGCCTGAAACCATTTTCTGCGGAGAGAGGCTGAGAATGGAGTCTCCAAATAGTTCCCCATGGACAGCGGTTCGGCAGTACAGAAACACAGTGCAATTAGCTTCCACTTATCGTATAGCTACTTTTAAAGACAAGACTGGCACAGACACGGACTGAAAAAAAAATCTTGCTGTCTTATCAACTATAGCTCGGACAACCTGTTTCATAAGGGGGCAATCCCTTCTGAAGTTAAAGAGACCTCACCAGTTGCTGTTGTGCATGGAAGCAGCAGCTGCACGGGCCAGCATTCTACGGTGAGCTTCAGAAGCAGATGAATAAGTTCCATCTATCATGTGCACTGGCAACACTCTCCTTGCTCCAGGCTGAGAGGTATAGCTATTCTGCCGCCAGTCTTCATCTGGGGGCATATCTACCCTTCTAGGACCTGGAGCCTTGGCCTGTGTGGGTGGCACTGGACAACCTTGAAAGCCACCTGTGTCTCTTGAAGCCCGCTGAGGTATGCTTAAGGTACTGTAACTCGTGCCAAGCGGCGACCTACAGTCAGCGGCACAAGCATCCCGTTTTCCTTGCTGCAGTGGCTGGTGGAGTAAATGTTTTTGTGATCCCTTGCTTGTTGGAGCAGCGTATCCCCAGTGTACTGTTTGTCTATCTGGCAGTGTTGCTGTTTGTCTGGCAGTGTGACTCATCTGCAGCCAGTGGCCAGCGGGGCCAGATGCTTCTTTGCTTCCTAAATGTTGATTAAGAAGAGGTCTCTGCCCATGTTGAGAAGGCAGGCCCTGCTGTTTGTACGTGAGGCTCCCATAGTTCAGTGCCACAGCTGGGTTGTCTTCACCTTGGAAAGCTTCACCCCTGTCAGGCACAACCAAAATTTTTTGGATGTTCTTCTGATTTCCTGAGAAAAGGAAAAATTTAAAATTATTTGCCCCGAGCAGATGTTTTTTGTTTGTTTTTTAAGTATCAACAATATCAACAACGTACCTCGAAAGCTACTAACAAAGGAGTTTGAGTGCTTTAAAACAAAACACTAGTAAAATTCATAAATAGCTGCTATTCATTCCTTGGGGACAATACTGAACTATAGGCAAAACCTGACTACGGCCCCCTCACACAGGGTCACTAGGGTGATTACGACAGATATGAAATAACATACATCCTCCTTCTCCTAAAGGTGACTCCAGGGTTAGAAGGAAGAGGCAATAGGTTCAGGTTTGGGGAAAGAAAACAACAACACAGTACTGCCCCTCGCTTTCCAAGAGTAAAGGCTTCAATGGTCAGTAGGATGGTAGGGTGTTGAAAGATTGAGGGAAATGACTGGTATTCTTCATCCCATACCTCCACCAAACTTGATAAGCCTATAACTAGTATGTAAAAACAACAACGCAAACAAACAATGCCAACTCTTCTCACACCCTTTTCTTTGTGGGGGGATAGAGTCATACGACAGATATACCGCCATGACAGGATGAAGAAATACTGCTACTTAACATAGGCTAAAGATGAACCGTTTATTTTAGATGCCCACTCGCTACAGTATGGATCGAACAGTGCGGTGTGTTAAGACAACGTACTGTGGAAAGGTCATGCATCATTCCAGGCAGCTGGAGGGATCAAAAGCATCACTATTGCAGAAGAGCCCAGCCCAGAGCCTTGTGCTACAGCTGATGAAAGAGCGGCATACTTACTCTCCCATGACACAGGAGGAGGAGGAGGAAGAGCCCAGTGATTACCTGATGGCCTATGTGTCTTGCCCACCATGCTAGGCACTGGTGCATCATGGGAGAGGTGCTGCAGTTGGGTTGAATAGTGCTGGGGATCAAAGGGTAACACAGGAGGAGAATCGTGAGGGAAAGTGAGGGAAGTGGTGCTGGAGGAACGGTGTCTGGCTTCCACTGGCATTTTCCTCTCATTGGACACTTCCTTTTGACAAAAGGGAAAAAGGGAAATAGAATTGAAAATAATGATTAAACACAGAACTGGGGAAAAACCAGGCAAGTAAAGAACTGGGATAACAGGTGGGGAGAGTGCAGGGACAACTGGTCACTCCAAAAAGGGCATGCAACTGCTTGTGAAGAGAAATAGAAATGTTGTAGATGTGGCCATCACAATTCTCAGAACTTGTAAAAGAATTGCCAAGATTTATTTATTTATTTAAAAACTTGTTTATTGTATAGTTATTTTATTATTATTACTAGTGCAAAATCTAGTGCAACGTAATTTGAAGACACAGACATGAACAAAATGACTAAGATCAACTGTTAAAATAAATAGAGAACCACCGTCTTCATCAAAAACAACACGTCAACATTGTAAATTAAGTGGATTAGAGACAGAGCATAAATAAAGATGCCCATGGTCAAGGATGGAAGCTGTGCTCCAGCAACATCTAAAGGGCACAATACTGGCTGTCCTTGGACATATTTCTTAACATCCCCAGCATGTTAAGTATGTGGACAGCACAAACTATCCTCAAAGTAAGCTGAGGGTGGGGATAACATGAAGCATTAACAGGGACATTCAGTTTTTGGGGTTTTTTTCCAGGTTGTGATGCATCAAGATCTCTGGCATATGCAATGCATAGATACCAGGTAAGCAAGGCCAGGTTTAGTTCTATTCATCATCTGAATTTGGTGTGTCTGCTTTTCAGCAATCCCACACTGTGCAAAACCATTGAAGAGCAGCGAGAGGATGGAAGGAATTCTGCATTGTAATCAACTCTCATTTTGAAGCCAGCAGTCAGTAAGAAAAAAAGGGCAGGTCGTGACTTGGAGATATCACGCCCCACTTTTTAAATATCCAACCCCCATTTTTAAACGTTGGGGGGGAAAGTATTCAAATAAATACATATTATCTTTAAAATGACCAATGATACACCAAGATTAGAATAATAAGATTTCAGACATAAAATAGTTCTCATTTGCTAACCCGTACATGCTAATTTTACCATAGCCCCTACAACGTTTTTTCCCCTGATATCGCAGACCTGTGAAGCAGTCAAATGAAACAGTTAAACTGCAAGGAGACATGTCCATTTACACAAATCCATGCAATTTCACAAAGTCAGGAAAATCATAATGAAGTTGGGCAAGATAAATCCCAGCTCATGTGTCTAATAATAATAGCATATTACAGGAATGGCTTTTATCAATGAAAACTGATCACCTGGCTTGACAATGTAGCTCTGTTCACAATCACCCAAGCTCTGGTTACCTTTCTATTTGCTGCTGTAAAGCACTCTACATGAAGCTGCCCTTGAAGATAGTCTGTAAATTTCTGCTAGTGAAGAGCTATGCTGCTCGGTTCTTAAACAGAAATTTTGTAAGCAGTTCTCAGTTGAGGTACCCTCATGACCACTGAAGTTTCCCTTCCAACTCACAACCTATCTGTAACCTGCCTTCATCCCAATCTCAGGTGCAACAAACATCTGAGTGTTAACATATGTTGGAGGATAGATAGCAGCTAACAGATTGAGGTTGAATCCTGACAAGACAGAAGTACTGTTCTTGGGGGACAGGGGTCAGGTGGGTGTGGAGGACTCCCTGGTCCTGAATGGGGCAACTGTGCCCCTGAAGGACTAGGTCCACAGCCTGGGAGTCATTTTGGACTCACAGCTGTCCATGGAGGCACAGGTCAATTCTGTGTCCAGGGAAGCTGTCTACCAGCTCCATCTGGCATGCAGGCTGAGACCCTACTTGCCCGTGGACTGTCTCGTCAGAGTGGTGCATGCTCTAGTTATCTCCTGCTTGGACTACTGCAATGTGCTCTACATGGGGCTACCTTGGAGGCGACTTGGAAACTGCAATTAATCCAGAATGCGGCAGCCAGGCTGGTGACTGGGAGTGGCCCCCGAGACCATATAACATCAGTCCTGAGAGACCTACATTGGCTCCCAGTACATTTTTGAACACAATTCAAAGTGTTGGTGCTGACCTTTAAAGCCTCAGTCCTGTATACCTGAAGGAGCGTCTCCACCCCCACCGTTCAGCCCGGATACTGAGGTCCGGCACAGAGGGTCTTTGGTGGTTCCCTCACTGCGAGAAGTGAGGTTACAGGGAACCAGGCAAAGGGCCTTTGCGGTAGTGGTACCTGCCCTGTGGAACGCCAAGGAAATAAGCAACTATCTTACTTTTAAAAGACATCCGAAGGCAGCCCTGTTTAGGGAAGTTTTTAATGTTTAATACTGTCTTGTGTTTTTAATATTCGGTTGGGAGCCGTCCAGAGTGGCTGGGGAAACCCAGCCAGATAGGCGGGGTATAAATAATAAATTCTTCTTCTTCTTCCCCCCATGTCTATACTTTCCAGTGATTTCCTGAAGGTTTCAGAAACCAAGGATCTACTTGTGGGCTCAGTGAATTTGCTCACTGCTGCCTGTTGCTCAGCTCCAGAGTTCCCCTCGATATCAGACACATACCATTCACATCAACCCAGATGTTCATAGATGAGAAAGTCAAGGTACAGACAAACAGACTGGTTATTTCACCAACCAATGGGTGACTATGACCAGAAATGCTTGAAGAATCACCTTTTTGTTGCTGATTTCTTTAAAAAAAAACCTGCAAAATTTTATTGAAATGCCAGATATATACAGCATTGGGAAATAAGAAAAATGCTTCATATACTAGTAACTTAATAAAACAGAGTTTCTGTACGCCAACATTACTTGGCAAACATTGTATACACCAATAGCAAACTCAGTTTTCAGAGTGCCAACCCTTAGGTAGTAAAAACCATTCACAAACAGAAGGAAGTTATTAGTAACCTTGAGGAACATCAAGGTTTGAAGAAGTATTAAATAAAACTTGTGGATAAAAACCCTAAGGGGAAGCAAAACCCCTAAACAGTCCAATGACGTTCGAGCTTATTGAGTGGACAAGGAATGCTGGGGCAGGAATGGAAAAGGAGGCAGCAGAAATGGAATGGAATTATCTTGACAGAAGACATGACCAACACTGAACAGGAGCACTCTGAACTGCAACATTTTGTTGCAAGTCTCACTTGTCACTGCATAACAGAGTAAAGAAGTTGAGACCAACCAATTAAGTCTTTCCAGAAGGTTGTCTGCATCATTCCAGGGCAAAGAACATCAGCACCAACAAAAGCAATAAAAGGACACCCCCCAAAATAGTGACTGTCCTTTAGACAAACTGATTTTATGTGCAAGATTTTCAGTGGGTGCTGGGTTCAATACTGGCAGCATGGATGGAGTGTATATGCTCTAAGCAGTCATAGTCCCAAGCCTGCATGTGATTATTATACCTGAAGCAATTGTCCTACTGGAGAGCAGGACAAGGGGAGATAAGAATGAGGTGAATAATGCCTGGTTGAGCTAGCAGGAGAGTGATTCAGGTATAGAGAATGAATCCAAAATTGTTTCATTGATCTCACCTTCTGAGCCAAGGACATGAATATCAGGAGAGCACAACAACATTTGCTGGAGTTTGTCCTAATATCTGCTGAAGTAACAATTCAGGGCAAGACCAAATGCATTCATACTTAACATGCAATCAACAGCTTTAGCTACAAAGGAGCAGTGGCAGATCCAACTTTTAAAAGAAATGGGAGCAGCCTTTTCTCTCCCTTTGCTCTCTTTTACTCCCTCACATTCTACTGCTTTAAGCCTGGTATTGCAACTGGGCTGGGGAGCAGAGGCGAAAGTCTTAAAGCATCAAAACACAGGGACATAATACTAAAAGGTAACCCACCACAGGCAGTTTATTGCCAAACTAGTGGGCAGTTGTTAATAAATAGACATGTGCCTGGTTTGTCTCCCAAAGCAGGGAGTTGTGGCAATCTGGACAGGAGCAAAGACTGGAGATATTAAACCAAATGGGTGTGCGTGTGGGTGTTCAGTGCTGCTAGAGAAGTTTAGCCTGGGTCTCTGTTCTCTTCCTTTTTGCTATCAGTCTTTATAAGCCCCTCTCTTCTCAGGTGGCAAGCAACAGCAACAAAACAATTTCATATTCAAGAAGAGTAAAAGAATTGACAATAAAAGTATAATACAGCATAAAACCAAATATACCTTAAAGCTAAAATAGATTAAAAGGATCTGGGGAAATAAAAAGGATCAATGAAAATGTCAGGTTTGTGTGTGTGTGTGTGTAAAAACAAAATATTGGGAAGGCACTGCACAGCTAAGGTGCCACCGCATAAAAAATCCTGTCTCTCGTAGCTGCCTGCCATACCTCATTTGGCAACAGCAGCACCCTGAGAACGGCCTCCGAAGATGTCCCTGTGTGGGCAGGTACGGGTAGGAGGAGGGAGTCTATTAGGAACCCTGGTCCCAAGCCATGGTGAAGGACCTTAAAAGATCAAAAACCATCACTCCGAATTCAGCTCAGAAACAAAACTGAGAGCCAGTGAATATGTTGAAGCCTATGTGCTCATTTCACCCAAGCCCACTTAATACACTCATGGCCATATTCTGAACTAAGTGAAGTTTGTAGACTGTCTTCAGAGGCAGCCCCAGGCACAGAGCATTGCAGTAATCCAAATAGGAAGTCACCAGCACGTGAATACTGAAGCAGGATTATTCCTGTCCAGGAAGGGCTGCAACTGGTGCTGGAAGTTGGTGAACGGCACTGCTTCTTCTTCCTTCCTTCCCCTTTCCCATAGGATCTCCTGGTGGAAAAGAGTCAGCAGCAGCTTTCTTTTCTCCCCGCTTGTTTAGAACCTGAGGTCAGTACCAATGTGGAAAAGTTGCTATGGCACTGGGATCAGCCGAAAGCATGGGGTGGGGGAGAGCAGGTTTGTGATGAGGGAGAAGGTGGAGCCTGAGGCATCCAAAGCTGAAAGGGTGTGCTCCCACAGAATGGCATCGAAAGGAAAAAAATACATTGCGGCATGCTTGTTTCAGCCTGTTTTTGACTGCTAGCTAGTGCCATCATGTGCACTGCAATGAGGCAGAACGGTCACATCTGAGGGGTTCAGGGGTTTGCCACGATCCTTCCAACACTTACTTAAAGAAGGTCATTGCACCCAAAGCACATGATTGTTGGGGAAAGTACACTGAGGGAGGGAGAACAAAAATGCAAAATGAGAATGAGGAAGACTAAAAAAGATGGCTAAAGGAAGAAAAGGTATAGTGGGCTCACTGTGGAAGAAAGCCACAGAGAAAACTATTGGTGTTGATGCTGTCAAGAGAATGGAGCAGGAGGGCTCTTGCTCCACCCATTTGGGCTCTTGGGAGAAGTGGACTCCATGCTTAAAAGCAAAAAGGGGTTGAATTTAGCTTTAGAAAATTCCAGACATCATGCTGCATAAATGCATGATTTATTTGTCCCTGAACAGGGAACACAAAGAAGAAATGCCTTACACCAGTCTTCCCATTGCATGTGGTTTGAAAATCAAGATCTTCTCTGCCCTTCCCAGATATCCTGATCTTTCTATCAGTCTGTATCTTCAGGTCTCCAGTTCCAATTCTTCCATCTTCCCTGCAGATTCCTCAGACACAAACTCAGATTTATCCTTCCAAAACATATTCACCATCTCCAGTGATTCTAAAACTCAAGGTGGGAGCTGAATACCATATGCCCTCTGAAGAAAGATTTGAGGCATTCCTGCCCCAAAGGAACACTCCTGTAAGGGTCTCTTATAGGGTCTGGATAAGTGTATTTCATTTCCAAGGACTTGTATTCTGTTTTGGAGATGATGAGGAAGGGAAGCACTATTGGGTGGATTGCTTAAGCAGGCAGGTTGTACCTGTGAATAAGTCCCACTGATCACCGTGGAATTCCCTTCTGAATACAGGATTGCACTCTGAAGCACTTTATGATTAGTAGAAATGAGTGTATGTTGCACCAAACACAGCCCCAGAATCTTTGAAATTTGGCCATAGCACCCTACTGACTGCATGGCTGTTCACAATCTTTTAATGCAAAGGCTTTGGATGTGGGGTTCTGAGGGAAAGTGTTGGAAAAGCAGTTGAAAGGTTTTAGATACAGAGTAGGATGCCCCCAGGGGACGAGGGTGGCGCTGTGGGTTAAAGCCTCAGTGCCTAGGGCTTGCCGATTGAAAGGTCGGCGGTTCGAATCCCCGCGGCGGGGTGCGCTCCCGCTGTTCGGTCCCAGCGCCTGCCAACCTTGCAGTTCGAAAGCACCCCCGGGTGCAAGTAGATAAATAGGGACCGCTTACTAGCGGGAAGGTAAACGGTGTTTCCGTGTGCGGCTCTGGCTCGCCAGAGCAGCGATGTCACGCTGGCCACGTGACCCGGAAGTGTCTTCGGGCAGCGCTGGCCCCCAGCCTCTTGAGTGAGATGGGTGCACAACCCTAGAGTCTGTCAAGACTGGCCCGTACGGGCAGGGGTACCTTTACCTTTACTAGGATGCCCCCAAGAAGGCTTGGACTATAACAGTCTCCACCACCTCCAGCCAGCATGGCCACTAGTCCTGGATGGTAGGGGTTGTAATCCAAAACATCTGCAAGGCACCAGACTGGCTACCCTTGGTTTAGAATGTATTGGTGCTAAAAACAGCAAAACAACCTAAAAGAGATGTGAAACTTAACTGACCCATGTGCCAATGGCATAAGCAGGAAGGCACTTTCTGTTAAATGAGAAGAGATGTAAGAACGGCTCATAGAACAAGCTTATTAAAATGTCCCCCCTGTTTAGAACTTGGCAACAAAGCTAAAGAAATTATTTGGGGTGGGGGGTGACTCAATCACACTCATATTTGAATCTTGTACTTACAAAACTGTGGGAAGAAACAAGTGTCTCCTCCTTGTTTGTGAGGACGGTCCCACTGAGACTACGTGCAATGCGGCGGAAGTTCTCTGCACTGTACATTTCCTCTTCTGGCTCTCTGCCGTGGTTTCTTGGGTATGGTACCTGAAGAGATGTTGCCGTTGAAAACGGGCATACAACACTTGTTAGCTAAAGGAGACCACAGCAATATGACACGCAGTTTCAGAAATGGACACTGAAATTACATCGATCATTAACATTTCCATTTCAGAAATGGCAAAAATAAGGAAGCAAAGGGGGGCATTCTACGAATGGATTTCCACTTGTGCCCCAGGACTTCTCCCCCTACAAATGCTCCATGCCATCCCCAAATCTGCTTCAGAGGGTTGTTGGAACCCCAGCACAGTGGGAGGAGAGAGGGAGAATGTTCCATTGCACAAACAGAAATACTTGCATTGATGGAAAAACTGTCTTAGCACTATGTTAGGTTCCACCCAAGGCTGCAAAGCAATAGAAATCAGTTTGCATCAGATTTAGAAAATAATGGTATTATGCTGGATGTGGAGAAGCCATCTTAAAATGCAGCATCTATGTTCAGCATCAGGTTAGCCCAGCTCAAGAACTGTTCTAGCAGAATGTGGAAAAGGAACAGTTTGCTCTGTATTGATTTAAGTCCACTGGGAAAGGACTGGCATATGTGTGCTTGGGTTCAGAACATTATTTCTTTCATCTTATGGTTCAGTAAACCATACTAAAAAGTTATTAGGATCATGACCAGGTAAACTTATTTAGTTGCCCCTACTTCTAATGCTAGGGACGCGGGTGGTGCTGTGGGTTAAACCACAGAGCCCAGGACTTGCTGATCAGAAGGTCAGCGGTTCGAATCCCCGCGAAGGGGTGAGCTCCCGTTGCTTGGTCCCTGCTCCTGCCAACCTAGCAGTTCGAAAACACGTCAAGTGCAAGTAGATAAATAGGTACAGCTCCAGCGGGAAGGTAAACGGCGTTTCCGTGTGCTGCTCTGGTTCACCAGAAGCGGCTTAGTCATGCTGGCCACATGACCCGGAAGCCGCACGCCGGCTCCCTCGGCCAATAAAGCGAGATGAGCGCCGCAACCCCAGAGTCGTCCGCGACTGGACCTAATGGTTAGGGGTCCCTTTACCTTTACCTTACTTCTAATGCTGGATATGATGAAAGGTTTAATCTAAAACAAGTATTTATAACTGCCCGGCTTCTACCTCTTCATTTCCTCACATCTTTTTAGCATTCCTTTATTTAACACAACCCTCTTTTCAGCACACATGTACAATGTGTTGCTACCTTGGAGACTGGAGATGCAATGGTTCCATAGAGGTTACGTTCGATCTCTGCTGTTGGTGTTTTTGAAAGACCCATGCAAGCTACACCGCGCATCTTTCTGGTAGGTAAGTTTGCAGATGCTGTGGGGGAAGGGGAGGGGGAAAAGTAGTGGTAAGCTGAACTTTTAAGTATACATCTGTAAAACATTCAGGTTTTTCCTGCCAACCATCAGTGACCAGTACAGTAGTATAAATTATGAGAGCTAGCAAAAAGAACAGAGATCTTTATAATCTATCCCATAACCTATTATTTTACAGGACACCATATTTAAGGTTCAGAAACAATTAAGTCACAATTTAAAATTATACAGTTCCATTTCATCTTTATTACGCAGATTATCAGTAGTAAAAAAAATTAGATAAATTACTCATAACTTAGTTTCATATTCTTATACCTCTCACAGCTATTGCCTTAGTTTTCTTCATATTAACCAAGGTGAAAAACTGTATGTGTGTTTGGCAGAGGAGCTGCACTGTCTGCACCAGTGACTGTTTTTCGCTAAGCTGCACAACTGAACTTTGCTTGGAGCACTCGAAGGCCACTGATGCCAGAACACAGGAAGAATGGTGGGGCATGGCCATTCAACACATGGAATTAAATTTACTCATCCTGTTGCCTCCCAATTACAACCCATGCTGGCCTAGGAGCATTGAAAGCTCAGCATATACAGGGAGCAAAACCAGGAAAAGTGGAAAGATTGAAGGAAGGATATGGCAGGGGAGGGGAAGACTAGAACCTTAAGACTACAAATTTCTTTCCGCAGGGCCTGTAAGACAGAGTTGTTCTGCCTGACCTTTGGCTTGGAACCAATTTGATTCCCTCCCCCTCTTTCTTTTTCCTTTTTCTTTTCTCCACCTGTGATGAGGCTGCATTTTAATATTTTAATGTTTCAATATTTTAATTGTTGTATTTTAATCTTGTTTTTAAGTTGAATTCATTCAACTTGTTTTTATTATTGCTTGTTAGCTGCACTGAGCCCGGCCTTGGCTGGGGAGGGTGGGGTATAAATAAAAATTATTATTATTATTATTATTATTATTATTATTATTATTATTATTATTACAAGGGCCTTACCCTAATCCCTTCTATTCTACCAGTCCAATTTTGGTTATTACCATCAATTTAGCGAAAAAGCAGGCATGATCTGCTGAGTAAAAGACTCATCCTACAATGTCAGAATATTGCATAACCGTGGCTTCCTCCTCATGAAATGCACATTTCTATTTTTTAAACTTAGGGGAAGCCACAGCTTGCTAAAAGTTTGTAAAAAATGCAGTTCCAGATGCCAAGCTAAGAGGGCTATCTTGACTAAAGATAGGTCATGATTAATGAGAATTGCTGCAAAACTGTTGATTATCGTGTTCATAAAAACTGAATTCTTCTGAGGAATAATAACCCATCAAATTTGAGGTTCTGGCATAGAAGAAAAGTAGGTATGACTTGTAGGAAATAGTACAAGAACACTCCAGTTAATGGCAGAGGTTTGAGCTTTTGCATGGCGCTTGATAGACTTGCGCACCAAGGGAAACCTTTACAAGGAACGTGCACAGATCGAATGAAGAAAGTAACGGAACATCAAAGCATATCAGTTCAGAGGAAAATGTTGGCAGCATTTCCTGGCGATATAGATTTCTCTGCATAACTTGTGTGCTTTAAGCATTTATTTCATGACATGTTCGTTTTACACATTTGTTTCCAAAAATTTCCACATTTGTTCCAAAAAATTTGTGCCCTTTTGAGCAACAGAAATTATACTGCAAACTCCCAATGTTACCAACTGGTGCAATATATGTCAAAACATGCAATGCCACTGGCATTTAATTTAAATCGAAATGCCTTTTATACACTGCAAGGCACTGAGTACTTGCAATATTTTGCCAGTCTAGGCCCCCATATATATATATATATATATGGCAATTCATAGCATTTACATTACCTGTCTTGCCCAATGGATGCCAGGGATTGTCCAGCCTTCCCGATACAGACTGGCTTGTCTGAGATGCCTGTAAGCTAGCCTGATACAGTGACTCCAGCTCAGAAATCTCCTGTTCTGTGTCTTCATTCCACTGTGGGTGCTTCTGTATTGGGTCCTCCCCAAAGGCTACTTGATGAGACACAGGCAACTTGTTCCTAGGCACCGGAAGACAGGTGGCGCTCTTGCAATCCAGCTGAGAACTATAATACCTTTTAACATTGTCTACCCAACAGTCCACAGGCATAGATGTAACCAAGCCAGCAAGATTGCCGTCATTCACCTCTCTCACTTCTCCCTCATGGTTGAACTTCCCTGGGGATAAGTCAGGATCTACGGAACATTGTTCCCCTTTGTTACACAGTTCTTCATTGTGTGATCCAGAACTCTCGGACATTTTACTGTGAGCACTAAAATAATTTCCGGAACTGAACTTGTCTCTAGAACTCAGGCACGAGTTCAACTTTTCAGCAAGCCATATTCCATTCTCTTGCCTTCCAACTACTGGCTGCCTATGCCCTAGGAATTGAGGATTGCTGGAGGGCTCCTGCTGTAACATTGGAGCATACTGATCATGACAGACAGACACTTCCCTTTCTTTCTCATGAGTGCCCTCCTTCTGGGGGACACCCTGCAACTGCTGAAATTGCTCTGCAAGGGAGCGAACATGCCCCTTAGCACTGATCATCTCAGGTTTCAGAGAACCCCCACTGACAAATTCTTCCTGTGAGTGATGTAAACTCTCATGGCTGTTTGCTCTTGGGTACCTATTTGCAGTCGGCAATGGATCTGGAGGACAGTGGGGCAAAGGGGAAAGAGAAGTCAGGGTTATGACGTGATTGGCCCACTGCTGCTCAACAAGAGGCCTCTCTGAAAAACCTGATGGTTTGAAGCATGGATTATGAATGCTGTTTTTATCAGATGGTGCTTGCGCTGGATGTGAAGAGGGGAAGAGCGTAGGCAAAGATCCAGAGTTTACCATGTTACTTTTCAATTTGCAATATGGTGTGAGAGAAGCCACTATGTTATGCACTTCTTCGAGCTTACTGCTACTGCTGCAATCCTTATTGTCTTTTAGACTAGTGGGAGAGACTCCCTCTCGCACTGTATCATGGCAGACTTCATTCTCCGTTCCAGTGGATCTGTCACCCACCCCATGTCTACTTGGAAAAGAGGGAGCTCGATCACTGAAACCAGCAGAAGCAGTTTGAAAGTTCAGAGAAGGCTTGCAAGAGGGGTTGCTTTCAGGAGGAGGTGGGAGAAAGGACTTGGGATAGGATGACTGCATTTCATGATGGGAAGCAGGTGGATGGAAGTAAGAACTGGACCCAAGTTCTGCTTCTCTGCTGGGTTCCAGTACAATCTTCTGGCTCAGCAGTACTTGGAGCGGGCCAGTCTGTTCACTGAAACACAACATAAAATCACAGTCAGTTTTTAGTGCTTCTTAACTGGAAAACAAATCTTAGGATGACTTTGAAACCCCTTGTGCTCCACCAACGCCCACTCTAATTCACCTTCAACAAGGCACATTGTTAATTCTTCTAGCATTTTAAAAAGTAATAAATTGGTGGGGTGGGAGAAGAAAGGCTACTGATTTCAGGATAACATTTAGTCTTCTTACAGGCATGAGTCCCATTGGTACTTATCATCATCATTCACATAGCAGTATCCATAACAAAGAGCTTTAGTGTGCATTCTGTCAAAATACTCCTAGTTAAAGTGCATGTGAAATGCAGTTGCAGCTTGGAAGATATCTAGAGGGAAACCCAAACACGGAGTATGTTTTTTTAAATCTGAGTAGGGCAGAGGAGATCCTCATAAAACCAAGAAGATGCAACTCCTAGCATCTGCTGTGTTATGGTAGAACTCTTCTTAGAACTTATTTTCTCCACATTTTTTTTTAAGCTGAAGTTTTCCAAAAGCAAAAGTTTTCCAAAAGTGTAAAAGGAAGTTTGAAGGTATCATGCAGAAGATTCAACCAGTAAGCGCTTTAGATGGAGTTGACTCTTCACCCTGAGAACCAGTGACTATAATAGTGTTACAAGTTGATTTACTCTCCACGTTAAAAATTACCTTTGAAGTAATGTTGTTTTAACATGAGCATTTCTGTAACAGATACATATCTACAAAATATAATACATAAAAGAATACTTTTTGTGCGTATGGTGATGTCAAATTTTAAAACTGTGATGGAACTTTGTTTTCCAGAGATCTTATTTTCACTCATGTCTGTATAATACACACCACAGGGATCTAAATTAGTATACAGTACACCACAGCACACTGTAATGGAGGAAATAACAAGCACTCTAGTCTAATAACATGACATGTTCTAAGTTTTGATGTCTTCTAAGTTTTTTGCCACAAGAGATTGTCACAACCGTAACAGTCTGAATGAGAGGAAATGGGGCGATATGGTCCGGTTTCAATGTAACATCTCTCCAACGACCACCATAAGGTGGGTAAATTGATAACTATTAAATCTGAAGCAAAACTAGCCTGGATTTTGGAAGAAATACCTAAGGGCAGAGTCTCTTTTCTCCAGCTCTTTCTGCCTGCCCCCAACCCAAAGGATTTTGGCTTTCAGGCCAGTTCCCAGCTAAATCTCAAAAGGACTAGAAGAAAGCTGTAACAAGCAAGGCTTAGCATAAATCTGCATTGTGTTATTTGTGCTTTTTAAAAAGCATACTCAAACTGGCCACTTTCATTCTGAAGAAAAAGCAGCTGTGCGTCCCAAGTCTGAAATGTGTTCTTGGTTTGGATTTGTGGATCATACCAACTTCCTGCCCGCCACTCACTCTCTTCACACCCACCCCAATTGCTATTTGCCCTTTACTATAAAGCAATTTGGCCATATGATACAGCTATTGTTGAAGCTGAGGAAAATCTGAACATGTGTCTCTTTTCAGATGCATCTCTGAAGTACTAGAGTAGGGAGGTTCTCAGCCCCCTTGATACTAAGAGAGTTTTCCTGCTTCCAAGTCCCCAAATTTCAGAACACAGGAAGCAACCCTCCAGTGCATGGAAAAAGAAACGACATGCCCCAGAACTGAGCAGAAGTCAGGATACTTCCAAAGACGTACTGACTATCTCTCTACTAAAGACTTCACTGGATACTAGTTTGGAAAAAGGCATGCTTCTACATTTTATTTGCTAGTTTGTGTGCATTTTGGGACGTTAGATACAATTTTAAAAATCAGCTTGCTACCACATAAGTATTGATCCTGGTTCAGTACCTGTAACTTGGCGTTGACAACTTGATTGGTACTGAAGAACATACTCAAACAGTTTGTGCCACATTCTAAAACTACTTTGCAGACTAGGAAGCCTCCATACACACAAACTTGGTTAAAAAATAATAATTCAGGATTTGCAGAAATCAGACAAGAGCTGATTGTATGGCAGGCAGTGTTGGGTTGCTGGGGTGCACACACCCTGTGGACAGCGACTGCAGGGTCATCATTGTGATTTCCGAAGGTGTCTCATCAAAACTCCTTAATAGAAGGGCTTTCTTTTATCTACATGGCGTATTCAACTTTGGTATTGTAAAGCATTTCTTCTTTTTTTTTACTCTCACTCATTCACATCTTATTTTTGCCTTCACACAGCTCCTTTTTTAAATGGTACTGTCATCTATCTATTATTTTTTTCTTTGTGGTGAAGAAAACCTGCCTGGGTTAGCAAACTACTATCAATTTCTTTAAATACCTTACTAGACAATTGTTTTATTGTACAATTAATGCAAAGTTGTTGCACTTGGCTGTTGCAGTGGATCTCTCTCTCTGTCTTTCTCCTTATAGGTGGTTCTGTTTTGTTTTCTCAGCATCTAAACTGCCATTTTGTTGTTGTGGTTCCCCCTTAGCTAGGCACATGCAGTAAAATTCCTTGTGTGCCCCTGCTGGTTCCTTGTTGGCCAACATCCACAGTATCACTAGTGATAAGGAACATTCACTCAGCTCCTATGCCCACACCATTCTCAGCCTTTAAAAAAGGAGAGGTACTATTATTCCCTGTTGGAAGAATGGAAGACGAGTGGCCTTTAGAAATGAGCACAGCAAACCCCCCAAAACCAGCAAGCTTACTGCCTTATGAGCAGCATTCCTCAACCACTGTGCATACTTTGCAGACTTTTTAAAAATGAGATGTATACTTGAATCTTCAGCACTAGAATGCTTATTCCACCCCCTACCCCTGCCAAATTGAACATTTCCATTAAAACAAGACACCTTTCCCACATCTGTTACAGAGGCATTAACCTTTCAATGGATTGTGGTCCTAGTTCTGGATCAGGGTTTGCACTGTTCAACACCAAAAAACAAAATCCAATTATTCTCACCACCTGGAGAGGTCCACGATATTCTAAGTTGCTTGGGGGCATGAGTTAAAGAAGGGGTTTCACACAAACCGGGGAACATATAAGCTCACTTCTTCTTTCCAGATCAGGCCCAATTCAGATCTGGAGTACTGCAATATTCTTAGTCTACCTTGAAGATTGGGTCATGTTGCCCCCCAGTGGCGGGTGGCGGGTGGGCGGCGGCTGTGCTGGCTGCTGTTGCTGCATGCGATCCTGGAGGCTCCGTGCTTTTCGGATACAGATTTGCAGCTTCTTATCGACTAGAGCTCTGCTGTGAGTGCTAGAGCTGGCATCATGCATGGCAAGTCTTAGTTTAGCTAAAAAGCAAAAGAAAACATAGCAGAAACAAAAACAAAACTGGGGGGAAGGGAGAGAAAAACAAAAGATGCAACAAAAACATAAAAAAGAAACATGCAAATACTGCCACAGAAGAGTCCACAAGGATGCATCCGTTCCCATTAATGCACATTCAGGTTAGCTATGTGTCCAAACAGGTTAATCAAAACTGAAAAGATACGAAGCCGAGTTTTGTTATTTTTCTTTTTTTAGGAAACCCCCTCTTCTCTGTGACATGGGTCACTCCCTGATGCATTGAAGCAACTAATTGTTTCATTTCAAATGGCCGTGTTTAGCTCCAAATACTGTAATAATACTCTATATACAAATGAAGCTGGTCAGGATATGAAATCCAAGATATAGCCAGTTGGGACACTTGCTACCAGAGCCTTTATGAAGTCTGTATTTTGCCTTCTTGTTTCCTTTAATCCATGAGAACAGACTTCCAAAAAGAAATACTTTCAACCTTCCAAAGCCATGACATTAGAAATCAGTTTGTCTGCAACCTTGCTAACCAGCAAGAAGGGAATGGAGGGTGGGGAAAGAGTCAGCCAATCAAAAATATAACGTATCAAAATAAAGAAATGCAGCAGCACATGTTCCCAAAAGTCACAGCACATGTCTTAAACTTATTGAAACACTGATGCCTCTTCTTCCATCACAAAATTTCAACTGGTACAGCATACACTCTCTCCTTTCTGGGGGGGATCAGGCTATATGCTGTACTTTGGGAATTTAAACTTTTTGAGAAACCAGTCTCTGAACTGGGGGGGAATGTATGCCGTGGCGGAGACGGGCGGCTGGAAAGCAGGAGGTAGAATAATACAGCAGTCAGAACTGTTGGCATCAAGTGGAACATTTCTGTTCCTCTTTCTATTGCCTTAGTTCAAAAGGAGCCCCAGTAGGAAAAGGGGATGGGGAAACGCTAGGACTGGATTCCAGGGATGATGGTGCTCACAAAGAAGATGCTTCCATACACTTTTGAGACACACACAAGCTTTTTCCAACTGTGAGTTTGCATTGACCTGTCCAGTTCTACTTTCCTAAGTGATGATATTAGATATTAGTAAACTGCAAAAAGCGGGGTAAGCTGAAGCAATTAAGAATTACTTACATATAGCTTCATTACAGAGAGCCAAAGCTGCAGCACAGTCTCCCTTCTGCTCTTGATGCAGTGACTCTTCAAAGACTGAATCTGCCTCCTGCACAGACCTCTCAAAGCCATCAGTCCTCCCTGCAAGGGGGCAGCACTCTTCGTTTTCATTGACATTCTTTTCAAGTTTCCTTTCCCCGCTTCACCTCAGCAAAAGACAACATCCCCTCCCTAACGCAGAGCAACCTTAGCTCTGCAACATTTTGAATAGCAGACCCTTCTCAGAATCACAAGCACAGCAGAGAGAAAGAGAGGGAAAACTGTGGGTCAAATGCATTAAGAAGCAAGTATCATTAGTATGTTGAGGATACCCAGTTGTATCCTTCATTTTCCTCTAATACAGGGAGGAGGTGGGTGTGCTAAATATGGAACCCAGGAGCATGGATAAGGGCTAATAAACTGAAGCTCAGTCCAGAAAAGGTAGAATATTTGTTCAGCCTGCTCTGGAGAGTTTCTTCTTCCCCTAAAGGGTCAGATTCACAGTCTGAAACTGTTGTTAATTTCAGCACCAACTTCAGATGACCCTTTCATTATCTAAAGCTAGTTCACCAGCTGAGACTCTTCCCTGACTGAGATGGCTTAACCACCTGTCATCTATGCCCTGGCAACGTCCAAATTAACGACTGCAACATATTATATGTTGGACTCCCTTTGAAGACTATTCAGAAATGACAACCTGTGTACAATGCAGTGAAAAGGCTACTAACCAGAACTGATTGTTTAGAACATACCTTGCGGTTTTAAAAACAGCTTCCCTAGCTCTCTGTTCATTTTCAAGCTCAGTTCAAACTACTGGTTAGAGTGGTTGGTTTGTTAACTCCATTTCTGTAAACTACTTAGAGGAACTTTGTTTAAAAGTGGATATAACATAGACAGGAAAAAAAAACTTCAAAATAAGAGGTATCACAAAACATATTATCTCTAGTGGAAATTTGTATATTTGTTTTTCATATGGCCCAGATATATCTTAAATTCTTGGGTGTTTTACAACTTCTGGGAGTAATTCATCTAGTTCACTTTTGATAGCAGCTCCAATGTAAAAAAATATTTGACTTATTTTAATGTCAGTTGCCTTTGGAGCCCTTTGGGATCCAATGATAGGACAGAAAGGAAAAGAAATCAATAAAGATAAGGACCTCCTTTTTCTACTGAAACACATCTAACAAACTCTGCAGGTATGTATGAAACTGCTACAGAAGTGACACTGCAACCCCCAAAGGATGTGAAATGATCTTCGTAGTAAACCATTCTCTCCCCGTTTATCATCCTAGGCCCAGATCAGCCAACCCCAATCCTATCACTTCTGTGCAAGATGGATAGCCTGCCCATACATGTTACCCTGGTTTTGCAGTTCATCCAGGTCCATGAACCTGCTTGGGCGGGGATTAAAGCCCATTGCTGCCTCCAGTTCCTTTTCCCGCTTCCTTCGAAGTTCCTGCTCCTGGGCCCTCCTTGCCACTTCTTCCTGTAATTCATCCAGTTCACTCTTAGAAGAGACAAGCACCTCCCCGCCTTGAGAAGGGAAAAAGCATCAAGAACACCACATTTTGTTAATAAACATGCCGTTTTCTTTCCAGGATTACACTGCCCCCCTCCCCCCCAAAAATTGGGTCAGTTTTCTTAAATCTACTATAGGAGGCGAAAACCTGCTATTTCTGCCCACACCAATACCTCTCTACTTGCTGGGCATGCAATTTTAGCATCATCTCCTATACCTTCTATTTTTTCACCACAAAACCCAAACAGCTGTACAATTTCTTGTTCCACAAATTAGTCTGGAAAAGATAGGCTGTTCCTTGGGCTTCTCATCCACCCCATTTCCTTTTGCTAATTCAGATCAATCTATGTTAAAACTCCCCCCCCCCCCATCATAATAAACCACAACCAATAAAGCTTAACTATGTTTAGTGCAGGGCTTGGGAACCCATGGACTCTGTGGTTGTTGGACTCCAACTCTCACAACTCCCATGGAGTTTGGCCAATGGTAAGGAATGATGGGGGTTGCAGTCCTACAACTTCTGGGTGGTTGCGACAATGAAGTGACCAACCATAAACCCAAATCAGAAACCAGTTTGAAGCGGGTTTGCAAACAAATGTTTTGTGCTATTTTTTAGAATGCTTTTACAAACCATGGTTATGATCACTGCTCCACCATTGAAGGCTCTTGCACCTAGATGTAGCAGTGCGGAATAGACTGAAAATGAAAGCAGGCATCTAAACAGTGATTTACCTGGTAAATATATTTCAGATTGTGTGTGTGTGTGTACAGACAGACACCCACCCATGCCAGCAATTTAGGATAACGCTTCATACATCTGATGGTATGGACTGCAGTTCACAAAAGCTTATGCCATAACAAATGTTGGTCTCTAAGGTACCACAAGGCTCTTTGTTGTTTACAAAAAAACCCCATGTATTTTTCTGGATGACAACAGCCTACTTCTAATTGTGGCTGCTTTTCATTTTCCCCACTGCCACAGCACCAAGCAAAAATAATACAACTGAAAACGTGTCAAGTGGCATTTCTATTAAATGGAACTGAAAGTATAAGAGAAAAGATTCATTCCTTTCTCAATATGCCTGATTATTCAGCAAATTGTGTATGTAGTGTGTTCTGTTCGCACTGCAGTTGCTCTGAGCCCTCACAGCCTATCCCAGTCACTTGAGCTACCACCTTGTTGCTTTCACCAGACTTTCTTTTGGTGTTGAGGGCCAATGATACTCTGCTGCCAATACTTGTGCTAGTGTGACACAGTGAGGAATACCCACAGCTCTGATGCCTTCTACTTGTGTGAGATGAGGGGGGGAAACCCAGCAGGCGGAGGCAGTAATAGAAATAACATGCTTCAAGGACTGCAAGTACTTTAGGAGGGAAAATAAAACCTTACCATTACCGATGGCGTGCTTGTTCTTTGACCAGCTACTAGCAGTTGGTGCAGATTCTACCTCCAAGATACTGCTGCTATGTGATTTGGGAATGTTACGCCAGGCAGGAACAAAAGCTCCAGGTCGCTTCATATGAGAATCTCTTTAACCCGAAGAAAAGCAAGGTTATTCTATTATGAACTACTAGGGTCTGCTGTCCTTGCTTGTCTAACACACCAACCCTGCCTTCTCACAAAGGCCTTTGCCAACCCACTTTCCACACCTGTCCAAACCCTTTCCACCTCACCCCTCCCCATTTTGTTCCTCCCCTGCCCTCCCACTGTTTTTTACACTATAGGTGCAGTATTATTGTATAGCCTTTGCCCTAGAAGCCATGGATTTAGACCTGCCAGATCTTCAAAAGGTGATTTCCATACCTTCCTCAACATTAGTTAACATTTTTACCTTTTCAGTCGGAAGTATACAGATCCTAAAAGTAGAGGTTAAGGACCTACCCTGTATTTCACATATGGCATTCTGGCTCCTTAGAACCCCAAAATGCACTCCCATAGAATGGTCTAGAATTAAGAACAAGGGGCTCTGGTGTTTTGTTTACTTCCAACACTGTAGTGAATTTATATTTTATCTCAAACTCCAAGATCCTAGGCTTATTTTATACATTAACCTCTTAACAGGTACAGAAGCTTCTTTATCTGGCCACTGTGAGCAATTCTGTCCCCCAGCAACACTGTTTTCCTGCACAGAGAAACAAGGAAATCACTCCCTAACAATTATCATTCCTTGTTATCTCTAATATTAGCTGCTCGGCTCCTCTTGTCTGCAGTTTAGAACAGAACATAAAGAGTGGGTGGGAATAACTAAAGTCAAATAGAACAAGAAAGTAAACAGTTTGGGACTTCCTTGTTCCTCTTTGCAAGAGATAGTGGGGCACTGTTGGCAAAGGAAGGTATAGTGTTGGCTGCCCTGCCCGCTTGGGGAATGGGGCAAAGTGAGAGATGAAAAGCATCCCTTCAACACATGCACCTGTAGCCAGTGTGGTGTAGTGGTTAAGAGCGGTGGACTCGTAATCTGGTGAACCAGGTTCGCTTCCCCGCTCCTCCACATGCAGCTGCTGGGTGACCGTGGGCTAGTCACACTTCTCTGAAGTCTCTCAGTCTCACCTCACAGAGTGTTTGTTGTGGGGGAGGAAGGGAAAGGAGATTGTTAGCCGCTTTGAGACTCCTTAGGGTAGTGATAAAGCGGGATATCATATCCAAACCCTTCTTCAGTTGTCAATTTAGCAGCCTTGAAAGCCCTTGGGAGGCCTGTGCAGATTTTTAATTTATTCTAATTTACAGACCATCTCTCCATGTAAGCTCCCAATGTGGTTAACAGAGAAATCCTGCGATGATATATTACGAGGGTAATGTGTGAACTGAGCTTTAGAGCACTGGAACTGGAACCAGGTTATATTTTTATGAAACTTACCTGGAGGTGCTGGAGCTCTCTGATAAAGGCATGTCCAGGCTGACGGGGCTGTTGCTGTTGCGTTCGCTGCTTTCATAGCCAGATTCCATCCTTTGGATCAGACGAGGTTGTTGATCCATCATATAGTGCGCACCCCGACCTAGAGTCCATTGCTTATACTTGTTGGGTTGGTTTGATCTTGTTTGGGAGATTGGCTCCTTTGGCTCCTCCTCCATAAATTCTTTAGCTGATAAGATACAAAGTGAAGAATCAAATTTTATTCTGTCACACTCTCTATACAATTCAGCATCCTAGAAAGATTGCTTATCTGTAATTGATGTTCTTTCAGTTGTTATCAGTGCACTCAACACTGCTGGGACCAGTGCCTTCTGGAACCTTCGCCAGAGAAGAAGAAGAAGAAGAAGAAGAAGAAGAAGAAGAGGAGGAGGAGGAGTAGTAGTTTGGATTTGATATCCCGCCTTTCACTCCCTTTAAGGAGTCTCAAAGCGGCTAACATTCTCCTTTCCCTTCCTCCCCCACAACAAACACTCTGTGAGGTGAGTGGGGCTGAGAGACTTCAGAGAAGTGTGACTGGCCCAAGGTCACCCAGCAGCTGCATGTGGAGGAGCGGAGACGCGAACCCGGTTCCCCAGATTACGAGACTACCGCTCTTAACCACTACACCACACCAACAACTACCCTTCCCTCCCAGAAATACAAGGAACCTTTGGTTAAAGAGGTGAGCCAAGGACTTTTCCATTCAGTTCTTTCTAACTGCCAGCAGATTTGGGGTGGTTGGGGAGAGGGGAAGCACCAACAGGGCTGCGTGACTGCGCAGATGACCACTTGAAGAACATCAACTGCAGGTAAGCAACCAGTCTTTCTTCTTTGTGGCTTTCCAGATGTTATTGTCCCAGATAGCTGACCAGAGTGACTAGGGCTAATGGGAATCCAACAATGTCTGCAGGACCACAGGCTCCTCTTCCCTACTCTATAGAGGTCCCCTAAGACATAACTATGATGAAAGATAAAAGACGATTTTTTGAAAATCAGATTTAAATTGGGGTTTTTAATATGTTATATTGAACGTATATTTTTTAAAAATGGTTTAAATGAAATCTGGCTTTAATACAAATCAACATGATAAATAAGCTTGCCCTTAACAGATTGTCAGTTGCTATAGAGACTGGAAATAACCCTAAGCAAACAGAATGAAGCAAGCAAGTAAACAAAAACCCACTGGGTATGCTCAGTTGTGAATGAGCTCTCATCAATTACCAAAGCAGTATCTTCAAGCCACAAAACCTCCTGCATTGCTTTGCAAAGAACTTGTTAATTGTGCTCTGCTTATTATCTTTTTTGTGCAGATCAATACCTAGTAAATTAAGATTATGAGTTGGCGGACTGTGCTCTCCAAGTGTGGCCACTATGTTTGAAAGTAGCTCTTGATTTACAATAAGCACAACCATAAAGCTGCTTGCTTTGGCAAAGGAAGTCCTGTGAGGAAAATCGTCACAATCTGTCATCCTATACCTAGATTATGGCTTGAAATTGGGGCCAGGTCAGGTCAGAATTGTTATTCCACTGATTTATCTGAGTAACCTTTTTGTGCCTATTTTATGCTTTGCAACTACTTGATCCCTGCAACTGGTTTATTATCTAAAAACAAGCAGTGCACTGTATAACATTTTATTAAAGTTAAGTATTTCAGAATCTTGGAGGGTGCCACCTGAGTTTGCACAAAGGTTATATTCATGTTAAAGAAGAATCTAAATAAATTATTTTTAATTAAAACAAATGCTTTAAATGAGTTGTTTCTACTTGGTGATAGAAACTGGTTATGTAAATCAATCCTTCTGTCTCGATTTCTTTAATTCACCTAGAAAGATGCCTGTCTTCCTATTTCTATTGAATTCTCAGCAATTTCCAATTCTTATAGAGCGTATCAATAGTTTCCACTACCTCCTTCCCATCCAATTGCTACACCATTAAACAGCCTCAAATTTTTTCATCCTAAATCCAAGCAACCCTAATTCTGAAACCTCTGAAGTGGAGACCACTTCAAAATGTCTTCACCATTCCTTGTGCAGGTTTCTTGCTTAAAAAAAAAAAAAGGTTGCATCCCTAACCATTATGGATAAGCAGGAGCAGGATTAGCAAGTACGCCCATCTTCCATTTTCACACGGAGAATATAGTTTCTGATGTTTCCTTACTGAAGACTGGGTTTTGGTTTGACAATTAAAGGGCTTTTCTATTCGAGGCAAACCAGGGTTAGTCACTCGCTGATTCTGTATCAGTCAATTTCACTGTCAGAGAGATTCAACAGAAACAGTAGTGAGTAGCTGTCCTCAATTGCTTTTTTAATCTAGCGTCCTAAATTACTGTACAGCAGAAAAAAGCAAAATATGACTGCTGTGCTTTGCATAGACAAGTGAAAGGGAATGACAAAAAGACCTCTCACAATTCAGACCGTTGAGTGTGTTTGAAATATTTCAGCAAACACGTTGTTCACAGGGTCAAAACGGCACAAAGGATAATTCAGGCTTCCCTCACAGATTCATCTGATACAGCCTAAGAAAATGTAGTGGCTATGCATACTAGTTAACAATGTTATCAGTTGTTTCTACATAGTGACTAATAAAAAAATGAATGAATTTTTCATACTCTCCCAACCCACACCTCTCCCAAATTCTTACCTGAATCCTCAGAGAAGGGGCTGAGTTGTGTGTAACCACATTGTCTCCTCTTTTCTTTATTGAAGATGCTGTCTATGTTCAGTGACTCCCTTTTGGGTCTCCAAGTTGGACGGTACCTGCTAGAAGAACTTGATTTGGATTCGCTGCTTGTGCTCTCCATTTCCCAGTCTCGAGACAGAGCAGGCAGAGCTCTGGGCAGTGACTGTATCTCAGCCTGATCCTTCCCCGTTCGTGGAGAGCCCTGGCTTGTCTGTGATGGTCTGTTGTGGATCATGTTGCTGACAGTCTCTTTAAATTCCCTCAGCCTGCTGGTACTGCTGGATGTCTTAGGGGCAGTTCTGGGGGCTTGTTTCTCCTTCAATGTTTCCCCTGCAGCTCAAGAATAGAAGCAGAAGACAGTATGAGCTACATAACTTTCTTTTAAATTAACAGTACTTTTATCATCTTTCTAAACTGGCAGAGGCAAAAGAAGAGATTCAATCTATGCTGGACAGACACACAGAAGAATTAAACCATTCTTCTTGCCTTCACTGTGATATCCTGACGGCTGTGATTCGTCTCCCTTTTTCCGAGACCTGCTGGAACTCCTCTTGCGGTCTGTCAACGAGCCCTTTTTGGAAATATGCCTCTGATTACATTCACTGTCAGTCAGGTGTCCTGAAAGAAAAGAATATACTTCAGATGGAAAGAGCATTCCAATTGGCTGTGTTGCATTCTAAGAATAGCAGACCTTTTTCACTCCCCACAAACTGCCGGTTAATGCTAGAGCTGAGTAAAACGAATAGCTTTCAGTAAGTGTATCTGGAAGTGAAGAGTTACAGTATAATAAAAGCAACTATCCATCTAGATGTGGTAAGTTAAATAGCTAATACAGAGGGACAGGAGGCAATGCATTGAGCTTTGGCTCAAAATCCTCCGGGGCCACTAGCACCTTTCAGTACTACCATACTAAAAGACAGAATTCATGCATCTCTCCAAGCGAATGTGATACCTCTGTTTCACTCTTCCTGCTGCTGCACTTATGGTCTTTTCTTGGTATCATACCACAGCTATTAGCCCAGTTGAGAACAGGGGTGGAGAACCTGTGGTTGGTCCGGATGTTGCTAGACTACAACTACCATCTTTCCTGACTACTAGAGCTGATGGGAACTAGAGTCCAGCTACATCTAGGAAAGTCAGAGGTTGGCCACCCCAGTTCAGAAATCCAGCATACTGTGTACGATAATAATGGGGGGAGGTGGAATCAAGTCTGAAAAAGGTTGAAAATACATTTAATAATGTATGTAACAAGAAGGGGAAGGGATCATTTTCTAGCTTTGTTTCCTTGCAGTTCTGCCTTACAGCTCAGAAGAACTTCCTCTCATCTTCTCAAATACATATATATTCCCTTTCCATACCTGAGCTCTTCTATAACAACATGGTATGCAAAGAATGTACGAAGAGCCTTGTTGGATGAGACCAAAAGCCTATATAGTCCACCATCCTGTTTCTCTCTGCAGTCAGTCAAGTGCCTATGGAAAGCCCATCAGCAGAGCCTGAACACAACAGTCCTCTTGCCACAGTTGTTCTCCAACATCTCCTATTCAGAGGCATGGTACAGATGTCATGATTAGGAGACATGGCTAGCCTTATCCTCAATCAATTTGTTCAATGACCTTTTAAAGCTGTCTAAATTAGTGGCCGTCAAAATGGTAATATTTTATGAAGGGAATTCTGAAGTATAACTGTGTGTTTTGTGAAGTACTTCCTTTTGCCTGTCCTGAATCTCCCACCATCCATCTTCTCCAGATGACCCTGGATATAACCCCAAGGGGTTTCTATCTACTTTCTCCATACCATGCATAATTTCATACAGCTCCCATCATCTGTCCCTTACTTACCCCCCACCCAACAATGGTATGGTTTGCATGTGACGCTAAGTCATGCTTTGGTTAACAAACTATGGTTAAACTTCCAGTCATACCACAGATGATCAAGCTTGCTACATTATAGCTTGGTTTCTCTCCTGACTACCTTCTTAGCATTCCCAACATAATATCCCAAATGCCTCTGCTGTGCCCTAGTACTGGCATTGACTCATTGTGTCATCAGCCAGCTGTACAAACTGATCAGGAAAACCTCCTTGGAGCATTTCTGCTCTCGGCAATGGCTGTGCCATTCCAGATTCCCTCCCTCCCCCAATTAAAAGAAGATCAGCGGGCTCACTGGAACTCTTAACACAAATGTAAAAAGTTAGTGAGATAAAATTTGTCTTAGAAAAATCATATTGATCCTTCTTCAGCAAGATTTGTCCATCACTCTATTCCATATGCTTGATAAATTTTTCTTTAGCAATGTGTGTTTCAACAATTTACCTAGAATAGATGTTAAGCTAACTGGCTTGCAATTTTCTGCATTCCTCGCCACCGCCACCCACCCCATTACTTTAAAAAAAGAAAGAGAGAGCACTGCAGCCATTTTCTAGTCCATCGTTATGAAGACCAATCTTAGGGGAAAGTTACATATTTTTGTCAGATCAACAGCTTCCTATCAGAGCTATTTAAGTCCTCTCTGAGAGTAGATGTCATCTGGATGCAGTGATTTGTTTTATTCTGCACGGTTTTATTTGATGTTTTAAGGTTTTGTAAAATGCCTTTAGATTTGTTTCTATAAAAGTGGCATTGAAACAACAACAACAACGATGATGATACTTTTTAAAATTGCCCATAAGGTCTGGAACATATCTTTGCATCACTATCTGCCTACAACTCTCTTTCTAATGGAGCCCCAGCAACTAGATTTGCCCATAGCCAATAGGAGGAGATAACCGCCCCTCCCACTACTTCAAGGGAAAGTACCGTATTTTTCGCTCTATAGGACGCACTTTTTCCCCTTCAAAAATGAAGGGGAAATGTGTGTGCGTCCTATGGAGCGAAGACGCTATAGTCCGGCGACCCTCTCCCGGCTGGAGAGGTGACGCGCGCCTATAGCAGGAGTCTCTATAGCCGCGCGTCACCTCTCCAGCAGGGAGAGCGTGCCCGGGGCTAAAGCAGCCCCCCGCGACCCTCTCCTGGCTGGAGAGGTGACGCATGGCTATAGAGACTCCTGCTATAGGCGCGCGTCACCTCTCCAGCAGGGAGAGCGTGCGCGGGGCTAAAGCAGCCCCCCGCGACCCTCTCCCGGCTGGAGAGGTGACGCGCGCCTATAGCAGGAGTCTCTATAGGCGCGCATCACCTCTCCAGCCGGGAGAGCGCGCGCGGGGCTAAAGCAGCCCCCCGCGACCCTCTCCTGGCTGGAGAGGTGACGCATGGCTATAGAGACTCCTGCTATAGGCGCGCGTCACCTCTCCAGCAGGGAGAGCGTGCGCGGGGCTAAAGCAGCCCCCCGCGACCCTCTCCCGGCTGGAGAGGTGACGCGCGCTTTTGCAGGAGTCTCTATAGGCGCGCGTCACCTCTCCAGCAGGGAGAGCGCGCGCGGGGCTAAAGCAGCCCCCCGCGACCCTCTCCTGGCTGGAGAGGTGACGCGCGCCTATAGCAGGAGTCTCTATAGGCGCACATCACCTCTCCAGCAGGGAGAGCGTGCCCGGGGCTAAAGCAGCCCCCCGCGACCCTCTCCCGGCTGGAGAGGTGACGCGCGCTTTTGCAGGAGTCTCTATAGGCGCGCGTCACCTCTCCAGCAGGGAGAGCGCGCGCGGGGCTAAAGCAGCCCCCCGCGACCCTCTCCTGGCTGGAGAGGTGACGCGCGCCTATAGCAGGAGTCTCTATAGCCGCGCATCACCTCTCCAGCCGGGAGAGTGCGCGCGGGGCTAAAGCAGCCCCCCGCGACCCTCTCCTGGCTGGAGAGGTGACGCATGGCTATAGAGACTCCTGCTATAGGCGCGCGTCACCTCTCCAGCAGGGAGAGCGTGCCCGGGGCTAAAGCAGCCCCCCGCGACCCTCTCCCGGCTGGAGAGGTGACGCGCGCCTATAGCAGGAGTCTCTATAGCCGCGAGTCACCTCTCCAGCCGGGAGAGCGCGCGGGGCTAAAGCGGGCTTTTGCGAGAGGTGAGGGAATTCCCCCACCTCCCAGGAAAGCCAAGAGAAGCCGTGCAGCCCTTTTAAAGTGCTCACGGCTTCTGCCGGTTTTGCGGGAGGTGGGGGAATTCCCCCACTTCCCAGGAAAGCCAGGAGAAGCCACGATCTCTTTAAAGGGGTTGCGTGGCTTCTGCGGGCTTTTGGGAGAGGTGAGGGAATCCCCCCACCTCCCAGTAAAGCCAGGAAAGCCCTGCGCAGCGTCTCCCGGCAAGGAGAGGCTGCACGGGGCTAAAGGGGAAGCCATCCCGCTCTCTGCTTTGGCTTCCTCCATAGCTGCGCGCAACCCCTCCGGCAAGGAGAGGCTGCACGGGGCTATGGATTCTTTAGCCCCACGCAGCCTCTCCCGGGAGGGAGAAGCTGCACGGGGCTAAATGGGAAGCCAAAACAGCCTTGGCTTCCTCCATAGCTGTGCGCAACCCCTCCGGCAAGGAGAGGCTGCACGGGGCTATGGATTCTTTAGCCCTGCGCAGCGTCTCCTGGCAAGGAGAGGTTGCGCTGGGCTAAAGAGGAAGCCAAAACACCGAGCGGGATCCATCCTGCTCTCTGCCTTGGCTTCCTCCATAGCCGCGCGCAACCCCTCCGGCAGGGAGAGGTTGTGAGCAGCCTGTACGCTGCTCTTTGGTGCTGGGGGGGGGAAATATTTTTTTTCTTGATTTCCCCCCCTAAAAACTGGGTGCGCCCTATGGTCCGGTGCGCCCTATGGTGCGAAAAATACGGTAATAAGTGACCCTGAAATTTAGAGATGAAACAATACAAAATTTTGACATGGGCAAGCTTTGAGAAAGTCCTTAAGCATTAATATTTTGAAAGAAAAAGATTCCATGTTTGCTGTTCACCAGCCTGTATGGTTCCCATAGCAACCGAAAGAACTTATAGATACAAAGATTACATATACTGGACCCAGCATGAACTCTTCTGATCACCATGGGAACTACACAGGGCACCAGGTAACTCAGCAGGTAAGGATGCACAGGGTGAATTAGTTAATTGCAACTAATTACATGTTTACATAGAAGTGATACCTGCTTCAGCTCCCTTTTCTGGCTCGCCTTCCTCTCTTATTAGGGCTGGGAGCCTATTACCGTAGCATATTTAAAACTTCAAACATTTGCAAACCATGAAAACAGAACCAACAGAAATAAAGCCTGGTGTGGGGAAAACAACACATTGTTTTGAATATATTTTGTGTAATGCTGTGTTGCTGGTGTTTTAATTATTCAGCAACTCCCTCTTGCGGGTGTGGGAGCAGACTGGGCCACATCCAAAAGAGCGCCTTATTCATTTCACACCAGCATATTCATGTGTTGCAATTATATTTTACATTTCTTCAACAAAGATCAAGGTAGCAGTTGTCTCCTCCACGCTGTATCCTCACAACATCCTTGTGAATTAGATTGGGCTGAGAAAGGGGGAGTGGCCCAAGGTCATCCCGCAAGCGCTTCGTGTCTGAGTGGGAATTTGAACCTGGGTTTTCATATTCAGATCCACTAGCCACACTGCACTATTTTGGCTCTGAACAGTTTCTTTTCACAACATCCTTATCCAATGCTTGGCGGGTTGCAAAACTTTGACCATAATCCAAAGCATGGGAACGCACATCAGAATGACAAAACAGGTAGCAAAAGAAAAGCAGCAGCAAGTGAATCAAAGAATCACAGAGAGAAGAAAGGAAAGTAAATTGTTTCTTGTCTTCAACTATTCCCATTGCTTTTGGCCCATTGCTTAGTGTTCACCTGCTCCCCCTCAGCTCACCTACCTTCTACCATTCATTTTCCTTCCTTAATTGAGCTGGATTGGGTGACAGTAAATGCCCACCCATTGACAGATACTACTGATTTTTCCTACAGCTGCAGAAAACCCAGCTCATATCTTTCAATGGCTTTGTTTTCATAGTCCCAACCCAAGAAATAAGGAGAGGGAAGCACAGTTCTAAGGATCTGACAGGCAGGCAGGCAGGCAGCCCAGCAGACCTTTGAAAAATCCCTACTCTGATAAGACACTTGATCACCTGAACTTGGGTGGGTGGCCCTGCAGGAGGCATATGGGAGCTCAAACGCCACCACCCTCACCCCCATCCCGGATCTGCTGCCTTAAGCCACGTGGCTCAGTGTAGCTCATATTAGGGCCAACTTTGTGTTTGCCTTAAATGAAGAAAATGATTACCTGTGTCCCTGCTGCTTTGTGAAGCTACATCGTTTTCCATGTTGTAAATGACAGTTCCCTGAGAATCAGAAGAGAAGTGACTGACCACAGATTCGTGGTGGGAATGTTTATAGGGATAGCTGTCTGTAGAAGAGTCTGTCCTAGTGTCACTTGCGATAGAAGGCTCACGCCCTGATAAAAAGAAATGATAGATAGGAGAATTAGAAGGGCAAATCAGAAAAGGGCTAAGATGGAAAACAGTAACTGAGAAGTGTTATACAATGATGTACAACAACCACTGTGCATAATAGCATATCTCAGTGCAGCCAAGAACAACCTTTTTTTTTTGCAATTGATAAATTTCCTCAAAAGCACAGGAAATGTTTAATTACCTTACAAAAAAAACCCCTCTTATTATACAAAATATTTTTTAAAAACCCTTAATCTAAAATATTAAGGTGGTGTACAGCAAGATATGCAAGTACAATACAACATAAAATAGCATAAACCAATACAAAATAAGCATCTCATCTTGCAAAAGTTTAAACTACTGAATAGCCTGTTGGCCTTAAAAGGTCTTCAAGAGATGTCCGAATCTCTGCTGGAAGACTATTCCACAGCATGGATCTGGCGACAGTAACTGCCAGACTGCTAGTTGAAGCCAGTCGGCTCCTGAAACACGGGGATAAATAACAGCAGTACTCTGGATTAACTGAGTGATCAAGCTAGGATATAAGGACTCAGGTGGCACTTAAAGTATCCTGTACACAAGTTGTTCAAGATGGGGTACTGGTGACTGGACAGTACTTATTACACACCATTGGGTTGGAGAGGACACCACCACCTCCTTAAGGGCTGCAGGCAGCATCCCATCATACAATGATGTGTTCACAACACCCTTGGTCTACCTGATCATCCCCCTCCAACTAGCTTCAACCAGTCAGGAAGGGAAGGGGGCCAGAGGGCACATGGCTGGATGCATTACCGCAAGTAAGTCGAAATGATCCTATAGCACTGGGACAGATGTAGCATTTTAACCTAGCTCCCTGCCACACCAAACAGTTCATCAAATGGAAAGCTCTTACGGTGCTTCTGAAAGATGCTCTAGCAGTGGCAAGTATTCAAGAGAACAATGAACATATCTCCCTGGGCCTTTGCTACCTCACATAATACATGGAAAGCATTGGGGAGGGGAATAAATTTTTAGTTCCTACATTCCTCTTCTCAAAGATGAAATGAAGGAATTAATTGCTGCTGAGTTATGCCCTCCAGTCTTCAAGGCAGGAGGAAGAGCTAGTCGTGATTTGCCCTTCCTTGTGGAGCTGTTGTTGTTCAGAATGATGAGCCAAACCCATAGAAATGATGAGTCAAACCCATAAAAACAAGTGAGAAAATAGTCCCTCCTTTGTTCCTCAAGAACAGGAATTTAGGGGAAGATTTCCTGCTTCCAAATCAGGAATTCAGTAGACTTCAAGATGTCGCTCAGCAGCAAAACGACAAAAGGGCGAGGATACAAGTAGGTTGCAAAAGCTTCACCAAGTGTCGGCAAAAGCGAAAACATCAAACCTACAGTGATTGGCAACTGTGTGAACAGACGCTGCTGCAAGACAGGAACTGGGCTCAGGTGAAATGTCATCTAAACCCAATCTAACCCTGTGCAATGGTCAATTCCTTGTGGGGAAAAGAACAAGTACGCAGAAGAATTTAGAGAATCACTTGCCCCTGACTTCTGCCTTGCTCCTCTGCAAGTCCTTGTGTTTTTCAGTATGAAATCTAAGCACCTGAGGATTCACCAGAAGGCCACAACCTGCACTGCGGCAGCCTAACATTAACAAATGATTCCAAGTCACATTGGAAATTCTGGATATTAAAAATGGTATTTTATTTGCATACTGAGTTTTGGAGAACACTTCAACACCATCTCTTATCCAGCAAGATCTCTTTGCGACTCCTCTGCTTTCGTTATTTCACCAGGCAAACACACCATAAATCTTGGTGACTGGCAAAAATACACGCAAAACTCTGAAACTAGAGTGCTCAAAGATTACCTGAGTCTTCACTATCATAGTAGGTCCTGCTATACTGTTGTAGGTCCACCTGTGTGGGAAGGTCCTGCGTTGACACTGGGGTTCCTCTCGGGTCTGCATATAGTAGTAGCAAGGGCTGATAATGACCCTTAATGCACTTGGTCACAACATCTTTCCATTTCGGACCTATCTGAAATTTTTGGAAAAGATCAAAACACATCTTAGTTGAGGTTACCTGCATTTAGTTGGAATTATGATAAAATTTAACACATCAGTAGTCAACGGAGATTCACAATGAACTTAGGTTACATTAAAAATAATTCTCTTTCATTTCTTTTGAATGAGTATTAATGCTTACAGTTGGAGAAAGTCACGAAATCTTATTCTCCCCAGCAAGCTCTATGAGCAAATGTAGTACTCAATGGAGAGGGGTTTGGTTTTTTTGGATGCATCTCCTTAAGACAAACCTGAGCAAGAACTTTTAGGCTTTTGGAATTGCCCTCACTGAATATTCTTAAAGGCTATGTGATTTAAAGATTTTAGTGATAATTTGTATTCTCATGAGCACATTTCTTCATGCAGACAAAAAGCTGGTAGTTGAGGACAAGGACAGCATGCAGTAGCCTTTTCACCAGCAGTAGCCAGTGGGAAATTCTGAAATGGACCGTTTCAGGGTAGGGGTGGGGGTAGCTTTTTATATGATGGATTCAAAGCTACATGGATCTGCTTAAAGGCCCAGTACTCCAGTTTCACCAGCTTAAAGCACCACCTTACCCTCGTGCTTGTGGACCTACTACTCTAAATCTCCTGGTCCCTTGCCAGAATTGCTCAGCCTCCCTCCTTTGCCACCATAATATGATAAAGACATTGGTCTTGGCAGAGAGGCAGGCAGGAATCAAATGTTGATTGACCATTATGAACTTACATACAAAAGATTTAATGTAGCAATGGAGTAACGTTCCGAAATATAAAATGAGTCGAAAAGCCTTAAAAATGAAAATGATATGCCAATGGAGTATTTACTGTTGACAAAACCTCTTAATTGTTTAAATCTGAGTTGCACATACTTTCAAGATCAAAGGGTTGATGTCCATCAGAATGAATATGCAGAAAAGGATTTGTACAGCATGCAAAATACAAGTAGCATTCTGAGCGTTCCAATAACCACTACTCTGTTTCGTACAGGTGGTGACCATTACGCACATGTCCAATTGATGTGCAGGTCCTTTTGGACCCAGAAGGCAGGCTTGTGTACACTCCGCTGATGCACATGGGGGCCAAGAACGGAACCCCCATGCAAAATGGTCACCACCTGTACTTCACAGACATGCACTGAAGCAAGCACCTTAAAATGCATTTTATCCTTACACAGGGATGTTTTTTAAATACAGGTATTTTACGGCAGAGAAAGACAACCAAAAATAAATTAAAGAGGTAAAGTTCCTCTTTTAGGGGTTGTGAATATTCACATTGCAATAGGATGGTTCCTTTTGTTACTTTTTGGCTTTTGACAAGTAGGAACAGAAAATGAGAACCACAGAGAATATCAAAGTGAACTGTATGCTCAAAATGATAGATTTCATGGCAAGTACTTCATCCAGAGCAGCAAGAGAGAAGAACTTCTAATTAGGAAACAGCATGCTTAAATGATGGCATGTTTGCACTAGCCAACATCTGCTGCAGTCTGTTGTATTTCATTTTGCAGAAAGAACAAGAATGGGGAACCAGCTGGGACAGGCCACTGATGGGTGAACTACATAAGCTATTTATGATTCATTCAGCTACAAGCTTTGCAAAAGCCAGCTGTACAGAAACACCTGAGAAGAAGGGAATAAGACATAAAGCTTATAAATTGAAGGGTTCCAACCTGATGCAGGAAGGCAAACAAGTAACCCAAACGTTGCACTCTGAGCAATGCTCCAAGTGTCATGATATCCGGCATTGGTGGCTGTGCTGTATACAAGTCCACAGGTATTTGAAATGTAGACACAAGCAGCACTGCCAGCCAGGAACAATTTCAGCAATGGACAATGCAAACGTAGAAAGAAATACCACTCATATATCACACAACCAAATATTACACATGCTGCGGGGGTAACATATATCAGAAAGGGCATCCATCGTGTATAGTCAAAAGGAAGGTGTGGTTAAGTAAGCCTCCTATTTTTTCTTCCCCCTCCATGTTTCTCTGGTACCCTACCCTCACACTCAGCATTCTTTTTCCTTTTTAAGTGATCACATTTCTGTAAAAACCTGCCTTTGCCCTGCACAGCTCTCTAGATATATGGACCAGAACACATATTGTTATAGGGAGGCAGCCCATTTCTATTTTATTCAAATGATATGCAGTTGTCCCTAGAATAATAATCTGTAACCATTCACTACATGGAGAGCCACTGCATGAAGTGATTTAAAATGCCCTCCATATAGCAGCCGTTACATGAACACCAGCCTCTGCTCTCAAAAATAAAGTGCCTTCCTAGTGAGTGACACTTTTAGATGCAATGAGCACAGCTTGCTTTGCACGTTTCTAGCACGAGATCCCTGGAAATAAATGAAAGCTGTGCAAGAACAAGTTTCATGAGGTGAAGCAAGTATGAGCTGATATGTGAAAACCCATCCTAAAATGATCCAAAAATCTTTAGGAAAAACAAAATAGACCCACATTCTCACAAACACCCAAACGTCTTTACTGAACTTTCAAATAAACAAATCTAATTTTCTTACCTCTTTGACATGAGCATCATCAAAGTACATCCACTTGCGGATCTTTGTTTGGAAGAAGAAGGTAGAGTAATGTTTTCCATAGTAACAGATCATTCCAACCAAATACAGTTCACATTGTTTTGCTCTGTCATCAGTTACTCTGAAGAAAAGCTTTTAAAAAAGAAGAAAAAGCAAAAATTGTATTGTCTTTTGTATGAAAATTGCATCTCAAAACTACTGAAAGGTCATTATTATTTTTTCTCTTAAAAAGAAAAGAAAGGAAGTTAACTATTTAGCTCAACCTTAAATCTAGCCCATGCAGTCCATTTGATAGTAAAAAGGAACAAAAATTTAACAGCAGTGGCATAAACAAAAACCAAAAAAGGAGAAGAGACATATTGCTATAGAATGCAATGGACTTACATCTCCCAGTTTAAGACAGGTGCCCAGGCTGTGAATTACATCCTCAGCCAGATCAGAGTGATCAGAGTCCCACACCAGCCCAATAGTGATGATCTGGGGAGAGTTCATCAGTACACGACGAATGCGAATCTTTTCCCCACAGTTGCTCTGAAAAAAAGAGTAACAAATAAAGTCCCAGGTTAACTAAAACTGGAATTAATGCGGCTTCCTGTTGTTTCGTATCCTCTCAAATCCTGACCTCTTTCCACCCTAAATATACAGTGGTGCCTCGCAAGACGAAAAGAATCCGTTCCGCGAGTCTCTTCGTCTTGCGGTTTTTTCGTCTTGCGAAGCAAGCCCATTAGCGGATTAGCGCTATTAGCGGTTTAGCGGCTATTAGCGCCTTAAGGGATTAGCGGATTAGCTGCTAAAAGGCTATTAGCAGCTTAGCGCTTTAGAAAAAGGGGTTGGGGAGCGGAAAAAAACCTCAAGAATCGCAAGACATTTTCGTCTTGCGAAGCAAGCCCATAGAGAAATTCGTCCTGCGAAGCACCTCTGAAAACGGAAAACCCTTTTGTCTTGCGGGTTTTCCGTCTTGCGAGGCATTCGTCTTGCGGGGCACCACTGTATTGCTCTAAGACAGAAAGAGCTTGAAATGTAACTGATTCACAAAGTAAATACGAGTGCACGTGGCGCAGGTTTCTTTGTCTGAAAGCACCCACAGTGAGTTTAAGTAAACTGACAATATGAAACAAGGAGGGAGTCAGAAAACCTCACCCAGTTAGAACACTGACAATATTGACAATTGACAGTCATACACAAACTTGTACAATTTCCATTATGAAACCAGCAATATTTTCTACTATTTCTAGTAGGCTGATGAATTAAGACATGGCGGATTCTACAATTAGATACAGGCAGACACAGATTTCAGTAGATACCATTCAGTCTACTGCTTCTATTAAAGGAAAACAGCATATACACACCGGACAGTTTCTCAAGTCCCCCATGGTGCTGGCATTTTGTAGCAGCTCTCCAAACATATCTGGAGTGGGTTTCTCCCGTCTTTCCAGCATGCAAATTGCCTGATTGCTTTAAGTTGAGGGGGAAAATGTATAGAGCAAGAATTAAAAACATTAGACTTTGGTCTGTGATCAATACTTTAATAAAGCGTATGTATCCTAAGATCTGGTGTAGAAGTACAGAGTCTCAGCTTAAAAATCAAACGCACAAGCTGAACAGAAACATGTGCATGGGCAACATATGATTCAGAATCTAATGTGCATCTGAGCGATGCTTTTAGCAATGAAGGATTTAACAGCCGGCTCACTGCCCTGTATTGGATACACTATTCTGCTCCTCCACATCCTACAAATGCTGAAAACTAATTGAAATCTCTTAAGATTTTATAGCCAACGTTTTGTGTGCATTTCTTGCAATATCATATTTGGATAAAAGCTTCAGAATACACACCGTTTTAGAAAACAAGTTAAGCAAGGAGGACAGATCCTTTCCCCCAAAGAGCTTACATTTAATGTCGATTGGGAGGAAGACTACAGTAACAGAGAAAGGGAAGAGATTAATTACTAATTTGATCAGAAAGGAACTTGTTAGTCATGTAAACATACAGTAACAAGTTCCTCAAGGGTGAATACTTATAACACACTGTTTTAATCATTTTCTTTCCTATATTATGCTGCCTTTTCTAAAATACTCCAAGCCACATTTGTGCCAATTAAAATGCAAAAAAGATCAGATTCTCTATTGCAGCCCCTCAGCTATGGAACTCCCTCCCAAGAGACAAGCCTCCTCAATAATGATTTTTAGGCAAGTGATTAGTCTTCTTAATTTGCCATGCCTTTGATTTATTTTAATTCCTACCTGCTTGCAGCTTTGTTTTTGTTGCTTGATTTAATGCTCTCTGTTTGTTATATTTTATTTATCATTTTACTGTTACAAAATTGCACACACATAAATCATAAAACATGAGACGACTGACAAAAAAAAGGGCCACGGGGGGGAGGTGTAGAATACTAAACATATCATTTTACGGAACATAATAATGAAGCGATTACAATAAACCAGTTCAATGAATTGTTCAACGAATCAACTTGGAAAACACAGAATAATAGCAGTGAGCTAATGAGCAGTGCCCGCTTGTCTACACCATATTGCAATATAAGTTGTAGGTATTTCTTGTCCACATGTTGTTTAATTTGTATATTTAATCAAATCACACCATGCAGTGTAAAAATTATCTCATTTTCCCTCTGGTTTTCATATTTTAAAATTTTAATTCTAATTGGCTAAAGCACTTCTTCACGCAATGCACAGTTAAACTATGGAACTCCCACCTACAGGAGCATAGCTGTCACCTTTTCCCTTTTCTTGCGAGGAATCCTATTCGGAATAAGGGAATTTCCCCTTTAAAAAAGGGAAACGTTGTCAGCTATGCACAGGAGGCAGTGATGGCCACCAACCAAGATGGCTTTTAAAAAGGATTAGGCAAATTCCTGGGAGGAGAGAGCTATCTATGGCTATTAGCTCTGCCTCCACAGTTTGAGGCAGCAATGCTTCTGAATACCAGCTGCTGGAAACCACAAGAGGGTAGAGTGCTTAAATCCTGCCAGCAAGTTTCCTTGCAAGTCAGTCACTATGAGAACAGGATGCTGGACGAGATGGGCCTGATCCAGCAAGCGCCTCTTATAATTTTAGTACTGTAAAACACAGGGAGGGATGTCCTCTTGAGAGCCAAAAGGAGGAACAGTGGTACGTCTGGATACGAATGGGATCCGTTCCAGAGCCCCGTTCACTTCCTGAAGTAAACGTAACATGCAAATATGCGTCTGCGCATGGGCGGGTCGTGTTTTGCTGCTTCCATGCATGCGCGTGACGTCATTTTGAGCGTCCGCACACACACGAGCAGCGCAACCTGGAAGTAACGCACTCTGTTACTTCTGGGTTGCCGCGGAGCGCAACCCAGAAATATTAATCCCGAAGCTACTTCAACCCAAGGTATGACTGTATACAAATGCTTTTATAATATAAATAATATAATAAATAATATAAATAAAAATATCTGAAAAGTATTATTATATCATGAACTGGGGGCCAATTATCAATAATATACATAACATATGTGGTATGTTATGTAGATAAGACTCCTGACACAAAGGTATTTTTTTCTTTTTCTTTACCATTGCAAAAAGCAGACTCACCAGAGTGAAGTGGTCGAGATATAATGTACCATCTGGATAAAGGGCAGTGGGTCAGAGGTGGCACCACAACTGGTACAAACACACTAAATCAGAGAAATAAAAACCGTCAGTAGTCAAAACTGAAAACAGTTTCTCATGCACATTTCCACATTTCTATATCACAGGACTGAATTGGTTTGGGATGGTTATGTTGTACCATACCTGCTCAAATAGGGTCATTGCAAACTTTTGATGTGAAATGCAGTGTGGGGCAGTACAGATGTCTTCTTTAGATTCATCTGCAATGTGAAAGTGAATCCGCATTAAGAGGTTTTCCTGCAGCCAGGGAGAGAAGAAATAAAAATAAGAATTATTATACATTTCAAAAAGACAAATAATGAAAGGTGACATTTTAGGGTCAGGTAGGATGTACCTTCTAAGTATTCTAAATTTATTTAAGAATTTAGGAGCTTGACAGCTAATGTCAAGAATGAGTTAATGTAACTCAGAAAGCTATCCTGTATTCCATCCATATTGGATGTTACACCAAATCTTCAGGTTTTGCCATTATTAATTTTGACAAATATTCAAATGTCAGTGGTTTGGCTGAAGTACAAAGCAGCATCTAAATAGTTGACAAAGGGTGACAGGCAGAGCCTAGCTATCTGCTTACTGACCTGGTATAACGCTATTATCTTTTGTTCAGTGATTTCTCAAGTAAATATAATATTGGCTTAAGTACTATTGACATACCTTTTAAGGAAAGAAAGTGAAGTTGTTATAAGGTTTAACTGGGAACCTATTTGCATTAGCCATCCACAACCTTTATGCCAGCCTACCAGCTTGCAATGCTAGCAAATATCACATTTTGTGATGACACAAACTGTATACTGTATTTGTTAGCATTTATAAGCTGGCTTGGCAAGTCTTGAGTTCCTAGCCTTTTCCAGTTTTAGCTACCAAACATTACAGGTGGGTTTTATATAACCAGTTATGACACATCCTTTTACTATTGTGAGTATGGGTACGCAATATGCAAGTGACTGCCAATTAATATTACTTCCCCCTTTTCATCAGCAGATATAGAAAGGCAGCTTCACAAACCAAGCCAAAATCACAGGGAAACAAGAGCCATATCAACTAAGATTTCCCAGTTCAATTAAGTCTGGATACCATGTACCAAAAGCCCGAGAAAACACAGATACGCAAAACACTGACAGTCCAAACAGAATAAATACTGTACCTCAAATTAACTAGTTATAGGGGTGGTGTGTTGTTTTTTTTAAAGAAAATGGTAAATATATGGCAGGTGTTAGTGGCAAGAATCATCTAAAATAGCAAAATAAGGGAGCAGATGCAACCCACTAGGCACCAAGCAGAGACATTAAATTATGCCAGATAGAACATTTTCTCTTCCTGGTAAAATTAACACAATGACTTGGCCAGTACTATCACAACAGTGTCTCTGAATTCAAGAAAGATCACTTTCTTAACAGCTGCCATGATTGTTTCTAGAACAATGGATGTTTGAAGGATTTATGTAAGAGATTCAAAGATCTGAAATTTTAAAATTATGCTTCTACTTAAGCAGCGAGAGAGCAAGAGAGTGAAGGCTAAACTATATTCTTAGTAGAATTTAATGCTATCGTTATTTAAGCCCCAAACTGTGGCTTTTCTCACAGTTTTATTCACAAACATACAGCTGTTTAGATGGGTTAAAATAGTTGTTAAATTTGCCTGCTTTTGCAACAGTATTATCTTCACTATTACACTGTATAGCCTACCTAAGTGTCTCACTAGAAGCAGCTCAGCGTTCCTCACTACTACCTCTGCTGTAGAATACTTATTATTAATTGAGAATATGGGGGTTTTATCTGCTAGTTTGTGCTTAGCAAGGCAAGGCATTCTTTCCTGCAAGAATTTTCAGCTATTCCACAGAAGTCATACTCACAAAGCATTCGGCAGCATCATCCATGATACCCAACTGGAAACGCTGTTCATCTTGAAAAGTCTTTGCAAGAGCACTACGAAGAGCATCAGATGGCAACACTTTTTCACTGCTGCATTGAAACTGGTTAAAGATACCCTAGGATAGGAGGAAAGTTAAAGGTCAACTTTTACATTAACTCACATGTCTTAAGCGAGTGTACAATTACACAAAGTGAATCCAATTACCAGTATCTGTCATTTTATGTCATATATGAAAACCTTGATACTAATTGCAGACTCACACTTTCACTCTTTTCCTGCTTTTGGCATCTTAGCTACATGTTTAACTTTTATCCCATTTTTGGTTCACATGCTCGTGCTAAATTAGTGTTTACTAGACAGCACCAGCATACCAACCCCAAATCCAGACATCAGAGATAACTGCCAGGGATGTTACTGCACAAAACATTTTGCATGTATTTTTGTTAACAACCCTATAAACAACCAGGCTTCAATGTTCTTAAGATACGGCAAACAGGTGGTCGTTTATAGGTTCCTGACTTGCCTGTAATAGTTAGGCATCTGACTGGCATAACAAAAGACATCAGCATCTGAAACACATGTAGGGGATTTGACTATTTTAGTTTGACTGCACCTCCTTGCACTGGACTCCATTCTGCTGCAAAGGGTTCCAACAACCAGGAGAAAATTTCCAGGTGTGCAAGGGGATGCAACAGGAAAGGCACTTAAAAAGCCCCAATGTCAAAATGCAAATTGCGGTCCTTAGTACCCAATGGCAACTATTCTAAACATTCATATTATCAATAAATTGTCATGGGGAAAACATCTGCAAATATAGCTTTAGCAAAACTGGACTTAAGAATAAATACATAGAAAATCCATTTTTATTCTAAAAACAATCCTGCGAGGCAAGTTAGGCTGACAGATTGTGTCTAGTTGAACAAGCTTCATGGTGGAGTGATTTGAGACTGAGCTTCTCCAATCCTAGTTTGGCACTATGACTACTACACCCCAGACATGTATGACTTACAGTCTGAGACCCACTTGTTTACTGATTGCTGGTACTTTGATACATTTTTTGTCTCAAATGGTTTAAATTATTCTATGCATTTTAGCCCTGGTATAGTCCTTTTCAAAACGTTTTACTACTAAAAGCAACCCAATTTGCTTTCATCTACGGCAAGAAATATTCCAATCCACTTTCCATTACAACTAACTCAAAGCTTCTTAGTGTTAGTGACCTTAGGGACACTGTCTTCTTCCAGTCTGCAATAATTTCTACCTTTCTAAATGAGCAGTTAACTTCCTATGATGCTAACGGGCTTCTAACCGTAATGCTAATGAAATCTTGTGGAGGACCGTCTCCTAAGCATCACAAAATCTTCCTAGCTGGCAAAAATCGGTTTCAACATTTTGTTTACCTATTCCAAAACATGCAACGGGGTATTTTGAGCTCTTTGGAGAAAGGACAGGGAACAAAAACAATAAAATGCATAAATAAAAAAATCATGTTATCACATACCTTCCTTTGATCTATTTTTGCCGTAAGATTTCAAATTCCCAATCAGTATTTCAATTTAAAATCTCAGTCATAAAGAATGAGCCAATGTGGTTGCGGAGAAAGTTTTGATGGATAGGCAGGTGGGAGCCCAGGAGCTCCTGAATTTGCCTCATTACTGCCTGGGGGCTGAAGGGATGCAGTTCACCTGGGGAGAAGGCCCTTGCAACACCCCTCCGGGGCTTAAAGCTAGCAGGAGAAGAGCCATGGGGTTAGCTTTGAACGCTCCAGATGGTGTGGTGTCAAGAGCAGAGGAATCAGGCACCTGAATGCAAGAAAGGTCAAGAATTTGAGAAAGGAGGAAGTACGTGAGACACGGGGACTGAGAACCTGCATGAGGAGAGACTGGGAGCAAACTGGAACAAAAGGTACAGGGCTCAGCTAGAAGTCCTTTGCAAGAAGGACCAAGATTAGAAGCACTTAATGGCAAGGGAAAGGGCAGGAAGAAACTGAAAGGTGCTTCGTAAGCCTGGATTCTAAGCAATAAGCTCAGTGGGAAGCTTTTCATTTGGGAGTAAAAGGTAACTTGGAATCTGTAAGGAAGATGCTTATTAATAGATTGTTTATTTGTAAGAATCCTGGATCCTGATTTAAGTTTTGTAAATTGTTTAGCACTGATTGAAATGGTTCATTTTCATATTTTCCTTTAAAATTAATAAAAATCATTTTAAAACAATGGAGTAGGCTTTATGCCTTCAAGAGCAAAAACTTCAGTTTTGGGGCGAAGGGTGAAAATCTACCAGCGTGTGTTTATCAAAACAATATACTCTGGCTTCTCCTCAGATCGCATCAAATCAATATTGTGTAGATTTATATATACAATATCGTGTAGATATATATATATATATTCTCAATACGAGGCAGAAGGCTCCAACGTTTTGTTCAAGCTCCTTGAATAAAATATTAACTTCCATCCAGCAATCTTTAATTTTTTTTCAAACTGAAATAAAACCACCAGTAAGCATTATTAGAATTAGACATCCTAAGAGTTATTTTCTGGTTCCATTTTCCTAATTCTAATTCTATTTTCAAAATTCAGCACAATCCGTTAGGACCTTTAATTTCCATTTTTATGTGTAATGGGAGTTTTTCTGAATACAAATCATGAGTCATGCCACCTTTAGTCAGTCTTTCTTAATAAAGAATTTTCATGGGTGAGGAAGGAGCTTAAAAAGGCACTTTTCAACATTTATTTAAAAAAATCAAATTCTACAATAAAGCAATACTACGATCATTATATTTGCAGTCCAATGAAATTTCCCTATTAACCTTTAGGGCTGCCTGTTTACTAATATGAAGCAAGCCTAGCTTCTAGAAGGGCAGGGAATTTGCACACTAGACAACCTCTGGGCTCCTTTAGGAAGAACAGTGTGTTTGGGGGTTGCAGGGGCACCCCAGGGCATTTTCCAACAAAAATATAATAAATAATAAATACTTAAAGTGTAGATTAGGAAAAAGGAGGGTTGGCAAGAGACTAAAGGAAAGAAGAGAGTATCATCTTAAAAGAGGCATTCACCTTTCACACACCTACTTTCCTAAAATGACAACTGTGTATGACCTAAAAAGCAAGGAAAATATACTTCTTGCTTAAGAAATATTGTTTTTACCTTTGTGCAAATTTAATCAATAGATTAACAATTATTTAATCTGCTGTCAACAAAAATCTGCTACCAAAATAGGAGGAAATAATTTTTTCTTGGACCCAGCAACATTGCCCCAGAGTGACAGTAGACTACTTAATAACTAATGGCTAATGATAAAAAATAAGAAAGGTATGATACACAACAATCATTTTCCTTGCCTTTTCTCAAGACAAATGTTTCTACTAACACTGCTGCAGATGATAGCAACTGGGGTGTGAATGAGAGACAGAGAAAAAAAATGTTAAGCCTTAATAATGTTATGAATTTGGGGGTGCAAGGCAGCCTAGTGCCATGATTTAATTAAGGTTTGGGGTGGCAAAAGCCACCATATTTTTCCAGGTATAACCCGACCCTGTGTATAAGATGACCCCTATTTTGGGGAGGCCAAAATTAAGAAATTTAAAAATTAAGGAAGTTGTTGAGCTTTCTTTGGGAAATTGCAAAAATAGTTGTTGAGCTTCTTTTTGCAAGCAGCTTCAGCCCTCAATTACTTAACTTACTAACCCATGTATAAGACAACCCCCCAATTTCAGAAAAAAAAGGTCGTCTTGCACATGGAAAAATACGGTAGTCTCCAGGTGTGAAGTGATAGTTAGACTCATGCATTTAAGTGTGCAATTAAGCTAAGTATCAAAAGCCAATTAAGTGAGGAGGTGACTTGAGGTGTTTAATTAAGCTTGTGTTAAAAACTGAGTCATACTATCTAGGGGTTAAAACCTAAGGAAGCATAGTGTGTATTCTAGGCACACTTCCTGGGTTGTATACAAGACATTGTAATACTAGTCAATCAACAAGTGTTAATGAAGCAAAGCAAAAATAGTCCGGGGGATTAACCATTAGGAGTTCAAAGCCTCAAAAGAAATAGGTGTTAGAGTGCAAATGAATGGAGTCTTCCCTCCCTTTATAGACAAAGAGGACTTAGTTCAGGGAAAGGATGTAACCAGGAAGGAGAGAGGAACAGTTAAGCTGGGATGTGCCATGCAGAACAAGAGAGGCTGCAGAGAAAAGATCCTGATGCTGCTGACTATGGAGTAAGCTGGCACGCTTTGGGGTGCTGCCGCTGTGAACCCCTCCAATGAAAGCTTCAGGTTGCATATATGTGCAAATAAACCATATATCATAAAGACACTATAGCCTCTGTTGTGCCTAATTTTGCAAACCACAAACCCTGGCTAAGCACCAAGACCCTTGGAATCATGTGCACCGCTTGACACAGATTTGGGTGGCCTGTAACAATACACCCTTTGACTGAAGGAGAGAATTGCCTACTAATCCAGTCATACATTCAGGTATGTATCTCATTCCTTAAAATAATGTGTGCGTTTATCCTGCTCCATAAATGAGAAGAATGTGTGTAAGTCTGCCTTAATGACATGTGTGTTTCTGTGTATGTATCTTAGTGAAAGAATGTATGATTACAGACAGAACAGGAAACTTGTGGCTCTTCAGACGCTCCTGGGCTACAACTTCTCAGGGCTGTGGGTTTGAGCCCCACACGGGGCAAAGGAGTCCCGCATCACGGGGGTTGGACTAGATGATTCCCGTGGTCCCTTCCAACTCTATGATTCTATGAAAACTCCAACCATCTTTAGCCACTGGTCATTCTGGATGGGAGTTGGGAGTCTAACAACATCTGAAGGGCCACAGGTTCCCCAATCCTGGAACAGAGGGAGTGTCTAGCCTAACAAGAGGACATTTTGAAAGAACAAGTTGCTAGTGGCGCCAGGAGTCTCAGAAACCAGAACACAGCGTTAGCAATGTAAGTAGATCTGTACAGATGTACATAATTTATTTTGCTTGCTCAATATGGACTTACCTACTAAAATTAGAACAGTACATTTCTTGTCCCTAATGTCAGTCCAAACACTGTGTGTCTCAGCTTTCACCTCAGAAAACACCCGTTCTGCCCAGAAAGTTAATTCTTCCTGCTTTTGTTACATATGAAAAACTTCTAATACAGAAGCTCTAGCAGAATGTACAAATCAATGCTGCATTCTTCTCCACCAACAACAAAACACCCTCTGTCCTACATCCTGGCACTACAATCCCTGGAAGGCAAACAAACTCTTTGTGGCATGCTTAGTACCACAGACCAATCCCCCCCCCCCATTCCCTGAGCAGAGATAAACAAACTCCAAACCAAAGTCATACATTAGATGAATAAAGAAAGCAAGGACTGTGCACAGCAGACATCAAAATGAATAATAGATCAGAAAATTGTTCTAGTGTCAAGGCAGCACTTCTGCATCCTACAGTCACTAAGACAGCTGGCCTGAAAGCAAGTAGGAGCCTTGATCCATGCATCACTACCACTCACGGTTGTTTTCCCAAGGCAGAGGTTTAAGATTGCAGCTCAGATTATGAAAGCTACAATAGGAGCACGTCTTATTTTGATATGAGCAGGTATGACAGGTTCCGAACAACGACACTCAACGTAGACGAAAGCATATGAGCAGTAAGACACAAATTAACTCTTGCGGAATGTGAATTTATATTCACATGAATGGAAAAATCACAGTGAGGAATTTCTTGCTGGAGAAACCAGAGTTATAGTCCATAAATTGAAGCACTTCACAAAGCTCTATCTCATGGCTTCACTTCAGTGTGACCACAGTATAGCTTGAAAGGAAAGCGAGGCACATACCTTGAAATACTGCTACAACATTATTATGACTTTTGTTGTTTAAATCTCATTTTGTATGCTTGTTTGTTTGTTTATCTATCAGTCATGAGCTTCTCTGAGCTCCTGCCTGGAGGAAGGGTAGGATAAGAATCTTCAATGAATGAAGATGCAGCTAATATACACTTACTTTTTCATCTAAATCTGAACTGAACTGAACTGACAAATTACTCACTTTGAGAGCACAAAATATACAGGAATCTCCCATACACTTGTGTGTTGTAAGTTGTCGAAAACTACGTCGAAATATATCCAGATGCCAGAGAACCTGTAAAGCAAAGAAGAAGAATGTGATTTTTAAATTATCCATTTCAGAATGTCTTAGATAAGAATCTCTTGCTAAAATTAGACAGATAATAAATTCATCAACAGCAAAGTACCTTTGGGATAAATCTAATCTGGAGATTAGCATTTTTTTTAACCTTATCTATTTCTATCCCAATGTTTGAGTTAGTATCGTAGAATCATAGAATTGTAGAGTTGGAAGGGACCATGTGGGTCATCTAGTCCAACCCCCTGCAATGCAGGAATCTTTTGCCCAACATGGGGCTCAAACCCACAATCCTGAGATTGAGAGCCTCATGCTCTACCAGTCAATTTATCCCAGAGAATAAAAATTAAAACAGTAAAAGATAAAAGGGGTTAAGATCCAGGATTGAAAGAGGTTTGCTTTATTTTTATTTTTTTATTTTATTAAGGATTTTCTTGTTTTACAGAAGTAAGTGTAATGCCTCGTTTTTTTGTTGTTGTTCTTTCCCATGTAACATTTTTACAAATCCATTTCATTTGTTGAGGCATTAGGGGGAGAAGAAAAAAGAAAAGAAAAAAGAAAGGGGGGGATGGAGAGAGGAAAGATGGATGGGGGTGGGGTCGGGTGGCGGTGTTTCTATTATGTTTAATGTATGTAGAGTTTGGGGTCAGCGTTGCTTGTGTTGTTCACTTGTGTTCCTTTGGTGGTGAGAGAGGTTGGGGTTGGCCTAGGGTGTGATTATTTGCTTGTGATTGGCTGTGGTGGTCTTTGTTTTCGTGTGCGAGTGAGGTGGGTGGGTGTTTTGGATCAGGTTAGCCATATTGATTTGTATGCTGTTGGTGGATTATTGTCATTGTCCTGTTGGGCTGTGTATGTGATAAAGGGGAGCCATACCGGGGTGAAGGCGTCTTCTTCTGTTTGTCCCCGTGTCAGTTTCAGTTTATTAGTTAATTTTTCTAGTAGGGCTGTTTCCCATACTATTTGGTACCATTGGTCCATGCTTACTCCTGACAGGTCTCTCCAGTGTCTGGCTATGATGCTTCTGGCTGCAAGAGGTATGCTTTATCAGAATAAACTAGGTGATATGAGTATTCCTAATATATTTCAAACACATACCTCACATTATTCAGCCACTTTATTTATATGAGCCTTTTGCCCACTTATTCTGTCCTCAAACCTTTTCTAATCTCTTTTAAGCAGGTCACAGTAAGTTACTGAGTTTTTAATTAACCATAGTTTCCCATTTCATGAGAACGAGGAAACTATGGTTATGAAATTCATAACAAGCTAGGATCATAAACCACGGCTTGAATTTGCTGTAAAATCCTGGTTTCTTCCAAACCTAGTAACCATAGTTTCCCAGTTTGGAAAGGAGAAGGAATCAGTGCCTTTTAGTTTCTTTTTAGTAAAGAAACTAAGGTGTGATACGATAGAGTTGTATAAAATTATGCATGATGTGGGAAAAGCAATTAGACCAGTTCAGAGAGTATGGATCTACCACTGGCTACTAGTTTTGGCAGCAATGGAGCAGCAGCAAAATACTACACTATATATCCAGCCACTATTAGGAGTGTTCCTCTTCATGGTTCCAGCCAGCATGCAACAGGAAGCTTGTAGAGCTTTTTAAAGTTGGCACCTTCCCCCCGCCCCATCACCCTCTTAAAACCTTCTTCCTCCACCCAGTGCTACAAAGGTGACTCCCCATTTACACAGGGTTACGTTCCAGGCCCTGAGTGCATAAGTGAAATGTATGTAAGTGGGCAGCACTCTGTTGAGTCCTTGTGGCTCACAAGGAGACCACCCCTGGAGACCAAAGAGGATGCCCTCTTTGAGCTTTGGGGCGGGTCTTCTCGTGAGCTGGACACACAGTGGGCCTTTGTTAAGGCTCTTCAGCGGACATGCGGGAAAAGTGCATGTCAGGTGTTAGGTAGGGAGGCTGAACAGCCTCAACAAAACCCCACTGCGCCTCTGGCTTGTGTGGAGATGCTCTCCAAAGCCTGAAAAGGATGTCCTCTTCAGGCTCTGGGGAGGGTCTCCCCACGAACCAGTTCTGGGTTCCCAGCACTACATGCATGCATGGTCACGCACAAGTGGGGAGTTGCCTGTATATCAGCTATCAGTGTGGGTATATATTTATTTATTTATTTGTGTGTGTGTGTGTTTAACTCTGGCTTATACCCCCCACAGCGCCAATGCTCAAGTATGTCAACTTTCCCTCTCTTCCTTCATTCTCTGTTTTTAACTGATGCCTTCAACTTCCATGGCTCAACTGTCCTAAAACACAAACTTAATTGCTAGACTCATAGTCTTAGTCTGCCTGACTTTTTTCCTTTACCACTTTTTTCTCTCCCCAGATGGAAATGAGAGTTGCCTATAGAAAATAATTAAAAATCCAGGATTTTAGAGGAGATGTAATTGCCAGCAGCATGTTCTTTCTCCACCTCCAGCCCAGGACAAAGTAGCAGCAAAGGCAGAAGTTAATCCCAGAAGCTTTTCTCCAAACAATTATATGGATTATGTAGAATATTCTTATATTTATGCTCACAGCATTCCATAGGTCATGGAAGCTCACGTTTCCTTCTTTCTTTTTCTTTTAGTGTACCAACTTATACTTCCGCTTGCTGGGAATCCCAAAGTGGCCCCGTTTTGTTTCAAAATTGATAGAATGTTCACTAGCAAAATGATCTTATTTTTAATATATTTAAATGCCAATTTGATTGTGTGAAAGTTTAATAACAATGCAAGGTATTAAAGCCTGGACAATGTCTTCTTCATCTTCTTTTAATTAAAAAGCTTTAGTTATTGTCTGGATCTGAATTTCTTTACCAAGATAGTCAAATGTTTAATGGCTCAATAAATTCTTTTTTGTATTAAAGCATCCCATAATATTGGATCTGGGGAGCAGTTCAAATCAGGGTGGTCATATTGTATTTTATATAGGCTAGCATTATCTGCAGTAAGGGATAATCCTAAAAAAATAAAATATGGCTCCTAAAATAATAACTTTAATAAACTAATTTTATGAACATGCACAAGATGCTCCATTATACCAAGTCACAATACTGGTACATTTAGCTCAGTATTGTCTACACTGCTTGGCAATGGATCTCCAAGGTTTCTGATTGGCATCTCTAGATAGGACTAGTAAAGACGCCCATGTTGGGCATTGCATTGCAGGGGTTGGACTAGATGACCCACATGGTCCCTTCCACCTCTGCAATTCTGTGATACTAACTCAAACATTGGGATAGAGATAGATAAGGTTAAAAAAATGGGACCTTCATCACGCAAGGCAGTTATGCTCTAACATTGAGCTACAGCCCTTCATAGCATCTAACCAATAAAGGCATAGGTAGGCAAACCGGGGGCTGGATCCAGCCCAATCACCTTCTAAATCCGACCCGCAGATGCTCCGGGAATCAGCGTATTTTTACATGAGTAGAATGTGTCCTTTTATTTAAAAGGCATCTCTGGGTTATTTGTGAGGCCTGCCTGGTGTTTTTACATGAGTAGAATGTGCTTTTATTTAAAATGCATTTCTGGGTTGTTTGTGGGGCATAGGAATTCGTTCTCTCCCCCCCCCCAAAAAAAAATCATCCGGCCCCCCATAAGGTCTGAGGGACAGTGGACCGGCCCCCTGCTGAAAAAGATTACTGACCCCTGAATTAAAGGCTTTTATCATTTCACTGACTAAGCCGAAGATTAAAGTTCTCTCTGCAGTTTAGAACATAATAATGGTTCTATATTTTGGATATGACCAAATTCTAGGTCTGGTATAAGTTCTAACTACTAAAGTGTAGTTTATCTCCTCTTCACTGCCAGCTTACTGTTAGAAGCAATTTTCGTATTTAAAAGATAGGAAACCTAAATATAACTATTTAAAAATGTAGCTTGTTGTCCTGGATGTTTGCAGATAAAGCAACAGAAGTACAATGAGTGCCTCTTAATATGAGACAGTAAACCAACACTTCCTCTTCTAGCTTTTCCTCTGGTCTACTGATCAAGGACCATGAGCACAGCCAGTGGGCTGGGGGGCACTTGCCCCCTCCCATTAAGTAAATAAATAAAAATACTTAACTGACCATTTCTGTCGCAGATAGATCAGTTCTCCCCCCACCCCCAATATAAATCCTGGCTATGCCCATGTCAAGGACCTAGTTTTAAATAGAGGTGATCATATTTTCCAGGTGAAACCATTTCAGGTCCACTACTAAATAAAGTTTCATCAGTTTCAAAGTGGCAACCATGCAAAAAAATAGGAATGGGCTGCCTCAATAAAAATAAGCAGATACATGTCCCGCTTCAGAGCAACTCCATTTAACACAGAGCTTAGACACAGATATACTCCAAAACCCTGCGGTTTTGCTATCAATGTCATTTAGTGAAGCATCATGTGTATCCATAACACTGCCTGGAACTCCTTGCTCAACAGTTTTCCATGCCTCTTTTAGTAAGGGAAAATCAAAAGTGATATGCCACTATCCATAGAACTAAAGCAGCCAATAACAATAATCACACCTGCACAAAAATATTTCTGCATATTTCTGTCTCTAATCAAAAAGAATATGTCGTGCTCTCATAAAACTTAGTAATTCTATTGGTTACCCTGTACTAGTAACCAACAATCTCTGGTGTAAACAAAATCAGATGTATGTCTATCCTGGCTTTATTACCAAAGTTTCATAGTCCTGAGCAATTAGATCAAATGCTTTAGCAAATCTTTTCATAAAATTAGAATAATAGGTACCACTTAAACTTATTCTAAACATACTGTGTAATTAATCCAAAGGACTATTATAAATAATTGTCACAAGCTAATGGGGCATTTCCTGGCATTATTACATTCCAACTAATGCTTGCTAAAAAAAAAATATTATTATTACTATTACACAATTTATATATTATGCACCCTACACCAGCAGGCCCTACGGTGGGTTACAACAATTTCAAAATTCAGAATTAAAAGCAGTGAAAACATACTACATTTACAAGAACAGGGTGTGCCCACGCCATTTATTCCCAAGCACAACTTTCACATGGGAGCCAATTTGAAAAGCCTACATAAAGATTGTGCAACAGAGTCTCACCTCAACCCAGTGTCAAATCCAAACCACTGCTAACAGCCTTGCAATTGTATATGATTTCGAAGTAACATTTGTTACCACTCTGAAATACATTTTAACCTCATAAAATAATTAAATGAATTTATACAAATCCGAGACAAGAAACAATAATTGTACCAGTGACTGGTACCTGAATTAAGAGGAAATAAATTCATAGAAGGGTTTGATAGTTTTTACGTTGTTGCTTTGCTGTTTAGATGTTCTCACAGACGCACAATAGCACAAAAAAATTAAGAGAAAAACTATGTATAAAAGATAGGCACACATTCTTTTAGATTTCTTACCTGCAATGCACTATTCAAGAAACAGCTGTTCTGTCCAGGCTCATTGCTGAGACCTTTACTAGGTGCTATAGATGTTGTATTACGTGGAGTGAACATTCCTTGCACAGTGCCCCGTCCCACTGAAAAATAATTCCTCTTCCAAGACATCTTTCACACTTCAGTCTTTATCATATGGAAGGTTTTATACCTGCATGTTATGTACGCAAAGTCCTTTCCTTGATTCAAAATCAGAAGTAGCTTGCATAACACCAAAACAAAATTCTGTCTCCAGATTTCTCATTTGTATTGCATCAAGGTATAGTAAACCATAATTTTCTTCAAATGCTGCTAATTCTGCTATATAAAACTACAGTCCATGTAGAGAAACACCTGTCATAACAGCTGAAAAGATGGAAGGCAAACTAAAAGAAGTCATAGTCTTTCAAGGAGCGTTGTGATTATGTGCCATCCTTTAGTATAAAAATAATAACAATTCAGGTAACACTTTGCAAATAATAAAATTGCAAGTGTTCAAAATGGATACAAAACAAGCAAAAAGAAAAACAAGTTCCCTCCTTTCTTTTGAAATCTTCTCAGAGCGATGAGCCAAATCCAACAGAGAAAAGATCCAGTAAAGAAAAGCCAACCCCCTCACTGCTTCTTGTCAGTAGTTTCTTGCTGGAATACTGATTCAGGCAAACTGGCTCTTTAGAAGCTGAGCAAAGGAGAGATTCAAGAATAATGTTCTTTAATCCGAGCAGAAAAAGGTCTTCCTGAAGTTCTTTTAACGTCCTGCGTAGAACTTGAGCAGTTTCTTCTAGTGTTCCTTCTCTTGCAAATGGAATGCCTAGCTGTGCCAGAGAGAGAGAGAGAGAGAGAGGAGAGAGAGAAAAATAATCAAAGGCTTGCATCACTTAATTACTCACTGGTTTTGTTCTCTTCTGCCAAGATTAGCATTGCCTCACCTCCTACCAGAAACTCGGGACCAGAGTCAAAACAAAGCAAAACAAAATCCCAACCAGAATCTAACCATTGCAGCTAAGAAGCATTACCATGGTCAGGTTTAGAGATACTCCTAGAACAGAAAACTTGCATATTTTAAGACATTACACATAGCTTTTTATGATGAGACTATAGCAGGCATAGGCAAACTCCGGCCCTCCAGATGTTTTGAGACTACAATTCCTATCATCCCTGACCACTGATCCTGTTAGCTAGGGATGACGGGAATTGTAGTTCCAAAACATCTGGAAGGCCGGAGTTTACCTATGGCTGGGCTTTAGTATCTCTTGCTACACACATGTGCAGAGAAATCTCAAAGTAGCCAGTTATTTACCTAGCTCTATTCTGGATAAATAATTACAAATGACAGTTTTCTATTCAGTATTTTAGACATGGTTCCTAAATCACTGTTGAACATGGAAGAGATGGCAGACAGAAAATTCAGTTCATTATGATGAAGATTAAGATTCTTTCAAAGGTTTGTTTTTTTATTTCCCAGTGTCGCTTGTTACCTAGGTGTTTTTAATTGAGGCAGCACATTCTTCCAGATGTGCAAAAAAACCAGCAAATAAAAGCGAAAAACCCATGAAGAAAATAATCTGTTTGTGGAACTAAACGGTGGAGGTGGAGAGAGGAGAGAAAACTTCCTCCCTGTTAGGGAATTCTTAATTCAAGCAGGATAAACAGTCAGAACACTTGGGATATCAGCTTGCATAGGGTTATACCGCGGCAGAGAGGACAGGCTATGGACAACCTACAGCTGTTTACCACTACTGTCTCGTGTCTTGGCTTACACATGGGAGTGAGCGCCTGAACTACACACTAAGAGGAGAGTTCTACTATAGAGTCTCTTGCTGTTCACATGGGTGTGTGTATGTTAAAAAGCCTTTTGCCAGTGTCTTACTTTCTGTTGATACAGGATAAAAGTGTTGGTAGAACAAAATGGTGTGTCCATTAGTTTTTCAGATGGGGGCTATTGTTGGGGACCAAATGAAAAGCATTTGGAGACTGCCTTTCCTCCCTGGACTTCCATTATATACCATGTTTCTTAGTAGAATATAATGAACACAGTCCAGAAAAAAAATACAAATGTGTGTTCCAATGCAAGCTTCAGTCATCCTAATGGGTATTTTGCTCTTTCATTTCATTATCTGAAGATCAGATTCTACAAAATATTAATTAAGTCTCCACATCCCTATGAAGTAAAAAAGCATAATTCAGATTTTGCAGAAGAATTATTCCTTTAGTGCCCTAACTATTCATCTATGCTCCTTTAGGGGATGCAAGTGCAAAGAATAAGAACAAACCAGTTCTCCAACATTCCTAAACGCTGAATAATATCCAAGACCTATTCCAATGCCAGTCCCAGTCTTTGCTCAAACTCAAAAGCCAATCCAGAAGCACTTAATGCAATGAATTCAGTGACAACTACTCATTTATATAGCCTTAAAATATAGCCACATTATCTATAACTATATGAATTAATTCTATTGTGGCAAAAGAAAAAAAAATAGGATTACACTGTGGATTCCAAACTAATTATTTCAGTTTGACAGAAGCAAAACAAATTCCTTTATTGCAAAGTATATATAAGAGCAGCAGAATATGAAAGAGATTATATCCAATGGTGACTTTGCCTTACAGGTAAATATTTATATTCACGCCAAGTCAGAGTACCTAAATTTGCAAAAATAAAAACACCCCCCCCCCAATGTCTACTGCCATATCCAATTCTATTTCAGAGGGTCTTCTCAATCTTTAAGAACATCTTTTTGAAAGTGTATGTGTACAGAAATCCATTCTCACCTTCACCTATATGAAGCTACTCCACATGTAAATCAAAGTTTGGGGGGCATTAGTAAAAAAGGACTCTTGAATACAGTGTCAATCAGCCAACTAAAAGTCCAATTAAACAACACTGATCTAAACTCAAGCCACAAATGAGAGATGAGAGTAAACAAGTTTCTTAAATAACATCTCTCGGAAGGAAGATGTCTGTATCTGGGGCATATGTGAGTACTTATCCTAGTGCCCTAGAGTCACTAGGCAAGTCAATTAAAAAAAAAAAATTAAATGGTGCCTTAAGCATCCAAGATTTACCACTGGGACAATAATGAATTGCTAACTGCTGCCACTTACTGAATTAGCAGAGCAGTAAGATTCAAAATATTTTGAGGAGCAAGCTTCTGACAAGGGTACTGAGTCACCTTTCTGCCAGCTTCTCAAATCTCTTCCCACTCAGTTTCCTAGAAGTTACACACCTCTGCAGTAGCATGGCTGAGAGAGGCCAAGGAAATATGTGGGGCAAGCTATAACGGTTTAGACTCTATCCAGATCAGATTACTTCAACAAAAAAGGATGTTTCTTAATCAGAGCACAAAGAATATAATGTTGCAGGTCTTCTGAAAAAAACAACCAACAAACAATTGTTTCAAACTCCTAAAGTTTCTAAACTTGTCCTATCTGGTATAATAAACAAGTAGTTCCTTTCTTATGTGGTACAGAAGACCCATTGAAACAGAAATTAAAATATCTTGTTCTGTCCTATTAGCACAACACAAACAAGCTCCTGTTCAAAGCCCAGTGCAATTGAGGGATAAACCCTACCCCCTTTTTCTAAACCTGCAGTCAGGCTGGGAAGCTGAGGTGCTCCAAGCTTTCTTGGATATTTCTAAACGGGTTAGATAATTTAACAATTATTTCATAAACAACAAAGTGACCCAGTTAATATGTACCAGGTTAAGTCTATGAAACAAGGTAGGATTTAGCCAGCCAATTATCAGATGATGCATGTAAGCATTTAATCTTTCACTGTGAAAATTAACAATAATGCTCCTTTAAAACCCCATCTACTATGTGCTGCTGCCTAGAGACAACATAGCAAATGGAAAAAAGCTAGACAGTTTTGTTCTCCATCTCTCATAATGTGCTTGTTTGGCATTCCACTTGCTTGTAACACGATAACAGGATGCCACTTTTTGCTGTTGTGGTGCATAACCAGAGTGAATTGCTTTTCAATCAAGAACATGGTGCAAGAGTACTTTAAAAGGGCACCTACCAAGCAATAGCACATAGTGGGGGGGGACGATACTTAACAGTGCAATCCTAATTACTAACAACTCAAAAGGAAGTCCTATTAAATTCAATGGGGCTAAAGAAACAAGTAGGAACTCACACCAAGAAACTATGTGATACTCCAAAGCAATCTAGCTCTCCTTTCATTTAAATGTTATATATGTGGGTACAAATGCCCATTTTATGTCATGTAGTAAAGTATTCCTTATTGCTTGGAAGCCTGATATGGACTAACTCAGATGAGCATTTGTCATATGGCTTGTTTCTGTTAGATTTTCCCTTGCAAATATAAATGTATTTTAAAAGCCACATTTGAATTTGATAAAATCACTCTTGATTAGGGTTCATTCACACTCTCATGGGAAACAATAGCGAACCCTGTCCCAAAAAAATGATGAGAATATGGCAAGACTCAAGATCAGAGGCATGGCAGCCAAAGCAGAGCTGTTTGCTGTGGAAGAAAGCAACCCTAACTGGACAGCTGCTACAACAAACCATTTTCTGCTGTGTTTGGAACAGCAATAGACAAGTGGTATGACAAGGAAGAGGAAAATTGGGGAGAGCCCTTGAAGGCAGAATTTTAGGACTATAGCCTTTGGAAAGCATATTAAGACAGAGATGAGGAACCTGTTTCCCTTTAGAGGTTGTTCGACTCTAGCTTCATCAGCCCCTGCCAACATTGCAAATGGTGAGGGATAATGGGAGTAGAACTCAGCATCAGGAGGTTACAGGCTCCCCAACCAGCATCAAGTCAAGGGGTCCCCAAATGGTCCCACCAGTTCATGCCAGTAAGCGCATTTTTATTATTATAACAATATACAACAGAAATACGAGTATAGACATAAAAATAATGAAAAAGAATAAAGTCTGCTCTTGTTCTTACTGCAGGGTGCATTGTGGAGATCTATCGTGTCAATATCATGTCCATGGAATCTATGTCCTCAAATATATTGACAATTCATCCCAGAAGTGTAGTTGGAAAATTGGACACACTTAACTATTGTTCCAAAGTTTCATATATTTACAATGAACAGGTGTTGCATTATCCAATGTACTGGTTAAATAAATAAATAAATAAATAAATTGCTAAAAGCAATTGGGGGGGTGTAATAATGTGCCCACACAACTTACAATTTGAACAAATGTTTCCCAAATTCTCTCTCTTGCAATATTATAAATGAATCTAATGCCCCAGCATGACACAGCATCATGTGGAAAATGTTAATTATCTAGTAAACAAAACATGTTTTGAAAAATATTTTGTGTGTTAAGAAGCAGAACAGATGTATGTCAAACAACATAATGACATAAACAAATCTGTGCAGTTTTGTTTTCTCAGGCTAGATGAAGCTACAAATGTAGCACTTCATTTTAATTTTGTAGCCAATCAATAAAAAACATCTAGTTTCAATTAATTTAAAAAATAAGACTCAATGTGATTAAAACCTATAATATAAATTAAATTAACCATCAGTTAAATTTTAAGGTTCCATTTGTTTCCTTGCTGAAAGCTCTTAAGGAGGTCTTAATATTTAATGACATTAAGGAAAGGGCTAGTCTTTCATTCAACTGCATTAAAATTCATTCTCTGAGAAATCTGTAAGAAGTCTTCTATCTATTGGGCCCTTAGGCAAGAAGCTATCAATAGACCCTTTAGCACCATCCATCCCCCTTTAGATTCAGAAGTCAGGGTCATTTGCCACCATGTGAAAGATCCCAAGAGAAGGAGGAAGACCTGATCCTGCTGCAGCTGATCTCTCCCCATTGGACCTATGTACCACCAACTACCCTGTGGTAACAATCCCAATGACTTTTTATATATTGCTGCTGTTAACGTATTTTAACGTTACTTTTACACCACCCTGGAAGGATCTGTATCCTGAAAGGTAGAACAGTAATAATAAATTACCAAGCATGAGGATTTCTGATAATATCCAGTCATAAAAGAAGAAGAACTGTGAGGGCTTTCAATTAAAAATGCACTTTGTTTTTAAGGTAACTTATATAGACAAAAGTGATTATAAAATTGGGAGCACAATTTATTAAAATAAAGCAAAAGGTTATGCAGCTAATATGGAACCCTTATTGGAGGGGGCATAAGGAACTTTATTCTCAAAATGCCTTGCAAATAAGTCACAGAGGACTAATTGATGACTGCAGGGAATCATCCGGGGCTATGAACCAGTATGAAAAGTTATGTTGCACAGCATACTTTAGACCAGGCTTCCTCAACCTTGGCCCTCCAGATGTTTTTTGCCTACAACTCCCATGATCCCTAGCTAGCAGGGCCAGTGGTCAGGGATGATGGGAATTGTAGTCTCAAAACATCTGGAGGGCCGAGGTTGAGGAAGCCTGCTTTAGACACAATGCAGCAGCAGGACCACTTTTCTGTCCAGATTGCTTTAAAACTGCCAGGTTCATTCTGGGTTCTCTACCTCCTGTGCTCTAGCTATGGTTTCGCTTGCTTAATTTCTAGCAGCTGTGCAGTAAACCACAGTCCCAGAGAGAATACTTGTGCCACTTGACTAGGTCAATTCAGCATCTTTAAACTTCTTGAGCAAGAGAGCTTGCCAGGTCAGCTGGAAACTGGGAGTTTGGAATCCTCCTGAATGCAGCAAGCCTCTGGGGGAGAGAAATTTTAGCTGGCCCCTTATCTTTGCAAAGGTTTTTTCCATTCCTAAGAGTTCCATTCCAACCCACTGTTACAACTATCCATCACAAAAGGTTTGTGATTGGTGTCTTCCACTCACAAACTGTCCCTTTTCTTGACTGCTACAGAATTCCATATTGATATATTACCAGCAACTTGCATAGGGCCAGAAACACAGTGGGACATCCCATGGTTGTCACAGTAGCCACAAGCAACCATAGTAAGGATTTTGAAATCTCATCCAGGACTAACAATCAGGGCATTTCCAACACTGGGTCCAGGACCATTTCTGTGAGCTCAATTACAGACAAACAGAAATCTCTATTCTGTCCCAAGAACGCTAGATACATAGACACAATAAAGCTGCTCTGCTAGACTAAGTGTCTGATGAGTGAGATGATGCCCTTGTGGACCATGTCTGTTCCAGCTCCCTGCCCAAACTCCATATGTTGATACTGTACATTATTTCACTAAAGGTAAAGGTACCCCTGCCCGTACGGGCCAGTCTTGACAGACTCTAGGGTTGTGCGCCCATCTCACTCAAGAGGCCGGGGGCCAGCGCTGTCCGGAGACACTTCCGGGTCACGTGGCCAGCGTGACATCGCTGCTCTGGCGAGCCAGAGCCGCACACGGAAACGCCGTTTACCTTCCCGCTAGTAAGCGGTCCCTATTTATCTACTTGCACCCGGGAGTGCTTACGAACTGCTAGGTTGCCAGGCGCTGGGACCGAACAACGGGAGCGCACCCCGCCGCGGGGATTTGAACCGCCGACCTTTCGATCGGCAAGCCCTAGGCACTGAGGCTTTTACCCACAGCACCACCCGCGTCCCACAATATTTCACTAGATTACTGTTTTTCCTTCAGAGAGCTCAGTGTGTGGTTTCCCTGCCCAATTTATCCTTGCAACAACCTTGTGAGGTAGGTAAGGCTGTGAGATGGTGACTGGCCCAAGGTCACATTTTGAGCAATACAGATGAATGGGAATTTGAACCTGGGTCCTCTGGGTCCTAGTTGGATACTCCGGCCACTATACAAGCCAAGTCTCAGTATCATATGACTGGTTAGCTTCATTCTTTAGGATCTAATCCTGCAAGATGTATGTTTTATGGGAGAGAAAGGACACAACATTAACTTGAATGAATTGAATGAATCATACAGAGAGTGGGTAGATAACAAGGAACCAAGGATTCCGTGGTCTAGAAGGAAGACCAAAAGCAGGGACAGATGCTATTTGGCTAGATCTTATTCTCTAGCTGGTTAGCCTACCCTCCCTGATCAGCTAAATGGCTCCTAGGAGGCCACCGGGACATTGCTGCTGCTGTGAGTGTGGAAAGAAGACCGCTCCCTGCTTGCAAGGCCCATTTTCACATGGCCTAGGGTGCAGGACCCACACTTACTCTGAGTATGTCAAAAATGTTTTTAAAAGTTTTTAAATGTTTAAAATACTTGTTAATTTATGGTGTTTTAAATGTTGTTTTTTTGCGCTTTGTGGGTGGGATGGACATTTGTCGGGGCTGGGGATTAGTTTAGTTTTAGTATAAATGTAACTCTCATTATTTCAATTAGTATTGTCTTGTTGGTTTGCTGTACAGTTTTATTTTGTTTAAAGGGGAAAGGGTATGAGTCATGGGGGTGCAGAGATTGTGTGAATGAACTTACTGCTTAGCTTATATTTTGAGTTGCTATTTTGTTAATGTTTTCAATATCATTTTATAGATTCTAAATGCCGCATTGATTTGTTAATGACACGACTCGCCGTAATTGTGAAGTTTATTTTTTAGTTGCTGTTTTGTTAATTTTTTAAAAAATTGAAATTGTTTTATTGATAATTTGTTAATTATTTTATATGATGTATGCTGTATTTGCAATATGCTATTATGTTTTATTTTGTTATGGTTATTTATTGGTTGTAAGCCACTTTGAGATTCATTTGAATGAATCAATCAATCATGCGATAGGTCCCACACCCCTAGCACAGCCAGTTGTGGCTGCAGTCCCCGTCATGCCCCCTCAGTCCTCTGGCCAGGAGCTACATCCACAGTTTGCTCACCCACCCAAAATGAACTGTGCCAGTTAAGGACTATGCTAAGTGAGTTTTATAGATTTCCAACAAATCCCTTTGCCTTATAATCCATATATGTGACTTGACGCACACCAAGTAGCTTGGCTCATTTTGTTGTGTTATCTGTTCTGCAGAGAAATTCTCCCCTGCTTTCTTGAAAAGTTGTAGTCTGGATTGCACAGTGACCTAGGGGAACTTGCATTCACAGCACTGCTTGTTGCACAGAACTTGTATGTACATGCAACAGGTGTGCTGCTCAGATGAGCAGAGCATTTTCTGAAAGCCCTGCCCCTAGGCATGAGAGGTTTCAACCCTAAGGCCCCATCCATCCAGGTGCCATAATGTTTTATGTCAAGAGCTGTCAACACTACTCACTTTCCCATGGGACAGTCAACTTATTTTTTTCACACCAATCTCAGTAAAAAGAGTATGTGCACACACCCCTAGAATAACCTATCAGTTTATATGAGAAGCAGGCTTATAAAAATGGGAGTGTGCTGTTAAGAGTAATTCAAAGGCTGCATCATCTTGAAATCTAGTAAATGTCTGTGGGTTGGTGTTTGTTTTATATCTTGTCTAATGCGACACTGGGAGATGTGGAAGGCATGAAACACACTATTGCAAATGGGCACTACCTGTGAAATGGTCATACAGTGAGAAATAACACTCAAATTCAGGTTAATACAGGCAAAATGGACAAAGTAGGATAAAGGCAACAGAGACCACAGAACTCCTGTGAATCCTTTTGAGCAATTTCCTGCTTTGTAGAAGTTTAATCAAACATCTAACAAAAGTCAGGCAATTTTGAAGAGACAGTACGGGCTTAAAAGGCACTTTAGCTCACATAAGCAGCTGCAGGGGCATCACAAGCCCTCAACATGCTTCAGTTTTCCTGACAAGCAGCTATGAATTCTTCTCTAATTACTCCTACTTGTAAAATATTTGTTCCTCTGATGCCATGGAGAGTGCAGTGACTGACTGACTACTCCCTAGGAAATAGATCTGAGGAAAACTCTGGGACAGCCTCAAATTACTACACTGAACACATCTGATTCTCCTGATAGGGAATCTGTTCTAATACACAAAGAGCACTCGAATGTCCAACTGGTCAATTGTGATGTACTGGTAGATCCCCAGGAGGTTTTGGTAGATCGCTGGATCCCTTTCCTTAGCGTAGGTAAAACAGAATCCGACCCTGTCCTGTCGCTCCACCCTCCATTGTTCCACGATCTGCAGAAGGAGTTTACTCAGCAACCTGTTGATGAGTGGCTGTTCCACTTTCCCCCTCCCTAAAAAAAGCTTAACAACTATTTGACCTAAACCCCCCAAAAGGGGGTTGATCACTGCCAGTTTTTAATTCTGTGAGTAGATCGCAGTCTCTTGGGAGTTGGTCACCCCTGGTATAGAAGTATTTGCTACTGAATAACCAGGCAAAAGAGAATGGTCTCTTTAATTCAAACAGAAGCTCAAGTTATGCTTAAGCCCTGGAAATACTACAAGAATATGGAGCATTCTCACACAAGCTATCCACTTTACCTCTTCCCTGCTATGAGAAAGGAAGAAGAAAAGGAGAGGGGGAGAGGTCAGAAAAGTATGACAAATATTCTATGGAAAACCCCAAAGCATCAAGCACCAAAGGTTCTCTCTTGAAACTGCTACTTAAAACCGTTCCATAACTGACCAACTATCCCTTATTATCTAGGGACAGTTCATAAGTTTTGAAAGTATCGGGTACATGTCTGTATTTCATGTAATGCCACAGCATGCAAGGACCTCATCCAAACCTGCCAAGGTTCTTCTGGGGAGGCCATTCTCTTGGTCCTGCCACTCTCCCAGGCATGCTTGGTAGGGATGCAACAGAGGGCCTTCTCAGAGGCTGCTTTCAGACTTTGGCATTCCCTTTCTGGAGAAGTTTGACTGACTCCCTCCTTCTCATTTTTCTGCTGGCAGGTGAGAACTTTCTTATTCCAACAGGCATTTGGGAAATCTGCTTTTAATGAAAGGGTGCCTAGTTGGTTTTATTGTAATTATTTGTATAATTTTAATAGATAGAGATGATAGATAGATAGATAGATAGATAGATAGATAGATGATAGATAGATAGATATAAATTTCTATTAATTTATCATCACCATCATCACCATCATCCCTCCTTTTAGTTGTTCTTATTTTATCTGCAAGCTGCCTATTATCTCTGTTATGGAAAGGGCAGGATAAATATAGAATAATGAGGTTACGGTTAGCAGAAGGATGACTTCTTGAGCAATGAAACTTCTCTCTTCTACCTACAGACCTGTTCTGAGTTGAGGAAAGCCCCATAACAGATTGGAGGGGGGAGAGAGGGGAAGTTCTATTGCACAAAAGGAAGTCTTTGTGCTAATGGTTGAATACAACCCAAAGAAAGAAAAAGCCACACACTGCAGAGTCTTGTAATAGTCCCTACCTCGCCATACGATGTACACTCTGTAAAGAAATGTATGTCCCTTACACACCAGAAGGGAGAGGTAGTCTACTGGCATATATCCACTAATGCTTGCAACGTGATGTGTTTTTACTAGAGTAAATATTGAGAAAGACTGGAAAAAAGCAGCGCAACTGTTGACACTGCAAAGCTTTTTATAAAAAGCTAAATAAGAATGGATAAATATTTAATAGTGCAGCAGGAACTGAAGAGGCAGAAGTGTTGCTGAATACTTTCCATTTATTTATTTATTTAGAAGATTTATGCCCCGACTTTCAATCCAATTATTCTCACAGTGGCTTACAAGCAACAGGCTGTGATAACAGGAAGAGAAAAATTCCATGCGCATGAACATGCGCACACATACACACATGAAGCCTTCCCCCCCGTGCCTGACAGAAGGTGCCAGGGTACACTTCTGTTCTCAATCTTTGAAGGGTCCCTGTGCAAGATGACTGCTGGGCCCCCCCCTGTAGTACCCAAGTGTCCTGTTTCCTCTCTCCGCCCACCAGCAAAGCAACCTTAATTGCTTGCCCCCCCCCTTTTTAAACTTTATACAGAGGTTGCTGGTGGGCACAACCGGAAGTTTGCTGTCCATCATGCCCAACAACTAACTCTGTAAAAAGTGTTCTTAAAAGTAAAAGGGACTCATTTCCTACCACCACCCACTATGCAGCCTGGTTGATCCATTTATCCCTTCTACCTGTGCCAGTTGGGGGCAGGGGCACAGATAAAATAATCCCTTTGTCTTTTGACAGAGGTTTTTGTAATGTGCATTGGGCAGCAAAGCTCCAAATGGCACCCATTTCCCTAGAGAAATTTAATATAGTGGCCATGACAGAAGGGGTTCATTGCAGCTGCACACCAAGAGATCCCTTTAGTTTCTTCCGCTCTTACAATGACCAAGGGTAAAGAATCAGTCACACCCACCAACTTCATTTCCCTAGAGTGCCTGGGCTCCATGTGGGACCACAGGCACACTGGGGAAATGAAGACGGTAGGTGCAGTTGGAGCTTCACTTTGCAATACACCCACCTCTGCAAAAAAGACTTTTAAAGGTGAACAAATCTATTGGTGCAGCTGCCCCTGTAATTTCTTTCGCTCCCTGCTAAGCTGCAGGATCCTGGCCTTGCGCCCTGTTATTTGTCCCTAAGGTAGATGCAGCTGAGGTCAACCCAGAGTTGCAGCCAAGTGTTCTCTCTGGCAGGGAGAAGAGAAAGAAATCCCCTTCAGCTGCTCATTCTTGGGGTGATGGATGGACCAGGCTGGTCTTCCCGTTGCCATAATGTTCTTTCCCAGGAGGCAGGGGATGATCAAATGACTTAGCAATCATATAAATTAGCAGCCTCAAAGTAATGTGCATTAAATAGATACAAGTGGGAGCTGCAACAAAATGCTGCTGTTTGGAGTGCTCCTGTTCGGGGTTCCAGTTAGCTAACCATAACATCTCCCAGGATATGGAAAATATCCTGGATTCCTGGAAGTATCACTCTCTCCCCAAGTTTTCCATCTCTTCCCCTGAACAGGAAGTCAGCATTCCATGGCCACTGCACATGCTCAGTTCTTAATGCACTTTCCTCATTCAGGTTTCCCCCCTTCATTTTTATTTTTGTATTTTTGTATTTCTGGAAACCTACTGATACCACTCTTTTCATGGAATAAGCCTATGATCTTTCATATTTGTCAGAGATAAAATTCTTTGTTGACAAAGATACGTTGTGGAAAACCGTAGAGGAATAGCCAATGCTCTTGAAGAGAGGCATGAATACTGTTTCTGGTTGTATATATATATATTTTAATAAATGATATTATCCTATCCTATCCTATATTACACTGAAACATTTAAATGTTTCTTTGATTGTCCTCAACTCTGCCTACCGCACTTGCCATTCTCTCCTGCCACACCAGTGCAGCATGCCCTACCCTTTGAGAACCACTATGATTTAGTCAAATCCCAGACACCTGCTAAATCTTTGTTTCCTAAACGTGGGAAAATCCACTAACATATCACGACCTTTAGCTTTTTATGATACAAACTTCCCAATAAAGTAACAGAGCACAATGTTTTCACAGCTTGCTCTCTCTGCCAAGTCATAGCTTAGGGGGGAAAGGGATTCCATAACAGTTGTTTCAGAAACAAAATGTTCAACAGAAAAAAGAGGCGGGGGACACACAGAAAGATCACCACAGCAAAATTTAGGTTTGTTTGTTTGTTTCTAAGTTACATCAAACACAACGTAATCTTCCTTAATAATGTACACCAATAGCACCTGATCCAATAAAACATATAACCTCAATGCTTTCAATGCTGGCAGCTAACAGTGAAGCTGTTTACAATGAACAGAACTAGCAAAGTTATCTTCTTTATCTTGATAGAAAAAGAGACAGTATTCAAACATATCTGAAGTCAAGCCTCCCCCCACAACCTGCCCCTAAGCAAAAAATAAGTTTGGTTTGCTACAAATCTAAATGCTAGGGAAAGAAAGGATATTATTGTTTCACAATGCCTAACTTCCAAAGCCAGGAAATCTGATATTTAAGTTAAATAAAACAATAAAATTCAACAGGGATCGAACTTGCAATCTCATCAGCACCATGCTCTAACCAACTGAGCTATCCAGCTGATGACTGGGTGGAGTTGGAAACTGAATATATCTGTAGGGCCACAGGGTTTCACATCCTGATCTAGACCCACTTCAGTCTTGCTTCCAGCAAGCTCTGAGAAATAAAACCACCCCACTGGGTGACACATATCAGGAAAGAGACAACAACTGTGCATATCATGCTTGGTATGATTGTATTGTTCTGGACAGTTTTGTCGGGGTGGGAATGGAAGGCATAACGTTTTGATAATTTGGCTGAATCGTTCCAGAAGGTAAAACTGAGATACAAGTGCTTTGGACCATGACATTTATGTGGTAAGGTTCTGCAAGTTTCCCATGCTATTCAAAAACTCCCATGCCATTCAATATTACATGAAACTGCTTGGAGAGGATGTGACCGTCTGATCTAGCTAATGAGGAAGGAAGTGTTAGGCCTTTTAAAAGCGGAGTTGGGAAGTATTTCTTAGGAGCTTGACTCATGGTACCCAAAAATGAGGAGGTTGGCTATCAGGATTAGGCTTTATCAATGGAGTGAAACTCCTCCATATCAATTCATTTTGGCACCAGATTAAAAGTACTGTGTTTTCCTAGTCTTTTAATTGTTTCCAGATTGGTCTATGGTTGACTATTAAGGAATTTGCTGATCTTTTATCTAACTGTTTTTAATCACTGTTTTGCATGTTTATTGCAAAGCACATCGAAAACATTTTATTGGCAGGGTAGAAAAAAGGTTTTAAACCAATTAGCTAAATGATTAACTTCTGCAGTCACTAACTATGTTTCCAAACACTATCTCTACAGCTACAATGACAAGTTTTGTTTTCTAAACATCAAATAATCTAGTACTGCACTCAGTACTAGACTGATGCAGTCCTGAAAGCGCAGAATTTCACCAAGTCAAAGTCAAACTGCCCTGAAGGAAGAAGTGAGGGTTATTTAAATTTAGATGCATTAAGATTTCTTCTTAAAACTGATTCTCTTTTAACCTCTCTAGCTTAAGTCAAATAATCTCCACAGATATTTAATCTTTGTATACCTCCTGAAAATACTGTATAAGTGGGGTCCAAATTCAATAGGATTTTTAAGATATGGTTAGGATTGTGATGTTAATTGACAAAAAGTTTGATGGCGTGGAGGACAATCTCTCTCTCCACCCCATACACTCAGTACAGCTGCACTGAGTATAGAAGGAGTTGTGGCATTTATTATTGTCAATTCAGCATTTCTTTTCTTTCAAGACCACTTGGAAGTATAGACTGCCAGTGGTTCTTTGATCACAGACCCACTGCCCTGTTAAACTTAAAAGTATTGATCTTTATCTTGGACCATAGTTGGAAAAATCATAGAAATAGATTATTGTTGCAGCTGTCTGGACTGCAGAACCGAATGCATGTGATTCTTACAGGACCGAACATATCATGCTGCAAAAACGGAAAGCCACAAGCTCTCCTGATGTAGATCAATGGGTGAAAGACCTCTGAAATCTTGCAGCTCAAATACTTTATATAAAAAGAGGGATGTAAGATAAATTTCAAGGTATTTGGCAGAATTTCTTAGAATTTCCCCTTTACACTCCTACCTTCTGTGCCAGCAACATATTTATTTTTTCTTCATTGAAAAGGGGAGAATTAGAAAAAGAGAGACGAGAGAAACAATTGGAAGAATAACCAAACTAGATATATGTATAAATGATAGTGGTAAATTGTTTAATATGCAGGGGTATATTCCTAACCCCACTTACCTGGGAGTAATCCCATTGAATTCAATAGAACCTATTTCTGAGTATACATTGTTAGGACACAGAACTGAACAGCATGGGAAAATGAAGCTCAATCTTATATGTCCTGTATAACCAAATACAGTACATCACTGGGAAGAAGGGAGCAAGATGGTCTCTTATTGCAAAAAAAATAAAAATGTTTTAAATATTTCCATAAACAATATTTTAGAAGTTTAATCAAAGGAAACCTTAAACACCATAGATCTGTCACAGCAATAGGTGCAATAACATTTCCCCTCCCAGTAATATTTAAGGCCTAGCAAGGGTTTTAATCCTACAGCTCTCAGCAAAGAGCAAGCAGCCGAAACATGAAGCACTGACAGTACAAGATGGAAAGGATGCTGATTGACTGTCAAAACAGGCAGTACAAGCATGGGGATGGGGGAGAGGCAATTGATTCCATCTGTCCACCTCATTCCCTGGCAGCTCTACCAGACTGAGCATTGTTGACCTGCAGAACAACTGTTGGGGAAATCCCTAGAAATTAGCAAGGGTATGCTGTTACACTTACTTTTTATTTACATCACGAGATGACTGAGGGTGTATGTGTGCCCTTCCTTCAATCACCAAAAATCCCCAACAATGCTTTTGCAGCTCTGCAGCCTCACTATTGCCTGTGCTTCCTGGAAGGTGTTTCGAAACAGAAGGACCTGTGAGCAGCTGGTGATGCTACCTGTGGAGAGCCTGGGAATGGCAAAATATTTTTGCATTGCTTTCAAGTGTTCCAGCACCAGAACTGCACAAGGATTGTGGTTTTTTAAAAAATTAATTAAAGGAAGCATGGACACAAGCATAGAAACATTCATGCACACATACTCAGTTATCTTGTAATTTAAATAAAAGGTAAGTGTCCTAGCACATGTCAGTATATGTCAGTGCGGGGGCTTTGCATTGCCGCACCGCCCCCGGCGTTTCCGACAGTACACCTGCTAATTTCTCCTAATTTTCACCATCTTGCCCCAGTTTTTGAGGGCAATTTCTTCCCCAACCTCTGTGAGCGGCTGAAAAAAAAATCTTGCACAAAATATTAGCACAGCTCTAGTTTCAGCATTATCCTTTAATTCTGCTATTTGTTCTGGGATCTATAGCTCATAAAATTATTAATAGAGGGCATTTTCATAACAAACAGCACTGAGATTTGTTCAGTTCAAACAGATCGTGAGAAGCTACCACTTATTCATGATGAACAGCATGGCGTGAAACAATACTGCCCAGATGTAATTATGCCTGTTTAAAGATATTATAAAAACACAAGTATAAGATCACACACTTTCCCACACACTCCCTGAAAAATATGAGCCAAAGGCCGTTTCAACTATCGGAACTTTCTGGGATTCCCAAGTAGTATGGCCTGTACATATTTAATCGCAAATGCTGGACTGAACAGAAACCACAAAGAACTATCATTAATAACAACAGAGCATAGGAAATCTTTCTATGCTGTACTTCAGTGCAGCTGCTCCAATACACTTTTACTCAATTTACACTGGGAAGCTAAGTGGAAGAAATTAATTGCAAAGACACTTCCACCAACAGGTAGAGAATGCACCTGCACAGGAGTTTACTACTCTGAACAGTTTGAATTTACTAGCATACCTGGCATTTTGCTATGAAAAATTCATATAACACTAAAGCCCTGAATAGGCATGGACATTGAAACTATTAACCTACAGTTGAGGAGCACCAACTCAAACTGCATGACCCACAAATCCAAGTTCCGCGGCATCATTTAGCTGCAAGGGTTTAGTGCACTGAAGCAGAATGTATGCAATGGCTTTGCAAGATAGCACACTGGAAAAGATGTGAGCAGAGGTGACGGCAAAATCCTACCACCACACAGACAGAACTACAATTTGGTCCATGAGCTAATATGCTGCCCCAGGCATCTCTTCTTGAAAAAAAATGGTATCTTTTGAAATATAAATGCTACATCAACCCTCAAATATGCAGCAACACCCTACTTTCTCACATATGCAGTACTTCATTCCTCGTGTATATATGTGTGCACACATACGTACACATACACAATAGCACAAGCACATTGTCCCCTTTTCAAGACCCATGGACAGACTCTTTGGGGTATGGGGCCAGAGATTCAGAGGAAGTATCAAAGTAAGAGAGGGATTTGCCCCTGGAATAAGTCAAACTTTACTGTCCAGAAAGATGTAGCACAGGAGCGGACTGTTTTATCACCATCACTCCAGCCTGAGAAAGTTACACTGACATCCTCAAATTCTGAGGACTCCAGAAAACTACAGTCACTTCTGTGCCATCAGTCAGTGGTTACTCCTTCCTCCTGGGCTGTGTCCAGAAAGTGGTGTTGGGGCGTGAGTGCTAAGACCCCTGGCGTTCACTTGTGGGGTGTCTCAGGGCTTTATCCACTCCCCCATGCTTTTTCACATCTATATAAAATGGCTGGGGGTTTGGGCTGAGTGTCCACTAGTATGCAGATAATAGCCATCTCTAACCTCTCACTGGCGGGACGCGGGTGGCGCTGTGGGTTAAACCACAGAGCCTAGGAGTTGCCGATCAGAAGGTTGGCGGTTCGAATCCCTGCAATGGGGTGAAGCTCCCGTTGCTTGGTCCCTGCTCCTGCCAACCTAGCAGTTCGAAAGAATGTCAAAGTGCAAGTAGATAAATAGGTACCGCTCTGGCGGGAAGGTAAACCATGTTTCCATGCAATGCTCTGGTTTGCCAGAAGTGGCTTAGACCTGGAAACTGTACGTGGCTCCCTCGGCCAATAAAGTGAGATGAGCGCCACAACCCCAGAGTCGGCCACAACTGGACTTAATGGTCAGGGGTCCCTTTACCTTTAACCTCTCACTTAAATCAGAACCAGTGAAGGCGGTGAATGTTCTGTGTGAGTGGCTAGAGGTGGCTGGGAGAGATGGCAGTCCACGGATTGAGGCTGAATCCCAACAAGACAGAAGTACTGTTTCTGGGGAACAGGGGACGGGCATGTGTGGGAGACTTGCTGGTCCTGAATGGGGTAACTGTGCCCCTAAAGAACCAGCTGTGTCGCCTTGGGGTCATTTTGGATCCACAGCTGTCCATAAAGGCACAGGTCAACTCTGTGTCCTGGGCGACTGTTTAGCAACTCCTTCTGGTATGCTAGGTGAGATCCTGCCTGTCTGCCCACTGTCTTGCCAGAGTGGTACATGCTCTGCTTATCTCTTGCTTAGACTACTGTATTGCCCCCTACAGGGAGGTAATCCAATTAATCCAGAATGCGGCTGCTAGACCAGTGTCTAGGAATGGTCGCCAGGGCCATATAACACTGGTCCTAAAATATCTACATTGGCTCCCAGTATGTTTCTAAGCACAATTCCAAGTGTTGGTGGTGACCTTTAATGCCCTACATGGCTTTGGCCCTGCATGCTTGAAGGAGTGTCTCCACCCCGCATTGTTCAACCTAGAAACTGAGGTCCAGCTAGTTCCTTCATGATGAAAACTCAGGTTACAGAGAATCAGGCAGAAGGCCTTCTTGGTAGTGATGCCCATGGTATGGAACACCCTCCCGGCAGATGTCAAAGAGATTAATAATTATACGACCTTCTGTAGACATCTTAAGGCAGCCCTGTATCAGAAAGCTTTTAATGTGTGATGTTCTGTTGTGTTTTTGTATATTCTGTTGGAAACTGCCCAGAGTGGCTGGAGCAACTTAGTCAGATGGGCAGAATACAAACAACAACAACAATTACTACTACTACTGAAGACCCTTTAACTGCTGGCTCAGTCTGGGCTTGCTTGTTGCTGAAGCAACATTTGACTCTCGAGCCTGAGTGGCAAATGGAGCTATCCACAGTGCTACTTGCTTTGCTTGCCTTGCCTTAGCAGAATTTGATCTCTGCTTTGCTAGACTTTCCCCTTCATGGATCACTGCCTTGCCGTGGCGAAGGGGCTTGAATAACTCAGAGAAGCTATGAGCTATGCCGTGCAGGGCCACCCAAGATGGACAGGTCATAGTGGAGAGTTTTGGCCAAACGTGATCCACCTGGAGCAGGAACCGGCAAGCCACTCCAGTATCCCTGCCAAGAAAACTCCATGGACAAAGACACTGGTCCATGGGGTCACGAAGAGTCGGACATGACTAAACGACTAAACAACAACAAAATTGCTAGACCTTGTCTTGTTGGAGGGATGGGAAATCTCAGGCCCAGGGACCAAATGCAGCTCTTGGTGCCTCTCTGTCTGGTTCTTAGAATTCTCCCCAGGCACATCCTCTCACCATCCCTGTTGTGTACTCTCCTTGAGTACTTTGCCTGGCTAGAGCATGTCGTTGATAATGCTTATTGCTTGCCTGGATGGAGAAGAGTGTGGGTAAGTACAGTAAACCTACTATACAAATGTAACATTAATATTCACCGTTCTGTTCATTTTTGCTTATGGCTCTACCCACCACTAGCATGTAGTTTCCAGGTTGAAAAAGTTCCCTACCCCAACCTCCTTGGAACCTGGCTTCCGCTTTGCTGGTCTTTGCTTTAGTAGAAGCTGAACCTTGCCTTGCTAGATCAGAACCTGGATATCCTTGACTTTGCCTTGGTTTCCTTGCTGGAACACAAATTTGTGCCTAACATCAACCCACAAAGACATCTTGAGCTATAACCTCATCTGGCTGAGACCACTGCCTGGAACAGAACAGTCCTTTACCTTCAGCATGAAACAAAGTGGTAGAGCAGCATTTGCAGGTCTGTAAAATCCCACAGCAGGGTCCCCACCTCCACAGCACAAGTGGTACACCTAGGGATCTACAAGAGGTGGATTCCTAGCTCTCGACTAAACTTGCAGGTCTAACAGTTACCATGTAATTCTTAAAGCTTTTAAGAACACAGCTAATGAACTCCCTTTCTAATGAACAGTGTACGTTTTCAGAACATGTTTTATGTTGGGCTAAAGCAAGTCCATTTGCTTCTAGTAGTTCTGAATACCTAGCTCCCCTCCATTCATGAATCCAACTTCCAAATGTACATCTTCAACCTATAATAAATACACACCTAATCAGTAAGGGATGGTTAGCTCTGTAGAAATAGGCCTACCCAAAGATCAGGTACTTTCTTCTCCTGTGACCCTATGAAGCTGATAGAATAATCTCAGGCAGTAAGGCAGCCACAACAGGGCATGTGTGTGCCCTAGAACCTACTGAAAGCCATGTGCTGATAAGCATCCAAGGGGACCATGGGATAAAAAAACTGAGGCAGCACCAACACATAAGTGCAGCATTCTTGTCAGGGACTGGAGCATTCACATCGGAACACTGAGAGTCAGGTTCCGGTTCCCTTAACATGCTGTGCTAGCAGGAGAGTTCATCGGAATAGGAGCTTGCAGGCCTTTCAAGTCATCAGATGGAAACCTCAAGCAGAATTCTTCTGGCAAAGCAGTCATGTGAACAGGATGAACCAATTACCTTCCTTGTATATAAACTCTGGGCCTCTTCACACTGAAACTCAGCTCACCTAGGGGTGCCATTCCACACTGCCTGTTTCTCTCTATATGCCAGTACCCCACTGCCTATAGCAACTTTCTCCACCAAACCATAATTCTACTTTCAACTTCACAAGACACAACAGCAGGTACATTTTACCTATGTCCAGTAATTCATACCTGGTAGATACTATAAACACTAAAGATGCAAGTAGTGTACACAAAGAACCTTTTATGAAATAGCCAGTAAGTCTTTCAATCCAATTACAGATTCCCTTCCCTTAAAATACTGCTTTCATCAAAAGTAAACATTTCACTTCCTCCTGAAATTTACACGTGTCAGAGCAAACAACAATCCACTACAGCCACATGCTGTAACTGCAGTCTTTCTAGGTTCTGTGCTAGCTTAATTTAGGTCTACTATTACAGTTCAATACCTACCATACCTATCCACTAGCACTAACTGCTTCTCCTTGTGTATGTGGGTACCTAAGGAGTCTGTAGAGGCCTGGTTATTTCTGAAAGAGAATACTGAGAAGAATGGCTAACAAGTCACCATGAAGCCACTATTTAGAGACCCTCTGTTCACCTAGATAATGTGGTGCAATGCCAGAACTATTTCAGCGCAGTCCAACAATCACATCACAGACCATGAAGCAGGCTGACAGCTGATATCAAAGACAAGAAAGGAGCTAACTTTTGTTATTCTTGCCCATCTTGCATGTGTTAATTACATTTGCAAGCCAAAAATTAAAAGCCAAGGTACAAGCAAGCAGTGCCTGGGGACCAAGGACATTTCTCATCAATACAGAACTACATTTTGCCACAAGTGAGTGCTACAGCACTGCCTCTTAGTATAAAGAAGGCAGTATGAAAAGGCAGATAAAATTACTCAATAAGCCACGCAGCATGCTTTTTTCCCTAGGAAGAAAGCATATGACACTTACTGTCATTAGGAAGAAACCTAAGAAATGTTACCTCTAAACATGGGGCACTAGTAATTTTTAAAAAACACCTTTTCAAACCAGCGTCTTTCCACAGTCCTCAATTAAGAAGCATGCTCTTTGTATCACCTTCACACAGCAATTAATTCCTGAAGACTGCGGATGACTTCAGCAATATTTTTAATACTTACAAACTGCCTGTGCTCTAGCCATTTCTTATTCCTCCCAGCTGGAGATCTGCAATTAGGAAATCATTCCCTCCTCTGCATCCGTCTCTCTCAAGCAGGTCTACTTAGAAAGATGACATCATCTCTACAGACATGCACCTGATTCTCAGGAAACTGCCCCTCCTCCAACAAGCAGGTCATTTTTTTTTTAAAGTGACAGCCAGAGACCGCCCTTGCCAGTGTGTTCTCGGCACTGTAGAACATACTCCCGTAATCATTCAATTTCTGCATTTTTCCTGCTCTGCTCTGCTCAGCCTGGATGTAAATTGCTCCTTTTGGGTGGGGGGGGGGGACCCACAGCAAAGAAATGTCATTTTTCGCTGAAATGCAGGTGACAATTCACAATTCCTCTATAACAAGCAATAAACCAAAGACAATGCAGTTTAGTCCCATAATTCTGCCCCAAATGTGTAAAGGTAGATGAGAGAAATCTCTCTTTCATATTAAGAGACTAAGATTTCAAAAACATTTTAGCTCTGAATATTTTACCTCCATTTCCTCCTCTAGTCACTACAAAAATGTCCCTTTTCCTAATCCTACTATCTCTACTGCAATATATAATATAAATATGATCTATGGTCACAATTCAGCAAACAAATAATACAAACACACCCAGGATCTTTTCTTCCTGTCTGCTGTGAATTGACTGACTAGCACTCAGTTTTTTGCTTTCCACAGGCAACAAAGGATGAATAAGTGTAAGCTTGCCAGGCCAGATTTTAACACCATTCCAACCCCTCCACTTTCTTCTTTAAATTGTGTGTACACAACTGACCTGGATAGAGAAGAGGTGGAGGAACACAGTGGTGGCTATTGGCCTGCAAGGGGAGACATAGATGCAGAGTAGTGTGGTACAGTAGCAGCAACGTATCCACATTACACTTCATGTTAGGCTATCTTTTCCTAGTATATGAGGCTCAAGGCTGTGTTGTGGTCAAACCAGCAACCTTAGCCCTGCCCACCTGCTTAGGTGAATAGAACACGAGAAAAAAAGATTGTTGGATTGTGTGTGTGCACGAGTTTATGAGTAAGAAGAATCTGTTTGCTCACTTCCTAAAGCAGTCTTCTCTAAGCTGGGCTGGATCTAGACATGTCAAAGAAGCAATTCAGTTAAACACATACAGGGATATCTGGTATGGAAAGACAGGACTCCACAGTGCCATCTAGTGTCACAGTGTTATAGCACCTATACAACACATATAAAACACTTTTTCTTTACCAATCTAGCCAAGTCCCTAGGGCCCTCCAGATATTGTTCCATTTCAGCTCACATCTGCCACAGCCAGCAGTGGTTAGGGATGATATATTCTTTATTAGATTTATATACCACCCTTCATCAAAAGGTCTCAGGGCATCTCATAAGATAAAAACACGAGATAAAAGCACAAATAAATAGCTGAAACAGAAACAACAATACAATAACCCCCCTCCTACAAATACATTGAAAAAGCTGTAGAATATTAACCAGCCATAGGTCTGGTTGAAGAGGAATATTTCTGCCTGGTGCCTAAAGATATATAAGGCACCAGATGAACCTTCCTGGGGAGAAAATTCCACAAACTGGGAGCTACTGCAGCAAAGAAGAAGAAGAGGAGTTTGGATTTGATATCCCGCTTTATCACTACCCGAAGGAGTCTCAAAGCGGCTAACATTCTCCTTTCCCTTCCTTCCCCACAACAAACACTCTGTGAGGTGAGTGGGGCTGAGAGACTTCAAAGAAGTGTGACTGGCCCAAGGTCACCCAGCAGCTGCATGTGGAGGAGCGGGGAATTGAACCCGGTTCCCCAGATTACGAGACTACCGCTCTTAAACGACTACACCACACTGGCTCTCATGTTGCCACTCTCTGGACCTCACATGGAGGAGGCACACAAAGAAAGGCCTCAGATTATGAACACAGTCTAGGTTGGTTTATATGCAGAGAGGCCATTCTTGAGGTATTGCAGTGATGTAGTCCAACATCTGGAAATCATCATGTTAGGGAAGCCTGTTTTAGAATAATCTACTATAAACGAGTTTTGAGTTACCTCCATCAATACACTCATTGGTCTAAGGCTGGGTTCATGTAATTGAGTTAGGAATTTTTAATCCCTGTTTTAAAGAAGGAATCTGAAAAAAGTGACTATATTGTATAAAGACATTCCATCGACATGCTTGGTACATCCCTAATTTCGACCCCATGCCTAAAGATGCTCTGTATTCTGTAACTTTTGAAATTATGTTCCCACCATAAATGCCTAAGAGTGTTGTTCTTGCACAGCACATGCTTATTCAGCATATGCTCTGATTATCTATATTTCCTGTACAATCACTGTCTCTATATTTGCCTTTGGGGGAAGTCTTGATAAAAAAAAATTAGTGGGAGTTGCCAGAGCTGCTGTCAGTTTTCCATATTTAGCTCTCTTCCCAGGCTCACAAGAAGTGGGGTGGTGGATGCATCTTGTCTCTTTATATGCATGTAGACATGTGCGCAGAAACACTAAAGCACCATGCAGTGCACAGACAGCAACTACATATGTTGGTGAAGCTCCTTTTGATTCTTAATAACCCAAGAGAAAACTCATTGTTTTTCAAGTATAATTTTAGCCCAAAAACCAAACAGACTCTTATCAGATTTTAAACCAGTGCAGTGCTTACTTCTGGTATGACTGCGCACACTCCTTTTCTGACTGGGTCCTCAAATTACTTGGTTTGGTGGGATCTGCTGGTTCAGACACAGCAAAGGTCTGAGAAGGCCCCACGAGGGATCATGGGGAGGAGGTGTGAGGAAAAAACTGTTGTGACATTGATTTCTTGGGCAACTTGGAAGGGCTGTGGTGGGATCCGGAAACGGCAACCTGGAGCCCCACTGACCACTTAACTGCTCTCTTCTCAATCAGCTTGGGAGCTTTTTCTGAGATGCTTGCGGGGTATGAGAGCATCCTTTGCTGTTTGAGCATCTTTATCAAGATGCTAACAGATCTGCCTCCCTTTGATCAGTTGTGCTTCAAGGGAAGCTCACCAGTCCTCTGATTCTTTAATATTTTCCAGCCCAGACAGATGTTAACCAAAGGATCTCACCATAGTCATCTCCTTGCAGGAGCAAGGAACCACAGGAGAATCAGATGTACCACAAGAGCATCTTGGATGGGATGGCTTTCAAAGAGGGCTAGACAACTGCATGGAGGAGAGGCCTATCAAAGGCAACAAGCTGTGATGGCTATGCTCATCCTCCCCTGTTGGAGGGAGCAATCCTTCTGAAAAGCACCTGCTGGTAGCCACAGACTCCCCAAATGTGTTTCATAAGGACCCCTTCCTTCCCTCTGCCCCAGTACCTGAGGGTCATCACGTCTCTTCAGGGATTTGGTCAGAACAAAGTCTATGTTGGGGAAAGGCTCCCTCCCTGCAAAGAAAATGGAAGAAACAGCAGGCGCCTGGCTCCCAGCCATGCTAGCACCAGTCCGGCACATGAGGGTGGGGGACATGGGAAGGAAGCATTCCTATAGTATAGGGCATTCAATTGGCATTTCCACCTACCTGAACTCTGAGCCTTTCCCTCCTTATTCTGGACTGCCTCTCTCCTAAGGAAGATGCAAGCTCTTGCTGGAAGCCACTGGTGGGGAGAGTGTGCCTATGATTCCCAAATGTTTCAGAAGCATCTTTTTGTTCATTTAGCTGCTTGATATAATCATAGCATGACAAAGGTGGAAGGGATCCCAAGGGTCATCTAGTGAAACCCCCGGCAACGCAAGGATCCTGCCCACAGCCAGCCCTAGCTGGGCTCCAAACTCCAGCCTTCTGATTACCATTGCAATTCTGCACGGTGTGGAGAAAGGGGAGAGAGAAATGTGTTGCTTACACTCTCATAACACTGATATGAGATCCACACCATGCAGCCTTTTCAATAACTAAAGCATAAAGGGCTGTCAAATGGAGGGTGGAGCAAGCTTGCTTTCTCCTGCACCAGAGGCCCTCAGGGCCTGAAGCAGCGACTCTCCTTTCTTGGAGGTTTTTAAGCAGAGCTTGGATGGCCATCAGCCATGGATCACCTAGCTGAGATTCCTTCATTGCATCCAATGCACCTTTAAAGCACATAACTTCCCCCGAAATGATTCGTGCCATTGTGGCTTCCCTCTCACAGACCTACAATCCCCTAAACCCCTAACAAACTACAATTCCCAGGATCATTTGGGGGAAGACATCTGGTTTTTAGAACAGGGATGGAAAACCTGCAGTTTGCTCACCCCCCATTTCCTAGGAATCAGGAATGGGAAGCTCAAGTGCTTCAAACAGTATGGTTATAGGGAGAAGCGTGTATAAAATATTGAATGTAATAAGGTTATTAAGGTAACTGTATCAGAATTATTCTGGGAATGTTAAGGAGGGAGGGGGGAAGAGAGATTGTGGAATTCTGGTGGTGAGTGACGATTGGATGAGGAATTGAAAGGGAGTTTGAATGTGAGGCAGTTGAGAGTCAGTTGAGAGCGGTGGGCTCTGGAGGGGGTGGTTGGGCAACTATTCCGTTTAGGATCAATAGTCCAGTCGTCATTTTTGTAATAAAGCAGCATGTAAGATAAAGTGAATTTGAGGCCATAAGCTCAGGTACACACGTCATCCTACAATCATTTAGTGAATCATCCATACAGTCTCCTTTAGTGAGGGTGCAGTACCTAGGATCTGGACCAAACATTTATATTTTTTGCTCTTTTCCAGTTTATGTTCTGGTTCTAACGATGTAATGGGGTTGGGGCTCTTTAAATACTGGGGGCTGCTGCACACTCCTTTTCTTTTTTTAAAATAAAACAATTATTTCCCCTCGTTTTCAAAAACACATCCATTGTCTCTTTCTTCAGGTTCGTCAGTTAAATTTGTTGTGAGGCACTGATGTTATATGCAATATAGCAGTGTTTCCCAACCTTGGGCCTCCAGCTGTTTTCGAACTACAATTCCCATCATCCCTGACCACTGGTCTTGCTAGCTGAGGATTATGGGAGTTGTAGTCCAAAAACAGCTGGAGGCCCAAGGTTGGAAATGCTGCAACATAGGGTTAGGAAGAAAAGAGGGCAGGACTGAAACCCCATTATCCCTAACAATGGCTCCTCATGTTAGTTATCCTTGATCTACTATTTAGTTGACAAAGCAATCTGAAATCCAAACCATGCTTGTTCTTTTGTGCCTGAAGGCCTAGTCTTCCTCATTAAAAGTTTTAGAATATGCTAAGGAAATCTGTGGGAAGATCTGCTGTCCAAGTTAAAGCAAACTTCTACAGACAATATCCCAACAGGTTTTGCATAAAAAAGTGGCAGGCATATTATACAAACACACCAGCAAGGAATTGTCAGGAGAAGGAAAGAAAAAGGGAGTTTTGTTTCTCGTAGTATTTATTGTCCAAACTATGGGGTCATTGTAAATTGATTTTTTAAAATTGTGGCATCCCTCCTTTCCTTCCCCTCTGCAATGTATCCACCCTTAGAGGCTGGCTCCATTTCAGTAGCCAAGAGTGATCTTAGTACCCTTTTGTCCTAGGAACAATTGTTGCTGAGCAGAGAGTTGAACTGGTCTCAGGCAGAAAGAAGCCCTTTTTCTTTTTAAATCACAATTCCACCCCTCCCCGCCAGATTACTTTTGGCAGTGAAGGTAAAGCCTCGCTCTTTTCACCAAAATGACAGAACAAACATTGTCCTTTAAAACATTCACTGGGGGCCTTGTTAAGCTGAGGGAATGCACATGACTTCCCTTACTCAGATAGCAAAGGTTACCCATGTGCTCTGCTGCCGATATACTCTATGGCAACAGGAAGGAAGCAGGTACAGTGGTATCTCAGGTTACATACGCTTCAGGTTACATACGCTTCAGGTTACAGACTCCGCTAACCCAGAAATAGTCCTTCAGGTTAAGAACTTTGCTTCAGGATGAGAATAGAAATAGTGCTCCGGCGGTGCGGCAGCAGCAGGAGACCCCATTAGCTAAAGTGGTGCTTCAGATTAAGAACAGTTTCAGGTTACGTACGGACCTCCGGAGCGAATTAAGTACAGTGGTGCCTCGCAAGACAAAAAGAATCCGTTCCGCGAGTCTTTTCGTCTTGCGGTTTTTTCGTCTTGCGAAGCAAGCCCATTAGCGGATTAGCGCTATTAGCGCTATTAGCAGTTTAAGGGCTATTAACGGCTTTTTAAGGCTTAAGGGATTAGCGGATTAGCTGCTAAAAGGCTATTAGCAGCTTAGCGCTTTAGAAAAAGGGGTTGGGGAGCAGAAAAAAACCTCAAAAATCGCAAGAACTTTTCGTCTTGCAAAGCAAGCCCATAGGGAAATTCGTCTTGCGAAGCGCCTCTGAAAACGGAAAACCCTTTCGTCTTGCGGGTTTTCCGTCTTGTGAGGCATTCGTCTTGCGGGGCCCCACTGTACTTAACCCGAGGTACCACTGTATCTTCAACCTGCATGTTAAATACTCCAAACACAACACAGCAATAACAGGCTAATTCCTTTTACATCTAAAATGTTACAAGTTTTGCTTCTTTTGTATCTCTTAAAACAGTAGCTAATCATAAGACAAATATGCACTACTGAGAAGTGACAAGAGTTCTCTGTCGCATAATGACACACACAAAATTAGGAGGTGGCTGTATTTTCATGATTGTCATCAAAATGCATCTCTTAAAAAGCAGGTCCCAGTGATTTCACTTCAGTTTTTGCCACTGAAGAATACACACAGGATTTTTTTGTAAAGATTTGGATGAAAGTTTTGGATGAAAAAGTTATTGGATGATGGCAGTGAACTTTCTCCAGATGAAAGAAGACATTTGCCCTGAGTAGTTGGTAGTTCTCCTATACACTATCTGCTTTATTGTTCAACTCACACACACACATTCCTACATAAAATAATTTAAAAGGAGGCAATGGAAACTTGGGGTTAGAGGGCTAGACTAAGAGGAGGGAAACCCAAGTTCAAATTCCCACTCAGCTGGGACATTTATAGGGTTTTCTTCTGTTATGCCAACCTTCTGTTTGTTTGTTTTCTGCAAGGGTAGGAAGCCTCTTCGATCCACGTACAGTGGTACCTCGGGTTACATACGCTTCAGGTTACATACACTTCAGGTTACAGACTCCGCTAACCCAGAAATAGTCCTTCAGGTTAAGAACTTTGCTTCAGGATGAGAACAGAAATCGTGCTCCGGCGGCGCAGCAGCAACAGGAGGCCCCATTAGCTAAAGTGGTGCTTCACGTTAAGAACAGTTTCAGGTTAAGTACGGACCTCTGGAACGAATTAAGTACTTAACCTGAGGTACCACTGTATTTTCCTAATTTGTATCTCCTCCCACTTAGGCCTCCAGGATGTACACAATGGACATCTACATAATATAAGGAGCAATACACTTAGACATGGCCAACTTTTTCTCAAACACTCATAACATACAATAGTTTAATGTTATGCCATTTTCTCTTGAGCACAATAATAAAGCAAGTTAAAAACAAACATGAAAAAGAAAATTTGATTAGTTCCATTCTCTCAAATACACTCGAGGTCCTTGTCACAGTTTTCCAATGGTCTCCCCCCCCCCCCATATCAAAATGAATTTAGTAAGTCAGAGCACTGCAGATGTTAGAATAGGAGAATTGAGCCAATTTGTTATTGGAGAAAGTTATCCATATGCTGACAGATATGCAGTCATTAAATTCTGAACTGACTGGATGCTTTGGGCTGAGATCACTAAACCAGTTAAGCAAAACTATTTTGCCATAACTTTGATTTTGAACACAAACCTTAATCTTAATCCTTAAAACTTCATGTATCAATTGACGTTCTTTATCAGCATAATGTTCTATTCTGAAATTTTGTTTTGACTACACAAGTCAGATGTTGAAATAAACAGCAATTTGATAGTACACAAGTTCTCAGCTCTTGCTTTACTAATATGAATGGAACAACATTGCCATTATTTTGCACATTGAGCTATTGAACTTGATTCAGCACAGCCGCAGCAAATCTTTAAAGTTGCATAGCAAGACTCAGTTAAATAGCTGCCGATTTCTTGGCAGCCAAATCCATCAAGCTTTGCTAAACCCAATCTTACACTAAGCAAAGGAGTCCCCCCCACCCTTCCAGCAGAATTTCTTGACTGACACTTACCTAGAAATAAATTTCCCAATAATATTCAAAGACTTTAGCTCTTTGGGAGGGAAAAAGACAGTCAAGACTATTCAACAAAAGATCTCCCAGCAGGTGCTGACCTGCTGCTTCAAGATAAGGAACATGTAAGAACTTGTGAGCAGACAGCACTGAGGTAATACTGATCTAGGTACCCACCTCCCCAAAGCACCCACACGCAAGAACCTTGTGTAATCAGACCTTCACAAGCATTTCCATGATAAGGAAAATTCTATGACCTGCCTCTGAGCAGTAGCTTCCAGTTTGACATCCCAAAACCAGACACACACAATTGTAAGGCTGCATCTATTTGAATGTCATCTGATTTATTTTTATAAGCTCTCTCTAAACATGGATGGGGAAATAATATCAAGGCAATGAGATAAAAACACAAATAATGGTTTTGGTACAAGGGAAACCGTGTATCTGGGATACTTTCAGTCCTCACCACCAGTACCAAATACTGGTACTGTGGATAGTGCCTCTGGAAAGGGTGGAAATTAATTTGTGAGAGAATTATAGCATTGTTGGGAGCTTTCCTCCCCCCCCCCCCGGGCAATTTTACAAAATCAAATATTTATTCTAAAATACATTGAAAGAGGACAAAATAAATAATTGCTGTTCCTCTTTATTACTATGCCCTGTAAGCATATACTAAATTAGCAATTCTACTTTCTTTTTTTTTTAGCTTGGCCCTGGAGAGAAATCTTTATTTTGACAGCTAAATATTAAACCACAGGACACATCATTCAGAACAATGAGTTTCCTTTCAGAGCTGACTTCCCAACCACAATCAGCACTAAACACTTCAATACATTTCAATCAATTCCATCAAAATAGATGAGTTTGTAGCACATCACCACAGCCACTACTGCTTGGAAAATACCTCTCTTGAGTTGAAACACATCAATAAACAGAAAGGCTCAACTGGGCAGCATGCAGAGAAAACTGGGAAAGAGAAACCTGGCTAAACAAAAGAAGAAGTTGCAATTCCAAAGAGTACAAGCACTAATCTAACCAATAGTGTCTATTAAATTTTACAAATTTCAGTCAAATGTTGTCTTAGAATTGCTTGAAAAGATTCTCCAACTTCAGTATTAGAAACTGAGATATGAAAGATAGAAGCTAAATGGCACCTTAAACCTAGGTTATGGGCACAACAGTCTAGGTGCGCATTATTATTATTATTATTATTATTATTATTATTATTATTATTAAAAGCTGAAAATGAACAAACTTCAGCTAAAATATTATGTTCAATTTTCACATGGTCTATTCTTTCTCCTGCCCACCCACCTAATATTCTTAAGAGGGTCTCTTCTCCAGTCTTCAGAGAGTAGCTAGAAGGGGAGAGGCAGAAAAAGGTTCTATTTTCTTTCCATTCTGCAGTTTAATCTGAAATCTTAGGTGCAATACTGCACCCAGTGCTCAGAAATTGCTCACACTAATGAAATTCCCCATCGCAAAATGCACCTAGAACAATGGGAGTTCTGAACACTGTCCATGCTGTACTGTTGACATGCATATACCTAATAGACTTTCTCCATGGAAAAAAAGTGGATTTAACTAAATAGTGAAATTGAAAACTCTTACAGCAAAGACACAATGGACCGAAACAGATATTTGAACATCATAAAAATAATGAGGACAAACATATGATTTAACTTAATAATAAATGATCTGTGTAAATGCTAAGCTGAAAGGAAGTCCAGTTTGCAGATCGCCCCGGATTACTTATATTAGGATGGTGAAAACACAAATTGTGAACAGCTCCAAAAAGGAGCAAATAGGCAAATGAGATCCATCGGAAGTAAATGTAAAGTGTTACACACTGGAGCAAACAGTTCAATATAAATTTGAGCAATCAATCAATCAGTTGCTAGCTTGCTGTAATGATAAAAAGGTGGGTTGTTGTGTTTAGATCCCACTTTTCCTCCAAGGATCTCAAGGTGGTGTATATATTTCTTTCCTCTTCATATTATCCTCACAACACCCCTGTGGTAGGTTAGGCTGACAGACCATGACTGGCACAAGGCCCCCGGTGAACTTCATGGCTGAGTGAGGATTTGAGCCCTGGTCTCTCAGGTACCCAAACCACTAAATCATACTTGCTCTCTCTTTCTAATATAGAAAAGAAAACCAATCCATATTATAATACGTTTATACAAATGAAGGGGTAACAATCGGTTTCAATGACAGATAGAATGGTGCCAAGCAGATAGGTATGAAATTGGCCACAACTAAAGTCTGATTGATTGATTGACTGGTTGATGCTTTTGAATTATGGTGCTGGAGGAGACTCTTGAGAGTCCCATGGACTGCAAGAAGATCAAACCTATCCATTCTGAAGGAAATCAGCCCTGAGTGCTCACTGGAAGGACAGATCGTGAAGCTGAGGCTCCAATACTTTGGCCACCTCATGAGAAGAGAAGACTCCCTGGAAAAGACCCTGATGTTGGGAAAGATAGAGGGCACAAGGAGAAGGGGACGACAGAGGACGAGATGGTTGGATAGTGTCTTCGAAGCTACAAACATGAGTCTGACCAAACTGCGGGAGGCAGTGGAAGACAGAAGTGCCTGGCATGCTCTGGTCCATGGGGTCACGAAGAGTCGGACACGACTAAACGACTAAACAACAACAACAACAAAGTCTGTCCATCCCAGAAACTATTTAAAAATAAACAAAACAGGTATAATTGAGGGGTTAGTAAGTATGCATTTGTGTGAACTGCTTTGCTTGAAGTACCTTTTAAAATCAATGTGGGAATGATGTTATTCAACAGTTTTCTTTCCTTTTTAAAAAAAAAACAAAAACAAAAAAAGATCCAGTTAGGTTCCATTAAACATCATCAATGAATACTAAATAAAACAACAATCAATAAGATCTCATGAGATCAAGAAATTAATGAATGTGTGATAATGTTCTTTTATTTATGCTTACGGCAACTTTTTTTACATATAATTATCAATAGCTTGACACAAGCCAGTCGCAAAAGCTGTGAATTCAATCTTGGGCTGGAATACTGTTTAGGGGGTTCGCTTGAGGGTTGATGCTGGTATTGATATTAATCATTTGTATCTTTATTTTAGTTCTTATGATTTATGTGGAAATTGTTCCATTTCGTTATATACTTTTTGATGTTTTATTTATTATTTAAGGCTCCTTTTGGTTATGTTTGTAATTATGCAATTGTCTTCATGTTGTAAGCTGCCTTGAGCATGGTTAGAACTATGGAAAGGTGGAATACAAATAAAATGATGTGTGTATTTTTCAGTTAATGACAGTATTAAGCTCCAAGCTAATCGTTTTAAGATAATACTGGACTTGGCCATATGGTTGTGTTTATATGGTGATCCACAAGGATTTGTCATGGAAATCTTCACTAAATAAGAAACTGTTTCTATATTTAACCAACCGTTTACTCACATCCAGAGCAGGCAGTCATAATGTGTTGTTAAATGGACATGGTAGAGTCTGGAGCAGAGATCAAGTAAGATTTGGGATAAAGAGGCATCTGGGTGGCTCAAGGGATTGGTAACAGGATACACTACTTTTCAACGGCAAGGCACTGGTTTAACTTAAGACAGCTCATAGTTCAAGAAAAAAGATTGTTCAACAGCTGTGAGAAATGAATTGGTAGTCTCAACAGAAGCTACGGAGACTATCAAGATTTTCATTGCTAATAGTGTCATCATAGCCATTACTTTTGCTGGGAAAATTGGGTACTTTCAAGTTCGACAGAACTCTCTTTTCCCCCCAGACAAAATATAATCAAAGATCCAATGGATTGTGTGAGGTATGCTATCATTCTCACGTAGTACAAAAATGTAATGGGAACAGAGGAGGGAATGGGCATTTGTTTTCATAATTATTACATTTATTTCCCATATTTCTTTCATGGAAATTAAAAGCAGCACACAACATTTGAGGCTACCATCCACATGATGAAACCTAGCAATGTTAGTTTTAGCAAAATTACTGCACCATATGCCTTGAGACTATTTCCTTATATATACTTTGCTCACCCAGGTCACAACCAAGAGGAGCTAGCCCCACGTACATGATCAACCAACAGCAGTTCATTATTTAGTTATTTGACCATTTAATATAACAAATTTAGGATTCAAGGACCTCCACTACCAACAAAGTTTATACAAGATTAAAACAACAATAAGCCATAATAATCTACAAAGTCAGGGAGAAGCAACAGAGATTGCTACACAGAAATCTACGCTTAAAACTACATCTAAATCGGCCAGTCAAGCAGTATCAACTCATCACACAAGCCTTGCTAAATAATCAAGTTTTCACTGCTCACCTAGAGGAGACCAGTTGGACCTATCTCAGAGTTGCAGTGCCACAACAGAAAAGATGTACACCACTTCACTTCTAGAGTAAGGACAATAGAGGTGTTCAGAAACTGATTTGAGGACATGGCGAATGCAGAGGGAGAAGTATGCTCTTTTGGTTGTCTTCACCGACCACATGCAGGTCCAAGTAACACTAGAGCTCCTTAACAAGGCAAAGACAGAGGGAGGAGTTTCCTAGTTTTCCTAGATAAAAACCTCAATCTTAGCTGTGGTAGCATCTCAGCAATCACACCAAGCATGGTTATCAGCACATGCACTTAGGGCATCACAAAAGGAAGCACAGCACAACAATATTGACTCACATTCCTGGCTTTCTATGAAGCATTGCTTGACAGTCCGAAGAGCCTAATGGATAAGCTAAAAGGAGAACCTGAAGTATGTACCTGAACAACTCTACACTTTTCACTCTCATTTGAGTGTGCTGATCTTGTTTCTGAGTGAGCATTAGAATTCTTGGTTTCAACTGTATTAACTGGTCTGACCTTTGCCTTACTTGAACTTTGATGGAAGTAATGAAGGGGGGGTTGCTACACTGGCTTCATGAATCGGCTTATTGAATTACTGTTTCTGTCAAACTGTTTTCCATCTAAACTAAATAATTCAGGCCCCAATAAGTGGCATACTCCTTGCTTAAACTAACTGTACATTCTCTCTCTCTCTCTCTATTCTCTCTCTCTCTATCTATCTATATGTTTAAAAGCAAATCAATTTGTTCATTTTATCCCTTTCATCTGCGCAAACTTTCCTGATGAATAACCGAAATGGCTCCTGATACAAGTAAGAAAGTTATTTAGACTAAACATTAAGAAGAACTTCCTTATTGTAGAAGCCGTTTGACATAGGAGCCAACTCCTAGGGGCCAAGATCCCTTCGCCCCCCCCTAAAATATTTGAGGGGCCCCCCAAAGTTGATGGTCATTGCCCTTCAAACGGTGTGCATGCACCACATCATGTGATCGATTATGAGGGTGGGGCTTACCTGCCCCTCCTTGAACATTTTATTCAAGTTGGCACCCTTGTTGTTTGATCAGCAAGGAAATATGCTGTAGTGTATTGGAATATGGTGGACTTTCCTTTGTTAGACATTTTTAAGCAAAGGCTGGATGGCCACCTTTCAAGGATGCTGCAGGAGCACATTTACTACATTGTCAGGGTAGGAGATAGACCACATGACTTCTGAGGTCCCTTCCCACTCTGATCCTACAATTAGCTACAGTGTATGTTTGCCTATTCGGTTTTGACTTTGCTACAAGGGTTTATGCTAGGGACCATATTACAGTGTTTCAGAAACAAGGCAAGAAATCTTACTTGCATGCGCATTTAATTTTAGGGGATAATCAGAAGATTCTGGAGACAAACTGTTATTACCTATCTCCAGTGCTATTTTTCTATAAAAAGTGGTGCCGGAACTCACCATGAACGTCTCCCTCGTTCTCTTAGAACGGCAACGGCATCCACCTGAGAAGTGCCGGAACTGAGTTTCCCCAAGTTCCTGCTAAAAATAAGCCCTGCCTATCTGATCTTTTGAGGATACATAAAGCAAAAAAATTAAAATCTAAAAATTAAATTATGCACACATTTTCTGTACTAACAATACTGAAAGCAATCATGTTATTATACCCATGATGCCCATAGCAATTCTCTTTTCACTGATTTACTGATCCAACAAAAGGAGTGTAGTACCTGCAAAATTTTAAGAGCTTTGTTTTGGTTTATTTTTAGGACTCTAATCCTTGATTACAGAACAGCAGCCATAATCATTCTTCAGAACAGGGGACTAAAACCTTTAACAATGGAACCATGCAGCTGTATTCTAAAAGAGAAAGTGCCCTCCCTTTTGTGCGTTTGCAGGGAATTATGCTGTAAAGGGGAAATAATGTTTAGTTTCTATTACAGTTACATAAGTGATCCAAGAGTATTCATTTATCAGTATGATATTACAGTACTTAAGAGTATTTTTCCTGTTACTGAATAGTTTGAATATTGATGACATTTTCAAAACTTCCCAAAACTAGGGCTGCATAGGTGGGCATCAGACAACATATGATTAGGCCAATTAAAACCAGCATCCAGATTTTATGTTCATGTAATTCTGCTACAGTGAAGAAGACATTATCTACTAGCAAAACACTGTCTTGGGCAGGCAGAATATGTAGCCCTGTTAAAGAACTCATTATCAGCCCAGCAAGAATACAGTACTACAGAGCTATCATCACTGCATCTCCTGAATAATATTTTTAGTTGCAAACTTAAAGCCAAAATAGTATTTAGACTTCAGTTTTAGTAATTAATCCGGCTGTACTGAAATAACTAAGAAACAAGCTTTAATGTAGCTATTCAAAATTATATTCCAGCAGAAAGCATCCTTAGCTGCTGTTAACAACACAGAAGCAACACAGTCCCCCCCCCCCCCAACAAGCAGTCTTCTTATTCCCTCATTAATCACATCCTGGATTTCAGGTATGTAAGAACATGTTGATTTCCCTCCTTTTAAACGGCTACAACAGGCTTTCAAAAAAGAATAAGCCCGCCTGCTCAACCATACCTAGTTATTTGTGATCCACTGTCAGTCATGCAGCACAATCCTATGCATATTTGTTCAGAAAAAAGTCCCACTGTGTTAACGGATTTGAGTCCCTAGTATCCATGAAGACTGAAAGAAAAACGACAACTCTTGTCCATTTAAAAAGCTATTTACATCCCTGATGTGTATAACCTCTGATTACACGAATTAGGCCAATTTTGTGCCAATACAAATTGATGTAGCTTTTTATGTCAGGTGCATGCTTACACATAGTAAATGGCAAAGTTAGGTTCCAAGACAGCTGTTGGTTGTTCAGTGGAACACAGTAATTAATAATTCACCCACATGATTTCTCCTGTATACCAGAAAAACTGTACAGGGTTGGATGATCTGGCAGTTCTGTCATTAGCACACTGTTCCTACTTGTGTGTGCCCACTAGTTAACTTCCAAGAAGGATAGGGAAGCAACAATCTTTCTCAAGATTGCCCCTGCTTATCCTTATGACTTCCTGTCCTGTTGGTTGCATGCATGCATGGATTTCGCACCTGCAAACAACAGCACAGGAAACAACTAGTAAACGGGCTGATAAGAAAGGGTTCTAACATGCTCCATCTCGCAGCAAGACGATGGGGAATTTGTCACGAAGGAGGAGGCTTCATTGTAAGGAAGAGCAAAACCCTCCCACCTTCTCCAGCCCCATGGCAGTGGTCTGACTTGCAAGAAGAGTGGAGCCCACTTTGTGATACAGCAGTTGAAGCTGTTCTGCTGTCCCTCCTCAGAAAACAGTGTCTTGGGAAACATTGCTGAGGAAAAGCAACTCGCTTTCCTGCAGCCAAACTCAAAAGAGGAACCTGATTCAGCAACTCCAGCTGGTATTAGGAAACATTCCAAGGGAAAAAGCTGGTGTGAAAGCAACATAACTTGTAATACAACAGGGTGACACAACACCTCCTCCTTTGTTGAACCTGTGGGAGGGAGCAGACATAATCTCAGGCAGAGCTGAATCCGCCTACATCAGAGCTCCTTTCATTCTAGGACTGTACTGTACTGAAGAATGACGTTTTACTGTCTAACAGTTTATTCAGCAGCTTTATGAAAATGTTTTGACACTGGTAAATCAAAACTCTTCACACGCGAGTCATTTAACTTCCTTCTAAATTCTGTATCTTGATCTTATTTCTCACTTGTCTCTTACATGCCATTTTATGTGTGCCCCAGATTTCTCTTTCCTTTTAACTCTGTTACAAAGATACTCTCCCACATGTGCCCACGGGCATTCTGGGGAAACCAAGGCAGAAGTTGCTGTGAAGTTTCTCTTCCCATCATCACAGCCTGCCCCATCACAGTCCTGGCAACCCTATGGGAGACAGACAGTGAGGCAGGCAGCACTGGACAGGGGTGGCTCACAGCAGCAGTGTATGATGGTGCTCAGCCCAGCACTAAGAGAAGTGATGCACTTGGCAAAACTCCTGCAGCAGCCACCATCATCTTCATTTTCCAGAGAGCAGAGGACTCTTTGCCAAACCTCTCTCAAGCCCGGCAGAAGTCCTGTCCTTATTGAATATTAAAATATATGATTGTGCTGCTATCCTAGCAAGAATTTTTTTAAAAAGAGGATAGGTTTCTGTAGATAGTTGGAACAGATGAGACTAAAGTGTTCACCCTCTGCATGCTTTTTATTGTATAAAAGCAATCAGTACATTTTAACTAGGAATAAAATACAGCTCAGGGGGGAATTTTCTCTTTGGCTAAATAATACAAAAGTTGTCTAATGTACCATTTCCCCTGTTTAAATCCATGAAATTTGAAGCTGCATTCAATGGAAGATGACTGTTGTTTTTATACATAGAAGGAATCTAACTTTCTGAAGTTTTCATGGGGACCTCTCCTGACCAAAAAGACTTTTTATACAAGGTGTATAATGTTTGATGGAAACTGGCAAAATAGAATCTACTCCTAAATTACAATGGCAAAGATCTCTAAACATTCAAACTATGCTTCAGTCCATGGACAGGCATTATGAACCAGGCCCGTGCAGAGCTTGACGGAAGCAAGAGTCCCCAGTCAGCTGGGAGGCTCAGGGTGTTCTTTGCATGACAGCATAAGTCCAGTAGGCCCTTGGTGAGGGTCCCTGGCCAGCATAGCCCACCAAGGCCCAAGACAAGTGTACCCAGCTGCCCCCTGCTCTTCATGGGCCTATAATGAACCACATCAAATTGCACTGCATAAATATTTACAGTATTTTAGATGCGATATTATATATTTCTTACATTACAGAAAAGATATACTGATTTAATTGGTGCATATCTAGTGAGACTATGAGGTCACCCAAAACTAACAGAATTTTTTTCCTATGTGTCAAGGATATTATTGAATACGAGATTCCATTCATGCCTATACTGTAGCTAGTTTGCATGGGTGTGCTAAGCAACATGTTAGATGAGGACAGAGGCAGCAAGTTGGTACTGTAATGATAAATACAGGTAGATTTCTTTAATTTTTAAATTCTGAATTCAAGATACTGTAATTTGTCAATAATGCCTTCAGAAAATGCTCAACTTGAAATACCAGTTATAGTTTAAGATGGATTTGAAATGAATTACACCCTGATAAATACAGTACCTGATTTCCCACAACCCTTCAAAAAAAAAAATGTTTCTCCAGGGTCCCTTCAAAAACCACAAAACCAATACAGTGGTACTTCGGGTTAAGAACTTAATTCGTTCTGGAGGTCTGTTCTTATCCTGAAACTGTTCTTAACCTGAAGCACCACTTAAGCTAATGGGGCCTCCTGCTGCCACTGCTGCATGATTTCTGTTCTCATCCTGAAGCAAAGTTCTTAACCCGAGGTAATATTTCTGGGTTAGCGGAGTCTGTAACCTGAAGTGTATGTAACCCGAAGTACCACTGTACTAATAAAATGCAGTAGTCAGCCCCACTATCTCACTATGTTCAGTTGAACTTGTTTCCAGATAAGTGTGCCTAGGACTACAGTGAAAGAATTTCTGCAAGTTTAATCTCGAAAAGGGATACTAGAGGCATCGTGTTTCTGTGCACGTGTATGTAGATGTGACTACACAGTAACAAGAAATGCAGCTATTTTATATGCTAGGGTGGCTTTCTTTGAGTTGTTTATATAGCATATTGTAAGACAATAATGTATTTAAACTACAGTTTTTTAAGTGGGAACAGAACTGCTGTAAAACAGTGTCCCTAACCCAGACAATGAATCAAAAAGATACCACAGTTGATTGTATGAAAACCCACTGAGAGGTCTGGGGAAATAAACTGGGTTCCCCGTCAGGGGAATGAAATTTTAGAACTTAAATCAGACCTGAGATCAAACTCATCCAAAAGATCCTGGAGTTGCACAACACATTTCAGAGTGCACACACACACACACACACACACACACACGGTGTCCATCATTGCTCTTTCTGAATGAAGAATACTGTACATGATACTCTCTTGCAGCCACAAATCATGAGGGAGATGAGATTTCATTGTATGGAAGAGCAAAACCCTCCCACCTTCTGCAGCCCACTGGCAGTGGATCTACTTGCAGGAAAAGACTAGAGCCTGCTTTGCAGAAACTTAAGGAACCCTGGTTGCCATTACTCATTTTCCCATTGAGAAAACCCTGATAAACTTGTAAATAACTCAACAATCTGCATAATAGTTTGAAAGCCAATGCCATACAGTATGATGAACAGCCTTTATTTCAAAATACCCCTGCCTTCTGTTATTAGGAAGATGCAAAAAGTGAATAGCTCAATACTGTCTATATATTGTAATTTCAGCCTTAATCCACGGTTTTCAAATTATAAGATTCCTAAAGGTTACCAGGCATTTCTAGTAATGCATAATGTGAAGCAGGGAACAATGAAAGAAGCATGATCCTTCAGAACGGAGCAAAAGAGATCTATGGAACCTTAAAAACAGGTTTATTGTCGCATAAGCATTGTGGACTGCGGTAGGCTTTCAGATGCCACAAAGATAATATTTTCTTGCTTATCTGTAACACACACACACACACTCATATGCAATTGTGGGAGGTATTTTAAAAAGTTAAGTCCAGGCTGCAGGAGGCCTTAAAATGTTAAGTAGCAGTAGCTGGCCTGCTAAAGCCCAAATTTCTACAAACAAGGATAACGAAATAGCCCATATCAACAGAGCCAATGTTTTGGGAACCCATATGAACATGCCTGACAAAATGAGGATAACACTTTTCTGCATCTGATGAATCTGAGTCCTTAAGATTATTCAACAGGATGTGTTTTATTGCAGTTTCGGGGTGTGGGTACGTGTCTGTGTGTGACAACTGCATTCTCCAGCTATGCTGTGCCCATTTAACACCTGTAGCGTGACAAAGCAACAACAACAAAAAGGCGCCCACACCAGGATTGGGGGTGGGGGGGGGAAATGGGATTAAGAGTCTAGTTCAGCATTTAGACGATATTGGGGGGGGGCGAGACTGGGGGTGTGCGCCCTGAAACGACGAGGGTGGGAACAACCCCCCCCCCAAATGTGAGTGAAAATGGAGGGGGATTTACCTTCCCCATATTTCGAGGGAATTGGAGGGGGGAGCTTATCCCGCCCCCCCCCCAAAAAAACCCTCCTCAAAGTCAGGGTCGCGCGCCGCCCTACCCTCCCCCCCCCCCGAGGTCTCTGGGCTCCCCGGCTTCGAGGCACCCGGCTCCGAGGCGGGCTCAGGACCCGGCCCAGCTTGAAGCAAGGCCCCTCTCCCCGGCCCGCTCCGAGGAGTTTCAACGGGGTCTACCAACTTATGCCTACTCACCGCCGGCCAACCCTGCCCGTTCCCCCTCAGGAGCGTCTCTCGCGAAGAGCATCGCCTCGCTTCCTCGGCGGCTTCGCCTCCTTCCCCGCCCCCCTCGCCCTTCGGGCCGCTGTGTCACTACTGCTATAGCTACGGGGAGCCAAGGCAACCGCTTCTCGCGATAGCTCAGGCGCGAGGGGACGCGGCCCGAGAGAGAGAGAGAGAGAGAGAGAGAGAGAGAGAGAGAGAGAGAGAGAGAGAGAGAGAGCGCTGCCTCGACTCGCGGGGGGGGGGGGGAATGTGGCGGCGGGAATAAAGGAACCCAAGTATCGCGAGAGCGAACGAGGCCCACCGCCGCTACTGCAGAACGTACATAAATAATAAAGAGTTGTGGGGTTGGAAGGGATATTAAACAGCTGGTTAATAGCCAGATGCGCTGGCCCATTACGCCCCTGGGGGCGGGGTGTTTGTGGTTGGGCTGCTCGGGAGCGCCCTGTGATTTTCTTTCCTGGGAAGATACCAGCCTTCTATTCTGCTCTATTGTAAGGGGGTCTTTTCTCAGCAAGGAATAAGCTAACAATATTCTTTTCCTTTTCTTGTGGGGGGCGATCTGATTGCATCCGCCTGATGCAATTAGCCAGCAAAGAGCTTCTCTCCTTAGCTATTGTTTTCATTTATTATTGAATTTATATACCGCCCTATACAGGGCAGTTTCAGGGCAGTTCACAGAAAAGATCACAATACTGTATATAAAATCAAAATAACAATAACAAAATAACATCCGCCCCCAAAGAGCCATATTTTAAAAGGGTATATAATATGTCAATCAGGTCAACCAAAGGCTTGGTTAAAAAGGAACATGTTTGCCTGGCGCCTAAAGGTATACATATAATGAATGAATAAAAGACTGAATAACTGCAACATAGGATTCTACCTCAAACATCATTTCCACCTTTGCTTTCTTCAGGCTGGCGGCGAAAGCTTGCGTCCTTGAGATGAGATTATTTTTAAATTCTGTATATGTCTTAGGATTCTATCTCAGAAATGTATACTGGCAACATCTGTCTCCAGCAGACCTGGTGCCCAGGGCTGAGCGGCATACAGCAGGGATGGCGAATGATGCAGCAGCAGAACTTTGCACCTGCAAACCCAAAATGCTCTGGCACTGCCATCTTACTTGTATCAGCCCCTACACCAAATGTGTGTACGTCGGGGAGAACAAGTAGATAGATGGTCAGGCGGGGAAATTCAGATGTGGGCATAGAGCTTCATTCAGCAGCAGCACACACAGACTGACCGTGATTCAGACTAGGGAGGGCAGTCTGGCAACAGTAATGGCCTGCACATCTCAACTTGGCAGCATCCACCATGCCATCTCTGTTCCCAGAATGTATTCATCACACACCTCTCCCGGTATGCCCCACGAAGAGCCTCAAGGTCCATAAATAGCAACAGCTTAGTGGTCCCGGGCCCTAAGGAAGTTAGATTAGCTTCAACCAGAGCCAGGGCCTTCTCAACACCGGCCTGGGGGAACGCTCTGCCTCATGAGACCAGGGCCCTGCAGGATCTGATTTCTTTCCACAGGGCCTGTAAGACAGAGTTGTTCTGCCTGTCCTTTGGCTTGGAGCCAATTTGATTCCCTCCCCCTCTTTCTTTTTCTTTTTTCCTTTCTCCTCCTGTGATGAGGCTGCATTTTAATATTTTAATGTTTCAATATTTTAATGTTGTCTTTTAATCTTGTTTTTAAGTTGTATTCATTCAACTTGTTTTTATTATTGCTTGTTAGCCTCCCTGAGCCCGGCCTTGGCTAGGGAGGGCGGGGTATAAATAAAAATTATTATTATTATTATTATTAGGGGCAAGTTCTGTATTATTAAGACGGGTGAGGCTTTAGCAGTGCTATTTTTCTAGAAAAAAAGGTGCCAGAACTCACCATGTCATGGTGCCCACCCTGAGAGGTGCCAGAACTGAGTTTTGGTGAGTTCCAGATAAAAAAAAGCCATGGGTTTTAGGTGTGTAGGCTGGAGCTCTGCTCAGCACTGCCACCATGGACAGACAGGCCACCCAACCAGCTTTTCTGCCCCTGATCTAATAAGCCAGGAGAATTGGGCCCGCTCCCCAGTCATAACCTGCCTTGTTGTAAACTGCCCTGTGATGTGTGCAAAGGGCGGCATATAACTCATCTAAATAAATAAACAAACGGTGCATTATGCTTCCCACAACTGAGTGCATCAACATGCCTCAGGCTGAAAGACACGTTTGCTATAAGAATGCCAGGTGTGTTCTCTTGTTGACCTCTGAAGAGGATTGCTGTAGTTATGAGGCTGATAACCTTAAATCTGGAGAGGAAACAAAAATATTATACATACAGTGGGAAATTTGATGAAAATCTCATTTGCTCACTCCCCGCCCCTAAAATGGTATGTCTTTAGCAACACGTCTATATTGCAGATTTGTTTAGTTCCCTTGATGAGTCTCCCCTGTTCTTGATGTACTTTCCCATCCATATTTTTTGAACTGTGGATTATTCCTCAGGTTGAGAAATTTAAAATGGAAGGAAATAAAGTACCAGAAGGTGAAAAAGCATATAGCTTCAAGTACCTGGTGGTACTCATAATTTATTTACAAAATGCACTATGTTGAATACATTTCAATTTTTAAAATTTTCAGGAGCACTTATCCAAATGTTTTTACCAAGTGAAGCAGTTTTAAGATCCTTTCATCACCAAGTAGTGTTACCTCAGGATTGTGGGCTTTTCTTTGGGTTGGGTACTTTAATGCATCTCTGTGGCAGGTAGGCCCACACAGTATCAGAAGAACAAGAAACAAATTAAATAGCTTCTAGAAAGGGCCATGGCACCTTTCATCTCACTTGTGGCCTCCCAGTGTGCACTTTGTATACCGCATGAGGTGTCACGTGGCTGGGTGTGGGTCCACACATTATCCTGTTCTCTTTCATTTCCACATTGGCATGGCAAGAAGCAGGAAGACAGCTTTTTAATTTTAATTTTTCTTTGCTTTGTTGACTTCAAAGGGAGGGAAAATATTTACACCAGCCTTTGATCTGGCCTGAAGTTGTGTCATCGTTGTCAGTAAAAATGAAGGAGCTTAGGATAAAATTGTAGCTCTGCCACATCCCCATCCTGCTTTCACCTGTTCTGCTGGTGTAACTTGGCTAGTGGGATATTATCTAGGTGGATCATATTTTTATTTCATCACCATCACACACATGAGCAACCTCTCACTTATTCATTCATACAGGCATGCAACCCATTCATTCATTCATTCATTCATTCATTCTCTCTCCCTCTCTCCCACACATACCGCCACCAGATCCTGACGGCAATCAATAAGTTCGTCCCGAATTAATTTCCTACCTGGAGATCGCCCTGAGTCAATTTTTCCCACCTCAAAAATATTCGCCTAGATCCCTTCAATAAATTTGTTCCTCTTGAGCATATTTTACTCAGAAATAAATCACACACACAATCAGTCCTTCATGTGTGAATCTGCGCAGCAGTAGCTCCACTGGTCCCTGTTCTCGCTCTTGATTGTCTGGGGAATGAAGGGCAGCTTAATCTTTCTTCCTCCTCTGCTTTCTCCTAGGCAATGTTCAGACAGGATGATGGACCGGAAGCAGCATATGAGCTGGGAGCAGGGCATGGCAGAGGAGCCAGATGCAGCCTGGAGCCCAGTGGAGCCCTGTATTAGAGGACTGATCTATCAACGACTATTAGTTATGACAAGTGAGGCCTTGTGTGTATGTGCGGAAGACATTCTGCCTCCAGATTCTTCTCTACCAGCTATCTCTCCTGCACCCTTTATTTCTCTCTGCTGTTGCACCATGTCTCTTGGGTGCTGCGGCTGCACTTGTTACCCTTCCCTCTCCCTCCCTTCTTCCTGGGTCCTCACTCAACCCACCGCTTCCTTGCCCTAATTTCTCCTACCTCCAAGATCCAGCACAATTGCTTTCTCTTCCACTGTGATTAAAAGGTGGCTTGTGCTATGTGTGGGCAGCTTAGCTGACTGCCCCTCTCACTTCTGCATTTGTCCCTAGCTCTCCTTTTATGCACCATCCTAGACCAGGCATAGGCAAACTCCTGCCCTCCAGATGTTTGGGACTACGATTCCCATCATCCCTGACCACTGGTCCTGTTAGCTAGGGATGATGGGAATTGTAGTCTGGTTGGCCTATGCCTATCTTAGATCCACCTAGTGGCCGTTTCGTGTGCAGTCTGGGTGGGCTGTTTGTTTCTGTTAGGGGCATGTGGCTTTCTCACTTTCATTTTTTGTATTTTGGGAAACCGCAGAGTTTTGAGCATGCAGAGTTCCCTCTCCTGTTCACTGCTGAGGCCATTTTGCCCAGCATGCCATCATTACATTCTGCCCAAGATCAGTACTAGTGAAACTGATGGCTATAGTGAATCATCCTGGTTCAGAGGCAGTACAGTACAACACTAAATATCACTTGATGGGGAGAAACAGCAGAAAAGGTCTAATCCCCTTAATCCCTGCTTGTGAATTTCCTGGAGGCCTCTGGTTTGGCCACTGTGGGGAGCAGGATCATGAACTTTGGTCTGATCCTGTAGAGTTCTTCTTTTTTCACCCCCTGTGAAAAGGCTCGGGTTTCTAACATTCCATTTAATTTTATTAGGCTACGTTTAAAACTGTTGATTGTGAATTCAGCTGCCTTGGGTTCCTGTATGGCGATAAATATTATTTTATAAATGAATAGGGAGATCCTGTATCTTTTATAGCCACAGTGAATAAGCAGAGCATGAATGGTTAGGTGACATCCATTCTCCATCACCTCCAACACACAGAGGAAGATTGTAACTTAAAAAAAAATGGGGGAGAGGGATTGAAGTCCATATCACACGCAGTGTGAGCCCGAGTTATATAATGTCACTGCTTAATTCTAGCTTTGTGCATGTAATTGCTCTTAACCAGTCTTCCCATACCTGGTCATACCTCCCATCAGATCCCATCAGCTCCAGCCAATACAGCTGTATGTGTCTAAACCCACGTATGTGTCCAGAGGGTTTGTAATCTTTTGCTAGAGTTAAGATGTCCGTTGGTTATGAATATTTGTATACCTTTAACCTGTTGTAATAAGGGACGTGGGTGGCGCTGTGGGTTAAACCACAGAGCCTAGGATTTGCTGATCAGAAGGTCGGTGGTTTGAATCCCCGTGACGGGGTGAGCTCCCGTTGCTCGGTCCCTGCTCCTGCCAACCTAGCAGTTTGAAAGCACATCAAAGTGCAAGTAGATAAATACCTTCCTCTGGCGGGAAGGTAAATGGCGGTTTTGTGCACTGCTCTGGTTCCCCAGAAGCAGCTTAGTCATCCTGGCCACATGACCCGGAAGCTGTCTGCGGACAAATGCCGGCTCCCTCGGCCAATAAAGCGAGATGAGCGCCACAACCCCAGAGTCGGTCACGACTGGACCTAATGGTCAGGGGTCTCTTTACCTTTACCTAACCTGTTGTAAACGAAATCTGCCCTTATTCCCTTATGGGGTACACAAGAGCCCTTATAGAGTCCTTTGTAGGTTCTCCATCGGTAGGAGAAAATAACAGAGGCCAACCAGAGAATACTGAGAAGCAAAGCAGCTAGTAAGCCTGATCTTTATTAAAGCTGTTGCAAGAGGGAGCTCCCCTCACACACAGGAGAGAGGAGGAGGACACAGAACAAACGTGTGCCCGCCCTTATATAGACTTTTTAAATTGCACACCCTTAAACCCCCAGAAACATCATACATACATCACAGAAGGGGTGTAGCCCAGGGCCACCTCCTCCAATACATCACACATACATCAAAAGGGGTGGTCTAAAACAGAATCCTGAGTGTGTTGTTTATCTCCTGTCTGGCAGGTTACCTGATTGCATTATCTAGGTTTTGGCCACTCTTTTGTTATTAAAACTACTTAATACCTGAATCCAGATCACAGGTCACTGGCTCACCCTATTCACACCTTAAATGTGCCCTTAAGGCAGGATTTCTGAGCACAGAGACAATGGGGAGGTTTTTTCATTTCCTTTCTCCTTGCAGAGAAACATTTGGTCAGTTTGGGAAAGTCAAAATGGTTTCAGGACTGTCTTCCTGTACTGTTTCAGACATGTGGTTTATGTATTTATGTACGTGTTCGCTTTGTACATTTAATTTATATATCTGAGTCCTTAAATTCTTATAACAAACCTTACACCCACAATAAGTACTTACACAAAATGAATAACGAAAGCTTGGTTAATAAATCATATGATATAATAATATCAAATGAAAGGGACAGAATATATAAATGCTGCTTCAGACAGCAAAATTACTATGTAAGCAGGCAGCAAATCCTATAATACACCTTGAGCTAACGAGTGAAATAATCTCTACCATTCTAGTAAGCCTACAGAAGTGATGTGGCAATTTTGCTACAGAACTCACACTAATAGAAAGATGACACAGCGATTTCTCCAAAGGAGCTCTTTATTTTGTAAGCTGGAACAGAATTAAACTGAGGAGCTCAGTCAGCCTGCTTATATAGAGCTCCAGAACAATGTAACTGTTGCCATTTTCTAAAACTATCCAATCACTGAACGTCACTTTCCGATCCTTCATTTGCATAACTATCTACAGTATCCCCCTGCTGGCCCAGGGTGAGAACTTCAGTACATAACAGTTCTAGCGATGGATTGACAAAACTGGCCATTCCTGTCCGCCTCCTGTCTCAAAATTATCCCACTATGATCTTGATAGGCATCCATTCAAGTGGTAAGTAAATTTTAATGGTAGCTAGATTTACATGTGCTGACCTTTATGCAAAGTATTAGAAGCTCAGGGTGTTTCTAAATGCCTTCCAGGACATGTTTTTGAGATCAGGCTGGTTGCCTGAGTCAGGAAGGTTCTCCTGTCATACTAAGCTATGTCAACCTTTTTACTTATGCAATGACCTACAGCGGTGCTTTTTTCGGGGGGGGGGGGGACACAGGGGTAAGCATACCCCTAAACATTTTGTGAATCTAAGTTTGGCCTCATTGAGGGGCAGTATTTCAATATGAGTAGGAAAATGAGAGTACTGATAAACATTTTTTTAGAAAAAAAGCACTGATCTAGAGTAATAAACCATAGAAAAAGTTCAGATTGACACACACACATATTCACATAAGTCCATGTGGAGGCCACCAGTTTCAGGAAGGTTGCCCATGGCAGAGCTTCTCAATGCAGAGCAGCAATGGTTGTTTTCAGAAGTAATGATTAGATTGGTTTTGCATTGATCCTCATACGCAATTAGAATATATAATCTCAAATAGATGATTTAAATGTAGCTGCCGTCTACTTTCAACCTTGCATACAGGACTACAGAGACTCAGTGGCGCTTGTGAGATTGCCATAGGAGTCTTCTCCAGCACAAACGGCCTCTGTTCTGCTGCCCTAGGCAGATCTTTCAACACCTTAGGACTGGTATGTTACTTCCCCAAGGAAGGATTCCTCGCCTGCCTTGCAGGTGAACCCAGATCAGAGTGCAATCGTGGATCATTTCTGCTTTTGAGCCCCCCCTGTACACAAATGTACAAGAACGTTGCTGCAGACGAAGTTCGATTGAAGGATAATTTGCCAAAAGTTCTGTGTATTCATGCAATGCTTAAATTAGAAGGATATGCAGATCTCAAGAATGGCCAGGTGTAGATCAGCTTGAAGAATGGCATTTTATTGATTTTTCCTCTGTTTTAGCTGTTTATGAAATACTATCATAAAAACGAGAATTAAATTCTAGAAATTCTAGAATATTTCTATTGTGGCTGCTTGATTTGCTGGGCATGGTTTGGATTGATTTGGGTAGTGCTGCAAAGTATTCTGTTTTGTATTGCGTTTATTAGTTAATAAATAATCAGTGAAGCCTATAGGGGGCAGTCCAAGCCTCATTCAGCTATCTTTTGCTTATTGTCTTTGATAGAGCTGGGATTTTTAATATCCGCAATATGTTTTAACTGCAACACCAAGTTATTAATTTTTTTTTTAAGTATATATGTTTATCTGAAAACTACAAGGAGATGCACATATTTTTTCAAAAGATTTGCCTCTTCACCACAAGAGTCACTCATTTCTCTAAGTCATCGTGTTTGTGTACTGACCCGTTAAGAAACTGAAGGTGCCGTGGAGGCAATGCCTTGAGATTCTCTGCGGGACCCAAAATAATTAAGGCAAACACTTAACACGAAGAAATAGAAGAAAGCCCCGAGTCTGCACTTGCTTCAGGGCTACTGGAAGATGCTTGTGTGCTTCCAGTAGAATGTGAAAGTAATTACTCATCCAATATGCGCTGTGGAATTTGGCTGAGGCGCTGTGTAACTGAATTTGTGTGGCAACTGTGAGCAGTCTGACTTGTTCTGCTAAAATCCTTTCCAGAGCTTGTGGGTGTTCCGTACTCCACAGGTCTACCAAAATAAACACTCTTTTTGCCTGCCTTTGCGTTCCTACACATGAATAAGAACTAAAACATAAAAAGGTAAAGGACCCCTGGATGGTTAAGTCCAGTCAAAGGCGACTATGGGGTTGTGGCGCTCATCTCGCTTACAGGCCGAGGGAGCTGGCGTTTGTCCACAGATAGCTTTCCGAGTCATGTGGCCAGCGTGACTAAACTTTTTCTGGTGCAACAGAACGCTGTGACAGAAGCCAGAGTGCACGGAAACAGCATTTACCTTCCCACCACAGCGGTACCTATTTATCTACTTGCACTGGTGTGCTTTCAAACTGCTAGATTGGCAGGAGCTGGGACAGAGCAACAAGAGCTCACCCCACCGCGGGGATTCAAACCGTTGATCTTCCGATCGGCAAGCCCAATAGGCTCAATGGCTTAGACCACAGCGCCACCCGCATCACAACGTTTCTGTGCCCTCTGGCTTTGCTGTTTCAGTGCATGGAAGACATTAGCTCAATCCCTGTTTAAGGCGTACACAGCAGGCCTTTCAGATATAATGGATGAAAGGTGCTTTCAAGCTGCCCAACTCCTTTCAGTGACCAACCTGATGGCTTATGGGAAGCCCACAAGCAGGACTGAGGGAAACATTACTTTCCCCGCTCATAATTTCTGGCAACTGATATTCAGAAGAGGTACAACATAGTCACAATGACAAGAAATCCCACGCTGAGAATCTGCTTTAACAGGGTCACTGTAACATGATGCAGTTTGCTAAATAAAACAGTTTTCTTGACTTAATGTGTATACCATGCCTCAGCAAAGCTCACAGGGTGGTTTACAAAAGCACAAAACATTGAAATAAAATAAATTGCATGTTAAAATCCCAAAACACACTTGATTGGTCTGAATTTCTTACATAAGAAATAGTCTAGAAACCCATTTTGGGGAGAACTATGCATTATCTAATTTATGCTCTGTTTCTTCCCAATAAGTTTAGTTTAATGACAGTACTGAACTTTTCCAACCCATCTTCCAGCACGAATTGTCTCACATGCCCGCCTCTCTGTTTCTTTGTGCAATGCCTCTGGACTCATAGAGAAATAACACCAGATATTCTCTCTTCAGCTGTAAGACCAAGCAGGCAGCGTGGCTTCTTAGGATACCATTCTTTTCCAATACTGCACTTTCACATCCTAGCAGAGAAGGTACTCCCATACATGCAGACTTGGCAAGCATACTGCGTTGGGCAGTAGCCAGTGCATAATAGATCTAATTTACCACCCTGCTACCTTTGAATCCTATGAGTAAGCATACTGCTTAGGCATCTTAGTAATTGCCAACTGATTTTTTTTTCCAATATATAAGCTTCTGAAGCTTATGGGGCTAGCAACTTAGTCCTACCTAACTATGTCTACACAGAATTGAATCCAGCCAAATTCACTGGAACTTACTCCCAGTTACATGTGTGGATACTGAGTGACTCCTTGAGTTTTTAGGCAGCAACACAGGGATGGAATAATAAGGGCCCTAATAGATGAAAAACGAAATAGGGTGTTGGGAGGGTAAGCAAAAACAGGCTGCTTTCTCTTTCTTTGGAGAAGGCAAAGCATGCAACATGGTAATGTTGCAATGTCTACCTTCTTCTTTGGCGATCACTCGTAGCTGAGTAAGATGGTTTTCCATGAATATGGTCTTAACAGTGTGTCCGTAGGTGACTGTGGAGGCCAATTCTGGATCTGCACGTCCTTCCACAATGGAGACATAGGTTTCTGGGCAGGAGTTGATCATGGTGAGGGTTTGCCAAATGTGGGGTAGTGATGGCTGCACAAATGCTGCTTAATATTCACTTAATTCTGACTGCACTAAGCAGGGGATTCCATGAAAAAGGCCAATTAATTTGTAATGTTTTGAAGTGCAGCCAGCATACCTGGGGAATTTCCAGTCTTCCATCTCAGTGTGACTTTTCTATTATTCACAGGAAGTGAGGCTCCAAGGCAAGTGGTTGCATGCTGTTACCATTGAACAGGAACTGAGAGGTGTATTGAGTAAAGTCTGAAATCCCAGCTAGGATACTATGACTCTTGGTCAGATCCACATTTGCACTCTGCTTCAGTACCGTATTGTGTTTCTGGCTTGCTTGTGAGGTACATGACACAGGCCCCCATCTTGAAGTAATACTGCAACTATTGACCCTTTATTTCAGGATTCTGCAGCCTACTTTTATGGTGACTTTGTTGAGTTGTTGCTTTTTCCTTGTGCAGTTCAGGTCACGTCAACCACCTGCATGGCATTAATACAGTTACGGATAGGAGTGGTGTCAGTCCTGGAAAACCAGCTAGGTAGCCTTTTTCCTCTGCTTCTGCCCCCACACCATATTTGGGCTCCTGTTTCTTGGGCATGCTTCCTGGTGTGCTTGCACACAGCTTACGTGGCAGTTGGTGATGTCAGGATTCCACACACCCCCCATGTTCCTTCTGATTTGTTTGCAGGTTGACTATATGACAATGAACATGTGTCCTGATTTCCTTTCGTAAGTGGTTATACATCTTCCCATTAATCAATCATTTTCCCCGCACTTTTTAGTGCATTATCCATCACTTTCCTAACAGCAAAAAGTTTGGAGCTATTTAAAGTAGATTTCTTGTGTCAGACTACTTTAGTTTGGGAGGGGGGATAAATCCCCAGTACAGTGTGGTACCTCTGGTTACGTACTTAATTCGTTCCGGAGATCCATTCTTAATCTGAAACTGTTCTTAACCTAAAGCACCATTTTAGCTAATGGGGCCTCCCGCTGCTGCCATGCGATTTCTGTTCTCATCCTGAAGCAAAGTTCTTAACCCGAGGTACTATTTCTGGCTTAGCGGAGTCTGTAACCTGAAGCGTATGTAACCCGAGGTACCACTGTATTCAACCAATTTCCTTTTTGCAAAATAGGCAGCTTGAAATTGACTTTTAACCTTTAATCTCAGCTGGATGGTTCTAGGAAAGAGGTTTTATTCTCCATTTTATTCTCAATACCAAATGGCTATATATATATTTTAAATGAGCGGCAATTGCATTTCTCAAAAACCAAAACAACAACCTAGTACAGCAATACCTTGCAACTGTAAGGGTCTGCAGTGTGGATCCAGCCATTGCATGGAAGAGCCTTTAGACTGTGGCTGGTCAAACAGTTGATGAGTAAAAGGTTTAAATTTCTTCTTGGACTGCTAAACAGATGAGCAGCATAATTCCACAAGACCTGCGCAACTTCAAAAGCTACCTATTGGCAGTTGATGCACAACTGAACCAGTTGTTGGTGCCAGTCCCATTGGTGCATCCTTACATGCCAGAGCCACAAATATATTTGGCAACCTTGGATCATGGCAAAGCTGAGTCGTAGTTCTTTGTGCCCTGTTAGATTCCCCCCACCCCCGCAATGTAAAGTAGGATGTGGATGTTTTAAATAAACTGTGAACATGAAACAAAGATTAGAGAGTCTTGTCTTCTTTCTTTCTAGATGCTTTATTTGTTTTTGCCAAATGATAAAACAGGATCAAACCCGGTACAGAGCAGGCAGGCAGCTTAAACATTCCAAGACTGTCCCTTTGTTTTGTTTTGGAGGGCAGATATATAAGTCATTTATCTCCCCCTCCCCACACCATCTCTCTTGCTTCTTTCCTACTTTAGTGCTTTCCTTCTTCTACCTCTGATATGGATAAATACCACAGCAAAGATACGTTTGAGAACCTAGTGGGAACTTGGCTGTTCTAAGGACAAAGATTAGGAATCTCTGGGACTGGAAGTGCATTTTTCAGCTCCTTGTAACAGACTTGCATGTGGGCAGATGCAGAAAGGTTGGGGCAGGAAAGGAAGGTTCTATAATTCTTCTGTTTCACCTGCAACTGGCACGTTCACTTCAATGGTGTATTCAGTAGGCTCTCCAGACCCCAGCCAGGGTACCGGGGTTCTGTTGAAAGACGGTCTATTGGTGACTTCTTGGCTGCACACAATGATAGGTTCGGGTACCAAAGGGCCAGCATCAAATTCGGGCATTTGGAAGGTCATCAGCTTGGCTGCCTTCTCATATCCCCCATACGGCATTGCAGTCCTAGGGAGAAGTAGAATTGGCAATCAAGGTTTTGGCCTCAGCACCAGGGACAATTCAGTGCATAGGGAAGCCGTAGCTCAGGCATAGGCAAACTCCGGCCCTCCAGATGTTTGGGACTACAATTCCCATCACCCCTAGCTAACAGGACCAGTGGTCAGGGATGATGGGAATTGCAGTCCCAAACACCTGGAGGGCCGGAGTTTGCCTATGCCTGCCCTAGCTATACGTGACCCAGGGACAAAGCCAACCCAGCCACTACTTTGATAATGAAGATGCTTAGCTTTGTTTCCCAGCAATCCAAAGCAAAACATGTCCGAACCCTGGGAAGGAAAGGAAGGGCAGGGGAATGAGAAACAGCTACACATAATCAGGTGATTTGGAATGGAGACACGGTGGGCAGAAAAACCCCTTCTCTGTTCCACACTACCAAAAAAAAAAAAAAAAAAAAGACAAGGACAATATGAAATTATATAATTGAATATAAATATAGATGGGAAACGGCTATGTATAGTGAATACTTATCTACTTTTAAAATTTTTCACCTATGATCCTTTTCTTTTACTTCTTTATTTTTTCTTTGTTCTTTTTTTCTTTTTTCTGATAACTTATCTTTCATTTCACTCCTTTATCGTGAATAGCATTTTATAGAGGTATAAATAACTGTAAATATTAAAAGAGGCGAAGTATTCTCTAATTTTTTTCCTTGGTTATATGTATTTTCTTTTTCCTTTGTATTTTCTTTTGTTGTAAATATGTATGTTTTCTAATTTGTACTTAATAAAAATTATTATTATTAAAAAAAAAGACATTCCAAAATAGGGAAGTATGAACAAATCAACATGGAGACAAAATCTTTGTTAATAAATGTATTGAGACCGGGTTTGCAGGCTTCATCTCAAAGTGTTGAAGAAAACAATAACCAGAAAATAATAATGTCACAATACAGATTGTGTTTGATCATAATGTTAAACAATCAGAATTTTATTTAAAAGGGAAGGTGGTTGTGCCCAGTAGAACACTAGTCTGGCTTACCCCATGCCTTCTACATGACTGTATCCTAGAAGACCAGAGCTTTGTAACAAATATAAACTGACTTGCCCCTTCATTCACTCACCTTTTACAGAGAAGTCTGATGATGCTATTGCCAACCCTTAGCATTCCAGTCTTTTCGTGTGTCTCTCTGTGTGTGGTCCTGCTATCTTTTTACAGACCCAATTCATGGCAAACTTCCCCCCACTTAAAATGCAGTTGCGGCACCAGCTGGTCCAGTCTGAATTGGCAAAGTGCTGTTGAGGCCTTTCAGGGCTACTGTACCTTTCGTTAGAAGTGTCCTCACTGAGTTCCTCTCTCTCTCATTACTTTCTAGGTCACTTAAGATGTGTGCAGGGATGAGCTTCCCCTTAATAACATAGAAATGAAAGCCTCCCCTGCCCCATGAAAAAGGGAAACAAATGCTTTGTGGGCAATTAATTACTCCTGCTGTACGGTGCTGAACAGAAAGCAACTAGAGGTTGAAACTGGAAGGAAGAAGCAGAGGACTTCTTCTGAATGGGAATTAGTTCTGAGTACACATGATAGAAGGATCTTGGCCAAGGGACAAGCCTTGCCAGATAATATAACATGGTATCGTGCCCTGTGGAATCATTGTTTTCATTCTGCTTCCAGTTAATTGAGGAAAAGCAATGCCTCACAATGATCTCCCAAGGGAGAGTCGCTTGGTGCCTTTGTTACATGCTTCGGGGGGGACGACTTCCTCTTCCCCTTTGTCTAATTAAACTGTTGGTGGTGGTTGAGCGCCGCAACCCCAGAGTCGGTCATGACTGGACCTAATGGTCAGGGGTTCCTTTACCTTTATGTTGGGACGCAGGTGGCACTGTGGGTTAAACCACAGAGCCTAGGGCTTGCCGATAAGAAGGTCGGCAGTTCAAATCCCTGCGACGGGGTGAGCTCCCATTGCTCGGTCCCTGCTCCTGCCAACCTAGCAGTTCAAAAGCACATCAAAGTGCAAGCAGATAAATAGGTACCACTCCAGCAGGAAGGTAAACGGTGTTTCTGTGCGCTGCTCTGGTTCGCCAGAAGCAGCTTTGTCATGCTGGCCACATGACCCGGAAGCTGTACGCCGGCCAATAAAGCGAGATGAGCGCCACAACCCCAGAGTCAGCCACGATTGGACCTAATGGTCAGGGGTCCCTTTACCTTTGCCTTTATGTTACGTATTTTTGTGTTTTTATACTGTTAACCACCAGAGGTGTACCTTGGGGCCTTTGCAACCTTGGCAAGGGGCTGTATCGGCACTCTCTCCCTTAAAAAAATCACTTTACCACACGCCTTTGTGCCACAGTGTGAGACAGACGGGAACCTTATCTTATGTGTGTGTGCCACGACAGCACACACACATATGCGTCACACTCTCCACAGTCTGATAGGTGACTCCTTGGAGAGGGGCCTGGGCCTACGCCCCCAGTGAAGGCCAGTTTCGCATGCGCCCCCCCAGTACGCTTCTGTAATCAGCCCTGTGATCCCCAGAAGAAAGGCAGTATAGAAACTGAATAAACAAACAATCAAATATCTTTCCCTACTGTTGTACCGTCCCCATTCAATGTACCCTCCCCTCCCCTGCCACTTTGCCGCGCAGTTTTCCTCGTAACAACTCCCTGTCAGTTTCCATCTTTCTTCGTGTGTGTACTCTCTGCATCTTCTCTGCTCAGCCCTTCACAGTTTATAAGATCATCAATTTGGAAGAAACCAAAATGCCATTTTGCATGGGGTTCAGGTCTACCCCTTGGCTTCACACAATAGGTGGAACCAGAGCCTGTTTCAGTCTTAGCAGGGAACAGGGATTTCCAGTATCAACAGACCTTGGCTATTTTGTCTTGTACTCACAGCTTCCCTAATAACCAAAGAGCTCATCTCCCTTGCATTTAAGGGGAAAGGGTCTTTTTCCTAATACGAGGGTCTTACTTCCTTTTGCTGAAGCTCCAGATCAAATCCATTTTCCGTTTAACTCACAATAATCTTACTTACCATCCACTGTCAGCCTCCACCAATATATCAAAAGTTTCCCCTTACCTGTTGAAAGATTTATAATGGCAGAGGTCTGCTTTGGAGCCATAAGAAAGGAGGTCAATTGTGAATTCACTTTTCTCTTGAGGGGTCATGCCTAGAGCTCTTTCCCATGGAGAGATGTAGGTCTTAAAAATGGAGACATGTTTCCCACTTCCACCTTTGCCGTCACCTGAAATATAACAACAACAACAACAACAACAACAGATGATTTAGGTCATTTTTTAAAGGCAAAGCAGAGGAACACATAAAAGAATGCCAGTGGGGCAGATAAATGTTATGAATTATAAAGTCAAAAGGTAGCAGTAGGTTGCTTCAAACAAAATCCAAATTCTGCACCAAAAAATCAGAAAACCTCCATTCAGAATAAATTACGCAAGTTGTGCCATTCTGTGTGAATTTACCAGAGTGCCACATTATCGTTTATTTGGATGCAGCTGGAATAAGTTAGTAGTAGGAATAATAATGTTGTAATAATAATAATAATAATAATAAATAATTTTATTTTTTATACCCAACCCATCTTTCAGTGGTGCTGAAATGTCTGCAAACTTGTCCTTTTCCTGGACCAGGAAGCATAAACAATTGAATGTTTTATGACTGTCAGGGGTATCCAGATTTTGGGAAAGATACCGCAGGATGTGGATTGCTTCTCGCTCAACTGAAACACGTATTTCGATCTCTGGAGCAGTCGCCCCCAAACCCTGGCATCTTTCCTCACTTAAACTTGTATGTTTATGTGCCTGTGTGTGTGTATAAAAGGTAAAGGTACCCCTGCCCGTACGGGCCAGTCTTGCCAGACTCTAGGGTTGTGCGCTCATCTCACTCTATAGGCCGGGAGCCAGCGCTGTCCGCAGACACTTCCGGGTCACGTGGCCAGCGTGACAAGCTGCATCTGGCGAGCCAGCGCAGCACACGGAACACCGTTTACCTTCCCGCTAGTAAGCGGTCCCTATTTATCTACTTGCACCCAGGGGTGCTTTCGAACTGCTAGGTTGGTAGGCGCTGGGACCGAATGACGGGTGCGCACCCCGCCGCGGGGATTCGAACCGCCGACCATGCAATCGGCAAGTCCTAGGCGCTGAGGTTTTACCCACAGCGCCACCCGCGTCCCCGTGTGTGTGTGTGTGTGTGTATATATATATACACAATATGCTCACAGATACTTGCCTTTCCCGCCAGTGGTGTCACTTCCTCCACTACCATCCCCGCCTCCTCCTGTGCCGGCAGATCCCTCGGTGTGGCCTCCTCCTGTTCCTCCTGTTCCTCCAGCTCCACCTTTGCTCCCAGGCTTTGGAGGAGGAGCAGGAGTGTATTGCAGTTTACTGGATCCATACTGCCCTACAGTTACACCGCCCACCATCCTCCCACCGCTGTGTGAATAACCATGAGAATCAACTCCGTAGTGTCCCCCAGGTGGGATGAATCTCTGAAAATGATCCTAGAAGGCAGGAGAGAGGGAGAGAGAGAGAGAGAGAGGAGTGTGAATGTCCAGGTGCAGATTCATTACACCTATTTCCAGCTAACAAAATTCTTAGTGGGCCCTATGGCTGTCGGCAGGGTGGATAAAAATCAATCCTTTTTTTTTTTAAATGTAAATTGGATTTTCAAAATAAAATGCTTTTGAAAGAAAAATCTTTCTAAAGAAAGTTTTCTATTTAAGTTACATTATAGTCCAAATACTATTCATCAGGAAATAAGGATTTCTTCAAGTTGTTCATATGTGCTAAAACTCAGTCTAGCTTTTTTTTTTTTAATTGCTTAACCACATCAGTTAACAAACATGGATACATATGCTATAATGTTATTGCTTTAGTTAAATAAATTGTTTAAATTGTTATTAAGGAAATGATTGTTTTTCTTCTTCCAATGAAGTACAGCAGAAAAGTTGTTCAATGATAAACAGTTAACTTATTAAACCTCCCAATAATTTCATAATTATCAGTCTATGTATTTCTAATAGTATAACCAAATTTTTGATATAACTGTAAAAAGTACTCTGAAAATTCATTATTCCAAAAATGAAACCTTAATCTGGTTGTAAATATCAAGATTATACCAGAAAGAACGAGTCTTTCTGTAAAAAATGATTTAAATCAAGTCTTACTAGCTAGTGATTTAAATCAATTTGATTTAAATCAAATCCACCCTGTGAGCAGTTATGCCATAAGTGCAAATGCGTTGGCAGGGTTGGTTGGTTGGCCTCAAGGTTAGCTTTATAAACCGCTTAGAGAGTATTGTAGTTAAGCAGCATATAAATTCTTTAGATAAAATAAAATATTAGAAAGGAGCAACAGTGAGAATTGCCGCTGAGAAGAATCTCTGTATCTTTGCTAGGCTTACTTACATTGTGAACCACCCTGTGATATTCAGATGATACAAATTTAATTGATAATAATAATGATAATTAAGAAAAAATAATAATTTAGGTTCTGAGAACTAGATTGTAAGGGCAAAGTGCCCCTTGTTGCAATACTAGAGCAGCACTCAAGATGTAACGGGCGGTAAAAGGCACAACTATGACACAAACAATGCATAGCAGCAGGAGGAGACCTGCTGGAAAAGGAACAAAAATTACCAAGCCTACCTGCAATTTTAAACTTGACTTAGTCAAGTTTACCTACAAACTTAGAGTTGGGTGTGGGAAGAAAATCCATATATGTGTATGACATCGATTGGTTGGCAGCTTAATTGACATCTAAGGGAACCTCCTCCACCAATTCTGAATATTGTAGAAATAGCATGGAGAGGGGTTGATCAGCAGGGTGCTGATCACCCCATGATTAAAAACAAACACCTCTGCTATGCCATCTGCTGGTGTTTTCTCCTGCAGGTTTTTTCCTTCTACATGTAGCTAATCCCAGCAAGTCATTTTGACTTTTGCCAACAACAGGCAATCTGTGCACTAACTAGATGATGTTCATATTATCCTGCTATTTGCCTTCACTAAATACATTTTGCGGGGGGAAATTAAGGAATCCCATAGGCAGCCTGTGCAAATCATAAAACAGAGAGGTAACAGCAACTACACAGGTTCTGTTGAGCAAAGGCACACGATTGCAGAATTGCAAAGCCCGCTGGGTCCACCTGCAAAATCACCTCTGAGGGATCCTAGCAAAACCCCACATTGGTTTTTTTTTAAAGGGTCAAGCACTTTGCTTGCTTGTTACATGCAGCACTGTTTGGTGATGAGAAGCTTTCCAGGCTGTAAACAGGCTTCCAAGGCCAGCTGTTCGGTCAGCTAAATATAGGATAGAAGAAGTGAAAACCCCACAAGGCTGAGTGTAGAATTATCTAACACTCCACTCCATGTATTCAGCTGCAGTCGCCAGGGCTTCACGGCAGGTCATCCAATCTGCAGTCTGGGCACAGAGCCATCAGCAAACTAAACTGACAGAGCTCTGGGGAATCTCCCTCCCTTGCCTATATAAATTTCCCATTTTAAGAACAAGGAGAATGAATTCCCTCTGAATGTTAGGAAATGTGGGATTGGGGGTTGAGAGGGGGAGAGAGGAAGAGAATCTGAGTCATGGAAGGTTTCATCTCTGGTGCTGCCTGGAGCTGGAGGCTGTGGCTGGTAGGGCTGTCGGTTCCCGTATTAACAAGGAAGCATGGAGCGGCACAAATGCGAACTGAAATCCGCAACTGGTTTCTGAGTTCAGGAGGCCAGACTGCTTGAAGGGTGAACATGTGACGATGGTGCCTACGTCTGCAGGTGGGCAATTCCTCAGCACAGCTTCTCACTAAACTCCAGCCGCCAACAACCATCTGGGCTGCTTTGCTCCCTCGCATCTGCTTCCTCTTCTGCCAGGCTAAAGTCCCTGCCAGCGCTTACCAAAACTGTGGGGCACCCCAGCCTTGTGCTTATCCAGCAAAAGGAGCTAGCAAAAAGCACCCACTCTTAACAAAACCACAATTGATCCTCTGAAATGCCGAGCTGTTCTAAGAATGGCTAGGCCCACAATTTGAAACAATCGCATGCACGTGAACTGGTGGTATTTAGTGGTGCTTGCAGTACAAAATAGAAAGTGAACATGCAGCGAAATGCATCCAGTGCATTTCAGTTACTGAGATCCAATCATGCACCACCTGGATTTTCTACAGACAGCTCAAAAGTTTGGTGGTTGCCTTCAACAAGGAGAATGGAAAGCCGGACTGAGCAGGGGATGTGGGCAGATGAGAGTGAAGAAGAGGAAATCCCTGGGCACTGATCTAACTTAGCTGCACAATAACATCAATACTGTAGCCTCTGTCTAGCCCAATCACAAAACGTCCCATACACTACAATCCTAATTCCTAGGCACATAGTAAAGAAACTCTTTTGACCACATATTCCTACCAAAAGAGGGCACAGAGCAGCATCAGTCAGCATGGCCAGTGGTCAAGGAGGATGGAAGGTGAAGTCTATTTGAAGGGTGACAAGTTTACCAGCCTTGTCACAAGAGGATCAAAATATACGGAAGGATGGAGGTGATCAAACAAATGGAGATGCCCACATAATTCTGCTCCTAAGTCATTGGGTATATCATATGGTAGATGGAGGTCTCATTCAGTGAGATATACTGTATATGGCTTGGTAAACAACTTCCTTAATTTTGTTCTCTGCCTCTTTGTACGGACGCAGTCCTGTTCACCCGCCCTTGAAACAGTTGTTTAGCTTCTGGCCTGTGGGATATTTAAAAGAACATATTCTTTGCTTGCACACCTCCAGCATTTCTCCAACGAAAATAGGGATGGTCGATTCAATAATAGTATTCTATTATTAATAATAATAATTAATAATTATTTGTTGTTATTATTATTATTATTATTATTATTATTATTATTATTATTACCCCACCACCCATCTTACTGGGTTGCCCCAGACACTCTGGGCAGCTTCCAACAGATATAAAAACATAATGAATAATTAAACATTTAAAAAACCCCACTTCCTTATACAGGGTTGCCTTCAGATGTCTTCATACCCTCCAACATTTCTCTGATTAAAATAGGGACATCCTAAGGGAAAGCGGGACATTCCGGGATCATATCAGAAACTGGCTTCTGTAAATCCAGGACTGCCCCTGGAAAATAGGGACACTTGGAGGGTCTACAAACTACTATGTTAGTAGGATAGTCTGAGAGCTGGTGACTGCCCCAGAGCTTCATAATTGAGCAGGGATTTAAACGTGGGTCTTCCTGCTCGAAATCTGACACGCTTATCTGGTACACTAAACTGGAACATTCCCTTCCACTGGGTCCTTTCTACAGCTACACACACACACCATATATTTGAAGCATGCCCCAGAAAGAATCCTGGGAACTGTAGTTTGTTAAGCAACGTGTTGTGCTTTAAATAGCTAGTGTGACTGTGACCCAAGAGCTGCTGTTCAGGAAAAAACCAAGCGTTCTGGGGAGAGACAAGCTCCACCTGAGTACAATTAGGAAGGGAATCTTCGGATGGTGACTCGAAAAGGCTGAGTGAAGAAGGGTTAACAAAACCAAACACCAGGCTTGGTGGAAGGGAGAGACAAAAGTCCAAAGAGGAATCTTCTCTGTGCTTTGGCCAAAGTCTGCAAAATCATGAGCGAACGATGCCAATCAGAAAATAGCGAAAGGGAAAAAGGGGTATTGATGCATCAGGTTGTTTTAGATGTTTGTACATAGAAAAATGCATTTATTATGAAAAATGATTGGGAGAGACTGGGAACACCAGCAGGATTATGACCTATATTGGCATTATGAAGACATAAAGGGGTGAGACATATGGATGTGTGTTGTCTGCAATAGCTATAGGTATGTTTTGTTCAGAGGCAACAGAAAAGGGATAAAATGATGGGCTGTTCACCAAGATATTCATTGAAGGACCAATTGATCATGGATACAACAGCTGTTGCGAGACCTATCTTGCACAAATTTATATAATAATAATTAAAGTCATCCAAACTAGTGGCTATTCACTACATCTTGGGACAATGGATCGCATACATTGACTGTGCAAAGAAGTCCTTATTTTTGTCTTTCCTGAATTTACACCCTGCCGACTAACACTCCTAGCCATTGTGTCAGGGCTCCCGCCACATTTTGAAACCTAGAGTTCCCTAGGTTCCTGAGTTCACAGGTTTGCCCTCCCACTCAAAGAGAGTGATGCACGTGCAGACAATGTGCTGGTTCCCAAGGCTCCCCCTTGCATGTTTATTTAACCCTAATATGAAGTGCCTGAAAGGGGCTCTTGAGTTCTAGCATTGTGTGAAGGCAAGGGAAATGTTACCCATTTCTTCTTTCCACACTGTTCATCATCTTACACAGAGTTCTCATTCCCCCAACAATCCAATAATATACCTGATTCTAATTCTTGAACAGACGGGTGAACAGAAACCCCACTTAAAGTGTTCTTTCTTTGAAAGCCAAAAAGTCAGTTCTTAGGGTTAATACTGGCAGTGCAATTGGTGTCCCCATTAATAAATATCTGGGCATAATAATAAGAGATGCTGATGAATCTTGAAAGGTTTCGCCCCTTTCATAATATCTTGAATACAGGCAAATGGTATGGAAATGAGCAAATGAGAACTTCCATCCACAGAACATGAAACCAATGGGAGAAATGTTTGCAACACACACACACAAAACAAAATATGTGCAAAACAACTATATTTCTGCAAGCTTGGGAGGCTGGTGAATGATAGAATGGCAGAGATGAGATATGAGATATCTAGTGAAGAAGACAAGTGAGAAGGTAGATGTGTGCAAATTCTATTTACACACACGCACAAAGGTAGAAGAGATGGGGAGGGCAACGGTTTGGCGGGGGCATTAGAAAAATGTTTGTCCTGGCAAAGTGACAATGTGGTATGGCTCATTCCTGTTCTGTAAGGTATTAATCACCCCATGAGTACAGTGCTCATTGCAGTGGGACACAGGACCAAGTGTGGTGCAGCTCATGTAAAAAGTAACTGCTTCAGATATCAGCAAAGGGCATTTGCATACATTTCACTTTTCTTTTTGTTGTTACTTTCAATGCCATTTTAATATAGGACCAAAATATCCCCAAGGCACAGGAGCTGCTTGTCTACTGCACACTAAAGGCTGGTGTTATGTACTGAAGTTCTCACCCTGGGCCAGCAGGGGGATACTGTAGATAGTTATGCAAATGAAGGATTGAAAGTGACGTTCAGTGATTGGATAGTTTGTATGCAAATGAAGGATAGAAAGTGACGTTCAGTGATTGGATAGTTTTAGAAAGTTGCTACAGTTACGTTGTTCTGGAGCTCTATATAAGCAGGCTGACTGAGCTCTTCAGTTCAGTTCTGTTCTGGCCCTGAATAAACAAGAGCTGTTTGAAGAATCGCTGTGTTGTCTGATATGTTCACCCACAACTTAACAGCTGGCATACTGATGTCCTTTGGACATTTGCCCAAAGTGGCTTGAGTTGGTCACCAAATAGCCTGGGTAGCCCAGAGGGCACCTTCAAGTTTGGTGCAGGCCAAGCCTTCTGTTTCAACGAGAGAGAACTCCACTTGTGTGCCCTTCAGCTGCCTCACATGGAAGTCCCAATAGTGGCAACTTTTCTGATGCCGCAAGGCACTTTGGCTGTCTTTAGTTCCAGCATTTCTATATGTGCTTCAGGAGAACTAGGCAATGAAAAACGATCCACCTCAGGGAGATGGAACTGCTAGGCATCTCAAGGTCCTGACGTCACTGGGGGAGGAGGCCTGCTGAGTTGGGGAGATGCCATGAAGCTCTTTTCAGTGTGCCCTAAAGGGAATGATTGAGACCACCATGTGTGTTTCTATTTCCACCTCCCTGATGAAGAGCTTCCCAAAATGCTTACAGTCTATGTTATTAACAACACGTCTGGAGTTACAGTCACTCGCCTTCAGTCACTGTCCTCAGCCCTTGTAGAAAGGAACCTTTAGTTTGCAACGGGGGAAGTTAAGACCTCTCTAAATCCATGTTGTGTTGTACATGGAAGCTGAAATCCTCTGTAATTAGTCAGTTGTTATAAGGGAGTCAAACGCCTTTCCTCAAATAGCCTGCCAGATTGTTTGGGAACTACATTTCCCCAGTACTCAAACCACTATTCACAGTTGCAGGCAAAGTAATGAAAACCCCAATATATCTATGGCAAGCACTGAATGCTACTAGGATCTGGGGTTTTTTGCATGTCACGGGTAGCTAACGGCTGGAATCTGTGATACTGCTGATGATAAGCAACCCTGCCCTTACCTGTGCAGGTAATATTTCTATAAAAAGTTAAAATAATACCTGTGAGGTGTTTTGTTGTAATTCTGTACATGTTTATTTAGAAGTAAATCTCCCTATGCTCATTGGGACAGAATTGCTGCCTGCATCTCCTATGTCAGGAGTGAGAGGCCACCTAAGATTCTGAACCCTGAACCCTTCCCCACACCCTCCAAGTGTCCCTATTTTCCAGGGACAGTCTTTACAGAAGCTGCCCCGGTTTCTGATTTGATCCCGGAAAGTCCTGCTTTTCCTTAGAATGTTCCTATTTTCATTGGAGAAATATTGGAAAGCTATGGTAGGACGTCTCTATTTTCATTGGAGAAATGTGGGAGGGTATGGAGTTATGTGACCCCCTGAGCCGAGGAGATAAGTAACTATACAGCCTTTAGAAGACATCTGAAGGCAGCCCTGTATTGTGAAGTTTTTTAATGTCTGATGTTTTATTATGTTTTTATATAAGTTGAAAGCCACCCAGAGTGGCTGGGGCAACCCAGTCGTATGGGCAGGGTATAAATATTATTATTATTATTATTATTATTATTATTATTATTATTTAGAATGTACCTATTTTTATTGGGGAAATGTTGGAGGGTATGCACCCCAACATTGCTAAAAACAACAGCCATTGAAAATAAAGCCAATCAGTGATCATGTCTGCAACCTACATGCAACGCTAACGGTGTCTGCATGGTGTTGGGGATCCTGAATTAGGAACTCCGGCCTCTGGCACGGTCCTGGACCCATAAGCCCTGTGGGAGTCCAGGGGCAGTCTGCAACATAGCGTGGGTTGCCAGCACCCGGGGCCTTGCAGGTGCGGGGGGGGGGGGATGGGAGGGAAGGAAATGGACAGGGTATGCATGTGCATTCAACTGCCTAACAGCATCTGTGTCACCCAGGAGATTGCACCCGCAGAGGAGAGTCGTTCTGTTGTCTAGAAAGGCCACTTCCTGGTTCGCATGGAGAAGCTGTTTACAACAGAGTCCAGCGACGGAAGCGCACAGCTGTTTTGAGGCAGCACCGCGTGCTGACATTTTGCGCCCCTAACAATGTTGCACACAAGGCAATTGCCCCTGTGCCTCTGCACACTACGCCACTGACCTGTTTTAGGACATGCAATTATTGGACGGCACATAGCTTGAAAAAGCTGCCCTTGTCCAAGGCCCAGTACTTAGATATGGAGGAAAGACTAGGACCTTCTTTGCTTGCCACATGGAAGTCAGTGGCCTGAGAAGAAGCAGCGAAGCTCTGCTTCTGCCTGCCACTATCTCTTGCTTCCTTAGTTTGACTGCAAAACTTAGGGAGGGTCTAGGAAATATAATGAGATATCACACTATGCAGAACTGGGCAACATGTGAATCCAGGACATGCTTTGGATTTCCCCCTGGCATGCAGCCCCTGGAAGGCTCCCTACGAGGAATTACAGCCCTTTGGGTTGAAAAACAGACCCCTGGTCTATTAAACTATTTCGGCTATATTAAAAAATGGTAGGAAGGGTCATTTGCTTCATTATAACCTATGTGCTTCTCTTTGTATGTTTCGAAAAGCAACTTCAAACACAGTGAGTAAAATTCATGAATAAAAGCAAACTTTTATAACATCTTGTATATTAACAATGTATAATAAAATATGTATCTATGCTGTAAATTTTCCCTCTTGTTGTTCTTAACTGATGTGGCTTTCTTATTTCTGAATGGTAATCATCCTCTGCAGTTGAAGTGCCAGCCCTAACATTTGGCAGAGTGGGGCAACTAATTTTGAGAGTCATGAAAGATCAGCAAATTGTTCCTGTTGTTGTATTTCTACTCCCAAGGAGAGGCACTCGCAGGATTTTCTGCCTCAGGTGCTAAAATAACTTGCCTAGCCCTAGGCTCTATGCACCTGGCCTGAGAGCAAGGGGAATCATTTGTGGTTCAGCTACAGGCAGTAATCTGGGTCTGTTCTTAGCAGGGGCAGGACAGCAGGTAGATTATATTTGCTTTTGGGTCCCTTGCACTGTTTTAGACTCCCATGTGGGAACACAGTTGTCAGATCTCTATGCACAATTTGTATATTTGTAAACAAACATATATCACCGAAAAAATGTCACACATCTCCAGAGCTTTCTCCTCACAAGGAAATAGCTCCTGTAGCGACTGCCGCTAGAACTTCAAACAATTTGCAGAAGTAGGTGAAATAAGAAGAAGAAGAAGAAGAGTTTGGATTTGATATCCCGCCTTTCACTCCCTTTAAGGAGTCTCAAAGCGGCTAACATTCTCCTTTCCCTTCCTCCCCCACAACAAACACTCTGTGAGGTGAGTGGGGCTGAGAGAAGTGTAACTGGCCCAAGGTCACCCAGCAGCTGCATGTGGAGGAGCGGAGACGCGAACCCGGTTACCCAGATTACGTGACTACCGCTCTTAACCACTACACCACACTGGCTCTCAATAATAATATTATTGGAACATTAATGTACGAGGGAGATAGTATGGTGACCTGCTTTTCTGCCTCATCCTCTAGACAAGAGGTCCTTGTTCCATTTTATCCTCAAAAGATCAGGTACCATAGGCTAGGATGAGAGGGACAGACCAGCTTGAGTCTGTTCAAATGAGCTTGACAGCAGGAATTTGAATTTGGATGTCTTATATCTCAATCCAACCTACTAACCCAAAACCACTCTGGTGAGCTGTGCGCCTGATCTGGCTTCCCAAATGATTTCAAATGCCCCCTCCCGAATATATCCAACCATTCAGCAACAGTGCTGCCAAAAAAGAGAGAGTTATTATTAACTACTATGCATTTGTATGGAGGTATACACCTAATTTGAAGATCAGTATTTGTATTAGGGCCAGCTTTTATATAGGCACAAAAACAAACTTCACCAAGAACCACAGCCGGTCCTGCCTTTGGGCACTTTTGACAGCATGCAACCATCTAGGTATCCTTTTGATCACCATGGACAAATGCAATTGACCACACATTTCTATACTTTCCTATACTTACCACAGAATTGTCGGTGAACACATCTGGGTTGTTCTCATATATGAATTTCTCTACCCTTAGTTGGCGGAGTTTGAACATCTTGGATCCCTTGTTGGTGAGGAGAGAGAGTTCTTCTAGCATCACATCCCTGGGGATGCTGATCTTCTTCCCCAGGTTCAGCTTGGACCCTTCTTGTGGCATGACTGAAGGTGTACAACAAGGACAAAGTTACAACTACAAGAAACCTACATTTTGGCCTCTTTCTTCATTCCTCCAAACCAGTGCAACCAGAGCAGTTAAAAAACAAAAAGCCGATAAAGTATGACTGGTGGAATTGGCCTTCTCTGAAGGGAAATTATGGGCCCTTGATAATTTAAGAATAGGTAAGAAGAATTTAAATGACCTGGGTGGTAGGATTGTAAGAGAGAATCTACATGTGCTGGTGGGGGTAACACCCTTCTTTCCTTTCTGTAAATATTGTGTAATTGATTCCGTTCCCATTATATTGGCAAAATATAGGCTTGGGAACACACATTTGCACAGTGCCAAGCAGCTGACCTTTTTCAGAGTGGTGAAGGTTTTATTGCAGCCAAGCCCAAGGGAGCAGCTGATGGAGCTATCAGTGGCCTGTTGTGACAGGTTTTCGATACTTTTTGCAGATAAAAATCATTCGAGTCCACTCTGACTTTGATTTCACCTGTATCACGAGTGTATATGCTATACCGCCCAGTTAGGTTTCAAGCGTTCGCTTCCTGAGGAGACTGCTTGAAGGTTTGCGGCCTACCAACTGCGTTGTTGCCCTAACCTGTGTTGTTTCTAACAGGGTATGATCCCCACAGCCTTTTAAAGAAATCTGCAGTAGGTGGAACCAGAGCCAATGATAGTCAAGATTTAGTCACCTTACTCCTCCTTGTTGAGTTACATAAAGGTAGTACTGAGGCTAAGGAGGAGCAGGAAGCAGACAGGCAGTGCCATCCCTTGGAGTGGTTGGAAGAAACAGGAGGCAGCTGGTAGTGCCCTCATTCACCCAAATGGACCAGCCTCCACAGTGCACAGGTCACATCTAGACTGGGCTACAATTATGCTTTCCAAGTGGAGATGCTTTTAAAGACAGTTCGGAGAGTGCAGTTGGTTCAAACTCTGGCCCTCCAGCTTGCTGAGATGAACAAGGCAGTTATTGACTCTGTACCACAACTACGCTGGTTAACAAAGAGTCATTTCAGTGCTGGTTTTAACCTTTCAAAGGTTATTTGAAGGATCTCCTCCGCAAACACAAACTTACCTCAGCCATTAAAATCAGCTGCTGAGGCCTTGCTTTCTGACCCATTATTAGCAAAAATTAGATGAATGGACACAGGGACAATGATTTTTCAAGAGCAGCTCTGCTATGGTTGAATCCCCTTCTGTGAGAACTCTCATTGCTTTTAAATAGATTCTGAATACGTTATTAATGACTTTTTTCAGCCGGAACTCTCCAGAACTCAGTTCTGGCACCTGTCAGGTGGGCGCCATTACCATTCTGAGAGAATGAGGGAAGTGTTTATTGTGAGTTTCAACACCTCTTTTTCTAGAAAAATAACACGGATGTCATCCATTTTACAATACTTTTGTGCATGTTTTCTCCTGACTCAAGTATATATTACTATGCGGGTATATTTCTTTTGATTAATTTGGTTTCAATTATAGTTTTATTGTTATTTTATTGGTAGCATTGTTATTTTGTTTTGTAGACTACCTTGCAAGTATTATTGCTAAAGGAAATGAGTGAAATAAGTAAATAAATGAAGAAACAAATAGTGGTCTTGAATGGCCACCATCTTGTTACTAATCACCAAAAAGACACACACAAAAAGCCTCAATCTTGCCCTGTAAAGATTCCTACATTATTGACATTAAATTCTGCGTCCTTGCAAACAGTTTGTTACAGTACATGTAATGCACACAATGGTACCTTTTCTAGTCACGTTTCTTTCATGTAAGAAGTATGACCAGAAAAGCCACATGTTGCCATATCAAAAGCAGTTGTCATGATGTTCCAATGAAGACAAGGTTTTGTTATCCGCTATTTCCTCAGCAACTGTGTGTGGTTTTCTACCTGTGGAAGACCAGGGGATGGTGACCATAGTTGTGTTCCAGAAACAGTGGGGTTGGAGCACAAGTGGAGGACCACAAGGAGTCAAGACGAGGGATAGACCAAGCCAGGAGAGAGCAAGGAAGCCCATAGCCAAGGGGAATGAGGGACCCTGGCAGGCCCAGAACAGCTGGAGTGACAGCAATACCAAACAGTTGACTGAGGAGAGAGCAAGGGTAGGACCTCTGGATCCAGCTATCAGAATTAATGGGAGTGTAAGGGACAAAGGAGGACATAAAGGGAATGAGGCTGAGAAAATTTTGCAGGAGGAAGAAGTAGAAAGGGAGTGAGATTACCTGAGAGCTAGAGAGGAGGAGGAAGAGCAGCAGCAAAGAAGCTATCGCCAGCCAAGCTTAAGCAATACGTTTGAGGTGGTAGGAAGGGACTGTGTTATGGGTGGTATTATGTGGAGAGCAGAGATGGCCCCACAATGGAAGAAAGTATCTATACAATGTGACATTTCCTCTGGCTATCCCGGAAGTGACATTTAGAGTCTTAACCATGTTTACTTCTATCTGTCCTGCTTAGCAAGCACCACTGAGTTTTGAACATGTTCAGTTTTTTGTTCTACTCACCCTGCAACTTTAACCATCTTTACACGCTACCAGCTATCACAGACAAATGGTTCTTTCTCAGTTAATGGCAATAGCACTCAGGTGGCATCAAGCAGGGTTGGCGGTACCTTTGAGAAGCAATAACACTAGCCTACAAACTAAAATTACTTCATGCCAACCTGTCGTCCTCAGTTGCTTATTCTATGAAGTGGAGATCTGAACTCTCTCGCCATGTCCATTTCCACCGTTTACAGCAGATATCGGTTGTCAAAAGACAGAGCAAAAGGACTGATCTCTATGGGTCATTGTCAGAACAGATGTTTGACTCAGGCAAGTGAAAATGGGCATGGCATTTGCACACCTGACAGCGGAGTTCTTAGTCTCTGTAACTCTGGTGTTTTTTTTACTTTTGATGATTTCCATCCTAATCCAAACAGAAATTGGCAGATTATGCTCATTAGAAATTCTAATGTGCGCTAGCCCTGACACCAAGGAAGCCAATTTTTGGTCTTCGACATTTTTTAAAAGGAAATATTTTTATTTAATTTTCCCAACCACATACAAACATAAACAAACAAATCAGGCTGTTAACATTTCATTTCTAAGGCAGCAATCTCGGTTGCCTCTCATGGATTGGATTGTTGCTTTCTCAGCAGGAATCCACCATGAGAACTGTAACAATGGAACCTCTGTGATTTTGTTGATGTTTCCGCAGTACAGAGCTGGGATGAGCCCATTTATACGCCACACAATCGGAGCAACACCATTTTTCTCACCTTGCAGGGTCTGAGCTCTGCATCTGTTTGAGGCCCTAAACTTGAAGGCCACCTGGTCCTAAAAATTGTGCCGCCGTTAACATCCCTCACGGTTCTTAGGTCACAGGGGTTCATATCCCAACCCCAGCAGTCACTTGCTGTGGCTGCTGTGCTGATAAACTATGTGCACAGCATACTGGAAGCCATGCAACAAGGTTTCAAGCAATACTGAAGCATTTCAGCCAAGGCGCTGCCATTCATTTACTGTACTGAATCAGAGCTTCGTGTGGCTTGCTTGTGCAAGTATATTTATGCACCCCCCCCATAAACAAGTCAAAGAACTAGCGATTCAGAATCAAGCCATGCCTGTTTTCCAGTCAAAGCAATATGATTAAACAATTAACTTCTTTCCCGACTCTTTACCACCCTGTCTGTACTGTACCTCTAACGCATTACAGTGGTACCTCGGGTTACAGACGCTTCAGGTTGCAGACTCCGCTAACCCATAAATAGTACCTCAGGTTAAGAACTTTGCTTCAAGATGAGAACAGAAATCAGCCAGCAGCGGCGTGGCGGCAGCGGGAGGTCCCATTAGCTAAAGTGGTGCTTCAGGTTAAGAACAGTTTCAAATTAAGAATGGACCTCCAGAACGAATTAAGTTCTTAACCCGAGGTACCACTGTACGTATTATAACTTTAAACAGACATGGATGCCCTCAAAGGATCCTGGGGATTGTAGTTTGTTAACCATGCTGAGCATTGTGAGGAGACCACTATTCCCTTTACAGAGCTATAATTTTCTAGAGTTCTCTGAGTTGCAATCCCGAGAGTGGCTTAACACTCAATCCCTCTTCCCAGTGAACTCTGGGAATTGTGGTTTTGTGAGGTAAATAAGGAGTCTCCTTTCAACTCTCAAAACCCTTAACCGACTACAGTTTCCAGGATTCTTTGTGGCGAGACACGACTGTTTAAAGTGGCATAATACTGTTTTCAATGTGTAGTGCAGGAGGGGCACATATGTCAGTGTCAGGGCCGGATTTATGTTTGATGAGGCCCTAAACCACTGAAGATAATGGGGCCCGTTATAGGTCCAGCTGTCCTTTGTCAACAACAAATTGCCACCATCTTTTGTGTTAAATATATGCTATATGGTAATTTAGGTATCTAAAGCCATTTGCACATAACAAAATACGTAATTTATCAGAGTTATTGTTGAACTGAATACAATTAAGAAGAAGTATATTAATAGTGAACTTTGTGGGGGGGGGCAAGAGAGTGGGGCCGTAAGCTATAGCTTGTTTAGCTTATACGTAAATCCAGCACTGGTCAGTGTATATCTAAATAACCTTTGTTGCTGCAGTGCTACTTGAAATCTAAGGACTTAACATCAGTGACAGTGAGAGACCGCAATAAATATCCATATTTTCTCCTCAGCTGGGAAAATATGGGTAGCCATTGTGTCCCTCACTGTGCCATTCTTCTGCTTGTGGGTTCCATCTTGTAAAAGAAAAAGAAAAAACTTGAGACGAACTGCATATGACTAAACATCATCACATACAGTTTGGCTCTTTGGGGTGAGCCCTTTGGCTCTGTAAATATTCTAGAAAGCGGGAGACTGTTGCGGTCCTTCTACATAAGCCATAACCTAACCACTCATGATTCTTCATTTTCATAGAAGCTTCTGTGCTTGTTCTCTGTTTGGCACTCCACAGATACCCTAGGGAGGAAGTGCTCAGAGAGGATTTTATGTCTGCATTCAGGTGCACATACATCTTACCTTCTTGGGTTAGTTCTAAAATGAGTTTAGTAGGCTTTCTCTTCTTATTGGGAGCCGGGGTTCCTGCAAGAGGCATGCTGTTTCTGTACGAGAATAGAATAGTGTAAATGAACTTCTCATTCGTGTTAGGTTAAATACAGAGCTGTTGCCTCTTTCACGGTGGAGGTGGAGTTTTCTTTCGTTTGCTAATCCCTTCCCCCTTCTGGCATATATAGAAAAGGTGTCTACCAAATTCCTCTCTCAAGACAAAAGGGGCCAGTCCACACAGATGCTTCTGGAATCTTTCCTAGCCCCAGCAAACCCTAAGGAACAATGATGGCACATGACCTGTTTTTCATTTTGGCTGCACATTTTGCAGTTTTGGCCAGTTTCAGCAATCACTTCTGGTAGTTCCCCAACTGCGAGAAGTGAAGTTTCAGGGAACCAGGCAGAGAGCCTTCCCAGTAGTGGCACCTGTCTTATGGAACACCCTCCCATCAGATATCAAACAGATAAATAGCTATATGACTTTTGGAAGACATCTGAAGGCAGTTAATGGTTAGTATTTTATTGCATTTTTAATATTTTGTTAGGAGTCACCCAGAGTGGCTGGGGCAACCCACTCAGATGGGTGACTAATAATAATAATAATAATAATAATAATAATAAGCGCCAACAGGAATTTCATGACCTGGTACCCAGCTGCTCGGTATGTTTGAGGTTCATTGAGGTTCTGAGATCTCTGGTCTACAGACAAGTCACCTCAGTACAGAGAACTATATTTGTTAATTATGATAATATACAGAAGGATGTAGCAAAACAACAAGTGAAATTGAGTGATGAATAAGCTGTGCGGGAGATTTTATTCAGTAAGATAACTGTGTAGGCTGCAGATTTGGAAAGTAAATCAAAACAAATAATTTGATAATGTGGCATGTCCCTGAGGAGGACAGAAAGGACCAGGAAGCCTCTTTATTAATTTCTAGGCTGAAGAAGCTAAGGAAGATTCTCTGCTAACACTGGACCATATAAATGTTCCAGATATATTGTTAGAAACCTGTTCAACAATGTTTAATAGAAGTTGATACAACATGCTGTATGGCAGAAACGTAATCTGATGATTCGTTTACATATTATCAGATTACTTAAATCTATTACTTAAAAGAATAGCTTTTTTTTAAAGGTCACATCTACACTGCAACAGAATGACATTAGTTATTCATAGTGCTTTTCTCTGAGGTGTTTTGTTTTGTTTTTAACAATGGGAGTATCTACCGGTATATTGTGCTCATGAAAATGTATGTTGGTGAATGGGCAGATTTGACTTGAGCAAAAAAATTAGTTCTGCCACTAACGATTTCTGGCTGTTTCAGGTATTCCAGAGATGCAGGTTAGTCTGCAGTATGTATTCCCATGTGTTTCTCACTTAAGTTATCAATGTTCTATTCTTCCTGGTTTCAGTTATCAATAACGATGCGATTTGTAATGTTGTCTTATTTCATTCATTTTTCTCAAGTTATTGAACCCATCCCACTTTAGACCTTGTTCTCTTTCATAAATGTGATACATCCGTTGTAAAAATAGTAAAAAAAAATTGTACAAAATTCATAATTGTTTTCAAAAACTTTGACATGTTTCTCAACATTAATTCCAGCCACAAATTCTAGCATGGTTTTGGTTTATGTACTTACATATTTTTAGGGCTGCCATATCCCCCAAAGTGGAAATCTAGACAAAGTTGGGGGTCAAAGTTGTTTAGCTTTCTTTGGGAACACCCCCCTAAAAAAAGGGGGGGTGCTTTTCTGGGAATTTTAACAGGTTTTCTTTAAAAAAAAAAATAACCACCCTACTTGCCATATGTCCAGGAGATTACTTTTATAACGGGAAGCAAGAATAGCAGAATTCATTATGGAAAAAAATATTTTTCATTTTAAAAAGCACCACCACCACGCAGAGCACTGTAATCCTGCGATTGCTCGAAGAATCTCACTCACTGTGCTTGGGGGCACAAAACAGCGAATTGCATGACATTTTGTAAGCCATTTCAAAAAGTGCAAACTCTGTCCATATCCCCAGTCAAAGGCACAGCTGGCAGCTGGTAAGACATATACCCTCCCTACCCTCAAAATACCCTTAGCTGAGGCCAAGACGAATAAAGACGAACATGGGACAGGATTAGCCCCCTACTGCAACAGTTAAGTGATTTCCATTCTTCCATTGGACTGCCTATGCGTAGCCATATGTGTAGATTACACAAGAGGGAAAAGAGGGAAATCTGCTCCTTACAAGTGGAGCTACCAGGGGAAAATATATATTGGGGTGGGAACAGAAGGGGCAAAGTGCATGGTATATGTATAGCATGTTGAATTTATGATTAGGTTGTGCTTAAAAAGGTAAAGGTAAAGGTACCCCTGACCGTTAGGTCCAGACTCTGGGGTTGTGGCGCTCATCTAGCTCTCTAGGCCGAGGGTGCCGGCATTTGTCCACAGTTTCCAGGTCATGTGACCAGCATGACTAATCTGCTTCTGGCGAACCAGAGCAGCGCACGGAAACGCCGTTTACCTTCCCGCCAGAGCGGTACCTATTTATCTACTTGCACTTTGACGTCCTTTCGAACTGCTAGGTTGGCAGGAGCAGGGACCGAACAACGGGAGCGCACTCCATCGTGGGGATTCGAACCACCGACTTTCTGATCGGCAAGCCCTAGGCTCAGTGGTTTGCACCACAGCGCCACCCCCGTCCCGATAGGTTGTGCTTAGGGGAAAACAAATGGAAGCAAGGTTGTGGCAAAAGGGACCACCGACTGAAATATTACCACACATGACAAGCCACCCATCAGAAAAAAATGCACTAATAAACTTCCACATTTAGTAGCCCAATGGCACAGGTCCAGCATATGTCCACTTTCCTTTCTGTTACATTGATTTAAAAAAACAACAGCACATAGAGCTTCTTTTGGCTAGGCCTATTCCTCATAATCACCTCACTAACATTTGGGGACCCTATTAAGACTATATTAGTTACGCCTCAGTTTTTGACAGTTCTCAAACTTCTGCGTTGGCATCACAATCCTATATTTCTACTCAAATGTAATTCAGCTTGTTTTCCATTGAAATGCTCTTTGCCTGCATCACTATAGCGGACCCACTCACAGTGACCCCCAACCCAGGCAGCAAAGGCCTAGGCAATGTTTATGTATAACAAACCGAACAAGAAAACATTCTGGGATTTTAAAATTGGCCACAACTTTTATTGATTATAGTTGTAGGTAGGCTTTGGCTCAGTCACTGGGTGCATATCCAATTTCAGCCTATAGGTGGGTGGCAGATGTTTGTGTGGGGTCGTGCCTGAAATTATGGGACTTCCTCAAAACATGGGTCTACATAGGTGGCCCATGCTTGGCTTCTGGACAGAGTTCTCACTAGACCCCTCTAATGGAGTACCCTGCGATCGCTCCAGTTTGGATTAGAGGTGATGCACCATTTCACACCAACCCGATATTAGACTAAAGGATTCCACCCAATGCCTTATCTGCCAAAAGTTGTGACTATTTGTTATCAGGAAGGCAAAACCTCCAAATAGGGTCAATCTTGTTTGCAGGAAACTCCTTCTCGGATCTGAATAGTGTCCAAAACCTGGATGCAGCTGGCCTTTGTAGCTGGGCCCTCTGGCCACCTGATGGCCAATTTGAAATCTAGGGGTGGTGGATTATCCCACCATCCTTTGCAGCTGACCGGGGGAATTCCGCAACTGCTGCCCACCCAGAGACTGAGTAAGCGGCCATTTTCTTACACTTGCATTTTACCCATTCTTCTGTAATGGAACCTGAAGTGTCATACATGTGGTTCCCCTGGAGGTTAGACCTGCTTAACTTCAGGAAAGTGGTGGCCTTATAGATTAGACAGAGAAGGTGATCATTTGACCAGGAGTCCCCAGTGAGTTTAATTATTAAGAGACATTTTTAATCTCTCTCTCTCCCCGTCCAAGAGCCAAATTAGGTTTCACTCAGCAGAACCATAATTTAGAACTACCCCCTCCCCCCCCCCCAACTTCAAGGCAGCTATAGGGGGCTGCCAATTTATTCAAGGAAATGGCACTGTGGGAATTTTTGTGTGGCCTGCTTAGATTTTAGGAATTTTTCCAGGGCCTGCTTAGATTTTAGCAATTTCGTTGTGAGTTTCCCCCCCTGCAAAATCTGTTCATGTCCACACCACTCTCTAATTTGCAACTTCTTCTTCAAGTGTTTCTGTATCATAATGCCCAATTCCATTCTGTTTTAGTTCTAAATTCATTGCTGGCTTGTAATCTCTTTCCTGCACAGAATATTCCTTTGTTAATAGCAGAAAAAAATGTACTTGTTAGAACTACTGGTTTCTTGTTAATCCGTTGATCATCAGAACCTCTGCTTGCCCTACTGCTCCTATTTGGGAACAGGAGGTCTATTTAGAGAAAGCCACCATGGAGGTCCCAAATTTCTTACCGAACAGCCTAAATTTAGCACCCAGGTCATCCCTCTGACATTTCCCTATGCCAACGGTACCCACACTTCTACAGGCCTATTCCTGCTGCTCCCTATATGGCTGCCTAAAGAGACTGGCCAACTTCATACCTGGGCAAACAACTCTTCTTGTGATCCTCCCAGCCATCACACTCTTTCCTATATTTTTCGCATCCTTTCAGAAATTGTGTCTCATCTCCCATGAAGTAAGCATCCACCATATTAGCCAAAGGTTTTGTGCAGGGGTTCCTCCATTAAAGTAAGCAAATCATTGCCCCCAAATCATGAGCATCACAAGCATTCGCTGGAAATTTAGATTTTCTTATATGTTTCCCAGAATCTCACTAATCTGTGTTCTCTCTGTTTTCCTTAGCAGCCACTCTGGTCTCTGTATACTGCATTTTGCCTTTAAGAACCTCAACATTTTTGAAAGACTGTGTAGAAATGGATCTATTTACGTATGTGTCACATTCCTACAAGGTAGGCATAGGTTCAATTCAGTTCAGAAACAAAGGCGAATCTGCCTAATTCACATTTTATGAAACAATATGTGAATGTTTGTTCAAAATTCACACGTCTCCGAATTTTGCAGTGCAGTTTGCCAGCCAAACAATGTGTACAAAAGTGCACATACTGAGATAAAATACGCATGAAAATGGATATATCAGTGAAAATAACATTCAAAAATGCATTATTTTTTTGAGAAATAGAACTATTGGGGAAAATAAAATGCTTTGCAAAAATGCGTTAGGCAAAAATTGCATACAAAAATGTGTATACGAAAAGAAATTTGCACTAAAACACTGATGAATGTTCATGAGATTTTTTAAAAAATGGAAACTGATGTGGAAATGTCGAGAACTGTGCTCAGATTGGAAAAATGAGACGCTAACATAAACCAAAATGGAATTATTCACCCATTCCTAGTCATAATCAATGCAATAAAATAATAATTAATCTGCTGTTGTATTTTGTTGCACACTTTGAAGGTTGAATATAGATATAGGACAATCTCTTGAAACTTAGAAAGTTCTTTTCTCAAAAAACCGATTGCATAGGAAAACCCCTTCCATTACTTTTGTTTTTGCTAATGCAGAAGTTATTAACACCAGTAGGAACAAAAGCACAGGGATATTATTTCACCACACAATCCTAATTCACCCTTTTGTCTTCCAGTTTTTCGCTTGGCAAGATGAGGAATGTCTGAGACAAGGAATTCAACAGCTGAATTTGTTACATTCATTTGCTATCCATCATTAAAATTAAGGCTGTGGAAGTGGTTAAAAATAAAACAAGACCACCTTTGGACTTCCAGTTTTGCTTCTACAATTATGTGGGAGAGTTCTGGCAATTGCACCCCAAACCCTCAGCCATGACAAAATAGGTAGGACTTCTTTGACAGATGGCATAACTGGTAGAATCTAGCTGTCCAGGGAGCTGATTGCACCTTCTATTTAAAGCAGAAGAAGAAATCAGCTAGCTGGACATCTAAATTCTGCTGTTTCTGCCATCTGTTCTCCAGTCTCTGATTAAAAGTACAGAATTGCAGGCATTAAACTGAGAGGATTTGCGAAATGTATCCATTGCAAGCAAGGTTTTTCATTCATTATTCTTAGATTTCAAGGGCAAAGGACAGCATTACTCTTGTCTCAAAAGACAAAACACATTTCACCCTGTAATTCCTCACTTGAGCCCAAGAGCTCAGGCTGGGCTAGAGCTCCTTCATCTTAAAACTGTTTTTACTGTATTTATTATTTTTATTCCATTTTGAACAGTTTGAGGTGAGAAGTGAAGGCTGATTGTTGCTGTGTAGCACCTTGGCCAGAGCAAATGAGAACCCTACAGGTCAACAAAATGTCTTCTGGAATGGAGTTATTTACTGATTTCCACACTTTTCTTTCTAACTGGGATCCATCCGACAAGTGTGAACTCCATGTCATGTAGTTGCCAAATGTGTATATCTCCAAATCAAGGGCAGATAATGTGCCAATTAAATGCCCCGTATGAATACTTCAGCAAGACCCTGGACAGCTGCTCCGGTGATAGAGAAAAGGAGCAGAAATTAGCTGGCAAAGCATTGGTGCTACTACCTGACCTCATGGGGAATGGGAAAGAACTTCTGCTGTAGTATTACTTAGTGAGATAAGTTAGTAAGTGGGGAAACATGGGAGGAAACACCCTTATGTGCAATATACTGAGATACACATCCAAGAGAAAGATCTGATCTATTTTGACATTTAGTAAGGCCACGAAAGGAACGGGAGAGTTGGCAGCCTTCCCAAATGTCCTGGATGGTAACTTAAGACTGCTGAAGCTGCCAGTGCCGGCGGTGACAATTTTGAGCGGATCGCTTCAAGAAAAAGGGATCTCTGTAATGGTCATTGTCCCCAAGAGCGGGACTTCAGCAGGACTTTGCTTTTCTAGTGTAGGAAAGAGGGTCCGCTGGATTTAGTGGTTCCGGGAGCGTTTAGGGAGGAAAGGGGTCTCAGGCTCACAGGGGCAAGTACTTCTTTCTGCCTGCTTTGCCTGTTAAGCCCCTTCCCCACTGCCAGGCAGTGCACTGCTATGCAATGCAGACTTTCCACCATTTGTTCCGCCCCCTCTCTTAATGTCCCATCCCTCCTAGCTACCTTTCCCGGCTCCCCATCACCTTGTGGAGGCACTCACCTCAGGCACGCATGCACAGGCCACTCCGCAGAGCCTCCAGCAGCAAGAGCAGACCTTGGTGTGTCCGGCGTTCTTCGCTTGCTTGGTCTTGCAGGAGGCTTAGTAGCTCTTCTTGACCCCCCTGGGTATCCGGGGGCCCACACGCTCCCTGCTCAGGGTCTGCACGGCACAAAGTGCTGATGTGGAGTGCTGCGAATTTGACTCTTGGAGACACTGCTCACACAGACATCCTGGGGTTATTAATAGTCAACGGGATCTCGGAGTCCAAGAGTCTCAGATAGCACCAGCCCAGGCAAGGCTGGGAAGAGAGAAAAGTGCACCTCAGCACTCCCACGACAGCTACCTCAACCTGGGGCCAGATACCAAGCAGGGGACCAGCTCTGCACATCACTCTCCTTCCTCTGGGTTGTAAGCATTGCTGCTACCTGCATAAAAAGCTACATGGATTACATGCTTGAAATCGCGCATTTATGGGCAATGGGCTGCAAGCTGATAAGAGATGGGTCGGTTGGGGCATGCAGTTCTGCAGAACTTGGCAGGCAGCTCTGTGAGATGAATGGGCGTGGAAAGGTTCTGGGGCTCGGAGGGGAGCACAGACGAGCAATATGATCACAGCCCCTCTATGTCGTGCCACGTGTCACTTCTGCTGCCGTTGGCATGGTGGTGACTCAGTGTACTTGTTTCAACTCTCCAGTGTGCAAAGCAGGAAGAAAATAGACACTTTGCATTTCAGTTCACATACTTTTACCAACAGAAGTATGAGTACTTGCAGCAGACGGGGAAATTATTTACCTTCTAAATTTACTTTTAACAATTATAAGTTGCCTCTCCATTTAGAAAGCCTCAGAGCAGGGAAGAAGGCATGAAGCAATCCTGACTCCTTGAGAGGAATGTGTGTCAGGAAATCTGGAGAAAAGCAGGACTGCGGGAATAGAGGGCTCCCCCTGGATGACCTATTTATTTAACATTCATCCTGGTTTGCTTGCACAAAGCATACACAGAAGTTAGTTTATATCCGGTCTTTATTGAGCATTCATTCTGATTTGTTTGCATGGAGGTGGGTTATGCAAGAACAATGAGCATTTATGTCCTGCCCTGCTCATCATTCATTTATCTTGTGCCTTTCAAAGTGTTTCCCCATCACTTTCCACAGTCCATTTCAATTTCAAAATGGATTTGTTGTGCTAGAGGGTAGACTGCTTCACTTTTTGCAACCTAAATGTCTCACAAAATATTAAGCAGTCTGGAGGCGCCCTAAGAGAAACACAGGGAAGCAAAGGACTGGAAGCACAAGGCATGCCAAGCAAGAGCTGCAAGTGTGAAAGCCATGGTGAAGGTCCTGTGTGAGTGCCTGGAGGCGTTTGGAGGATGGATGGTGGCTGACAGATTGGGGTTGAATCCTGACAAGATGGAAGTACTGTTTGGGGGCGGGGACAGGGGGCGGGCAGGTGTGGAGGACTCCCTGGTCTTGAAAGGGGTAACTGTGTCCCTGAAGGACTAGGTGCACAGCCTGGGAGTCATTTTGGACTCACAGCTATCCATGGAGGTGCAGGTCAACTCTGTGTCCTGGGCAACTGTCTACCAGCTCCATCTGGTACGCAGGCTGAGACCCTACCTGCCTGTGGACTGTCTCGCCAGAGTGGTACATGCTCTGGTTATCTCCCGCTTGAACTACAGCAATGCGCTCTACATGGGGCTACCCTTGAAGGTGACCCGGAAACTACAACTAATCCAGAATGCGGCAGCTAGACTGGTGACTGGGAGTGGCTGTCGGGACTACATAACACCAGTTCTGAAAGACCTACATTGTCTCCCAGTACATGTCTAAGCACAATTCAAAGTGTTGGTGCTGACCGTTAAAGCCCCAAACGGCCTCGGCCCAGTATACCTGAAGGAGCATCTTTCCCCCCCACTGTTCAGCCTTCTGGTGGTTCCCTCACTGCGAGAAGTGAGGTTACAGGGAACCAGGCAGAGGGCCTTCTCGGTAGTGGCGCCCTCCCTGTGGAACACCCTCCCTTCAGATGTCAAGGAAATAAACAACTATCTGATTTAGAAGACATTTGAAGGCAGCCCTGTTTAGGGAAGTTTTTAATGTTTGATGTTTTATTGTATTTTTAATGTTTTGTTGGAAGCCACCCAGAGTGGCTGGGGAAACCCAGCCAGGTGGGTGCAGTGTAGGGTGCAGTGTAGAGGAATTGCTGACAGCAAGATGCAGTCAAGTAAGGTGGTCATATTCAAGGTGTTTCTTCCCAAACACCAAGTGCTGTCAGATTCTGCATTGGTAACTGCTGCAATTCCAGCTTGGGTTATGTGACACCAGGAGCTTTTATGCTTACCCTCAGCACTGTTGTGACCCAGCCCCTGACCCCTCAGTTATTGAAACCCCCTAACACAATCTCAGAGTCCCTGAATCCATCAGAAATAGAATTTGAAAGGAAAAGGCCTTTCCGAAGAAGAGGATGCTGCACTCACACTCTGAACCACTGTGGTCAGCTGCAAAAGACGGCAGGGCTCTTGCGCTGTTAATAACCATACGGAAGAGGGAATGACAGCTTGTTGTGCAAACTACACCTGCTGAATTTTCCTCTTTCACATTATTACTGTCAATTGTGGGACAGTGCTCTGGGAGTCATCAAGACTTGGGATTTGGCTGGCTATTGATGGATCTCAATTCTTTGCAAGTTTCCTTGGATCCTGTGCTGCTGGGGTCTTGCCAGCTGCTGGTAAGCAGGCTCTCCATGTCTTGGTTCATACATTCAGCATTCTCCCCTGCAAGTAACCTCATTCCCATAGCCTTGTGCAAGAACGTATGAGTCGTTTCACGTCAGCGCCTGATCTTGCAGAGCATCCACTCTCTGGATTCCCTTTCTTTTTTGAAAGAAAAACCCTTCCCAAGCAGGGCTACAGTCTCTTGCAATCAGCTATCAGGCCAGAGCACCCTTCTTACACATGGGCTATCCCATGGGGGCCTCTCCATGTGGGTGCTGGGAATTGTTAGGGCTACAAATTGAAAAGTTATGTTATTGCACACCCCACCCCCAGATGGTATGCTGTTGAGGTTCCAGGTTGAATGGCTTGCTGAGCTATGGTGTCCCTTTAGGCTCTATATTTAAGATAGCTTTACCCACCCAGGCAGTCCATTGGCCTCTCCTCCATGTTGAAGAGCTATATGAAGTTCCAGGTATTGTGATCCGCAGGGATGTCCACCACAAATAGGGGTTATAGTCCACAAAACCGGAGGTCAGAAGTTCCTGGCTGTACAGGCAAAAGCACCCAAGTTGTGAGTTCAGCATCATAGATGAAGCTGCTAAAGCAACACATCCAAGTGGTAGCAAGAGCCTAGAGCAACTGGCTGAGTTTTATAGCAGGTCTACATAGTAGTTATTGACTGGAAGCCCCACCCACTAAGTTCTGTCTCCTGTAGTTAAAGGGCCAGAGTCTCCTGCTGCGGTCAAGGTAATGGGGTTCCCAGCTGTGGAGATCTCTCTCTTCAAGGTTCTCTTACCTTGATCCACTGGGGTGTCTATGGACCAGCCGTCAGAGGTCCCAGTGGACTCTGCCTCTGTGGAGTCCTCATGTTGTAGGATTATGGCAGGCTGGGACTATGCCTGAGTGAAAGTACTTTCCACTATGCCTGCTTGACTGAAAGGTCTTCATCCTGACTCTTAGTTCTTTGCTTTGCATGGCCAGTAGTGACAGTGGGATAATTTTAAAAGTACGGACCAGGGCCAAGACACGTTCTGTCCATGCTTCCCACTATCACATTATATAAAACCTCCATTAAAGGTTACATGCAGTTTATTATATTTAAATATTTTTTTAAAAAAATCTCATGACTGTAAGAAAGGATGTTTGATGTTTTGTTTCATTTCCTTAGAGTGGTAGCATTGTAAGGATGCTCTGACAAAACCGAAGAAAGAATTGGGGAAACCTGAGATTATTTGGTGCTCTGAAATGAGGGTCCAGGGATAAGCAAATCCCTGCTGAGCAGTGAGGGGCACTGCTTTGGCAAAAGTGTCTCTTGTCATTCCTAAAGGTAAAGGTACCCCTGACCGTTAGGTCCAGTTGCGGCCAACTCTGGGGTTGTGGCGCTCATCTCACTCTATAGGCCGAGGGAGCCAGCATTTGTCTGCAGACAGCTTCCAGGTCATGTGGCCAGCATGACTAAGCCGCTTCTGATGAACCAGAGCAGTGCATGGAAACGCCGTTTACCTTCCCGCCAGAGCGGTACCTATTTGTCTACTTGCACTTGACATACTTTTGAACTGCTAGGTTGGTAGGAGCTGGGACCGAGCAACGGGAGCTCACCCCATTGCAGGGATTCGAACCACCGACCTTCTGATCAGCAAGCCCTAGGCTCTGTGGTTTAGACCACAGCATCACCCGTGTCATTCCTACCAAGTTCTAATTTGATATAATGCAGCGGAGAGCATGAGACTCATGTTTCTCACCCCAGTTTCTCTGTGGGAGCCTGTCCTGGTTTGTATCACCACACATTGCAGAAGTGTCACATTCAGGTCCCTAACATCATTTTCTGAGTTTGGCTTGCGGTGCCCCTCATTATGAAAGTTGATATGGCAACTCTGTTGCTCTGCATACAAATCTATGTACTCTCCAGTCCTGCAGAAGCTATTTTGACCCTCCTTGTCTATATATACAAAAGTCAAAGGAACACACGTTGTTGGCAGTGTGTGTCACTCCTCTTGTAAGTCCACAGCACTTAGAGTTGTGTGTGTGAAAGAGAGAGCTTCAGAAGACAGAACTTCCCTAAATATTCAAAGCCAATGGCATGTGCAGCTCTACTGAAAGGTATAGCAGGCAAAATTCTTGGCTCTGCCCCATGTGTACACACATATAGCTATCGACACTCCCAGCCCTAGACATTTGTGTCATCTTACATTCTTGCAAGATTGAATTAAGGTCACGGATAACAAGCTGCGGTTGCTGGTGCATCTTGTCCATTTCATTGCTGTTGCCAGTTGTCATGTGGTCAGCTCGTAAGGCTACAGGCTCAACGTGTTTAAAAAGGAGATTCTATCACAGCAGCCAACAAACTCAAGTAAGCAGTGTATTGGCATGAAAATTAACGCAATTTTCTTCAGGGACCTGGTCAGGTGTTTGGGTCTTCTTGCTGTTAAAGCTATGAACACAGCCAGAAGAAATGTGACTACAAGGTGAACTTTATTTCATTTGCTATCTTTATATTCAGGCTTTCCTCCAAGGGCCCCAATGTACTGTATATGATCCCCACTCCACATTTAATTCACAACAACCCTGTGAGGTAGATTAAGCTGAAAGGAGGCTTGAGGTCACTTAGTAGGCCTTTGTTACCCTGTAGTAAGGTAAAGGTAAAGGGACCCCTGACCGTTAGGTCCAGTCACTGACGACTCTGGGGTTGCGGCGCTCATCTCGCTTTATTGGCCAAGGGAGCCGGCGTACAGCTTCCGGGTCATGTGGCCAATGTGACTAAGCCGCTTCTGGCAAACCAGAGCAGTGCACGGAAACACCGTTTACCTTCCCACTTTGACATGCTTTCGAACTGCTAGGTTGGCAGGAGCAGGGACCAAGCAACGGGAGCTCACCCCGTCGTGGGGATTCGAACCGCCGACCTTCTGATCGGCAAGCCTTAGGCTCGGTGGTTTAGACCACAGCGCCACCAGCATCCTTGTAGTAGAATTGCCTGAATACCCAATGCTTCTGGTTTAAATGCATGTTTTGTAGTGTATGTCATTTATCCCAATCCAATCATTGTAAGCTGTCTCAACGAGTCCTTAAATTTCACAACAGAGTCCTAATAGCTCTTCTGCTGTTTGCAGCCAGGTGCTAAACTTTAGCACAATGGAAAACTGAAGCAGAAACTGGAACATTGTGAGAAGGGCAAGATAACTTTAGAGTGGTCAGGCAGATGCTCTCTTTTCTGGAGCTGGTTCTCTGCTTGGAGTGCTGGTTCCCTTTCATCCCATTTTCGGAAGGTGCTCTCTTATGAAGTACTTATGAGAAGTACTTTTGATTTTTGTCTTTAAAACAGGATGCGGAACTTTGGTTCATGTGCTTTGCTTCAAAAGCACACAACAAATCCTCCTCTTCCTCTTTGTGATTACACCTGTCTTCTCATATTCATATTCTAAAAGGTAAGCAGCGTTTCCATGCCTTTTGGCTTTCGTCACGGTGTTCCGTGTGCCAGAAGCGGTTAAGTCATCCTGGCCACATGACCCAGAAAGCTGTCTGTGGACAAATGCCAGCTCCCTCGGCCTGAAAGGGTGATGAGCGCCGCAACCCCAGTCGCCTTTGACTGGACTTAACTGTCCAGGGGTCCTTTACCTTTTACCTTTATTCATATTTTAACCCAAGTAATTGACACCCCCCATTTTTTCTTTCTGTTCATCTTCTTTGTTTCAGTATACCTGAAGGAGTATCTCCACCCCCATCATTCTGCCCGGACACTGAGATCCAGCACCAAGGGCCTTCTGGCGGTTCCCTTGCTGCGAGAAACCAAGTTACAGGGAACCAGGCAGAGGGCCTTCTCGGTAGTGGCACCTGCCCTGTGGAACACCCACCCACCAGATGTCAAAGCGAAACATAATTACCAAACTTTTAGAAGACATCTGAAGGCAGCCCTGTTTAGGAAAGCTTTTAATGTTTAATAGGTTATTGTATTTTAGTGTTTTGTTGAAAGCCACCCAGAATGGCTGGGGAAACCCAGCCAGATGGGTGAGGTATAAATAATAAATTATTATTAGTAGTTGTAGTAGTTAGTTAGTATTATAGATTGAATATTGTGGGCTAGGGTTAGCGTCACCCTTTCATTCTGTTGTTGGATGAACTGGTTTAGAAAATTATGCTCTGTTGTATTTCTATTCTGTGTATTTGGTTTTAAATCACTGATGATTTTGTTGCATCTGACGTAGGGAATGCAATGACGTCTAGGCTTTTACAAACCCAGCTATGTGGCCACATGCACAACATGTAAAGCACATGACTCCCCCCCCCCCCAAATAATCCTGAACTGAAGTCTGTGAAGGGTGCAGTAATTTGTGGCTCTGTGGGGAGCAAACTAGTTCCCACGATTCTTTGAGGGAAGCCATGTGCTTTAAATATATGGTGTTGATCATGTGACCATATTTTCCTACCACTAAATACAAAATCATACCTCTAAATGAGACCTCATACATGCTGCTTCCATGCTGAGTTGTTATATTTCTGTTTTCCGCAGACCTTTGTTTTTCTTGTAGTTCAGTGGTGTGTGACGCATCTCACCCTTGCAGAGAGCCTAAGGCAGCAGCAAACAGCAAGCCCTTACTAGTTGTAACCTGCACAAGCAACAAAAGGTTAGCATCATTAGACCACAGCTGCCTACTGAGCGAAGTGGAAGAATTGTTACGCGGCTTGTGATCCTAACAGCGCAGGTGGAGCAAAATAGATTTTTTGCAAGCCATCCGTTTGCAGAGCCAAGAACGTGCGATCGGTTTGCAACCCTGCAAATATGTGGCACAGAGTAATTGCCAGATGTGATTCTCTGTGAAGTCCAAAGGGCAAAAGATTAAGTGGAGAAGATTTGTAAGTCTGCCATAAGATTTTAAATCCTCCCAACTTATCACTACAGCAGGTGAATGCAGAACCCTGCTAGGCTATGGAAACACAAGACCGCCATCTAGTGGCCATGTGTGCATGTGTGCCTGCCTTATATCCTCTTTGTAAAGGAGGAAGGAATTAGAATCTGGTCACATCCACACCATACATTCAAAGCACATGATTTCTCCCAAAGAATCATGGGGACTGTAGTTTGTTGGGGGTGCTGGGAATTATAGCTTTGTGCGGGGGGGGGGGGACTACAATTCCCAAGATTCTTTGGGGAAAGCCATGTAGAGTGTGGATTTGACCTTTCAGTGAAGACATTTGCAAGATGCACAGTGGACCTAATACATGATAGCAGAAAAGGCACATATTTGCGCTGGTTTTTAAAAATCTGCTATATTGTAAACAACTTGCAGAAAGGAGCACAATGGAGGTGACTGTAAGAGCTTTTCCTTATTCCCTGCCTTAAAACTCACGCTGAAACTGCAAAGGGCAGCCTCAAAAGGGCATAGACCACTGAGAACTCTCCAGGGGGAGATTTGAGGATTTGAGAGGCATCCATCATTTCCTCTGATTGTGAGGGAAGAAGATAGAAGCGTCTTAATGGGCTGAGAGGAACAGAGAGCCACTTTTTCAAGGGGGGGGGAGCGGAAAATGGTGCTGGAGAATCCCACAACTTTCACAGAGGAGAGCAAGGATGTGGAGTATGGAATCCTGATATTTTTTCTTGGCTGTTAGGGAGTTTCAGGTTTGGTTCTGATTCTCCAGTGTTTTCTGTGTATTTGTTTCCCACTGAATCTGTTTCCCACTAACAGGATATGTACCAGGAGAAAGAGATGGATTGCAGGAGTGTGGGAAATATAAGGCAGTCAAGATGTGTACATTATGTGTGAGAGAAGGGGGAGCAATATATTTCTCAGAATCCAACAGGTGAGAGGTTGAAGTCCGTCATTAGAGCTCCCTCCCCATCTCAGGATACGCCATGTTTCATTCACGTGCTTTGAAGATTTTGCATCTCATGGATATACTGAAACTGTGGCTGTCCTGTCATTGGTGGACTAAAATGCTCATCATCCCTGACCAGCGGTTCCCTATGCCTGATAAAGCAGCTTATTACATGAGCAGCATCAATGCTACTTAAATGCCGCCTTCTCTCATTATCTTAGATCGGCAGCTTAGTGCAATGCAGAGTCACTTTGACTGAATGTAACAGCATTGGTTCAAGTGTGAAGATGTTTGGGGATCACACTGTGAAAGAAACTGAAAATGAAAGAGGCAAATGAAGGCAACGGTTAAAGTGCGTATCAGAAATTTATTCCTCAGCACAAGCAGTTGTAAAGTGACTTTTAACTTAAAAAATAAAATGAAATAAAAATATTTCCAAAAGAACAGAACAAAGTTTTCTTACTGCTTGGGATGTACAGCCCTGCGTATTTCAGGATGTTGCTGGCAGGTTCGTTTCTTGGATGTGAAAGTTGAACACCCTCCCGGAGAAGCAAGAGAGCTGCCGGTCTAAACAGCAAACAATGACAAGGTGTCTGACAAAGGGTAACGTGAAAATTTCACTGATGTGGTTTCCAGCTGGGTTGTGTGTGACCGTGAAAATGACAGAAGCCTCATCAAGAGCTCCTCGAAATGCCTTGCTCCCAACTCTTGTTCTGTATTCTAGCTCCCGGTATTGCTTCCTAAGCTGTTCTGAATTCTAGCTCCTGTTTCACCTCCTAAGCTGTAAGATTGGACTTGGAACCTTTCTAGAGCATAGACTGGCTCGACAGGGGCTGTCATGCAGAACAGAGACACTGGATCCCTTCCTCTAGTGCGCTCTCTTCTCAGGCTTCTTGCAAAGAGGCTGCCTCCCTCCACCATTTCACACCTCTTCTTAAACTATGAAAACCTGTGTCAGGAAGAAGGAATGGGAAGAGCCTATCTTCTACATTCTCATGGTGCCCAGCACCCGTTTTCAAAGGTAAGCCTACCACTACCCTGATCCGTACTTCCTGCCTGTACTAAGCCTTTCCAGGAGGGCTCTTAGTGAAAGGGCACCAAGAGAACTTTTTCACCCTCGCTTGCTACAGAGCAAGCCATGCCAGGCCAGGGAGGTTCTGCTACCATCACTACAGTGCTTCTCGCAGACAGTCAAACAGCTGTAAAACACACAGGAGGCTCAGAAGAGGCGGAAACTGGCAACCTGCATTTCATGGCACAGCAACTTCGAGAAGTAGGTCCCAGTGATCAACCCTACCTCCCCCAGGCCAGATTTTGCTAGGTCTCAACACTCAAACTTGGCTGCATAAGGTCAGCAGGACTACACGGAGGCTGAGGCCTCCCAAACTTATTTGACCTTGGGCCTAAGTACATATCTGGATGTGGAAACCGCACATTACAAACCACCCTTGTGCTCCATCTGTCTCCCTCTTGAATGACAGGTTTGCATTCTTCAGACTTAGTATTCTTCAGACAATGTTAACCAGTATTTCATATCGACTCTTCCTTGAATCTACCCTCTTGCACTTGGAGCCCCACCTCAACCACCATCGCCTGCTGAAAGGATAACTTCCTGCAACAGACAGCTGAGTTCAGGCCTGTGTTCTTCAACATTGCGTCTCAAGATGTTGTTGGCCTCCTACACCCATCATCTCTTACAGTTGGCTAAGGTGGTGGGAATGGTGGGAGTTTGTAGTCCAACAATATCTAGACTCCATCTACAATAAGATAAGAGTGCACCAAACTGTTACAATAACAGGCAGTGACAGGGGATTGGCTCTTTGGGATCACCTGACTCACAGGATCAGGAGCATTCTCATATATACAGTATATATGTATTTTTGCGTGTGTATCTACTCTAACCAGCAGGGAGTAAGGAATTGGCATCTCAGCTGCTTTTTGAGCCTCATGGTAACTGGCCAAAACATATGCTTTTCTCCATGCTACAAGCCTTATTCAGCTGCTCAGTCTCCTCATGTGCAAACGCATAGGGCTCTAAATCACATGGGGAGTCTCCCCACTTCAGAACTTCACCCCCAAACTCACGAATGGCTCTAAACTGTGCAGCAATGATGCACCACAGAAGGTCGTGGCCACCCTCGCTCAGTGCTGTTTTTCTAGAAAAAGAGGTGCTGGAACTCACCTCCCCTGCTCTCTTATAATGAGCATGGCACCCACCTGAGAGGTGCCAGAATGGAGTTTCAGGGAGCTGGGGGAAAAACCCTGCCCTCACTTCTCTCTGAGTAGAGACTGAATGCCCCAAGAGTACAAACAATTAATTAGGCCCCTGTTTCTGCGGGTAAACAGTGGCCTATCCCTTGTACTTTGGTGTTTTACCTGGGCCTCCATACAAATAATACATTGTGAACTGGCCTGGACAGTGGCCAAGATAAGCCAGGCAAGGTCAAGTTTGTGTGGGAATCAGATATACACTGTACAGCATTTTGTTAAAACGGATCTCCCTACCATCATATTAAATATTTGGGGGACAGGGACTGGGTTTGCTTCATACCTTACATAGTTATTTTCTCATGCAAATGGGTAAAGAGGCCGAACTCAGAAGCTTCAAGTTATGCTGACAGAAATTAAAGATATTACATTGATTAATGCCATCTCCCCCCCCCCCTTTCTTGGTTTTAGTATGGCCACCACCTGCTTCTGAGGATGCAAAAAACATCCCAAGCACATCCAGGGCAGTTCTTCCAGCAAGCTGCCTGTTCTATCCCTTCCTGGCTTTGAGTACTGGTAGATATACAACTCCTAGCCATCCCTTTCCCCCCTGCTAGCTTTCATTGACCTGGGAGAGTCTACAAAAACGGGCCCTGGACTTGCATTTCCAGTTGCTAGCTTGTCAGACATTGGACCAAGCATCTGAGATACAGGAACGCCTTAAAGCTCTGTCCTGTGGACTCTGAAAACCACTCCCACACTTGCTCACATATTCCTCCCTCCCACTTACAGTGTCCTATTCTAGCAAGAGATTAATGTCAAACCTTGCACTCCAAAATTCCACACTTGGTCTTCCTTTCATTTTTCTGAAAGGGTTCTCCTTCTCTGGTGCTTCGACACACAACATTGTCCGGTTTCTGACCAACGCAAATTGGCTACTAAGCAGAGAGAGATGGAGAGAAGATCTTCCCTGCATTTTCACACACCTTCACCCCACTACTGCCATAAAGAAGTAGTCCTTTGACTGCCTCTGTGCCTCTTCCACCTCGAATTCTCGTCTCATGATGCTTTTCAGCCCCTGCAGTACTGCACAGCCTCTCGTTCAGCTGTTCAGAGGAGGACCAGGAAACTTTGAGGAATTTGTGTCTCCTGTCTCATTTAATTACGTAGCAAATGGCACACACATCTGTGTCAACCAGTTGCTTTCAAACTTTCTATCTGACATATCTGTTGAAGAAGCAGATGATTCTGGGGCACAGTCTTGGGGCATTTCAAGAGAGAATGGCATGTTACAAGGCAAATGCCATGCCTGGCAGTCGCCATATTTGCTTCATAATGCTAATGTGGAGACAGAGATATAACACAGGGATACTGAGAAAATGCCTGCCAAGCCTTTCCTGTAAATGCAAAAGAGAAAGCGATTTTCTGTTGTGAACCACCTTGGGATCTTCAGATGAATGGCCGTATACAAATTTAAGAAATAATAACAACAATTTGCATTTCCTTGGAAAACTTTGGCATTGCTCTCTGTTAAGGCAGGGCAAAGCCTGGGTATCTTACACCTAGCATGAGCGGAAACTTGTAATACATCACTGGCTGCCTCCCCAAGGAACTCACAACAAGCTTCCAAGACAATCCTGTTTGGAAGAGAGTGATGAAAACTTTGAATTTGTGGGCTTTAGCAGGCAAATGTTGAGAGACAATTAGGAGGGTCCATCCATGCCTCTGCGACTGCTTCTTTTCCACCTTACCACCACGCTCACACTACATGGGGCTTCCGGATGATGAGGCGAGGAGCTGTTCTCAGAGATTAAAATGCACTTGCTTACAGATGCACAGCGCTGCTTTTCCTAGGGCGGTTATGAATCTTGCCGCTACGTGAATGGCAAACCCTTCTATCGTTGCTACTTTTCTCCTGCTCCGGCCACACACAGTTAAATCCCTTGGAAACGTCGCAAGTCCAAAAAGTGGATAGTTCAGTGATTCGGGAATGGAGGCTGCTTGCCTCCCCATTTGGCTTCATTGTCCTAATTTACAGGAACTCAACTGAAACAGAAAAGGGAGGGGAGGAGCTAAAGGTAACTATTCTGTTCAAACGCCTGCCTTGCGCGTGTGGGCCATCTCAACACATTACTACACGGCAGCAAACCTGGGTTTGCCACAAAGTGGGAACTCAGCACTGAGCTGCAGCCAATCATAGCTCTCTGGTGGGTGCACTTTTAGGATAAACTGCTGCATTTACACTTTAAATCTGAAGATGTACGCCCCCCCCAACCCTTAGGTGTACACCTAAAAAACCACAACGTGTGAAGAAGCCCACTGATGGGGATGGGGAAGCGTTATTTCTCTTTCACTGGTGACCAGACCCTGGTCTCCAGGTGTGTGCCTGCATCCCAGTTTGCGCAGCTGAGAACCTGGGTCTCGCTACCTGGAAACTGGAGGATGAGGAGGGTCGGCTTGGGGAAGGCCCCCTGCCTGGCTGGCTGAGGTCAGGGGAGCTTAGATACTGTGGGGGAGCCACCTGGAAGGGCCCTGGGGAAGCGGGGGCAGAGATGGAGGTCATTTCTGTCCTCCACACAGGCTCATCCAACGTGGTGGCAGAGCGGGGGGCCAGCACTGTAGGGGCCAGGCTGCTGGAAGCCGGCGCTGGAGCAGGCGTGGAGAAGCGGCGGATCTCATAGGTCCGGGCTGTTTTCACGGGCACTTGCTTGGCCGGGGTGAAAGACAGGCTGGACTGCTGGGCTGCCTGGCTTGCGGAGGAGGCCTGGACGTCAGAGCCTGGCACATCCCCGAAGCAGAACATGGCGGACTTCAGCTGGTACGGCTGGTGCCGCATGAAGTCGATGGCCTTGATCCCCGATTTCTGGCTGGGCCCCTTTTTCACTTTGCTCTCTGCCTTGCTAGCCTGCGACCTGCTGGCTGCCAGGGGATAAAACGGAGAGAGCAGTGGGTTGTAACCGATGGGGGGTGGGGCGCGGATGTTGGGGGAGTACTTCCAGGAGGAAGGCAGGGAAGGGGTCGGGGATGGGGTTCTGGCCTTGGGGGCCGGTGTGAGAGCAGACTCCACGACAAACTTGTCCATGCGGCTCTGTCGCTTGGCAAAGAGCTCTGCCCCTTTCCCCTTCAAATGGGCTATGTCGTTGGCAGAGGAGGAGCCGTTCACCAGTCCGCCAGAGGCCTTTGACTGCTGGGGCTTAGGAGCTACTGGGGGCGGGGTCTTGAATTTCCGGCCTGAGGCTTGCATGAAGTTGCAGGCTTCGGCCCCCAGGCTGAGGAAGTCCTCCTCGGGCCCAGACTCAAAGCCTGCTCCGTGGTGGTCTCCTTTGGGCTTTTCGTCCAGGTTCTGCACTAGAGACAGCAACTCAGGGTTGGGGGAATTCTTCTTCTTCTCCTCCGCAGTCTTGAACATGGGCTTCTTGCTGCTCCGCCGGCGAGCTTCCTGCAAGATACCTGTTCTGGGAGCCGGAACTGCAACTCTCTGTTCCCTGGAGGCAAAGGGCTCAGAAGCAGGCCGTGAGATGGCTGGCACTACAGCAGTGAAGGGCTGGGAGAGGGGCTGCTGTTGGACTGGGCTGATGTACAAAGTTGAAGAAGCCGTTTCTTGGCCTTGAGAAGGCAGCAATGGTGGGGGTGTAGCAGCGACAGCCTCTGCAGCTGGCTTAGAAGGTGCCGATAGGTATATGGAAGCTGTGGAGGTTCGGGCTGTGTTAGAAGGTGGCTTGGCCTCCGCAGAATTTCCAGCCCCTGAGAGTTGCACCAACGATGGAGGGGTTGGGATATACAGAGACACAGAGGCACTTGCTGGGCCACTAGCCTGGGCCACTGCCATGGGAGTGGCAGGAAGCTGAGTGGTCCCTGGAGTGACAGGGGAGAAAGGAGGCGCCGCTGTTCTCTGTCCACCAAAACTCTCACTGCTTTTCCTTGGCGCAGATGGTCTGAACACGACAGAGGAAGTCATAGGACGTTGCCCGGGAAAACCGGGAGTGAAAGGTCGGGCGGATCTGTTGAAGATGCTGGTGGCACTTGGCGAGTTCAGGGAGCCCACGCCTCCTCCTCCGAAGATGCCTGATGGAGACTGGAGCTGAGCAGGGCTGGGTGACGGCAGCTGGCTAGAGACCTGTACAGCTTCTAAGTGGACACTCAGAGGGGCCCTTTCTGCCTTCTGTGGAGTGGGGGCTTCATTGTGTAACACGTTAGGCGCTTGAAGGACAGGTGGAGGTGGGGGCTGTTCTTCTGGCTCATGAGTAGGGACTCTCTCCACAGTATGTTCACCAGCCTTCTGCCTTTGCTGCTCAAACAACTGCGCCCCCCTGCCTGATACCCCACTGAGGCCTTGTTGAGCCTGGTCCTGCTCGTGGGCAGGAGGCCCTTTGGGCTTCTCAATGTCAAGGTAAGTATTGTCCCAGTCCGAGTGGTTTGTTAGGCTCCGGGCATCAGAGAAGCCTTCCTCGTCAAACTCGGATTCGCTGGTTGGGAAGACACCGTCCTCTTCGTCATAGCAGCGGTCTTCATCAACGCTTCCGAAGCTGACCAAGGTGTACTTCTTTGCCCTCTGGCGGCGCTTTTTGAACATCAGGACACCCTTGGAATGGGGGTTGGGTGCATCTGTCAGCAGGGATGCTATGGTTCGGCATTTGGTTTTGGCTTCTTTCACATTCTTTTCCTGCATACTCTCGCTGCGATGAAGCTCTGCAAGGAACAGTGACAAAAAGAGAGGCACAGTCAGGATACTGCGGGGAATCTGGCTGGAAAGCCAAGCCTGCCTAATGTTCATATGTGTAAAATACAGTACTTATTCACACTGTGCGTAGTAAACTATGGAACTCTCTCCCACGGGAGGCAGTGGTGTCTACCAACTTGGATGGCTTTAGAAGAGGATTAGACAAATTTGTGGAGAAGGTTATCAACAGTTGCTGGAAACTGCAGGAGGGGAAAGTGCCCTTACACTCAGGACCTGCTTGCAGACTTCTTTAGTAAAAGGCGAAAGATTTATACGATCTGAGAAGAAGCCGGACTTCTCACAGGCATCTAGCTGGCCACTGTGAGAGCAGGATGCAGACCTAGATGGCCCACTGGCCTAATTCAGCAACCTCTTCTTATATTCTTAAGAGTTACCTATCAACATTAGGAATGTTCTTGCCCCTCCCGCTAACTATTACCAGTACTGTGCCAGGCATTCAGGTAATGTGGGGATATCAGAGCTGGCTGGATAGGGGGAAATAAAAAACTTCTGACATTGGCTCTTCCAGTTTGGACAAAAATCAAGGTAACAGTTTCCCACTGCCTGTGGTAGCCCAAGACAGGTTTCATAGGACTGAGGCTGGGTCTACACATGCAGAGTTGAGTAGGGTGTACCATGTCAGGCTCCAGGTGGGCGACTTTTGAGATGATCCCCCACAAACAGCTTCCAGGAAGAGGAAACACCTCCTCCCCTGGCAGACCAAAGTGAGAGGTCCCTTTCGACTCTACAATTCTTGCTCGAGTTGCCCCCTTCCTGCGCTGCGCTAGTTTTCTATTAGAATGCAAACCACTTTGAGTCTTTCCCCCCCCTACAATCAAGCAGAAAATAAATAAATAAATAAATAAATAAATAATAAATATGTAAAGCAGCATGTAAAAATATGATCTTCCATTTGCAGATATCTGAAACGGTATTTTTCTGCCACCTCGTTTTGTTGCATGTGCTGCTCGAGCACAAGTGTGCTCTACTCCAGCACAGAGAAGCATAGTATGTGTGTTTGTAACAGAGAGAATTTTAGTGGGGATGAGTGGGGCGGGGGGGAGAGAGGTCAGTAGACAACAAGCCAAGGGCGTGCTGCAAGGAGAGAGCACATGATGGGAGCCACGAGCGGATACACGATTCCAAACACATTTCATCACCTTAAAGGAGAAAATGATGCCTTGTCAATTGCAGTCAAGGCTGTCATCCATCTCCATTTCTCTGCTGAAGAGTTTCTGGAATCTGAGGGGCTAACTTGATGGAAAACGTTTAAAATAAAAACGGGGGAAAATATTTTCCCGATGGATTTTTCTTGACGTTTAATCAATGGTCCAAAGATAACCATAGTGAAACATTTTCACGTGCGAGACTTAAATTGACTGTAAAACGATTCTTAATGAAAATTAACTCCAGTGTAGTCAGAGTGTACATTCCGTTTCTTGTCTCTCCCTCATCATGCATGAACAGTATTCATAGGAGACATTAAAAAAATAAATAGGAAGGAGTCTCAAACACATTTTTCATGTCATGTTTAAAATGCCCTAAGAGAAAAGGCAGCACTTCCTGCTTCAGCCTCCTCTCATTTTTCCCCTCCTTCTCCTGCCTTTGCTGCTCCATCCATTCTAGAGGCACAACCACTGAGATACAGGCTGTTCTGGAATGTTATCCATTCCACTGTTGGGCACACTGAAGGTCAAGACGAGTGACAGACAAATCTGTGGGAACAGAAGGTGCTGAAGATACCGACAGGGCTCTATACACCTCATAAAAAATCACGGAATGTACAAAGTACAATGGAAACAGTAGCTGAAATTCCAATAAACCTGAAATCTTCTGCGTTTAATAATCATGTAAGATCAGACCAAGGATACATCTAATTCAGCATCCTTTTTCCAAAGGTAGCTGTTTCCAAGAAGCTCAGGGATGAAGGCAGCATTGTCTGCCCTCCTCACCTCTGCATGTGGAGATCCCCAGTAGCCATCATTACTAATAGCCAATGAGTTCTCTCTCCCCCATGAGTCACCCTCTCTAGTCACCCTCCAGAGCAAGCCTCCCCAAGGGGTCACCCCTATATTTTGTGGGAGCAAATTCCATAAAATCACTGTGCATCTTTTTTGAAGGCATGCTTCCTTTTCCTTGTCCTGAATCAACCACCAATTCTTTTCATCGGCACTGTTTTACCTTCTTTACGGCCATTATAATTTAGTGATCGCATCAGGCAACTAGTCACTGCACAACTGACAGGAGGTTTAAAGCCCCTTCCAGCTGGTTCTCCTCATTCCACTTCCTACAGTCCAAAAATTCAGCTACCTTTCATCTACAGCTTCCTTCCACAAACCATCTGAAAGCAAAGCCCCTTATGCCAAGTGGAGCCTCTGCCTGTGAGGAGGCTTGCAAAAGTTTGGCATGCAAAATAAACTGGTACCTGCATATGGTTGGTCCAAGCTCTTGAAAGCAACATCTAGTCCCGGAGAGAAGGGCATGTCACACACCCTTAACTCACAGCTCTCCATAAACAGAGGGAGAAGCAGAACAGCTCCCTTCTGGAGCAGAACCAAAACCTTAAAAGAGCCCAGGCCCTTTGCCTGCAGCTCCACTAGCCTTTTAAAGCCTCTCTTTTGTCTCCTCGACATTGCTGCTGAAAGCCATGAGGTAACTCTCTCTATTTTTACCCCCCAGGCATCATCACTAAACAGTGTGATGGACATTGTCAACTGTCAAACACTTGCTCCACTTCCCATCCTCCTCCCATAGATGGGGTTTAAAATAGGACATGTCCCTTGCCACAAATGTTTCCACACTTGCGCTCAGGAGAGGGGACTCTTTGAGTCACTGAGCATGAAGGCACTAAATCCAAAAACACTGTCATCTTTCCTGATACTGAGGCATGTTTCACAAATGGCATTTTTCTGATATGGTCATTTACAAAGGATAACATTGGTGTAATAGTAAAGGTAAAGGTACCCCTGCCCGTACGGGCCAGTCTTGACAGACTCTAGGGTTGTGCGCTCATCTCACTCTAGAGGCCGGGAGCCAGCGCTGTCCGCAGACACTTCTGGGTCACGTGGCCAGCGTGACGAAGCTGCTCTGGCGAACCGGCACCAGAGCAGCACACGGAACGCCGTTTACCTTCCCGCTAGAGTGGTACCTATTTATCTACTTGCACCCGGGGGTGCTTTCGAACTGCTAGGTGGGCAGGAGCTGAGACCGAACGATGGGAGCTCACCCCGCTGCAGGGATTCAAACCGCCGACCATGTGATCGGCAAGTCCTAGGCGCTGAGGTTTTACCCACAGCTCCACCCGCGTCCCAACATCGGTGTAGATTTCTCCAAATGGAGATGGGCCATTCATCACCATTTAAAAGTATAAAACAGGCATCAATTGACCATTGCGGAAGGATGCCTGCATAGGCCCGGCAGAACAGAAAAGTTTTCAGTAGGCGTTCAAAAGTTGAAACGGCTGAACCCTGTTGAATCTCTTTTGGCAAAGGACTGGGCTGATCACTAAAGATTTGGTTTCTTGTTGTTTCCAAATGAGCCTCATCAACTCGGGGAACAACCAGAGATGCTGATCTCAGTGACTGAGCTGGAATATATGGGTTCAGGTGATCCCTGGGGTACCTTGGACCTAAATTGTAGCTGGCAAACTAGCCAGAGCTGGAAAAAGGCACTCCGAGCCACTGAGGCCACCTGAGCCTCCACTGACACTGCTGAATTCAGCAGCATCCGCAAGCTGCGAACCTGCTCTTTTCTGTAGAATGCAATTCCATCCAGGTAGGAACAGAAAACTGAAGTCAGTTTTCCCAATGCCCATTCTACAGATCAGAAGGATGCCATGGTCAATGGTACAGAAAGCCATGGGGAGATCAAGCAGGAGAAGCAAGGTCACAGTCTGCTTGCCCCTCTCACAATAGGTAACATCCCCTCAGAGCAACCAAGACTGACTCTGGCCTGAAACCATGTCTAAATAATTAGTCATAAATGGAGCAGACATGTGAATAAAACAAACAAACAAACATGACTGCCTTCATATCCTAGTTGGACCCTGGGCAACTGACCTACTGGAGTTAAAAGAGGATTGTTTCCCATCTTGGAGTTATGTTTCCTTTGTTTTAAAACATCAGGAGGTGGCCACAACGGAATGTGGGATCCCAGGCTATTCCTAAACTGCTAAGAAGAATGTCCCAGTCTGCCTCAGGAAAACCCACAATCTGCTGCTGAATTGGAGCAAATGACAATCCATGGAAAACCCAGTTGCAACTTGCTCTGATCAGTGGTAAAACATGGCTTTCCCCAGGGAAAGCATGCCAGGGGAAGAAGAAAGATAAACCACACACACACCTGCTTGGACCTGGACGTGGAAAGCCCGGATCTGTGCCTAGAAAAGTGGCAAAAAAGTAAGCATGGGTGAGCCCTTAGAGGTGCCTCACTTTCCAGATGTTACACAATTATCAACATGCTCCCTGTTCTAACAGCTGTAGCTGAATATGAGATTTTTTAGGAGGGATAAATTTGAATTGGCAAAGTAACGTGGAATCACCAAGGAAGAACCCTCCTGATGGGAGAATTATAAGAGTGAAATTTATCAGCAAAGGTAATATATATATATAGCCCCAGCTCTTCCTGCTACAATGTACTGCCAGAACAATGCAAGGATCCATTGTGAGATCAGGATAAGGAAAGGGTGTAATAGGTGCTTTCCTCTCTCTGGACCAGGTAGTTCCTCCACTATTTCCCATCATGAACTTCGCAGGGGGAGAAGGTGGAAGGGTGTCTACTGCACTGTTTGTCACAAAAATGTCTGCATGCATTACTGTGTGATATTGGCTGGACATACACTGCCTCCCAAAAGCACCAAATTCTTCTTATGTATTTCTGACTACTGTCAAACTGACACATGCTGTCATATACATCAGGGCCTCCATTTAACACAGCTACTCAAAACAAGCAGCTTTGATTTTATAAAGAACACCTGAAATTACTGCAGTGTGAATCAGGAGCACATCATGGCCTCATTTTCCTTCCGGTTTTATATGAAAGCAAGTGGAGCAGCACTGTGGGATGGTTTTGGACTGCCTAATATCTCTTTCCAGCATGTTACTGGAGTTCATAGAAACCCCTTGTCCTAGTATAAGATCTAGACCGTGCCAATTCCTGAGAATGGGAGGTCCATGCAAGCAGCAGTTTATTTAACCATGTAACTAAGTTCTCTGCAGCTCAATCTCACTCCCCATTGGAAATAAAGAACAAATAACCTTTACAGAATGACATAGTCATATGAACCACTTTTTACATCAGCCAGAGATTAAGCAACATTGCAGTACAACCTCAAAGCAAACAACTCCAAAGGCTGGACTATTTATAGTACAGGGCGAATTGTGAAAGTCTGTCCATACCAATGGAAATTCACTGCAATAGCAGATCAACAGGTATTTGATAAAGGCAAAGGTTCTCTGATAAAGGCTGAAAGAGAGTGATCTGTATGTTTTCATGAAGAAAATATAGCAGTGTGTGAATCAGTGTATGTAGACACAGGAGTGAAAAACATATTGAGCCTGTAGAATATGATGAGTGTTATCAGGTTTTAACCCAGTCAGTAGATTTCTATTGGTGAGATATTTGAATTTGAAGTGAAAAAGATTGAAATGTTTTACAGAACAGATGATGTCCTGTGCTTTGCTGAATTTTTAACTCCTACAAAACACTATGCGCATGATCCAGCAAAGCTAAGAACTTGGTTGTCTCATGCATTTCAGCTGCAGAGTTAATCACATGCGCTTACATCATTTCAATCAAAATCTATTGGATTTAAACGTGCTTAAGGTTGGCTAGATCATGCCCTATTCATTTTGACCCTGTTCATATCCTTACATATGATCCATAAAGAGTAACTGATGCAGTATAGCAAGAACACATTCTCAATATAGCCAAAGTTGAGTGAACTTTGGCAGGCAAAACAATTTTTCCACGGCAGTTGTCACAGTGAACACAGAGAGCCAAATATAAGAGGTTAGAGAATAAGAGCAGCTGCATGTCCTTTATATGTGCAAGGTAGAGTGAGTGTGTGTTTAAAAACAACAAGAAGAAGCTACCACGAAGGCCCTTTGGACCCCAAAGCATCCCCCAGCCTGTTCAAAAACAGCAGATGTGTTCTGGGGCACACTTTATGTCCTGCCCATAAAAGGCCCAGGTGTGCCATCCAGCAAGGGCAAGGCCTCCCGTGCCCCCAACTGATTCAGGACGTAGCTTCTCAGGGAAAAGCCAGCTTGAACACGCTCCTTCAAATAAGCAGCGGTTCAAATGGATGTGGCGAACCGAACTTAAGAGGGGAAATATGAGAAACCGAAATCAACAGATTTGCCCATTTCTAGTCCAGAGGCACCAAGTATACTACTACTACAGTGGTACCTCAGGTTACATACGCTTCAGGTTACATACGCTTCAGGTTACAGACACTGCTAACCCAGAAATAGTGCTTCCGGTTAAGAACTTTGCTTCAGGATGAGAACAGAAATCTTGCTCTGGCAGCGCGGTGGCAGCAGGAGGCCCCATTAGCTAAAGTGGTGCTTCAGGTTAAGAACAGTTTCAGGTTAAGAATGGACATCCGGAACAAATTAAGTACTTAACCCGAGGTACCACTGTACTACTACTACTACTACTAATTTTATTATTTATACCCTGCCCACAGTTCAAGAAGGACACTGACAAACTGGAACGTGTCCAGAGGAGGGCAACCAAAATGGTCAAAGGCCTGGAAACGATGCCTTATGAGGAACGGCTAAGGGAGCTGGGCATGTTTAGCCTGGAGAAGAGGAGGTTAAGGGGTGATATGATAGCCATGTTCAAATATATAAAAGGATGTCACATAGAGGAGGGAGAAAGGTTGTTTTCTGCTGCTCCAGAGAAGCGGACACGGAGCAATGAATCCAAACTACAAGAAAGAAGATTCCACCTAAACATTAGGAAGAACTTCCTGACAGTAAGAGCTGTTCGACAGTGGAATTTGCTGCCAAGGAGTGTGGTGGAATCTCCTTCTTTGGAGGTCTTTAAGCAGAGGCTTGACAACCATATGTGAGGAGTGCTCTGATGGTGTTTCCTGCTTGGCAGGGGGTTGGACTTGATGGCCCTTGTGGTCTCTTCCAACTCTATGATTCTATGATTCTATGATCTGGCTGGGTTTCCCCAGCCACTCTGGTAGCTCCCAACAGAACACTAAATTTCAAACATTAAAAACTTCCCTAAACAGGGCTGCCTTCAGATGTCTTCTAAGTAAATGGGAGATGAACCAGAGAACACCATTTCACACTCTGTGACACGTGAGACATGCTGTACTGCATGGTTAGGCAAACTAAGGCCCGGGGGCCGGATCCGGCCCAAATCGCCTTCTAAATCCAGCCCACAAACGTTCCGGGAATCAGCGTGTTTTTACATGAGTAGAATGTGTGCTTTAATTTAAAATGCATCTCTGGGTTATTTGTGGGGCATAGGAATTTGTTCATTTTCTTTTTTAAAAAAGACAATCCGTCCCCCCACAAGGTCTGAGGGGCAGTGGACCGGCCCCCTGGCGGAAAAGTTTGCTGACCCCTGCTGTACTGTGTGTGCAGCTTCACCATAGCTGCCCTCCACAAGTTCCGCAGAGCTCAGGAAGGCATGGCAGCAGAAGAAAGATCAGATGAAAGAGGAAGTAGCTACAGCAGCAGTCGAGACTGCCCTCACACCCACTTTCCCTGCTCAGTTCCTCGATGCCATGCTAAAAACTGCAGAAGAATGCAGTCCGGTGTGACTTTATTGATTACACAAATAATGAGGTATATGGTGGAACAGTACCCAGAGTTTATAGCACAGTTGAGTGTAGGAAATACATATTTTATTTTATTTTTCCTCCCCCCCCCCATAAATTCAAATCGTTATTGATACAAAATACTTTTACTAATGGTCACCAATCTAACCAATAAACATTACTACACATTGTTTCATATCTGTAATAATTGTAATGATTTTGGTATATAAACTTCAATGCAACTTTGTTCATATATTCAGAAATGTTTATTTGAGTGTTTTTTGTTGTTTTGTTTTTATGTAATTGTTGCATGTCTAATGTAGACAATGATCTATCTTGATGCAACCATTTAAACAGTTTAAAGATGAAAATAAACATAAACTATGTTATAAAAAGGGACACGGGTGGCGCTGTGGGTAAAAGCCTCAGCGCCTAGGGCTTGCCGATCGAAAGGTTGGTGGTTCGAATCCCCGCGGCGGGGTGCGCTCCCGTTGTTCGGTTCCAGCGCCTGCCAACCTAGCAGTTCGAAAGCACTCCCGGGTGCAAGTAGATAAATAGGGACCGCTTTCTAGCGGGAAGGTAAACGGCGTTTCCTGTGCGGCTCTGGCTCGCCAGAGCAGCGATGGCACGCTGGCCACGTGACCCGGAAGTGTCTCCGGACAGCGCTGGCCCCCGGCCTCTTGAGTGAGATGGGCGCACAACCCTAGAGTCTGTCAAGACTGGCCCGTATGGGCAGGGGTACCTTTACCTTTACCCTTTATGTTATAAAAAAATAAGTAGGAAGCTATTGTTATTCTCTTGGACCCAGCAAATCATCTAAGCTCTACTGCTTGGACCCAACCCTGGCCTCAGCCAGGTCCCAGGATTTTTGAAATCAAAAGCTGGCAACCCTGTAAACAGACTGCTTATTATTACTTGTTTATCATTATGCCTGAATCTAGTTACTGCACGTTGTACAAATAGAATTAACTGGAGAGGGGGGTTAAGGAAGGGGGTGGATTCACTTTGGATGGAAAGAAGATAAAATGATTTGGGGTTTTATAAAGTGAAGAGTTTGTTGATGGAAAGAAAAGATAGAGATAAATGGGGTTTTTTTGGGGAGGGGACAATTAAATGAAGGGAAGGATTTGGACGGAAGCAGGGAGTTAAATAAACAACAAAGAAATAAAATAAATATGCAATGAGAATTCTGGGGAAGTTATTAAAAGGGCTTTAATTTTCTACTTCAGCCATACCTACATTTTTGCTTTGGTCACACTCAATTTACCATGTGGCCCTCACCTGAAAATGGTTAGCCACCCCGGCTATTCAGTGTGTATATGAAAAAGAACAGATCAAAAAAGTTACCGCTATAAGGAGAGGGGAAGGGGCACAGAAGGCAGAATAAAGGAAGAGTGAGATTCTTTGGGAATGTGGTCTAAGCCATGCATAGGCAAACTAAGGCCCGGGACTAGATCTGACCCAATCGCCTTCCAAATCCAGTCCGCGGACGGTCCGGGAATCAGCGTGTTTTTATATGAGTAGAATGTGTCCTTTTATTTAAAATGCATCTCTGGGTTATTTGTGGGGCATAGGAATTTGTTCATCCCCCACCCCATATAGTCTGCCCCCCCAAAAAAGGTCTGAGTGACAGTGGACCGGCCCCCTGCTGAAAAAGTTTGCTGATCCCTGGTCTAAGCCCTGTTTCAAGGGGGAGAGATGGCTGAATGTCAGGAGGTCTGGATTTTTAGAGACAAGGGACAGCAAAGTGGAGTGATGTCAAACAGAGGAAGTACTCAAGGTTTAGCAAAGAGGAACATATTGGCAGAAGGGTGTAGGGCAAAAGAGAAAGATGGGGAAGAGTGAAGGGATTTAAAAGCAAAAAGTAGTATTGTAGATTAAATTGAATCCAGGAAAGAAAAAAGTAGTCAATGAATAAAGGGTTAAACAAAGATGAAATGTAGGCAAGCCAGCAACTAAACCATTAAGTAGTATTCAAAAAGAGGGAACAAAAAGAGAATGTTAGCAATATTTAAAAAGTCAAAAATGGCAGTAACTTATATACAATATTTTTTAAAAAAGAAAGAGAGGAATGAAATAGGACTCCAAAGTTTCATGCTTGGGAAGAAGGAACTGTAGAAGAATTAAGCAGAATGATGAGAGAAAAAGATAGATGCAGAAGGAGGGCAGGCCAATAGCTGATTTATAGACTGTTTTTCAATAAAGCTCCTTTAGTGTCTCCTCTGGCTACAAGTACCATAGGTCTCTGGATACAAAACACAGACTATGTATACACTGACTAGTCTGTAGAACAAAAATTGAGTTTTTCCCAATCCAGAATTATTCATGCTCATCCTCAGCATGTTGCTTTTAATCTAGATTGTTTCTAGATCCTGCTGTCCACAAGGCTGGGTGGGGTTGCTTGATATGCTAGTGGGGGGGGAGAGCTGGGGGTGGGGAATCATACCTGACAACCAATGTGCCACTTTGGTTCCAGATAGTACAGTGGTGCCCCGCAAGGCGAATGCCTCGCAAGACGGAAAACCCGCTAGACGAAAGGGTTTTCCGTTTTGGAGGTGCTTCGCAGGACGAATTTCTCTATGGGCTTGCTTTGCAAGACGAAAATGTCTTGCGATTCCTGGGGGGGGTTTTTCCGCTCCCCACCCCCTTTTTCTAAGGCACTAAGCTGCTAATAGCCTTTTAGCAGCTAATCCGCTAATCCCTTAAGCCTTTAATAGCCGCTAATAGCCGCTAAACCGCTAATAGCGCTAATCCGCTAATGGGCTTGCTTCGCAAGACGAAAAAACCGCTAGACGAAGAGACTCGCGGAACGGATTCTTTTCGTCTTGCGAGGCACCACTGTACATAGGTAGAGGAGTCTAATAAGCCCATTTTCATGGCCCTCTAGTGGTTGTGGTGGCCCATTTAACAAAAGTATTGTATTTTTCGTTATCTCTGGAGGTTTATACTTGATTCTGACCAAACTAAGCTCCCTTGAGCAAAATGAACATCACGATTAGCTCCCCCTGCCCAAATATCATAGAACCATAGAATTGTAGAGTTGGAAGAGACCCCCAAAGGTCATCTAGTCCAACCCCTGCAGATATGACCCTAAAACCTTCATCCCCCAATTCGATTTAATGCCACAAACATGAAAGAAAAGCAAATACTCAGAGTGTACTTCATGTTTCAATGAGGGAAACAACCCTCCCACTGTATATAGTTCTCATGATTCAGACTGTCACTAAAGGAAAAAAAAATCATAAATAAACTGTCTCATCTAGGCCTGAGTGCTACATATAATTGAGTGCATGAAGTATCAGCCACAGTAACAAATGTACTGTGTGAACAATACAGCGAAAACAGTGTGTTCTTTACAGACAGCCTAGGAAGGCTAGGTTGGCTAAGGCTTCCTCAGATTTCTACACATAGGGAAATAAAGGTGTGTGTGAAAATGTGTGTGTACACAGTTTTTTAAAGAAAAAAAGGAACTGATTTCAGATTCTTGTTCCTACATGCAAATGCTAATTGTTTAGGAGGAGGAAGTGTGTCACATTAGGAGTTGCCCTCATTGTAAAGGTAAAGGTAAAGGGACCCCTGACCATTAGGTCCATTCGTGGCCGACTCTGGGGTTGCGGCGCTCATCTCGCTTTATTAGCCGAGGGAGACGGCGTACACCTTCCGGGTCATGTGACCAGCACGACTAAGCTGCTTCTGGCGAACCAGAGCAGTGCACGGAAACGCCGTTTACCTTCCTGCCAGAGTGGTACCTATTTATCTACTTGCACTTTGTTGTGCTTTCGAACTGCTAGGTTGGCAGGAGCAGGGACCGAGCAACAGGAGCTCACCCCGTCACGGGAATTCGAACCGCCAACCTTCTGATTGGCAAGTCCTAGGCTTTGTGGTTTAACCCGCAGCGCCACCTGCGTCCCGCCCTCACTGTAGCAACCAAAAATAATTTTTAAAAAGTCATAGCACCACCTGCCTTGGGATTGCCCCACAACACAGAATACTTTAGTTATAGCACCCTCAGAAATGCTCCATAGGAAATAATCTGGGCTCCCTAGGACCCTTCTGACTCTGCCTATGAAAATAAGCCATGATGCAAGACATTGCTCACCCACTGCTAGGACTATCAAATAGCAGAGAACAGCTGGGCATGCCGTGCCTTGCTCAGCATTGGCCTCATGGCTGTGCATTATTCAAAAGAGAAAAATCCTCCATCTAAGGTGGCTAAAGCTCCTGGGCTGGCAATTTAGGTTTGCCTGACTTACCTATTAGTAAGTCCGCGGAACTTACTTCTGACTAAACATATATCGAATTGCAGTGTAGATCACTCAGCTCTTGACTCTGAAATATGATTCTTAATAAAATAAAATAAAATCTCCCCCACTTTGACAAGTCAGGGGATTGACAGCTGGGCTGTCCCACTCAACTGATGCACACAGGGTTCAATCCTACTTTCTACAAGGTTTGGTAGTACCGGTTAGTTTCCCTTCCAAAACATCCAAACCAAACAGAATTGAACTGCTTGTGAATCAGCTGGTGTGCTTGGGGGAGGTCCGGTCCTGCTGTCTGCAGCTACATCTCTACCTGCAGTACACCTGATGTCAGGTGTGGGGTGGTAGGCATTATTTGGGGGAAACGGCCTTGCAAATAGGGAGACTTGGTGGCCCTCCACACCGTTTTTAAAGGCTTGGGGTGGCAACTGTGTAAAGCAAGGGGGGCAGGTCAGGGGCTAGCAATGAGCCCTCCCAAGCTGCAAATACTTAAAAAAGAGCTACTGCTACTACTGTATAAAAGTTCATCCACAAAATAAGGGGAAAAGGGGAATAAATCAACACTAGAATTACAGGCTGTGTATACCAGCAAGAAAGGCTGCTGTGAATTGCATGTAACCATAACAGTTCAAAACCAACTATTTTTCCATCTATAAGATGCCCCCATGTATAAGACACCCCCTATTTTTGTAGCAACAACCAATCGCCAGTCCACGCTCCATACTATCCATGTACAAGACGCCTCCTACATGTCTTATACATGGGAGAATATGGTAAACAACAGTATCATTTCTGAAACCTAGCATCAATGATCAACAGTGCATGTACAGAGATCACTCAGATGACAATTTAACTGATATAACTCATTGACTGGATTCAGACATAACACTAAACTATGGTCTAGTGTTACATGGGTGAACCTTGGGCTCCTTCTCATTTTCTCCGTCTCTGGCACAGTGATTAAAATATCAGAAGGTTTTACTTCCATTTTTGAATAACTGAGGGTTATCTCTTGTTTAGAGAAACAAGTCAAATTCATAAACCACTGTGTGTTTTGGTGGGGGGTGGATTGTTCTACTAAACCAGAGTTCAGCAAACTTTTTCAGCAGGGCTGAATTTAGAAGGTGATGAGGCCGGATCTGGCCCCCGGGTCGTAGTTTGCCTACCCATGTACTAAACCATAGTTAAGACTAACCACAGTTTGCCTAGATTTGGACGCAATGGTAACCACGTATAATTTTAAAAAACTGGAAGTGAAAGCTTCTGGTCACCACCTCACAGCTGCACCACAGGAGAAGGGAAAGGGGAGCATGTGAGCATGAGGATCATTCACACAATGCCAAACCATCGTTTAGTGTTATATCTGAACAAAGTGGATTCTGGACTAGATATGATCTAAACCTGATATAAATTTGTATTGCAAAGCATGCATATCATCATATTCTCTTTGATTTTTATTGTTTTATTGGGGGAACTGCATTAAGTTCATTACGCCCCACCCAAACAGAAGAAGTCAATGCTGTCATCTTGCTGAGTCACTGCTTGGGCTCACTTACTGAGCAGAAATCACCACTGATCCAGAGCCCCTTTGCTGACATCATTTACCCAATCCAAGGCATTGTATCATTGAGCAGCAAACTAAATGAGTCAGGCCAGCTGCAATCTACGAGGAGCACCACTCGCAACTTGGAGGTCATCCCAGAAGCAGGGCCATAACATCATTTGGCAGAAAAAGCAGCACCCCCCAGGAAGACTCTGAAGAAGACTCAGAGATCTAAATTTTCAACAGTAAACTAGACTTTGGGAGAGGCTTTTTTGGACATGTGGTTGACCATTGTTTGTGCCTGACAAAGTTAGTTTTGAAAGCTAGTTCTCATACTGTTGTCCCTTTCCATGTGTAGGAATAAACAAACATTTATATATTTAGCAAAATGTATAAAACACACCTCTAAGTAGTTAGAACAATATCAAGTAAAACATTAAAAATTATTGCTATAAACCAGTTATAAACAAGTATTGGAATAGTCAAAATATGATTAAGATCAACAATAGCTAAAATGAAATATGGCATGTAAATTCTGCATGTCTGGATAGGATAGCCCAGACAACTGACATCAGCACCAACCTGATGTCAATAAGCAAGGAGTTCCCAAGTATAGGTGCCACCACAATAAAAGATGGATTTATTACAAGTGTGGACAAGTACCAAACTGGCCTGAATATAAGCCTCACTTTCCCCCCAAATTCTGACCGTGAAAAGTTAAAGTGCGGCTTAAAATCGCAACCTTACAAAAATTGACTTTTATGATATCACTGCTGAAGCAGACATACAGTTAAACAGAATGGGTGTGAGTGCCTGCGGAATTTTAAGGGAGTGGCTTATATTCAGGTGCGGCTTATATCTGGGCCAATACGGTATTATGTGGCAGCTGTAACAATGCCAGTCCCACAGACTGAAGAAGTCGAGTGGACATAAATGTTGTAAAGCAAGGATCAGGGTCTGTTGCACTTCAGGTGGAGAAGAACCTTAATGGAGCTCTGGGGTTTCCTGAGTTGTAACTTGAGCCAATACAATTTTCAAAAGAAGATAATATTAAGGTAATAGTGACCAATGCGGAATTACAGTGGTGCCCCGCAAGACGAATGCCTCGCAAGACGGAAAACCCGCTAGACGAAAGGGTTTTCCGTTTTGGAGGTGCTTCGCAAAACAAATTTCCTATGGGCTTGCTTCGCAAGACGAAAATGTCTTGCAAGTTGCTGCGATTTTTTTTCGCTCCCCACCCCCTTTTTCTAAGGCACTAAGCTGCTAATAGCCTTTTAGCAGCTAATCCGCTAATCCCTTAAGCCTTTAATAGCCGCTAAACCGCTAATAGCGCTAATCCGCTAATGGGCTTGCTTCGCAAGACGAAAAAACCGCTAGACGAAAAGACTCGCGGAACGGATTCTTTTCGTCTTGCAAGGCACCACTGTATAACTGGAGCTGTGTGTACTCCTTAAGATTCTGCACTAAGGAAATGCAAATTATGCATGAAGAAAAGCTGAAATCTGCAAAAAGGAGAGGGGCGGGGAGGGAAGAGGGAAGAGGGGAAAGGGAAGCAGGTCTGCCAGGAACACTTACTGGCTTGTTTGGCTTTCTCTGCATAGGTGGTGGTCAGGTCTTCATCGACGGGGTGCTCCACAGGCCCTATCATGGGGATGAGGTGCCTCTCTGCCCGAATGTTCTTAGTTGCATGTGGGAGGAGCATAGCTTCTGGGGAAGGCTCTCTGTCTTCAGGTAAGGGTGGCTGCAGTAGCATAGCTTCACTCTCTGAGAAGGGGGTGTCGGTGCGGCTTCCTGGCTGGCACACTATCTCCCTCTTGGCCACGCCGCTGAGGTTCTCTCCACGTTCTGCAGCTTGCGCTGTTGCCTCGGGGGTGCTGTCGTATCCGCTCAGCTCGGAAAGGGACACTTCGTCCTGCGGCTCGCCCGCTTTATTGTTTGGTCCCCCTGGGGGAGAACGGGGGCTCTTCTTGCGAGCTCTCCGGTGCTTTTCCTGGGCAATGTTGTCAGCGTCGCTGTCGGTCTCGGCATAGTACGCTTCACTATCAGGGGGTGAGGTTATGTTCTCCAGGGGCTGCTGCCGTTGGGGCTGCTGCTCAGGTTCCAGGGCAGCAGGGGGAACGGCCGGTTCAGGACTGCGCAACTGGGAGGCCCGGCTGAGCGGTGAAGTTGGCGAGGGCACTTGCAGCTGCCTGGGGGAAGGGGAACGCAGGAGCCCCTCAACAGATGGGTTCCCACTAAGCACCCTGTGGGAAAGAAGAAGAAAATAAAATAAGAGCTTCTGGGTCAGTTACACACAAAGGAACAGATGAATATTTCATGCAGTTATGTGGATCCCGTGCAGAATCTCTAATATAGCTCTTTTGAGAACCAAAGTCAATTTATGGTTAGGAAATTATGAAAATGTGTCACACAATGGCTAATGAAGATACAGAGAGTGAATCCCCAACCTCCTATATATAGCAGTCAGAAGGCCACTCATACAAATTAAGCAAAAATCGGAAAGGTATCTAGTTATGCATCCATCTGTCTCTCATGAAGAAGTTTAACCTCTTAATATGAAATATGGCTTGTTAATAGTATTGGGTGAATCTGTTAGTTTCACATTTCTCTCTGTTTCTCCTTTTTCTAATCTTAAATTCAATTTTCTACATCGGTTTGCAAAAGAATAAAAATACTGTATTTTTCCGTGTATAAGATGCTTCCATGTATAAGGTGCCCCCTATTTTGGGGGACTCAAATTTTAGAAAATGGGGGGAGATGGCTCCACCTCTCCTCTGTCCCCTTACCGGCAGAAGCTGCCAATCACCTGCCCAATTGCTGCAGCATCAGCCAATCAACACAAGCCCTTGACGCAGAAACCAATAACACGCCAAATAGCCGCTGACAGCCGAGGCAGCAACCAATCAAACACCCACCCTATGCACTATCAATGTATAAGATGACCCCCACTTTTTAGCATAATTTTTAAAGAAAAAAATCTAGTCTTATACACGGAAAAGTACGGTAAATAAAGTCCTCATAAAAATTCATCACCTGGAACAACATTTAATATACACATGTAAATAATTTTCCCTAATCTGCACATTTTTGCATGGCATTTTTCAATAATATAATGCATTTTTGTATCTTATTTTTACTATATTTCATAAAATTTTGACAGTTTGATTGTCCAAAAAGGCCCCCCCAAAAGCCCTCAAAACAGTATACCAAAAAATGTGTATTTATATGCACACATATTAATTTGTCACAGGATTTGGTTCTAGTAAGGTGAGAAAGGGTGGGGGGCGGGAATCCCTCTATCCACTTTCACTACCCCATTCATAATTTTATACCCCTCTATCATCTCCCCACTTTCTCAATTTCCCCCCAAACTAAAACACCCCAAATGATGTAACCTTTCCTCACAGGGGAGTTGCTCTAACCCCTTGATCATTTTGGTTGCCCTTTTCTGAATCTTTTCCAGCTCTTTTTTTAGGTTAAGCAATTGCAACTGTGCATATTATTTAGAGTGTGGTCTCAGCATAACTATTATCCATCATTTGTTAGCTTCAGTTATCAGAAAAGTGAGATATAAATTTATTTGTTTGTTGATTTTGATATTTATCAATCTTCTATAAAATAGTTTTTAAGAAAAATAAACCCGGCAATAATGGTGTTGAATGGAAATCAGAGAAAATGCAGAATGCCCTTGGATGCTTGGAGAACAGCTAGTTCTCGACGAAAGAGAAATATGATGCTGCCTTATACTGAGTTAGATGCAGTGCATAACAAATGTCCCCACACAGAAAAGAAATAAAACAAAACAAAAAACTACAACTACACAACATTTATAGCAGGGGTGGCCAACTCCCGAGAGACTGCGATCTACTTTCAAATTTAAAATCTGGCAGTGATCTACCCCCGTTTTTAGGGGTTCAGCTCAAAGATGTTCACCTTTTGGGGGGAGAGGAGATGCCCTGTTTTTTAGGGGGGCAGGGACTTTTTTGCAGCACTTCTGAGGGAGGGAGCAATAGAAGCAGCCACTAATCTTACGATCGCTGGCCAGATAACAGCCTCCGCCGGAAGGGGACCAGCGATCAACCGTGATCTACCAAAACCCCGCAGGGATCGACCAGTAGATCGCGATCGACGGGTTGGACACCCGTGATTTATAGAATACTTCAATTAACAAAACAGCATACAAACAGTAAACACACAATATACATAATCCGACAGAAAAACCGGTTAAAAGCGCATCTCAACTTGATAAAGTCTCTGTCAAGTTTGTATAGCGAATCCTAATTTCTTGAGAAAATTCTTTTAAAGTTAGAAGTCCAACTTGAAATGAAATTTCTCAAGGAATTAGGATGCAAGTTTGGGGTCTGGTAGATAATACTGAGTCAGGCCATTGGTCACTCTAGCTAATAGTTTCCTTTGATTTGCAGTACTCTCCAATGTCTCAAGGCTGAAATACGTATGACGTGGGAGAGAAGAATTGGATTTCCCAACATTTTCTTTCTCTTTAAAGCAGCAACCAGGGCCTCCAGTTTTGACCTAAGAAGTGGCACTGATAGCACCCAGGAAAATGTGTCAACGCCTCCTTTCTGAGCACTGTGATTCCAATCCAAATGAGAGCACCCTCCTTCCCCACTGCTGCTTTAAGAAAGTAATCAGGAAATCTGATCCTGGGTCACATCTGTTTTGGCAAACAACCAGAGGTCTTTCCCAGCCTTGCTATCCGCAGTCCTTTTCACTGGAGAGCCAGGGGACTGAACATGGCCTCTTGTGTGTGCAAAATCTGACATTCACCACTGAGATACGTGCAAGTAGCAGGAGGGGCAAGTACCAGATGATCTAGGATCAGATCAATTCATTTTAAAAATAAATAGTGCCACCTTATGTGAAAATGGTCGAAATTGCCTAAGCCTACAGTGTTATCCTTTATCGTTGTTGTGGCACACTTAAAGAAGCTGCTAACTGCATAGAACTGATAAATGAGAAAATTGTTAACTACTTTAATTTTTATACAAATGAGCATGCATGGCAGTGTCCCGTGGGTCCAACTTATCCTTTAATTAACGCTGACCTTGTCTCAGAATAAAATTCTTTACACATTGGACATCTTAATAGAGTGCCCACAAGCATACTCCAGCCCAGAGAAGGCTGCCAAAAGTCCATACAGGCTGCATTGGCACTGCTTGTGATGATGCAGGCACTGTTGCCAGGAACACAACTTTAAACTAAGGCTCAGTTGACAGCCATGAGTTTTTCCAGTTGGGCTCATGCTGACTGAGCCGAGTGGCTGGGATCTAAAGAGCTGCCCTGGTTCACTCAAGCGTTTGCATTAGCTCAGCGGAATTTTTTCCTTTTTTTTGTTGAACAGCTTATCTCCATGCTTCCAGAGGGCAGCCATGGTGGCCTGTTTATCAGCAAAACAACAAGGAGCTGCATTCAAAGAAGACGACTCAAGCCCACAGGGGTTCTCTCCTCACTCACTGTCCACATCTTACTCCTGATATATAAGTTACCGTATTTTTTGCTCTATAAGACTCACTTTTTCCCTCCTAAAAAGTAAGGGGAAATGTGTGTGCGTCTTATGGAGCGAATGCCAGAAGCCAGAACAGCAAGAGGGATTGCTGCTTTCACTGCGCAGCGATCCCTTTTGCTGTTCTGGCTTCTAAGATTCGGAATATTTATTTTTTCTTGTTTTCCTCCTCCAAAAACTTGGTGCGTCTTGTGGTCTGCTGTGTCTTATAGAGCAAAAAATACAGTAAATAGCAACAGTCTTGGTACAGGTTATTTGGGTATAGCATTGCTAACTTTCTTGAAATATGAAAACTGTTTAACCTAACCTTTTGCTTTCTGTTTTTTAACTGCTTAACAATCTCCACAAGAGCTTCTATCTTATTTTCCCACATTTTCACATAAGTCTTTGGTGTGGTGTTGATCAATGTATGTATTTATTTATCTATCTATCTATCTATCTATCTACCTACCTACCTACCTACCTACCTGGCTCACATATTCTTGATATCTACCCTCCAATGCAATTATAAAATATATATAAGTAAAGTAACCTTAAGCCTTCAGAATGAGAACTTGGATAGATGATGCTATTACACTGATCCTATTTACACTAAGTGCTGAGCAAGCAAGAATTTACCCATGCAGCATTCCATGTAGCTGGCTTCAAATTTAAACCAGGCTCTCAGCTACTGAATGTGCAATAATAGCATGTCAATGCAACACCCGCTCAGGCCACAAGGATCACTAGTGTCCTAATGCTGTATTAGAAGGCAAGACAGCTGTGGCTTAAAAGAGACATCAGGCACTTGGAATACGGCGCAGGAAAGCTTTTCTTACACGTCTGACATCTTCTTTTAAACAGGCCAGCCTGGTCACACTCTGAATGTCCAACATGTCCAGAAGCCTAATATGAGTCATTCTGAGGTTTTTAAAGAAACAGACTACATATAATGAAAAAGAGTCCCTGTACTGTCGGTGGGGGGAGTAATTTTCGTATGACATTCGCATGCATTCTGGGATTGAAGTAGGAGCACAGGACAGGCATAGCTGGGAAGGTATATGAAGTCACACATATAATTACATTGAACATTTAATCAAAATCAGTTTGTGCTACCTTAACAGGGTGCTGCATTTTTCACCGTGCTCAGCTGACACCAAGAGCCAACAGCTGTTATCATTTACCTTTTAACAACAATGTTGAGGATGCCATTTGAGGAGTCGATGATCTGCATGGCGCTGGCATGTGAGAGGCCAGCACATGATTTCCCATTGATGGTTACCAGTTCATCATTTTCCCATAAGCCCCCACGGCATGCTTTGCTTCTTTTACGGATCTAAAAAGGGAAAAGCAGAGGAGAGAGCGTGAAGGAGAAAGTTCCCTCCTGGGCTATCGACAGGGATACCAACAGCATGACAGTTACCACCGTGGAAAAGCTGAAAAAGGTCATCACACGAAAGGCGCACACTTATGCCACATCCTATATCCCTTCAGCCCATGGCCACAACCCCATTGTTGATGCGAACCCCACATAGGGAGAGCATAACTCAGATGACAGCTGCTTGGTGTGTGTCCTCTCTATCGTCTCACGGCATTCACACCTAGCCCTCACAAGGGGCAACTTCAGTAATGTGAAACGACGTAGAAAGGACATGTTGCACACAAAGGGACTACTCTGCAAAGAACGGCCTAAGCTTGAGCACAGTACCAAGACTTCTCTCCTTGCAACCCTAAATGGGTACGTCAAATTGGGATAGGTAACACCAGCCTCCACTCAAATAACTGGAGTGAGTGTGGAGCTGATATATCCAAAGGACCTGCTGCAAATACCCCAAGTCCTTCCCTCCCCCCGCATTGCCATACATGAGAACCATCTTCCTTTGCTGAACTGTATTGCTCCAGCAATTCCCCAACCACAACAGTGGGGGGCAGTGTTCTCAATGCATGGGAAATACTCATCCCCCATTGGCCAAAACCAGGCACTCCACTTCCTGCCAGCTGGCAGTTAATAGCAACAAATGGGGTCCTTTCATCAGGACCTAGGTGACATGGGGAGGATAGGGTTAACCTTTCCCTCTCAGTGTGCTGTGGTCCCAATGAAAACAAACCCCTTCCCCCAGTGTACCCCTACTTTTTAAAAACTGCATAGTTGCTAATGATGAGCCTAGCATAACATCCTGGTCCTCCATGTCTCCCCTGCAAAGTGGAGGAGCAGGGAAAAGGAAGAAATGCCTATCTTTTTTGGGGAGGTATGAGCTGTCTAGACACTTGTTGGACCTTTATCAGCCTCTGGGGATCAGCTCCAAGCTTTTCCTGCAATCTTAAAATAGAAATTGCTCATTCCATCTGCCACATTCATCAGCACAAATGCCATCATCCTGGCCTTCCAGAGACTTTGCCCTTCCTCTGCCTCTAACATTTGGAAAAGAAAAAAAATAATCTGGAATGAGAACATGAAACCTAGTAATAGAGCAACAGAGCAAACAGGCTCTCCGGCTCCTTTCAAACTGAGCGGTTTCCATCTGGTTTCCTTCCCTCATTTCACCAAGTTTTCTGGGATACAGTTTGTAGGCAAATAACAAAATAAAGAACTATGTACACTCATGTGAGATGCTATCGTTGGGAGAAGCTGGAGCGAAGGTATCTGCTTGTATTTGAAGAATGTAACTGACTGGGAAAAAGGTGCCTCAAGCCCAATATTTGGAGAGAAACAACTCTTTCATGGAGACATTTCTCCACAAAGAATGCTGCATGCACCATACATTTAAAGCACAAATACTAAATCATCCTAGGAACCACAGCTTATCCTTCACAGAGCTACAATTTCCAGCATTCTTAATGAACTACAGAAGGATTCTTTGGGGCGAAATGATGTCCTTTAAATGTATGGAGGATGTACACAGCCATAGACTATCAGCTTTTCATTTGCGTATTGAGGCTCCATGACCACCCTGTTCCCTAAGGTGCAAATAACTAGACACCACACAGGATACTGATTTAGAATCAAATAAGGCCAAAACTTTATTGGTTACTGATGTGAGGTTTGGACATAGGCAGTGTGGTAAGCAACTGCACATGTCACTCCTGCCCATCTGCTGGGAGTGTTTCTAAGGATGAAGATGGACACACACCCTATGTCAAATCGGGGCATCCCTCAAGTGGTCCCCGTTGGAGGAGTAGTATGGCCCTAGCCCGCGTCTGGGTATCGGACAGGAGCCACTCCTCCTGGATTCTTTTAACATGAAGGGGCAAGCGGAGACTACTACCTCACCTCCAACCAAGACTAGGTTTACCCAATGCCTATCCGCCTTACAAAGTTGTGATGATTGCTACGAGGTAGGCGAAAACTCAAGTGGTGGTGCCAATTAATCAAGTGGAAAAAATTATTGCCTGGCCCCTGAAAATTTAGGTGGCTGACATTGTCCATAGCAAGGTCAAACCATCCATGAAAAACCCTAATCCGAGGGAGGGTGGGTGAGTGGGAGAACGGGTGCAGCGAGAGAAAGGCAGAAAAGCCCTGCCAGCCAGGCATTTAAACTTCCCCTGGGTGTGGCTCCAAGGGCCGCAATTGGTTGGTTGGTCCCACACTCAGGGGAACACCCACTAACTCCAGCCGCCATTGGCCCATTTGGTGGCAGGAATACGATCCGGCCTGCGATAGGCCAGTTTACTAGGGAGGCCCAGGTCCTGCCTGCAAAGCCACCTGCCCAAAAAGGGGGAGAAGAGACTTCTCTGGATGATACCCAAAGTTACATGAATGGGATTCCACTTACACAATAGTACTTTTCCTTCCTCTTCTCTCCCCTCCAACCTTCAAACCCCCATTTACTCTGGAAAGTCCCACACAATTTAAGGGTGCAGGTGGAAGAGAGGAAGGGGAAATTCTGCTGTGCAAGTAGATGGACACATCTAGATGTCACCCCCTGAAAATGGCAGCATTATAATAGGTGTGTGCATATGCATGCCAATGAGTTCTAAGGGGGAATTCTTAGCACCTTGCTAAAATTAAAATTCTCCTAAACCTGGTCGTCCCCCCCAACACTCTCATGCAATCTGGTAATTGTCAGATTTGGGGGTTTGGCAATGAGTTTTCCACCACAGAGCCTAGGGTTTGTTGATCGGAATGTTGGCGGCTCGAATCCCTGCGACGGGGTGAGCTCCCGTTGTTCGGTCCCAGCATGTCGAAGTGCAAGTAGATAAATAGGAACCGCTCCAGCGGGAAGGTAAATGGCGCTTCTGTGTGCTGCTCTGGTTCACCAGAAGCGGCTTAGTCATGCTGGCCACATGACCCGGAAGCTGTACGCCAGCTCCCTTGGCCAGTAAAGCGAGATGAGCGCTGCAACCCCAGAGTCGTCTGCGACTGAACCTAATGGTCAGGGGCCCCTTTACCTTTACCTTTTTCCTCCCACTCAGTCCTGAACCTGAGGAGTGGAGTGCTCCGCCACACTAATAAAGTTTTTTAAGCTATAGAGCAGAAAGAGGAATTGATCATTTATCTTTACCTCTTGCTCCACTATCAGAACAAATCATTGTTATTATTTTATATGTTTAGGTTTTGTATACCCTGCTTTTAGTTGGATATATTATTGATTTTTTTTGTTATTGTTTACATGTTTCTGTGGTTCCATAATATTTTGAAAATTAATAAAAATAAATGGGGGGCGGGTTTCATTTGGAACTAAAGATCATGTTACAACTCTCTATCCCATCATGGTAGGGAAGGACCAGTCTGCACTAGCTGCAGAGTTCCAAGTGCTTCTCCAGACAACCTATTTATTAAGCAGTCATCCTGCTTTGTTTGCACAAAATCTGTGTGGAGATTATATGACATTGTTGTTTGTTGAGTTTTCCTTCCAATTTGTTTGCACAGACATTGTATGGTATTGCCCATCATTGCCCTTATTCCACATTTTCCAGTGCACATTCCCATCACTTTTCTTACCACATACATTCTGTGAATTTTGGGGGATGTGGGGTTTTTGTGTGTGCAAAAGCACCAAATCCACTTTAATTGTGCAACCTAAATTTGTTGGTATACAGCTGTATCAGACTCACAAAATAGTGACAGTCTGGATTCTGGAAGCTGGGAGTAAGAACCCAGCAAAGCTTACTCCTGAGTAAACATTGCATAGGATTACACTGTCAGTCCATTTCTAAAACCCTTACAGCAAGAGGGCAAAAGCCATTCTTAGCCTCAATTCTGTTACATTACAATTCTGCAAAAACAAACATATTTTTAATTTTAAAAATAGACCAAGCAGACTGCTTTAAAATTTTGTACGATAACTAGGGGAGGAATGATTGAGAGGACAGAAAAATCTCAAACATACCCAGGATATTTCTACCAAACTCCACCCAGTGGTATGGATGACAAGAAGAAGCAAAGCAATGAAATGGTGAGTGAAAAAACAGAAGTGTGTGGATCCTCATTTGCCGATCACACACACTGACAAATTGGATCTAAACAACCCTATTGCAAGGCCCTCCCAAGAGTAAAAGCAGCCTAAAATCACAAAGCCATTGAAAGTGTCTGAACCTTCTCTCTCTAAATAATTCTTCCACCCCAAAAAAACATAGTTTAAAGATGTTTCCTCCTAGAATTACTTCAACTCATGGCATCTCACCAGCGGAAAGATGATATTGAAAGGCAGTTTCAGAGGGTCAGGAAAAATGAAGCAAATGGATTCAGGTCCTGCCTCTAACCTACCCATGTTGTGTTTTAAGCCTTAACGCCACTTGACAGGAATTCAATGGCAAACCCAATTTTGCTTGAAGGGGCAATGGCAACCATCACATACAATTCGTCTCTTAAGAATCTTGCACTCCTGGAGTGTACTCCTAGCAACTCTCAGCCTCCATGGCTATGAAATCTGGAGCTTGGAGCCAGATCAGAGTACTCTGGCCTAACCACAGCTTGGTCCATGTCAGGATTTATGGTAATTCGGGAACTCCAGTTTGCACGTAACTGAGCAAGGAAAAAACTCTGCAGCAAAGCTCTTCATTTACCAAGCAGTCTCCAACTACGTTGTGTGTCCCGGGCATCTAAAATCAACAAAGTCCACTCTCAGTCTTCACAGCCAGCTCCCCACACAGAGGGAGAAACTCTAAAAATAGGATGAAAGACTTCCCAACTGTTCTTGTTCACAGAGGCAGCTTTTTAAAAACTCATAAATCCCTTTGGAACATAACATTGCCAACACAACTTGACTGACTAGTTCTCAGTTTCTTTGCAACTATAGCCTGGGCTGGTATCAGTGAAAAAGATGATCTGGGAAGAGAGGACGAAAGTGCACACTATATTTAAAAGTATAATGTGTACCTTAAACTTTCAAAGCAACCCATACTCTGTACGTCTGGGCTTTGCACATATTACACCTCCAGATGTTTTTGGCTACAACTCCAATCAATCCCAGTCAGCATGGTGATTCCACGCGATGCAAAAAACATATTCCTAGATATAAACCATGAAACAAACAGTAAGGACCCACTTAAACTCACTAAGTGCAGCACTATAAAGTACTTTTCAAAGTGTGCTGCAATAAACCTTGTGGCTGACTTTATATGTGACTTCGTAATCACATACTGTGTAATCACACACAAGAAACTGAACTGATCCAAAATGCCTTCTGCTATCCCCTCTACTATTTGCTGCGTGCTGTTTGAAAAGTTCAGCTGCTGCTGTTTGTAATTCAGAAGAGTGAACCAGTCTCTTCTCATTGTCCCATCTAAATAAATAATTAATAAATAATAATAATAATAATAATAATAATAATAATAAAAATTTATACCCCGCTCATCTGACAGGGTTCACCCAGCCACTCTGAGTGGCTCCCAACAGAATATTAAAAACACGATTAAACATGAAAAACTTCCCTAAACATCACAAGCAGTGGAAAATAAGTCATCCTAATAGATACAAATATACTATGTGAGAGTATAATTGGATTTCCCCAGTGGAGGGGGGATGCAAATTGCAGGGCTGGCATACCCTCCAACATTTCTCCAATGACGTCCCATTCCATAATGACAATTTTACTATTTATAACCCACACATCTTACTGGGTTGCCCCAGCCACTCTGGGCAGCTTTCAACATATATAAAAGCACAATAAAACATTAAATAGTAAAAAAAAACTTCCCTATACAGGATTGGCTCAGGGGTTAGATAACTCCATACCCTCCAACATTTCTCCAATGAAAATAGGGACATCCTAAGGAAAAGTGGGACATTCTGGGATCAAATCAGAAACTGAGATGGCTTCTCTAAATCAGGGACATCCCTGGAAAATAGGGACACATGGAAGGTCTGGGGTGGGGGTGATACCACTATCTTTACAACAGATGCTCAACCAGTGTATGGACTGTGCATTACAAATAAGAAAGAAATACTATTTATTGCCAGAAATCCTGATATATAAAAACATCCTAATTCTTCCTACACGAAGACGAGAGAGGAGCAACAGGGAAGTATGAACACATGTGTCCGTAATGCACTGATGAGGAGAAAAGGTATTAAGCAACAGCTGTTCCACTGGAATGGAAAGGATATGTCAAGTATCATAACCCGACTCCTCCAAAAGGCTAATTCAGCAGAACCAGCAGCTGCCACAATGAGTGGAGTCCATTCACTCACGGCAAGTTCGTATGTCCCATTTCCAACTGGAGTTTCTGTTTCACAAAACAGCTCACATTAAGTGTCCAATTTTAAGCAGAAAAGCAATCTAGTATTATTTAACAATCCAATTTAATCCAATCATCCTGGAAATTTCTGATAAAAGAGATCCATAAAAACCTTATGTATATCATGATAAGACGTGCAGTACGTAAGATGCGAGTTATAGATACTACCTCACCGGATTGATTCACAGAGACAATAATGTTGACAATAAAGGATTTTCTGGAACCTCCCTTTCAGAACTGCTGATGGAAGAAAATTTAAATAGACCAGATGAAAGGCTTTTGAGAATACAGCATTGGGTTCTCTGTGACAGGATAACAAAATCATAGAACTGTAGAGTTGGAAGGGACCCTAGTTCCACAACCAGCAATGCAGGAATCCTGCCCACAGCTGTCCTTAGGTGGGCTCAAACCACCGCTTGGTTAGTTGGCACCTGTCTGTCTCAGGAGACAATGGAAGAGTGTGCCTTCAGAGGTCAAGTCAAACCATTGGAGAGTTATAGTGCCTGCTGTGGCTGTAAAGACTTGTTACGGCAGAAACATTTTCCTCAGCTGATGCAGATGAAGGCATCTGGTTTTGCTGCTGTAGATGCACCATAGTTTCATCTTTCTGTGCTCCTCCCAGCGGTCATTCCTTCTCTGGTCACTGCTGTGGATACACAACCTGACTGTTTCCAGGCACTGCGGTCGTCTGCAAGGTATTCCTGCATGACGGGGTTAATGTTGCCAATCTTCATGTCCTGTTTGCAAACATCTTTGTAACAGAGTTGGTGCCTGAAGCAAGCTCCCCATAGCTTTGGGAAGCTTGCCATCCCAATGTTCCCCAACTCTGGCATCAAAATCTCCCAGCAGGAATAGGTGTTCACAGGCTGGGACTCTCCTAATAGCTTGGTCTAATCTTCTGGTTAACAGCCATATGTTTTTGAACAGAGAGCATGTAAAGGCAGCTTGCTGGTTTATAGGGTTGAAGTGCTCTGTTGATTAGCATGTTATCTGAGGTTAAGCCCAGAGCCATTTAACATCCGTATGAAGCTGCTGGGAGTGGTTATCTGGAGATTTGGACTGAGGTGTCAACAGTATGCTGATGATATCCAATTCTTTCCCCGTAGTGTCTGAATTGGGAATGGCTGAGAAGGGTCTAGACCAGTGTCTGGATGCAGTGGTGAATTGAATGAGGACTAATAAATTGAGTCTGACTCCTGGCAAGGCAGAGGCTCTGTGGGTGAGTGGTTCCCAAAACCAGGAAGTCAGCAAGTTGCCTGCTCTTGGTCACACTCTTTTTGAAAAGGCAGGTGCGTAGTTTGGGAGTGCTTGTGGATCCTGCTCTGTCATTAGAGGCACTGGTGTCTTCAGTGGCTAGGAGTGCCTATTACCAGCTTTGGCTGGTAAAACAGATGTGGCTGTTCCTGGGCTGGGATAGCTTGACCAATGCAGTTGTCCATGCATTGGTATCCTCAAAGTTGGAGTAGTGCAATGCAGTCTATATGGGGCTACCTTTGAGGTTGGTCAAGAAGTTGCAGGCGTGCAAAACTACTTGATTGCTTATGGGGACAAACTACTGCCAGCATATAGCACCTTGTTTGTAGAATTTACACTGGCTGCCAATCTGTTACTGAACAAAGTTCACAGGATGGTATTCAACAACTGTGTCCCACCAACACTAGAATTTCTACTTGTTCACATATAAAAGATGATTTATACATACATACATCACAATGGGGCTTACATAGCAATTCATAGTGGATTGTGCCCTTATAAATTTGTTTGTGGCACAAATCTGTATAAATGCCCTGTTTGGTACTTAACTGGCACAACAGAACCAACAAATTAGAAAAAGGGAAAGTCTCTTGGTATGAATGGGGGAAACTGAAGTTGCTTCTTATAAACAAATTCAAATATGTGTGTGACTGCTTTGGTCCACTTCGAAGGCAGGCGGGCAGAGTGGATTAACAGCTAAATAATGCTCAAATTTGGATAGACCACAGTGACTTCATGTGCTCTTTGATGAGATGGATTATTTGGACCCAATGCAATCAGGCATGGTTTCAGTATTGGTATATAAACTGCTCAGTTTCTCCATTGCTTTTAAGAAGGAGCACCGGGCTTGGCTATCCCGAAGCATTTTGCTGCCTTGGGCAAAACAACATATGCTACCCTGCCTCCTAAATATGCACCCCAATACAGCAAATACCTCTGAGTCTCCCTGTGAGTAAAAGACAATAAATTAAATAACTAATGTTTGCCACCTTTCAGTGACATTCCAAATCCACTGCCTGAGGCCTAACGGAAGAGACCAGCCCTAGTCTTCAGTTACACAGGGTTCAACATCACCCCAAAATAAAATACAAAACACTAGATATTGACAAAAGGACTCGACGTTAGTAGCAGCCCAACTTGTGTGCAGACTTTTCCATTTTCCCCAATTCCACAGAGTTGCACTCTTTGAGAAGACATGGGCACCTCTCTGCACATGGCTATGCTTCTAGGGAGGAAGTAACCCCACATCTATTTTCTCAGCCACATAAAACTGTGATGCTGCAGCTGGCTAGATCATTAAGAAAAAAGAACTGACGCTGCTACTTCACAAGCTTTCTCAAGCTGTAGTTCCCACATTTATTCCCATGACTGTTAAAGTTGTACAACTATACAGTGCAGATGAGTTTCTACATACTCACAAACTCCTCTCTCTTGTCCAAGGCAAGCAAGAGTGTTCAAGGATACATTATGTCCTGGCAAAAAGACTCAAGGGGTTTTTGTGTGCAGCATGTGGTCTAGGGAGAATCCCAAGGGCAATACAGAAAGACCTGTTTAAGTTTGTGGTGCACATATGCTCTTCAGCCTGCATGTAGTATCCCATCACTAGTCACCAAAGCTTCAAAGACTGACAAAGGTCTCATTCCCTTTAACAGCTTACTTCTACCAAAGCATTTAGGTCTGGAACCTAATCTCATTTTCCAGTAACACAGGTATTTCTGGAAGCTGCATAGAGGCTACATTTGCAATAGCATGATTGCAGGAGCTAAACGATTCATCCGAGAATGTTGAATTTCTGATTACTGATTTGGGGGCGACAACCCTTTCCTGAAGATCTGGCAGATGAAGGGCTGTAGCATATGGCAGAAGCCCCACTACCCCGGTGGAACTCCGGATAAAGCAGCGGATCATCTTGGATGCAGTGGCAGCTAGTGTTGGCTGAACCCTTCTCTAGCTGAGCTGCTGCACTAGCAAAAGATGTGTTGGCTGAAATAGGGTAGAGACGTTGGCAGCATGAGGGAGTAGCACCCTGCTGTGTTCTTTTTCCCATTAATTCACACAGCCATCAACAGCACAACCTTACACCAGTTCACTTTCCCTCCCTGGACTTCACTACTGACTTTCCCTCCCATTGCTCCTGGCATCTGAATGCTATCTGCTGCTGTGGCTGACTGGTTAGGCATCTGCTCTGTAGTGCTTGAGTCCTGGGGAGTCCTACTTTTTTGCCCTCAACTTTTTCCCTGTGCATGAGAAAGATGTAAATGTTCCTCCCTTCTCCCTAATGGGGTTTAAACTTCCACCCGCTGCTTCTCAACACTACGCCCACTGGTAATGTGAACCACTGGAAGTTGCTGCCAGTATGCAGCTGTGGCTGCCCTTGTTGCGTGTCCCGTCACCCCCTTCCCTTGGGTGCTTAGGGAAAGGTTCTTTTCCATCCCCAAGCAGCTCTTGAACCCATATCCCAGAGACGATATGTGCCCATTAAGCTTTGTGAGTGCTGTGTTGCAAGTCTTCCTTTCGGTTCTGTACTGTCCTCAAAAACAGTGGCTGCGAAGAGCATAAAGGGGTTTGGACCCCTGTATGGAAACTGACAAGGGTGGGAGTTACCACTGGCTGTGTCAGTGGGGTCATTGGAGGGAGAATGGTGTCATCTTGCATGTTTTTTGTAGTGAAGCATGGGTGTGCGCTGTGGAAGTACTCTCATCGTGACTTCATTGGCTTCCTTCATGCGTCAGTAGCACATGAGTGCTGTCACAGCCCCCAACTGTGAGCACTGGTGAACTGTCCAGGGATGCTGGGTGCATGTCTGTCATTTTTACACTGCTTTTTGTACTATCTGGCTGTATGCCCCCTCCCCCCATTGCCTTGCACTGCAAGCTTAGCACCCATTCAATGTGGTGGCCATCTGAGCAGCACAGCAGTAACCTAATTCCAGTCCTGTGATAATATGAGGATTGATTTGCTTCGTTAACTTCTTAAAGTTTGTACAGGGCAGGAAGTTTTGAACAATCAACAAAGATGAATTAATGTTCTATTGTTCCTCTCTTGCTTGCTCCCATATAGGCCCACCTGGGACTGAATATTAACTCTAGAGGTCCTGTTTTAGGGGTGCTATCTTGGGACATTGATCAAGTGTGTAAAATAGATGAGGCTTTTTCTGTGGCAGGGTGCAACTCTAGAATGCTCTCCCTATCGAAATTGCACAGGCTTCTGCTTTGTGTGTCTGTTTTGATAGAAACCAAAAATGCATTTATTTCAAGAGCCTTTTAAAATACAACACCTAGTTTTATTACTGCCAGTTTTAAGGTGCAAACCTGTTCAGCCTTGTTACTTTTATTTTAGTGTTGTTTGTATTTGCTTTTAGATATTGTAAACTGTATTTTTAATTATTTTATTGAATGGCTTATTTGGTTATGCTGTATATGAGTACATTTGTTTATTTTGATAATTTTCTATCCCAATCTTCCTCCCAAAGGAGCCCAGAGCAACAAACATCAAAAAATTAAAACAACTCAATTTGGTAGAACAGTGGCATATAAAAAATAAACTATGCTAATATTGCTGCTGCTACTACATTGGCTATTACATTTTGCCGCTCAGTGGGAGATAGCAAGGTACCCAGTGTCCAGCTAACAATCATGACTAGGCATGATTGTTATGCAACTTACATAAAACAAGATTAAAATATTCTATTAGTTTCAACATGAATCACTGCTACCTTTAGCAGTATTGCAGCATATGCATACAGATTAGATAGGTAGAAATTGATAGCTTGCACACAAGAAAGACTATAAGCCTTTACTTCAGCAGCCTGCATTTAGGAACCCTCCCCTCTTGCTGGGCATGATCAGATCATTCCATCGAAACTGTTCTTTCGTGTATGATAGGTCAATACACCATTTCTTAAAGACAGAGAGGCAGCTGACTTTCCAGAAGTTCATGAAATTTGTTCCAAACCAGAGAAGAATTTATGTAACTATTTTCATGGGACAAAGCCCCACAATCAATTTGCATACATATTCATTTATCTACAAGGGACAAATAACAATTGAGAGATACATGCACCTGCCTTGTTTAAACAAACCACAGATCTGAAAAAGCATTGTATCTAGAGAGTTGTATGTATGTAATCTTTCTTAATTAATTTAATTGTTGAATAAATGTGCATATGGAGTAGAACAATAGTTCCAAAGCAAAATATATACTTTTGTTTTTACATGATGTGTGCACACATTAGGCATGTTCTCATGTGAGAAAAGGGTGAAACAGTCATTTTAAGACAGTGCTTGTCATTAAAAAATATTTTTCAACAAAGATGGTGCTTGCCATTTGCACTTTTTACAAGTACTTGCCCAACTAATCAGGTACACCGTTTTAATCAACAGAAAAGTTGTAAATAGGTTGATCTGATTAACCATTTAAATGTTGCATCCATACTTGAAACCATATTGAATCTAGGCTTCATTTTACTGAGTGCCTCATTTTCTATCCATGAGTTACATTTTAAAATGTGCCCCTGTAACCACTGCATTAGAAGCTTACCTTAAAAATAAAAAGGATGCTAACAAAAACATTGGCTGCACAAACCAGCCCACAATACTATATGAACCTCACAAGTTATATGTTGCCTAATACTATCCTGAAGTCCAATTCCATGCATGCTTCCTTGGAAATAAGCCTTGCTACTGTATATTAAAACAGGTAACTACACAGTCCAAGGGTGAAGACAGGCATTCCAATTCTGGTGGAAGTAGTTTGAATGCATGCTTTCTGCTCTGCGAATAAACTTATTTAAATGCAGCAAAGCAGTCAAACGAGTTTCACCACATATTAAACCGTTGGCCTTTCTTCACCTTTAGACGGTTAGAATATATTCCTTTCCTACCTTTGACACTTGAAGGGGTCTTTTCTGTTCAGAGCCCCCCTGCAAACGGAAGCCCCAGGGTGCCCCTCCAGAGAGAGTGACAACGACCTCTTCTTCTTCAGCTCCCATGATTTCAGCACAGTCTTTTTCCTTTGGTGACAAATGTCCTTTTCAAAAATAAAAATAAACCTTTTTTTACTCTTAAGGTATGGTGCTTTCCTCTTCCATTGCTGCAAGGAGCATCAACCTTCTCAAGTCCGTCCTAAAGCCCACTACTTCCTTTCCCCCGTCCTCCTTAGAGGTTAGTCCTGCAAGACCAATGCTCCATACCCTTCTAGATCTCCAGCTGCTGAGCAGACTATCACCAGCCGTTTTGATTCCACTTTTGGTAAGAGGCCAGAGTCATTTTGCACATGCATCTTGTCAATCTCACCCTCTGTGCTCCCCCCACCTCCTGGCCCGCAATAGACTCTGGATGTTTCACTAAAGCATGGCTGAAAATAGCTCTCCTCCTGTCTCTTTCCAGAGCTTTGTCTCACACTTTTCCAGCTGGGGAGGATTTGATTTAAGCTTTGCAATAAAACTTGGTATTTCCAAAGCTCCTGAAGGCAGTCCTTTGTGATTTTCAACATGCACACAAAACCATTCAGATGTTTATGTCACCTTAACCAAAGCAACCTTCATTTCTTTCATGCAAAGCAATGGATACCATCCAATGAAACGTTCTCCTGTGCAAGCCTGTTAAATGATAGGGGGCTGCCATTTATTTCAGTTGGGCCTGTGCACAAGGATTTCCCATTTGGATTATGCTTAAAGGGTCAAAAGCTACTGATAGCACAATCCAGGCCTATCATTATGTAGTGATAGGCTGAAATGCCTGAATCAATATCAGAATTATAAAATTTCAGAGAAGTAGCCCCAAATTGATCTTTAACAAATTCCTTCATGATGACTGGACATGACAAAAATGTTGAAAATGGAGAAATGGAAAGTCAATAGCACCCCGCCCCCCCAACTAGCAAAGCAAACCTATAAACACATTATAACTAGAGATATACCTCTTCTGTGCTGGTGGAGCAGCTACCATATTGAGTATGGATGAGGAAATTACCGGTACACAACCAGAAAATACAATAATGACAGATATGCCCCTGGTGTTCTAGAAGACTCTACCAGTTCCTTCCACTGTAGAATGTGTTGATGCCCATATAGTACTCACACATGGAATAACCTTATGTGTTGTTGTTGTTGTTGCTACTGCTGCTGCTGTTATTGTTAATGTGGTACTTTAAGCCTCACCAGAAGGAAAATGTTTCCACTCACCTCTTCCATGCCTGGCAAAAAAACAAAACCAAACCAAAAGTCATGTCCGAGGCAAAAGAGAGGGAACTGTTTTGGGTGGAATTCACCTAACAAGCCCCATCAGCAGAAGCCCTGTGCAATGACTTCTGTTTGAGCAGTGGGGTACCCCTCTCTTCTCCCTTGTGCACCCCCACAATTCCCATAATTGGCTCGGGGTGGTGTTCAAAAGAACTCTCAGAACAGCACATGGGAGGAGAAGAAAAGGGAGGATTGTCATAGTACTACATTGCATACTACCCTCAGTACCTGCACACACTACAAAGCAGTTTCCTAACCACCTAGCTATAGCAACAGACAGCAATTATACACATAATGGGGAATTTATCTTCTCCCCTCTTCTGCACAAACAAGGCAGGAAGAGTTGTATGTTTTACATGCTGGAGTTGCCAAATTCAAATGCAGGGTATAGCCCCATACAGTGGTACCTCACGTTAAGAACTTAATTCGTTCTGGAGGTCTGTTCTTAACCTGAAACTGTTCTTAACCTGAGGTACCACTTTAGCTAATGAGGCCTCCTGCTGCTGCCATGCCACCGCCACGCAATTTCTGTTCTCATCCTGAAGCAAGGTTTTTCCAGGTACTACTTCCGGGTTGGCGGGTTATGTAACCTGAAGCGTATGTAACCCAAGGTACCACTGTACTAGGAAAGGGCTGAGCTTCTCCAATCAAATCTGAGCCAATCAGAGGAGCGCTGCATGGATCAATAATCTACTGCCTGCATGGCACAACCACCCTTTTGCTGCAGCTTTCCCCAGTAATCCATGTGTCCAATCCTGCCCCTTCCCACTAATTTGCTTAATAGCTCAGCACAGCAGTGAAGCAGGTCATATTGCTCTTCCCACATTTTACAGAAGTTCACACTGCAATCCTATAATTGCCTGTTTACACAATCAGGGGACGGGAATACAAGTGTTACTCATCTGTGTATTAATGATGAATTTAAACATATTTATAGCACACTAGAAGAAGCCTTATGGCCTGTAGAATTGGTGGCCCCATGCACAAATTCACTTGATGGGATAACCTTTGGGGCAGCGGTACCATTTCAAGAGTCAGATGTGGATTCAGATTATGAAACACTTCTGAATAAGATTCCTGTATGTACGCAATAGGCAGCCCCCAAAACTACAGCCTGTTTAACGCACCTTTAGCACTGGCCAGCTACAAAACGTGCCTTTTTTCTTCTCTAATGTGGTCCTGAAAGTGAAACATGCCAGATCTCTCTGCTGGACAGCACAGCATCAAAATAGCACAGATCAGCAGGAAAGCTTGGCCACTGCTACCGCAGCAGAATTCTTAACCTAGCTTTAACCATTCACGATTGTCTCTCCAGCATCTTTGAAGGCTTTGATAGTCCACAGACTCACTCTTTGCCAAGTGTGTCTGAAGATGTAGGGATGCTGAACTCTTCCCAGGGAGGCTCACTTGGCACCTTCATTATGTATCCCTCAGTGCCAGGTGAAAACATTATTCTTCTCCCAGGCCATTGGCTAATTAAACAATCTATGGCCTTTTAAGCTATTTGTGTAGTGGGGTATGGTTATCATGCTATGTATATTTGTGGTTTTATATACTGTAAACTGATGAAGGGTGGCATATGAATTTAATAACTAAATAATGAAATAAAAAGGAATGTTCAAAGTTGGCTTCCTCTGCTACATACCAAGTACAGGGGCTTTTGCAGGATGGATAGGAGGGTCACACCTGCACTTTGGAACTCCCTGCCTATTGAGATCAAGAAGGTAGCTGCACTCTGTTTTTTTTCGGTGCATGCTGAAAACATCATTGCTCAGCCAAGACTTCCCAGATGCTCAGAAAGTTGAGGTAATTTTAATTAAAAATAAAAAAATATATGTTTTAAAGTATGATTGTGAATTTTTCGTGATTTTCTTATTTCATCTTTTTGTAAACAACTCTGAGGTTATTGTCCCGTCCCCACAATTAAGAGACGAAATTAATAAACATAAAATAAATATACTCCCCAACTACAGTCTTAAGTACTACCACGTCAGGGAAAACTAGTCTCCCGTTTGCTACAGTGGACAGCACCATCCTACGACGATATCACAACCGGGGCCCAGTCGGGCGCCACAGCCCCCGAGGAGTTGGGTGATTTAAGCGAACGCGGCCCCTGAGGCAGCAGAAAAGCCGCCATCTTGACCGGAAGCGCGTCACGGAAGACCGCGATGGCCCATTTCCTTTTCCTCCTCTTCCCTGGCTCGCTCGGGCTCTCTCTCCCGCGCGCCTCTATGGTCGCCGAGCAGCATCCGGGTCCCTGTTGCAGCGGAGTGCAGCAAAGGCCGCGAGCGAAGTGAGGACGTGGCAAGCTGTGAGGGAGAGCGGAGCGGACGTGGAGGGGCCTTTCCGGTGAGCGGCGGCGGCGGGCACAGGAAGCGGAAGCCGGCGCCAGCGGCGGCCCGACGACCAGCAGGAGCGGGGACAGCCGGTTGAGGTAAGCGCGAGGCCGGGCCGATCTCTTTTGAGGCGCGAGGTTGTGAGGGGCCGGGACCCGGGGGGGGGGGGGAGGCGGCTCCGCGACGAGGCCGGGGCTGAGGGATAAAGCGCCGACCGACTCCGTAGCGCGCCTGGCCTGATCCTGGCAGGCTTACGCCTCCGGCCTCCCGGGGAGGCCCTGTGCTGAGCCGTCCGGATGGATCCCCGGCTTAGCTTCTCCCTTAGCGAGTTCTCATTACCAGGCCTTTGGCTGATTAAATGCCATTTTAAACGTGTTTGTGAGAGGATTTTGTTCTTTTTATTATGTATTTTGTGTGATCTCATTTTTTGCACTTTTATGTATTGAACCGCTCGGTGCTCTTCGCTTGAAGGGCGGTATACACATTTAACGAATGGAATTAAAATTAATGAATCTTTCCAACCCAACCCTCCCCCAGGCGGGTAAAAGCGGCGCTTTTCCTTCCTCCCCGCTTTGCTTCACATAGCCACCACGCAAAGTGTGTTCCGCTTGACGTGTGCTGCATTCACAAGTGCAGGTTGATAGGTGCGGGTGAGTGCGTCGCTGAGGCTTGTCGGTAACAGGTTTAATACAGGAGTTGGGGAAAATTATTCGGACAACTTCCAAATAGAGAGCGGGGAGGAAATGTTTTCCCTGGCCTCCTGGTGTTTTCTATATGTGGGAGATTTAGCTCATAGGGAGTAACCCCACACTCTGATCTGCAGCCCAAAAGGGAAACAACCCGAGAAAAGCTTTACCAGTCGATCCTGCCGGACGTGTGAACAGGGCTTGACAAGGTGAAACTGAGATGAAGCAATATTGTGTTTATGTAGGAGTTAGGCTGCATTTCAACAAAAGCGTTCCTAGGAGCCTTTTTTTCTCTCCAGAAGTAGCAGTGTTTACTATTAGAGACTTCTTTTGAAACACTTGGCATTAGAAGCAGAGTTGGAAGGTACCCTTAGGATCATATAGCCCAACACCCTGCAACTAATGGAGTAACTTTGTTTTGAAACTTAGGTTCACCTTGAAGATTTCAAAGCACACCATGGTGCTTTCCTTTTCCCAAGCAGTGCACATTAAGTTGCATTCGTGCTAAATTGTACTTTGGACTGCAGCATTAGTTACGCATAGAACTCAGAAGAGTAGCTTCTTCATTTGCGGATTATATGTGGGGGCAGGCTTTAAATTCCCTAATTTTGTCCTATCCCACTACCTCATGCAACAGGACATTTACATATTGTTCATTTTCTAGGTTTTGTTAGGAAAGGGTTTCACTCTTGCCAGAAGAATGGATCAGTTTTATGGACAAGTGGTCCACTTATTAGTCTGTGCAAGGCTAGATGTGTATATAACAGGGTGATTATGCTAGTACAGAGACATTTAGAATTTTGGGAGTGTGTTGTGGGCACCAACCCTTCTTGTTACAGTGGTACCTCGGGTTACATACGCTTCAGCTTACATACGCTTCAGGTTACATACGCTTCAGGGTACAGACTCCACTAACCCAGAAATATTACCTTGGGTTATGAACTTTGCTTCAGGTTGAGAACATAAATCGTTCTCCGGCGGCGCAGCAACAGCAGGAGGCCCCATTAGCTACAGTGGTGCTTCAGGTTAAGAACAGTTTCAGGTTAAGAACGGACCTCCGGAACGAATTAAGTACTTAACCTGAGGTACCACTGTACTTCTCTTCCCTGATAGAGAAAGCGCACATGCAGAAAGGGAGTCATTGTACTTCCAAGGGATCTGGGTAAAGGTTGAATATCTAGCAGGATTAAAATGTTTCCTTTTCAGTCTACACAATTTTACATAGTATCCCTAAATAGCCACTGCCAAATTAAAGCTTACCTTGGTGGTAGACTGCGCAGTAAAAATCACAGAGCACATGTATGGATACAGAGTTGACCTGTGATTGGAGGGGATCCCTTGTAAAAATTATGATGATGCATAAGTTTCTATACCTTGAGTCTATATTTTTTCACAAGGGCAGTGCTAGAAAGCATCAATTCTGTGATTTTTGGTTTTGAAGTTCATTCAGTAGATAGGTGTGACATTTATTTGATTGCCAATGGGGAAGGAGCCTGTGAGAAAATAGAGTTTAAAGAGGATCTGTTGTATTGGATATGGTGTGCATATTTGAGTGTGCATTCCTGACTTCTGTCCCACCAGCTGCTCCATTATTCTCTCCTACTTCTCTTCCGTTTACCTCCTACTCTGTCGCTTCTGTTCAAGTGCCAATACGGCAATAAGAGCCTTGAAAAGCACATAGAACTGAAAGAAGTGATGTCCTTTTCAAGGGGTGAGGAAAGGAGCAGTGAGTGAGGGTGTTGCAAGCACCCCAGCTGTGGTACTAATGTAACAGTATGATATGCAATGTTGGACTAGTGTAGCAATTCTAGGTGATGTCGTTGCATCCTTTTAAAGCACAGGTGGGCTGAAGGCAGATTGAGATCTGCTGATAGATTTGCACACGTGCCATCCTACTGCACTGTAGTGATCACAAAACAAGAGCATTAATTCAGAGTGAGGTGTGCCAAAGTCCAAAGCTCAAAGGTCTTAAAGGCGTTTGAGTGTATACCTCACAATACTGAACTGCATACCAGCTGTACAACATGCTTAGACACTGTCGTAGAACCCATTGTGCTGGCACTTAGATATTTGCAGATGGCAAAAATAAAAAAGAAGGAGAAAGGGAAATGAGCAGGAAGCTTGCAGAACAAAAAAAGGGACATAGCAAATGCCATTCCCCTGCGGTAGCTTCACTTGCTAACCAGGATGCAAAAATTAAAACATGCATTATGGAATAAGCACTGTCCTCTCAGTATGATTCCTTGTAACATTTCTAAAAAATGAATTCAGTTTTATGCTTGTGCATTTTTGGTCAATACTGTCATTATACCAAGCCATAGTCTTTACACTATAGTTTAGGACCAAACCATGGTTTGAATTTCTAAACACATGCTAGGGAACTGTAGCTTAGAGCCACTTGTTGAGAAGGTAGAAAGCAAAACTAGACAGTCAGTTTCATAGTAATGGCCATAACATTAGATTCGCAAATCATGGTTTGTACTATTTCTTGTTTGATAGGTGAACCATGAATTTAGTTTGGCCATCATAGCAAACTGTAGTCTTGGAAGTGTTCTATGCTTTTAAAATATGTTACGTCTATTTGTTAATACTACAATAGTGCAATGACATATTTTACGCTGTTGCAAATAGGGCTGTGTTTTGCTGTTAATGGTTGTAGCCTTGCTTTAAACTAAAATTTCAGTGTATTATGAAGGCAATGTATTTTATTTCTTCTGGATTATGTGTGTGCTGATTCAGAAGATCACACCTGCAAAACGTCCCTTGCACTGATACAATCTGACATACTGCTGGAAATGCTTGATTATCCTGCTATAAATGAACCTTTTAGCTACTAGTAGATAGTGTTCTGAAGAGTATCAGCTACTGAATACAGATTATAGTACCTGGTAGTAAAGGAAATTCCATTCAGGTCCAGCATATCCAGTAGTCAGGGACCATGGGAACTGTAGGACCACAGGTTAGTCAACCAAGATGTAAGGATATGCTGGCTGGGCCTCATGAGGGTTGTATGAATGCCTTATTTGGTCATAGCTTTTAGACATTAATTCTTGTTGAATCTGTGTTATTTTAATTTTTTCATGTATGAGATTTTTTTTATTTCTAAAATAAGTGCTTCATAATAGCAACATTATTTCTCATTGATGGCCCAGTTTCTTCTGGGGGTAATTGGCAGGTACCATAAACTGGTGATGAATGGGGCCAGAGATAAAAGTGTTCTGGATTAGCTAATCCAGATTTTAAGATTAGAATTCCCAATTCTAAGCAGGTCTGAGAAGTAAGCCCCAGTGCTATACTCAAATAAGTATGTGGAGAATATTTTTTTTTGTACAGTGAACCAATAACGTTCCTTATCTAGAAAGCAAATGAAAATATTTTCTGAATTAGTTGTCCCTATTAGTCCTGTAAGGAACGCGGGTGGCGCTGTGGGTTAAACCACAGAGCCTAGGGCTTGCCAATCAGAAGGTTGGCGGTTCGAATCCCCGTGACGGAGTGAGCTCCCGTTGCTCGGTCTTTGCTTCTGTCAACCTAGCAGTTCGAAAGCACGAAGTGCAAGTAGATAAATAGGTACCGCTCCAGCAGGAAGGTAAACAGCATTTCTGGGTGCTGCTCTGGTTTGCCAGAAGCGGCTTAGTCATGCTGGCCACATGACCTGGAAGCTGTATGCCGGCTCCCTCGGCCAGTAAAGTGAGATGAGCGCTGCAACCCCAGAGTTGTCCACAACTGGACCTAATGGTCAGGGGTCCCTTTACCTTTTATTAGTCCTGTATGCTCTATCCTGTTTTGTATTACAAACGTATATAAGTGGCAGAATCCTACTATTTTCTACCCAGAGATGGGGGGGAAACTGATCCCCAAGCCATACAACCAGGGAAGAAATGAAAAAGAAATTATCATATTTTTTTATCAAATAAAATATTTTTCTGTTTGATTGCTCTGAAACTACACAGAAAGATTTAAAAAATACCCCTGCCTCTAAAGGTCAGGAAAAGCAAGGAGCAAACCAACTGGAAGGAAGAAACTTTGATTGGATGAAAAGGTTGGGCAGCTTTAAGAGATATTGGGGAAATACACCTAAAACAAGCTTGGAGCTCACAAGTTACTCGGCTGTAGTGTAATGTGTGTGTAAAATTAGTTTAGAAAACAGCACACATTTGCTAGCACTGCAAGGTCTGGTTCTTCATTCCAGCTCTTTTGCACAAAATCTTGTTTTGAATGATGGCTCCTAATGTTTCTCTTTCCTTTCTCACAGGTGAAGGCTAGTTTGGGGATGTGAGCACAATGAGCGTAAACCAGCCAACTCACACAGGGCCACCTTATGGGCAGCCACAGCCTGGATATGGAGGATACCTGCCGCCTGGTTACGGAGGGCAGCCAGTCCCGACCGTTCCCACCTCGCAGTATGGTGCTTACAATGGTCCAATGACAGGATATCCGCAGACAGCCCCCCCACAAGGTATCCTTCATTGGTATAAAGGGGAAAATAACCTTTATTTTTAGATTTATTTTTTTTAAAAAGTTTACCCTACTTTTTAACGTTCTGTATGTGCCCCTGGGGTGGTAGCAACAAAAAAATTCAAAAGTGCATTTAAAATATTCAGTATAAGGATTTATGGTACCACTCTATTCTTCCCGGTTAGACCACACCTAGAGTACTGTGTCCTGTTCTGAGCACTGTGGTTTAAGAAGGATATTAACAAGCTGGAATGTGTGCAGAGGAGGGCAACCATGTTGATAAAGGGTCTGGAAACTCAGCTGTATGAGGAACGCTTGACGGAATCGGGTATGTTTAGCCTAGTAAAGAGGAGACTGAGAGGAGATATGATCGCCGTTTTCAGATATCTAAAGGGCTGTCACATGGAAGATGGAGCAAGCTTATTTTCTCCCTCTGCAGAGGGTAGGACCCAAACCAATGGATTCAAGTTATAAGAAAGGAGATTCTGACTAAACATCAGGAAGAACTTTCTGACAATCAGAGCTGTTTGACAGAAGAATAGACTCCCATGAGAGATGGTGGACTCTCCATAGAGGTTTTTAAGCAGAGGTTTGATGACCAATTGTCATGTATGATTTAGTTGAGATTCCTGCTTTGGACTAGATGACCTTCAGAGTACCTTCCAGCTCTACAATTCTCTGGATGCAGATAAATGTCCTTTGTTCTTCATGATTTAAGAACTTGTGCATACAATTATATTTCATAAAGCAATGGGAGATGGTTCAGGTGGCAGCGCAGTTTCATGGTTATGCATGGGGTTTGGGAGGGCTCCATGCTTTGGTGGTCCACAAGCATTAAAGCAACTGGAAGCCCCTAGCACAAATTTAGCTGCCTAGGAAGTTGTGCTAGATGCTTAGTTGTTAGTCAGCTGGTGTAAAGAAGTGGGCCTTAATGGCAGCAGAACTAGCTGAAAGGCCACTTGAAGGAGTAAAGTTTGTGGTGTTAAACCTCAGGAAAACTAGCTGCTTTATCATGACTTACAGTCTTGGTATGGGAATGAATATTAGTTCTCTTACCTTTGCACATGGGAATCATAGTGGAGACCATAGAGAGTTGTGTTTATACTAGGCTTTAATGAAGGAAGCTGCTGCAAAGGTAATAATAATAACAATAACAATAATAATAATTTATTTAAACCCTGCCCTCCCCAGCCAAGACAGGGCTCAGGGCGGCTAACAACCAATAATAAAAACAAGCTGATTAAAATACAATTTAAAAAGATTAAGATACAACATTAAAACATTAGGGTGCAATCTCTTCATAGGAGGAGAAAGGAAAAAGAAAGAGGGGGAGGGAATCAAACTGATTCCAAGCCAAAGGCCAGGTGGAACAACTCTGTCTTACAGGCCCTGTGGAAAAAAATCAGATCCCACAGGGCCCTGGTCTCATGAGACAGAGCGTTCCACCAGGCCGGAGCCAGTGTTGAGAAGGCCCTGGCTCTGGTTGAGGCTAATCTAACTGCCTTAGGGCCTGGGACCTCTAGGGTGTTGCTATATATGGACCTTAAGGTCCTCCATGGGGCATACCAGGAGAGGTGGTCCCGTAGGTACGAGGGTCCTAGGCCGTGAAGGGCTTTAAAGGTTAAAACCAGCACCTTAAACCTGATCCTGTACTCCACCGGGAGCCAGTGCAGCTGGTATAGCACCGGGTGAATGTGATCTTGCAGCGAAGTCCCCGTAAGGAGTCTCGCTGCAGCATTCTGCATCCGCTGGAGTTTCTGGGTCAGTCTCAAGGGCAGCCCCACGTAGAGCGAGTTACAATAATCCAGTCTGGAGGTGACCGTCGCGTGGATCACACCTCAAATTCTACCTCAAATTCAAGCATACGAATTGGGCCTAAGTGACAGAATGGAGAGGCGGTCCCGTAGGTACGAGGGTCCTAGGCCGTATAGGGCTTTAAAGGTTAAAACCAGCACCTTAAACCTGACCCTGTACTCCACCGGGAGCCAGTGCAGCTGGAAAAGCACTGGGTGAATATGCTCCCATGGCAGAGACCCCATGAGGAGCCTCGCTGCAGCATTCTGCACCCGCTGGAGTTTCTGGGGCAGCTTCAAGGGCAGCCCCGCGTAGAGTGAATTACATCGCATGGATCACTGTGGCCAGGTCAGGGCGGGAAAGGTACACGTGCTACATTTAATAGTTATTTATGTTAAACAGAAAGGTAATATTGATGTTGCATTCTCAGTTTGAAGGCATATGTAAAATTGGCAGATATTTGTGGGGGAGCTTCTTGTTTTAGGGTAGCTTACTGGGTGAGCTGCTCAATTTGCTCACCAAGTAGTTCACTCATCAAGCAGAAGGTTCTTCTGTTTGAGGTGACTCTTCTCATTTTTTTTTTACTTTGGAGCTACTTATCCCTGACGTCTCATGACAGGTAGCCCTAAACTATATTGAAAATAAGCAATGATTGCTAAGCAGGAGGAAACTCCAGCGTTTGTAGGACTAGCACAATGCATTTTATTTGAAGTTTTCCAAGTCTATTCTTACTGATGCATATATTGTCTTTCTAGGTTACTTTCCTTCAATGGGGTTTCCTTCTAAGGGCTCTCCTGTCTCTCTTGATTCTGATGCTTCTTTTACTCCCAACTTCATAGGTAAATGCTTTCCTTTTCATGCACCGTCTCTTATGAGAAAAGACTGTTTCAGATGCATTTCCTTCTGAAACATTACTCTGGTTTCATCTGAAAGCTAAGCCATGTAATTATTAGAATGTGTGGAGCTGTGATGCCTTATTACAAGGAATGTGCAGATCTCTGGGACACAGCGGTGAGATCCAACTAAGTTGTACTCAGAGGAGACCTAAATCCATTGATTTCAGTGGATTTGCTCTTGAGTGTGGCTAAAGGTGGAGATCACCCTTTGAACATGATTCATTTCCTTCAAGACTTTTTGTAAAGCTTAAAAACAGCATGTACTCCTTACTTCTCAGTGTGCGTATGCTGCAGCAGAGTACATGTTTATGCATCTTTCTTACATGGAAGTGCTGTCACTTTAGCAGACTGATTATTTCTAAAGTAAGGAGGATCATACATACTCTGAGCAGGACTGGTGTTGGATGAAACCCTCTGACTTTTATGTAGCTGTAATCTAGACTACTGTTCAGAGGTAAGGGTTGCATCCATTGCTCTGACCAATTTTCCTCCGGCCCCGCCCATCACTAGCATGTAACTGTCAGAAGATTTTGCATGAGGAAATGAGCCCCTTAGGCTGAAAAACTGGTTTACCGCTTTCATGTCATAGACTCTCAGCTAGATGGATTAACCTTTGATGGTTGTGCTTCTCCAATAGAAATTCTTTCTCCTTTTGAGAAGGAAGTGCATTAGATTATATGACCGCTGGTGAGAAGAGAGCAGCAAAGCTTAACTTCACCATGGCTGTATAAATCTTTATATTAAAGTGCATTTCTCCTGTACTTTACATTGTTGAAGTAATTTGACAAGGCACTTAACTTTTATGAGTAGGCCTACTTCTGTTGTTACCCTAATGCTTTCCCTAACAATTCAAAAAGGATATTAGGCATATGTTGTAGTAGCCCATTGGTAAACCCATATTGCCCAAAGGAGAGGAAGCTGAACCAGAGAAGGTGACTAGTGATAACTCTTGTTACTGTAAACTGCAAATCTGAGTGGACTTGGCAGAACCTCAATAGATGCATAGAATGTTACTAGAGGAAGTGAGAAAATAGAATGCAAATCAAATGAAGTTTTGGTACCTCTTTCTCTTGTATACAAGCAAGCAGAGCATCAGTTCCAAATCGCATGCATGTGCACACAGTGATGCACCCCCTCCCCTCCCCATATCTACTGCCTTCTAATCCTTTGGTCTGTCAACTCCAGTGACAACCATTTTTTCTTCTGAGAAGCAGATGCCACCAGAGAATCCTGAAAGATGTGTGTTAACAATATTTGTCTTAGAGGAGTGACTGGCTAATTAAAATCTCACATATTTAGCAATACATGGTGAATACTCAAATGAACCAGCAAAAGGCAGTCTTTCTTTAAAAAACAACAACATTTTATTTGCCCAGAGATATAAGAACAAAGTAGTTGCACTTACAAGACACCTGCCTTTCAACTCAAAATATTTCAATTGATGATATAATCCTGCCATTCTTATGTCAGAATTTTCCTGAACTTTGGCCAGATAATACATTATCTGTGCCAAAATTCCTAATTTGTGCAACAAATTGTCTTTGTTTTATAGTATTATTTTTCAGGCCTTTTAGTGATAAAAAGCTGGAAAAGCTGTACACCTTAACTCTAAATCAGCTCCCATATTTTGGTAATAGTTCTAATATTTCCAGTAAGACTTGTTAGAGAAGATTCTCATGCAAATAAAGATTGTACACGGCTTGTCGAAAAAGAAAAATGTTATAAGTAATCTGACAAATCCTTGTCTGTTCCTATCGTCCACAATAGTGACTTTTCTTGGGATCTGAGATGCTTTAGAAAGCAAAAAAAAAAAAGATAGGAACAGCAAGCCTTATTTTTACTAGCATATTTACATGCTTCTATTACTTTTCTGTCTTTGCTGTTGAAAATCTTGATAGCTTTCCGTTCTTCCTTGTATGTATTTTAAGTATCTTCATAAGTGGGTCCCTGCTTATTTACTTGTACATGACTGACATGCAGTTCAATATTTCTAGGTTCCCAGAGAGCTCCCACTACTTCTGGAGCACCTGCTTCAGCATCTGGCACATTAGTTCCTCCTGGGCAGCCGGCCTATAGTCAGTTTGGACAAGGAGATGTACGCAATGGGATTCCTGCATCTACAGCTCCATTGCAAAGGTAATTAGGACAACAGTCATCAGACTCTAAGCCTGTCAGTACAGGCAGCAACCATTTTACAGTCAGATGCTCGATCACACACACACTTGTTGCTGCCAATCTGGAAGTGGCCCGAAAATGGGGTGTGGGAGGGCTTATGTGCATTCCACCAACGCGTGTGGGAGTCAGGAATGGAACCCCCATGCAGAATGGTTTCCGTCTGTATCAAATTTTGGGGGACAGAGCACCCATCCACTCCCTGTAGGGCAAAATGGTGTGTTTTTGGTTTGTTACGTAGAGACGTTGTTGGGCTGACTTCTAACAGCTACTAAATGTGGTGGTAACTTTCTATTTTCTATAAGCACACTTAATTGGATATACTCCATTTATTTGTAATGCACCAGAATGCTCTTCTCAAGACAGTTAGCAATTAGTATTATAGTAAAGCTTTAGAACAAAGGTGAGCAGTACGTCGTGTCTCAGTCAAGCAGTCTACCCACAGCTGAATTTGTGGTTAGGCAACAGGGACAATACATAGTTCACCACCACACCTAATTCATCCATGTTGAGTGAGCAAGTTTCTCATCATCTGGGTAATCAGGCTGCTGCTTGCGCAATTGGGCTGTGCCTTTCTCCCTTCTGCAGAGCAGGAGCTCTGCTTCCACTGCTTTTGCAAAATAGTACGTCTTTGATAGCTACTGTGTAGGCATAAGCTTGCACATAACTTTCTTATTTAATTTAATATTTAATTTATTATTTTATTTAATATTTATACACACACGTAACCAAAATACACCATCACAGTGAAAATCATGAAAAACTAGAAGGAAAAATAGATCAAAAATTAAGTGGGAAGAACGTGAACCCATTAACCACAGCTTGGAAGTTCATATTTTACTTTGAAACAAAGCAACCACATTTTGAGTGGTCACAGGCTTTAGGAGTAGGGGAGCGGCAGCATTGGCACTAGTGCAGAACCCCAGAGCTGCCTCTGCAAGCCACTTACCCACCCTTGTCTGCTTTCCAAAGAACAGAGATTGCAGCCTATCATCCCAGGCAATAAATGCAACAGAGGGTTGTGAAGCCAACAGATGATGAACTGGACAGTTTCTCCTTTGCTTTTCATCTTAGATTAGGAATGTTGAAGTGCCTGAACATCTGTTGCTTTGATTGATTGGTGTGCTGCAAAGGGGTTTTAGAACCTTCCCATTCTGAAAACTGCAGAGCCACTGGGAAGATCTTCTTCATCACCACTGTCTCATCATCATTAATAATAGTAATAATAATAATAATATTATTAATAATAATAATACATGAGTGGCTCATGTAACAAAGGACTGTCTTTATTCTGCTTCCTTTTCTTAGACCTCCTGCTTCTCAACAGTTCATGCCTGGAACAACGCCCACATCTGCTACCCAGTCAGCTGCTTTCCAGTCATATGGGCCACCTCCAACGAGCACACAGCAGCTGACCAATCATATGGCAGGAATGCATATAGGTGGTGCCTCGACCTCTGTTCCCTCCCCAGGTGTACTGGGCTATGGTGAGTAACCAGAACGTTTGAATGCTGCTTGCTCGCATAGACTAATTTGGAGTTCCCTTGAGAAGGATCTTCCAGACTGCTATGGGTACAATTACTTCTCTCTTTTGCAAGTTCTATAAAATGCAATAAAGCAGGTCCCTGTGTTGCAACAACTCTTAATTGGAACTCAAGTAGTATAATATATAAAATGGTTCCAAGATATTAAGCAAGGAAAAAGGACCAACTAAATTAACTAATGTTGATAATCCAGCGTAGGTCATACTCGCAGTAGATCCACTAAAACTATTGATTTAAGTGGGGCTACTCAGAGTATTGAGATACCAGTCAAAGTAATCTGGGGTATTCATATTAAAAGAATCTCTGAGAACTGCAGAGACAGCCAATTTAAATGCACATAGAGTTTGTTATGTTTGGCCTTTATTTCAGCTCCACTAAAGATAACAACAACAACAATTGTAGTAGTAGTAGCAGTAGTTAAAAAAAAAAAGTATACCGTCATTCATCCAAAGAACGCAGGGCAAAATTCAAGTGGGAAATTCAGCTTCATCATGCTCTCACTTCCATTCCATTCTTAAAACTGAATGTTTTGATAAGTAGCTCTTTACAATGGTTTTCTTACCATAGGATATCATAAGGTCCGGTGACGAATACCAAGTACAGTGGTACCTCGCAAGACGAATGCCTCGCAAGACGAAAAACTCGCAAGACGAAATAGTTTTTTGAGTTGCTTCGCAAGATGAATTTCCCTATGGGCTTGCTTCGCAAGACGAAAACGTCTTGCGCCTTTTTCTTAAAACCGTCAATGCATTCCTATGGGAAACCGTCAATGCATTTCCTATGGGAAACCGTGCTTCGCAAGACGAAAAAACTCGCAGAACGAATTAATTTCGTCTTGCGAGGCACCACTGTATTGGTATGGTAATCATGAAAGTGAATGGTAAAACCTGCTTGTTAATAAGCACCTCCATTTCTGTTTTCTCTCTCTCTCCACCTTGAAATAACTTTGTATCCAGGATGAGGGGCTAGTTAACTAAAACACCTTATGCACACCGGGAGAAGAACAACATTTTTATAAAGCAAGATGTGACCATAATTAACTTCTTCTCCTCAGGTCCGCCAACATCAGTTCCTCCTGCCTCAGGAAGTTATACTTCGAGTGGGTCTGGGCAGTATGTGCCCTATTCAAACCAAGGACCGCCACCTCCTGCTGTGCCCCATGGATTGCCTCCTACCACCTTGTCTCAGGGTCTTCCTATGGCACAGCCTCCGTCAGCCCTGAACCTCTCACATCAAGCTCCTGGGTTTGCCCCGCCGCCTTCATCTTCTGGGGTCAGTGCTTCCAATTACCCTCCTGCTGCAGGAGTTTCAAGGCCTCCCCCGATGCAGGGGACATCATTACCGGGACAAGCAGCTACTGGGCCACTCACTTCCCAGCCAAACCATGTGACCTCACCACCACCTCAGCCAGCTATGACAGGGCCACCCCTCGGACCACCAATGGCAGGCTTGCAAGGACCACCTCCCAGCCATCCTTCCCAGCCAGGATATGCACTGCAGCAGAACGGTATGTTCAGTCCGTTGCTGAGAGAGGGCTAAGGAATAAAAGTCAATTGGGGTTTAACACTTGTTATAATAGATGTCCGTGCTAATTTGTAGTGAGGTCTTTAAAATACATTGAATTCAATGGAAATTAGCAACTTGCAGATAACTGAACTTGGTAGCTATGTTTCCTCAGGAAGTCATTCCTATTAGGATGTAAAGCAGTTGTAGCCAACAGGCTGTCCTCCAGATATTGGACTACTACAGCTGTCATAACTGATGGGCCATGCTGGTTGGAGCTGATGGGAGTTGGAGTTGATCTAGTGGACATCACATTCTCTACCCTTGATGTACAGGGTGGTTCTGATTGCTGTTATTGCATCAAGGTTTTTTTCTGTAGCTGTTTAAACAAATATATTTTCCCTGTGGATTTTAAAACCTAAATATAAAGGTGGGGATTGGCTTTTTAATCAGCTACTGTTTTTTTCCTACATTCCTCTGATGGAGACTTCCAAAGCTGAGTTTCCTTTGCTTCCTAGCTCAGTGAACAGTGAGTTAGAAAGTTGCTTGCAACCTGTATAAGAACTGTTTGCTTCTCTTTGGGGAGGTCTTTTTATTTTTGGGCTGTCCTTTTTTCTCTATACTCAGAATCATGCTGTTTTTGGATTACTTGGTGTACAGAACTGGATTGTTTAAGTCCTGTGGCTACCAAACGCACATAGTTCTGTGGAAACTTCTGAAGAAGGAATGCAAAATCTGCCAGCAGAGATGCAATATGCGCAATAGGTTGGAGCTAGAGAAACTGCCATAGCATTGCTCCTGTTGAAATCACTGAGACTTAAGTTAGCCACTGCTACCTTACTCCTTTATTTTCAGAGAGGCTAAAGTGGGACTAAGTTCCTCTGGATTCCAACCCTTTTCGTTCTATTTGCATAGTTGTTTCACCATGGAGTTATTTGGAATGCATTAGGATAGAGCAGTGTAAGGCACTGGAACAGAAATTATTGGGGAAAGGGTTGCCTTTTCAAGCTGATTTTCCTTACTGAACTTTACAGTATTGAAAAATCTGTCTGCAGGTATGTTTATTAGGCATCTTAAAATTGGTTTCATTCTTAGTCATATAACTAAATCATAATTTAAATTTTTGGATTAAAAAAAATATATTTCTTGATAAATGATACAGAAAATAAAAGTAAAATAAACAAATACTGATACAAAATCGACCAAAACAAAACACATATACACCCTACACTACAAACATAAACCCTACACATCCCCGTGACTTACCTCCAACCAGAACTCGACTTCCTTTAGTTCAAATTTGAATATTGTCATTGCATTCTTTAGATAATACATTTTTTAGATAATACATCGTATATCCATTTCTGAATTATAATCTTGCTTATACTTTACATACTTAATCCATGCATATCAACATATTCTTTTTAGAGCAGTGTTTTTCCATATACTTCCATATGAATCACTGTCATTCTAATCTTAATATTTGATTTGTCCGGAGCCTTATGACTGCTGTTAACTTTGCCAATTCTATAAATTCACTTAATATACATACCCAATTTTCTTTTGCGGGTATTGTCTCACCTTTCCATTTACTAGCGAGAACTATTCTGGTGGCTGCATGGCGTATAGAAAAATTGTTTTCTTTTCCTGTGGGATGTACTTCCCTAATAAACCTAGTAAATGCACCTCTGCTTTCTTTTCTATGGGGATTTTAAGCATCAATCATAATTGGAAATTTGTATTATCAGAATCTTGGAATAATATGTATTGAAAAGTGGTTATAGGTGCTTTTGTGATGATATGTTTACTATCAAAGTTTAACTTATTTTAATTCCATTGCATACTTAAATCTAGCATATATATTTTTCAGGGTCCTTTGGACAGAATAGAGGTACCCAGCCAAACTATGGACCAGCTTACCCTGGGCCAGCAAATTATGGGAGTCAGCCTGGACCTCCACAGCCACCTCCACCAAAACGTCTAGATCCAGACTCCATTCCTAGTCCAGTAAGTTGTATCCATTTTAGAAATAAATATCCTATCCTAGAAAATGATTCTGAAGATTAAAAACCTGCCTCTTTGTAGCTTCTATCAATTTGTTTCATTCTTGCTCGCTTTAAACAGAACAAGGCATGCCTATGCACTACTGTTATTGGCAGTCCTGACCATCTCTGTATACTTATTTAAAGAAATGTAGCGTATCAACTGGATTATCACAAGATAATAATCATCTGCAGCAAGCCCTGCAATTACACTACCTGGGAAAGGATCACAGGAATTACTGTGAACTGTTGTAGTTCTGTCTAGTTCATATCTTTGTCCACGTGATTGGCCTCGGTTGGAGTATGTTCATGTTAGTAAAACAGTATTTTGAATGGCTTCTTTGAACTTGCGAAATAGGGCTAAGCAACTTAACTTTGCTTATGGCGGGCTATTATGCCGCTTCTCGAGTTGTAACAGAATGGCATTTGGTCAGTTTTTTAGCATATAATGACCCTTGCTAGGTTAAGGCCATGTTGTACAAAACAGCTGCACAGCGCAGTCTGGATCCAAAGAACTGCACGACATAGAATCTTAAGGGAGAATTACAGAATTCTTAAGGGAGCTTTGGGTTTGGGTGCCTTGAACACTAGTCTCCATACTTCAGTGCTGCATGGCCTGAAGAACGCCTCTTTGAAATTAAGGGGAGTTTCGAAAACAGTTTGTTTCCAAGTACCAAGATCAGGTTGGGAAAGTAAGCTTGACATGCCCAAGCCCTTGGGCATGTAGTTTTTTGCCAGCCAGTGAATGTAGGACTTGCATGAACCCTGGTGTGAAAACATGAGGATTTGTTCTTAAGTTTTATGTATTGCAACTCACATATGAGAGTTCTGGGGAACACCACAGCCGTCTATCCAGTTGTACAGAGCGTCTGCTTGCTTTAAATTTGGGTGTGCTGGTCTTTTATCCTCTGAATTCCAGTGGGGTTTTGTGAAGCCATTGTTCCAAAGGCCACAACTACAGGCGGTTAAAGCAGTGACAGTGACAGCTATTTCTCCAGAGTAACTCTTTGTATGTCCAGCTTTATGCTGTCGTGCTAACTTATACTTGTGAAGGATGAAGCTACAGCCTCCTTTGCTGTAACACTGAACCTGCAGCTTGAAAACTTTGAGATATGTTAGTAGCTTTGCTTCCTTCTGTGCTCTTCCTTGAACTGACATCTCAAAAGGAGTTGCATGTTCTTGAGCCCGTCGTTCTCCAAAGCTGAACTGAGCAAGCATGTGAGCTGCCAGCTTGGTCAAGAATAGTGCTCATTTTGAGTACATTTCCAATGAGGGAGCAAGATGTGGAAATAACAAGTAGAACTGAAGATAATAATGTTGTTTCACCTCTTGTTGCATGAACTGTTGTCCATTATACATATATCTAACAGTGATGGAAACAGGACAGATAGGAGTAACATTGCTTGTTAGTTTTGTTTTACTATTCTCTCTTATTCCCTTTTTGTGGCAATTTTACTTCTTTTTTCTTTTTTAAAACAAAAAAAAAGCAACTCAATGAGCTGCCACCTCAGCAGAAACCCAGACACAGAATAGATCCAGATGCAATTCCTAGCCCAGTAAGTGCGGTGTCTCTCTGTCTGCTATTGTCTGCATGTTGGTGGCTGCTTGTTTGTGTCTGCAAAATAATCTTACTCTTGCTAACTACCCCCTGGTGTTAGTCTTTCATCTTCATCCCACCCCTCTCTTTCTGCTCACAACATTACAATAAGTAGAATAAAATATCATGAACGTTGAAATCCTCTTCACACCACAAATCAAGGGGCAATAGAAGTTTGGCATTATAAGGTAATGAAGTGGCATTTCCTTCTTGAAATTAAGTAATTTATAAGCAAAATACTTCTGAATATTACATTTGTCAGTTTTGCACTATGAATAATTATGAATTCAGCATTGAATTTGGCATAATCCACTTGGAACTCTTTTTCAGTCCTACGCTCCTGAAATGAATGGTGTGTTTTTTCACAAGGCCCACTGAACTAAGAGGGAATTTCCAGTGGATTTGTGCATTACCTGTATAATATTCCTGGACAGAAGTCCTAAAACTCATTTTATTTATGCCATTCTGTTACATTTAAAAAAGGGTTCAAGTTTTAATTTTTAGTGAGATTCAGAAGTCATTATTTTAACTAATTTCCCTCCTAATACAAGAAGTTCATGAGTATATATTTAAGGGGAAATGGAGATGATAAATACATTGAATTTTCTGCTGTAATGTCTTGCTTAGGCAGCAGTTTATTGAATATGGTTTATTAATGAAAGGTAGTCTTATCACAATACTATTTCAGTAACAGACAGAATGACAAATTGCAAATTGGTTTGCAGTTGAACTTGTCAGTGTGGCTTGTCTATTGCCCCTGCGTTGTTGTGTCTTGAACAGGCTGAAGTTGGTTCACAACACTTGAATCTCCTCAGTGCTGTTAACCACTTCAGTTAGTTTGTAGTATCTTCCCAGCATGGTCACTCACCTTTTGTACACAGCCTCTTCATTGGTGTGTTTCAGATCCAAGTGTAAGGGTATTTATTAGTGCTCTTGTCATAGGAGGCATACTAGCAAAGGAATAAAGACATGAAGGGAAAGGGAGGGTTGAATACCCTCATTCGCAAGGTGAAGTAGATTTCCATGCTAGTACTTAAAAGCCATACAGCGGTGGATTGCCAGAGAATATCATCTTTTCTATACCTTTTTTTGGGAGGAACAAGTACATATTTGTAATCCAATAGGTGGAAAGTAGTTTCAAATAATATTACATTACCATTTTAACTTGCCTTATTGTTTTATGTTGAAGGGCTGAAAGCAGGATTATCCAGATTTTAAAAACTTGTGGCCGCTCCTTGGGTTACAGACCAGCAACTACTGTGGTTAACCAACTATTGCTTAATGGCACGATTGTTCTTAGATTTGAATTGAACTCAGGGTAGTATGAATGGTAACCTGAGATTGCAATCTGGGCAAAGGTGAGGACAAGTGCCTGATAAGTGGACCTGAAAGGGCTTTGCAGAAGTGCATTTTTGGAGAAGAAGCTTGCCAAAGACTGTGGTGGCTTGACAGATGTGGGAATTCCTTTCCAGACATTGGGATTAGTACGTCCAGATTGCCCAGAATGGCCATAGTAAGATGAGAAGTGGGAGGGAAGAATTAGTGTGGCTGGGTGTAAATTAGCACCCAACTTAGCCCTCTTCCTGATGTGAAGCTTTTAGTGGATTTTGTCTTGTTTTGAAAATCAATTCATTATATCACTCGCACCTGCATTCAGAAGTGGCACGGCCCATACGCAAGTTATCTCGGTGAAAACTAAAAGCTTAACTCTCACGAGTTCTTAAATTTGCCACTGTATTGGTTTTGTCTTGTTGTTTATCATCTTAACTTGAACCACCTTTTGAAAACAAGCATACTGGGACATGGCAAACGACAGTGCTGCCAAAATGCTTCCAAAATTCTTGGGTGATAAATTCTCAGACCCTGCTGCGTAGGCAGTTTGCAACAAAAGTTGCTGATGAACAATGAGCAGGAACTTCCTTGGGCCCGGGATTTTTAGATTAGTGGACTTAATATCTGGAAATGTAGAGTTTAACATGCCAATTGTATTATCTTCAAATTGACTATTCACTTATCCCCAAAATCCTCATGATAGACTCCTAAACCATATGTAGTTGTTATTTAGTGATCGGTTGCAAATCTTTGGCTACGCTGAATTTGAAAGTTGCATTATCACCAGTTTTTGCACAGCGTCCACTGTACCACTAACTTTCTGCTTACCATTTTAGATCCAGGTAATTGAAGATGACAGGAATAATCGTGGGTCAGAGCCATTCATCACTGGAGTCCGTGGGCAAGTCCCACCCCTTGTCACTACCAATTTTTTGGTCAAAGATCAAGGTAAAATATTCACCTAGCCAAAGATTTTCCATAGGTCTAGCCATGTTGGTCTGTTGCAGCAAAGACAACAAAGTCTCTCATGAGCTACAGACAAAGATAAGTAGCAGCCGTTGAAGGAAAACAACATGGCCTTTTGTCATAGAGACGGTGGTCACATAGATTCAAGTGATACTTGAAGGTGCTCATACCATTTGTATTCAGAACAACTAACTCAACCTGAACATGAACACAGTAAACAGGTTTTTTTTAAAAAAAGAAGTGTCAGAGCTGTAAAGAGACAACAGGCCCCTGATGCAGGAACTATGCATAAAGCTAAGTAGGCTTGGATTTTATCAGTACCAGGATGGGAGACTGCCTGGGAACCTGGTGTGTGTTCCATTATGAAATAAAAAGTGATTAATGTATTAAGCTTAAAAAAAATGACTAAGCTAGAGGTTTCTGAGAACCACAGAATTAAAAACAGCATGTTGGACTGGGGGCTTGACTTGCAAGGAAAGTTTTAATTTCTGAAGTTGCATAATACCTTTTGGTGTTAGTCGCACATGGGTGTTTTTCTAAAATTGATTAGCTTATTATGACATGAGCTTTCATTGAAATAATCAATTTCATAGGGTTAAGTCCTAATCATAGATTAGTCTGAGTATTTCCCTTACTATTTCATATAACTAGATATATCAGTGCTAGTCACCACCATGCTGGCTGTGAACCCTAATGTCCATACACACAGGAATTCCTTCTTCCACTTGAAATTGCCTGCATGCCAGTATATTCTTCAGAGGTCCTTCTCCAGGTTCCCCTGTGTCCCAAGGTTAGGTGGATGGTGACTAGCAATGTGTGACTGTTAGTCCCCCTTGAGTGTAAAAACTGAAGAGTTGGGACAAAAGTCATTGAAATAAAGTGATTTGTTTGGTGTTGATGTACGGATAGAGTTTTGATTTTCTTCTTCTCTGTTTTTCAGGTAATGCCAGTCCCCGCTACATAAGATGTACATCCTATAATATCCCATGCACCTCAGATATGGCCAAGCAGTCGCAAGTTCCTCTTGCTGCAGTCATAAAGCCGTTGGCTGTACCTCCTGCAGAAGAGGTGAGACTGATATCCCTGACCCTTCAGATAAAATAGCAAATTTGTCAGTAGCACCTGTTTGTTTTGTCACCACTCATACTGTTAGCACTGCTAGTTAATGAATCTATCCAAATAAAAGTGCTCAAGTAGATGTTCAAAATTACTTGCCGTGCAGTTTTCTGTGCTTGTGTTTATTACCTAAGCACTAGCAGTCTTTAATGCAAACATTTGTGTCATGTTCCTCAAGGTTTCAATGTGTTGCCCATCCTCTTTAACATCTAGATCGGGGTGGGGAAGCTTTTCAGCCCAGTGGGCCAGATCCTTAGCAGCCAAGTTTGAACCCACTGAGCCTTGGCACTGATCTCATGTACCCTTTTTGGCAGGGATTGGCTCCAATCCTAAGTAAAGAGCTCCAAGTAAAACCAATCTCAGCAGGGTTTGGATTTGGTGCAAAATTTAAAAGGCACGGAATGTAAGTCCTGCTCTTCAAGGAACAATTGGGAATGCATTTTAAGGCTCCTGGTGGAGTCATTGAAGCGGTGTCCCCAGACCTGACACCATATTTACTGCCCACTGTCCCCAAGTCATAGGGGAATGCTGCAGATTTTGTTACCGAAGTCCAGTGCTTTACTTTATCCCATAGGAGTGAATGAAAAGCTGAACAAGACTGTTCGCTGCATATCCCTGCCTTAGGTCGCATTAGAGCATGACAGCACAATGAAACCCAATTTTTTCTACAACCTGTTTCAGCCATTCAAACCCTTTAAGCCCAGAAAAAACTATCTGTAGAGAAATGAAAGCTGGACAGATGTTTCGCTTTCAAAAAGAGCTATTAATCTAATTCAGTAGTCTCCTATCTCAGGCTGATAAACTGATTTTTAGAAGCCGATGCTTATTGAGGGAGGGGAAAGTTTTGCAGCGGCCACCCGAAAGCCTTTTGATAGCTTCATGCAGAGCCTAGCTATGCAATACTTTTTTTAAAATTGGCAGGTGTTGCTTCCAGTGTCCAGGGACTTGTCTGGCAGCTGTGTCCCCCACCTGTTAGGGGAAATAAGACACTGAATCAGTTAATGTTCAGAAGTATCCAGGAGAAGGGGTGTTAAAGTGAGACTAGCAAAACCCAACTTTCAGAATGGTTGAAATGTTGCACCTGTCCTTTAGAGATGTTTGCTCCTTAGTGCAAGGAGGCTTTTGGAGGCCTTAAAAAGGGGTACTTGCTGCCTTAAGGACTTCATTTATAGCCTCTGCAATGGCAGCACACCACATATTTTTATAAACACAAGTATGGATTCTGGTTCTCTAATATGAATAAAAATGGGTCCATATTTCTTACCTCTTAAGAGTAAGATGCTCTTAATCAAACGTAAGTTGTTTCAAGCAAGGAAATTGTAAGCTTTTAGCTAAAAGTTATACTGAAGAATGGGTTTTCTTTTCTTGGACGGAGAGCATGATAAGAAAAGATAAGGGATTTGCCACTTGGTATAGTCTTACACAGCTGATCTTATATTACAGGACAGATGTAGGAAAAGGCAAGTTGTTTTGCTGACATGAATGCTAGAGCAAAGTGGCAGAAGGCATGCTCCCAGATATCACCTGTTGAGGAAAAGGGAAGCTACTTTAAATAGCACCAATGTCCTTTCCCCCCTTTTTTTTCAGGCTCCTCCTTATTTGGTAGACCATGGAGAATCAGGCCCTATCCGATGCAATAGGTGTAAAGCCTACATGTGCCCTTTTATGCAATTCATTGAAGGTGGAAGAAGATTTCAATGCTGCTTCTGTAGTTGTGTCACTGAGGGTAAGAGTTTTCAATTAAGCAGTTATAGAGGGTGGGGAAGGGAGATGGTTCTATTTCGGCTGCAAAAAAGTGCAAAGACTGTTATCTAATGGTATAACAAATTCCTGTTTTAATGGTAATAGTAAAATTCTGGGCAAATCAATTAAAATGCTCTAGCTGAAGAGGTATGCCACTAGATTCTTGAGCAATTTTTCTTGCTTTAAATATTCCTAAACTTTGGAGCAAGTCTGTGCATCAAACCTGTGTATATGTACGGCATACTTCAGTTTTAGTATACCTGCAGACCTGATTAGGTAACACTGGTTGTAGCAGACTGTACTTTCCATTCTGTGCCTATGCTAAGACTTGGTTTGTGAGTATACACATAAAAAGTGTAAGAATCAGGGAATGCCAGCTTCAGCTTCATGAGAATCCCTGCGTAATTGGCTGACTGCAATATTCATTAGCATGGAACTGCTCCATTATTTAAAGCGGTCCGGCTAAATGACAAAAATAGGAAATGTCATGCGTGAAATTGGTCCATAGCTGGCCAAATCACAATAAACTGGACCCAGGAGGCCTTTGATAGTTGCGGTTTCTTTCTTACTGGTGGCGTTTTCCCAAGTGTCTGTCAAAATCTTCCTGGTTTGGTACCTGAAGTGCCCTTCCTTACCACGGTAAACATCATTTACCCATCTAGGAAAGTGCATGTATTTTAGCTTCTCTTTCTTTCTCTTTTCTTCTCCCCTTCCCTTTTCCTTAGTGCCATCTCAGTACTTCCAGCACTTGGATCACACAGGCAGGCGGGTGGACTACTATGACAGACCTGAGTTATCATTGGGGTCCTATGAGTTCTTGGCAACTGTTGACTACTGCAAGGTACGATGACTTGTAAGCACAGTGTTGTGTTAAGTAAATGTCACTTTTGCCCCATTGCTCAAGGTAGGAACAATAGACTTTTATGGGTTTGATCTTGAAGTCCTTAATTCTCCAAGGGAGAAAAAGTATTTTCTTGATGATGACCCAAATAACATAATACAAACCAGCACTGCACCAGGTTACCACTGTCAGATTTATGAAACTAGAAGGCAAAGTACACAAAGTAGTTGTCTGCTTACCTAAGAGCTGGACTCTAGGCTCTTAAACTCTTTGCATGCATTTAATAAGCTTAGGAAATTCTGTCCAGGGCGTGAGCTGAGGAATGCTCACATATGTTTTTCTTTTACTGGTGCATTGGTCATTCTCTTCCTTTGAGTTCTCAAGGGAAGAGGGTTTAAATCTGTAGAAAAATCACTGGGAGAGCAACTTTGCTCTCTGAATGTGTAATATACGTTTGGGGATTCTCACTCAGGACATACATCCTACCAGGTTCTTTATAATTACCCACTTTGTTCTAGTCTGGTGATGCTAAGGATCATGATGTGATTTTTTTCCCTATCACTGGCATAAGAAGCATAGTTATCAAGGCAACAGTGGAAAATGGAAGTGGAACTGGTTGCAGATAGAACCGTATACAGTTTTTGTGTTCAGTGTGTGAGATACATGTTAATAATAAATGCTTAGTGGTGGTGTTTTCTTCTTCTCTTGTCAGAATAACAAGTATCCGAACCCCCCTGCTTACATTTTCATGATTGATGTATCATACAATGCAATAAGAAGTGGCTTGGTAAGGCTGATCTGTGAAGAGTTGAAGACGCTCCTGGACTACCTGCCCAGGTAACCATTATAAAGGAATGAGTAGGATGAATGTGGAATGCAAGCTTCCCAAGACATTCTCATTGTGTGGAACCATAACTGCGTTGCCCATTTATTTAGTTAGAAAATGTTTAGTGATTTGCCTCTCAATAAAATACTCACAATGTGGGAGCATTTGACAATTGTATGGTTTGTTTTATTTATTTGTATATTTTCTTTATCTGCTAGGAATTTTCAGTTGAATGCTGCTTGTAGAATCTGGAGCAGAATCATATGGTGCCACTATTATTTGAGCTTACACTGCTTTACTTTGCATGTGTGTTTTCATGGCGTATTTAATTTATTCTCCCCCTTTTTTTCCCTTTTTGAAATACAGAGAAGGAAACATGGAAGAATCAGCCATCCGTGTGGGCTTTGTCACCTACAACAAAGTTCTGCACTTCTATAATGTGAAGAGCTCCCTGGGGCAGCCACAAATGATGGTTGTGTCAGATGTAGCAGATATGTTTGTCCCTCTGCTCGATGGTTTCCTGGTGAATGTCAATGAATCCCGCACAGTTTTCACTAGGTAAGTAGGAGCTGGTACAGATCAATCAATGGTTTGTATGTCCTGTTACATACAGTAGCTATCGTGGAACACATATTTCTAAGGTTCTTTTGCCCGTACATAAGCTTAAAAAAATGATGTATTCAGTACTGAAACCCATAAAAGTAATTATGGTTTTGAGGATGGGGTAGAGAAAGGGAGCATATCTTGTGGGGGGCTTGTTCACCCTCTTTTGTGAGAGCTTGCACTGCCTTCCTTTATAGATATAGAAGAAGTACAGTGGATGTTGGTGGCAGCTAGGTGGGGCTCCTGGGTGGAGTCTAGGAGGTCACGATGGCAGAGCCTTGGCAGTGACTCCCTGTGAGCTCCTCCTCCTCTGCCTTGCAAATAAATAGTGAACATCTAAGCAGTTTGTTGTGTTTGCTTCACCAAAAGTGACCTCTCCAGGGCACAAGCCTGAATAGTGTGTTTGGAAGTCCTGGGCTGTCCAGAGGACAGTACAATTGTACAAGTGCTTGGCATCTTGGTTCAGAATGGGTCCCTTCTGTCACACTTGTTCTCTGGAATTCCCTCTGATCTCAGCCTTGGTGTTTTGTTGTGTGACAGGGCCTTGGCTTTGGGGAGGGGGTTCAGAATCTTGGCAGGGCTTTGTCCCACTTTGCCCGTAAAAGGAGCCTCCCCTGAAAAAAAGTCAGGCAATTGGAAAAAGAAGGTGAATACATGACCTAAAACCTGCTGTTCCATATGCAGGGGAAGGAAGTAAGCACCTTTTCCCAGAAGCTGTTAAAATGGCCAAACAAACATGTCATATCTTTAATCTGCATAGTATCAGTTTCCACTGACTGGAATTGACCTAGTGAATTTTACATGTCTCTTGACTTGCACTTCCTTGATTTGCAGCTTGCTGGATCAGATACCAGAAATGTTTGCAGATACAAGAGAAACAGAAACTGTGTTTGCCCCAGTAATTCAGGCTGGCATGGAGGCTCTGAAGGTTTGTTCAGCATTCTAAACTGACTTCTAACATCTCTTTGTTTTGTGTTGTAGTATTGGAACCTCTTTCCCAGCACTTCCGAAAGTTGCTGAAGTGTTGACAGGAGGTCATAAATGTATGAAGCATTTATGGAAATGTAACTAATTTACAATTAAAAGTGGCTTTTTAACTACAGCTTGCCTTGTAACTTACAGGATAGTCTAACTGGGAAATGGGGAAAAGCAAAGAGGTATTCTGTTCCATGAGCACAGAGGATCTTGCAAAGTGGAGACGGAGTTGGTTTTCAGGAAGGCGTTGAAAGCAAGAATTTGATCTATCACTGCACACTTACCATCCATTTCTAGTGAACTGTTTAAAAATTGTTCATTACCAGCGGTAGCAAACACAGTCATGAGACTTCTCAATAAGCTTTTGTGGATTGTATGTCTCCAAAGATTAGAACGATTTTTCCATGCTTTTGAGCCTGACACAGAAGTATCACAGCACTGTGCATCTTCATGGCCTTTTGGTCCTGATGTCTACATCCCCCATACCCATTTTGCAAGCACATATAAAAATCTGCCGACGCTTCATGCATCACAGTGAGCTCTAGTCCACAAAAACCTTTAACATAATACATCTGTTTGTATTTGAGCTTCCACGGGGTTCTTGGTGGGTGCTTTTCTTTTTCAAGGAGTTAAATGATCTGAGAGCGCATTTAAAGGAACTGTAGATGGGCAGTCAGAAACCTGGTGCTATGTTTTCCCTTTTGAAAGCTTCTTCTTGCAGTCTCGGACTTCTAAGCTGTTTGAATGGTATGCTGAAGTTTTGGCAAACATACTAAGTTAATCTGACAAACGTACAAGCCGTATATGTATAGCTGGTTTTTAAGCTGAGGGCTGCCAAGTGTGGCCCCCTGCCCCATTCATATGGCCACTATTCCCTTCCAAATTTTGTAACTGAAAAACTTCGGTCTTCTGCTTTCAGGGGTAGCAGTCAGGCTTCTGGGCAGATATGGTGGGCTTCAGTAATGGGCACACGTAATGAGCTTGTGGCTACTAGCATTTGCTCTAGTTTCTTTGTTCCCTTGCCAAACATCTGGAGCTCCAAATACATATTGCAGCATATTGAGAGTAAGGAGACTGCACAGAGCACTGTCTTGGATGACAGGCCATGTAAAGTATTTTAGGCCTTAGTTCTACTTATAGGGGAGCCGAATTGCTTTTTATAGCAGACAGCACTCAGTATCCTAAAACAACGTATGTTTGGAGAACATGGTTGCTGAAGGCAGACCCAGGGTCACTGAACCCAGAGTCCCTCAGTTATATTTGTGTCTTACTTAATGGCTTTTGTATGCTTACTTGCAGGCAGCAGAGTGTGCTGGCAAGCTCTTTATATTTCATACATCACTGCCTATTGCGGAGGCCCCAGGGAAGCTGAAGAACAGAGATGACAAGAAACTGATAAACACTGATAAAGAAAAGGTAGCGGGACTTGTGTTCTGTGGGTTGCATTTGGCTTTTCTTCACCAGTGGGTTCATTTAAGGAAAAATATTTCCTTGTTAACTCCTCTGCCTGCTTTTCTTCCATTATACTTTCCTGTTTACAGGATGCACATTTCACACAAGCACACCATGCCTTATTTTCTCTCCTGGAAATCACCTGAAATTCTCAGCAACGTGGTCGTTTTCAACATTTGAGGGACATGCCGGTTCAGAAAGCTGCATAGGTCTCTTCATTAGTTGTAACCCCCCTGCTGTAACTTGCAGCAAAAAAATGAAATGATTGTTTTTAAATGTGGTGATTCCTAAGAGAGGCAGTAGTTAGTATGAAAGCATGTGTTGTCACTTTTTTTCAGCCGTCAGACAAGAAGAAAAAAGAATCCTATATATGTACAACATTTTAGCAGAATTCTTAGAACCAAATTTAACATTTAACTATGAATATTCACTCTGCCTCTTGAGGTACTCTGAACAGCACTTGGAAAAAGAGTTGTTGAGAGAGCCTTCCTTTTTTTAAACAGGAAGATGTGCTAGCTCCCATTCTGAGCAGAGGAGCTGAGCTTGCTAGTTCAGAACAAAGCTATTTGCAAAGTGTGTTGCTTTATTCTAAAATGTTTTCTGTAGCTTGTTTCCTAAAGGACGTGCCAGGTAGGATTAATTTTTTTTAAAGCTCCTTCCAGTAGTTCCCCACCTAAACTTTCCTCTTTTCCTCTTTTCTACTCTTGTAGCATCCTAGAAATGACAGTAATTAGTCATACAACAAAGAATAACTTGCAGTTATTAGAACAGGGGTTCCCAAACTAAGGCCCGTGGGCCGAATAAGGCCCAAGGGACTCGTTTATCTGGCCCACAGCAACCCCCACTGCTGCCGCCCGCTCTTACCGGCGCTTTGCTGTGTAGCTGCCCACTTCTGGGTTGGAGGAGCACCGGAAATAGGTTGTGCGCATGCGCAAGTGTTATTTCCTGTGCACATCTGGGTTGGAGGAGGCCTGTGCACATGCGCACAAACTATTTCCGGTGCTCTGACGACCCGGAAGTGGGCCGGAAATAGTGTGTGCGCACGTATATAGGCACGCACTCCTCCGGCCCGCCGCATGTTCGGCACTGGAGACACCGACCTGAGGCGCAGTAAATTTGTGCTGACCCCTGTATTAGAATATAGCAGTCTGGTGCTGTGGGGGGAGGGAGGAAAAATGGGGGGGGGTAACAAGGATGATATGTTTAAACATTTTGGTTTTTGAATGCCGTAAACCTGGAGGTAAATGCTTCGGTTTTCAAATGCGCCCGGAAGTCGAACATGCCACGCGACTTCCGTGTTGAGGCTTGTAGAGGACCTTACTTTCTTTTGCAGGTTACTTGAATTACTTGTTTATCTAGTTCTGATTTTAGTGATATTTTGTGCTCTTAAATTGTGGGTGGTAGGTTTTTTTAGGTTTCAAAATTGTGATTTATTATATTTGCTAAGTTGTAAATCACTTTGTAAATCTTTAGCTTAAAGCATGCTGTAAAAATATTTTACATTATGAAACTTTGCTAAAAACTGGTTGAAAATTCATCAGGGGTCTTGCAAAGCTGGCCTTGTGTGGAGTGTTCCAACATTGTGATCATTGAAGGTAGAACGTTTTAATGTCCCAGATGTCCTGCAAGACATCACGTATTGTGCCCTGTGGTTGGTTTTGCTGCTTCTTTTTTGTCACATGATCAGGAATAGCGAGTAGACCGTAAACCTGCTGCATCATAAATTGTCAATTATTAATCTTATTTCTTGTCTCTCTGCTCCTCTTTTTTCCCTTTTGCCTCCCTAGACTCTCTTTCAGCCTCAGACAAACTTCTATAACAACTTAGCCAAGGAATGTGTAGCACAAGGCTGCTGTGTGGATCTCTTCCTTTTCCCAAATCAGTATTTGGATGTGGCTACCTTGGGGGTTGTTCCTCATCAAACAGGTGGCTCCCTTTATAAGTACACATTTTTCCAGGTATGATCTATTTTTGATTTGATGCCTGCTCCATGTAGATGATTTAAGTAGACAGTAGTTGCCCTGCTGATCTCAGAGGAGAGAAGATAAAAAGCTGGATTAACTTTTTTATTGGACCAGTTTGGGTTTTTTAGGAGTCTGCAAGCCTTTTCCAGTTACATGAAAAACAGTTCTCTTGTTGCTACTTACTAGCGACGCTGCCCTGCTTCATGATTTCTCTGAAACCTGTTGGCTCCGTAGTCCAATTTGACTTATCATTTGTACATGATGAAATGTTCAATTGACATTTTGTCATGGATAGATGAAAAACGTACAGAAAGAGCAATGGTTTCTTGCAGTGATACTCTTTCAGAAGAGTGTCTTGGCTTTCAGGTGAATTCCTCCAATCAGCATACACTAAATATGGGTTTAATTTCCATCTTAATAGTACAAAATAAAGCATAGCTTACAGAATGATGGCCCAGAAGTTTTAGTTTGTTTGAAACAAGCAGCCTTCCCGTTGTGCCAAAATGCCATAAAGATGGCACCAGGTGAGCCTCTCTGGAAGGCCTCTCCCATGACTGGATTTCTGACACCAGTTCTCTCTCTGTAGTAGCCACCCACCTTGCCTCATTTTTGAGGGGAGGGCAGCAACGGGCACAAACCAGCACCTCTTAAGAGAAGCTCCAGGTTTAGGTATAGATGCATGACAGAAGACCATTTTTCATGTAACCTGGTCCCAAGGTCCTAAGGGCTTTTAAAGTTAAAACCAGCACTTTAAATTGAGCCCAGAAATGAACTGGGGAGCCAGTGGATCGTTGTATAGCTTACAGATAATGGGTTTCTTTAAAACTGCAGGTGTGCTTGCATATTTTGTGTGTTAATTTAATGGGATAGGGTTTGTTCCTGGAGAGAGTCTAGCAAGATGATCCTAGGACTGAAGGCTAGTAGCACTTTTAATATCCCTGGGGCACCTCTATACTTCTTGTGTGACACCTACTGTCTGTCTGTGTACGCTAGGTGGAAACGGATCAGGAACGCTTCTTGAACGATTTGCGCAGAGATGTTCAGAAAGAAGTGGGCTTCGATGCTGTGATGAGGGTCCGCACAAGCACTGGTACGTACTTATGAAGATGCTGTCTGGATTTTAGGCGTGTGCAGGGGTCTAGCGCTCGAACCTGAGAAAGTTAGGATGCCCTATATGCCAGTATCAATCCCTTTTGCTCAGTGGTAGCTTTCTGGAATGATGGACTCCTTTAATTTCTTACCACATGTTCTCTTGCCTCCCAGGTATTCGTGCAACAGATTTCTTTGGAGCTTTTTACATGAGCAACACCACAGATGTGGAGTTAGCCGGCCTAGACTGTGACAAAACAATCACCGTGGAGTTCAAACATGATGATAAACTTAGTGAAGAAAGTGGAGCACTTCTTCAGGTGATGCGTGCAAGATGGGCGATAATGGGTCGTGTTTTCCCTCCCTTATTCCAATTCTTGTTTAGCCCCAAAATATTCAGTGCTGTTTAGGCCTTCAGCCATTTAAGCACGGCAGTTGTGTCAGATTTGTTGGAAGCCCACGTAGTGGTACCGAACTTTCTTTCGCATGCTAACGGTTCTGCTTGTAATTTCTCTCTCATGTAGTGTGCTATATTGTATACAAGCTGTGCGGGACAGAGGCGACTGCGTATTCACAACCTCTCCTTGAACTGCTGCACTCAGCTGGCTGATCTTTATAGGAACTGTGAGACGGACACACTTATCAACTTCTTGGCCAAATTTGGTAAGGGGTTGACCTGTAACAGTTTCCTGGAGAAGACAACTTTTCACAAGAAGCTTTGGGAGGGAACATTCTTCTTGTACTGTGAATATAGTTTAATGTAAATGGGTGTGTGCTGCCTTCCAAGCGAATGTAGTTAAAGACAAAGTCAAAATATTCTTCTTCAGATACACTGGGAAAAAGCAAGGAATCTAATATATCTATTAAGACCAGATATGAAAACTATGGAGAGGCCTGGTCTTAATAGAGATATTGAATTCCTGTCTTATTACATATGCTAATCATCTGCATACTATCCCTTGCTTTTTCCTGTAGGACTAATTGCCATCGTTAACAGTCATCAGCAGGTTTACCATACTCATTGAGTCAATCACCCATCTCCCACTACCCTTCTGAGAAAAACCCCAGTCCACCCTCCCACTATATATAAGGGTCTGCTGACTTCTGTTTCAGTGTATCTGAAGAAGTATGCATGCACATGAAAGCTTATACCAAGAACAAACTTAGTTGGTCTCTAAGGTGCTACTGGACAATTTTTTTATCTAGTGAAAGACAGTTTGCACAGTGGGTGGTAGATCTACATATAAGAGCATCCTAACCAGGACTTGGCAATAGACTAACCTGCTTTGACTAAGCTTGTTCTCACAGTGTCTTAAGACCATGGCTAATGATAGAAAAAAACCTTGCTTATGTTTTCTCCCAGCTATTTCAGCCTATGACAATTTATCCCCTCGGTTTGCCAGCATGCGTGTGATTTAGCACTACATTACATCATTGTGTGGCCTGAAACCATGGACTCGCATTTAAGAGAGGCTGCCAAAATAAACACATGGAATGTATCGGCCATAATTTTTATTGAAAGCAAGAGGGCTTAATGAAGTAATCAGATATCAAGTAAAAAAGCCTGATCCGAGGAAACACAACATGCATGGCTCCCACTATCATCCATATCTTTCATATTTGGACAGGGAGAAACATCTTTTGCAGGAAGACCTTCATCTTTTAAAATGTCATCATATCTATAAAGTTAATTTTCCTGTTTAAGAATGATCCATTTAGAATGTGCAGGTTGGCTACATTACTATACAAATAAACAGATTCTGGGGTATAGAACTTAATATACGTGTGCCCAGAAGTATGCTTCTGAATTCCAGTTGCTGGAAAGCACAAGAGGAGAAAATGTTCTTTTACTTGGGTCCTGCTTGTGGGCTTCCCATAGAACAAGATACTGGACCACTGGTCTGATTCAGCAGGCCCTTCTTTATGTTCTTAGGGGGGGCTAATTTTTTTATCTGTAAGCCACCTCAAGTCCTGTCATGGGGAAAAGGTGGAGTGTAAATAAATAAAATAATAATAGAACTGCTAAGCAATAAGTGCTAAAATCACTGATGTCCATGGTGCAAGTGTGTTTAGTAACAATTGATCTCTCTTTATCTAGACAAAGCAATTAAGATTACTTCCTCTCCCCCCCCCCCCCCCCATTTCTCTAACACGAGGTTCTATAGTGGGGAAGCATGTAATTTGCATGCAGTAGATCCCAGGTCCAGTCCCTGACACCCCCAGTTAAAAGATCTATTGATAGCAGAGCTGGGAAAGGGTCTGCCTTAGGCTTTGGGGAGACACTTCCAGCCAGTGGACAGCACTTAACTAGGGGGAGCCATGGACTGACTCAGTCCAAAGCAGCCTCATATTACCACAGCAGCACAAGATACCTTGTTGGTGGTTTTCCAGGCGACTTATTTAAATCTTTTTTACATCAGCTTGCATAGGACTTTCTAAGCAAGATGTTGTTCTTTTCCTAAAGCATATCGTGGAGTTCTGAACAATCCAGTCAAGACAGTGAGAGATACGCTGATCAATCAATGTGCGCAGATACTGGCATGCTACCGGAAAAACTGTGCTAGCCCTTCTTCTGCCGGACAGGTAACTTCTTGGTTGTGGGGTACTAATCCTGAATTGGGAGGCTGGGAGAGCAGCCAGAAGTAGTCTGTCTAATAATGATGCTAACATGGAAAGGAACCTTCTGGCTCACTCCTTAGAACTGCGTTCCAGATAGCTGCTTTGTGAAATAGGGTAGTGGCTCCAGCCTTCCTGCATTTCATGAACTTTATGAAACCGAGAAATGAACCTGAGTTATTTTCTTGCAATAACTTTAATCTTACTATAGCACAGTGATAGTGAAGAGACTTCACCATAGTATTGCAGGTGAAAAGAACCTGAAAGGCCATGTAAACCTCAACACAGGCGCAAATCCATTCACTATCTCCGATCAACATACGCAATCCAGACCATAATATGCCTTGAGCTGCAAGTGGTTGTAGAAGCAATTGCTTTTACGGCAGTTTACTTCAAAGGCCCCTGCCTATAAGCAAGCCACATGCTACAGAATATGCAGTATGTACTAAGCAGTGTTCAAGGAAGTTGTTTTCAGGTCTCTTCTGATATTTACGATAGGTTGCAGTTTTAGTCTGAAATACAGCAGTAGAAATTAAAGAATCTCCTGAAGTAGTTACCCTGATCTTTGTTAAAGACTGACGGTTTTGTTTCTTTTACATCAGTGGTGTCCAAACTTTTTTCAAAGAGGGCCAAATTTGATGAAGTGAAGGGCCATAAGGGCCAACCATATTAGTTGAGTTTTTTTTAGGATTGAAGTTGTTGAAGTTTTTTTTAGGATTTTACCCCAGGATTAAACTGGACATACCTGTTTGGCATCTATGCCAATGTTAGCAGTGATTCTCTTCAATTTTTACAAAGTTAAAATGCTCGTAAGTTCTCTTTCTCTCTGCCACCCCTTTCCCTAACGAGTGATTTTCTCTAATTTCGTCTCAGCTGATTCTTCCTGAATGCATGAAACTGCTCCCTGTGTATCTGAACTGTGTTTTGAAAAGTGATGTGCTTCAGCCTGGGGCAGAAGTCACCACTGATGACCGATCTTACATCCGCCAGCTCATCACCTCCATGGATGTGGCAGATACAAATGTTTTCTTTTACCCCAGACTCCTGCCACTGGTAAGCACTTCTGTACATAGAGAACTTGTAATTGCTTAAACATACAACTCATGGAATAAGGGGGAGTTAAGATTTTTGGGTGAGGCTGCTTTGTCTAAATTGAGAGTACAGTGGTGCCCCGCAAGACGAATGCCTCGCAAGACGGAAAACCCGCTAGACGAAAGGGTTTTCCGTTTTTCGATGCGCTTCGCAGGACGAATTTCCCTATGGGCTTGCTTCTCAAGACCAAAATGTCTTGGGAGTCTTGAGATTTTTTTTCGCTCCCCACCCCCTTTTTCTAAGCCGCTAAACCGCTAATAGCCTTTTAGCAGCTAATCCGCTAATCCCTTAAGCCGCTAATAGCCGCTAAACTGCTAATAGCGCTAATCTGCTAATCCGCTAATAGGGTTGCTTCGCAAGACGAAAAAAACGCTAGATGAAGAGACTCGCGGAACGAATTAATTTCGTCTTGCGAGGCACCACTGTACTTGTAACTTTAAAAATTGTAACATTTCTTGTGTCGGAGCTCTGACACATACAGTTGTGTTTATGTCAAGACATGCTGCCTGCATTATAAGGAAATAAAAAGTATTGTTCTCCCTGGTACTGCAAGAATATCAGGAGACTCCATGTACAGTGCTACCCTTGAGCTCAGCCTGTTAGTAGTCTTGGGAAATTGGTGTCTGAACAAGGAGCTGTGATTCCTGTGGAATACCACACAATATCCCTCTGCCACACTTTCCAGCTGTAAACCTGGAACCGCAGCAGGATGTAAGGAAGGCAGTGCAAGTCCACTAATAAGGGGAAGGTCAGCATCCTGGAGTCCACAACTTTTGGTTGTGTACCAACACCAGCCAAGAATTGTTGAGCCCTGTTTGCATCCCCTTGATACAGGGAAATTGGGTCATATTCTCAACCAGGTCTGCCAAGGTAAAGGTTGCTAGCAACTTAGGGCAGGTGTCTGAAGGGGCAGCACCTCTTTCCCATATCATTTTGGCCAGGTTTGAGGTTAGCTGGGAAGGCTGTTCTGGCAGTGCCATTGTTGCATGAGATTAGGAGATCCGTGGCTCACCAGAGAACTTCTCAGCAATAGCACCCCAGCTATGGAATATTCTTTCCCACCCATGAGGCGACTGTCATGTGCAGCAGGATCGCCAGGGGCAGAAGATCTGGGCTCCAAGGAATGCATAGCCTCTGCTGCTGCTACTTCCACCGCCACATTGGCAAGTCACAGTTGCAGCAACAGCTGCGGCACATTCTCTGGAGGTCAGATCTTCTACCTCAGCAGCCATGCAGCCTCTGTAGCAGCCTCTTGGCAAACAACAACAACAACAGTTATATTATTTATACCCTGCCCATCTGGCTGGGTTTCCCCAGCCACTCTAGGGATTTCCCTAGGCACTGCTGGTCTCCTCCTACCCCTAGGGAGGAAATGGCATAGGCTGGGTCTCCTGGGCTCTGCAACTGCTTAGCGTGATTCAAATCAGGCCCCTTTTCCTCCTGTGACACCTTTTGATTCAACCGGTGGGTAAGGTTGGTTTGATTCCCTTGTTCCCAGTGTAGATCTTTATTTCCTCCTCATTCTGTTGTAGATGCGTGTGGTTCACCTCTTCCACCACGCTTTCTGAGTGGGCCATTATGCGCCTGGGAGCTCTTTGTGCACTGAGTTACATTGCCATTCTACCTGATATAGTTTGTGAAGTGTGGTCCGTTTTGTTGTTACTGTGTTTGAAATGGTTGTGACTTGCCCCCAAGGTCCCATGTAATGGGGTGGGATATAAACCTAATACATGAAGCAAATCGGCTTGGTCCAGTCACGGACAGCAGCTGCCCAAGATTTCAGACAGAAGTCTTTTCTAGCCCAACTTGGAGAGGTTGGGGGTTGAATCTGTTCCCATTTGCTTTCAAAGCATGTACTGTACTGCTGAATTACAACCTCCTCCTGAACATGTCTTTTTAAACAAAAGATGGGATTCTGAGAGTTTTGCAATGGTTGCCACATTCTGTCCCAGTCTGTGTGATTCAGTGGTCATTTGCAAAACCGTTCATCCTGTTTAGTACTGTTGCAAATGTCCTGCAGCACAGTGACTCCAGTTCTATATCTACAGACCAAGCTAGATCCCAACAGCGACTCCTTACCACCAGCAATCAGAAACTCTGAAGAGCGGCTTTCCAAGGGTGACATATATCTGCTAGAAAATGGGCTGAACATCTTTTTGTGGGTAGGAGCAAATGTTCAGCAAGGGCTGATCCAGAACCTCTTTGGAGTGGCATCTTTTGGCCAAATCAGCAGCAATATGGTAAGTGGGGTCATGCTGGGCAACAAGAAGATTTCTCCTCATTCTTAGGGTGCTGCCTAACTTTCTGCTTGCAGGATTTCCCCCAAAAGATCTGGCAAGATTCTGAATAATGGGACCAGCCCTGTGTAAGAGTCCCAACTCTCTAATTTGTCTTCTGACTCCTTAACACAGTAGATAGAACAGATCAGTTACTTACAATTCCACACCTAAACCATTCGTCCATGTAGCTCAGTATTGTTTAGTTGTAGTTCTCCAGGATTCAGACTGGGGGCATTCCCAGCCCTACCTTGAGATGCCAGGGGTTGAATTTGGGAGCTTCTACGTGTAGTGCAGATGCTTTGCCACTGAGCTGTGGCACTTCCCAAATCATGGGTAAGAGTGAGCAGTGCTGTGAAAAGAGTTTCAGCAAGGTTGGGTAGCTCTTCTACATGTGGGTCAGGGTGGTTTTTGTGATTCATTCATCATTTTGTGTGTGTATGTGTGTGCTGAGGGACGCGGGTGGCGCTGTGGGTAAAACCTCAGCGCCTAGGACTTGCCGATCGCATGGTCGGCGGTTCGAATCCCCGCGGCGGGGTGCGCTCCCGTCGTTCGGTCCCAGCGCCTGCCAACCTAGCAGTTTGAAAGCACCCCCGGGTGCATGTAGATAAATAGGGACCGCTTACCAGTGGAAAGGTAAACGGCGTTCCGTGTGCTGCGCTGGCTCGCCAGATGCAGCTTGTCACGCTGGCCACGTGACCCAGAAGTGTCTGCGGACAGCGCTGGCTCCCGGCCTCTAGAGTGGGATGAGCGCACAACCCTAGAGTCTGTCAAGACTGGCCTGTACGGGCAGGGGTACCTTTACTTATGTGTGTGCTGAACTGGGAATATTCCTTCTTGCTAGTTTTGAGAAGATCCAAGCTAGCTGTTTAGTACCTCTATTGATTATGACATATTTGTGACTAGTAAATAACTCCGCTGGTCCATGTGCGAATGGATGTTTTGAAGTGGTTCTTGATCATCTGTGAGATGTTTTAACTCTGTTTTGCAGTGCGTGCTGCCAGTTTTGGACAATCCCTTTTCAAAGAGAGTACGGTCTGTCATTGATATGTTCCAGTCTCAAAGATCACGCTATATGAAGGTAATTGATGCTTGCTTGTGATTGGGGTTTTTTTAATCGTTGCCTTCTGTAATCTCTGTGCATCAAATAATGTATATGAAACTTACGTTTGAATAATGGGGGGGCGTGGGCGTGAATAACACAATACTGTAGTACTTGCAGTTTCTAGAACCCCACAGTGAGTTCTAACAGTGTTTTCCCTATGCAGATTAGAACGGGGCTTCATTATATGGTGTCGGAACCTTATTTGGTTGTACAAACCATAGCTAGCCAATGCTAGAACTTCCAAGGTTCCATTAATACTTTGCACCAGAGGCACCACTCTCTAACATCTTACTAACATTTTCCTTTTGCTTTGTAGCTCATGGTTGTCAAGCAGGAAGACAAACTGGATTTGCTGTTCAAACACTTTTTGGTGGAAGATAAGAGCATGAATGGGGGTGCTTCGTACGTGGACTTCCTCTGTCACATGCACAAGGAGATCCGCCAGTTGCTGAGCTAGAGCTGGAGATGCGCTGGATTCCAGCACTGACACTTCTATGTTCACTAACCGCCTGATGAATGGGCCCAGCTCCTTCGAGAAGGACAATACAGAAAGCTGTACAATTCCATAATTTTTAATACACTGTGCATAAACAGTTTCAGCATCTCCCAAAACCCTTTGAAGAAGTGAGGCATGGACAGACGAAACATCAGCTATAGGGGTGGGTGTGGGAATGTTATTCGGTTCCAGGCCTTGGACCTGTGCCCTCTTCTTGTGCTTGGCAGGTATCTGTACCTCCTGCCTCCCAGCCTCCCAGTTCTGTTATAACAAATGTTATTTGAGTTTCACTATACAAGATTAAGCATCAGGTGAAAAGGTGATTGCTCTTCAGAACCACACAGTGGGTGTTAAGTTTGTGCATGTGATACACTGTATGAAAAGGAGCCAGTTTTTCTTGGGGGGGGGGCGGGCTTGAGGGGGAGTGGAAGGTGGCAGGCCCTGTTCAACCAAAGAGTAGGAGATTGATAAAGCAGCCAAGCTGGGGGTTTTTACACCTTCACTTACAAGTGGAGAGAGCAATATACTGTAAGCAAGTTATAATACAGTGGCATCTTCTAGGAAACACCTGAGCTGTTAGGGAAAATAGCAGGGTAGCAAGTTATACAGTGGCATCTCCTAGGAAACACCTGAGCTGTTAGGGAAAATATGCCTTCACTGTAGTTGCTTTGCTGTGTGGATATGCCTTGGAATAAGTGAGTGATAATGAGCAGGTGCTTTTTTGGGGAAAGTGAAATTATTCGGGGTTGGTATAAACAGGTGTTGCCTCCACCACCCCTTCCTTCCTTTCTTTCTTTCTTTCTTTCTTTCTTTCTTTCTTTCTTTCTTTCTTTCTTTCTCTGCCAGTGCCCTCTTGCTTTCGTGGTCTGTTGCCTCTTTCCATTCATGTGGTATCTGGAATATCCTTTTCAAAGGAGATGGCCGTGCATTCCCCTTCTTATCACTTTGAAAAAGTTGTGTTTATATGCAGCACAGGAGTTTGCTTGGAGAGACAGTCTATGTTTGAATTGTATCCAAGAAGCACTGAGAGGTCCTGTAGCACCAATGCGGAAGGAGTTGCTCATATTCATAACATAAGGTTCAAATCATGCCACTAATGTATTCTGAAATTCAAACCTTTAGTAGCTCTGAATAATTTTGGACATGCAGTACTTAAATGGCTACACCTGGGCAGTTCTTACTTAGTCCGTCAGTGTAGGATATCTGTGGCATGCCTGCTTGTGGTCTTGTTACAACAAGTCAAGCAGGCTTATGGTTGACCTCTCCAAGGCTGAGCAGAAAGTATTCTGCTTTGTATTAGACAGAAAGATGATGAGTTTGAGACTCTAGGAGTCAAAGGGCTCATTCATTTTTAAAAAGACACTAACCTTTTGTTTCTAATGCTACACTTAGGAATTCTTGCAGTGCCCAGAATGTACTTGGGGAACCGGCAGCACCGAAACGTGAAAAAAGGAAAAGCAGGGAGGTAGATCGCTTAGACAAATGATGGATTAAGACTGAATATAAGTAAAGCATTTATTCCATCTGCCATTGAAAATTGAAGTTGAAACCTTATATACATGACAGATTAAATAATCCAGGAGTGTGGTTTCTAGTCCCTTGAACTATAGTGTGTGTATGCGTGTGTGTTTGTAAATATTTTTCCTTCTACTGCAGCTAGTTTGTCTTCCCTTTCATCACACAGTGAAGGGGAGTATCCCAAAAACTGTTAACTGGCCACACCTCAGTGAGTTTCTCAGCAGTCTTAAACACATTTGCAAGTGTGGCTAACCCCCCCCCCCCCTTCCTCCTGCCAAACATACATACTGTCTCCAACCAAAAAAATTAGAAATCTTTTAAACCAGTGAAGAGATTTGCTCCCCAAGACTCCACAACCGGACTTCCAGAATACTAATTTCTAGAATTAATATAAAAGAAAATATACGATCATAAATCTTTCTTCACTTTTTTCAATGCATCTTTTAATTTGTAAAGAAATAAAAATATATGAAGATGTATTTTATGTCATTGTTAGTAAATAAATACTGATTATTTTTTTCCAAGCCCTGTATTTTGGGGATGGGAGAGAGAGCTGGTGTGCAGGTGACTCAATCAAGTTCCGTCATGGCAAATAAAACTGTTATTTGCAACGATATCTGAAAGAATTCCGTAAGGTGCTTATAATGTTTTGCTTTCTGGATTAAAGACATTTCAGCTTTCAATACAATGACCTTCACTTCATGCTAGGAATGCAGTGAAACATATTAGCATACACGGCCTTCTCATAAAATGAAAACACCATCTTGAAAAGATGCTCCCCCATAGCTTCCTATTTTCATGAATATAGAATGATCTCAATCATGGCATAAAATCTTGCACTTTCTTCGTAGCCTATTTTGGTCAGTGTGCTATTGCATAATTCTTATGTGGTTGCTCAAATAGAAATGAGGTTTATATCTCTTAAATCACTGATATTGCTGCCGCTACTGTTGATAAGTGTTGCATGTCGGCTGTTGCTGCCATTGTTTCCAAGTCCAGAAGTAATCACAGGAGCATCAAAATACTTCTACAGTGGAATCCATTCCTGACTTGTTTGGAGAGGTAGCAATTCATCCTGGTTTTCTGTCCACAACCGCGATCGTTATCCAGTTGCCTTTTTTGCTACTTGCTTTTCTTTACTATTTAGTTCTGCTGCTGGTGTGCCTTAAAAGTTAAGTCTTCAAGCATCATCTCAGCAGGCCTGCTTCAACCTCAAGGTTAGTTGCATTGGGGGAGCTGCCTGTGTTTGAGAGTAAGAGGAAGAAGTTACATATGATCCTGTGTAGGTCTGCTCAGAATAAGGACGTTCTGGATCCAACAGAACTCGCTCCCAAGGATACAACATAGCAAGGAAGGAAAGTATGGCTTAAAAGGTAGGCTGCTACAACATTTTATGTTGAGAAGCAGTATTTCATTTACGGCAAAAATATTCCCATTGATTCACTCCCACCTACACTCTCAAACAGTAAGTAAGACTGCAGTATAAGGGTTAGTATAGGACTACAGCTGGGGAGACCTAGCTTCAAATTCCTGCTCATTCACAAAGCTGCTTAGGGAATAAATACTGGGTGTGGTCTCATGCTGTGGGACATGGGTGGCGCTGTAGATTAAACCACAGAGCCTAGGGCTTGCCGATCTGAAGGTTGGTGGTTTGAATCCCCGCGATGGGGTGAGCTCCTATTGCTCGGTCCCAGCTCCTGCCAACCTAGCAGTTCGAAAGCACAAAGTGCAAGTAGATAAATAGGTACCGCTCCCGCGGGAAGGTAAACGGCGTTTCCATGCGCTGCTCAGGTTTTGCCAGAAGTGGTTTAGTCATGCTGGCCACATGACCTGGAAGCTGTACACCGGCTCCCTCGGCCAATAAAGCGAGATGAGCGCCGAAACCCCAGAGTTGGCCACGACTGGACCTAATGGTCAGGGGTCCCTTCCCGCCAGAGCGGTACCTATTTATCTACTTGCACTTTTGATGTGCTTTCGAACTGCTAGGTTGGCAGGAGCAGGGACCGAGCGTCACGGGGATTCGAACCGCCGACCTTCTGATCGGCAAGTCCTAGGCTCTGTGGTTTAACCCACAGCGGCAATTTTTCCTCCCTCAAACCTGTAAAACGGCAATATAAAAACACGTAAAAGTAGATAAAATAGGAATTCGGAATTGTCAGGCACGTACAACACAGTCCAGTCTTACAGGTGACAAAAATATAAATTGTCAGAAGACATCTGAAACAGCTGGTTGGTTGTTGCATGATTCTTATATGGCAGGGAGAAATCCGTATCACTACCCTGTGATATTATGTATGGTGCTGTCCCATGAGTAGTTCCCCCATATTTAAGGGCTGTTAAAGGCATATACAAGGGCAGTTGGTCTTTCAGGAAATCTCTTTCTGAAATGTTTATTTGAAGGCTTAACAAGAAGACCTTGGAAATGGGTTGTTGCCTTCTTAGCAGCCAATACTGGCTTATAGTACAGGCTACATGCCACAGAAGTCATCTCAGCCTTCAGTGACTGGAATATAAGGAATAGGTGCCTGCTCTATAGGGATGAGGCATCTTCAGCCCCCCAAAAAAGTCTGTTGGGATGTGGCTGAGTCCCCCCAATCTCAAGGGGGCAGAAGAGGCGGAGCCCTTCCTCACCTGCCCCCTCCTTCCCTCCGTCCTGTCTCTCTACAGCCTTTGGAGATGCTATGCAGCCTGGCTGGATGTTGCCCTGGGTCACAAAGCATTTGTGACGGTCGTACCATGTTGCGTGTTGCACATGTGATGTCACACATGCATGACGCCCCCCCTTGGTTATTACAAATAATAGCCCATTAGACAAATGCACCAAACACTTTTAAGATGCTCTGATGTTTCTACCTGTTGAGGCCTTTCAATTCCTTGCCGTTTTTCTTGTAAAGAAGCCAAGTTCCTGTTTGTCAGTATAGTGTCTGTAGCATGGGATCTTGCTTCTTAGAAAAATGCCTGGCTGAATACATAACTTGTTTTCAAGTAGGTTTCCATGACTGCAGAAAAATAGCTTGCAGGCACGACGAAAGTAATTTCTTAAAACTATTGAGATGTTGGCTGGACTAATTGTCCTATTTCCAACAGTAAGCAACCCAGGACCACTGCAGAAACGATTAAAGCTTTACACTTAAAGAAATAATGCTTGAAACCACAAGCTGTTCATGTAAACCCTAACTACAAAACCACATCTCTAGCTATAAAACGCCAAAAGACATCCTGGAGTTTATTATGTCTTATGTGTTGTAATATCTGTTTATCTTTTTAAATCTTTTCCCCTCTACTGTCAACCCCCTGCCAAATCATATATACCGAACAGATTGCTTACTTCCTTTTTTAAAAGTTTGCGGGCATGGATATTCAATTTTGTTTTGTTTTTAAAAAGAGGCACATAGACCTGATGAAATTCTGAACAGCTGGTGGCAGCAGAGAGTTAAACCAAACTGGATGCTTCTCAATATTAACAGGGAAAGGTAAGTGTGGCTGCAGGATTACTGGCGGAGCTTGGATCAGGATGAAGCCTTCCCAGTCACATTAATGAATGAACCACACCAGGGGAGATTTTGGGATTAAATGCACAAAGTCAAGTCTCTTTTAATGTTATGAATAGCAAGTAGCATATACACAGTTTTACCAGTGCCAGAGCTGTTGTTCTGGGACAAGTTAAAAATAATATTCATATGGTATTCTCAGTCTGGAGACTACATTTTTAAATGGCAGCAAGGAAAGACAAATTCAGATAAGATTTTGGCATTGTTTCATTTGCTGCTGTAAGGTCATTTCAGAAAGTGTGTGTTTCTTAAATTACTTTGAACATGGTCAACAAGGCTTAACATTAAGAGTCATAAATGGTTGGACTCATAAATATTCAACATTAATTTGTAGAATCTTTTTGTTATTTTTATATATTTCATTTTATACAACACATAGCTGACATTACAACATGAATTCACATCGCCTATCAGTTAAACAGTACACAAATAACTACATCTCTATGGACTAAAATACAGTTTAATGTTTTGAACAGTGCACTTTATGATACTGCATCTTCCCATAATTTGTAGGGACTACAATTCCTACAGTGATTGTTTCATTAGGCTGACAATGATGCATTTCCTTCCTATGGGAAATTGAATGGAGTTAGGAACAATGACAACTGAAACGAATTAATTTCTAAAGTGTATTTTCCTCCTGGGAAACATTTTTTTCCTGTTCACAAAGGTGCATTTCTTTTTGCACAATTCGCCATGTGGCCTTCTTAATTCTGCTAATATCTTCAAGTCCAGTTTTATGTGTGTCAGGAGCTGTCACAACACTAGTTTTAATCAGGTCTGTTCTTTACCAAGCAAATTCATTCCGTGTACAAAGTCAACCATTCAATAAGAGGTATACAAACTGTTGCTTGTATTAAAGCAGCGCTATGTAGGCATCTGCCAGTGTAAGGATTTAAGCCTACACAACAGGACTTCTCTCCCCCTGATCTGTTCTTGGGGGCCTCATGCAACCTTCAGAGCAGATTTGGGGAGGGCACAGAGTTCATGCAAGGGAAGGAATGAGGGGAGTCACTATGCACAAGCAGAATATTTACACCATGGGCACGCAAACTAAGGCCTGGGGGCCAGATCCAGCCCAATCGCCTTCTAAATCTGGCCTGCGGACGATCCAGGAATCAGCGTGTTTTTACATGATCAGAATGTGTCCTTTTATTTAAAATGCATCTCTAGGTTATTTGTGGGGCCTGCCTGGTGTTTTTACATGAGTAGAATGTGTCCTTTTATTTAAAATGCATCTCTGGGTTATTTGTAGGGCATAGGAATTTGTTCATGTATTCCCCCCCCCCCAAAAAAAATATAGTCTGGTTCCCCCACAAGGTCTGAGGGACAGTGGACCGGCCCCCTGCTGAAAAAGTTTGCTGATCCCTGATTTACACTGATGGGATGCATTGGATACAAGCCATAATCTCATACCCTCCAACGTTTCTCTGATGAAAACAGAGATGTCCTATTCCACAATAATAATTTTATCATTTATATCTCACCCATCTGACTGGGTTGCCCCAGCCACTCAGGGTGGCTTCCAACATTTATTTTTTCTTAAATACTCTGGTTTCTCTTCAGATCGGATATGAAAGAAACATAAGGTAAAGGTAAAGGTACCCCTGCCCGTAAGGGCCAGTCGTGTCCGACTCTAGGGTTGTGCGCCCATCTCACTTAAGAGGCCGGGGGCCAGCGCTGTCCGGAGACACTTCCGGGTCACGTGGCCAGCGTGACAAAGCTGCATCTGGCGAGCCAGCGCAGCACACGGAAACGCCGTTTACCTTCCCGCCAGTAAGCGGTCCCTATTTATCTACTTGCACCCGGGGGTGCTTTCGAACTGCTAGGTTGGCAGGCGCTGGGACTGAAAGATGGGAGCGCACCCCGCTGCGGGGATTTGAACCGCCTACCTTTTGATCGGCAAGTCCTAGGCACTGAGGCTTTTACCCACAGCGCCACCCGCGTCCCTCGAAAGAAACATAATAAAACATTAAAAATCTTCCCTATACTGGGCTGATGGTTCGGGAGTCGGACAACGGGACATTCCAGGATCGAATCAGAAACTGGGATGGCTTCTGTAAATCTGGGACTGTCCCTGGAAAACAGGGGAGGGTTTGTAATCTTTATTCCTTTATCATGTTACTTGAGATCCAATACGGTTCGCTTGCCTTTCCCTGTCCCCCAGGTAGTTCAAGAAAAGATTCATGGCTAAAAAGAGAGGACAGGGTGGAAACTTGTGTGGAAGCCATAAAGCAGAGTTGGCTAGCATTTGATCCTCCGGCTGTTGGATTTCTGTTGCCACAATCCCAGACTATTGGCCATGCTCGATGTTGATGAGAGATGGGTATGCAACCACATCTGCAGAGTCTCAGGATAGCTATAAAGGTTGGGTAGCTATGCACGGAGCATAAGCCCAGTTTCCATAACCCTCGAATGTGCCATAGAAACAATTGGCCTTTTTTAAGCCGAGATCTACGAATCTAAAGTGTGTAGCAGCTAGCATGCAAAAATGTTGCACATATACAAATCTACAAGCTATTTATGCTTCTCTTTAGAGTCAAATATTTTGGTCTTCTGTATTTAGATGGTGGGATGCGGCTGGCGCTGTGGGTTAAACCACAGAGCCTAGGACTTGCCGATCAGAAGGTCGGTTTGTGACGGGGTGAGCTCCCGTTGCTCGGTCCCAGCTCCTGCCAACCTAGCAGTTCGAAAGCATGACAAAGTGCAAGTAGATAAATAGGTACCACTCCGGCGGGAAGGTAAACGGCGTTTCTGTGCACTGCTCTGGTTCGCCAGAAGCGGCTTAGTCATGCTGGCCACATGACCCAGAAGCTGTACGCCGGCTCCCTCGGCCAAGCGAGATGAGCGCCGCAACCCCAGAGTCGGTCACAACTGGACCTAATGGTCAGGGGTCCTTTTACCTTTACTATTTAGATGGTAATGATGAATGGGGGGGGGGCATGAAAAAGCTCAAGAATCAAGAAATGGGGGTGGCAGATTGAGGTGAGGAGAGAATGGTTTATAAAGGGATTGAAGCAATGGGAACTACTCTAATAATACCATTGTTGCTTCAGAAGACTTAGCTCTGGCACAGGACTGGTATTTGCAGAGATTTTAGCTTTCAAAAAGGTCCTTTATGTTTCTATCCTGGAAGCCAGCCACTGTAATAAAGGGAGATATTGTGTTGGGTTTAAATAATAAGTATCTGTAGCTTAATGTGAATTTATAAACTTTATTTTGCCAGCATTACAGTTATGAGAACGGCTGCTCATTTGTTCCCGAAGAATGACAGATACCACCTTGTTAAGCTATCAGTATAGCTGGCCTAAAAATGTATTTAAAGTTGCATCAATCTCTTGTTCAGAAAGAAATCGTGACTAACATAATCTTAGAACAGTGGGTTTCCCCCTCAGGATTGGAGTAATACTTCTCACTCTGCTATTGGCTGTCTGGCATTATAGTAAAAAGTGTAAAAGAAAAAAAACATTTTACATTCACTTGCTTTGCCTACAGAATAAAAGAAGTTGTAAAATGCATTTTTTGTTATGAAAACAATTGTTATGATGCTCTATAGAAACAAAGAACAAAAAAAAGCATTTGTTGGTATGCTTGCAGGCCGTGGCTGGTATTCAATTAAGTTTCACTCAGGCCCATTGAAATCAATGAATATTACTAAGTGAGGTCCATTCATTTCAATAGGTCTGTTCTGGGTTGGTCCAGTTGATGTGGTGACAACAGAGTGCAAGGGTACTAAGGAAAAGTAAAGTATTGCATTGTGATTATTTTGGGGCACCTCGCCTCAATTTTGGCTCAATTATATTTTCCCCAAGAGAACTGGGTGTACGTAATGTACATATATGAGTTTCTAAAAGTTGAAATGTTGGACACGGATGCTGTGTTTTAAACACAGGGTGCAATATTTCTTCCAGTTAAGGCTCAATCTATACACCTTCTCCCAACAAGGATTACCCAAACGCTAATTTGCTTTGTGAGCCACCTTGAACGGTTTGGTTCTGATCTAGAAAGGCTGTTAAGAAACATGTGAGTGCGAACTATTTGTGAGAATGAATTCGATTTAGAACAGTGGATGACAGGATGTGTTTAGATTTTATCAGCAGCAGCAGTAGTTGAATTCTCCTAAAATTCTCTTCCTATTCTCTAGCAGTTACAGTGGTACCTCAGGTTAAGTACTTAATTCGTTCCGGAGGTCCGTACTTAACCTGAAACTGTTCTTAAGCTGAAGCACCACTTTAGCTAATGGGACCTCCTGCTGCTGCCACGCCGCCGGCACTATTTCTGGGTTAGCGGAGTCTGTAACCTGAAGTGTATGTAACCTGAAGCATATGTAACCTGAGGTACCACTGTACTGGGAAATCTTTTAGATGAGTAAGGCAAACTGCCACCCCAGACAAGAGAGTAGTTGTGCTTGTTCTTCCAGCATAAAAGAGCAGCTTGCTTTCTATACCTTGTTCTTTACCAGACAGTGAAGTAGCCACTCATTCTCCACTTCCAGCCTCTCTGCTCCAAGCAGGTCACAGGGAGCCAGACAATGCATTTTTCATTTCTCCTCTTGCGGCCCGAAGGACAGTCTCACCGGTGAAGCCAGTGCGCAGAGTGTGTGCATTATGAGTAGCATCGCTGACTGATGTGTAGTGTAAGTGGCGACATGCTTATTGAAATTGCTTGGCTTTAATGTCCTTGATTTCATTTTCGAATTACGTTTTCTCATTGCAAATTACATGCCCAGTGTTTTTCTTTGACAAAGAGCAGCTGTAAGCGGACTTAGAAGTGACAACTACTGAACAAATGACCCACTGCTTTCTAGGTCCCTGTTAGCTACCTGATTCCCTGTCAGTCAGTCCCCTCCCACACTGTATTTGAGAACTCCCTTGCTGTTCCCTCTCAACAGCCACTCCTTTAATTGACTGGCTATCCTTTTAATTTCAGCAAGTTCCTTTGGCGGGAATAACTGAGTCTAATTGGACCCCAGGCACCGCTTGCGGAAGTAGATTAATCAAATGGGGGGGGGCGTTTCCTGAAGCTGTGCAAAGACCTCCACTGATCAGACGGAATTCATCAGACAGGAAATCCTTTTAGTGATGCAATTGCTGAGCCAAGATAGACCATGCCGTAATAAACGGCATACTTATGGCTTGACCCAGACACTATCTCATATCTTGCACCATGAGGCACAAGGACACTGCAGAGAAAAGGGTGGGTCTGCAGATATTTATTCTGACTACAGCAGGCATGCTAAGCATGTCACTATTCTTGCTTTTGTAGTCCCAAACACTATAGGCATAGCTTAGGAGAAATGGGCATTTCAGAGCTGCACATGCCATCGATCCCTATCCTGCATCATGCCAGAAGTTGCTTTCTTACCTAAAAATGACAGGTTAATCTGCAAGCGGGCTAAGGGAGAATAACAAAGGGGAAATGTTGGGACTGGTCTGATGGGGAACAGGAATTAGTGCACTTTTGATTTGCACTTACATAGTGGCTGCTGGCCTGATCCCGCAATCTCTCCTTTTGTCCTTGAGCTACCTGTATGCTTGCAGATAATTGGAGTCCAAATTGGATGTCCAATGCATTGCATTGTCATGGAGAGCTTGGGAGGCTATCGGAGTGGAATATGACGACGGTCATCTAGTCCAACCCTCCGCAATACAAGAATCTTTTGACTCAACTTGGGGCTGGAACCCGCAACCCTGAGATGAAGAGTCTCAAGCTCTTACTGGCCGAGCTAACGACACTCACAACTTGAACAGTGAGGGAAAAGAGACGGAATGATGGGTGACCATACTGACATACTGGGATTTCATCTTTTAAAAATGTTTTCAAATGATGCATACACATGCAAACATATACAGAGATATAAAATAAAAAACAATATTTTAATATTAAAATATTAAAAAGAAAATTAAAAATAGTATATATATTAATTGTATATATACTATTTTTAATTTTATTTTTAATATTTTATTTAATATTTAAAATTAAAGTTATTCCCACCACAACCACAGTATTTTTAATTTTATATATAATATTAAAATATTATATATGTATGTGTGTGTATATAATATATATATATATATATATATATATATATATAACGGATCGCATTTCCCCCACAAGACTTAAGTCCCGAGGTAAGTTACCTTACCCCGCTGTCTTTCCGTACTTCTAGCGCGAGTTCTCACGTTCCATCTCAGAGAGAGAGAGAGCGAAAGCGGAAAGTAACCCGAGAGTCCCCCGTTCCTCCCACCCCCGTGAGCGAGATCACGACTCTCTACTTTTCCTATCTCTGCAGCCTCGCGCGATAGACGCGCGGCGTGGGCTGCTTTCCGGCCGGCCCTTGGCTGTCGCAAAAGCGCAAAGATGGCGGCGGCGACTCCTTCGTCGGGTTACGCGGCTTGGGTGGCTCGGCTAGCCGAGCTGAAGAAGCTGCGGGGCAAGCAGCCCCGGGTGAGGCCTTACCGGCCCCTGGTGCTGGCCAACCAGGTCTCCAACCGGCGCCTGGGCCTCGGAGGTGGGTTTCCTCCACAGTCCCAGCTAGGGTTGTCCCCTCTCCTGTCACCTATTGCAATGTGAAATCCTACGTCCTGTATTGATACTACAGTTTTGTCCTGTATTTCAGGTCTTCTCTCTCTTTCTGCTAAGTTAGGGAGCCTCTCCGAATAGGTAAAAAAAGGTAAAGGACCCTGGGCGCGGTTAAAAACACGTGTTTGAAAGGGTGTGTGAAAGGTCATGTATTTCATTGAATATTTACCAGATAAATTGTAAAGAGGATTATTGTAATAACCTGCAGTTGTATAAGAGTATACAGTATACCTCAGGTTAAGTACTGAATTCGTTCCGGAGGTCCATACTTAACCTGAAACTGTTCTTAACCTGAAGCACCACTTTAGCTAATGGGGCCTCCTGCTGCTGCCGCGCCGCTGGAGCACAATTTCTGTTCTCATCCTGAAGCAAAGTGCTTAACCTGAAGCACTATTTCTGGATTAGCAGAGTCTGTAACCTGAAGCGTATGTAACCCGAAATACCACTGTATATTTAAAGTAGATGAATAAATGAGCAAATTAAGTTAATTTGGATATGCAGGAGATATTAAAAATAAATTTAAGGAACCGCAGAAAGAGGGGGAAGGAAGTCAAGTTTTGAAATGTTAAGATGATTGAAAAATTGGTGAAATGTATAAACCTGAAAAGCATAAATAAAATTTAAGAAAAAGAAAAAGAAAGGTCACGTATTTGAGCTCTGGGTAGCCAAGCGCAGACAGATTTGCAAATTCATGAGTGTGTGTGAGAGAGACAAATGTCAAAGGGGCCATCCTATCAGGCTGCAATAGATTGTAATGGATTGCTCTGAAGTCACTTCTCACCCCACCCAGCCCTGCCCTGTATTTTGCCAGACCAAAGGTGGCAACCATAGACTCCCAACTCAGACTGCACACCACTCCACTCCATGCGCAGCGGACCACTGTGGTTACACCAACCTGGTTCAACAGTGTCCGTTAATTCCAGGGTATCTGCTGCTCTGGATATGAAGCCTAGAGTCGTAGTTGGAAGGGGTCCCACAGGTCATCTAGAACTTTTGCCCCAACCTGGGGCTTGAACCCACAACCCTTGAGATTAAGAGCCTTGGGCTCTACCGACTTTGCAGTACTGACGTTTATTTCTTTGTCATATCAATTTTTTTTGGGCTGCATTTCAATCCCACTGTTCTCGGATGTATCGCACAAACGTATGTTCTAAAGACAGAGCTAGGGGTTGTTAGGTTTGTGAAGCCCTTGCTGCTCTGGGAAGGAGGGAAGGAGACTATTTCATCGAATCATATCGTGTAATTGTAGAGTTGGGAGGGACATCATGGGTCATCTAGTTCAACCCCCTTGCAATGCAGAAATCTTTTGCCCAAAGTGAGGCTCAAATATACAAACCTGAGATTGAAGAGGCTCCCTCTCTGCAGAGCCAAATGAGCTGGTATTAGGATTGTGAAGCCCCTTTTCCCCTAGGAGGGAGGGATAATATTTCATAGAATTATATCCTTTATTTGTAGAGCAGTAGGGACCCTGAGGGTCATCTAGCTTGACATCCTGTGAGGGGAAACTGCCTACATAAATCTGGCGCTGCATGCGATTCCCGGTCCAATTTGAAACCATACCAGACCCTGCTTAGCTTTGCAAATGTGCTAACAGTTTTATTGCTGTGCCGCTAGGAGTAGCAATGTGACTGGTGCTAAACTTCACACCAGCACCCATACACTGATTTGATTTGATTCACTGTATTTCTGTGACACTTTTAGCTAAAGTGAATCTCAAAGCACTGCGAACCACACCCACACTATGTGAAGGAAAGGGTTGCAGCGTCTGGGGCTTCTCAGCTTAGAGAAAAAGCAAGCAACAGAAGGGCAACATGAGGAAAGTTTATAAAACTGCTTGGGCCATGGAGAAAGCAGACAGAAGAAAAGCCTCCCTCTCTCTCAAATGAAACACTTGTTTTATATTATTTATAAAATTTCCCTTTACCTGAGAATCACAGGGTAGTTTTGCAATATTAAAAAAAACCCATGAATTGTATAACATAATAAATGAAATAATAACGTCCCTGAAGGTGACACTTGCGCTGGGGTATTGGTTAGGGTTTTTTGGGGGATGGGCTGTGAAGTTGTTGCTGTTATTGATATTAATTTCTGGTATCTTTATTTTTGGTCTTATGATTATGTGGAAATTGTTTGGTTTGGTTGTGTACTTTTTGAAGTTTTATTTGTTGTTTGTGAATACGTTTGCTAGGTAAGTCTGTGGTGCAATGGGTCAGTGCGTCTGGCTGTTAACCAGAATGCTAATGTGGACCTGACGTGAAACAATCAGTGTTGCAAGGACATGTTTTTGATAGTTTCCACAGCAGAACCACACTGCAGCTTGCACACAGATATACACACCAATATTTAAACAAAGACACTCGTCATGAATCAGCTAAGGTCTGTCCCTAGCTGGGTGAGGAACCACATGCATAAATACATTTTGTTTCATATATAAACCATTCCTCATACCTGCTGTTGGATTGATGCATGTAAAAAGGGAGTTTCAAATGAACACCCTGGGGTTTTTTTGGAGGAGTGCTGATTGGTCCAGGATCCCCACAGAAAGAATACATCTGTATGTGCAGAGCACATGTGAGGGCAGCTGTCAGATGCAACCTTGTCCACAGGTGAGGGGTGTTCTTGTTAAGATCCCTAAACTGATAGAAATGCAGGAATTGTACAAATCAGCTATTTGGGAGGGGGTGTTTCACAGGCAAGGAGGAAGTGATCATCGTGATTAATGTTTTTCTAACATGCTTCTATGCTGTGTGCATGCTTTATTTGGATTGGCGTTATCATTGCTGCGCTTTTGAAAACAGAACTCTTGGTGTGTTAAGTTCTACATATGCAACCTGAGGCAAATTGCTTAGTGATCTGTTTCTTTTATGAACAGAGCCTTTGCTATCCTATGTATCTATGTATGTATACTCAAGCTCTACTGAATTCTATGGGAGTTATTCCCAAGTAAGTTTCATACGACTGCAGCTTAAAGTTCTTCATTCACACTGAAAACATGTTTGATGCTCATATGTCGTTAACTGAAACTGGCTGCTAATTTGCAGGAATACTTTTATCGCCTCCTTGGTCATTGTCACACATGCATGCAAATTTATGGGGTGGTGTGTGTGTGTGTGTGTGTGTGTGTGTGTGTGTTTGCCTACATTCAGCTGAATATGAATGTTTGGTTGAATCATTTTGCTTCATAGTGCCCTGAAGGCTACCAGACTTTGTCTGTGGCAAATGGCCAGAGGGAATAAATTCCACAACTGGAACACTGTAAAACATGCTAATTGTTCCCTCAGTATTTATAAAAGTAAAGTAAGGGAGAAAACCATGTGTTGTATGTAGAAAATATTCTTTCTAGTTGGCAGGGGAAAAAGGGTTGTTACTTTGTGATCAGGACTGTATTTTCTTCAATTCAGTCTGCATAAAATTTCATAGACAATCCAAGAACTGGTACAGGCTTCTAAGAACCTTGCCTTTTAATTACAAAAAGTGAAACCTAATCCTTAAAAACTTATGTTATATTACATTTTGTTAGCCTTTCAAAGATTTCATATGGCCTTGGTTTAAAATACAGTTTTTGCCAAAACTTCTGCTGTTAAGTGTTCTAGAGTTTGTAACTTGTTCATCTCAAATGTCCTTGTGTTGTATTCCCTCCCCTGCTGTTCACCATTTATACGTGCATTTTCCTTCACACAGTTCCTTCTGGAAAAAGAAATTCAAAATTCATGAGAAGTGCAAACACCGAGTCCTTATCTAAACAGAATACATTAATTGAGTTACATTATGAAACCTAAGCATGCTTACATTAAAATTTAATTCATTTTGAACTCAGAATTTGCCTTTGCCTTTGTGGTTTCCTTTGTGGCAGAAAAGAACAGTGCTACTATGGTGGCTTAGTTCAGTTGTTATGCCAGACCATGGTTTCCACTAACCATACACTAAAACCCAAATCATAGTATGGGCTTCCAAGCAAATGATAGGTAAATTGAGGTTTAGATGCTTGTCTATTTTCTCACTTTGGTCACCCATCTTATTTTAGTTGCAGTGTCTTTGGTGGAACAACAGTCATAACTATGGGTTTATTAATTCAGAGGTTATGCCAAACCATAGTTAGCACAAATATTAGATTTGCGAACAATGTTTTTAAATTCTGGTTGCTGGCTCATGAGCTAACCATATTTTTGTCCAGTCAAAATATCAAACCAAACTTCCCTCAAACTTCCTTACCCATGATCTAGCATGATGTCTGAATTGAGCCGCTGACAACATATGAAGCTTTGAGAAGAGGCAGGCAGACTGATAAAACCATTGCCCTCATCCTTGTGGCTTCCTTACATATGAAAAGTACAGTCAAACCTCGGTTGTTGAATATAATCCGTTCTGGAAGCCCATTTGGCTTCTGAAATGTTCAACAACCGAGGAGCGGCTTCCGATTGGTTGCAGGAGCTTCCTACACTCAGCGGAAGCTGCATTGGACGCTCAGCTTCCGAATTTTTTTTGAAAACCGGAGCATTTACTTCTGGGTTTTCGGCGTTTGGGAGCCAAAATGTTCCAAAACAGAGGCATTCAGTATCTGAGGTTTGACTGTATTCAATTAGTAACTAGAAGTGAAATTCCCAATTCCAATGGAGGCGTGTGTTTTCTTGGATTAAGGATGCAATAGAAAACAGTGTGAAGAATCTGCTTACTTTTACCGTCTTCAGTGTTTCATATGGTATTCATGCAATAGAGTTGTCACTGTTATAAAATGCTCCTGAGTAATGGCAATTTCTTTTCTTTTCCAGAGGCAACATGCATCACAGAGATGTCATTAATGATGGCCTGTTGGAAGCAGAATGAGTTCAGTGATGTAACTTGCGCCCAAGAGATCCAGACATTCTTCAACTGCGCTGCAAAGGCAGAAGTAATTATGTCCCAATTTATCCTCTAATCAAGCTGCAGGAAATTAGTTTCCATACATAATTTGAGCATGTAATGCCACTACAAATCTCCATCATTGTGTTTGTATTATCCTGAGAGGCAGGTCCTTACATTTTAATTGCTTACTGCTGAATGTTAACCTGAATGTGTGAAACTGGCAACAGTGGTGGTTTAGCAAATGGTAAGCATATTTGCCCAAGACAGTATAATGCGAAGGTACAACCCAGATAATACAGCTTTAAAAAGATATGGTGTGCTGGTTAATGATGCAAGTAGATTGAATATGTGAACTTGCCATTAGGACCCATGCATGGAGATTATAGGTCCATCGCATACCATTGAAACTAATGAAATCGCTACAAAACTAATGAGGTTAAGGCATTGGTTACATCAGGTGATATGCTATTGTGTGGCTGCATATTTATAAAATGCCGGTGTGTGGTAGATGGAATTGCTTCTGCAATTGTTGAAACATCTATTTCCTATGGCATCTGTGGTTTCATATCTGTTTGTTTATTTCTATTTTTTAAGTTCTCATCCTGCCTTTTAAACACAAGTTTCAGAGTAGTTCATAGCAAAAATGTCTAAAACAATAAGAAAATATATAATTGAAACAGAAACAACCAAACATGAAAAATACATGAAAAAGAGCAGCTGTTTTTATTAGCAACTTTTTTCTGTTTTATATTTCTTTGGTTCTTGACATCGTGGACAGTTTTGAGTTTCAGGTTGCTGGAAAAATCGGTTATAGAAATAGCAAATAGCTGGTGCATTTACTGTTGTTCTCAATGGTGTGTTTTTTTGTAATAACCTATATTTTAAATTTAAGTGATGGCCTGGTTTTGTTAGCTTTTAATGAGGAAAATCAGGGTATAGATATGTTAAACAAGATGTACTATGTACAATCCAATTTGGAAGGAGAGAAACCTCCACTGTATAGCAGAGGAATATGACCTTGTGTGTTAATGGACAACAGCAAGGAATGCTTGTTTCAGGTAAGCTTTAGAAATGTAAAAATCCCATGAGAGTTCTTTTTATAAACAAATATCAGTGTGTTCCCCAGTTTATAATTTTATGATATCCGGGGTGCTTCTGCTGTGCACTCCATGCCTGAAAATGAGATCGATCAAGTATTTGACTTCTCAGCCAATCCAACCAGTAAAATAAAGGCTAAGCATATAAATTTAGAATCCTATACACAGTTCCTGGGGTTAGTACTTTTCAATTTGTTTGGGCATATTCCTGAGTTGATAAGCATGGGATTGTGCCATTTTGTATGACTGTAAGAGAGAGAGAGAGAGAGACTTAAAGCTATCACTGCTATACCAATATAAATTAATGTAAACAATATTCAGGAAATTGACCAGTTCTTCTTGATTTTTTCTACAACACCTGAGTCACAGTCATTTAAAAAAATATATATATTCAAGACAAGTTGCTTTTAAATGTGGTTATAGCTGTACATCAGGGCAAGAATTGCCTTCCCTTAAATTAAACAGGGAGTACAGTGATACCTCGGGTCACAAATGCTTCGGGTTACAAATGCTTCGGGTTACAGACTCCGCTAACCCAGAAGTAGTACCTTGGGTTAAGAACTTTGCTTCAGGATGAGAACAGAAATCGTGCTCCGGCGGTGCGGCAGCAACAGGAGGCCCCATTAGCTAAAGTGGTGCTTCAAGTTAAGAACAGTTTCAGGTTGAGAATGGACCTCCTGAACTAATTAAGTTCTTAACCAGAGGTACCACTGTAAAAGACTCTTATTCCTGCCTTTGCTATGAAGCAATGATGAAGTTTTCAGAAGTAGGCCACCACCTACACAAGGGCATTTTTTACTTTGTGGAATATTTGGCTGCAGGCTTATAATAGTGGACCTGTATCTCAACCTTGTTAAAACGTGTAATGAGACAGATTAAGTTCTGTTTCCATCTTGCATGTAATAATCATTCCCATTGTGCAGGGGTGACTTTTGAGTGCACCCCACTGTGTCATTAAACCATAAATTGCAAGTAACCGTGAGAGCCAATGGAAACAAGCTTCAAGAAGGAAGAGGATGCCCGGGAACCATGGACCACAAAATAGAAAGTGTACCTGCCAGTGTTTTTCTTAGGGTTCAAGGACTACAGCCGATCGAATTGCTTCAAATCACAAGTGTTTTGATATAATACACATACTCTATAGTTACTTTGCCAAGGCTTCTGTTTTGTGAGTTACACTTATTCTTAGAAAAATATGATCCTCCCTTGTTGCTGCACAAGCCACTCATATCAACAGGAAACTGACTAGACGCAAAATGTGACCAAGTACATTCAAATAACGTCTTAAGGATATATTGTCCCCCTATTCCTAGGAATTGATAGTAAAAGTCCAGCTCCTCTTCCTTGACTGTAATATTTATCATTTCACTGTTTCAAATAAAGTGAGTTACCACTGGCTTCTGAATGCAGCTCTCTCTGATTGTCCAGAGGTTGATGCTTGCGACATTGGGGATATTGGTGGGATTTGTGCGTCAGTTTAATAAATATAGGGAATTGTTTCTGTTCTTTTCAGGCAGAACGCAAGCAAAATCTTCGACAAGAATCTCTGGGCCAGTCGGGGAAACTTGGTTCAAAACAAATCAACAAATTACTGAAAAGGTTTCCAAATATCACATACAATTATTAAAGAGAATTGCTTCCCCATGTATCTGTGAACACCAGGACTGGAATTTGAAGAAACTCGCCGCTTGTTGGTCATTCCCTTTGAAATGGACGGGAGATGTTTTCCTGCATTTCATACTGTTTTTTGGAATAAAACTTCTGTTGAGATAAGATGAAGACCTAAAGTTTCCTTGGATACCAAGAGTAGCTACAGCAGTTATTTGACCAGAGAAACTTTTGCTTGAAATGTTCTTCAATAGCATCAAATTTGAGTCGTCAGTGAAATAAAATCTTTTGTGAAATCTTGTCTGCTGTTATAGAGCAAACTTCCTTTTTGAACTTTGGCCTCCAAGCTGCTAAACAGCAGCATCCCATAAGCGTGACCCTTGCAGCCAAGAGTTCCCAGTATGACATGAGTGGTGGTGGTGGGAAGTATTGTGAGTGTTAAATTATTGTAGGATCACACAAAGATAAAGCTCAGAGTCTTTTTCATAGTGCCATCTGTGTGCCACCACCAGAACATCTGCCTGACATCTAGGGAACTTCCTTATGGGAACTTCCCAGTCTAACCCTGACCCTGATTTTCAGTGGTGGATAGGAAAAAGTTGAGAAGCAGGAGTGCTTTAAGGGGAGTGAGAATGGATTGAGTTCTCTCCATTCTGTCCATAGAATCCGTTCCTAGATTCCATTCACTTGTGAGGGGCAAAAACCTCTCCCTGCTCCCTGATTTAACACTTCTCTACTTTTTCCTCATAAAATAAAACTTTTAACTTCGGTTACTAAAAGTATTCCATTTAAGGGTGCTGTGTTTGCTGGGGACTAAAGGGAAGGTAAAGCCTTAAAATATGCTTGAAGTTGTTACCGGAAAAATCCGAGGGCTCCCTTGGACAAAAAGTAAAGACACCAACCAGAGTAAATTGGAGCAAATCAGCAGCCTGTAGGCTTGGCCTTTATTGAACTGTTGCAGCAGGGTGTTCCCCTCACTCGCAGGAGAGAGGAAAGACACAGAAAATGTCTCCTTCATGGAGTAAAATAAAAGTGGAACAGTGCAAATCCGATGTATGGTTGATTTTCTATGAATTTATAACAGAAGTGTAGTGTATGTAGTGTGTGAGTGTGAGTGTGTGTGAAGTCTGTACAAACTGAATGATGGGGGGGGGGCGGTCCTGCTACAAAGTGAAACAAATTTATGCTGTATTGCACCCAACACTTTTCAGCATGCTGCCTTCTGAAGGGTCACCGACTAATAACAACAAAGATTACTTTGAGAGATTGTGGGGTTTTTTTTAGTTAGATAAAAAGAATCTAATTGCATTTTAGGCGGTGGTGATGAAAGACTTGTGAGCATACGACTTCAGTTTTTGCTAACTGCTACATTTGTTCTTTGTCATGTTCCATAGACCTTTCCTTTATTTGAAACTAAATCTGCAGAATGCTAAATTCAGTTATCTGACCTTGCAAGTGACTTACGTTCTGATAAACAGTTACATTTTTTTTATTAAGGCATTCTTTTGTTTAACGTTTTTATTTTAACCAAAGAATTTAGACTAGATTATATTTGGAATTCTTCTCTCTTCTGGATATTTCCTATTTTCAATAGTGTGGATGATATACCCCAGGGGTGGCCAACTCCCAAGAGACTATTACTTGGGAGTCTTGGGGGGGTTCAGGTCGAAGTTGTTGAGCCTTTTTTAGGGAGGAGGGTAGCCATGTTTTGGGGGGAGGAAAAGGAGCAGCCACTCACCAACAGATCTGGGAAAGCAAACAGCCTCACTAAGTAAACTTCGTCTTCCGTTTTGCAGATTGTGCAACAATGAGACGAGGGGGTGGGACAGGGTTCTAATTTACCAATGCTGAGGAAAGGGAGCCAGTGATCTACCAAAACCTCCAGGGGATCTACCAGTAGATTACGATGGACCTGTCAAACATCCCTGATATACAGCATTTGTTTATGTGGTTGGTGGAATATGTAAGGTTATTTTAACATTCAGTATTCTTATTTTTGTCCTTTTTATTACTGGTCTTTGTGCTCCTGAGGAACACATGTTGGGCATATTGCATTGTAAATTATTTGGGCCTTATTTTGAGGCTCTCCCTCCTTAAAATATTTTAAAATTTACAACCTTATCATATATGCAATAATAGTAATAGTCAACTATACATGACAGTAAATGGTTAAGGGAGCAGAACTTTGCTCCCTGGGAGAGTGGCTGAGGACCATAGGATGTTGAGGACCTCCCTCTCTGTGGGTGGAGAAGCAGGTCTGCCAGCAGATGCACATGAAATGGCTGCAGAGACTGGTATGTTGGCAGCAGATCAGAGGAGGCCCCTTCCTTCTACTGACACACATCCAAAAGAGGCAGAAGCAACAACAATCCTATACCAGCCCGGGAGCTGTCAATGGGATGGGAAAAAATTAAAACAACAAATGGGAGAAAAACTCGGGAAAGCTGTTCCCGTACCTTCCCACAGTCACCAGTATGATTGGCTGGGCTTAGAAGGAAGTGATTCCTTCACCACAGACCTTAGGATTGTTCTACCCAAGTTCAAACAGGGGAACACTATTAAGCACAAAGACACAAAACTGGAGTACATACAGCGTTAATATGAATACATTGTTCCGGGTTTCCTGACCCGAGTTACACTTGATACTTAGCTGCCAGTGTCTGAAAGGCAATCATCTTAACTACTGTTAACTACTTTCCATGTTTCATAAAACTATTTCAGTTTATTAAGCCATGCCGCACCTTTCTTGGTTTCTAAAGTGACTTCAAGGTCTTCTAGCATGTAAACCAGATCCCTGGTACATCTCACCACTGATTGTACACTGAAGAAGGTCCAGTCTGAGAACCTCAGACTTTTCTAAAGATAACACCTGGTTTACAAAATCTTACAAAATTTCACCACTCTCCTACAATCCTGTCAGATCTAGTAGAAAATTTCCATTAATTGGTTGACAGGGCTCTCCAGTGTCTTATATATCTCATCTCTCTCCTCCCCCCCCCCGACTCCCCGCCATGCTATTTCTGATTCAAGATTTATTTGCTTTCAAAAGTGTAGCCAAAATGGCACCCTATATGCACAATAAATAGGAGTCAACTGACTTGGGGTAACCCTGAAGGGTTTTATTTATTTATTTATTTATTTATTTATTTAATTTGTTAGTTGCTTTATCCTGCTCAGGGCAACCCAAAGCGACTTAAAACCAGACACACACACCTAAATACATTAAAGCCTAGAGGGGGAATGCATTAAAAATTATCACACCCACTTGTAAAAGGCCACATATATAATGAGGGTGCTAGGTGAGCCTTCCTGGGGAGAGCATTTCAGAAAGCAGGGAGCCACTGCGAAAAAGGCCACTTCTCATGTTGCCACCTTCCTCTCATGGAGGGGGCATGCGAAAAAGCACCTCTGATGATGATTGCAGGGTCCGGGTTGGTTTACTTCGTATCTGGCTCTGGCACTGTTCAGACAATGACATCTGGGTCCTTCTTGGCAACAGAGCAAGACTTATTTCTGTTTGCACCATGGTATATTCTAGGGGTGGCCCTCCAGATGTGGCTGGATTTGTGCTATGCTGACTGTGTGCCATCTGGGGGGTGGCACACATTCTCCACCCTTGCTACATGCCCTATGCTAAAGGTAGGCAATATTTAAAATGCATCAACATGCAAATGTGGCTTAGAACAGGATTCCCTGCCCATCAACTATTGAGTCAGCCTGGTAATGGGTGGAACAGATTTGGGTAATGCTGACAGGACAAACAAGCTGTAGGGAACAGGTACGTACCGGTAACCATCCCATTTTTTTATTTGCTTCCTGTAACCAGAGCTTCCTTTTGTGTTCATGATAAAGGAGTATATCAACCCAGTACTGAAATCCCCTTCTTCCTTTGTGAACCATACTAAATACAATCCGTGAGGACTTGCCAAGGTTATTTCTGTACAAATCCATGCCCCACCCCCCTTGCCGTGTCTCACTTCTGAAGGCAAGCAGAGCCTGCTGCTAATTAAATGATTGCAATTCCTTGGCCAGACACACTGCAGTAGAAAACACCCAAGAGAAACCACTCCCTTCTCTTAGCAGCAGCCCCTGCAATTAATTCATCATTTGACACAACTGCATTAGACCTTGGTAGCAGTGGCAGAAAGAAGGCGCTGGCAGAGAAGTGCAGGGTACTGGGAATCAAAAAATGAGGGGTGCCATTGGGAGGATGTGTGCACATTTGAGAGCTGTGTCAATTCAACCAAAAAGTTCTTGCTTGTTTAAAGGAGAACTTGATGTTTTCATGGAACAAAATGAAATGAATCACACAGTTTTGTTGTTAGTTGAGGTGGGGTGAAGAGAATAGGCAGGAAAATGTATCTGTCCTTGCCATTTTCATTTATTCTTTATATTTTTTCTTCTACCATTGTGTTGGAATACAGTCTTCCATCAAATCAAAGAGGACTCAAGATGTATTTCTATCAATTGCTGTCATGCTTAACAATAGTTTAAGGGAGGGGGAAATATACTAAACAGCATAGCCAAATTTAATACATTTGTTGTTTAGTCGTTTAGTCGTGTCCGACTCTTCGTGACCCCCTGGACCAGAGCACGCCAGTCACTCCTGTCTTCCACTGTCTCCTGCAGTTTGGTCAAACTCATGCTGGTAGCTTCTAGAACACTGTCCAACCATCTCGTCCTCTGTCGTCCCCTTCTCCTGGTGCCCTCCATCTTTCCCAACATCAAGGTCTTTTCCAGGGAGTCTTCTCTTCTCATGAGGTGGCCAAAGTATTGGAGTCTCAGCTTCACAATCTGTCTTTCCAGTGAGCACTCAGGACTGATTTCCTTCAGAATGGATAGGTTTGATCTTCTTGCAGTCCATGGGACTCTCAAGAGTCTCCATGGGACTCTCAAGAGTCTCCTCCAGCACCATAATTCAAAAGCATCAATTCTTTGGCGATCAGCCTTCTTTATGGTCCAGCTCTCACTTCCATACATCACTACTGGGAAAACCATAGCTTTAACTATACGGACCTTTGTTGGCAAGGTGATGTCTCTCTAATACATAGAAATTTAAATGTTCCTGTATCTGTTCTCCCCTAGCTGTTAAAAACTAGGCGGCACAATATATTATTACAATGCTTCCAGAGGACATATGATGGAAGGCTGACAGACTTTTAGAAAAGGAGTTCAGTTCATCAGCTGTGGAGCAGCCATCAAAGATTCCTCCTCATGTGTCCTGCCTGTTTGAACGCATGGTACAGAAAAGTGAAGGTTAGAAGAGTATTCTTGCCAAATATTAGCAGAACACTCACCAAATGATATAACTGACGCACCAGCATGTCATGATCAACAGTATCAGAAGCTGCAGAAAGACCTACCAGAATCAGTAAGGTTGAGTTGAGTTGACATCTGTCTGTCTCGGGAGGCAATGGAGGAGCGTGTTTCTGGAGGTGAAGTCAAACTCTTGGGAGGTTGCAGCGCCTGCTGTGGCTGTAGAGACTGATATGGGATACGGGAGAGATATGTTTTGTTGCAGCTTGGGCAGATGAAGGCGTCCAGTTGTGCTGTTGCAGATGCACCATGGGGTTTCTTCTCTCTGCTTCTCCCAGCAGTCGTTCCTCCTCTGGTCCCTGCTGCGGATTCAAGACCTGACTATCTGTCTCCAGGCACTGTGGTCCTCTGGAAGGAATTCCCACATGGCAGGGTTAATGTTACCAGCCTTTATGTCACGTTTGTAGACATTGTAGAGTGCTCTGATGGTGTTTCCTGCTTGGCAGGGGGTTGGACTCGATGGCCTTTGTGGTCTCTTCCAACTCTATGATTCTATGATCTTTGTAACACAGAATTGGTCTGCAAATGGGCCTGGTGCCTGAAGCCAGCTCGCAACAGAGCACGTCCTTGGGGACCTTGCCATCTTTCGTTCTGTGGACATGACCAAGCCAACGTAGACAGCACTGATACAGGAGTGTGAACATGCTGGGAATGTGGGCTTGGAAGAATATGTCGGGGTACAATCATTCCTATTAATCCCTAGGCAAGGACAGGAAGCCATGAACCTAGTCAGTGCCACAGTGAGGCTGAAAACCAGAGTGGCTTCTCATTAGAAAGTGGGTGGTATCCAAAGAAGTTTTGAGCTGGAGAGCAACCACTCAGTAACCTCACCTACAAGTGGAAAGAAAGAACTAGGTGAATAGACAGCTAGAAAGTCTTAATCCTGACTAGCCAGTTAGGAGGTAGAGCTTTTGAAGAAAGGCCAAATAACTCAGCTTGTCTGGTGCTCTTCCCTCCCTCAGCAAGGCATTAATAGTTTCAGTCAACTGAATGCCAAGCCTCTCCCAGCTGGCTTTTCACCAGCCAGGGTGGGTATGAATCAAATTTAGTTCTCCAGCATGCAAGATTTAAAAACTGGTAAAGGGACAACCCGCCCACTCCCAAACCCACAAATCACTGTGTGATCTGGGAGCTGCAGAAGTTGCAGGTTCATCACAATGGGCAGTAGATGTTTCAGTCTCTGAACCACAAGCTGTTTGAGCACCTGGAACAGTTCTGCTGGGTGACACTTAGATCACAATGGTAATTGAGAAGAAGGGTTTATTCACCACTGATAGTATTTTAAAAACAACAACACTATGCTGCCTGCAATCAAGTCTGTTTCAGTGCAAACCATATGCCACCTTGGGAAAGGATTGGAGCTCAGTGGGAGAAAATCTGCTTGGCATGCAGAAGGTCCCATGTTCAGTCCCCAGCACCTCCAGGTAGAAGTGGGAGAGACCCCCATCTAAAACCCTGTAACACCACTGATGGTCAGTATAGACCAGGGCTTCCCAAACTTTTTTTGGACTACAACTCCCATCATTCCTAGCTAGCAGGATCACAGTGGTCACAGATGATGGGAACTGTAGTCCCAAAACAGCTGAAGACCCAGGTTTAGGAAACCCTGGTGTAGACAATACTGAGCTACATGGACCATTGGTCTGACTCAGTATATGGCAGCGTCTTATGTTCCTGCTGTTCCTTCCTACAGGTCATCTGAGAAGGAGAGAATCCTGTGCCAACCAGAGGGAGAAAAAGCCTGGGAGTATCTGGATCAATGGCCGATGTCAGTCTGCTACCACGCAGCATGAGCCACAGAGGAGGCCAGCAGCAGCAACCAAGCCATTCTTCCTGCCACGAGGAACCACCTCCAAGCCTTAGTTTAAGGGAGAGACCTGTCAACTGAAGGAAATACAGATCAGCTTCTAATGCACCAATCTATCGGTAGCATCCTACACAGTCTGGTGCCTTTTGTCTAGAAATGCTCTCTGTGTGAAGCTTTTCCTAGGCAGGGCAGGAGGGTGGGAAGCTGAGAAGAATATAGTCCAGGGCAATTTCAAGTAGTTGATTAAGCTGAAAGGATAAAGTCCAGATTCCTTCAAATCACTTTCAAATTCAAGCAGAGGATTTTGCTCCACTTGAATTATACTGTTGTTCTTCCAGTGGATAGCTCTGAGTTAGCAGCTTGCAGCTACCCTGGGAATTGTACTTTACCCCTAACAGAGATACCATTCTCAGCACCCTGAACAAACTACCGTTCCCAGGTTTGTTTGGCAGCAGGAATTTGCTTTGAATGTGTTGTGTTTTTAAGGTGCAGTGGTGTCCACAGCCACAATAATGGTAAGAAAATAAAAGGGATGTTTTCAGGAGGAGAGAAAGAGACCCCTGGTGGATTGATCCAGGTTGGAAGGGAGGAGGCTGGAAGCAGAAAGAGATGTGTATAAACTGTGCCAAAGAAAGAGCTTTGACAGCAAGAAAAAGGGGAGGGAATGGATTGGGAGAAAGCCAAGGAGAGGGGGAGGTAGGAGAGAGAGAGAGAGAGAGAGAGAGGAACCAGCCTGGAAACCTGAAGGCTGCTTTCTGCTCGTCTACACTTGCCCCTTGTTATTTGCAAAGCTGGTTCAGAACTTCTGGATCACATGGTATTCCCTTGCTTTGGAGAAGGAAAAGAGAAGGGAAAAAGAGGAAGGTGAGGCAGAGGAAAGCAAGCACCCCAGGCTGGTGTTGTTCCATCTTCCCCACCCCTTTGCTCTCTTCCTTGCACAGAGATGACAGGAGCCTCCTAGCCCCTGTGAAACTGAAGGGGGGTGGGCAGAGGAGGAGCAGGAGGCCAGATGATCAGCTCAGCAGTAGAGGGAAAATGTGAAACATGAAGAACCAGCTCACTGCTTGTGGAAGGATGCTGCTGCTCCAAGTGTTCCCGCTGCTGCATTTGCTCCCCTGTCTTGGCTCTGTGAAGGTAGGAGATTTCATCTTCTTGGAATTAAGTCTCTTGGCTGCTTAACGTTGTGATGGAAATGGGGCTGTGAAAATGCAATCTGGGCTGCGCAGGCAGGTTTGCGAAAGGGGTGGCAAATGCTGCGGTCGGGGAAGAGTTGTGTTCATTATTTCCTTTCTCGTCATGAGAATATAGCCAAATTTAAGGGAATCCCGATATTTTACACTGGTTGTTGTTGTTTTGTAGACTGCATGTCTTTCCCATGTTCCAAATGCTGCATTAGAGACTTGCTCTTCCAGTGCTGGTTGATTGTTTTATGATAAATGGGTGTGAGGTCTGGACTCAGAAACTGAAAGTATTAGGTGGGTGCTAGAATGGTTAAAGGTATCTAACTCCTCTGTCAGTATTTTTACAATGGGTGTGTGTGTGTGTGTGTGTGTGTAAGATAGCAAAGGAGGGTGTTGCTCCCCAACAGTTGTGAGTTGTAGCATCTTCATTCATGCTGGGCTAGGGTGGAGCTCCCTTAATCAAGCCCATCCCATGCTGTCTGACTTGCCAGTACATACAGTGAATGCAAATCTGCTGGCTGTCTCACTTGTTCCTTTGCAGCAGATTCCCAGTTGCTGTAATTTTGGTTGCCTTTGGTTTGCCTACCTATACTATGAGGAATACAATAGTTTCCATTATGAAGAGCTTTGAAAAATTAAGACTCATAGAGGTCTACATCTTAAAAGTAGCATTTCCACGGAGAGAAGTATTGTTTTAAACGCTCATTCTTTCCTGAAGGTGCGAGAATCCAAGGAACATATTTACAGGGACTAGTTTTCTTTGGGCGAGAGAGAGCCCTGGAGCTTCATAGCATACATACAAACAGAGCCTATTGGAAACTAGTGGACTTCAAAAACAAGGCAGCACAAGTAGTAATCTTGCTTCAAATTGCGAAGAAGAGCAATGAGCTAATTCACACATCTCTTCCGCCACACACTGTCTCCTCTCCCTTCCTCCCCCAGTTGTCACATTCCAAAGGCTGGAGTGAGATTCTAGTCCATTAAGGATCACTTTGGTTGTGTCGCTGGGTTTATAAAGGGAAATCATAGCAACAGACCTATTAATTCTAGTAAGACAGCCAAACTCCAGTAAAACAAAACAGTATTTAAAACCGAGTTTGTGCTTGAGGCAATTAAAAAATAACAACGCCGTGAAATATCCTGTTACTTCTACAAAGCCAATCTGGTGTTTTGGAAAACTTTGATTTTAGTCCACTGGATAATTCAAGAGGCTGACCATTGAGGTGGATTATTTTGAGCATTTCTATCATCAGAGGACCTTCCTAAGTAGACGACATTGATAGTGACCCATAGTTTCATCATTTGAATGCTGCAGCTCAACTCTATGCACTTTTACTTGGGTTTGGGAGTTGAATTCAGGGAGGCATGCCTACCTTTCCCTTTTCTTTCTGTGAAGCCCATAAACAGGGATGCTCATCTCGGTTTGACATTTTAATTGAACTGTCCATGATCCCAAGTTCTTTTCCCTCAATAGATACCACCATTTCAGACCGCATCAGTATATATGTGAAATTGGAATTTTGAACGCTGAAAAGTTAACATACCTTGGTTCTCATTTTCCATGTTGTCCATTCATTCAATCTGGAGAGATCCTTTTCTCTTTGCTGCTTCTTATGTACAAATGAAATGGAAATGGTCCTTTATGAAATAGGGGAAATTGGGACAGGTGGTTTTCTGTTTGTGTGTGTTAAGTATATAGAGTCTGGAACTGTGAACAGTTCTTTGTCCAGTAGATGGTAGTCATAGAACATTTTAAAGCTTTGCAAGCTACTGAGTTGCACCAGCAGCCATTAAATCGAACATATGGAGATGATAGTGGAAATTCACATGGAACAAAGACTTGAAACCAGCAATGCAATTTCAAGCAACAGTGGCCTTCAAAGCTATGAAGGGTGTCCTTTCAGGTTTGTGTGTGGGAAAGAGATAACTTGGTGCCTTTGGTTTGTTCTTCAGTGTCAAATAAATGCTGAATCAGTCAACCTTGGTAATGAAGAAAGGACAGAAGTAAAATGAAATGGTCATCTCTCTTCTTCAAATGGGATGTCATTGCACTCTCTCAAAGTCTTCTTGAATCAGATACATGTCTCCTCCTTACCCAGTTAGCCAGATTCTTGCTGGTCTCACAGCAATTCGCCAGCAGTATAGATCATTTCCCCACCTGAAGAATCAGAAACAGTCCTTTCCATCCCCAGGGCAGTGGGCTGCTCAAAACGACACAGATTTGGGTTCATTCTCATAGGTCAGGGGATGGACTTTACCTGCTCAGCAGCTATGCCCAGCATATCCTTGTTCAGAATTATAATGACTTCTGCCCCGAGCAGCAGGTTGGAATCCAACAATGAGCTGACCAGCCATATGAGCTGGACCTGCAGCACCAGAGCCAAAGATAATAAAGAGGACATGAAGTCCAGTACTCTTTAGAGCTATACAAATGAGGGAATTTTGCAAGTGTATTTTGTCAATATTAAAGGCGTTGGAATATTGTCCTCTTTTGCATCTGTCTACCCTACGGCCACCCTGCCTGAGTCTGTTAGCTACGGACCTCTCAAGTGAGTGACCCCTGAATTGCGACTTCCAGAGATGATGATGATGATAGTAATTTATTATTTATACCCTGCCCATCTGGCTGGGTTTCCCCAGCTACTCTGGGCGGCTTCCAACAAAATATTAAAAATACAATAAAACATCAAACATTAAAAACTTCTGTAAACGCTGAGCCTGCATCTTCTCAAGAAACCAGCCCCCTCCACGCCAAGGGACCCAGGCACCCTCATGCCTGCCCATCAGTGCGGTTCACAAGCTGGGAGAAAACTAACAGTGAATTGCTAGGCTCTGGGCCAGAGGAATGCCCCTTTAAGGCCTTCCACTCTTTGCAGAAGGGTCTCATCCCAGGAACAAGATAGAAGATCAGTTGAATCCTAGCCCTCCTTAGAGCAAGTTGCTCACTGGGAGCTCTCCATGGTTCTGTGAGCCTGGACCCAACATGCCCTTTGAGCTTCCACTCATGGTCAGATAGAGGAAGATCCGATGTGCAGGCTGTTCTAACACTGCCTCTGAGAGGCTCCAGCAAATCTCACAAGATAAGTTTGCATAAATATCCTGAAGCATGTTCTACAATTTATCCTCACTGTTTCCCTCAAGGCAGTGGGCTTATATTGTGGGACAGGATTCTGGGCTCCAGAACAGTATACTCAGCCCATCCATTCCTCTGCCCTGTGCTTGGACCTTATTCGTTTTCCAGCCAACAGCCAAGCGAAGCAGCTTAACTGAGATGTGCTTCAAATTGTTGCCATTTACTGGGGGCAGTCCCTAAGTTATGGTCACATATTTTTTCCTTTAAGGGATGTTCCATTAAAATTTTGTTAGTGTGATTTTCCTGAATGATTATACTTAGGGGTTTCTCCAGATTCACTAGAACATGTGTAGGGAACCTTCAGCCCACCAGGCCATTTTGGGAGAATCAAGTCCACCATCCCCATGCTTAATGTCATTTGATGTCAGGTGCAAGAAAGCTCAAGCCATTTCTTCAGAGGTATAATTAGGAGTGCATTCTTTGCAGCTAAAATTCAGGCCTTTTTGAATTTGATTTCCTTTCTGCTGCTTTGAACACCAGCCCAGGCACAACACAATATCGGGCTGGAGAGGAGGGTTACATTCTGCACTTCTGAGAATGATTCTAGCAGGTCCTTCTTGATTTAGTGGAAGGGAGAGCTTCGTAGAAGCATTTAGTATTCTGCTAAAGGGTCAATGCAGGGAGGTCAGGGCAACAGGGAGGTGTCCTTTTTGGTGACCTGTTTTCTCTAAAAACAATGGAGAGAAAAACTTCCTTAAATTACAGAAGCAAGTACCAATGTGGACCATTCATTACTCTGTGGTAGGTACAACGGTTACTCTTTCAGCTGCCATCTGCAGCCTCTCTCCACCCCTTCTCCCTGCTCCCAGAGCACTTACATAAACTCCAAGTATGGATGAGCAGCCTTTCAGCAGCCCCTGAGCAAAGCCCCTGCAGCCCAGCAATTATTGCTCCTAGGCAGAAGTGCAAATGGATGAAAGTGCAAATGGATGAGAGCAAGGAGGGAGGCAGGCGACCCTGCGAATGCACACGTGTTTCCACTGTGCTCTTAATGGGCTTCACAGCATTAGGGACAAAAATCTATGTTTATTTTATGGGATAATCATCTCTGCACGTTTGCTATTCCTTCCTCCCACCCCCCACTCCCCCTTGCAGGCTTTCTTGGGATCCCAGCCTAGCCAGAATAATTTGCAGAACACAGGTAAGAATACAGCAGAAAATTACCGGTAATTTAGGTATTGTTATTCCCTCTAATTTCGTCTTTGTCAGTATCAACATTCTTTCTGCAACCAAATCTGTGTCGTCCCATGCTGATCAGTTTGGAAGCAAACTGGATGCTAAAGGGACAAAATATATTAGTTTGCAAATTCAAATAAGGGTGGGGGGAATTAAATGGAAACATCTCAGCCAGGCCTACAGCATGTTGAGGGTGTTCGCTGGTTAAGAAAAAAGGGAAATGTATGTGTGTGATGGGGAGAGTGTGTGTGTGTACCATGAGATTTAAAAGATTCTTCCTTCCTTGAACTCTGTGGAGAGACTTCAGGATGGGAGAACAGAACAGGGAAGAGGTGCGTGCTCCCTCAAATACTAATCCTCCATAGCCCCGAGAATCCACTCCTATCTCAAGGTCAGGTGAGCTGTGGCAGCGTTACCTAATGAGCAGAACTACTTCTGCTCCCAGGCAGGAAGAGAAGACGTTCTCAGCCTTGGGCTTCTCCGATACAGCCACAAACCAGAGCGGAAGGCTTAACAAGAGTCCCAGTAGGCAAGGCACCGGTGCCTTGCATTATGCAAATGTTATATAAAATATGTATACATTTGCAAAATTTATGCAGGCCAGACAGTTTAGCTTTTCATGGTGCAAAGCTTGGACCAGTTTTCCTTTTTTTTTTTTTCCCCCAACCCACCCACAGAATAGTGGGCACAGACTCAACAGAGAACACTGACCTGAAAGTTCCAAATGGAACCTTTAGTATGAAAAGGGGTGGATAAGTGGGTGGATTTAAAGAGATGGAGAACATGAATAAACATAGTTGGGAGCGATGGTGAGGGGTTCACTGGGGAGAAAGCGACAGCAGCTGTTTTCCCCACCCCATTGCCCACCTCTTCTGAACAGGCTGCTTCCCTGTTCCCCACAAAGCTTCAATTAGAAGGATGCTATATCATGATGTAATGTCGTTCTAGAGGCATTATTCGGGCTCTGGCGCGGGGGCCCACTGTCCCCCCCCCCCCCAAAAAAACATGCCTCTGGAACAATGCTTGGACCATGCTACTGTCCAGAGTGGGCTGCCATTCCCAGTACCTAGCAATGCTTCTTGGAGGATGCTATGTCATGATCATAACATAGTGAGGCACTTCGAAGTGGCGATGGTGAGAGGGCTCATAGAAGAATGCCACTTCCAAAAAACAAAAGGGGAGCAAGAGAAACTGCTGCCATCATGTGGGCAGAGAAGGGCAACCATGATGCCAATGGGTCTGGAAATCAAGACTTATGAGGAACAGGTTATATATATATTTGAATAATTTTGTTTATAAAAAGATAGAGTAAAAAAAAAAAGAGAGAGAAAGAAAAGAAGTGAGTGAGGGGAAAAAAGAGAAAAAACACTGTTACATTACCGTTCATTAATACAGTGGTACCTCAGGTTAAGTACTTAATTCGTTCTGGAGGTCCATACTTAATCTGAAACTGTTCTTAACCTGAAGCACTATTTCTGGGTTAGCAGAGTCTGTAACCTGAAGCGTATATAACCTGAAGCATATGTAACCTGAGGTATACAGATGTGTATATTCTTATTATCCTAATGCCCACATAATTGTCAGTAACCTAATACATTCTGTGAAAACTCATTCCAAAACTCATTGTATTTATCCAAAGAAAGTCTGTGTCCATAAGTTCATATGCTGCCAATGTTGTCAAGCCATTGATTAAGGGGAATCGTATCTCTATTCTTCCAGTTCGTCAGTTATCAGTCTCCTGGCTACCATTGGGGCATGAGGAATCCATTTTCGCTATCCTGTTGTCAAATTTCCATACAATGAAAGAAAATATTTACCTCTGGAATTCCCCCCTCCCAATTGTGTCTTGTTTATATAGTTTATATAGGCCTTATGAGGAAACAGTTGTGGGAGTTGGGTACGTTTAGCCTGCAGAAGAGAAGGCTGAAACGTGATATGATTAGCCATCTTCAAATACAGTGGTGCCCCGCAAGACGAATGCCTCGCAAGACGGAAAATCCGCTAGACGAAAGGGTTTTCCGTTTTGGAGGTGCTTCGCAAAACGAATTTGCTATGGGCTTGCTTCGCAAGACGAAAATGTCTTGCGAGTTCCTGCGGGGTTCCCCCCCCCTTTTTCCCAAGCCGCTAAGCCGCTTAACAGCTGATTGCTAAGCCGCTTAACAGCTGATCGCTAAGCTGCTTAACAGCTGATCGCTAAGCCGCTTAACAGCTGATCGCTAAGCCACTTATCAGCTGATCCACTAAGCCCGCTAAGCCGCTAATAGCCTTTTAGCAGCTAATCCGCTAATCCCTTAAACCTTTAATAGCCACTAATAGCCGCTAAACCGCTAATAGCGCTAATCCGCTAATAAGGTTGCTTCGCAAGACGAAAAAAACCGCAAGACGAAGAGACTCGCGGAACGGATTCTTTTCGTCTTGCGAGGCACCACTGTATCTGAAGGGCTGCCACATGGAAGAGGGAGCAAGCTTCTTTTTGGCTGCTCCAGAGGGTAGGACCCAAACCAATGAAATCAAATTATGAAAAACCAGATTCCAACTAAACATTAGGGAGACCTTCCTGACAGGAAGAGCTGTCCAACAGTGGAACGGACTCCCTTGAAAGGTGGTGGACTCTTCTTCCTTGGAGGTTTCTAAGCAAAGGTTGGATGGCCATCTGCCAGGGATTCTTTACCTGTTATTCCTGGGGGAGGGGGTGAACTTGATTATCCTTTGTTTCCCTTCCAATCCTACAAGTCTTTGATTAAACAGGTCTCCTCAATTTCTCGATGTTCTAAACACTTAAAAGTTTATGGTGCCTCTCCATGTGCCATTCACAATAAAATCAATACTAAACAGTCAAATAAACTTTTATTTTTTGAGATGGCACATGTATGCAAAAAAGTAGCTCATTTCAAATTTTTCTAGATGACTACTTTGACACTTAATATATATATATATCTCAAATGCCAAATTATTTCAAAAGCACTCTCTTTTTTTGTGCCTCTGCTTTGCTGGTGCCCTGGGTCTGCCAACTGAATAACCCAGCACTGCCAAAGAATATAAGAAGAGAGTGCCGGATCAGGCCCATGGCCCATCTAGTCCAGCTTCCTGTTCTCACAGTGGCCAACCAGGTGACTCCTCTCCACCCCACAAATGGCTGAAATGGCTCCGCATTTTGCAGGCCACAGAAAGAATGGGTGTTTTCAGCTCACCTCTACCTGCAGATGAGGAGCAAACCGAAAGATAATAACTTGCCTCTGGCACTTCTGCCTACTGTATTTTTCGCTCCATAAGACGCACCTGATCATAAGATGCACCTAGTTTTTAGAGGAGGAAAACGGGGGGGGGGGGGAGATTCTGAACGAAACAGTGGATGTATGATTTTTGTGGTTCATGCTGTGGCTACAGACATGATATGTGATTTGACGGTGAGTTTGGGGTAGCCCAGTGCAAAAATCCTGAGAATCCATGTGGATCCGTGCTTTGTAACCACGTTTTTGTGCCATTGCGGCCCCACGAAACAGTGGATGCGTGGTTTTTTGATGCAGGCTATAGCCATGGACATGCTATGTGATCTGATGGTGAATTTGGGGGGACCCAGTGCAAAAATCCTGAGGATCCATGTGCTTTTACCTCTCCCACTCCCAGGCAGCCTCCTTTATATCTAGAGTCCCTTATCCCTCCCGATTGCTTGCCGATCAGCTGCTCAGCAGTTTTGTTTCAACACCCCCTTCCCTCTTTTTTTTTTTAAAAAGGCATGATCTGCTTTTCGCCCCTGGGCAATTCGGCTCCAGGAACCACGCATTCACTCCATAAGACGCACAGACATTTCCCCTTACTTTTTAGGAGGGAAAAAGTGTGTCTTATGGAGCGAAAAATACGGTAAGTTGTTCCCAGAGGCAACTTAAGCCAAGTTTTTCTTTTTCTCTTCTGCTTCCAGTATCTGGTGCATGTGAGATGGAGCCCTTAGGATATTACAACGGCTCGCTGTCTGTGACATTGTCTGGGTCGGCGTGCTTAAACTGGTTGGACTTTCCTGATTACGTTCATCAGTATCCAAACCGGGGCTTAGGGAATCACAACTACTGCAGGAATCCGGAAGGTGGCGCCACGCCTTGGTGCTTCTACCAACTTGCCTCTGGAGCCGTAGGCTGGGCCAACTGTGACTGCAGCCAAGGTGAGTACCAAGTGTGTCGCTGCCACTGACTCTTCTAAAGAGACGACTGCAAACATTATGTGCTAGGAATGCTTGCAAGGTGGAAGGAACTGCTCGCCTCCCATTTAAGAACTCACAAGATCTGAAAGTCAATGGCTGCAAAAGAAGAAAGGATAAGGTTGAAGCAACAGGAAAAAGTGGAGGAGGGTAGTCTCAGCTTTTGCCAAGGTGATAATACTTTGATTCCTAAGAATCTAGGAACTGAGGATGGCAGATGAAGGTGATAGACTATATGGAATTGGCGGAAATGACCGGCAGAATCCGAGACCAGGGAGAAGAGTCAGTGGAAGAAGATTGGAAGAAATTTAAAGACTATCTACAGAAATATTGTAAAATTAATGAATGTTAGAATGATGCTGGATTGAAGCTAAGTGTTATTTTTTAGCAGCAATGTTAAGGAATATGTAAAAATGGATTGTTAACAGGTGATAATTCAAAGTTATAATATATTAAGATAAAAGATTAAGATAAAATTAAAGAGGGAAAGGATTTGCTGAATTAATCAACTGAACTGGAATACAAGAAAGAGAGGTGTGAGGAGGTCAGGGAAACAAGTAAATGAAAGATAAGACATGGAAAGACTGATTTGTTTTTAACTGTTTCTATTCTGTATTCTTTTTTTCTTTTATTTCTCTTTATTCTTTCTAATTTTTGTAATATATTGAAAACTTTAATAAATATCTTAAAAAAAAAAAAAGAATCTAGGAACTGCTTCCATTGTTTCTGCTGCAACTCTGGGTGTCCTTCTCTAGGAACCTGTTTTCATGGTTAGAGGGGCTCTGAAGATGGAGCCCCAAACTAAAAGAACTATTCAGGGTCTTTGTTTGACTTGCTTTGTTGTGTGTGTGTTTTGATGTGGGGAGATTGCGCTTAAACATTGCTCGGCCTTTTCAAAGATTTGGTGCAGTACTGTTTGGCTTCTCTCTGTTTTGATACAGGTGCCGTGCGACTGATTCAGAGTGGCAGGGTGGAGCTGTACTTCAATGGGCTGTGGGGCACTATCTGTGGGGATGACTGGACAGACTGGGATGCCAGTGTGGTCTGCAGACAGCTAGGACTCAGGTAGGGATGTCTCATTGTGGGGAGGCAGCACCTCTTTCTTCTGCTAGATGCTGGAGACCATAATTCCCTTGATATTATTGCATGCAATCCCAATCTCCGAGCAGTGCGAGATTCCAGGGGTTCACCCACGGTTCGTGTTTCCTTTTGGAATCAGGCACAGTGGAGACTGTGGTTTCTTTATGATATATGGTTCATTTGCACATACAGTGGTACCCCGCAAGACGAATGCCTCGCAAGACGGAAAACCCGCTAGACGAAAGGGTTTTCCGTTTTTCGATGCGCTTCGCAGGACGAATTTCCCTATGGGCTTGCTTCGCAAGACGAAAATGTCTTGCGAGTCTTGAGATTTTTTTCCGCTCCCCACCCCCTTTTTCTAAGCCGATAAACCGCTAATAGCCTTTTAGCAGCTAATCCGCTAATCCCTTAAGCCTTTAATAGCCGCTAATAGCCGCTAATAGCTGCTAAACCGCTAAATAGCGCTAATCCGCTAAGCCGCTAATAGGGTTGCTTCGCAAGACGAAAAAACCGCTAGACGAAGAGACTCACGGAATGAATTAATTTCGTCTTGCGAGGCACCACTGTATATCAACCCTGAACCTGTGATGAATGGGTTCACGGCATTAACGCCTCCAAACGGTCTTATTTCTCCCATTGGCACATCCTTGGACTCAGACAGAAATCAATCATTGCTCTAAAACATTGCTCTGACTCTCTTTCCAGCTTGCTGCTTTTCTCTAGGTCACATCACTGCAACTCAGCTCTAACTCTCTCTTTGTCCTTCTAACTAACCATGAGTTGAGGAAGGGACCCCGTCCATTGGCCATCTCACACTGAACCCCTTCCCTTTGTTTCCCTTAATGGCCCGTCACCCAGGTGATCACCTCAAACAGGAAGCTAGCCTGGCTGATATTTTAACACTTGATGGATCCAGAGGTTAGAAGAGTCTCTGAATACAATCTACTTCCTCCCTGCCCCAACCCCCAAAAACTCATAACAATATTATTGAAAACATACATTTTACTCATTCCTAAACAGACAAAGAGACAAAGGCAGTCTAAATATATTAATTTTCCACAACCCCAATGTGAGGAAAACCTGACCTGAGTTCGAATCTGCTTCAAGGATAAAGGGGCCACCAATGAATAGGGCAAATATGGCAAACCAATCACAACTGGACAAAGAGAGAGAGAGAGCTTCTGCCTCCCTAGAGCGGAATAACATTTCCTCCATAGGTGGTCTTATTCATTTATTCATTTAAATAAAGAGAGGTTCATAAAACTTGTAGCACTTTTCCCAATTGGGGTGGAGCAACTGAATGATCCTCTGAAACTCTCTTGCCTATACATATCTCATCTCTTCTGTAACAATGCAGTTCAGTTCCATATGGGAGAATTTGCAACTTTTTCTTAGGTCAACAATGAAAAACTGGATTGCTTATAGCATGTAAGAAGAAAATGTTGTCTCTAAAAATGGGACTTAATTTGTACATACACACCACTGTAGCACCGGCACCCAAATCAGCAACATGCACAACTGTTTTTACCTATTTTATCTGGCCAGTAAAAAAAAAAATCCACAGAATCCAAGCATGGAAAGAAGAACCCTTTTCCATAGACACCCAGCTTCTAGGTTCAAAACTGGTTTCTTTTTAATGGAGGAATGTTCAGGCATGTGATAGCCCTCCTGGTTTTTACCACAGGACCAGAACAGTGTTATGGTATTTTGTTGTTATTATTACTATGAAGCTGTCCCAGAAACTCCAGCGGGTGCAGAATGCTGTAGCGAGGCTCCTCACGGGGTCTCTGCCATGGGAGCATATTCACTCAGTGCTTTTCTAGCTGCACTGGCTCCCGGTGGAGTACAGGGTCAGATTTAAGGTGCTGCTTTTGACCTTTAAAGCCCTTCACGGCCTAGGACCCTCGTACCTATGGGACCGCCTCTCCTGGTATGCCCCACGGAGAGCCTCAAGGTCCATAAATAATAACACCCTAGTGGTCCCGGGCCCTAAGGAAGTTAGATTGGCTTCAACCAGAGCCAGGGCCTTTTCAACTCTGGCTCCGGCCTGGTGGAACGCTCTGCCTCATGAGACCAGGGCCCTGCAGGATCTGATTTCTTTCCGCAGGGCCTGTAAGACAGAGTTGTTCCGCCTGGCCTTTGGCTTGGAGCCAATTTGATTCCCTCCCTCTCTTTCTTTTTTCTTTTCCTTCTCCTCCTGCGATGAGGCTACATTTTAATATTTTAATGTTCCATTATTTTAATGTTGTATTTTACTTTTGTTTTTAAGTTGTAATCATTCATCTTGTTTTTATTATTGCTTGTAAGCCGCTCTGGGGAGGGCGGGGTATAAATAAAAAAATATTATTATTATTATTATTATTATTATTATTATTATTATTATTATTAATCTCCATTGGACTTATTGCATGCTCTACTTTCCGGCTTAGCGAAATTGGCACAGCCCAAAGGGAGAGTTATTCTGGTTTGGGTCCAATACCCTTCCACCTGCAGTCCGCAAACTGCCGTGGGGATGAGAAGATGTTGTTGCAGTGTAGCTACCAAGAGATGTTCAGAACCTGCAAGCACGGAAATGCCGTGGCCAAATGTGCCCCACCGCAAGGTAAGCCAGAGAATTAATTTAATTTTGTTTACTAAAAGTAAAAGCACACCCAAAAGACCATTCCAGCCCTTTTAGCAAAATGGCAAGCAACAAACCATCATTCTTAACGGTGCTGAAAAAGGCACGACACAGGTATTTTTGCCCAAGATGCACACGTGAACACAACTTGCGTATTTCATTGCCTAATTGTTGTCTCTGGTTAAAGAAGATTTTGAAGCATTATGAAAACCTGCAGACTCCATATACAGTGGTACCTCAGGTTATGAACTTAATTCATTCTGGAGGTCCGTTCTTAACTGGAAACCGTTCTTAACCTGAGGCGTGCTTTCGCTAATGGGGCCTCCCGCTGCCGCCGCGCTGCTTTCGCATGACTTCCGCCTGCATCCCGGGGCAAAGTTCGCTACCAGGAGCATCTACTTCCGGGTTAGTGGAGCTCATTACCTGAGGACGGTACGTAACCCGAGGTACCACTGTACTAGAACCAACAGTAGGCTGATGCTGTGCACTCCCATTGCTGGTGTTTGAAACCATGTACACTTGATCCCTATAGATCCTTTAGTTTCTTGAGGAATATTCTTGTTTTCTCTGATTATGGGTTTGCCCCCTTTCTCTTTTGTTACAGCAGTAGAAACATTAGGAGTACAGTGGTGCCTCGCAAGACGAAATTAATTCGTTCTGCGAGTTTTTTCGTTCTACGAGTTTTTTCATCTTGCGAAGCACCGCTGTGTATGGACGGTTTCCCATAGGAATGCATTGGCGGCTTAAAAAAAAAGGCACAAGACTTTCGAAGCAAGCCCATAGGGAAATCCGTCTTGCGAAGCAACTCAGAAAACGGAAAACTCTTTCGTCTTGCGAGTTTTTCGTCTTGCGAGGCATTCGTCTTGCGGGGTACCACTGTATAACCCCTGAAGCAACGAGGTTTCGTTGAACAAAAAAATAAAAATAAAAATAAAAGGTTTTACTGTTATTGCTAAATGACTGTTGTCCTTTGCTACGAGGAATCAGTTTTTATTTTACTTTCCATGTTCTTTCTTTCTTTCTTTCTTTCTTTTTGTCTCTCCCTTCCTGAAGAGCAGGTGTAGGATCTCCGCTTCGTCTGGTGGGGGGCAAAAAGAGCTTTGAGGGTCGAGTGGAAGTCTATCATGGTGGCCTTTGGGGCACCATTTGTGACGACCAGTGGGATGACAAAGATGCTGAGGTGATTTGCAGACAGCTGGGCTTCAGGTAATCTGTCAACGCCTCTACTTTATGTGGGGACATTTATGAGCGCAAAGCTGCCATACTGGATCACATTTCTTGTGTGATGATGAAGTAACTCTGTGGGTCCTCACGGTGTGCAATGTTTGTCTCCCTCCAAGCGGATCCCCAAAGGCCGTGTCTTGGGCTCAGTTTGGACAGGGTATGGGCCCAATCCTGCTGGATGAAGTGGAGTGCTCAGGCAATGAGCTTTCATTGGACCAGTGCAAGAAAAGTAGCTGGGAAGAACACAACTGTGACCACATTGAAGATGCAGGGGTAATTTGTGACCCCTTTGCAGGTATGGATGCCTCTGACACTTCTGCAGAGAACATGCGGCTTGTTGGAGGCAGACCCTCATGAACCCTTTTTCTCATTGAGATGGCAAATATTTGGTTGCATTGTACCACTTCTGAGTGCTGGTGGGGACTCGCAGATTCTCTGTGAGTCTAAAACTAGTAAACAAAGGAGACTAGCCTATCCTCCTCCCTGTTTTCTATATGCAGTAATCTGTTTATTTTGTAGGGTGATTACTTCGTTTAGATAAGCTCCCACCTGCAGTCTAAAGTGGTTCAGCTCAGGCACAGGTTTCCTACCTCAGTGATTTTGTCCCCAAATGCTGCAGTCTGCTCCCTTCACTATTCCATGATTCCTTATAGCAGTATATACACAGGAGCTTCTGTGCTAAACGCAGAGGGGGAGTAATGGAAAGCTGCTATAAGAAGAAGTTGGGGAGGACTTGGATGATGTAATGAAGGCAGGCTTGTTATCTCCTTGCCAGTTTCTGGCTGTAGCCTTTAGGGAAAACATGAATGAAATAATATGTGAGGAGCTGGCTATGTAGAGACGGTGTCACACGTTCTCTTGTCTTGCTTCCTATATAAAGATCTCAGGGACGAGGCCATTACGCCGCTCCTATCTGCCATCCCGGGCCGTTCTTGTGAAGCCAAATTGTTCTCACTTCTAGCCGACCAGAACAGCTCGACAACAGAGAAGGTTGCCAAATTTATCGAGAGAGCAATGAGACTGAGAGCTGTTATCTGAATGACACCAGTGTTGTCACCAGGATCCCTCGCTTAAGATCTTATGATTATTATCATTATGTTTATTATTATTATTTTATTACCTCTGCCAAGTTTTAAGTACTGAGATTATTAATTTACCTAGGGTTTTAATAGGTCACAAGATTTTATGGTAACCATATTTGTAATGTATTTTTGTTGGTGTTTGTCCTTTGATGCTATGGCCTGTCGGCTACGCAAATAAAGTCTACTTGAACTTGAACTATGTGAGGGGGGGTATTGTTTTTGTCTGTTATTATGCTATGTATTTTTGTGTTTTTATATTGTACACTGCCCCACAATCTTCAGAGGTATAGATAATAAATAAATTAAAATATACTTCCAGCCTCTTTTGTGCAACTAGGGAGGTTAGAAACATGATAACATGAAAAGGAATAAAGTGGAGATTCTGAGATTTGATTTCAGTGCTGACTTCTCTTTTCAAATGCAAAAAAACCCAAAACCTATCTGAGGCAGCACATTGTTGGTGTTTTCCAACTTATTTATTATCATATTATATTTGTGCATTTAATTCTCATTCATTTAAGTGCGTGCATGAAACACAAGCTTAACTTGGTCTCATTAAAATAAACAGCATTTAAAAGTGTTTGACTTGACATTGTAGCTGCTGTGTTTTAATATAAAGTCATTGTCATGGTTTGGAGTAATGAGGACCTCCTGGCTTTGCTCTACAGCAGAAGGCTATAGGGCAGGCGTCCCCAAATTCAGCCCTCCAGCTGTTTTGGGACTACAACTCCCATCATCCCTAGCTAACAGGACCAGTGATGATGGGAATTGTAGTCCCAAAACAGCAGGAGGGCCGAGTTTGGGGATGCCTGCTATAAGGCATCTAAGCTGTCTCTCTCGAAAGATTTATTGCCAAGAGACATTTCTTTAAGGTAATTGGGGGTGTTCACCTCTTGAACTGTGTGTAGTATTCAGGATCATAGGATGGGAGGGAAGGAATCTTCCTGCTTAATCACTTGCCTATCCTTCTCTCACTCATGCTAGCAGAAGGTACTATTCGACTGGCAGGAGGCCACAAACCAAATGAAGGAAGGGTGGAGGTATACCACAATGGAAGCTGGGGATGCGTGTGTGATGACGGCTGGACAGGTATTAATGCCCAGGTGGCTTGCAGGCAGCTTGGCTTCAGGTAAATGCAAGTCTAAATAATATTCTGTCTTGTCTTGTCTTATCTTGTCTTGTCTGTTCTCTTTTAGATTAGCCAGCTGTGTGGGTCAATTATGACAAACTAGTTAGCAGATCCCATGGTTTGCAAACTCACTTCAAACCACAGTTTCTGATTCTGGCTTGCTGGCTGGCAAGGAGCCAGGGTTTGTCATCTTAGTCACTGCACCAAACCATAGTTAATCTTCCTCAACTACGACTAGTTGCGGTATCTGAATCAAGACAAAACCTTACATATAAAAACTGACTTCACAATTGGAGAGCAACACACAACTCCTGATGATACTTTTGTGTATTGCCCTTAGTAAGAAGGGAAGATCTTGAAGAGTGTGGAAGTGGTGCAGATTTTCTGTTTTATACAAATGTTTAAATATGTTAAATCTCCAAAAGAAACAATAGCTCACAAAAAATATTTTTTTTACAAAATGTGCACAATCCTATGTATGATTAATATTAGGTTTTTTGCTATTATTATAATACCATGAACATACCCAGAATGACATAAGCAAAAAAGGCAAGTCGGTATACATACAGGGCATAGAATCCAGATTTTAGCTGTGAGGGTGAAACAGAGAAAAATGAGAGAAGGGAAAGCTAAAAATACCAAAGGATCCTAAAAAAAAAAAAAATGTTTATTACTTTTCCAACAATTACAAAGAAAAAGTAAAAGAAAAAGAAAAAAGAAAAAAGAAGAGAAAAATACAATACAATACAATACAAAAACAATTTAAAATACATCAAACACATCCATCAGTTTCAACATCTTATCTTTCATTCACTTATTTCCACGACCTTCTCACGCCTCCCTTTTTGTATTCCACTTCTATTAATTGTTTCAGCAATTCCTTTCCATCTTCTTCTGTTTTCTATCCTGTAATCATCTTAATACATTCTAACCTTATTTTTCCCTTTAATACTCTATTCATCTATTTACACTTAATTCCTTATAACATTTCTACTAAAGCCATGTAACTTCATTCCAGCATTTTTCTAACATTCATAGTTTTACAATATTTCTATAAATATTGTGGAAGAAGATTGGAAAAAGTTTAAAAAATACCAAAGGGTCCTGCCTTTAGTCCTTGTAAAACACACTGTTTTGTTAGAGTTAAATGAGAAACAAGGGAATTATTTATTCCTACACCCTCCCTTTCATACATACATACATACATACATACATAATTGTATGTCGCCTTTGCACAGTTCAAGCCATGCTCAAGGTAGTTTACAACATGAAAAAAAATATGTAACTGCAACATAAAAAGTAGTCATAAACAATAAATAAATAAAACATAAAAAATACGCCACCAATTTCCACATAAATCACAAGAAGATCTATAATAAAGGTACAAAAACCAACAGCAACCCCTACCCACAACAAACCCTCCAAACAACGCCACAGCCCAAGAGTCTGTTCAGCAGTCTCAGCTTTTGTAGCTGGAGTCAGTCCTGGCCCTGCCCTTCCAGACCAGGCGGGGAAAGGCCTGCAAGGCAGAGAGCAGGCCTTCCAGGATTTCCAGTGCTTTCTGAGTACACTGTCAAGTATCTGCAGGGCCCCGTAAGAAAGTATAGCTACAGGACCTTCCTTTGCATTGATGGGTTCAAAGGGATATTGAGCCCTTGCTGGTTAAGACAGATGTTCTGCACAGGAACCCCTTGAGGAAAAGATCTGCTATCAACATGTTTGCTTGCTTCCTCCAGTGGCCCCGCACAGCTGGCAGCAGAGGGGGAATTTGCTTCTGGACAAGGCTTCATCTTACTGGATGATGTAGCTTGCACAGGCAGTGAGCTGTCGCTCTTTGACTGCCCGCACAGCAACTGGGGGCAGCACGACTGCTCACACGAAGAGGACGTGGGTGTCCACTGCTCCCCCGAAAGCAACAGGATCACTGAAGAGGCTACAGGTAACAGGATTTTCCAAGGCAGTGAGAGCTTGGTGCTGACGCAACTTTGTGCAGCACATTCCCTCCCTGGGAAATCCACTTGGATTCTGGGCTGTAGAGCTCAAAGTAGTTGGCTTTCTTTTATCCATTTACTTCAGGCCAAGTGGACATGATAGGGGTTTGTTTGTGTGTGCACCTACCTTGTTCACACATCAGAGGGGCAGGATTTAATTTTTACATTAAAAGGGGTACACACGCGAGGGACACTGAAGCCTCCTCTCCATTGGTAGAGGTACTTTTCTTGGATCCTGGCTCTAATTGCAGCTGGTCTGCGAGGAAAGTGAGAGAACAGGAGGGAGGTAATATGGCGGGTGGCAAGACTTGGTTTGTTTCTTTCACATCCTCATTTCGATGTTAAGAATTAGGTGCACACCCACACACTCCATCCCACATGTGAACAGGACAAGTGAAAGCGTCGCATCTTGTTTGGCTCCTAGAGAGTGTACCTGGACCTGTTCTTGCTGTTAGTTTCCCTTTAGCTGTAGTTGGCGCTGTGGGTTAAACCACAGAGCCTAGGACTTGCCAATCAGAAGGTCGGTGGTTCGAATCCCCGCAACAGGGTGAGTTCCTGTTGCTCGGTCCCTGCTCCTGCCAACCTAGCAGTTCAAAAGCACGTCAAAGTACAAGTAGATAAATAGGTACCACTCCAGCGGGAAGGTAAACGGCGTTTCTGTGCGCTGCTCTGGTTCGCCAGAAGCGGCTTAGTCATGCTGGCCCCATGACCCGGAAGCTGTACGCTGGCTCCCTCGGCCAATAAAGTGAGATGAGCGCTGCAACCCCAGAGTCGGTCACGACTGGACCTAATGGTCAGGGGTCCCTTTACCTTTACCTTTAATCCCATCAGACAAATGAGCTGAGGAGTGAATTAGTACAGTCATACCTTGGATCCGGAACACCTTGGTACTTGGACATTTTGGCTCCCAAATGCTGCAAACGCGGAAGTGAGTGTTCCGTTTTGTGAACGTTCTTTGGAAGCAGAACGTCCGACATGGCTTCTGATTGAATCTGAAGCTGTGCTTTGGTTTCTGAACATTTTGGAAGTTCAACTTCCAAGGTACAACTATACTTCAGAAGAATGGATGTCAGTTAGCCTTTTCTAATCAAGTGTGATCACATCCACACCATACATTTAAAGTGCTCTTACACCACTTCATGCCAAGAATACTTGACACTATAGTTTATTCCTCATAGAGCTACAACTCCCAGCACCCTTAACAAATTACAGTTCCCAGGATTCTTTGAGGAAGCCATGTGCTTTAAATGAATGGCATGGATGTGACCTGTGTATTGTTTCCTTCTCCTTCATTTTATCTATTTCACTTCCTTGATTTCAGGCCAGGTTATTTAAGTTCCACAACAAATGGAGCTTCTTGGTTCCCAAACACGCTCTTCCTTTCTGTCTGTATCTCTCTCCCCTCCCCCGATCTTATTTACAAGAAGAGCTTGCCTCCATACTAACTCTGGGTGGGATGTGTTAGTCCTGCCAATTACTCTAATCTAAAGCTAAAGATCAGGTTTTCCCTGGAAAAGGAGCAGGGGAAAACCGCTTGGACCCATGGCCTTTCTAGAAATGGGACAAGCAGAAGTGTGGATGAACTCTTCGTTTTATGTTGGTTTCAATGTATGTGTTGCCTTTTGTAAGTCACTTCAAGTTACTTTTACTTAAAAAGGGACTAATAAGTTCAATAAATTATAATAAACAACAACAGCTCTACTATATTGCACTATTCAGTTGTCTTCTTTCTTTAGTGTGTTCTAAACAGTGCCCTTTTTAACATGCAGGGATCCCTGTGCGGCTGGTGGATGGGAACGGCACCAAAGAGGGGCGTGTTGAGGTTTTCTTGAATGGACAGTGGGGCAGTGTCTGTGACCATGGCTGGACAGATAGAGATGCAGCTGTAGTTTGCAAGCAGCTGGGTTACAGGTAATTGATTCACAATGTATTGTTTAAGGTTGGAAGGTAGAATATTCAAAGTCCATGGTCAACGGCTAGTTTTGCCTGATGAAGCTTTTAGAAGGGTGGAGCCTGCTATGCCCCCCCCCAATCCACAGGTGCTTATTCATACCCCTCTTTTGCCTCTTGGGACTTTCAAGTGAGCTCTGTTCCCTCATTCCTCAAGGGGTCTTTTCCAGCTCTCTCCATTTTGCAGTGGAAACAGCTTTGGTTTAATCTGCAAATGCAGTTTGTGGATTCTGTGCTGTTTGTCTGTCTGTATTGCTGAAGCGCTCTTTCTTGCAGCTTCTTTGTGCTGATTCTTCTCAGGCTACGTGAGGATTGATCAATGCAGGCATGGGGAATCTGCCGCTCTCCCAGTGTTGTTGGACTGAAACTCCAGGCATCCCTTAGTCATTGGCTCTGTCAATTGGGGCTTAGGAGAGCTGGATCCAACAACATTTGTAGGGCCACTGGTTATTTTGTTTATTTTTAAATTAAATTTATATCCTGCCCTTCATCCAAGGATCACAGGGCTATTTACAGCAATTTACACAATTTGCAGCAATTTACACAAACATACACAACAAAGTGGGACGCGGGTGGCACTGTGGGTTAAACCACAGAGCCTAGGACTTGCCAATCAGAAGGTCGGCGGTTCGAATCCCCGCAACGGGGTGAGCTCCTGTTGCTCGGGCCCTGCTCCTGCCAACCTAGCAGTTTGAAAGCACGTCAAAGTGCAAGTAGATAAATAGGTACCACTCCGGTGGGAAGGTAAACAGTGTTTCCGTGTGTTGCTCTGGTTCGCCAGTAGTGGCTTAGTCATGCTGGCCACATGACCTGTAAGCTGTACGCTGGTTCCCTCGGCCAATAAAGCGAGAGGAGCACTGCAACCCCAGAGTCGGTCATGACTGGACCTAATGGTCAGGGGTCCCTTTACCTTTACCTTTAGACACATGATGCTAGTTACAGCTAACCTTTGCGTATCCTGTCTTGTAAACACATCCAGCATTTTGCCAACTTTTTATTTAAACCAGCTCCCCTGCCCCATAAAAGGTAAACGGCGTTTCCGTGCGCTGCTCTGGTTCTCCAGAAGCGGCTTAGTCATGCTGGCCACATGACCCGGAAGATGTACGCCGGCTCCCTCGGCCAATAAAGCGAGATGAGCGCCGCAATCCCAGAGTCGGTCACGACTGGACCTAATGGTCAGGGATCCCTTTACCTTTTTACACAACATAGTAACCAACCAAATAAATTAAACATAGATTGTTTAATTAGCTGTCCATGTCCTTGAAATGGCCTGATCTTAATGGTACCTCAGTGTGTTGAAGTATTTGAGTTTGGCATGCATTGCTTATGATCTCCCTGCTCCGAGGGAGTCCTTCCTTGAGTTTTGGTTTGGTGCGGTTTGCTTCCTACCAGTGGGTGACATACTGTGACCTGGATTCTTAGGGGACAAGGGAGTCCATAATCTGAATGGCGATTGATTTTTGGAGGGGCTTTTCTAAGCACAGAAGCTTGTTTTCCATGGTGTTCCATTCAACTGATTCCCTCCTTGCAGTGGTATTGCAAAAGCTAAGTCCATGGCTTACCTTGCCGAAGGACACGCACCCATCCATCTGGACAAGGTGGAGTGCAGTGGCACTGAGCACACCCTGGGGGAATGCGTCACCCGCAAGAGCAACATTCACAGCTGTTGGAAAGATGCCGGAGTGATCTGTGACTACATAGAGGAGGAGGAGGAGAACCAGGCAAACACAAATGCAGGTGTGTGGCATATTAACCCTACCCTTCTCTCTCCATGGCATTTTCAATAGTTGTGTGTAGACTTTAGCATGAAGTTTAGCTTCTAGAGAATCATGGCTTTCATTAGACAAAGAGCAGCTTTGCATTACAGCAAATGGCAACTCCAAAAGCAAATAGCAAGTTGTGGGAGCTATTCCCCCCACCCTGACAAACAAAATGGGAAGAAAGGGTGAAAAACACTCCAACAAACTCTCAGTGACCCTTGGCCCTGATCCCACCCCCTAAAACACACACACACACACACAAGGCAATATGCACCAAGTTAACCCCGATGGCGGCGCTGTGGGTAAAACCTCAGTGCCTAGGACTTGCCGATCGCATGGTCGGCGGTTCGAATCCCCGCGGCGGGGTCCGCTCCCGTCATTCGGTCCCAGCGCCTGCCAACCTAGCAGTTCGAAAGCACCCCCAGGTGCAAGTAGATAAATAGGGACTGCTTACCAGCGGGAAGGTAAACGGCGTCCTGTGTGCTGTGCTGGCTCGCCAGATGCAGCTTGTCACTCTGGCCACGTGACCCGTAAGTGTCTGCGGACAGCGCTGGCTCCCGGCCTATAGAGTGAGATGAGCGCACAACCCTAGAGTCTGGCAAGACTGGCCCGTACGGGCAGGGGTACCTTTACCTTTACTAACCCCAATGAACAGGGTTATTTGTGACATCCACACTCTTGTCTTTTATCCAGGCCCCTAGTTCCTGCCTCCAAAGCAGGCCCCTACGTTAGATTCCCAAAACCCCACCCTTCCTCAATCCCACTTAATTGTTTTGCAGTGTGTGAATTACCCAATGGACAGATCAATCCTAATGCTCCCTGACACTCTTGTTTCAGAGCCTACCGCTGGCAATAGCTTGTTGACTTCTTGGTAAGGCTTCCCACTCCCAACCATGGTACTTCCCTCTGCTGACCATGGTGCTGCAACCTAGCATTGTCACCACCGCCATCAACATTTGCTATTAAAAGTATGTCCTTAAAAGGAAGATTATGCCATGATACATTTGTTAGTGTTTTAAGGAGTTTTAAGGGTTGTTGTCAACTTAAGGCTGATACCGCCTCCAACTACAACATCAAGTATCTCAACACCAAGAGTTTCCATGACCTTTATGCCTGCCTAGGGCTGCAACTGATTTTTAGATCGAATTTGCAAAAAGTGTGCGCAACGTGCATGTTTTATTTTGTCGGAAACAATTATTTTCTCCGGTGCTTTGTTTTTACGGGTGGGGAAATGCTTCACCAGACTCTTCTTGTTTTCATTTTTAGTTTTCAGTATTGACCATTAACGTTCATGATGGCTTGTAAGCATTTCCCCTGGTTTTAATCTATTGAAATTTTCATGCAGGATAGTGGTGCAAGAGAAGGGAAAAGTTGTCTTTTAATTAAAGTGGTATTATCTTTCCAAAATCTTTATACAAGGGCAAAATGTTCATTAACGGAGTACCGGCAGATTGTGTTGAAGGGCTATGATGTGAGGCTATGTGTTTAAATCACTTTGGCTTTATTGGCAGGTTCAATATTTGGCATGTGTGGACGGCGCTTGCTTCACCATCGCAAAAAAAGGATAATTGGTGGAAACAAATCTCTCAGGTACCTCACTTGCAACTTGTAATAATAATAATAAGGATGTTGCTAGATGGAGAATGCAATACTGTGCTATATGGACCAACGGTCTGAGCTGGTATAAACCGGCCTCTTATATTCCTAGCCCAGTTGTTCTGTTGCATGATAGAAAAATGGATTAATTTGGGTGTATTTCATAGTTCCTCATGAGGTTTGCATGAATTACCCAGAGCGAAAGATTAACACTGCTCCCAAGTAGTGTTTAGGATTATTTCTAATCCCTTCTAATCATTTGGTCAAAGGGTGAGATTCCTGATAGTCAAGCAATAGATGGGCAAATTTAAGAGCGGGGTATGTTCTTTGTTTTGGTCTTTTGCAATTGCTGGTGAAAATGCAGTTAACTAGGCAGGACTCATTTGGAATTCTATTCTTGCTCACTCCAATGGAGCCTGTAGTTGATCCAGCTCTGTCTTGATTCTTGGGGAGACGCCCTTTTGTATTGCTCACCTCTGCTGTCTTCAGGATGGGACATATGCAGGGCCGGCTTTACCATTAGGCAGAGTAAGGTGGCCGCCTCAGGTGGCACTTTGTAGAGGACCATGTCACCTGACTCTGCACTGTGTACTCCCTGAGCTAGCCTCTGCTGCTCCAGGTGCATTGGAGGACAGTACCACCAGACGTGAAGTACAAGTCAGCTGCTGGGCTACTTATTGTTCTCTGCACATCTGTGGACATGGAAAGAGCTTCTATGTAAGAGGGCCCAAGTATGGTTTCCAGACCATATTTACTCCATATACATTTTACAGTGGTACCTCGGGTTACATACGCTTCAGGTTACATACTCCGCTAACCCAGAAATAGTGCTTCAGGTTAAGAACTTTGCTTCAGGATGAGAACAGAAATTGTGCCCCGGCGGCGCAACAGCAGCAGGAGGCCCCATTCGCTAAAGTGGTGCTTCAGGTTAAGAACAGTTTCAGGTTAAGTACGGACCTCTGGAACGAATTAAGTACTTAACCCGAGGTACCACTGTATTTAGAAATTAAGCTGTACCACATGACATAAGTTTTTGAAATAATGTATAAGTGATTTAAACCGCAAAAAGGCACAAAAGGAGCAAAAGGAGCAAAAACGGCCCGAAAAGAACAGGAAAACTGCAAAAATGGCATGAAAAGAGCAGGAAAACAGCTAGCGGTCTTAGGAGTCTTTGCTGCTGCAATCCCGGGAGCCTTTGCACCAATCTTCAAGGCCTGTGAAGAGTTGGGGTTTGAGAAAAGAGGTTTGGAGGGAGCGATTGTAGTTGGGCGGATTTTTGGCAGAGTTCGGCTTTTTAGCTGCTGTTCCTCACTATAAGCAATTTCATGTATACACGTGCTATCCAGGAACGTACCGTATTTTTTGCTCTATAAGACTCACTTTTTCCCTCTTAAAAAGTAAGGGGAAATGAGTGTGCGTCTTATGGAGCGAATGCAGGCTGCGCAGCTATCACAGAAGCCAGAACAGCAAGAGGGATTGCTGCTTTCACTGCACAGCGATCCCTCTTGCTGAGATTCAGAATATTTTTATTCCTTGTTTTCCTCCTCCAAAAACTAGGTGCGTCTTGTGGTCTGGTGCGTCTTATAGAGCGAAAAATACGGTAACCCCTGCGTAATACGCCTGCATTCATCCTTTGCCGAAAAAACTAAACAGACAACAACAGTTTCCCTACACACCTTCCACTGAGTTCTTGCATCAATCAAAAGCTCCAGTGCTGAATTAACAAATAACTAACCAGTAATCATGTATAGAGAAATGGGTCCACTAAATGAAAACAACCCAGTAGCAGCAGGAAAAAGAAGAATCACCCATTGCCTCCATGCCTGGGGCAATACAGACACCCTCTCCTTTTCACCTAGGGTTAAACCCCTTCCTCACCAAAAGACTTGCGCCTTGATTGGTTAAAAGATCTATGCACGCTCACAGGCATTCTGACATATGTAAGTGCCAGGAAATGTTCTGATTGGGACTATTTGTCCGTCCTGAGTTCCATCTGCCTCAGATGTGTCTATCTGGGCTCCTGCTTGCCACAGCTGTCTGTACTGGGGTTGCGTTTGTGGCTGCTGACGCATTGTGCTTTGTATGCATGGTGTGTAGGGTGATGTCATTGGGTCATTTGGGCATTGCTGTGCATTGATCGGCTCCTTTCACGCATGGCTAATGTGACAGCAGGGATGCACAACGCAGTGGTCGGTGGGTGGCATCGGAATTGCCAAGGACACCGAGGGAATGTCTGCCAGTGTTTCTATGTTGACTCTCCTTTAAAGCAGGTTTTATCTTGTTGTCTACTTTGTCGCTTAAGATTGTGGCTACGTTATGCCAATGTTGTGCCGTTGTTTGCAGCCACTGGTGTAGCAATACCATACGACTACACTGCCCAGCTGCAGTTCTAAGCACCCTTACTAGACAGTAAATGGAACTGAATTCAGTGGAATTTAAAGTTAAGGGACCCCTGACCGTTAGGACCAGCCGCAGACGACTCTGAGGTTGCTGCGCTCATCTCGCTTTACTGGCCGAGGGAGCTGGCATACAGCTTCTGGGTCATGTGTCCAGCATAACTAAGCCACTTCTGGCGAACCAGAGCAGCGCACGGAAACGCCGTTTACCTTCCCACCAGAGTGGTACCTATTTAACTACTTGCACTTTGACGTGCTTTCAAACTGCCAGGTTGGCAGGAGCTGGAACCAAGCAATCGGAGCTCACCCCGTCGCGGGGATTCGAACCGCCAACCTTCTGATCGGCAAGCCCTAGTAAGAAATAGTATCATGTATATACTTCTTTGGAACTGAATGGTACTCTCTTCTCAGAAATAAGTTGACTTAGGCAGGAAAATGCTTGGCCGATCTAGATAATTGCTCCTTCGTGTCCTTTCCCACAGAGCAGAGTCTATTCAGTAATGTTATACTAGGGAGCTTGGGACAATGACAGGAAGATGGTTCAAATGCAAGTGATGGGAAACTCAAGCCAAATTTAAAAAATACAAGTGAGATCTTGCATTTGAGCCTGTACTGTGTCAACGATGGTGATGACAAAAACATAAACCCTTTTCTGCCAGTTTTGCATTTATGCAGTGCCACCCAGTGGAATTACTCTGAGTGGTTTGGGGCTTCCTTTAACTAGGCCCAGAGGCTGGTTTTAAGAAGCCATAATTGGCACATTGTTTTTGCGGTGTGTTTTCAGAATTAAAAATATATATGCTGGCATCCATCATGATTTGGATGCTTTGGACAGACTCCAGCCGTAATTTATTGAATGAATTTAATTACTGAGGACTAAGGTTATAAAATGAGGGACGCGGGTGGCGCTGTGGGTAAAAGCCTCAGCGCCTAGGGCTTGCCGATCGAAAGGTTGGCAGTTCGAATCCCTGCGGCGGGGTGCGCTCCCGTTGCTCAGTCCCAGCGCCTGCCAACCTAGCAGTTTGAAAGCACTCCCGGGTGCAAGTAGATAAATAGGGACCGCTTACCAGCGGGAAGGTAAACGGCGTTTCCGTGTGCTGTGCTGGCTCGCCAGATGCAGCTTTGTCACGCTGGCCACGTGACCCGGAAGTGTCTCCGGACAGCGCTGGCCCCTGGCCTCTTGAGTGAGATGGGCGCACAACCCTAGAGTCTGTCAAGACTGGCCCGTACGGGCAGGGGTACCTTTACCTTTACCTTTAAGGTTATAACAGAAAAGTTGCTTGTAGGAATGCGACATATTGCCTATTTGCTTGCTCTGTGCACCTCTTGGCTCATAAGACTGGGAAGAAGCGAGATGGCTTACTGAGCCCAGTAGACGTTTAATGCCTTGTTATGAAAGGAGGCAGTTTTGAAACCACTCTGAAAGCAATGGTCTCTGAACTCTGATTATTTTTCCAAGTGTCATCAGGTTGGATTTGGGGGCAAGGTGCTTGCATACCTCTAGGCATTCTTAGATTCCTTTATCTAGACCCATTTTGATCCCGATTTGGTACTGAAACTGCCTTGGCTGTCCTGTTGGATGACCTGCCCCCAGTGCTATGGCAGGACCTAAGCAGGTGGATTCTCTCTGCATCCTCTTATTGCCTTTTTCACGAGCCTTCAGTTGAATACCCTTAGCGATGACCTCTTGCTGTCTGTACTTGTACAGCACCAAACACTAATGAGCTCATTTCAGTCATGATATTTATGCTGGTGACGCTCACTTTACTCTAGAAGGTTGTGCCACTAGCTAACAGAGTTTCTTTAAGAAAAAAACGCAAATCAATGAAGCATGGAGCATCCTTCACATAACCCTTCCTTCTGTTCTTATTTCGTCTACCTCTGTATTTTTCACGTTGCCTCCCATTTCTCTTTCAGAGGAGGCTGGCCTTGGCAGGTCTCGCTACGTCTAAAGGGGTTTCACAGAGATGCTCGTCTGCTGTGTGGAGCGACTCTTATCAGCAACTGCTGGGTGCTGACGGCAGCACATTGCTTCAAAAGGTAACAGGCTGTTTGCAAGTAGTCCTTAAAGTGCAGAAGTGCAAAACACAATTGCCATTCTGTCCCCAACTCAAAACCGTCAACCTATGGCCCTCACCTAAAATACCTACCTAAGAGAGCCCACAATTGGCCACCTTTTGTGAACACAAGAGAGTGGCAGTCTTGAGATGGTGATCTTGTGTATTCACATTAGTGCCATCAGTTAACATGATGCCTTGCAGAATATCATGAACAGAAAAGCTGGGTCTGTGCCCAGGGAGACTGCAATCTAAATTCCAACGCTGAACAAGAAAAGAAGAAAAAGGTGAGTCATCTCTATGGATGAGTAATCGACTGACTGATCATTCTCTCATGGCCAGGTTTGGAGTAGATGTACGGCGCTACCTGCTGCGTGTGGGAGACCACCACACTGGTGTGAGGGACGAGTTCGAGAGAGAGCTGCCGGTGGAGAAGATTGTCCTTCATAGGAACTACCAGTCTAGCAGCAACGACAATGACATTGCTTTAGTCAGAATTCGGGGCAAAAGCGGCAACTGTCTTTCCTTCAGCCACCATGTCCTTCCTGTCTGCCTTCCTGAGAGGAAGGAGAAGTCTTCTATAGATAGACAGGCCTGCGTCATATCTGGCTGGGGAGATACAGGTAAGTTGTAGATTGTGTCAGGATTTTTCACATGGAAAGAGATAGTAAGATTTGGGGTGTCTGTTCTACCCAGCTTTGGATAATCTTTTAGGGCGCTCAGTATACAGAGACAAATTCAGCATCAAATTAAAGCACAAAACAAGCTGATTTGCAGGAAAAACAGTCTTTTTGCCAAATTCATTTTAAATTCTGCTAAAGAAAAAGACTGAGGTAAACACAGTCTGCACTAGCCGTTGGCTGAGAACTCTGGAATTAATTTAGATACCCTCCCTGCTCATCTGATAGGGCATTTATTGAGATATTTGCAAACATTCCAGATGTTGGAAGGTTTAAAAATTGCCAACGTATAAGGCCTGGGAACAGATGCACCCATTTGCCACTGTTGGGAAATAGAGGGACAGGCAATGCCATCAAATGTGCTGATTAGACTGAGTGTATGACTGCGGTGTCTCTGTATCATAGCAGTATGTGAACTACATGTGTAAATACTGTGTGTATTTGCTAAGTGCTTGGGAAGATGTTGGAGTGTATGAAGGAAGACTGGGCACAGGAAAGGCCGTGCACAGGAAATCTACCCACAAATTTATGCAGGTTTCTGTTTCTGTTTTCATAGTTGCAAGGTTTAAGAGGGATAATCCCAGATAGGCACTACTGAATAGGCTGCCAGCTACCCTGGCGTTATAGAACTCTGCAGATGATCACATAATACACATGGATTATTCCCAGATCTCAGTCTGCATGTCCCCAGATCACCCTAATTCTTTTCCTATGATCAGCAGCATGTGGAAAGCAGTGCTCCAGCAACCACTGCAAGATCACTCTGCTCTACAAGGATTTGGGCAGTTCAGTTTGCAAAATTAATGTATGCCTAGACACATGATAGGGACGCGGGTGGCGCTGTGGGTTAAACCACAGAGTCTAAGACTTGCCGATCAGAAGGTCGTCAGTTCGAATTCCTGCGACGGGGTGAGCTCCCGTTGCTCGGTCCCTGCTCCTGCCTACCTAGCAGTTCAAAAGCACGTCAAAGTGCAAGTAGATAAATAGGTACTGCTTCGGCGGGAAGGTAAACAGCGTTTCCGTGCGCTGCTCTGGTTCGCCAGAAGCGGCTTAGTCATGCTGACCACATGACCTGGAAGCTGTACGCTGGTTCCCTCGGCCAATAAAGCGAGATGAGCACTGCAACCCCAGAGTCGGTCATGACTGGACCTAATGGTCAGGGGTCCCTTTACCTTTAGACACATGATGCTAGTTACAGCTAACCTTTGCATATCCTGTCTTGTAAACACATCCAGCATTTTGCCAACTTTTTATTTAAACCAGCTCCCCTGCCCCATAAAAACACATTACAGTCATACCTTGGTTGTCAAACAGAATCCGTTCCGGAAGTCCGTTCAACTTCTGAAAACATTCGGCAACCAAGGCACGGCTTGCGATTGGCTGCAGGAGCTTCCTGCACTCAGTCAGAAGCTGAGGAAGCCCTGTTGGACGTTCTGCTTCCAAAGAATGTTTGCCAACTAGAACGCTCACTTCTGGGTTTGCGGCATTTGGAGCCCAAACGTTCAAGTTGCAAGCTGTCTGGGATCCAAGAAACGACTGTATAAGAAGATCACATCAAAATCCACTTCACATTGCATTAAAATACCATCCTGGCCTAGGGAAGGATATTTTTTTTCTATGTTAACCTAATCAAAATTGTGCCGGAGAACAATAGTTGTGTTTGGTGGGTAGGATTTTTTGTTATCTGAGCTACACTAGATATATAACCTATTATTGTTTCAGGGAGGTCATACTCAAGGACGTTACTCCAGGGCTCGGTGCCCCTACTCCCAAGAAGAGTGTGCAAATCCCGTTATGGAAAGAAGTTCACTAATCGTATGCTGTGCGCTGGGAACATTTCTGAAGATAACCGGGTGGACAGCTGTCAGGGGGATAGTGGAGGTCCGCTAATGTGTCAAAGGTCAGGTGGACACTGGGTAATTCTAGGGATCACTTCCTGGGGATATGGGTGTGGGCGAAAAGACTCTCCTGGCGTTTACACAAAAGTCAGCAAATTTGTGCCCTGGATCAAGAAGGTGACCAAACTGATATAAGACCGTTCAATCCAAAGATGGATTTGTGTTGTTTTACACAGCAGTATTTGGGCAGTGGCTTAGAAGGATGTCTTTTGTCTCTGGTTGGGTGTCTGTTTTTTGCTGGTACCTAAACAAGGTTCGTTTGCAAGCGGGCAGCGAGAAAATATTTTACGCTACTGATAGGAAAAGGTGAATGAAAATTTAACATCCTTGTGGCTGATGTATTCATACAAAGTTCTGTTTATTGAAAGAACAAGTGGTGGCAATGCCACTCTTTCCAAAAGAGCTGCCACACTTCTTCAGGGCACAGGGGAACATGGGCTTGGTCATATTCCATGGTGCTGCTAAATGGAATATTTCTTATGGAGTGTCCATTCACACAAACTTCTACTCTTGCTACCCCGGATTACTCTGTGCTGTTCACACCAGATCACCTGCATGGTTTCAGCTACCTGCTTTCTTCTGTTTCCACTCAACCTCTTAATCTCTCTTTTTAGGCAGATATACAGTGAAGGGTGATATTGACTCAATTCAGATATCATGCCAAATCATGGTTTGCAATTAGGTGACAACCCAGAATTAGAAACTTTTGCTGGAAGTGGGATTGCAAGCCATGGTTTATGCTATCCTTGGGTTGGTGTGATGCTTGATTTTATAGACACCACTCTGTCTCTAGACTCATCTAGAGCAGAAATGGCTAACCTCTGGCCCTCCAGATGTTGTTGGACTCCCATCATCTCTGACCACTGGCCATGCTGGCTGGAGCAGATGGCTACTGGAGTCTACAACTGTAGGGTCACAGGTTAGCAACTTCTAGTTTAGAGGCTGCTGAGCCACAGGAAGAGTAGGGAATGTAGGAACGGATTGCTCTGAGAAAACAAAAATGGATAAGGAGCTTGCAGTGACTTGCCTTTTGTATGCTTGGAAGTTGCAAACATTGGAATATGTTTAATGAAAACCATGATTTGGCATGTCTGAAATGAGCTATTGTGCTTTTAATCTCACATTGCTCTCCTGGGTGGTCAGCGGAATTATTTTTTCCATAGAACTTCTGCTTCTCTCCCACACTCCTCCTTTCTATATTTTCAGTTTTCCTCCTCAGGTCAGTGAGAAAGTTTTAGGATGCTGACTGGGAAGATATGTCTGACTTCTCCTCCCCCTCCCTGTTTAACATTTGTCTACATACCTCCTTAACATTACAACATCCCAGATGTTACATATATCAAGAGAACAGTTTTGGAGGGTAGCATTTGAAATATCTTGTAGCTTTGGAAGACAGGCAGAAGTTTGTGATTTCTGATCATGAACAAATGCCCCAAGATAGTGTGGCTGGACAGGGAAACAAAACCTTGAGACAGCTGAAAACATAGTACTTTAAAGTGTTTGTGCCATTTTAACTGAAATGAATGAAACGAAATGTGGCATATTCATTTTATTCCCTCGTTTCTTTCATAACATATGTACACTCCTGCTGGTCAGCACCATAAGATGCAGAGTTCTGAAATATATACTACCTGGAAACTTTAACCTGTGTCTTCCTACGTGTTTTTTTAAAAACACATTAGATGAACAGTTATGCAAATTACCACAGATGTTTGTTTGTGTGTTGTGTGTTACATTGCTGGCTAACTATTGCTTTGTGAGGCAGGCTGCTGGTTCATAGCCCAGAGTGGTCAGGTGATATGAGCTCTTGAAACTGCCTGAATGTTGAGATCTTCCTCAGTAGCCCTCCTGAGCCCGACGTCAGAAACAAGGCAGGTGATGAGCAGAGAAAGACCCTGCTTACAGCAGCACTCATCTTTGAAATACCCCCACTCCAGGCTTGTGTGATGCCAACTTTTTATATGTCCAGGGCCTTTAAAGATCTGTTTGTTTTGTTGGCGTCTTGGGAGACAATGGAGGAGTATACCTTTCGGGATGACATCAAAACCATTGGAGAATTACAGTGCCTGCTGTGGCTGTAGAGACTGATGCAGGTCAAAGGCCTGGAAACGATGCCTTATGAGGAACGGCTAAGGGAGCTGGGCATGTTTAGCCTGGAGAAGAGGAGGTTAAGGGGTGATATGATAGTCATGTTCAAATATATAAAAGGATGTCATATAGAGGAGGGAGAAAGGTTGTTTTCTGCTGCTCCAGACAAGCGGACACGGAGCAATGGATCCAAACTACAAGAAAGAAGATTCCACCTAAACATTAGGAAGAACTTCCTGACAGTAAGAGCTGTTCGACAGTGGAATTTGCTGCCAAGGAGTGTGGTGGAGTCTCCTTCCTTGGAGGTCTTTAAGCAGAGGCTTGACAACCATATGTCAGGAGTGCTCTGATGGTGTTTCCTGCTTGGCAGGGGGTTGGACTCAATGGCCCTTGTGGTCTCTTCCAACTCTATGATTCTATGAGAGACACATTTTGTTGCAGCTGGGGCAGATGAAGGCGTCCAGTTTTGCTGATGCACATGTACCGTCGTGTTTCTTCTTTCTGTGCTCTTCCCTTTTAAGATACTGTTTTAAGAAAATAATTTGAATTTTACCTTGCTCTGGTTTTAATATATGGTTTTACCGTTCTGCTGTTTTGTTATTATTATTTATTTTATTGGTTGTTTTATCGTGCATTTTTATTTGCCAGGAACCCATCGTGGTTCAAGTTTCAGATACAAATTTGTGCCATTAATTAGAAATGATTAGGAGATAGTTGGGACTCTGTGTTTGACTGAGTTTCCCCTGAGCCTGGGAAAGAGGGAGTGGTGGAGGTGGCAGTTTTGGAAGAAACAAAGAGAAAGATTTGAGTTGGCTCCAAGGGGTAGCTCTCTGCAGAACAGATATGGGGAAGTACATTTGCTGCCTTGTTGGAGTGCCTTTTTGACTCCACTTAGGTTTACTTGTATATTTGTAAATAAACTAAATATGACAAAGAAGAAGAAAAGTGTATGTCTCCAGTTCTTTCTCAGTCAAAGGAAATCCACCCTGGTCATCATTGTCACGGAATTTTTCACGACAACTCAGAATGAACAGCATTATAAAATCATGGTAAGATGTCTATGGTGTATAGCAGGCTTCCTCGGCCCTCCAGATGTTTTTGGTCTACAACTCCCATGATCCCTAGCTAGCAGGACCAGTGGTCAGGGATGATGGGAATTGTAGTCTCAAAAAAACATCTGGAGGGCCACAGTCAAGGAAGCCTAGTGTATAGTCCTAGTTAAACTGGGACCCTTATTGGTATTTATTAACTTCAGAGCTTTCCAAACTAGAACATGTGGCTGTCTTGCCGAATCAAGGGAAAGGCTTTCAGATGTGTGTTAGATGGCCACACCCATCCTTTTAATCTGAACTTCCGCTCTTATATTCTAATAAATGTAAGATTTTTATTTTTATCATTGGATTTATAAAAGGAAATGAAAATAAAGTTGCTCTCAAGTCTCATATGCAAAGCACCCCTCAAGTGGAAGAAGACTACCTCTCTCACTCTCATCACTGGGAATCCGTTGATAGCATGACCGGTTTTCAGAAACTAGCACATATGTTGATTAATGGTACAGTAATGTATCTTTTGATTAAAATTTTAGCTAGTGCAAAACAACATAGCACTGTTTGCTTACATCATCCACAAACCGTCCCCTTTTATTCAATTAAAGTCAACACACTATCCCTCCTGCACTATAAAAGACAAGGCACAGTAATTACCAAATTGTCTGTTCTGTGTTATTAGCATGAGGTGTAATTACAGCTGCCAGTGTTAATTACTATCATCTCTTCCTCACAGCCTAGAATGTGCTTTTCAGACAATCTATTCACCGGGGGGGGGGGGGGGGGGAAATAAAATTCTGAATACCGAAGAACTAAAGGTCTAGTTACTGACTCTCTGTTATCTACTCTGTTTGGGAATCCTGTTTGGGTCCAATAGATGGCTGTAAGGAAAGCATCCAACATTGTTTGAAGAAAAATAAACCATATTTCTTAAAGCCATGACGGTCTCCACTGCATCTTCTTCTATTCTCCAAAGGGACACAGACCCTCTGTGGGGGCCTGGGACCCCATGGACTTTTGCTACTGCTCGGTAGAGAGGGGCAGGTATCTGACTTTTGTACCAATATACCGGTAGTTGTGGTGTTAGTGACTGCATGAGCTGTCTTCAGATTACAGCACAATGGGCTGCTGAATACGGTGGTACCTCGGGTTAAGAACTTAATTTGTTCTGGAGATCCGTTCTTAACCTGAAACTGTTCTTAACCTGAGGTACCACTTTAGCTAATGCGGCCTCCAGCTGCCGCTGCGCCACTGACATGTGATTTCTGTTCTCATCCTGAGGTAAAGTTCTTAACCAGAGGTACTATTTTTGGGTTAGCAGGGTCTGTAACCTGAAGCATCTGTAACCTGAAGTGTCTGTAACCCGAGGTACCACTGTATTGCCTTTCTACGACATCTTACCATAATTCACCTATTTACACCTTCAGTCTGCGTGGAGGGAGTCCAGATCTTACGGCATGGCTTTTTCAGGAGGCAGCAGTGCAGCCTGCCTGCAGCCAGCCTCCCCCAAAGATGGATCTCAGTTTTTTCTTCCTCCTCCTTCCCAGAAAACCCTTTGCTCTCCCCCAGAGCAGTTACCCTGGCAACCTCCCCAATCCCCAGTCTCTGGTCATACCTGGGGCAAGGGGGAAGGAGTTCCCTTATATTGTTAATGGCCGTTTCTTGTTTCCTTGATGGCATAGCTCTGCCAGGTTAGTTTGCATAAACCAGCTCAGGAATCCTCTGTCTGGCAAGTTCTGCAGTTTGTGTTTTAATCCATATCCCAATTAATACAAATCCTTGTATTTATTCATTTTTAGGAGGGTATCCCACCACATCTTTAACAATATTTACATAATTGTCAAACCATTGATGATCTAACTTGTACAAACAAGATGAATTTTAACAGGGAGAAATGTAAAGTATTGCACTTGGGCAAAAAAAATGAGAGGCACAAATACAAGATGGGTGACACCTGGCTTGAGAGCAGTACATGTGAAAAGGATCTAGGAGTCTTGGTTGACCACAAACTTGACATGAGCCAACAGTGTGACGCAGCAGCTAAAAAAGCCAATGCAATGCTGGACTGCATCAATAGGAGTATTACTTCCCTAGATCAAGGGAAGTAATAGTGCCACTGTATTCTGCTCTGGTCAGACCTCACCTGGAGTACTGTGTCCAGTTCTGGGCACCACAGTTCAAGAAGGACACTGACAAACGGGAACGTGTCCAGAGGAGGGCAACCAAAATGGTCAAAGGCCTGGAAACGATGCCTTATGAGGAACGGCTAAGGGAGCTGGGCATGTTTAGCCTGGAGAAGAGGAGGTTAAGCGGTGATATGATAGCCATGTTCAAATATATAAAAGGATGTCACATAGAGGAGGGAGAAAGGTTGTTTTCTGCTGCTCCAGAGAAGCGGACACAGAGCAATGGATCCAAACTACAAGAAAGAAGATTCCACCTAAACATTAGGAAGAACTTCCTGACAGTAAGAGCTGTTCGACAGTGGACTTTGCTGCCAAGGTGTGTGGTGGAGTCTCCTTCTTTGGAGGTCTTTAAGCAGAGGCTTGACAACCATATGTCAGGAGTGCTCTGATGGTGTTTCCTGCTTGGCAGGGGGTTGGACTCGATGGCCCTTGTGGTCTCTTCCAACTCTATGATTCTAACTCTACACTGGACTTGCTGCCACAAACCTGACAAAACTACTGATGCTTCCCGTGACTTCTGGACCATCCAATAACCTTATTTTGGAAAGCCCCAACATGCAATGGCCATTTTGGTAAAGGATACAGATTGATGGAGGTTCTGTCATAAGAGTACACCCTTACCTAAAGGGATAGGGACTACTTACCTTGCAAATCTTCCCATGCCACCTAATGAGCAAGTAAACAGATTGCAGGGCTTTGTCTGGTACTTTAATTCCTGCTTCTTTGCCTGATACATTACACTTTCAAGCAGTCAGTGTGGACCCCAGTATTCGGAGTGTTTTTGCTTTCTCCTGGAGGGAAAACACAGAATCCACCTGTTTGTTTTGCTTTGCTGCCTGTTAGCCACATGGAGCAGTAGTCAGGCAGAAAGTGTAAAAATAAGTCAAAACTAAAAATAAAATTCCCTTCCAAAAATATTCACCTAAAAATGAAAGAAGCTTCGAATTAGTATTAGCTGCTACCTTTTGTTGTGGAAGAGGAGCCCAGACAGCCTTATCCCAGCTGGGCTCAAGGGTGGCCCAAGACATTTTTCCGCCTGAGGCAATACATCCTGTTGCCACCCCACACAATGTAGCCGCTACAAAGCCTTGCTGCTGGGCATGGTGGGCTGCAAACTCCACAAGTGCACCCAATGGAACCTGGCCAGAGGGGGGCATTCTGGAGAGCTTTGGCGCTGGATCCCTATGCCTGCAGGGGTGGGTGGAGACCAGTGTCAAAGTGGTCTCTGCCACTGGTAGGGCAGGTGGGACGCCTCCTCTTGTGTTTCTGCTGTCTGAGGCAGGTGTTTCTTCCTGCCTCATCTGTGGGCTGGCTCAGGCTACACGGAAGTCCTGGATTTCTCCAATATAGGCTGCTCCTCACTTCCACACCTGGCAGGGTCTGGCAGTACAATCCATGCATGCCTGCTCAGAAGCAAGTCCCACATTCAGTGAGTTCAATGAGAGCTGAAGCACATTCAAAGCACATTCTTGGGCAAAAGATTCCTGCATTGTGGGGGGTGGGGGTTTGGATTAGATGACCCCTGTGGTCCCATCCAACTCTACAATTCTATGATCCTCACACACCGAGCTGTATTTCCCACAGCTGACAAAGAATCGTAGAATCCAAAGTTGGAAGGCGCCCTGGAGTCATCTAGTCCAACCCTCTGGCCCTTCCTTACATATCTTTAGGCACCAGGCAAAATCATCTCTCTTCAACGAGGCTTTGGGGTGATTAACGTTCTATGGACTTGTGTGTTTGCGTGAGGGGGGTTACTGGTTTGTTTTTGTTTTATTACATATTCTGTGTTTTCGTTTTGTAATTTTATGTTGCAGACAGCCCTGTGATTTTTGGATGAAGAGCAGTAGACAAATAGAATAATAAAAATTGTTGTTGTTGTTATTATTATTATTACTATTAATAATAATAATAATATGCTGCCTATCTGACTGGGTTGCCCCCAGACACTCTGAGTAGCTTCTAGCAAATGATAAATAATAATGATAACAACAACAACCACCCCCTGCAATGCAGCAATACAGATCATCCATGACCCTACGCAAAACCACAGCGCTCCAAACGCGCGCCCAACTCGTGTTCCGCAGCCGTGACCCCAGGTAACCCTGCGCGGATACCTAAAAGAGCCCGGAAGCTTCCGTTTTTACAAGGCCACACTCGCGGGCGTCTCTACTATTCGCATCTCTATGGCGGGTTCGTGGTATCGTCTTTTCCTCCTCCCTATCTCTGCGGGCGGTCGCGGAGGAAGCCGGAAGCGGCGCGACCGGAAGCGAAGTTCAGCTGGGCGATAAGGAAGCGGGAGGGAGGGAGTGAGGAGGAGGAGCCTAAAGGGCCGCTTCGCTGTGGTGGCTGTGAGGGAGGGCGGCGCGCGCGCTCGCCCGTGGCCGTGCGGGGAGGGGGGCGGGTGGCCTCGCGTGCGCGCGCGTGCGAGCAAGGGGGGCCATTTTAGCGCTCGCCCAGCGGACGGCTGAGAGGGAGGCGTCGGCGCGCCAGGCCAAGGCCCGGGTTAACCTACCTACCCCTTACTTCGCTTCGCGGAGCCGCCCCTTCTTCCTCCCTTCGCTCCGTCGTCGCCTTCGCCCCACTCCAGGAGGGGCCCTCCGCCGCCGTCGCCGCCATGGCGCCCCCGTGAAAGGGATTCCATTCGCTGGGCCCGGACGACGGACGAGACAACCCCCCCCCCGAACCCGTCCGAGGGCCGCTTCAGCTGCTTCCCTCGCCGCCGCCTGAGGCAGCTCCGTCCGTTTTCCCCTCAAGCTCGCGGTGGGGGGCGCCGCAGCCTCCTTATTTGCCGGGCCTCCCCGCCCCCCCCCGCCCCACATATCTCCTGTTTCTGAACCCCACAGTTGCCCCTCTCCTTACTCGACCCCTTTCTGTCACACTCTCTGGCGGAGCAACAGCCTTCCTGCCCCCACTTCTCTCCCCTGCCCACCGCTCCAGCTGAGAGGCGTCCTGCGAGGGGCCTCGTCTCGTTTGCGGTTTTTTTTTGGGGGGGGTGTCAAAACTTCGGGGTGCGGTAGGGGGTAGGCATGGTTTTGCACATGTGCACTCGCCCGACATCCCAAGTTCTCTCGCCAAACGCTGGTGGCTTATAGACGGGCCTCGGTGAGCCCCCTGTTTGCATGCAGTTTCCTCTGGGTGGGGTTTTTATTTTTTATATCCCTCCCCTTTTTTCTGCTTTTTTGGGGGGAGGGGGGTTGAAAACCTCGCTTATTTCAGCCTCTCCCGCGTTTTTGCTAAATACAGGTGTCCACATGCCAGCCAAGCCAAGGAGCGGTTTGCGGGTGCACTTTCCCCGTTCTTTCTTTTGAGGAAGCGGAGTTGTGAAGACGTTGCAGCTGTGGGTGTTTTTTGGGGTTTTTTTTTTTTTCAAAGTTGAATGTATACGGTCAAAAATTTAGTTACTTCTGTCGCTGTAGTTGCTTGGGTTTTTTTTGCTGGTGTTGCTCCTTCCCCCACCCACCTACCCTCCGGAGACAAATGAGCAAATTGAACTTGAAGTACTAATACAGGTTGTCCTGGAGTCCTGTCGCTGCACCTCTCTGAGAGAGAAGGCCTGCTTTTCCCCTTTCCCTGTTTTTTTGGATGTGATGGAACTCATGTTTGCAGAGTGGGAGGACGGGGAAAGGTTTTCATTCGAAGATTCTGACCGCTTTGAAGAAGACTCCCTTTGTTCCTTCATCTCTGAGGCGGAGAGCTTATGCCAGAATTGGAGAGGATGGCGGAAGCAATCTGCCGGACCCAATTCCCCCACTGTCAAAATGAAAGGTGAGTGGCTGGGTATAGAAAGGGGTTGGTAAAAACACCGAGGATCGATGAGGTGCCTGTAGGCAGGCAACCAGTCAAGGTATGTTGGCAATTAGAAACAGGTGTGTGTTGAAATGGAAAAACAAAAATATTGTAACATGGATCAGCTGCAGACTCAGACTTGCATTAAGTAAGGGGCATGATCCAGTGTTGCTTATTAGTCATGAACTTTAGCTGTACTCATATGCACACAAATTAGAGCTGCTTAAAATTTTTCTTTTCTACCCAAAATCTGCCATTGATAAGGACTGTCAGTGCTGCCTGCATCTTCCATGGTGTGGACTAGTTTTTTTCACAGTCTAATTAGGATATTATTGCCTGAATGAAATGCATTGCAATGATTACTAAGAATGTATAGGCATGTTACAGTGCAGCAAGACTGACCTAGTTATATACTTAATCTTTTGCTAAGGAGATTATACCTTGCTCTGTGATAGTTGTTCTTCCTCAGTCAAAGGTTAAGTTGGTGGTTCCCAACCTGTTTGAATGTTAGTTTTTGTATACTGGGCCCCACAGTTCACCATTGATGGTACTTTTACTCAGAGTAAGGGCAAAATGCAAGGAATGCAAATCAGGGATATAATAAACTGTTCTTGAAATTGAGCTATAATTTGCAATATTGTCATGCAATGAAGGTAAAGTCTGTCCAAAGGGGAAGCTAACTGTTCATGGATGGTACATTTGAACAACACTTTACATTCAGAGAAGTGCTCTTTTGCTATCGTGTCAACTCATGGTAGAATAATTTTCTGAACCAAATAGTTGCAAATAGCTTGTTGCTATCATCCAACTTTGGTCTTTTGGTCTCTCAGATTTAATTATTGTAACTCAGTTTTTTAAAAGCAGATATCTGAGGCTGCTACACAAATTATACCCTACCAAATACACATACAGTACTATGCATTTTGTGGCAGACAGTCACAATCCAGCTCCTGTCATACAACATATTTTGACATACAGGCACATCATATGCATATATGAAATGTGTTGTGTTGCCATTTAAACCAGTGAGGAGAAATTGATGGTGTGTAAAGAAATATTTACAAGCCCAGTCTGTATTATAAAGTTGATCTTTATTCTTGGTTGCATGTGGTGAAGGATCTGCTCAGAACTGAGCTTGATTTTACAAGTAGTATGCTCCCTGAAGAGTGTGCCAGGTTAAATTTCCTCAGGTATTTTAATTTGTGTAATGCCTAGGCTTGGTGTATGTTTTTAGCTGCTTCCTCATATTAGATTTAATGTTACCAGTTTTATTGTAAATTATAAGGTCTTATTAATCATTAAAATTATTCATTAATTATATTTGTTCACCACCTTGGAATCTGTTGGATGAAGGGTAATATGTAATGTGTTAAAATAAAATAAAAATATTTCAGATAAACAAAATAAACAGAAATATCTGTAAGTAGTTTAATACAAAATACTGTGAAATATTTATGAAAAATACAGGTAAAATCAGTGGAACTAAAAAATGTATTCATAATAAAATTACACGTCTGGCTAGGCTTGCTGAAACAAAGAAGTTTTTAGTAGGTCATATCAAACTGTGTCCCTCCCCCCAGCACTTGTTAGCATCTATAGCTAGCACTGTTACCCAGTTGTGAAAACATTCTTTGTAACTTGGGGAAGTTCAGGAATATGGTTAGGAATGCCAGATGAAAATGTTAAAATAGTATGTTTTCTTTGCACAGGGGTTGCCAGTATGAAACTACTCAAGGCTTACTTGATAGTTGAGATTATTTTGACGGAGAGCTTTGTTGCAGGTTGTGGACAATACTATACAGCAAAACTTTGTACTATATCTAGCAGTTATAGAATGTAGTGCATATAGTGCATTAATATATTAACTCTGATCATTGCTCAGGATGAAATAAGTGATTAACCTGTTGCCACTCAGAGTTTGTGATCACAGACCAGAAGGTAACTTGTGCTGCTTTTAGAAAATGTTTGAGTTTGTCCCTTCTTTGGAAATAATGGTATTTTGCCTGGTGCCATGGCCTTTCTTTCCACTTAAAGTGACAACCTCCATGGATTTGGTGGAAAATTGAATTGTTCGAGGTAAAATTGTTAAATTTCCACCTCCTAGCTAGAAAGAAAGCATTGAAATCCATGGGGATTGGAGAAGTGAGGAGCAGGAAATTGTTAATGAAATGCATTCACTAATAAACATTGTTTTTTAAACTAAGGAGTACATGGGTATAAATGGGACTATTCATTTCTGTCTTCATAACAGCTCCTTGGGATGGGTTAGGCTGGGTTAGCTTTAGTATCTGACCCAAGGTCACCAGTGAGCTACATGGCTGCATGGTGGTTTGAACCCAGTTCTCCTTGGTACAAGTCTAATATACTAGTGTACACTTGTGTTCTTTTAAACTATAAAAGTATAATGGCAGTAGCTTGGATACATGTTCTAAAACACATGCTTGGTATAGCTACATCAGTGGTGGAGTACCTCAGACCCAGGTGTCAAATGTGGCCCTCCAGTCTTCTCCATCTGGGCCTCGAGACTCTCCCAGGCCGTGTTACTTCTACCCAAGTCTCACTGCTCGCTAGGCCTGACTACATCCTCCTCAAGTACTTTTGCCTTGTTGGCATGGGTCCTTGAACTGTAATAATCCTTGTGTGTTGCTTGATGGAGGGTGAAAACAGACTTATGTTTGTGTAGAAACCTGTATTTTGCATGCCTGTGTGTAGCCTATTGCACCAATCTCAGAATCTATTTGTTTGTCCTCTTTTAACTCTGGTCCCACACATATTTTGCCTCTGACCTTGCCCACCACCACCATGTGGCCTCCAGAAAGTTGCTTACAGGGGAATATGACCCTTGAGCTTAAAAACCTCCCCAACCCCTCAGCTTCATTTTGCAAGGAGCTCTTGAATGGCTGTACTTTTTTTCCCCAGTCTACTATTAATTAGATTTGCACGTTTGGTTCACTAGTGTGAAGTGATCCCTTAGAAATGAGATAGGCTTATTAGGGTTCTTTTTTTCAGTTATGCCAGTGGAGAAACACAAGGTCCTCCCAGAATCCTATAATTCACCATTGACTCTGAAGTCTTGGAGAGGTAGTTATTGGTACATGCTTTAGCCCTTATAGTACAGTGGTACCTTGAGTTAAGTACTTAATTCCTTCCGGAGGTCCGTACTTAACCTGAAACTGTTCTTAACCTGAAGCACCACTTTAGCTAATGGGGCCTGCTGCTGCTGCTGCTGCCGCGCTGCGCCGCTGGAGCACAATTTCTGTTCTCATCCTGAAGCAAAGTTCTTAACCTGAAGCACTATTTCTGGGTTTGCGGAGTCTGTAACCTGAAGCGTATGTAACCCGAGGTACCACTGTATTCAGAAATGACTTCTGTAGCTTTTTCGGTGAAGCTTAATTCAGCTTAATGAATTCTGTCACTTGTCCATAATTACATTTAACTTCCTTTGATTTTTAGCACTGCATTTTATAGTGTTACAAACAAGGATGAGGAATGAAGTGGGGTGGAAATGAGCTATAATACTTGAATGGACACTAGTTGCCACCTGCTATAAATGTTTGTGCCTTATGGTGCAGAGTAGCAAAATGTAGAAGTTTCAACAAACAGTAGGTCAGTAGGATGTCTTGAAGTTGATTAAAGAAATATTCTTATCCAGTATCAGGTCTTATTGCCCAAATACTTCAGTGTAAAAAGTATTACTTCATAAACTGCATAGAATTAATTTTGTTATTTTGAAGAAGGTAGTTCATGCTAATGGTGATATTAGATTGTGAAAAAGCGCAATGTGGCAACACATAATATGGTAACAGAATCTACTTTCAGGATCAAAGAATTGGGTATCCAATGGATTACATGAAAAAGCTGTTCTGAATGTACTGAAACTGTTCAGTGCTGAACTCATTACAGAGGCAAGTCTGCCTGTTTACTTTAAATGGAAAAACTGAATTCACAATGTCAGTTTTCTTCTTTGTCTTTATTGCATCAGTATGGAATACTGTTGTCAGTGATCTAGGACACAATTTCCTTTGCAAAGAAAGATTGGCCACAGCACTGAAGATTTAGTCCACAGCACAATGAAAAAGGAAGTTATGCTTCCTGGTTATTCTGGGCTTAACTATGTGTTTGGCTTTTTGGCTAAATGGAGAGGTTCTATATAAAGATTTTTCTAATTTAATTACATTATAGGAAACATGTAACTTTGTTTTAGTCTGCCTTGTCTATTTACTAACACTTGAGCAAGTACTTTACTTACACATCCCCTTCATACTTCCTGCATAACATAAGTGTTACAACTTGAAATAAAGATTTCATGAAAATGTATATAATTTGGGAGATTTGGAGGTAATGTTCATCTAATTCAATCCCCAGCCCATTCATACTTGTTTGCTCTTTGATACTATTCAGTATTGTAAGCTGGGCAGGTAATGAGACTTGAGTTGAAATCTCAGCCAGACAAATTTTGTCTGGCTAGCCCTTAGCAAAGCCCAGATCAAAGTTTTGATTCATTATCTGCAGAATGAGAATAACAGTGTCTAAGGGTTTTTAAGGGACTGGGGCATACCCACTACTACCTTTCTGCTCATGAAAATGAGCTTTCTCTCTGTCTTCTTCAGCTACCCCACATCTTTAAAATCAGCTTCAAAGGGGTGGTGGGTCTTCCAAAGCAAATTTTGGGGATGTATGGTTGGGAGGAGAAGATACAGAATTCCTGTTGTGTGATCGGACCACTAGTGTAGTTTGAATACAACCCAGTAGTTTTGATGTGTTACCTGTACCAGGTGCTGTTTCAGGCAGCATCAGTCTTACAGTTCCAATTAAGATTATTCAGACCTGGCTGTGTGGATGGTTAGCAGATATGTGATCTTAAACTTATCATCCTAAATCCTACATGTGATTGCTTTTGTTCCATTACAGAACCAACAAAAGTGTTAATAATCTTAATACTGCCAAGGTTTGGAATTTAGAAAGGTAGGAACCTTGGTATTTATGTAAACAGTTCAACTTTCTCCTAGGAGGTAACAGTGTAAATGTTTTAAAATAAATTTAGGTAGAATGAATCCATGAAGACTACAATGTTGAGAGGTTTAAGCATATAGAGTGGCACTCACTGCACAACTAGCAGATCTGAAAGACATTTGACAGAGGAATGATTGTGCTTTGTATCAATGGAATCTGCAGGCATGAATTCTTACTCCCTCTCTCATTTCTTGAAGGGCAGTGTTACAGCTTTCTGCTTATATGACAGCCTTGTTCTTATATCAAGAAATACTTGTAAAATATCTCCAAAACATGTACTGTACTTTGTTATTGAATCTGGTTAATTAGCTAATAAACCACTTGTAAAATACTAGAGTGAGTTAACTGACTTTCTGGTGGGTGAAATTGGGACTTGCTATGAATTTGGGGCAGGCAGATCTTTGCTTAGAGTTTTGCTTGAAGAAAGAACTGAAATGGTCTTAAAAATAAGCATACCAAAGATAAACTCTGGACTTTAAATATGTCAAATGAAAATGCAAACAATTTCTCCTTGTCTCTTGTTTGGAAAAATTGAATTTCCGGGAACCTGTTACAACTGCAAGCATGATATGTGATCTTAAAATAAGACTATCAGTTAAAAGGCTGGCGACCTTATCAAGCCCTTCAGGGTTTGCAATGTGCAGATTTTCACAAATGTGACTGTCAGATTGTTATTGACACTTGTGCATTTATCCTGATTACAGCCTGTTTCAGGAGATCATGACACCCTTTTCCTTCCTCTTGAGTTGTGCATTGAAGAGAACTCTGAAGAGAGAGTGGTCTCTTACTTTGTGCCAAGTGGGACAGATGAAGTCCTCTGGCCTGTGCAGAGGGCTTTGGGGGAAGGGTCATATTATCAGAATATGCAAACACTTGGAAGCAGCAAGAATCCAAGCCTTTCCATAATCTTGCACATCTGTCTACTTTTCTCCCCAAGTCCATAATTAGTGGTGGACTATGAAATCTAGCCAAAACGTGTGAACATATTCTACCCACACTGTCGAATCATCTGTCATTATTGTGGTGATGACCAAACTGTGGCTAATACTGGTTGTTTCATGTGTATTTATATAAGCTGTGCAGGTATCATGGTGTGTAGGGGGAACATTGAAATGGAGCAGTGCAGACCACAAAACTTGCATTTTGCTCATACTTACTGTCAGATATGAAGAATATGGAATGGATGGTGGCAGCATGTGGCAGTGGAGAAAGTGATTTAGATGCCAGTGATTGGCTGTGAGTGGGATCAGGGGCTGCTTTGACGTATGAGAGGCTTTGAGCAGGCATAGGCAAACTCGGCCCTCCAGATGTTTTGAGACTACAGTTCCCATCGTCCTTGATCACTGGTCCCTATTAGCTAGGAATGATGGGAGTTGTAGTCCCAAAACATCTGGAGGGCCGAGTTTGCCTATGCGTGGCTTTGAGGGTAAGAAAGTGGCATGTACTAGGGAGCAGTGGTCCCACTGGAAAATAAATTAAGGGTGAAAGGTTGACACATAGATGGCAAGCTCTGTTCATACATTAAAGGTAAAGGTAAAGGGACCCCTGACCATTAGGTCCAGTCGTGACCGACTCTGGGGTTGTGGCACTCATCTCGCTTTATTGGCCGAGGGAACCGGTGTACAGCTTCCGGGTCATGTGGCCAGCATGACTAAGCCGCTTCTGGTGAACCAGAGCAGCACGTGGAAACGCCATTTGCCTTCCCGCCGGAGCGGTACCTATTTATCTACTTGCATTTCGTGCTTTCGAACTGCTAGGTTGGCAGGAGCAGGGACCGAGCAACGGGAGCTCACCCCGTCACGGGGATTCGCACCGCCGACCATCTGATCAGCAAGTCCTAGGCTCTGTGGTTTAACTCACCCTTCCCAAATACTGATTTCAAGTTACCTGGTAAACATTTTTAGAATTGTAGCCTTCAAATTCTAATTTAAAACTCCAATTTCACTTAATTGTAGTCTCCAGGTACTGATAAAAACAGAAGTCTTTTTTTAAAAGTTCTGAATAGAGAACAGTAATGGAAGGCTATTTCTACCTGTTTTTAAGTTCTGAATAGAGAACAGTAATGGAAGTCTATTACTACCTGTTTTTAAGAAGTAAGTCTTATGCGGATGGAAAAGTGTGCCTTTAACAGCTGCATGACAAAATTGTAAAAGGAGGATCTTTCCTGGAACACAGGTGCAGTGATGAAAAGCTCCACCTGTTGAAACTGTAACCTTGCAGTTGTTAAAAGTGCACAGTCTTTATGACCTTTAACAGAGAGAAAACATGACAATCACAGTTATCAGGTTGTATTATAAATTGCACGATAAGATGGTTCAACAAAACAGATGACGACAACAACAAAACAAAGAGTCAGTTGACACACTTTGGGTTCAGTGCTGCAAGTTAGGTTATAAAGCAGGGGTGAGGGGATGGTCATCTGAAGTGGCCATGACATCAGATGATTGTCAAGTTGGTGCCTCCACCCACGGTCAAAATTGCCCCATGGCTTGGAGGGAGATAAAAATTAAGAACTGGCCCATCTGCCCAAAAAGATTATCCACCCATGCTACAAGTGAACCTTTCACAGAGGAGGTGGTAATGTTGTGGCAAAAATAAAAACAATGGAGAACAATGAGGATTAAACATGCTTTGAAATGGGTGGAAATCCACCCATACACTACATCATGTTTATTTGTATGAGACCTGGAATAACTAACAGCTTTGTTAGGGGTGGCATACAAATGTATTTAATATTAAATGCAAATATATTTGCATGCTAACTAACATGCTAGTAGTGAAGCAGTTTATATTTTAGCCCTTCTGGGTTCAAATATGTGAAGACCCTGATTTGTCTTAGAGATTGTAACCTCTTCACCTAGAAGGCAGGCTGCAATGGCAATAACTAGCACAAAGGGTTGAATGAATCTTTAGCTGCAGCTGCAGCTGGGGAGGTGGTTTCTGAAATCTCAGGTTGGGATATTATTTTGGTAGCAGGTGAGGCTGTTTTCTGTTATCTGAAACTCATCCATGCTGATTTCTCTCTCCTCAGGCAGAATACACCAAGTAATTTATAAAGCCAGGCTTGGCCTCTTTGCTGACACACCACTTTAGTATCTTCTGCCTAAATCTTGGAAAAACTATTGTAAATGTCTGAACAGAGGTCGAATGGACCAAGTAGTTATAGGCAGAGAGAATACAGCATGTGCTCAGAAACCATTTAATGCATTCTGCCAGAATTCCAGCCAACGGACAAGAGAAGAGGTTAGGAATTGTACTTCACCAGTTTTCAGGGTAGTTTTCTGGATGGGAAGGATTTCCCACCCTGTGATATGGCCCAGGAGCTTATTTGGTGGAGCGGTGAGAGTTTATTGACAGGTAGGTAACTTGAGATTGAAAACGGTAGATGCAAGATACAGAAACTGTATCTTCTTGTGTTCTCCCCAAGCAAAAATTGCAATTAGTTTTTTTGGGGTGCAGTCCCAGCACATCTGTTGGATGCCTCCACCCCCACCCCATTTTATTAGACAAGCTATCCAAACATGCAGTTTTTATTATGTGCCTGTAGATAGATAATTTTTATTATGGCTATTATTTTAAAGTGTATTTTTATTATTGTGATAGTTTATACCGTTTTATGTAAACCACTTTGTTTTTTTATATTAAGTGGTGTAAAAACTTGCTAAATAAATAAAAGGAAATGGATCTATTTTATGTCCATGAGATTGTAGCAATGCCCTTCCAATCTGTGATACTGCTGCTGTATCCCAGCCCATGTTACATCATTGCACCATTTTGAAAGATGCACTGAAACCGTGAATGAGTATAGTTTCTCATGCTAAACTTACTATGTGTACTTCTCTGAAATGCCTTATTATGACTTACTAACTAGAATCAAGGGATAGAATGGCATATTTGCTCACATGTTGAAAAAGGACTGTTCCTGGGTATAAAAACGTGCTTGGGCAATTTGTATTTTTGCTGAAGAGTAAAGTTAAATAACAGGGGACGCGGGTAGCGCTGTGGGTAAAACCTCAGCGCCTAGGACTTGCCGATTGCATGGTCGGCGGTTCGAATCCCCGCGGCGGGGTGAGCTCCCGTCGTTCGGTCCCAGCGCCTGCCAACCTAGCAGTTCGAAAGCACCCCTGGGTGCAAGTAGATAAATAGGGACCGCTTACTGGCGGGAAGGTAAACGGCGTTCCGTGTGCTGCGCTGGCTTGCCAGATGCAGCTTGTCACGCTGGCCACGTGACCCGGAAGTGTCTGTGGACAGCGCTGGCTCCTGGCCTATAGAGTGAGATGAGCGCACAACCCTAGAGTCTGGCTAGACTGGCCCGTACGGGCAGGGGTACCTTTACCTTTACCTTAACGTTAAATAAATGCCACGTTAAATAAAAAGTTCTAGAAGCAGCAAAGCAGTTTCTATAAAAGTCTGAAAGTTTGATTTTATTATATCAATTTCTAATGATGGTTCCACTAATATGAGCATTATTTTTAAAGTATAGTGAGTGTTGCCTGCCGTGATGTTGGTTTTTCAGAAAACCTTGAGTTGGAAACCTTCCTTAAAAAACGTTCAGTGCCTTAAATAGAGCATAGTTAGCATGTGCATTTTGTATTTAGTAAACAAATCTAAATAGTTTCAGTCTGAGATGTTATTACAATATATATATTTGATTTATTTTACCTCCTATTTACAGATCATTATATATGTATTCTCTCACACTTTATTGGGATAGGAAACTAAGAACATTAATTTCAACTTTGAAACTTTGGCAATCCACAATAGTGTCATACATTCATTGATACTAATTAATGTTATCTAATTAGATAGCTTCCAGTTAGAACCTTCCTTGTGACTCGGCAAAATGTTTTTTCGGTAGTTATCATATTGTGTGAAAGTTACTAATTCAGCTGAGACTCCGATTGCACCTGTAGCAGTTGGTAAGCAATCAGGCCTCTCCCCTTGAACAGGTGGCCAGACTTAATGGCAACTCTTAATCTATAATACAAGTTGCTAGAAACATCAGGAGGGGAGAGTGCTCTTGTGCTCAGGACCTCCTTGAGGCTTGACCATAGGCACATGGTTGGCCACTGTGAGAACAGGACGCTGGACTAGATTCAGCATTTTCCCGATCCAAGAGGCTCTTACATTCCTAACAAGCCTTTTGTACTGCAAGCAGAGTCATTAGGAAGGTGGAAGTTGCCTCCATTTTTTGATTGGCTAATGAGACTGGTGATACTAGAAATGGAATTTCTAATACATGATTGAGCCAAATGACAACCCATCTTAGAAATGGAGGCCAGGTGGTACTGGTCTCAGACACCTTTAAATATGTAAGGCTTTTCCTTCTGCTTTTGGATTCCTGATAAGATTTCCCAGGAAGACAGAGAATTCACAGGCTGTCAAAACCAAGCCTGTTCAAGCAAGCAACAAATAACTAGCTAGGTTAGATTGACTTGATTTGGTTTTATTTGCAACTCTGGGTGTGTGGTTGTTGTCTTCTCTTTTCCTTCTTTATTCCTTTCCTGTTATACACCAATAAAATTCGTTATATGTTAACATTTGCATTCATTGTTTAAAAAGGCAATTTTCTGGAATTTCTTATTAAAACCTTTCATGCAGGTACTAAGATAGTACAGCTAAGCTTTAGGTGTTGTTGTTGTTTGTTCTGAAGAGATTTCACAATGTTTTGCGGGAATTTTAGCTTTCGGAAAGTAATCCAAAGCTTCCCTCTTAGTTTTTTCCTAGAACTGGAATGGGGGGGGGGGTGGATCTTGAGAAATAGGACTCACAAACACCTTTAGACAGACTTGGATGTGTGGCAGGAATTTCTTCATTTTCCCTGGCGGTAACCTATCCTAATTCTTTGGGGGGAGAGGTGGGGGTCATTATACAAAAAATGTGTTTGCTGGTAAGGCAAGCTCCCCCTTCCCCAATCCATCACAATGCTATTCAGAGGACGGAATATGCTATCTAAATAACAACAACAATAATAATAGTAATAATTTTTATTTAATTTGTATCCCGCCCTCCCCGGCCAAAGCCGGGCTCAGAACGGCTAACAACAGATAAAAACAGCAGAATGTACATAAAATCGCACAGTCAATTAATTAAAATACATTCTAGAATCAATTCAGAATCGAATTAAGTCAACCATCGGGTTAGAGTTCTATGAGGATTACAGAAGGAGGGGGTCAGACTGTGCCTTGGCCAAAGGCCTGGCAGAACAGCTCCGTCTTGCAGGCCCTGCAGAAAGATATCAAGTCCTGGAGGGCCCTAGTCTCTTGTGACAGAGCGTTCCACCAGATCGGGGCCACGGCCAAAAAAGCCCTGGCTCTAAAGCTACAAAGTATGGCATAACATTCTACCTGTGTTGTGATTCCAAAGTACGATTAGTTTATGATGAAGATACATTTTGGAATATGAAGGTGAGCAAGCAGCTTGAAACTTCGTTTCTAAGCTACTGTCTGGTGTAACAACACATTTAAAGGGTTCTGAATAGAATATAACATCACCTGTGTTCCACTAGACATAGGATTAGCTAGGAAAATCCTGACTCAAGTTGGCATTTTGAAGAAAAACAAATAAATCACCCCATAATTCCTTGCCACAAAATCCAGAAGTGTCAACAGCAGAATTTTTAGTTTTCAAGATTTGACACTTAGGTTATGTGCCAAAGAAAGGAAAGACGGCATTCATTGCATGATGATACATCAGTCTCAGACTAGAATTTAAGGTCTCAGATAATGTGTGGGTTCGTTGCAAGGTCTCTCCCCCTCTCTTTTGCTGTTACTCGTAATTCACAACTCAGAATTCTTGCACTGATATACTTGTGCCAAAGTTATAATTGTTATATTAATTGTAAAGAGCCCTGTGATCCTCAGATGAAGGGTGGTATAGAAATGTAATAAATAAAATAAATGTTAATGGCTGTTTTATGCTTAAAAACTGGGTCATTGTGACCTACTTTTAAGTTTACATGGTGGGGTGTTGAATCTGATAACGTGAAATTCTTTAGCAGGCGCTGAAAGTACAATAATGAAGGTGCCTGTCTGATATGCAGTGGAGGGAATTCCAAAGGGCAGGTCCTGTAACACTAAAAAGTCCCAGTTCTGACATTGCATCCTATCAGGCAATCCGTTCTGTACAATCTGCAGGATGTCCTCTCCTGCAGAGTACAGCAATCAGTTGAGTATTTGGGATTGAGGTGATCTTCTAGGTCTTTTACTTGAAAAGGGAATGAAGACATTTTTTAAAAAAACTTGCAAATGATACAATGCTTAACAACTTCTACCAGGTATTTTTTGGGTGGGTGGGGTTGATCTTTCTGAAGACTGCAGATAGGGAGGAAGGAGTGAATTCTCCCTCTCCAACTGCAGTCTCCAGGAAGATCATCGCCCCTACTGAAAACAGGTTTTAAAAACTCGTTTATGGGAGCTAATGTAAGGTATTTGGAAGTCTAATTGCAGCAGTGGGGGCTGGTCATTACTGGGGAGGAAAGGTTTAAAGTGAAAGTGTTCCTCCTCCATTGCAGTTATGTTTGAAAGAATTACATTATAGCCAGATGACTTTCCCCAAGCCTAATTGTGGTGCAGAGACCTTGGAGGGGGAGGGGTCACAGCGAGGGAATGGTTGGCTGGTCCTGTCCCAGTTGTGACCTAATGCCTACCTCCCCCCCCCCCCATGCCACTATTGGGCTTGACAGAAGCCTTCTGTTGGCACCACTAGATTTTTTTGTCAGGAGGGAGGAAGCCCCAGGATCCTCTTGGGGTGCCAGGGAAGGTCTTGATGCACATCTGTGGGGTCACTTTGGTGATCCCCCTTAGGCCATTTAGAGCTGATTAATGAAGAAGAGTATTTCAACTCTCACCTGCTCCTTGGCATATCAAATGATTGTCTGTGATCTGGTGTGGCTTGCCACTTTCCTTTTGAGTTGGTATAATATTTAGCTGAAGAAGTGCTAGAAATCCAGGGGTGGGTGGGAGGGAATAACATTTCTGAATGCTTATCTCCTCCCAGAGAGATAATTTCTTATAAATACATGGAAAAGGCTCTCAGAGAGTTAGAAGTGCCGTGGCTCGTACACAACACTTGCAAGAAAAGAGCTTAACCAACAACTCTGCATGCAGGAATTGGGTGGCGGGACATGGCCTTGTGAATGTTAGCAGTTGCTGCATTGAAGGGTAGAGGAGTTAGCACACTGTCCTCTGGATCCTGCTGCAAGTGAGTAGAGGCAGGAATGGACTAGTGAGAGAGAAAGCAAGTTAAACCCTTATCTCTTTCTCACACACACCCCTCTCCCACTCTCATTGTTCAGTGAAGTGCAGGTTTGAACTCTGGACCCTTATTGGAACATAGTGGTGTCCTCACCTTCAGCGTTTCTGCTTGTTGTGTCTTTGCCAGTTTATTTGGCTCTGTTGGTATCTTGTTTTGAATAGTTTTCAATACCTTGTGTTCTTTGAGGGAGAATGCTATTTTTGCATTGACTCCTGACAGAAGACGGGTGCCTAGTTCTGGAATGGGTGAGTGAAGTGAGGCAATGTACTTCCCTAGTTGTGGTGCTGGAAGAAACTTTACTTGGTGGTGGCCTTCAGTGCCAACTAGTTGTCAGCCCTGCGGGCAGTATCTTGCCATACTGAAGCTAGATATGCCCTCTAAATATGTATATTTTAAACAGGAAATTTTTGCTTTGTGCCTAACAAAACTTGTGATGAGATCATTTTTTGCATGTTTCAACTAACCTCACCTGATATTCTTTGTTGTATTAGATGGGCTGGTGATCCCGCTGGTGGAGTTGTCAGCAAAACAGGTGGCATTTCACATTCCATTTGAAGTGGTTGAGAAAGTCTACCCACCTGTGCCCGAACAACTGCAGCTTCGTATTGCCTTTTGGAGCTTTCCAGAAAATGAAGAGGACATCAGGTAATGCCATTCAGAATTCTCTTCGTGTTTCTTTTCTGTTTAAAGTTAACTTTATCTTCGATGCACCATCAGTGAAATAGGGAATTTCAAGTAGCCATATTGGCCCATCAGGGTAAAATCTATAAACGTATGAGAGTAATATCTATTGATTAGAATCAATTAAAAATGTTACAAAGAGGGAGTAAGCTTTTATGTTTTCACGATCACGTCATCAGGTTGTATGCTAATAAAAAAATGATATTGTGTTGCGTCCACACTGTGGATGTTAGTGAAAGGACTTCTGGCTTCCCTCTCTTTTTTCCACATGTCCACAAAATCTGTCCTGGGGGTTCCATCTGGGGCAGATTTGGGGAGGGCATGCGGTGCACACAGGGAGAGGAGAAGGAGGAGAACTTCGACTGGGCAAACAGAAATCTTTGCACTACTTTGTTGGATCCTGCCCATTAGATTGTTCCCAGCTGCATAATGGAAATGGTCCTGGGCCATTCCCTACAATATGAAGACCAGTGATCCAGAATGCAGTGCTCTTTGTCTCATCTGAAGTACAGTGGTGCCCCGCAAGACGAATGCCTTGCAAGACGGAAAACCCGCTAGACGAAAGGGTTTTCCGTTTTTCAATGCGCTTTGCAGGACGAATTTCTCTATGGGCTTGCTTCGCAAGACGAAAATGTCTTGCGTTTTTTTCCGCTCTCCACCCCCTTTTTCTAAGGCACTAAGCTGCTAATAGCCTTTTAGCAGCTAATCCGCTAATCCCTTAAGCCTTTAATAGCCGCTAATAGCCGCTAAACCGCTAATAGCGCTAATCCGCTAATAGGGTTGCTTCGCAAGATGAAAAAACCGCTAGACGAAGAGACTCGCGGAACGGATTCTTTTCGTCTTGCGAGGCACCACTGTACATTTTAACAACAGAATGATTTGTTTTCCTAGGCTGTACTCCTGCTTGGCAAATGGCAGTGCAGATGAGTTCCAGAGAGGCGAGCAACTTTTCCGAATGAGGGCTGTTAAAGATCCACTGCAGATAGGTATTTACATCTACCTTATATTGTTACTGAGAAGAACTGAAATCTTATCCCAGATACAAATCCTACCTTGAAGGTTTGGGAGAGAAGGGTTTCTGAGTTGGGGTGACATGGTTAGGTCCTGCCTCAGCCTGTACCATTGAGCTCTCATCCAGAAAGCCTGATTGGGGGGACGGACCCAGATAAAGATTCCTTTATCCAGATCTGATCCACAAAGATATAAAAAAGTGGCTCAGCAGACCCAGTTTCAGTTTGATGGAGTCCTGGAAACACTGCAGGATTCAGCTGGTGATTTTTGCTAGGACTACTAAATTAGTTCTAGAATTTATAGACTTTTTTGCTTGCTATGTAGTAATCCCAAAAACAGAGAGCAGTATGACTGGAACATTTATGGTATGTGCTCACCAGCAACATCTGGTTGTGTTCCTTTAGTTATGGTATACTTTCCCCCACCTTCATGATTAACTTTATGCCACAGTTATAAGACATGCAATAAGAGGCTTAATGTTTGCTTCTTGGGAATTTTAGGTATGGGTTGGACAGCGTAATCCACTGCAAGACAAAAGGTTCAAATGTTGACTCTGAGTTTATTAGGAAGCCTTAGCCTTGGTTAATGCAGCAGGCCTATTGAGAGAATGAATGTGTTTACAATTTTAAAGTGCAATTTAATGGTTAATAGAAAAGAATCTAAACTCTGTTTAATGGGGGTTATGTAGTCCAGGCACAAATCTTTGCTACTGAACATTCCTATGTTGAAAGCCTATTCTCATTAAATTGAAGCGACGATTGATCTTTGAAATAAATTACGGCTGCCAAAATAAGACATTTTAGATTTTGATTGGAGCAAGAAGAAGGAAAGGTGTAGTTCAACACTAACAGACCAATTATTTTAACTATGTATGTAATATATTTTTTTTATGCTGAATGCTATATCACCATGCTTCGGTGTCAGACAATAACCTTTGGCCTGTTTTCCCAACAGGTTTCCATCTGAGTGCCACAGTGGTACCTCCCCAGATGGTACCACCAAAAGGAGCATACAATGTGGCAGTGATGTTTGACAGATGCAGGATCACCTCATGCAGCTGCACTTGTGGAGCTGGGGCCAAATGGTGTGCCCATGTTGTAGCCCTCTGCCTTTTCCGGATACACAATGTAGGCCTTGAATTGTGACTATTGTTCTATTGCATAGATAACCAAGTACGGGGAATATTTATTGATAGCCATAAAATTAAAGTGTTCAGTAACTGCAAGTCTTTTCAGTCCTTTATATTAACATCTGTGAAGCTGCATTGAGTGGAACATACTTGAAGTGAGGACATTAGCCCATATTCACTAATCTGTACTAAGTAGTGTTTAACATATATATTGTAAGAAACAACTGGCTGTACAAGCTGAAAGGATCAGTGCTACATGTTTGCCTAAATGGCTGGATGCTTCAAAATTGATTACCAGAATATGCAAATGGACTTTGATGTGTCCAATGGTCTACAATAGACAGTAGTAAGGAAGGTGGTTATGCTAGTTCACACAGCATTGAATGCAACCCTATGCATTAATAGTGTTGAATTGCTGCAATGGAAAATTGAATCTATGTATCAAAATTCTGTAAGCAGAAATCAAATGGATGTACTTAAAAACACCACCACCACCAAATCAATTCTGCTTTTGTACAATGCCAGCAGTATGTTTTGCACTCTGCAAATATAAATGAATGAAATGTATTCCGATTCTTTCAGTGAAGCAATTCCCCCCCCATTGGAAAGAGAAATATTTAAGCACATTTATCAACATGTGGTCAAGATACTGTACATTGTACAAATTGAGGATCTAGTCCTACAGTTCAGCATAATCTCTCCCCCCTGATGAGTTGTTGACATGCTTAGAATCAAATGCGGGATTTAAATGTTGATGGTTGAAAGGAAACAATGATTAGGTATGGTTTGCTTACCCATAGTTTATGAAGTAGACAATAGACAAACCATAATTTTACTTAGTTTAATCTGAGAGGTAATATTGTATATGAACCCCCTACAAAAGCACTGCCAATGTCCGCCTCCAAGCATATTCTGATGGTAGTCAACATAATGAAGCTTGAGAATAATCAGTGAGTTTTCTGTCCCCCTTGAAGGATTAGTTGCAAGAAGTCTGGAGTCCCCTGCATGTCAGAAATTGGTTAGTGCTGCTGCTGATGCTTATTGTAGACAGGGTGGGAGAATTGAGATGTTAAATTTAGAAGGAAATGTATGCATGAAATAGGCTCTTTATGATGAATGTATTTTGATGCAGAACTAAATTTTCCAGAGTGGTTTAGAGAGCCTGTATGATAAAGGAATAGGCTATAAGTTGTAATGAAATGAATATAACCATGTAAGGTGGAGTAAACAAAGGTTGCTGTTTGGTCATTGGAAGTTCTAATTGTTGCCTAGTTCCCTAATAAAGCAAATGTATATATTTTGAACAGAATCTGCAATACGTATTGCTCTTATTCTAAGCGATATCCTTCTGAAATACTGCACTTTGTTCTGATAAACTTGATAGATTGTTTCTGAAACGTCTTCTATTTGCAGCTTTATTTAATTTGGGGTGGGGAGGTGATGTTTAGCAGTAAGATTTTGTTAAAAGCAAGGCTCTCCGTGTTCTGCCTTTTCTACCTTAGGCATCTGCAGTGTGCTTGCGAGCACCTGTCTCAGAATCCCTGTCTCGACTGCAGAGAGATCAGCTGCAGAAATTTGCACAGTACCTCATCAGTGAACTTCCCCAGCAGGTACGATCTCCAAAGCACATTGTACTCAAATCATACATATGGATTCACTTCTATTTAGTCCTGCTTCCCAAATTGTGTGTTTAGTAGCCTTGAAAACAAGACTAAATGCTTTTACTAGCCCATGTTTCTTAGATATTGTTGTACAGGTTGACCTGTGGTATTTGGGTTCATAGATAGCTGTTTTCACTACAATACTGCTTTTCCTTTCTTTGTATCTAGTTCATAAATGGTATTGTGATAACGTCTTTCCTCAAGAAGCTGGTCTTCTTTTCCAAGAATGGGCATTGCCATGAGAGCAAACTACTTTATTAAATAAAAGTAACGACATGAATAAATTGAAATACCATTTATGTACTTGTATATTTAAAACATTTTAATGCTTCCCTTCATCTATTCCTGGTGGTTTATCAACTTAAAACAGAAGCATATTAAAGCAGCAAGTAAATAGTACAGCCATAAGGCTATGCTTCATGCAATAGCATGGAGAATAAACATCTCATGCTTTTCCCTTTCCATCATCCATGTCCTAATATCTGCTGGATTCTCTGCATGAATGCCAAAGCAGGCTGAGTCCAAGACTTGACTACTCTCTCATAAAAAGCTTGAAGAATTGAATAAATCTGTACTGAAATTGTTTTTAGAATATTTTGTTTTATCACAATTGTGTTTGCAGCCCTGGGCTCCTTTGGGAGGAAGGGCAGGATATAATTTAACTAGATAAAAATAATACATGAATTGGGCCCTCTTGTGATGGGGCATCCTACCTTGTTTCATGGGGCCTGACCCACATTGAATGTCATCTGCCTAGTGGAAGGGAGCAACTTGCACCATATTGTTTCCTTGTCACCCCTGGCTGACAGTATATACAAAGCTAAGAGGCAATCCCATGTTAAGGCAGTAGGCCCTCATGATCAGCATTTGGGAACAAGGACCTTCTCAAAAGCAGCCTAGCTCAGTGGAGTGATAGACAGGTGTCTGTGCAGACATAGCCATTCCTCAGACATTTGTTTTTATGCACTGAGTAGTCTGCTGTGATGGCAAGCTCTCATACTCCCTACCACTCCCTATCACTTTGATGCTTGTAAAGCACAGCTGTGGTAAAAAGAACAGCTAGTCAAATTACATAATTTGGATTTCAACTGTGGGGTCCTTTTGTGGGTAGGGAAGAGCCTTATTGTAAATTCTGCCAGAAGGAATAGCATGAATAGCTATACGAAGATCAGGTGATTTTTAATGGGCAGGCTCATATGGGGGAGGTGAACCTTAAGAGATGAGGTCTAGAGTTAATACAGAAGTCAATAATAGCACATCCAATTGAACTTGGAATTTAACTGGCAGCTAGTGGAGTTTTCAGAATACTGCTCTCATGATCCCTCCACCACATATCAGTCAGGAAGTGGACTGTTGCATTGTGCATTAGCTGAAGTTTCTGAATGCTTTTAAAAGGCAACCGTGTTTAGAGTATGTTGCAGTAGTTTTATGGTCTTGGTCCCAGGGCCCTTCCTAATGGGTTTTATTTTTCTGTGTGGTACACGTTGAGCTATTACTCATTTTTGCAGAAAATCCTGCTGTCTTTTCTTGTGTTAGTTGTGTGCATCTAGCATTTTCCCCCATTTTTTTTTTAAGCTGCTTCTTTTGGCTAGTGTGTTTATATCAGAACATGTGGTATGCAGATTTTGAGTAAATAGAAGCATGAAAGGCATGTGCTAACTAGGACTGGGTTCAAGTGTAGTGTGCAATTATCTTTCAAAAAGTTTTTTTTAAAAAAATGTATTTACCTTTTAGCAAGATTTCCAGGGTAGCTAACAACAGAAACCCAGACATAGCTACTGTCTGATAAAACAAGATGTTAAAAATAAGAATGAAAACTGTAGGGTGTGATGGCAAAAAATAAATGATCCAGCCAATGCATGGGAGAATAAAAAAAATGTATTACATCTGACTCACAGTTAAAGAAGCTGGCAGCTGCTATGTTCCTATGAAGAGTATGGTACAACTGAGGCACCTCCATTGAGAAGGCCCTACCTCCAGCTGCCATTTAGCTCACTTTTGAAAGGAGAAGTACCCAGAGCAGGGCTTCTGAATTGAAATGTTTGGTTACTGCAAATGTGGCTGGCAGAAACACAATACTGTAAAGTTAAACCAACATTTCTGTTGCAATCCTATGCACTCTTTCATGAGGAGTAAGCTTCATTGAACATTGGGCCCTATATTATGAGTAAATACACGTAGGATTGTGCTGGATCATAGCGTATTTGGAATGCTGCTAGTGCTTTTTTTCTGAAATAAATGATGCAGGAAAGAAAAGGCGCACAAGCAGGAGGGACAGGGCAGCTCTGTGAAGGGGCAGAGCAGATGCTCAGAGAAGCTTCTTCCATGCACACCTGCTCTGCAAGCTGCCCTGTCCCTCCTGCTTGCATGTGCAGGAGAGGCAGGGCGGCTTACAGAGCTGAGGCACAGGAAGGCTTCTTCCCGTGGGACAGCTGTTAGCCTGGGAGGCTGAAGAGCCTCATTAAAGCCCCACTGTGCACCTCTAGCTCACGAGAAGACCCTCTCCAGAGCCCATAGAGCTGTGATGGCAAACCTTTTAGAGACCGAGTGCCCAAACTGCAACCGCAAACCCACTTATTTATCACAAAGTGCCAACACAGCAATTTATCCTGAATACTGAGGTTTTAGTTTAGAAAAAAACAATCATATATTAACATATTTTGTCTTAAAAGAAAAACACAATAACAGAGCATTCAATGATACATTTTTTATTGAAAGGTAAACGTTTGCAATATCCTTGTTTGAGAAATCATGAAAAAGGGAATTAATCCCAGACAACATGGCCGTTTTGATAATTTCCCTTCAAGAAACTCTTCCTTGGGAGATTTCAAAGCAGAAGCCAAATGGCCATCTGCCATGGATGCTGTAGCAGAGATCCCTGCATGGCAGGGGGGTTGGACTTAGATGACCCTTGGGTTCCCTTCCAACTCCCCACAATCCTATGAAAAACCCCCAAAACAGTCTCCTTTGCCCTCTGCTGTGTGTCCCCTAGCAGGGAGGATCTTTCAGTTACCCATGACGATGGGAGAGAGTTCCCCTCAAAAGTTTGCTTCCCGGCCTGACCAAGCAGGCAAAAAGGAAATCCCAGCGTGAACCCCAGAGACACACGGCGGTTCAGCGCTCCGCTGCCATCGGTCACAGCCTGGAAAGAAGGCACCACAGCACAGCTTAGGGGCAGCACATGCGCCAAGTAGAGCTGTGCATTCGCGAGTAGCTGGTTTGCCGCCCATGGGCTGCACCTGAAACGTGAAAGTTCCATTCCGCTGTCTGAAAGCGCCTCTGTGCAGAACTGCCAGTAAGCCTGGCGGCATTTTGCTCCCTCCTGCAGCCTGGCTTTAGAAGTGCAGCCCGGTGGGCTAGCCATTGAATCATAGGATTGTGGGGAGTAGGAAAGGGCGATGGCGCACATGCCCACAGAGAGGGCTCTGAGTGCCCCCTCTGGCATGTGGGCTATAGGTTCTCCACCACTGCCAAAGAGGATGTCCTTTTTGCTCTCCAGGGAGAGCCAGAGCTGTGGTGTCGGAACTGCATTTTGATGCGTTCTGGCTGGGGGGGGGGAGCTTTGAATACGGCTACTTTAAAAACAACTAGCTGCAAATAAACACCAGTTTGAAATCAGAGTGCCTAAAAACTGCATACACTGCTAAATGCCCAGGAAAACAGAAACGTACTTAAAAGTTAGCATATTTGATGCACGGTGAACATAAAGGAGAGGGGAATTCCATGGTTGAGGCACCACTACTGCAGAGACCCTCAAAAGATAAGGGCAGAGTTGGACCTCACTAGAGGGAGCAAAAATCAGACTAGTTCATATGGAATGATGCTGTTCTTCAGATACCCCAGCCCTAATGGGTTTAAGCTTTAACAATTAAAACTGCAAATTTGAATTGTGCCCAAAGACAAGATTGTAGTGCATAAAATTATTTGAGTATTCCCAAGATAAGATCCATTGTAGTTGCTCCACATCTCAGTCTAGCAACTGTGTTCTGAACCAGTTGAAGTTTCTTTGAAAACTGAGCACTGATCCTTAAATTATGGATATTTATGCATTCTAAACAGGAAGCTTCTTTTCACCTTAGAAATATAAATTATTTCATCCAGTAACTATCAGCCTTTGCTTCTGACTTACATAACAAGCAGCATTATGCATTTAATAAAGTACTATACCATGAAATATTTTCTAAAATTAGTAAAAGTATAAAATACATAAATTATGCAAAATACGTTTATCACGGTAATTCTCTAGCTACAGATTAATATATTTAAGCGTTTTGGTGAACTGGTTTGTATGCATTGTTTTGGAAATAGATGAAGTACTAGTGAGAAATTTGATTTGATATCACACTTTTTGATAATTTGTAACAGATCTAACTCAGGGGAGAGACAGTCAGTGTTAAATGTCTTTCTCACACACAGATCCTTCCTACTGCTCAGCGCTTGCTGGATGAGTTGCTCTCTTCTCAGTCCACTGCTATCAATACTGTATGTGGAGCCCCAGGTAACTCTACCAGAATTCAGTACGTTAATATAAATAATAGCTTTCAAATAGGCAACCTTTGTTTTTGAAATGCTAGTGCATTGTGCTCTGTGATTGGTAAGGGGGAGGGCAGCACAGTCGAAAGAATAAACAGAGAATTCTCTTGGCCTGTTGGCTTTTGAGTGGTGAGAAATGAAACATTTTTTTCTTAGGGTTTCTTTTAATCCACCACGTGGTACCACTGGGATGAGAGTACAGTTTTGTTTGAGCTTTCATAAATATCTTTGGAATGAAGCTCAGGTGTACTCTTTCACCTGCCACTCTGGGTAAATGGGGAAGATAAACCACTTACAGAAACACATGCAAAAATGTATCTGCTTTTTTTCTTAAGATCCCACTGCCGGTCCCTCTGCCTCAGATCAAAGCACCTGGTACTTGGATGAATCTACATTAAGCGACAATATAAAGAAAACCCTTCACAAATTTTGTGGTCCATCTCCTGTTGTCTTTAGGTAAATTCTCTTTTTCCTTTTTCCTTCACAACTTGTGGTGGTTCACCAAGCCAAACACAACCTCATGCCTTCTATCATAGCCTGTCAGGTGCTTGACACCCCCCCTCCCATTTTTGCAGACTGAGTCAGGCAGTGAAAATAGATGGTTTGTCAAGCGTCTGGCCAACAGCCATAAATGGCTAATAGGCTATACTTTAACAAATTAGTTTAAATTGTGCGGGCACACCTTTTGGTTATGATTTCTCTGAAGGTGGTCTGAATCTATATTTTGTGGTTGCTTCTAAGTTATAAATGTCAGTATTTGTATTGCTTTGCCCTGTGTGTTTAACCAAGAATTTGTCTAGTCAGGACAGCAAACCATCAGCTATTGATGGAACACAATGACAGCTTTATTCAGAGACCAGTTTCTAGTGCAGTGGTGGGGAACGTCCGGTCTCGGAGCCTAATTAGCCCTGCAAGGTCATTTCTCCCAAACCACACCCATTTGCCCAATACCCAACATCATATGTAATTCTAGGGTAAAGGTGGATCTGGAACCAGCTGTGTTATGGGAGTTCCCCACGGATAGTGCATTTTCAAAGGGGCTGCTCACAGTGCCCATCATTTGATCAGCACTGAGAGGAACTCCTTCAAAGGTAATTTTTCACCTGACTGGCAGCGATTGTGCACCTTCAAATGAGTTGTCAAAGCGGGTTACGGCTTTGTTTTCCATCAAGATTCGATGCATCATTTCTGGCTGCATGTTTGTCTGAACGCTCTTCCATACAAGGAAGTTTAGTGCATAGAAAATGGACAGAACTCTTCTCCTTATAGCAAGCTGTATATCAAGTCTCTTCTCCCTATATCTCTATTTATTTATTTATTTATTTATTTATTTATTTATACATACATACACACACACACATGTACAGCCCAGCCTTCACAATGCAGTTTCAAGGTGAGTTATGTGCAGCTTAAAAAAACAAACAGGCCACATATTATAAAACAACACTAAACCATCAAATAGACAATATTGGCAAGCAAAACCAGCAGCAACACCGTGGAACAAGTGATACTCTGAACTCATCCTCCGCCACCACAGCCTGTGGGGCAGGCACACCTCATAAGAAGGGGCACAACCTGTGGACCACCACAGAGAAGGTCACAGAGAGCCAGTGTGGTGTAGTGGTTAAGAGCGGTAGTCTCGTAATCTGGGGAACCGGGTTCGCGTCTCCGCTCCTCTACATGCAGCTGCTGGGTGACCTTGGGCCAGTCACACTTCTTTGAAGTCTCTCAGCCCCACTCACCTCACAGAGTGTTTGTTGTGGGGAAGGAAGGGAAAGGAGAAGGTTAGCCGCTTTGAGACTCCTGAAGGGGAGTGAAAGGCGGGATATCAAATCCAAACTCCTCCTCCTCCTCCTCCTCCTCCTCTTCTTCTTCTTCTTCTTCTTCTTCTTCTTCTTCTTCTCATGAACCTCTTACCCTTGAGCTTCATAGGGCTGCAGAATTGCCCCCAGATCCTAACACATGGACAGGTCTATATGTGAGGAGGTGCTCCTTTGGATATTTGGGCCCATGCTGCTAAGGGCTTTATATGTCAGTGTTGTTGGCATATAAAAGTGATGGGCATACTGGCTCATCTTTCAAGCTACACTAGTAGCTTGAATGGATCTAGTGTCTTGAGGTTGGCCTGTTTCTGACCACTGCAGCTTTATCATGCAGTCACAGGATTCGTTATGACTGTAGGTAGTTATACAATTCCAGTGTCTCCAGTCTTTAAGCCATCCCTGGTTGCTACAGAACTACTGCTTCTTTTGCTGTCAGATCCACATCTAGAAAAGTGATGCTAATGCCAGCTTGATGGTCTGGGCACATGTTGTGATAATGATGTAGCTCATAAAGCCAGCTTCATCATTAATGAGCAAACAGCAATCTTCCTGGCTTGTCTCTACTTTCAGCACAAGCATCAAGGGGCCCATGTCATCATACAGACACAACATGCCAACCGTGTTGTACCTGAACAAACAGAAGTGAATCACATCTCCTGTTTTGTGCAGAGGACTGTGTCTCATTCTGGGCCCTTCACCTCAAAGGAAAGGATAATATGCAGGCAGAACTTGGATCCCGAGGAATAGAGCCTTCATGCTCATGTCTTTGACCTCACATTTTACGGCCCTCCTATGGGATCTTCTTGCATTCCCACCACAACACAGAAATCAAACTTTTTTTCTTGAAGCAAAGATTCTTGATGGGTTTTTGTCTTTCCCCTGCTTGTGAGAGTTCTTGCCAGTATCTGGATGGAATGGGCTGAGATCTCTTCGCTCCCCGCCCCCCCCCCCCCAATGACTGAGATGTCCTCTCCTATCAGGCTAGTAGCCTGTGTGTCCTGCTCAGTCAGTGGTGGCCTTTGTTATTCAAAACCACTCCTCTTCATTTCTAGGCAGAGAGAAAGGGTAAGTAGACTTGGATTACTCAGCTATATAGAGTTGGACACCCTACTTACAGCGAGGAGGGATTTCACTCTTTGGGTTCTTGGACATTATTTTGCCAGGACAAGGGACTTGGTCTCTTGGCAGCTCCATTCCCTGCTGTTCTAGTTTTTCTCCAAGGTTGGCTTAATTTAGGGGTTAAATCTAACATCCTTTGTGTACTTGGATGGCTGCTTTAAGCTCCCTCATATCTTTAGTCAACAGGTGTCTCCCATTCCACATGTAAAGCATTTTCTTCAGAGTGGCCTTGCATCCTGCCCTCCAGTGGTTCATCAAGCAAATTTCTGAACCCTTGAGAGTCATTCCCCCTTCTTCATTTCTCAATATTATATTCCTTGTTGCCATTACAGTACTTCACTATTCATATTCCCTTACGTTCAAAGATAACTTTGGACGCTTCATTTTACATGAAGGTAGCTTCACCCTTCCTGTGTCCTTAAAGTCACTTGTAGTTCCCACTGCGAGCAAAAACCTCTTTTGCCCTAAATATCTTGAGAGAAAAAGGGGTGTTGCCCAAACGTTGCACAAGCCCTTAATCTTTTGGCACAGAATTACTTGTTTTTGTTTAATAATATGTATATATGGCTTAAGTAATGAAAATATCGAAATGGCTTACATGAAACAATGTAAAATATACATAATAAAAAAGTGATAAAATCAAACTTTAAAAACAAGTAGACATATTTTTTTTAATGAAGATGTAGGTTAAAAACCATTTTAAATTAATAATACAGAATAAAATTCAACGTCTGGGTGGGCTTGCCTAAACCTAAAAGATTTTAGCAGGCATCAAGAACAATATAGCGAAGGCGCCTGCCTAATACTAATATGCTGGGAGTTCCAGAGGGTTGGTGCTGTGACACAGAAGGGTCAATTCATGAGCAGAACAAACATTATGTGCTAGTTGTAAACGTGCCAGTTTCACAGCTCAAGGCACTCAAGTGGGTACATACGGGGAAGTTGATCCTTCAAGAAATGGTGTACCTCCTTTGTCAATTACTGGGTTTAGGGGAGAGATGGAGTGACCCCCAAAGAACAAAGCCAACTTCTAAAGGCCTTGGAGAAATCACCACTTGTTGGAATTGTAGCACACTTGCTTAGAGGAGCCGTTACTTCCTTGACTTTCATACAGGAAGAAGGTATACGGTTTTGTTTCACACATTGACTCTAGACACTCTGACAGCAATGTTTTTGCATCTGCAGTGGCCACCATTGATTGAAGGCCGCTTCCTTGCTTTCACCAACCTTGTGTTCAAACAGCAAATATCGCTTCCTTGTGCAATTGGGTCTCAGTTCTATTAAGCCCTCGTGTCTGGACTGCTGAATGGTGACAAGTATAGTAGGAAGAACTGAGAATTTGCTTACCTGTGAATTCCTCTTCTGTGTGCTTACCATAGTGAGACAGTGTTTTGGTGCAGCGAACTGAAACCACAGTCTTTTGACAAATAGAAGATTGGACTCAGTTTACTCCAATGGGTTCCAAAAGGAGTTCTAGCAAACTCTCTGGAAATGTATCAGGAGTCCTTAAATGAAGAGATAATTATATATATAGTGTCTTACCAGCACTGCAGCTTACCCATCTCTTAACGATCCTTTCCAGCAATGTGTGGCCATGTTGGAGTATTTTGTTGTTCTAGGACATACTGATGGATTTACTGGAGACATATGAGACCTAATAGCATTTGTGGTCAATTGACTAAAGCGCAGGATTGACAGATTAATATGTTTCAGTTATCTTTGATGGATAAGATTCTTTGTGTAATGTAGGCAAATTTTTCACCCAAGAAAGCCATTTACAGCCATAGTTCAAGTAACTGGGCCTAATACACAACCTTGTCCAGCTTGTTCAGGTTTGCCTTTTACTCATCAGCATCAACACAGCTGTGTCAAATATTTTATTTTTAGTTGGAATTTTTTTACTGTGAAATGATGTAACTTGTAATAAGGGTGCTGCAAAATTCAGAGTGTTGCACCTGGTAGATATGAGTTCTTGTATAAGCTGTAGATGTGATGACTGGCCTCTAGTGTACATCTCTGTCATTCATTTGCAAAAATGGGAGTAATAGTGTTAGGTCTGTCATTATTGGGCTGAAGGCTGGAGATGATGAAGGCTATAAAATAACTTTTCCACCTTTAGAGTTACAGCAACAGCTATTCTGCTTCTGTTTGTTACCTTGACTTTTCCTCCTAACCTCTATCTTGTCAAATTTCACAGTGATGTGAACTCTATGTACCTTTCGTCCACGGAGCCCCCAGCTGCCGCCGAATGGGCCTGTCTCTTGCGTCCTCTGAGGGGGAGGGAGCCGGAGGGCATCTGGAACTTACTTTCTATTGTTCGGGAGATGTTCAAGAGACGGGACACCAATGCAGCCCCTCTGCTAGAAATTCTAACAGACCAGTGCCTGACCTACGAACAGGTACTGTTAGATATATATTTATATTATTTAAGGCATTTATACCCTGACTTGTGAAGAATTCTGAGGACAGTCCACAAAAGCGATTTGATTCACAGTGCGTTGGGGAGGGGAAGGGCATGATGACAATGTAGTAAGCCTTGGGGGATATTGAGGTATCAAGACTTCTTGACCCAGCTGTGAACATCCTGCAGAAAAGCAGTGCAGTATTATTTTTAGGGCAGATACTTTTTAGTAAGGCAAAGGTGTACTTCCCTTGATGTCTGTTAAGCGTGGAATTATGTGTCTTGACATGTCTGCATCCTCTCTCTACAGATAACCGGCTGGTGGTACAGTGTAAGGACATCTGCATCCCATAGCAGTGCAAGTGGGCACACTGGCCGTAGCAACGGCCAGTCAGAAGTGGCTGCTCATGCTTGTGCGAGCATGTGCGATGAGATGGTGGTTCTCTGGAGGCTTGCTGTCTTGGATCCGACCATCAGCCCTCATCGGTAAGTAGCGGGATCAAACCTTAATGAATATGCCATCTTGACAACCAGCCCATTAATGGATCTCTATCTTCTGCGTTTGAAATATTTAGGTTTGAAGTGGTTACAGATCCAAAACATGCAGAGGGTAGAGGGAAGATTGCCATCAAAACTCCCATATTACGTCCCCATTGTATCCTGTGCTTCTTTGGCCTTGCACTGCTTCATAACCCTCTATACTTCTGATACATAGTGATGGTGGATGGCGTTTGCTTATCATACTGTTGGGTTTTGCTACCAAGAAAAGAAGATTATACTAAAGCATGAAAGAGGGATCAATTTGTGGTACTTGTTAAAAGCTTGCTTGGAGACCTCTGACTACCATATTATCAGAGGATGGATGCAGACACTGTTTACAACCCTCAGAGTTACTTCAGTGGGAATGAGAGCACATGCGTTGCCAGCATTTTTTTATTAAAATATCTGACGTAGCAGGGGTGGGAAAGGCCCCTGTCTGAATCTTTGGAGAGTTATTTTGAGGCAGAGTAAACACTGTTAAGCAAGGTTGTCAAATGGTCTGTCTATGCATAAGACAGCTTTATATGTTCTTGATAATCTGAGGCTTAATGCTGTCTAATATAAATTCAGTCAAGAGTATTAAGAAATCTGAATTGGCTGTGTAACTCCTCATCACAGCTCAGTGATAAAAGTAACAAAGGAAAGTTTGTAAGGAGGATCTGAATTTAGTACAGTGGTACCTCCGGTTACGAACTTAATTCGTTCCGGAGGTCCGTTCTTAAGCCGAAACTGTTCTTAATTTTGCTAATGGGGCCTCCCGCTGCTGGCGCGCGACTTCCGCTTGCATCCTGGCACAAAGTTCGCAACTAGGGGCATCTACTTCCTGGTTAGCGTAGCTCCTTACCCGAAGCATTCGTAAGGAGGACTGTACGTAACCAGAGGTTCCACTGTATCCTGGATGGGGCGCAAACAATAAATCTGGAAATCTTGCTTTGTAGCTCCTCTGTGCCACTTACATGTTCCTTCTCCCCTGTGGTGCTAGGCGGAGAGATTTGTGCACACAGCTGAGGCAGTGGCAGTTGAAGGTAATAGACAACGTCAAAAGGGGACAGCACAAAAAATCCCTCGAGAAACTGTTCCAGGGGTTCAAGCCAGCTGTGGAAGCTTGCTACTTCAACTGGGAGGAGGCCTATCCAATTCCAGGCATCACGTACAGCAATGCTGACAAGAAGAACTCCTTTTGTTGGGTAAAGGCCATCCAGCAGCGAAACTGCCGACCGCAGTGTGGAGAAACCATCTGTGAGGCGGGGAGAGCTCATGGTCTGGATGTTTCGGGGACGTGCTTGCAACTAGGGGATCGGTCACGCCCTGCCTCTCAGGAGCCCGCTGTGCGCCCCAAAGAACTCATTGGGAAGCGGAAAGTTGTGTCTGAAGGTCCCCAGCGGGTTCTGAGAAGGCTTTCAGCCGAAGGCGATAAAGCTGCATACAAGACGGCTGTGAACAAGGGCGGCAAGCTTCCAGTGGGAAAGACCTTGGCCAGCAAACATAGCGGGAAACGTCGCATGAGCAGCGAGGACAGCTCTCTGGAACCGGACTTGGCCGAGTTGGCTTTAGATGACAGCAGTTTGGCCCTTGGCGCCGAGGCTAGCAACACGTTCAGCTTCACAGACAGCCCGCTGAGCAGAAGTTACAGGGATACCTTTGAGGATGATGGTGGGGTGTATTTCTCAGAGGCAACTGAGCCCACCCTCAGGAGTAGTCCATCCAGCAAGAAGAACTCAAAGGACCCAGTGGGGGAAGTGGGTAGTGGAGACGATGACATTCCTTGCCCTGATGAAAGTACTGGTGGGGTGAGTTTGAAGCCCAAGGAAGTGGGGGAGAATGGTGCTGCTGGAGGAGGAGGAGAAGAGGAGGAAGACGACTACCAGGTGTACTATCTGAATCCCCAGGAGGTCGCTAAGGAAGAGGATGACAAGGCTGAGGGAGGGGTAGAAGAAGAACAAGACATATTTGCTGGGATAAAGCCCTTGGAGCAGGAAAACCGCATGGAGGTAAGGGGAGCATGTGTGTAAAACCACCTACAAAAATCTGTCTGTCTAGGCTCCTGCAAATGTATACAAGTTCAGGGAAGTTCCAACGCTCACCTCCTGCTTATAGCCAAGGGATAAGATCTATAAAGCCAAAAGGAAATGTTGTACAATTTACGATTTGTGTGTTGATTATGGATTGTTTCTTCTGTCCCTCCAAATAATTGAGGGTAATGGTATGCCTTGGAAAAGAACAGGATATGTTTCAGTCATGTTTCACATTTTAACGACGTGTAGCATTTATGTAGCATTTTTTGAGTTTTTGCATGCACTTTGCATATGTTGCTCCTTGCGAACAGCTCTGTAAGTTAGGTTAATGTTATAGGGAAGACCCCCCTGCCTCCTGTCCAGCTGTAGAGTACACACTTTGTATGCAGAAAGAAGGTCCTTGGTCAAATCCCTAGCATCTTCCTTTAAAGGTGTATCATAGGTAGCAGGGCTAGGAAATACTTCTGCCTGACACCGTAGAACTGCTGCAAGGCAGATTAACTGAACAGTGCTGCGCTATGAAGGCCAGTGGTCTTCTAAATCAGCAGCATACGTTGTTGTCATAGTTGCAAATGTGAGGCTAGAGTAGTGACATGTTTGCAGCCACCTAATGAGGTAGTTGCTGAGGTGGTATTTAACACAGAAACTTTCTGGCTCATTGTCTTGGCCTGTATGCTACAACAATCGTCTATTCCCGTGGCAGTACCTATACCTGAGGTCTTTGGTACTTGGTTATTTGCAGGAGATTTCCCTCCCTTATTGCCACCCTCAATAAGAATGCAACTCAGTGCTGGAAATAAAAAAATAAAGAAATAACTCCTAGACTGAGTCTTGGGCCCTAAAAGTCATCCCCGAGGCAGTTTGTTGAGTTTTTACCAATAAATCTAAACTCTGTATTGATGATCTGGAAAAGCAAGGACTGGATCTGTTCTGTTTGCAACCCTTCATTTACAGATCCTGTTTGCTTGTGCAGAGGCTCTCTATGCACATGGTTACAGCAATGAAGCCTGTCGCCTCACAGTTGAGCTTGCCAAGGACTTGTTGGCCAACCCTCCTGATCTCAAAGTGGAACAGCCCCCAACCAAGGTACAGAGCTGCTGTGGGGACTGTTTGAATGGAAGGGGAAAGTGTATTATAATAGCAGGACAGAAATGGTTTCTCTTTCAGAGCTATGCTTTGCTGTGGACAAATACTGTATGTAATATGGAGTCCAGGGCAATTTTCTTTGACCTCTTTGCCCAGCTCTTAAAAAAAAATAAATCTGTAAAAGTAACTCAGTTCATATAAACTGACATAGTTTGCCTAAGGTGCACTCTTGCTGAATTTTTCTTTGCTGATAGAGATTTCATAATGACTAGAACCGTGTTAATTAAAGAGTGTGTTGAATTCTCAGGATCCTGAATTCTGTAACCAGTCCCATTTGTATCTAATCACAAGATATACCAAGTAGTCATAATTTTAATGCTTCACACAGTGGAATTGTTGTTCTATGCAGATGAACTCTTGCAGAAAAGCTGAATGAATTCATCAGCTGCATCAGTTTTGATTGTGGGAACTATTGGATGCATACTCATGCCTCAGCTGCTTTTTTAATGGAGATGTCCTGTGAAATCGAGGAGACCAGATAAATTTCTAGGGCCACCTGACAAATTACCAATTAGCAAGTCACCAGGTTGGGTTCTTAACCGTGAAATTACTAATCTCCTAATTAAAAATATGCAACTTTTCATTAAAATCAGCCTTCTTAATGCGGTTTGAAAAGTTCAACAGCACAATGTAGTTCAGATCTTTTTATTAAGTGATTCAGAAAATTACAGGTCTGTTACTCTCCCCCCCCCCCCCAGTTTATTCAGGAAAAGGCTATTAAAGATCTGTACAGCAGTACCTTGGTTTAAGAAAAGCTTAGTTTATGAACAACTTGGTATAAGAACGCTGCAAATCTGGAAGTAGGTTTTTTGGTTTGTAAACTTTGCCTTGGAATAAGAACATGTTTTGCTTCCTGTTGAATGTGTTCTATTTGTAAATTGAGTCCCCCGCTGCTATGGGAAAGCATGCCTTGGTTGAAGAACGCTTTGGTTTAAGAACAGACTTCTGGAACGGATTAAGTTCGTAAACCAAGGTACCACTGTATAAGCAAACAGTCTAGCTGAGGCGGAATTAGTAGGGCTTCTGCAAAGCAACTAGACAGTACTAGATGACCATTTATGCTGTATAATGATTGATACAATGTGAGCTACAACAAAATTAAAATGGTGGCACTAGAAAATGTAAGGGATAGCACCCTTCACTGCATTGGAATGCAGAACTTTTTTGGGCCATATCAACACCGGATTCTTCCATGAAGCTTCTGGATTAGCATTTAAATCATGATGCTTAACTTTCCACATAAACTCAGATGGGACTTAAAGTGAAACTAAGTCTGTCAGTTTCCCTATGTTTAAACTGTTTATCCCACAGGGAAAGAAAAACAAGGTATCCACCAGCAAGCAGACATGGATGGCAACAAACACCTTATCCAAAGCTGCTTTCCTGCTGACCGTGCTGAGTGAACGGCAGGAATACCACAATCTAGCCTTCCAGATTGGCATGTTTGCTCTGGAGCTGCAGAGGCCGCCAGCGTCTACCAAGGCTTTGGAGGTAAGTGTGTGCTTAGATAGACTTTGATGTGACGTTACAGAAAACCAAGGTCAGGGAGTTTCCTGGTAGCCCGTGGGTAAGTGGCAGCCTTTAACTGTTAGCCACTGTTGCTTGATCTGGGAAAATGGAGGCTCAGTGATGTTCTTTGTGCATCATTTAAAGCACTTCTATGTTACTTTTTTTATCCAATGTCTCTGTAGAGAGGCCCTGTGGATTTGTTTTATTCCTGGCTTTTGTGTCACACATAGGTAAAGCTGGCATATCAGGAGTCTGAAATTGTGGCCTTGTTGAAGAAAATTCCACTTGGCTCTAATGAGATGAACACTATTCGGGGAAGAGCTGAAGAGCTGAGGGAAGGAACCCTGTGTGATTACCGCCCTGTCTTGCCTCTTATGCTGGCCAGCTTCATATTTGATGTCTTATGCACGCCAGGTAAAGCCCTTCAGATTTGTCTAAAGAAGAGGAATCTGTACATGCCAAATCTTTGGGAAAGGGTGTATGATGACTTGCTTCTCTTCCTAAATCTTGAGGACAGACTTCTACAGAACAAACTCCATAGTCCCATGCCTTTATAGAAGCCACTTAGCCCTTGTATGTGTTAGATCATCCTGCGCATCATGAATGTGGATCTCCAGTACTGACCAAACTCTCATGCATGAGAGAGCTCTGGAGGCACTTAACTCAGTTGTATGGGCTGGACCTTTTACAACTGACACATATAAATGGAACCTTCATTTGGGCTGAGCTCTTACTTGATTAATCTCATGGACCACATAGCTGTCCTGCCCCGTCCAATGTCCGGAAGCTTCCTTGAACCCTGCAGTTACATAGCAAGTTCAGGGACTATGTCCATATTCTCAAAACATATGGCCAGTACTGTCAGTCAATACTGAACTTCTGCCGCAGGTTTTGCCCAGGTAAACCACCGGATACAAGAATAAATTCCGTAGTTTTCAGGATGGAATTTTAAGGACATAAACACTTCCTTGTGGTGACTGAAGTCCTGTTTCCAGCTTTACTATACTAGCAGCCTTGCCAAATTAATTCATTCTACTTTGTAACTCCCCCCACCCACCTTTTCCTTTCTAGTCTTCACAGATATCAAACCTGTGATTAGGTGTAGGTGAACTCCTTCATTGTCTCCCAAGACAAATGGATGCCAGCAGATTAGGTGTCTGATGCTTTTGTGGCCTTTTAAGAATACTTGGTTGTGTTAATTTAATAAACAGATTTATTTTATAGAATAGAATTGAGCAAAATCCCAAGATCTTGGTCTTGATAGAGGTTAGTTTACATTAGAAAGCAATGCTTTAGACTATTATCTTCATAAGTCTGTGAAATTTTTACCAGCCTAGGCAATCCTTGCATGATAGAGCTGGCTATTGATTTGCCATCTTTCTTTTTCCCAGTGGTTTCTCCTACAGGATCTAGACCTCCAAGCCGTAATTGGAATAATGAAATGCCTGGAGATGAGGAGCTAGGTTTTGAGGCAGCTGTCGCTGCTCTTGGTGAGTGCTTAGCTTCTCTTTCTTATGCCAGGCCCTATCTCTCACTGATGAAGAGATGTAACTTTGGTCATCCTGCCAAGTCATCTAGAACTTAATTTTTCTTCTTTGCTTAATATGTAATGGTAATAAGGAGAAGCCTGATGCCTCACAGGGAACAGATGTTGCTATGGGGAAGCATAATTGATGGTTTATTACTTAACTTAAGTAAATGGAGAGATTATATAAAACAAGCAGGATAAATGTTTGAATTCTGTACTCTGCCTTCCAGGCATGAAGACGACAGTGAGTGAAGCAGAGCACCCTCTGTTGTGTGAAGGTACCCGAAGGGAGAAGGGAGATCTCGCTCTAGCCCTGATGATCACTTACAAGGACGACCAATCTAAGCTAAAAAAAGTACGTCCTATTTGGAGATACTCAGACCTTAGGCTGTTTAATGGTATCTGAGCATGGTGCATTTTTTTTGTTTTCATCATGCATTGTAGTAGTTTCTCTCTCTTTTTAATTTTATTTATGCATTTTACATATCTTAATACATCAGTTATACAATTGCCATTGTTTATCTTGCTCTTCGACTTCCGTAGGGTCTTATTTAGTCCTTTTTAAGCTGCATCTCCTTTATTACCACCCTTCTTCTACTTATTTTAACTGCTGCTTATATATCTAACCCCACTTGGAAGCTTATCTGATTGTTATATTTCTTTAAATATTCGCCAAAGTATTCCCACTGTTCTTTTATATTCGACTCACCTTGTTTTCTTACCTTGGCAGTCAGCATTGCTATCTCCACGTATTCTATTAGCTTATTCTGCCAGTCTATTTTTGGGGGACTATTTTTGTCCTTCCACCTTTGGGCATAAATTATTTTGGCCACTGTTATTGCGTAGAGGAAAGGACTAAGTACTTTCTTGGGTATTTCCGCCTCTACTATATTCAGTAAGAACATCTCTGGTTTCTTGGGAAATGAGACCCTTAACATCTTTTTTAATTCTGAGTATATCATCTTCCAATACTTTTTGGCTTTCTTGCAACCCCACCACATGTGTATAAATGTCCTTTCAATCTCTTCACATTTCCAACATAAATTGGTTCCCTTTTAATACATTTTTACAAGTTCACTAGGGGTGAGGTACCATCTATATATCATCTTTTGTAGGTTCTCTTTTAAGAGTATAGCATGCCGAGAAATATATTGTTATTTTCCACAATTTCTCCCAGGAGGCCATATCTATGTTGAGTCCTATGTCAATTGTAGTTGTTTCTCAATGGCACCTGAAGATAGTGGATCAAACTGATTTCCTAAAAGGATTTTAGATGTTTATTCCTGGTAGTGGGTATGAATATGTTTGTAAAATTAATAAACAAAAGAGGTTGGGCTATTCAGTGGTATGGCAAACCGCTTCCATCTTCTTCTTGCCAAAAGGACCTTTCTTCTTGCTTCTTTCTGCTTCTCTTGATTGTAATAAACTTAATTCCCCCCTCTGCAGTCTTCGGAGAACTCCCCTGTTCATGTTTAATTCCCCATTCCCACTCTCCTGACATTTCCTTTGTTTAGATGCTAACTTTCATGTTGTTCCACTCTCTGTTTAAAGATCTTGGATAAGCTGTTGGACAGGGAGAGCCAAACACACAAGCCTCAGACTCTAAGTTCATTCTACTCGTCCAGCAAGCCCACAGTAGCCAATCAGAAGTCTCCTTCCAAACATGCTACCCAATCAGCTGCGCCCATTCAGCACCTCCCAGGAACACCTGTTACGCAACAAGCAGGGGTAACCACTGCTGTCCAGAGCAACACTTCAGAACCCTTTTTGGAAAAGAGCTCTCAAGGTATGACTTACTGTTCCACAGGATCACAGCTGTATTCTAATTACCAGTGGAAGGAAAAATGAAAGAAATGGGGTGCTGTCAGATTTTTTTTCCATTTGCCTGTATATTTGTTCTAGTCTCATAGGTTGTCAAGTTCTTCTGCTATTATGCAAGTGTGATGCAGAATAAAAAATGAATGACACCTTCCTTGCCTTCACGGAATCCGATTCTAATTGCAGTGTGCATTCATGATTTCTTTTCCATGTGGGAAAGAGAGGGGAACAGTACTGAAGCCTGTGATTATCCACTACTGTCTCCTGTCTGCCAAAGTTGCACCTGCCTATGAAATCCTCCTCTTCTTGTTGCTGCTGTTTTAAATTGCCACTTCTTGTGTTTTCCCAGATAACCCTCAGAGATCTCCTTGTGACCCACCTATGGAACCCAGTGTCTTAAAGCAAGAAGGGAAAGTTCCTAGCCGACTAGCCCTTGGAAATAGAGGTGGCTACAATGGGAGGTGCTGGGGTTCCCCAGTCAGACAAAAAAAGAAGCACACAGGTAACTTTGAGCAGGGGGCACATAACTTTCTGCTGTCTCATTCTGCATGTTTTACATTTCTGGAATCACTTTCATGCATGTTAAATTGTTTGCTCTTTGTTGCACATTTTGAATTGAATTAATATGGTGAACTTGTCTGTCTGCTTGTCTGTTAATACCCTAATCTACTGTCACCTCCAGTATTTCTTACTGAAGCACAAATCTTCCCTGGTGGATCAGCACACTCAGTGAGGAATTCTCTGCTGCCAAAGTGAAGTTGGCCTAGCCCTCTCATTAGTTACCCCATAGCTTCATGGACTGGGGTTTCTAACCAGCTTTTAATGGTTACTAGGCTTACCTAAAGCAGTTCAGATTGTTTAAAGGAGGTAATCAAACTAATAAATGCTTAGATTCTGTTTCAGGTTTATCGTTATTCTTTTAGCTCTCTAGTTCAGTTCCTCCACTCTGAATTCATATAGAAGAATCTGTGCCTGTATAAATTGTGACCCGACTTCCATACTTGTATCGTAGTATGTCAAGTGCTTATTGTACTCCCAAGTGAGTTTTAATGAGCCCCCGGTGGGTCACTATGTAAGGCCGCATTTGGCTTGCTGGGTTGCAAGTTGTGCAGGCTTGGATTAAGACAGTTACATTTGCAAAGTAATTAGTGGTGTGTGTATAAAGTGGTGGACAGGACTCATAATTAATTAAGCTATTTTCTTTATTTCTTTTTAATTGGGTGGAAAATAGTGGATTCTCCCATTGTTAAATTCTTTTAAAACAAAATTTTTAAATATTTAACCTAAGAAGTTAATTTTTTTCAAGATGCTATTGGCATGCACTAACCACATCTTCCAGATCTGTCAATCATATTTTTCCTACCGAGAGGACAACATTTCTTTTTATCTTGACTTACGCTATAGAAACAGAAAACATTTAGCTTCTCTCTCTCTCTTTTTTTCTCCCCTCCCCAACAGCGAAGGACAGCAAGCATAATGCCAGTATAAATATGTGGCATGGCTACATACAGAATACTGTGTACAGTTCTGGTCACCCCATCAAAACAAAAATAGGTAACTGAAAGTTAGAGGCAACCACATTACTACTCTTTACTATGCAGAAAGGATACAAGTTGGCGGTCTTTTAGGTGGGATTGGGGAAGTAGTTGGGATGTGACAGTGTTTTATAAAATGATGAGTGGCTGGAAGTGGAAGGTAGACTTCTTTCAACACTAGAACTTGGGCATATTCCTTGAAGATGATTTTAAGTAAGTTTAGGACTGCCAAAATCAAGTATACATTATATAATGCATAATAGAGCTAAAAGATGGCCTCTGGTTTAGATAGCTTTAAAAGGGGGTTAAACAAAGCCTTTGTGAGACACTTTCCCTAAGAATATTAGACATGATGTTTAAATGGAAACTGCAGATTCAGAGCCAGGATATACCTGAACATAAGAGTTGATCGTGGCCCTTTAGGCCAACTCTCTCCTCGATGCAGGAAATCCTGAGCTTAGAGCATCCTTGCCTTTGCTTAAAGACTCTCAGGGAATTTTTGGTCTCTCTCACCCCCTCCCCAGCAACTGGTTCTGTTCTTGAACTGCTTGAACTATCAAGAAGTTTTTCATCATCTACCTTCCTCTTGCTTAAGTCCAGTAGATCTAGTCATAGCCCTCTCCTGTGTATTTGGGGAGTGCTATCATGGTCCCCACTCAGGCGTCTCTTCTCCAGGCTAAGCGCACCCAGTTTTTCAACCTTCCTCATAGAACCTGTTTTCCATGCTGCTCACCATTCTTGCTGCCTTCCCCTGCACCAGTTGCAGTTTGCCTAGACCCTTCTTAAAATGTGGCACCCAGAACTGCACACAGTACAAATGGTATTCAGGCATAGACTCAAGATTCCATTTAACTACATAGGCTTTCTTAAGCCCTACTCCCCCACCCGAATACCTCACTTTTCGGTGAGAATAAAGCAGCAGATGCCTGTTGCTTTTTATTTCCTCCTTGTGACCAGAGGCATCTGGCTGACCGCTGCTGGAAATGTAATGCTGGATTTGACAGATGTTTGCACCATTCAGCCAACGCATAAACACTGGCTTACTTTGACTGCAAACCAGGACTTTTGGTTTGTTTCTCTCTAAACAAACCATGATGGCAAGCCAAAGTTTGTTCTTCTCTTACTGATCATGGTTTGTTTGGGAGAAATAAACCATGAGTATCGCTTCATAAATTGCAGGGGTGGTCAGCTTCCAAGAGACTGCCATCTACTCACAGAATTAAATACTGGCAGTGATCTACCCCCATTTTATTGGGGTTCAGGTCAAAGTTTTTTATTGGGGTTCAGGTCAAAGCTTTTTTGGGGTGGGGAAAAGCCCAATTTTAGGGGGTTTGGGAAGCATAATTTGCTTAGCTTTGGGGGAGGGGTGCGAAATGTTTTTACATTATTTTGGGGTCAAAGAAGGATTGCGGGGGGGGGGGGGGGACAGCCTCGGTTTGTAAACTCCGTCTTCCGTTCTCCAACAATGGAGGGCGAGGGTACTGGGTCGGAAGGGGGCCAGCGATTGACTGCGATCGACCAAAACCTCGCAGAGATCGACCAGTAGATTGGACATCCCTGGTATATTGCAATAAGCCAAGGCAGTGGTCTGTTGCTCCAAATTCAAGGAAGGGCAGAATGAAGCAGGACCAATTCAGCATGCTGCTGTAAATTCACTTAGATAATCTGAGGAAATTTTACTTGTGGCCTGAAAATGGGCATTTTCTGCTATTGCCCCCTCACTGTGGAATTCTCTTCCCTCAGCCATACATGAAGCATCATCCATTAGTTGTTTCAGACACCTTGTGAAGACATTTCTTTTTATCCATGCTTTGCCTGACCCAACATGCTGCTTTACTGTTTTTTTTAATTATACTGCTTCATAGTTTTAGTGTTGCTTTTGTGTATTCTTCTTACAGATTTTTAAATATTAGGAGATTTAAATATTAAGTGGATTTAAGTAGCGTGTCCCCACGGCAGCTTGAAAGCAAACCCATATAAAAACGGTGGACATCAAATACAAATAACAGTAGAAATTACAAAAGATATGACAGCAAGCGGGCAGCAAACCAAGAACAAGCTAAAACCAGTAAAAAGAACCTAAATACTGTTCAAGGCCTATGAGAATAAGTCAGGCTTCACCTGTTGCCTAAAGGTGAATGAGTTCTTTGGGTGAATGTGCCTAGGGAGAGTTGCAGAGCCCAAGTACAACTAAAAAAAAAAAGTCCTCTCTCAACGTAGGCACCTGCCTAATTTCTGAAGGTGGGATGGCGAAGGGCCTCTGAAGATTATCTCAGCTGACAAAAGGGAGAGAACAGTTCTTAACATGGCCCAGGCTGTTTAAGCTTTAAAGATTTGTTCTGGCTTACTGAAAAGATACTCACTTCTACCACATTTTCAGTAATCCCCAACACACCTGCAAAGTAAGATAGTATCCCTCACCTAGTAGGTTCAGTGCTCATATAAGTTTGAATTAGTGACTTCTGAGATTTTGGTATATCAGCTCTCTAGCTTTTCTGGTCAGATTACATCTCTAGGTTCTGACTTACTTGAAATGTTTCAGCTTGTTTTTTGGGGTGGGGTGAGAAGTATGTTCCCTGTTGTAAAACTGTGGTTTTGTGTACTGCCGACCTGCTCACCTGCTGCTGTGCCCTTTGACTGTGGCGTTGCAGGAATGGCCAGCATTGACAGCAGCGCTCCAGAAACCACCTCGGACAGTTCTCCAACTCTCAGCAGGCGGCCTCTGCGGGGAGGATGGGCAGCCACCTCCTGGGGCAGAGGGCAGGACAGCGATAGCATCAGTAGCTCTTCCAGCGACTCCCTGGGCTCATCATCCTCCAGTGGAAGCAGGAGAGCTAGTGGAGGAGCACGTGCAAAGACGGTGGAGGTCGGCAGGTAAGGGCTGCTGTCTGTTTTCCAAAGTTGTGCATCTTTTCAGTATTTGGTCCTCCCAAGGATGAGATTGTTGGATGAAGGGAAGTATATTTAATAAAATAAAATATATCACAAGCAGGCTTTTCACCCAGACCCTGCAATCATAATCTTTGTGTGCAGGGGGTCCAAGGTGAATAAAAAAGTTTGGGGGGGGCAGCAATGCCCACCAACTTTGGGAGGTTTGGTCCCCTCAAATATTTTCCTGGGGTGGCTGAATGGAGATGGGATCTCCAGGAAGGCTCACCTGGGGCCTTTGTTACATATATATTTAGGTCCCTGGTGAAAACGTTCCTCTTCAACTAGGCATTTGGCTGATTAACATTCTATGGCCTTTTAAATGTGTTTGAGGGATGGGGCTTACTGTTTTCATTTTGTTTTTGTTTTATTATGTATTTTGTGTTCTCGTTTTGTATTTTTATGTTCAGAACTGCCTTGTGATCTTTGGATGAAGGGTAATATAATAATAAGTTGGGAGTCTCAAAGGGAGAGCCAGGCAGAAATAGACCTAGAAATTCAGCAAGTGAACTTACTATTACTTTTTTGGCCACACTCATTTTGAAATTATAAATTAAATGAGTGCTCCTTTGATCACTGGGGTCATATGACAAGAGCAGATAGTGAAGTATTCTCAGTAGTGGCCCAGTTCTTGCAGAGTTTCTTCTCTGGAGAGTCTGCAAAGTCTGAACATTTTATCTTTTGGAAAACCCACAATATGATGCCTTAACTGAGCTTCCTTTTTATGGTGGGTGTGCAAGTTTAGTCTTAAGTTCACTTCATTCATATTTCACTTCGTTCCTTTCAGGTATAAGGGCAGGCGTCCAGAGAGCCATGCTCCTCATGTCCCAAATCAGCCCTCGGAAGCAGCTGCACATTTCTATTTTGAGTTGGCCAAGACAGTTCTCATCAAGGCGGGTGGAAACAGCAGTACTTCCATTTTCACCCACCCATCCTCTAGTGGCGGCCACCAGGGTCCTCATCGCAACCTCCACCTCTGCGCCTTCGAGATTGGTCTCTATGCACTGGGGTTGCACAACTTTGTCTCTCCCAACTGGCTGTCTCGAACCTATTCCTCCCACGTCTCTTGGATTACAGGTAGGAACCAGGTTTGGTTTTTAGGAATCCTTCCCCAGAGGGTGACCTTACTTAGCTACTAACTTTTAAGAACTCATGGCTAAATTTGCTAGCACAATCTGTATAGCTGAGTTTACAGTTTGGGAAGCCTCTGGGTAATGCTTGACCATAGAATAATGGTGCCAGAAGGGATCAGGTTGCCACAGTTGATTGCTGTTGATTGACACCAAGCCTTGCTTGCCAAAGAACAATCAGGACTGCACTTTAAGCCAGTCAGTGTCTCATTTGCAGTTGTGTCTCTAACTTCCCCAGGGACGCGGGTGGCGCTGTGGGTAAAACCTCAGCACCTAGGGCTTGCTGATCGCATGGTCAGCGGTTTGAATCCCCGCGGTGGGGTGAGCTCCCGTCTTCGGTCCCAGCTCCTGCCCACCTAGCAGTTCGAAAGCACCCCTAAGTGCAAGTAGATAAATAGGTACCGCTTTATAGCGGGAAGGTAAACGGCGTTTCCGTGTGCTGCGCTGGTGCTGGCTTGCCAGAGCGTCACGCTGGCCACGTGACCCGGAAGTGTCTCCGGACAGCGCTGGCCCCCGGCCTCTTAAGTGAGATGGGCGCACAACCCTAGAGTCGGACACGACTGGCCCGTACGGGCAGGGGTACCTTTACCTTTTACTCTAACTTCCCCACAACTGACATCACTGATGCTGTCAGGTGTGGTGCAGGTGAACATGGGTTTTGGGGGGGGGGGAATGGCCTTGTGGGGCAAATTGGGACCTATGCGAGACCTAATTTGGCCAGTGGTTGGAGGTTCCTCACCTCTGTTGAAAAGAGTTACATTTGTAGCCCTTTAGCAAATGTCTTCGGTGTCCTCTGCTTTTTGACACTCACATGAAAGGAAGTTTCCAAGCGCTACAACAGAACTCATAGATTTTATATATAAATGTATTATTTTATCTGCTGTGGGCTTGATTAGCCAGAGAGAGACATGCAGCTTGCCCAGAGCCATCCCAAGAAACTCAGGAGTAAAAGGCAATTTAATCCTGGCTTTCCTGAATTTGGGTGCATCAACTTTCTTTTAGGTTTAACTTTGTCTTGATTATATATATATATATATAGTGCTTAATCTCACAAGGATACGGGTTTCTCTTACATCACTATATTGTGTTGCCTTCACCCTTCCTCTTCCCTGCTTTTGTTCCCCTTGTTGGCATTTCGAAAGAGGGTCTTTGTACATAGGAGCATGATCCCTAGTGTGTCCAAGTGTAAAATAGCTTTCAAACTTTGTATTTGTTATAAGCACTCAAGAGAAATCCATATGTGGCTTTAACTAGGTAAGAATGAAATATGAAATATGAGTTTAGAAGCCTTGATGGTCCAGCACAGGAGCTTCCAACCTTTCTGTGCCCAGAGACACACATATGGAGTTTCCACAAATGCTTGTAGGTGCCACCACAAAATTGCTGACATGGAGAGCTTTGCCAGTCACAAAATGTCTGCTGTGGCCTCTGGGAAGCAGCCGGGTATCTTGCCGCTTCCTTTTTCCTTTCAAAATGCTTTCCTGTCTTCCCTCCAGGTTGCTCTGCTTTTTGCTTGGGTGGCAAGATCAGCCTAGCAAGCTAGAGAATTTGTAAGAGGAAGTAGAAAGGAGCAATGCTTCACCCACTTCCTCTCTCAGATCTCTTCAGATCACTGCAAACAGGAGGAAAAAGACAACTCCTGGTGAAGGGAAGCAATGGGGGAAGAGGTTTCATGGGTGTTTGGAGAGGCGTTCATTGGTGCCATTGCGCCTATGGGGCACCACATTCAGAGCCCAGGGTTCAGTAGGTAGATGTTTGGCTGAGTACTTGGGAGACCTTTGAGTTCAGATCCCAGCAATGGTCTGGGCAAGTCGCATTTTCAGTTTCCCAGTTGCAAACTTGGAAATTTGATGAAGTTGGGAACCTGGGAAGCTGCAAAGGCAAACAAGGTAAAGATTGTAACTTACTTTGCACATCATAAATAAATATTTGCCCCTATTAATAGTGTTAAGATCTGTGTTTCACTCTGTTTACAGAGCTTACAAAACTCAAATCTAGCAGAGTGCTTGCTTTTCCACTAGTAGCATAAAGGTAAGCATCATAGATGGGAAAAACTAAGATAGAAGGGAGCTCAGGTAGAACCACTTGCACTACTGCAAATGGGTTTTTCTTTTTGCAGAGGCAGACTCCTGACAACTCGAGAACAGAAGTCACCTACAGACTATTGAGGCTCCTTTATATAAGGAGTTTATTGCTGAAAGGGTCTCTTTTGGTTAGCTTACCAATGCCAGGATATTTATATTATCAGCACTGCTTTATGAGTGCTTGCTGTAGTGACCTTAATATACATCTAAGCTTTAATTTATTTGTTGCAGCCTGCGTTTATTGCATTGCATTTCTCTCTAGCCGTAGTGCTTACAACCCCCACCTCCATGTGTGTACCTGCCAATTCAGGATATTGCACTCTCATCCATGAAAGCCTATGCCAAAATACGTGTATTGAGTCTTGTAGGCACCTGAATACTTTGTTGTGCATCCTCTTTTCTCTGGTTTCTAGGGCAAGCCATGGAGATTGGCAGTGCAGCCTTGAACATCCTGGTGGAGTGCTGGGATGGGCACCTGACCCCTCCGGAGGTAGCGTCCCTGGCTGACAGGGCTTCCAGAGCTAGGGATTCCAACATGGTGCGAGCAGCCGCTGAGCTGGCATTGAGCTGCTTGCCACACGCCCACGCCTTGAACCCAAACGAGATCCAGAGAGCCCTGGTCCAGTGCAAGGAGCAGGTGAGCAGTTCAGAGGTCTCTGTTGATGCTGTCAGGTGCAATTGGGTTTGTCTGTTCCTTCTTTTTGCATTTAGTGTTGCAGTCTTTTAGTGTTTGCATTTAGTGTTGTCTGAGGTCTTTAAAAAAAATTATATAAAAAAACTGGACCCCCAAAATGCTAGAAAGATAAATGTTTTAGATTTTTAAAGTCAGGAGTTTATCTCCAAAAGCTCCAAAGGAACAACTTAAATAACTTCCACAACTATAAGTTATTTTGTGGTATTCCAAAGTAAAATAAATTTATTTTGATCCACTACATTTTTTATATGGGTGCCCTTATATTTTCTCCTTACACTCATCCAGTATTTTCTGTATTAGAATTTGTCCGTTAATGAAATATGGACCTTACACTTCAATATAGGTCTTTCTGCTTTATAATGCAGCCATATGCACCTAGCTATTGTAACAGCCTCCTGTGCATAGGCATCTGCAGGGATTTTTCTCGGGGAGGGTGAAAAGTGCATATTCCTAATACATTGATATACATATATAAATAACTAGCACCAGGGAGCTAGTTTTCCATTTCTGGTAGATCTGCTGACTGAATGGGGATGAGACCTGGAGAGACCTGGCCTCTTAGAAATTAGCAGAACAGGTCTAACCCCTCTGTTGCTTTTGATGCTGTTCATTGACTTATTGACTTGGCACCCAGATGACATACACTGCCACTGCCACTCACACCTAAAAACCTTAGTCCTTTCAATTGGCTCTCTGCACCCACTTCAGCCATTGCACTGCTTCCACAATCAACTTCACACACCACATTTTGCCCCCCCCCCAAAAAAAATCCCCATTCTAGGATAAAACACTAGGTTACACTTTAAGGTTGTCATTCACACACTCACATACCAACAAGATGGGTATAATTGGGTTACCTTGCAGGGCTGGTATGTCAGCCATCTAGTGATGTTTTGTACTAAATCAAATAAATAAATAACACACTCTTAGCCACATGGGTATAATAATGATAGATTTATCTGCATAGACACCGGCAGGGATTTTTTTAAAAAAAAAATGTTTACAAACTCAGGGGTGAAATCACTGTTTTTTTTGTTTTTTGTTTCTTTGAAATAAGATTAGAGGGGAAAAAATGAACCTCCATCTTTGCTGTTATTTTTTGCTCCTGCTTACCTTTTACCAACTCACAGTTACAGTGAAATCCCAGATACCTGAAGGCCAGCAGGAAAGACTTAAAAAGGAACCAGATCTTTCTATATAGACATATATGGGGCATGTCATTCTACCCTTCTATTTGTCTGCTTGGTTAGGTCTGCTTTCTTAAATATCAGACAGCTATGACACTTGTTGCTTTCATTGGCTAAAAACACTGAAAGGCAGGAGCAAGTTAGTTTCCCACAGGAGAGTTCATGCACATTCTGCCTTAGAACTTGGGTTCTACAAGTACTGGAGGGTTTTGTTTTTAAATAAAAGCTGGAGATCCAAGATATACGACTCCTCCCTGCAGACACCCATGCTCCTGCAGATGCCATCTGGAGAGATGTGGGTGGCTATCAAAGAGGGACCCTTCTTAATAATAATAATAATAATAATAATAATAATAATAATAATATTTTTATTTATATCTCGCCCTCCCCAGCCGAAGCCGGGCTCAGGGCAGTTAACAACAATAAAACAGTACAACAGTACAACACAACACTCTAAAATCATTCATTATAAAATTAATTCAACTCAGACCAATGGCAACCATTGGGCCAGAGCTCCGCGAAGATTGCCGCAGGAGGGAGTCAGGCTGTGCCCTGGCCAAAGGCCTGGTGGAACAGCTCTGTCTTGCAGACCCTGCGAAAAGATGTCAAGTCCCGCAGGGCCCTAGTTTCTTGTGACAGAGTGTTCCACCAGATCGGAGCCACAGCCGAAAAAGCCCTGTGATGTGGCATCACACTTATGGAATGCTCTTTCCAGACAGGGTTGGCTGATGCCTGTCTTAATGCCGTTTTTGTCCCAGGCAGAGCCTTCTTTATTTTATTTTACCAAGCTCTTTAGGTAGAATTCTATAAGGTTGACTGTTTGGTTCAGAGCTATTAGCTTGATTGCAATTACACTTTAATTGTAAATTGCAAAGGGCAGTATAAAACACCTTAAATCAGCAGTACCTTTCCTAACATTACAGGATAATCTAATGCTGGAGAAGGCATGCTTGGCAGTAGAGGAGGCAGCCAAAGGAGGTGGCGTTTACCCTGAAGTCCTGTTTGAAGTTGCTCACCAGTGGTACTGGTTGTACGAACAAACTGTTGGTGGAACTCTTGCTCAGAGAGAGGGAGCCACAGGCTGCAGTGCAAGTGGAGCCCGGGCATCCTGCGAAGCGGTGCGTGGACTGGCAGATACCAGAGTGACGTCAGAACCCACCACGGTGACTGTCGCGGCCGCGGTGACAGCAGCAGCAACAGTGGTGCCTGTCATTTCGGTGGGGTCGACAATCTACCAGCAGCACACCATGGCGGGGCCCGCAATGGCGCATGCGCACACCCAGGGTCTGCACCCTTATACAACACTCCAGACCCACATCCCTTGCAATCCTCAGTATATCGGGCACCCTATCCAGCACATGCCACGCCCGGCGGTCTTTCCTGTTCCTGGCTCAGCTTATCCCCAAGTAAGTTATCTTTTGTAGGGTAAGCATCTCGGGGGGAACATCTTTTTCTGTCATCCCTAGCGTTGTGGCCTAGGTGAATAGAAGGATGGCAAACCGGATTATTTAGTTTTGCTGGTTTCAGTGTGGGACCATAACGAAAAGGGTGAAAGCACAGCACTAGGATGTGCCAAGGACAAAACCTGGGACCCTGTGCATGCAAATGGCAGCTGGAAAAAGCCCCTGTCCAAGCCCTTAGAGTCACTTCTAGTTAGGGGCAGTAATGGGTTAGAGGGACCAAAAGTCGGAATCTTTGTATAAAGATGCATTTTTGGTGGATATATATCTCATTGTTGCTTTCCCTGTTGGTGTCAGAATTATTAAATTTGTACTAACTTACAAATGGTTAGTATTTACTGATAAATCTCACATTTTCTCATAAAAGTTTATGGGGGTGGGGAGAATGCCTAAGATAGGCATAGTGGCTATTTTGTCTCCCGTCACATTCCTCCTTCTTGGAAGAATTTTGCTTAGAATGGCCCGGTGAGCATGGTGAGGGTTCTAGGCTTTCAGGAGTTGGGTTGGAAATGGAGTTTTCGGTACTAGATAGTTGGGTTGCTTGGAGGCCCCTCCTGAAAAACCCTGCCTTGTGTTTTGGGCGCAAGGCAGGGTTACCCTGTCCTCTTCCTTTGCAGGGTGTCCACCCAGCTTTCATTGGAGCACAGTACCCATACTCGGTCACTACCCCGTCTTTGGCAGCTACAGCAGTGTCCTTCCCGGGAGTGCCTGTCCCATCCATGACGCAGATCGCTGTGCATCCATACCATGCTGAGACCGGGCTGTCTCTGTCTTCCAATGTAGCAAGTGAGTATTTCAGTCTTGCTGTGTCTTGCGGGAAATTGGCTCCTGTAGCATCCTAGCTGAATGGCGGTTCTAGTTTTGCTGAGGCTTATGGAGCTCACCTACTGTGACACAGGAATAGGGGTGATTTTTGTTCTACTGTGAACCCTGAGACATGTAGGTGTCTGACCTATGTGCAAGAGGAAATTGACCTCAGTGGAATCCCTAGTCATGATGTCATAAACCTTCATATTGTTCTGAAGCATACGAGGAAGGAAGATGGCAAGATGAACACAAGTGACTTTTTCTGTTAGGTTTCCTTGCACGCTTGAGGGGGGCGGGACAACTGGTCTCTGCACCTCTACAATGCAATCTCTGGGTGCATACAACATTTTAAAAATTTGTTAAGGGTTTCATTTATGCTTTGAAAAACAACCATATACACCATGTTTAAAATGAAAACATACTGCCAGCACAATCCCTTTATTCTCTTAGGAAATTATGAAAATTATGAAAACAGCGACTATTAGGTAGAATCCTTAGGCTACAAATGAGAAAGAGCCCTCCATGAATAATCCTTAAAACTTCTCAGGCTTGGGAGTAAACAGCTTTAAGCGGGACTTTCTTAAAATTGACCTGCAGTGGTCTGTAGCAGGTGGGATGTTGGTCTACCAGACATGGTATAGCTATTACTAGGTTTCCAAAGATTGTGTCATGAAATTGCACATCTAAGGAAAGGGGTGGTTGGCCTGTGGGTGCAATGACCCCTGTAAGAAAGTCTCTTGGTGTAGACTCAGTGTCCCCTTCACCCACTTACTGTCCCCTGACTGCTAGCTTCTGCCCCCCTCAAAGTGCATGGAGTTGTAGGAAGAAGTTGGAAGGGTGGTTCTCTTTCAGTTCTATATTTTCCAAGGCTTGAATCAGCAGCTGATTGGCAAGCAGAGTGACTGAGAGGGTAGGAGGGAAAGGGCATTAGTCTGAGAGACTGGGCAGAAGAAAATGTGAGTAGCCTGCAGGGAAGAAGTGAGGCATCACAGGAGTCAGGAGCAAGAGAATGGAGTGCCAGGGAGGGAAGGCAAATGTGTAGCCAAGGTGAATGCAGTAAATAATAATAATAATAATAATAATAATAATAATAATAATATAATATATAATATCCTATTGAAATCACAGAATTTTTTTTTTGGGGGGGGGCCTCCCTTCATCAAATCACCTCGACTGAACTATAAAAATCACTTGTACTTTCTAAAGCTGCCATGGTATAAAAATATGAATCTAAGGGATGGATCTTTATGGACCCTCATAATTTTCCATAGCCACCTTGAAATCATAGGTCACCTGTGTGATTTGTCGTCAACCTATGCTAGATCCATGAGGATCAATGTTTTTGTGTTACTAGCAAGCACTGGCTCTGAGATTTTTGACTGTGTAGTCTACCAGTATAAGCTTTAATTCAGTTGTGATTGTTCAGGGGCCTTGTGTAAAATCATGCAAATTAAAGACGATCTATTTCAGTTCTGCTGGATCTAACTTTTGCTTAGAAGGACTCATTGGAAAAGTGACATTACGTGTGTGTCCAAGTGTGCACATGTTTTCTGTCTGGTGGGGTGGGGAGAAATAGAGGGATCAGTGCCTGCAGAGTACTCCCATAAAAATCCAATTGTGTCCCAGGGCCCCAAACAGTTGGTGTCGCTTATTTCATCTTCCCCAATTATTCTACTGTTGATGTAAAGACTGTTCTGATACATTACTTGCTGGCTTCCCATTGTCTGCAAAGGGACACGATGCTGTAATAAGATTTGGCTCTTGGGAACTACATTATAAAGCCTGCTCATAGAGAAGGCAAACAAGTGAGCCTTCTTTAGATTTTCTAGGACATGTACTTCTGGGTCTACTTGCTTATGTTTCCTCTGTCTACCATGCTACTACCAGAGTTAATATTAACCCCACAGGTATATGATACAGTTAGGGGCAGGGCGTAGTTGGCTGAAGTGCTATAGCTGTTTGATGCCAATATTCCCCCCCTCCCCTTTATACTGTTGTTTGTTTTCTCCAGTAGGAAGTGTTCATGCAGGGTCTACATTCCCAGCGATTCAAGGGACTTCCTTGACGAGTCTATCTTCTCAGCCCAGCTCCCTTGTCACAGGCGGCTTTCCTTCTGAGGATGAGCAACACAGCCAGCCTGCAGGCAATCAAGGCGTGCATCACCTCCACTCTGCCTACCGAGTTGGTAAGGACAGTTAATTGTGGCTCTTGCAACCCTCTCACCTGCAATTCAGGACAGGGCTTCTGTATGTGAAAATTGTACCAAGGTTAATTGGGAAGGTGTACTAATTCTCACGTGATGAAGTGGTTTTAGACTGTTGTTTGGTTTAGGCTGGAATGCATAGCCACAAGTCTTACAAGCCGATCACAGAAGCTTGCAGTGCATGAATATTTTGAGGGAATGTAAGTGGGTTTGGGGGATGGAATCACAGTGAGATGAAGTGTGCCAATCAGTAATGTGAGTGCACCAGCTGTCAGCAGTCCTGAGGCAGAAATAGTCTTTGAAGAAAGATTTCTACAATACTGAGAGGTTCATAGGATTGGGGTGAACGTTAAAATGGTCTTGGTGAGTAGATACATACATAAGGAGGGTTTGTTTTGTTTTTTTTGCCAGGCTGGGGGCGGGGGAAGATGCATGTTATGAATCTAGTGTGGAGTGAGCCTTCAAATTGATTCAGAGAGAGATGGAGTATGAGGATGGATGCTTGGTAGCTGAGATAGTCCCTTTTACCTATGTATAGTTGAGTCTCTGGCACGTAATGCACAACTAGTCCATGTTGTAGAAAACATGTCACACGTTTATAACTACTCAGGTTCTCCTTGAGGTTAGTGTCCTCTGGAGCTCAGAGTACTTGAGCCCTGAGTTGCTTCCTCTTGCCTTCCAAGTAAAATAATTGCAGGGCAGGGAGCTTGAGTTCAGTAGAAAACTGGGCATGGAAGAAAGCCAGCTTCAGCATCAGCAGGTCTAAGTGCCAGGGCCTCTGAGGATCACATTAGGAATATCAAGCTATCTCAATACCAGGAGCCAAGGAGAGGATGGTAGAAACCAGTAGCTTAAAGATCCCTGCAACGCCACCCCATGCTCTTGGCAATCAGGCTCAGGAATCTGGTCATATAATTGGACAGCTTGGCATTACACCTGGGCCCAAGGAAAGTATAGCTGTTGGGTGCATTCAGGATCTCCCTCAGGTACATCAGTCTCAAGGATGCCAGCAGCTTCTCTGCTTCATTATAGTGATAATAATCTGCCTCCGTTGTGTCCCTCATGATTAGTATGGCCCATGCTGAGACACTGACTGTGACAAAAAGCCAAGGGCTATCCAGTGTTTCTGGGGGTAAAGCAGAGCAAGCCCTTCTGACTGCTTTCAACAGGCATGTTTTGTGCAGTTGGGAGTCTTTCATGGACCTATGCCCTGTGGGCACCACATGTACAGCCTTTATCTGAATTTTGGCACCTCATTCATAAGCATTCTGGTACCTTGCTGTGCCAGACAAGCACAGTTGAGCTACTGTCTTGAAGAGGTTCTTGATTCTCGAGAAACCAGACTTTGATCAGGCTGACTCACCACTGTTGGCTGAACTTATTTTGCTGCCCGAAGTGGAGACCAAATGCCCCACTGCTGCATTGCAGGACTGGCACTGGGTCTCCCATGAAATGGGAGGAGAAACTATTGCAGATGTCAATGGAACAAAGCCCATGGTCATGGTGTGAGGTAACTGGGCTAGAAATCACAGGCTTGTAAGACTCAACCATGTGAACCACCTTGTTCAATATGACCTGTTCTGAGCAGAAGACATGTGTAAGATAAGCTTTGATTACTGTTCCAAGGAGGGAGATGGAACCCCCCTCAACCTCTGCTTTGTGATGAGTCCTCAAATCTCTTAAGGTCTTGATACCAGATGCCCATCCTTGACTGCATTGGTTATGAGTGACTGCCAGGACTTGGTCACATTGAATGGTTCACACCCTGCTGGTGTTGCAAGGCTATTGAGAACTTTGGTTTTCAGGGCTGATAGTGGTGTTTAACTGTAATGTCCTGCATTGATTACAAAATGGATTATCTTGCACTTTCTTAGAAATCAAAGTTGGCCCCTTTTGGAAAGCCTATAGAATGGATGTAACATAATTCTAACTGTGTTCTGAGGGTGGAGATCCAAAACAGCCTATGTGGTGTTATTTTGGGGCACTGAACAAAATAAAATGTACACTGTCATATAAAATGGGGATTGGAGGAGGAATAAAGTTCCTAGTGGCTACTAGAAGGTGAATGGATGCGAAGAGTTTGCATGTTTCAGTGATTTTTGTAAAGCTGTCTCTTTTTGCAAAAATAAAAATTTAAACACAAATGAACCAACCAGCGATACTTCCTTTTTCATCTCCGCCTACTGCAGTCTAATAAAATCATAGTAATTACAGGAAAAGGAATTGATCACTGGATATTTATATGGAACAAAGAATGTTAATTGGGGGACTCGGTCACTTATTTCTTAATTTTACTATGTTAACACAGCCTTCTGGGCTATCTTGATTATTCTTCAACCTTAACCAAGTATCCCTCCTAAGTAAACTATACAGACACCTGTAGGGTTCTTGGGGTGTGAAGAAGGAGACACACAATGAAATGGAAAGGGAGCAGGGGTGAAGATCCATCATGTGTTCCCTCAATGCCGTTCAAAGCCTCCGCTTGTCAAGGCTCACAAGCAGTGCACAGTTTGCTTCCTATCTCTAGCACATAATCTCCTAAATTGAGTTTGAAAGGGAGTCCAGCTGGGGTAGAGTGTGTTGCTCTCTGCCTTTTGCTCTGAAGGGAAGGTGAAGGCATGCCTTCCAGTCCTGGTTTTGGGCTGACATCCAAATCCTTGGGGAATAAGATATATCTGGGATGGAGCAAGTTGTTATCCTTTACCATTTAATACTGTGGTACACTAGTCTAGGAAGTATCCCCCAGGGAGGTGGGCTTGTGAGATGTCCAGAATTTGGGGCCAGCCTGAAATGTTCTGGCTTGCCCTGGTCACAGTGTATCCCTATACTACTCTGGCCTAGGTTTGTATTTACTTGCAGTTGGATTCCCAGTTGGCCATATTGAAATTGATTGCCAGTGGAAACCTGGGCATTTTCAAAACTCCTTATATATGGAGAATCCAGACTGTCCTGAGTTGCTCTCCATATTGTGGTTGGTGTCCTTATCCATTCTATGGCAGAAAGATGTAGAGGAGGTGTTTGTGTCAATGGAGTCCCCTTGGAAATATTGTCTCCCTGTTTTGGCTGTTGTCACAGATATGAAAGAGTACAGGAGCAGAGGGGGAAGCCTAACACAGACCTGTTCGGAGAGTGTTGTTTTGCATAGGAACTGAGGGCATAACTGAATGGTGAATGTTGATGTCTGTGTTTATACAAAATGAAAAATGAAAATAAAAAGGCCTGCTGGCTTTCTATTTGCTTTTTTTAAAGCTGCTTTTGAAAGAGCAGAGGAAGATGTACATTTATGCTTCCCCCCACCCGCTGCTTCTCAGCTCCAGATCGTTCTGCAAGCTGTCGCTTCGTCTTCTCCCAAATCCACAGGGATTACAAATGTTGTCAACCTTTTTACCACCTTGCAAAGATAAGCAGAGACACCATTTGGCATAATTGCCATCTCCTAGCTCATTTCTATGAGATGGTTGCGAATGGGTGGGCACTACCCCTCTTAAGTCTTGTGGGGCTTAACTTGGTTGTCTGAAATTTTGAATTTGCACTTCCCTGCAGGAATGTTAGCGCTGGAGATGCTTGGCCGCAGAGCTCACAATGACCACCCCAACAACTTCTCACGCAGCCCACCCTACACAGAAGATGTGAAATGGCTCCTGGGATTAGCTGCCAAATTAGGTAAGGCCCAAGGCAGAAAAACACTTGTTTTTCTGTGAGTAAAGGTTCACTTAGTCCCAAGGCAACATTTTCCGCCAAGCTCTTCTGCTTTTCGTGTATCTTCATCTGATTGCCCATACTGTAGCAGTGGCATTGATTCCAGAACTGGATAAAATGTGGAAAATAAAATTAATTCGCAAAGAGAGACCACACTAAATATTGTAGCTTCTGATCCCTAACAGAAGACTATCGCATGGATATGTAAATGACACCAAAACTGAGCAGCTTAAAGGGGTTTTTTAGGAACTGCAGAGATGGCTAACCTTTTTTGGGCCAAGGACTGCATTGACCCATGGTCAGCTGTATGGGGGTCCCATACCATAGTAGGTGTGGCCTATGGTATGGGACCCCCATAAAAGTGGCTACAAGTAATCCCCCCCTTTTTTTCTTATTCTTTTTTAAAAAGGGAGGATCTTTGATGGGCCATAAAAACATTCTGGCATCACAGTAGGTAACTTCAGGAAGTACGAATAATTCTATTATAAAAACAAAAATTGCCGGACTGGGGTGTTTTTTTAAGAAAACAAAACAATTATTGGCATCATGATATCAGAGTGAGAGACCTGGAGGAGCAGTAGAACATAAAAATACATAGGGGTGGGGAAGCAAAAAAAACCACCTTTGGGCGTGTGGATAAGGCCCATGCATTAGTCCAAGTGTAATTTAGAAATTTGCTAAGTTCAATAAAAAGAAAAGCAGTGTTTGTGGATTACTCTTATATTAGCTAGATTACTTAATACTTTGTTTTAATTGCTGGCAAGTGAAGAGTAAGTAAGGCTGGCAGATTCTCCCTTGTCTGATGTGTGCTCTGGCTCATTGCAGCTAATTTGTAGATGCTGTGCTCTGCCCCTTGCTAAGGAGAAGTAGTTGTCCTCTTGGTTTTTCAGTATGCTTTGCCTGTTCTTCCTACTCGACTGCATCCACCTTTATTTTTCTGCAGGTGTCAACTATGTGCATCAATTCTGTCTTGGTGCAGCCAAGGGGGTCCTGAGCCCTTTTGTGCTGCAAGAGATCATCATGGAATCCCTGCAGAGGCTCAATCCTGCCCATGTCCACAATCACCTGCGCACACCAGCCTTTCACCAGTTGGTACAGAGGTGCCAGCAGGCATACATACAGGTACATATGCCCCTTCTTTCCATTGGGTCAAGCTTGCTTCACCTAGGTGCTCATTGCTGCTCCAGAAAGCATAGCCACACCATCATCTAAATACCTGCCTGGATAACGTGAAGGCTGTTAAGTCAAAGCACTTGTAGGTTAATAGTAGGTGAATAACCTCCTAATGCCCCTTAAAGGCTGGCAGAATGAGATTCTTCATTTCTCATTTAGTGTATGTGTTGAGAAAACTGAGAATTAAGTCTTTATTACAGTATTGCTTGATTGTCTAGACGGCCTTTTGTTTCGTTGTGTTGATCCTGGGCCTCAAAGTCTGTTTGTCATTCCTCCTTTCGGAGAATAAATAAGAGCTAGTGTAGGGCAGAGCTAGAATGCTGAACCTTGACTCTTGAGTCAACGTTGTTGAGGGATCTTGGGCCAGCCTCTCACTTCCTCCACAACCTACCTATTATGTAAGACGTTTCTGCCACCAAAGGGGAGGAGTGTGATCAGGTAGAACATGGAAAATGCATTATTACCTTGGAAGGCTGTATCTGAACATCATTTCCCCCTTGTGTCCCCTAAAGTACATCCACCACCGGCTGATCCACCTCACTCCGGCAGACTACGATGACTTTGTGAATGCCATTCGCAGCGCCAGAAGCGCCTTCTGCCTGACCCCTATGGGCATGATGCAATTCAATGACATCCTTCAGAACCTGAAGCGCAGCAAGCAGACTAAGGATTTGTGGCAAAGGGTCTCTTTGGAAATGACCACCTTTTCACCATGATGGCTTGGGGGTGGCTTCTTTTAGCTAGAGTTCTGTTCGTGGCACCCTTCCATACCAGATCTTTTTTTTTTTTTTTTTTAGCTGTTGGAAACCACTGATTTGATGTATTTATACCAAGGCATTCCTCTTCGTGCAACTGTGACTGTGCTCCACTTCCCTTGTTTTCTTCTCCCCAGCAGGCGGAGTCAAGAAAGTAGTTTTGCAAGTGCAAGGAAGTACGTGGGTGTGTATGAGAGTGTTTTCTGTGTGAGAGTTGCGGGGGTTGGGGGGGGGAAGAGGGAGAGTTGTCTGGCTGGCTGATACTTGGCCAATGCTTTCAGCCCCCTTCCTGTGCAGTTTTCTAAATGAGGGTGTGTGTGTGTGTGTGTGCCCGCGTGCCTGCATGTTAAGGGCATAGGGTGGAGCCTGTCCTTTATAATATTTATTTTAGCATTTATAAATATGTATACTACTTTCTATAAGGTTCTAAAAATTTCATTCATCATAGGGCCAGGAGAGGCAAGAGTTTTCTTTTTGCGCAACCTGGGCTCCTCCGTCACCATTCCTTCTTGCAGCAACTACCCAGAGGAGCTCAGGCTGAAGCGGAAAGAGCTCCGTCAGCCAGCACTGCCTACATGTTTGGATGGGCAAAAGGCCCCAGAACAGTATTGAGCTGGCTACTGCAGTTTCTTTGCTGCTTGGACTGTGGCCCCAAAGAGTTTTTGTCATCAGGCTTTGTAGGATGTTCCAACCATGGTGGTTCTGAGTTGTACAGTCATGTTACTTTGGCTGGGATGTTAGCTCTCCTGTAATCAATTTCTTATTCCTTGTTTCAGTTTCCTGATTAAAACACTCATTTTCTTAGACTGATTCTCTTCTCCACCCTTCTGTTAATCATGCTGAGGATGCGATAAAACACGGAACCTAAGACTGCCTGCAGCAGGAGGTTGTTACCTTGTAACACGAATGGTCTTTGACATACACCAGAGTTTCATTGCGATTCTGCTCACCATGCTAACACACAGTACTTAAGACGGTAAGACATAAGGCAGTGAGCTAACCTGGTTAGAGAAAGGCAGGTTGGAATGTGAAGAAAGGAGTTTGGGCTCTCTTGCTCCTAAACACAGATGGATTATTCCTGAACATTGTCCTTTCCTTTCCCGTTTTGATTGTTCTTTACCTATTTGCAATTTGCCTTCTTAAGTTGTTTGGGGGCATTTTTTGTATAAAGTGATGAATACAGTAAATAATATTACTAACAAAAATAGTAAAATCAAAATCCTAAGAGAGCCCTATTGGATCAGACCAAGGATTCTCTCCCTTAAGCATCCTATTTCTAACACAGGCATGCTCACAAAATTCTAGGTTGTTTACTGACAGCTTCCCTCTCTGGTAGTTCTGATTCTTTCTTTCACTATTAGTAGCTTTGATACTGTTATCTACTATGGTAATTTTTCAAGTAAAGAAGTTTGGCTACTGGCCCTGTAAAGCAAGGAGAAGATAGTAAGTATTATCCTCCCCCCCCCCAAAAAAAAACCACCCTGGTGTGGTGTTGCATACTTCCTATTCTTACACTATAAAGGAGGCTGTTTTTACTGATAGGTTATGAGAAATAATTGTATTTTTGTAACAGCAACACTTCTAGGAGATACTGTGAATGCTAGCTGGATCCACTGAATTATGGTTTATCAAGAAGCCCTAGGTTTTTGTCACTTGTGTTTGACATTGTGCTTTCCACCCGCCCCCCCCCCCCCCCAATGGTGGTTCTGCTCTGGGTTTCTGCCCTATAAGGTCCTGGTGTTGGTATCTGCTAAAGATTTTTTCAAATATTTGTTTTGACAGAGTTGGTGCTTCCAATAAGCAAGACTTCTACCCTCGGAAGCTGCCTCGCCTTTTTATAGTTTCCTTGGCCTTTGTTAACCGGCCCATTGAATGGGCTTGTATTTTTCGACACCTGTGCTATGAATTCTGTTTGCAGTCCTGTTATGTGGTTTTAGGCAGATTCCTGCCAGTGTGGCTCTTTTGTCTCCCTTTCAGCCTTTTCCCTTAATCCTCTTAATTTTTCAAAGTTTTCTCTCTCGAAATGAAATGTCAGACTTTCTTGGCATGTTTCAATTTAAGTTGGTTACTGTGGGTGGTTTGACAGTAGTTGCATCTAGCAGGTCAGATCAGTACCATGTCTGTCTATCACTTTCCATAGCAAGTGCCCAGCCCGGTTTTAATATGCACCCATCTGTCTAAGTGTTTTTGCGCCTGTGATTATTATAAAAGCTAAATATGGGGCAGGTAAGGCAAGGGCATGCATTTCAGCTTTTCTTCTTTTGTTTGAGCACATTATTCATGGTGGATCATTAATATGTCATAGTCTCAACTCTCTTTGGTGGCCCCTGCTGTCTATTTAAAGTCCTTCATTTTGCTTCCTCCTATGAAATGCTGCGTTTCTTTGTGATTATAGACTGGACCCTTTTTGGAATTGTGCAGCCTTTCTCAGTGGTACTGCTCTAAGTACAAGTGCAGCGACACTTCTCGGTTTGTGCAGTTTAACTTTTTTTCCAGTTACAAATGAGCATATGTGTATGTTATCGGCAGCTAGCATATGCTCTCAATTAATAGATACAAACATTGGAGATATAACTTGATGTCAGTATCAACATCTTGCCATTGTAACAACTGTTTCCTGAGGAAACTCGTTATCTGAACTTGGTGTGTTCAAATCCTCTCAATCCTAATTAGCTGTCTTGAGAGAAGTGATATCTAACTGCCACAGAAGGTGGCTTTAATCAGGGCTTTTTTTCAGCTAGAACCTCTCCGGTGAGTGCCATTGCTGTTCTAAGAGAAGGAGGGAAATGTTGTTGGTGAGTTCCGCTTTTATTCATTTGTAGAAGCTCAGTTTGAAGTGTCAGAATAGCCCCTTCCATTTAGGGAGAGAGAAAATTGAGCTAGTTGAAGTAGCGGGGGGTGCAGGGCAGGTTATCTGGCCACCTGCACAGGAGAGGTAAAATAGCCATGGGCCCCTTTTAGCCATCGTGGGGTCCAAGGCGATCTCTGCCATGCAGTGTTGAAGCAGCTGCTTTGCTTCCTTGTACGTTCATAGCTGGCTGTTGTGGAGGTGTGGTATAACTGAACACTAGTCACAGAGAAATAAAGTAAGTACATTTATTGACTCCAAATGCTACGTCTAACCTTTATTTAGACATTGTGCTCAGCTGCAAGAGCCAAGAATTTATCCTTATCATTCAATGTGAATGACATACATGAATCCAGTGCAGGAAGCACAGCACTTGCTTCTCTCTTCAGCCACAGGGTTTTAGGTTTGTTGGTTCCATTTTTGATAGCACAACATTTCCCTCTGCATGGTGTGACACATTGGATGAAATATTATATAATCCATATTATATATTTACAAACAATGGTAAACTGACAATTAAAAATACACAATAACTAAGGCTCCATGTATAAGCTTGGCTGAAATCACGTTCCCCCTCTTGGAGTGGGCACACTGAGTTACCCGAGGGCTCTTCCTGCCCCAATCAGCTGCTATATATATCCCTCAGTGAGCCTGGCACTTGTTGTGAGCAGCTGCTGGACCACTCTACATAAGGCATGTTAGGAGGGATGGGCAGGACTGCTGTAGCTCTCCACTCACATAGTGGTTGTAATGAGGAAATGCTGAGATTAAAGAGTTGGCTGGAGACCCACGACCTGCAGAATTTGAGGCAAAATGAGTGATTTGAACTGACAACACAGATTTGTAGTCCATCTCATTGAGCCTTGTTAAGATGAAAACAGATAGCCTATTTGAGATTGCTGAATCCCCTTTCCACCCCAGCTGAAAGTTAAGACTGTTCTGATTAGTTACAAGTGAACACTGTTTCTTTATAGTTCATGAATGAATGTGGCACCATCGTATCCCCACCCCCTTTTACTTGACACGAGGGGGGGAATAGTAATCTCTCTCCCATGAGAACTTAACGCAAGTTTCTGCTGCCTTGTTGACCATTTCCCTGCCCTCCTTCCGTTTCCACTAGAATAGGGTTAATGAAATAACTAAGGCTGCAGTCAGATAAATGAAACTTGCTGTCCATTATTAGCAACATCACCCTAACAACCACATAAGGGTACAATATTAAGACATTCACTTGCTAGCATCCTGAGTGTTTTGGACATAAATAGGGAATGTCCCAGTAGCCTACACAGTTGCATGCTTTTGTTTTTCTGTGGAGTCTACTCTGGGCTTTCTGGCACGGGGGAATCATAGCACAGAAGCGTGTCAGCCACCCTAAATTTTTTAGATAGAGGGCCATGACCGCACAGTGGCTTGTGCCATTTTGTTCTCTGGGTATCTCTCCAATGTAACAAACCATCAATAGGTGAAAGTGCATGGTCTATATAATCAGGCTAGCACACTTCCTGCTCCTGCCTCCAGTTTCCTTTCATAGAGAAGAGATGGCAGCAGTGTATGTTTTTCCCCAGTGGCTCCCACATCCAGATGTTGGGCAGCACTGACGCCAGCACCCTGGACTTCAGCTCCAGCTAGAATTTTGCAGCTCCTCTCGGAGCCATGTAGGAAGGGGCTGTCCAAACTTGTTCATCAACTTGGATAGTTCAATGTTGTGCTCGCGATAGAAGTCTGCCAGGAACATGCGGGACTGCAACAGTTCCAAAGGGAGAGCAGAGTTAATGAAGGACCGCTCACAACCACCCCTCCCAATTACATTACTGAGATGAATCCCACTTGGCTACTCACTGAGGAATCCATGTCTGGATATTTTCTTCCTTTACTTTTCCCCAGGCACTTGGTCTTCCCTCCTTCCAGAACTTGACACCAAAATCCTTTTGCTTCATCAAACCTGAAAAAGGATGCCTGCTTTATATACCTGCACACTTGGGCTCTGAGTTGGAGAACTCTGAAGGGCTAGGCTAAAGGCTTTCTAATATTTTATTTGCTTTCTAGAGGAAAGGGGCTGAAAGCAGGTTCCACAAAAAAACAAAGATTAACTTTTAATTGTTGTTGCAATGCCTTGCTAATATTTCACAAGTGCATGAGCACTCAATGTTTCAAAATTTGCAAGAATAGTTTGGTGATTTGGTGCAGACCTAATGCTGGCTCCTTACAAAATCATAGGTTCCAAATTGGTAGCCACACTTGATATGTGTACCACACTGGTACAACGTTCCTCTTCCCTGGTATTCACCATGGTTTTGTTACAAATGCACTAATGCAAACCAGATTCCCTCAGAACTAGTTTGCAAATGCATTTCTATCCATGGCTTAAGAGTAACTGTCTTACAAAAAGTAGCATGATTTGCATTCGTATATGGTGCAGGTTTATAATTGCGGAATCCTGATAATATTCATATGTGTCAGGGGTTCAGGAGCAGAGGCACAGGGAAGGAAGGAAATGGAGAGCGAGGGGGAGGAGTCCGAAGGAAATGTCAGCGATGACAGCGGTCCGAGGTCTCTGAGTCTTTCCAGTGAATCGGATGATTCACAGAAAGGGGCGCCCATGGTCAGGGCAAGGGGGGTGCCCAGGGGGACACCCCAGGAAGAAGGGGCCAGAGGGGACTCAGAGAGCAGCAGTTGGAAATCCGGACCAGCGTCCACACCAGAGTGCAGTAGGGGGGAGGAGTCCCAGGCATCGGGATCAGGAGGCGCGCTGCCAGCGGGAGAACATGAGGGAGGATTGACCACACCTCCGTCGGGGAGCGAGGAAACGGTCAAGAGGAAAGTTGAAGGCTGCGCGCGCGCGCCAAGTTCAAATGTACAGGAGGGCGGCACAGTTGGCAGCCCGGATAGGGAACCAGGTCCTAAAGCCCGCCGAAGAGAGAGGGAGGAGTCAGGGGGGTCAACGTCTGCGTCGGAAGAGTCCAGGAAGGAAGGAACCCCGGGGGGTAGCAGGACCCAGAGGAGAAAGGAGAGACGGAAGAGGTGGAGTAAGGCTAGAGTCTTAAACTGGTGCACAGGGGGCGGAGATTCAGATGGAGCTTCGCCGGTCTAAACCCTAGACGTAGAGCTGGGGCGCTGCGGCTTGGAAATGGAAACTGTACTTCAATAAAGACTTTTGTACATTACCACCAGCTAGCGTTGGTCCTCTGTGAGCTGGGACCAGGAGCCAGCTCTGACAATATGTGAACAATATGTGCAAGAGGTTAAGTTAAAGTGCTGTCTTGAGCTTCATAGGGGGTCTGATTTATCACCGACATCCAGCCAAATCCAACTCTGGTGGAAGGGAGAGGTCAATAGCTGTGGCTCAGAGCTTTAGGGCTTTGGTGGGTATTTACAGTGAATCCAAGGCTGTGTGTATGGTGGCAGAGAATACAAATGCCTTATCCAGAGCCCTACTAGACTTGAGCCAGCAGCAGGCAGGCAAGGGCAAATGAACATTTTTATTTTGCGTCCTTTCTTTCAGCTTTAAAATTTTTTAACATGGGAAACATTGGGAAGGAAAGATTTACTCATGCTCAGGAACATGACTAAATACCTCTCTGGTTTGGGAGCCTATTGTGGGACAGGCGGACTTTCAAATCCAAGATGCTTCCTGGGACAAACCCTTTTTGGCCCTACTGATATCGGAGGAGTTGGTGAGCAAAGTCCTGGCATTAGGTCTCTGTCTCCGGTGTCAGAAGGGTACATTCCCAGGGACTACACTAAGGCTGCGCAATGCCAGGTTTTCAACACTGCAATGTGTATCACCAGCCAAACATTGCGATCTGTCGATACGCCACAATGTTGAAATGGAGGAAGGAACAAGCTGCATTAGGCCCAGCCAGGGTAAAACTGCCACCGCTCTCACTGAGGCGGTTTCACCCCGGTACCTCGGATGATGCAGTTTGTTCCCACCTCCCACCCCAAAGCCTCTCTGGCTTGTGAGCAACACATTGGGGCTTGCTCAAGCCAGAGGCTTTCTTTAAACCATTCTGCTGAAGAGAGCACCGCCCATGCCTCAGCGGAGCAGTTTAAAGAAGCTGAGGGAGGAACAAGCTGTATTGGCCTGTTGATGCAGCTTGCTCCTCCCTCTGCGGCATGAGGGGCAGAGCGCGATAGCAGTAAATCATGGGTGGGTGAAAACTGCCGCTGCTCTTGAGTCCCGCTGGTAGCAGAGAGAGGCTCAGGAGCAGCGTTGGTTTTACCTGCAATATACCGCTTGGTGAAGCTGCCATCATGCTCTGGGTGATCACGCACAGTGGTCTTCAAGGTGGCATACAAGAACGTACAACTCGTAAAGCAAAAATACAGCAGCAGTAAATGGAAATGGAAACACTGCCAGCAGTCCAGATCATAGAGAAGGAAGCTGCTGAAGAAGTATGGGGCCTCAAAATATTTACAATGTATTTACACAAGCAAAGGCAGGCATGCAATCCTTACTTGAGTGCTTGGGTATAGTTGAACAGTGGTGTAACCCCCAGAAACCTTTGGATGTTCTCCATGACAGATGCGGGGCTTTGTCTGAGTTCCTGCCCATCCACAACCAGAACCTGAATTGAAGGAGAAACAATGAAGGTCTCAGAATAAATCTAATCATGTTAAGGCTCCCCACCCCTATCTCAGTTACCTAAGTCACATACAATTAGCAGACAATTCTCCTGCTCATTTTCTATTCCTGGAAGGGGTGGCATAAGTGAGTGGAGTTTCTTTAACATACATTTACTACGTTTGCAGCAATCAACATATAGATCTTGCATTTTCAGGCATTTGCCTGAAGTCATGAGGGTTAAAAGTGTGTAGCTGATAGAGGTGAATGTGCAAGCCCTGCCCGACCTTCGTGCATTGAATGCAAAGGTCAAAAGGAGGCCTTTACACACTTTCCACTGAAATTGGTTTAGAAGCCTCCATGGGGTCAGAAATGCTAAAGGCAGGGTCCCCAGTGCTGTGGAGTCTTCGAAGCATGTTCAGTGGAACTTACTTAACACCCACCTTTAAACCTTCACAATCGATACACAAATACCTGAGGGGAGCCAGTGTACTGGGGAATATTGCATGCAGAGTTTGTGTATATGCTCCCACTTCACTACAGACTTTTAGCCCATATAATTTCAGGCAAGCATGTGGAGCATCCTTGGTGGCTAACACAGAAAGCCAAAAGGCACAGTAGATTGTTTTAGTTTCCTTCCACTATGAATTCTAATGCCTGAAGTTCTACTTTGTAAGTTTTAAACAACTGAGTTGACTCAAATATGCTTTTTATGAAAATCCTGTAATCTCATTTTTGTGAGACCAATACAGCTACAACAAGATCCTGGTTTATCTATTGTGCAGGTGACTGCTAATAAGGTACTCATTAAGAGTGTACAAAAGCAAACATATAAAGGTTTTATCAAAAGCATATAAAAGTTCCCCTTCAAAATAACACCTCCATTGCACAACAATGTGATTATCAACACATCCAAAGGCTGCTGTACCTGTCCAGAAGGATAATACATCAACCACCTCTCCAGATGAGTGGAATACAATCCAGGATTCAGACAGCGGTTCTGCAGGTTGTGCAACTCCGGAGGGGCTTGGGGCCCAGCAGAAATGATCTGGTAGAAAGTGTAGTTGAGTGCCACAGGGTCGTTGTGAGCACGCTGGTGCTGCAAGCAGGTAACCGGGGGGGGGGGGGGGGAGAGAGAGATGAGTGAATTAGCAGCGCACTGCTCTTTCTAGTATACGAGGCAGCATATCTATATACTACATGCACCATCACATCCCGGTGGCCCCACCAGCTGGGTCCTGCACATACTCCTGCAGTGATGCCAGGAGGAGTTCTTAAGGAATTACCTGATACCAGGAGTATGCTCTGTCAGCTGGGTTGATCAGGATGGCAATTATTTTGGCCCGCGGAAGGAGAGCGGCACTCCGCCTGGGTACTACTTCGGTGTCAAAGTAATTGGCACTTTTCTCAAACATGAAATCTGTGCTGGCATTGGAGGGGATGGGAAAGAACTCCATGTACCTGTCACGTGAAGAAAACCGGGAGAGCATGAGAACAAGGCATGTGTAATAATGGTGACGGGCGTGACACAATGGGAACATAGGGGAGAGGCTCGAAGCTCCTAGCATTTTGCCCTGCCACAGGGGAACATGAAGGAAATGATAGTTTCAGACACGAAAGAAAGAGAATGAAGGCAGGGACAGTATTCTGCTAACACAACTCGCACTCTCAACTCCAGTCCCAGTGATTGTAGTGTTGCATGGGCATCAATCTCAATATGACACACCTAGGGCACATATCACAGTGGCAGGAGCAAGTTAAGAGGATGAATTCCCTCTGCCCTCCTTCATACAGTACAGTGGTGCCTCGCAAGACGAAATTAATTCGTTCTGCGAGTTTTTTCGTAGAGCGAGTTTTTTCGTCTTGCGAAGCACCATGGCGGGGAGGGGTGGGGAGAAGCAGGGCAGCTGCTGCAGCCGGTCCTTGGACTCACCCGCGCCTTGTGGACACCGCGCGACGCGGCTGCTGGAGGGTGGCGGGGCTCAGGAGCGCGACTCCGGCTGCAGCGCTGGCTGCTGGCGGCAACGGCTCCTGAGGGGAGCACGCGAGGGCGGTGGGCAGCGGTGCAAGGCAGCCGGAAGGTCGGAAGGTCAGCCGGAAGGTGGGAGGGAGCCGGAGGAGCCGTCAGCAGGAAGGTGGGAGGGAGCCGGAGGAGCGGGGAAGCGAGCGTGCGACTGTCGCCATGACACGAGAGGCAGGGCTGTTTCGTCTAGCGAAGCAAGCCCTTTGGAAAATCCGTCTTGCAAAGCACCTCAGAAAATGAAAAACCCTTTCGTCTAGCGGGTTTTTCGTCTTCCGAGGCATTCGTCTTGCGGGGTACCACTGTAATCTTATGTATTTGTTATGTCAATCAGAATAATCAAGTCCTGAACCATCATGGTAGACTCAAACTGAGGTTGAAGCCAGGGTCTCCCTCATGACCAGACAAGCACTGCCCATTGCGTTAAAGGCCATGGCAACTACAGTTTGATTTAACTGAGCTGCAACAAAGGCAGCCGTAAGACCAGCCAAATAGGTCACTGTTCACCAATGTTACCATACCATTTACTTCAAATCTGTATTTAAAGGTTGTCTGAACTCAAAAATTAATGCAGGTTAACATACACAACATTAGGAGGCAAAGCAAATCATGCCAACGGCAACCAAGTTGACCGAAACTTGCACAAATCATGATTTGTAATACCACTGAATGCCTAATCCGACAATCAAAATCCCACTGAAAGTTTGTGGGACAGAGCAAGGGCAAATCGGTGAGCACACGAGTCAACACACTTACCAGTCAATTCCTTTGTGATAGTTGAGTCCATTAAAGAACTGGATCTCTTCATAGGTGGAGGGGCTTGGAAAGTTGCTGGTAACAGCTGGGTGCATGGATAGGAAGAAATGCACAGCTGTCGTACCTGAAACAACACAGTGGAAACAAAACTTGTGAGGGATTTGTCTGGGAGCAACAAGGTCTGAAACATAAGCTGGTACTAGCACGACTGCTACCAACAGCTCTTCATGACACACAGAATTGTTTGCCCTGGGCAAAAGCTGTTGCTCATATTGCTCAACCTGGTAAGGAAAGCCTCAAATATAACCACTATCCTCAGCCACTCTGGCAACTCCCATTGGACTAGGCAGGGCGTGAGCTTTGCTTCTTTCTGAAGCCAATCGCAATATAATTGATTAAAGTGGAAAGATCTGAAGCATATGAAGCCACAAACTAGGCCCAAAATGCAAGACCTGTGCTCCTTCATGCTCCTTCCCTTATAGTCGCTTTTAACTGTCCTTGTTTCTATCTTTTTAAGTATGATATAATCACCTTTTAATTACTAGTTTTTATCCCTTACCAGTTTTAAGTCTTATGTGTTCAGTTCGTCCATATGTTTTATCTTATGTTGGTCTATGACCAAAATAACGTTTGATACTGAAACGTTACCATGCAGTTCAGTTGCATAGGTCAGTAAGAACATCCTTTAAAACCTGACACAATCAAGCCTGTAGAGGGCACCACTATACCTTTCCTACGCTCAAAGGCGTACTCGTTTTTGTTCTACATCTTATCTCAGCTCGCCAGTTCTGGAATTTAATATTAATTGGGTGGAACAGGCAACCCCGAGAAATTCAAGATGGCAATTTTGGCAATTGACAACTTGGAATTGCTTCCCCACCACCACGTGACATTTCCCAGAAGACCTAAATCAGCTCCCCGCTAAGTTTTAAGGCAGCAACAGAGAACCTGCGTCTCTTGAACTGCTGTCGAACTACAACTCCCATCATGCCTGACTACTGGCTATGCTGCCCAGGACTCATGGGAATTGGAGTCTAAGAACACCTGGAAGACCACAGGTTCCCCCATCATGTTCCAACACAAAAAGAAAAAGGCCACGTCACACATATATTAACAGGGCAAAAAAAGACCATGGTGGCCAGTGGGTTATGTTACCAGTTTTCTGAGGACCGACGATGAGAAACTTGGGAAGCCGGTCACATGTCTTCTCTTTGGACCAGATGTCTTTATGCCGCTTGTCATCACAAGGGTTCTACAGCAATTAAAAAATCATGCATGAGATAATGTGGGGAATAATTACTTGAGGCCTGATAGAAGCACATTCGTGTTTACCCCAGGCACAATCACTCTGGTCTACAGCACATTAAGAGCTTGGCTGGCATATGTCGTAGAGCATATGCTGGCATCAGTGCTCTATTCTGGATGAAATGATGGTCATTTGTTGGTCAAAGGTATTGTGGCAGTCTCCTGAATGAGTTAACTGGGCAGGAGCATCAGCAAGCCAACAAAGACATGCCCGAGGAAAGAGGGAAAATAAAATCACAATTGCAATGAGGACTCTAGTCCATCTGTTGAACTATTTAGCGGTGCATTTTCACCATAACTGGGCAGGCCTGGAAGTTTAAAAAACTGGGCCTAAAATTCTGACAAACATATCCGATTCTGTTCAGAAAAACCATACAGCATTTTAGATCCCAGAACCACCACTAGTTCATGCTTTGCGTATTCCCCACTTAAGCTCTTAAGACCCAATAGGAGAAATACAAACTCTCTCTTCTGTAGCAACCAATTCACATCCACTCTGCTCAGAAGCCCTTTATTTATATTAAACTTGTATTAAAGCTCTGAGAAAAACTTCAGCTGCAGGCTGGTTGAAGGGAAATTGTCCTGGAATCGCACCTGCCACAGAGGGTTCTTTTCCTGCGAAAATATTTCAAAATACTTCTTGGCCAGCTGGATGGGCGGCAGAGTCTGAAGACGGAGGTTGGTCCAGCACTGCACAAATTTGACGAGGCTTTCGAACGTGTAGAGCCCAAGGCGGTCGTTTCCATAATTGGACAAGTGGGTCATGAAGATGCTGATCTACAAACAAAGAAGGACATGGGGGCATTTGTTAGTGTCAAAAGGTTGATATCACCTGGAAAATTCTATCTGCTTTCCACTCTTGTTCTGCAGGGGCAGCATTGGCCAGTGAGCATCGTACACACTCTCAGCAGTTGCTCTCATGTGCAAAATGAAAACAACCCATTGCTCCAAATCCATAGTTCCAATGTTGACACTATTCAGGTCCCTTGGGCAGGTTCTCTGGATACTCACCTGTAGCTTGGTTCTTTAATTATCGTTATTCATTTGATTCACTTATAACCTGCCTCTCTATAAAAATAAATGAATGCCCAGGTGGCTAACTACAATAAAATCCACAATACACTAATGACGCAATCTATCCAGATGTATTAAAAAGTTTCATTTGAAATCAATGTCTCCAAAGAGTTGCATTCAGTTGGGCAGGACTACAAAGCGTCCACATTTAAAGATTGCATGCAAACTGGGTTCTTGCTTTCCTCAGGAATCCTGCAAATGTCCTTTTGCATGCAACACAGTATCACTTCCCAGGGACAATTAATGGTTCAGCAAGCTCCCACAATGGACAAACCAGGTGGCTGCTAAACTCAAAGAAGAAGCCTGTCTGAGGACATGACTTTAATCTTACATTGCCATAAAGGCAGGGACTTTGCTGCAGCCGACATTGGCTGCCACAAAGTCCTTGGGTGCCGCCAAACTTGGGGGGTGGAGGGTTGCTCTTTTGAGGCTTGAAACATCTATTTTGTACAGTCAGTCATAATTCTTTTTTATTTTTTAGCCAGATTGGATTCCAAAAATGACTTTAGTGATACCAGGTGCTCATGATCAAACTCAGTCTTTGCAAGCAAATGTGGCTCCTAAGCAGATATGCGGTCAAATGAAGACAAAAGAACCTTCCTTTTAAACACACAACCTCTCACCTGGCTAAAGAAGCCAGGTGTCTGCAACAATCTGTGCCTAAGTGACAGTCACCAGATAACAACACCTGTTAACTCTTTAATTAAGAAGTCTGGTGCGGGAAGAACAGATACCTCATCTGTAACGCTTCCCAGAGAAGCTGGCCCCTAGGTAAAAGAACATTTAACAAGTGAGGAAATTGGATAGGGGAGAGGAAGGAGAATTAACAAGGTCATGTATTCAGTTTGATTACAGAGTGACTGATTTTCTGGCAGGCAGGCCTTGTCCGGCATTAACCAGATCAAGCACATCATTATTACAAGGAGAACCGCAATACGTCTTTCCCCCTGGTCTCCAGGTTCCCCGTCAAATGTGACCATCTTAATACAGAATTCCAAACCAGTTTTGGGAACTAGCAGCAGAAGCCTTCCTGCACTTGGAGGAGGCTGGTGTGACTGTGGGGCATGGTCTGCTGCCAGATGCTTCCTTTCCAGCTCTGACCTTTCAGGGCTCGGATGATTTTGACACCCAAGAGCACAAAGTGCATCAAGAGGCTGACCTGGAGGCTCCATGCAAACCATCAAAAGAAGAGCACCCAACTCGCAATGGCAGCATTTCCATCCAAGTGCTAAATTACTGACAATTAGCTTCCAGGAGAGAAAGAATTACTAAAATATTATGAGGCTGGAGAGGGAATGCACCAACTTCTCATGGAGGGCCTCAGGGATTCTAGCAGCTCTGGCTAAATGCCTTACACCTAGAGGGAGAGATCTCCCAAGTTTGTTGCTTTATCACGTTCACCAACACGTTTGGGAGAGGAGTTGATTTTCTAAATCTCCGGGCTTGGGACAGGAGATTGGTCTTCACATTAACACCGCTGCCTCTCAGAAGTGAGCCTGAGTGATTTCAAGATCTGGATTACTCTAGGCCAGAGAATGGGGAAGCTTGGTGGCCTTTGAACTGACTACAACTCACACGAGCCCCAGGCAGCATGTTCAATGGTCAAGGATGACAGAACCTGTAATTCGACATCTGAAACTGTTTTAAAGGACTCCCTAGGGTGGCTGATCCACAACCACTGGTCTTGGGGCCTCTTGGCAATGCTGTATTTTTATTCATGTACGAACTGCTGAGCCCAGTGGCACCTAGTGCCATATGGGAAAAAAATATGGGCCCAGATTCAATGATCTCTGATCACCAGCAAGGGCTGTTGCGTTAGCATAAGTGCAAGAATAATGGTTGCACAATATGAAATCTCAATACTATAGTTGCGCTAGCAGAAGTTTGTTGGGCGACCAGTTGTGCAACATGGAGTATTGTATCTGTTGTGCCACCAGCTACAAGAACTATGCTGGCTCTGTGCCCTTCTCTTGTGCATGTCATCGCTAAGGGACTTTAAATTCAGTGTAAGTTAAATTCCCCTCTTTTTGTCTCTAGCCCTAGCTACATAATCATGCGCCATTCCACAGAGACAGGAATTTTGGATGAAGCAGCTTTGGCAAACAACTTACGCTCCTTGGAATCTGAGCCACTCAGCTGAATTCCAGCCGCTATCCAGACTAGCCTTGTTAACTACTTTTGAATGGTGTTTGGCATATAAGCAGTATACTAATTAATTAAATAATAACGACAAATCATTCTTTCTCTCTTAATATATAGAGTTTGAACCAAGCTTGTTTTGACTGTCTAAAAGCCACGATGTAACTACTACGGTCCCACCAGTGCTACCGTTCTATACCTTCCCAAACTATGGCCTTAGAGTGGCAACTGTTGTCTACCTATCATCTGACAATGACACCCGACAACCATTCAGACTAATTACCAACAGGCAAGTCTGATCTTATTCCCCAAGATCCTGCCCCCACCTCATCTAAGCAGCCACAACTATTCCTTATAACTGAACTCAATTATTTTCCCTGGAGATGTTAAAGAACCCAAGTGTGAAAGGGTAGCAATCAGAAATTAAAACAGCGAGCTGAAAATAGACCAGCTATACGCCTGGTGTAGAAGGAACTGGAGGGGTCGAGTGGGAGGTGTGCAACTCTATAGCTTCAGGGAAATGCAAGCAAAGATATGCAGTGACTGCCTTTTCTGGGAGCAGAAAGCTGACATCATGGTTTGCTGGCTAGTCAGGAGATCAAACATTTGCTGACATCATGGTTTGCTGGCTAGTCAGGAGATCAAACATCCTGTGTTTATACGGCAGAGTTAAAAACACACACACACACACACACTCCAACTCTTGCACTCCTGCATATACTCACAGGGATTCAAACATCTGTTATGGATCAGTGAGGAGAGGCTGTTTGGCACTCTTTATTTTAGGTGGGACATCTTTATCAGTTAAAGAGGAAGGAGTGAGAGTTTAAAGTCAGTTGGCAAGCAAAGGAATTGGTTCACGGACCGGACTGATGATGAAAGGAGAGAGCAAACCAAGGCCAACAACTAGGGAGTAGGATGAGTTGAGGGGACACAGGACATGCTTTTCGGTATTTGGTGTAAAGTAAATTGCTCACTGACTTGTTTTTACAGAAACATCAGGCTGGGAGGAGGTATTGGAGACTAATACATTCTGTCCACTTGCCAAGTGTAGCTAGCTGGGAACATCAGCAATCCTCTTTGAGCAATGACATTATAGAATCATAAAATTGTGGGGTTGGATGGGACCCTGAGAGTCATCTAGTCTAACCTACTGCAATGCAGGAATCTCATCTAAAACATCCTGCCAAGCCACAGAGTGCTCAGCAGTGTCAGGGATTTTCTGGAAAAATTGAATCAGAAAGTTTTCTTTAAAATGTTCTGGGAAGTTTTCTAAATTGATTGGGATCTGATACAGCAAGTTTATTCCCCCCCCCAAAAAAAATGTACCCTGTGTTAATTTTACATGCTGTAAAGTATTTGAGATGAAACATTCATCTAGAATAGAATCAATATGAAAACCACAATGTGGTTTGAGTGTTATATTTAAACAAATACAAAGCTTAACTTAGAAATAATCGTTATTGGAATATTTGCCCCTATTCTAAGACATGTCAATTTGATAGCCACGAACTTCCCTGACATTTGAGTGGGGGATAAAAGCGCTGAAAACTGCTAGTATGCTAATTTCAGCATACCCAAAGAGCTCTGCATTAGAATAAAGATCTTTCCCATATATGTATGCAGTGCCCACATCTGAAATACGAAAGGAGGGAAAGCGTGGGATAACCAACATGCTTAAGTCTAATTAATGCATAATGAATGGATACAATTGCAGGTGACATGGGGAAGTACAGTGGTGCCTCGCAAGACGAAAAGAATCCGTTCCGTGAGTCTCTTCGTCTAGCGGTTTTTTCGTCTTGCGAAGCAAGCCCATTAGCGGATTAGCGCTATTAGCGGTTTAGCGGCTATTAGCGGCTATTAAAGGCTTAAGGGATTAGCGGATTAGCTGCTAAAAGGCTATTAGCAGCTTAGTGCCTTAGAAAAAGGGGGTGGGGAGCGAAACCCCCCCCCCCAGGAATCGCAAGACATTTTCGTCTTGCGAAGCAAGCCCATAGAGAAATTCGTCCTGCGAAGCACCTCCAAAACGGAAAACCCTTTCGTCTAGCGGGTTTTCCGTCTTGCGAGGCATTCGTCTTGCGGGGCACCACTGTATCCAGTTCATGCACCAGAGGTGGTTTTAGGGTAGCATGACTGGCACTGAGCTGCAGGGGGCACCACAACCATGATGGAGAACAGAGCGCGACAGGCAGAGGGTGCCAAATTTTAGCACTGCACAGGGCGCTGCTGAAATTTGAGACACCCAAGTCTGCCACTCAGTCACTGCATGGGGGCATGGAGGAATCATGCTTGCTGGCCTCATCTCTAATCTCTAGGCACCTGCTGCACCCTCCCTGCCACCACCATTAACCCCTGTGCACATAGAGCAGAAGGTTCAGACCAGTTTCTCACAGATCTAAATACTGAATACTTGGGAGGGCAGGGACAAAGCAAGCGATTGCAACCCTGTTTCCCCTCCAGGCTTTGATTCTAAGAATGTAGGCTGCCCCTGAGAAGAAGGTTTATCCCTAGGAAGAACCTCTGTCACATTTCTGTCCTCCCTGAAGCATTTTCAGCAGGTTCTGTTAGGATATTTCCGTTCCACCTTAAAAGGGAGCAGGATGTTTGTGTCACAGCCTGCGCATTTCCTGTCTCACAGAATGTTTCTGTTGTGTCTTTGCTTTCGTTTCTCTCCCTCTGACGGAGACATTTGAAGCAGGCAGTCATGTTTTTCTTTGTTCTGATCAACGCTGAATAAACTTCTAAATAATGCTCTCCTTACTGCATCTTTCGCTGTGTGCTTTATCTGCTGATAGAGCGTGCACGGCTCTGGAATGTGGCAAGCTATTTCTGGAGCTCGTGTCGCTAATTGCTGATACTGCGTGTCTACGGGAGATCGATGGACGTCCGGAGACGACGTGGAGTCATGATGGACTTTGTCTCCCTGGCAGTATCCCAACAGGTTCCTGGGTGGCAAAACTGTTTGGCCAATTTTTCTCACAAATGCTTCACTTCACCTTTTTGCCCAACTTTTGCCAAATACACACACCTCAGCTGTTTTCTTTTTCTGTGCTCTTAAGAAAAAAATAAAAACCTGACCACCACTGACGTAGGGTAGAAAACAATAAAATTGTTGGCACCTGTCTGTCTGAGGAGACAGCCCGGTGAGAATTAGGCCTCAGGACTGCTGCCAGTGCAGACTGTATTTCCAACTACTTTTTCCCATCCTTCACCACATAAAGCACACAGGTAATCACAAACACTGCCCCCCCCCCAATGCTGCAGTACTTACTGGGTTCAGGAGCACTGTCAGAAAGAGTTCACCACCGCGAATGCTTTTGTCCAGCTCCTTGGAGCCACCAGGATACTCATTATAAAATATGGTGTGAGTGAAAAGACCACAAGTCTGTCGAGGCAACACCTGGGAGAGCCAGAGGGAGAGGAAAAATTAGAGATGGCCATGGATTATCCCTGTGAATTTTAACATGCAGCCAACAGTGGGAACCTGCAGCCAAAGGAGAAGGCAATTCTACTGGGGTTAGATGGTGTCAACATCATATTTGCTATTCTGCTATCATTCCTAACTGCCATTTTCAGTCCCACTCCAAAAAGAAAGAAAGAAAAAACACACCACTTGGTGTTCTGTGGCTACTCAGCATATTTAGACCTCGTGAGGCTGTTCTGAGGTTTCCTTCCCCACAAGAAATTTTCCTAAACCTTTTCCTGCATTTCCTCATGGTTCTCCTAAGCATGCTGAAAGCACCATCCATGCACAAGAGTCAACTCTTTTGGCTACGTGAGGACTGGCGCTCAAGGGAACTGAGTTCTTTATTAATATACAATGTAAAGTTAAAGGGGGGAATCAATCCAGCCTCTCCTGCTCAGCTGCCCAATAGCGACACAACTGTTGGAGCAGTTACATGGCTCCACTTGGAAGTTCTTCTGTCTCGAATCCTACATACTGGGAATTCTACACTGGTCTGAGTGATTGTTACGAAGAACTGACTGATTTATGAAGGGCAAGTCTATCAGTGGCTACTAACCACAGTGGCTATGTTCTATCTCCATTGTTGGAGGCAATATGCCTCAGGATTCCAGCTGATGAGGATCACAAGTGGAGAGTACTGTTGTATTGATGGCCTGCTTGCAAGCCTCCTAGAGGCATCGTTGGCCACTGTGAGAACAGGACTCTGGACTGCATGGACCTTGGCAAAATCCAGCGGGACTCTTTCTTGTGCTCCCTTTGCTTTTGTGCTTGAGAGTTTCAGGGAAGATTAGCATTCAAAATGCAGGGATGAGTACCCAATAAACTAGTGGCCATGTTTCTCCAATAGGGAGAAATCAATAGGGGCTTCATTGTCTCACCATGATTCCATTATGGATGAAGCCCCGCCGGTACCGGGCAGGCCGAAGGTGCGGATATTCCTCTGTGCTGGTCACCTGGATGCCCCAGACAGCTTTCCATGCCTCATAGAGCTGTGCATGGACAGGGTAAACTCCTGAGTGGTGGGGGGCTACTGCATAGCCCAGGTCCGTGGGGATCCCATGCTCCTGGAAGAAGAACACAAATGGGAAGAACCCTCTATTCCCTGTACTGCTAGCAGTTTGCTGAATGGAAGGAAGGCAGAAATGGCCAGGCAGAAATCTCAAAACAAAAAGTACCATATTTTTCGCTCTATAGGACGCACTGGACCATAGGACGCACCGGACCATAGGAGGGGGAGAACAGGAAAAAAAAATTTCTCCCCCTCTCTGCTCAGCGCCCCTTCAGCGAAGCAGCAGGAGAAACGGAGCCCCTTCCATTTCTCCTCCCGCTTCACTGAAGGGACGCTGCGCAGAGAGGGAAAACTGTGCAGCGCCTCTCCAGCGAAGCTAAGCCTGGAGGGCAAGAGGGATCAGTGTGCACCAACCCCTCTCGCTCCCCAGGCTTCAGGCAACTATCCACAAGCCTTTGGAGTGCAGCATGAACTCCTGCTGCACTCCGAAGGCTTGCGGATAGCTGCCTGAAGCCCCCGGAGTGTAGCGGGCGTTCCCTGTGCTCCAGGGGCTTCAGGCGACTTCAGCGAAAGCAACATGAAGCCTCCGGAGCGCGGGTGGAGCTCTCCCTCTGCGCTTCGGAGGCTTCGCGTTGCTATCGCTGAAGCCAGGGAGCCTGCATTCACTCCATAGGACACACACACATTTCCCCTTCATTTTTGGAGAGGAAAAAGTGAGTCCTATAGAGCGAAAAATACGGTAAGTGAGTGAGTTAGTAAATCGGAACTTGGGTCTGGGGTATATGACATAACACATTTATACTAGGTTTGTAAACAGTCAATTGCCTGTGAAGAGTAAAACATTGCCTCTAGGCAACAATGCATGGAAAAAATGAAAGGAAACTTGGCAGAATATTGTTGAGATGGCAATTTTTGGGTCAGCGGGGTCAAACTTCTCACGGACTGGAACATCCCCAGTTGAATTTGCTCCTTACCAAAGCAAACTGCTTGTTGAGTTTCATTTGCTCGGCTAGCACAGTGACGTTGTGGAAGAGATGTGGCTGCATGTGACTCCACATGTGCGGGAACCACCAGAACTCTTTCCTATGCTTTAGCAGCATGTCGTCCCCTTCATCTTCCTCATCAGTACCTAGAAAGAAGGGGGAAGGAAGGAAACAAGGAAGGGGTGCTCAACTGTCAGTCATCACAGACACTAAAAGGCCAAACCAGAGAAGACAACATTTCATTTGCATGAATGGCTTTTAAAAGGAAACAGCAGGCACCAGGTTCCCATCCACACCAGGGACCTGCTGTGGCGTAGCTGGGGGGCATTAACCCTTTGCCCCACACTGTGGTGCTGATCCAAATGAGCCCCCTGCTTCTGCACCTGCTATCTTCCCTGGCATAAAAAGCTCCCATTCGCTCCATTGTACTGAAAGCACCCAAGAGCTGTCAGAACACCCCTTGGATCCAGTAGTTCCCCAAATCAAAGAATTCAAATAGGCCCCAAATAGGTTACATGTCCATGTAAGCCAAAACCCTGCCAGATATTTATCTATCCTGGACCAAAAAACTGCAGTGAGGCCCAGAGGGTTAACAAACCTTCTTTTATCTGATGCCAGAATCCTGATCCTGATCATACTTTACTCAACTGCTGACTGTGTGGATGGCATATCACTAAGAAATATGCCATACAGGTGAAAAGAACAAAGGCAGCTTACCAGTGTGGTAGAATTTCCCAGAAAATCCCAGGTTGAAAGTAAAATTGGGAACCAAAGTCCTCAACTTGTTCTGAGTGTTCAGTAGAGCCTGAAAAATAAGAAAGGGGGGGGGGGGAGAGAAGGAGACAGAAACTTCAAAACAGATTCTTAATCAGATTTTTCAACAAGAAGGGCACTTCCATACAAAGCCTACATGCTGGCAGCAATGCACAAGCAGCCCCAAACATTGGTTTCTTAAAGGCTGACCCTTGTCTTTGGCAAGCGTGTCCAGGAGAGCACAGCACCACACACCAGCCCTGTCCCTGGCCTTGCTCTCGGGTTCTCTGTTTTTGAGGAGAAGATAGCGCATAGCTTTCTTCAGATATGGCAAACCCTAAGCTAGATCAACTCATCCACAAAATGTTTAGGTAGGCCAGCTGGACCATAGGCTTCCGCCTCAGTTTTTAAAATGTTGTCTAGGGAACCAGAGTTGAATGTGATGATTAACCTGCTATTGTTATTTACATAGTAACTCATGATTGTCTACCTTTAATCTTCTTCAAAGTCAAAAATAAGGAAGTAGCCAATTTAACTACCAAAGCATATCATCTATGCCTTCTTTATGGCTTTATCCTGCAAATAAAAGTCCCATCTTTCAACAGAGATATGCACCTGTTGCCCATTAATCGCTATTTTAATTATGATTGTCAATGGTCAAAAAATTCCATACAATTCAGAAGTGGTTAACATTGTAAAATTTTGATTGTGGTCTATATGCATCAAATATATTTTCTGTAGCTAAGAAACAGTGCCACAGTTTGCTTTTTATCACATTCTTCCCCAACACTTTTCCTTACGTAATGTGTTTTTTTACTTGGTTATTACTGAGATTCATAAGTCACTCTGGGAGCCTTTTTTGGTAGAAAAGTGGGATGAAAATGAAATGAAATGAAACAAATAAGCTGATGGAGCAATTGCCTCCTTCCAGCTGGTTGCTTTGCACATTTTGGCAGCTTTAAGTACCCTCACAATAATTTTACACACAGTCATTAACCAAGTCTTTAGGTAGCACAGAAGTATTATTTCAGGAGTTAGTCGTATTTGACAGCCAGTCATATTCATTTATCACGTTCAGAAGATTAGTCCAAAGAAGGCAGTCCCTGCCTCCCTGGATATTATTAATTATTATGATTTCATAAAATTTATGCATTGCTTGATTGTAAACAACAACAACCCTCAAAGTGGTTTACAAAATATAAAGCAGTAAAATCAAGAAGAATTACAGCCCTACTTTAAAACATGCACAAGTTAAAATACTAAAACATATCAAAATTACTTCTAATAAAATTATTTCTAAGGAACTGGGTAGGCTTGTCTAAACAGGAATGTTTTTAGCAGGCTCCAAAAAGAATACAGTGAATCTGCTATATTCCCTGCATAAGGCACTGCAATATATCTTGAAATACTGGCACCTGAGAGCAAGAGCATTGCACTGTCCATCACACAAATTGGCACATGCTAAATTACATGCATAGTTGCCTCTGGGTAAAATACCAACAACATAGTGAGTAGCTGAGATTTAGATTCATTTATTTGTATCTAGTCAACAGACCACACTATAAGACAAAGGTTTAACAGTATGAAAGCAACACAAGAACTGTACTTTTCAAAATTAAATAGTTTCCTGAAAATGCCGGGGCGGGGGGAGAAATCTGGGGGCTCTTCCTTTGAAGAGGAAGAACAAGATACCTCTGAATGTATATGAGGAATTTTATGAATAAGACCAAAGCCAAGGGGATTCAGACTGAGCTCTAACAGAAACGATTGCTCCCTTAAATAGTGTTCGTCACATTCTGCTACTCGGAGGAGGGTCCACACTGGAGATATGGGTACGCCCAGATAATGCCTATGCTTGGGAAATTTTTACTTCCCCACAGCCCTCACCACCACTTGAATAATAATAATAATAATAATAATAATAATAATAGTATACCACTCTTCATATGAAGAGCTGAGGACAGTTCACAACAGAAAAATAACAAAATTAGAATGCTTGGACCATTTACAAGGTTTTCTAGTGTGCCTAAGCTACAATCCCCTCATGATGATACCTGATAATTGTTTTATTTTATATTTACAAGTTGATAATGAAGAACATGGACATGGCTTAAGAGAAAATAATATTGACTTAAATAATTTTGTACTGCTCTTCAGCCAAAATGAAAAAGACGTACAGCAACCTTTTGTCATTTCTTGGAAGACTGCTAAGCCATCTAGTCTAATCAAGAGTTCTGGAGAACTTGAAAGCTTGTGCACTATTGTGCAATATGTTGGTTGGCCTACTAAATGTATTGCCATAACAACAGACGGCCGAACAACACATTTTTATATTACGTAATCTTGAAAATATAAACTTGTTCCTTTTAAAGGGTACTTTACATTTACCTGATATCCTTTTGACTGAGTGAATGCTAGTCTACCTTCCCTCTTGGATCCTAGTTGCCCTGCTTTCGACAAGCTCCACTTCATCACAAGTCCTCCCCTTTGGATATGTAGCCTGAACATGCAAGGGTGAAAAGGGTGTTGGGGGCCTGGGATGAATGTGCCACTACCTTAATGCCCACCCTGCCCCACAACACACTGGTCCGGCCCCCTCCACTCCTAGACTTCACACACTTAGTACAAAGTTCAGGTGTTTGGCTGAATGCCCTCTTGCAATCTGAAGTTGTGAGTTATCAGGTTTCCCAGTTGTGTGGAGGCTTCTAAGAATGTTTAGCTGAACATGCTGAGAAGCTTCTTTCAGACTTTCATGCTCAAGTGGGAAGATTGGGAGTAGAGGGGTTGAGGCTGCCATGCTCAGGGATGTTGTAGAGTGAGACTGCCCCCACCCGGCTTAGAATCATAGAATCATAGAGTTGGAAGAGACCACAAGGGCCATCGAGTCCAACCCCCTGCCAAGCAGGAAACACCATCAGAGCACTCCTGACATATGGTTGTCAAGCCTCTGCTTAAAGGCCTCCAAAGAAGGAGACTCCACCACACTCCTTGGCAGCAAATTCCACTGTCAAACAGCTCTTACTGTCAGGAAGTTCTTCCTAATGTTTAGGTGGAATCTTCTTTCTTGTAGTTTGGATCCATTGCTCCGTGTCCGCTTCTCTGGAGCAGCAGAAAACAACCTTTCTCCCTCCTCTTTGTCCTTGTCTACAATCATTCCATGAACCAGCTGAATGAAGCCTGCAGACAACAGTTTGAGGACCATTGTCTTATCCTGCACAATGTGCTTTCTTCTTAACTTCATGTGCTTCTGAGAAGGTAGGGACCACACATTTCTCCCCTATATAATGCCACATACATTCACACATTCCTCATGCAAGTAAAGAATCTATTATAGTTATTTAATACAGGGCAAGTTTATAGTCTCCAGTATTTTGATAGAAGAAAAACTGCCCTTACCAAAATCTGGATGAAAATGCCATGTGTGCCACTTGTAAAAAGGTAAAGGGACCCCTGACCATTAGGTCCAGTCGTGACCAACTCTGGGGTTGCGACGCTCATCTCGCTTTATTGGCCGAGGGAGCCGGTGTACAGCTTCCGGGTCATGTGGCCAGCATGACTAAGCCGCGCTTCTGGTGAACCAGAGCAGCACACGGAAACACTGTTTACCTTCCCGCTGGAGCGGTACCTATTTATCTACTTGCACTTCATGCTTTCAAACTGCTAGGTTGGCAGGAGCAGGGACCGAGCAACGGGAGCTCACCCCGTCGCGGGGATTCGAACCGCCAACCTTCTGATCAGCAAGTCCTAGGCTCTGTGGTTTAACCCACAGCGCCACCCGCGTTCCTACAGTGTCACTTGTAGGGCTAAGAAAAACAGCAAGTGTGCAGACAAATAAAGGTGCAAGTGCAGGCCTTGCTGGAAGTGACACCATCTCATTTCTAAGGGTGTTTCTTGGTGATCTACAACTATAGTAGTTGCAAACCTGCCTGTTTCCACACCAGGACAAATACGACAAAATTTTGAAGCCTATCTTCTGCCATAAAAGAAATGTTCCTGTTTAGGGTTGCAGTCAGCCATTCCCTCCAAGCAAGATTTTTCACTCGCCTCTCTATCCCACCAGTATTCCTTTTACTTTTCCAATTGTTCGTTTTCAATTTTGTTGCTACTGAGCATGCTCCGTCCTGTTTGGGCTGCTTTTTGGGGTGGTTGGGTGTGGATTGCCCCAACATGGTTTTATTCTTTCTTTTTTTGTACTAAGCAATTGATTCTCAGTGGCCCCATTTTGGCTACAGTCCTGTCAGCACTGGCCACCTGAGTTTACCATTATTGAGCAGTCTCCAATCGCTAGGAAAGTTTGGTGTGAAGATGAGTGAGAAAGAGATGATGCTAAGAGGCTTACCCTTTTGTGCACTGAGGGGGATTTAAAGCCTTGCTTTGGGTTACTATGACAACATATCTGCCAGCTGATAAATCCTAAACAACCCTGTTCCTTGTGGCAGCTGCAACTGTATTGTTGGCAGCTAGTACCAACTAGCCCCCATTCTGATGCTTTCATCCTGGTGTTTTTAATGATTCCCCAAACCATAAGCACCCTCTGCAGGCTCACTGTTGACCTAAAAGAAATCAGTTGTAATCTTAAAGTACCAAGAAGATTCACAATGCATAATCATTAACAAAGACAGAAAAGGAAGCGGGAAATATTCATGTGTATACAATCTTCTATCTGTAGGCCATTCCACCTCTTCTCCAACATTCTACAATACTGAACACAAGTTTGCACCTATTAACATTTTATTTTTCCCATTATACCTTTCCCAAAACTGAAGTTTTCCTGGTCCTTTTAACCACTCCAGTGTTGTAACTCCCTCACAAAATATCTGAATTGTACAAGATATATCAACAGTAGCATAAACATAGTGCCATGTGCTTTCTGCAGCCAGATTACTTAAATATCGTTGCTTACTACATTCTCTTACAAAACAACTTTGCCTATGAAAATATTAAAAATGCATGCCACTTTGTTTATCATATATATAAATATTTTGAATGAGTATTTTGTTCCTTCCGTTCAAGTGTGTGTGTGTGGGGGGGGGAAACCCTTATGCCCTCTTAATAGTCACATTTTCTCAGCTCATCATTAGGTCTGGTTGAATTGTTTCTTTTAACTACCTATAAAAATAGGAATAAATTTGACCAGGACATAATATCCAGTGCTTCCTGTTATGTACTGAAGTTCTCACCCTGGGCCAGCAGGGGGATACTGTATATAGTTATGCAAATGAAGGATCGAAAGTGATGTTCAGTGATTGGATAGTTTGTATGCAAATGAAGGATTGAAAGTGACGTTCAGTGATTGGATAGTTTTAGAAAGTTGTAACAGTTACACTGTTCTGGAGCTCTATATAAGCAGGCTGACTGAGCTTTTCAGTTCAGTTCTGTTCTGGCCTCTGAAATAAACAAGAGCTGTTTGAAGAATCACTGTGTCATCTGATATGTTCGCCCACAACTTAACACTTCCTGCTCTTACAGTAAAGGAGGAAGGATTACTGAGCAGACAGGTTCCTACTGCTATTCAACTTTGATGTGAACATGAGAAGGGGAAAATACTAGTCCTCACACCACTTTCAGCACTGCTTGCCAAAAGCTCCTGTTGTTACCTGGCTGCTCATCAAATATTGGCCTGCCTTGTGCCTGAGAAATTGCACGTTACTGCATTATTCTGTGCACTCACAGGACAGAACACTTTGTCATTATTTGTGGGCATTATTTTACAAAAGTGAAGGATAATTATCCAAGCCACTGCTTGTTATACCATTCTCAATCAGCCATGCAAACACATACATGTGCAATGTCACATGCTAGAAAAATCTAGAATGGATGATTTATGTATTAGCACACACATAGTACAAAGATTTACAAACTACAGGGTGAAAAAGCTCTGCAAACAGTGCACAATGACAAATGTAGATAAAAACATAGTTAAAATCCAGAAACCAATTAAAAGACAAATAAGTTTGGGGCTTTTAAGGAAAAAGTGCATGATTGGTTGGCTATGCAGCTGCATTAACACATCCATTATTTCAGATGATGTGTAAAACATGCATTTTCTAGAAACAGAATTTGGTAGTGGCAGCAAATCTTGGAAACATCTTATTTCCCTTAAAAGACAGGCAACTTTCAATTTGGGAGGCAGGGTTCTTTGTGGCAGAGATGACCATTTGCTACTTGAAAGTTCCCTAGGCGCTGCTCAGGAGGAGCTCCAGTGGCAAGATCTTACTCAGCACAAGCCCAGTTCCTCCCACGTTCCATACATCTGTCGCCTTGCAGCTTTCTAAGCCACAATAATCCTTCCCCAATTATTGACTAAGAAAGCCTTAAAAATAGATTGCAAAAATTCTGCAAAACTAATTCATACAAGCAAATTAAGCATGCATGCTAAGTCTTTTTACATAGTTTGCACTGCTGGCCAATATGCAACACTACAGAAAGATGCTTTTCCCAAAACAATTTTCATCACCAAGACACAATCTGAATCCTTTTAGGAGGCAAGGCAGCAGGATCTATCATATTTAAACTTGATTAGGCATTTGGTTAGACTAACCTGAATCCCTTTTATATAACTTGTCAGGAAAACACACCAGCTATTTTTTCACTGGGAAATTCCCCTCCACTTCCTTCTCCCTCTGAGAACTCAATAACAAACCCATGAAATTATTTCTTGCTTTTTTTTTAAAAAAATGAAAACTCATTAACCTTTCCAGCTCTGCACCCACAGAGCCTCTTTTAAATGGATAAATCTGAGCTTTATCTGCTTTGCCTGAAATTCTGTTTCACTGATCTCAGATTATTGCTCCATTTCACTCTACTAAACCTCCAAACAAAATATATTTTAGAATGATCTGCTCTGAGGTTGTGTTTGTTTGTTTTTTGCAGTCACTTGAGAAACCTTCTATCTTCCTTCTGGGGCAAATAGAGTGCCAAAGATGTCTGATATAATTCCATCTGTGGGTCTGGTCCCTGGCTGGGAATCCAATCTCAGCTAGTTTGCAGAATGGAAGCCATATAAATACAGCACAAAATAAATAAAATGAGTAATGCAAGGAGGGTGAGCAATTTCCAGAAATAAACAGGGGTGTTGCTTTCTCGGCTTTGGGAAGGATTGCCCTGGTGATTTGGGTTTAAGTTCTACTGATAAACACAGGATTATAGATAGGATTTTCAGAGTCTGAAGTATGGTTATAGAGCCGTGCCCTGACCATTCTCACAAAGGGACAAGTTATTATGAATTTATGCCTTTCTTACAGTGTTCCTCTTAGGCCTGCTTCACACAATCATTTTTCCCTATACAGAGATTTAGATTAGGTTAGTATCCAGCCATTATCTGTAGTCTCCACCAATCCCTTTGGCAGAAGCTATGTTAAGTTTTCTCACTGCTTCCACCTTCCCTAGCACCTGGGGTGAACAGAAACTGACCCCTGCCCTCACCCAAATCTTCTAAATGCTCAAGGGAGTGCATGTATATGTCTAAGATCTGGCAATCAAATATGTGTTGCCCTTGTATATGGGGTTGGCCTAGTTGCATATCAAATTAAACCATAGTTAATCACAAGCAATGATTTAATATAAACACACAGTCTGCTACTGAACGCTGCTCAAAATTCTCACTCTACTACTCACCTACTCTGCTGCTGGGAAGCAAGGCAGAGTTTGGTGTGTCATGTGAATCTGGGTTGGCTGTTTGTTACCCCTGAGCAAATCATGAGTGGTAAGCAAAGCACAAACCCTTGTTACTGCTTGTTGAAGATCACAATATGCCAGACTTTAGCTTGTCCTCTCCGCCCCCCCCCCCCCCCCGCAATGGCATGGCAGCAGGAGTGGGAGAGGAGCACAGCAAGAACTTCTCTGCAGAATGCTTCACACTTACATAAAACCATAGTTAAGCTACAGCTTAATGTGATGTGCAAGCCAGGCCACAGTCTCTGTTTTGGAAAAATGACATCATGAAGAAGAGGTCCTAGCATAAGGTCATCAGGGCCAATTGAGACAAAGGGGAACACAAAAGCTGCAGACCAGGATTCCTAATACTTTATAAATGCTTTTTCAAGGAAAGTTGTCAGTACAACTACACTCACACCTGCAAACCGGACACTTCCATACCATTCCACCAACTATACTGAAGAGAGCTGGCAGTAACTGTTTGACAGGACCCTCAAGTTGAGAGTTGTTGTGCAAGCAGATATAAAGCAGAAGCCATGTGGTGCAGCTTCTCTGGCATCAGCCCTCATATTATGCTGGAAGAGGCTCAAACTGAGCCTCTGTTTCTGTCACCACCCATCATACTGATAAATAGAAGAGCTTCTCATAGCCCAATTCTGTACATGGAATTAAGTCCTACTGGGTTCAATGAAACTTAGCCTCTTGCAAGTCTGCTATAGATTTCAGAAGGTCTGAAGCCCAGGCATGAAGCAGTGGCTTAAGTCTTCGGTGTGTGTGTGTGTGTGTGTGTGTGTGTGTGAGTGAGAGAGAGAGAGAGCTTGCAGAAAAAAACAAGGTTTACATTCTTGCCATCTCTTAGGACCCAACCAAATGTAGAGCTCAAGCCACGATGGTTACCACAAAAGGAAGTTGCTTGGCCTTTTTCCACACTGTAACGGCTAGCAGATCTTAACCCCTATTTATATTTCATGACAGTATGTGTTTCCCCGCCCCTAATCCAGACCACTGGCTGCCATCGGCATGAAAATGCAGAAAATGCCCCACTTTACCTCTACATCCGACACCTTCATGCGTGTGCCCTCTTTGCCCACAAAGATATCATCGATGTCCACAAGGATGTAGCGATCAAGGGTCAGACATAGACGCTTGCCAGTCAGGTAAGCAATAGAGTCAACAAAGATCAGCTTGTGAAGCCAGAAGTTGAGGTTATTGCCAAAAAGGACCCGCTGGATGCCATCATGCAGACCAAGGTCCTGCACCACGGTGGCATGCAGAGCTCTGTGGGTGGTCAGATGCGGGATTGACTCTGAAGATTTGGTGCTGGCCATCAACACAGGTTCGTAGGTGGTGTGATTTGACTGGAACACTGTCCAGTCATCACCGGGCAGGGGGCCTTGCTCCACTTCATTGGCCTGAGTTACGTACAGCAGCGGGGCACTGGGATTGATGTGATAGTCTCGCAACCCTAGATTGGAATGTAGGAAAAGGGGAAAGCCCTTGAGTTGAGCACTGAGCAAGCTGTTCTCATTTGCTTTGAAGAAGCCAATGATCCCCACTCCATATTCCACACAGTATTTGTCCAAGAGGTCCCTGTTCCAGGTATCCAGGTTCACATATTTAAGGATATTCTCATAGATAATAAGAGCATAGCGGCCATGGTCTTTGTCTGTCAGAGTGGGCATGTCTCCCTTTCCAGGGGCAATCTCTGTCCTGTATTTAAACCGGCTAGATTCCAAGATAGCCACAATCTCCTGACCCAGTTGGGAATAGATGCTTTCCACAAAGACGAGCACCACAGGGTCTGTGCGTGAGTTGTCCACTGATTTCATAAGCCTCCAGCTTGCCTGGGGTTGAATAAGAACCCTGTGCTGGTTGCTACAATCGCTGAAGGGCAATGGAGGTGGTTCCTTTATTTTGGGGCTGTTGGTGACGTAGTAAGCCAGGAAGCACATGGAAATCAGGCTGAAAGCAATGAGCAGCAGGATCAATCTGTGGAGCTCCAGCTGTCGCACATGCCTCACTACTTTCCACAGATGAATCATGGTGAGGTGCGTGGCTTATCCCTTCCTCAAGCTTGGTACCAACCAAGCTGCCTACGGTGTCTCCAACGCCACCACCGGAAGAGCCAGTGGCAGCTCACGGAGAAGAAATGTGGGCTGCAGAGAGGGATAAAGCTTAAGCAAGCAGCTACAAGACTAGATGCCCAGTGATCTGCCATTTATCTCAAGTGACCATGGCCTTCAAGTCCCATTGCTCCTCTGAGTGCTGCTGCTGCTGCTGCCCTCCTCCTTCACTTCTCCACTTGCTCAGAAGAGTCCTAGGAAGGAGGTGGGTCATGTGCAGTTCTGAATTCCTTGGCTTCAGATGCAAATGGCAGGCATCAGGGGTAGGGAAAGCATTCCACAAACTGAAGAGTTGCTTCGGCTGGCTGACTTGCCCGTCACATGGTAGTCACCGTCGACTGGCAACCTGAAATTCAGAAAGAAATCACATGTTAAGGGCAGGCGAACTAGTGGGCTTTGGGAAGAGGGCAGTGGGACAGTGCGCTTGCGGATTAGAATCACATCATTTTCTTCTGATATACTCACTAACAAGTGGGATGGGAACCTTGTGGCCTTCAAGATGCTATTGAAATCCAACTCCCATCAGCCCTATTCGGCATGGTCAATAGGTCAATGATGGGGGTTATTGTCCAACAACAACTGGAGGACGACAGACTCCTGCCTGTAACAAAATGTTGCATGTGCAGGCACACCAGTTCAGGGTTCCAGCCAGCCTAGCATACCCTTTCCAGGGGATTTAATTCCATTTCTCCCTCTTTTCCTCTCTCCCTCTCCCATGACATTCTGTGACCACTGAGCACTCTCAGTTCAGACTTAGCTGTTTTGGGTCCTCATCCCTGTTAAGGTTCTCCTTCCTGAAGTTTCTTTTCTCCCCTTCTTATTTTGGGTGATAATATTCCCTTCATGAGTCTCAGAAGCCTCATTTTGGGTATATAGCCATCATAACTTAGGATATGAAAAGTAAAGTGTCCTTGGCTCATAGCTCATCTCTGCCACGAATCTGCAAGATTCAGCAGGTCAGTTATTGGCTCTTGATCTGGTATTACATTTACAGGGCTATGTGATGAGTCAGGCAAGAAAACAAATTAAAAGACCCTTGTCCCAGAGAAGAATTGGATTTCCCAAGCTGTTATTTAGTTATTGCATCTTTAGAATACTCTCTCATTCATGTTACCAACATGCAAATATTCCCTACCCAAGTCTGCCACTATGAGTAGAGAAAAAAGAACCTATGGAATTTCATCACTCACTCAGCACTTTGCAATATTCGGCACTGAGGGAGAAGTGCCAAGTTTGCATAGATTTTTCATTCTGAAAAAGCAGGATTTGATTAATCCCACCTGGGCACAGGTAAATGGGTCTTGGGGGGAAAACCCAGGATAAACCCTTATTATTAGATTAATTTCCCCCTGAAATTATTATTAAAGTATGTATTGTTAGGAAAGGGTCTCTGTCGGAAAATATTAGACACAAGGAAAAAGAATAGGAATACAAATAATAAATTTAGGTCCATACTTCTTAAAACTGCCCAGTGATTATGGTGCCAAATTTAATATCCCAATTCACAAGGATATAAAGCACACAAAATGCTAGGTGAGATGAAAGGAAACCTAATAGGGTGGGCTCAGGAACACAGGAACATAATATTTCAAGTGGCTACAGGCAGAAAAGTGACTTCAAACAAACAACATAGTGCTGTTCTGGAGACCGGCCCTTATCAAGAATAAATCCTTTTGCTCTCACATCATGTTTCCCACCCTAACGTGGCAGGGTGCAGAATAAGCATTTTAAACAGACTTGTAAACAGATTAGAGAGAGGAAGCCTCCTAGCAACCAGAAACCCTCCCAGCAACCAGGTTGGGAAGCTTTTCCTAAGGGAAGAGAGGTGTTTTTCAGGCCATCTGCATACCATAAATGACTAGTGTTACATAGAAATTGAATAAATAAGTAATATTACAGTGTGTGGTGGTGGTGGGGTTATTGTTTTGGTTTGCTACCATGTTATGTATTTTTTTGTCTTTATATTGTAATCACCCTGTGATCCTCAGATATAGAAACAACAATGATATAGAAACAACAACAACAACAACAACAACAACCAGTATGGGTAGATAGGCAAGCATCTAAACATTTTATAGGCAAGTCAATTCTGTAGACTTACTTGCAAAGCTGATTTTGTTTTATTTTTTTAAGGAGAGGGACTCTTATTACCTCATTTGTTTAGCTAAGAGATATCGGTGTCTCGGTTATGTGTAATGGAACTTTCCCTCCACAATGAACAAATGCAGCAAGACACCCAGTCACTGCTTGGGATCAGAGGGCAGATGTTCTAGATCAGGGGTTGTCAACCTGGTCCCTACCACCCACTAGTGGGCATTTCAGGATTCTAGGTGGGCGGTAGGGGGTTCTACGGCACCAGCTAAATCCTCCTTCCATCAAGCACTGGTGGGCAGTAAGGAAATTTTACCATCTGGAAAGATGCATTAGTGGGCGGTAGGTATAAAAAGGTTGACTACCCCTGTTCTAGATAAATATAAGCCCAAGCATTTATTCTTTTAGAAATTAAAATATAGCTGCCGTGCATGGCATTTATCTCACCTTAAAAAACCACGAAAAATAAGGGTCTTGTACTTGACCAACAGAGAATAAATCTTCAACTATAACGACAATAATACACAAATTTTTCACAGAAAATGGTCTAAACCAGTTCTATAATAAACTCTACCATCTCATCATTCTCTTCAGCATTGAGAGCGTTATGTCCCACTGACAATAATTTAACTCTGAGTTCAGTCTCACAGGGATGAGTCTTTGTAAAAAATAAAAATAGGAGCCAGAAGGCAGCATGGTGTGTGAGCAACAACGTAATTGCAAAGTCTTTGGACCAAAGCTATCAAAGAAATGATGGTGAAGCTGAACTGCACTAAATACTATACAAGACACAGGGTGCTCACGGGAACAAACTGTGTCTCTTTGCAACTTTCCTCCCAGGATGTGGCAAATTTTATCATCACCCTAATTTTTCTAGTGCTGAATGTTGCATCTGGTTTACAAAGAGCGGCACTGACACCACCTGCTAGTATCTGAATGCAAGGGCTCCCGCACGGCCCTTCGTCCCTTTCCGCAGCATGCAGGGATGGAGTGGCCAAACAATGGCTGAGTGGCATGCAGAAGCAAAGGTCCCTGTGGCACACCGGCGAGAGCCAGGAGAGTGCGCAAAACAAATGCACCATTTGAAGTCTCTGCAAAGCTCTTAACAAGCCTCTGTTTGTTACAAGCATGCAAGCATGAGCACACACACAAATTAAAGGCCTATATCAGATTGCTGCTCAAGAATCTGTCAGCTCCGATCTCTTTAACAAGGCCTCAGTGCCAGAGGGTATGCCAGCTGGCACAAGGTGCGTGAAAACAGTTTTGGAACTGTGTCAGCATGGGCCCGGGGATGGTTGGGGAGGGAAGCAGAATGACATGGTGCAGGAGAGCACGGTGCCCAGCAACAATCTATAGACCTATATTGCTAAACCCAGACAAGTTTCCCCTGCAAAGATTACAGAACAGACAGCAAGCAGCTTGCTCGCAAAACAAAAGAAGTGACACGGCTCCATCTCACATGATTAAATCTACAGATGACCAGATACAGTGTTTCATGTTGTCCATGGAGAAAATTGGCATCTCCAAGCAGTAGGGTGGCCAGAACGGCTTGAGCTCCAGTGGTACAGAGCAGGAGGTCTGAATGAGAGAGGCAGGGACTGCAAACTGAGAAGGCGGAGTGTGGTGTTATGGCCAGAGTTTTTGGAAGTGGGTTCTCCCTCTTCAGCCATGAACCTCTCTGAGTGGCCTTGAGTGATTCATTAGTGCAAGTCCGTGTTGGCTGTCCTGAGCCACTTCAAGAAAAGGCAGGGAGAAAATGTAACAAGGAAGCAATGCTATCAGGTATGCTCCTGCCAACCTAGCAGTTCGAAAGCACGTCAAAGTGCAAGTAGATCAATAGGTACTGCTCCAGCGGGAAGGTAAACGGCGTTTCCGTGCGCTGCTCTGGTTCGCCAGAAGCGGCTTAGTCATGCTGGCCACATGACCCGGAAGCTGTACGCCGGCTCCCTCGGCCAATAAAGCGAGATGAGCGCCGCAACCTAATGGACCTAATGGTCAGGGGTCCCTTTACCTTTACTATCAGGTATGATCAGTAATCTCTGTTGCGTTGAGACTACAGTTTCTGCCAGAACCGCTGCCCCCCCCCCCAATATACTGCTGTGTTTATAAATGCTTCAACTATCGTACTGGGCAGTCATGGAAAAGGCACTTCAATGCACTGCTTAAGCAGCCTCCTGCACTTGCATATTCAAAAGCTGGTGACTTCCCAGAAGCAAAAAGGGACTTCCAGAGCTTGGAAAGTGAGACTCCTGCAGAACTTCTTGTCCCTTTCCACAGCAAGCAAGAATGGAATTGGGTAAAACAGGCACCAATGTATGCAAAAATGCTTAATGTACATAATTTAACCAGGCAGCAGTATCTGACACTGTGAAGGAAGCAAAGGAACTGTTTTTTATGGCAGCCAGGGCAGGTTTAAGCTATATATTTATTCCTCTGACTCCTTTTTAGTAACACATCATTAAGCACTGCCCCCATAAAAACAAAGGCGTCTTTGAAATCTTTGCAGCAACTCAGCTTCCTCCTCCTCTCTGGCTGTGTCATTATTAGAATTTACAATATGGGTGGCAATGGAGATAATTTATGACCATGAAAATCCATAAGCTGCCTTTATTTGTAAAATGAACTCTAGGCAACTTGTGAACAAAATAGAAAACAACGTCAAGGGAGCATTGCCATTACAAAGCCACAATATAAGGAAGCGGTAACAAAACCAAACGAGAGGTAACCAAAACAAACCCTTAGTAACAACTTCAATCAATACCAAAAGCCTTATAGAAGAGCATGACTTCTCTTGAGTCAATTTACTCCAGATTAGGTACAATTAAAAAGCGGAAGAGAAGGAATACAGTGGTACCTCGAGTTACATACGCTTCAGGTTACAGACTCCGCTAACCCAGAAATAGTGCTTCAGGTTAAGAACTTTGCTTCAGGATAAGAACAAAAATCGTGCTCCAGCAGTGTGACGGCAGCAGCAGGAGGCCCCATTAGCTAAAGTGGTGCTTCAGGTAAAGAACAGTTTCAGGTTATGTACGGACCTCCAGAACGAATTAAGTACTTAACCCAAGGTACCACTGTAGAAATGCATGCCTTAGCCCTTGGTGATCAACCTTAGTTGATATGAAGGAGCTGACACGTCCCCACTCTCAACTACTGGTAGTAGAGGTAGTAATTATTAACCCAGATGGAACCCAATCAGGGCTGAGCCTGTCAAGCACAACATATCAACAATAATGTCTTGCAGCTGAAAAGGGTTCAGAGGGATTCTAGGGAGAATATCTTTGTCTGAAGGGGAAGCTTTTTGCATACATTCTGGATGGTGGGAAAGTTTCCAGTCGGCTGGCAGCCCTGAAAAGGGGAGCTATAAAATGAGAAGGGGCGAGAGAAGCATTACTTTTCTGTAGACAGATGAACATCTCCACTCGATTTGCAGTGGCATACTGTAAAAGTATACCCCCTACTAGGCCTGAAGAAAGCACTGTTGTCTGAAACTCAGCCTACCTACATTTTATTTGGGCAGCAAACATTGTATCATGCTGGGATATTTGGGGGAAAGAACCGGGAGAAGTAACTAGTGTCATGTCTTCCAAGGCTGCTTGGAAAACTTTCAGTGTTGGTTTAGATCTTGACAGGTGTGTATTCTTTGGGAGGATCATTCTGAAGTCTCAAGATAGAATGGAAGTTCTGCTCCTTTCCAGTATTATATGTGTTGTTTGCAATAGATCAATGGATTCAACATTCGGTCTGTAAGCTGGTACAAATACAACATGCCTAACCAAGGTGAAGAAACAGAAGCAGGTTACGCATTCGTGTATTCCCCCCCCCCTCTTTTCTGCAGAAATTTACCCCTCCCTTCCATGGTTTGTTTCAATCATGATGTCGCTTTATATCTATATCAGTGTCGCTGTTTACATTGGTTTACACTGTAAAAAGGTAAAGATAAAGGACAGTTAAGTCCAGTCGCAAACGATTCTGGGGTTGTGGCGCTCATCTTGCTTTACTGGCCGAGGGAGGCGACATTTATCTGCAGACAGTTTTTCTGGGTCATGTGGCCAGCATGACTAAGCCGCTTCTGGAGAAACCAGAGCAGCACACGGAAACACTGTTTACCTTCCCGCCGGAGTGGTAGCTATTTATCTACTTGCACTTTGATGTGCTTTCGAATTGCTAGGTTGGCAGGAGCAGGGACCGGCCAACGGAAGCTCACCCCGTCACAGGGATTCGAACTGCCGACCTTCCGATAAGCAAGCCCTAGGCTCAGTGGTTTAGACCACAGCGCCACCCCCATTCCCATCACTGTAAACCATGGCCAACTCGAATCAAATGCCTTAGTTCTGGTTATGGGTAGTGGTAGAAACCTAACAAGTGTAAAAGCCATGGTCACAACTGATGCGGACTTGACACCACACTGCGGTTCCTTCCCAGTGCAAAGGGTGACTAGGAGAAACAAATCTTACGTCTACATAGGACTTTTGTGTGGTTACACAAGTAAAAAGCTCTGCTACCCTTCAAAGGCACATGGTGGAATACAAAAATAGTACAATGGTACCTCGGTTTAAGAACAGTCCGGTTTAAGAACGATTCGGTTTACAAACTCTGCAAAACCGGAAATAGTGTCCTGGTTAAGAACTTTATCTCAGTCTAAGAAGAGAATCCAAATGGTGGAAGAGCACTGGCGGCGGAAGCCTCATTAGGGAAAGTGCACCTTGGTTTAAGAACGGTTTTGGTTTAAGAACAGACTTCTGGAACAGATTAAGTTTGTAAACCGAGGTACCACTGTAATGTGTTTGCATCCTGACAGCGGAAGAAAAAAAGCCCAACGTTTTGAATCTCCGAAAGCTCTATAAAAGACGAGTCTGCGATATCCATCTACATATAGAATTACGTAGACAAACCTAACATTTAAGGCCCATTGGATAACACATATACACATTCTGATTGGAGTTACTCACCGTCTGCCTAATAAACCACAGACAGAATTAGTAAAATCTGAGATTTGTATCCTTCCTTCTTTCAGTCACATATGGAAAACATCAATGGTTGTTTCCTTTAGAAACCGTATTCTTCAGCATTCAGCAATTTCAGAGTCCACCTTAACTGACTGGAAGCAGCACAAGCAGGCAGAGTGCCAACTGCAGACGTTAGACTGAGAAAAGAGACTTCATGTCCTGACAATCAAAGTGCACAGAAAGGTCACTGCTCTAATTCGAGTGATGCAACACAGCTCTTCAAGGTCTAGTCATCCACAGTGGTAGGGACCTAAGTGAACTAGACATCTGCTTCAGACACAAGAACTTGAATGATCCAAGAGGACTCTTCGGCACACGTTGCTATGCAAGGCTTTCGCTTCAGATATATGGATGCTTCTTAAGAGACACTATTATGGATATGCAGTGGGTTGGTGGAATTCTATACCACATTAAAATCAAAATCTTGTATTCAAAAGATAAGATTTAAATTGATAGAGCAGGGGCTGCAACAAAATGTGGAATGTTCCTATTCAGGTTTCCAGCCACTTCATTCCATTCCAAGCCCTGCTCCTGCTATCAGCCAGCATTCCACAGTCACTGAGCATGCTCAGTCCTCATTTGGCTGCTTTGGATATTTCTTCCTCATTAGCATTCATGTTCTAAAGGTTGCTTCTCCCAAGCCTGCTGACACCTCCCTCATCAGGAAGAAGGTGCCATTTTGGCACTCATTTCTCAACCTTAGAAACAGAGATCATTATGATTAAATTTGGTAAAGCCCTAATCAAACCCTTTTTTGGGGCATATTTTTTTAAAAAAAATTAGAACAAAACTAAAACCATACAAAATAGACAATCATAGCAAAGACTCATTTATCTAGCAGAGAAAGTCTGTCGGAACAAATTGTCAAGTGCAGATAGTGGGCACCTGTCTATCTCAACAGGAATGCTATTTCACAGAACAGGGGCAGTGGCACTGTATTCTGCTCTGGTCAGACCTCACCTGGAGTACTGTGTCCAGTTCTGGGCACCACAGTTCAAGAAGGACACTGACAAACTGGAACGTGTCCAGAGGAGGGCAACCAAAATGGTCAAAGGCCTGGAAACGATGCCTTATGAGGAACGGCTAAGGGAGCTGGGCATGTTTAGCCTGGAGAAGAGGAGGTTAAGGGGGGATATGATAGCCATGTTCAAATATATAAAAGGATGTCACATAGAGGAGGGAGAAAGGTTGTTTTCTGCTGCTCCAGAGAAGTGGACACGGAGCAATGGATCCAAACTACAAGAAAGAAGATTCTACCTAAACATTAGGAAGAACTTCCTGACAGTAAGAGCTGTTCGACAGTGGAATTTGCTGCCAAGGAGTGTGGTGGAGTCTCCTTCTTTGGAGGTCTTTAAGCAGAGGCTTGACAACCATCTGTCAGGAGTGCTCTGATGGTGGTTCCTGCTTGGCAGGGGTTGGACTCGATGGCCCTTGTGGTCTCTTCCAACTCTATGATTCTATGCTGAAAGCCCTGCTCCATAATCTTTGGAACTTGGAGAAGAAACTTTCCCAAAGACTACAGCAAAAAGTAATCTGGCCCTGGGCTTTATACGTTAGTACCAACATCCTGAATGTGGTCTAATAGCATTTTGACAACCAGTGTGAATCCTTAAAGCAGGCTGTTGTATGTTGACAGTAGTTTGCCTCTACAAGCAACCTAGCTTCTACTTTCTGCCCCAGCTGCAGCCTCTCCAAGGGCAGTCCCACGTAGAGCCCATTGCAGTTATCGAGCCGTGAGGTTACCAATGCATGCACAACTGTGGTCAAGCTATACCAATCCAGGAATAGCTGTTTTACTAACCAAAGTGAACATGAGCAGTCATAATTTCTGAATTACTTCCAGGTAAGCATTCCTATGCAGAATCCACATACTGCCCCAAGGGAGTTATCACATGCTTAAGGAGAAATGTCTCAGTAATTAAAATATGAGCTCTGGTAGAGAGACACAACAGAAAAAGGAGCTAGAAGCTAATATCAGATTTGTCTCTTTCCTGAATAGGGGTAAAGGGAAGCAAGAAATAGCTGGTAAGTTGTATTCGCAAGGGTGAAAAGGAAGGAGACTTTTATTGCTATTTATTTACCGGCTGTGTTCGCATATCACACCAAACCATAGCTAATGTTTAACTATGGTTTAATGCAAATGTGTGTCCTGCTTCACCCACTTCTGGCCAAGTTGAACTGAGAGCAGCAAACCACAAGCTTTAGCTTGCAACATCTGAACCTGGGCACAAACCACAAGTGGTTAACAAACCTTGGATATTACTTCTGGTTCGTTTGGGTGGGGCAGAGCAAGCAGAAGTCCAGGTTTGGTCAACATGACTAAACAAAGCTTGTGGCTTTTTCATCCTGCTGCAGCCAGGAATGGGGGAGGAATAAAACAGTCTGTGCTACCAAGCTACGAGTTCGCATTAAACATTAACTATGGTTTGATGTGAGGTGTGAGCCAAACCACCTTTTCAGCCACAGCAGCTCCCCAGAGATTTGCAATGAACACAAATTTCAGCATGTCACAAACAAACCAATAAAACATATCTGTTGGAACCGTAAAGAGTAGTAATAGGTGTTTGATGCTGCACCTGTCCCTACAGATATTTCATCAATTGCCTTGCCCCTGTGTTTCTCCACTGCCCTGAACTGCCTTTAGCTGCTCTGCAGTTCTTTTAAAAATGCCGTAACAGCCAAAAGACGTGGCAGCTTGAGCTGTGGAGGTAACTGTGGCTGCTCCTTAAAGTAAAGGTAAAGGGGCCCCTGACCATTAGGTCCAGTCGTGACCGACTCTGGGGTTGTGGCGCTCATCTCGCTTTACTGGCCGAGGGAGCAGGCATACAGCTTCCGGGTCATGTGGTCAGCATGACTAAGCCGCTTATGGCGAACCAGAGCAGTGCATGGAAACGCCGTTTACCTTCCCGCCGGAGTGGTACCTATTTATCTACTTGCACTTTGAGGTGCTTTCGAACTGCTAGGTTGGCAGGAGCAGGGACTGAGCAACGGGAGCTCACCCCGTCGCGGGGATTCGAACCGCCGACCTTCTGATCGGCAAGTCCTAGGCTCTGTGGTTTAACACACAGTGCCACCCGCGTCCCTGCTCCTTAGAGCCTCTCAATTTAAAGGCTGCATTTGTTGAGGCTCAAGAAGCAAGTGTCCTGGGAGGGGCCTTTCCTAGAAGGCAACAGAATTATCTGAAATACATGCAACAAGATTCTAGTGGAGTTTAAAAGGTCTGAAGGAGAAGGCCAATGCATGTTCTCCTCAGACAGCAGGCTAGTGAAGCCATAGAGCCATTGTACCTGAGTGATAACTTCCAAAATGAAACAAACTTGCTGTTCCGGCAGGTATACTTCGTTCAGGCAAATATAGAATCTGAGCACTTGAAATGTGTCTACTGTGTAGTATTAGCTTCTGTAGGTGCAATGGACTTGGGTATGAGGGGAGAGAGAGAGAGAGATTAGGAAATGAGAATCGGCAGCATAATGGAAGATCAGGGGATGCATATGGTACTAAAACCTTCCTCCTCTTCTAACAGAGACGAATGCCTTTACTGTTATCAGTCTTCCCAATAGCAAGAGGTTCTGTTAGTTGCGAGCCAGACCTGAAAATTGTGTCTCTCTTTCCCAAGGCCAGTTAGCTCCTCTGCTCCTTTCTCTTCACCACTTCTACTTCTCCTAACCATTTCTCACTGAAGGCAGCAGGTATAGCGGGAGAGATATTAGCTTTACAAGTAGACAAGCACCTCTCAGGAAGGCCCCTGCTCAAATAAAATCTGTGTTACCTTCAGTGGATGTCTGAGAGTGGAGCATTTTGTAATGGAAAACAAAGGATCGTTAGACACCCACCCCTGGCCCTGAATCTGTTAGGAGAGCCCTGGGGAGTGGTCCGGGAGCAAAGTAATACAACGGTAAGCACAGCATCTGAAGGAAGAAGAAGCCAAGCACATTCGCATGTGTGCAAAATTGCTTTATTCCCCCCCCCCCCCGGGTTTAAGAACCAAATGCCCCCGTCCAGCATTATATATAGGAATGTTCTTGTACTACTTCCAGCATTTCAGTCTTTATTCAACCTTCCAACCTAGCCTGACTGGCATGACAGCATCATTTTAAAGATACCTCTTCAATGCTGGAATGCGTCTGGGCTCCAGCTCTTCACCTGAGAGCACCTGTCAAGTCCTGAAAGAATGTATGCCTTTCATCTCCAGACTCGAGCCACAGTGCAAAGGAAGAGACATTCCTCAATATTATGAGAAGGCATGCATATCCCCTGCCTTCACTTTTCTCAACTGCACTGTGCTATCAGTTTGACAAATTGATCTGTAATTTAATACTGAAGAAACCTTCCAATGCAATGTTTCAATTTCAGTTCCTTCTCCACTGGACGGGGGGGGGGGGGCATATTATGAATAATTATGCACCTTTCCTGCATAACTTTGTAAGGGTAGTGCTGTGACCCATGTTTCACTTGTTCTTAAAGAACACTACAGTGGTACCTCAGGTTAAGAACTTAATTCGTTCTAGAGGTCCGTTCTTAACCTGAAACTGTTCTTAACCTGAGGTACCACTTTAGCTAATGGGGCCTTCCACTGCCGCCGTGCCACCAGAGCACGATTTCTGTTCCCATGCTGAAGCAAATTTCTTAACCCAAGGTACTATTTCTGGGTTAGCGGAGTCTGTAACCTGAATCGTCCGTAACCCGAGGTACCACTGTATAGAACATGGGTAGGCAAACTAAGGCCCGGGGGCCGGATCCGGCCCAAATGCCTTATAAATCTGGCCCGCGCACAGTCAAAGTGTTTTTACATGAGTAGAATGTGTCCTTTTATTTAAAATGCATCTCTGGGTTATTTGTGGGGCATAGGAATTCCCCCCCCCCCAAAAAAAATTGGTTCGTTCCCCCCCCCCCCCAAGGTCTGAGGGACAGTGGACTGGCCCCCTGCTGAAAACGTTTGCTGACCCCTGCTATAGAATCAACCTCATCCTTACATACCCATATTCAGAAATTGTGCTCTTGTATTCGCAGCGATAGAGAATCCTGAGCTCTGATATGATAAAACCTAGAAGGGGAGCTTCTGGAATTCTGTCATTAATGAGAGCAAGTCCTATTCAACAGAGTCCTTCACTAACCTACTTGTAAACAGAAACAATGAGGCTGTGACAGCAGCTGAAATAGAAATAGGCTGAACACTGGTATCACATGGCTGCTTGCATGGAACCCAAACCCAAATAATTATGTTTTGCATTGATTTATATTAAAGCTGGTGATTTTTAAAGCTATGACTCCTGGGTCCTAAAACATGCTCTGCTATTCCAGTCGCTTTTTTGCAATGACACTTCTTGCTCAGATTATTGGTAACAATGTAGGGATTAGCAGGAGACAGTATGGATTTGCAAAAATAAACCCTGCTGGCCTAATCTTATCTCTCTCTCTCTCTTTGTCATCAGTTTACTTTCTTAATGGATTATGGGGATTCTGTGGACATAATTTATCTTTATTATGCATTTGACAAAGTCCCCCATAACATTTTGGTTAGCAAACAGGTTAAAAATGTGATAAGGATTTCTTTGGAAACAATTCCTTTTAGAAGATAGCTCTCCCACTTCCACTAACTCATCAGGTCAACTGGCCAGTAGAAAGAAAAGGATGAAAATTGGTTCATTTTCAGAGCTGCTTTTCTTACTCTCCACAATGGCAACAGGAGCAGAAGCATTGACCTGAGTGCTGTCAGCTTTGCAACCTTCTCAATAATAAGTTCAGTGGCCGAGGTCAGTTTTGCAAACAAACTACTTCCTATCACTAACAAGATGACAGCGGCAACACAGCACTGTTGCATCACCCTTCCCCTCTATCTCTGACCTTATAAAAGATTTTTTTTGAAAAAACAAACAAAACAAAACCAGGCCACTTTCAATTTTATTCAATGCTTGACTGGGTTTGAAGAACGAACGCTTGTATTAGCGATTGGCAAATTGTAGATTCTTGCCAATGTGGAGTGTGGCAACCTTTACAAAATCCTAATTTTTTCATACTTCTTTTATGATTCTATTGGTTTATTTAAATCATGGGGGGGGGGGCACTGAACACGTGGTAGCAGCTAAGACAATTGACAATCTAGAGGAAGTAGACTCTCAAAAGTCATGGAACAGGTAAATTCCCAAAGCAAAATTGAGCTGAAAATGTAAGCATATGCATTCTCCCCACAATGAACTGTAGGAACATGAGCTGATTTTTACATTGCAGTTGTAAGCTACCATGAGTATTTTTAAACAAAAAGATGAAGTATTTTTAAACAGAAAAGTGGGCACAGAACTATTTCAATAAAAGTCTTACCAGAAAATCAAAAGCAACGATAATAAAAAATTTCCAGAGAGCAGATAAGAAGAAACAAAGGATTTATCCACACTTACCTTTCCAACAATTTTTCCAGGCGCTTTAAAGCTCCATGTCCAAATGCCCCCCCATTTTTGCTCAAGCTTTCCCCACAAAAACCCACTCTTTAGAGATCAATTGGAGCAAATGGCAATCCACTTAAAACTTGAATTGGCATTGCTCCGATTGAGCACTAAATAGCAAGTTTTCGCAGGGAAAGCTCTGGGGCAAAATTAAAAATAAGGTATGCTCTGACACAGAGTTTTTAACCGCAGGCCTGTGTCCAGAAAGTGTGTGGCAAAAGCTAACTGCAGACAAGCCATAAAAGACTCTTGATGGTCCCTGATTTTAGTAAAAAGTATCTCTGAAATCCACAAAATGGATCTGAAGTGTTCAAAACCAAGAAGGGCTTTTCTTTTGCCAAACAGGCAGATCATCACATTTAAATGTAAAATACCTCAAATACCTCACCTTGCAAGTTGGAAACCCAAGCATTTCCTTTATCTTTTGCGCCCATAATGTGGTTTACAATATCTGCTTCTGTCAGCTAAAACAAACTATTTAGGTCCCAAAGGGAAGGGAAGGAATCCCTTGCTAGCTCAACAAGAGCAGTGCTTCAAGTGAAATGCCCCTCCTTTCATTCTTTCACTGAGCACATAGTTGCTAAGTTGCCCAGCAGTCATTAAATGCCATTGCTGATTTTTCCTTTACTCCAAAGTTGTCAATAGCAGAGTGAAAACAGTTCCTTAAATCGTATACTGTACAGAGGTATGTGTTTACTCCTCTGCCATCTATTTGAGATGGAGACTGCGTGTGTATACAACAACCTACACCCCCAGTAAAATACAGCAAGGTCTACATAGATTTAAAGGACATGAAGGGAAAGACCCCGTCCTTTGCCCAGAACAACTCTGGAAAGTATTCACATTACTCACTGAAATTCCAGAAACAGTAGGAACTGTGGTGCTGTCGAAACAGAGGCTGGGCATAGCAGAATTCCACACTTAGCATCACGACACCTATCTAACTCACATTTCTCTTCTGACTAAGGATTTGCAGATCCATTCCAGTCCTTATCAAATCCGTTTACACACACCAAACATTTGACCATGGCAAGGCTTTGAACGCCATTCGCCGAGCACCCAAAAAGAATCTGGCAGCAAATCAAAAGCATTTCTTGTTTAGAAGGAACTAAACAAGCGTTCCGCTGATTCACACACAGAACAGAGGAAGCAAATCCTACCTTATCCCTTGCAGAAGAGCACATTGTAGTAGCGCTGCACGGTTTGGGGGAAGGCAACAACCCTGACTTTCCCTTTTGTTTCCATGGCAAGAGAATTAAAAAAAGAACGCTATAACACACTGCCAAGCAGAATGACAACTCAAAAAGCCACATCAATAAGGTAAGGAGGAAGGGAGGGGAGGAGAAGAAAAGGAGGGGGCTAATGGGGGCCACACAGACAGACAACAGCACCTGACACTACACTGTGGTATGCACTGATAAGTTGCCTGGAGAGTTTGGCTTTTTCAAGCTGTCACATGCTCACAGTTGCTTAAAGACATGAAAATGACAAAGTAAGAAGGTTCCCTGGTGGATTTATTCACCAGAGGAAAAGAAGTCCCTTTGGCATGGCTGTATCTCCAGGCAATATCCAGTTCAGTTGAGAGGAGCTCTGAAATCAAGTAAATACCTCTGCTAAGAGATAAATTGTTTTCAGAGCCTAATAGTAGTAGTAGTAGTAGTAGTAGTAGTAGTAAAAATAATAATAATATAGCCCCAAAGAACCATGAAGATAGGCATTTCCTATTTCCACTCCAGATATGTTTTGCTTTTAACAGCTAATTATACTTTGTCTTCTGAAGAAATTATGCAAAAGTCGTTCTCCATTGCTTAACAAAAAACTACGTAAACAGAACAAAATGGAGAGCCGGGAGAGGAGTGGCATATTAAAATGGAAAATGACAGTTTCAGTGTTGAAACATTAACTGTTCTGATAGAAACACTGCTTGTAAAAAAACAAACAAGAAGACTCAAAAGAACAGCAACCGTATGAATTTACATAACCTGAAATGCTTTTGTGGTTAACCACTAGCAACTATATAAAAATCAGAATACATAATGAGACAGAGCAAAATGGGAATATTCAGTCTAGGTCTGATTTATGAGCACCATCAATAAGAGAACACACGTTTTACTAAAGCTCCATACAAGAAACATGGCTGTATGGACAGTGGTTCCCAATGGGTGGTCCACAGACCCCAAGGGGTCCTCATAACCCACTTAGGGTATTCATGGCACATACCGGTCAACTGTCCAGGGAATTCCATTGGGGGGGACGTGCTCTCATGTGAGAGCACGGTGTTCAAAAGCTTGAGAGATCATGGCCAGATACAAATCTCATGCGAGATCATCACACCCCAAAACACATGCGTGGGTCACATGACTTGCACAGGAGCACAGCCCGGAAGACACGCATCCTGGTTTTTGCACTGGGACATATTGGAGAGTATGTGGCACCATTCAGATAACAAAAATTACTATAGAGATATCAACATTTTTGAACTTGGCTTTTGAAAGACAGGGGGGGTCCACAGTACTTAGCTAATTGGGAACCACTGATTTAGGAAATTCTCTTTCTCTTTGACACACACACACACCACTTCTTCTCCTTCCTTATATTTTTGCTCCCTCCAGTTCAATCCAGACAAGTAGGAAAAAACACTGGTGAGTAATTCTTCTGCCCTGGGAGGAAGCCTTCAGCTTACAGTGTAGGCATACTGTCATATCTAGTGTTGTTTTTGATGTCCCAAGAGGCTTCTGCTATCATGAAGTTCCTCTCACCAGCTGTGTTGGATTTGTCAGTTACAGCCCTTCTGAGACAAGGAATAGCTTGGCCACAATCATCCATTCCCTGGTTACACCCAGTTTGGATTCGTATAATGCACTGGAAGCTTCTCAAAGGTATATGATTGGCCACTGCTGGAAGCAGAGTCCTGGGACAGATGGATCTTGGTGTCATAGCTCTGGAGTCCAGCAGTGACCAATACAAAGGCTAAGGAGCCAGACTGGGTTCCTGGCTCTAATGCTAGTGTTAAGGGGATCACTGAAGTAGCAGCTGACAGGTAGCAGCCACAGAACTAGATGTCACAGCACCAGGGCCCAGGATACTGCAGCAAGGTTCTTCATGGGCACCTTCCCCTGATGAACTGTGCAGCTTCCATACTAACTTGCCAGTCCAACAAGGCAAGGAGTTAACCAGGCAGAGGAAGTGCCTATCTTCAGACCAGAGTGTTGACCCTAGTCCTCCGAAAGGGGGCAGAAAATAGAAGCGATAAGACTGGAAGTAAAAGCTGAAAAGCAGAGCTAGATGCTCACCAAGAGCTCTAGCTCCTTCGTGCTACAACAACCGACTTGCCTTGCTCCATGGGCTCCACTTGCAGAACCAGAACAGAACACTTGGCCTGATTTAGGGAACTATGCCATTGGGGTTCAATACCTACAAACTGGCTGTTGCCCTTCACCTTCTATGTCTAACAAGAACCAGTAGCATGCTCCAGATCTCCTAAACATGTGTTTAACTAAAGTTCCTGTCTTATGGATAAGGAATCGTACTGGCTAAGGTTATAAATCCTAGAAACAATTCAGCCAAGGATACTCACTTCTCATTCCCTTTCAAATGTGATTTAAGAACACTTAACTTTGATGGCATTGTGCTCATTCTAATGACATTATGAGGGCACCAAGTCAGCACTTCTATAACAACAGTAAGGGTAAAAAGACAGCACAAAACTTCTCTAGATAGATAAACCTTTACCCAGCACCTAATGAAATCCATTTAACCCCCCCAAATGCCAATGCCAAGCTACAGGTGGCATCTTCTGTCACATTCTGTCTGTCAATCAATAATGAACCAAGAAGTTTCACTGCGACTATCTCATTATTCTATAATAATTCTGATTTTCAAATGTCTTCTGTAAGAACCAGGTAATCTGACTTAGCAACTTTGCTATACTTGTAAGTGATTATCCTTCTAGTTTTGTTTGGGAAAACATAATTACATTCTTTATGCATCTGCTAATATGGGCAATATTTGGCTTCCCTTAAGAAACACAATTCTGAGTGTGCCCTCACCTTGCCTGTGACTCGTCTTTTTGAAAAAGAAAGGATTTTCAGTGATACCCCACCTTGTCAACGTTGAAATCGCTCCAGTCTCACTACAAATGTGCAGATCTGAGACGGCACAATAATTAATACAGGTTCAAAATTACTGGACTAGTATTTTTATTGTGGTGGCATTTCAGATGGTGGTTTTCTAACAAGGATTACTTGACTGGAGGGGATGGAGGTCCTTTTAAAGGAGTTAAAACATCTTTTCCCAAGAGGGCTAACATTTGCACTAATAATTCCCTGCTCTCCCTGCACCCGACACTTGTCATCTCTTACACAGCAAAGAGGAGACTGCAAGCAAGCAGAGGCAAACATCGCTCTCACTCTGTACTTGACAGATGGTATCTGCGAGGGAGAGCTCTGATAAATCATTCATTTCCATGATTACAATAAGGGCTAGAGTATGGATTATTTGATATTTTTAACATCTGTGGAGAAGGCAGCAGAACTTCACCCTTCTGTTTAAGGAGAAACACAGGCTTGCTAACCCCTATGCCCTCACGCCACTTAATCACACACTAAGGAGATCTACTGAGAGCCATGCTACTAGTTGACTGTCACATCATAAAATCATTCTGTTCTCTTCCGAGGACAGGAATATGGCTGGCTCAAGGGTTGTGTATTTTAAAAGCTATACGTGTTAATGGGTTAATTCCATTAGTAGTGAGGAAAGAGCTGATTCCTGAGAGGCACCTAGCTGAATCTGATGAGTTCCTTATCAGTGTTACTGGACAGATTAGATATGTAACCTCTGTATAAAAGAGCTCTGATTATGGTGTGGGTAGTGGGTGGTTATCAGGAAGGAGTGGACTGCCATGGAACAGTGGAGTTATCTGAACGCTTTGAGAAGAGCTCATTTGAGAAGAGGACTTGGAGAATTGCCAGACTTCAGGACTCAAAAAACTTTACGCCAGTGGTTCTCAATCAGCTCAGTACTGCAATCTCCCCGTTTTTTTCAAAAGCCAAGCCACAGACCCCCTACTTTTGAAAATTATGGTATCTCTATGGTAGTTTTTGCTATATGAGTGGTGCCACGGACCCCCAGGTGGTTTATGTGGACCCCATGGGCTATGCTGACCACGAGTTGGCAACCACTACTCTAAGCTGTTGCAGGACTTTGTGCAAATTGACTAAGAACTTGTGTGTGGATTTTGTTCAGCAAGGGCTCTGAAGTACAGAAACCCCTCTGGGACCAGAGGGAGAAAAGTCTTCGTGCAACCTATATAAAGTGTGTATTTTGTGTACGCCAAGCAAAACAACTCCGCTTAAAGCAACAGTTTTGTGTTGGCGAGCTTGACCACTTTACTGAAGTTTCCGCGGTGCACACACAGAGAGCAATATTTATAGGTTGAAGATAAACACCCCCCCCAACAATAAGATACATTGTTCCAGATGGAAATGCTGAATGGGAAGGCAGAAAGCCACACAAGTCTGATCCAGAAGTTCAGTAAGGATGGGTCACTTTTTATCTAACCCCAAAATGCAATAAAAGTATAAATTAATGATAAGATCCTTATTTAAACAGAATCCACTTCTTGGCAGCAGAGATACCCACAGATCATGTAAGTGATCTATAATACAACAATGTTCATAGATGTGCTTGGTGGAGTTTTTATATGTTAAGACGTTCTGTTTAGATGTACTACTGACAATTCAACAAACACTTCCACAGTTTAAAATATCCAGGGCAAAACATGGCTTTTCTAAGCTGCACTATGTATCTAAATGAAAACATAACACTACAAATCCCGATATAAAAAATATTTCTTATACATTCCAATAAAAGAGATGGTCAATGATTTGCAATCAGTACGTAAAATAGTAAAAACCCAGGCAGAACATTTACTACCGTGAATCAATCAGCATATGCCATACTTAGACAGGGATGATGAGAATTCTGGTCTAACAACATCTGGAAGCAACCACATAGGCTACCACTGATCTAAATCTAGAGGGCTCCATAGTATACCTTGGTAGAATTACATCAAAGAAAGCAACAAAAATGTCAGACTTTGAATGGCACTGCAACAGTTCTCATGAAGTGTGGAAAATGAACGTTTAATGCTTCTATTCCGAAGGTGAAATGTGTCAACACTGATTTTCTTCTGTGATGTGAAAAAGAATCCATAGTTACTGGCATCTGCTTGTCAGTTTCTCTCAACTCGGTTACAACAGAACAATTTTCAACAATGAGTGAGTGACAAACCAAAAGGGAAGTTTGGCACTAAACTGGCTTGTTCCAAGGACCTCCAAGCTCTTATAGGAGTCCCCACTCGCCACTGAAAAACAGCTGAGATTTGCCATACGTAAGGCACAGTGTGGGACGCGGGTAGCGCTGTGGGTAAAAGCCTCAGCGCCTAGGGCTTGCCGATCGAAAGGTCAGCGGTTCGAATCCCCGTGGTGGGGTGCGCTCCCGTTGTTCGGTCCCAGCGCCTGCCAACCTAGCAGTTCGAAAGCACTCCCGGGTGCAAGTAGATAAATAGGGACCGCTTATTAGCAGGAAGGTAAACTGTGTTTCCGTGGGCGGCTCTGGCTCACCAGAGCAGCGATGTCACGCTGGCCACGTGACCCGGAAGTGTCTTCGGACAGCGCTGGCCCCCGGCCTCTTGAGTGAGATGGGCGCACAACCCTAGAGTCTGTCAAGACTGGCCCGTACGGGCAGGGGTACCTTTACCTTAAGGCACAGGGTCAGCAGCCTGGGTTGATTAAACTCGCGTAGAACTAACCCATAGCTTTGAGATAACCCAGACACACTTAGAAACAGCAGCAGTGTAAACAGGAACCACTGAATTCTCACCAACAGAAAGCTAAAATGAGCATACATGCTAAACTCAATACTAATGTCAGATACCTGCCCAGGACCTCCACTATACAGGCCTGTTTTGACTCTGCTGTCATTATCACGAGAGAGACAACCAATTTCAGGTGTTCTTCAGCTTCTATAAATCTAGCTGCCAAACTGGAGATGAGAAACAGCCAAGGTTCTTTCCATTATCTGAAACTCATCTGTTCAAAAGCTCTGCCTTCAGTCAGCATTTGTTTACTGTGTGGAGCACCTGATAAGAAACAGATCTGTGGGATTTGTACCTCCTCATACTTTTGAGCATCAATCAGACCTGAATTTCCACTTTGCAATGATTTGACAGAAACCTGAGTGCAACAGGTGCTTTGTGGTGTCTGATTGCACATGTATTACTCTCTGTGTGGCCCAAAGTCTTTAACCCAATTCCATTATGGTACAAAACGGCCTTTAGAAAAGTACAGGATTCCTAAATATTTAATCCTGATAACAGGCTACAATTGACACCTGACAGAAAAGTATATATAGATGCAAAAGACAACTAGTCCTAGACCTTTTATACTTCTTGTCTACATGATTTAAACATATATTAATTTAAAAAATTGATATCCTACATCTTGCACCTACCAAAGCAACTTACAATCAGATAATATAAACATATTAGAAACAACAAACCGTTTATTTAAAGGTCTAAACCTTTAACAAAGATTCCTTCCCCCAACCCTAAGGATTAATAATAATAATAATAATAATAAGTCCTCAGAGAAACATTGCATCTGCATTCATGCTAAGCATCAGGATGTGTTGTGTTTGAGGTTGGCAATATGATGACAGTGGTGGCAATATCACACAGGGAAGTGGAATGGCTCTAAAGTTTTTCCTTTCTCTAATCTTGTACAAAGTTCTGTGCTGCTTCTAAGCTCTTGAGAATTATTAGACTGGGTGTGTTATAACGTATTAAGTAGCATATTAGTGATAGTATATCATAAGCTGCCTTTGAAATTTTGTGGACATGCCAAAGTAGCGTTGCTGCATCCACCTTAAATGAACCACCGGGTGTTTTATCTGCTAGTATTTGTATCCTCCTTCGGACGCACATGTATGCAATCACAATCTGTCAAGCAGACACTCTGTTAAGCCTGTGGTGAGGGTGACAGAAAACCAGCTGTGTTCACTGCTACTTTCTGCAGAGAGAATAATCACATACATAGCAGAGGAGCAATAGGTGTACAACCCAGAAGATTTAAACTATGGCAAAATCTTTTTCAATTATTTTGCCACTAGACATTGATATTAAGCCATGACCTTGATTAAACAAAGTTAATTGAGTAATGTTACATGTATTTTCATGAGGAAGGTATTTGTAAGTGTTCAAAGAGCCGACTCTTGTAGGATCCTACCCATAGGTTTAGGGGGAAAGAACACTTGGGTGGCTGGTAGTCATTTGCAGTAGGGACAACAGGAGCTACAACACGTTGGGTGCAGCAAATTATGACAGAAAGGGACCTCAGTTTTGTTTTATTTTGATACTTGGTACAGTACATCGCAGTGAATTGGCATGTTAAAATAAGCATTCTCTAACTCGAATACAGCCATCACTTATGGCTCAGCTCTTGCATCCCTGTTTGTCAGACTAGATAGGGCTTTGAGAAACAAGGGAAGTCTTGCCTTGTCCAACACTAATTAGAGAAAATCTTCTGTGAGAGAGCAGTGCTTTCCTCTATTTCCTTCAAGGGCTGATTGTGTAGGGGCCAAACTAGACGTACATTTAAATAAAAAGCAGACAGATATGTATATTGTTTTTTCCTTGGCTAACCACTTTGAAGGTGTGTTTTTTTAAAAAAAACAACCAATCAAGTAATCAAGTAGTACATAAATTCTATGAAATAAGTAAGTAAATAAATAAATAAATAAATTTGCTTATTTTCCTCCTGTAGTCCACATGGAGTCTAGTCAACATGTAATCAGGTAACATTCACAGATTCCCCCCCGCCCCCCCGTAACTGAAAGGGCTAGAAGCTAACACCGGAATCCTGGGAAGTTTAAACTGCTTGCCCAACTCCACACACATCCAAGCCAGGAAGTAACAGAATGCTTATAGCATGCGTGGGAAAGCTTGGCTCGTGAGTAGGTGCAAGTCAAGCCAGTCACAAAGAAGCTAGAGGATTATGTAGAATTGGCTGGTTATTTTTATCTTCTTTTCACCACTCCTTTAAAAACAGATGAATCAAGCAGAAATAACTTTCTTCAACATTTCCAAGTCACGTTTTTTCTCCATCATAATCAGTATTTGATCTGCACTGTGAAACTACTTAATGCTCTTCATGAAGCCTTTTAACTTTAGACTTAAGCAGGAAGTCAAGCATGTTCTCTCCCTTCAAGGTGCACATTCCATTGTCTTCTGAAGTGGTATAAGAGCGCTGTCAATCACACTCAAGTAACATGTACTAGTGACAGTTTGTCTTAAATATCTTAGTAACGGAGCAAACAGGTTCACAAATACCACAAAACATCATTCTTAAAAATAAAAAAAATCAGGCCTGAGGCTTTCCAATCTATAGCATTAGTTTAGCAAGCACTCTTGTGACTGGAAAAGGACAAGCTATGATCCTTTGTTCAGCGCGATAGTTGAACTAGGGTTGGTGATCTTTTTTAACTCCAAGAAAACAACAATTAGTTTTGGTTTACTTATAGCAGTGTGGTTTATGAGAAACGAACCACAACCCCTGGTTTGGACATAACACCAAGGAACAGATTAGAGTTTGTTTCTCCTGTGTACTAGTGGGGAGGAGCTAAGTGGAGTTCTCCAGGGAAGGAGATTCACAACTGAGGGGCCACCACTGAAAATCCTTGCCCATAATATTCACTAATAGGCTCATCCTTAGTGGTGGGACAAAGAAAAGGGCTTTCAAGGGTGACTGTAGGGTTTGGGCAAGTTCTAATGGTGCAGCTGGTCCTTACATATTAGATACTACATACATAAATCAGGAAACCTGCCACTTTGCAAGAGCCTGATTCAAAACGCAGTCGTGCATATTTGGCATTTGATACAAGACTGCTCTATTTATAAGCCCTCCCAATAGCTTGTTTGTATTATCCTAATCTGAGAAGCCACTGTGATCATTACTAATAAATCTCCGCTAAAACATTCTGCAAATCAATCAATCACTAACTGGACATCTTATATATTTTAAAATAATATCCATCATCTGCTAACTTCATTGACCCCGGCCCACCATAATTTAATTAGATTATAATGAATTATACATTTATTAATGTGGCCATAACTATCACCTTCTATAACATTTTCCTCCCACCCACAAATGTAGGGCAACATATATGGTGTGTACCCCCACCATCCTCACAACTCCTTTGAGACTAGGCTGAGAGGGTGCCTTGTTCAAGGTCACTCAATGAGCCCAATGGCTGAGCAGCAATCTGAACCTTGCCCAACCTGGTCATAGTCCACACTGAAGCCACCACAACACACTGGCTCTCCAAAGCGCACAGAAGTCAGTTTCAAGATCTAGAAACGTTTCGGTGCTTTCTCCAACTTTCTAAGCAAACACTAGCACCAGAGCTGGCTTTAAAGTCACAAAAGCCCTGCTGTATATTCAGTTTGGCAAACACACACAGGAAGCACAACATACTGACTATGACCTCCAGGTCTTATATTGCCTCCCAACTACAGCGGATAATGGCTCCCAAACAAAGATCTTGTTCAACACTCACTTGCAGCGTAATTTTATACATGTTAACTCAGAGGCAAGTCAATGGTGCTCACTCACTAGCATGAGCGATTAGGATCACAGCCTGAATTTGTTTTCTTGGAAAAAGAGAAGTTATTTCAGCCAAGTTAGCATTAACTACAACATTGCAAAAAAGGGTCGACCAGTTGTTAGGAAGTGAATAATGCATTGCATTTCTATAGGTTTGTTTCCAGGCATAGAACTGAAAGGGCATCATTAAAGCTCACGTACTTTAGAACAATCCCCATTGAAGTAACTAAGAAATATTTTTGAGTAGACCAGGACTGTCTACTGTACAGGACTGCATAGCAAAAAGTTATTGAATCAACCAACCACTTACAAGCAAGAGATAGCAATATGGACAAGCCTGAAAGTGCCTCCTGATACCAGTTTAAAACAGCAATAGAAAAGCAGCTTGAAGGATTTTTGAACAAGGAAGCAGCAGGGCAGAGATGTGGTGGGTGTTTTGCTTCTTATACTGTTACAGTTTCTTCTCTCTGACCCCCCCCCCCCAGCTTAAAAATGTGTATTTTGATCCTGTGGTGCATGTGTTTGGAAGGGAGGGTATGATCTGGACTCTCACTGGGATGCGTGTGCAATGTGCAGTCAATAAATCACAGATAAGGAATGGGTTTAACACCTCTCTAACACTCACAATAAGCTGTTTGCTTATCTTGTTAAAGTCAGGGCTCCATTAAAATAAGTGTAGTTATTCACGCTGCAAGCCAATTAAACACACATTAAAACTGAGTATTTCATAGGGCTGCAACCCAATTAAACAAACTTTAAAACTGATTATTTACCAGATTTTAGTTGGTTAATTTACTGATTATATAATATTTTCTTATTACATCTGTCTCTTTACTGGGGTTCCTCTTAATATTTAGCAAGACAAATGTTTGCTGCATATATTTCTGCTAGATAGATAGATAGATAGTGATTTTTAACAAGTTTCGCACCTACCCACCTCCAAACCCCAGGTGGGCAGTGGAACTCAATATATGATCTTTCACACGTAATTGCAGGCATACATTCAGCTCTTCCCAAAGAGCATCTTGGAATAAATTTTCCTTTTTTATGCCCATCCAGGCAACAAAGCAGGAACCAATTAAAAAAACACAAAAAGGTTGTGCCAGCAGCAGTGAAGTGTGCCTTCTTGGCTGGGTTCCCTCTCCCACCAGAAATAGGGATATTAGCACAAGGCCCCAGCATCATTGCAGAGGGCTCTGGGTAATCCATTTCCCAATGGGAAAGGTGCCCAACAGCACCTTTTATCCTCATTTTATAAAACAGCACCAGGGAGGCGAAAAATGAGTGTAGCGAAGTCATGCTGTGCTGCTTCCTCCAATAACCCCCCCCCCTACTTGAAGCTGTCCCAGAAACTCCAGTTGGTACATAATGCTGCAGCGAGGCTCCTCACGGGGTCTCTGCCATGGGAGCATATTCACCCAGTGCTTTTCCAGCTGCACTGGCTCCCGGTGGAGTACAGGGTCAGATTTAAGGTGCTGTTTTTGACCTTTAAAGCCCTTCATGGCCTAGGACCCTCGTACCTACGGGACCGCCTCTCCTGGTATGCCCCACGGAGAGCCTCAAGGTCCATAAATAACAACACCCTAGTGGTCCCAGGCCCTAAGGAAGTTAGATTGGCTTCAACCAGAGCCAGGGCCTTTTCAACTCTGGCTCCGGCCTGGTGGAACGCTCTGCCTCATGAGACCAGGGCCCTGCAGGATCTGATTTCTTTCCGCAGGGCCTGTAAGACAGAGTTGTTCCGCCTGGCCTTTGGCTTGGAGCCAATTTGATTCCCTCCCTCCCTCTCTTTCTTTTTTCTTTTCCTTCTCCTCCTGCGATGAGGCTACATTTTAATATTTTAATGTTCCATTATTTTAATGTTGTATTTTACTTTTGTTTTTAAGTTGTAATCATTCATCTTGTTTTTATTATTGCTTGTAAGCCGCTCTGAACCCGGCCTTGGCTGGGGAGGGCGGGGTATAAATAAATTATTATTATTATTATTATTATTATTATTATTATTATTATTATTACTACTAAGAAATGGGAGGAACTCTCAGAGGAGAATTCAGAGCACGATTCTCAAGTGTCTATGGAAGCGTGAAAAAGACTTTCCATTTTCTGGAGAACAAGGGACATGCAAAGGAAAGAAGAGTCACAAGGGTTTAAAATGAAAGATTGGGTGATATTGGGGCAATGCCCAATTAAACAGATCCAAAATTTTAATGAAGCAACGTCATTTAATCAATTAAGGTTGAAGCCCTAGTAGGTGACCCCTAGATCCCCAAAGAGAGCTGAGGATGAGGCTGGCTTGGGGTTCCTGAGTCCATACATGGTCTATTGCTGTTTTCGCTGGAAGGAAAAAGCTTGATTGGTTCCCAATGTACAACCTATTGTTTAGATGTGGTATATAATTACGGCTCAAGATGAAAAAGTTCAACACAGAACAATTAAATTGTTTCTCAAGCTAGAAAAGGTTTCCTCCACCTTAATCTAAATAAAAGCAAAACCAAGGCAAGTTCATTCAGACTGAATGGCTCCCTTTCCCCAGGTTCCCATATTTTAACAATTTCAAGTAACCATCCAAGGAGCCTGGCAACTGCTAGAGATTTTTAACAGCCCCGCTCCAAGCAAATCCAGAAACCTTATGCCCACACAAAGACTGCTGTTGAGGTCCCTTGAGCAAGCAGAAGCCCATGTAATAGAGTTTGCTGGGTGGCCCATACACTCTGTCTTCCAGGGCTAGGTCTTTACAGATCAATAGATATTAGTGAAAGTTGCTTACCTGCAAATGCTGTTCAAGAGCACATCTCGCACACAGTAGCTTTGGATGTAAGAAACAAGTTGGTGGTGCTTGTTGGTATTGTCTGATGGAGATCTTGCATAGGAAAGACATGCAGGCCAGTGCAGCCACTACAAAGGTACCAGACTGGAGGTCTTAAGAATGCCTTCTTCTAATCCGTTAGTATTGGGGAACCTAAGTGTCCAAGAACAAGAGGAGACTGTGGTTACTCATCCCTGTTATTCTATGACATATCATTTCAAAATACAGCTTTGAGCTGAAAGCATGCTGTAACCTGATAAGACTTCAGAGGGGCATAGCATATGCTTCACTTTCTCAAAGAGATTGCATGTAATGGAACCTAGTGCAACGCCTCATCCACTAGGAATTACTCCTGCCTAAAGCAGCCATTTCGCAGGGCCCCCTAATGTGATGGGCACTAATTTGGACTATTTCAAAGACATAAAAATCAAGATGTAATACATCTATAATTAGTTAGAAATAATTAATAATAGAGGTAAAGGTACGCCTGACCGTAAGGTCCAGTCGCAGACGACTCTGAGGTTGCAGCGCTCTATAGGCCGAGGGAGCCGGTGTTTGTCCGCAGACAGCTTCAGGGTCATGTGGCCAGCATGACTAAGCCGCTTCTGGCGAACCGGAGCAGCACAGGGAAACACCGTTTACCTTCCCACCGGAGCGATACCTATTTATCTACTTGCAATTTGACGTGCTTTCGAACTGCTAGGTTGGCAGGAACAGGGACCGACCAACGGAAGCTCACCCCGTCGCAGGGATTCGAACTGCCGACCTTCCGATCGGCAAGCCCTAGGCTCTGTGGTTTAGACCACAGCGCCGCCCGCATCCCTAATAATAGAGGTAAGATACAAATAAAAATACAACTCTTGGGTATAATCTGCTAATAACTATTGCTTTGGCATTTTTGAAGAATGAAGGTCAGGAATTGTATATGCCTTCATTCTGTATCTGAAATTGGTTAAAATTAATGCAATAAAATACAAAAGAGACATAAAATCACAATGTAGCCATCTAAAAGTACAATTTTAGTTGACAACATGCTCAAGGCCTAGGGAACAGTCACAGTTCCTTACATTCCACAGCACAAGAACAGCACATTCAAAAAACCAAATATTTTCCCTCCCATTCCCTTTTACTGTCTATCTCAATGTTTTATTGAGAAAAGTTTACAAATAAACTTGCATCTCCAGTTAACCCTTGGCAGGGCTACACTGAAAGTAAGAGGTTGAAATTACTCTGCATGAAATATTACTTCAAACAGTTCAACATGTCTGAACCGGTTACTAAACCTCTTTTTAAAGTTAATGTCCAAACCAGAACAAAACTGGAGAGTTAAAAAAAAATGCTGATGAATCAGAACTGAACCCAAATTTTTAATGGTTCAATTCCCTGGAGAAAATGTGCAGATGTATGTATGGTCCGAAATCCTTCCATTTCCTCTATTACATCATAAATATTTAAATGGTATAGGAAAAACAATCAACAGAACTTTTGCAGCCAGCTAGGTTGTCCTCTGCCTTCTGAAATATTGCACTGCTGTTGAGTAAATAAGGCTACACAATAGAGTGCCTTAAGTGGTTCCATTAATATGATAAATTGAAAATGGCTCCCCAATAAAACAATCAAAATCTTCTTGCTGCATTCCCATTCCTAAGCCACATTTTTATTTATCTACCCCATTTTTACCTTGCCTCTCTACTGTTGAAGGCAGATTAAAATTTACTAACCCCCCTTCAAAAAGATATAGTGAAATCACAGTAACTGACGTACAGCAGAGCAAAGCAATATAACTACAAGTCTAACAGAAGGGCAAATCGAAACTTGCCTAAACAAAGAGGTCTTTACTTGATAGTAAAATGCAATAGTAAGAGAAAAAGCTAAATGAATCTTTCATGACGGGGAGATCCATAATCCAAAGAAAAGATGTTTCCCCCACCCCCATTTAACTCTACATCGGCTACTCAAGGGACATAGGGAGGCTTGTCAAACCGACTGTAAGGAACAGGCAGCATTATAACTGGAACAAACTGCCCTTAAATTATCTTGCCCCTAAACTGTTTAAGGCTTTAAAAGCTAATAACGAACATCTTAAATTGCAACCAGAAATGAGCAAAGCTGAGCAAAACGCATTCTGCTGTGCCCCACAGAGTTCCACCTTACACCCCAAGCTATTTTTCAGAAGTTGCTGGGAGAGGTCATCAGAAGATTTGGAGTGAGGTGGCACCAATATTATCTAATCTAATCTAATCTATCTATCATCTTCTTCAGGTAGGTAGCTGTGTTGGTCTGACACAGTCGAAATAAATGTAAAAAAAATAAAAAATAAATTAAAATTATAAGCCTTCGTGTGCATACACACTTCTTCAGATGCTGAAGAAGAAGTGTGCATGCACATGAAGGCTTGTACCCAGAACAAACTTAGCTGGTCTCTCAGATGCTACCGGGATTATTTTTAAAAAATCTAATCAAATCTATCTATTGTTTACTAGAAAAAAAGGAGCTTCTAAGTGGTTTACAATTATAAAACCAACTAAAAGGTATATAGCAATACAGGCGGCAACTATTTTGTGCTCGTCCAGTTGATGTGCAACTGCTGACCGATGTGTTGTTTTTGGGGGTGGGGGCAGAATGCGTTGACGTGTGAAATGACCTGGAACAGCCCCCCCCCCCGCACAAACAAGAACCTGCCTGCACACAATTAAAATCTACAATAAAACAGCTCCATCAAAACACTGAAATTAAAATGCAACAATTAAAATCTACAAAAGCAAATCCATTAAACCAGCATAACAATTAGAATAGGTAAAACACCAATTGAAACTGGAGGATCAAGTCAGGAGATCAGGGAAATGCTTGTCTAAACACGTGTGTCTTCTAGAGCCAGCAAAATGCCAATGCTGACAGAGCTCTTTATATTCCAGCAGGGAGAGCATTCCATAACACTGCTGCCACCACAGTGTTGCCATGTGCAAAGTGAACCATGTTCCATTTGTTGTTCTTAATGTGCTTACTGGACAGTGGAGGGGAAGACATTTTTTTCAGGTAACCTAGTCCAGAGTTCTTAGGGTTTTATATGTAAATATCAGGATCTTTAAAGTGGACACAATTTTAACCATGGTTGTTGTTGTTTTGGTAACTTATTCTAACCTACCCTGGGATCTCAGGGGGAAGGGGAGGTAAAAAACTACTAAGCAAGCAAATAAATAAATACTTGAAACTGGCTCTGGTCACCAGTATTGCAGTCACAGGGCTTTTAAGACTGAGGGGCTTTCTTTGGCATAATTTTCATGCAAGGAAAATTTCAAAATGCAGTCCCTCCACCTCCCCGTGGTATTTGTTAAACCAAAATGAGTCACAGAAGGAGAATATACGTGACAAAAATCACATCTGATTTGGCCCCGAGACTCTCACCTATGATTTATTTGCTAAGCACTTGGAGGATAAAGCAGCTTGCATCTGCAATGAGTTGGACGCCACTGTGTCTGCAGTACACTAGGTGAATTTTTCCAGAACAAAATGCAGTCATATGCTGATGGATTAAATTCAGTCGTTATGGCCCAAGGATGTGGACAAGGTGCTTGCAAAAGTGCAAGGTGCAGCCTGTTTGTACCACTCATATTCCACCTTATAACAATTTAGTGAGAGAGGGCTAACCAGCTGGGTCCCAAATGGAATTATTGCTTCCCTGGGAGAGAGGATGATCCTGAGCAGGTTGAAGGAGGTGGCCATAATATTATCCCTAGAGACAACCTCCTGGAATCTCAAGGATTACATTAAAAAGCCAGGTGCAAATATTCCCTATTTTGACAAGGCGCTTGAGTGAGTGGTCATGATGTGCTTGAGCCAATTTGCTTGGGCATGATGTGCTTGAGTTAACACCAACATGCTGGGACAGTCACTTAGGCAACCTCACATTTAGACTACTGCAATGCGCTCTATGGGACGCGGGTGGCGCTGTGGGTAAAACCTCAGTGCCTAGGACTTGCTGATCGCATGGTCGGCGGTTCGAATCCCCGCAGCTGGGTGAGCTCCCGTCGTTCGGTCCCAGCTCCTGCCCACCTAGCAGTTCGAAAGCACCCCTAAGTGCAAGTAGATAAATAGGTACCGCTTCATAGCGGCGTTTCCGGGTGCTGCGCTGGTGCTGGCTCGTCAGCTGCAGCTTCGTCACGCTGGCCACGTGACCCGGAAGTGTCTTCGGACGGCGCCGGCTCACGGCCTCTAGAGCGAGATGAGCACGCAACCCTAGAGTTGACTGGCCCGTACGGGCAGGGGTACCTTTACCTTTAATGCGCTCTATATGGGTCTGCCCTTGAAGACAGTCCAACAAATATGGCACCTAACAAACAATGAATGAATGTTTAGGCTGCTGTGCATTAAAAAATAGCTCACATGAAGAGTATTGAAACGGTGTTCAGTTGGCAGTTCAAATGAAGTCTAGGCTCAAGCTAAAAGAAAAGAAAGTGTCGTGCGGACTGATTTTAAGATGCACAAAGCACGAGCTACATGAGCTGAATCAAAGATGCAGACCTGAGTTTTTATTTAGGGAGGGTGAAACCCCACCCAACACACTCTGTTGCACAAGACAGAGCTAAAACAAATGCTTTCTACATTGTATTGAGTTTAAAAACTGTTCTGCACTTTTACAGTTGGTTTTTTGTTTTTGGTCCTCTGGGGAAACTATGTAAAGATTAGGAAGGCTGGACTCAATTTTCAGAAAGCCAAAGGGAAGACTCCAGGGACTCTCGGAAACTTCCCTTATTGAGACACACAACTTCTCTGACGGTAGCTGGCCATTTTGCTATGGCCTGAATACACTCCCTGTTATGTGTCTATTCCTCAGAATATCCAGAATTCAAAGCCTAGAATTTTCACAACAGTATGTGGTGCCAATAAATAACCTTTTGGACTCCTGAAACCCTTGTCTGGGTACAGACTGGAGCACATTTTAAAATTATAGTTTCAATGACAGTTCTTTAGAAGTCAAAGAAGATTACTATGAGAAGAGTTTGCAGCAGAATTGGAGACTACAAGGAGATCAGCTTTTAGAGATGGGTGAAACCTCTGTTCTCTGCTTCTCTCTAGTAACCTCACAATTTCACCGGTTAGTGGCAAAATCAGATGTTAGCTAGCTTTAATGATGGCATTTCCCCTAAGGTTGATCATGCTACAATTGTGTGAAGAAATGGCATAGACTGCTGCTTAACAGGTGTTGTGAGTGGGCATCTGTGCAGGGGGGGGGGATTGAAAATAGATGCGTCATCCCCAATCACTGCTTTAATTATTAAGTACTTCTTGCTTTTTGAAGATGGAAACTCATAGGTGGCAGAGAGACAGAGCGGAGATTCAGTGACTACAGGAAATTAAAAATAAAAATATGTTTAACAGAAATTAAAGGCATGCATTTCTGTCAATGAAAAGCAATGCATTGATCGATACGTAAATATTATTTCAATTTGGCACAGCAAATTAGCATTGACCTCACATTTCTAAACCCATAGAAATATATTTATTTGTTCACTCCCCAACGTATCACTGCTTTTCCGTACCCACTTCCCTATCTTTAACAACCGTTCAGTCAACAAGAATAAAAAGAGCAAGAAGGGCAGCGAGTAAAACTTAAGAAACGACAAGCTCTGTGAGCCAACTCTTGCCATTTACATAACTTAAGAGGCAATACATTTTTCATTTACTTACTTACTTGCTTACTTTTGTGTGATCAGTGTTGCAAATGACTTGTAAAGGAAGATTTACCAATGCAGGACAGGACAACACTTTTTCTACTATTACAACTATACCAGCTCTTAACTATCATATCAGAAAGAGTTCAATTGCCATGTCTCTAACATGTGCACCTATGAAAACATTTCCTACAAAGACGCATTTAAGTCTGAACATAATAAGGGAGTCAGTGCTGTCCTGCCCAAAATCATCAAAGTGGGATTGTCAATCAGTGAGCAGGACTAATTTTAATCCAAAGTATGTACTCAGTACAAGAAGTTGAATGGATACTTGTTTTAGCTTGAACAATGGATGCACAGACATTTTTGTACTTGATCAAAATCACACCGTTTAACTAACAAGCAGTTCTGCATACAGAAAAGCCTGAAAAACGCCAGAATAAATTGCACAGACCCACACAGGTTGAAACAGTGACCTATATACTTGCCCATCTATAAAGCTATGAGGCAATGACTATCCTCAAAGTTTAAACAAAATGCTGACAGATGTTAACATACCATCTGGGTACCAAAAAGCATCAGATTCTATAAATTGATACTTTTTTAATTAACAAGAACAATTCTAGCTACTTTGCCTTACTGCCAGCAGGCTTCATCACCATGCAGTCAAGGCACTGAAACAGCTTTGTAAAAACTGAGTAAGGCAAAAGCAGCGGTGCAGTGGATCTCGCCACCCACAAGAAACTGAACCATTCATTTATTGCACAGCAGTCTTGCAACACAGAGCATTTTTTAACACCCATTCTTCCTCCCCCGCTACTTTTCAGAGATAAAAAACACATTTTCATCAGAGCAGAACCACACTGCCTTAGATGGGGAAGAGTGAATTTACCTTGCTCTCAAAATTAATCATGCAGGATTGCACCAGACAGACCTATGCCTTTTAAACACAGCTCTTCCCTGTTCAAAGTGTGTGTGTGTGTGTGTGTGTGTGTGTACAGTTTAAAGGGCTAAAAGGGCACATGGGTGAGGAGATACTCAACCCATCTCTCATCCACTTCTCTTAACAGTGGCACTATCAGGGCAGGAGTCCAGGTCTCACTCACCAAAATCAGCACCCTAAAAACACAGCAGGGCTGGCTCACCACACTTTGAAGTAATATGCATTAAAGTCTACAGAGTGGTGACTTTGAGACCATTAAGTCCAAAGTCTCAAATTAACCTAACCCAAATCTACACTTAGCTTTTACTGCTGCAGCCACCTTCCACCCACCAGCCAATTTCTTCTCCACCAATCTCACTTCCAATACTGGTTGAGGGAAAACACATCTGAATGGAGGGTGTGTAATCACATGGGTCACATGAACAGGGGGAGTGTATGCCTTACTGCCCCTGCTGATTACAATTTAAAGAAAGAGTAGCATGATATGGAGTAGATGTTGGAAATTCTAAGAAACTTTACTAATTGGTTCACAGAAGCTCCTCCTATCAGGAGGAAATTTTCTGCTAATCCACACACCTCATTCCATTATTACATTGTTCTACAAAAGGACCACGCCTCTGATTCAGCAGAAACTTATTCCTGAGAATATGAAAATGAACATGCTCCTACAGCAGTGCTGAACAAACAGAACTTTCCATGAGCTATATTCAACTCACCGGCTTGTAAGAGCAATTATTTTTCACAAGACCAGCAAAGTTCATGAGAGCAAATTCACACAAGAGAATGTGAAACAAAAGTGAATTTTCAACGGAGGAAATTTGTGGAAAGTTATTTTCAGAAGCTAATTGCAACAAGCAAATGAACAAAGCAGACCACTCAGTTATCCTTACCTGCAGACAATGTATCTGGGCAGTGGAATTGTGATGATTGCTTAAATCTGCAGTCAAGGGACAACTCCTTGTATCACACTTCAGTTCACAGGGATTCAGCAGAGCCACTTGCCTAAATGCACCCAAGTGCTCTGTGATATGGCTGGCTGATGAGTTTTAAGAAATGCGATCCAACTACATGGAACTGTCTGCAGAATCTCGGGTTCCTTCCTGCTCAATACTGTTAGAAGTTTCTAAAGCTACATCTTTTTTAAAAAATCTAGCTTGATCATTCCTGTGGTGGGGCCCGCTTGCCAGAAAGATCTCCATCCAGAAACAAGGCATGTGACAACAAAGACACAATTCTGAACAGGCCCACTAGCTTGGCTGTGGGACCATGGGTGCCTGGAGCCACACACACTGTGGGGGCGCAGGTGTCTGATGTCAGCACACTCACCGGCGGGCGTGAATGATGTCAGCACAGTGGGATTCTTGATTACTTAACAGCAGTTGAGTCACATAAAGATTAAAAAAACACTTTCTGCGGCTAAAAATGTTAATTCAGCCCTCCAGATGTTTTGGCCTACAACTCCCATGATCCCTAGCTAACAGGACCAGTGGTCAGGGATGATGGGAGAATTGTAGTTCAAAACATCTGGAGGGTCAAAGGTTGGGGATGCCTGTGTTAATTGATATTCCTAGCAGTTAATGAATTGGCAATTTCATTTTCCAGCGTAGGCAAACCATGACTGGAAAATAGGCCTTGAGTAAATTTTCACATAGGAGTTCCACAGACCACCAATGTTCCAGAAGGTCCATTCAGGTGGTTTGGGGTGTGTATTATAATCTGAATTCAAATAGTGATACAGTAAAATGCAATATAAGAAATACAACCAAAACAATGTAGCATCTAGCACAGCATATTACAATTTCTACGCCAGGAAGAAAACTTAGGAAATGATCTGCCAAGGCCCACAGCAATTTTCAAGTTGTCTGTAGGGAGAAAGGTTTGGGAACCACTGTTCTAACACAAAAGCTACCAAGAAGACTTTCACCTCCTCTATTAACCTACTTGCCTTCAAATTAATCATATTCATTATGTTAACAAAAGACAATATAAGCTGGACTTGTCTCTAGCGGCTCTAATCTGTATGTCTTTTGAGGTTTCACACACAAGTGTTTACAAACTGTGGTTGGGTCTGGCAGCCACCCTACAACCCAATCACAGTGCAATATTATGAGTCTCTGGTGTCCCTTGCACTTGAGACACTGCAACAGGCCTCAGAAGGATTCCCCCCTAAAATGTGTCAGGCCCAGAACAAATCTCATTTCTAGCACTTGGATTTCTCTGGCATAACTCCCCATAAGGACGCTTTATACATTAGTCTGCAACTGTGAGCACACTTGGCTGGGAGTAAGGCTCATTTATCACAGAGGAATTTAATTCTGCTGGAGAATTGCCCCAAGCTGGGTAGATGCTTGCCCAAATTTGGGCAATTCCTCCTTGCTCCATTCTACAATTTTCAAGGTATTGACACTCCAGAGAGGCTTTTCAATGCAGGTAGCTGCAAGGGGAGGATGGGATGGAAAGGTTTTCCTCTAGGAAGTTCCTTAATTTAACCTCTTAGGATCCAAGTCACTTTCTCTGTACAACACAGTGGTACCTCGGTTTACGAACTTAATCTGTTCCTAGGTCCGTTCTTAAACCGAAACCATTCTGAAACCAAGGCACACTTTCTCTAATGAGGCCTCCCACTGCCGGTACCCTTCCACTGTTCGGCTTCCGTTCTTAAACTGAGGTAAAGTTTGCAAACCGGGACACTATTTCCAGTTTTGTGGAAGTTAATAAACCGAATAGTTCGTAAACAGGGCTGTTCTTAAACCAAGGTACCACTGTATTCTTTTCCATGGGCTCATAGCTGATGAGAACCACTCTTTACTACAGTTTTAACGTCTGCAGAATAAAAAACATGTAAGCACTATAACAAACATGGAAACAGAGGTAGGTGTGAGCAAGGTAGTGAACTATTGCCACACAAAATAATAGTATGCCGAAATTCCCTGCTTCATTACAGATACAGAAATCCCAAAATTTGGGTGCAGTATTCTCACCAGAAGTCAAAATCCTGCGATGTTCATTTTACCCCCACTTTCTAAAAAGTAGAGATAGAGATGGTTGTGATCTTAATCAGATGAGCATAATATGAAATTATAAACACATACACACAGGTAGGCATGACTGATAGATACTTGTATATTTGTTTTCAAAAGCTGAAGGGTGATTAAACCCAAACTGTACCAGGTACTTGAGAATAACCCTTCATGAAAAGGGTTAATACTTTGTGAACAGCAAGTATATTGGATCTCAGGCACAGATTTCTCTAACAGATTATTTTTAAAAACCCCAACTCCCATCAGAATTACAAAGTACTGCAGCATTTCATATACAAATTTGACAATCACGAAGCAGAGGTGTGATCCCAAAGCACTACCCCACACATTTCTAATCGTGGCTAGTGGAAGATTACTGGTTGGAAAGCAAGAAAATTCCCATTTGCATTACTTTAACATCTCCCATTCTTCCTGTTTATGCCCTAAGCCTATAAAATATATTTATAAATCAAAAGCCAGCACAGAACAACCAGATTTTAGAAGGAATAAGTCAAGCACCAGTTTTTTGGAACAAGACTAGAGAACAGGATTTCACAGTAAGAAACTTTAAATACCCTGCAGCTGGCCTCTGAAATGCAGTCTTCCCAACTGCATCGCATTAAACAGAGGCAGATTTTATGTGGCACCCAAATATGACTCCCTCCCACACTAGGCTGATGCTTCCAGGCTTTGTGATAAATTGACATCAAACGCTGACTTAGAAGAATGAGGTGTTTACTTTAAAGGGATTAATCCTGCATTTTGTTACACTTCCTATTTGTTTTGATGCAGTGCTGCAAATCTGAGCAGCGCCAAGGCAGAGGAGATACAGCATTCTCTGACTTCAAATGAATTACACAGAATTAAAATTCAGCGAAATTAAGTTCAACACAATTACACACACTGTAGCTTGCGACATCAAAAGTAAAAGGCGGCAGGCTGTGGCCTCGTAACATAGGCCAAACCAAATCAAAGCACTAAGCTAAACTGACACACGAACACTGGAAAGAGAACTGACAGACAATTATTATACTTTCACGTATCATAAAACAGCCTCTGATCAGTCCAATGCAAGGGCTAGAAGACACAGCTATATGGTATATCTATGCCTCTGATCTAACATTTCCTTAAAACTTTCATCTAACCTTTACCCCTTTCCTTTGCCTTTTGATGCAGTCCTTCTTCAAATATGCTCTCAAAAATAGCTTTTATGTCACCAGTGGTTAACAGAGGAGATATGAGTTTCTGCTTCTTCAGAATCACCTGACATCGTACAATGTCCCCACTCCAGCCTTAGCAAACCTAGGTTCTAGTATTACCATATTTTTCGCTCTATAAGACGCACTAGACCATAAGACGCACCTAGTTTTTGGAGGAGGAAAACAAGAAAAAAAATATTCTGAATCCCAGAAGCCAGAACAGCAAGAGGGATCGCTGCGCAGCGATCCCTCTTGCCATTCTGGCTTCTGGGATAGCTGCGCAGCCTGCATTCTCTCCATAAGACACATACACATTTCCCCTTACTTTTTAGGAGGGAAAAAGTGAGTCTTATAGAGCAAAAAATACGGTATTTGAAATTATAGGGAGGACCTGGAAATGTTAAGGGATTGCCCAGCTGCTAATATTCTCTTCTTAGGCAAGAAGCTCTCGAAAAGATGGCAGCAGTTCAACTGTAGACAGGCTTGGAAGACGCAATTATCTGGTCCCTCTTCAATCCAATTTCAGGCCCAGATACAGCACCAAATTGGCATTAGTCACCTGGCTTGATGGTCGTTGCTGGAATGAGGATGGATGAGTGCTACTCTATTGATTCTCCTTGGCCTTGTCAGCTTTGATACCAAGGGACATGGTTTCCTCTTGGAGTGGCTCTGTGGATTGTGAGTGGATTCTACTGGCCTGACACATATTGCAGCAGTTCTTTAAGACTTGCAGTGGTTGCCAATGTGCTTCCAAGCCCAAATCGAGGTGCCTGCATTGACAAATAAATCCCTAAATGACTTGAGCCCCAATATCTGAAGGAGCATCCTCTCCCATAAAGACCTGCCAAGGTGCTGAGATCTGAGGGAGGGGCCCTGCTCACAGTTCTGCTGCCTTGTGAAATTTGTGGAGTGGTGGTGCATGAGAGGGCCTTCTCGGTGGTGGCCCCCAGATTGTGGAATGCCCCTCCCGAGTTGCCTCTGGCCTTGTCACTGTATACTTTTTGACATCAGGTCAATATACCCTTTTATTTATTATTTATGCAATTCACAGCATAAAAAGACAAGATAAAAAACAAAGAAAATCCATAATAAAAACAAGAACAAAACCAAACCAATCACCCCATTCTCCTTCTGCACAAGCCATTGGAGGTGAAATGTCTTACATGATTTAATTGTATTGAGCTGTATGTAACCTGCCCTGGGGCTACAAAGTGAAGGGAGAACTAAAAACAAATAAGGAAATAAAATGTGTCCAAGCATCATTTATTTGAAGACAATGTTAGCTCTTCCGCATTTAAAATGAATGTTGAGGGAAGTAAGAAGTTTATATAACTGAGAACACAATACACAAATAAAGTCATATTCAGGGTTGTGCCCTCAGATAACCTCCTTGATGCCAACAAAGGACCCTGCATCTCCAAATATTTTTATTTTTAAAATCAACATTTTTAAAAGCTTTTTTCTGCCATGGGTGGCACTGGGCACATAGCATTCTTACTTCCTTTCCCCCATAATGCATCACTTGCCTTTTTGTTTGGTGGTAGTAGTCATCGTGATTATGATGATTTATTAAGTTATATACTGCTTAATGCAAAAATAGACTACTAAACTGATTGGTTGTGTTCTTTGTTCGTTTGAAATGTTATTTGTTGGGAGTGTTTTGCTTATTTTGGGGGAGGTGTTGCCTGCTTACCCCCTGTACTTTAGAAAAGGTTGTAGATGTTTTGCACACTGTTTTGGAGAGTCTCTGAGCATCACCAGTTTTCCTTCTGTGAAATGGTACTTTGTGGTAACCACGGCAGTTATATGCCTTTTTTCAGAATGGGAATAAAATTACAGGAGGCATTCTGCCTGTCAACCATCCACTTACCCTCAAAAGAAGAGACAAATCTGCATTGGACACAATGAATATGCACATGTATGTCCTCTTTTGTGAATGGGTTAGAGGGCCCAATTCATACACAATGAACTAGGTCTAGAAAATCCTGCTGGCACCTCTGCTTCTGAGGCACTGCCATGCTGCTAAACTCAGCTAAATCAGCTCTTAAACATGTGCAGAACACTTAGTATTAACGGGAAAACAAGCCAAACACCCACACTTCTTCGAATTCAGAAACAGCTTCATAAATCTAGCTTCATTTTCAGTTCTCATATTCTCCATCTTGTGTTTTAATTATATCCATGTAATTCAGTCCAATGTTTCCAGAGAACAAAAGATAGATTCCCATCAATGACTCTTGAGAGGCAAGAATGAACAGCTTATGATTAACAACAATGGAAATGTTTGGTAAAGGTATTAAATGAATTGTTGTGAAAAAATGCAGGTTGCATGGCTAGTATCTTATGCTGAATTAGACACTCTTCTAGTATACAATCGTCACATTCAAATACTTTACAGCCAACTACTCAGTGTTTTATTTAAAGAAAACAATTCATATATTTTATTTTAAAAACGTAACAAAAATACAAAATACAAAAAATACAACATACAAAATACAAAAATACAACAAGTGTATGATTGGAAGATATTAAATGTTAGTCTTAAATTGCAAAGCATGTATTTTCAAAGATATATGGGGAAATAATAAAAGTTTGCCCGCAAAGTAAAGTTCTTTTGACATATAAGCACCAGAACTTCTGAATATACATCTAAAACTATATGAAGAGTAAAAAGGTAAAGGGACCCCGACCATTAGGTCCAGTCGTGACCGACTCTGGGGTTGCGGCACTCATCTCGCTTTATTGGCCGAGGGAGCCGGTGTACAGCTCCCAGGTCATGTGGCCAGCATGACTAAGCCACTTCTGGCGAACCAGAGCAATGCACGGAAAGGTTTACATTCCCACCGGAGCGGTACCTATTTATCTACTTGCACTTTGACGTGCTTTCGAACTGCTAGCTTGGCTGGGGCAGGGACCGAGCAATGGGTGCTCACCCCGTCGCAGGGATTCGAACCGCGACCTTCTGATCGGCAAGTCCTAGGCTCTGTGGTTTAACCCACAGCGCCACCCGCGTACCTTCTATATGCAGAGTAGTAGCTATTAAAAAGGATGCTACAGAGATTTGTAACTTTCAAGATATAGGTTTTCCTATCTAGACTACACAGTACAGTATCTAGGTATGCTGACAGAATACTTTCTGCCTTTAGTGCACCCTTGAATCCCAAGCAGGATCACTTATCCTCCATTCCCACACCGCCACACTTTTTGCAAAAGAAAAAAAGGGGGGGAAAAGTGTACGGTATTCATATTTTAGAAATAGTAGTAAGGTAAAGGTAAAGGTACCCCTGCCCGTACGGGCCAGTCGTGACCGACTCTAGGGTTGCGCGCTCATCTCGCTTAAGAGGCCGGGAGCCGGCGCCGTCCGAAGACACTTCCGGGACACGTGGCCAGCGTGACGAAGCTGCAACTGGCGAGCCAGCACCAGTGTCGCACACGGAAACGCCATTTACCTTCCCGCTATAAAGCGGTACCTATTTATCTACTTGCACTTAGGGGTGCTTTCGAACTGCTAGGTGGGCAGGAGCTGGGACCGAACGACGGGAGCTCACCCTGCCGTGGGGATTTGAACCGCCGACCTTACGATCAGCAAGTCCTAGGCACTGAGGTTTTACCCATAGCGCCACCCGCGTCCCTTTAGAAATAGTAGTATCCAGATCCTATTTTCATGTCAAGAACATGTGTGAAACACTTACAAAGCTTTGACACTGCCAAGTACTCTGAAAGTTCACGCTTACAGGAATAATGCAAAAGCTAAAATGGTACAAAAACAGTGTGGTGGAAGGAGAGAGAATGTCCCTTCCTGAGTTTGGTACAGTTTACAGTATTGATTTGAAGATGTGAGATCTGTTCCACTAAGAGAGAAGCTGCATGCTTGAAATGCCCAGGATTTGGTAGTGCAAACCCTTAATATTTCCATCTGGCAGCTCTTCTCATTATGAAAGTCTTATGGAAAACTTTGTGGTTGGTATTCAACTAAGGAATTGCACGAGTGGAATAATTACTGCTAGTGCAACAGGGGACCTTCTCTCTCTCTCCTCCAGCACTGTACCCATAACTGTTCCGGATGGTTGGGGGAAGAACCCATAACAGAGTTTGGTGTGTTGGAGGGAAAAGAGGGGGGAGTCCTGTTGTGCAATGAGAAATCCTCGTGCTTACAGAACGTTCTCCTTAGGAGTACACTGAATACAACCCTGTGTGGGTTTTTTTCTTGCTGATATGATCAATTCAACCCTAACAGCATATGTTCCTTATGGGAAATCAAGTCAACCTGACCTCTATTTTGCCAACAGCAGTCCCTCCAGCCGGTCTGAACAACATCTGACCAACCAAACTGAATGCAGTTCACCAGCCTTGAATGACACAGGCTCAGTAAACCACCCGATGCTGCTGCCTGCCAACAGCTGCAACAGCAGGGAGACTGTCAGCTACCTGGCAGGCTACAGTTGGTGAACTGATGGGGAACTGCATTCAGAAATGTAGGAGAGAGATGGGTGGGGAAAGGAAAATCTGCAAGCTGAAGAATTTCCATCAGAAGGATTCTTATTTGGAAGCTCATTTGAAAAATCTATAGATGGGTAAGGAATGGGTGAGCAATTTGTTTTTAGTAAACACTTTTTTTTTAGTGTTCATAACTATTGAAATCATTCTTTGCTTACCCATTCAAAAGCTGCTGGTGAAGAAAAATGAATGGACATATTTTAAAGAATGTTGTATTAGGACTCAGAAGGGAAGAATTGATTTACGGCAGTGAATACTAACTAACTGGAACAATACACAATCCTAATCCTAGGATGGCATAATTGGAAAGTCCTTGAAAATAATCTGTTCCATCTCCCTGCCCTGGTTTAATTCAGAATGCTTTGAATACAGAAATAAAGCTAAGCTTAATTTGGGTGGTTAGACTGCAATCATATATACTCACTTTCATGAACCCAGTGGCAGTTAATTCTAAAGAGACATGTATATGATTGTACTGTACATACATGTGCTGAGGACTATTTTATCCTATAGCTATGTTTGAGGCAATTGCTAGGAGCCCCCCATTACTAAAACCACATGGGTTGGAATTTCTGAAGCATTTTCCACGTCAAAGCATGGATTGGCTTTTTGCAGAGGGAAGCAAAGCTACATACAAGTCATACCAGCTGTGGCAATCACAAACGAGGCGGGAATGTGAAAATTCAACTGAGAATGTTGCTTTCCATAAGAGAAGCTCCCCTAACATAATTTTTAGGTACCTATACCTGCACATATATGGGACCTGCAGGAAAATATTGCATTATATCCTCACCTGCTAGCAGCTTTCCTATTCAGGGCTGTTTTCAGCCAGCCATGCACTCCCCCCAGGATACTCAATTCCCCCTACTATTTAATTTTTCAGAGTGATGCCAAATTTGAAAATCTGATTTTATTTATTTATTTTTTAAATGAGATTCTCAGGGTCCAGAATTCTATACCAAATAATGCACTTCAGCCATGGACATTTGTGGTTTACTTAACTTGATTAAATGTGTGTTATTAGAAGACAGGAAGCCTTCATATTTAATTGAATTAAATGCTGTCATTGTTGCTATGTAGGGAAGGAGGAAGAGTCTTCTCACCTCCATACTTGCTCTTCATTGACAGAAGCAGGACTGAAAATAATAACAGTAATGGAGGAGTCTGTAAGAGAAGGGCTGGAGTGTGTGGGAAAGGGGTTATTTCCCCAAACGCTCCTTGCTGTGAAAAGGAAGACTGTTCGCCTTTTTTTTCTTTTCAACCCCCCCCCCCAACAAATCCTACATAGGTGAGTCAAAGATTATAGCCTGCATTCAAACAAGAGTACAACTAATTCTGCACATTCACAGCAAAGTTTTGGACCTGCGTTTCTTGACACAGCCCCCAGGCTGCATTGCAAATCTCTTTTAAAACCGAGCAGTTTTGAAACGTGTGAAATATTGTGTATGTGCATATGTCTTCTGTTCAAAATTCTTGGAAATGCCCAAAATAGTGTTTCTCTCTCTCTCTCTCTCTCTCTCTCTCTCTCACACACACACACACACACACACAGAGTCCAAAAACCACTTTTTTCAAATTAATTTACAGCAAAAGTATGTACAATAAAGGAGCAAAGCAGACTGTAAATTAGGAAGTATACGCTATCTTGAATAAAGTATGTGTTTATTTTTGTTGCTGAATACATAGTATATAATATTTATAATATAATGATAAAGGTAAACAAATGTTTCCTTTCCACAATAATGGAGATTGTGCTTCGATTCATGGAAACACTGACTACTGGAGTGGGAGGCTCTTCAACTCAAGTCTACCACAGTGAATAGCAATGCCAGTCAACACACAACATGAGAGAGGGATATTGACTGGGGCAACTATATGGAAAGGGAAAGCAGAGCAGTTTATGAATGCAGTTTGCAACTTCATTAATACATTCCATGAACAAGAATTATTTGTGAGATTAAATGGTAGATTTTAAGTAAAAACAAGGATGAATCTCTTGGTTTTTTGTTGCAATAGACAAATACATTCTGGATATTGTTCCAATGGCACTAAATTTTAAACCAGTGAGCGAGAGCTATTTTTGCAAATTAGTAGGTAATGGAAAATGTTTAAATCTGGGTGACTTTAACAGAAGGAAGCATCCAGATATTAAAAAAAGAATCAGAGCCAAAATGGGGATATTAAAGCAGAATCTGTACATTGCAATAGAAAGGTAAGCTTAGAATCAGAAAGACAAAAGTATGTTTGCTTGAAAATATTCCTATATCAGAAACAAGTGAACTTAAAGAAAGAGCCAACAAATAAAATGAGATGGGAAATGGAGAAACAGCTTCTCCAGACAGAAGCGACTGCATATACAGAGAAGCTGGTGGTGACTGAAGATTTTTCAGTCAGTTCAATATCTGATTAGTATGAAGTCATAATCCTTTCCAAAGGATAATTCACATTGGGTATATGGGGAGAATCCCTCTTGAACTCCAAATATGCTCTGTTTGTTCAGATCACACACCCACACACCCAGACAATTTTTAAAATCCCCTGATTCCCAAGAGGTAGATGCATTACTGAATTAACAACACTGGAAGCATGACAGAAAACATTCTTGCTTCCCCCAGCAGGGAGCCCACAATGCAACATTCAAACAAAACTTGGAAGCTCAGTGAGAATCAAAACTCTGAGGAACTGATGGATGAAAAAGTCTTGGTGGTAATATAGCACCTATCATTCCTTAGTACAGGAAAAATATGAATTTATATTGACTTGAAATAAAAATCCTTGCACACTTCACGTCTGGGATGGAACAGGAGGAGAGGCAGACACTAACGAACGTGATCTAAGTAGATAATGAATATCAACTACGTACCTTTCCAAAGAATTTCCCTTGAGATCTTAGCTGGAATGAAAACTCAGTATGGTTTCAATTCTTGACCTATGGCTATGCTCAAAAGCACCACAAAGTTAACACCACACTACTGAGCTTTATATTGGTTTCCATTCGATCACAAGTGATAACAGAGCTACACAAACCGATCAGAAATTCATGTTGGGGGTGAAAGATTGCTATATGCTCCTACTAAGACCCTAAGCCACACAGCCGGAAGAGCAAGTTAAAGTTCCCTGATACGAGTATTTCAAACACCACATAATTAATATCATGTAAAGGGCTTGGAACTAAGACATATGCCGTTTAACGACCGATGCACTAATACGGCTTCATCGGTGCTGTAGGGTAAGAAAGCAGAGCCAATTCACAAGAAATTAAATGTACTTACGACATTTGGATAAAGAATTGCTTACCTTTTCCTTTAACTGTCCAGGGTTGTATCATCTCCAGAGACAGAGCCACAACATATGCAGGAAGGCATTGCTTTCTCTGCGTGTTCTGGAAAATGTGGATGGGCAGTGGAAGGAGCATAGGCAAGTGAGCATTCATGCTTCAGCCAGCCAGCTTGCAGATGAAGCTTTGCAGCTAAGTCCCCAAGACCTTCTCACGGCTGCTGATCTCATCCACGAAACTGAAAGAGCATCTCAGCAGGACACTGCCAGCTTCCCTTTCAGAGCCCTCTCACTGACAACCATTCTCTGGCAAGTGAAATGTCAAGAACCAGGCAGGGGCGGTGTTTGGAAAAGGAGGGAGGTGGAGGGATAAGAGATTCTCACCATCCATCAACCTCAAAACCTATTCAGCAAACTGCTTGAATGGAGCCGGCATTTCATTCTCCATGGTAACTGGAGATGGAAGGAAGATGGGAAGAACGCAAAAAGAGGCACGTTGAGCTGGTCTGGGGGAAAGAGGCATTAAGAAAAGGATGGGAGCATTCCAAAACCCCAGCCCATGCCTTCAGCTTACAAGGAAGGAAAAATAAAAGGTCTCTTTCAGCTTCCACCTCTTTCTTCCGGGTGGCAGAATTTCCTGGGATTCAGGCAAAAGCACTTTCCCCTCGGGGTGCAGAAAACAAAGTAATTTCCTGCTCTAAGTACTGCTAATGGAAAGCAAGCTGTCCCATTTGCCATTGAAGGAGCAACTGCTATCAACTGCTTCATGCTCTCTTGAGGATCGGCATACAGAAATGTATCTATTTCATAAGCCATACCTTCATCCAAGAGTTTGAGCAGTATACACATAAAATTTGACACCTGCAATACTATAATAGCATATGATCTGGGATAGCTCAGTTGGTAGAGCATAAAACTATGGGTGTCTTAGTCAGGGTCGTGAGTCCGAGCCTCACATTGCACAACCAATTCCTGCATTGCAAGGGGTTCGACCAGATGATCCTCATGGTCCCTTCCAATTCTACGATTCTAAGATAAAACCTTAATGAAAACAGAATAAAACTGAGAGGAATAAAAGTATTCAGCCAGCTAAAAATACAGTAATTTAAAATGCTTTGGCAAATAAAAAACATTGACTCGGGCACTGAAATCCTTCACTATTAAAAGGATTAAAGAATTCATTATAATACTCAGCTTTCAGTAACAGCAGCATAATATCTTTGCTAGCTTCAACTAAATTTTGTCCATTTTCAGCAAAGTTACTCATTCTGCCATGACAGCCAACAGGCATAAAATCAGGTTGCACATTCATTTCCTCTTGAACTTGGCTCAGCGTTATCTGATGCAATGAGCAAAGTGCTCTCAAAAACCAGAAAACTTAACTGACGGAAAAGCAGACACTAAATACTGAAAAGCCAGACTTCACCTGACCCACATTAAAAAGAACCACATGCAATTTAGCTTATAATAACATTTTGACCCCTGGCCATCCTCCTCTTGTACATTGAAAGTTGAACAGTCACTATACAAATACTTATTTCACCCAGATTGTGCCCAAATTAACATCCTAACCCTACAAAGCTACTGAGTTTCTTAAGGGATAAGATTAATGCACAATAACCATACTGAGGAAATAAAAATACAATGAATTCAGGCTGCAGCAGCCAATAGCACACTCTATTCAGAACTTCTGTCAGAGTCCTTTCCCTCTCAGCATCTCAAAAGTTCCCTTTCTGTAGCCCAAACTCCTTTATATTGGGACTCCGATTCAGTTTTACGCACTCTAGAGGTATTGCACCATGGCTCTGTATAGCCTTGTCCACACAATGAGATTTTTGTAAAAACAGAGTTCAATAAAGCAATGCAAATGATTCTCTTTCAAAATTTCCTAATGGTTTTTTAAAATTATTATTGTTGTTGTTGTTGTTGTTGTTGTTGTTGTTATTCAGGTCATGGTTATCAGACAACCCTAAACATTTACCAAACACAGAGAATCATATTAATAACTGGTTATGGTACAACACAGAATATGGATTTTGAAATTAAAGCAGCTACTCACTGAGTAATTCTAGTCCATATTTGCAAGTCAAAGCAATTTAAAACTCAAAAACACTGTGCAGTCGCATTACTACACAAACTGTTTTCGTATTCTACAGGTTTGAACGGAACATTACATTTTTTCTCTTCTCCATCCCTGACCTTTCTACATTGACCAAGGAGGTCTGAAGGACAATAAGAGCATTTGGCTGCTTACATCCTCCCTTCAAACCTTCCCACTTAACATGTGGTGGTCAGGGGCCAGGGCCAAATACAGTGGTACCTCAGGTTACATACGCTTCAGGTTACATACGGTTCAGGTTACAGACTCCGCTCACCCAGAAATAGTACCTTGGGTTAAGAACTTTTGCTTCAGGATGAGAACAGAAATCGCGCGGCAGCAGCGGGAGTCCCCATTAGCTAAAGTGGTGCTTCAGGTTAAGAACAGTTTCAGGTTAAGAACAGACCTCTGGAACGAATTAAGTACTTAACCCGAGCTACCACTGTATACAAGTTAAGCATGCCTGAATAGGCCTTGCGTTGCCCTCAACCAGAGCCAGGGCCTTTTCAGCTGTGGCTCTGATCTGGTGGAACGCTCTGTCACAAGAGACTAGGGCCCTGCGGGACTTGACATCTTTCCTCAGAGCCTGCAAGACAGAGCTGTTCCACCAGGCCTTTGGCAAAGGCACAGCCTGACCCCCTCCTCTGGTAATTCTTCACAGAACTCTAGCCCAATGGTTGCCATCAATTTGATATGAATTGATTTTAGAATGTTGTATTATTTTACTGTTGTTAGCTGCTCTGAGCCCGGCTTCGGCTGGGGAGGGCGGGATATAAATATATTATTATTATTATTATTATTATTATTATTATTATTATTATTATCATCATCATCGTCATCATCATCATCATCATCATCTTGGGACTAGTAATGCAGATATGAAACGCTGGTCAACCTAAAACATGTTAACAGCTAAAATTAAACCTCATAAAATTGATATTTTGGGAGCTGGGAAGGGAAGGGAAGATTAAGAAAAAGCTGGATGCCTAAACAGTATGCTAATAAAAGCACTGGTTCACGCTGATCTAGAGAAACACCTTGAGCACAAAAAATTAATCAGACTTTTCTTCAAATAATTTATATCTAATCAATTCACTGAATGCACACTGTGACGGAATTTTATTCTATCATTTCGAACACCACCTTGTTTTTTAAAAGAGGGATTTAGTATATAATGAAACTGCAGGGAATGAGATTTATTATTCCATCCCACCCTCACTATTCAGCCTCCACTCTCAGGACTCAGATGAAATGGAAGAATGCGCAACGGCCATGTCACTTGAACACTGCCCCCAAGGCAAGCAGTCTGTTACCATAATCATCCATTTAAGCTTCCACTGGATACTGCCTCTTCTGCACATTCCATCTGATGAGAGTAGATCACATGGGTCTTTTGTTATATGCACCACTAACTTGTTACAAAAATCTTTTCAGGGAAGGGAACACGTTCTTTTAAAAAGGGCACTTAAAAAGCAACATGGAGGTTGCGGGGGAAATATTTTATGATCCAAGTCTTTATGGTGATCTTATATGCAAGCACAAGGAGGGAGGCTATTTTTCTGCTGGTTGCTACAAATTGAACCCTCTCTTTGTTTTGGGAAGGCGACACGGAAACATCCCATAGTTTCACGTTGTCTTGTTCAACATAGCACTCAGGCACTCCTGTGTATAGGAATGCCAGACCACATAACCTTTACGAGTAATTAGCAGAGGAGTTTAAAAACCAGAACCTTTAACTCACACTACATAAGCAGAGACTGTTAACATCGTAAGATATAAAAATCCCTGCAATACCAACCTCAGATGGCTGTGTTAAATGACCCCAACAAGTTTCCTACATCCTTATATGTAGGAATCCCTCCCCCCAGGTATAAAGAAGTGTTGAGGTTTTGAAAATAAAAGAGTAAAATAAAATAAAAATCAAAGGAAAATACACACACAGAGAGAGTATTTTAAAACTGCTTGGCAAGAATTTGTGAATGCTGATGATGATTAAGCCATCAGAGAAAAAATAAAGGTTCTACAGGATATTCATATTTACTATGTGTCACTATATTCAATTGTATTTATGTCCCAGTAAGCGTATGTCCCACTGAACTCGACAAGACTTGTGCTGGATTGTGGGCCACAATAATACAGAGATCAAGGCATGGTTTTATCATTCTAGAATATCTCACAAAGGAAACCACAAGATGAAACGAATAAATCTGTCCACATGATTATGTGCAGGGTGGAAGAAATAACTGTTTTCTCCTTCCTTTGTCAAATGGTTTGAGAGGTGCTGTATTAGATGTACTGACCAGTTTTAGTTTCCAAGATTAATAAGACAAATACTGGTGAGAAGTGTGGGTAGATACATAAGATATTGAGTTACAAACCATATCTGCTCTGCTTTCAGGCTGATGTGGCACACAAGCAAAAGAAAATGAAAAAGTATATCAAACTAGAAATTAGGATAGTGGGAATCAATATATATAAAAGCTGACAGAACTTTTAGCCATCTGATTTCAGAATTCAGGCCTTTTGCATATTACAATACAACAGATTGATAGAGTTTAAGCATACCAGAAATGTGTGGTATATTTATGATGAACATATGGAACCTGTATGATACATGTTTGTCACAGTTCACTCTCTTGGGGGTATACCTAAGAAATGTAATGTGTGATAAGTCCCTCAGTTTGAGGTGTTTGTGATTCTAGCAACAAAATCCATGATAAATTCGAAACACATTTTTCTTCTAGTTGCAATATCTATGACCTGTAGCCACCCTATGATAAGTTGTTCACATATCTTTGTCCCTCATACAGCACATATCCAAATTGCCAACATATTCCTAACTTCCTTCCCTTCAACAGTCAGTGTCCTTAGCAAAATCTATAAGTCAAAACTGTATGCTAATTTAATACTAAATTTCTCCAGCTTGCACAATTTTCCAGTTGCATAACTCCTAATTTAGAAGGCGCTTGCTATATGTTGCACACAGTTATGCATAACAAAAGCTACGTCTTCCAATGAAGACTGCAACTGGTGAAAGCAATTTGGAGCAGAGAAATGGAATGGAGGAAACACTGGTTTGTCTTTGTGTTCCACCTGTATTTGATCAAAAAGTGGGGGGGGGGGGGGAATCTGAAAGGAATAAGAATGCAAAAGAATAAGTATGCCAAAAAGGGAGCAATGCATACGAATGAGGAATCAGTACCACAAAAAGATGGTACTACTTTCAGTTGCTGATGGGTTACCCCACTCTGCTAGAAACACATGTACAGAAATGATAGTTCAAAATAACTTTGCACCTTCCAAACCAACTATAGTTCCTAGACTCCAGAGAGTCTTAAAGGGAGCTAACTACTGTATGTTTGCTCCAGTTGGTAGATTTATTCTACATTTAAAATCTTTGACATTTGAAACACCAAAGGAGTTGAGTGCTGAAGAACCAAGGGTTTTAGTAAATGCTCTAATTTGGCATCTGTATAAGGGAAGCATACATTAGTGTGTTGATATAAAGAATTTTTTAAAAGGGATGCGGGTGGCACAGAGCCTAAGACTTGCCGAACAGAAGGTCGGCGGTTCGAATCCCCGTGATGGGGTGAGCTCCCGTTGCTCGGTCCCTGCTCCTGCCAACCTAGCAGTTCGAAAGCACGTCAAAGTGCAAGTAGATAAATAGGTACCACTCCGGCGGGAAGGTAAACAGCGTTTCCGTGCGCTGCTCTGGTTCGCCAGAAGCGGCTTAGTCATGCTGGCCACATGGCCCGGAAGCTGTACGCCGGCTCCCTCAGCCAATAAAGCGAGATGAGCACCGCAACCCCAGAGTCGGTCACGACTGGACCTAATGGTCAGGGGTCCCTTTAGCTTTACCTTTATAATGAATTTTGCTGCATGATAAGGAATCAAAACACTAATATGGGATGAATAATTTTTTTTCAAAATGGTTGCAAATTGGGGTGGATTGGGGAATGACTGGATAATTCATATTGGCTTTGTTCACACGGCATGGCAAGCCAGACTGTTATCTCCCACAACCTCTTGTGAGTGGAGCTCTTTTCCCTGCTTTTTTGCCCACTGTTTTCTACAGCACTTTGAAAGGGGCTTTGCAAACACCAGCAAGAGTGGAGGTGTCTACAAACACCCTTTCAGGCCCAGCCCCAACCTAACATTATATGATTTGGGTGTAGGGCAGGTAGGTGTGGCTTGGCTTTGCAGGAGAAAAGGAGAGGCTGGTGGGCCTAAATTAGGCATGTAACCAAGAGGTCTCCCACTGCTGCTTTAAGGCATGGTTCAAAGGTGAACTCCACAGGGTGCTGGAGCACACTGCTAAAATTTCAGCTCTTTCACTTCTCTGCCATGCTGCCAGAAGCTAAGCCATAGTTTAGCTTAGCATTACATCCAAACCTGGGCTTGCAGTATGCGTCCTCCAAACAAACCTAAGAACAAACCATTACTTTTCAATGTTAATGGAAAAAATTCAACCACTGCCACTTTATGTCATCTAAACAGATTTACATGGACAGTGCTGGCCATATGGCTTTAGCTTAGATTTAGAAGTTAAAAGCAGGATACACAGAACAACCCTAACATACCAGCTTCATACATAAAACATGTAACCTCTGCAAAACAATTTTGGGGTATGATTGTCACAAGACTGATAAAGCATATCACATCTATTTGGAGCCTCATGGGTAGGTTTTGATTTCCCGCGATAAAACGCTGCAAGATATTTGTTCTTCAGTTACTGTTTTACATGTCCCATGATACGATAACTAGAAAAGATAGCCATATCAAACTGACCTGTGTTTTATTCTTGCTACAAAAGGAGGAAATGGTGGTTTGCTGCCGAATCCCCCCACCCTTCCAGCTAGGCTTCATCCAGGCATGGTATTTACTGCATAAGTTTTACTGATTATAATGACAGCATTTCTGTCATGATTTCTAATGTTCCCTTCGCACAGCAGTACCTATATACCACCATGTCGCACTAAGTTTCATTCACAGCAGTACATACTGCAGTGTAAAAAGGAGGTTAGAAATCACTGTCTCCACTCAATAGTTGTTGAGCAGAGGGGTCAATCCTAAAGGAAAGCGGCTTTTGGAGCATCACTCCAATCCCCTAGATTGATCCTAGAGCTGAGCTCTTATATACTAAGTTCTGAACTATTTACTTGAGCTCCTATATTCTGTGAGGCTTCAAGGCTATGATGTAGCACAGCTGTAGAGACTTTAGAGCAGGAGACTCTTAACCTCAGGGTTATGATTTTGAGCCCCATGTTGTGTGAAAGATTCCTAAATTGCAGAGGGTTGGACTAGACCCCCCCCCTTGTTAGGGTTTTCTCTTATCAGACATCATACACAAACTATGGTTTGCAAACTTATTCAAAACTATCATTTTCGGTTTTCTCAACTCGTGCTTTGTCAATCCAGACATCATACTCAGCCATGTGGTAAGCTTCCTTAACCATGGTATGGCATGATGCCTGAACTGAGCTAATGAGATTAATAATAATAATAATAATAATAATAATAATAATTTATTATTTATACCCCGCCCATCTGGCTGGGCCTCCCCAGCCACTCTGGGCGGCTTCCAAAAGAATATTAAAATACTGTGATACATCAAACATTAAAAGCATCCCTAAACAGGGCTGCCTTCAGATGTCTTCTAAAAGTCTGGTAGTTGTTGTTTGATTTGATATTTATGATCAAAATGTGTTGCGCTAAGATATACGAATATAATTTTTAAAGGTTTTCCTCCATGTTAGCTTGTGTTCTGTTATGTCCCATATTCCCCTTCAGTTTTCATCCCAGTTCTTACAGTTCAAACAGGCTTTTATGGAAATCATTGCTCAAAAGCCAATTGCATACGACGGTAACATAAAAGGCACCCTCAGTTTGCAATCTCACAACTAGATCTCTTCAATTTGCAAAAGCACATTACTGTCACACCATCACATTGGAATGGGCAATTGCCCCAGCTGTTAATGCTTTGTTTCCAAGTGCTTATTAGTATGTGTTAAACACATGGTGTATGCCACTCTAGAAGCAACCATATTAACACTGAAATGTTGCAGTTTTTATACATTTTCAAGGTAAGGCAACTTCACTCCCTGAAGCGGAAGCGCACTTCTCCATGATACCAGCTGAAAAGCCCGTACCTTTCAGATCCTCTCTTCTCCATGCTTCTGGAAAATGACTGAAAATATTGCAGTGCTTTGGCAGATCACACTTAACATTCTATGAGCTATTCCAGTGGGCAAAATCTAATCTGCACTCTGAGGTAACTGATATTGGCAGGTCTAACATTCCCCAACTCAATGGAATGTAAATATATTTCAAACATACGGACTTTGAGCACTCACCTTCCAACAACCCCTTTGGTTAGCAGCCAGAACAAAACTCGTAAGCCGATTTGTAAGAAGAACAAAGTCACTCCTTTCAGCTAAAAGAGGAAAGAAAGGACAACTTGGATTAGATAGTTACAGAGCAGGAAAATTAGAGCCTAGATAGGTGTTTCCTTTCACAGAGATTCAAGGTTGACATTACAGAACTTACAGTGCAGTCCAAACCCAAGTAAAACCAGTAAAACAGAGTGGATTTTGGTTTTAATGGTCGAGGCAGGGCCACACAAGCATAAGTCCCTCAACCTAGCTGGGGTAGGGCTCAGTGGACAGAACTTATGCCAACACAAATCCACCCCCAAGGGGTGTTCCATGAGTGAGGTAGACATAGGACCAGGCAAGGAGAGACTTGCACCTGTTCCCAACCCTTTTCATTCTGCTCACATGACCTAAGCAGCCTGGTGGAACTTAGATGGCAAAAAGGGTGTTGCAAGTCAATTTTCTCCTGAATGAAGTTTGGAAGAGGGAAGCAATGCTGGCTTTCTATAATTAGGAGTGCTCTGCCAGAGCACTATCTTGACAACACAGTGGAGTGCAGTGTCCTGTAGGCTGCCAGTCTGTTTCTGAAGTAAATGGTGTATGGTTTGGGGCACACCTCCCTGAAGGAGCACCTTCTCCTATAATGGCCCGTGCACTGAGATAATTGTCAGAGCACTTCTACAGATGCTACAATCTTCTAAGAATGAATGGGGAGAGACTGAGAAAAGGGCCTTTGGGGCTATGGCCTTCCATCTCTGCATCACTCTCCCTGGTGAGGCTCATCTGGTGCCAGCTCTCACGTTTTCAGCAACAGATAAAGACCTTTGTATTTCCCCCCAGAGCTTTTAAAAATTGATTTTACCACGCTCCTGCGATGATGGTCTGAAAAAGTATTAGTTCTTTTTAAAGCCCGCTGTGTTTCAAGAAGCCCCTTCTCAGGGACACTGTGTTCTATGTTCTAAACAGTAGTCTATATCAACATCATACACAATACAATTAATACTTTGGAGGATGAACAAACTGAATCCAGGGGGACATGTACAGAAATTAACAGCAAAGACCTCTTCTCTCCACATGCATCAACCCAGATCCTGCAATCATCATATACTGTACTGAGAAGCCATTATGTGTTTTGGGGCTCTATTAAAAGAACAAAGAGCAGCATTCTTAATTTCCCCTGCTCGATTTTATAAAGCAGAAGTGACCCCAAAAAGTTCTGACTGATCTTAGAGGAGCTATAGAGGGCTGGGGTTACATTTAGAGCACATGCTTCTCATACACTCTTCTCTAGTAAAGTTTCTAAAAGGTAGGGCCATTCAAGACAACTGACCACCCTCGAGCCATACCAGGATGGTAGCACCAAAGGAAACACTGCCTTTTAAAACACTAGAAGTGTAAACTTTATATTTTACAACTATGCTTATTTACTGTAGATAGTTACTTTAGACCACTTAAGATATTAAGAGCTGTGAATGAAGACAGAACACATGGACGCTCAGAGAATTCAGTAACACAAATTACCTTAAACAAGTGTATTACAGATTTACAAAACCAAACCTGAAACAGTAGTTTAAATATTAAGTGCACAAGGATAAAGCCTTTATCTTCCAACCAGCTTCACAAATAAAGATTTGGCATGCTACCTCAGAATTTTTTTGAGTTTTTGAGTTCCTATTCCACTGAAGTGTTTCTCAAAAATCCCATACATAATTATGATTTATATAGCACAAAATGCATGCCAAACACTTTACAAAAGATCAACAGATCTCTGCCAGAAGCCACTTAAAATAATTTTTATTTAATAATCCATGTAAAAAGATTTTACAACTTCTTGGAAAACTGCTGAAGGGAACTGGAAAGACTCACCAATGAGTCAATCCCTTATGGAAATTATGCTTCTTGTTCCAGGGCACTAACTCATGTATGTCTACTCAGAAGTCAATCTCAATGACTTCAACAAGACTTACAAGGGAGTATGTATAGGATTACTGCCTGAGAGATCTGAAGGATGGGGAAATATACCGGTGGAAGCCTGATTTAAAACAAGAAAACCTACCCAATAGAACGAAGGTTAACGCTCAAGCATTCTTCTGAAACAAAGAAGCTTAGGGTAAAGTTTCAAAACGGGCAAATGATTCCTTATAAGAAACAAAAGCAATTTCAAGAAGGGCCGATGAGTTTATCTGAAGGAGATAAATGCGGCACACAAACATATCACCATTATATAAAAATGCAAAGAAAGAATATGATCAAATGCTTACAACTTACAGGGGAAGAAATACAGGAGGGGAAATTATCAAGGTTTCCACATGCATCATTTGATAGATGGCACAGAATCTTGAAAAACGTATCAGGTTTTCCAAAGTAATAAAAATAAAATGAAGCAAAATTTTAGGTTGTACAGACATTTTTACCCAGAGACAGGGGTTTTCTGCCTTTGAGACTCCCTCGAATGTTTCTCCTGCTTCCTCTCCCCTGCCCCATACTCTGGCTCCTGGTCTCCCCATTGACTCCCCTCTTCCACCAACCCCAGCATCTGTTTCACATAACCTCACCAATCACTGGCCCCTTCCTCTGGCTCATCCTCCTGTTCCTCTGCCTCCTCTGCCTCCCCCCCCCCCCCGACTCCTGCCTGCCCCTGACAAAATGCATAAGGCAAAAAGCATAGGCTTTTACAAACTGTGGAACACTTAATGCCCAGAAATGATCTCCACGGATGCTGAAACTTATATCCTGATGAAGTAGATATATGCTTTGAGGTGATTCATGTCATTAGCTACATTGATGGAACAGATATTTCTAAGATGTGGGGAAGTTTCATACAATGAAAGCACTGTGTATCATATCCTTGTGGGTAATAGCTTTTGACATGAGGGAGGTTTTCTTGGGGGGGGGGGGAGAGACACACAGATGTGTATTAAACCATTTCATCCTGGCATATGGGTTATTATTCCTTTTATAAAACACGGTTTCACATTGCTGCATTATGCTTTACTATATTATCTATTGTTTATTAAGTTTCCCCTGGGCCATAAAAAGTATCATTATGATGCATTTTCTTGTGGACACACACAAGATCGTGTCTCTTACTTCTTACACACATAATCATTTTCAGAAGCGTTTGCTCGAATTATTAAATTTTGCTGGAAGATAATGGAATCAAGCTACAGCAAATTTCCTAAATGTTATTATCACATGTGTTGTAATTAAACAGTCTGATTCACAATGCCTTAAAATAAAGTAAAAATGGTGCTTGCGATCCACATTTTATCCTTTGTAAACCGCTTAGAGGTTTCGTTTACAACTAAGTGGTATGAAACTACTGTTAAGTAAATAGTTTTTGCAATCCATTTTTTTATGGGGGCACAATAGCAGTACATGCTTTGTAGCCAATAAAAATTCATTTCCAATTAAGAGTTCACAGAATAAAATTGGTCAAATAAATAATGAGTTAATGAAATGTCTTCTTTTGTGATGTGACCATCATGTTATTACTAGTAAGATCCACACAAAAGAATGACACGATGGATATTATACAATTATATAAGTTTGTGAATTGAATTAAACTCTCTGTGTACACTGATAACTAATTTTGCTATTAAATGGCTCATTTACCCTGAGTGGTGCAAAACTTTCGAGGATAAGACCCTACTTTGTCAGATGTGTGAAGTGGTTTCCTGAATAGGTATATATACATCCTGACAACAAAGGAAAGAAGAAATTATTTCCCTCCCACCCCCTTGCCAAAGGTCAGAAAGTCAAGCAATTTAACAGAGTCAGCGGCAGACACATCACAGTACCACAAGTGAACACAAAACCCAATCAGCATGGATATGACCGTTGCCAAATAGCAGCCACTGGAGCGGAATTATTTCCAGAGTAGTAGTGATAAGTTTGTTGTTGCAAAAATATTTAAGTCTTAGGGGACATTTAAGCCTGTTATGGCATAAGCTTTCATGTCCCACTGTCCACCTTTTGGATACACTTATTTGATTATGTTTATAAACCTCATCATATAAATCCCAGATCTTACAATGAACTAGTTAAACCTAAAACCATCATTCAAATCAGTGTTCGAAACTCCTATTGTTCTAGGCACATTTTGCGAAAGGGAATTTCACTGGTGCAGGCAGTTTCTGAGCTCTGGGCACAGTAGTAGTAGTAGTAGAAGAAGAAGAGTTTGGATTTGATATCCCGCCTTTCACTCCCTTTTAAGGAGTCTCAAAGCGGCTAACATTCTCCTTTCCCTTCCTCCCCCACAACAAACACTCTATGAGGTGAGTGGGGCTGAGAGACTTCAAAGAAGTGTGACTGGCCCAAGGTCACCCAGCAGCTGCATGTGGAGGAGCGGAGACGCGAACCCGGTTCCCCAGATTACGAGACTACCGCTCTTAACCACTACACCACACTGGCACACAGTACAACTGGCTCACAGTACAACTAAGATTTCAGATTAAAACTGCACAGTGGAAGGAAAGGAGGACCTTTTTCTGACTCCCCACTTCCAGCTACTTTCTGAAGCCTAGATAAGAGACCCTCTTCAGAATATTACAGAGTGTGCAGGGGAAGGACTAGACCATGTGAAAAATGAACATAATATTTTATTTCAGTAGACAGAAAGGGGTTTTTTTAGGTCCCGAGACACTGGCATATTTATATGTCAATGTTAACACCCTGAAGCAAATAGACAACCAGAACAGATTCTTTGCGACCCGTGTTGCAGAGTCCTACCTAGTTGTGCGACTCAACGATCTGACAGTCACACTCATGCATGAAGTGTTATCCTAAATTGGCAGGTATATAGAAGGAGAAGAAGAAAATGTAAGCAGTGAGGTCAGAGGGAAGTAAAACGCAAAAAGTACAGTCTGTGATAATTACATTAAACCTTAAACGTCTGCAAAATAATTACAGTCAGTGCCAAGAATCAGATGCCAGGAATCATGAGCTAAGAGTCAGACATAGTGGAGACTCTTGTTGCCTAGGCAAAGTTCCAGCCTTACATATGGAAGCCTTCATGGTACCCCCAAGTAGGAGGAGACAACGGCTGGCCTAGTTGGGCACAGTTGCTTAACAGCCTAGAAACAACCATGGAATATCTGGTCCAGGGCCTGCAATGCATGTGCCTTTATGAATTATTACATGATCCACATTCACACGTGAGTAGTCTTCAAAAATAAAAACCATATGGAACTGATAGAAAGGACTGACAGAATCCGAGACCAGGGAGAAGAGACGGTGGAAGAAGATCGGGAAAAAGTTTTAAAAATTTGTTTAGAGAAATACTGTAAAGTTAATGAGTGTTAGAAAAATGTTGGAATGAAATTACATGGCTTTAGTAGAAACATTATAAGGAGTTAAGTACTAATTACATGGCTTTAGTAGAAACATTATAAGGAGTTAAGTACAAATAAATTTTAGGGTTTTAATGGTAAGATAAGGTTAAAACAAATTAAGATAATTAAATGACAGAAAATAGTGAAAGGTGGAAAGGATTTGCTGAAATAATTAATAACTAGAATACAAAAAAGGGAGGTGTGAGGAGGTCGATGAAACAAGTTAATGAAAGATGAATATAAATATTGGATGTGTTCTTAATTGTTTTTGTTTTGATGTATTGTGTTTTTTTGTTTTCTTTTTATGCATTGTAATGTATTGATTTGTATTGTCTATTCTTTCTTTTTTTCTTATTTCTTTTTGTAATCTTTAAACTTTTAATACATATTATTTTTTTTATTAAAAAAAATAGAAACCACAGCCTGAGCATGGCAATCCAAGTCAATTTTGTACATGCCTGGTCCAGAAACAGATACAAACTTTAAAAATGTTGTCGTACAAAGGATTTTAAGAAAACAAAGTCCAGCCCAGGAGTATAGCAAAGGCTGATAGCACCAGCCTATGCAAACCACTAGTATGACTTAGTCCAAGGCAGTTTCTTACTGTTTTCCAAGCATGGGGTTTTTTTGCCCTCGCTTTGGTGGAACCGCACCAGTGAAGATTATGTACAAGAACAATAAAAAGTGTCCTAAACAAAATGCAGCACACACTGGGAGGAGCCAAAAGAAACTAGCTTTTCCTTCAGTTATTACAGAGAAAACATACAACACTGGACAATTGATTGTCTGACTTTAAGAAGATAATAGGAGATCTGACTACATTTACTGCTGTCATCTCATGTCAAACGCCAGAAGCAATTAGCTATTTTAAGCCACTTAGCCTGTGAAAAACACAAACCATTGTTAAAATGTTTTTTTTTTTTTTTTTTGCAAAAACAGCACAGCAAAACCCTCCAGCGGTAATAACAATAAAATGGCCAGGAAAAGCCCGGTGCATTACCAAGCTGCATGTAGTTTGCTGCTACACTCTGAATGTTAAGGCTTCTATTACACAAAATTCCTAAAATGGGTGATCCAAAGAAATGAAAACACTTGTTATGTCCAATGTCTTAGTTACTTGTCTGAGCCATGCTGAAAATGAGTAATTAGTCCCTCCACAGTCAAGATAACATGAGCTGGGGCACAAGACATCTGTGAAACTCTTCCTCATCTTTCATATTTTCACCTCTGCAAGACCTTAAAAGGCCTTTAAAATAAAATAATACTAATAAAGACCTTTGATGATTTTGCACATGAATTCTTCTCATAGTTGCCATGCCTCTTAGATATTGTAGGTGATGACAGTGCCTATTAATACAGCATCACTCAGTTGAACATGAACAAGAGCGTTCAAGGTCTATGTCAGCATTATACACACACGGGGTAACATACACAATAGCGACAAACCAACAGATGTCTTACACATAAGCAACATTAAGATTTGTGGGGGGGGGGGGGAGAGACTTTTCAACTCCAGGTGGACAAACATGGGGAGTATCAGAAGGATACACAGGGAGGCTAGCCCTTGCACTCAGGCAAACAAGGTTACTGAACTCTGACCAATAATAACAAAAGAATTGGTCAGCCATCAGGCTCCTGTCCGAAAACAAAACAACAGTAACTCCCGCTGGAATGTAAGGAAGAGAGATTGATTCAGGCTAACAGCAGCACAGGCTCAGCAGCAAGCACAAGGTCCAGAATCAATATTCCAATGTAAATGAATAAAGCAAGAGGTTCTTAACTGTATGGAAGCTGCAAAGATGTTCTGAGCATGTCCATTCCCTCAAGCTTTTAAAGATGAGATGGAGCTCACTCACTCCTGAGACTCTCTTGCCCTATGGTTTTGCTGTGTGTGTACATGTCTGCCCCTGCTGGGCAGGTGCATCTCATTCCACTTAGCAAGGTGGCCTGGTTATTGGTGACAAGACGGTGCCAGGGCCCCTCTGCCCACAGCTCTGCTGCCATCTCCTCCTGCTCATCTCTTCCCTCTGACTGGTCCTCCCCCCTCCTTGCATCAAGCAAAAGGGTCAGTGCAGAGACCCAGCAGATCTTCTTCTGTCTTTCTGACATCTAGAGTTACAAAGGGGAGGATCTCTTCCCTCCACCCCTGGATGCCAGTCTTCCAGCCCCCCATCTGTTCCTTCTCCTTCCTCCTCTTCCATTTGGGCTTGCCAAATGTCAGATACTGGTGGAGTCAAGGGACTCATGAAATCAACTGACCGGTCAATTTTGTGAAATAATGGTCCAATATTAATAATAATAATCAATCAATCAATCAATCCATATTATATCAATTAATATCAATGTAAAGTGTTGATTTTACTAGGACAAGAAAAATATAATGAAATGGATCGATATTTGTGCTAATCACAAAAAATGAATGAGCACACTGTTTTGTGAAACTTAGAAATGAAATAAAGTATAACTTGCTAACAATATTAGATAAGGGTTCTATAAATAATAATTCAGTGAACAATTCTCTTTGCCTTTTTTCAAGGTTAGCTTGGGGTAACAAATGGAATTAAAATTTCTTTATGAAAGGAACACCCATTATTTGAAACACCAGATCACATGGAGAAAGTACTCCCTGAATTCCACAGCAAACAAGGTAAAAGTCATGGAAAGTCCAAAGCAGTAACTTTTCTGGTAGCAAAATTCCTGAAGTTTTAGCAGATGATCAGCAAGGTAATTTTTACTGTGCTGCTAGGTTTGCCACCAACTGTTGTAAGAGCTAGGGGGCAATCTCCTCTTACTGGGACCTTAATGAAATAAAGTTAAATTTCCACCTACCATGGTCAAACTATAGGCAATCTGTTGACTATAAATGATCAACAAATTCAGTGGCATGCCAGTTTAGGCTACCAGCATACAACGAATCCAGGATTTAGGTGAACAGTTTGCAAGCAAAGCAAGAAAGTTCCAAGATTCAGGCAAGAAAGTTCCAAGATCCAGACATGGAAGGGCTCAGAAGCAGAGTAACCCAAATCAACCTAGAAGGCAAAAACAGCAGCCCAACACAATTAAACCTTTGGAGAGACATCTAGAATCATCTGTTACAGAACCTGCCTGATTTTTCACAGCAGCCAGTTGGTCAACGATCAACACATTTGTTTCACACCTGTTGATCATTGACCAACTGGCTGCTGTGAAAAAATCAGGCAGGTTCCATAGCAGATGAATATAGAAATAATTTCCCTCCCACCCGGATATACTGTAGCTCCAGAGAGAAAGGCATCACATAGTGGCTGGCAGGCTGCAGACTCACAGGGTGCTGAAGGTTAAAGTGACCCCATAATACCATGTTGAAATGGTTTCGTCATTCTTCTTGTTTACAGATACTTAGCCTCCAGCCTGCCCCACCCTGCCCCCAATTTCTGTGAAATAGGGAGCACAGAAGGTGAAATGGCAAGGGGGTGCATAGCAGAAGGGAGATTAGAAATGCTTGCTGCACAATAATTTGTCTATTTTCTGCAGACAAATTACACATTCTCCTTAACATCACTAGAAATGGTACTGGGGTCAACAGAAACCCACAAGCTTACCAAACCCCTTTATAAATCTGAATTATTTACGTATTTTTTTCCAGTTAGGTTGGAAACACTCCCACGCCCATAAGAGTGACCATTTTGCACAATACTTACTAACTGGCTGTTGGGTCACTGTGACTTCAACTGCATCAGTATGTTTACAAGTTACCTGCATGTTCACCTTAGCAAGTTGCCAGACACAGGCTGTGTCTACATTCAGGTCTACAAGGGTCACAGTTTCTGTGTACACTTTTGCACTTTCAATATTATGCCTCCATAATCTATCTTGTTATTTCCTATATCCATACTAACGTGTGGGATTTGATGGGATTCATTTGTGCTGTCTGCTGCCCTCTCTCATCAAGATGTTCTGGAAATCTGAGGACTGTTAAGTGTATGTGTGCAGGTATCTGCTTAGCTGTGTGAGCAACTTTAAAACATTTTGGAGGTTTTGTTTTATTTTATTTTCCAAAGTAGCAGATTTCTACGAAAAAGTAGGATAATAACAACGATAATAATAAAACAGTGCTCTTTCTCTGGGAGGACGCAGGGGTACACATACCTCTAAACATTTTGTGAATCTCTGTACTTTTGTCCATTTACTGTACAGTGGTGCCCCGCAAGACGAATGCCTCGCAAGACGGAAAACCCACTAGACGAAAGGGTTTTCCGTTTTGGAGGTGCTTCGCAAAACGAATTTCCTATGGGCTTGCTTCGCAAGACGAAAATGTCTTGCGAGTTCCTGCGATTTTTTTCCGCTCCTCACCCCCTTTTTCTAAGGCACTAAGCTGCTAATAGCCTTTTAGCAGCTAATCCGCTAATCCCTTAAGTCTTTAATAGCTGCTAATAGCCGCTAATCCGCTAATGGGATTGCTTCGCAAGACGAAAAAACCGCTAGACGAAGAGACTCACGGAACGGATTCTTTTCGTCTTGCGAGGCACCACTGTATTTCTTTTTCCCAATTTGCACTATAAAATGGTGATTTTCTTGAGTCAAAATGAGAGTACCCTAAACATTTTTTTAGAAAAAAGCACTGATAATAAATATATGTGTTCCAAAACCAGGTGCCCACAAATAATCTGGTATCTGTTTACCTTTTCAGGCACGCCCAGAGAGAGAGAGAGAGAGAGAGAGAGAGAGAGATCAAATTTGCACGAAAGGTCAGAAAAAAATTATTATTTTAAAATGTGTGTGTTGCACCAAGCCAAGGAGCCTGAGGTCCCTTGTGGGCTTACATGGCGGTATCTGCTTACCTGTGCCAGAACACTTTTCTTATTTATTTTTGAAATACAGGTTTTCTGATACACTAGATCTGCATAAAAGAACAGTAAAAAATAATAATTGTGTGTATTACTCCAAGCCAGGCAAGGATTTGGCATGAGGCTGCAGCTTCCTTTCCCTCCTGTATCTTCTAGGGCAAATTTTATTTTTAATTTTAATACAGCTGTTTTGTGCACGAACCCTTTTGCACAAATCAGCTGTTTTAAATATAAAAATACCACAAATGTGCCTTCAACAACAACCAGTGGAAAGGGGAAGGCTGCATCCTTCCCTTTGGGCTGATGGAAAGAAAATGGAAGTAGTGGGTGTAGCAACAGACAGCAGCTAGCAGAATGTCACCACACATGTGGAAAAAGAAATCCAGACCACACAATGTGCTTCAGGGCATCCGCAAATGGGCAAGATGCAATTTTATACGGATTTTCTTCAGATTCTTACCAAATCAGGAAAATCTGAATTTGGAGGAGGGCGGGTATGGGCTGCCAACTGGATGAGGAAGATGTTGTGTGGACACCACACACACACACAACACACAAGCGGCTTCAAATCCACAGTGCGGATGAGCCCTTAATGGCAACTATCTGACAAAGACCTTCAACTGACCCATTCCTCTGTTAACAGAAATATTTGCATAGTGCATTATTTTTATTTCTTTAGGTCATTCATATATTGCTTCAAGCTTCAAAGAAATCTCTAAGCAGTTTATAATATTGTAAAAATATCACTAATAAAATTAAAAACTCCAAATTTTAAAGCTCAGGCATCTCTAAAACAATTTCAAGAAGGGCAGTCCAACCCGCAGCACCACAAAAAGGGTCTGGTATCAATGTGTTTCATGTCACTATTTTGTCTGCCCTACACATGCAGTTATGAAATCTGGTGATCAAACTGCATATGGTATGGTTGCAAGGTCTATGAGATCTGTGATTACCAGTAATTCACAAGACATGATAATTGCACATATATAATTGTTAAGTTGTAAGGGACCAACCTAGCCAACCTAGCAGTTCCTGCCAACCTAGCAGTTCAAATGCACGTCAAAGTGCAAGTAGATAAATAGGTACGGCTCTGGCAGGAAGGTAAACGGTGTTTCCGTGCGCTGCTCTGGTTCGCCAGAAGCGGCTTAGTTATGCTGGCCACATGACCCGGAAGCTGTACGCCGGCTCCCTCGGCCAATAAAGCGAGATGAGCACTGCAACCCCAGAGTCAGTCAAGACTGGACCTAATGGTCAGGGGTCCCTTTACCTTTAAGGGACCACAAAGGTCATTCATTCATTCACAATACTGCCCTATACCCAAAGGTCTCAGGGCAGTTCACATAAAATATCAAAAACATAAAATCAAAACAAAACCAACAATCCAATTAAAAAACCCCAAAAGAGGCAGCATTTTAAAAAAGGGTATGGGGTGTAGATCAAGTCAGGCAAAGGCCTGGCTGAAAGGGAACATTTTTGCCTGGCGCCTAAAGGTGTATAGTGAAGGCACCAAGCAAATTTCCCTGGGGAGAGCATTCCACAGATGGGGAGCCACTGCAGAGAAGGCCCGTTCCCGTGTTGCTGACCTCCTGACCTCTCATGTAGGAGGCACACGAAGAAGGGTCTCAAAAGATGATCTCAGGGTCTGGGTAGGTTCATTTGCATGATATAATCGACCCCACTGTTTTTTAAAAGCACACACTATTTGTTTTATGTTTTAAAAACAGCATGATCAGTTACATCACACTCACCGTGCCTGCTGATGTACGTACACAGGGAGATTCTTGACTGATTATTTTTGTGCAACTATATCGTTTTATTGGAAATGGGAAGTTCTCAATGAAAGCATGATTTATTCATTTTTAACATGTAATTGCATGATAACTTCTGTCAGCTATTTTATTTGTATGGCTTCCTTAGGGTGCATTTACTTTAAAGACTGGACTGATACAGTCAATTATTCTATCAACGGAGGGCTAAATCAACCTGGCAATTTCAATTTATGTACACATTCTGGAATTGCTGGACATTAGCTTCAAAAGTACCAGGGTTTCAGATCAATGAAAATTACTAGCAGAGTCTGGAGTTGTTCAATAAAAAAGTTGTTGCTGTTTTTTAAAGGTAATTCTTTTATATTGAGATTATGAAGTCAAACATATTTATGGAAAGTGCTTTTTATAATTTTAAAATGACTAACATATTACTCCAGAAATAGCTTTCAATCCACAAAACAGGTTCAATGGGTAACTAGCAATATTTTATGAGACAATATTTTTTCAGCTGCGTGAAAACTATGGCTAATACTAGTTCTTTAGCTGGTCCTTGGCATTCGTTCCTTAGCCTCACTACACTCAGAAACCTAACAAAAATATTTCCTAATCTGCTCTACACTTTTTTTTCTATCTTAAACATACATAACCTCAAGGGGAAAAAAGTAAATCAAAGAATATTCCCTTCAACCCCAAAAGACCACTTGAATGCATAGAAGTGGCAATTGTGGCACCAGGAATCATGAGGGGAGGGCAGAGCAGTCTGCTTCCTGCCACCCACAGCATTCAATTGCCCTGGCCAGTTTACTACAGCCTTTCAAACCCAGTGCATGTAAGGGTAGATGTACCAGAAATACTATGAGGGAAACTGTAAGAGCACACATTATAATTAAGCCTATGAACACATTATACCTATATTATGCACAGCTATGTGGGAGCAAAGCACTCTCTTTGAATTCACACAATTACTGAGTGGGTACACACAATCCTAGTTTTATTTTCCAGGTACTACAGCATTAGGCAACACAAATAAGTACGTAGGTGGACCACATTTAGGTTCAGTAGCTGATATTTTCACCTGCGATTCAGATGTTTTTCCTATTGAAGAAAGAACAGCTGCACTGAAATTTGGGAATGGAGCCAAATTCAACACAAAGATGTCACAATGTTTGCAGTAGATTAGCATTTAATATACACAAGGTGATCTCTGCAGAAATACTGAACAGGAACAATGTAGCAAGGCAACAAAAGTGGTTTTAGGACTAACCAAGACAGAGAACATGCCCCCTTTAATGTCATCAATCCACCATAAAGATGTCTTTAATTTTTTAACGCCCCAATGCAAACTTTTATTAGCTATTTCCATCTTACGAGAAATGCAAGAAAGTTTATAGAAGAGGCAAGAGGAAATTCTTCTTAAGATGGTACTTGCCATCTGCAGTTTTTACAAGTACTTGTACTCAAAATAATAGGCTTTTAAAATGATTTATCAGGAGCACCATTCAGCTGATTAAAAACCCTTCATTTTTTTTAAAATAATCAATTAAGCATTGGAGCCCTAACAACAATTTCTTTCAATATAATCAAGAGAGAAGTCTAATTATTTGATAACATGCTGCTATGGAATTGAAGAACTACCGGTACCTTTATATCACAAGCCACAAACAATGCAAGAATAAGGTATCCAACTAAAATACATAGAGACCATCAGGTCAAACAAAGAGCACTTTCTGAACAGCCCTGCTAATGAGGATATTTTCATGCCGTGTCCCAATATGAGACAATTAAGACAAGAGTTAACATGCTACACTAAACCGTCTCACATTCCTGAATGAGAAGGAATGAGCCACAATGAGCCTTGAGCTTGTGAGCTCCCCCAGGGTCCTTTCTCACAGCTGAGGAAATGAAGTTTTAATTTAAAACAAGCCAATTTCAAACCATGGCTTCTGAGGCTGGCTGGGTTTAAACTAACCATAGTTTGTGTTACCCATAGTTCACAGTTTGGATCACACAGGAAACTGTGGCTAACTAAAAGCAAAAGCTTTCAATTACCTCCTCCCAGCTTTTGTGGGATTATGTGACCCTGAGGCTTGCTGGAGCTACTTCCTGACATGTGTGCCCCAATCTTGCACAGTCTACAAACACGCAAGCTAGTATATAGCTACTGACTGTCTATCAGAATATAATATGGCTTTTTCTTTTTTTTTACAGTCAGCATTTGTTATAAAGTGAAATCTAGGACTGTATGGGAAGAATGAGATGTGCCCATAGACAACAAATTAGCCTCCACTTTTGCAGTACTGTAACTAAGAACAGCAACCCAAATGTCACCAGAAGAGAGCAATTCTGTATGGCACAATTAGAAACACATTCAAAGAAGCTGTTCCAGAAGGCATTAACGTACCATGTGTATTAATGAGATGTATATTTCTCAGACCCAGCCTACTTTTGTGATTGTAATATGTTTTAACTGTTTTTAATGTTTCAGTTGAAATCATTGTGACTTTAGCGTAAAGAACAGGCTATATAAATCCTCATCATCACAGTGAAGGTGCTAAGCAATGCTATTCCATTTTTTGAGATTTAGATGTTTACATTGGAATTTGACAAAAATGGCAAAGAACATTTTCTGAACATGATTCTTTAAAGAAAAAAAGCACAAATCAAAATGGATAGGTGTATGACCCAATTAAATAAACCTTGGTTCTATCTGATTATATATTACTAAAGCAATAGTTTTTAAGCAGTAAGGTCAGCTAGTTCCATAAAGTCCCTCATCTTCATCTGCCATTCTTCCACAGTTGGTAGTTCTTGCGTTTTCCACTTCTTGGCTAGTAAGATTCGAGCAGCGGTTGTGGCATACAAAAATAATTTAACATCCTTCTTGGGCAATTCCAAACCTGTTATTCCAAGAAGAAAGGCCTCTGGTTTCTTTATAAATGTATATTTCATCATTTTTTTCAATTCATTATAAATCTTTTCCCAGAAGTCTTTCACCTTGGGGCAGGTCCACCACATGACAATACAGGGATCTCAACACATGGTCCCACACCCAATTTGAAACCATACTGGACCCTGCTTAGCTTTGAAAATGTGCCATCAATTATTTTTAATTTTGGCACCACTAGGAGGCTGTGCTAAGAGTGAAATATGTTAATTAGTAATAAAATCTATTAATGTTTAATCAATTAAACCATTGATTTTAAAATGGGTTGGAATCCATTTAATATAACCTATTACCCTGATTAAAAGAGGAGAGGCAACAATCCTGAGCAGCCAACCTTCCGGGGGGGCACCCCAGACACCCCCCCCACATATACACAAATACATGCATACACCCCTACACAGCACACACAAACATATACACCCACATGCACACACTCACTTAGCTGCGCAGGAGCCCCAACAAAGCACCCCTCCCTCTTTTCACTGCTGCTGAGCTATTTTCCAGTCTGCCTGGCATCAGGGTTAGAGAAGATCCACTGGGACAAGGGGTTAACCTTCCCCCATCTCATAATCCTTCCCTTAGCTGAGCAGGATGCAGCTGAACAGTGCCAAAGAATGTGCTGCCCATCTTGGAACCACTGCTTCATGGTATTCCAAGTGCCTTGAGGTAGTGGCTCCCAATAAGGAGGGTTACCTTGCTCCTTGCCTTTTTCAGTCAGAGTGGGTGGGAGCAAGGAAAAGTTTGGGGAGTTGCTGCTTCAAGGCTCCCCACACCTTGAGGCCAGTTCCAGCTTTCCTTGCCTTTACCTGCAGTACTAGTGGTAACACGCCTCTGAATACCAATTGCTGGTGATCGGGACGAGGAGAGTGCGAGAATGCTTGTATTCTGCACTGGGGTTTCCCACTAAATGCTGAAGTACGGTATGCTTTGGTCTAATTCAGCAGGATTCTTCTTATGCTCTTGCAGGAAAGGCAAGGGATAAGGAAAGCCTTTGAGAACTGCTGCTTTGAGCAGTAGCTAAAGGACAAGTTGGGGATCGTACTGCAATTTTAACTAAAAGCAGTCACAGTGGCTCTGAATTAGATCAGTACAGAGGTGCTGGGGGGAGATGGATTTAATCTTTCTCCCATGCCATTTCCCCAAATTCCCATCCTCCTCCAGCTGCAGTCCCCAAAAGACCCTCCATGTACCTTCTGAGTGAAGTGGCCAGACACACTTCTGATCGAAACACGTTTCAGTGCATGGGCACAGCCACAAAGAAGACACTAATCTGTGGTTTTGCAGACTTCCCACGGCAAAAGAAAAATGCCTTCCCTACAGATTTAAGGGAATGAGGTGCTCTCAAATGGGTGGTAGGCTCTAGATCTTTAAGAGATTTAAAGATACTGTAATCACGAGTACATTGAATTGGGGCTGGAAGCAGGGCCGGGCCCATCCATGAGACAAAGTGAGCCGACAGCCTCAGGTGGCAGGACCCACAGGGGCAGCAGATCTGGCCTTTACAGAGGCCTCTTGGCAAATAGGAGGTGCTGCTATTCTCCTTTCACTGTTGTTCCCTCTTTAGATCTTTATTTGCATCTGGTTCCTGATGTAGAACTTCACTTATATCATCTTCCCTGACTCGGGGAGGGGGCGCAAATTTTTGTGGCTCACCTCAGGTGCCAAAATGTCTTGGGATAGCCTTTAATGGAAGCATATATTATAGATAGTCATTGCAGTTGGGTCACAAGAGAAGGCTTGATGTTCCTTGAGGCAGGTCTGAACTTGCTGAAAGGTAGCATTCTGCACTAGGTGCAGCCTCCAAACATTATTCAATGGCATCCCCGTGTGCAACTGACATTACAGGAGTCAATATATGGTGTTACCAAAGAAGGTATGGCTGGGATCAGGTCCCTGTTAGAGAGAAATGACAGCTCAGGATACCATGGACAATTCAGGAGAAAAGTGTGGCACAGGAAACCCTTCTATGCAACTTCAAGGAAAGTATAACCTTGCCCAGGCAAGCAAAAAACTACAAACCTCCAGAGCTACACTGTCCTACCAACATAACCTGTTTTGTCCCAATTAGGCTTCAATTTCATCCCTCACTGATTCCGTATCATCTTCTAGCATTCATTCCAAGACCAACTATACATCCAGAATTTAACAAGAGTGAAAAAATGTAAGTGGGTGTCATCTACATGATGTCCCTAAATGTTCACAAACAAAATAGAAATATGAAGAAGTGAAGAGCAGTACTCTCTATCTAAAACCAGAATGACATTCACACGAACATTTTCAAGTACTTCTGAATAGCATTTCAATTTCCACTTGTTTCCCTGAATCCCCACCCGCATCTGCTCTGAAGGGTCCACCAAGTATCTGGAGTGTATCTGAGGGGCACAGTGAGAGCTGAAGGAGGGAGGGACCTTTTTTTTTTGTCTGTTTCACTGATGGACAGATACAGAATTCCACCCTTTCATTTTTATTCTGGAGCAGACTTGGCACAAACCCTTTTTTAAAAACGTGACCTTTAAAGCCATGACCTTTCACCACTGTATCTTGCAGAGATGCTTGCAGTTATAGCATGTGGCTTCTAGAAGCTATACTATACTACTCAGCATGGCCTCAACTAATGCAAAGCTAGGAGACAAACAGAACTCGCTCCTGTTATTGCAGACAAAAGACAGTATAATTAAATAAGAAAGGTTGACAGTGGGGAAATAGGCAACTGATTGACTTGCATGCCAACCCTAGAATCAAGTTCTTTGTTTTAATTCCTATATATCCTTCTGTGAAGAATTTACAGCTGCCATGAACCACATCCACACAAATATTCAAATGGAAAGAAAGTTGTAGTTGAAATGTGTAATATCACTATCCAAGCATTCGCTCTGAATTCCTTCAAGTCTCTCCTGTTATGACACATGCTTAGGCATTGTAGTAACCAAACAATTTTAAATAAATATAAATTCAAATCAATAGCACTTCCATCTAAGCTACAATTTTGAGGTTCTTTCCTACAATGAGAGACTATATTTAAAATGTAGAACTAAAAGCAACATAGAAAAGCAATCAAAAGCACCTGATGAAAGGAAACAGCAGCAAATCAGAGCTCATTAGTTGCTGAAAACATCGGCTGGTAAAAATATACCAGCAAAACTCAAACGCTGCAAGGGAGAGATGAGACAAATATTGGATACACACATACTTTTTTTTCTGAAAAATGAATCCCCAGAGACAAATTATCCCAGTCCTCCAGGAGGGTGGAGAAGAGAACAAACTTTAGCTCATTAGTTCACAACTTGGTAACATTTTCTTTTAGAATCTATTCTGGTTTTGCTGGTTATTCTAGTTATGCTCCGTATCCCAAGTCCTGGGGCAAGCTAGAAGTTCAAATAATAATCAAGTACCATTACCTTATCCCAAGCCTAATGGCATCCAACACATTCATTTGGAAGCACAACTCCCAAGATTGTACTAATGGGGCACTCAAGGAGAACAGAAGATGGAAAGCACTCTTTCATCTTCCCTATGAAAAAACTTAAAGAACATGTGCCTATCTCCACAAATGGCTGGGCCAGAAGAGATGGAAAACTCACTCAAAGTCTCATGAAATCATAGCAAGCCATTATTATGCTTACTCTGTGGCAGTGATGAAGGTGAATAAGCACTTATTCTCTGCTACCATTGTGTCCTCAAAGTGCTGGGGGGGGGGGGCAGCATACAGAACATGCTGTATGTTCCTTACCTGGTTTGCTACTTCTCCCACAACCAACCCTCCTCTTACACAGAACAACTGCAATTGGGGCTCTTCCTGCTCTCCCCTGCAAGCCAAGACCAACACAGCTGTCAGTCAGAGCAGCAGAGGCAGGCTCTTTCGTGCCAGCAGTGTAAAGCTGGTGTTCTCAGGCAAGAAGAAAAAAGATAGGGAGACCGACAGCAAGCAAAGCAGGACAGAGTAAACAGTTCACTTGTGGCTACAACAGCTGAATCCAGTCCAATAAGCCGCTACACACACACACACACACCAGTTGTAGCTGTATAGGTCTGGAAATTATTATCATAACTGAACTCCATCAGCTGCATTGGCTTTTGGGCCATTTGTGGACTCAGTTCAAAGTGCTGTGTTGATCTTTGAACCCCTTTACAGCTTGGGACCAGGGTACCTGAAGGATCATCTGTCTCCATATGTGGTTGTCCATCTTCAATGGAGGTGCTACTCCAGGTTCCCATCTCATCTGAGGAGATGGGTAGCTGCCAGGGGTTGGGTCTTCTTGTGGCAACAACCTGGATGCTGTCCCCAGGGAGGCTGCCCCCATGCTTACTTCAGTGTAATTTTTGCACCAGCCAAATATCCCCCCCTCCAAACCTTTAATTTAATCAAGTTTTATCTCAGACTGCCCTACTACTTTACAGATGTTGATGCTTCTAGTGGTGTGTTTAATGTTTTTATTCTGCTTTTTATTTCCGTGTTGTAATCCCCCTTGGGAATTATTTTAAATGTGAAGCATAAATTCTTATATTAAGTAAGTACAGCTGCATTGCAACTCCACTAACCCCATTAGAATTCAATAGGACTTCTGAGTAGACGTGGTTAGGATTGCATTGTAAGAAAGAAAATGTCTAATCTAAAACATTTATGAAAATATCAAAGAATTTTATATAGAGTCAGGCCACTGGTTAGTCTAGGCCAGGCCTGTACAGCACACTCAAACTGGCAGCAACCTTTTAAAGTCTTTACAAGGCCTCTTGCAAGACATCCTTTCTAAGCATGTGTTTCACCAGTGAGCAATATCTCCTCTTGCACTCTCTCTACGATCTCTTATCTCATACATGTTTCTTTTTCTCAGTAACTTCATGCACCCACTGAAACCCAATCAGATTCCCTACACACCTGATTGTTGCTTTCTCTTAGTTCTCTTACCTGGTGCTCAACACACCTAAAATATTTGAGGGAGTGCCTCTCCCTATATGTGCATGTCCAATAACTGGCCATCCTCCAGCGGGTCCAGCGCTGCTGGAAAAAACAGCATGGGGTATAGTGCAGGGAAGGCCTCCTGCTTGCCTGGATTCTCAGTGCCAGATTTAGGGCAGTGTGGGAGGTTCTCTTGCACAGTAGCTGAGCCAAGGGGGTGCATAATAATAATAATAATAATAATAATAATAATAATAATATCAGTGGTACATCAAGTTACAAATGCCTCAGGTTACAAACTTCGCTAACCTGGAAGAGTTGAGAACTCTGCCCCAGGATGAGAACGAAAATCGTGTGCCGACGGCGCAGCGGCAGCAAGAGGCCCCCATTAGCGAAAGCACGCCTCTAGTTAAGAACAGTTTCAGGTTAAGAACGGACATCCAGAACAAATTAAGTTCGTAACTAGAGGTACCACTGTAATAAACCCAGTGCTCTTTTTTTTCCAGAAAAAGAGGTGGCGGAACTCACCTTGTTCTCCGATAATGGCAATGGCGCCCACCTGAGAGGTGCCGGAACTGAGTTCCGGTGACTTCCGGCTGAAAAAAAAAGTCCCGAATAAACCTATACTGATTCAGGTACCTACTGAACATTTAAGGTATTTGGAGGATGGGCAATTTTGTCCTCGCTCCAAGAGCCATATTACCCAAATATGGGTATTCCGCCTCACAACAAGCCTGTGAAAGGACACTTTTATCTGACCGCTGCACATCCAATGAACCTCAACTGGGATTTGCTTCTGTTATATTCCCTTTTGGAGGGGGTAAGGGTTCTGTACTCCAACCTGTTGTGGGTCATTGTGGGTACAGTATTATTTATTTCCCCCTCTCTTTCTATAGGATTCGTTTGTAACCGAGAATCAATTAAACCCTCTCTCTATGTACAGTATATATTGAAGGTGTCACTTTGCTCAAGATACAAAGCCCTAAGCAGCTTGAGACCAAGACGCCTAAAAAGATAACCTATTGATCTGTTCCAATTCCCCAGTGCTGTCCATAGACTTGGGCTACAGCCCAACGAGTCTGGCTACGGATATATCTATAGCAATAAATTATTATTATTAATAATAATAAAACAAGCCTGCGAGGTAGCTTAGGCTGAGCCACCGAGGCTCCCCACAAGGTCACCCCGTCAGCTTCGGGGCTGAGCAGGGGATTTGAACGGGGCTCTCTCTCCCTCTCCCGACATTGGAAGCCGATACGCCACGCCGAGCCGAGAGGGGACACGGGGGCAGAAACACGGGCGCAGGGGAAGAACGTGAGAACCACCAACCCGGACGCCCGGCGAAGCTATCCCGTTCCGTCTACCCTCACACCGAGCCGGGACTCCTTCCCTTCTCGCGGCCTCCTCGGCAACCCACGCTCGCTCGGCTCCCCCTCAGAGCTTAAGACAAATCTCGGCTGGTATTATTTGCGCCGGCCCCGCCGCCGCTCCCCTCACCTGCGGCGGAGAAGACGACGACACCGGGCAGCAGCAGCAGCTGGAGCCGCCGGAACTGCCCACTCGCCGGCCTCGCTAGGTTCGGCCCACGGGCCGGGCCGCTTCGGGCCGCTGCTCGGGTCCCTCAGGCCGCGCGCCGAGACCGCGGCTGCCGCTGCGCTCCGCCGCCATCTTCCACTCGGGCGGGTGGGAGGGAACAAGGCAGGCCAGGCCGCGGAGGAGGAGGAGGAGACGGCGGAGACCCCCGCCCGCCCGCCCGCCTTCCCGGTCCCGCCTCCGCTCGGAAGCTGCCGCGAAGGGGCGAGGAATCCCCGGCCGGCGGCCTGGCGGCTCAAGCGGGAACCCTGCGGAGGGAGATAGCGTCTCCTCACCCTCCACAGAGCCTCGTCAGGAATAATAATAAATTTTTTTAGAAAAGGGAGTTGTGAAAAGGCATCGACTCCCCCCCCCCCCCGCAAAGCTTTTTTTCTTTCTTTTTTGGGGGTATTACTATCAAGGTACTATTTTATTAAAAAAAGCTACACACGCACATATGTATATAGTTGACATCTGGGATAGCTCAGTCGGTAGAGCGCTTGACTGACATCGGAGGGTTTTGTGGGTTCGAGCCCCAGGCTAAGTAAAAGATTCCTTGCTATTGCCAAGGGGATTAGACTTCAGATACGACCCTCCAACTTTTAACAATGCTATGCTATGATCTCAGGAGACCATGGAGGAGCACGCCTTTGGGGGATGTTGGGAGAGTTGAAATACATCTATGCGTGTGTTTTCATCCTTTTAGGTAAAGGTAAAGGGACCATTAGGTCCAGTCGTGACCGACTGGGGTTGCAGCGCTCATCTCGCTTTATTGGCCGAGGGAGCCAGCATACAGCTTCCGGATCATGTGGCCAGCATGACTAAGCTGCTTCTGGCAAACCAGAGAAGTGCGTTTACCTTCCCGCTGGAGCGGTACCTATTTATCTACTTGCACTTTGCTGTGCTTTTGAACTGCTAGGTTGGGAGGAGCAGGGACTGAGCAACGGGAGCTCACCCCATCGCGGGGATTCGAACTGCCGACCTTCTGATCGGCAAGTCCTAGGCTCTGTGGTTTAACACACAGCACCACCTTTCATCCTTTTATGTCCCCCTAAATATGGTTGCAGATCTGGGATAACGAGCCGGGGCAGAGGCACAGAGATGGCGCTGAGGATGCCCCCTCATGCAATGCTGAGCTGCTGCCAAGAACAAGCCCCTCTTGAGATGGAAATGCTGCAACCTCTGCACTTAGGTTGTGAATATGTGAACCACGTTTGTTAATATGTGTTAATAAGCCCCACACGACTGTAGGGTGCGAGACTAGTTTTTGCAATTTCCTTCGGCGAGGCGTCTTAAAAATATGTTTCCCACTGTGAGGAATTCAAATCGGCTATTATGTTTTGTGACTGGACGTTTAGCTTGGTATGCCTGCGTTTGATGAAGAAGCACATAAACTGTTCTTTGGAAATTGAGGGGTTTTTAATTTTACCTTCTGAGTATGTCAGGTAATGTTTAATAAGGAGGCTGGAGGTGGTACAACGGTGGTACAACAGGATGTAGGGCGGGTTGCTGATTGCATTTTTGTGTGAATGTTTTCTGCCTCAAAGAATGAAATCTCTCTTTGCAAGTAGAAAATTAGCACAGCAGGGGTGGAGCTGGTCTATAAACGTTCTGGCTGTGTGTGTGTGTGTTTTCTTATTCTAGATTTTTTTTAAAAAATGCACCCTCACTTGCAGTGAAATGATGCTCTCCATTCTACCATCCTTTCTTGGAGGTTTTTGAGCAGCCATTGGATGGCCATCTGTTATGCATTATCTAGCTAAGATTCCTGCATTGCAGCGGGTTCGACTAGATGACCCTTGTAAGTAGAAAAAACTAGCACAAGATTAACTCATGAAGGGAGCATCGCACTCATGCTCTTATTCCTGCGCCCGGCAAGCTTCCTAGCCTTGCAAAGGAAAAGCCTATTCCCAATCTGGTGTTCCAATAGCATGGAAGCCCATATACAGGAGCTTTTTCTTTGCAAACCATGCTAACCTGCTAATGCATGACTGTTTAGAGGCAGGGACAGGCAGCATACGTTAAGTGTACATGGGCAGGTTGACAATTTTTCTCTTCCAGTGTAGGCACTCCAAAGCCCAAACCACTCCAAAGCCCAAAGCACTTTTGGAAAGGGTTGTAAACCTGTTTTGGTTGACCTCTGGGCACATGTAAATTAACGTAACTGTCTGCTTGATTTGGTTTTAGGTAGATTGAAGTGATCTTGTCTATAGTTTAATTATCATAAAACCCACCAGTGTCTGCTTGCCAGGGATGACTGCATTTGTCTGAATTGAGCTGCATTTCTGCAATTGGCCAACACCAGGTTTTATTTAGAGCAGAAGGTACCGGTTGTGGCTTTCAGAGGTGTGCCTTGGTATAAAAACTTGGCCGCAAGAACAGCGGAAAAGAAAATGTGACAACTTGTTGAGGTCATGATTATATATTGGGTAGTGACACCGCCACAGATGTGAATTACAGAGTTCAATAAAAACACTGTTTCCAGCTTTTAGTTCAGAGGAACAGAAGAAGCAGACTTAAGACACCAGGAAAACTTCAAAGGATGGATGACAGCAACTATTTCATTCAGCAGGCAGCAGCACTTTAGGTGTTAAAATGATTTCCTGTAGTAAGACAGCAGCAGCCTTGCTCATCAGACTCCCAAGTTCATACGACTGTATGAGACACTAAGAGTATTTCAGGTTCTAACTGGATGTGAAGTATCTCAGGTGGCACAAAGAGGTCAGTGTGGCTGGCTGTGAGCCAGAAGGTTGGTGGTTCAAGCCCATAGAGAGAGCGCTGGCTTTGATCCTTTGGGTCCCTTCCAACTTACAATTCTGTGATTCTGTACACATCAGAAATACGTGAGCCACAGCTCGCTACTGAAACTAGAAGCAGTTTGATGAAGGGTGTTATTAAAACTGTTTAAAATAAGTATTCATAAAGCAGTGGTGGTGGGGTGGTAGAATCATACAGAGAAATGATTGGGGGGGGGGCAATAATAAATTTAGAGAGTGCAGGAAGGTTGTACTCCCTTCAGTGTTTCAGTCCATATCTCATGACCACCTCAATCTCTTGCTGCTATGAAGTGAGGAGGAGGTGCCATAGTATCTCTATAGAACAAATCTTGGATTTATTCAGGCCTAGGCTAAATCGAACTGAACCTTGAAATCTTGCCTTCCCCTGCTATACTGAAATATGGAATGACACTCCTGTTCTGGAGTGGGATATATGAAATGCTTTTGGGTAAGGAAGATTCTATTCTACAGTAATCCTTCAGCAACCTTGTAGCATGAGGGGATTCAGTGGCTGAGCATTTATGGGTACCTCCGAGTGAAAACCCGATAGTGTTAACCTAAAAACATACCGTTACCTCTCGGTGGTGCAGATCATTGATAGCCCTGTCATGTCACATAAGGAGAACACAGAACAAGAAAAGGTTTGTGCCAGGTCAGGCAGCCAATGAATAGCTTAGATGAGGAAGGCGAGGTTTCCATGGCAACTTTGTAATCAGAACTCCAGTTTTCAGTACAGGTCAAGGCTGCCTTTTTAAAAAATGAAAGGTGCAGTGGGAAGGGAACATGTTTAAATGGGCAACAGTTCACAACCCTAAGTGGCTTGTAAGCAGGATTCTGATACTGTATTTGTCAAGGATGGAGAAGGTTTGGGGGTCTTATCCCTCCCCTTGCACACCACTGCCTGTATTACGCAGCACTTTTCACTTCTAAATGCACTGGCCCACTGGGGTTACTTAAACGCAATGAATTTCCTGCATTGATGTGTGTCTCAAATAGCAAGAGTATACCAATGCAAAGTAGTAGAAATTGTACTCCCGGGAAAATGTTATAGGATTGCAATCTAAGTATATTTGAAACAGGAAATAGGAGAAGCAGAAAAAGATAAGGAAGTGCATGAGAAACTCCATTTTTGAGCTGTTTGATTTTGGATAAGCTAGTGTTAAACGGTAGCATAAGTTTTTGACGCCAAGCTTAATATTTGTTCCTATATAAACTAATTGATGCTATGCATTTTATGACATTTAGAAGGCATTCTTTTTAACTGTGTGGTAACCATTTATCAGAACTGTGTGGTAACCATTTATTCAAACAAACTGAATGAAAATAAAAGATACGCTATTGATTACTTATAAGGTTTTGATAGCAATGGGTGTGAGGAAAACCTCTTATTGTCTCATATGTAATGTGGACTTAAAATAACAAGAGTACAGTGTGGGCAAATGGGATGAAAATTTCAGCATGCATTAACACTGGAATTGTTACACAATATGCGTCTGGTCATATTTGGTGCCAGGAGGATTAAAGCAAAGTTATACAGATATGCCAACAAAGGGGGAAAGGAGTGGGAAAGAGAGAGAGGGTGGAGAAATGGGATGCTCGACTCACTTTGGCTCTGCCTCCACCCACCACCAGCATACAGCCCTTGACAGAAAAAAGTTGCCCATGTCTGTAGACCACTGGCTGGTTTCTGGAGAACCATCTAGTTCCCCGCTTGTTGCAGGGATGCTTAAGAGATGGGTTTTGATATGAATGAGCAAGGTACTTGCCTTCTTTAGGGTAAAGGGAAAGGGACCCCTGACCATTAGGTCCAGTCATGACCGACTCTGGGGATGCGGCACTCATCTTGCCTTATTGGCCGAGGGAGCCGGCGTACAGCTTCCAGGTCATGTGGCCAGCATGACTAAGCCGCTTCTGGTGAACCAGAGCAGCGCATGGAAACACTGTTTACCTTCCCGCCGGAGCAGTACCTATTTATCTACTTGCACTTTGACGTGCTTTCGAACTGCTAGGTTGGCAGGAGCAGGGACCGAGCAACGGGAGCTCACCCTGTCACGGGGATTCGAACCGCTGACCTTCTGATTGGCAAGCCCTAGGCTCTGTGGTTTAACCCATAGCGCCGCCCGCGTCCCTTGCCTTCTTTAGGCAAGTAGAAATATTCAGGAGTACATTAATAAAGATGAGTTATGTCTTAAACTCTTAGGATCCTGAGTACATCCTCCTTGCTTTTTAAATTTAATTAATATCAATACACCACAGGGATTCTAAAACCCAATAAATCCATCAACCCAAAAGTACATAATGAAAGACTGAAGTGGTACAAACACAACAGACTGTGACCTGCAGAATTGGGTCTCCTCTTCCCATGCTTTAGATACATACACATCTAAACTCATTGCAATGTGTCGTCGTCTCCCCCCCCCCCCGCCCCCAGCAAATGAGCATGACTGAGATCCAATTCAGTGTAGTAAATAGTGTGTTGGACTTGTCCCAGGGAATTTCAGATTCAAATTGCCACTCAGGCATGAAGCTAACTAGTGTGCTCTCGACCTAGCCTTCCACACAAGGCGGCTGTCGGAATGAAATGAGAAACCCCTATGTATCGTGCTGCAAGAGCTTTGGAGGCATAGGGTGCAAAACTGATGGCACAAAGCCCACTTTGAGTGTGCAGTCTTTGTTCCAATATGCCTCATATTCCGTGGCTCAGGAAAGGAAAGCCTTCTGCGTACATCGCAAAAGCTTCAGTTTGTCAGCTACTAAAACAAGAAAAGAGTCGTTTATACAATATGACAATGCAACTAAAAATGAGTAGAGAACCAGCATAAAACAGGTGTGTGGCCCATTTCTAACATCCTCTGCGTCTAGGTTCCTAAAAGGTTGTTTGGAAACCACGAGTTCTGTGACTCAGTATCATCATACGTAAACCAGACCAAGAAATGTATTTTCTTTTTATCTGCCATGCATGAAAAATTCATGTATTCATCACCCTTCCTAATGCACAGCATTGCACATCAATTTAATGGAGGGGAAGAAGCTTTTAAGTCCATTTCATAATAGCTTGCTGGATCAGGCCAAAGGCCCATCTAGTTGAGCGCTGTGTTCTCTCAATGGCCAATCCCAGCTGCCCGCAGAAAGCCTGCAAGCGGCACTTTCTGCACCGGCTGTTCCCAACAACTTGTATTCCGAGGCACAGTGGAGATAGAAGATTCACTACTGTGGCTAACAGCCATTGCTCTCAAACATTTCTGCAGTCAAATCTTTTCCGTTACCATTCCAAAGCTATTATCTAGATTTGAGAACCCTTTGGCTAAGAAGTTTTTATTTTGGGGTAAAAACTGTTATGCTGTTACTTGCTTTGTCTAAAGTAACCTAGAGAGACAAACGAAAGTCACTCACTTTTGGATTTGAATGGTATTCCTTGACCCCCTCTGCACTTTATTTGGCTAAAATGAACTAAATAAGCTCCTTAGATGTCAAAGGCTACATCTGCTATTATTTTCTGCAGCCACAACATCCTCCCTGCTCTCCTTTGTTGATTCAAGTTTATACAATCCTGACATAGAACACTCATAGGCTTCATTCATTCATTTTTTTTTCTCTGTTAGAATTCCATCTTATTAGTTCTGAACTAATTCTACAAATTAATCTACTCTGAATACTTCTGGATTAATGGAGATAATCTCATGAAACGTATTACTCCCAGAACAGAAGCAAAAGGCCTGAGGATTTCAGCAGTCTAGGGAGTGGTCACATACTTGGCTTCCTGGAAAATCATCGTGAATAAAGGCTCCCCCCCCCCCCCGAAGAACAGGCTTCATTCAGTGCAATGTTGTTTAATAAGTACAAAATTATTAGCATTTACTACTAATACTTCATTAGCAAGCCCGGGGTTCCATTTTATATATGCACTATGCAATGAATTACAGTTCAATACACATAAACTGGAAGGGTTACCCTCAACGCTGGAAATCTAGGCCCATGACAGCTTCTTCCTCTCTTTTTTTTTAAAAAAAGACTTGACAACAGTCTCCATTGGCATTAAATGCAGCATTTCCGGTGACAACTGCTGCACTCAAGATGGTTAGTGCAATCTAGTGGAAGGTGTTATCATCTATGCGAAAGCACCTTATGACCAAAGATACAGAACAATTATGAACCTCCTTTCAATTCAACTGCTTTTCCCGGCAACCTTAATTTTTCAATTTTTCTGGCAAGTTAAACATGTTGCCATATACAAACCTTGGACATATCGTCCTAAAGACCTAGGTTGTAATTCTCAGTCCTTTCTTCAGGAAGAAATGCATATAGTTTACACCAAATAATGTTGAGATTACAAAAGTTTCATGTCTCCTCTTAACTGAGGGACACTCGGAACTACCACAATAAAAGGTGCTGGCTCAGTTTATATATGATTACCTTGGTACTGGGTGAAAATGTTGTTATTATAAACTTTATTATCCACCCCGAGTCTTTGGGATAGAAGCAAGTACAGTGGTACCGCGGGTTAAGAACTTAATTCGTTCTGGAGGTCCGTTCTTAACCTGAAACTGTTCTTAACTGAGGTACCACTTTACCTAATGGGGCCTCCCGCTGCCACCGCGGTGCAATTTCTGTTCTCATCCTGAAGCAAAGTTCTTAACCCGAGGTAATATTTCTGGGTTAGCGGAGTCTGTAACCTGAAGTGTTTGTAACCTGAGGTACCACTGTAGCAACAAGCAGAGGTTTAAACACCTGTCCCACTAATGAATTGACAAACACAGCCACCGTTCTTTTCAAACACTTGTTACGATAATAGCATATGAAGGTGAAACAGGATAGCCATTTTGCAAGCAATAGGTCAAGTAGGTTTGGGTGAACAAAAAAGGAAAAAAGTGCATGATAGTCCAACACAAGTTCATTCAACTCAGTGGGTGCTCAGGTGAAGAACAAGAGGACATGCTGTTGTCTTCCAAACGTACCTTTACAACCAGTAACGAGGCCTCTTCTTCTGTATTTTAACAAAGCAGTCCTGGCAAGCAACAATTCCCCCAAGGGTAGTGTCAGTAGTTGGCATTTTCAGGCAGATGAAGAGGCCCTGGAGTGCCCCAATGCTGACTCCTGATCTGCTCCTGAGCAGGTGAGTCAGTGGTGGGATGAACAGCCCCCCACGGTGTTATCACCTGTTCTTTCCCTCTGCGCTGAATTCGTACAACAGCCCAAAAGACGACAGGAGAAGAATGAGCAAGTAATGGCTGTTCCTTGCTACTACTGTCATCTACTCACATTCTTGTCTCTATGGAAGAGTTAGCAGGTGGCAGAAAGGAGGAGTCCTGGCCACCTGTCCATTCTCTTGGCGAGGGACCACACTGTGCTGAGGAACACAGGAATAGAATGCTGCATCAGCTACATGGCACATCTAACATCCTGTTCTCACAGTCTAGCATCCTTTTCTCACAGTGGGCAGCCAGAAGCCTAGGGGAAACCTACAAGCTTGACCTGAGTGCAAGAGCATTCTGCTCACCTGTGATTTCTAGTGGCTGGTATTCAGGGATGTGACACCTCTGACTGTGGAGATAGAACATAGACCTCATGGCTGGTAGTCAATGATAGCCTGGTCCTCCATGAAACGGTCTAATCTCCTGAAGCCATGCAAATGGGTGGCCATCACTGCCTCCTGTGAAAGATAGGGCTATAATTTTAACATGTGCTGTACCATGTGCTGCATGAAGAAATTCTTTTACCTGTCCTGAATCTTCCAACATTCAGCTTTACTGGATTGTCCACAAGTTCTGGTGTCATGAGACAGGGAGAAAAAATTCCGCTCTTTTTTTTTTTTAATACCATGCACAATTTTATAAACTACTGTCATGTCACCTGCCTTTCCTCTGAACTAAAAAGTACCAAAGACTGCAACCTTTCTTCATAGAAGAGTTGCTTCATCCTCTTAGTAATTTGGCTGTTCTTTTTTGAGCCTTCTCCCAACTCTACAATGCCCTTCTTGAGGTGGGGCAGTAAGAACTGTACACAGTATTCCAAATGTGGTCACACCATAGATTTGTATTATTATAATTATTATAATTTTATTATTTATATCCCGCCCATCTGGTTGGGTTTTCCCAGCCACTCTGGGCGGCTTACAGCATATATTGAAACATAATAAAAGATCAAACTTTAAAAACTTCGTGATACAGAGCTGCCTGTAATAATAACAACAATGGCATTATTATACTGGCAGTTGTATTTTCAATTCCTTTCCTATTGATCCCTACCATGGAATTTGCCTTGTTCACAGCTGCTGCACCCTGGATCAACATCAAGGTGCCTTTCTGGTCACCCACCACCAGTTCAGACCTCATGAGCGTATAAGTGAAATGAAAATTCTCTGCCCCGGCATGCATCGATTTACACCTGTTTTCACTGAATTGCATTTGCCATTTTAACGTCCATTCATTCCGTTTGGAGAAGTCCTTTCAGAGCTCTTTGCACTCTCTTTTTGCCTTAAAATAAAGAGAAGAGAAGCCTACCAATGGTCCACCAAAACCTAGAGCCAGCTCTCCCCATTTTCCACTCAAGATCTCCAGAATCAATCATCACCAAAACTGAACACAGAAAAAGTAAAAAAAAGAATGACAAGGCACTTGATGTATCATCAAACAACACTGGGTCTAATGTAATGCAACATGATTTAGTTGCATACACCACACTAGACTTCATACCTATTTTGTCCCCATAAAAAGGCAAGAGATTTGCAATAACTGGGGTGGCATAAAACAAAAAGGAGTGTGTAACACAACATGATTTTTAATGTGTAGCAAGTCAGCAGTAATTCAACAAAATTCTATTGCGTCCCACCAATATTTTTGGATGCACTAATTTCTTTGCAATCTTTTACCTTTTCTATAGGTCAGCGATCATATTTATACACATATCCAAAACGAGCTGATTCACCAGAAATGAAAAATGCAATCAAATGAATTTGCCTCTTATTAGCAGATTTGAGAAAGCAGTGTGTGTCTAAACAGCCCAAGGCCTATTTTCCCCAAAGATTCAGGAGAATACAAGAGTACTATATGACTTTGCACCATTTAAATGTTATTTTATTAAATATTTCCGGTTCAAGGTTTCATTATAACAAAGCTATGAAGGTTCTACCAACATTCAGAAAAAAGCCTAACTTGATTTCAATTAATTCTCTATCATGCAAAATTTTTGCATCAAACATCTTCCATTTCCTGTTTAAAACTTGATATAATATTATATATAGATGCTTACATTAACCCCATAAGAGAACATTAAGAATGCTAAAGGTTTATAGCTGTGTTGTATAATGGCCATACCAAGCTAAGGTTCTCATTAAATTAGAACATGTCTCGAAGACTGTGCAAAAACAAAGACAAAAAACTTCAACTCAAAACTGTCCCAAATAAAATATTTTTGAAAGATGCAGATACTTAATACAGAGAGGGTTTATCATTAATAATCTTCAGATAAAGAGACAAGGAAAGATCAGACCTAAAAGCATGCAGAATTTGTCATTTTTAAAAAGCTGCATAACTAATTTCCTGTTCCCCACTTCGTGGCTTTATTGTTAAAAACCTGAATAAAATTATCAAGGATTTTCTTTGTCGCCTCACTCACTAAGCTTAGTGCTATCTAAGGATGTTTTACATTAAAGGTCTCACTTCTATCCCACTACTTGAGACAGCATTCCTTTTCTCCTTCACCTGGCTCTAGACGAGGCTGAAAAGGGTTTGCGCAGACAAACCTCGCAAAGGCTAAATTCCCTTTGCTGTGCTGAAGATAAGCTGTGATAAATGCCATGGGACTGAGCTATCAGCCTTGTTAGCAGTAACAGAAGCTAGGATGTTCACTGCAAAGTAGAAAACACATTCCTTCTGTTCCATGGGATCGTCGTAACTTTCTGTTGTCCTAAAACTCCATCAAAAGGTTGTCTTCCTGCTATTCTGCTTAGTCCTTTATAGGCAGCAAAGGGGTGGAGTGTAATATAATGGAATCCCATATTCTCAAATTTAAGTGACCATACATGCAAAAGAGATTTGGTGTTCTCCGTGTCTAGAAGACAGGGAGTCAATCTGAACGTCAAAGTTTACTGGGAAGGTTTCTATATCCCACTTCTACTACATAAAAAATGGGTAAAACAATGGCCAAGGTGTACAACTGTCAAACATTTTCTATGCAGGGAATAAAGAGCAATGCTTGCCCTTCCTGGTGGCAAGGGAGACAATTGTGGCCAATGCAAACTGGCAATCCCCTATATGGGTGTGTTGGGTTCCTAGTCGTAGCTACAGCAGAAACTGGAGAACCTTCTGCATAAAGTAAAACCAAAGTTCTGATTCAACGTTTAACTGAGTAAACACACCACCACAGATGATAGGAGGGAGAGAGATTAAAGAAAATAAAATACACCCAATGGAACAACAGGAAACAAAGCTGTGTCAGAGGGACTGGGCTAGTGGAAAAAGCACTTGCCTGAAGTCGCTGGCTCCCTTTGCTCATTTATCAGAAAACAAATAAAACTGGGAAACCAGCAAGCCCCATAGTTACAGGGGTGCATATATATATTTATATATATATAGAATCTATTTCAGTATAAAACACAAACTAAGTTACACACCATACAGGAAGCTAACGCATGTGTGTGTGCAAAACTTCAGGGCAGGATGTTAACACAAAGCTTTTCAACTGTTTCCTAAGCAGCACATATTCCGCAGCAATCTGGATCCCATCTATTCTAAACAAAACAAAATCAAAACAAGCCATTCATGTACCCTCTTCCCCCTAATATCATTTGCTCTTACAACTTTGCCCTTATAAGCTGACTTCATGCCTCCAAGGAGTGGCTGTTTCTTAAAAAATAAAATAAAAATCAGTGCACCTCTGAAGAGCAAGCTCCTACGCTATTTAATCCAGCTCACATTTGTTCCTTAAAACATTCTTGTTCATTTTAACGCAGTCCATCAGTGGGACCCAGTGGCCGAGCAAACGGCTGACTGCTGCACATCTCCACCGCTGACCCTTGGGCTCAAGTCAGTCTGCTGTATGGCAAAGGGCCGAGAAATGTCCTCCTTCCACCTTGCCCCCTTTTCTCCACGCTGGCCCCGAGAGCTCGCCGCCAGCCACATCTCGCCGATTAAAGCTGCAGCATAGCCCGGACATGTTAGTTCCCACTGTGCCTTCACAGAGCACAGGTTCCAGCATTTTGCTGCTTTCTCTTCCCCCTTCTTTGCTCCGGTTCTGAAAGATGCTCCACAGCTGCTGCCCCATCATCAGCCCTGGAGAGGAGGCGCTGGACACTCCGTCATGGATGATGATCTCTTTTCTATACAAACAATATGGGTTTCTCTCTTGAGATTTAAAAGACACCTTCGTACAGCAGAAACAGACACGATGGATCCATGGAAAAACAACAGAAAGGCGGCAGCGCCCGGAGCATCAGATTCATGCAGGGTTTCGTGCATTTGGCTGCTGCCGGTTTGTAATTCATATATTTTTTTTTAAACGTCAAAACGAACATGACCGTTGCTGTAATTCAGGCACTCCAGAGCTGCTTGCTGAGAAGATATTGCCCTCCCGCCGAGTATCTCCGAAAGCTGCTGCAGTCAGAAAGAGGAGACGGATTTGAAGGGGGGGGGGAGAGACAGAAGAAAATGTAATAATAATAATAATAATAATAATAATAATAATAATAATAATTTTTATTTATACCCCGCCCAAGGCCGGGCTCAGGGCAGCCAATAAGCAATAATAAAAACAAGTTGAATGAATACAACTTAAAAACAAAATTAAAATTCAACATTAAAATATTGAAACATTAAAATATTAAAATGTAGCCTCATCGCAGGAGGAGAAAGAAAAAGAAAAAAGAAAGAGGGGGAGGGAATCAAATTGGCTCCAAGCCAAAGGCCAGGCAGAACAACTCTGTATTACAGGCCCTGCGGAAAGAAATCAGATCCTGCAGGGCCCTGGTCTCATGAGGCAGAGCGTTCCACCAGGCTGGAGCCAGAGTTGAAAAGGCCCTGGCTCTGGTTGAAGCTAATCTAACTTCCTTAGGGCCCGGGACCACTAGGGTGTTGCTATTTATGGACCTTGAGGCTCTCCGTGGGGCATACCGGGAGAGGCGGTCCCGTAGGTACGAGGGTCCAAGGCCGTGAAGGGCTTTAAAGGTCAAAACCAGCACCTTAAATCTGACCCTGTACTCCACCGGGAGCCAGTGCAGCTGGAAAAGCACTGGGTGAATATGCTCCCATGGCAGAGACCCTGTGAGAAGCCTCGCTGCAGCATTCTGCACCCGCTGGGACAGCTTCAAGGGCAGCCCCGCGTAGCGCGAATTACAGTAGTCAAGCCTGGAGGTGCCCGTCGCATGGATCATTGTGGCCAGGTTAATGGAACAGCTGACATTACCCAGCAGCTGGCATAATTAGGCAGGTTTTTTTGGGTGGAGGGTTTCCTGTTTCTGCAAGCTCCCATTAAGTATTTTAACTTAGGTTAACTGTAATCTCAGCACTGCACTTAGTGGAAGTCAGGATTCGCCAAGAAGGAAATCTGGTTAGCAAACTCCATTCAATAATGAACCCTGGTTAGCTATGTTTCATGGTGGTGCCAATGAAATGTTTATCCATGGTTCAAGATTCAGTGGTGGAAAAAGACCAAAAGGAATTCATGTCAAAGAGAATGAACTGGGGGATGGGTTAGGTGTCTTTAAAATGCAACCAAACTATAGTACTTCACTTGTGCACAGAACTGACAACATGTTCCTATACGTATAAAAATATAAATATATTAACAGCACGAGCAGATTAATTATGCTGTTTATCACTGCAGATGATATCAGGAGTAAATTGTTGGAACAATTTATTTCCTTCTTATCTATGTGAATACAGGAAGTGAAGGGAACAAGTCAGGAGCCAAGAAATGTAGGCTTCAGTGTATGGTACATCCTTCTAACCTGTAGCATTTTATCAACCAGAGGTTGGCTCCTTCCCTGGAACTAAACGCCTTTACTTAATGACTTTCAGCCTTGAGTGCTTTCTGTCTAAATTAAGTGTCCAACACTCTTCTGAAGCTGTCAAAGCTAAATCTTCAACAATTCCAGACATCGGGACACGCTGCATTTTGTGCATGATTTTGCCCAACATGGTCTTCAACAGGAGACCATGAGAAACACCAGGCGTCGATAATAAAATTCTGGCTCGGTGAATTCCTATTCTTGTAGACAGGAGGGAATTCAGCACTGAGTTAGCCTGCACCTCCAACGACTGGAGACGCTAGGCTAAAAAAGCTCTTTTGAGGCAGCTGGAACCTCCCACCAATCTTCAAGATGGCCGAACAATGACAACTGTGAAACAACACTAAGGGGAGAAAACTACATTTGTCCTGTTCATCCTCCTCCTTTGCCTTTTCCATCCCTACCTGGTAGGTCTGACACCTTCAGCATGATTTGCGCTTCACTGCTGGGAAAACAGTAGTGAGCATTATCTACTTAGCCAAGAGATTTGAACCGCCATATATCTTTGCAAGTTCCCATCCACAGGTCTCCTTGGTAAGGCTTCCTCTGCCGTATTATACTTCCTCTTTGTACTGGAGAGACTTTCCTGGCCCAACATACCCATCTTTCAGCTTCACTGGAGTGGAGCTGCCGGGGCCCCAGAGCAGTGGTAGTGGACATTCAGCCACTTGCCGTCACGGCGGTGCCAAACACGGGTTTCTTCCGACTGCGTGGTGCGGGGTCGGCCTTGACCATCAATATACTGTGTCAAGCGGATGTAGGCAATGCAGGCTGCGTCATCACCAATAACGTGAACGTGGGGGTTCAGGATGGTGGTGTGGATTGGCTTGCTGTTGTTCTTGGACAATACTGGGGAGACATGTGAAACAATGAGCATTCCCCCTAACCTTGCAAAGAGAAACAGGTTTATTTCATTCATTGCTTTGGTCACTTCCCCTCATAGATCACACATCTTTTGCCTTTCTTTCCATCGCAGTCAGACCATAATGAAGCAGTCCGACCAACTGCCCCACAAAACTCCCTCCTTTTCCTAATTGCTTCTATGGTCCAGTCCCTCCAATAATTTTCTTAAAATGAATTAATCTCAGGCTCCTGGAGAACCAGGTTACATTTTATTATTATTACGCTGTGAACCTAAAGGATTCTTTGAAAATCAAAAACAATCGTTTTTTTCAAGGAACACACACACACACACATATATATATATGTGCGCAACACCAGGAAAAGTTGACGGCTAAGGAGAAATAAAACAAACATAAACAACGTGCAGAGAAAGGAGCCATCATTTTTCTCCGCCTGCCTCTGGGGAGCCTTCAGAGATTCCAGCATTCAGAGCCTGCTTATAAGTGGCTATTTTTCAAGTGTTGGTTATAGCACGGAGAAAAGGACCTGAACCCTTCTTGATACTATTATTATTTATTCATGCCTTTCTAAAGAAGTAGACAAGGTGTAGTTCACTTTTGTGTCCTGCTACGACCCCCTCCCCGTTTCTTCTGCACATTCATGCTTATTTGCAGGGAATTTCTGTCACCCCATACCTCTAATAATTTATTCATTTATATTCGAGCTAGGGCGGAAACCAAGAGTATCTTCAAAACCACATGGATGATAAATCAGATGGTTGTGAAATCACTGCTGAAGAAACCCTTTTTTTGGAACCTGAGGATTTTAACAACTAATTGGCCAGTCACAAATATCCACTTCTGGGGCTGCTATGAATCTTCGGACACTGCTGAATTACACCAATTATCAGGAGTCATTTCAATCTAGTTTCAGGTGTGCCTTCAGCACAGAAATTAATTGCCTTGGTGTCCCAAATGGATGGCCCATATAAGGAGAAGCTCTGTTTGTTCTTCTAGATTTTTCTGCAGCTTTCAATGCTGTCAATCATGGTATCTTTATGGACAGGCTCTCAGGGTTGTAGTTTGATAGTGTACCAGGCAACTGATACAAAAATTCCAATTAAAAGAAAAACTAAGAGGAGAATTCTGGAGTGCAAATTTCCAGGATAATACACTTACAGTAAGCTCCCCGCTGCCAATCTAAGTCCAGAGATGGTCTTAAAACTGCAGTTCTTTCCTACCTAAGCAAGCAGGGTCAAGCGTAATTTTGGTCTTGCCAGTTATCTACCACTCACAGTTCTCAAAGTAAAACTTGTGGAAATCCATTCCCTCCACAAGATTCCCCAGTGCTTCAGGTTCAAATGAGGTTAATCCAGGGTCACAGATCTTCCTGCAAGAAACAAAGTATAAAGATCTCATTGGTATCTGAACCTATAGCCTGTGTCAATATAGACTGTTTGCACCATGCAGTTTTGATTCAGAGGGCTCCCCAACCAGGAACAGAAAGCTGAGCTTCCTTAAGTATTATAACCTATTTTCCTAAACCCTAAGCAATCTGAGGCTTCAAGGCTAGGCACCTGCTGCTGCTGCTAACTTCTTATAAGTGGGAAGCAGATCTTAAGGGAATGGAAGCAGTCTTCACATCTTAGGGTGAAAACACTAATTTTCAACCCATTCTCTAAAAGTTAAAAGTGATTTTACTCTTCTCCCACACACGTGACCAATCATATTCATTACCATTCCCACATTACAGTTTACGTCAAGTGCTCTAGGATTGAACCCCAGACATTTTGCATCCCCTCCCAGCCAGCAGCTTTAAATTATTATTTACTTTCAAATTAATCAACTACCTTTTCAGAGAAGAATCTCTGTCTAAGGGATGCAGAACTTAGCAGCTAATAAAACCAACCCCTCTCACTCTCCAGGCTTCAGCGAAAGCCTGCATTCGCCCCATAGGATGCACACACATTTCCCCTTCATTTTTGGAGGGGAAAAAGTGCGTCCTATAGGGCAAAAAATACGGTATATTTACCGTATTTTTTGCTCTATAAGACACACTTTTTTCCTCCTAAAAAGTAAGGGCCCTTATGGAGCCCCTTCCATCTCTCATCCCGCTTCGCTGGGAAGAGCCGCTGCACAGCTATCGCTCTTGCTCTGCTGGCTTCAGCTATAGCTGCACAGCTTCCTCTGGCTTCTCAGGGAAGTGGGAGAAGGGATGGAGGGCAGCCCTCCAGTCCCTTCTCCCACCTCCTGGAAAAGCCAGCAAGAGCCGCTCTATCTTTAAAGAGCCACACCAAGCAAGCGTGTCTGGCTTATCTTGTTTTCCTCCTCTAAAAACTAGGTGTGTCTTAGGTGTGTCTTATGGTCGGGTGTGTCTTATAGAGCGAAAAATATGGTAGGGTTTTGCTATTTTCTACTCCCTTTCTCCACCTCACCACCCCATGGTTATGTCTTCTTTGACCCAAATTATCTGGCTTCGAATGGCCAATTGAACAGCAGGCCCCCACCCTGTGTTTCTCCACTTACGTGTATGCCTCGAAGTCTCCGTTGTTGATTGCCTCAATCAGCTGCTCCGTTATCTTAATGATCTCTTGTTTACGCACTGGAGAAGGGAATAAAAAAAAAAAAAGGCAGCTTTACGGCACATGGGAGTTGGGACAAAACATATGGCAAGCAAGTGCTCCCTTCCGGAGGTTCAACAGAGCAGTGTTCGCAGCGGTGGTTGCTCTCTTGAATTCCAGAACAGCAGTAATAACAGCTACATATTGGAAGGAATGGAGTCTGGAAAATGGAAGGAATGCAGGAAGAAGCGAGAAGGTGGCAGTTCGAACAGCAGCACTGCTACACCAAGAAAAGGCTCGGCTCTAACAATCTGCGCATGATTTATGTGGAGAGCACCAAGGATCAGACTACCGTCACATTTCCATTGCACTGTTTCTAAGGTGGAAAGACCCACTGCATCATTCAAATCTGAGGTGTAGATATGAAGAGAGAGGGGTCTACTGCAGGCATGATGATCCTGACCTCAATCATGGCTACAGCAATGGCAGCAGGGCCAGGAGCTCAGGTGCTCCCTCTGCCTCTTGAGCAACTTTCCTCTCAATTTTCCATCCATTATTGGGTGCCCACTGTCACAAAGGGTACTTAATTCAAAACATGGCTCCCTCATAAACCTAGGAGTGGAACCATGCTTGGAAGTGGGCGTGCAAACCATCGTTTCCAATGAAGCTGGTTTGCGTTCACTGTCATTTGCACTGGCACATACAGAGAATACCAAGCCATTGCTAAAAGATGCGAAGGAAAGAATGAATGTGAAGAGTCATTCCGGAGGGAGCTCAGGGAAGGAAAGGGTGCCTGGAGGTTTATAAACTGCATTATGTTTTCACTGGGCCACAGAAGTCCCTCACTTCTTTGAACTGTGGGCTTCGGTTCCACAGATCCCCAAAGAGATGAACAAAAGGATGACACACTGGCAGGTCTACAGAAACTGCCTATAAATGCCTGTTTGATGGCTTAAGCCATCCTTTGCCAACCTAGTGCCCTACAGATGTTCGGGACCAAGACTCCCACCAGCACAGGATCTAAAACAGCTCCTGAGAGCCTTCCTGTATCAAAATGTTGTGCCCATGAAAGATTCCTAGCTCTAGTATCACCTTCCTCTTTCACCCGACCGCTTCTCATGACACAAACCACCCACCCATTTGTTAGCTTGCTGCCACCTTATTCACACCTGCTCCTACTGCATAATTATATTGGATTGTGCCTTACTGTACCACTATCAAATACTGCTACACACACTATTTGTAGGAACGATTCTGGCACAATGAAACCTATTCTCAGCCATACAATCAGCCACAGATCCTGTGGCCTCACTAGGAACTGTGAACCATCAGGTTGAATGCAGACCACCAGCCATGTATTGTAGCTTGCCAGGAATTTTTGCAGACAACTTTGTGGGGTTTTTTCAGTCTGCATCATGCACTGATATATGCTGTTTTGTAAGTGGGTGCAATAACATGTTTTTCAATTCAGGTAGGTATCCGTGTTGGTCTGACACAGTCAAAATAAATAAATAAAATTTAAAAATTGTCCAATAGCACCTTAAGAGACCAACTAAATTTGTTCTGGGTATAAGCTTTCATGTGCATGCACACTTCTTCAGATGATGTTTTTCAATGTTTAGGGGGATTTTTTAAGGCTCCAAGTTTGAGCTTGTTCCAAAATGGCTGTGTACAGCAGAATGCCCCTGGGATCTGGCTTTCAAATGTACACTGTCTCTGTATATTAATACCTGTATAAGAGATGTTTCCATGGCCATAGTGTTAAGAGTTGCCCAACAAGAGCTGGTGGGAGTAGAGGTGTCCCCAATTTTTAGAGACACTGAGGCACCCCAGACAGGCAGCAGTATCTGCTTCTCCTTTACTCCAATTCAATTATAACAAAGCTGAGCATGTTCTAAGAACTGAACCAACTGCAGGCCTTGAATGCATAGAGATATGCTACCTGGATGGAAAAGAACACTGACTTTCTCTGTTATTAGACGTTTCCATGAGTGTGATTGCCTTGGCCCTTGTTTTGGTCAAAAGAGATAGAGCTCAAGACTTAATTTGAGACTGTCTATACTTCCACCGAATTCAAAATTCACTCATTTGTTGCACACATAAATTACAACAGCAGAAAAGCTCTTGTTGGAACCATACGGGAACAGGACAAGAGGTAGTTTCTAGGATTCAGGTCTGAGCTGAATCTGTTGGCGCAAGGCACCACACATTGGAAGTCACTGGCTGCTGTTCATAAGAATGTTTCATCTACACAGGTAAGACATATAGTCACTAAGCTTCCCTGGAGTCCTTTGAGGTAAAGGGCAGGGCAGAAACGAATGAATGAATGAATGAATGAATGAATAGCCAATAACAGCAACAAGACCTCTGTAAAGTGGGACAAACCACTTCATACCCCATCTATCAATGTTTTTATTTCCCAGAGCAGAAAGAACAGCTCTATCTATCAGCAAGGCCATCAATGACTTCACATGCCTTATGAACTTTCTGTATGGATGCTACTGTTGCTAGTCTTAAGTGATTACAAAGGGACCTATTTTTTCACATTTACAAGTGAAATGCTGTCCCAACAACAGGGGGAGCATATGGATGTGCTGCGGTGGCCTGTGCATCTCATGGAGAGATGCAGTGTACATTTTGACACAGATTGCAGCTGGCCAAATCAGAGAGAAGACACCCCTGGAATTACCACATTGGCATTTTCCATGCAGAAATGCTTCGGAAGCACACGGAGGCCATTCTCAGACCCTCAACATCATACATGTAAGCTGCTGAACCGTCTACCTCCAGCGATGCTTGGATTTCACCTGGAAGTAGCACACTTGCCTTCCAGTCCTCTATTGTAGTGAATGCTTAGGAATTGCAGCTACATAACAAGAAGTGTTCGATGTTGTATGAATATACAAATCTACTCCACGCCAGGCCCAACCACAGCACTGTCTCCATTGATTGAGAATGGATCTCTAAGGTTTCAGAGTCTTTCCCATCACTGTAGCCAGAAAGCTTTTTCAGGGGAGCCATCAGGATTGATGTTTTACATGCAGAATGTTATGATCCACCACCAAGTAACGCCACCTACCCTATCAACATACAGGAATTGAGGCTACAGAACAAGGAGAGCTGGATGATATCAAAATACTGGTATTTCTCTAAACATCCACACAGCAATCTCCAATGCATTAAAACTGTGGAAGTGGATGGAAGGGTAACAGATGGCATATCTATGGTACGGATTTATTTATTCCGAGTTCGGAGCTTTGCTAAGGCTGGAAACTTTAGATGGAGTAACTTTTTTTTGCTTTTTGGTCTGCAGTTGCAGCTTGAGAATTGTGCTTGCTGTTTGGGGCTGCTGTTTTCATATGCCTAACGGAGGTCTGAACTGGGGCTTCTTGCTCCTAGCTAGCCATTTCAGGAGAAAGAAGTAATTCAAAGAGGGGGAGTGAGGGAGAGGAATATATATTTTGGAAAAATGAGAGATAAAGGTTCAGAAAAGGTAGAGAAGTGAGGAGGCTAAGTACTAGGGTTGTTGTTGTTTTTCTACTCCTGCTACTACAAAGCTAACTTACATGGCGGATTGTTAAGTGCAAATGGAACTACGGGAGTTAGAACAGGCCCCGACTGAGCGCGATCCAACTCCACAGTTTGCCCTGGGCTGTCCCAGGCAAGTAGTTTCTCTTCACAAGATTGTGTAGTGGTAGCTGCAAAACAAATGCAAGCATTAAAACAAAAATAAAAACCAGAAAACAAAATAAGGACTGCATTGAAAACACACACACACACACACACACACACACACACACAAAAACCCCAGAAGCAGCAATGCCACCAACTTCTGCAATGCAAAGCAAGTTGGGCAACTGAATCCCAACAAAGAGATTCAGTATTTCAAAACAGCAACTAAGAAACACAGTAAGATTTGAGGAAGGAGAAGGTGAAGTGATCTAAACTCCAAATCATAAGAGCAACAGAGAAAGCACAGAAGCAGGGTTCCCTTGCCTCCGCCCGAGCCGGGTTTCTACATGACCCTAACATGACTCATCGTGGTTCTACTTTACAGGAGGGGGACAAAGGCTTTGCAACGGTTTGGAATGGAAAACGATGTCTCCTTTTGTCAACGAATGTTCATTCCAACTAGGCAATGCTGAATCCAATCCTCCAAATACTTTCTCACCAGACCTATAGGTTTTGGAAGAGGGTACCGTCTGGAGAGGAGATAAAGATCATCTCCATATAGGCTTTGAATTACAAATGTAAAAAACAAAAACCATCTTGCTTCGTTAGCTGTTCCCTATCACTATCCTCCCATGCGCCTGCTCTTAAATGCCCACGTTCAGCTTCACGCACACATACAGCTCACGGAAACAACGACTTAAGACAAAATTTTGCAAGTTGTTATCTCATTACACAAGTGGGCTGTTTTAAAACAGCATGCACCCAGTCCTGGTTTTAGAGTAAAATATGAGCCGAGATGCTAGAGCTGAATGGAGTATTTCAACTCTAAAAACCAAGGGGCACTAACAAAGAAGTCTCTGAAGGATTGATAGCAGATAATTTCAGGTGAACAAGAAAAGAGTAGGGAAAAGGGGGCAGGGTTTTCAAATCTGTTTTTTACTAGATAGGGGCTGAATTTGCTTGTGTTTCCAATTCCCTGCTGAAGTGTGCCTCTTCAATGAGGGAGAACCTGAAGTCAAATTGCTAGTGTTTCTCATGCGGTCCCTATGCAGGATCATAACCACAGCTCTGACACATCTCTGCAAAAGTTCCCCAAGACTGATAGTGAGGAATTTAGACAGCTATACTATCCCCAAGGTGCTGCTGGACAGAGAAAATGTATCAGAAATGGGTTCTGGTTTTTCTGTGTGTGCAAGTGATGTGCATGGGTTCACACAACTGCAATTTAAGTCTTCTGATTTTAATTGCTATACCAATGATTTCCTTCCACACCGGTGGGCAATCCTTCATAGAAGGTTTCGTGCTGTGTGCTGTGGTCCCTCCCCACCCATTTCCCATGAATAGACACTTGTGAAGATGGTGCGCTGTGTTTGTTTGCTCCATGTGCAAAAGCTGGAAGACCCCAGCCAATCAGGGCTTCCTGTTTACATCTGGAATCACCACTTGTGGCATGAAACACCTTATCTCATGCTTATCTCATGCTTATCCCTGCACCAATGTGTCCATAAGAGCTGTAACCTAACAAACTTATTGGTAGAGGCCTTCCTGGCCAGCGAGGACTTCGGTTTACTGAACATTTCTGAACACTGGTGAAGAATTAAACCTCTGCCCTACAATGGCTGATTAACATCCTAAAGCCTTTTAAATGTGTCTGCAGGAAGGTGGGGTTTTCGTTTTGCTGTTTTGTTTTAAATTATTTACTTGTTTTTATCCCGTATTTTATTCTGTGAACCACCATGAGATCTTACGATGAAGGGCGGTACGTAAATCTAATAAATAAGATAATAAGATACATATATACCCCCAAACAAAGTGTCATGCCCAAGAATACACATCAATAAGCACTTTTTTAAATGATCGCAAAGGAAGTATATGGTATCTGGCTAAGGAAAAGAGGATATGAAGTTAGCTAGATCATGGTTTCGTTTTATTGTGGCTGGGGGAGGGAAAGGAGTTTCTTTGGAAAGTGTTAGATGAGCAGAAATGGTTCTGGGGAGAAATGAATCAGTTTGAAAATATGAAGTGTTGGAAATGAGAATCAATATTCTGGGAGAATATTGCAGAAGCCGAGGAAGACAGAGAAATGGGAGAAGAGAGAGTCAGAGTAGGGAAAGGACTGTAAACCCTGGACTTACTGGCTGAATAACAGAGAGAAAGCTGGGACTGCATGGACTCAGTCTGGGTTTTGCTCTCACAGTGACTCCGTCCTTCGAGCACTGAGCTGCCATCCCCGATGGAGAGAGGGGGTGCTTGCATGGCAAAGGATGCAAAACACACACACACACAAAACATACACACACAAATAACAAAACAAAATAAAAAAAATGTACATTCAGTTAAAAAAAAAAGATAATGGAACAGGACAAAACAAGTACAACACTCATTACAAAAAAATATTGCCGGTGAATCCTGCCAAGACATGACGTTATCAGGTATCGTGCACAGCTAAAGGCAGAGCTGGCTGCTTCTCCCTTCACCTGTTCATATAGCTAACACTGAAGCTGCCAACTGTGTGAGTCTGTTTACGATGTTTTTTCATGTTTACCTGCACGAATCCACTACCCACCACAAAGCTCATCTATAAACTACACTCACGTAGCAACGGCGGATAAGTGGCTCAGCTCTGGCAGAAGAGTGGATTGTGAAAAGGCACTCTGGCAAAGAGCAGCTCATCATGGGGAAAGCAGATGCGTGAGAGAATGGGAAAGAAATGACAACGGTGGAGTAATTATCCTTTCAAGGGACTAGACGGCGAAATCAGAGCTTGGTTCATTCAATGGAGCATACAGTGGCTTCTCTTGAAAGGAATTTATCAAAAGCTCCCACATGCAATTTCTCTTGCAACCCATACCTTTGCTTTAGCTTTGCATACACACTTCAGAATTACAAGATGCTCTTAAGAGGGCACTTCCTATACTGATGTTTACAATATACTGGCGCATATGGGATTTGAAGCCGATATGCTAGGTTAGGCCATTTGCCCATGTAGCCCAGTACTGTTCGACTCTGACTGGCAACAGCTCCCCAAAGACCCCGGTGCTCATGCCAAGGACTGATCCTAGGACTTGGTGCGCAGAAAGTATGTGTTCTATAACTGAGCTATGGGGCTCTCACTTCAGAGCACATACTGATGCTCTTTTCACCACCACACCACTCCTTATTAAAGCATGCACATCTGAGTATTATTTTTGCCTACAGGCAAAAACAGCTGGCCATCCACATCTCTTTGTTTCCCTCTGGCAATTTTCAGGTGGCTAGATTTAGGTTAGGCTCCCCCAAGTTGCTAACACTACATTCAGGGAAGCAGGTCCAATTAATGGCCGAGGGCTGATAGATCAGTCTTACGAACTAGCCAAGGCAAGGGGACATTTCACAACGGCGTTCTCAAAGGGATCCGTGCATGTAGAAACCTCAAATCCTTTTCTGGATCTGTCAGCCCCCATCCCTTCTTTATTTTACTGTGTGACTGGCTCACACATATGGGGGAATGAAAGTGGGCTGATCCTTGATGAGGCACAGCCTCCTGCATGGAAAGCTTTTTTGCTGAGTATTAAAGAGTCACTGTGGAATGCACCGAGGGTTTGGAACAGCTTAACCAATCCGGCAGTGCCCCCCATCCCAAGTGCTCTTTGATGTCAATGTTACATCGATGGCTACTGCTACGATGCAGTCTTGTGGCGCTGCTGACCTAGATTATGAGACTCGTTCATATGGTCTGTTGACCTATAAAAGACCATATGAGTCAAGATCTAGGTATGGTAAAGTTAAAGGACCCCTGGACGGTTAAGCCTAGTAAAAGGTGACTATGAGGTTGTGGAGTCATCTCGCTTTTCAGGCTGAGGGAGCTGGCGTTTGTCTGCAGACAGCTTTCCGGGTCATGTGGCCAGCATGACTAAACCGCTTCTGGCGCAACGGGAAACTGTGACGGAAACCAGAGTGCACGGAAATGCCGTTTACCTTCCAGCCACAGTGCTACCTATTTATCTACTTGCACTGGCGTGCTTTCGAACTGATAGGTTGGCAGAAGCTGGGACAGAGCAACAGGAGCTCACCTCATCACATGGATTCCAGATCTAGGTGTACTGGTAGAGGCAGAGTTATGTAAGAACTATAAATTGGGGTAAATCCTTTGAGAAAGCCCTACTGACCAGCAAATAACTTCAGGCTGCTCAGCTTAAGCCTTCATTCAGGTTAGGAGGGATATGCCGTCACAACACAGTCTTCCCCGACCTCAAGTCTGCTGCTGAACTATAACCCCCAGGATCACGATAACTGGCCATGCTGGCAGAGACTGATGGGAGACTTGCTAAATATGCCAGTTGTCCAACACCTAGGGACTGAAGGTTGGGGAATGCTGTTGTATTGTGGCCCCCTAATTCTGAGTTTTACTCCTGCACAGCTGCTAGGTGAGGCAGGCAGGCAGGCAGGCAGGCATGAATACAAGACGTTCTCCCAGGCAAATATCTCTCACAAAGAGAATGCAAAGAGCATCCTTCTCCCTCCAAACCAAATAGTGAGCCATCTGTGATCGGGCCCAATTTCACACAAGTGTTCTGATGAGCTGAAGAGAATGCAAGTTGGTTCCTTACGTATTTTTGGCCGGTGGGACTAGTCTACGAATAGCTCCTTGCACTTGCAATCTCAAAAACTTCTAAGAAGGCAGAGAAGTCCTTCAGCTAGCAAAATCCTTATAGCAGCCAGCCTACAGCCTCACTACACTTACACCTCCAACTACAACTAGGGGAGGGGAACACAGACCAGTTGCATCAACAGGTAAGGAGCCTGGCATGGAAAACTGCTCTGTCTCTGCCAGTGGGTCTGGGCCATCTTGCCCGCTTGCAGCCAAGGAACCTACCCTTCAGGTCTTCATCTTCAGTGGTAGTATTACAGCTCTCCGTGGAACCCTGCAGGAAAGAAGATTGGTAGATGGAAGTATTGAAACATGCATGACGGGGGGCTTTACAGACTGAGAGATTTCTGTATAAATGGGAAACCTATCAAAGAAATGGAATTTAAAGGAGAAATGGGAAAACATGCACATCCCTTGGTTCGCAGGGCAACAAATCAGCGCTTTTCTACGTAACAAACCTTCTGCCACGTGTGATCTTTCCAAGTTTGAAAATTAAAATTCTTACTTCTCCACACTATTCAAAAGGTATAATTTCAAATATTTATATTTTTTTTTTTGCTCAAATATGAACCCGGACAACCAAGCAGGTGTAAGAATGCCCTGCAACACAGATTTGGAATGGGACATAAAGGAAGTAATATTTGCAGGCAGGGGGACGACAACGACTCCTTTTCATAATATAAAGAAGTGTCATTAAAGTATAGGGCTCAAGTAGTACGTGATTCCTGGAAGACTCTTGTATATAAAGGCATCTGGAAACCCAAGGTGCTAGCGGGGATGTTCAGAAAAATGGGTCATGCCTCCAATTTATGGTAGTTTTTTGGGCACCTGCTATAAACATTCCTGTTTAGATAAGCCTACCCAGATGCTTAAGACAGTTGGGGTAATTTTATCTGTTAACTTTTGTATGTTTTAAAGCAGGGTTGCAATTTTTCCTTGATTTTACTGCTTTATCTTTTGTAAACCGCTTTGAGGTGTTTTTGTTGTTGTTTTTAAACAACCAAGCAGTGTATAAATATTACGAAATAAATCAAATTAGCAAATAAACAAAATGTTTCCAAGACTGATGGAAGGCACTGTTTATGATTCTTTAAAGGGCTTAAATAATAAAACAGAGTGTCACAGGTCCCTACATTGCAGGGGGTTGGACTAGATGACCCTTAGGGATGCCTTCCAATTCTACAATTCTATGATTCTATGACAGGTATCTCCTCTCATACGAACCTTCAGATTCTGACCTTTACCAGGGGAAACCCTGCCATGGATATTTTATTTTTTAAGAGATAGAATTTAGTGGTGCTGGGGCAGGGCTCTGATGTGGCACCACAAATCTGGCCACATTTGAAAGAGGAAGAGGTTCCGGAAATTAAGACGAGGTAGCTAGGAACAAGGGCAGCAAAATGCTGAAACTACATATTGTGAAAGCCATGGGGATATAACACAAACCACAACTTGATGATGAATTGAGTTCCACAGCTCTCTCCAGAATTTGTAGCAAAAGCTTATGTTGTGCATACCCTCAAACCCACACACCCCACATTAGTTGCCAGTGGTAAGGGAGAGGGAAACAGAGAATGCAAAGATCTTGGGGCACAAGGTAAGTTTTCCTATGCATTAACAGAAACTGGGAGAGATATCGGTTATGAGACTGCTTGTCTGGGTGCTTTCTCTTAGACTTGGTTTTGAGGGACAGTGAAAAGGGTGTTTGGTACTAACGCGAGTCCTTTGTGATCACTCACTTACCTTTATGCCATCATTAGCATTGTGCACAACAGTAGTTTGTGGTTCCTAATTGAAAGAGGACAGAAATACAAGTATCAGATGTCAGCTCCAAAACTTTTCTCCCTCCGTGTAGTGCCTGTTGGGAGAGCAAAGTGACAAGACCAAAGCACAAACACCTCTACCCTAAAACGGTGTAAGTACATCCCATCCCATCCACCTTAAAGGGCCACTCAAGAGTTTTGGAAGAGAAATATCCAATTGTAATAGATAAATTTACAAGGAGACAAAGACATACAAGCCTCTCTATATCCCAATTTTGTTTGTGAACTTTCTTCGGCCACGAAGATTTCCAGCAGTGCTCAAGAATTAGTGACCCACGGAGGGTACTGATTATTTATTACTTTTAAAAGCCAACATTAACATTTCACCCAGATCAGAGAGGAGAAGCAGGGCTTTGTCTCCACGTTTCCCCCACAAATGTCTCTGGAAGGACATTCACAATTTCCCCACAAAAAATGGCAGCCAAAGCTCCACAGCAAAGAACTGCTCAAGTAGGTAAGTTGCAAAGTCCCACAATTGGTTGAACCGACGTTTCGAAAATGAGACGTTTTCAACAGAAAGAGGAGGGGAGAAGCTGAGCGTCACAAGAGCAGCATTAAAAAAGCCAACGCATGGTGAGGTACAGTGAGTAAAGGACAGGGTTAAAAATTATGAAACACCCCAAGGGGGAAGGGGAACCTCTCCGAAGCATTACACGGAGTAGAGAGCAACTATCCAGTCTCTTAAGACTCCTAACTTGCAGTCATTCCTGTATTCTTTTTGAGAAACTTGCCCAGTTCTGTTCTATGACAGTATCACAATGCCCACAATGTTCATCCATTTCTGTGGCCCACAGCCTACTTCCAAGTCTTTAAAAGAAGGGCCAGAGCGGGCATTGGTTGAGCTGTCAAAAACACAGGAATGTGTGGCCCCGCTGCAAGCGTGTTAATCGGGAAGAGTGAACCCGGTGCAAGTAAGACAAGGGCAGAGGTTTCCAATTCCTTCATTCTTTGGAGACTGGATGTCGTTGACCACTCCATCATGGCCTCCTTGAGGTCAAATTATATCAGGACAAGCTGCAGGCCTCACACACAGACACCACAGCGCTGCTGCACCTCTCACTCGCAAGGGAGCTTGGGATAAGAGCCGGGGGCAAGAGATTGCAGACAGAATTAAGCAGAAACACGGAGCAGCAACAGGCAGCATTCTGGGCAAGGGTAAGAACCAAAAGTAAAAACAGGGCAGATAAACGGTTGGGAAAGATACCATGGACATCTGCACTGGGGCTGATTCTTTTGCTGGGCTTACTACACTGGCTTTGTTGTTGGTCTGCGGCTAAGACAGAAAAACAGATGGTTTAGTTTCCCCCCCACCCTGCTGGGCAACAGTCATCAAAAAACATTACATTGCTATTGCTGCAAACAAGACATTTCAGCTCAGACCCTTCCCAAAGTCACCTGTGGAGGGGAAAGGAAACAGGAGAAAGTGTAGTGGAACAGGTCGTGCCTGGTTTGCCATCTTCCATGGCAAAGATGCACCCAGATACCCACGGAAGATTAAGTAGGATTGGGAAAAGAACGAGATGGGTATAGATGGGTTAGTCCAAAAGCAAAGTGGCAAGGAACTTAAGGGAAGATGAGTAGCCTAAATAGGAGTGTTAACTTAGCCAAGGGATGGAGGAGATAAGAGAAGGGAACACATTCAGATGAACTGCAGTATGTTGGATGGAACAACCTGATGGCTGGTCACATTCAGAAACCTTGTGGCTGGAGTAGAAGGAAGGAAGATATTCATGACTAATCCCTCAGTGGGCCAGAGAAACCAATGTGCTCAACGACCTTCCCAGCATTCTGCATAAGTTTTTGATGTTGGACATAAGTTGGACTCATGTTCACACAAACCTAGTTCACTAAAATAGGACTTTATGTCCTTCCTTCCTTTCCTGCAGTTCTGGATCCTAGCATTCGAAATTGCAAGGGCTGGTTGACTCGTATGCCTCTCTCAAAGCGCGGAAGACTCCCAGCCCAATTATTTCCCAGTGTGAGCAATCCTGCTCGAATTCAGGTAAGCCAGAAATGTACAGGTTGTGGTCTAGATGCATGTTTTTCAAGAAGCAGGCAAACCTGGATGCTTGTTCTCCTTGGCGATGCACAGCGGAGGCCAGCCCAACCCTTTCCTGGCTGCCAAACAGCAGACTGAGAAAGGAGCAGGTAAGATGTACTAGTCGCATGACTATCCTACTATGGGAATCACTGCCAAGCTGAAACTTATTTAGTCTGTAATATCCACAACGAAGTCATTTGGAAAGCTGAGAGGAGACCACTGGAAGTTGTGTATTTGCAATTCACAGTGCATTGCACTGGCCCAGAGCATAGTCTGAAGGTACATGATGCAATTCTACCGCTGAAACTAAAAGCAAATCTGGTCCTGGTTGGGAGACTGCCTAGGAAGCATATGAAAGCCACTCTGAGCTCTTTAGAAAATGTGTAATACATGAAAAAATAATGGGAGAGGCAGATACCCTTTGGCAAAACAGAGTTATACTGACACAGAAATATCTTATTAACCTGCTCTATCAAGCACCTTCACCACAATAGCACCATGGTTGCTCCACTATTATGCATTTCAACTGGTACCAAGCCTCCCCCCCCCATTTGTAGTAGTACCATATGCACTAACACATCAATTTGCAATATGAGTTAGGAAAACCACAGTGTTTCATGGTGGCCAACCATGCAATTTTCAGATGTTCAGAAGGAGTGCCAAGGATCACCTGTAAGGATAGCAGATACGTCTATAGGGAGAGGTCAACAGAAAATTACACAAACAAAGCTGGGGAGATTTTTGTAACCTGGGATAACCCACAACTAAATTAATTACTTGACAGGGATTGGCCGACACAGTGTGCCCTCTTCAAATATAAACAAACTCCAAGGCATTGGCGATGCCTCTACATCATACAATGCCACTTTGCTGTGTGTGAGAGAGGAAATCAAGCTACCATGTGGGAGAATACCCCACCAAGATGAGGATAGGGTAGGGAAAGACCCTTCCAATTAATTAGCCCTGCCAACATGGTTCCTTGAGGGCCCCCCCCCACACACTCTCACCCTGCACCAGTGTGGCACTGCATCATGGGAATGTGGCTCTAATACCGCCAAGTGCGAGTGATGAGTTGGGTAGGTGAACAAGTACAAGCTGAACGCAAACCCATTGCAACCAACCCTAAGCATGTTCCGACTTTAACCACGCCCACTCTGTAGCATGTGTAAGCAGAACTGACATGCAAGCCTTTGAAGCTCTGCTTAGCCAGAATTCTGCTCTGTTAGAATTATGCTGCTCGCTATGCTATGTGTGCTAGAGGTTTTCAAGTTCTAAAAGGTCCATGAGATCTATGAACCCCTCCCTAGGGAGGTCAAGAGATGCCTCCCAAGTTGGAGGGGAGGTTGTATGTCTGCTCCAGATCCCCTCGTGGCTGCAATCCTACACAGAGAAACAGTTCTGCTTTACTTAATCCAGTTCTCGATTTCTCCGCCATAACCCATGATAAAAAGAGGAAGACAAAGCAAGTGTAAAACTGGGTTTCAAAATAGGTTCATTTACACCAGCTAGGCCCTTCAAGATGGAAATTAAAAACAGAAAGTTACACGTGTGTTTCTGTACCTTCCACCACATGGGACAATGTGCACATCACAGCAGATATAATGGTTACAAATAAAACCTGTAGCAAACGTTCTTGCTGCCTCATTACGTTTCATAAGAACACAAGTCTTTGTGAATTAAGACTTGATTCTCACACTTAGGATCCTGCTGGTTTTCTTCCTTGCTATGCTGCAAGCACCTCTCTCACTCTCTTTTCTTTAAAAATTCTGGTATTTAATGCGGGATAGGTCCCAAATGAAGATTTTTAAAATAAATAAATAAGTAAATAAATCTATTCCGGGGGGGGGGGGGGGACGACCCACTCTGCTCCTGAAGGCATTCCTGAATTCCCTGTTTTAAAGTATTAAAAATAATCTTCAAACCCATTCCTTCACTCCTATTGAAGATTATTTTTAATACTTTAAAACAGGGGTGGAGAACCTAAGGTCCTGTGAGGCAGTGAATGAAGTCCACTGGGCTTCACTGTACTCTCCCCAGGGCAAACCCCTCATCCACTGCACTCTGTGCCCTCTGGCTTGAGGGGTGCATTTATTATGGGGATTCAGAAGCCTTTGACATCTGACTGACTGACTGGAACACAGCCTGCTATACAAAAAGGTAATACACCCATCCGTGGCTTCCACTATTTGTTGCTTCTGGCTCCACCTGAAAAGGAATACAGCTCCCAAGCTGGAAAGCCCAACCCTGTTTTATAATGAAGAACTGCACCCCAACAAAGTAAACCCAAAATCTCATTAAGCAATGGTGTAGCCAAGAAAAGCACTCACCATATGCACCTTGTGGTGTCTTTGCCACATCTTTGACTCTCACAAAGGGATGCAGAAGGGAAAGTCACCTGAGCTACCTAAGATTGCAACCTTACGCATGTTTGCTTGAAAGTAAGCTCCGCTGTGTTCAGTGAGGCTTACTCCCAGGTTAGTGAGCACAGGATTGTGCTGAATGCATTGGAAATCAGTAGTAGCAGTATTCCAAATCAGAGAGTGAGGATAGGTCAAATACATACACATAGGTTACGCGGAGAATTCACAAGAGAAAGTGGACCTTCACATTAAACCTGCTATTAACAGACATGGGAGAGGGCAGCTAGTTGTCTGCCTTGACAGCAACTAGCATACACAGTTGAAATAGTGGCAGGCAGGCAAAGAGTTCGTTCATATGCTGATTTACCATCTTCCCAATGCAGCAACTGGAAACACAGAAGCTGGGCACTGCTGATAATGAGCAAGGCGGAAGAGAGTGGTTTCCTATAGAGAACATGACCTTGAGAGCCCACACATGGAGGGAAACTGTGGTCCAGTTATCATGATATACAAAATTTTAATTTTGCTGTTACAGACGGCAGGGGCCACTAGGAACAATGTCCACCTTCTGTTCTTGTGTCATCTGACACACCAAGGGGTTCAGGAGGTACAAGCGAGAAGACAACAGCCCAAGCTGTCACCTGCATCAAGGCCCTTTGTTCCTATGGTGTCCTTGCATCGATGCTTTACCATGAACTTCTCCAGCTGAGCATTCAATGGCGACGTGGCCAGCTCTGCCGCTGGTACTTTATAGTAGCAAGCAAAAAACCTGTTGATGAGGAGTCCACCTGGATTCTCCAGGAGTTATCCTGCTGTGTCAGATGCCTAGGCTATCACCAGATATCCCACCTTGATTAGGAATAGGCTAAGTACTGTCCAGGCTAATGAGGGGACTGGGAGCAAGTACATGTGTCTTGTTTTGGAACGATAACAAAACCCTTAGGCCAAATGGTGAGGATCTCCCTGCCAAATGTAGAAAGCCTCAGTCGGCAGAAAGTTAACACTGACGCCAATCACTAGTCTACTGACTCCAATGAGTGTTACTCTAGCTGGTAATCTATGTTGAGGGGGGAGAATGGAACAGCATCCTCTTGTGCATCTTGGAAAATAGTTATGACCATTCTGCTAGGTAGGTTGTGATGCTGTTTCTTCCTGGAACTGGGGGGTGATGGTGGTGGTAAGGTTGGGATGAGCACTCATCAGTGTTGGCGCTAACCTTTAAAGTCCTAAACAGCCTCGGCTCAGTATACCTGAAGGAGCGTCTCCACCCGCATCGCTCAGCCCGGACACTGAGGTCCTCCTCCAAGGGTCTTCTGCTGGTTCCCTCACTGCAAGAAGCAAAGTTACAGGGAACCAGGCAGAGGGCCTTCTCAGTAGTAGCGCCCGCCCCGTGGAACGCCCTCCCATCAGATGTCAAGGAAATAAACAAGTATCTGACTTTTAGAAGACATCTGAAGGCAGCCCTGTTTAGGGAAGTTTTTAATGTTCGATGCTCTATTACGTTTTATATATTCTGTAAGCCACCCAGAGTGGCTGGGGAAACCCAGCCAGATGGGCGGGGTATAAATAATAAAATCATCATCATCATCATCATCATCATCATCATGGCACATTCTGCAGGTACTGCAATGCGACAGACTATAACACTGCCCTCTGTCTGCCTCATGGTTGCTCTTGCTCTGTGTTATATGTTGCTCTGAGTTATACGCAGCTTTGGTCCTGAAGGCAAAATCTTGGCTGGAAGTGTAGCGGCAGTACTTAAAATCCCCCACCCTCCTTGTAAGCTGACTTTCATTTACAGGGAAGTGAGAAAGAGGAGGCTCTGGTGGGGGGTGGCAGGGGACGACAACCCTAAAATTAAAACCTGAGGAGGTGAGCATTGCAAGAGCTTTACCTAGACTCAGTTTCTTGTCCATAGATGGAGCTGCTGAGAGTGCAGGAAGTCATCCCCCCGAAGGAAGTCTAAAGCTTTGGCTCAGCCACTACCATTCCCAAAGGATGTCCAAAGCAATCCCTAAGGAAAGCTAGGAGAGGGATGCTGATGTCCCCAGAATTTTGCTTGAAGGAAGCGAGAGCTTCATATTACGAGCGACATAGAACGAGACTTACTTCTTTTGACATTTGGTTGCATTATATATCCAACACATCCCAGGGAATATACACATTCATTATGAAGGGGGAGATGAATGGGAACAGTTGTCAGATATGTGATTAATGCCAACTCATTTTGGCATTAATGCCAACCATATACTTTTGGAATTTTTTTGGTGCGGGAGGAGCACTGAAGGGAGAAGATGGGAAAACAACTGTGTAACGGAAGAGGGTCTTAGGGACAGAATTCTGGGAGGGAACAGGAAGTTAATGACGGGTGTGAGCCACACCATGGTGCTGCGCCCAATCTTTTCACCCAGGACACAAGGAAGAGGCCGTTTGTTCTGCACTGCAAGACTGCTCACCACCAAGGAAGGTAGTGCTAGCACAGTGCAATGCCGGCCCCTGTGTCCGTTTCAGCACTTCTGCAATGAAATACCCAAGGTTCCATGCCCGGACGATAGTGCGGAGACCATGCTCTTCTTGGCCAGGGTAAGGCCATGCGGACAGCTGATCCAGCTTGGGAGACTGTTTGCCAGTTCACTCAATGTCAAAAGCTGAATTTAAGGTGCCCAACGTTCGGAACCAAGTCAAACCCTTACCAAGGGCCTCGTCTACAGCATGATCTTTTCCGTGAGAACATGGACCTTTGGAAGTGCGAGATGTCTCCCCTTCCCACCGGCCCCAGCCCCAGCCCGCCCCTTGCCCAGACATGCTATGTGAAGGGGGTGATGAGCACAAGCTGGACGTGCATGGCATGAGAATGGTGATTGCACAGGGTCACAGGCAGTTTTATGGGAGGTGCTCACCATCAAATGCACGCTGGAGCTTGACTTCCTTTTCTGGACACACCATTGAGAGGAGGAAAAAAGAAGGAAACAAAGAGATGAGAAGAGAAGCAGAGAAAATGTTGGCACTTGTGTGTCAGCACAGACCCTGCTGCCAATCATGCTCCTCCAAGAAAGGATCAAGATGGCACAAACATCTGGGCACATGGAAGGCAGAGATCATCAACCTGGCGACACGGCATTCCAAACTCAGCAGGAGGGTAAAACAAAGAAAGAATGCAGCCAATGTGACATGGGAGAAACGGAAACCGGCGATATGTTCTTCTCAAAATATTCCCAATCTAGCAAAGGATGAGGAAAGTTCTCCCGTAAACCACACACAGTTTCCATCCAAAGAAATCACACTTCTGAACTGCCTAATCAATATGGTAACGAAGGGCAATGGACAACTGGTGTGCCAGTGTGGTGTAGTGGTTTAGAGCGATAGACTCGTAATCTGGGGAACCGGGTTCGCGTCTCCGCTCCTCCACATGCAGCTGCTGGGTGACCTTGGGCCAGTCACACTTCTTTGAAGTTTCTCAGCCCCACTCACCTCACAGAGTGTTTGTTGTGGGGGAGGAAGGGAAAGGAGAATGTTAGCCGCTTTGAGACTCCTTCGGGTAGTGATAAAGGGGGATATCAAATCCAAACTCTTCTTCTTCAATCCCTTAGCCTTGGTCTTTCTGTTCAAACCTGCCCTCATCTGGTCAGGTGGCAAGCATATATTTCCTCACACAAATAAAGAATGTTGAATTCGCCTGTGCTGGGAAGGTGGCTTACAATGACAATTACAGCTGCAATTCCAAGGTATGCATAAATGCACCCACAGACTTAGAAAGCATGCTTGGGATCTTCCAGAGAAAGGAGCATTTCAGCACCCTGCCCATAGAAATCGTTTTCAGGATGAGCCGAAGAGACTGACTGAGTACATAACAACGCCCCACCCTTTTGATTCTTGTCATCAGAATCAAGGCACATGTCACTCTCTCACAGAGCACAGCCCTGGGAACTTGCACAGAAAAGAAGAAACTAGATCAGAGACACTTCCGCACAGATGCACGATGGGTCAGACAAGAAGATGTCAAGTGTGTGCTCCAACAGGAGTGCAGAGAAAAAAGGCACTTCGGCACGCTCAGCAGGAGGTGTCTGTGTGAATGGAAACAGCTAGGTTTCATCGAGTGAGACCAGAGAGTTTACGAGCCCCCTTTTTGCCTAAGCCCAACAAGAGAGAAACGTGGCATTTTCTGAAACAATTTGAGAGAAAATAATGAAGCATAAAACAAGCATGGCTGAGAATGTGCAAGGCACTTCCCAGGTACATTGGCAGGGGAGTAAGATTAAGTACCAGCCTGCAATGATTGATGGGCAAGAGAAGAAGATGAGGAAAGCCAGAGATTGCAGGAATGAAGCATGATTAGCATTGCACCATGCTTACTGCTTAAGCGACCCACCCAGATTGTGTTTCCTCTTTCCTTTCTGGCAACAATTATTACCCACATGGGGCATCAGCCACAGTCTTGTTTAGAAATCCTACTCTCAGCCCCTGCTCCCTCCCTCCGGACCAATAAAGAAACTGAGATAATTCCCTTTCCCAGCTGCCTGTTATTCAGCTTTCTGGGGGCATGTAGATATGTGTTCTGACTCTGCAGAGAAACCCACACAATGCCCACTGAATTGCACATCATATTAATTGTGCTTAAGCAATTACACATGCATTTCAAAAAGCAGGATCGTGGTGTGTGGGGATACTGCCTGATGACTGCTGCTGCTACTAAAAGGTTTACATACACAATCCTATGCATGTCTACTCAGAAGTCTCATTGATTTCCAATGGGGCTTAGTCTGTTTATTTTTTTGTGGTAGATTTTATCATTTTTTGTTGTGGTTTTGCCTTATAGTAACCTATTTGCTACGTAAGCATGGGGAGAGTGGACTTCTATTGAACAAAGCATCAATTAATTAATTGTTTGGATGGTCTCAACCCAGGCATTGCACCAAAGCTGGATGGGGCCATAAACTGTATGCACTGCAGTCTTGTTCTTAACACAGCTTGTGCCTAAGGCAATATATTGATATATTATCCAAAACCGGTTTTGCATTCCATATCATGATAATCGGTTTCATAATTTTTGACCTGGCAATGTATCGTGAATCATGATGTGCGTTAAGGCTGAGCGGCGACTGGCTTTCAACATCACAATATATCACCAGCTAAACATCGTGATATACCGATTATATCATGATGTCTGAAACAAGGATGCAATTATGTAGAGGTGAATGGAGTAACCTCCTGAAAACTGCTGCTACTTAGGGGGTTTAAACTGATACATTTTTACTTACCTTTAACATATTGTTACAACTGTTGTTTTATAGTACAGAGCAACAGGGGCAGAAGGAATCACAAGGCAAGCGATGACCATGGTTTTTCCCACATTGTGATTTTTTACATAGCACACACACACACATCGTGATTCGCGATATATCACCATGCCGAATAGTATGAAATTGTTACCACAATGTGAACTTCAAACTGGATTTGGACGATGTACCGATACCTTGCCCAGTTTGTCTGTGTGTGTGTGTGTGTGTGTGTGTGATGCAAAAATCACGATGCGAGAAAAACCATGAAGCCAGCCACTTCCTCTACATAGCTCCTTATTTTGGACATCATGATATATCAGTATATCACAATGTTTAGCTGGTGATATGTTGCGATGTTGAAAACTAGGTATTGCCCAACCCTACCCGAGGACATTGAGAACAACTTTGTGACATGAGAATTCTTCTCAGAACTGCAAGTGTATTGTCAAGGTAGAATACAAAGCCATGCAAGAGTTCAAACCTACGAGCCCTTTTAAAGCGGAGTTTCTCAAGGCATGCCGTAGTAGGTCTTCTCAAGCATGCCTTAAGGAAAAAGCAGAGCAAATAGCTTCAGTGTGACAGACCCATTACACTCGCACAAATAATCACAGAACAAGGGGAGAAGGAAGGGGAGACAGCAGGACTTTGTTCCTCATCCCACAGAAAAGTCCCTCTTAGAGGCCGCTCCACCTGATCATGAACTATTTATGCAACTTTGTGAAGAATTAGTGTCTGGATTTTATCGTTTTCTTCCTCCCACCCCGTCACTTTTTCCTTTTGTATGAAATCTATTGGATTCAAGTCTGTGGTTAGAGTTTTGTTTTGCTTTTTCATCTTTGCACAGTGCCAGAAAACACTTCAAATGCTTTACACTTAATAATGGCAGTTTAAGAGATTTTGAGTGTGGGTTTTGGGAACTGCCTAGCTAGTTCAAGTCAGTTGACATTGCCTCATATCCTCCTCATCCACCCATTTTCTGACTTCTGCTCCACATGCAGGTTCCTCTTTCTCAGTTCAGTGCATACTTACTTCAGTAAACTTGACTGGGTTCCCTGTCTCTTAGCTTCCCTATTTCCTGTGACCTCCTCCTGGCCTCAGCTTGCCACACAGGCTTCCTTCTGGCACTTGGGCCTTTGTGAGGTTTAATCGTAGGCAGACAATCTCCCCTTCCCTCAGAGAAGCTTGTGTGCAAACGTTCTGACAGCTCCATTCCATCATCAAGTTGGAAGGTTTATCAGGATCCTGCTCCATCACAACAATTATTAGTATATTATTATTTATTTATTACACCTTCACTGTTTAAGCATCCTGCATTTGCTCTCTTTGTAACTTTGAAGACACACTGGCAGACTACAATGGTAGACTACTGGTAGACTACAAGGATTTCAGTAAAAAAAAAAAAAAATGTAAATCTGTTCTTCATCTGTTTCTCCTTAACAAATATAGGAGTTCTAGACCCAAGTGTTACCTGACTTGATCCCCTGACTCAACACAGATCTCCCATATCAAAACGATCCCCTTAGCCTTAGTTTTTATTTGAAAAGGCCTCAGAAAGTCATTGCAGAGCTGCTTTCTCCCTAACATTTATGGTACGCTAATCCCCTCCCTTGATGCAGAGATTTAAGTTGACTACTCATTTTATCTTCTGTAGTCTTGTAAAACATAAAACCCCCCAATAATGTTCTTACTAAGCATCTCCTCAATTGATTTGTTCACCCTCCTCTGATTCCCTTTTTAGCTTATTCACATCCTTCTGGATGTCCAGAACAGACCACAGCAGTTCAGGGATGACATAGTGGACAGGATGGTAGGGAAACCCTGGCTTCATTTTTCCGAGTCACGCACAAAGCTCCTCTTAGGCCCAGTTACCACCTATCAACTGAACCTACTTCATGGGCTAGTTCCAAGAATAAAACACTACACATTGCCCAGCTTACAGAGAGGATGGGATACAAATGAAATAAAACACCACCAAGACTGAACTACCATTACTTAGGAAGCACAGAAAATCATGTTCCGTTGAGGAAGGAGATTCCTATACATCCCTAGGAATGATGTCTCATTGGCTGAACTGCTCCTATAGCCAAGGGATTATTTACCCTAAACTGGCTTTCGTATAAATGAAAAAGTGGGGTTTTGTCACTTACCTGTAAATTCTAATTCTTTCTAGTGGAAGGAGGTTAGCCTGACAATTGGGATGGCTCCACCTAGGAGCAGGCAGGATGAAAACTGATGGCATCATCCAGGATGAATTGGCTCCTGCGTGCCTCAACTATGCTAGAGCAGCGCCAGAAGAAGACCCCTCCATGCAGAACACAATTTCAAGAAAAGTAACCAACTATATATCTGAGAAGGCTGCCAACCATAACAGTTTAAAGCAAAACACCACAATACAGAACAGAGGTAATACCCAAAGAGTCAACGAGTCTCTCGCATGGGTGCATGACTCCAAATCAACTAAGAGTGAGGCAGACTCCCCACATTCCACCGCAAAGTGAAGGAATTTAAGCAACAAAATTCTTCCTCTGCGCATTCTGTGGGATGGTTCATGTGCATGCACCTGAACACCCTAAAAAGGTGAAAAAAGGTAAAGGACCCCTGGACGGTTAAGTCCAGTCAAAGGCAACTATGGGGTTGCGGCGCTCGTCTCTCTTTCAGGCCAAGGGAGCTGGCGTTTGTCCACTGACAGCTTTCCGGGTCATGTAGCCAGCATGACTAAACAGCTTCTGGCATAACAGACGAAAACCAGAGTGCACGGCAACGCCGTTTACCTTCCCGCTGCAGCGGTACCTATTTATCTACTTGGACTGGCGTGCTTTCAAACAGGTTGGCAGGAGCTGGGACAGAGCAACGGGAGCTCACCCCATCGCAGGCATTCGAACCGCCAATCTTCTGATTGGCAAGCCCAAGAGCAGGGGTAGGCAACCTAAGGCCCAGGGGCCGGATGCAGCCCAATCGCCTTCTCAATCTGGCCCCCGGACGGCCCGGGAATCAGCATGTTTTTACATTAGTAGAATTTGTGCTTTTATTTAAAATGCACCTCTGGGTTATTTGTGGGGGCATAGGAATTTGTCCATTATTATTTTTTTCAAAATATAGTCCGGCCCACCACATGGTCTGAGCGATGGTGGACCGGCCCACGGCTGAAAAAGGTTGCTGACTCCTGCCCAAGAGGCTCAGTGGTTTAGACCACAGCGCCACCCGCACGTGAGCTCTCCACACCTTGACTTCTGTCACTGAGGCGAGGCTAGTCTGGGTAAGCAGGAGCCCCCTCCTTCTGGATGATGTCATGAATTTCAGGAGAAGCCATCCCATCTGCCAGTGTGTCCTATCCGCACTTCAGAGAAAACCACTGCTTTTCCCCCTTTATCCTCAAATAGGGCGAATTAACTGTTTCCCCCTTCTTTGATTATTATTAATCAACACATTTCTGTATATTGCACAATGTTTATAAACATGCAATAATAGTTTTATATGTTGCTTTCAGATGTTCAGAGTGCTTCGTACAAATTCTCCTGTTACAATCCTTACAACAACCATGCTGAATTAATTGGCATTATCCTCAAGCTGAAAGTAGCTGGACTAAAGTCATGTGATGTGTTCATAGTGGATGCATCAATTCAGATTGATATTATATTGATTCATGACCCAGTCTCTTAGCTGCTTTGCAACACCAGCTCACACATCCTTTCTAATATGACATTTTAAAACTCGAATTTCTAGGTTGTCATCTCCAGCGCATCCGAGGCAGGTTTTCTCATCCCTTGCTCAACAAGTGTTGGCTTCCATGGTAAGTTACTTTTTAAGCTGCCCAGTATAGACTTATGGAAGAAAGCAGAAATAATAGATTGTGAGTAAAACTAGCTACTTTGCTTTCTCTGCAACTATACAGGATGAAGAGTAAATTTCTACAAGAGCTAAAAAGAATTTGCCAAAAGCAGATACACCTCTCTCTAGTTCATCTGAAGTATTGCAACAAGCCAGGATAAATACGTTAATGGGGTAAACTTATTCACAAGAACAGGATTAGTAACATGTGGAACAGACCCTGTTAGTATGTTATCTGTGGTGTTCAGTTCCTGGGTGTCCAAGGTATGGCAGTAGCTTCTACGTGATATGTTATTTTGGACAGCTCCTATGCCCAGATTGATAGCACATGACCCAGAGTCCTAGCTGAACAACAAAGAAATCCACAGACAAAGGGAAATTAATGGAATTCTAAGAGAAATCACACCCATGAACATCTAGTTTCCTCCCTAGAACAGTACATCACACACCATTAAATTATCTCCTCATTACTACGGAGCTTTATCCTATTCTATCTCCCTGCCTCTTTCCCCAGCAGGAGCTAAAACTACCAGCAGAGATTATAGGGGGGAAAGGCTGAAATTAATTTGGAAGCAGCATTCAGGACGGTAAATTCCACAGAAAAACTAATTATCCCAATGAAAGCGGTTCATTTGCTGCACTTGTTGTGAGATAAGCACAACCACAATTCCTTGCAGCCAACACAAATACTCACAGGAAAAGCAAACGGAGAGAATAATCAATAGTCAAGAATTCATTAGAACATCACAGGGGTATCATTTTAGGGTGATGTCTTTCACTTTGTATGGAACAGGAGCAACGCTCCTGTATCTTACATATGAGCTGTGGAGATGAAATGAAGAAAACGCTGCCAATTTAGCGGTAGCAGGATAGAGTCAAAATTGGGGAACATGTGCAAAACATGTACAGTTAGGGCAGACTTCTTCACACATGCAAGGAGCTTTGGGGTCAGAGGTTCAGGCAATTTCATGGGCAATGGGAGACATCTATCCCCAAAGAAAATGAAACTTCACTTCCCTACGCCCCCCAAAAGGAAGATGTTTCTGTAAAGCTAATTTCTGTATTTGGTTGGCTCCTCTTTTGCGCTGACCACTGATCTGATGAGTGCAAGGGTCAGAAAATCTAACAGCTGCTTTGAAAATAAGAAAAGCCTTAATTAAAAACAAACATGCAGGAGGAATTCTTCTTGTCCTTCGTTGTAGAGAAAAATATGAAATCTTGTATTAATTTATGAAGCCCTGAACAGATTAGATCCTGGGTAGCTCAGGGACTGCCTGACCCCTTACATTCCAGCTTGATCACTAGGATCATCTGCCAGCGATGTTGCTGGTTGTCCTCTGAGTCGGCAAGGACTATTTGGCAACAAGGAACCAAGCCTTTAGAGTCAGCCCTGTCCTGTGGAATACTCTGCTAGTAGAATTCAGCAGGCTTCTCCTTATTCAATTTTGAAGCACCTGCTGAAAACTTTCCTATCCCATTAGGCTTATGCAGGCAAATAAGAATACACCTTTCCACAACAGTAATCAGATTTTAACTTTTTTTGTATGGTTTTTATGGTATGGTTTTGTGTACAGTTGTTACGAACCACTTTGACATTTTCCTTATGAGTTGGTGGCTTATAAATATCTTTCATAAAAGTAATTAATAAATAAAATGTATACCCATTCTCAACAAAACCCTGATCAACTACAGAAACTGGATTACGTACTGGGTCCTAACGCTTTACCAATCTCATTTTATGGATTCTTATTCTCCAATATGTCAACATCACCGTCGTCTTCTTTTTAAGCTCCACAATGAGACACGGTGAATTCATAGAATATGAAATCTTCGATGCCACTTTATATATTTAAACATAAACTCACTCATATATCAATTCCAGAAGCTGTAGAGCAGGGCTGGGAAGACTTCAGACTTGCCAGATATTTTTATTTTTATTTTTATCATCATCATCATCATCATCATCATTATTATTATTATCATTATCATTCTGAACCCAAAGATCCACCAAACCAAAGTGAATGTCATAGCAGGTAGAATTAAAGAACGAGGGTGCCTCTGAGCATATTCTGAGCCTAGCAATTTATTTTCAGTAACAGGAAATAACCTGTTACAGTACTTTCACACATAACCTCTATTTAGCTTGTTTCTTCTCAGTGCCCTATTTTGGGTGGGAACTCATTTTGTGTTGCTATATTTAATCAGTCGGGAGTCAGAAACCCTTGCCGATCTACTGCAAAATCACCCAGGGATCTGCCACCAGATCCCAGTCTATCTTTTACACAACCCTGGCTTAGGAGAGAAAGAAAGATCAATGACACAGTAAACAGCAGAACTGAGGTGGGAAAAGTGGTGAAGACAGTCATAGGAAGAGAAGCACAGTTGTTTTCGGGTGCAGGAATGACTGTGGGCCTTTGGTCAAGGACAGCAATCCTAGTCCAACAGACTGGAAAGGAAGAGGGTGGGCTAAAATCCAAAACCTACCTTTACTCCATCAGACTTCTTGTTCAGTAAGCTTTTGGCAGCTGCGGAGAGAAATAAGAGACACAAGTAAGCTTCATTTTGTGAACGCCTGTTCCCTTGCCCTTCAACTCAGTCTTATGGGAGTGTTAGCAGAAAGTTTTCCTTGCTAATTAGGATGGCTTTAAAGGCCAAGCCATATCCATCTCAGGCTCCTGCTTGCTCAAAACAACAAATTATGCAACCTGCCTAGTATTCACACCAAAGACACTGCTTAGTAAAACAGGCCTTGAGAGCCCTTGAGGTTTGGTTTCAAATCTTTCACTTTCATTGTTTGCCCCATCCCTTCAATATTCAAAGTTAACAGTGACAATAAAAAAAGAGGGGGGGGGGAATCTCTTAAATTCCAAAAGCTGAACGTTACCCCTTGAATACAGTTGTTAAGGCTGCTTCACACAAGGCAAACTTTCTTCACGGAAGTAATCAGCACTTTTTAAAAAAAATTAAAAGTTCGAATCTCACATGTAGTTTTGTTGTGTGCAATGAATTCAAAAGCTGGCTTGACCAGCTGCAAGTTCCTGCTGCATGTACACATGGCGAAATAGACGTATGATTTCCATGCAGGAAATTTTGCCTGTGAAGTGGCTCATGCATAGATATTACCTATTAAAAAGTAATAGTCGACGGGCGTGGTCAACGCATGGGAATTCCAAGTGCTTTGACCAATCCAATCTACCAGCGGGAATCCACGTGGAATAAGAACCAGGAAAAGATGGCTCACGAGCCGCGGTGGGGAATGGGGAACAGAAGCAAGGCAGCACTGGGAGCTGCCAAGCGGGAGAACGCAAGGGAGACGACTATAAGCAAGATTCGGGCTACCTGTTTGGCCTTCAGAAAGGCAAGGCCATGTCACCTTTGTCTGAACGAACAACTAGCTTGCAGACACACGAACACGTCACACACAGGTATACATGTACTGCGGATGCATGTGTAGCAGAGGGATACAGGGCGACCCCCAATGCACACATGAGACCACCTATACATGCCCAAGGACAACAACTCAGCATATCCATTTACAACAGCAAAGCGGCATTTGCTTGCAACTTTGTGGCCAACAAATTCACTCAACAGGTGCCTACTGGCGTAAAGGAACTGCCCCACAAACTGTACACTGCAGTTGGTGAAGGGTTCTAGGGACACGGTAGGACAAATGAGTTGCAAATTTATGCTAATGCCTCTTAAAAACTGCTTAGGTCACATCCACATGAAGGTACAAGAAGAGGGTCAAGGCGAAAGCATGATGTGAAATTTCCGTGGCTGGGACCGCAGCACGGATCAAAGTCTTACAATGCAGAGAATGGCAGGCAGAGAACATTCGCTTTATCTCTAAAAGTGTGAAAATACTAGCCCTTGCGCTCACCATGAAAGCATAGTTAAGTTTCTGCTTTAAAATCCCAAGAGAGCCAAGTTCTGGGTTCTCTGGCATCTCCTACATGTTTCAAAACGGGTTGGGCTAAAAATGGGGTGGGCTTCATGAACATTTCCTTGTCCCTCCTTGTAAAACTATTTTTATATAGAAGCTAGATGGTCACCTATCAGGGGTGCTACAGCAGAAAAATCCTGCATCAGCAGTGGAATGGATTGGGTTGCCTTTGAGGTCTCGCCCAAATCTAGGATTCTAGTACAGCAAGTTAGGGAAATATAACTTGGTTGCCTTAGCCGTGTGTTCCCTCTTCTCCCCCCTTCCCTTTAGCAAGGGCTATGGGAGGAATTCATCCCCAGTGATGTCATCACATAGCCAAATCTGATTTGCTATACAGCACTGGGACATTGTTGTGTTCATTATACAGCTGGTTGGGATCATGTAGTGGTAAGGTAGCACATACTGGGGCTGTATACAGGTACGAAATAGACTTTGCAGAGGCCACTGAGGTAGTGGCGGTGGCAGGGTTTCTGTTAGAGGAACTCATTGAACTCCCTAAAGCCCACGTTTTGCATAAAACAAATGTAACTCATGGCAATTTGGCCCAGAACTGCACTCAACACAGTTATTGTGTGCCTAAGGAGGTTTTAAACCCAAGACTTGGACAGAAATATTATGCAACCCACATATTAGGCTAAGGAAATCTGACCAATCAGCAGGGTTAAGATCTCCTGCTTGCTGAATTTGGAATTTAAACCCTGAATCCCAGATTATCCTGAATATGGGCAGGTTTGTATGGAAGTTGAAATTCCTCTGAAATGTTGTGCCCACCTTGAAAACAAACGAACAAAAAAATGGAGGTGTTTTTGCTTTCTTGAGTTAAAAAAATGCAGAAACAAAAATGAAACAAAAAACTTCTGACTTTCTATACACAAGTAAAAAAATAAAAATAAAAGACTCAGCTACCACCACCCTCATAAACTGCATTCATAGACACTTGGAAGTTTCACTTGCCCCAAAGGCATACTATCTCAAGTTTCTCCAAGAACTCCTCTACATTTCATGGGAAATTCAGGGCTACAAATGAACAGAGGGAACTCTGTTAACTGCCTTAGTTAACAGCGGAGTCAGCATGAAGGAGACATCACCTATATGAATCTAATGAGGCCTACTGCACGGACTGAAATCAATTTTTTACCCTTGTGTAATTAGTCCTGACTCCACTCTATGAAACTGGTGCTTCATGCTTGGAATTTATTTTTTACAGTTTATAACTGCAGCGCACAAAAACTCTGCTGCGGGCTGGATGACAAGGTGCTCAAGCACATTTCTGAAAGTGTCAGAAATTTCATATCGATCTCTCCCCACCTGTGAAGTTATCATATTGGGGGGAAAGGCAGTGGTCAGTTGTACTGAATACAGAGACAAATTCCTCTCTGAGTAGTCTTTCCAGGCTAAAGAGGTGGGGTGGCGGTTACTCAACTACAGCCTGTGTCATTTGCAATATGGATAGCATAGCTGCCATGGAAAACCACTTTGACGTGAGCACTTTCCACACAAGCTGCTCTGTCCACGGGATGCGTTGCTTACACTGGCTTTGCAACAACAAACAGCATGGTGCCTTGCTTATGCAGAAGTGGGTTTGAGGTTCTATCACGCCACCAGCAGAACATACGAAACAGGTCTCGACAAGAGGAGAGTTAAAAGCAAAAAGAGATACTATACACCACATGGAACACCCAAGTGGACATACATCGAGTTAGGCCACAAAATTTTGATGTGTGAGTTCTAGTTTGGTCTGGAACAGAAGACAATGTGGAGGAGGGGGTGGGAACCAAGGGAGAGGTAACAGGAAAACACAGTGCTTCTTATTGGAATTTGCTTCCATCCCTGGGGGAAATGCAGGACAAAGGTTTAAGAAATAAGAAGAGTGAAAGAGTAAGCAAGCTGCGTAGCTACACAGAACTTACGGCTTTGTTCTGCATAACCCACTTTAAACAATGGAAATCACAAACCAAGAAAGGGCACTTCCTTACCTGTCTCGTATCTTCCTTTTGGCCCTGTCAGAAATTATACCCCACCACCACACAGAAAGCAGGGAAGTATTGCATGGTTCTAGAGCACTTGGAGCTACCTTAAGGTGATAGGTATCACAAATTCCTCAATTCCTGGAAAAAAACTATGCCCATAATTGCTTGGAGAAGGATGGGGGGGGGCGGGGGGAGGGGATAGGAAGAGCAGCAAATGTCACAGACCGTCACAGATTGTGAACAGGCTACAAAATGCATTTAGTTAATTGCCCACTCACCCCGAAACTCTTAACACGGAAATAAGTAGTCTGCGTTTATAGTGGGGCTAGAAAAATAGCTGGGTAGGAGAAGCAGTGGGAATAAACTTTCTATGCAACTACTGTGCACTGCGAAGAGATGCAAAGGACAGCCAGGAAGCCTGGTAATGCTAGCTTGAGCACAATTGTGGAAATCTGCTCACATCCTGACCCTAATGAATGTTCCACAGTTCACATGCTTCACCCACACAGCCCCAGAAAAAAAATAATCCAGTTACTGGCCCAGAACTGCAGGAAGAGAAAAATTTGCTACTCATTTAATGCTCATGCAGTAGAAGATGGTTGGGGGGAGACTTTTATAAATTAATTTACAACAGGGTGACAAGAGCAGACATCCCAAGCAGACAAGACAAGACAAAGATGCATGTTTGCTCAGAGCTGTGGCCTGCAGGTGTCAGCCGACACACTGGAAATGCAGAGGTAGGATTCCCACAGATGAAGCACCACACACAGGCACAAGACATGGTTTAAGATGACTCCAAAAAAACAAAAGCACAGGGCACAATACACAACTCAGCACAAGACGACAGCAGGGACGACCCCAGGAAAACTGCCTGGGAGGTCCCTTTCAGGTAAAGAAATGTTTTTGCATCCATGCTCTGCAGATTCCCAGACATGGGACACATTGCCATCCACTCTTGACCCCTCTCAACCCTTCCCCATGTGATGTAGGTCAGGTTCTGCTTTGAAAAACTATTTTAACATTAAAAATATATATATATTAAAATGCTTACTCACAATTTTAGCACAGGGTTGAGTGACCCAGAGTTTGCAGACTCTGCTAAACTTGATGTCACGAAAGCATGTATGTGAAAAATTCTGTAGCCGCAATGAAAGCAAGAGCCCCAAATTTCTAATCTTTATGATCCCTAAATCTGTCTCATCTAAGAGAGTCTGATACGGGTTTCATTTTTTTTTAAAATTAATAGTATATTTAATGATGCCTGAAGTTCTCTGCTGGTATCAATTTTGGGAACAGTTTCCCTTCCCCAAAGGACAACGTATATATTATCTGGCGGGCTGATCATACTGGTTTTAAACTAATGGGCAGAGAGAGAAAATGGGAAGCCTTCATGGTTGCAGAAATAACTTGGTATATAATGACAAAACATTTTCCAAGCAGTCCCGGAGGGACTGATGAATTCCTCCGCCTTCTCCTCTTGTTTAATTCATGGGAAATTACCAGTTAGTCTGCAAGCCTGAGTGCCAACAACAGAGGCAAGAGAAATAAACTTTGCCAGTGTCACAGCAAAGCAGAGGGAAGGCCCATTTTATGGGGCACAGAGGCTGTCCCCCACTTCCTCTCATTTCCTTGCCTGCACACTCCTGGATCTTAGGCATCATCCCACCTAAGGCACATTGACTAAAACATACAGTGAAATTGGGTAGTTACTTTTGCTAGGTAAAAGACCTGGTTCCTTTCTTGAAGTATTTATCACCAATCACTCACAAAAAGCACAACCCTACTCCCCACCCACCAAACTCTGTGGCAGGAACACTGGATCGCGAGAAGTCTAAATTCTGCAATGTGATTTGTATTTTTATGTATATATATATATATATATTGCATGAAACACCACACGCATAGTGCACCCAGAAACAAGCATGCAAATTAAGTAGAACAAATAGGGATCTGTGAGGAACTTGTGGGGGAGTAGGGCACAGTGAGGATGACTTCCCTCCCCCTTCCTTCCGTCCCCCACCCTGCAAGTTCCTCAGCTGACAGGCATGAGGCCTCTGAAAGACTATTGCTATGTCCCAAGAAGCTCAAGGGATGTGGTCCCAGGCATTTTGAGGGCTCCATGGAGCCTAGCAGGGAAGGAGAGTCTGACACTTCAGCCTGAAAGTCCTTAGGTCCACTTCTGCCCCTGTTTACGTGAAGGCTTGGCTTCAGCTCAGCAGATTCATTCATTCTGAGCCTAAGGCACTGTCAGTGTAATGGGTTTGGGGCTCAGGTTTGGCTGAACATTAATCCTTAGCTGCCTGAAGACTTGTGTCTGCACACTGCTCTCTGCTGTTGGGGATTTTAGTGGAAGAGGGCACAAACCTCAGATGGCATTAGTCCTGGAGGTGTAGGAAGTTCCCCTTCAGGTTCAACATCCATGTTGGTGATCTCCTCCACTGTAAGAGGCCCTTTTTCTGGTGCTATTTGCTTCCCCCTTTGCATTCAAACCCACAGGTGCTCCAAACAGATGGTTCGGAACCACAATTTTTGAACTACAGAATGTAACTTTTCTAAGCTACTGAAAGCTATTGCTTGATACCCAACCATGTGGATGAACTGCAAGACAACCCTGTATCTCCTCTTCCTGTAACGTGACAGGCCACTTTGCTAGGAACAAGCTTCGTTATACAACAGCATCCCCACCCTTGCCAAGCCAGTTTGGTGGCATATTTAGTCCCCTCACTCTAAGATACACTCACCTTCTGAAATCCCCTTCAAACAGCAGGCACTGGCAACCCCACATCCGACCAATCCCTGCCTCCAAATCTCATGTGCTGATTCATTGCAGGACTGGGTTAAGAACCCAACATGCATACTTTGTTAGTAGACTTAAAATCCATGTGGTTATGGTTCTTGGTTAGATGGATACCTTAGTAAATGCCCATTTCTCAGCCAGCAAGCATGGATGGCTTCTCACTGGGTTCACAAACACTGGCATGCTGGTTTTAACTGGTTGTGGAGTTGGTGGAGGGTAGGCAGATAGGTAACTCTAGGTTCAGGCACTCAGGATATACGACTCATGCCACATACCTTGCTCAGCCAGGCCGGCAGCACTCATGGCGGCCGAAGCAGGGGCGGAGCTCTGCCTGCCAACTGATTGGACACAATCATTCAGTGGGAGGAGCCATAATGAAGCAAAAAGGCCCAACAGCAACGAGAGAGCAAGGTGCAAGTAAATTAGTTTTGAAAGGAAAAGTAGGAAGAAAGAAAGGATCGAAGAAGGGAAACACACTATTACAGGGGGTAAAAAAAAAGGTAATCGATTCCCCTTAAAACATTAAGAAAGAACTACAGAATCCAGCACAGAGGGTTGGACGTCAGGAACGGCGTTCAGAAAATGGCAGGATTTAGCTGTAAACAGTGTTTATAAAACAGGCTCTCAGATACAGAGTTCTGGGGTGACAAAGTCAAAGAAGAGGGACATTAACATCAAAGAGGCAGTAATAAAGGCTTTGGGGGGGAGGGGGAGGAGTCGGAGGGTGCTAAACACTTGTATCCAAACGTCATTGCAACATCTTCTATTATGAAAGATCAAATTGTGAGAATTTTCCCCCAAAAAACCATACACTCAATACGTCTGGGTTCATAGACACCATAGCATCTTCAGCCACTATGTGCCAAACATGTGTTCAGTAAAAAAAAATAGTAAGTTCAGAAGCTGCTAGAACGGCTTGAAATTCTTCAAAACTATTATCTCAAGAGGATTCTAGGCCTTCCTCAAGGAACCCCAGCAGCTCTCTTGAGGGTGGAGGTTGGATTACCCTCTGTGTCTGCCAGGGCCCACTTAAGATTCCTACGATTTTACATCAAACTTGCAAATACCACAAACACCTTATTGGCCAAACAAGCCTTTGTATCTCTTCAAAAGAATACCACTTGGCGTCAAAACCTATCTGAGATCCTGGTTAGATACACCCTACCGGAGTTTAACACCCTCAAACTGTGGAGCCCAGACAAAGTTCGGGAATGGATCCTGGAGAGAGACGCTCTGTTAGATATCACAAAAATTCAGAACCCAGGGTCCTCCCACTGGCTTCCCCGACTGAAAACAGTCAAAACCTGTGCCAATTATTTGGCGAATATCACCAATCCCACCCTTCGGAGAGCCTTCACCATGGCCCGTTTTCAAACCATTCCTACGGCCTATCTGACAGGCAGATATGCAAAAATTCCAGCAGAGCAACGTATATGTCTTTGTCATATGAGAACCCAAGAGGATCTCACACATTACATGTTGTATTGTCCCATCTATTCGGCCTTCCGGGATGCGATGTTACAAACTATTCCCAAATCAATAGTCAACTCTGAGGACCAAGTAAAGTTTTTACTGGTGGACGCTGATCCACGGATTTCTCACGTGGTAGCGGTCTTTGTGGTGAAGGCTATGAAAACTAGGGTACGGTTCCTGGACGAAACGGTGAGGTCCCTCCCATTGTTTTCCTAACCTGTTGCTGTATCTTCTTTCCTGAATGGTGGGGGTTTTTGGGTAGTCTCCTTGCTGGGATAGCTTGGCATGAATTTTAGCTTACTTTTATAATCTTATTGTTATCTTTTAATAATGCTTTATGGTATTTTGTGTAAAGGCATGGACCTCACAAATTTAATAATAAACAATAAAACATATATAGTAAGTTCAGTAATAGGGAAATCAACATCCTTTGCACGGGAAGTACAGACATGGTGTGAGCTGTAGTTTATTAGGAACATTTTCCAGAGTAGCATTTCTCACAGCTCTCCAGAGTGGGAAGATGGTAGTTTGTCTCTTCAGCACTCAAGGTTCTTAAGCATCCCCTCCCAAACTGAAATGCACTGGGAGGGTCTGGATACTTCCCTTCCAAGAGTTCTGATACACATTTACTGAGTTTTCTCATAGGCCTGGTTCACACAAAACAGTAAGGCAAAATTCTGACTTACTAGGGCTGCACACTTTGCAGCCTCCTCAGTCCTTTTTACTGCTCCAATGTGCTGAGTTAAGCCAAGGTTTTGCTTTGTGTGTTGTCTGAAACAAGGCTTGTGGTTAAGCTCTTTTCATTAGCCACGAGCTGCAGCCAAGTTCTGTTCTTGGCTACAGCTTGTGGTTAGGGAGGAGACAGCTTAGCCATGAGCCTGGGTTTGGATGACACATTAAGCCAAACCTTAGCTTAGCTCAGCGGGAGCAAAAAGGATCATGAAAGAGCCGAGCGGCTGTCAGCCCACACATCTGTGCAGCCATTGCAAGACATAGCATGCAGTATTAAAACCACCTTCCTAATAAAATGGTCAATGAGAAAACCAAGTTAAGATCTGGTTAAACCACCCGGATGATATCAAACAAAACGGAAGAAGAAAGTATGGAATTCTACGCCGCCACTCAGAAAAGAGACCAACGGAGTATTTGGGTGTCTTAGTGGATCTTCAGGAAGGGCAAATGTCCACCTAAAAGCAAGACAGGATAGTAAAACATGCCTGAGAACAGGGACTTATGGGGGGGGGGGGGAGAAGAGGATGTAGCAGCACCATTTTCTAAGTCAGAGCTTTCCAAACTTTTCATGCTGGTGACACACTTCTTAGACACACATCGTTTTGTGACAGAGTAATTAAGTTTTACTAGCAAACTGGAGGTTAAACTAACCCCTTTCCAGCCCCGGGAAGAGTGTGGGGTGCATTTGCGTAACACACCTACACACTGCAGCCGACACACTAACGTGTCGCGACACACAGTTTGGAAAACTCTGCTCTAAGTGAGGCAGGCAACCCCCGGCAGCCTTTTCGTTAAGTTATAGGAAAGACCAGACCTCATTCTTCCTCAAAGTGAAAACTAAGCAGATAAGCTCTTCAGGAACCCGCTGAGAAGAAGACTACAGCATTAATACAATACATTTAAAGTATTCAAGGCACTTTGCAGATGTTATCTCAGTGATCCTTACAAAAGCCATGTAAAATCAGGAAGTATTAGCTCCTTGAGTGCAAAGGATTGAATCGTGCCTGAGGGCATCTAGTGAGTTTGTGGCTGAGGTGAGATTTGAAATGGGGAACCTGGTGCTCACATCTCAAGATCTCAGCTACTTTATACCAGTCTGCAAAAGGAAGAGAGATATAGAGAATGGATAGCAGGTTCAGTAAATTAAGACTAGTCACCTTCCCAAATCTAATCCTCCTGCCTTGCATATTCAGAAGACTAATGAGTTAGTCAATAGTTCGTTCGCTATCTTGCCCAACATTTTATATCTGCATTTATTTGAGTGTGTGCTCTCTCTCTCTCTCTCTCTCTCACACACACACACACACACACACAAATTCAGTGTCATAGGTCCAGTCTCACGGGTGGTTCACATTTGCAGATTAATTACTTGAAGACTGGAGCATCAAGAAATCACAGAATCGTAGAGTTGGAAGGGACCCCAAGCCCCATCTAGTCGAACCCCCTGCAATGCAGAAATCTCAGCTAAAGCATCCATGACAGGTGGCCATCTGAATCTTGAGCCAGTCTTTAGGTGTGACCCTTGAGCCTATTTAATCAAGTGAGGGCAAGAAGCAGCGCCCTCACTCTGATTTGGCTGCCATATAACCACCATATTCCATTGGCTGCATGATGAGGTGTCACTGTTGCAATGTCCAGGCTGGCTAGGATCTCTTTCATTCTCCGCTCTGTAAAAGAGCTAAAGCTTCAGATCAGAGGGAGAAGTACTGGTGGCCAACAGTTTAGAACCAAAATACATGGTTTGAAATACAAAAGAGGGATTGGGGGAAAGGGGAGGGGGAAGAGAGAAGGGTTTCACACAAAATACTTGCTTAAATTATTACTACTACTACTACTACTACTACTACTACTACTACTCTGGGAGGTTTTTAACACTTGATGTTTTTATTATGTTTTTAGATATGCTGTAAGCCAGATGGGCAGGGTATAATAATAATAATAATAATAATAATAATAATAATAATAATAATAATAATAATAATTGTTGTTGTTGTTTAGTCGTTTAGTCGTGTCCGACTCTTCGTGACCCCATGGACCAGAGCACACCAGGCACTCCTGTCTTCCACTGCCTCCCACAGTTTGGTCAAACTCATGCTGGTAGCTTCAAAGACACTATCCAACCATCCTCTGTCGTCCCCTTCTCCTTGTGCCCTCCATCTTTCCCAACATTATTACTATTAACTTGTTGAGTGGGTGCGTGTGTACACACACACAAACATGGGTGGCATCCAACTGTGTCCACTCACGAGCAAATAAGACTCTCCCTTGTGCAATGGGACTTGGCCTTCCTCTCCACCCTGGAACACACCCAGAATCTGCTCTGGAGGGGGACTAGATTTTTATATTTTTATTTTTTGGAGCAGGGATTGGTGAGGGGCTGTACCAGGGAGATGATGATTAGGTCCACTTGAGTGACACTGAATATCATAAAAGTGAAGCAAGGTTTTATGAAACCTTTCCCCTCTCCCCTGCATTATCATTAACGAACATCCAGCACCAAAGTAAACTGAACCAAGGTGTGGTGCCAGAAACTATGCTCAGCGGGGAGCCTCAGTCAGCCTTGCCTCCATTAAATATATTTGTATGACACATACACCTGCAAATGTATTTGTCACATCCACACTTCGCAACTGTACCTCTAGAAAACCATTTCAGGTATGGTCTGTCGTGCATCTTGCATACGTAGCACACCTCACCCTGCACATATAATGAATGGTAAAAACAATGTGATGAAGGGAAAGTACTTGGAAGCAATACTGGTACCCATGGTCAACAGCTGTATTATGGTACTGAACTTTTATGAAGGATCTAAAGATGGTTATCACCTCCCTCCCACTGTGCTAACCTCTGAGCTGTTGGTTCTAATCCTTTGCCAGTCTGGTGCCAGCCAGATGTTTTAGGCTACAACTCCCACCACAGCCCCAGTCCGAAACATCTGGAAGGTACCAGGTTGGGGAAAGCTTTTCAATACAAGTTCAAGGACCATAAATATCTTTGAAGCCACAAAGCCACTCTTCTAGAGAAGAGTCATCAATGCTTTAAACAGAGCTGTGTTTTCTCCGAACGTAACTAAATTCAGGGGTGGAAACTTGCTTTTTAAAAAGGCGAAACAGGAAAAATCTTTAATTCTCAGGAAGTTGTATTGTACAACCACTGCGGTTAGCAGAAGAGGGAGAGATTGATGAATCATAGAATTGTAGAGTTGGAAGGGACCCTGAAGGTCATCCAGTCCAACCTCCAGCAATGCAGGAATCTTTTGCCCAACGTGGCGCTTGAACCCATGGACCTGAGATGAGGAGTCTCATGCTCTACCAACTGAGACGGGGGCAAAGACCAACACCTCAAAGCTTGCTCCAGGTGAAGACCCCACCCCACCCTCCTCAAAACTAGACAGTTGACCACCAAATGCCCTGTGAGGATAATTTCGGGGGGGGGGGCAGGCAACTAATACATCAGTCTGCTCCAGTTGACCTGTACCACATTCCACATTGTCTACCACCAGTTGCCCTATGGGAAGGATTCTGACACACTGTCATATTTTATTATTTCTTGGAAGGAATTCTATCCTGAATTGTAAACAATTGCAATGAATTGTAATAAAATAAACAATTGCAATAAATTGTAATGAAATAACTTTTCTGCTCTCCAGCAGAATCATGGTTTATGCACAGCCCTGGCACTAAATGAAACACAGAAATGAGAAGTTCCTGCAAATTCTACTTGATTACTTTCAAATATATGTATGTAGAAACTCCAGTTTTCACTGGGAAATATCAGACACGCTGAGGCTATCCAATAAGCAGAGTACACGAGCACTTAATGAAAAAACAGAAAGCTCTACAGTCAGCATGGGGGGGGGGGCTGGGCGGGAATGCTATGCTTGATCGTTTCTTCAGCTTGTATGGATGAAGTCACAGAAACAAGGATTTGTCAGGATTCTGTGTCGTGAAGGTAAAACAGGACAAAAACAGCTGTCATTTCAAAATCCACGAGACCCAAGAGATAGAACTGGAGACAGGAAAGAAAAAATAAATAGCAGTTAACCTGTAGATTTACCCTTTGGTGCGGTGGTTAAAGTAGCTCCTCCTTAGTATCTCAGTTTGGCCACACTGATTAAATCCACATATATGGGTCCAAGCCAAATCAAAACAGTAATCAGAAGCCGAATTCTAAAAGCAAGCCCCTTCCGTATTCATCCGCTGGAGGGGGTCAAGAGAGCCCTGTTGTGCCTCAATGGCAGCACTGTCTCTGTTTTGCAAAAAACTAAGTGCTGATCTATATATACACAGAGAGCGAGCGAGCGCAGAATGAAGTGGAAACCAAGTGGTACAGTCCCACAGCGGAACTGTAGCTTTCGGAAAAAGGGCTGTGCTCCCTCGTTTTCTGGGGGTTCACATGCCAGTGGTGGGCAGGGAAAGAGGCAAAAATGGGAGGAGCAATGGAGGAAGCTTTTACCCTTGAACAGTGGGCTGCATTCCATACGAAAGTCAGAGGTCTCTACACACACTCCTCTCATTCCATCCACTTACACATCTATTGAATTTGACAGCAAACCATGGTCACGTATTCTGAACCAGCTCAACACCACTTGCATCCCACAGCAGGTCCTGAGTACAATTTAGGATGGAGGGTCACATGCCAGCCACGGGTGGGGCAAGAGGCAAAAGAGGCTGGTCCTGTTAGGTTTATCAGGACAAGAAAGCATGTTTGGCTTTGCTGACTTCTGAAGGTTGTAAACGAAGCACTTGCAACTGAAGCTGCAACATGCTAGAGAATGTGTTCAGAAAGGACTCGTAACGGTGTCCTACATGCCAGGTAATGAAATTCCTGCTGATTTATTGTCTAAGGTTGTTCCGAAGGATCAACACTGTACCTGTGTACAGAAATTGGGTTTGTAATGAGATTGTACTGACACGCTGCCCAGTGGTGTTCACAGAAAGGGGGAGGATGTTAGTTTCTGTTCTTATCACTGTGCAGCTGCCTGGAGTCACAGGACTCTGTTTACATTCCAGAAACCTTCCAGGCTGTTGGAAGTCTCATGGGAAAGGAGACAGGATGTGACGTTAGTGGTTTCCTGTTTCCTTTGTTCAGTTGTTCTCTGCTTTCATAGAGAGAGGATGTCTTTTCTGTCTCCGTAGCTTAGAAATAAAACTCTTTACAATGTAGCCCAAACCTCTTGTCTCTTTCCTGTGCTGGAAACTCTGCTGGAGAATGTGCCTTGGAGCCTTATCAAAGGCTCAGGTCATTAAACATGTCGGGAGGCGATTCCGAAGACTCAGGGGAAGAAAATGAGCTTTATCAGCTTGGCTGAGCAGAGATCCCGACAGGTCCAACAAATACAAAAATTTAACTTTCTGCAGCAGGCTGGTTGCTACACAAGCTCATGTACCCTTTTCTCCATTGTCCTTCCAGGCAGGCAAGAGGCATTATCAAAGCTTAAAGGATGTGTTCCACCTAGGCAGAAGTGCTCTGGAAGGGTGTAGACCAGGGTCACGGCCTGGCGAGAGTCTCAAAGGCCAGACAGATAGCACTGGAGGGACACATTCTGCCCCTTAGCCTGAGGCTTCCCACCCCACATTTTGGAATGTTCCCCCAACACACACACACCCAATACTTCCAGCAAGCAAAACAAAAAAATAGAGGACACCAGAATAAAAAGTTATTGTGTTATTCTGCTACTTTTATTGCTATGCTCTGTATTATTTTTTATTATGCTCCCTAAATTATGTTCTCAATGTTGGGATCTTTGGATAAAGGGCGGTATATAAATCAAATAAATAATAATAATAGTCCAGCCTGCTGCATTGTTTGATATTTCTACATACTGGGCTTTCGTTACAGACAGAAACAAACGAACAAAAAATAAGATCCACTACTACCATCCACCCTATCACAAAGCAGCATAAAAAGGCCCGAAAGGATGAGCTGTTGCGGCAAGAACGAATTTTTTTATATATATTTCAAATCTCTGTGTAGGAATATGCCATCTTTTTGCCCCTAGTTTCTCTCTATCATATCTTCAAGACTGTAAAGACTTTGTCTCTTGTCAGCCAAACTTCCACGTATGGAGTGCGGAACTGCAGAACTGACTCGGACAGGAAATGGACTGATTTGGCCATCCATAATTCAGTAACTAGTGGGAAAGTAGGACAACCTTCCTGACCAACCCACACAATAAACCAAAGGAGAGTCTCCTGTTAAAGGATGGCCAGACACTGCAGATTTTGCTACAGGTCCTACTTAGAAATAACCAATTCCCTTTGTGCGAAGTCCAATAGTTCTTCAGGTCAACGATTCAATTAAGCTTTGCAGGATATCCAGCTTTGCAATTAAAGCTGCCCTTCTAATCCTCTTGCTTTGGTGTCTAGCAGGTTCTTCCATTGAGACCGAGCACACCAAAAACAAACACCCTCAATGCATTTGCTGCTGGAAATACCAATTTAAACTCTGTTGCCATGTTAACCCAACATGAGGACTCTTTAGGCAAGACTACAACATGACAAATAGCAATCCTTTGAGCTACAGCACCAGCACTGTTGCAAGATCAAGCCAGAATGAGCGGTTCCAGCTTGAAATACAGAGGGGTAGAAAGGGGTCTGCAACTGAGGGGAGTTGGTAAATTGGGAGGCTTGGCAAATGGGTGGCAAGCAGCAGCACTGCTTTTTTTGAGGGTGTGAGAATTAACCCTGTTGTCATGGTCAGAAGTTTGGTGAAGTTAAGCTGGTACACCACCTACATCAACATTGTTATTGTTGTTGTTACTACTACCCCACCTATCTGGCTGGATTGCATTGGACTACTGTAATATGACCTACGTGGAGTCTCCCTTGATGCAGAATGCTGTGGCCAGGTTGAATGGAGGTCGTGTTATTAACAATCCCTGAACAACTGGGGACCACTTTATCTTTCATGTTGTTACTGATAATGATTAAAAAATGTTTAGAGGTACTCTCATTTTCCTACTCATATTGAAATACTGCCCCTCAATGAGGCCAAATTTAGATTCACAGATGTTTAGGGGTATGCGCCCCCCCCCCAGAAAAAAGACTGATGATGATGAGGTACAGGACCCCTGGATGGTTAAGTCCAGTCAAAGACGACTATGGGGTTGCGGTGCTCATCTCTCTTTCAGGCCGAGGGAGCTGGCATTTGTCCACAGACAGCTTTCTGGGTCATGTGGCCAGCAAGACTAAACCACTTCTGGCACACGGAGGACTGTGACAAGTGGCAGAGTGCATGGAAATGCCGTTTACCTTCTCGATGCAGCGGTACCCATTTATCTACTTGCACTGGTTTGCTTTCGAACTGCCAGGTTGGCAGAAGCTGGGACAGAGCCACGGGAGCTCACCCCATTGCGTAATAATCCCTGAAAGACCACCTCCCCCTGTAAGATCTGTAGGGTCACTTAGACCACCTGGGGAAATTCTACCTGTAGCACTGCACTGCACCCTACAGAAGATTCTATGGCACTGATGCATGCCAATCTTAGTAGCATGCGTTAAAGGTCTTCCGTAAATTAAATTGTCTAAAATTACTAAGTTTGGTGTGGTTGATATCCAAGTTATCTCTTGTTTTCCTACGGTCAATAAAGGGCAACAAACTCTCAAATGATTCTCTATGTTGTTAATGATCTCCCAGATCTGTTCAGTTAGATTTGCCATTTCCAGGCAGATTCCAGAACTTGCTCAGTCACTCTTTTAATGCTGGGAGATTATGGGCTGTACCATCTGCTAGTTCATAAACCAGTTTTCATGTAAGCTTTTTGTGTGCGCACCCGTTCATTTCTGTTGGGTGTCCCAGACCTTTTACATTCCAGGAATTTATGTTAACCTTTCTGGCTGGCAGCTTTTTCAGCATGGCAGAGATAAAATTAAAGAATCGTGGCAATTAACTGAGTAAGGCTTGGTTGCTAGTTCATCAAGAGAGTGACCACGAGTAAAAGGTCAAAGACGGGAGCTGTAGATGTCATGGAAGAAAAGATTGGAACACAAAGAGCTCTGAGTTTCCCCTGAAACAATGCACACTTGTGCTCATTCACTAGTGTCAGGCGAGGGCTTCAAAGGAATCCACTGACCCATGTGGACACAGAACTTAAAATATATCGAGAAAAACATAAAGAAAAGAAAAGCATTAAAGCAAAAACCTTCCCTGTAGTCTCTTTAACAACAGCAGTTTGTTCCTTCCCCAATAAGGTAGTAGTCAGTTGCCTGAGATAAGAACTTACTGGCCAAAGAATATTAATCTGCAGAGCCTTTTTCTATACAGACGCTAGATGGAGCTATCCGCCTTCTTCCCAAGAAAGAAAATTAAGGCAGTTAGAAGAAGGATCTTCTGTCTTGAAATTTTCACTTGCGAAGCAGCTGGAGGGGGCTCTGAACTGGATCAAGACTGAAAGGGAAAAGTTGTCATATCCCCTCCCACAAGGCCCTCTGGCCCTACCTTGGGGGAAATCAGAAATGTTAAAGATTCCATGTTTGGAAAATAAGTATTTTAAAACACCCTGTGCCAAACGTTCTATACAAATGGATCAGTAACTTGTTTTGGAATGGTTTTCCCCTTGGTCTCCCTGGGCTGAGAAGATTCTTCCCACTCATATTTCATGCATAAAGCACAACAGGGGGAAAATGTGTACAATCCCCAAGCAGATATAATTAAGACCCATTTAAACAACCAGAACAGAATGAAATGTTGTACACGCACTTCCACCATACCTAGATTAGCAACTGTGTGTTTAACACTCTATGTAAGTGATACAGCCCCCATCATGGTGGGTTTGCAGTGAGAAGATGTAAGCCCCACTGGGTTTAATGGGGCTCAAGTATATTTAGCTGTCTCTTGTTATAGGACTGCCTCTTAGACATTCAATCAACACAAACAGTGAATCTTACAATTACCATTCTATGCTCATAATAATCTGAAGATTGCAATCACTGGATAATGCACTTTAAAACGTGTATCCCTACCAATGTAAACTCAGCCTTCAAATGCAGGCAGCTTGAGTCATACTAGACAATATTCCAATTGGTGAAGACAATATTCCAATTGGCGTTAGGGGGGGAGATACCACGTTCAAATATCTGAAGCACCCCTTGGTTCATGTGTTTTCTTCTGTGGAGGCAAGAATTTAGACCTGAAACCCTCTCCCTATTCTCCCTGCACACAGATGTAAGATCATGAACATATTAACCAAGCAAGCACCATATTTTTCGCTCTATAAGATGTGTCTCACCGTATTTTTTGCTCTATAAGACGCACCACAAGACGCACCTAGTTTTTGGAGGAGGAAAACAAGAAAAAAAATAATTCTGAATCTCAGAAGCCAGAACAGCAAGAGGGATCTCTACGCAGTGAAAGCAGCAATCCCTCTTGCTGTTCTGGCGCACACACATTTCCCCTTACTTTTTAGGAGGGAAAAAGTGAGTCTTATAGAGCAAAAAACATGGTACTTGGGCAGCTTCCTCTGTCCCTGCCCCAAACTGAATCGTTCTGATGTTTAATTACTTAAACTGGCAGCTTTCACACACACACACACACATACACAGCTTTTTAGATATTCCCCTTTCAGAGGAACTCAAAGCAGCAATATTTCCCAGTTCAGGTGTTGCCTTCTACATACAGAGCTCTACAGCAGGGTTGGGGAACCTCAGGCGCAGGAGTCAAATACGGAGCCTCAGGACTTCTCCTCAAGCCATACTGCCTCTCCCCAGGGCACAGCCCTCATCCTGCACCCTCAAGTGCTTTTGAATGGCTAGAATGCCTCATTGAACTGCGATAATGCCTCTTGATTGCCTGGATGGAGGCTGAGGAGATGTTTGTTTTCTTCTTTTTCTTCTTACCCCACCTACTTTTGCCTCTGACCCCTACCTAACCCTGGCACGCTGCTCGCCAGGAATAAAGCCCTCAGGCTGGAAACTATTATCACTATTTATTATTATTATTATTTGTTAAATCTGTACACCGCCCTTCATACAGCCGATCTCGGGGCGGTTCACAGCATTAAACGTTCCCCACGATGAGTTTAAGATTTAAAAACAGGTGGTAACCCTGTTTTTCTTGACACAGCTAAGAAGAACTTGTTCCCACAAATACCTCCCCACAAAAAACACACCCCTGAACAAAGTGAGAAGTTGTGGGGCGTGAAGTTTGCGACTTCTCTCTCTTTCTATAAGTATTTGTTGGAAATTAGCTCTGTGAAGCTAACTATTAACATTATGTATTTTTCAATTATAGGCAACGCTAAAGATTAAAGCTGCAACAACCGCCTCAGTTGTAGCTTCTGTATTCTAAAGGCACGATGTAGCCAAATGGTACACATGAAATAATAAAATAACAATATTTGCACCCCACCCCATCTAGCTCGGTTGCCCCAGCCGCTCTGGGTGGCTCCCAGCATATACAAAAACTTAATAAAACATTAAAAACTTCCATATATAGAGCTGCCTTCAGATGTCTTCTAAAGGTTGTATAGTTACTTTAAAAAAAGCACGTAGCCATCCTCAAAAATAGTACAGGCGGCAACTATTTTAGGCACGTCCGATTGGCGCGTGGTTGCCAATGTGTGGGTCTTTTTGGACCCAGAAGAGGGCAGAACTGGGACGTCTTGGGGGCAGGATGTAACAGGGCAGGGGGCACTTATGTGTGCTCCGCTGATGCACGCAGGGGCCAGGAACGGAAGCCCCGTACGAAATGGTTGCCACCTGCAATTCCAAAGGAAAGCAAAACTCTCTTTTTAAAAAGAGAGTGAAAAGGCTAGGATTCACTATCCTATCTTCTCAACCACGCCTGCCTACCTGCCCCCCCCCCCCGCCCCCGGCAAGCCACCGATGCACACAAAAAGTAAACATATATAAATCCCCCGTAGGGACAAGATTGTTTCCTGGAATAAATCACATAAAAATAAGCAGCAGCAGCAGCACCAAAGGAAGGCGTTCCCTGTTTTATTAGCAGACTCACCTCCCAACAATATATATATAAATAATAGAAGTTAACAGTCAAGGAAACATTTTAGGAGAAAAAAGGACATGATTCCATTCCCCCCACCTCCATCTAAATGAGCCACATTTCTTGGATAAGAGAAAGGCACAGGAAGAGGGGAGGAATCACCAAGTGATGTATTATGGCCCAAGACCACCCGCCCCCATCTTCCAGACACATGCAAAGACTACTCACATGAGAAAGGCACTAAGAGGGTAGAAACGAACTTGGCGATTATAAAAAAGCAAATTGAACTGTTTTTTTTTTTTTAATGGGAAATCCCCCTTTATGTAAATTCCCATTTTCTGAGGGGTATTATCATATCTGGGATAGCAGCAGCTCTTGGCTACAGGCATTGTCAAGGTTGCTGGGATATCAAGGAGGGTGGGAGCTACCGGACTTTCACAACTTTTACCCGCTTGCTAGGCAGGGCCAGCGTGAAGATTGTCTCGCCACTGCAAGACTCAGGACACTGTGACTTTAATACAGAGCACAGAGTGAGCCCTGTTTCTGGCTGTGAACTAAAAACCTGTTTCAAAACACATCAGAAGAAAACAGGCAACAGCCTGAGTGCTTTAGGACTCTCTGCAATGGGATTTGTGGGAACAACCACTCCATTTCTTCCAGTAATGCATCTTGTTCTCAGACGGAATTAAGCTCCCACTTCTGAGCTGAAAGAAATAAGCCTGCCACCACAAACTCTAAAGAACCGAGTTCCTAATGGAAAACTGAAGGATGCGGAGTAATCCATCTCAAAAGTCGGGTGTAATGAAGGGTCTTCAGGTGAACGAACCAACTCTCAAGCAGAATGACTGCACCTTCCTAACCCCGAGTTATATGTATAATGACTACAGAAAATCTCAAAAATGGACCCTTCTTTAACAAAACTTTGGATACAATCGGCGTCGTTCACTCTTCATCATTTGTTTAACACATGCATTAGGGCCTATATTTAAAAAAGGTTGAGGAAGGAGGAACAGAAAAAGGAGAGGGAGGGGAATACTTACCTGAAAAATTCCGAGACACCAGCATTGTTGTGAGGATTGCACCCTAAAAAGAGAGAGAAAATGATTTGCGTTTGATACCAGGCTCCTGAGAGATATTTTACACCATGTTAGCAGGCACGCATGCTTACTGTAGCCTGTAAACAGTAAATGTTAGCCAGATGTAAGGCAAGCCAGCCTAACAATACACAACAAGCTTCCTTGAATGAAACTGTTTCACTTCAACTTTTTTTGCAAGAAGAAATGTGATTTTTGTATGCCACAACGGCCGCCCGAATTTTACTTGCTAAAAATTGGAAAACACAAGAACTACCAACAGTGGAAGATTGGCAGGTGAAGATGATGGACTTTTCGAAGCTAGCTGACCTGACTGGAAGAATCCGCGACCAGAAAGAAGAGGAGTTTCAAGAGGACTGGAGGAAATTCAAGGACTATTTGAATAAATATTGTAATAAAAAAAATTAGAAATTACTTGAAAGAAACAAATAGGCCTAGGCCTATAAACTAAGTTTTAATTAAATAAATGGGATTTAGAATGTTAAGAAAAGTGAATAAGATAGACTATAATTGGAAATTGTTTTAGTTTAATCATGATATTGGAAAGCTGTTACTTTTAACTACAAGGAAACTCAGAAGGGAGGGACTTGTCAACCAAGATGTTTAAAAGGGTGGATTTGTGAAGAATTAAGTTTGTTGTTATTGTTTATCTGTTTATTGTTCTTTTTTTCTTTTTCTGTTTTTGTGTATCCTTCTGCTTTGTGGCTTTTGTTATCATTGTGGGAAACCTAATAAAAATTAAATTAAAAAAAGGAATGTGTCCAGTACACAATGCAAAACCTTGGCCTCACCCTAATGTCACAAGTTAAGACTTGCATGGGAAGACCCTGCCATCAGACACCCCTGAGTACAGCATGAACCCCAATGTCTGTGTCAGTAGCAAATATGCACCCCAAATATGTACCACCACCTACCATAACCCCAAACAAAAAGTCTGTGCCTTCAACCCACCTTCAGCTTTCTTCTGGCATTGAACTTCCTCAAACATTCCACAGTCTCCTGTCTGTGCATCATGGAGGCCACAGTTGATCGTTGCTGGGGAGGGAAGCAAAGAACACTGTTAGGAGTATCTCTGATAGGAAAGCAAAGCAAATATCTGCAAAAATTACCCTCCCCCCTTTTTTTGTCTTAGCCCCGAATGGTGCTGTCAAGAGCCGTGCTCTTAACACTACTGTAAATGTGCAGGGGGGCGAAATGACTGAAACTACCCTTCCAACAAGAGGAAGAGACAGGGAAGGGAGATACTTACACAGACCCATGGGTGCTTAAGAGCCTGGTCAGCTGTGATACGTTTTGCTGGGTTTATTGTCAGCATCTGGTTGATTAAGTTCTTCGCTTCCGGAGTCACAGTGTCCCATTCTGGAGACGGAAACTAGAAGCGAGAGAGGAGACAGGGAAATGCCTTTTGCCCCTTGCTGCCCCGAGCTGGCTTATCCTGCCTGTGCGCCACACTGAACTCATTGCCACATTCCACCCTTTCAGCTGGCAGCTTTGGCATATTTATGAATATGAGGGCATTCGGAGATTTGCATTTTGGTGCAATGCATAGGCAATGCATGACACAGTTCTGGGGATGGCTGCAAATGGACTGCAGAACCCTTACATTGGTGCTTGAACTTCACACATCTTCCTGCATGGATAAAAATGTAAAATGCCGTCGCGTTGCAGCTGGACAGCCACACCGACTGCAGCATGACGGACTGACAGGCAGGAAGGCGAGTGAGGCAGTAGAATTGGTTTAGGGCAGGGAGGAGTTGTGAAGCCCCACAGTCTATATATACTGCCATATTTCAGCCAACTGATTGGAATTAACTGTACAGAAAACAATTCTCTTACATCGTAGGCTCCTGCCTTGATCTGCTGATACAGTTTGTGCTGATCTTCATCCCAAAATGGGGGGTACCCCACTAGCAATATGTACAGAATGACACCTGGGGGAGAAGAAAAGATACTGCAGTTACATTGGCTTGCTCCAATTAGGCCTGCAGCCCATTCTCACAATACAGTCTTGGCATATGAGTCTAGACACTTTCAAACCCACCTTCTGTGGAGGGACTTTCTGCCATGGCCATGCCACTGCCCTAGGTGCTGTGATTCATTTGGAACACCAAGAACTCAATTTTAAAACTAATGCACAGGTCATCAGAGAGTATTTGTGGCTTCGTCAGTCATAATATGTCCCAGTGGTTACTAAACTGCAAGCCCCAAGTGCTGGAAAAGCCCTTGTGTGATGGTCTTCTCCTCTATGTACAGTCCATTGTAAGGGAGTAGGTAAAGGTAAAGGTACCCATGCCCATACGGGCCAGTCTTGACAGACTCTAGGGTTGTGCGCCCATCTCACTCAAGATCCCGGGAGTCAGTGCTGTCCGCAGACACTTCCGGGTCACGTGGCCAGCGTGACGAAGCTGCTCTGGCGAGTCAGCGCAGCACACGGAAACGCCGTTTACCTTCCCGCTAGTAAGCGGTCTCTATTTATCTACTTGCACCCGGGGTGCTTTCGAACTGCTAGGTTGGCAGGCGCTGGGACCGAGCAACGGGAGCGCACCCCGCTGCGGGGATTCGAACCGCCGACCATGCAATCAGCAAGTCCTAGGTGCTGAGGTTTTACCCACAGCGCCACCCGCGTCCCATTGTAAGGGAGTGCTTGATGTTAACTTCCTGTGTTCTCATAACCAGACTCGCTTCAGTAGTGAATTGTGGGGGGCATGTTTAGGGGAAAGGCCCATTGCACAAGCGGAAAGTGTATTTTAATGAACTGAATAGAGTGAAAAGACATGGGGGTGTGGAGAATGTGTGTATGAACTTAACAACTTTTTTTTTTAGTCGCTTTTTGTTGCTGATATTGTTTTATAGATTATAAATGCCGTACTGATTTGTTAATCATATAATATGACTTTTGATGCAATTGTAATGCTTAGCTTATTTTCATAGTTATTTTATAGATAGCAATTTCCCCCCTGATGATTTGTTAATTGTTTTATACGATTCATGCTGTACTTGTGAAGTCATATTATGCTCTATGATGTTCTATTCATTGTTTGTAAGCTGCTTTGGCATTCATTTGAATGAAAAGATGCATAGAAAGACAATCAATCGATCAATCAATCGTCAATCAATCAAGTCCTTGCACAGGGCTCCTGCTGATGGGACTCGTTAGGTGAGTTCCACCCTACCTTCATTTTTAAAATAACTATCTTCCCTTCCTTTCTGCGTTATTGCAAAATGAATAATTAACTTGCATAATTCGCTGCAAGATATTGTGGAGACCCTCTAATGTAAAACTCATTTTAAAACGATGTCAGATTTTCAGCATGCATACCCCTCGCTGTCAAACAATACGAATGCTAGGTAGCCTTACCACATGCCCATATATCCACGGGTTTTCCATAAGGATCTTTTCTTAAGACCTCGGGGGACAGGTAGCCTGGAGTACCAGCAAACCCTGTCGGAACACAAGATGCGGAACAGACTCAGCAGCTTGAAATCAACGTTGCCATTCTCGCACAAAGCGGCTGGTGCGTGTGTATAAAAACTAGGATATTCAGGCAAAGTAGAGATGCTAGGCTATCAATAACAAAGCAAATGAGACGACCTCCTATCAGCTCCTAGTCCAGGAAACCTTGAGCCATATCATATTATTACTGTATGTTCAACAAGCCCAAACAAAAATGCCAGACTCATCCATTTCCAGATATGCACAGGGAGCATTTTGAACAGAAAATGCCACTAAGGTAGTAAGGAGAGAGGGAAGCAAATAAGGCACCTGGAAATGTTTTAGGCGCCAGTTTTCAGTTTGTAGCTGGGGTCCCATACTGTGGGGAAATGCTCCAAAAAGAGTGAATAGGCTAGCAATGGGATTTATTAGACTGGTGTAGTTGCCACTGAAATTAACCACCACCAGTAGAAGTGAGCAGTGGTAACTTCATGTTGTTGTTATTTTAGGGTTACTAGGGTTACTAGGCTCCGTGGGTGAGGGAAGAGGAGGTGAAGAGCACAAGGGGCTGACAGATGAAGTCAGAAAATGGTGTCTTAAATGGTGCAGAAAGGCGTCACTAGTTCTAGCAGAACAGGAGAGCATCATTTGAGCTCCAGTTTAGACAGGAGGACAGTACTTGGCTGATGACCAGTGTACCTTGCTGCTGCTTTTGGTGGCAGTCAAACTACTCTCACTGTGTTACTGCAAAAATAGTACATTTCTAGCTACTGGCTGTTCACTGCAGGTGTGAGCTGTGTGCACATGGAAGTTTGCAAAACACCCAGAAGATAGATATCTCTCTGGGGGAAAAATAAAATTCTTTGATGCACAGCCTAGACAGATTGCATCACTGATTTCCACTGGCACAGTGAATACCGTCATCGATATTCCCTTCAATCAGAGCACAACCCCTTGGACAATCTTAGATTTCTTCCTGTTTGGGGAAAAACACTTACCAAACCATGCCTGTTGCTCCCCCTGAACTTCAATCGCAAGTCCAAAGTCAGCCAGCTTGACAGCTGCACCCTTGCACTTACTCGCAAGTAGCAAGTTCTCAGGCTAGGAGAGAAAACAAGAAGAGAAGGAAAACCTTGAGTAAATATATTCTCTCTGCAAACGCCTGGTCTATATGTTGAAAAGTTCACACCTACAAATGTCCTCTTCCAACAGAAGAGCTGTCTTTAAAAAGCCAGCTTCAAACTTGCACCTATGACAAGCTTCAACTGGTGGCATTCTGCAAAGGAAACCGTGTTCCCCTCCCACCCTACCCCAAAGATTATTAATTTAATTTACCATATTTTTTGCTCTATAAGACTCACTTTTTCCCTCCTAAAAAGTAAGGGGAAATGTGTGTGCATCTTATGGAGCGAATGCAGGCTGCGCAGCTATTCCAGAAGCCAGAACAGCAAGAGGGATTGCTGTTTTCACTGCGCAGCGATCCCTCTTGCTGTTCTGGCTTTTGAGATTCAGAATATTTTTTTTCTTGTTTCCCTCCTCCAAAAACTAGGTGCGTCTTGTGGTCTGGTGCGTCTTATAGAGTGAAAAATACAGTATATAGAATTCTCCTAGGCAACCCTTGCAATCCAAGACAAGTTATTAAATATATTGACAGTAGATGGCACTGGCGGTACACTTCCTTCACTTCTGCTTGAGATAACATCCATGTGGAGACATAATGATGCAGCAGACATAGCAAACTGCAGTGATACAACTCCCAATGAACATCATACCGGGTCCCCAAGGCACAGGACAAGTAAAAAAAAAGAGGGGGGGGGATAATATGCAGGACCATGTACACAGTGATTTATTTGCACAGAGCAAGGGATTTGAAGTTATGCACCAAAAAAGAGCAGAAATTCTAAGTTTTGCAAATTAACACGCATTTGTGTAATTCACCCCGCTTTTGTGAATCATGAGGGTGGGTGGGCAGGAAGCTGGACAAGGCCAGCTGGACAAGCCCGTTCGGTTCTTTCAAGCCTAAGCTGGGCAGTTTTACGGGACAGAAACTCTTCCATCACAGAACGGTTCTCTTTGTATTCTTGGCTCAATTGTAAAGTCCATCACGGAAGGCAGAGCATCCGGCTAAGGACTGCTGAATGGAGCGATCCAGATGGGGGTGGTTATGTAGTCACTGCAGCGCTCTTGTCTGCTGATTCAATGTGAGCTCTGTTGGAAATTTTCATCTGCAAGGATTTATTACGGCGAGGCCTCTGTTGCCATGAGGCTGAGCAGAATAGCCACTATATCCTTCCCTCCTTGCTCAGGGCATGAGACTGTGTCCCCTTTTCTCTCTCCTGGCAGACAAAACTAACACAACTCCAATGCAGATAATCAGAGAAGGCAGAAGCAAGGGGCTCAGACTGGGGTAAGGATCGCCCGGGGCTGGCATCATTCTACTTCTTGGAGAGACCAGGGATCTTGTATCTTAACACGCGAACTCTTAACTAAGCAGACTATGAATTTCAACTTAAAACAGGGCAGCTGGTTCAAGTAATGAAAAACCACACCCAACGTAAACTTTTGGTGAGGGGTTGATGAGGGTGCCCCGTGGTGTTAGGAAACAGGGTCCTTATTTGGGGGCAAGCACTGAGCACACAGAAAGAATGTTTATTTTCCATGGCCTCTGATATTTGTGGCCACTGAAGCTTTTGTTCCAGGCGGATTTAGAACTGACAGGGTGCCCAGAAAATAGGCCAGGTGGATGTTCAGGGATCAGTTCTGTTGTGCTCCATGGCGGGAATAGGTCAAACATACCCGAAGAACCCAATGCGGTGGGAAGGATTTACCAGTAAGTGTTGGAAAACTTGCACCCATAATCCACTATGAGAAATGCATTAGGATCAAGTGTCTAGAAAAGATACAGTGGTACCTCGGGTTAAGAACTTAATTCATTCTGGAGGTCTGTTCTTAACCTGACACTGTTCTTAACCTGAAGCACCACTTTAGCTAATGGGGCCTCCTGCTGGTGCTGCGCCATTGCTGCACGATTTCTGTTCTCAACCTGAAGCAAAGTTCTTAACCCGAGGTACTATTTCTGGGTTAGCAGAGTCTGTAACCTGAAGCGTATGTAACCCAAGGTACCACTGTATTCTTTTGAATACATTTAAGTCTGAGCTGAAGTCCAATACTTACTCGTTTCAGGGCTACTTTCTGCTCTAATCTGAATCAGGTGGTAACCATGTTCCTTTTCCCCCTTTTTTTTGCAAATTATTTTTTATTGCTTTTCAAAAGTTTTAACAAATTAACATCAAATTAATACAAAATGAAATGTTGACTTACCATCCTGCTAACTTGATGTTTCTCTTCCCTTCCTTACTTGCTGCTCAATGTTACATACATTTCCTAATTCCATTTTAATACTTAAAATAACTTAGCATTGTTTTTTCTTCCCCACCCCCTTCATTTCCCATTGGATGTGTATATTTCAATTCCTGCTAGACTTTTATTTAACTATAACATATTCCCAAATGTTAAGTAGAGTTACTCTTCACTTTGTCAGCCCGCAAAGATCGTTAACCATGTTCCTGGTTTACAACCACTTCGGACTAGCATATGAACACGAAATAAACTGTTGGGTCTTTGGACACAGAAGGTCCAAGCTGAATCATATTGTGTTCCCAACATACTGTATTTTCTAAAAGCAGGGAGGCATTCCTCCATATGGGAGCATCCAAAAATCCCATCTCCACCTGCAAGGAGAGGCAGTCCAGCCAAGGAAATGCCCTGCCTCTAGATTCTGATTAATGCATCAATTCTCACAATCCTGTTTTCCCTCCTTCTGGTTAGAAATCATGGGGCTGCTGCAAGGGTGTGTGTGTGTGTGTGTGTGTGTGTGTGTGTGTGAAGCAAGCAACACAGTCCTCCACAAGCGCTTAATATCATTGGCTCCATCAACACTGGCAAGCCCTTACACCAGCAGTAACAACAACTAGAAACTCAACCACTGTTATGCAGTACATCAGATAGGATACTGCAGAAAGGCAGTGCACAATATTCTTGCTCATACTTTGAAAGATGTGGGTGCATAATAATCAGACTTAGGGGGAGGGAAATGCATGCAGCAGCTAAGGGCAATGAGTTGACCACCACCACTTTCCCATAAACTTGTCTAGTTCCCACTCTCTTCCCTGGCACATCACACAGCTGGCTCAAGATATATATATATATATATAACTGTGGGAGATATTTACAGCCAAAGCCTCATGCCAAGGGCTGAAGAAATGCCATTCCACTGGTGCGTATCACAACTCTGTTCTGCATCTGGATTATGATTCCAGGCTGGTTGTGAGAGCTTCAGCATTCATGGTGGGAGCGTTGGCCTTGCTCTCATAACATACAAATAGGGAATGAACCTCTTTTAAAATTAAAAATGAACCAGAAAGGCTCAGCATGAACATATGTCACATAACAGAACAATGAAAAAGTTTACCAGTAATTCAATTCCTAGGGAAGACTGGACATTCGTAAGCAATTGTGCAATAACTTCAGTGTCCAGATATTATACACATTTCTAGTAGCTCCAGTTTAATCATCTTATTCCCAAAGATTATGCTGATATTGTCAATACTAGTGGTGCATGACCCACCCACCCCAGCTTTCATCAAAGCTCACCTGTTTTTTGGCAAGCATTCCTGCTGAATACTCAAAGAATGCCAAGGTAATTTTCATGGCCCCCTGCAAGCCTCCTCCTCATAAACAAAATCTATGGGAACGAGGAGGAAATGGCAAGCAGTGAAGAAGGCTCACTGGACAGGCCTTCCTGAACCAGAAACAATGTCATCCCCTACCCTTGTTTTTCTAGACAGAGAAAACTACAAGCCCCATGATTCCTGCAAAAAAGAAATACTTGGGGCAGCATGTTCAGAAGCATCATTTCAACCTCATGAGTTCAAAGCTTGGCTATTATCCAAACAAGTTGCTTGTTTTGCAACTGTCTGTGGTCCTACAGACCATGTCTGTCTAATCTCTGACTGGGACAAGCAAGCAAACCACTGCATCTGATAAAAACTATGCTGTACTCTAAAGCCAGGAACAGGGAAATGCTGTTTGACTCCAACTCCCATCAGCCCCAGACAGCACAGCAGATAGTCAAGGATGATGGGAACTGTAGTTCGATAATACCTGGAGTCCCAGAGATTTCTCAACCATGCTATAAGCACGCTGCAATGGATGTGGGTGGGTGTCTATAAACAGAACAATATTCTTTGACACCTTTTGAAGTTCTCTTTTGGGTTGGAAGTTGTCACACCCAGACTTCGTTGCATGTAACTGTCATGATTTATGCACTTAACAGAAATCAGTCATGGAGCCACATGCACCACCCCAAAGTCCCTGTCCTTCTGTGTGTTGAGCAGGAAGGTCCGACGGGGTCTTCCAAGCACATTCAATGGAACGCACAAAGAAGCTTCCCCAACATTGGTTAAGCTTGCTTAGAAGACTTGCCACGCTCAAGAACTCTAATAACAGTGTTCCCCAAACACACCAAGGAGCCCCCTCCATACCTCCCCACAAAACGTTGGAGGAGCAGGGGTGGAGCATTTGGAAGTGGTGTGCAACATACTGACTGGACTGTAAGCAGAGACAAATACATCAACGCACAGCTCAACAACCCCCGTGAATTACCTAGTTTCTAGATCCCAACACTGATGCCATTCCAACCCCGAAGAGAAAGTTTTACTCGCTGGAGAGAAAGTGGTGGTATTATGCCCAATCAACGTAGTTTGTTCCTAGGTTTGGGCTCTCCAGCCTTTATATAAGCCTCTCCCCATTCCCACAGTGACAGCAGAAAACAATATACTGTATTTTGTTAATCTAGCCACATGTACAAAATACTCATTGTAGCTCTTGGCTTTCTTGTAGTAAGAGATGGGACACTGGAAGGAGGAGGGGGGGGGAGTGGGACGAGGAGGAGGAGGCATCCTGGCACAAGATACTCACTGTTCAGAGATTTTAATTTTCTATGAGAGCAGCAGTATTAACACTTGTGGGGTCTTGTTAAAGGCGAGGAAAAAAGCATCTCAAAGTGATGTTCACTTCCATTTGAATCCATCTGCACCATTGGCTAATGCAGGATATACCCCTGCTTTGAATGCACTTAAACATTATGCTGCAATAAACTACTCTCTAAAGCATTCCTTGCAGTAGTTTTATAACACTGCATGAGTGGTTTACCACATGACTTGTGCAAATGGCTTTCCAGTAGTAAACATCAATTTGAAAGGTGCTTCAGTAATGGGACGCTACCAAAGGTCTGACAGGGCACTTATCTCCCTCCAAACTTTCATGGGGTGGGAGAGCCAATACGGGCAAGTTCTGGGCAGTTCCTAATTTGCATCTAGTGTCCATGTGAGTGACTAACTGTGAATCCTTGCGCAGTGGCAATCTTAAGTATGGAACAAGCGTTTCCATGCAAGAGACAGATTAACACCTTGGGCAGGATGGCCTTACAGTTGACTAGCGGCAGATTCGAATGGCTCCACATTCAGCCGAATTCCAAAACCAAAAGGCAGGGGTGCTTACATACTTCACCAATGGAAAAAGTACACATAAGGGCATATAAACTTAGAATACAAAGTAGTGTCCCCACTTTACCACCCTTTGGTCCATCACTGCAGGCACTCTTCTCACAGCCCAACTCACTTCTGGTATCAGAGTTCAGCTGGAGAAAAGAGCTCAGGTGACAAGAGGCGAGGAGGTAAGGCTAGGGAGAGGATTCCACTCTCTTAACCTGCATAGGTAAAGGTAAAGGGACCCCTGATCATTAGGTCCAGTCGTGACCGACTCTGGGGTTGTGGCACTCATCTCACTTTATTGGCTGAAGGAGCAGGCGTACAGCTTCTGGGTCATGTGGCCAGCATGACTAAGCCGCTTCTGGCGAACCAGAGCAGCACAAGGAAACGTCGTTTACCTTCCCGCTGGAGCGGTACCTATTTATCTACTTGCACTCTGATGTGCTTTCGAACTGCTAGGTTGGCAGGAGCAGGGACTGAGCAACGGGAGCTCACTCCGTCGCAGGGATTCGAACCGCTGACCTTCTGATCGGCAAGTCCTAGGCTCTGTGGTTTAACCCACAGCGCCACATGCATCCCCTTAACCTGCATACCCCTGCATAATTTGGGGCTTGAGAAGGGGGCATGAAGTTCACGTGAAAATTAAACATCACAAACAGCACGCCCCCCCCCCGCCCAGCCCCATTATGAATTGATTTTAGAATGCAGTGTTGCTTTTATTGTTGTTAGCCGCTCTGAGCCCAGCTTCGGCTGGGGAGGGCGGGATATATATAAATAAATATACATACACAGTCACTGCAGACATCAGATCAAGAACATGGCTGCTCTACCACATTTAGTTTGGTCTTATATTTAAGCAAGTGGTAGATGTATCAATAATATGTATTAGTATTCACTTAAATACTTAAATAAACACTTAAATACTAACACTTGAATATCAGTATTAAAGCAAGTGCCAGATTTAAGAATACAATGTAGTTCCTTGATACAAATCCATGAATCATACACATTTTAATGTGCTCTTGCAATTCCCCACGTTGATAATGCTACGCCTGTTTTCCTCTTTTGATTCCCAGCAAAGTAACTTATATCTGCGTTTAGTTGCTTTTTCCTTACGCTGGAAGTCCCCCCCCTCAAACCTTTCCCTTACCTAACAGATACTGTTTAGGAAGATCAAAGATCACCCCTGTCTTGAACAAACTCAGATCTCCTGTGGTCAGTTTTCTAGCAAAAGTTCACAAAAAAAGCAGGCGGGAAGTTAACACTCTCTCACAAAGGACAGCCTTGCTGGAGGAGCATACAAATGTCTGAGGCAAAAGGAGAAAATCTTATTACCACTTCAAAGAAGTTTCCAGACATTGCCCTGAACTCTTCATGGCCAAAGGCACAAAGAGATACTTTGATGAGGCAGGCCGCTGCACTGACTATAGGTCTTTTCAGAGAAAAGGGGTCAGAGCCATTTTCTCATGATGGGAACTAATTTTCTTTTTTCTGGTTTTGCAATAGACCTCAAAATATTTGCTGGCTCACAGCTGCAACATGAAGGCTCCAGTATCTTAAAGCTTCATGCTAGCACAAAACTTCTCTGCTAAGTGAGTGTATATGCTATGAATGATGCCAATGAACACATAGTGCAGACAAGAAATTAAAAGTCCCGTGGTTTTATAAAATAGCTGCTGAGGAAGACAAAAGTCAAAACCTATTTTGGCAGCTTTCATCGGATCGCAGTCTGGCAAGCCAGCAGTTTTCAAACTTCTCACCTGCAGGGAACCTTGTCCACATTGATTTCTCTGCCAACGAACCTTTGATCACCTGCTGTGGAACTCCGAAACACAGCAGAGCTTTGGGGGGGCATGTTTAAGGACATGCTTACTGTTCATAGGGGATGCCAGCCAGGTTTGCTGGTCCAGGCTGTCACCCTGTGTGAACAGACAAACTCACAAACACACACACACCACTCCTTAGCTGCCATGTAAAACAGAGAGTAGGAATAAACGGACCGTTGTCTCAGTGCTTAGATGTTAAGATGTGGGGTCCCTCAAAGTTATGTATTGCAACTTGTATTTTTTTCCACTTGCCCATAAATGACCGAGTCTTGTGGGTTAGCAGTGAAGTGGCCAGGCTTGCTGACGACCCCAAACTATTCAGGTTGGTACAAATAAAAGCGAAATTGTGACAAGCTCCATAAGGGTATCTCCAAATGGAGTGAATGAGCAGTAAAAGGGCAAATGCGAGTCAATGTAAAGGTAAAAGGACCCCTGACCATTAGGTCCAGTCACGGACGACTCTGGGGTTGCGGTGCTCATCTCGCTTTATTGGCCGAGGGAGCCGGCGTACAGCTTCCAGGTCATGTGGCCAGCATGACTAAGCCGCTTCTGGTGAACCAGAGCAGTGCACAGAAACACCGTTTATCTTCCCGCTGGAGCAGTACCTATTTATCTACTTGCACTTTGACGTGCTTTCGAACTGCTAGGTTGGCAGGAGCAGGGACTGAGCGATGGGAGCTCACCCCGACGCGGGGATTCAAACCGCCGACCTTCTGATTCCATAGCGCCACCCCATCCCTTTTAGTTTGCCTTGCAAACTAAGGCAAAAATCATAGCCTCACAAATATATTGATGGGGACTGAGCTGAGGCAGGTGAGACTGAACAGGAAAGAGATCTCGCAGGCTCCCTCAGAAGGTGGTGGACTCTCCTTCCTTGGAGGTTTTTACACAGAGGCTGGATGGCCCTCTGTCATAGATGCTCTAACTGAGATTCCTGCATTGCAAGAAAATTGACTAGAGGAGCTTGGGGTCCCTTCCAACTCAACAGTTCTTTGATTTGTGGTAGATAGCTCAGTTGAAATAAGATTGTGGATGACGGGACAATGAAGGTATTTACGACATGTGTGGCAGATGTGAGAAAAGGCGAATTTCATGCTAGGAAAGGGGTTGAAAACAAGTGAGTGAAGAAGTATGGTCCACTGCATCCTTGGTAGGGCAGGTATCATTAGAGCTGAAAGTCAAAACTTGAGTAGAAGCAGAACTAGCTGTAAAAATGTCTATTGCCTTTACTGGCTGTAATTTTGCTGCTGCAATTCGCTCCTGGCAGGAGAATGTGGACTTCGTCTATGCCATTCCATTTTAATGCAGGCAAAGAAGCCAGGAGCAATAGCAGATCCTTAGCAAACGAAAGAGGAAAACAGGCTAACCCCTCCCCACTGAGAGCTAATGACTAGGAGTTTGAAAAGCCTTAGCTTCACGAGCAAAAGTCTAGACAGGGAGGTGGGGTTGGAATCCAGAGGCTACTGTGGCTAAAGTCAGCAAAGCAGAGGACAATACCGAGTCTAAAGAGGTTGTAGATAGGGAAACCAACTACAGAACAAGCCTCAAAAAATGAGCACAAAAACATCAAAGGAGTGCTGAGGAGAGGAGCTAACGATGAGGCTAAACCATGGGTCGGCAAACTAAGGCCTGCAGGCCGGATCAGGCCCAATTGCCTTCTAAATCTGGCCCACAGATGGTCCGGGAATCGCCGCATGGATGGCCAATGTGCATGTTCTTTCCCTCTCTCTCAAACGGCGGTGGCGGCGCCTCCTCCCTCCCTCCTCCTGGCTTCTCCCCGCCCTGCCTAGAGGAGGAAGGGGGCGGAGCTTTGTTGGTGCCAGCCCCTCTTTGGAGCCCTTTCACAGGCCGCTCGTCATCCCTTGTTCACCCCCCCCCAAAAAAAATATAGTCCGGCCTCCCACAAGGTCTGAGGGACAGTAGACTGGGCACCCGCTGAAAAAGTTTGAGGACTCCTGGGCTAAACACACAGATAAATTCAGTAAGAGTGAGAAGAAATAAGGAAAAAACCAGCCTGAAAGGAGAACACCAAGAGTTTTAGGAGGAACCGAATGCTTTCTGCGAGGCCACCAACTTTAGCACTGGGTTAAAGAATAGCAATATGTCTACGTACAACAGTCATATAACTAAGAGCATCTTCAGGGTACCTTATGCAGCATACCTCCATATTATGCAGCGTACCTGTTCTGAATATTCTGACTCTATAAAATGCAGAATTAGGTAGAGCACTGGGTGTTACAGGAGCAAAGGTATGAGTAGGTGACTGAGCAACCCCAAAAGAATACTGTAATTCATGCTAGTTAGAAATAAGGCCCATCCTGTGTTGCTATCTCGATCTCATTTCCATTCCTACCAATGACAGCTTCAAAGCAACTCTGCATTTTCACCAAAAGAAAGGATTACCTTCAAGTCCCTGTGTACAATGTCATGCTGATGGATATGATTGACACTCTCCAAAATCTGGTGAATGCAGTGGCTGCAGAAAAGAAAAAAAGGAAGAGTGTTATTCATTAATGTATTTATTTATTGATAACGTCAATGCTCCCAAGGCAGAAGCGTCAAGATTATATCATCACCTATAACTATGACCAAAAAGCAGTGGAAGCAGGGAGCAGTAATACATAAATAACGCAACTAGTAAATACAGGGCAGTTCTGGTGCAATCCTATGCCGTAACTGTTACCTGTGTGCTCTACTGTGAAGATGATGTAGATCGCAGTACCTTGCATTTCAGCTTGCTGCAGTGTGCTTGGAAGCCCCACAAAGCTTTGACCGGTCCCTGAAATTGTCCACAGGTACCCAAAAGAGAGCCCTTGGCCTCTTTGAGTGAGATGGGCGCACAACCCTAGAGTCTGTCAAGACTGGCCCGTACGGGCAGGGGTACCTTTACCTTTTTTTTTACCCAAAAGAGAACACCACGCACCCCACAAAATATGAGTGGCAAGCCCTGGGCCAGCTTACAAACTGCACTCGCCTACATTTGGCAGGACTCCTCGAGGCTTTAATCAATCAGCAGCCTCCTCCATCAGTCTCAAGGCTGGGATCCCGCCAGCGTGGAAAGGTTTTAGTAGCGATAAATGCAACCACATTACAAAGATGATGTGTGTCTGCAGAGAGGAGCTGGACACCTTTTAAGTACAGAACCCACTCAGCGTGCATTTTCAGTTCCCTTGTTTCCCTCTCCAAGCTCCCTGCAAGCTCAATGAAAATCTGCTGCCTCTTGTTTCTCCCTCTTTTTGCAGAGAGAGGAGCAACATGTCATTTACACCTATCATGTCAGGACAACACTACACCCACATTGCCTGTGCATGAGGCAACACACACAGATTTCTGGGAATGCTCAACCAGATAGAGGTTTCCAAGCGCTTGGAAGGAAGCAGACACGGCAGCTGGTATGTAAGCGACTTACTGCAAGTAGCAAAGTCTCTTTGATGTACGGAGGAGTGTGTATTTTAACAGCTCCTGCAGCACACCATAGGAATCTGTTCCTAGGAAGTTACAGGTTTCAAACCACCCCTTGGCAATTTCACGTTGCAGGAGCCAGACCCATCTTGGTGCAAATCCCTTTGAAAAGGTAGCAACAACAGTGCCTGGGGCAGGGGGCGGGGGAGAGGGGGAACGTGTGTGTGCTTTCAGAATCTGCTTTAAGTGTTGAGGACACAGGCTTGCTCTAGCAAAGAACAAGGCTGTGCAAGGCACGGCCTCCCCCACCCAGTGAAAGGGGCTTGCAATGTAAACCACTCTGGCAGGCCCTGTGACTCTATCTTCTCAATCCCAGAAAGGGGGTGGGTGGGGGAATCTGTAGAACTAGGACAGAGCCAAATTCACAGCAAGCGACTTTCTGGCCAAAAATGGCAAAAGCGCAATGAGTCTCTGGGAAGGTCAGATTGGCACAAACTCCGCTCTCACTTGCTAGCTCTCTCCAGCCGGCTTTGGAATGCAGCTCGAAGCAGCAAGGGGACAAGCTAGCAACGACTTAAGCAAGGAAGCGCTAGACCTCTTCAAGCTGGAGGGGGAATCCAGGGTAGCAGGAGATAATCTCAGAATATGACCACCCAGGGGGAATCCAGGGTAGCAGGAGATAATCTCAGAATATGACCACCCAGAGACATTGTTCTCCTTCTGCAGCAAAAAAAAAAAAAAAAAGTGGGGCTGGCAATTGTGGCGTTAATAACAGTATTTCCCATGAATTGCTTCTAAGGCAACATTTCAGGCTGGGATAGATGGCATTTATTTGAGGAGGAGGAGGAATCCTTGCCTTGCTTTGCTGCCAGCTTCCTTCAACCATTAAAGACTTCCATACAACAAAGATGCACCCAAATCTCCTCTCACTTGCACACATCTAGCTGAATGTATCCGCAGCCTTCCCTACCACCATAAAGACCAGAAACTGCTTTTTGATTATTGCAATGAGAGCACCGGTTTCCTGACGTCTCCACTGCATGTGGTTCGACTTGCTTACTTGATCAAAGTTGAAGAGGACCAGGTAATGTGGAGCTAATTGCTCTGCTGGCACTAGTATGCATCTCTTCAGTTGCAGCCTATTATGATCATGACTGCACAGACTGTTCTGCTGGGGGAGGCGCAGTAGACTATCCTGCCTTGCGACGCAGAGTCAGAGTCAGGCACATGGCCGCCTGATTCCTTTCAACTGAGATTTAGGAAGGTTTCAGCAGCCTGGAGAAGCTTTCCAAATACACTTCCTAACCGCAGGTGTCGGTAAACCCCTGGGCCCAGGTGATGTGGAAATACAGTGTTATGCAAAGATGAGCTGAACTGCAAGGCTAAGCACGTTTTTGCTATTTTAGGTGCCTTGTAGGCTGCTCTCAGATTGGATTTATGCAGGCAACTGAAAACCCTGCCAAAGTTGTCCCTAAAGTGCAGGTATAGGGAAAGAAATGCAACAGCTATAGCAGAACTACCCCACCCACCTAAAAATGCTGCAGCATAGGTGTATGGGTTAAGGGAGTGGGTGGCACTGTGGTCTAAATCACTGAGCCTCTTGGGCTTGCCGATTGGTAGGTTGGCGGTTCGAATCCGTGGGATGGGGTGAGCTCCGGTTTATCTGTCCCAGCTCCTGCCAACCTAGCAATTCAAAAGCACATCAAAGTGCAAGTAAATAAATAGGTACGGCTGCAGCATTGTGTTTCCATGAGCTCTGGCACTCGTCACAGTGTTCCGTATGCCAGAAGCGGTTTAGTCATGCTGGCCACATGACCCGGAAAGCTGTCTGCGGACAAACGCCGGCCTGAAGGGAGCACCACACCCCATTGTTGCCTTTGGCTGGACTTAACCGTCCAGGGGTCCTTTACCTTTTTTTATGAGACAGTAGTTGGAAGTGCATACATTAAATACATCCATGTGTTTTCCCACTCTCAGGGGAACAGGTACCAAACAGAATATAGGACTAACAGGGTGTGGAATGGGAGGAAACTTTGCACCGTACACAGTACAGACTCCACAAACAGTGCTGGGAGAATTCCGTCTGCCCAACCCAAATCAGGGGGCATACTAGGTGACAAGCTCTTCTTACCTGGCATCCGCTTCACTGTAATATTCCCTAGCAACAATGTCTTCAAAAAGCTCTCCACCAGTGACCCTAGGAAGAGAGATAAATTCATGAGGATACAAGTACCCACTTTTCATTTGGAGGCTGTTAGAATTCACACTTCCTGCTCAAAGCAGATGAGATTCCTCCATCAGACTTTCCTAAATACTCTTCAGAAGAATTCAGAGCAATCCTGAAACTTGCTGCTTGGCTGGCATATGCACAGATTAAAGCCAAGCTGCTATTTTAGCTTGATTTACAGTGCCTATTATGCCTTCTGGTTGTACGCAAGATGAAAAGATTGAAAACGCTGTCCAGGTCTGGAAAGCCAGCTAAAACATTGCTTTCCTGAATGTCCAACATCATATTGGAATCATATTGGAATTGCAAACGTACTTCACCAACTCACACAAGCCTATCCCCAAATGGTGGATTGAATAAACTTCTTCAGCACACCCACAAGCAATCCTTGCTTGTGTTTTTAGACCAGAGTTACTCAAACCTGTGTCTCAAACTGTTTTTTTATGACTACAACCCCCATCATCCCTAGCTAGCAGGACCAGTGACCATGGTTGATGGGAATTGTAGTCCAAAAACAGCTGGAGACCCAAGTTTGGGAAACCCTGTTTTAGACTTATCAACCCTGGCCAAATATGGTTCCAAGTACAAGGAAGTACTGGGTCAAGTTTATTTCGTCAACTGCAGAGACAAATGTGATATCCCTGCAGTTGGCAAGAGCCTATTGCTCTGGTTATTTTTTGCTTTTTGGATTAGAAAACTTTAAGGTCCAAAAGGATATATCATTGCCAGTATAGGGTGGAAGGTCTCATGACATGGTAGTGGAACTTGGGGTGTCAGCGCAGGTTCTAGTAAAATACACAGTGTAGTATTGTGTGCAAAATTCACACATAATTTGGGTTTAAAAAACAACAACCCCACACACCCTTGAATCTATCAATTGCTGTAGCAATGTCTGGAGGAACAGAAAGGGAGGAGAAAATAGAACACCTGGATATATATTTTATTTAGAAACTCCTTCTACAGCCCACACATTTTTGTCAGTGATGATGGATCAAAGTTAAACAGAAAGCACTTACAGATCAAAGACGAGGTAGTGGAAGCCTTCTTCCGAAATGCTCTCATGGAGCCGCACTGCAAACAACAAAAAGAGACAGAACAAACTCAGCAGGAAACTGAGGAACAGAGGAAGTGAGGCAAAGTGTATTGACCTGGACCAAACCTGCCCACCACAGTGTTCCCTTCATGAAACCACACAACTGGGTTGTGGATATATTTACATTCCCATTTGGTGTTGCTGCAGTGAGTTGTTATTCACTAATAAGCGAGTACCAACAAACAATAATATAGTGCTTTAGAGTATTCAGAAGTGCACATGTGCCCTCAGTATTCTGTAAGACAACGGAGTAAGAAAGGCAAGTTTCATCTCCATTTTGCAAATGGGAAACTGAAGCTCTCGCTCTCTCTTTTCTCTTTTTTCAAAGCCTGATCCAATAAGGGCTTTGCCAGTGGGAGGGAAAAAGGGGTTTCCCCAATTTAAATTGCCATGCTGCAAAGCTGGTATGAGGCTTGTATGTTTTGCCCCGTGTACAATTAGCAGCTTCCACAGGCCATTTAGATCAAGGAAACCACGCTGCGGTAAAATCATCATTAACGGAGCTCTGGTCCAAACCTGCCAAGCAGGCCTTGCTGCAGTGACACTACGAGGGAGCAGCGTTCCACAGAGGGGGTGATCCATATGTCAGATTCCCCAAAGGCCACACACGAGACACAAAGTCAAGGTGAATGTGGGCACAGATGCAAAGCGAACTAGTGCCACAGCACAGATCGAGAGGAGACACCCGACTAATGCAGCCGTCAGCAATTCTGCAAGTAAAGGAGGAGGAAGAAAAGAAAACCTGAAATGGAAAAGTCAGGGCAAGGATTAGCATTTCTGCTGCTGCTGCTGTAAACTGCTGAGGCAGAAGGAAAGAGTTTCATTGGGCATTCAAGGAGTCGCCAGTTTTTGACAGCCCAAGGCAATGTGAAACAAGGACACTTGCAAGTCAAAAGGTTAAGATGGGGCAGAGAACCTAGGTGGGGCAGCGGGTGAGTGGCATGCAAAGGCGCACAGTAGGGAGGCATGGGGTAAAAAGCAGAATGGTGGCTTTGTGGTCGCCGCTAGAATGGAATATTCAACAAGTAGGTCATCTGGACAATGTACAGCGGAAGAGCAACTTAATTGAAAACAAAAGCAGCATCTTCTCTCTGTGAAATTGCACTCCTTTCACTTAATTGCCTATTGAGCTCCAGCTCTTCTCGAACTGGAACAGCCCCAGTATTGATTGGCTGCAGCAAACCAAAGAGAAAGGAAGAAAGAAATGGAAAAGGGAAGGAAGGAAGGAACAAAACCTCACTCTGTGTGTGTCTGTGTGCATAGATGAAAAGGGAAATGTTCTCTGTAAAGACAGCAGAGGATGACGAAGAGGAAGAGGAGCTGCTCCTAATGCTGTTTGCTGGCTTGGTCCCCCTTTATGGGCAGACCCACCCCTGGATTTGTGCTTCCTCCTTTTGTGTTTATTGCCCTGGAAGTGGGCACTGCAGTAGGAGAGGCTAGCAGACTCAGGTGGTAGACCCTTGGACCTGTCTTGACACCAGCCCCTTAACCCACTGTAAGAATTTTGGAAATTCCTCTTCCCCAGGGAAATCTGCAATGGGAGAAGGAGAGAAAGCTTCATTCAGCATAACCTACAAGATCATTTCTGCTACTCCTAACACTGCAAAGGGGTCCCATCCAGCTATCTAAGCTGTTGTATAGCAGAAGTTGGATTTAAAAAGCTTGCCTCCTCGCCAGCAAGTGGGGCACAGCCTCCCCTGAATAGGCTTGAACCTCTGATTGCTTCAGCAAATACCTATGTCTGCCAGCGTCTTGACAAGCTACAGGGAACTGGGCATGTTTAGCCTGGAGAAGAGGAGGTTAAGGGCTGATATGATAGCCATGTTCAAATATATAAAAGGATGTCACATAGAGGAGGGAGAAAGGTTGTTTTCTGCTGCTCCAGAGAAGCGGACACGGAGCAATGGATCCAAACTACAAGAAAGAAGATGCCACCTAAACATTAGGAAGAACTTTCTGACAGTAAGAGCTGTTCGACAGTGGAATTTGCTGCCAAGGAGTGTGGTGGAGTCTCCTTCTTTGGAGGTCTTTAAGCAGAGGCTTGACAACCATATGTCAGGAGTGCTCTGATGGTGTTTCCTGCTTGGCAGGGGGTTGGACTCGATGGCCCTTGTGGTCTCTTCCAACTCTATGATTCTATGATTCTACAAGAGACTTTGCCTCCTGTGCAGCGGACTATTGAAAAGGTGGCATTGGGTGCCAAAGACCTGGTCCTAGGTGCCAAGGAGCCTGTTTAGTAGGTGTAGGCAAAGGAACTGCCCAGGACAGCATTTTCTGTGTTGCACCCCCAGGAATTTGGCACCAAAACCATACTTGGAGGTGTGATTCTGGCCTTCCTTGCCCACCATCTTCCAACAAAGCAGTGTTCCTCGGTTTGTGACCCTGGGATGGTGAAGAGTTCTTGTGGCTGTCCATAGTAGAGGTCATGCTATGCTCAGCTGACCCTGGAGGAGGTGGGGCTAAGGGGAAACAGGTGCCATATAATTAGACATGCCAATGAAGTCATAATCCTTGGAAGTGCCAGGAGTTTCCCCTGCTGCTAGCTGTGCAAGGGGAGGCCACACAGGCAATGCAGACCCACCTGAGCACTCCTGCACCTACTTGTGAGGAGGCACAGCCATGGGGACCATGCTGCTGTTGCCCAACCCTCTCCGTGGACCCCAAAGGGTTGGCCCTCCTCCTTCCGTTCTGGAAACAAAGGAGGTGGGGTGCAAACCAAAAAAAGACTGTAGGGACAAAGAAGAAACAGGAAAAGAACGAAATGGAGCCAGGGGGTTTGGGAGAGAGGTTTGGAGGAACAAAAGACAGGAGGAAAGAAGACAGAAAGGGAAAACAGAACAAACACACAAAGTAGCAGGCAATTTGGCTATGCACTTATGGAGCTGTAGCCACACCCTATTGAGTCCAGGATTAGCCAAAGAGAGGTGCCATCCCAAGGTAAAGGAATGCCCTCCAAAAGGCTCTGGAAAAAGGAAAGTGACGATGTCCTCCTTTCCGAGTCCATTCCTTTAAAAGCACGTACCATAGCGAAACGGCAGTGAGCGTTATGATCCAAGAAGTCCTTGTTCAAATCCCATCCCATCTAGGAATTCACTGCATGCCCTTAAAGCAGGCAAACCAGGATCTCAGCCTTCTGGCTGTGTGCATTAATGGTAACACCACTATAACCAACCTTGCAGAGCTGTCACAAGGTTGGCTGAGAACGTATGTGAAGTTCTTCTGGACGCCGCTGTCTAAATGACTATTTACCGCTATTCCTTCTTGGCATACTGCACGGAACACAGCATTATCCTAAGTGGATTTCTGTGCTTTGGACTTTCCTCAGGTTGCATTAATGCTCCTCCTGTCTGTGTGTTTTACGGTAGGCACACCTGCCCTGTATCCTCTCTCTTCAGAAAGACAATGTTAGATAAAAACCCAAGGGATTAGACCAGTACCAGGAGGTTCTGTTGCTAATGGACATTTACCTAGAAGTGATTAGTCAGCTCATTGTTATTTAATTAACAGGGTACATCCTGGATAGTTGACTATTAAGCTGCCCTTCTTTTGCAATGCTCTCTGTCATAAAAGTAGTCCGTTGCATTTTCTTTAAATTATTTACAGATGGAAATGCCGTGTTCTGTGTCTTCCCATGGGCCTCCTTGATTCTGGTATCTTATATTTTCAAAGTTCTCCACAGAGATTCTCAACAAAAGAACTGCCCGTCCCTCCTGTGTGGATAGGAGAGGTGGACTCGTAATCTGGTGAACCAGGTTCGCTTCCCCGCTCATCCACCTGCAGCTGCTGGGTGACTTTGGGCTAGTCACACTTCTTTGAAGTCTCTCAGCCTCACTCACCCCACAGAGTGTCTGTTGTGGGGGAGGAAGGGAAAGGAGGTTGTTAGCCGCTTTGAGACTCCTTAGGGTAGTGATAAAGCGGGATATCAAATCAAAACTCTTCTTCTGTTCAGATAGGAAGCGCCATCAACTTCCCATTGAATTTATATAAAACCACCTATGGAAGGTGGACAATCGCAAGAGAAACTTGCTTCCCCAATTAACAATTACGTTAACAATAATGACATTTTTAAAACTCTTTACAACCAGGGCTTCCTTGCTAAATAAAACTGTATTCAACTCCATTTACACTGTTCATATGTAAGCCTGGTTATAGACCACAGTTAAGGAAATCAGCTGGCTGTTCAGTCCAAGCAGTCCTCACTTTGTTCCTCCTTTCCTACAATAGGAAAACAAACTATGGAGCGGCTGGCTTAGCATTATGTGCAAACAAGCATGCATGGCTGATTGGTTTCTAAACAAAAGCATAGACAAAAACTTGGGTCCCCGTTCATGGTTTGTTTGGAGAGAAACAAACCATGAGCGTTGGCTCACATATGACGCTAAGATAGCTGCTCCATGGTTGTTCCTTGCTCTAAGAAAGGAAGAGTAAAAAGCAGGGACTGCTCAGCTGCTTGCAGAAGTGTGTAGCTCATGCACCCACTAATTTCCCCAACAATTTAGCTAAATTTAATATAAACAAGGCCACCGGAAAGAGCTTCAAAAGCACAACTCGAAAAGTGAGTGAATGGGCAACAGCATGGCAAAAAATAAATTCAGCGTGAATGGGTGTAAAGTGATGTACATTCACATATACAATGGAGATCTGAACTGGCTACGCCTATTGAGGAAGAAGATACTTGGGTTCTGGTGGATAGCTCAATGAAAACCAGGGATATTTTTTTTTCAGTCGGTACTCTCCAGAACTCAGTTCCGGCACCTCTCAGGTGGGCGTCATTGCTATTGTAAGACAACAAGGGAGGTGTTCATTGTGAGTTCTGCCACCTTTTTTTCTTTAAAATAACAATTAAAAAATAGCACTGGTGAAAGCCAGCAGCTTTGAAACAAGCGAATTCCAAGCTGGGATCTGAAAATAAAACTGCCAATATCATAATGCCTTTATATAATCTATGGAGCAGTTAGATTTGGAATACTGTGAACAGTTCCGTTTGCTCACATCTCAGAATGGATAGGATAGAGAGCTGGAAAAGGTACAGAAAAGAGCAACCAAAAATAAGATAGAGGCTGAAGCACCTTCCCTACAAGGAAAAGTTGAAGTATTTTAGGTGTTCTAGATTCAGAGAGGCAATTTGAGGTGTGGCGGGCTGGTAGTGGTGGTAAGGATGGCAGAAGCAGACAGAATTACTGTGCGGAGAGAGATAATGATTTTGCTCCCCCATCACAGTCCTAATACTCAGGGTCAACCAATTAAATAGCTTGGCGAAAGATACAGAACAGACAAGACATCCACCCTTATTCACAACTTGTGTAGTTTATTAATCTGTTGTTATCTTATTTTATTTTAACTGCAGTATGTTGTTTTGGGTTATTTGTAAGCAGAAAATGCCGACGGTACTAATGAATAATTAGTAAAATAAATCCATGCCTAATACATTGGTTATCCTCCAATTCGAATTAAGCCTGCTGGCCTCCTTTCATCTTTTTTCTTTAAACACACACACACACACCAACACACAAACCACCACAAAAACTCTGCCACCCACCATCACCTCCTCATTTTCAATCAGATACAGTGCTCTCTTCCACCTGCACAAACCAAAACCTTGAGGTTCACAAAGCCTCTCTCTCTCTCTCTCTCTCTCTCTCTCTCTCCCCCTCACACACACACACACACAGAGAGAGAGAGAGAGAGAGAGAGAAGAAGAAGAAGAAGAAGAAGAAGAAGAAGAAGAAGAAGAAGAAGAAGAAATGGGCAGATTTCAATACTGTAGGAATCTCTCTGAGACATTTAGGCTGCTTAGGTGAGACTAATGCTGATGCAAACAGACAAGGCAGCATTGAAATGGGGATCTCAATTTCTTGCCCAGTAACTCCAACGTTCCCTTTCTTTCTTTCTTTCTTTCTTTCCCCATGTCATGTAGTCTCCAAATTACTCTGGAGATCCTTTTGCAACAAGACACTCTGTATAAATGCCAGGTACTCAGAGTCAGCACTAACCTCATCCCTGGGCACATGCCAGGCAGCCATTAGGCAGAATCTGCATCTCTCCATATCGGTAATGGCTCTCTCGCTGCCCCCATGCATTAGCTATTGGGGGGCAGGGAGGCAGTTGCCCTACTGAACTACCGCAGCAAATTGAGTGGAGATGGGATAAGAAGAACAACCAGAATGAATTTACTCCCCTCCCCCTGCCCGCCCGCCAATCCACTGCCACCGTCCCCACCTCAAAATACTACACTCAGCATTAAGGATGTGTTGAAGCTACAAATATAGAATATACACACAGGCTGACAGACGGCAAAGTGAGTGCTATCATCATCAGCAATGCAACTGATACAGACATTGACACAGATGGCCGCCACCCACTCGCCATTTTCCCCAACTGCTCATTATCCCAACACAGCCAGAAATGCGCATGGAAGAGGCTGTGAACAGCCCCGCCACATCAACAACACCCATTGCCAGCAAGACTCCCCGCACACCAAGATACAGGTTCCCAGTAGGAGTTCACCGTTCAGCTTTGGCTGTCAAGGGCAGCTCAGCTTCCCACCCCCAGCTTCTCCCTAATTATATTAAAACGGGCAGAGTTTTGCTGCAGCTGCTAAGGCAGCTTCCAGAAAGACTTTCCTTTTAATTAAAAGTTTGCTATTAAAAAGCATTAGCATGTGTAATGCAAATAATCCTTTGTAAATCATCTGCTCCAACAGCTAATGACGGGCTTCGCCAGAGTGGTAACGGGTGACATAAGGATGGTTAGCTAACAGGACACCGTGTGCAAATATTCACTAGTTCCTTGGGATTAACCCTCTTTCCCCCAACCAACACGCACCCCAACCAACCAAGCCACACCAGGGATAAAAAGGGAGTCAAGAACTTCCTGTCTTCTGTGCCAAACCACCACCCCCAAAAAATACGTGCACTGCCTGCCTTTCCAAACTGAAGAAACTCATCCTGTTTTTCAGTAGATCCATTGCAAAAGCAACCATTGGCAGCAGAAACACCCAAGACACAACTGAAGAGCCCTCTACTAAAAGGGAAAAAAAGAGTCAGGGAATTTGGGACACCACTAAGGGTGGGAAAGGGGGAGTCAAGTCAGAATCGCTGCTGTTTGTGTAAGGGGACAGTTCCCAGCCAATCCTGCTTATTTATGCTAGCCGGCCCAAATCAAACCAACCTTCAGCAACTAGGTGGCTTGAGGCCCAGCTATTTGAAGGACTGCCTCTCTCAGTCCCTACCAACCTGTGCCTTAAGATCTGCAGGAAGGCCCTGCCTGCACTTCTAGAAGTTGTAGTTTGCAAGGTAACAGTGCAGAGAAGGGCCTCCTCTGTTGTGGCACTCTGGATCTAAAATTTCCTTCCCCTGGAGTTATGTCTGGGCATTCCCTCTGCTGTTTTTAGACATCAAGACAAATCTTTTTATTCGGGTCTCTGGAGACGCTGATTTATGTGACATGTTTTTGCTGTTGGATTTCTGTTATATAATATTGTTCATTTTAATACTTTAATATTGTACTGGTGTGTCATATTTTTATGAACTGTTGCTTACCACCCCGAGAACCCCTGGGTTGAAGGGCGGGTTATAAATCTGATTAATAATAAAACAAGAAAGAAAGCATGTAGGGGTTACGTTCCAGAGAATTGTAAAGGAGAGGGAAGGGGGTGCATTTTTCACCTCTAGCACCAAAATTACTTTTGCTCAGGTAGAATAGAATGCTACACTTTCGAAAGCAGGGTGGACCTCGTAGGAGGTTCACTGAATGACAATGGAATCGTTTGGCAACCCGCTTCCTGCATACATAATTAACGAAATTATCACCTAATAAATCATCCGTGGAAAAATACGAGGAAAAATAATTCAATTTATAATGCAGCGACTTTGGAAGATGCAAACATGATTCCAGGAGATTCGAAAGTTAAGAGATGGCAAACCTTTCCTTCCATTTGTTGTCTGTTTGGGTAGCTTTAGCCCAAGGAGCATCAGTAAGTTATCATTAAAATTATGGCACCAGTGTTTAATCAACTAACTGATTAAAAGCATTTTGATAAATTAAAAATATGCCCTGAATATCTAAACTTTTTTTTTTTTTAAGACATACAGTAGAGCCAGTGTGGTGTAGTGGTTAAAAGCGGTAGACTCGTAATCTGGTGAACCAGGTTCGCGTCTCCGCTCCTCCACATGCAGCTGCTGGGTGACCTTGGGCCAGTCACACTTCTTTGAAGTCTCTCAGCCCCACTCACCTCACAGAGTGTTTGTTGTGGGGGAGGAAGGGAAAGGAGATTGTTAGCCGCTTTGAGACTCCTGAAGGGGAGTGAAAGGCGGGATATCAAATCCAAACTCTTCTTCTAGAGCGGTTTCCGAATGTCTTGGAAGCCGAACGCTGAAAAGTGAATGCTTCCGTTTCGGATGCACCTTGGAAGTTGAACGGCTTCTGAGACGCGTTTCTCAATTTTCACCATAGACTTTGCTGACAGCCCTTTGATCCTCGGTTTTCAAACGTTTCAGAAGTCGAATGGTGTTCCGGAACGGATTACGTTCGAAAACCGAGGTTCTACTGTACAGTGGTATCTTGGTTTACGAACTTAATCCATTCCGAAAGTACGTTCATAAACCAAGGCGTGCTTTCCCATAGCAGAAGGACTCAATTTACAAATGGAACACACTCAACAGGAAGCGAAACATGTTCCTATTCCAAGGCAAAGTTCACAAACCAAAACACCTACTTCTGGGTTGGCAGCATTCTTAATCCAAGTTGTTCATAAACTAAGCTGTTCTTAAACCAAGGTACCACCGTACTTACAAGAACTGTAGATGACAGCCAGCATCTTAAAAAGAAGCACACTCTCTCTACCATAAAATAGGACACATGTCTGTCCTAAAATAGTATTGTTAGGAGATTGTTAGTCTTTTAAGATGCTATGGGACTTTTTACCAATTTATTCTATAAAGCAGGCTAGCATAGGTGCCTCTCAGTTTTGTTGGTAAGTGCCCCAAATGTGTGGAAGAAATAAATACTGTGGAAACGGACCATTTCTACATCACTACTAAAATAGCCAAATGAGTGATGGAGGCTGCAGCTACCTTGCTAGTAGCATTTCAGCTTATGTTTCTTTTAGCCTTTCTGATAGCCTCTTTCCCTGGGAATGCCCAGCCAAAAAAAGATAGATGTTCAAAGTCTGCATTGCCTTCTCCTATGGTTTTAAGGAAACCTTGTCTGCTGGCTGCAAGACTGGCAGTAAGTTCAGCAGTCCCATTAAAATTTGGAAGGCATGAAGAGAAGCAATAACAGCCCAGAGATGCTGAGCAGTTGAGACATAACTTCTGGCAAAGACCAAGATAAGAAATTACACAGGAGCCCAAAGGCTCAATCAGAAGACAGATAATTCCCATACTAAGAATACAAAGATAAATGCGGAAGGAGATAAGGAGGAAAAATAAGGATATACAGATCCAAGAAAGTACTTGAAAGAAACCTAATTTTAATATGAAAGAGAGAGGGTGGTATCATTTGTGCCACCCAAAATCTACTCCCGCCTACCACCAGTTAAGAAGTTGAGCTAAAAAGCAAGGGGGGGGGGACAGATTCTTTAATTTTTAGGCAACAAACCTTATTAAAAGGTAAAGGTAAAGGTACCCCTGCCCGTACGGGCCAGTCTTGACAGACTCTAGGGTTGTGTGCCCATCTCACTCAAAGAGGCTGGGGGCCAGCGCTGTCCGGAGACACTTCCGGGTCACGTGGCCAGCGTGACATCGCTGCTCTGGTGAGCCAGAGCCGCACACGGAAACACCGTTTACCTTCCCGCTAGTAAGCGGTCCCTATTTATCTACTTGCACCCGGGAGTGCTTTCGAACTGCTAGGTTGGCAGGCGCTGGGACCGAACAACGGGAGCGCACCCCGCCGCGGGGATTCGAACCGCCGACCTTTCGATCGGCAAGCCCTAGGCGCTGAGGCTTTTACCCACAGCGCCACCCGCGTCCCTTATTATTAAGCCCCCTGCAAATTAGAGTTCCAATGTACCTCCGATCTCACCATGCCAAATCTCCCACCCCAACAAGCAGAATTCTATTTACTATGCTACATTGGCCACCCTCCTAAAACTTCCAAGAAAGGAGAATTCAAAACTTCCTCAAGCAACTTGTTCTGATATCTCCACCACATCCCCCGGCGCAATGTGTTGCCTGGGAAGTGTTTTTGCAGAGGGGGAGGTTTGATACCAAGTAGGGGGAGGGAATGAAGATTACTATTTTACCCTACAAACAACTCCTGGAACCATGACAACCCAGCCTTCTCTTCAGCAGCTGTGAGATCATTCCAAGGCACAACTATTCAAAGCCGGAGCTGGGAAAACAGCAAACTGTGTCTCCTATCAAAAGGGACTCAATAGCAGGTCCTGTGCCCTTCCCTCATGACTCCAGGTTCACACGGGAAAAATGGAGTCACCCCATGCAGAAAGCATGGGGCACAAACGCTGGCTTAGCATACTGGCATGCAAAAGTCCATTGATGTTGCTTTGCTAAGGGAGAAACTGGGGGCATGAAACTGGAGGATGTCAGGAGCCAGAGTTTCCCAAGCTGTTCTCAAAAATTCTCTGCTTCTGAATCCATCTTAAATGTGGTTTGGACACTCTAAACTCAAGGAAGAGGCTCCGTGCAAACTTTCAAGGTTGGGAAATGGATTTCTGCCTATGAAATACTCCTCCTACTTACAGAAGCACTGGTCTCTAAAATTGCATGTTATGAGTTTGGGTTATTGCTGCTTTCTGATTCCAGGTTCCACTTCACCCTCAGTGCCCATGAATGCTGGTGGGCAGAGGATTGGATTTTGACCAAGGTGGAGATCACTTTGGGCCAGTTACCATCTCTCAGCATAATTTTTCTCACAGGATTCTTGATGCGATTACAAAAATTGTGAGGAGGGAACTCTGAGCTACTTGAAGGAAGGGGGGGGTGAACACAGATAGAATTAAAGAATTGTAGTGTTGGAAGGGACACTGAGGGTCATCTAGTTCAACCCCCTGCAATGCAGGAATCTCAACTAAAGCATCCGTGATGGATGGCCATCCAACCTCTGCCTCCAATGAAGGAGAGTCCTGCAGGAGTTCTCACTGTCAGAAAGCTCTCCTGACCAGAGACAACCTTGAAGGGCCCAGCATGATATGGCCAAGCCATTGGGCACTGCGGGCTTCTAGAGAAGTCTTCTCCTTCTGGCTCCAGCTCACATTTCGATAGGGGTGGGTGAGGAAATAGCACAGAGATTCCCTTTCTAGCCCTGCTTTCTAATCCAGAAAGAAAAGAATGCTTCCAACATGTTGTGCTGTGTACACACTACCTGCCAGATCCACAATTAAGAAGGGCAACCTCACAGCTGGCAAGGTTAATTATTTTAACCTGCCATTGTGACAAGAGGGTAGTCAAGGGATATTTGGGCCTTTCCCAAATGTCCAGAGATTATTCCCACCACCACTGTCTGGATATTACTCATATTCCCATGCCCATTTGGAGAACTGAACACACAAAAACCATGTACTTATTTATATACGCTGTTGTCTCAATATTACAAGATTAATTACACAGGGTCAGGAGGCACCCAACATTAAAATAAAAAAACATTAAAGGGTTAAGGGAAGACAGTCTCTCCCCTCTTCTCAAACCCACAAAACAGAATGTAGTAAAAATAATCTCCATTTGGATGGTGGCCAGCAAGAGAGTGCTCATGAGGAATGTGAGAGTGAACTGGTTGCAAATCATACTTTAGTGAAGTTATGCACAAAAAGAAGAATTTATCCCCCCTGACTTATTTGCAAACAATGCACTCGGCTTTTGAGCTGCCTTTACCAGCCATAGCTCCTTTCACACACCCTTCTTATGGTCCACTGGTTGATCACTTTGCCAATCTACAGCAAGTTGCTCCTAACATCTGCTGGTTGCATCATCATCATCATCATCATCATCATCATTTCTAAAGAATACCCTAAAGTGGGGAAGAGGGTCTTGTGGCCCTCTAGTTGATTTCAGACTCCAGCTCCCATCAGCCTGTCCAATAGACAGGGTCAATGAAAGTTATAGTCTGGAAAATCTGGAGAGCTACAGGTTGCCCATCCCTGCCCTAAAGCTAGGTATTATTTGCAGCCTGTTAATTGGAATGAGAAGAGCGTACATTTGCAGCTCTCCTAGCTGAACTCATCAGAAAAGATCGATCTATTGGTGCAGCCAACCCTTCATCTGAGTGGGTTTTTTGCAGTGTTTTAATTTGCATGAGCAGTTCAGAAATTACTTCACTGATATATAAAGAGGTGAACACAGTGACTCAGTGATGCTTACTCCAACAGGAGATTTGTATTTTCCTCGTTTTCATGATGAAGACTTAAGTGAAAGGTATCTCTGTAGTTTAGAGTGCAAATTCATAACTGTTGTGTAAAATTGCTATATCACATTGTATATTCATAACTATTGCATATATACATGGGCTATTTATGTCTTCCTATATGTTAAAAGGGGGAGCTGGTGCGAACTGGTTTATGTGCTGCTATCCATTTTTATCATTATTTGTGACTGTCAGGGCTGGGCTCTGAGCAGCAGTCTCCATTAAGCCAGGAACCAGTAGCTGTGGGCTGAAGCCAACATTCAGAACTAAAAAGAAAACCAGGCTTGAAGGACAAAACCAGGAAGCAGAAGCAAATGGCAAGCTGAAAGTCAGGACCAAAGATAGCCAAACGCACCAGGGCAAAGAAAGAGCTTTGTTCCTCAAGCAAGGGTTAATTGGAACTGGAATTTTATCATCTTTCCGGTCCAAGAGGGTAAAATGGCAAGACTGGGTGCTGGATGAGTGACCTGGAAACCTGGGCAATCACCCCCACAATCACGTTGTACTTCTGAGAGACTCAAAGTGCCTCAAAAACACAACACGGCAAGCATAAATCTTACGGCTTTTCTCATGCTGGGGGTGGGGTGGGGAGCGCCATTGCAGCAATTGCACACCCACCCCTCACAAGCTTTAATTTTGCAGGTGGGGAGGAGAGAAGGGGACTGTGACCTCACAGTTCTAAAGGTGCAACACGAGGTCAGAGGTAAGTATTAATTATGTGATGCGAAGAAAAAACGGGGAAAGGAGAAACTGTAATACCCCAAGGGTATTTTGTCAAATGAGTTCCCAGAGCAAAAAATGTGTCGAAGCCTTAGATGTTGTTCTTGTATTTTCAACATCTCACCACTTTACGGTTCAACGTTTACGGTGCAAAGCCAGATTAACTATTCTGCGAAGCATTCTGTGCACTAGGATCCAAAGTGAAAGGGGTCCAACTTTTAGCCTGCAACAGCAACCAGCTGAGCAATATATCATGTTTCTAGACTCAGAAAAATTAAGGAAATTGGTAGCTTGGCCGGTATAGTAGAAATTGATGGTTGTATTCAACGTTAAAAACTAAGGAAAATACTCCGTTGGCACGATGATTTTTCCTTGCACAACTGAATGCTCTCCCTCTGCGCCAGAGAAGATTTGGGGGTAGTAAGGAGCGTGGAGGGAAAGGGAAGAACATTCCACTGCACTAACGCTAATCCTTGCACCAGTGCTAATATTTAATCCAGTACCATGCTGATTATTTATTTTATGTGTATTCTGCTTTTCAGCTGAATTATTGATTTATCAAGCTATTTCGCACTCCAGAGGAATTGTCTTCTTTCTTTCCAAATCATCAGAAATCATCTTAGATGTTTCACAGTATGTAAATTCACAGCACAATCTATACATGTTCAAGGGGGTTTTGCTCCCAGGTACATGGGTATATGAGTGCAGCCTCAATCATCGCTGGTTAAAAAGCATGCATGCAACTGATTGAAACATTTATTTGCTGCCACTTCTTCCTGCAGTTCCAGTGCTATTCACTATCTGTAACCTTCATGATCATCTGTTACATAGAATCTGAGGGTATATGCAGAAATTGAAGCACTCAAGTGATTTTTATATATATATATATATTTGGAAGGTTGGAAGACCTCTGTGCCATTATGCTCAGTAAATCTAAAATTCAGAACCACTTCTGTCACACACTGGGCTGATGCCACATTCACAAACACACAAGGAGGTTGAAGAGGCAAGAAGCCCAATAGCAGAGTCAAAGCTTCCTAGTTAACGTGGACCCTGTTGCCTGCCCTAAGTTCTTCCTAAAAGGTAAAGGGACCCCTGACCATCAGGTCCAGTCATGGCCAACTCTGGGGTTGCGGTGCTCACCTCACTTTATTGGCCGAGGGAGCCGGCGTACAGCTTCCGGGTCATGTGGCCAGCATGACTAAGCCGCTTCTGGCAAACCAGAGCAGCGCATGGAAACGCTGTTTACCTTCCCGCCGGAGCGGTACCTATTTATCTACTTGCACTTTGACGTGCTTTCGAACTGCTAGGTTGGCAGGGGCAGGAACCAAGCAACGGGAGCTCACCCTGTCGCGGGGATTCGAACTGCCGACCTTCTGATCGGCAAGTTCTAGGCTCTGTGGTTTAACCCACAGCGCCACCCGTGTCCCTGCCCAAGTTCTTCCTAGGCAAGCATTAAATGTCAGCACTAGCTTAATAAAACAAATTTACATTTTCCCAGGAAGAGATAAAGCATCAGCTCAAGGTTAGCTCGCCTACGGCGTTAAGGAATTAACATGACGGTGGCAATGCTTGATGGTGGAACCCTGTGGAACGCCTTCCCGTCAGGTGTCAAGGAGATGTGTAACTATATAACATTTAGAAGACATCTGAAGGCAGCCCTATACAGAAAAGCTTTTTAATGTGTAATGCTCTATTATGTTTTTATATATGTCGGAAGCTGTCCAGAGTGGCTCAGGAAACCCAGTCAGATGGGCAGGGTACAAATGTTGTTGTTGCTGCTGTTGTTGTTAAACTAAAAGGTTACAAATAGAACAGGGCCATCACTCAAAATCAGCATGCCCCACACATTACAATCCTGCAGAGTTGGGGCAGGAGGAAAGAGGGGGAGAGAGCGCAAATCTAGACAGAAACCAACTTGGATGTCCTCTTCCATTTGTAAAGTTGGCTGGCATGACTGCAGCCCCATGCATCCCCTCTGAAAAACCTTGTATACAATTCATGCAGTGTAGTGTGTTCCTCTCCCTCTGGCTCCACATCACTGGCTACTGTTGGCAAGCAGGCATGGCACTGGCGTTAAAATGCCAGGCCTTCAGGTAAATTGCATTTGGTATTTCAGAGGGGGAAATGAGGCTGCTGCTTCTAGTAGTAACCCTCTTTTTCTAGCAACACTTTATTGCAGACATAAATGAGGTTGGGTGTGACTCAAAGTGATCTTCTTCAGAAATATAATCCTGCCAATTTAGCTTTCCAAAGCAACAGAGGAAATCCAAATTGGGGCTTTCTTTTCCCTTACTTAAAAGGGAGAGAGAGAGAGAGAGAGAGAGAGAGAGAGAGAGAGAGAAATTTACCCCCAATGGTGCACCACAAAGAGACTGACATGATGGGCAGCTTTCCACAAAGCTGTGGAACAAGCAACAATCCTACTGCTGTTTGGCAGATTCCGTAAATAACGTGGTTTTGTCCCCAAAACCGAACTTTATTTTTTCCTCTCTTTTCCCCCAGTTCAAGTTGAAGTTTGTTCCCACGATCCCACCACTTGTTGCAGCCCTTCAGCGAACCCTCCAAGCGAACAATTACCCTGCTCCCTGTTCCTTGGGGTGACAGGAAATAAACCTGCTCACAGGATGATAACCATGGAAACACAGGCCCAGAGTGAGTGGAGCTCTCCAGCAACAGACAAAGGAACTTGCAGAGTAGAAATAAAAGACAATCCGCTCTCCCCATTTACAGAAGCTAATGGTCAAAGGGGCCAGGGATCTGGCAGCTTAAGAGCTCTGCATCTGAGACTTCTGGATCTTCTGAATGCAAGACTTCAAATGAATGCTCAGGGAGAGGAGCCAAGGATTGGATGTGGGGTGAGTCCCAAGAGTTCAGTGGAGGCAGAGTATGTTAGGCAACTAAGTCCCCTGTTTAACAGTTTGGACTGTGCAGCAATGAATGTGTACATAGGGAATGGTGTGGTTCTTTTACAGCACATAACCTTTGTTGGGGAACAGGTTTGTAAACTGCCTATTTGGCGGCAAAAGCAGGATTCCCAAACCCATGGCATGCAAAGCATTGAGTGGGGTATGGAAGAGCGTGTCTGTTACATCTGCAGGGCTATGCTTAATTCTTTCCTTGTCTGACATTTTCTTCTACAACTGTCCACTTACTCATCTGCTTTTCCCCACTTTATTTTAATGAAGCTTCTACCTGCCTTTACATTTTGGAAAATGCCTTAGGAACGTACAAAACAGTGAAACACACACAATAACCAAACTAAAGGGGGGGCGGGGAGCAGATAAAACAGATTCAGATTAAAATGCCTAGGACAGAAAGCTTAGGCTGCCAGAACTAATGCTTGACACTGCACTGTGGTGGAAAGTCTTTGGGGAGGAGGCAAGAGGGTTCCACAACTTCGGTGCAGCCACAAAGAAGACACTTTCTCATGTCCCAATCATTAAATGCAACTCAGATGGTGGTGGGACACAAATAAGAGCCTCTCTAGAAATTCTTAACGAGGGAACAGGGTTCATATGGAAGAAGTCTTTCAAGAGTCATAATGGCCAGTCTGAATTGCAGCTGGTATAGTTCTTGGAACAAGGAAGTTGCATGGTGAAAACAACTGGATCCAGACAGCTCTTCTGAGCCAGCAGAGGTTTCCAGGCACTTCTCAAAATTCGGTCTCCCCAGCCCTATTGAAGATCTCTACAGCTTCCAACTAGGGTTACTGGGAAATGCAGTTTCCCTAGTGCTGCTGGCGCTTATGAGCAGCCCTGGGAAATGTAGTTTCCCCCAATATTCCTGGCTAGTGACTCACAACCATGGCTACATGAGAGGCACCAGAGAAGGGAGCCAGGAATCATAGCACTGTAGAGTTGGAAGGGACCCTGAGGATCATCTAGTCCAACCCCCTGCAATGCAGGAATATGCAGCTGGTCCATACAGGGATCGAACCTGCAACCTTGGCGTTATCAGCACCATGGTCTAACCAACTGAGCTATCCAGAAGAGAGGTACCTTCCTCTGGCTCAGTCTCATATCTGCACCACCAGAGCAGGAAGACTGATAAGCCAGTAGGTGGAAGGCAGGAGGAGATTTGCAGGAGAAGTTTGCACCATCGCTAGTGCAAAGTCCTCATCACATGTTAGTGAGAAATCAGACTAGATCTTTGGGTTGTAACCTAGAGAGCAAGCAGCTATGAACTTCCAAAGCACGGTGACAGTAAGGTCTCCCAAGCATATGACAGCACAGCCCTTTACGGCCTTTGATAATTATCTACTCATTTGCTCATCATGTCATACAAAAGAGTCCAAAGGCAAAAGCAAAGATACAAATATAAATAGGAGGGCAGGTGGGAGGAATCACATATGAGATTAAAAACACAAGCAGCAAAGCACCAAACATGATCACACACAACTTCATAGAACAATAAAAAAAAACCCACATTCCCCAACGTCAGCATGATCACCATCAAATTAATTAATTAAAAGATGCCCGACAAAGCTGTGCGGGAAAATCAATCAAATGTCTGGGAGAAGAGGAAATTATTTTCCTGGAGCCAGAAATATATGCAAGCCAGACTCCAAAGTTCCCTGCTTCGTAGTTCCAGAATTAGTTTGCTGTTGTTGTTTTTTAAAAAGGGGAAAACACTGAGTTAGCTGAGAGAGGCATGTGTGGGGAATTAAGAGATGGAAACACCATGACCAGAAAAAGGAACCACGTCAGATCCCTGCGCCTGAACTAACTTTTTTACAGGGAGTCTGAGGAACGGAGGCAAAATTATGGTGGGATTAAATTCTAGGCCAGGGGCTCTCCGGCGGCAGTCTGCCATATTCATTCAGGTTGGTGGCTGAAAATGGGAGACAGCACTTCCATCACACGAAATATTCATATTGATTTTAGCTGCACTTTTACTGGTTCTTTTATTATGTTGCATCTTATAGCATTACAATTTAAATTCCATGGAATACAATAAGGTACAAGATGCAATAAACAACAGGATCAATGAAATTACAATTAAGACTCATACAGCATCTAGCACAGCACATGACAGTACATCACTACAATGGGTGGATGGGGTAGTGGGAAAATCATTAAGTGGTCCACCAACATCCTCAGCAATTTTCAAGTGGCCCATGGCACACACAAAAATTGGAAACCACTGTCCCAAGGCTTCTTGACAAAATAGAAGCTGGCAAATCATCAGGTCTAGATGGCATCCACCTAAGAGTTCTTAAAGAACTCAAGGGTGAAACTGCTGATCTAACAAAAATAAATGACTTGTTCAAAAGATCAGCCTCCATAAAAGGGGACAGGAAAATGGTTGGTGGTCACACCGATTTTTTACAAAAGGGATCCAGTGGAGATACTGGAACTTGCAGGCCAGTTAGCTTAAACATAAGTTCTAGCTATACTGATAAAAAGTGGTAAGAGATAAAGTAGCCAAGCATACATAAGAACAAGCCTTGCTGAAGCAGAGCCAGAAGGTCAAGTTGTGTGCGGCAGCTGCGAAAAAGCCCAATTCCATGCTAGGGGTAAATAGGAAAGGAACTGAAAAGAGGACTGCCAATATCATGATGTCATTATAGGAATGTATGGTGTGATCACACTTGGGAGTACAGTGTACAGTTCTGGCCACCTCAACTCAACAAGGACACTGTATAGTTGGAAAAGGTTCAGAAATGGGCAACCAAAATGATCAATGGGAAGGAAAAGCTTCACCCTTTAGGACTTTTTCATTTGGAGAAAAGGCAAGTAATTATGCATGGCATGGGGGGATAGGATAGAAGTTTTCCTTCCTCTCTCACAATACTACAACTCAGGGCAGCTGACTGCTGGAAGATTTGGGGCAGAAGAAAGGAAGTACGTCTTCAAACAACTGTGGAACTAACTCCCACAAGAGGCTATGGTGGCCATTTACTTGAGTGGCTTTAAAAGGGAATTAGACAAATCCATGGAGGAGAAGGCTACTAGACCTGATGTTCTACCTCCTATGTTCTACCTCCACTGTTGCAGGCAATATGCTTCTGGATTCCAGTTGCTAGAAACTACAGGCAGGTGTCTGTTCAGCCCCTGTAAGAACAGGATGCTGGTCCAGACACGTCTCTAACTAGATCCAGCAGGCTCTTCTTAAGTCCTTATGGAAATGGGTAAGGAGCTGTGCTGGGCACTGGAATGCCATTTCCATAGAGTAGAAGCCTTAGGCTTATGAGGCTTCAGCAGGGATGCCCAACACCATTCTAAGTTTCCATTTGCTAGGATGAAGTTCGGAGACCCTCTTCTAGGAAAACGCTATTCATTTCAGAGATAGCGCACGTGCATGCACAAGGACAGGGGCCCTATAAACAGTGGCCAGCCATACAGCTAAATGAAACTTCCATATTTCAGAGGCAGTATACCTCTGAATATCACCTACTGGGGAGGGAAGAGGAAGTATGTGACCTTCATGCTTTGCTTTTTCTGGCTAGTTGCGCTTTGGTCTGTTCCAGCAAGCAGTTCTCATTCATGTAATGGATCCCTTCATTGAATATACCCTAGAGCAGAGCTAACCAAGTAAGCAGTCAGGGACAAGCCAAAGGGAGTGCAACCACTCTGTAACGCCAACCACTCTCTTCTGCTTGGGTGTGGAGGAGTTGAGGAGACAGATCAGGGGATGGGCCGATAGTGGTGAAATGCAATTTCTCTGAGGAAATCTTTTGAAGTAGAGGACAGAGGTAATTGCCCCTCACCCTGAGGTAGGCTACCCAAAATGTTTCTCCAGCACAAATTATCGCTCTCTACCCACCTGACTCTGGCCCCCACAAAATGGCTTGCTCGCCATTTGCAGGAGAGAAAATTCCAAAAAGCTTCCTGTCCCCGCTGAGCTGAAGAATTTGAAGACTTTTCTCCCATGCTACTTACCGATATTTGGGTGTTTCAATAATCGGCAGATTCGAGCCTCACGTTCCAGTTTCTGGTGATCTAAGAGTAGGAGAAAATAAAATAAAGAGTTAGTTGGCAACTTTTGCTCCAGGGCCCTCGCTCTGATCTAAACAAAAAGCCAGACAGACACACCAACAGACCAGCCGCAAACGGAATGTGGCGGATGTCTGAGAGAAGCCTTCTCTCTCCCAGAACATGCCTTCCTCCAGGATGGCAAGCAACCCTGACAATATTTATATTGAAGGTCGGCAGAGATAGCGTTAACGCGCAAATGACATGGTACTTTTCTATGCGAAAGGAATTGCTTTAGACGGCCCGTTCTTTCATTGTGTGAGACTTTCAGTAGTTATACACGAGACCTGAGTATCTTTTCTAAGGCATATATACTTAAATGTGTGTTTAGGTATATTCTGCTAATCTCCTCTGTTAATAATCATATCAAGATACGCCTCTTAAGGAAAGGTGCATTGCTCAAAACACATTTGGACTGAGATGATTTGACTGCCTCAATAAATGTGTGCACCTTTTATTCATTCTTTCTCTCTCATATCACAATTTTTCTTTAAAATTCAAATTATTCTGCTATAATTAATTTTTATTCAATTTCCAATATTTCAAATTATTCTGGGTTCAGAATAAGCAGTTGAATTAACATTTTCTCAAGGCCAACCTAAGACATTTTGGCACCTGAGGCAAACCCCAAAATGGCAGCCCCTCCTCCCACCAGGGAAGGGATGAGTGCCAAAGATCGACAGCAGGAACAAGGTGTGGGGGAGATCAGCATCGGGATCTGTTGCCCCTGGGGATCCTGCAGCCTGAGGCAGTCACCTCACCTGGTCTCATGTGTGGGGCAGCCCTGCTTTTTGTTCATTTGTATCATTTGGGTGCAGAACTAAGTTTCCTTGGTGCAAAACATGAACAGAACTTGATATCAGGGGAAATTATTGCTTTGTTTTTGTTATGTATTCTGTGTTTTCATATTGTAATTTTTTGTTGTGAATGGCCTTGAGATCTACAGATGAAGGGTGGTATACAAATTTAAAGAGTAAAACTAAGACTAAGAATAAAACATATTGGGAAACGGTTTACAGAAGAGAGTAGGATAACAAGATTAGTATCGAAAGCCAAAGAATTCACCCTTAACCTGTTTCTAGGACAGATACACAGAAGGTTAGGTTGGACAATCTAAACCCACAGTCGTAATGTGGAATGGCTTGGAGGTGGGGACACAGAAGTGCTGCCAGTTATCTTTATATCCTAAGGAGGACATTCATCGCAACAGAAAAGCAACGTCAGTTCCAACAGGGTTGTCATCTGGACTAGAAAGAAAAAGCATCGAGGCAGCAGCTTCTCCATAACCCTGAAAAATCAGACATGATGTGTGTATGGGGAGGGGAGGTTAGGGAGGGAGAAGATGCCAGAGGGCCCTTTCTAGTCACCAAGGATCAGACAGAGAAGTGATTTGTCAACTCGGTGATCACGTCCCTTCTCTAACAGCAGCAAAAAGGAGAAGATCATCAAGCAAGGTGAAAACAAGGCCTGAAAGTCAACGAGGAAGACTGGCGTTTTTTTAAAGCAATGCTGGTGCTGACTTTGGGCAGCTTCACCCCTTGCCAATGGTAGAGTTAATGCCAGGATTTGTTTGCTTGTGTAAAGGAGGGGTGAAGCTGAGACTCCAATACTTTGGCCACCTCATGAGAAGACTCCCTGGAAAAGACCCTGATGTTGGGAAAGATGGAGGGCACAAGGAGAAGGGGACGACAGAGGACGAGATGGTTAGACAGTGTTCTCGAAGCTACAAACATGAGTCTGACCAAACTGCGGGTGGCAGTGGAAGACAGGAGTGCCTGGCGTGCTCTGGTCCATGGGGTCACGAAGAGTCGGACACGACTGAACGACTAAACAACAACAACGTAAAGGAGGGAGACTGCCTCCAACCTCAGCATGCACACACGTTTATTGCACCAATATTGAGCCTGCTGTTCACTCCCAGCTCAGAGAGATCAAAGTCAGGGGCTCGTGATCAACAAGCTGGGTTGCAGAGGGGTTTCAAGAGGACCTCCAGCCCCAGGGAAGAGCTGCTGTTATGGGTAAGAGAAAACCTACCACCCAAAAAGTGTCAACTGCGCCTAGTGGTTTTTGGAAGGCCTTCCATTTCACACAAGACAGGGAGGTCTCATGCACCTTCAAAAACTGTTCAGAAGCAAAATATTTCAGTAGTAGTACTATTACCACTGCAGCACAAAGTCGCATCACCCTGCAACTCTTCCTATAGTAATACCTCTCCCCCAAACTAAGAATTAGTCCTAAGGATCACAGCAAGCATCCCAGGGCGAGGAAGGGAAAGTGCTTGAGCTGCATCAAAATGCAGCGTTTCAGAAGCACGGAGCAGAAGTTCTGTATCAGAGATCTCCTCCCTTGCACCCAAAAGATGCTGCAAACTGTGCAAGCAGAACCTCAAAAGATCTAGTGCAATGGTCACCAAGTATGAGAACAGCAGCTGCACAGCAGAGCAATGCAGTTCTTTGCCACTCCGACACAGTGGAAGAAAAATACTGATTAATCTTTTATATAGTGTAAGAGCCTTTCTGCACATTATGTAGCTGTGGCTGCAGATTTGGCTGCAGAGCTGATCTATGTGTCACACAGAACAAGGTGGTAGAATTCTGGATGCTTCCACTTCAGACAACAAATAGGGGGGTGGGGCATGCTTCTGAACACCACCATCCGTATGTAAAGACAAAGCCATCAAAAGTAGGTCTTTGGTGAGAAGACCCTGCTAAGATACTTCCCCCTCTTCATGGGTTAGTTTTCTGAAGGCAGGAGGTAGCCTGTGTGAATGTTCAAAAATATTAATACCACTCCCCACCTGGAATCTGATGTGCTCATCTCAGCCTCCTAATTCATTGCGCATGACCTGCATCTTCAACCTGCTCCTGGGGGTTAAATGTTGCCCTCCCCCCTTTTTTGTCTGTATGCACAAACAAATGCAAACCTGCTTCTATGGAAAGAGAGTTGGCTTTGGATTTTGGCCAGCAAACTGCTCATACAGCAGGACATGGGCTCACAGGAAGGGCAGAAGGTTTCAGTATGTGACTGCAGAAATATATATATGGATTAGGGACTGAGAAGTGACCATGCACCAACAACAGGCCATAAGAGTCCCACAAGCTACAAAAAAAAAAAATTAATTGCCTATTCTACTCGTCATTAATCACACAAACTATAAGGGCTAGAAATACGCTTTTCAAGAAACCAATAAGAATAGACAAAGATTTACATACCGCATTCTACAACTACAGAAATGAAGAGCTCTAATTTATAAACCTTTGTGAAACATGTACCTGCATATAAATCTGTCCTCTGCATTATTATTTCCTACTTGCATAGTACACCCAGCTATCTTTTTAAATGCCATAAAAGGGAAAGTTTCTAAGGTTTTCATTGAATAAAAAATATTGGGCCAAAGGAAGCTGGACTTAGCCAACACATGCCAACCACATGAAAGGAGAAGTCTAGAAAATACAGCACACACTAAAGGGATGACTTTAAGCACTTTATGAAGAAGTCTCTAACTGCCTACTCCTAAAAACTTTATTATTGAAACCTTGAACCCTCTCTCAATGCTCACCTGTCAAGATTCAGCAACCAATTTTAAGAAACCTGCTGATGAAAGTGATGATCAATTGTAAAAAAAACCACCTTCTCTCACTAGAGGAGAGTTGCGCCTGTTGTCACCACCCAAAGACCTGCAGATGATGTCCACTGCTGAAAACCTAATTTCCGATAAGCTGGTGGCGATTGTGTTGGCCCAATGAGTGAGTTATGTTTGCAGTGAACCTGTTTCTTAGGGCAACAATGCAGGGAAGCAAACAGCTGATCAGGAGAGGGATGGAGACTTACCACGTGCTGCTCAGCTAGCCAGCCAAGATGGACAGCTGACCAGCTCACAGCCTCAGCAGACATGACATAACCAGTGAAATGCCACAGGCGATGTAAATCAAGAGCAATTGCTGCAGGGAACCTTACACCCTCTTGAGACGCAGGAGGCAAGAGATGTAGGGTAGAATATAGCGATACCCACATGCACAGCTTACAACAAGGAGCCATGACCTCTATGCTCCCTGAAACCTACCTCATCTAAATGCATGCCCACACATATACACACAGCTGGCTGCAAACCAAGAAGGAAAGCACTCCAGTCACAAGGTACAGGAAAACTATTTCTGGTCAGGGGGAAAGAATTCCACGCTGTTCTGTCTCCAGGGCAACAAAACAGGCGGACAAGCACAAAGCGAAGAATTCAAGCTCACTCCGGTTGTGCGGGACTCCTCCTGGAACTCCATGGCATCAGCCACCAAGCACTGTAAAAGGTCAGGCGCAAAAAGAAAAAATGGTTTTGGGATCCCCATCACTGACTCACTTGGAATGCAGACGGATCATCAATCCAAATGCTTATTCCAAAAGCTCATGTGACCACCAGAATGCCTGCAGTTATAGACTTTGAAACCAAACTCAGAACAATCCACTTGGCTGCTCCCTTCCATATCAGCTTTTGAGACAATGCATTTCAAATTTTAAGTAAAGGTAAAGGGACCCCGGACCATTAGGTCCAGTCGTGACCGACTCGGGGTTGCGGTGCTCATCTCGCTTTATTGGCCGAGGGAGCCAGCGTACATCTTCCGGGTCATGTGGCCAGCATAACTAAGCCGCTTCTGGCGAACCAGAGCAGCACATGGAAACACTGTTTACCTTCCCGCCAGAGCGGTACCTATTTATCTACTTGCACTTTGACATGCTTTCGAACTGCTAGGATGGCAGGAGCAGGGACCGAGCAACGGGAGCTCACCCCGTTGCGGGGATTTGAACCACCAACCTTCTGATTGGCAAGTCCTAGGCTCTGTGGTTTAACCCACAACGCCACCCGCATCCCAAATTTTAAGTACTTGCCCACAAAAGGAATATTGGGAGGGCCGTGAGTTCCATCCCAGCTCCTGCAATGGACTGGGCAGTTCATGCCCATGCTGTCACCAGCAAACTTTTATTTTCATTAAAGCGACCAACCAATGTGGATTTATTCCTGGGACAATATCTCCAAAGTTTGTCGATAATAGCCTACTTGTAGTAAAATATGGCGATGGCATCAGCAACCTAGCGATAGAGACAACCACAGCCTCAAAATGGCTGTGGTCTTTCAGGTATTCCAATTATATTTAAAAAACCATTGTGTGTCTATCACTTTGCCTCCTCCACCAAGGGCCCAGAACTTTTTACCAGGGACCAGAACTACAAGTCCCAGAATATAAGGCAGAAACACACACCTCACTGGGGCTAGGTAACACCTGCTGCCTCCTCTTGCCCTTTGGTAAGATTTTCAGCCCTTGCAGTGGGGCAGGGCAGCTGTAGAGAGGTTTGAACAGGATGGAAGTGAGCACACCTTGTTTCTTCTTGTCAGAAGGCATGCGACCACCCAGGTCTGAATTCTCACAACAGTCATATTCCTATGACAACGCAGGTAAAGTGCATTAAACTCTTGTGCTAACAGAGCATTCATGCAACTTTGAATTCCTCTTTATATTTTTGTTGTGAACGGTACATTGTCTGCTTGTCCACATGTTCTCAGTACGTTTGACCACCTCTCAAGATATCATCTCCAAACTCAGCTTGAGGGTTCCCAAGGTGGAGGATGAGGTCTTTGTGGAATCAAGGTGGCGGACCAAATGAAACCTAATTAAACATTAGCTCTCTCCACACACACACAAATTGATTTGGGGCCAGGCCAGGGGATTCTTGGGTCAGGGCAGAGCTCTGGGTTGGTGTGTGGGTGTTTGCGCACAGCCCTAAAACTCACAACTTACACAATCCATTTAAAAACCATGATATTTTCTGGTTTCTTAAAACTACCAGGCCATACCAGGCACTTTGTGCTAGTAAACAAAGTGCAAGCCCATCCCCGGACAAACTGTAGTTAATCTTAACTATGGTTAATGGCACAAGCCAACTTCAAGTCATAAATTATGAAGGTGGCTTATTCCAACTATTCATACTAAGATGAACCATAGTTTAGGGTTCAGACAATATGCTAAACTGTGTTTAAATTAAAGGGAGATAAAAGCATTCAATCTCCTCCTTAGAGAAAAAAGGGAAGAGGGAACACCCAAATCTAAGTCTCACAGGGGCTCATTCTCATAACTCTAAACACATTCATCATTCAGCCTTTATGCTATGACCTGTAGTGATACAAAGCTTCATATAAAATAAGGATCTGGACACTAAATTAACTGTCTATTTAATTATGTATTTCGAATAGCAATATAGATTTGTGAAAGTTTTGGTGAAGGTGGTTTGCAGCAGCACCAAATCCCAATTCTGAAGTCCTCATTTTAGCTGCAGTTCCTTAGACAGCTTTTTCTTTTTTCTTTTAATGGGGTGGGAGGAAGCCTGGGGCAGAATATTTTCAGACAGACACACAAAATCAGTGGCCATCTGCAAACCCCGGGTGACCTCAGAGCTGTCAACTAGGAACATTTATGTAACACAAATAAAGAGATATGATGAAAAAGGTCAGTGTGCCTAATCAGCTGTCATGTGGAGGAGAGGAGAAGAACACAAGTATGGCTGGAGAAAAAGGACAAGTAAAACCCATCCATCTTGGCCACCTCCTACTTCCCTAAGGGTGAACAGAGTTAAAAATAGGAAGTCACAATAAAAAGTGATCAATCTCACACAAAATGAGGCCAAGCTCAAATGACTTGAGAGGGGAAGAGATTTTTGGTCAGGTGCACTGGCAGTACCATGACCTTCCTGCCATGACACACCACACAACAAAGGCCCTTGCAGGCATTCATACAGAGGGCCTTGCCTTCCCCACCCCCACCCAGCCAGAAGTTCATTCATAAATGTCCCAATGGATCTCCTCAGAGTGATGGCAAAGGAGGGTTTTCATTACTGCTTGGGGCAACTGTAATACAAAGCACCATTTTCTAGTCAAATTCTTCTCGAGGCAGAATATAGGCAGAGCAGAGAAAACTTTAAAGAGGCTGCACAGGATCCCATCCTGCCTCTCTTCTCCAAACACCTACCTAATCATCTAATAGCTATTGTTGGACTCTACACACAATTCATGGGGATGAACACTAGGCTGGACCTCACCTTTAAGGCCAGAAGCAGTGTAAGAAATAAATAAACGCAGTGGGCCCAGGAAACAGCCACGTACAGCCGAAGGAGAATTATCAGGAGGAAAGCCACAGAAGGACTAATCGGGAGGTGCTCGTTTCGTATTTCAGAAGATTCCAATCAAGGTAGGGAAGCAAGCCCCATTATTCCCAACCGTTACTCAGAAGAAAAAAAGCTGAGATAAAGGCCAAACCTGCGCCTTGAAACATTCAGTTTTCACGTAGCTCTGAGGTACTAACTACAAAATGCATACACAATCAGGAGGTAAATCTCACTTCTGCTTAAGAATCAAGTATAATAATTATTTCAGCGCAGGCCTTCCGTAGCCTGATTATTACAAAATGCTTAGCCCCCTTTTGGCTCTCTCAGAGGCAAACAACTTGAACCTTTTGAAATTCAGGAGCCCTTAGCTGAACGTACACCAGAGGTGGTGCTTGGTTTGCAACTCTATGCAGTTTAGCTTTGGGTAGATGATACCTTATTTCTGCCTGGGTGCTGCTTATATATTTGCATTTCCCGGCTTTTATATCACAGCCTTTGCTTTCTTCCTCAAACATGCGGGGGGCTGCGTATTTTCTCACCTGGCTGCACATGCACTGCGCTGAGTTCAAGGCCCTCTTAGTTCCACTCTGTCTTTTGGGTCATACAGAGACTCAGGGTACTGAGGAAAATGCAAAGTTACAGTAGCCCTATTCACGCATTACTCATGTCCACATACCTGGGCTAAACCTGTATGTACAAGCAGCTGCACATGCGCAGGTGGCTCTTTGTGGACATCCTCACTTGTGAGGGTTAGGGGGTTAGGAAAGTATTTCTGCTCTGATACATGACTGCCCTACACATGAGTAACACACATGAGTAATCTAGCAGCTATGTTCAGACCAGAGGCCATCCCTTCTGCACACACAAGGCCCCAAGCAAAATCATTCCCTTATCCTAGTAGGCTCTCCAAATAGCATAGCTGGCAAAGGGAGTTGTGACCAACAACTTGGAAGAGTCACCGCTGGTTATAACCAGTGGCTTAACAGTACAAAACAACTTTGCTATGTTCAGCCCATGCCCCACCAACTCACTGGATGCGACTATTTTTGAGGCCATTGCTAACAAGAGCCTGATTTTTAAGTGCATTGCCTGAGACCCATTCCAGGAATGGAAGAAGCCATCTCCACTTATGGAACATGGGGTGACCTCAAGTCGTCCTATTTCCACAGTTGGCTTGCCTTGCCAGTGATAAAGGAATGGAATGAAGATGGCATTATCTTTGCGACCAAGCGGAAGTACTAAAAAGAGCTCCCCTTTGGTTCAGGAGTCCCTTGCAGCTAACAACTGCCAGCAGGAACCAAATAAAGCAGGCCACTCTTTGCTGCAACAGCAAAAGACGCAAGTTCCTATGATGAGTCACTCAGCCCCCGAATCCCTTTGCTGGCCTAGATTAGCACTGCTGCCACTCAACAAGGGAGTTGTGAACCAACTATTCTAGCCTGTGGCATGCTAGCTGCTCCTCTCCCAGCCAGCCCAAGGCCCACACAATGCCCTCCACAACAAAGAGTGAGTCAGCAGCAGGAGGCGCATTAGCCGTCAGCCCACAGCAAATTCTTTGTTTCACCCAAGCCACGGATAGCAGATGCTGAGAAAAGTTTGCTTCCTAAGACCTCAGAAATCTGTCTTTCAGAAGGATGAAAACAAGAGTGGTAAGGACCAAGGTAGAAAAGAAGACCATTTAAAGATATATAGCAGTGGAGCTTCCATGTGTAGAATGGATCTCCTATTGCTAACATGCATATTCAGTCCTAAGCAATATTCACACAAAGTTATCAGTCTTCTTGTGACGAAAAATTGAAGAATGTACATCCAGGTCTCATCCATATCGCTGCAGCCTTTGCTTTTCCCAGTGTGGACACCATCATCCACTAGCTCCTAGACTTGACCATGCTAACAGCCCTTTGACCTTAGGAACAAACTGTGACACACTAAGTCTGCAATCCTATATGCAATGTCCTAAGAGGAACTCAGTGGGACTTATATCTGAGAACTAGAAATTTCTTATAAGGGTTGGTTCTCATAATGGGATGTGGGTGGTGCTGTGGTCTAAACCACTGAGCCTCTTGGGCTCATCGACCGTAAGGTTGGCAGTTCGAATCTGCGCGATGGGGTGAGCTCCTGTTGCTTTGTCCCAGCTCCAACCAACAAAGCAGTTCAAAAGCATACCACCGCAAGTAAATAGGTACCGCTGCAGCAGGAAAGTAAACAGCATTTTCGTGCGCTCTGGCTTTCATCACGGTGTCCTGTTGTGCCAGAAGCGGTTTAGTCATGCTGGCCATATGACCCGGAAAGTTGTCTGCGGACAAACACCAGCTCCCTCGGCCTGAAAGTAGAGATGAGCTCCACATCCCATAGTCAAATTCGACTGGACTTAAATGTCCAAGGGTCTTTTATCTTTACCTGTTTCTCATCTTGTTGCTTCTCTTGGAATCTACTCAGACATAGTTAAGTGCATGTTCATAAGTTAAGGAAGCCATATGGATATCAATAACACCCAAGGAACTAACTAGCCCAATCACATAAATGGCTCCTTGATAGATTGCTTAGGGTAGCAAGTCAGAATTGCTTCCAGGTATGCAGGTGCAAAGTCTGGTGTTTGGGTTGTGGTGGTTTTTGTCATTTTCATTTTCAAGCAGTTGACATACCACAAACAACTAATATGGGAATGGGCAGCTGATGACCCATCCCATGAGCTCCTTGCCGTTTGCAAACTTATTTGTAGGGCTGCATTAACTTCATGCTACTGATCTGTTCCTGAACAGCGACAGAAACAAATTTCCTAAGAGTAGAGTTTGTACTTCAGCACTATATGCAATTAAGTTAACACTCCAGCTGCAGCTCCAAGACACCTAGGATAATGAGTACTTTTAAAAGGCACACTGTGGCCCCAGGATTTGTAAGTAAGTGCTTGGTGTAACTTTCTGTACAAGAGGAGCCTTGTCACCAAAGCACAGCAACTTTCATATGGTGCAAAGAGATGACTGTGGAACAGCTGTACACAAGGAAAGGTTTAGTGGTAGAGAGAAATCGGGGCAGGCAGTGGACAATGCCTGCATGCAAAATGAACAGAAGCAAACCAGTATCACAAAAAGAGGACCAGGTGCGATTATGTGAAGGTACTGGGCAGTATCCAGCCAACTTGTTCAATCTGTGCAAGGATTTCTGCTTCCGCAACAGAACTTTCTCCCCTCTTCTCCTTCTGCCCCCTAAATCTGTTCTGTGGGGTTTCCCCAACCCTTTGGAGTATATGTGGGTTGGGCATAGGGAGGGGAGACCTTGTGTGCTGACAGAGCAAGTAACTTAGATGCTGCCCATTAAGTACAAAGACATCATCTAGGTGGGGGGGGGGGAGGCAAGCCTGGAAAGCCCAACTCTGCACTCCCACAGGAACAATTGTGTGAACCTCATAAAATCCCACTGTGATACACACACACACACACACACACACACACGTGTGTGTGTGTGTATTCCACCTCAGCAGAAGCTTAAAGAAAGTCAAATCCACAGAGATAGAGGAAATCTTGATAGATCAGCAGTGTATTTATTTTTATTTAAATATTGATCAGGTGCACTTTCATATAAAATATCACAAGGTGATATACAAGCTGGGGGGTGGGACATATAAAAATGTCAAGCACATCAACAGAAAGCTGGTCCGAAACGAATCTTGTTACAGGCAGGAATGAGCCAGACAACCTCTCCCATCCCCACTATACAGCGACAGGTATGAAAGAGATTGCATTTGCTTCTGTGAAGCAGACACCAAGCTGCACCAACTGCTACAAACACTACCAGGCTACCAAGCCCAGCCAAAATTTGTGGACCCCTGCGTTGATGGAAATCGCTTAACGGTTTGGGAAGTGTCCGTTTTGCTTAAATACTACCCTGCCATATCCCAAAGCAATTAAGAGCCTACTAGCCGATCACAGAATTCTAGAACCTGCCCCTTTGCTGCCACTGCGAAAAGGACGGAAGTGCCAGATGGCAGCCAAAAAAACACACTAGCTTTGCAGCAGGGGGCTGAAATGCAATACACTCCTGTCAGATGACTTGGCTCCTCCAATCGCAATGCAGTTTAATCTCTGCTTAAAACTTCTCTGCCGCATCTGCCTCAGGAACACAGAACACACGTCACCAGATCTTAGTGATTACACATCTGTTGCTAAAGGCAGATTTGTATTAGCTTGTCTGTGGAAGGGGGAGGAGAAAACCCCATGGCACTCCTCCTTATGGGTGCATCAGGAGTTAACCAACACAGGCTAGGTATTCTCTGAAGAGAGACACTAGAACTAGGCTCTCCTGTGCCTACACAAATAATAGGCAAAGACTGCAAATGGTTTTTTTAATTTATTTTTGGTATATTTTCTTAGTGTTTATAAAGAGAGATACAAAACTGAATACCAAATATATTTTTTTATCCAACATTAAATAAAATAAAAACACAGAGGGAAAGGAAAGGAAGAGAAGAGAGGAGAAGAGAAGAGAAAAGGGGGAGAAAGAGAGAAAACCATAAGAGATAGATAGAACATAACTGAAGAGAATAGAAAAAATAAAATACAGAAATTAAACAACTTCTGATTTTTCATATATCCACTACAGTGGTACCTCGGGTTACATACGCCTCAGGTTACATACGCTTCAGGTTACAGACTCCGCTAACACAGAAATAGTACCTCAGGTTAAGAACTTTGCTTCAGCATGAGAACAGAAATTGTGCTCTGGCGGCGCGGCAGCAGCAGGAGGCCCCATTAGCTAAAGTGGTGCTTCAGGTTAAGAACGGTTTCAGGTTAAGTACGGACCTCCGGAACGAATTAAGTACTTAACCCGAGGTACCACTGCTTATAGAAACTTCATCCACCCCAATATAACACCCAACAAAACCACCTTGTATAAACCAACATTAGCTTCAATCCCCAAATCCATATATCATTGTTTCATTTTCTTTTTCACGCCAGAGTCTATGAGAGGTTTCCAATCTTTAGTAAATGTTAACAATGACCTTACTCTAATTAAACATGTCAATTTTGCCATCTCAGCTAGGTCCATTAATTTTAGCAACCATTCTTCCACTGCTGATAATAATTAATATTTCCATCTTTGCGTCTACAATAGCAAAGACTGCAAATGTTTATCACTGTTGCAAGACTCTCTTTCCTAAGGCTGCCATCCAATAAGCGCCTACCTAGGAGTCGGTGGGGCTAACTTCTGAGTACATTTTTCTCTTGGACCACTTTTATAGATCACACTGGCCGGCACTCCAGTTTCACGGCCACACTTTTGTCACTACACATGAGGGCTCGTCTTACATTTCAAACACACGCAAGTCACATCTGCGGCAAAGAAAAGCAGGCTGACGGAGGAACAACATGTACAAACAAGCTCAAAGAGAAAACTCGTGAATAGGGAGAGTCTGAAAACAACTCTGTTCGTGGGTCGTATCTTTTCCGATAATTTGTGCACCGGTGTTCTCACATTACATCTGTACATAATTTCAGGGGAGGGTGTGACTTGAGGACACGCACGAAAGCTTTTAAAATTGCAACATGAGGAGCTGCTTGCCAGTTCCGGCTTTGGGTCTGTTCCCAAACCACATCCAACGTTATCACACTTCTTTATCTTCACATAAATGTCTTGTCCACCTCCTGTCCAAATCTGAACAAATAACCCTACAGGAGCTCTCAGTTACACACTTTTCTTGACCACTAAGGGGCAATGTAATGGTTCTAGGGGTTGCTCGTATGTAAGTTGCCTTTACTCCTGGCTAGGTTGCATGGTTGAACCCTTTCTGTCAGGACAGCCTCAAGTTCCGTGGCTGCCTCAGTCGCTGGCAGAATCCGTCAGTGGGCGTTTCTTAAACCGCTTCCAGCATAGAAACTGTTTGAAGCCCAGTCTCCTCCCCCATTGCCTGCGCGAAAGTTTTCTGCGCAAGGTGGGTGTGGGCAACGGAGCACTCGTACCCTCTCCGCTGGTCTCCTGCGAAGAGTCCTGGAGCCACCTCTCCGATTCCTCCATCTCCTCCCCTTCTCCACTGGTGTTACGCTGATTACCTTCCCCAGCGGATGGGCTATCCCTCCTCCTACTAGGACCCTCTCCACCATCGTCCGGGAGCCTCCTCTCCGCCTCCCGCTCCGATGGCAGTTCCCTGACGGGCAACATTACGATTTAGCTGGAAGTCACCCAAAGGTCATCTAGCCAAACGTCCTGCAATGCAGGAATCTCTGCTAAACCGTCCATGACAGATTTTAGTTTTGCCCCATTATATAAACCCAGCCTCCAGTCCACCAGCTCAAAGGATACCTACACTAGCCTTCAGAGTATAAGCAGCTCGTTGCATCAGACATTTGGTACACCATTTTGGAAAGCATTTTGTCTGAGAAATCTATAAGCCATTTAATTAAAACAAAGGCCACCAATCAATATTATTTCACTTCTCCTCAGGAGCAACATGAGAACATGTTGCATTTCTAAGAACTCGGGTTGTTTAGTGTGACAGCACCTACACTTTAGAACTCTCTGCTTATTGATATCAAGCAGGAGCCTTCACCGTACTCTTTTTGGCACCTGCTTATAATATAATATAATATAATATAATATAATATAATATAATATAATATAATATATACTTATACCCCGCCCATCTGGCCAGGCCTCCCCAGCCACTCTGGGTGGCTCCCAACAGAATACTAAAAACACGATAAAACATTACATTAAAAACTTCCCTAAACAAGGCTGCCTTCAGATGTCTTCTAAAAGTCAGATAGTTATTTATTTCCTTGACATCTGATGGAAGCGTGTTCCACAGGGTGGGCGCCACTACCGAGAAGGCCCTCTGCCTGGTTCCTCATTTCTCACAGTGAGGGAACTGCCAGAAGGCCCTTGGAGCTGGACCTCAGTGTCTGGGCTGAATGATGGGGGTGGAGATGCTCCTTCAGGTATACTGGGCTGAGGCCGTTTAGAGCTTTAAAAGTCAGCACCAACACTAAAAACGCCAAAAACACCTTTGTTTAGACAAGTCTACCCAGTTGCTTAGGAAGTTGAGGTGATTTTAATCTGTTTTGTATTTTTCAGGGGACAATTACTGAGACCTTTTGCAGACACCACAGGAGGTACTGGCAGCCACACTGGCACCTATGGACTGACACACACACAACCTTTACACAAAGAGACCATATATTCCTTCCATTTTTCTCTGCTCAAGACTTCCCACCCTGTGCTGCAGCCTTTGAAGAAGAAAGTACGGAAACTTGTAGGGACTTAAGAAGCGTCTACCACTTGGGACTCATTGGTCCATCTAGCTCAATACTGTCTGCACAGACTGGCAGTGGCTCTCCAAGGTTTCAGCCAAACCCTGAATCTTTCCCTGCCCTACATGGAAATGGCAAGGTTTGGACCTGGGGCTTTTCACATACAAAGCAAAACGCATCATGACTAGTGGTCATTGAAAGCCTTACCCTCCAAGAATTTCTCCAATCCTCTTCTGGAAGAGGGGGGAAAAGCAAAGGTAAATGTTCCTACATGCAGCTTCTCTCTAGTTCTGGCTACAGTGACTAATTCTACCTGATGTTTCTCAAAGTCTGCTCATTTCAAGGCCCGCACAGTTCCACATAAACAGATTATGTGCGGGATAAACATTGGGGAAAAGGATGAGGCAAACAGGATTTCCTAGGCCTCACCCACAGAAAAAAGGGGGGAAAATATTTCTCCTAGCCCATCTGCCACCAACCATTTGCAGCCTGAGAGACAAAAGGAAACAATTCTTGCACATCCATATTAGGGTGATATATTTATTAGGCCAACCAAATAAATGTCACAAAATAGTGTGGGGAGTTTCTTCACGTTCTCCAGAACTCATCACCGGGATAGATGGTAAAGAGGGTGGTGGGAGAGAGAAAAGGTTGGCTGATGGTGAAGTCATAGTGTCTGCCGCTGATCACAGGCTTTAGGATGGAATGGGAAGGGACGGGACAGAGCAAATGTTCAAATGAGGGACTCCGTTAAGTGCTGAACAGGTTTGAGTTTGCACCTATGGGTGCTGGGAAGAAGGAGCATAACAATGGCTCGTTCTCCATACTTAACAATATATAACCCTGGTTATCCTGGTTTGTCTCCATCTTTAGGCAAAACATACAAATGTCTTAGTAGGTAGAAAAAGAATAAGAGAAACCTGTGTGTGTGTGTGTGTGTGTGTGTGTGTGTGTGTTGACAACAACAAAGGTAGAGAATAATTTTAGGAGTTGTGCTAGGTTTGAAAAACGAAAGTCAACATAAGCCAAACTGGGTAGCTTCATCTTGCAATAAGAGGGAAAGCATGAAATCCTCTTCCTGAGCTTTAGAATCCTGCTGCTTTATGACTAAAGTTGGCATTATTGGTCACGCGAAAATTAAAAGCTAACTATGTTGGCCCATAAAGAAAATAATCCCTATTAGGGCAGCAGACTTTATTAGTACTTCCATTTGTACAGTTTCCCTGCTCAGAGCCGATTCTCGCATTTGATGCAGGTGACCAGGTGAGACTAGCTGCTTGCAGGCCCCTCTCTTCCCACCTGACTAACCCACAGCTCAAATTCATGTTTGTTGTTTCCTCCACATGCTTTCAAAGAAAGGAACCATTTTACTCTGCCCTTAAGAAAAGGCAGTGCAATTACACATTCATTTGAAGGATGGATGGGATTAAAGAGCTCTTCAGAAACAAAGATGCAGCACCTTTCTGAAGCATTTCAGAAATTGCAGGGGTAGGTGGGAGAGGAACAAAGAGACAGCTGGAAACAATGGCACCTACAGAGCAAGTTGCCCGACAACAACTGCTTTCCATGCCTCGCCGTGTTGAAGAGTGATCCAGCAGACTCAACAGTTTAAAAACAGCAAAATGGATTATGACCTGCTCTCTTGAACTTCTTAACCTACAATCCACTTGCTACCAACCTCTTGGAGTCTGCAACTCGTCGGCTCCCCCTGAGAAACCAAAGCACCCTGCTCCTCATTAACACACTAGTAGCATTTCTGTTGCTGATGGAAGGAACAGAGGCAAAAATGGGTCCCACCTAGGGACACACATACCAAAGGGAGATTTGTTTCAGTTGCATTCTGTCCGATTCTGCAATATGCAGCAAGAACAGCACAGCAGAGATTATAATGAGAGCATCTCACAGGTCAGGTCAGGTCCTCCACCCAACTGTAATATGGCTGGGTGTGGTGTGTGTGAGAGAGAGACTGACTCTGTGTGCTCTGCAACTGCACCCACACAGGCAACGACAGTGGTATTTGTTTATTTGAAAGTATTTTGAGCCCACCCTTCATCAAAAATTGATCCCAGGGCATGGTACGAGCTTAGTAAAATAATGCACTTAAAACAAATTATTCAGTTTCAGACCTCCATACCACAGCAGCAGCAGCAGCAGCAGCAGCAAAAACATGATAATTATCTACAGAACCAGAAAGCAATTTCACCCTGCAGAACTAAACTTTACATAACACACTGGGTGTTAAGATTACTTGAACTCCAATGAACATTAAACTATTTGTGTGTTAACGGGATAGATCTTCCCTACAAAAATAATCAAGAAGCGTGCCACAGGTAGTTTAATGTTTTTTATTTTGTTTTAAAAGATGTGACCAACACAACAGTTTTGCAACCTCAAGAATTCATCTGTAAAACAGGCAATTATATTCTCTTAAAGTATGCATCTACAGCAATATCTATACAAACAGCTAACGTTTCATGGCCAAATGTCAAATTCATGGTAATGTTTATTTGAAACTGCGTTGGGAGAGAGAGTTTTCTAGCAAATGGCCTATGAACAATATAACATGACCGACATAACTTGTGAAAATTGATTGACAATCCAGACACACACAAACGAATGCCTCCAAAGAAAGACCCTGTATATATGTCGGTCTACTATGCATCCACAATTTGCATTTGTGCACCAAGTCCATGTGGGAAGTTGTAATGCCCACAGGAATTTACACTTGGCAGTGGCAGTATTCTAGTGATTTGACTCTCTTCAACCCAACAATTATCACCATTTGCAGGGAAAACAAATGTCAAGGAAATCCATTTTTTAAGAAGATTTCATATGATTCTACATTCACGATCATATTGCCAACACCTGGGCAATACATTTTCTTTTCAGATTCCCTATTTCTAACTCTACTAAGTTGCCAACTTGCACCGGTACAGGCAACCCACAATTTGTTTATGCCTAAACTACCTTCTCCATTTCCATATGCAAGTGCTCTAAACTATGAAATTAGTGCTCTGTGTGGGTGACACAGACAGTGTTAGAAACTGAGATATGAAAGCTAGGAGCTAAATGGCACCTTAAACCTTGGTTATGGGTGCAACAACAGAATATCTAGGCATGCTTTTTTTTTATAACAAGAATACAAGCCTGAAAATGAATGTACTACACCTAAAATATTATGTTCATTTTTCAAATGGTCTAGTCCTTCCTCTGCCCACCCACCCCCTAATATCTTTAAGAGGGTCTGTTCACCAGTCTTCAGAGAGTAGCTGGAAGTGGGGAGGCAGAAAAAGGTCCTCCTTTCCTTCCACTCTGCAGTTTTAATCTGAAATCTTAGGCGTACTACTGTGCCCAGAGCTCAAACTGCTCGCACCTAGAACAAGGGGAGTTTCAAACACTGGATGTAGATTAAGACGACATAGTTTCAGGGACACAAAGTAGACCATGAGGTCATTGCATTTGGAAATACAGCTGGGTCTAAAGTCAACAGCTCAGGCTTTGGTTATGAATGCATACAGATAAGGCTGCAACCCTAATGTCCCTGACTAGTAGCGGGTAGGTAGGCTGGAGTCAGAACTCAAAAAGGAGCTGAGCTAGGAAGATCTGGGGCTTAACCAGGGAGTTCCAGAGCAGGAACGAGACAGCTAAGGAGATGTTCATCCAGAAAAGGTCCAGAAGAGACTGAGAGACATATACAGTAGTTACTCCAAGCTCCACCACCTCTATCTGGTCCACACTTGGGTAATTTCTCACAGCTGGATTTTCTCCCATGTTAGACCCCTGACAATAGAACACTCTGGCAGCTAACAGGTACACCTTCTGTGACTCTGTGTTTTGCACTGGGTCCACTGACCCGTTTATGCTTGATGCAGGGATGTCCAACAGGTCAATTGCGACCTACTGGTAGATGTGCAAGGTTTTGGTAGATCGTGGTTGATCTCTGGCTCCTTTTCCTTAGCGTCGCTAAAACTGACTCCTGCTACATCCCCACACCCCACCCTCCATTGTTGTATGATCTTTGGAAGGGAAGATTGGAGCTTTCTCTGAGCTGCTGGATTGATCCATAGTGATCTTTTCGTGAGTGGCTTTACCCCTTTGTCCCTTGCCTCCCCCCAAAAAAAAAGTGGATCTCCCCCCCCCAATTTTTCCCCAACCCCTTAAAAAAAAGCTCAACTGTGAGCTGAACCCAAAAATGGGGTTAGATCACTGCCAGTTTTTAATTCTGAAAGTAGACTGCAGTCTCTTGAGAGTTGGCCACCCCTGGAATATAGGATCTAGACAGGGCTTGGAATGACATCCTTAAGAGGTCCAGGTGGGGTATCTCTGAAATACGGCTCTTCAGGCTGTTTTTTTGGTCTCCTGTGAGTTCTTCGGTTGGAGAAGAGTTTCCATAGGGCCTAACCCTATTTTTCCAAAGATGCCTCCTAAGCAACTCCCTGTGTTTTCAGTGTGGCTTTCATGCACAGGATTTCAGCAAAAAGGATGGAATAATAGTGCTATGCAGAAGGTAAGGAAAACTGGATAGTTTGCAGTATGTAAGGATAATCTTCTTAAAGGCGATAGAGAAACACTGGTAAGATGTGATTTAAATGCATAGTTGAAGAAGCTAAAAATATAATGAATGGGGGAAAGGCTACAGTGGTGCAAAAAATGAATGTGCTGCCAAAATGTCTATACTTTTTTCCCAACTATGGTAATAAGAATGCCATGGCAGAAGTTAAAACTAATTCGGTCTCTAATCAGTCATTTCATTTAGAAAAAAATAAGCCTTCACAGCTAAAAATGAGTGCTACACAGCAGAAGGTTTTAGAAGACGATTTGGCAATGCAAAATATTACAAAACATTATCACCCTGAAAATCCTAACTGCAATGTGTCATAGTTGGGAAACAGAGACTATGTGTTTTCGTTGGGTTACAAAACAGCAAGATATTCCTGCATTTAAAAGCTCAGGTCATGTTAGAAAGAGATCAAAACATGAATTCACAAGCAATAATAAAAAAGATGATTATTATAAACCTATGAGACAACTATCAAAAGGAATTGGCACTGACTGTCAGTGAATTATCAGAGAGATTATTCTGTAGCCAAAAAATGTAAGCAACTAAATCAACAAGATTGAAGGGGGAATTGCAAACATGTAACAAGGTGAGGAACAGAAGCAAACAATCTTTTGTTTTCCAGTACCCACAAATATAGAGGTAAAGCGACCCCTGACCGTTAGGTCCAGTCGCGGACGACTCTGGGGTTGCGGCGCTCATCTCACTTTACTGGCCGTGGGAGCCGGCGTACAGCTTCCAGGTCATGTGGCCAGCAGGACTAAGCCGCTTCTGGCGAACCAGAGCAGCGCACGGAAACGCCGTTAACCTTCCCGCCGGAGCGGTACCTATTTATCTACTGCACTTTGATGTGCTTTCGAACTGCTAGGTTGGCAGGAGCAGGGACCGAGGAACGGGAGCTCACCCCGTCGCGGGGATTCGAACCGCCGACCTTCTGATCAGCAAGCCCTAGGCTCTGTGGTTTTAGACCACAGTGCCACCCACGTCCCAACAATATACCTGGTGGCAAAAAAAAAGATACATGCAAATCTGTATGTTTTTACTGGGTTTTAAAAAGACACATACATCTCATTGGAAAAAGTTACACCCAAGTGATAAATACAGAAGGAAACAGAATCTGCGAACTAATATTTTAATACAGGAACACTGTATTTGTAAAAACAAGTCTAACAACTTCCTTAAATGTTACAAATAAAGAACATTTGGTTAAGATGCTCCCTAGTGATATTATATGCCTGTAACACTTTAAAAAAATAAAAATATGCAAACAGTACCACTTGTGGATGGACAAATAAGGCACTGAAAACCCACTTTTTTAAAAAATAAAAAATGTTTGTGGTAGTGGTTGGAGATATGGGGTTATAAAAGGAGGTGGTAAAGACAAAACAAAGACAGAGTTCTGTTTGTACCACATGTCCTCCTAAATGGAGATAAGTATGCAACTGAGAGAGAGAGACTGAATTTGTTTTGGTTAATAGCTGCCAAAATAATTATAGCCAAGAATTGGAAGAACAACATTAAACCATCTGTGGAAGAACGGTGTGGGAAGGCTTGCCACGTTATGCTAATGAGTAAGCTTGCTGCTATCCTTCAGATGAGAACAGGCAGATAAAGGATGACAAATGTACTTACTGAAAAAATGGTAACACTACATATAATTAACCAGGCTTTTTGGCTGATTTGACATCTAATGCCCTTCAAAAATGTGTTGTGGAAGCAGGGGTTATTGGGTTGTCTTTGCTTCTGTTTTTATTATGCATTTTTTGTTCTTTATATTGCAATTCTTAATGTTGTGAACCACCCTGAGATCTATGGATATAGGGCAGCATACAAATATTTATAAGAATAACAACAACAAGAGCTGTTTTTCTAGAAAAAGAGGTGCCATATCTCACCATGAACTTCTCTCTAGGAATAGCACGCACCTGAGAGGTGTCGGAGCTCTGGTGAGCTCTGGCAAGAAGAAAAAAGAAAAAGCAATAATAATAATAATAAATAATAATTTATTGAAATGAAAATAAACTAGACAAGGAATTGGATCCAATTTATTAAAACATCTGAAAAGTTAGGAAAAACTGCTCTACAATTAATTAGATGCCCTTGAAAAGCCTCAAGTCTTCAGAGTGGCTGCCCAGTCACAGGGAAACATCAGAGAATAATGAAGGAGGAGCGTGAAGGGCAACTGAGGATTTACCCTTTTTCTTCTTGCAATAACTAGGGAAGATTTACCAACACACACCCTACAGATCTTTTCAAAGCCAACAGCGGCTTTGTGTTGCACAGAAAGTTTGAAGCAGAAGCTTGTCAATGAAAGCAAGAAAGGCCACAATGAAGCAGGAAGCAAGAGGAGCATGAGGCGGGATGCTGGGAAAGAATGTTAATTGGCAGGAGGTAAACTTACGTGTGTGAAGACTTTTAATTACCCACTGCCTAGCTCCAAGGCTGAATATGGCCAAACAATTCTGAAGAGCCAACACCCTGGGGTCATGTAGCTTTAAAACCCACTGAAGTCCCCTACAAAAATACTTCGAGTCACAGTGCACACCCATGTTCATTTAAGATGACTACCCTTCCCTCTTCCATTCATATTTTAACTACAGTAAATGTCCTTTGTTGATTGATGGCTGGCCTCTAGGACCAACCAAGTTAGAGGTACTGAAAAAGATCTCCTAAAAGCAACAAGAATGGAATCTGATTGCTGAAACAGTCAACAGAGATCAAGCTCACCATCAAAGAAGAATAAACAAATAAAATAAGGTGGTGGTGGGGAAGGAGACATACTTCTCAAGAACCAGGAAATAGTCTGAAGGCACTGTAAACAATTCCACTCTTCTCGGGGGGGGGGGGGGGGGGACATCACATCACCATAAAGCTCTGCCATACAGTGCCCAGTCCCTTAACTCTGCCCAAGGATATGCTCAAAATAATTGCTCCTAAACTTTGTGCATAGGGAGACATTAACTAGTAAGGAAAGGCCACTCTGAACTCCCCCCCACCCCCGATATATTTTACCTGCCACATTCTGGGGGTGGGGGATTATTGGAAAAGGCAATAGTTCATTTGTGGAGTATATGCTATGGGTACAGAAGGTCCCATATTCAACAGGGGCTGCCAAACTGACACCCACAGGTGCCATTGTGCCCACCAGCACATGAACAGAGTCAGTGCATACCCCCTCAAAAATTCATACAGTGGTACCTCAGGTTAAGAACTTAATTTTTTCTGGAGGTCCGTTCTTAACCTGAAACTGTTAACCTGAAGCACCACTTTAGCTAATGGGGCCTCCCGCTGCTGCCATGCTGCCGGAGCAAGATTTCTGTTCTCATCCTGAAGCAAAGTTCTTAACCCGAGGTACTATTTCTGGGTTGGTGGAGTCTGTAACCTGAAGCGTATGTAACCCGAAGTACCACTGTAGTGCATAAAATACTGTTTGCTCTTCCTGCTCAGTTCCTGTTTGCACCTGCTTAAACATGCCCACATTTCACTGGGTGCCATTCCGGAGAGGTACAAAGAGCTTTCCTCTGCGCATGAGCATGGCAGTGTAGGCGACTTTGCCCCCACACCTTTGATGGCGTCTTGATGGAAGAAGACATGTCGGCCACATGTGGTGGTTTTGTCTCCTTTTCTGCTCTTTTGGGTGTGGCGGCCACATCCAGGGTTGCTTCTACACTAGCAGTTCAGATTGGAGCTTCCGCCATTCATTGACTTGCTTTTTTGCAAACCATGCAGCCTATCGCATCTGGAGTTTCTCTTGCTGCAGTTCTCCATTTCTCCAGACCTGCTTTGTGGCATTTAAAAAACAAACATATACAAAACGCAGTGCAAATGTCATCCGGTAAAGCACAACGGAGGTTTTCCATGCCTACTTTACCCTTAAATTAAATACAAGAAACACAGCTCTAGCTTGGATAAAAACCTGGATTGTGTTGGTCGTGCCATTGTCTGCCAGGCTAGCCATCTCAGTCCTTAACTCAACCCTGTCATGTGCAGGTTGTTTGCCTATTTTCAGTTGTGAACTTTTAGATAGTATGATGAAGTGACACAATCTCTCTATTTCTCTCTCACACTATGCCCCCACTTTCAGTATGTCAAACAGAACTTACCCCATCTGTTACCTACAGTAATCTACACATGCATGAGTGTGTATATGACTGAATTTATCAATACTAAAGGTAAAGGTAAAGGTACCCCTGCCCGTACGGGCCAGTCTTGACAGACTCTAGGGTTGTGCGCCCATCTCACTCAAAGAGGCCGGGGGCCAGCGCTGTCCGAAGACACTTCCGGGTCACGTGGCCAGTGTGACATCACTGCTCTGGCAAGCCAGAGCCGCACACGGAAACGCCGTTTACCTTCCCGCTAGTAAGCGGTCCCTATTTATCTACTTGCACCCGAGAGTGCTTTCGAACTGCTAGGTTGGCAGGTGCTGGGACCGAACAGCGGGAGCGCACCCCGCTGCGGGGATTCGAACCGCCAACCTTTCGATCGGCAAGCCCTAGGCGCTGAGGCTTTAACCCACAGCGCCACCCACGTCCCTTTATCAATACTAATAGAAAGTAAATTATTGCTAGTAATGCAGAACTATATAGACATTCCTTCCATCCCATCATCTACCGTTGAATGGTAAAAAAACAACCCACTTTAAAAAAATGGAATAGTATAAGGCATGGGTAGGCAAACTAAGGCCCAGGGGTCAGATCCGACCCAATTGCCTTCTCAATCCAGCCCGCGAAGAGTCCGGGAATCAGTGTGTTTTTACATGAGTAGAATGTGTGCTTTTATTTAAAATGCATCTCTGGGTTGTTTGTGGGGCATAGGAATTCATTCATTTTTTCCCTTCAAAATATAGTCTGGCCCCCCACAAGGTCTGAGGGACAGAGGACCGTCCCCCTGCTGAAAAAGTCTGCTGACCCCTCGTATAAGGACAGAACCAACAATTTAGGGAAACCACCAATATCAGAGCCTAATGAAAATTTGTGGAAATCATCTATATTAGAAACCCAGACAAGAGCTGTGGAATTCCATGGGCAACTTATCAACTAACCAGCAAGGCTCCAAGCAGCAAGTACTATTTTGGTGGAAGCTAGTCTGAAAATGCTTTATGCCTCACTGTGAAAAATCACTCTCCCTTTATTAATGTCACTATTGGACTCGGAGGAGCTCCAGCACCTTTGCTGTGAATGCCCTGAATTACTGTGTGCTGTGATGCCCATGCCAGTGATTAGAGCCCAGAGAAAACTGCATCTGGAGATAAAGTAACTGGGGGGGGGGGGGAGAGGCAGAGAGAGATTAACATGTTTATCGCAATGCTTACGTCTCTTACTGGCTAATGGTTACAGACGGATGGCAGCAACAGGACTAAAAATAAGAGCTAAGGCATTACCAGTGACTCACCGTGTGGGTGGCGACACTATCAGGGATCAAACACAAACCTATTCCCTGCCAGCGGCTAATGCTGCGAGGCACACAGGGAACATCTCCCTAAGGCAGGAAGAAAAATCAAAATAGAGCCTCTCCACACACTTGCTTCTGTGCTGTGGGGAGGTGGGAATCTAGCCTCTGCCCCTTCTGCTACTACCTTTATATTGGAAAGAAGCTCACAGGGTACATAAAAGCTGTACTTCTTGGAGAGTACAGAACAGAGGCATTCTCTGAAATCAAATCCCGGAATCTCACGAGTGAAACACTTAAGAGGATATATCAGCAATTATTATTCCCAGAACATGTAGTTTCCAGCGGCATTGCACAAGTGTATAAACTGGTACTGGGCACAGAATTTAACTGAAAAGGATTTCCGGTGGTCAGGTCTAGGGAAAGGGCGGTGGCAGGGTGTGTATGAGTGATTCAGTGCCCCTCCCTGAGACTAGCTGACACAGCAATTTAGGAAAACTTGCTTAATCTGTATAATCTCCACAGGTGGCAGTATTTCACCTTTCCTTAGGGCACGGAGGTTTGTTTGTTTTTTAAGACAAGTGCAGAGTACATGCAGGCATAGCTATGGTTCACATACACAGCTTTCCTTAATTCTACTAATGTCTGCATCCTCAATAGTGAATGCTAGAGGGCTACTCCATCCTCTATTCTCCTGCTTGGGAAGAAGAAGAAGAAGAAGAAGAAGAAGAAGAAGAAGAAGAAGACCGTGACCATCTTGATGGGTTGCCCCAACCACTCTGGGTGGCTTCCGACACATATGAAAACATAATAAAGCAACAAACATTAAGAACTTCCCAATACAGGAAGAATGTCACACTCTTAGGCAAATGTCCCCTCCCCTGCTTGAGGTTGGGGAGGGACAGAGACACCCACTTCAGCTGCAGTTAGCTTCAGAAGGTTCCTAAGCGCAACCCAACTCCAGGAATAGCCCTGCCAAAAGACAGAGTCTGGCTGTCTTTCCAGGTTCTCTACTGCCCAACCCACACACAGGAACCACAGCCTTCCCCTCTGTCTTTCAGAGAGAAAGGTTAGAACTTCTTTGGGTGGTAGAGGTGCTGTCCAAACCCACAACTGTCCTGCTCTCCCCCCGGCAACTCCAAGTTTGGAGCTAGAGGAAGCGCAAGCTAAAGCATAGCACAACCCCAACAACCAACAGCCCACCTCTCGTTTGGTCCCAAAAGCAGGGGGTGGGGAGTATCTCCCTCCCCCCATGAGGGGCATTCACCCACAAGAAAATTCAATGGAGGGCTATAGCCAAAACAGGCAGTTTGCAGCTTGGCTCTCTCTGTGCCCCCCTATAACAGCAGTTATAAAGGTAAAGGGACCCCTGATCGTTAGGTCCAGTCACAGACAACTTTGGGGTTGCAGCGCTCATCTCGCTTTACTGGCTGAGGGAACCGGCGTACAGCTTCCGGGTCATGTGGCCAGCACGACTAAGCCGCTTCTGGTGAACCAGAGCAGCGCACGGAAACGCCATTTACCTTCCCACTGGAGCGGTACCTATTTATCTACTTGCACTTTGACATGCTTTCAAAGTCCTAGGTTGGCAGGAGCTGGGACCGAGCAATGGGAGCAAGAGGCTTACAAGAAGGAATAAAATGAGCCAAAATTCAAAAGCATTAGAACAGATAATAAAAGAGGATAACACTGCATAAAAAACCCATGTAGCAAACAGTAAAACAGTTTCAAACTGAAGTAGTTTTAAATAGGTTCGTTGGAAGTGGAGAAAAACCTGCTTTTCTTTTGGCACGGTACTTCTCTATGAGCAAGTAGTCAAGTAAAATGTAAACAGAGCCATCTGGCATACAGACAATATACACACATACATGTTCATTATTTGCTTATTTAAGTGGGATGAGCAGGATCTTAAAGGAATTCATTGTGTACTTTTCTGGGGATTGACCGGACCATCATCTCTGGGATTCAAGAGACCATCATCTTTGAGCCTAATCTCCCTACAAGGGATGGACTGAGTCCCCAGGCAAGTGGGTGAATCAGATTATTAAAAGTGATTCTTCACTTGGCTGCATGACTAATACATATGGAAGCTTTTTGAGTAACACAATCAAGTGATTAAAACAAGCAGACAAGCGTTCTCGGCAGGCAGCAGGGGAAGATACAAGTTTATGGTTTCAACTATCAAGGCACCAAACATCCACTTCTACAGAATAAACAGGAGGAAAAACCTGGGTGCCAAAGAACAGAGAAAAGGTTACGATATGAGCCAGGATGTTCATCTTTGGCAGTCCTCCATACGGGGCTATGCAAAAGAATCTGCAATCTAGCATGGAATCCAATTAAGATTATGCAGCTCGGGGGACAGCTGTTAGGTGCTTTGCATGGCTACCTTTCCGCTCCTTCCCAAACAGCCTTCAATCACATTCTCATTTAGTTGTAACAGAGCCACCCCGAGCTCTACGAAGGAAAGGAAGGTATAAAATGAGTAATAATAAAAAATATTGCCCTTATCCGCTTGGACACACTTCCAAGTACCATACTGCTTCCTTCCGACAACTCCCAAATTTATGAACTGTATATTGACGCTATCAGTGTAAATGTAAATAAAGAACTTGCACGTTATCAGTAAAGATATCAACAGCCTTGGATAAAAAAACGCTTTGAATGAAGTTCTATCCAACAGCAGCTCTTCGGTGAAAAGATCTCCTTTGTGCTCCTCAAGACTCCTCAACTCAATATGCCAGAAGCCCACACACTACCAACATATAGAGCAGAGTTTCCCAAACTCGGGCCTCCAGCTGTTTTTGGACTACAGCTCCCATCATCCCTGACCACTGGTCCTGGTAGCTTGGGATGATGGGGGTTGTAGTCCAAAAACAGCTGGAGGCCCAAGTTTGGAAAACATTGATATAGAGCGAGTGGCTTGCTCCCAAGGCTATATGCTACAAAGCTAAGAAATCGTTCATTGCATAGTTCCACAGATAAGGGCCAGAAACAAGCACAGAGAATCTTTCAGAAAACAGACAGAAAATTAAGAGAAGTTGTTGCATAATTGCTTCATGGCCTTTGTGACAAGGCTGTAGCTATGGGTGTTGACCTTGCAAGCAGTGACTTCGCAGACAAATATGACTATATCTGAAATTGGTTGCTACCATTTTTTGGTTCACCTTAAGAGTTGAAGCAAAGGAAACGAAAAACACTTTCCCTTTGCAGCTAACTAAGCTCCCTGTGAACTTGAGACTTCATGGCAGGGGTGGGGAGCCTGAATATGCCCCAAAGTATGCCAGATTGTTATTTCTCCCAAGGAAGCTACAAGCAATTAGCTCCCCACCACCATTATAAAGACGATAGGTGGTCCTGCCAACTACTTTCACAATTTAGTGATGGCAAGTTCTCTATTCAAAATGTTAATAATAAAAGGTAGAGGCCGTGGCGGCTAACGCGGTGGCATTGCAAGAAGCCTGCGCTTCAAAATCTCACCTCTGCCATGACCTCCCTAAATAAGCACTCTCAGCCTCAGGCCAACAACACCTGCAATGTGGGGGTGACGGTGAATACCTATTTTATGTGGTTATTGTAAGGGTAAGATAGTGTACGTGAGGGGCTCTAAAATGCAATGAAAATGAGGGTTTTCCCCCATATGGAGCATCAGGTTAAGATTCCATAGGGTTAACAAGTTTACAATCAAGACCTTCTTGCAGAAAATTGTATTGGTGGTGTATCGATTATATCTCTAGCCTTTTCTGGGATTGTCAGCCTTGCCACCATATTGCATCTTACAAGCAAAGAGAAACAGAGAGGGAGGGAGAAGGGCCAATGAGATTTGCAATTTAAGCTAGTGTGTGTGTGTGTGTGTGTGTGTATTTGTGTGTGTATATATACACAGACATATATATGTATATATAAGACTACAAAAATGCCACTTGAATTTGGGTTCTCAGAATGGACTGTGATCAGCCCTAGGCTCAAAAAATCCTTTCTTGTCTCAAAGGGCAGTACTGTTCCTATCTCACAGATCAATCCAACCATGAAATTGTAGACAGAAACTGCTGGAGGTTGCGAAGCCTCAGCGCGGGCATAGAATCTTCTGGAATCAATATCCTTAATCAAATAAGCATGCGAGGCTCAGCAAATGGGATCACCATGCATTGTATGTGCTATTATTACCCAGCTCTGGCATTTAACAGGCAAGCACACAAAAGGGGTCCCGATTCTTCTTAGAGCAGCACCCAGACCACATAGTCACTGCCAATGAATATTTCCTGCTTGAAAGGACCCCCCACACACACACTCATACATAACATCCACACAAAAGGCTACCACATCCATGCAAGCCTAAAATTTCATACTCTGCTATACCAACTACAAAAGCTAGTGCTGACGACGGTCTCTCTGCATTCCCCACCCACCCACCTGCAATGATATTTCACGAAGAGTAGAAGCTTTTAGAAAAGTTTTCCCTCACAAAGGGCTCCGTAACTTCACACATATCAAGAACTGTGACTCTGCATTACTACCCTCAGGCTGCAAAGAGCCAATCACAGCAAGTTTCAACGTCAGAGAGGATGGTGAAGGCAGATTTCTTTCTACCATCTCAGCTTTGCACTGTTTCACTCCAAATTGTTTCCCCACCTCCTGTTGCCATGGAAGGGGAAGTGTGCTGAAAGCTACGACTATCGCCTTCTTTAGATGTCGCACTAAACGACAGTTTAGCGTTACAGGAATGGTGCAGCTCATGCTCTGAGCTCCTGAAGGGAAAGTATTTGCTTCCCTGTATTGAGAGTCCCATGGACTGCAAGAAGATCAAACATATCCATTCTTTGAAATCAGCCCTGAGTGCTCACTGGAAGGACAGATCTTTAAGCTGAGGCTCCAGTACTTTGGCCACCTCATGAGAAGAGAAGACTCCCTGGAAAAGACCCTGATGTTGGGAAAGATGGAGGGCACAAGGAGAAGGGAACAACAGAGGATGAGATGACTGGATAGTGTTCTCGAAGCTACCAGTATGAGTTTGACCAAACTGCGGGAGGCAGTGGAAGATAGGAGTGCCTGGCGTGCTCTGGTCCATGGGGTCACAAAGAGTCAGACAAGACTAAACAACTAAACAACAACAATTATCTAACTGCAATTTTTCATCAGAGTCAGGCTGAACTGTGGCTTGTTTAAACTAAAGCGGGTCCAATAATTTCACTCGGGACTTTTCCCTATCATTTGCAGGGGGAGAGGTAAAAAAAGAAGAAACCACTCCGGGGGCGGGATGACAGGGGGAGAATTCCTGCAAAATTTCAGGGTTTTATAATTAATGGTGCAAGGTAGGCAAAAGGTTTGGGCGTTTACTTTTATTTTTTAAAAGAAGAAGAAGAACCACCACCAAAATCTCAGTACCATTCCACTGCTTCCCCCAGCCAGCATATCTCCTGGAAGCCCACCAGCCAACACACTTCCTTGAATGCCTCTGGAAGGACTTCCTGAAGGAACATCCTTCCATGTGCATTTCAAGAGGTCTGCTAGCTGGGGGTGAGGACGGGACCTGAAAAGCACCAAAGGGGGGTGCTATTTTTTTTCTAAGTTAAAAACAAGAACACCCGCATCTCTCGGCCACCTTGTAATATCAATGATTTAAAGATTAGCGAATCCAAAAATGCCACCTCTTTCTTAAAAAGAAGCAGAAAAAAATCTACCAGCTGTCGCAGAAGTGGAGAATTTAATGGAACTGCTTGCTGCAGGTTCAGCGCAGAACTAGCTTTAAAAGTATTGCGGGCTGAAAAAAGCCATGCTCAAACCATGCATTCAAAATCAATTAAATCTGCAAAGGCAAAATTCTCAGAAAGGCAAGGTAAGTTTCTTCAAAAGATTTTTCTTCCTGGTTTAGAAAGTCATGGGTGGGCATTCTCCAGCCATTCCCGCAGCAGCAGAATATATATATATATATATATATATATATATATATATATATATATATATATATCAAAATTAAAGGTCCTAAAAAACGATAAAGTCAAGCTCTGATGGTTCAGAGCAAGAATGGTATAAAGGACTTCATTTATTCACTAGGTGCCCATACCTAAAACACCATTCAAGGAGGCCTTAGAACCTAATCACCTTCCCTTCAATCTGTATTGAAGGCAACATATCCATCATTCTCAATCCAGTCTATGATCCTTTTGACGGTATGACTTATAGGCCAGCTTCAGCATCCCTGACATTTGATGCTAAGAAAGCATTTTGACAAGTTCTCTTTTCTGAGTGCCATGTCTGCCTGAACAGTTCATTAAATGGACTCTGCTACAGTGTTCCATTATCTAGAGTGGTTATAAATGGATTATCCAAATCATTTTCACTGCATACAATTAAGCATTAGGGCTACCTCTTTTCTATTCTTTGATCTTGCGCCAGAGCTCACAGCATGTGCAATTAGAGGCTATGAAGATGGGAGGGGTTAAAATAAGAGACTCCCAATTTTATGTTGTTGCTGCTGCTCTGTGTCGATGGTGGGTTACTAACCTGCTCAAATTCTCCCTCTTCTAACCCTGAAATTATACTACAGCTCCCCACAAAATTTGGATTTTCAGCTATTAAGTGGAAAAGGTCTGAACAGCTTGGTTTAGGAACTCATCTCACACCCTGCTTTACAAATCACCACCTGCTAAAAGTTGGCCATGGATAGAAGTTAAATATTTAGGAGCATGAATCCAAACAAATTAATAAGACAGTTCAACAGAATACGGATATGTTGGTACCTAAACACTACTAGATTTTTAGCACTGGCAAACACTGTTTTTCTTGCTTTGGGGAAAAGCCAACAATTCAAAACAAACATCGGCTCATTTAGTCTACATGTTGAGGGGCCTGCAACACAGTTTCTGTAATGTGTCTGGGGACTCCGACAGGAGGCGGTTTACCCTCTGCACCATCGAGGCAGCTCTCAGGCAAAGGAAGTTATTGGCCCGATCTTTGCTGCACTGCAGCAGCAGCAGCATCATGCAGATAACAACAAGGGTACTGCTGCACATCAGCCCAGTCAAAGCAAGTGATCCGAGCAAACAGCAGGAGGGGCCATGGCTGGTTTGTTTATACCACTTACGTCAGGCTTGCTTTGGCAATCAGAGCAACCTGTTGCTCCAAGTAGCCAGACAGACCCTTCCCACACACACCCCTTGCATGATCTCTCTTCCCCTAAAGTGCCACCTTACTGCCTGGCCGTAACTACTTGCCAGTTTCCGACCCCTCTGCTGCTCAGAAGCCGGACTTTCACCTGACGTAGAAGAAGGTAACTCAGCTCTGAACCTTCCAAAGACCTGCCAGACGGCCTGACCCCGAAAAAGCTTGAGGGTTTTCTCTGAACAACACACGAAGCTCGTTCCCTGAATTCCAGTTATCAATTAAGGGAGGGAGCATCTGCAATCCACAGTTTATCATGCAGCTTAAAACACTACAGGACTATAAGGTACAGCCTACCACTACATGGTATTGAGCCCCTGGGGCTATGTCAAAATCTCTATTAAGAAATAGTCAGCTGTGAACAAAGTGACTACTGGAGGAAATCAGATAACGAGTTAAAATCGTTATACTTTCATACAAGAGAAGTCACAAATATGGTGAAATCCTATACTTTTTTTTTTAAGGGCACAAGCCTAGAGGCAGTACTCAACCAAACAGATCTGGAAAACACAAGCATTTCCGCTTTCACAAAGGAACTTCTGCCCCCCCCCCGAAAGTTGAGGGGAACCCAAAACGGATTTAGGGAGCATGGGATATGCACAAAGGGAGAGGAGAAGGAAGGAAAGTTCCTTTGTGCACCTGTAAGTCCTTGCACTAGCTGATATAGATCAGCTAGTGTTGGATATTACCCTGGGGGTTCAAAAGTCTGCTTACCACGGTGAAGTTTCCTTCCCCTCTGGCAAGCGTAACAAGGCCTCCTTCATCCACAACATGATAAGCATGAATTTGTAGACTCCTGGGTAAGAGCCTACTCCTGTTATTTCAAGATCTACACCCCAATCTTTGAGCCAGGGTTTGTGCTTCCTTTTGGAATTGAGGCACAGCGGAGAATGTGGTGTCTTTATGATATATAGTTTTTTTAACACATATGCACAACCTGAGCCTGCAATGGCTCACAGCATCAACACCCATAGCCGCAGCCTTGGATTCAAACAGAAATCAAAGATTGCTCTCTCTCCAGCTTTACCTCTAAGTCACATCATTGCAAACTCTCAACTCTCACTTCTTTCTTTTCCTAACTACCAGCCAATTGCAGTGGTAGAGTCTCACACAGATCCACTTCCTTTGTTCCCTTAATGGCTCATTAACCAGGCTATTACCTCAACAGGAAGCTAGCCTTACTTAAATGTGAACACTTGCTGGATCCAGGGTCTCTGCAGACAGCCTCTTTTCCCCTACCCTGACAGCTAGCCAACCATTTCTCGGTCAGTCAGACTGCTCCAAACTGCTTGGCCAATGCCTCTTCAATGGAACCCAACCATTAGTAGATGGTTTTCCAATGGTGGTAGTATCTGTGTGTCTGATCTATACCTTCCTAAAACTCAAGGTGTAAGTGAAAGGCATGGCTTAGCATTAACATTAATGAGCTCTATGCTCATGCATCCTGGTGCTGTAGGTCTCACTCATATCTCCCATTTGCCAGTCTATATCTTAGACAGCAAACTATTACTACCAGAAACTCACAGATCATGATGGGGGTAAGAAGATGTAGCATTCATGAGAAGAGGACTTTTTCATTAACATGACAACCAGTTCAGAAAGAGAGACACTGCAAGCTGGCTGAAGGGACCTTGAGTGTGTGTCGAAATATGATCCCTGGTAGCATTACTGTTGCCTTTCAGGAGATCCCTTTATCTCTGCTTATGCTCTGTATATTTGTAACTACAGCAAATATTACAAAGATGCTACAAGTGTCTCTCAGTGTCTTTATTTCCAAAGTGAAACTAAATAAAGCAGTGTTAGTCCTGGATCTTCTCGCTACATGGGGATGAAGAGAGCGACAGCATATACTGTACACCCAACCCCACTAATCCAATTCGGAAGTATCTTCACACTTGTAACAAATAGCGCCAACAGCCTTTAGGCCAAAAATGTGTGCGACTTCAATTGTGCTTCCTTATCAAACATCTCCTGGGATGTACTCAGCTTCCCCTCTCCTCTTCTGGTACCAAATTTGGATCCACTGAGGTGAAATGAAAGCTACACCATTTCCCCCTCACACTGGAAGAAAACGCTTATGGAAATTTCCAAGTCCTTCCTCACTTTGTAGCTTAGATTGATCCAGCAGAGTATTCTTGTGTACCCCACCCATGCAATCCCATGGCCTTGGCAAAGTTCACCTCCTTCACTATTTGGGACTCTGTCTGTTCTTGCCTCCTTAAAAAAAACACATTAAACTGTACATTCATGTGCACATACCAACCCATGTTACTAACTGGCATCCAGTTTATTGAACCCAACTTGATACAGCCTTCTCTGAAAGCGGAACTCCAAAAGAATGTGCCAAAAGGCAGTGCATGGTGCACCTTTATCAAATAGAGGTATGAGCACTTAGTTAAGAGTCTAAAGTACCGTATTTTTCGCTCTATAAGACGCACCAGGGCATAAGACGCACCTAGTTTTTGGAGGAGGAAAACAAGAAAAAAAATCTCAGAAGCCAGAACAACAAGAAGGATCGCTGCGCAGCGAAAGCAGCAATCCCTCTTGCTGTTCTGGCTTCTGGGATAGCTGCACAGCCTGCATTCACTCCATAAGACGCACACACATTTCCCCTTACTTTTTAGGAGGGAAAAAGCGAGTCTTATAGAGCAAAAAATACGGTAATTGCTGGGAGTGCTCTGTTTCCAATTCCTGCTGAAGGAGGCCATATAAGCTTTCAGTTTACTGTTTTGGGCATGCAACTGTATTTTTTTTACTTATCATGCAATAAATAAATACAAATATACCATATACCATCAACAGAAAAGGGGAATGAGATAAATAGGAATGTCTAGACTGCCTCTTTAGGCCTGGGCTGAACAAGAAGGATGAATCAACATATAATGCGGAAAAACAATAGGGACAATAAAATAAAAAAGGATGTGACTTGCACAAACAAGTGTGGTGAAGTTCATCCATTATTGGAACCATTAGTGAACCATCCTTTGATTTCCAACCAATGGAAATTCTTTGGCCACAGGGCTCCCCACCCCCACCCCCACATGAACTCTTACATTATTGAAAGCTCAGATTTCCCTACAAGGCTCTGTATGCGGCAAGTAGCATCTCTCCCATGTATGCTCTGCAGCGCTGATGACAACCAGATTTCTAGAATGAAAGAGAGCCATCCCCCTCACACACAGTTTCTCTGCTCGACAAAGCCACAATTTATACAAACTTATTTTGAACAGTCATCAATGAAAGGCAGGAAGCCACAGAATCCCTTTTACTTTATTTTGGCCAACTAATTCTGCAGTGCAAATCTACTGGTCACAAGAGTTGAACGGGTGTTTCAAGAATCTGTTTAGTAAAGAAACGTTTGCATTAATTACCATAACCGCGTAAGAAGATTAGATGCCTGAATTAAAGTTAGAAATTCTAGGCGGTCAAAGTGAGTGTTTCTGGGACTGGAAGAGGGGTGGGGGAGTGTGTGTGTGTGTGTGTGTGTGTGTGTAAGTACATGTTTCAAGGTGTGGAATAAGGAGGATAACTTTGCTTGCTCCAAATGCTAAACTCTTACAGACAGCTGCTTGACCCACAGTTCCAGACATGCACACCTACAGATTCTGAGCATGTGAAGTTGGACCACAAGAGGTCATCAACTGTAGGGGCTGATGAACAAACGTCTATCATGTAAGGTCTCCTTCAAGGGGCAGATTGACAGCGGGAGCTGTTGCCTTTCCAGAATGTGTGTAATAGAAATACATCATTCACATGAAGTTATACATGGAGACTCGTGGCATTCTCCCTCGCATGTAGATCTGGGAACAAAGTTTTGATTAAAATTTGGTAATGCTACTAAGGGACAAGAAATGGGGTTGTGGGTTGGATTTGGCCTGCTGGCTGCTGGCTGGCTATCCCTGCTCTAAACAATTCTACAGAAACATAGTTGAGGATGCAGTCAGAGAAGCTGCTCAAGTGAGGCTCAATGAGGAGATCATCTTTCTGCAAAGCACTGCACTCTTCTTGGCTGTAGTTTATTGCGTCAAAAGGCCAAAGAAAGGAGACAATCCCCAGTATCAGATGTACAATGAAGTCCTGGCCAAAAGGATGCAGAAGGATTGTGCTGGAGTGTTAAAGACATATTGGAAGCTTAGGTTCAGCTCCTGTAAGGGGGGGGGGGGAGTTTTGTCGGCAGGACATGTGCCCCAACAGCTTCTTAGGTTCTAAAAATAAAACACCATCACTGGTAGATGTAACTTGCACACACATACACCCGCAGCAGAGCGCAGAGGTTTTCCACTTCCATCCTTCAGAGGAGACAGACACAAGTCTGCCAGGGCATAATCAAGACAACTGCAAGCCTGGGAGAGAAATCTCCGGGGGATTGTTGTAATTAAACAAAACGTGCCATCTTCCTTAAGGCAGAGTTCCCCGAGCAGCTTTGGGTTGTTTCAAATTAAGTGGACTCTGCTGTAAATACAGAGCAAATTCCCAGGAAAATTATCCTTGAAATACTGCAATTTAGAAGTGATGAATCTGCACTGAAAGGTACAAGAAGCTGTGAGCAGAGAGCAAAAGGGAAAAGTCGAAGAGCCCCTGGAGGAGTCTTTAAATATAGATGTCAGACTTGGGAAGCCAGGAGCCTGGGCTGTTCCACTTATGCTTTTTTAAACCTGCAAACTGCCCTTTGCCCTGGGAGCCCAGCATGAATGACAACGGTACACATATAAAGCAGTCAGTAAGGAAAAAATAATTTAAGAATAATATAGTAAAACATGACCTTTGTCTGTTTTCTATGATCCGGGCACAAACCTCCAGGATGAGTGTGTTTTACAGCCTGGGTCCTATTACTGAGACAGCCTTCTGGCGGAACTTTCCTTAAAGCTAGATTACCAGCCAGGTCTCCCCAGTAGATCTTAAGCCATGGCGGGGTGAATACGGACAGAGGCTGTCTCTCAGATGCTAGGTCCCAAGACATTTAGAGCTTTGTGCCAGAAGACCACAGGCTTGAACTGGGCACCTTAGTTAATTGGCAGCCAATTAAATTTCTACAGATTGGTCTTATATGGTCCCTAGACGTCAGACCCAGCAGGACTCCGGCTTCTGCATCTAACCATTTTGAAGGACAGCATGCACTGTAATAGCCTAAACGAGAGTTTTTACTTGCCTATTTGGGTCTGAGCTGTTATGCAATTTATGTCACTCCCATCTTCACATTTATCCAGATGTTTCTGACTGCAACTCCTAAATATCTGACTTATAGATTATCTAAAGATGGCAAGGCCAGCCAACATTCTTCTGAATATTACCAAGCACCGCAATCATTTTAAACACAGCTTTAGGATGGGAGGTTTTTTCTTGGAAAAGACCTTATCCTCATTAAAATGAGCGGTTGCAAGATTGGAAACAATACAAAAGACCACTCTTACTTACACCTTAAAAATAAAATCAAACAACAACAAAAGTGCCTAAAAGTCACTTCAACAGACTTGGAGAAAAGTGATACATAACATTACAAAGCTGGCCAAAGAGACACAAGATCTACCCACCCGGGAAGAATGGCAGATGAAGCTGATGGACTACATGGAAATGGCAGAAATGACTGGCAGAATCCGAGACCAGGGAGAAGAGTCGATGGAAGAAGATTGGAAAAAATTCAAAGTATATTTACAGAAATATTGCAAAATTAAGGAATGTTAGAGGAATATTGGAAGGAAATTATATGGTTTTAGCAGAAATGTTATAAAGATTTAAGTAAAAACTGATTGTTAATGGGCTAAAGTGGAAAATTTAATGTTAGACTGTGTTAAGATAAATTATAGAACAAAAAATTGAGAAAGAGGAAAAGGATTTGCTGAATTAGCTAATTTGAACTAGAATACAAAAAAGGGAGGTGTGAGGAAGTCGAGGAAATAAGTAAATGAAAGATAAAGATATGGAAATTGGATGTGTTTTTAAATGTTTTTGTTGTTTTTTTCCTTCTTTTGTTGTTTTGATGTATTGTTTTTTTCTATTCTCGATGTATTGTTTGTTAATTTTTATTGCTTTTTTTCTTCTTATATTTTTTTTCTGTAACTATAAAACTTCTAATAAATATTATTTTTTTAAAAAAATAAAAATACAAAGCTGGCCGAGGAAAGGAACGAGCACACAGAGGACTTCAGTTCTCCACAAGGCACAAAATGCGAGCTCTACCACAGAATAGAGTTGATTCTGAGCTTTGAAGGTTTCAATGAACCTGTTATGTTACATGCTTGGAAACAAGAAAATGCATGTAGCTGGGATTTTCAAGCAGGCAAAGGAACAAGACTTGCTTTGGTCAGCACTGGTCTTCTCACTGAATACTTGTCCTGCAGCAATGCCCATGAGTTTCCTTTCTGAATGAGAGAAAGCAAGCTAAAAATTGCCACACATGCACGCACACACACAACCCTGAACACTGCTCAAAGCGTATCAAAGGCATAAGTCTCTTTTTCAGATCTCTGGATTTTTAGTGCAAAACATTCAGAATAAAGGTAATCTCTCTCTCCTCTTTTGGCTTGTAAGTGAATAGGGGATACCAGAAGGTAGTCAAAGCCACTGTAGTGTACTGGAAAAGGTGGTAGGCTTGAACCAGGTATCTTTGCTCATCTATGAAGCTCATTGCCATTGGCTTCAGACAAGTCACTAACAATCCCGCAAAGAAAGTTGCAAGGTAGGTGAGAGTAGGCAATGCATTTCCATCATTCACAGGGCTTCATGTCTACGCTACATTTTTTGTAAGCAGCCCAGAAGACTGGTCAATAAGTAGTTTAGAATTTGATTGAATGAAGTGGAAGGAAAGGTGTGATATAGACTTAAGAGATGGGTAAGGGGTGGCGCTGTGGGTTAAACCAGAGCCTAGGGCTAGCTGATCAGAAGGTCGGCAGTTCGAATCCCCGTGATGGGGTGAGCTCCCATTGCACGGTCCCTGTTCCTGCCAACTTAGCAGTTCGAAAGCATGAAGTGCAAGTAGATAAATAGGTACCGCTCCGGCGGGAAGGTAAACGGTGTTTCCGTGTGCTGCTCTGGTTCGCCAGAATCGGCTTAGTCATGCTGGCCACATGACCCGGAAGCTGTACGCCAGTAAAGCGAGATGAGCACCGCAACCCCAGAGCCATCTGCGACTGGACCTAACAGTCACGGGTCCCTTTACCTTTAAGGGGTTGCGCACAAGTGCATGTATGCACATCAGTAAATTTAGCAGGGAGGGAAGCATCTATAAATTTATCCAAGTGTGCCAATTCAAGTGTGTGATGATGCAACAGACCTCCTATCCATGCACTTAAGGGCCAAACTACACATGCCATTAGTCACACACTGAAACCAGTGCGCTTAAGGTGGCTGTTTTTATTTCGTGAAAAGGCATTTGTGGGACCCTGATCCAGAATCTTCCCAATTGGGATCAGGGGCCCATGCAGGTTTTCTGCTGAAAATGACTTCCTCCTGGCTGCTTTTTGCCTCTGTATGAACTGTTTACTGCAAATGGGAGCTTCAGGAGCAAATACCAAGCAAGTGGGTAGCAACTTTTAGCAGAAAACTGGCACTACTTATTTCACCAACTAAGCACACTCATGCACATATGTGATGTAGAGCAAACTACAGAATAATGTTAACTTATCCTGTGCAGCACAGAACAAAGTAAGCTTCATGTTCAGTTTTCCTAGTACAGTGATACCTCGGGTTACAGACGCTTCAGGTTACAGACTCCGCTAACCCAGAAATAGTACCTCGGGTTAAGAACTTTGCTTCAGGATGAGAACAGAAATCGCGCAGCGGCAGAGCGGCAGGCCCCATTAGCTAAAGTGGTGCTTCAGGTTAAGAACAGTTTTAGGTTAAGAACGGACTTCCAGAATGAATTAAGTTCTTAACCCGAGGTACCACTGTAATCCATGTTCCTTGGTAACGTTTGTACCTAATTTCGTATCTCTAGTTGCATGCAAAGGATCTTAACCATTTTGGGTTACAACTTTCAACTGCTGGCAGCACATTTGCTCTCTCCAGTACTGCCATTGCACACACATATATTTTGGAAGGAAACGCTACTAGCAAAAGGTTTAGAAGCCCTTTCCTATGCCTCGGTGACATTTTCATCAAGATAGCCGGCTGTGAACAGCATATCCCAGGAAGCAGATCCTAAAAATAGCCTCTTACGGCAAAGTGGGGGGGGGGGGGAGAGAGAATGGGGCATGTGGCTTATATACAGCCCAGACCAGTTTACACATAATTCTGTATTGCCAGAGCATGGCACTGGGAATCCCACCAAAGCTTTCCTAATAAGATCATTAATGTAACCAAAACAAATATGGAGGAGCCATGATGCTGAACGTTCCACTGCAAGAAGACCCCAAATTTCTGCACTTAAGAGAGCACACAAAACCAAGAATACAGTACTGTGTTTACATATATTCAAGAAATTTAGACTGGTATTATTGGTAACATTTATGGCCCACCTTTCCATTGAATGGTGCCCCAGTCAGGTTACAATAAAACACACAGAAAGAAGGCAGGTAAAAAAACACGTCAATAAAACCAACTCTCAGTTGAATAACTGTAACATGCCAGCTCACAAGGCCAAAGGCCTGTCTGAGAACATGTTTGCCTGCCCATAAAGGGTCATCATAGAAGAGGAATGATGGGGCTCTCTTGACAAGGAGTTCCACAGGTAAGCTCATATGGGGGAATACAGCTTTTCTAACCTGGTCCCGAAGCTACAGTCATGAACAGGACTTTGAAGTGTACCCAGGATTTGGTGCATTGGGCCTTAGCTGTGCAAAAGCTCCTGTCAAAACCTGGGCATCCGGGTTGAGGGCTGAATCCAAGACTAAGCCTGAGTTTTCATGGGGGAAACCACCCATTCCAAAGCAAGATAGATTCCCTATTCCTTGACCAGTCTTCCTACCAACAAGAAGCACCCCTGTCTTGCCTGGATGAAGCTTCTGTTTGTTCACTCTCATCCAGTCCATCAGCAATGCTAGACACCGACTCAGCACTGCTTCCCCATTTCCATTTTATCTCCACAGATGCATTAAACGTTGGGGTGGATGCTAATCTAAGTGACTTTAACCACCACTTCTCTGATCAGCTTTGGATATTACCTGGCTGCAAGAGGAAGAGGGAAGCTTGAAAGAGCTGCACTTCCTGCTACCTTACGCCTAAGATAACCCCTCAAAAATCAACTCTGAATCGGGGAGGTGTTCACTCTTCACAGGGACACTTTACTTCCAACATCTTCCAAGCACAAGTTCCTCTTTGAACACTGAAGCAGCTGCAGGAAAAAACAGGAAGTGCAACTCTCTCATGTTTCCTCCTCTCCCCGCCCCCCCAAAAGTTACAGTTATAGCTGATATGTGCAATCACCCCTTGGCATTCCCCACATCACTGGGGCCAAGTGGCGAATGCAACCGCCATGTACAAATGGGAACATACAGCATTTCCAAGGCCCCACAACACTCTTGGCAATAGATGTACAGTGGTGCCCCGCAAGACAAATGCCTCGGAAGACGAAAAACTCGCAAGACGAAAGAGTTTTCCGTTTTCTGAGGTGCTTCGCAAGACGGATTTCCCTATGGGCTTCCTTCGCAAGACGAAACATCTTGCGCCTTTTTTTTTTAAACCGCCAATGCATTCCTATGGGAAACCGTCAATACACAGTGGTGCTTCGCAAGACGGAAAAACTCGTAGAACGAAAAAACTCGCAGAACGAATTAATTTCGTCTTGCGGGGCACCACTGTACTCTGCTGTTCCTGCATAAAGCTTCAGAGCTCTCAAAGTTCTTTTGTCAACTGGGGGGGGTGGCTTGGGGGGAGGAGAGGAGGAGAGTGAAAGGAACTCTTGGGTTGCTGCTTGAATTGCTGATGTGGTAGATCGGATATGTAGTCAGTTTCCAAGAAATATGGGCGCCACAGAAATCCTGACGTATCAGCTAAAAAGCAAGATACCAGATTATTAAGAGAGAAGCACTGAGCGCAACAGGACTTTCCAGTTCCACAACTATGGCCCACCAAGCTATTCAAATACCCTTTCAGTTGGCTCAGCCAGTGCAGATTGTGCACAAGTAGGGGGCTCTGGCTAATGCTCCCCCAGGCCTATGGAAAACGTATTGTGTGCCAGTCTCTCTCTCTCTCTCCCTCTGTGTGTGTGCTGTAATAAGGAGTTCGCCACGACTGCAGGCAAACGCAGGGCTCGCTTGTTCCTTCTTGGTTTACAGAACTTCCCAGCTAACAGCTGCATTGCAGATGAACCCTCTTAAAGTGGCCAAACACACTGTTAAGCCAGTCAGCAGGGCACTGTGCTACAGCAAAGCAAGCACGCAGCTTTCCCCCCCCTGAAATAAGCATAGTAATCCTGATCTCATCCAAACTACCACGAGTAGACCGTGCACCCATTTGTCATCTCACGCAGAACACCTTCCAAAAACCAACAGATACAGAGCTCTTCTTGCCATCTCCGAGTCTGACTTTCAAACAATGCCTCAAAAGAGCACAATGACTGTGAACAGACACATCCCAAAACAAATACAGAATGCTAAAGAACAGGATACAGTATTAAAGGGTTCATTAACCACGGCACTACAATGGTGATTTATGGGATAACCTGCCCATGTGGTCTGGGTCAAACTGTCATCCCATATAATTTGAAACACAGATTTTGGAACACAGGAATTCTACTACAGCAAGGAATATGCCTACTGGGAAACATTTCTGTGGCTTTAAAATTCATATAGAGAAAGATTTTAGGTTTAGGTGCTCCAAAATGGACTACATGAATAATGGACAGGTGAACAGTCGGTTGTGTAAGAGAATTATTTTGGCATCTATATATGGAGTTTGGTTAAAAGAGGAAACGGAATGAGTAACTGTAGAAAACTTACAGTTCTTTGCTTGCTGCTGATTTTTTTTTTAATGTATTAATTTATTAACTACAATGTCCAATTATGGCAGCTATAATTTATAAATTGAGAATGTAGAATTATATGGGATTTTATCACTGGTCACTGGATGGATGCTAGATGTAGCGTCTTTTATTTCCTTTGGTTCAGCTGGAAATCTTTGGGGAAAATCTGTCTTCATGGCCCCCTGCTTTGTATCTTTAAATTTCACAGCCTAAAACCCTGTGTAAAATGGGGAGGGGGAGAAGGAGAGAGGATAGAGAAGAAAAGTTCAGAAAGAAAACTTAACGTATCGCAAGGGTTGGAAACAAAAGATGCTTAATCCTATAGGCAAGGCTGGTCTAGGAGAAGCAGGTGATTCCTCTCCCCCCAACCATGGGTGTCATTTTCTTGCATGAAGACCCTTCCCTGATAGGCAAGAAGTGGGGCATTCAAAAAATAAAGACTGCCCCACCCTGAAATAATATGGTTATTTCAGAAAAATTCCTTTCACAGCTTTACACAAACCAAGAATGGATGGATGCCTCTAGAGGTGCAGAAAAATGTAACTGTTCAGAAGCTTTTAGCACGTTTAAGGGAAAGAGAGAAAGGGCTAATAACCTGAGAAAAGCCACACATATGGGTTGAAGTAATTGATATCTTGCTACTGTTGTGCCCAAGTACCTAGATAAGTTAGTCGAATCAATGGCTTGGATTGCAAATGCTGCTAAGCCAGGTTTTATTAAACCATTGGTTTTGCGGCCATCTGAATCTTCCCAGCAGCTTAACCACAATGCCAACAAAGCAACATTTGAAACCATGGTTTGCTGTTAGCTTATGGTTTTTTTAACTATGGCTTGCCATTATATGCAAACCCCACATCATGGTTCCTTAACCATGGTTTATTTGGCCACCCCAGATACTCACTAAGCTACAAAGGTACAAGGTAATAGCTGATGGAGAACATATCAAACCATAAAAGAAAAAGCCATGGTATGTTTGACTATCCATGCAACAGACCGTAGTTTAACTCATGGTTTATTAAACAAGCCACAGCTTAGCATTAATGATTTTTTTCCCTACTGACTTGATAGAACCTATCCAAATCTGGCTGCTTTAAATGTATTGCTACTGAAGATAGCCAATTAGGCTGAATTGGTTTAGGTTTTTATATTAATCTTTGTAGTGAGCGCACAAATTATCACATCACCACAACTGAAAGCAACGGTTCCTTAGAGAAGTGGGGAGAATTCCCTGTTGCTAGGGAGCACCTGTCACTTTGATTGTTTAAATAATGCCTTGTGAGAGCATAAGATAAATCAGAAAATGGAATCAGAACTGTGAATATGCTGCTATGTCCCAAACAAAGGCTGAATTTGGGTGGGCCTTCATAAAGGCAAGGTGAGGAACTTCAGCTCTGGGGGGCAAATGCAATTTTCCTGGCCTCTCTATCTGATCCTTGGGAATCGCCCTGACCACAGCCCTAAGTATTTTTAGGTAGTACTATGTTGGCAGTTTCTACTACATCTCAAGGGGCAGAAGGTCTTGGTCAAGGGTGGGAAACATGATCTGGCCAGTGGGCCAAATTCTGAGCTTCCACAGCCACTGACAGGTGAGTGGGAGCCATCACAATGACATCAGGTGACCAAACTTCAAAGGAAAGTTCCTGATTTGTTCTGAACTGGACTGTCAACTTTGATGCTTATATAGAGAAAAGCTGACCAAATGCTGTCATCTTTCCCCATACCCTTGTACTCACATCAATATATTGCCAGCTCTTAATGAATAGTTGAATGGAAGGTGACGACTTATCCTTCCAGTCTGGCTGACCCTAACGAATGCATGACCCATAGTTCACAGCATACATCCTCATCAGGAAAAACAAAGGGCTGCTAAAGGTCAGCAATTAAGAGCTAGTGCAGCCCTTTAACTGCCCAAAAGTTCATATCCGCAAACTGCACACAGACTCCCTGGGAACTCCAGGGCAGGAAAAACCTTCCAGAGTACATTAGCAATTAGCTCTAGCCCGAAGGAACAACCCTTCTGGCTAAACTCAGTGTGTCCTAACAGGACAGCAAGGTTGCAATTCCCTAACCTCCACAGGGCCAGAGGAAATGCTACTTCTATTACCCATGAAATGATATTACTTTTTGACATAACTGCACAATATCATAGCAGAGCACAGCTGCACTGAAGCAGAAACACTAAAACATATCCAGCAATCACCGGACACCAAGACTGCAGGGAGGGTTTAAGAGGTGCCCATTGGTCTTCTCCATGTGTTCTTTCCCAGTGAACACATGACTGACAGTTCTCCCTCAGGTCACGCTTCACTCATCAGATCAGATGCACAGCATCAAGTCCCAGGCAAGGAGCCAGAAGGTTGAACACACGTCATCTATATATCCATGCCGCAAACTGCAACAGAGAAAAGGAAATCCCTCAGATGCTGTCTCACCTGCCAACTGCAAACCCATGTGGAATAAAAGGAGTATTAAAAACAGAAGGACTGTGAAAAATAGACTACAAACCTGAACACACGGGGAAAACGTTATATATATATATATATACACACACACACCTTACATCCAGCCAAACACATCCTGGTGCCCAGGCATTCACTTGGCCACAAGTGGCCAACAAGTCAGATGCAAAATGTGCCTGGCACCTGGCTAATTTTGAACACTGGATTAGCTAATTTACACACACACACACACACACACACACACACACACACACACCAATTCTGGCACCCATCGTAGTTACTACAAATCCAAACCCAGCATCATTACTCTTCTAGAGAGATCTAAGAATTGATTAACAGAACTACAGATTCTAACCTAACTCCCCATCCCGCAGGGGAACAAACACAACTTTTAAACTATAGCCAAGGATGCTCAATTTCTGAACTTTTACAAGTGATCTCGCATTGGGTACAGAATCAGTCACAGCCCAAGAATTACTTAATAGCTGGAGTCGCAGCACAAAATGACTGCATACAAGAACCATAGGAGATCCTAGGGACCCAGGGCAGCACACTGGACATTCACCACAGCCTTCACTTTTAAGTGGCTCAGAGGAACTGGGAATCCTTGAACAAAGTACTGGTGACTAAAGCAGATAGCAAGTAACAGCGAGCTGAACAATTAGAACAGGGGTCAGCAAACTTTTTCAGCAAGGGGCCAGTCCTCTGTCCCTCAGACCTTGGGGGGGGGGGCTTTATTTGGGGGGAACAAATTCCTATGCCCCATAAATAACCCAAAGATGCATTTTAAATAAAAACATACATTCAACTCATGTAAAAACACCAGGCAGGCCCCACAAATAACCCAGAGATGCATTTTAAATAAAAGGGCACATTCTACTCATGTAAAAACACACTGATTCCCAGACTGTCCACGGGCTGGATTTAGGAGGTGATTGGGCCAGATCCAGCCCCCGGGCCTTAGTTTGCCTGCTCATGATGTAGAATGAGTCAAAGTTCATTCAGTTATTTTCTTTCTTTCTTTATAGCAAGAACCTTTTGCAGTGGTCCCTCCAACCAATGAAATATTCATGCACAGGCAGCATTTCAATCATATTATTGGGAGGGAATTAAAATATATATATATCTCTGGGGGGTGGGATTACCAAGGGTGGGTCTGAGCTGAAAAAGCCCAACACATCACTTCCTCAAGAACTTGTGTGATAATGACATGCCATTTGGTGGAAGAAGAAAATCACTTCAGGAATGTCATTTATGCATCAGAGGGATAAGCCTCCTCTAGCAGCAACCAGTTAAGCAATGCTGGAGATTAAATACATCCAAGGCGGAACATTTTTCACAATCCCAATCTCCCTCTGCCCTGCCAAAGACCCACGAAACAACAACAAAAAGGTTAGACATGTAGCTTCATAAAAGATGCAATGGAAGATCAGGAGCTAATGCTCTTATGATCAGATGCACTAAATGGAGCCATCATGTTTAGTGGCAGCACACCCATGAATATATTTTTTATTCGTGTGATTTATAACTAACCCTTCAATAGGTTTTCCAGGGTGGACAACAGCAAGTTAGAATTACAATAAAACAAATTAAACCCAAAACTATAAGCACATCTCAATATAAGAAGGCAGAATAAAAAGAAGTCAGCAGCATTTAAAAATGAGCACTTAATCAAATATGAAGTTTCTGTGCCTTGAACTAAAGTGACAAAAAGACGGGAGCCACCACCAAGTAGACCCTTTCCTCTGTTGTCACCTGTCACATCTCATAGACATGGGTGGAGGAGGGGAGAAAGAATGACAGATACTGGGAAGAGCCTTCTGCTTGTGAACACCCCCAGAATGAGAGAGGACTGGGGCATTGCTGGAAATATCTCATTCTCATATATAATGTCAGGAATTATATGTCTTCAATGGTTATACCAGGAAGTAAACAAAACAAAACAAAATGTTAATGGCTGCAGAATCTCTCTGTTCTCCACATTCGGAAGACGACGCCTTTAGGTAGCAAGAGGGGCAAAGAAAATGTATGGAGGCCTATTTGCAGTTTTAAATTCCAACATAGGTGCTAAAACAGGTTAGGGTCCAGCATCTCTGGAGATGCAAAGCATGGTTGTCTTAAATGTTGCCTACTGTAGGGGTGACCGTCTCCGCTTATGTATTTGTAAATGGAACAAATATGACAAAGACATGCCCCAGTCCTCTCTCATCAGAAAGAAAACAAGATCTTGTGTCATTTCCCTGAAATACCTTGTTATTCAGAAGGAGGGAGCATGAAACACATTTATTAAAAGATTTGTGTGTGCGCACATCTGCAAATCCTCACATATGTGTGTGCAGTGGACACTCGGGTTGCGAACGTGATCCGTACAGGATGGACGTTCGTAACCCGCGTCTGTGGATGCAATTTGGCGATTTAGCGCTTCTGCGTATGTGCAACCGCCGAAACCCAGAAGTAACCCATTCTGGTACTTTCGGGTTTTGGCGGTCCGTAACCTGAAAAAACACAACCTGAAGCGTCTGTAACCTGAGGTATGATGTGCAGGTATAACATACATATGTACTTACTGGTGCGCCTAAACTCTATGCACAATTTTATACTTCTCTAAGTCATAGAATCATAGAGTTGGAAGAGACCACAAGGGCCATCGAGTCCAACCCCCTGCCAAGCAGGAAACACCATCAGAGCACTCCTGACATATGGTTGTCAAGCCTCTGCTTAAAGACCTCCAAAGAAGGAGACTCCACCACACTCCTTGGCAGCAAATTCCACTGTCAAACAGCTCTTACTGTCAGCAAGTTCTTCCTAATGTTTAGATGGAATCTTCTTTCTTGTAGTTTGGATCCATTGCTCCGTGTCCGTTTCTCTGGAGCAGCAGAAAACAACCTTTCTCCCTCCTCTATGTGACATCCTTTTATATCCACTCCCTGGTGTGTGTTTTTTCCATGTCTGGTCCTTCTGCACAGTTTATACCAAGGACAAATGTAGTAATATGTAAATAATAGTTATTCACTGTGCTTTCACACTAACCCAAAATGGTAATTTACAGGCATTTTTTTATCTGTGCCAAACGTCACCAGTTTCAACAATATACAAAGAAAAGTAAGCTGTAAATCAATAGGTACCAAGCAATTCCTGCTGCAAGATACAAAAACTCCAAAGTAAACTGGCATGATTGGAGAAACAGCTTCAGAGTGATGCTGCATACCACAACTGGCTCAGGAGATGCCTTTTCCAGAGGCCAACAACCTCAAGAGAAAAGTCAATGGGAGGGGGGGGATTATATCTCCTAAGTATAGGATATAATGAGTCAACATCTGGAGTTGCCCAAGAAGGGGTATCTCCTGCACAGGGTGGACCAGGAATAATATCATTTTGACATCTTAGATACTGAAGACTCCACAGTCTTGACATATATGACAGATGTGACAGATGTTAACTCTCCATGGCAGATGGCTCTTCCCTGGAGACACTGGAGAACATGAGAAACCCCTGTTCTTCTCCTGAGCTTGACAGAAGGCAGCAGAACATGCCGAATCTTGTGTCATGCTCTAGGGATACTTGACCATTTCAGAACATCAGCAGAGAGTCAGAAAGAAGACTCTTCCCAAAGGAGTGGGTGGGGTAGATAGTCACAGCAACAACAGCTAGTGACTATAATCAACCGAGATGTGTGGGACCTCTACTGAAGGCTTTGGGCAAACTGCACAGATAGAGGCAATAAAGGCAGAAAAAGTCCCAGCCAGTTAAGCAATGTAATCTGTTACAACTCCTTCTATTTGTTGGAGATAAAACTTTTCAGAGTTAACATTATCTCATTAAGAGAACAAAATAATAATAATAATAATTTAAAGGCATCTTGGACTGGTGGTTCCCCATCCTTCTCAGGAAAAGGGACCTTCTTTCCATAAGTAGTAATAAAAGCCCAACAAGGGTGTACCCATTACTTGCATGAGCTGCACAGCGCAAAGTTATGATGTCAATCAAGCAGCAACTCTCTGCATAATGTACAGTACATAATAGTCCGGAGCTCTTTTTATTGCATCTCCGTTCACAGGAAAAAAATTGCCCTACTAATAAAATACCCAATTCTTCAAGACCATAAACCTATTTGTGCACACTCCTTGTCTGCCTTCCTGTATGTGTTTCCATTAAAGTTGAACTGTACAAGACTTGGGCCCATAAACACAACTGTATCTACTTCCTCTTACAACTATCTCCTCTCCCTGGAATACTGCTGAGTTACATTGCTTAACGACACCATTCAGTAATGCTACTGTCCAAGTCCATGTGGACAGTTATAATTGACTTACAAGATGGGTGGGAGGGTAAAGCGACAAGCGTGACTTTACTTAAAGCGCCCACAATGTTTACCAGGCAGTGGCTTTTCTTCAGTCAGAGAGTGCCTGCACAATCTCTGGCCAAAAAGCATGTGGCTTGAGGAGGCCCTACTAGCAATAGTTATGAGGCAGCAAAGTGCTTCTCAAACTGTGGACCACCGGTGGGTCTCAGCAAAGCATCCTCTCGCTTCCCCCCTGCCTTTTGGTTGGGTCAACACCAGCAACTTCCCAGCTCCCCACATGCACAATCCATAGTGTCAGGGAACTGCCATCGGAGCTGGAGGCGGAGAGGAGGCTCCAGAGGGATGGTGGAGAGGGTCCCAGTAGGGAGAGAGGTAGCCCATCCGCTGGGGAAGGAAATCAGCGTAACACCAGTGGAGAAGGGGGGCAGATGGGGGAATCGGAGAGGTGGCTCCAGGACTCTTCGCCGGAGACCAGCGGAGAGGGCACGAGTACTCCGCTGCCCACACCTACTTTGCGCAGAAAACTTCCGCGCAGGCAAAGGGGGAGGAGACTGGGCGTCAAACAGCTTCTATGCTGGAAGAGGTTTAAGAAACGCCCACTGACGGATTCTGCCAGTGACTGAGGCAGCCACGGAACTTGAGGCTGTTCAGACAGAAAGGGTTCAACCAGGCAACTTAGCCAGGAGTAACGGCAACTTACGCACGAGCAACCCCTAGAACCATTACACATAGCTACATGTGGGAGCTGGTTAGAGAGCAGAGTGAGGCAGTAGCACCCTAAGTAGGGGAGGAAATGGATGCTAAGCAGAGAGGCAGAGGGGTCCCTTTGAGTGTGAGGGAAGAAAGAGAAAGTGTGGGGATGGCTGAGGGCGAGGAAATTGAGAAGGGTCCAGGCAGCAGCTGCTGCACATTCTGCAACCCCATTTTCTCTCCTCCTTCTTCCTGCACAGTCTCCTGTCAAGACAGGAAGCCTCTCCTCCCCCTAAAAGGGCCATAGAGGACACGGAAGGAAATGGAAAAGAGGAACACAAAAAGTTACCATTTTAGATAAATTGGTAAAGTTTGGAACAGAAAAGGGTGACGTGAGGGGGAAGACGCTCCAGGGGGAGGAAGTGAATGTAAAAAAAAGCCAAGAGATAAAGCCTCCTTTAAAACCCTCTTCACCAGTAAGCTCTGGCCAAGATGAGGAGGGCCCAAAGAGGGATTAGACAGCAGAAAATGATGTAAGTAATTGCTAGCTATTTATGCCGAATTCCACCTCCATCCAGCAATGTTTTGTGACTGGCGGGCCTCAGTAATCTCCAGCCTCTCAAATGGGCCCTGATTAGATAACCCCAATTTAGGAGTTGAATAGCATTTTCTTCCATTACATTTTTGAAGCCAAATTCCAACAAACCAAGACGTACTCATTTCTACCCCAAATTTCAGAAGTAACCCAGATCTGACCCCAAACTGCTGGCAGTTTGGGTCTCGTTCATAATATGGAGCTGGGCCTATTGAAGATCTCTATCCCTTGGCCTGAAGCAACATCACTACTGGTCAGAACGGAAGGGATGGGGTACCTGGGGGTACCTTCCAGATATTGTGGCACTACAACTATAATCATCCCTGGCCACTGGTCAACAACGTCTGGTCTGTTTCCTATCCCTGCGCCAAGTCCTGTAACTTTACTCATAAATATGACTCAAAGCAATGTAGGAACACTAGAGCAGGCTTCCTCAACCTCGGCCCTCCAGATGTTTTCAGACTACAATTCCCATCATCCCTGACCACTGGTCCTGCTAGCTAGGGATAATGGGAGTTGTAGGCCAAAAACATCTGGGGGGCTGAGGTTGAGGAAGCCTGCACTAGAGAAATACAAAAAACCAATTACCATAAGTACCATCAATAAAGACCATAACAACAAACATATCTATGAAAACAAAACACAAGTCTAGCAAATCATGAGCTCACATTGGGGGGGGGGGGGGATGCTACCCTTCTTGGATGCATTGCATGGGTAAAATGCCACTGCCTCAAACCGGTGCTTTTTTACCCAGATCCTGAGTGATCTGTTGACTCTGGATTAGTTCCAGAATGAACAGGAGGGCACCTGTTCAAAGCTAATCTAACCAGGAGGAAAAGGTTTGCCATAAGAATTATTTGCCTTCCATCAGACTTAGTAGGCTGAATTGGTCAAAAATTTAGAAAATCCGGTGTAAGGGATACTAGTCCCCATCCTTCAGCCCCCCACTTCTGGAGCAGGTAATCTTAGACTCGACACGGTCGCAAACAGGACAGACAAACAGCAGACTGAAATCCTGCCTGCTGTAGCACATTTATAAAATATACAGCGTAAACCGAGAGGCAACTTGTAAGCCAGGCTGATCTTGCCCACGCACTTCATTATACAGAGGGAGAGCACCAGTTCCTTGCTGAGAGAGACCACAGCAGGGCAGCTCCCTTGCCCAGACCCCTGGTTCTCTGCAAAAGTCATTCCCAGCACCACAGAGATAGCGTTTCCGTTAAATATGTTCCCGAGCTTTTGGCAAGGTCAGGAGCTCCGTCACGTAAGCTCTTCTATTCCAGTGATCCCTTCTAAGTCAATTTGTTCCAACAATAAATAAAGATTCTATCACTACAGTGTGCATCATATTGCAACGTTGCGTTATAAGCAGGCAATCCCAGAAAGGCGAGGGAGAGAGAGCCGAGGCAAAAGGCAGCTGGCACAAGGGGAAGGCTGCAGTTTATGACATCAGCTTATTACTACTCCCCCCACCCACCCTCCCATACATCTATCCCTGGAGCCAGGAAGTGTGTGCAACAAAACACAAAGCACAAGACTTCCAGCATCACGGCGACACAGTGTCCCCATTAAAGAGAAAAAGACTGACCAACAGCACGATCACTGCTTATTGACCTGTATCCATTCCTGCCCTAGCTGACTTCAAGCCAACAAGACCCGAGACACATACAAGTTGAGAAAACGCTATTGTGGCCGTTTCTGCTTTCGTCCTCTTGAAACAAACAGGCTGAGCCCAAGGAAATACCCACTCATCTGCCAATGTTGTGGCAGCTTTTACCTGTGCTCCACAAGCTAGGAGGAGGCTGAGCAGCAGGGGGGCATTGCAAACCACACTGACTGCAAGGCAGTTTTGACAAACAAGCCAATATTGCGCTTCATCTTGTAGAGTTAAGACTGCATCTAAGGCACAAGTGTGTAAATTGGTGGACAGGTCTGGTATGTTCTCAGCACCCGGCTTCCCTATATGCAGACCAGCTTGTATTCTTGCACTCTGGACACTAATACTAGAAACTGTGCTTCAGGCTTCTGCAAACTTGTATTGTGGATTCTCTTGTTCCACGACGGACCTGCCTAACTAACCTGCAGTGCAGCACACTGTTGCCTGCATCCAATTCAGTTGTGCGCGCACTGAGAGAGGGGGAGGGGAACAGGCTGACTTCACTCCAGCCCTGCAACAGAATTCTCGACAAGGAAGAACAGTGTGCCAACCCTGAAGGGATGGCAAACCGATTCTGCCACCCGCCCACTTCCCAATACTCAGCCCAGATTTCACTTTAATTCCTACCAGCCATGTCAACAGCTAATCACAACTTCAAAAAAGCCTAAAATAAACTGGTGTTGTATGTGTTTGTTATATTATTAATTAGCGTTATGAAACAATGCAATTTTGTTTTTAACGTAATGGAACCATTTCCCGGGGGGCGGGGGAAATTAGCAATGGATAATTTTCCTCCCCAAAAGTTACCATACGCTTTGCGGTAAAGCAAAGATGTTTTTTAAAAAAATAAAATAAAATGTATGGGTAATAAGGTCGGAGGCATTTCAAGAAAAGCCAAGAAGGTGCAATTTCTCAGGGTGCTCTACACCCTGATTTAGAGAGCACTTTTCTGGACTACAAGCAAATAAAGCTTCCTTGAACTGGTTCAGACCACTGGTTCCTCTGGCCAAGCATTGATCTGGTTGCTTGAGGCTCACTTGAATGGAGGTCTTTCTCAGTCCGGCTGTCTGGGGACCCTTTTGACTAAAGGTGATAGGCTAGGACCTGTTCCACCCCAACCTCAGCCCACTTTCGCATGCTCTCATAGACCCTCAACACACTCCTATAAGGTAAACCATTATCATCACTTCCATTTTGCAGAAGATGGGGGCTGATGCTGAAAGATATTGGCTAGATATTGAAGATAATATGCCCAGACTGTCTTGCCCTGGTGAGCAACCTGGCTGCTGAATTCTGAACCAGATGAGGTTTCTGAACCCTCTTCAGAGACAGCCCCATGTATAATCTAACCTAGAGGTTACCAGAGCATAGACAAGAGATGTTAGGTTATCGCTGTCCAGATATGGGTGCTGCAAGGTCACCAGCTAAAACTGATGGAAGGTGTTCTGAGCCACCGAGGCCACCTGACCCTCAAGCAACAGCAATGGAGGTCTGGCAATTCACGCCCTTCACCACCATGCGACAGCCAGCTCTATTGTTCTATGCATTTACCAAACATTGACAGCCACCTTCAAAAAGACGTTGCGTGCAATTCAGCAAGAAGCTTCCCCACAATTTCAGTGTAGGTCATGGACTTTCATTTATACTTCCTAAACTCAAGATGCAGACGTGTTGATTTGCAGATGTTCCCAAGACCAACTTTCAATTTTACTAAGCAAGTCTAAGAACTGGCTAAGTGCCAAATATTCTGCAAAGCGGGTCTTTATCCCTTGCATACAAACCTGTATAAAACTATTTCATAAATAAACTTTTTCAGCATCCCTGGCTCAGACATTCTCCAGGTGAAGCTTAGGGTACTCCTGTCCCCCACTAACTTTGAAATTAGGTGGCTGGCCAAAAATTTGTTCCACGCAAACATTTTCTAGTTGCTCAACAGCAGAATCAGGATAGTCGAATATTCCTTCCTACCGAGTTCAATATTTGCTTTATTATTCTACCAAGAGAACAAGTTTGAACAGACTAGCTTCTCAGCACTGTTTTTTTTAAAGACATCAGTACTATATTTGCTGTGAGGGCTTGGGTGAAAGTGCTACAAAAAGAGCGGCAAATTACTGCCGCACAATGACTTCTGATATTTAGCACAACAGTTAACGTGCATAATAAACAAAGCTCATTAAATAAGAAGTCATCTATTAACTGCCCAAGATGGATGCAATTTCCTCTACCCAATATTCCTGAGATTCTGTCACACAGTATACTCCCTTTTACATTCAGATTTTTATTGGCAGCAAACAAAACCCAAGGTAAGTTCATACCTTAAAAAGAGCAGTGAATTCCACATACAAGCACACATACAACCAGGCCTTTGGGTGATTAATCTTGTAGTCCTTTTAAATGTGGGGTTTTTGGGGGGGGGGTACTGGTTTGTTTTCGTTTTTCTTGTTTTATAGCGCATTTTGTGCTTTTGTATTGTATTTTTATGTTGTAAACCACCCTGAGATCTGCGGATGAAGAACGGTACACAAATTTGATAAATAAATAAAATAAAATGTGAAAAAGCAACATGAAACCCTTGGTTTCACCACAGAGTAATAATGCTGCCTTGTGATAGTGCACTGGACAAGCAGCGATTGCTGCCCATGTTGCAAAGCGACCAGTGTTCTTTCGACTGGCCTAGAAGCAAGTCTGGCAACCCATGAAGCAGGGATGGGGAATTCTTGGCCCTCCAGGTGTTGCCTATCATAATCCATGACCAGTGGCCATGCAGACTGGGAATTTTGGGAATTCGAGCCCAACATGTGGAAGGCAATAGGTTCTCCAAACCTTCCTTAAAAGATGAAAAAGGCAGACAAGGCTGAGACACAGGATTCCAGCTGCTGCAAACAACAGGAGGGGAGAGTTCTCTTGTGCTTGAATCCTGCTTGCTGGCTTCCCATGGGCAGCTGCTCAGCCACTGTGTGGACAGGATGCTAGACTAGATGGGCCATTGGCCTGATCCAGCAGCTTCTTCTTGGGTTCATACAATTCCATGACAGTCTGTATGCCAACCTTAAGCACTAATGGTCTAAGGCAGTGTTCCCCAACCTTGGGTCTCCAGCTGTTTTTTGGACTACAATTCCCATCATCCTTGACCACTGGTCTTGCTAGCGAGGGATGATGGGAGTTGCAGTCCCAAAACAGCTGGAGGCCCAAGGTTGGGGAACACTGGTCTAAGGCACAGCGGTTACACACCCAGGATGGCAGCCTCTCCACTACTGCTTGCCTTGCCACTGCCATCACCCTGGCAACAGATAAAAGAACCAAGAGAGAAAACCATTTTCTGGCAACAAAAACTTACAACCTTCCCCTCTGCCCCCACAAGTAAGTTCCAAAATGACACTCGCCAAAGCTCAGCAGGGATGGAGCAACAGAGCTGAAGAAGAAGCTGAAGTCACAAACAGTTAGAACTTTGGCACGATGGACCACAAGTCTCTTGTGGGGAAAGAGAGGCATAGCTCTTAGTGGGAAAGGTCCTATATGCTTTACACTGAGAGTAAGTAGCAGAGGGAGGGGGAGCAGCTTCATTTTAGAGTGAAGATGCCAATAAAGACTTGAGTTGGGGTCATTCCCCTTTATCTGAGCAGAAGACCTACTTGGTAAAAAAAATGCTGATAAATATGGCCATTTTTAATTCCACTCAGTTATATCTTGCTTCTGCTGGTATTAAGGAATTTCTAAGAGAGTTGTGGTGTGCTTCTCCCACCCACATTACCAGGGCAGCATCACGAACCGAAAAAGTGTCAACAGTGAGCATACACTTTAACACCTCCCAAAACCTGGTGCCCTCCAAGCATCTTGGGCTGCAATTCCCACCAGCATGGCCAATGGTAAAAGATGACAGGAATTCTACTCCAACATCACCTGCAGGGCACCAGCTTGGAGAAGGCTGCTTTAGATGCTGCTGAAAAACTTGCCCTTCTCTGCCGCAGTGTTGCAGTGTAAACAACATTCTGTTAAGCCAAGCAATAGGTTTTGTGCCAAGGTCACTGATGGTTCAAATTCTGGAAGGTAGTACCTCAGGTTAAGAACTTAATTCGTTCTGGAGGTCTGTTCTTAACCTGAAACTGTTCTTAACCTGAGGTACCACTTTAGCTAATCGGGCCTCCCGCTGCCGCCGCGCAATTTCTGTTCTCATCCTGAAGCAAAGTTCTTAGCCTGAGGTACTATTTCTGGGTTAGCGAAGTCTGTAGCCTGAAGCGTCTGTAACCTGAGGTACCACTGTACTCTTTTAAGTTTTGGCAGTGTGAGGTTCTGTGCTGCTATGTTATTAATTACCGTATTTTTCGCTCTATAAGACGCACCAGACCATAAGATGCACCTAGTTTTTGGAAGAGGAAAACAAGAAAAAAAATATATTCTGAATCTCAGAAGCCAGAACAACAAGAGGGATCGCTACGCAGCGAAAGCAGCGATCCCTCTTCCTGTTCTGGCTTCTGTGATAGCTGCACAGCCTGCATTCACTCCATAAGATGCACACACATTTCCCCTTACTTTTTAGGAGGGAAAAAGTGAGTCTTATAGAGCAAAAAATACGGTATATGTTTCTTTACTACATTCATATCCTGCCTTTCTTCCAAGCGGCTGACAGCTATGTGCATAATTCTCCTGCTGTGCCCTGTGTCCTATCTCCACAACAACCCTGAGAGGTAGGTTTGGTTGAGAGTGACTGGACCCAGGGTCACCGGATGAGCTTCATGGTCGAGTACAGATCTGACCCTGGTTCTCCCTGGTCCTAGTTGAGCACTAACTATAGCGGGTAGACAGACGTAAGGTAGGGGAAGAAAGGCTGCAAGCATGAGTCAAGCAGGGAGCAGGAGCCAGCCCAGCGATCAGCGAGATCCGCGCCTCCACCAACCTCCCCATCTCTTTATCAAGTCACTGGCTGACAGGTCTTCAGCCATGCCTTCTCTAACTTCTAGTCAGTCAGAACTTGGAACAAAGTAAAGATTACAACGGCTGAAGCGAGTGAAGCAAGCTATCGTCTCCTTTTTGAGTGTCCCTGAGAATCTTCACTCAAACATTTGCTGTATTAGAAGCTGGTCCATTCTAAACTGGTTTTATGCAGCTTTACAAGAAAGTCCGTAGGTATTGCACCACCAAAAAAATAATACAGAGCTAGAATATGATGCAGCAAGCTACAGCAATGGGAAACGGTAGTTATTTAAGGAAGCAGCAGCCATCAAAGTAAATTCATGACCTAGAGACGAAGGCCTGTGCTTCTGTAGTTTTCTTAGAAAGCTGCTTAGAAGCCATTCCAATTCATAGGGACAGTGAATTGGGGCCTCCTTCGCTGCCAGTATGCAGTTTGACCGCATTATCTGGTGTCACTTTTGCTCCAATACCTTCCAAGCCTAATATTTAGTCACCGCCTTGATTCACATGCCTGCCCTGCAGCACCACAGAAACTGAACACCTCTTAGGTCACCGAGAGCTATATCTGATCCTACATACTCTGCCAGATTCCATTCGTTTCCAGCACAGGTTCCTTAGACACAGATTCAAGGAGCCTCCCTCTCTCTCTGCCTCACTCCTCTGCCAGCTTTATACGTCTCCTGTTTTATTCCCTTCCGTTCCAAACGTGGCACCCACAAACCCCACGCCCCATGCAGCTATTCTCAGAAATGTTCAGTTTAATTAACTCACAGTCACCATCACACGGAATTTTCCTATGACATTGTCCCTCAAAGCCATCCTGCCCTGGTTGCTTCCACTGATTTCAAGCTCATTAGTTTGCCCTCTATGTAGTTGGCAAACGCCGACGGGCCGCAGTTTGCTGCAACCCAACAGCTGTCTGGGTACTTAAAATCTTAGGCAAGCACATTATCTGATGGTTTCGGATGCCATGGCAACTGAGCGACAGATATTTACTTTCCCCAAATCGCCCCAGTTTTTACGCTCCCATCCCAACTTGCACATTCACCCAGGGTAGACCCAGGCAACCTTCCTGAGGTTTACTTTGCAATCAGAGATTCACATGGAACAGTCACACGGCAAGCTTCTTATACATGATGCTAAATCCAACACGCCATCTATTTGGGGAGAAGGGGGCGAGAAAAGCTGGAATAATATTTTTCAGCAAGGACTGCGCTGCCACCGTCCTCTGATTTTCTATCTATCCCTCCTCCATCGAGGGGCACAGCAGCCAAGTAAGGCCCATGCTTCTTGCTGCCATAGGCAATCTGTAACTTTACCCATACAATGTCTTATTGTATGCACAACAGTTAAATAATAAATAACACATTAAATGTTCAGGAGTTGCTTGGGAGAATATATTCATATTTTCGTTTTTAAATATCTGTCACTTCTTTATTTCCCCTCTCCCCTTTACAATGGTCTGAGATGTGGTTCAATAATATTTGGGACAGAGCTAGTTCAGAACTGGGCTTAGAAGAATTGCTAATGGGGTTACAAAGGAAAATACCTTTGATGAAACCTGGTCTCCCTTCTTTTTATACATAAGGGAAGAAGAAAGGAAAGCTCTCCCATCAGCCTCACAAACCTGTCTGTGGAAAACCTATTATGTACTGCCAATGTTTTAAGGCTGCGTGAAACAATATTTGCCTGGCACCTGCTTCATATAATACAGGTAGGTGGTTTAAAAAATATTTTATTTTCTCAGGTTTGGCTGGCTTTGTGACTGCTTTGTTACAATATGTATTGCTTTGTGCTGTATCGTCTGTTTTGTTGAATTTGTATGTAGCCATTTTTAATATATTTTTAAAACCAATTAATTGTCTGTTGAAGCTTTGGCAAAAAAGTAGCTTCCCACACCTCATAACATATAAACAAAACACACACCAAGCTACTAAAATCCCTCACCTCCACGACACAGCACCTCTCTTCAACTCCACCACAAAGCCCAGGCAATTGCCTACGCAAGAGGTGACTCAATATGGAAAGGATGCGCATTACTTCTGCACAGGATCTTCCCCAAACATCCACACACTCTTCCCTTATTCTCAGCTCTACTGGTTTCCAGTTTTCCCTTTGCTCAGACTGAATTATAAATTAAATTAAAGGGATCCTTTAAGGCCTACCCTTATTCTTCACTGTTCCCAAGGCTGTACATGGGTTCTGCAGACTTCCTTTTGTACCGTTGTCACTGGTGTCCATGAAGACTCCCATTTCATTTTAGACTGCCATACCCTTCAGGTTATCTGCCTTATACCCCTGCTCTGCATTGCTGCAATATGGCTAAGACATCATCCTGTTCTGAAGAACGGTGGCTGAAACCCACCCCACCCCAGTTTAGGTAGCCGAAGCACTCCACACACCCTCAAGCAATCTTCTTCTCTACCCCCCACCCTAACAAGACCATAGTCATTTTGGTGACAACAGCACCCAAACAAAAGTGGAGGGAGGTTAAAATAAGCACAACACTATACCAGAACCCAGATGGGGATGCAAATCACCACCATCAAATTGATCAGCTGATCAGTGGAAAGGTGGCAATAAGCCCTTTACTTAAGCTAGTGTACGGGGGGTGGGGGGGTTGCCCCAGAGAGCTTGAATATGTTGAATATGTCCCTCAGACCAATGAAGGACTGGTTTCCCCTGGTTTAGATTCAGTCGCCCAAAGCTACACTTAAACTACCAAGATATTAATGAGAATTACTTGCTCTTTCCACCATAACCCGGCACATCCTGAGCTATTCCCTTTCCCACTCTTACAAATATCTACGTGAGCAAGTTACGTTGGAGAAAGCAGGAAAGGGGTTGCAACACAGCACTACTATCCAGTTGCACACAGATACACTAAGGCTGCAATCCTAACCCTGATTACCTGGGAGGTAAGCCCCACTGAATTCAGTAGTACTTACTTCTGAGTAGATATGGTTAGGCTTGCCCTGTAAATCATCGTTTCATGGGCATTTCAGAGTACCAGTGGGAGACTTTCAACAATATTCCTGTTTTGCAGTAGGAGACCGAGACAGAGAATTTGCCTCAAATCCAGCCCACAGCGGTTCCTCTGCCACAGAGCACCAGATCCAGAATTCTGGTCCCCCATCTTCTTTTACCACCTGCACGAATTCATTTCAGTGATAACAATTTAGCATTTATAACAGCACTTTTATTGAGTATTCACAGGGCTTCGCATGCGATCTGTGAGCAATTCTTACAGGAACCTTGTTAAGTACAGCTTTATTATCCCCACGTTGCTGATGCGAGACTTGAAGCAGGGAGAAGAGCAGTTAGCCTAAGGCCACTAGGTTCACGGTCATGGTAGAAACTGAAATGGGGGCTTCTTGGCTTTGAGCCATTAAGCCAGTTCTTAAGACCAGTGCAGGAGGGAAGAAGCTCAAGCCAGGCAACTTCCATTGCAAAAGGGGCCGAGGCTATAACTGCTGGAGCTGCTTAAAAACCTGGAGAATATCCAAATGCCTAAATGGAAGCAGTGCAGTTGCAGAACACTTGCGGGGCAACTGCAAAGGGAACAGAATAGAAACAGTACATTTTACAAAAGGCAAAGCCTTCTGCGGAAGATGAAGGCCGCTGCATGTCTTTAGTTACATTAAAACCTGAAGTGTGCGCCTGTTTCTCATCCAGAATGTCCTCATCTCTTGAAATTAACTCAGATCAAGGCTGGTAATACGTACTCTGACTTTAACTGAAAACATGCTTGCTACACATAGCTGATTACTAGACAATACAAATAACAGTTTGCCATAAACGACAGTGGAAGAAGGCTGCTGTTTTGCACCATAATTTCTAGCATCTAATTAATATGGTTGCACCAATGTGTCTACCCTATGAGGAACGGGCGGCAGATCCTGGATCGATGGTCAAATGTTACAGAACATTTAGGTGCCAGCCAAAACCTTCCTCTTCTCCCAGGCCTCTAATTAAACAATCGGTGGCCTTTTAAATGGGATGGGGAAGGTAACTCTTTTGTTTGTTGTTATGTTATGTATTTTTGTGTGATCCTCAAATGAAAGGGGTATAGAAATATAATAATAATAATAATAATAATAATAATACCATTTATGAAGGCATAATACAAGATCTATTTCACCTGTTATATTTTCCAGGGAGATTTATTGGAATGTTTTAGTGCAAGTCCTTTGCTGTTATGGTCTACGGCTAGATACAAGTTTTAAAAATCATTTGGAAGATATAATATGCATGCTTCCTGGTGACCCGTTGAGCCCTTCGTGCACAACATGGTACAGACTTCTTGACACAGAAATAAGTCTCCATGCATATATATTTTTTAAAAGATGCACCACAATGTTGAATAGATCCATTAGATCTGGGGGAAACAAAAAGCTCATCACTTTCAACGCCATTAAGATTAGTACTCTTATAAAATCAATATTCCACAAAAGACTATGTATGAACCTAGATTCCTTCAGGGGAGCTTCTCTTTTTGCTGGCAACAGTGAGGACTGCTTCAATTGCCGTATTTTTTGCTCTATAAGACTCACTTTTTCCCTCCTAAAAAGTAAGGGGAAATCTGTGTGCGTCTTATGGAGCGAATGCAGGCTGCACAGCTATCCCAGAAGCCAGAACAGCAAGAGGGATTGCTGCTTTCGCTGCAAAGTGATCCCTTTTGCTGTTCTGGCTTTTGGGAATCAGAATATTTTTCTTCTTGTTTGGCTCCTCCAAAAACTAGGTGTGTCTTATGGTCTGGTGCGTCTTATAGAGCGAAAAATACGGTATTTGTTTGTTTGTTTGTAAAATGCACAGGTGTGTTTTACTTCATGCTATCATGACTAGGTGCGGTTCTTGAGAGCGCACGTTGAATCGTATGTGCCAACTCCATAAATACTTTCAACCCATCCTATACATACCTACTCAGAAGTAGGACCCTCTTTGTTCAGTGGCAATTTGTCGCAAGACAAATGTCTCTATTCCTAGGTACTGCAGAATAGCCACAAAAACAGCACTAACTCTTTAACAAGGATGGCTTCCACACGGGTAAGTTCTGTTTCACTAACCTATTAAGATATATTTGAGAATGCCAACAAGCATATAGAGGTGATCCAGTTGACAGGGTGTACTTGGACTTCCAAAATACGTACAACGAAGTATATCACCAAAGACTCCTAGGTAAGCTTCACGGTCAGAGCATAAGAGGAATTGTCATTTGTGGATCAAGAACAGGTTAAGCAACAGGAAGCAGAAAGCAGGAATAAATGAACAGTTCTCCCAATTGAGGGATGTAGAAAGTGGAATCCCCCAAGGATCGGTATTAGGCCCCATGTTTTTCAATTCGTTCGTAAGTAGATCTAAAACTAGGGATGAGCATTGAAGCTGCCAGGTTTGTCGGTGATACTAAATTGTTCAAGGGGGTTAAAACAAAAAGGGATTACAAGGAGGGATCTCCAAACTGAGGGAACGGGAAGTGGCAAATGCAGTTCAATGCAAAGAGATGCACATCAGGGCAAAAAGTCGCATCTTATACACATATAACGTTCATGGGGTCTGAACTAGCAGTGACTGACCAGGAATGAGAACTTGGGGGTCGCAGTGGACTGCTCAATGACTGTCGAACCAGTGTGTTTGGCAGGTGTGAAAAAGACAAATTCCACGCTAGGATGTCAGGAAAGAACTGAAAATAAAACTGCCAATTATCACAATGCCATTATACAAATCTATTGGTGCAAATGCACCTGGAATGTGGTGCACAGATCTGGTTGCCTCATCACAGAAAGGATATCAGAGAGTTGGAAAAGGATCAGAAAATGGCAACTCAAATGAGGAAAGTTCACGACGTTTGGGATTTTTTTAGCTTTGAGACGAGGGGACATGATAGAAGTGTATAAACTATTATGCATGGGGCATGGAGAAAATCAGAGTGCAGCGGAAAGTTTTTATGCCCTTCTTGTAACACTAGTATTAAAGGGCATCCAGTTAACATTCTTAACTGGATTCTCTTAACATTTGTTAAGAGACGGCTCGGGGCAGACAAAATAAAATACTTCTTCACGTAGTTGAACGATGGAATTCACATCCCAGCACCTTGGATGGCTTTAAAGAGGATTAGACAAATTCATGGGCGATAAGGTTTTCAGTGACTACTATCTCATACGTCCCTACATCCACCCTAAGAGGAAATATGCTTCTGAATAGCAGCTGCCGGAGACCGCTGGAAGAGGGAGTGTTCAGGCTCTGCTTCAGGCAATGAGGATAGCCATTGCAATAACAGGTTGGTCAGTGGCCTGTTCCAACAGGTTCTTATGATGTTCAACGCGCTATTGGTGCAGTACTAGTGCAATACTATAGGCGCCAATCTCAAGTAAGAGACCTAATTCCAGAAAAAAAATGGGACTGATCTAACTTGCTATCAAATTTGAAAACACACACATCAAAAAAAACCCCTAAATTTAAACAATGACACAAATAAGGGCCCGAAGCTGGCGCTTTTCACACGATGCAAATGAAAAGTTTTAATGATCCATTCCATGTCACGGAGCTGCAGGACAACTTGATCAAAAACAGCGTTTGTGCACTCACCTCTGGCCGACAGCTTCTTGGTATTGATTATCTTCGCAGCGTACTCCTGGGATGATGTCTTTTTCACACATCTCCGGACCACTGAAAAAGCTCCCCTGGAACAAAAAGGAAAGGCTGAACCTGTGAAACTGGTTTAAAGATGAAGCCCAAATCAAGCATTATAAACTGAAGGCAAACCAAAACCTCATGATCTACATCAAAGTATTTAGCCAAAGTCCATACTGAGTGGCTACAAGTATTTTAAAAGAACTGAAAACACAGCACTTCAAGAATTCCAAGTGAAGAGGGAAGAAGAGAGGTGCGTGGAAGGATGACTAGGGTGGGTACAAGAAGATTTGGTTCCCACAAAGAGTAGAGCTTTGATTATGAAGTTATTTTGCTGGAGCTCATTACATCACCTAGACACACGCCTGCATCGTACACGTAAAATCTAAATAAAAATGATAATCTGATATGCAGATAAGAGGAAGGATTTTGCTGGTGTTTGCATTACCTCTTCTGTAGCGTAACTCTAATTAATACATATTTATCAATGCAAGTTCAGCAAGGTGTTTGTGGCAAAAGAGGGAGGGGGGGTGAAAGGTGAGCAGGTACGCTGGTAAGGAAAAGATGCCAATTCCCAGAAAAGCAGGGAGATGTGGCAACGGAGTCTGGAAAACAGCCTCCATGAATGGTGACAGAGAGGACAGAGTAAGTGCAGGACAAAAGATGGGGGGGGGGATCCACCAGAGCCTTTTCAAAGGGGGAGAACGTTCCTCAGGTGCAGAAGGCAGCCTGCCTGCACCCTGAAACGAGAAACCAGCCACAACAGCAGACAAGCACAAACACTCAAGGAAACAAAGACCAACAGAAACGGCCTGGTCTGGGCAGGAGATACATTTCTTTTCCACCTATCTTCACCCACATCCATTTCTGTATACAAGTCAGAAAGAAGGAAGGCCGGTAAGGAAGATGAGAAGTGGTTCAAAAGAGGGGGGGGGGGGGAGAAAAGATACAGCAGCACTCAGGGACTGGTGCAAGAAAGGAGGAGGACTCAAATGCAGCAGTACCTGGGGTGCATCTACCCCCAACCGCACACACAATGTATTCATCCCAACCAGAATATTGGGCAAATCTCCTGCAGAATACCGAGGGAAAGAAAAACAAAAACAGTGTCTGTTTAAGATCAGTGCTGGAGTATTTTTTTTTGGGGGGGGGGGTTGCATTGGCACAGGGAACCTCCCTTGATGCATGAGAAATGCAGCAATGTCCCTTGTTTGTAGTGCAGAAATGAGGGGGGGGGAGAATCCTGGAAGTTGCAGGCTGCAGCAACAGCAGGGAGGGTGGCATTCAGACGGAAAAGCAGTTCCTGGGTTAAAGCAGCAGTATCCAGCTCAGCAGTGGGTGGAATCCCCTATTTCTCGGGGCAGAAATAGCCCCCATCCAAGTGGGGGGAAGCAGACCCTCTGGACTGCTTGCCCCGGCTTCGTTCCCTCCCTCGAGCTACTTCCTCCAACTGCCTTGGCATAACACAGGGGAGCACATTTCCTCCCGGGCTCGCTTTTGCAAAACCCGGAGACCCAAGCGCCTCTGCCCCGCTTTAACGGAGCCGCAACACGACGGCCTACATTCGCACGGATGGCACGGGCTATTAAGGCTCCGTTCCAATAACAGGTAAGGGAAAGTCCGCATCGGAGAGGAAGGAGGGAGGGAGAGGCTCCGAGCAGAGAAAAGAGAGTTTGCTAGAAAGACTTCCTGAGTAGAAACTACAGTTAGTAGCAGCAGGAGGGAGGGGAGGGCAAGGGAAGAGGAGCCCCCCAAGGAGCGGGGGACCCAAGATCGGGATCGGAGAAGGGGCGAGAGGGGATCCAAGGGGGAAGGCGGAGCAGCGCCCGGCCGCAATAACAGCCCGGCTGCCAGGAGCTGCGCCAAAGCGAGGAGGGAGGAGGAGGAGGAGGAAGACACCGGCGAGGAACGCCTGGGCTGCGTACTTGCCGAGCTCCTCGTACAGCTGGTATTCATCGGTGAAGCGGGTGCACGTTGCCGGGGAGGCCATGTTCGCGCTGCGGAAGGCGTTGCAGGCTCGGCGGGCAGGCACGCTCAGCGCCGCCGCCGCAGGGACATCGGACTGGGCGAGGCTGCGCGGGCTGGGACGGTCGTCTCCTGCAGGAGTTGCTGCTCCTCTCTTACTCCCTCGCTCTCACTACTTCGGCCTCCGTCTCCACCTCCTCCTCCTGGCGGTGCTGGTGCCGGCGTGCCTCTCCGCCCAGCTGTGCGCTCCCGCCCGCTTCACTGCGCACAGTCACCGCTCCCCGCAGAAAGACGAGGAGGAGGCGGAGGAGGCGGCGTCGGAGGCTGAGCGCGCCCAGCACCGCGAGATCTTCTTCCCGGGGAGGGAGCCGAGGAGACGCCGCCGCCGCCTCCTTCTCTCGTCTCGTCGCCCTCCTTCCTTGCCTCCGCCAACCAGCCAGACCTCCCTCCCCAGAGGTGTGGCCGGAGGGAGCGCGGGCAGACTCGCCAACAAGGGAGGAGCTGGGCGCGGGCTGCGCTTGCGTGAGGCGGCGGCGGCGGCTGCTGCTTCGTTTTCTTCACAGCGAAGGAGCCCGCCTTCCCCAGTCTCGGCAGCCCAAAGCGCTGCTTGCCTTCCGCCTCACAGACAAGAGGCAGAGATACGCTGGTCGCGCGCGGAGCTTCCTCGAATGGAAGCGCGCCATTCGGCTCGGCGAGCGTCGCGCTGCCAAGTAAAGCGCAAGGCGGCAGCGCTTCTCTGAGGCGTGAGGCGCGTTTTTCCCTCAAGTCCTTTTGGAGGTTGGCGGATAGGAGTCCCTTCTATAGAAGGCTCGTGGAATGGTCGAGTTGGAAGGGACCCTGAGGGTCCTCTAGTCCAACCCCCTGCAATGCACCCATGACAGGTGGCCAGCCAACCTCTGCTTAAAAAACTTCCAGGCGAAAGTTCAGCTCCTATCTTCTTTTTTTACCACCTTGCTCACCAGATGCAAAACAGAACGGGGGGGGGGACCACAACTGACCCCCCCCCAGACCCCACATGGGAACTTTTAAGAGGGTTGGCTCGCGCGCCCCCCCCCCCCTTTTGCAGTGACAGGAGAGGCGCCGCCGTCTCCCGCGCTCTTTCTAAGCTATGCGCGCGCGCACGAGAGGCGGCGGACCGCAGCCCTGCCTCGCGCTGGCTGCCCGCGCCAATCGGGCGAGAGCAGACGGCTGCAGGCGCTTGGTGACTCTGGCTTTGCATACCCTGGACCGGATGCGCCTTGGTGAACGCGGGGGAGAGGGCGAGGGGGCGGGTCTCGTCGCTTGGAACGCCGTTGCCATGATAGGACAGGAGGCTTCTCCGCCAGAGCAGGGTCTGCAAACGGGGGAGCTTGGTGGCACTCGAGCAGGTGCAGAGGGCGCCCGCGCAATTATTTTGAAACGGGTTCTATATCTCGCGCAGGGGCAGTCTCGTAGCCAATGAGGTTGATCCGTGCGATTTTTGCTAATTGAATATACACGAACACATATGAAAGAACCCTGCTCTGCAGCCAAAAGCAGCTTTTTGGCGCAGCTTTTTAATGGATGCAGAATGAAATTTGAGTGCTGAAACCCACGGTGGAAGAGATAATCCGACCCAGGAAAACAGCATTTAACCAATAACAGTCCACGGCAAATTCAGCAACTGCAGAAAAACAGCAGGTGCCTTTTAGAAAGCCAGATCGGGTCTTAGTAAACCGTTAATATTATTATTATTTATTGAATTTATATACCGCCCTATACCCGGAGGTTTCAGGGCGGTTCACAGAACAAAATCAAAATATAAAACCACAAAACAATCAAAACCATTGTGTGGGATGTACAACCTCAGTGCCAAATATGAAGCCAGACCTCCTGTCTAGTTCATTTTAAGATAGAAGCAGCAGTGGGAAGGTGGTGACAATAAAAATATAGGGCTGGGGAAGCAGAGTGGAGATATGGTAATCATCATAATAATATGCTTCCCCTCTACAGCAACCCTGATCCAGAGCAGACTCATTCCAGCAGCTTTTTTAACACCCCACCCTCCCAAAATCACCAATGTCAACATTGTTATGGTTGGCTACATCATTTAGGATCACTGCAGATGGTGACAGCAGCCACGAAATTAAGAGACGCCTGCTTCTTGGGAGGAAAGCAATGACAAACCTAGACAGCATTTTAAAAAGTAGAGACATCACCTTGCCAACAAAGGTCCGTATAGTGAAAGCTATGGTTTTCCCAGTAGTGATGTATGGAAGTGAGAGCTGGACCATAAAGAAGGCTAATCGCCGAAGAATCGACGCTTTTGAATTATGGTGCTGGAGGAGACTCTTGAGAGTCCCATGGACTGCAAGACGATCAAACGCATCCATTCTTAAGGAAATCAGCCCTGAGTGCTCACTGGAAGGACAGATCCTGAAGCTGAGGCTCCAATACTTTGGCCACCTCATGAGAAGAGAAGACTCCCTGGAAAAGACCCTGATGCTGGGAAAGATGGAGGGCACAAGGAGAAGGGGACGACAGAGGGCGAGATGGTTAGACAGTGTTCTCGAAGCTACAAACATGAGTCTGACCAAACTGCGGGAGGCAGTGGAAGACAGGAGTGCCTGGCGTGCTCTGGTCCATGGGGTCACGAAGAGTCGGACACGACTGAACGACTAAACAATAACAAACATCATTTAGAAAAGTGATTTATCTGTTAAACCACACCTGCCTGCCTTCATTCTAACTTTCATAATTTCATTATCACTGTGTTATTTAAGAACATAACAAGAACATTGTCTAATAATGATGATGATAATAATAATAATAATAATAATAATGTATATGCCACCCATCTGACTGTGTTGCCCCGATCTGGGCAAAGCCTATTTAGCTCAGCATCTTGTTTCCCATAGCAGCTGACAACCTCACAAACACATTGGGGGGCTAGTAATTGCCTTTATTTCATTGCAATTGCACAGTGTTTTAAATAGTCGCATATTATAATGCTGGGTTTTATTGCTAGCCAACATGGATGCCTAAGGTCTGGCAGAAAGGAATATAAATACGTTCAAAAACAAAAAGCTTTACTTATATTGTTCCGTTTCATGTTACAGGTAGTTGGGGGTTGCATATACTCCACACCCCATTTAGAAAACATTTGTCGATAAAAAATTATTTAATGTTTGCATAGGCAATAGGTCGTTTTTTCCTACTGACAAACCCCCCCCCCCCAATAATAATTTAAGATTTGTGTTGTTTATTATGCAGGTGGAAAGGACAACTCCAGTTAAATAGGTAGAGATGGGCACAGCTGCAACTCTGCTGGTCATAGTGGGATTGTATTAAAATGGAAAGCTTGAAGAGTTTTAAATAATTACTACAAGTCCATTTGGAACACAGCCCAGGACAGCACAGCAACGGAGCAACATGCAAATGCATATTATGGCAGAGCCTGCTCGCTTTGCTAGCAGACACAGAGAGACATGGAGACCAGCTGAGGCAGCACAAGTCTCCCAAGGACAGCGAACACATTTATAGTACCCAGTCATTTCAAGAGCTAGCTTTGTGGCAGGTATTTCAAAACTGTCCTCTGTCCCCTGTCCTCTGTTTCCCAGTTTCTCCTGTAACATGAAGTCCTTTTCTTCTCACAAGAAACTGATTAGGCCATGTCCAAGTGTGCAAGCATGAGATTTTTCTCCCACCAGCAGAAGGCAGTGACGTGTTTCCTCACTCCATTTCATAGAATCATGGAATCGTAGATACCACGAGGGTCGTCTAGTCCAACCACTTGCAATGCAGGAATCTTTTAGCCAATGTGGAGCTCAAACGCACAACCCTGAGATGAAGAGTCTCATTCTCCACTGACTGAGCTAAGAAACATCTTCCACCAGTCAACAAACCCCAGGGCAGTTCAGTGGTAGCTTCCACTGATGTGAACTGAAGGAGCACAACTAACTTGACCTCTCACTCTCTGTTCCAGGTTATAGAGAAAGTAAGGCATGGAAAAGGGACACGGGTGGTGCTGTGGGTTAAACCACAGAGCCTAGGACTTGCCATTCAGAAGGTTGGCGGTTTGAATCCCCGCGACGGGGTGAGCTCCCGTTGCTCGGTCCCAGCTCCTGCCAACCCAGCAGTTTGAAAGCACGTCAAAGTGCAAGTAGATAAATAGGTACCACTCCAGCGGGAAGGTAAACGGCGTTTCCGTGTGCTGCTCTGGTTTGCCAGAAGCGGCTTAGTCATGCTGGTCACATGACCCGGAAGCTGTACGCTGGCTCGCTCGGCCAACAAAGCGAGATGAGCGCTGCAACCCCAGAGTCGGCCATGACTGGATCTAATGCTCAGGGGTCCCTTTACCTTTACCTAAGGCATGGAAAAGCAGGAACTGCAGGTTTAGGCGTAGTATTGCACTTTCACAGAACTTCCCATGCCAGCAGTAGTTCCACACAAAGTAAATAAAGAGGTGGAGCTTTTCCTAGTAGGGAGATAAGTAAGGGGGAAAGCTTCAACTGCGTAAGTTAAGGTTACCAGACATCCCCATTTCCCGGGGACAGTCCCCAGATTTACAAATCAGTCCCCATACAAAATCCATTGAAGTTGAAAAGTGTCCCCGGGCTGAAAAAAATCTGGAAATCTTAGCATAAGTTCTTCATGTCAACACCTCAAATGTGGAAGAGGAGCATCAGAGAAAAGTGGAAACCCAAAGCTTAAAGGAATTTACCACAAACCAAAAGGCCCACATAGACAGAGAAAGAACCCCCCCCCGACACTTTCCCCCCATTATCATAGCCAAAGAAAATGAAAATTTCATCGGTTTTTATTTAGCTGCTAATTTTCCATATTAAAGAAGAGAATTTCTCATCAAATTATAAAATTGCTTAAAAAACCCCAAATGGCTCTTCCTTGTTTTTCATGCAAATTGAGTGTGAACGCACTAAATTGTACAACATGTGAGATTATAGAATGTGCTTACAGCTACATAGGAAGTTAAGGTGGGTGCCTTAACTTACCATTTCCAGACTGTCTCTCTTAAAGGGAGGGCTTTTTGTTCCTGTGTTTTAGAATTTCCTTGCATTTTGAAAAGGAAGTTCACCTCCCGGCAGGTGAGTCACTTCTGCTTACTGGAAGTGGGAAGGGCAAGGCAGCAGTCAGGTAAGTGTGCTGCAAAGACACCAATCCACCACTCCTGCCAGTGCCAGTTCCCCCTTCCCACTCCACCCCACTGTCCACTACCGTTTAAATGAGTTCTCTCAGCCATAGGGAGCAAAATATAAGTTTTTGCAGCTCTATAACATTTAGCATTCACACTAAGCTTGAAGTTGTTGGAAGTCCCCCCCCAGTGGCGTAGCGTGGGGGGTGCAGGGGGGCCTGGCGCACCGGGCGCAACATCTGGGGGGGGGTGCGCTCGCACTCGCAGCTCTCTGCCCCTACCTGGCTCACTCACTCTCTCTCACTGCAGTGCTGGCTGTGCAAATCCGATCCGAGCCGCCGGGTCGCCGCCCACTGTGGAGGGGAGGATGCCAGGCGTGCGGTGCGGTGCGGAGAGAGAGCGAGGGACTATCTGGGGGAGGGACAGTGCAGCGGGGGGGGCGCAAATTACTTGCCTTCCCCCGGGTTAGGGGGTGCAAATTACTTGCCTTGCCCCGGGTGCTGACAACCCACGCTATGCCACTGCCCCCCCCCTAGTAATATTTACATTAACATGTTTTTATTTATGCCCATTTTTTTTATCAACTTTAACTCTAGCAGCTCCTGAACTGCTAACTTGCAGAGATGCGTGTACTTCTTAATTAAATGAAGGTATCAGGTCTTATGAACAAGGAATACACCAGCTACCTACTTGCCCAGCTAGGCAAATGGAGTGCTGGTCAGCAACTGTTTTACCAAAGAGCGATTCCATTTGCACTCCCTACTTACATCTCTCTGACAGCTGAGGAGCCAAAGTGGGACTCTTCAGAACTCTAAAACTTGGCCACAAGGCATCCAGCTGCTGATCTCTATGGTGCAGAGGCAACTTTATTATCTGAGTTAAAAAAGGTCACATTGCCTTTCCTTCATTGATGCAAGGAGTTCTGCACAAAGTGTCTCGTGCAAGGAATTTGGAGAGCCCCAATATTTCATCTTCTCCTTAATGCAAACCTTCGTTTATTTCCCCAGAATCGGCCATCGAGGTTTGGCATCCGAATGGTGAGCTTAGGAGCTCGGCCAAGCTGCACGGAGCAGATAAAGGGGGTGGGGAGTGGGGAGGGAGACATCAACCCTGCAATCGAGTTAGTTTCACAAAAATATGAGGGGAGGATTCAGTTCCCTTTGATTTGACTGAACACTGGCTGCCTTTTCTCTGCAGGAGGAAGAGCAGAAGCCTCAACCCTTCTATTGACAGCTGTGGCACATAGCTAGGAAAACTATAGCTGGATAAATAAGGTTACTGTCTTTTATTTGGCAGTGCTCCTATGCTTTTAATAGCTGTGCAACACTCTAGAATGTAGCAGGTGAAGTTTTCTCTCGTCATTGCTTTATTTATTCAGGAGCATTTCTAACGCATCTGCTAAGGCAGTTTACAATATATTTAAAACACAATAACACAAGCATCATTACAGCAGGGCAAAGGTGTATATAAGTGCCTCCACTCCCCTTGTTCTCTGATGTTCCAACAAATGCAATTCTTCAGCTGAATCTACTGGCTGTTGAAGCAGCTAGATGACAGGACAAGACATCCTCATTGGGGGGCGGCTGATGTCTGACATAGACCTGGCCCTGGTGGCTGATGCAGGAGGTGCTGGGTGGAGCCAAGACGTAACATGCCATCCTCTCAATTCTCAGATGTTCCAACATTATCATGCTGGGAGAATATACCGTATTTTTCGCTCTATAGGACGCACCAGACCATAGGACGCACTGGACCATAGGAGGGGGAGAACAGGGGGAAAAAATCCTCCCCCTCTCTGCTCAGCGCCCCTTCAGCGAAGCGGGAGGAAAAACAGAGCCCCTTCCATTTCTCCTCCCACTTCGCTGAAGGGGCGCTGCGAAGAGACGGAAAACTGTGCAGCGCCTCTCCAGTGAAGCCTGGAGAGCAAGAGGGATTGGTGTGCACCGACCCCTCTCGCTCTCCAGGCTTCAGGCAGCTATCCGCAAGCCTTTGGAGCGCAGCGGAAACTCCTGCTGCGCTCTGAAGGCTTGCGGATAGCTACCTGAAGCCTCCGGAGCGCAGCGGGAGTTCCCGCTGCGCTCCGGGGGCTTCAGGCGGCTTCAGCGAAAGCAATGCGAAGCCTCCAGAGCGCGGGAGGAGCTCTCCCTCTGCGCTTCGGAGGCTTTGCATTGCTATCGCTGAAGCCAAGGAGCCTGCATTCGCTCCATAAGACGCACACACATTTCCCCTTAATTTTTGAAGGAGAAAAGGTGAGTCTTATAGAGCGAAAAATACAGCACTTGTTGAATTTCTGCCTGTTAGGCAAAGGCAATGCAATCTCATCATAAGAATGAAGGTGGCAGCCTTCCTTCCCGTGAAATCCTAAGTTTATCTACTTAGGGGTAAGCTCCATTGTGTTCCTTGGAGGCTACTCTCCAAGACGCATGCTTGGGATTGCAGGATTAATGGGCAGAAGCCCAAAATATTTTGCAAAACCTATACAGTAAGAGATGCCAAGCAGGTGTACTTACTGTCTGATCTTGGGCACAGGAGCTAAAGATCACTGCTTGACATTAAAGCAGACCAGATATTAAGCGATAGGTCAGTTTTTCTATGAAGCATGTAATTAACACTTGGCACTTAGCCCCATGGGATATCACTGACTTAAACAGCTTAGTAAAATAAAAATGGAAATCGGATGGTGTCAAGGATAAGAATAACAGGTGCATCAGTGGCAGCTAGAAACTAAACGATGGGGAACCTCAAATCTTGCGCATCACAGCATGTTAAATGCACCTGCTGGCTCAAGTAGAATATGAGATTAGAACAATAATCTTCCCCAAAGGGCAGGTGCACTGACTACTGTTCCTTTTTGTGACTCAGAACTGAGCAACATAAACTGCTGCTTGTCTGTTCTTGGCTATTCTGTTCTGCTATCCGGACTTTCAATGATATCAACAGAACACCTGTTCAGCAATTCATTTCACAGGAGAGCTACTCGAATGGGAGAATGAAGAAATGTGAGCCAGCCCCCTCCCAGAGTCCCCCAAAGTAGACTGCCAACATCCTGGGTTCGCAACAACTATTCCCCATCCCCATAAATTTATGTATTCTTGAAGAGCCGATATTTTTCCTTGTGTATTCAGTGGATATCTGGCGAAGTTGTATTAATTCAATTGCGTTAATGGCCACCAATTCTCATTTAGAGAAAGCCCACAATTTGAAGGGAACTCCTTGTTTATACTGGCTATTTGCTTTCTGCAGCATTTTCATTAAACAGAAACAACCCTTTGGTTGGCATCTGTCTTGTCTCAGGAGAAAATGCAAGACTTCAGGGGTGAATTCAAACTGAGCATACGTGCATTGATCTCCTGTACGGACCAATACAGGAGAGAGATGTTTTGTTGCAGCCAGTGGCGTAGCGTGGGTTGTCAGCACCCGGGGCAAGGCAAGTAATTTGCGCCCCCTAACCCGGGGCAAGGCAAGTAATTTGCGCCCCCCCCGCTGCACTGTCCCTCCCCCAGATAGTCCCTCGCTCTGTCTCCACACCACACCGCACGCCTGGCACGCTCCCCTCCACAGTGGGCGGCGACCCGGCCGCTCGGATCGGATTCGCACAGCCAGCACTACAGTGAGAGAGAGTGAGTGAGCCAGGTAGGGGCAGAGAGCTGCGAGCGCGCCCCCCCCAAATGTTGCGCCCAGTGCGGCCGGCCCCCCCTGTACCCCCCACGCTACGCCATTGGTTGCAGCTGGGGAAGATGAAGGCGTTCGGTTGTGCTGATGAAGATACACCATGGCATTTCTTCTTTCTGCACTCCTCCCAGCGGTCATTCCTCCTCTGAATATAATACCTCCCTCACACGTAATGTTATGAACTGAACCATGGCTTGGTTTATCCAATCACCCTGAATAGCTAGAATAAACGTGATAGGCATTTTCATGCCAACAGCTCATAAAATATAGCTGTAAATTGCCTTTCGAAAAAATCCCCCCTCTTATTATAAAGTTACCGTATATTTTCTTCATTCACTATCGGTTCTCAAAATTCCCTTTTGTCAATTCTAGTTCATTGGCTCTACTTTTTGCTTTCAATTCTCTAATTACTGTTCCCCATTGTTTGTATCTTCCCTTCACAGTCTTATATTTTACTTCCCTGATTACCTATCTTAATTTCCAATTCTCTCAATTTCAAGTGTGCCTTGCTCTGTTTTTGGGTTGCAATATTTTATTTAGCGTCTAATCTCCTTATGAGTGGAATTCAATGTCTCGCTATCATGAACATTCCTCCTGTGCTAGCATTACAGCTTACCAGATGGGATGTTTTCCCCCTACCTCCCACTACACTGTTCTAGGGTTCTCCTAACACCCCTCCTCTGAATCGGTTTGGGGAAAAGAAGGGGATGGGAGATCCCACTGCACAAGCAGAAATCATTGAGCAAGGCTTCCACAGATGGGGCACATTAGGTTAATCCCACCCTTTATCATATTAACCTCGTTGTTCTAATTCCTTGACTCTCTAAATATTTCTGTTATTTTTTGCTTCCTGGGGCAAACTGTTAGCTTCTTTCTTCAAATTATTGTACTCATTTGTGAAGGCATCATTAATTGTTTCAAGCATTAAATCAACATTAAATCAAAATTCATCATTTATTGTTTTCTTGCATCCTTATTTTGTTTCCCGTTTACAGATCCATTTTCTCTGAATACATTCAGAGCTGAGCTTCAGCTTTCAGATTTTTCATAAGCTAATCAAATGATAATATTAATTGACAGGCTCTATCAGAAAAAAAAAATCCTTTGGCGGCTCAATTAATTGCTCATATTCACCCTTCATATATCAGTTATGATACAGATGAAGTCCACAATCCCCAAAAAATGTACATCAGCCAACTCAAATTATGGTTGTGCCGCCCACAACTAATATGATGGTGATCAAAACTGCAAATGAAATAAAATACAACAATCCCTTCAATAACCATTTCAAAATTCACTCCCAAACTATATTCCCATTCCCTCAATTCCAAGACAGACAATTCAAAGACTGTTAATTCAATAATATGTTTTATATATTCTGTAAGCCGCCCAGAGTAGCTGGGGAAACCCAGCCAGATGGGCAGGAGATAAATAATAAAATTATTATTATTATTATTCAAAAGCACTCAGTTCTAAACTAATTCACCTATATTAAACTCCAAAGTAATCAATATGGACACTGTCGCTTCAGTTAGTTCAGCTAATTCCACTTAGTTTAAAATAAATAATAGTTGATAGAAAATTAAATGAAAGGCAATCAGTACTAATGTTATGAATTCAGAAATCATCAGTTCAAAAGCGATTAAAGTGAAACCAACACACCCATCACCACCAATCATTGACCCAATACAGATAAACATAATTCAGTTCAGTGGTTGTGAATTCAATGTGGGTGGCAAGTCGGTGCCTCTGCTACTTGGACCATACTCCTCTCCCCTCTTGACCTCACCGCTTTAAAATAGAACAAATCTTGGTCAGTATGACATCCCCCTATTGCCAAAGAAAAACCATTGAAGTGTTGAAGTTTTGAAATAATGGCTGCTTTTGGCTGTTCCAGACCCTCCATGTGTCCCCATTTCCCAAGAAACAGTCCCAGATTTACAAAAGCCGTCCCATTTTCTGATTTTATCTGGGAATGTCCTGCTTTTTTTTTTTTAGACATCCCGATTTTCATCAGAGAAATGTTGGAGGGTATGGAGCTATGCGACTCCCAAGCCAAGGAAATAAGTAACTCTACAGACATCTGAAGGCAGCCTTGTATAGGGAAGTTTTTATATGTTTCATGTTTTATTATGTTTTAATATATGTTGGAAGCTGCCCAGAGTGGCTGGAGCAGCCCAGTCAGTTGGGCGGGGTACAAATAATAAAATCATTATTAATATTATGGAGCGGAACATTCCTATTTTAATCAGAGAAATGTTGGAGGGCACAGTCTCATGGCAGGGTTGCTTTAGGGGTGGGCAAGAAAAGTTTCACAGTTATGAAACATTGCATCTGATGCGTCTCTATTCTGAGATCTTAGTAACACGGAGGTTTGTCGGTATTTGTTATCTCTAATTCCTCCCACTTCATCCCATACCAGGAATCTCGCTCTCTCCTGTGAATAAACAATGGCTCTGTTTTTGAAATATTGAGGTGGAGCTGAAAGAAACCTGCTTAGCTCTAGTCTTGGTGAAGCCCGTTCCATTTACATTCACCCATAGTTAAGAAAACAAACACTCCAGCCAAAAGCTGCAGAAGAGGGTGAGTTGAGATGGCACACCGGAGTCCTTGGGGAAACTTGGCAGTGTAAGCCAGAGTAGAATAAATAAATTAATTAATTAGCAAACACACATCCTGTTTGACTTGAAAAGGCTCCAGAGCCTAGTCTCGGAGATAGAGAGGTCCTGCAACTATTTACAGAAAGAGGCTCAGCTGAGATACGTGACTCAGGGGCAGCAGGGAGGACTGCAGCAAAAAAACTCTGTCCAGCTCTCCACGAACTGCACTCTCCGGTTTATCAAGCACTCAATAATTCATATACACGACAGCGGAAGGTACAAGCCAAACAAAGAGAGAATGGCACACTGCACTGACTTCTAGCTTTTGAGAAGCAATAAACAGAGGCGGGGGTTTTTATTGATAGTCACTATAAAATCTGTAAGATGGAGGTAAGCATACAGTAGCTTTTATAGATAGGCAAGCTGGTTCAGATAAGGCAAGGTAGTTCTCCCAGGGCCTTAGAGCAAGTAGGAGTCAGGATCAGAGCTTTCCCAAGATTCAGAGACAAAATAAATTTCGGGGAAACCTAAGCCTGGCATGTCCCACTGCTGCAAGGCCTAGACTGAAGTGCTTGGGTGTTCTAGGTGAAATATGTCTATATACCATGCGGGCTGCCTCTGAACTCCCAAGCCCAGTTCAAGGTGTTGGTACTGGCATACAAAGCCCTAAACCAGGGTTCAGCAAACTTTTTGAGCAGGGGGCCGGTCCACTGTCCCTCAGACCTTGTGGGGGAACAGATTATATTGGGGGGGGGGGGGAGAACAAATTCCTATGTTCCACAAATAACCCGGAGATGTGTTTTAAATAAAAGCACACCTTCTACTCATGTAAAAAGACCAGGCAGGCCCCACAAATAACCCAGAGATGCACTTTAAATAAAAGGACACATTCTACTGATGTAAAAACATGCTGATTCCTGGACCATCCACGAGCCGGATTTAGAAGGCGATTGGGCCGGATCTGGCCCCTAGGCCTTAGTCTGCCTACCTATGCCCTCAACATTTTAGGACCCAACTTCTTGGGTCTCCCAAAACTTGCCTCTCCCAATAGTTACCACCTCATCTTGGAGAACGGCAGGGGAGTTCCTGCTCTTGACATAGCTGGTGTGCAATACAGGATAGGGTTTTCTATGGGGTGGCACCCATCCCTGGGAAAGTACAGCATTTTCGGGCATCGGCTGAAGATGTATTTGCTCAACAAGGTGTTTGGGAGATAGGTGTGGCCTGAATTCAAGCTGGGACATGTACAGAGGAGGGCGGGCCAAGATAATAAGAGGGCCTGGAAACCAAGCCTTGGGAGGGATGGTTGAGGGAGTTTGGCATGTTTAGCCTGGAGAAGAGAAGACTGAGAGGGGCTTTAATGGCCATCTTCAAACATCTGGAGGTTTGTCCCATGGAAGATGGAGAAAGCTTGTTTTGTGCTGCACCAGAGGATAGGACCTACACCAACGGATTTTAATTACAAGGATTCTGACTAAAAATTATGAAGGATTTTCTGATGGTTCGACAGTGAAACAGACTACCTCAGCAGATAGTGGACTCTCTTTCGTTGTAGGTTTTTAATCAAAGGCTGGATGGCCATCTTTTCACAGATCCTTTAGCTGTGATTCCTGCATTGCAGGGGTTGGGCTAGATGACCGTCAGGGTACCTTCCAACACTAAAACTCTATGAAATGGGGGACGGTATTGTGCTGTTGTGCTATATTGTTCATTTGAGCTTTACAGTTTTAAGATGTTTTAGTTATTGTTGTAAATCAGATATGGCAGATATCTGAAGAAGTGTGCATGCACACGAAAGCTCATGCCAATAACAAACTTAGTTGGTCTCTAAGGTGCTACTGGAAGGAATTTTTTTTATTTTGTTTCAGATATAGCAAGTCTTTGACCCCCCCCCCCCCCGGTTTTGCTGAACTGGTCAATGAGCCTGGTCAATGAGCCAAATGATCCCCACAACTGTTGTAAATGATTGTATTTTTACTGAAATGTGCATCACCCTTGACACCTTGGGAGGGGCATATGTAAACAAAATAAACAATACTTTTTTAGTTGTCCCATTTGGTCCTGCAGACTGACAAACCCTAATAAGTCCTCGTAATCTTTCTTTCACCCATCTGCCAGTGTGGTGTAGTGGTTAAGAGCGGTAGTCTCCTAATCTGGGGAACCGGGTTCGCGTCTCCGCTCCTCCACATGCAGCTGCTGGGTGACCTTGGGCCAGTCACACTTCTTTGAAGTCTCTCAGCCCCACTCACCTCACAGAGTGTTTGTTGTGGGGGAGGAAGGGAAAGGAGAATGTTAGCCGCTTTGAGACTCCTTAAAGGGAGTGAAAGGCGGGATATCAAATCCAAACTCTTCTCTTCTTCTTCTTCTTGCTATAGCTTTGCCAGACAAGTGGAGCTAAATTTCACTTCTGCCTCTGAACATTAAGCCTGTCTCTGAAACGAGGCTCTGCTACAAATCCACACTTCCACACCCCAGTGGCACTGTCCTATTTGCCCTTCTCCTCTTTCGTCCTGCTGCTTTTGGGATTTGTTGCCTGCTAGGTGGCTTCTTCTTGCACATCTGCAACCCGGCCCTTAATATTTCCATTGCTTGCTGCTGTTCCTGAGCAACACCAACAAGTTTTCGGAATGGCAACAGGAATGGAGAGTCCTTTCTGTTAGGATATTTCCATTCCACCTTAAAAGGGAGCAGGATGTTTGTGTCACAGCCTGCGTATTTCCTGTTTCACAGGATGTTTCTGTTGTGTCTTTGTTTTCGTTTCTCGGAGCCGGAACACTGAAGCAGGCAGTCATGTTTTTCTTTGTTCTGATCAACGCAGAAATAAACTTGTAAATAATGCTCTCCTGAGTGCATCTTTCGCTGTGCATTATCTGCTGATAGAGCGTGCACGGCTCTGGAATGTGGCAAGCTATTTCTGGAGCTCGTGTCGCTAATTGCTGATACTGCGTGTCTATGGGAGATCAATGGACGTCCGGAGACGACGTGGAGTAATGATGGACTTTGTCTCCCTGGCAGTATCTCAACACTTTCTACTTGGTGCTGCAGCCAAGAAGGGCTATGCTAGATAGAGAGTCACCCAGGATCACCTGGTGGTAGGCCAGCCCTGAAAACAATGCCAGGGTGTCAGTCCTTCCAAATTTCTGAAGGGCAGAGCAAGCAAAAATTGAATCTTCTCTTATCATCCATTAATAAAACTCAGGGGTTGCAGACTCCAGGACGTGCTTTTGAGAGACCCATCACACATAGGTAAAGGTAAAGGGACCCCTGACCATTAGGTCCAGTCGTGGCCGACTCTGGGGTTGTGGCGCTCATCTCGCTTTATTGGCCGAGGGAGCCGGCGAACAGCTTCTGGGTTATGTGGCCAGCATGACTAAGCCGCTTCTTGCGAACCAGAGCAGCACACGAAAACGCCGTTTACCTTCCCGCCAGAGTGGTACCTATTTATCTACTTGTACTTTGACGTGCTTTCGAACTGCTAGGTTGGCAGGAGCAGGTACCGAGCAATGGGAGCTCACCCTGTCGTGGGGATTCGAACCACTAACCTTCTGATCAGCAAGTCCTAGGCTCTGTGGTTTAACCCACATCGCCACCCGCGTCCCTCCCATCACACATAATTTGCTGCAAAGGGTTCAGAATGGTTCGCTTTTATTCAGTTGGTGGTGTTGAGTCAAGAGCAAGTGTTCAGGGCACACAAAACTCTTATCCAAAGAAGAGAAAGAAGGGGAAAGATTTTGCCAAGTTCAACACGTCCACCTTTAACAGAAGTTCAATCTGTTAATATCCCAGCGGGATATTTGCATGTTTGACTTCTTGTTCCTTCTCCTCTATGTACTTTCCCTCATATTTATAACATGCAAACAATGAACAATGAGCTAATAACATGCAAGAAGACAGGTCGTTGAGAGACTGGTGTCATTCTGTTTATACAGGATATGCCTGTTCAGATTCACACAGCATAGGGTTGATGTGTGAAAACCCAGAACCAATAATGGCCAAGAGTTGACTGAATTAACAAAAGCATCAAACAAATTGGTTGAACGTAAGAAGAATCCTTCTGGAACAGAGCAAAGACCCGCCTGGGCCAGGATCCTGTTCTCACAGTGACAATCCAGAGGCTTCTGGGAAACTCACAAGCAGGAAAGGACAATAGCTATCCCTCAGTGTTGTTCCCTAGCAGCTGATATTTAAAGGCATGCTGTCACTGATGCTGAAGGCAACCTATAACCACCACCACTGTTAGCCATCAAAGACTAGTACGACAGACAGTTAAGAATATTAGCAGATGTCAGGGAGGAGCTCAGATCATACCTCCAAATGCTTCAGTTAGGCAACACTTATGCAACTCAGTAAAGCCAAAGAGTGAAGTTCTTTGCTATATGGAGGAGGGAAGCCATTTTCACTAATCTCCTCATTTCCCTTGCTATCTCCCACACTGTTCTGGAGAATCTCCCAAATCTACATACCACACTTTGGGTATGTGGAACATAAACAGCCTTGTACTGAATCAGACCACTGGCCCACCAAGCTTAGGACTGTCTGTCTACACCAGTGGTGGCGAACCTTTTAGAGAGTGCCCAAACTGCAACCCAAAACCCACTTATTTATCGCAAAGTGCCGACACGACAATTTAATGTGGGATAATAATGACTGTCTGCATGCGCACATACAAATAAATAAAAATAAATAAATAAACCCAGCCAGATGGGTAGGGTAAAAATAACTTCTTCTTCTTCTTCTTCTTCTTCTTCTTCTTCTTCTTCTTCTTCTTCTTCATTATTATTAGCCATTTGACGGGAGTTTGCCTAAAACCCCCATAAATGTTAACTTTGAGTTCTGTGATGAAGGAAAGGCAGGCTATTGGTGTACTGTGGTACCTCAGGTTACACACACTTCAGGTTACATACGCTTCAGGTTACAGACTCCGCTAACCCAGAAATAGTACCTCGGGTTAAGAACTTTGCTTCAGGATGAGAACAGAAATCGTGCTCCAGCGGCGCAGCAGCAGCAGGAGGCCCCATTAGCAAAAGTGGTGCTTCAGGTTAAGAACAGTTTCAGGTTAAGTACGGACCTTTGGAACGAATTAAGTACTTAACTCGAGGTACCACTATACGCAGGGGCAGCCATTATGGTGCTCTTCAGACGTTGCTGGACTCCCAACCCCACCAGTGGGCGCGCAACTCTCCCTGACGCTGTTGCGGACGGCGGGGGCTCTAGGGAGCGTTTGCTGGTCACAGCGGCATCGGGGGAGGATGTGCAACTCTTCCTGACGCTGTTGTGGGTGGCGGGTGCTCTAGGGAGTGTTTCCCACCCGCAGCGGCATTGGGGGGGGAGCAGCTGCCCACTTTGTCAACCCCCAGCAGTGGCCCTGCTGGGGCGATGATGCGCGTGCCCACAGAGAGGGCTCTGAGTGCCCACTCTGGCACGCATGCCATAGGTTCGCCACCAGTGGTCTACACTGACTGGCAGCTGCTATCTACCATTTCAGACATAGGTCTCTTACCTGGAGGTGCCAGGGGTTGCCTTTTGCAAGCAAATCAGATGTTCTGCCGCTGAGTTATGGCCCTTCCCCAAGGGGCTGCAGAGGGAATTTGCAAAAATCACTTGACCCTCCTTTGGGGAGCTGCTGTGTCCGCAGATTCAAAAGCCCTTCTGCTAACGGAGAAGCACAATTGCATCCCATCGATAGTATTCTGCACTGCTGAAGCTTTCTGAAACAGGCCATTGATTGGAGGCAAGACACGGATGGGTGGGATATTGTTGTGAACTTCTTACATTCTCCTGTGTTGCCAAATGGAAAGCAACAAATAGGATGTATGGGAAGAGGTGCTGCTTCAGGTATTTTGGTCCCTTTAGGGCAGAGGTCAGCAAACTTTTTCAGCAAACTGTCCCTCGGACCTTGTGGGGGGCTGGACTATATTTTGAAAAAAATAAATGAACGAATTCCTACGCCCCACAAATAACCCAGAGGTGCATTTTAAATAAAAGGATACATTCTACTCATGTAAAAACACGGTGATTCCCGGACCGTCCACGGGCCAGATTGAGAAGGCGATTGGGCCAGAACCAGCCCCTGGGCCTTAGGTTGCCTACCCATGCTTTAGGGTTTTAAGGGTAGCTGCCAACACCTTAGATTGTGCCCAGAAGCAAACTGAGAGCCATTGAAGTGTTTTTGTGTTGTTGTTGTTAAAAGAACTGGTGTTCTGTGCACAATCATTGCCTCCTGGGGAAGCAAGTTCCATAGTCAACATTCTAGAAGTTGTACCAATTTAAGCTCCTGAGTCATATTCAAGGGCAGTCCTGTATATAATGCATTTCATTACAGTGGTACCTTGGGTTAAGTACTTAAATTCGTTCCGGAGGTCCGTTCTTAACCTGAAACTGTTCTTAACCTGAAGCACCACTTTAGCTAATGGGGCCTCCTGCTGCTGCCGTGCCGCCAGAGCACGATTTCTGTTCTCATCCTGAAGCAAAGTTCTTAACCTGAAGCACTATTTCTGGGTTAGCAGAGTCTGTAACCTGAAGCATATGTAACCTGAGGTACCACTGTATTCCTGTTGGGAGGTTACCAGGTTCTCCTCCTGTTGGGAGGTTATCAGAGCGTGGATCCCTGTCCAGAAATGGTGGCAACTGCTGAACCAGCTAATGCTTTTGAGTGGTGCTCCATTCTACTAAGACGCAACCTGTCCTCTAGCGACAAAGCCAGCTCTATCAAAAGTGCAAGCCAAAGACCGGCTAACCATCTCCCCACAGTGCCTCCTACTTCTCAGCGTTAAAAGTCAGTGCTTTGACTGACTAACTCAGGATTAAATCTCAGTTTATTGAGCAATTCATCTGAAACCTTTAAGCCTACACATTATGCAGCTATGTGATAGTTCTACCCTCAAACCATGATCAGAAAGACCTAATTGAAGTGAAGCAGCATTGCCGCAACCAATCACATGACATTAGGGGAAAGTCCTGATTTCTGAATTATCCAAAAGCAGATCTGGTGGGAGAAGTAGGCTGAAAGCTGAATTTATACTTTGTCTTGTTGGTTAACCACAATGACCTCCTTTGCAGACATACATCAGATTTATATGTGTTATGCATCACCAGATTCAGATCTTATCATAATTGGAAACACTTATGTGGGCTTACACAAATACAGCTTTGAAGTGCTAGTTACTTCTGAATGACCAAAAATACTAAAGCTATCTGTAACAGATCACTGAAAGATTTGTGCAATGCATTTTGGATGATCTTAAACCTGGCACAACCCGCCTGAGAGCTAATTTGGTTCATCTTTCAGCATTATGTATTCACAATAGAAGGCTACTTCAGATCCTTTAATTTTGTCCTCTGTTGACCTTCATTTTAAGCTTACAACCCCAAAAATGAATTTTGTACTAATTAGATTTTTTTTTTAAAAAAAGACCTTGATATAGCTATTTTAAAAAATAACTGCTGATGCAGGTTTACATGCAACTGCATTCCATGTGATTTGGGAATGCTCTATTTATGGTGAACTTTTATAAAGTTGTCCTTGGCAAGATTTATTTAGTCTTGCCCAGAGATCTCATTTATTAACCTCATCATGGCATACATTTCTGTGAAGCTTCAGGAACCTGGACTGTTAGAGCATTGCTTGTAGCACTGCACATTATTTTACACTTTCAGAAATCACATTTTGCACCTATTGATTTGAGGGCCTTTTAGGCAAATCATATGCTGCAGAAGGGATAAATTAGAGAAATGTAATGCTTTGTCAGCACTCCTATAAATGTTCTCTAATTAAACATTAATCTTTTGTTGGAATCCAAGCCATATGCAAAAACTCAATGTTTCTTTCCCGCTTTTTAATTTGTTTTCCCTTATTACCATAAAATTCCCTTTGTCTTTTATTACTACTACTTCTTCTTTTGCCAATAATAGCACTGATCTAATTGAAAACTGTCATTCAAAAGGCACTCGCTACAGGGCAGGCTGACCAGAGGTGCCAATAGGTGCTGCTCTCCCTACAAGCTCAGTAACACAGAGAGTTTCCAGTGTTCTGTATGTCAGCTAGGAATGGAAAGATTTATCCATTTCATTACTCTCAGTTTCTCATTTTCCCCATCTTAAATTCGGTTCTCCACATTCTGCAGCAATTTGTACTTTTTAAAATGAAAAATCCACATGAAATGTCACCAGTATTTTAGTGTGAATTCCTGCTTCCAAACGCATTTTAGACGCAGTTTTGACCGATGCAAGCAATTTCATTCAATATAATGCATTTTGCTATGCTATCTTCCACTAATATCTCCACTTTTGTGCATACTCTCCCCTAATGTATGCATATTTGTAAACATTGCTTGGTTCAAAAAGTGCATTGCAAAAATTCAGATAAGTGCAAAGTTCAAAGGTGGGCTGTGTTTTGGTTTGCTTATCATTTCAGAAAGTGCGAATTTCTGAAATGTGTTTAAATGCGTACTGAATTGCATTTCTCCTTCATCCCCAATTTCAGCCATCTATAATACAGTTGGTGGACCATCTTGAGAAAGTTTTCTTGGTTGTTGGTGAAAACTGAGACGAAGGACCTGCTTTTGACTGCAATCATGTGTTTACCATAGCATCTAATGATCACTGATATTTTTCACTTGTCATATGAGTGCATAACTCTCCTTGGTGTTTGGAGGATGCAAGATTAGATCTCACCCACAAAAGCCTAGAGACAGCCCAGTTACGCAAACCTAGCTTAAAGCAGGGTCACTAGATACAGCAGTGTTGGGGTGGGAAATGGAATGCAAATGAGTTATAAGAATGGGAAGCAAAACTGTATAAATATAACCAGGGAATCATTGGTGCCAAGAGAGTTAAGCACAAATATTTGTCCACTGACAATGAATGCTTCCCACCCTGGTTTAATCATCATTCTACACTTAGAAATGCCTTATTTGTCATTCGCCAACCACTGACATGTAATATCCCAACTCTTCACCCAACTAACACAACTAAAACTAGCACATGCATTCTAATATTTAAATTAATTCTGTTGACATTCTCATTGGGTGTGATTTCAGTTAACTCCCAACTCACTGCTCAATATTCAGGTATTTTTAATTGTCATATGTTAAGGTAGTGATGTATGGAAGTGAGAGCTGGACCATAAAGGAGGTTGATCACCAAAGAATTGATGCTTTTGAATTATGGTGCTGGAGGAGACTCTTGAGAGTCCCATGGCCTGTAAGAAGATCAAACGTATCTATTCTGAAGGAAATCAGCCCTGAGTGCTCACTGGAAGGACAGATCGTGAAGCTGAGGCTCCAATACTTTGGCCACCTCATGAGAAGAGAAGACTCCCTGGAAAAGACCCTGGTGTTGGGAAAGATGGAGGGCACAAGGAGAAGGAGACGACAGAGGACGAGATGGTTGAAAAAATGTTCTTGAAGTTACTAACATGAGTTTGACCAAACTGTGGGAGGCAGTAGAAGACAGGAGTGTCTGGCGTGCTCTGGTCCATGGGGTCACGAAGAGTTGGACACAACTAAACGACTAAACAACAACAAGGTTGAAGAGACAGAAAAGGTGCTCTTGTTCCTTGCCATTTGTAAATTCAGATCCTCTCTAAAGCTACATTTCCCCCCTGCTAAACAATGTAATATTTCTCCTGCATAAATTACACAAAGGTCTAAAGCTTTGGTGTGCATCAAAGTAAGGAGCTCTATAAATAGTCACAACTTGTTGTAAACTTCCTAAAACTTTTCACCATCCATTTCCAATATGCAAACAGGCTGGGAGAAAACGAAAGAAAAGTGATTTGCTAAGCTCAGACCCTTTTCAGCTGAAAGGCCACATTCTAAAGCTACAGATTTGATATTTAAATACTTTTGTAGCATTTGGACTGGCAATGATAGCAACACTAATCAGTTGGCTGTCTACTGACCTCTCTCACCAAGGTTCCTCTCTCGCCTTTGGGGAGGGAGTTAAAGCGCTTTATCAAATTCATCATCTACATCATCATCATCATTATATTAAATCAAATTCTTAAAAGTCAAAGAACTGTTCCACTGAGGGAAAGGGAAATGAATTTGTGACATCACACCCGACATACCTTTGCACAGCTGACTACACAAAGGTGTGCTTCCATTGAGCTCTGTACTTAAGAACAGATTGCATGCCTGAAAACACACGCGTTAAAAGTGTTTTCAGGATGGGTGGGTGGGGCTCACTGCTAAAAGTTTGCACATCTAGAGATCCCCCATAATTCTAAGCTTCTCAAGGTAGGGACATTTTTCTGAAATGAAATCTCTCCCAGTCATGTCAAGCAGGTTTCATGGTGCAGCAGGAGTCAAGACACGGCAGACATAAAAATTACACGAAAAATTAAACAAAAAGTTTAGTGCATTTTCTTGGGGTCTGCAAGGTTAAACGTCTTCGCCCCCCCCCCCCCCAAGATTAATGGTCATCACAACTTCACAACTTCACAACTTCACAACTTCACAACTTCACAAAACTGGAACCACATATATTTGTGTACCTATGCCAAAACTCCAAAGGGAGGTAGCTCAGTCCTGTTGCAGGAAGTACAGCTGATCTACTGAGTTAAGGGCTCCCTCTGCTGGCGAAGTGGTGGTTCAGAAGACTTCAGAGTACCTGAAACATCAAGAATGGCATTTATAGGGCATCTATGCACAAATTAACAACAATATTTTTAACAGGATTGTCAAGATTTATCCAAAAAAACTAGGGCAGATGTCAGAAAATAGGGATTGTCCTGTAATGTATATGAGACTAGGAGACAGTCCCTGAGGATAAAAGGGGTGTGATGTGATGGGTATGGATTTGAGAAAGTACAAAATGAAAACCAGTGTGGCCAAAACATGAAACAATAGCCTTATTAGGGTAAATGTTTGATCCATTGTGGGCTTTCTATAGACATCTGGTTAGCTACTTGAAAACAGAATGCTGCACAAGATAGGTTTCAGCCAGCAGGAAACACCAATCAGGCTCATATTTCCAAGGAAACAAATACACAATACAGTCTTATGGAATCTATATTCAAAGGGAAATACAGCAAATTAAAGGCCAGTTCTGGATAAATTGGTGGAAAGGGCTATTAAATTTAAAAAATATCATGCATACAGAAGAACAAGTCATGCTGAAGAGGAATCAGCATGGCTTCTGCAAAAGTAATTCCTATTTTAGGACCTCTAGAATTCTTTTAAAGTGTCAACATGCATGTGGATAGAGGTTTGTACCTGAACTTCCAAAAAGTTTTTAACAAGTGTATCATTCAGATTGGTTGTATCTGGCTGAAGTGAGTTATTTTACCATTTATGTTCACCAGATAAAGGGCCCTTCCTTTTATGAAAGCTATTGTACAAGTTTGGTATGAAAGGAATGTTTTTTGTGGTCTGTAAGGGCCCTTTGTCTCTGGTCTGTGATTCTGCCATTGTACTGGAAGAAATGTGGGAAGCTAATGGAGAAAACTATCCTTGAGGGATCATGGAACACCATGTGGCACAAAGCTCCATTGTGTGAGTATTATTATTATTATTACTACATTTCTGAGCACAATTCAAAGTGTTGGTGCTGACCTTTAAAGCCCTAAATGGCCTCAGTCCAGTATACCTGAAGGAGCGTCTCCATCCCCATTGTTCTACCCGGACACTGGTAGGTCAATCGCCAAGGGCCTTTGGTGGTTCCCTCACTGCGAGAAGTAAGGTTACAGGGAACCAGGCAGAGGGCCTTCTCGGTAGTGGGACCCATCCTGTGGAACGCCCTCCCACCAGATGTCAAAGAGAGAGAAAACTACCAGACTTTTAGAAGACACCTGAAGGCAGCCCTATTTAGGGAAGCTTTTAATGCTTGACAGACTATTGTATTTTAATCTTTTGTTGGAAACCGCCCAGAGTGGCTGGGGAAACCCAGCCAGATGGGCAGGGTATGTATGTATGTATGTATGTATGTATGTATAAATAACTATTAAGGTTTTTTGTAAAAAAAAAAAAATCTTTTGACAAAGTCCCTCACCAAAGGCTCCTGACAAACTTAGCCCTCCTGAGTTAAGAGGTCAGATCAGTAACTGGTTAAAGAACAAGAAAATGTGTGGGAAGAAATGGAAAGGTTTCACAAGGGAAGTATATAGCCAGCGAACTTGGGGGAGTTGAGCCACCTCACTGCTCAACTTCCAGATAATTTATTAACAGGTTTTTAAAAAGTGGGGAGTCAATCCTTGGCGGCCCTAGTTCTTACGCCAAAAAGTTGTGGAATGCCATTCATTCTCTTTAAGTCTGCAATTCCCCGTCATTGATCAGATGGCAAAACTAGAGTTTAGCAGCTAAGGAACAGCCAAGACATTACCAGCCAGGCCTGTGCATAGCTTGTCTGAGGCCTGGGGCGAGAGTCCCAGGTCAGCTGGGTAGCATGAGATGTTCTTGCTATGACAGCGTAAGTCCGGCAGGCCCCTGGTGCCCACCCCCCCAGCTGTCTTAGCCCCCTGAGGGCCAGGACAAGTGCACCCATCTGCCCCTTCCCATCTGCATGGGCCTGCAGCCAGCCTTTATTAGGTGGCATATTAAATGCCAAAATCTCATAAGCAGAGAACAATACGGGAGCATAGCTCTCCACCCAGCTACAGCCAGGTATATCTATAACATTTAATCCTAAACAGATTAGTTACAGACCTAATAGGCGCAAAAGGTTTACCTGCTGAGCAGCAAGCAATCTGAGTTAGCCTCACATTACCTCTTAAGGATACCTTTGGTTTTAGGAAGACAGCTGCAGTAGTGAAATGGCCTGTGTATTAAACAGACGACTGATCTGCATGGTCTCTGAGGAAAGTGAGAGAGAGGTGCAACAAGAGGTTGGAAGACAGAGGCTTGTATGCCCTGCAGCCTGGCTTGTCCCCTCACCTGCCCTCAGGATCCAGGCCTGTTGCCATTGTTGATGTTATCAGTTGTCAAGCCACTCAACTTCTTTTGGTGGAATTGGGCAAGGGGATGCCAGCTCATCCTTTGCCTCAGGCAACAAATATATCGGGCTCAGCCATGTTTGCATGTGTGCAGAGAATTACGGAAATATACAAATATCTGTGAAAAATCAATTTCTTTATATATCCACAAAAAATGAAGACCGGTCATTAAGAAGAATCAGATGCTTTGAAGGCATTTCCCAAAGTTAACATCATGCATGGAATCACCTATGGATGTCAGCATTTTTGTTTGAAGTCCACAAATTGCTAAAAGTCTGCCTGAAAAGGCACAGAATGTTGTCCTCAAAATCTCAGCTGAAGACAAGGAAACCTTGTTCTGAGCACTACAGAGTCCACAGCACTGCCAGTTTGATAAGTCCTCTGTTCCGAGTAGCACTGTAGAAGGATTAGTGTGGATTTGTGTGATTATGTAAGCAGCTGGATCTTAAACCTTATCTATTTTTAAGGCCTCTCAGCATCTGAGTCATATTTGCATCATTTTACAGCAACCTCAAAAAGTCCAAGCACCAGGCATTAGCAACTTAACGGACACAATGACAAGATTCCTGTTACCTGCCAATACACTATGGTCGCAGCCCTGCTGCAGAAATCTAGGATGGCAACAGTCAGTGTTGTTTTATAAAATCACCCCAGACACTACCCAAAATGGTTTGTTCTCCAAATACATCCCCAGTGGAGAAGACAAAAACTGTAATCAAAGGCCATTTGGTTGTGCCATAGTCTGAGACCTCAAGGCTTAGCATGGATCCTTTGTGGAAATACTACTTGAAAAACTATAGCAGTCATCTAGGAGATACATGGGGACACGGGTGGCACTGTGGTCTAAACCACAGAGCCTAGGGCTTGCCGATCAGAAGGTCGGTGGTTTGAATCCCTGTGACAGGGTGAGCTCCCATTGCTTGGTCCCTGCTCCTGCCAACCTAGCAGTTCGAAAGCACATCAAGTGCAAATAGATAAGTAGGTACCACTCTGGCGGGAAGGTAAACGGTGTTTCCGTGCACTGCTCTGGTTTTGCCAGAAGTGGCTTAGTCATGCTGGCCACATGACCCGGAAAAACTGTCTGCAGTTGGCTACCTTGGCCAGTAAAGCAAGATAAGCGCAGCAACCCGAGAGTTGTCCGTGACTGGACTTAGCAGTCAGGGGTCCCTTTACCTTTACCTTTAAGATACATGAGCTCATTTAAGCCCTGGACTGTGTTGCATCCACAGCTACCTTTTGGGGGGAAAGTTCCCTTGGATAGCTTCTAGATCCTGAAGAACCTGAGGGCCACGCCAGCCTGGTATGTTGTGTTTTGTGAATGTATTCTGCATTATGTCATTGGTGCAATAAGTGCATTAGTAGCAGATTTATTGATGTCTGGAGGGACATGCTCTAACAACAAAAGAACACACACATGCAGAGCCTAGAACATTTGAGGTATGGAAAGGTTGCAGAATTTTAGCAGGAAGTTACAGGACATGCACCAAGTGGAAATGAAGCAGTATGCCCACCTTTTGGAGGTGCAGGCAGCATTGAAAATGTGTTTGTGGATAACTGCCCCGATACCAACATGAGCACAAATAAGCATAAATGCACATGGTAAAGGATGTCTGGAGAAGCCCTGCACACCTGTTAGCTCAAATTTTGCCCTTTGGATCAGTTACCTGCTGCTCAGTAGCTCCATCTGAAGTTGTTTGTCCTCCAGGTCTAGCCCAGTGCCCTCGGCTCATAGCATGGCTGAAACAGGACTGCAGCAGACTGAGATGCTAACTGTATGCTTTGTTTTGTTTCTATATAAAGCAGCCTTGGAGGAAAGGTGGAGGGGCTGCCTTTTGCTTTCGTTTTCTGTTGTTTGCATACCCAGCATCGTTTTTTCCAAGCTATTTTTTTCCAGGAGAAAAAAAGAACGAATTGCCTGTATGTTTTCCTCAACAGGGAGAATAGTAGTTTGGGATGGGCAGTTCTGAGCGGACAAACGATAGGATGGGTAAGATTTAAGTAGCCCCTCCTACTGTTTTCCTACTCTTAGACTGGCAGCCTTAGAAGTTGCTTTCCGCAGCTCATCGCCACCTGTAGTTCGAACCTTGGACAGCAGCTCTTGTAGAAAGCAAGTGGATTCCTAGGTAGATCTGTTCATGTCTGGGCTGGGCTGCTGCTGTAGTTACAGCTAAAACCCACCAGATGTCAGATACATCTCAACTGTCTAAACATCTCAACAGTTGCTGACTGCTGACTGCTAGGAGCCACTGTGGATAATCTTAGGGACCACTCGATAGGGGCAAATTGCGCAAGGAAGGGGGCTTGCTTGCAATGTCAGATACGACAGTCACATAATTTTGAAGCAGCTTTTTATATGTGAGGATTGTGAAGAGGGACAGGGTTTTAAAAAAATCAAATCACCCCTTCTCTTAGGTAAAGGTAAAGGGACCCCTCATCCAGTGGCGTAGCGTGGGTTGTCAGCACCCGGGGCAAGGCAAGTAACTTGCGCCCCCTAACCTGTGGATTTGCGCCCCCTAACCCTAACCCCCAGATGTTGCGCCCGGTGTGACCGCCCCCCCCTGCACCCCCCACGCTACGCCACTGCCCTCACTATTAGGTCCAGTCATGACTGACTCTGGGGTTGCGGCGCTCATCTCACTTTATTGGCCAAGGGAGCTGGCATATAGCCATGTGGCCAGAATGACTAAGCCACTTCTGGCAAACCAGAGCAGCGCACAGAAACGCTGTTTACCTTCCAGCTGGAGAAGTACCTACGGTATTTATCTACTTGCACTTTTGATGTGCTTTCGAACTGCTAGGTTGGCAGGAGCAGGGACTGAGCAATGGGAGCCCACCCCGTCGCGGGGATTTGAACTGCCGACCTTCTGATCGGCAAATCCTAGGCTCTGTGGTTTAACCCACAGCTCCAGTTGAGGCTTATTCCAGCCTAAGTGGCATGAAATCTGAAACAGCAAGTGCTTTGTGTTACCCATTTACTAACTGAAGGGATCTAAAAATACAGTAAGAACCACTTTTGTTAAATATTTTATAAATTTTGTATCAAGATGGCCATCAGGGTTTTTTTTAATGCACTTCTCAGAATGTTAAAACACTGTAGTGCATATCCAAACAATATGTGGGAATCTGACTGATTAGCAGCAGTGACAAGGAAGCCTTACATTATGTACCCCTGCCTGGTCATTTTGGTCCTTGTGAGAGATATGTTTAGTAGTGCTGTGTGCCCATGAGGTTCTTTTTAAGTCCACTAAGCCCAGGATATTTATGGCACCTGGACTTTGGAATGTACTTCCAATGAAAATCAGGTTTGCACTTAGTGCTGACATTTTGGTTGTCTGCTTAAAACTCACCTGCTCACCAAGGCTTTCCAGCAGGGTTTGGTGTATTAAATTGATCTACAGCTTAGTGTTGTGTGTTTTCTTCTGTTTTGTTAACATATTTTTATTACTTTCATTATACTTTTTCTTAATGGGACTATTACTAGGAACGTTAGCGCAAGAAGCATGAAACTTATAGGGAGAACAGTTAGTTATTGAATTTGTATACTGCTTTATCTTTCAAGCAATCTCTAAGCTGTTAGCAATCCCTAGGGATGCCCTGGGATCTGTCTATCAATGATTAATGTTTAAGCTTTACTTGTCTTGAGGTTTGCTAATCCTTCAACACCTCAGTAATTCTTCCTAGTCCCTCCCAACTTCATGCAGAGGAAACCAAATCCAACAGCATTTTCTCTTCTTAACCCAGTCATGAAAGGCAAATGGATGGAAACAAGACTAGTACCATTTTTGTTTGTGCTGAGGGTGACTAGTGTTGGTGTAGCACTGACATCTGTTCTTTGTTAGGAGATATTTACACTACTTCAAATGCATTGTGCTGCTCTGTGTACCTTCATTGACTTTCCAAACTCAGCTCCACCCACCTGAAGTCATGAAGATGTCAAGTCTCTGGGATGGTTCAGTCAGTAGAACAGGAGACTCTTAATCTCAGGGTGGTGGGTTCAAGCTCCACGTTGGGCAAAAGACTTGTACTAGATGATCCCTTCGTGGTCCCTTCCAAGCCTACAATTCAAAGATTCAAAGGTCACCATTCATGCCTCAAAAGTCCCATTCAAAGTGTAGGGCAAGATAGCACACTAACAGATGTCTTCAGAAGCCCCTCTCCCAAAGTGCTCTTTTGTGTAGCACTTTGAACCGGGCTTCTGAAGAGCTGACAACCAGCTACGAAGGGGCTGTGCAGGCAACCAGCTGATAGGCAGCGCCTGTCAACACTCATTAAGCCAAGCCCTGCCCTTGCCTGTCCCATAGGTAAGGGTAAAGGGATCCCTGACCATTAGGTCCAGTCGTGGCTGACTCTGGGGTTGCGGCGCTCATCTCGCTTTATTGGCTGAGGGAGGCTTCGGGTCATGTGGCCTGCATGACTAAGCCGCTTCTGGCGAACCAGAGCAGTGCACGGAAACGCCATTTACCTTCCCGCCATAGCGGTACCTATTTATCTACTTGCACTTTTGACGTGCTTTCGAACTGCTAGGTTGGCAGGAGCAGGGACCGAGCAATGGGAGCTCACTCTGTCACAGGGATTCAAACCACCGACCTTCTGATCAGCAAGCCCTAGGCTCTGTGGTTTAACCCACAGCGCCACCCGCATCCCATACCTGACATCATATACAGCTCAGGGGCAGAACATTTGCTTTATGTGCAGAAGGTCCTTGGTTCCGATTTGTTTGCAGAGAGGTTAGATGGCAGCATTGCATCAAAGCAAGTGCCATCCCACAGTTTCAAATACATATTTCCACCGCTTTCCTTATTGCAAAAAAGTCTGATCTTTTTGCTGGGGAGGCCAGTTTGTTGCACAATTAGAACCGTGCAACCTGAATTTGCCAGGATGTAACTGAATCCCACCCAAAAATAGCAACACTTTGGAAGCACCTCACTATAAGGCAGCTTGCTAGGTTCGATACGAAGCATCATTTAAAATAGACCTGAGCAACTGAAATCAAAAGTACTGCGTTTGAGGATCTCTGTGTGACTCATGGAAACACGGAGAGGGAGTCTCCTGAGATGCCAACTAGACCAATCTCTTTGGAAAATAGGTCAAAATGGTTAAGGAAAGCTAAACAAATAAAAGGAAAGGCTGGGTTGCATGGGCTCATTAGCATTTCAAAAGGTGCACACAAAGCAGGTTCTGCTCTCCAGCACGCTTACTCTGGCGAAAAGGTATTAAATGTAAAGCTCTTTTTAGATTTAGGATTGTGCTGCTTTTCGTTTGTGGTGTGTTTATGCTCTTAAATGCTTTGGGGATGGTACTTCTGCTTTAGCGCTGTAAGCTGCTCTGAGAATCTGCTTGAAGGGTAGAGCATAAACCCAGGAAGAGGTAAGATGGCATAATGAAGATCAGAAGGATCTAAGGGCAAAATTAAATCTTGCTTTTGTAATGGTCTAAGAACAGAAAACCTCTTTCGCTACTCATAATCCAAATCTCCACATACACAAACAAAACCTTCCCGGAGGTTAAAAGCACCTCTGACTTTCAGGATTGGAATTGACTTCAGCCTCATCTGCAAACAATTCTGACCAGGCTCAGCCTTTTTAAAAAACAAACAAACAAACAAACAAAAGAAATTCTTATTTGAGCATGGAAGTATTAACCACTGTACAAACATACAACTCATCTTACAGTTCAGATTGAATTTGTTTGTTCATAAGACATAACAAGATCACATAGATTTTCAGTGTACCAATATAATCAAAGCCATTAATTCATATCCCATAATCCCCCCCCCCAAATAATAATCAAGCACACAGGTCTCTCCAGAGCTAATGATAAAATCACCAATCCCAAGGCTATCCCAAGGCATCTTAAAAAGCAGAGACATCACCTTGCCAACAAAGGTCCGTATAGTGGTACCTCGGGTTAAGTACTTAATTATTTCCAGAGGTCTGTTCTTAACCTGAAACTGTTCTTAACCTGAAGCACCACTTTAGCTAATGGGGCCTCCTGCTGCTGCCGCGCTGCCAGAGCACGATTTCTGTTCTTATCCTGAAGCAAAGTTCTTAACCCGAGGTACTATTTCTCGGTTAGCGGAGTCTGTAACCTGAAGCGTCTGTAACCTGAAGCGTATGTAACCTGAGGTACCACTGTATAGTAAAAGCTGTGGTTTTCCCAGTAGTGATGTATGGAAGTGAGAGCTGGACCATAAAGAAAGCTGATCACCGAAGAATTGATGCTTTTGAATTATGGTGCTGGAGAAGACTCTTGAGAGTCCCATGGACTGCAAGAAGATCAAACCTATCCATTCTTAAGGAAATCAGCCCTGAGTGCTCACCGGAAGGACAGATCCTGAAGCTGAGGCTTCAATACTTTGGCCACCTCATGAGAAGAGAAGACTCCCTGGAAAAGACCCTGATGTTGGGAAAGATGGAAGGCACAAGAAGAAGGGGACGACAGAGGACGAGATGGTTGGACAGTGTTCTTGAAGCTACCAGCATGAGTTTGACCAAACTGCGGGAGGCAGTGGAAGACAGTGTGCCACGGGGTCACGAAGAGTCAGACACGACTAAACAACTAAACAACAACAACAATACCCCCCCCCAATAATAATCAAGCACACAGGTCTCTCCAGAGCAAATGCTAAAATCACCAATCCCAAGGCTATCCACTGTGCACACCCACACCCCAAGAAGCAGAATAAGTTAGGAGAGAATAGAAACAGTAGCTGCTGGTGGTTGCTTCTTTCAACCCATCTCCCCTTATCTCTTTCTTAGTGACTCAGTTCCCAGGGAAGGCTCAGCTGTCAAGAAGGGAGGGGAGATAAACAACAGGTTGAGAAAGATAGCCAGCAGCTCTTCCTTTAGTGGGTGTGTAAGTTGCGATCCCACGATCCAACCTTCTCTGCCTCTTGGCAGAGAAGCCTCAGCAGATAAAGGTGGCATGTAGAAGAAGAAGAAGAAGAAGAGTTTGGATTTGATATCCCGCCTTTCACTCCCCTTCAGGAGTCTCCAAGCAGCTAACATTCTCCTTCCCCTTCCTCCCCCACAACACTCTGTGAGGTGAGTGGGCCTGAGAGACTTCAAAGAAGTGTGACTAGCCCAAGGTCCCCCAGCAGCTGCATGTGGAGGAGCGGAGACGTGAACCCGGTTTCCCAGATTGCAAGTCTACTGGTCTTAACCACTACACCACACTGGCTCTCATGAGATAGGATTGCATTCATATAGCAAGTATAGCCCACTTCTGGGTAACCTAGATAGATTGTTGAATTGCATCCAGGATGGTGGTAACAACTGGTATTCTGACAAAGATTTTTTTTTTTTTTAAAAAAAAGGGCCACTGGGCAGCTGCACAGTAGGTGGATATGAACTTTTAAAGCTTGGCTGCATCTTCATCAGTGATTGTAACTAATAAAGCCTCTGGGGACTCAAATTCTTGGAGAGCCAGGTTGCATCCTATTGGATGAGTCTTAACTTTAGGCTTCAAATCCATTAACTGCTATTGAGTAAGGACAAGAGTGTCCTCACAACCGGTTCAATCCTTGGTTCTCCTGCATCGCTCAGGTATTTGTCTAAGTGTACCTCACCCTTCGGCCAAAGTAGGAGGACAAAAAGGCAAGGAAGGCTGAACACCTCAACCTTCAATTAATTGACTTGAAAATTGTATCTAAAAGTTAAGAACCAGTGTAGCGAACATAGTGTTGGGCACAGATTGGGGTAATCTGGATTCAAATTCTCACCCAGTTAATCTTGAAAATGATCATTCACCCTTTCTCAGGCTTGCCTATCTTACAAGGTCTGTTGGGAGAATAAAGTAGGATGACTTCATGAACATTGCCCTGAGCTACTTGGAGGAAGAGAAAGGTACACATTAGGTATGAGTAAACTCAGTTTAGCCCTGGGTTCCCCCTTTCTAAAAATCAAACTAGTTTTAGTTGCTGTTGCAGCATTCCCACAGAGCACTCCCACAGAGCTCCTTTGTCTTCTTTCCTAGATTAGTCACAAGGGAGATTCCATCCAGTCTGGGATCACATAATGGATCAAACCATGCACACAAAGCTTTGAAGCCCATCAGATTTGGTTATGTGCTGATATCCCTGAATTCAGGCAACTGAGGGCAAAAAACACAGACGAAATCACACAAAAACTGCAGATGAAGTCAATGGGGCCCATAAAATGATACCATATATTATAGGAATAGTAGATCAAAAACATGTTTTATGTGCTGTTGTTGCTGTAATGTATCATATTTGTCAGGGAACTGCCATCAATGTCCGAGGGAGAGAGCAAGCTCCGAAGGGATCCCAGAGAGCGTCTCGGGAGTGGGAGGGGCAGCCCGTCTTCTGGGGAAGAGAATCAGCGTAGCTCCAGTGGAGAAGGGGGGGGGGAGATGGGGGAATCGGCGAGGCGATCCCATGACTCCTTGCCGGGGACCAGCGGGGAGAGAAGGGGTCCTCCGCTGCCCACGCCCTCCTTGCACAGAAGGCTTCCGCACAGGGAGAGTAGGCGGAGACTGGGCATCAAAGATCTTCTTTGCTGGAAGAAGTTTAAGAAACGCCCACTGATGGATTCTGCCAGCGATTGAGACGGTCACGGGCGAGTGGCTGCCCGGACAGGAAAGGTTCACTCAGGCAACCCAGCCAGACGTTGAGACAAGCTTACGCACGAGCAACCCCTAGAACCATTACAATATTTCTCCCCCTATCAAGTTGATCTGTTATATCATTTATGAATTGGGGTATATTTCTGCAAGGAGTGCTAAAATAATATATTATAACAATTATAATAATACAATCATATTCCCAGCACTGCTGAAAGTGTTAGCAAATTGAAAATAGTTTTGTTTTTGTCTCCACTTCGCTGTTCCTTTGAAATTCAAGTCATCCGAATTCTTGAATTTGGGCATGACTGTATCCATCCCAAGCAAGGAGATTTGTGTAAATGGAAATATTGAGTGTGTTCTCCTTTTCCAACCCCGATTTAGAGGTTAGGCCTCATGGAGGCTCCTTACTGCAACTAATACCAGGTATTCTTGCCTTAAGAGTTAAAAAATTAAATAGGGGAGGGGGGGAACAGATTCCTCACTAATTAGAAATGACTCATAAGAAAATGGCATGTATGATCAACAAACAATTTTTCTGCAGCTGGACTCTCCCAGGCTGCCTTCACAACTGCAATCATGACTGGAATGGAACCCAAACCAAACAAATTTCCATGTATTACTGGAAATGTTTAAAAAATAATACAGAGGCAGGAAGAACAGCTGGGAGGAAGTATTTGCTTTTGGAATCTGAGTTTTGACCCACGCGTCTCCTGGGAGGAATAATTCAGCAGTCTTTGAGGGTGCATTTGTGGGTCACGTAAGTTAAGAGAAGGAGATGTGGCAGCTGACCATATGGCAAGGACAACATTTGAACACTAAGCCCTTTTCTTCACATATGCCAACATACCCCAAACGCAGGTAGAATTGATATGCCAGCTAACTGTAAAAATAATGGATATTTTTTGCGGATTACTATGGCACACTGAGGTCGGCGGTTCGAATCCCCGCAATGGGGTGAGCTCCCATTGCTCGGTCCCTGCTCCTGCCAACCTAGCAGTTTGAAAGCACGTCAAAGTGCAAGTAGATAAATAGGTACCGCTCCGGCGGGAAGGTAAACGGCGTTTTCCGTGCGCTGCTCTGGTTCGCCAGAAGCGGCTTAGTCATGTTGGCCACATGACCCGGAAGCTGTACGCCGGCTCCCTCGGCCAATAAAGCGAGATGAGCGCCGCAACCCCAGAGTCGGTCACGACTGAACCTAATGGCCAGGGGTCCCTTTACCTTTATGGCACACTGCCATGATCATTGACTGGCACAAAATCACAGAATGGAACATGATGAGTTTTTAGGAAAGGCTGCATGCCAATACTATTTCTGCCTGTATGAAGGTCATGTTAGAATGAGGGCGATCAGATGGCTAAGAGAGCATGGCCGTAAAAAGGAGGTGGGCTGGAGAATACACAGGGGTTCTTCCTGGCATGCTTCCACTGAAACATGGGGGGAAAGGCAATGCCTGCATTGATTGTAATTTTGTATAAATTGTGCGACTACCGGATCCCTGTTTTGGAAGATTGAGAAAATCCCAATACTTGTCTGCCCCTTTGGCAGCTGCCTCATTGGATTCCTAAACATCAAGAGAATGGGCTGGAGGTAGGGAAACTGCTGATGCAATGAAGATGAATACACTCCATCTAGGACATCCAAGGCCTGTTTTTATGGCTTCCACATGTTGGCAATTCCACACACCAGTTGTACAGGGCAAGAGCCACCCAACACCTAGAATCACCCTCACTACACAGAAAGTCTCAATGACAATGCTGCTTGTTTGTAATAGTGGCCGCCACTGTAGCAACTCTCTATTTGACGTGTTGAGCAACACTTGTGTGTTATAAGGGCCACATGTAGCTTCCGTGGTGTTGGAAGTGCTTCCAGTAGTTTCCACGAGGTGGCCATAAGACCTACACCTGGAAATGAAACACATCAGGGTGCACACTTTATTTCCCCTATGGTTTCCCCCATAATTATAATTATATATAAAATTATAATTATAATTTTATTTATATCCTGTAGCTTGGAAGTCGAACCCCTTGCCAGTCGAACGTTTTGGCTCCTGAACATCGTGATTGTTCCGGTTTGCGAATGTTCTTTGGAACCCAAACGTCCATCACTGCTTCCCTGGCTTCCAATTGGCTGCAGGAGTTTCCTGCAGCCAATCGGAAGCCACGCCTCGGTTCCTAAATGTTTTGGAAGTTGAACGGACTTCTGGAATGGATTCCATTCGACTTCTGGGGTACCACTGTACAACAAAACACCAACCATTAAAAAACAGAATATCCTGTACATATCCTATCCCAGTAAGAACTGCAAATATGGGAATCATAGAATTGTAGAGTTGAAACGGACCACAAGCGTCATCTAGTCCAAGCCCCTGCAATGCAGGAATATTTTTCCCAGTGTGGGCCTTGAATCCACGAACCTGTGATGAAGACTCTTATGGTCTACCAACTGAGATGTGAGCAAAGACCATCACCTCAGAGTTTGCCCCAGCTGAACACCCCACCCCACATTCCTAAAAACAAGACAATTGACCACCATATGCCCTGTGATGATAATATCAGGAGAGAAAGGGGAGCAGGCAAATAATACATCAGAAGAATTGGATGGGATAGTTGCTGTATTTCTTACTGAAGATGTGATTACTCTGGGTTAAGTTTCCTTTATGAGCGGCATTTAAGTATGAAAAACAACATTTTTTTCATACTTGAGAGGAATTCATCTCTGAAATAAGCCGACTCCTTGCCAGTGTCTGTTGAGCTCTGGTAGCAGCAGACCAGGTGTGTGTGATAATCCTGACCTGCAATCATGGGATATCTTATAAAAGTGGCGGTGTGCTTTCTTTGTTTTTGACGATCAGTTTCAATGCATATTGTTGTTCATTGTATGATCTGCTGGGTTGCTATTATTTTAGTGTTCTGCACTCCATCCTGGTGTCTGTACTGATGAAGGGCAGGATAGAAATATCTTTAATTTAATTAATGTGATAGATAGATGATAGATAGATAGATAGATAAATAGATAGATAGAAGTGCTTTTCTTCTAGAAAAAGCGTGTCGGTAGTCACCATGAAGTTGTTACAGTAACTGCCACACTTTAAAGCAGTGCTTTTCTTCTAGAAGGTGCCAGTACTGTGTACCCTTGAGTACCCCAGAAAACAAGCGCTGGATAGAAAGATAAATAGAAAGGAATTGCCCGGCTGATGTTATTGTCTCTCATTTCCTAATAGGAAACTGTTGGGGCAGTCTTATCTGGTAGGTGCCTTGGGTAAAGTTGCATTAACTTAATCCTATGTAATTGCGTCCCCTTAAGTCAGTGGTGGCCAAACCTGGCCCTCCAGCTGTTTTGGCACTACAATTCCCATCATCCCTGGCCACTGGTCCTGTTAGCTAGGGATGATGGGAGTTGTAGCCCAAAACAGCTGGAGGGCCAAGTCTGGCCACCACTGCCTTAAGTTCTATGAAAGAAAGACTGCTGTCAGCAAGAGTCTTAGAGAAGCAGCAAAACCTATAGACCACCCCCTAAATGCTCATAAGGAGCAGAGACCACTATCCTTCCTCAGTCACACTGGCATCCCTGAATGCTTCTCCTCTCATTCCTAAGGAAATAAGCAAAGTGCTACATTAGGAACCATAGCTGAGGAAGGAGCTAATTCTGCCCTTATCCTTCCAGCTGAGGCCCTCTCGGATGTCTATGCAATAGGTGGATCCTTTGTTTTTAGGAAAGTGTATGGTTGTCATGACCCTCAGAGTCCAGCAGTGAGAACACTGACTTGGAGGCTACAGTGCTACCAGCTAAGGAGCCAAACAGGGTTTCTGGTTCTGGGCCTAATGCTGGTGATGAGGTGACCATTGAATGTGAGGTTGGCGGATAGAATTTCACTGAACCATATGCCATTACTACAGCAGCAGGCTCCATAAAACTGGAGCCACATGGTCGCCTCCTCCTGAGCTTGAGAAACCGACTGTTTCCCCACAGTATCTTGGCAGACCAATGGTGCAAGGACTTCTCCAGCCAGAAGGCCATGGAGCACAGAAGAACTGCCCATCTTCAGATCTGATCCTTTCAAGATCCTTTAGTTCTTCACAAGGGGACAGAGCCTATGAGGGATGGAGCAGAGGCAGAGGCTCAAACGGGTTCAGTTCACTCCCAACCCTTGTTGGAGAAAGTTTCTCACAAGGAGCTCTCCATGGTGCTGTGGCAACTAACCTGCCTCTGAACTCCTCCATGGGACCAAACAGGATACAGTGGTACCTTGGGTTACGCTACCTTCATGTAATATAATTTCGGGTTGCGAACGCAGCTGTGCGTGCATGCGCAGAAGTGCTCTATCATGCCATGCGTGTGCGCAGAAGTGGCGCCTCTGGATAAGGACTTTTCGGGGCAAGTACTGATCCCTGGGACGAATTAAGTTTGTATCCGGAGGGTCCACTGTGTTGGCAAGGCTGGAAACTTCCACTGCAAAATATTAGCCAAATAACATCATTTGGGTGTGCTGGTTTGGGGAATAAGCAGCACAAGATCTGATTGGTCTCCCAGTTCACTGTCACTTTTAGTTCTTGCCAATTTAAACGCTGTTGCTGAGGGTGGGAGTGGCTAAAGATTTTCAGATCCAGGGCAGCAAAATTACTAAGGCATTCTTTCCTGAAATTCTGACAGAACTTTGATTTAGCTTCCCCCGATAACCGCCTATAGGGTCAGAATGCAAATGGCAAAAAAACCCCACTATTAGTCTGTTGTATGAGGTGGATTATACTCATCATGACATATACTATAATAAGCAACACTCTGGACAAGTATAGGCAACAGCCTTGTCTGGCACAGTCACAGCAATAAAAACCACAGTTGGAAGATCAATCTGATTTGGCCTGCTTTCCATAGGGAGTGTTCTATAAGCAGGTCTTAACGGCACATTTTCTTTTCAGACATGTGACCAATTAATGAGGGGAATTAACCACCCCAGGTAAATAAGACAATGTGTGCCAGCCAGCTGAATTTGCTTCTGCCTCCAGGGTTAGGTACAACACTTGGTTCTTTAAAAATAGATGCAAACCACCCACGCCCTAACTCATGATCACCTGGGACATTGCAGGGCCTTTTTGCTCTGCAAGAGACTGGGGGCAAATTATTTCCCTGAAAATGTTTTTTTTTTGAAAAGCAATACAGTGGTACCTCAGGTTACATACGCTTCAGGTTACATACGCTTCAGATTACATACGCTTACAGACTCCGCTAACCCAGAAATAGTACCTCGGGTTAAGAACTTTGCTTCAGGATGAGAACAGAAATTGTGATCTGGCGGTGCGGCAGCAGCGGGAGGCCCCATTAGCTAAAGTGGTGCTTCAGGTTAAGAACAGTTTCAGGTTAAGAACGGACCTCCGGAATGAATTAAGTACGTAACCAGAGGTACCACTGTATATAGATTAATTAAGCTAAATGAATTAAACCATCTGAATGAACCATGCCTAAAATTCATGGGTGGGGTTGCAAACCTTTGCAGCAGGGGTAGGAAAATCCTGGATTTCCAGATCTTGTTGAATTCCAACTTTAGCGCCAACCAACATGCCCAGGAATGTCAGGAGTCCAGAAACATCTGGAGGGCCACAAGTTCCCCACCCCTGCTGTAGAAAATGCCAAATAATCTAAACATTACAAATAATCCTATCAACCAGGAGAGCTGGACTCATAACCATAGACTTTAAGTTAGCAGATGAATAAAAAGCATGCCATTTGGCAAAGAAGAACCAAGAGCATAGATTTGGGTGAGACATCAGATGGGATACCATGATTATCAGGTAGAAAACAAGTCCAGGAAAAGGAAAGTCTAGATTACATATTCCAGGTAGGTAAATGCAAAGGAAGAGGCCAGACTGCTTTAAAAATAGACTTGGGTCAAGCCATCTCTGGTTTTGATGGAACGCTTGGGTGCAGACTGAGCTGGCATGCTAATAATACACTTTTCGTAACTCAAGAACGTTTCCCAAACCTTTGCAAGTCCTGATTTGATGATAACAGTTATAGTGTACTATGCCAAAACTTTGAATGAGTTTCAATATGTCAGAGAAACCACCCACAATATTGCTATCGGAGCCATGAGAATGGACAAACAGGTAACAGATAGACTGGAAGAGATGGATTTGAGGAGGCATGCTGTAGTTTCCTTGCCATTATTCAATGGCTTAGATTCGTAAATGGGGAGTGGACAAACAGATGGTGAAAAGAGGGGGAAATGAGGCTTTTATTTCGAAGTAAACTAGTATGTCCTAGCTACAGTATGCACTGGAAAATGTATCTGTACTGAATTATCCCCTACGTGTACTTGACTAAACTGTCACATCTACTTTCTCATATTACAGGGTTTTCCTTAAAATTTTCACTCTAAACCAGAACCTTGCAATTATGAAGACGCCAGGGACGTATGCTTTGTACGTACGTATGAGTCACTTGTTCTCATGGGACGAAGAAGTACCCTCTTGACGTGGTGGGAATCATACCATCATTGTCCGATGAGTGTGACTTGTGACAACGTAAGCTCTGATCTTGCACGACATTTTCAGCATGTTTACATTCTCAATTGCGTTATCACTTTTCTACCATAAACAAAGAAAAGCTCATTCTTTCTGACTATCCATGGCACTATCTACTGGAATCCAAAAACTGTATAATAAAGTCTTAACAAGTGGAACATTTTGTACAAATATCCAACTGTATGTCAGTGATACAACTGTTAGTAATCCACAACTAAACTGAAAACAACTTCATTCTTTGGTTAACCTTGAATCTAAGCCAGAATTCTGGTGGTTGGGCTTAATTTTAGGTCTAAATCTTCAAACGTCCACTAGGATGTCACAGACTGAATTCCCATCCTAAAGAGAGAAGGGCAACACCACCAAGACATAATAAAGGACGTAGGACCACCCAATGAATGTGTGGTGCCAGCCTACATACCTTGTAACCCACCAAGCCAAACATAGCCCAACAGGTGACAGATAAGCTCCATGTTTTTTCAATCCTAAGCAGGCAACAAAAGCAAGATACTTACTGATTCTCTTCTCAGCCTCTATGTATACCTACAACTGATTTGGTAGGTCATACACACAAACACAAATGTATTCACATCAATTCACATAGAGCTTTGATGTCTTGCAGACCGCAGAGGAATTTGGTTAGGTCACTGGTTATAAGATTAATGCTACAAATTTTATTTTTATTACAGAAAAGAATAAAAGTTTATTGAATGTGTTACCAATTTCTATGTCAAGTATAATTCCATTTTCAGTATAATACTTATACTCCCCCCTGTTTTACCTGCTGTAACTTGCCTGCTTTTTTCTTGTTAAACTGTTTTGTTGTATCATGGCATTATGTTTTTATGATTTGTTTTGTATACTGTTGGATTATTCTTAGTGGCTCCAATTTTGTAAATGCAAGCAGAAGGGTGGGCTATAACTGCTATTAAGTATATAAAATTGTGGAGGTTTTTAAGCAGAGGTTTGTTGGCCATCTGTCACGGATGCTTTAGTTGAGTTTCCTGCATTGCAAGGGATGGACCAGATGATCATCAGGGTCCCTTCCAACTGTTGTGAACGTGCGTAAGTGGGAGGACGCCTGTATTAGGAGAAATTTGCACCAAAAATGCTGATGAATTTTAATGAGCACATTAAAAACTGTAGACAGATATGGAAATGTTAGAGAACTGGATTTGGAAAATGGAGAAAGAGAGAAACTGAAATTGAACAGATTCACCCAGCTGATAAAGTCAGGGCCAGCACCAACCTTTAGCATAGTGCATCTGATGGATTCTCTGCCACTAATGACTTCTCACGGTGATGCCACTTCCAGGTCAAGATAAATGAAGATGGCAGACCAAAACATGACTTTGGCATGACTTCACCCAGTCTTTGGCATGATGAGTCTAAACTCACAGATTACATGATCCATTAAAAAAACACAGTATTTTTTAGTCTCAAAAAAATCCTGGGCAGTGTCAAGCACTCCCCGCTAGTTGTATATACTAAAAAATGGGGGAGCATCCCATTTCCCCTTTTGTCCTAATAAACCATAAACACACACACACACACACACACACAATCTGTCTTGCACCTTGAGGACCTATTCCACTTATATCTGCAAAACACTTCCTGCTTTGCATACCAAAGTGCCTAGGGGAGCAACTGCACAACTAGAAACACCCCAGGTTCCTTAATATCTTGTCTAATGCAGGACTGGGACGTGGGTGGCGCTGTGGGTTAAACCACAGAGCCTAGGATTTGCCGATCAGAAGGCTGGCAGTTCGAATCCCAGTGACGGGGTGAGCTCCCGTTGCTCGGTCCCTGCTCCTGCCAACCTAGCAGTTCGAAAACACGTCAAAGTGCAAGTAGATAAATAGGTACCGCTCTGGCGGGAAGGTAAACGGCGATTCCGTGCACTGCTCTGGTTTGCCAGAAGCGGCTTAGTCATGCTGGCCACATGACGCGGAAGCCGTACGCTGGCTCCCTCGGCCAATAAAGCGAGATGAGCACCGCAACCCCAGAGTCAGTCACGACTGGACCTAATGGTCAGGGGTCCCTTTACCTTTTAATGCAGGACTACCGTATTTTTCTCTCTATAGGACACACCGGACCATAGGACGCACCGAACCACAGGAGGGGGAGAACAGGGGGGGGAATTCTCCCCCTCTCTGCTCAGCGCCCCTTTAGCGAAGCGACAGGAGAAACGGAGCCCCTTCCATTTCTCCTCCCACTTCGCTGAAGGGGTGCTGCGCAGAGAGGGAAAACTGTGCAGCGCCTCTCCAGTGAAGTGAAGCCTGGAGAGCAAGAGGGATCGGTGTGCACCAACCCTTCTCACTCTCCAGATTTCAGGCAGCTATCCGCAAGCCTTCAGAGTGCAGCGGGAACTCCTGCTGTGCTCCGAAGGCTTGCGGATGGCTGCCTGAAGTGCAGCGGGAGTTCCTGCTGCGCTCCGGGGGCTTCAGGCGGTTTCAGCGAAAGCAACGCGAAGCCTCCGGAGCGAGGGGGAAGCTCTCCCTCTGTGCTTCGGAGGCTTCACGTTGCTATCGCTGAAGCCAAGGAGCCTGCATTCGCTCCATAAGATGCACACACATTTCCCCTTTTTGAAGGGGAAAAAGTGCGTCTTATAGAGCGAAAATACAGTAATCCTACCATTGTACAGAAGGAGGCAGCTTCTTCAAGCAGTGGATACTTGGGGAGCAGAGAGCAAAGGTGAGGTGTTTGAGGATCACCAGTGCTGAAGACTCAAACACCAATCTGCTTCAAATGGGTGGCAGGAGGCAGCATCATACTGTATTTTGCCTCAGACTTCAAACTGTCATGGGTTGCAAGACCACTTGAGAACTCAAAAGCTTGTTCATCATCTGGCAATATTTTTAGTTGGGGCTAATAAGCATACTGTCCTAGTATGGATTTTGGAATTTCTCTGCCACTGTTTCCCTCCACAGGATGTTGCTGCATTTTTCTGTAGCATCTTTCAGAGCAAATTTGCCTTCCACTGATTGCTTCCCATGGCTCTACCTTTTAGAGTGAGTTATTATGACATCTGGACCATCTGGCCCTGATTTCAATGACTCACTGGATTTTGGATTATTTTCATAGTCTGACAATTTGGAGGTCTAGCTGTGAGTGGTTAGGGTGTGAATGGGCATGTTTCAACATCTGCATTCCCCTTGTTTTTCCAGTTCTGTAGCTTCCCTTCTCCTCTCCAGCCCGCTCCTCTTACTATTTTTTGCAGGTTGCAACTGGGAGTTTTCTTGGTTCAGAACTGCACACTTTTGGCACAAGTCAGTCATAAATCATTTTCAACCACTCCCTTCTGGCAAGGGCGGTTTCCCACTAGCACTGCCGCTGGGAATCCAACAGATTTATTCTTCATATTGAACTGATTTTAATCTTGCCTTGCTACAGATCTTCCACAAATGTAAACAAGAAGCACAGCTTAGCCCACAGCTTAAAACAGCATTTATGCATACATGGCAAGAAGTGCAAAGGCTGAACATTCAGAGACTTAGGCTCCCCTATTCAAAACTGGGCCATGAAAACAACTCTCTAGGAAATGGAAACGATCCTTCCAAAATACTAACATTCATTCAGTTTCTTTAGGAGTCTCAAATCTGCGAAAGCCTCTTGTTGAGATGCCAAACTTTTCAGAAGAAGGGTCACCCCTTTTCCAGCAAAGAATATTGCATAGATGCTGCTATCCAAGTTTATATTGCACCTGCCTCTCTGGCAATTGGGATGTCCTCAACAAGCATGACAGTAGGCTGTTCAGCTGTCCTGAGCTTGTGCACTTAAAAGCACACATAGTATAATACAAGTATAATACACCTGAAGCAATTTTAGGAGGATGCTTTGGAATGCTACCCCCATTTGAAATCCCAAACTCAAGCAAGCTTTGTGAGAACTGATCTCATTCCCAAGAATCATTACTATGCCAAGACATTGCAAAAAACAGTGCAGTCCTCAGTGGCTTTGCAAAGGGGTACAAAATGACCCGAGAAAGGATTCAAAGCTTGTAACAGTTGGCTATGGATGATTCCCAGTGATGAATGGGATACTTGCCAAAACCCCTTGCCAGACAACCATCAGCAAAGCTCATTTTCTGCCCTGGGAAGAAGCAACAATGGGAAGGTGCAGTGAAAGTAGCACCCTTCACACCCTGCCCCCAAGGATGAATCTCCAGTGTGCCTCAGAGAGTCAGCTAGTGCACAGAGGGCATAGCTGCACACCCAAGGAGGAGGAGAAAAACTAGGTCGGTTATGAATCATTGGAGATCAGTTGAGTTGACTCATTGCGGTGTCTGCTGATTATATGTGCTACTTTGGTGACTCTGGTTCCTTGCTAAGCTCTGCTGAGCAATCGTAAAGCCTTGAAGAAGCTTGCTCCTTGCATTTTGTGCTATTAGAAGCTGCCTTAACTTTATTGATGAGGCACCCTGTTTCTGTTTAAATTGCGTACATATGCAAAACAAAAAAGGATGGGAACAAACATATGCAAATTTTAAAAGCAGAGCATACTATTTAAGGGAAAGACAGAGGAGGGATTGAGCAGGAGGGGGCGGGGAGGGGAGGCTTTGCACTGCCTATTGGAGCAGCTCCGATCTCAACTCCTACTTGCGTGCAAGCAGGAGGGGACAGGGATCTCTCTGTTAGGCAGGATGCCTCCCCATCGGAGCAGCCCCATCCCACTCCTACTTGCGTGCAAGCAGGAGGGCACAGGGATCTCTCAGTTAGGTAGCATGATGCCTCCCTTCCCATCAGAGCAGCCCCATCCCACTCCTACTTGCGTGCAAGCAGGAGGGGGTGGCGATCCCTCAGCTGCAGTCCAGAATATTTCAGTTTCACCCTTTGCATTAGTGCAGGCATGTGTTTTTTTTTCAATTGAGATGAATACATTGTAAAATCTCAGTTAATGTCGCTTGGTCTAAATCAGGTATAAATATATTTGGACACAACAAGTATACTTGGTGTTATGTTCCTGTTCATATGTTATGAGCTTAAAAGTTGACAGACAACCTTTATTACTGTGTAATGTACTTTACAATGTTCCTGACATATATTTCAGCTTTCTGGATTCATTTGCATAAAACCGTTGCATAAAATTTGCATTTAATTTTAATGATTCTGAGGATGTCAGGCAAAATGGTCGAGCCCTGTGCATGTTCATTTCATCAAATCATGCCTCAGCTCTCATGCTATTTGTTGCTGCTGCTGCATGTTGTAGTCTCCACCATCTGGGGCAACAGATTGACAAAGGCAGCTGTAGAGTCTCAGCAGTTGAAGCAGCCCAGGAAAGGAGATGACAATAATAATGGAGAGTTTCTTTGAAGTTTGACCACAGTCATTGTTCCCTTCTGTCTCCTCAACACCTAAGTGTAAATGTAAGTTAAACCCAACAATTTCTGTGAGGAGCAATCCTAAAAACAGCTCAACAACTTTGGGGCAAAACCCTAAAAAAAATTCAACAACTTTGGCCAGCCCTCATCAAATCTGGCCCTCTTTGAAAAAAGTTTGACACCGCTGCCCTAAGCACTCCATGTAAGGACAGAGGAGAAGGAGTGGAGGAGGGTGGAGCTTTTTGGCTGACATCTTTAGTGGTAAACCAGGCAGTAACTTTTCCAGGGTTCTGTTTTTCATTTCCAATCACAGTGCCAGTCTTCCTGTCACAAGGAAGGAGGAACTGCCTCTTGTCAAATGAGCACAACAACCGCTCCCCAGTGAACTGTTCTTTAGTCATCATAAACCCTGCATCAATACATTTTGAAACGTTCAGGTTCCCTGTTTAGGGGGAACAGTACCATATATGCTGTTTTTATACAAATCTCTCCCCAAACCACGGGGAATCCCTTTTTAGATTCCCCCTCATCAACATTAAAGCTGTCCTGCATCTAACACAATATCCCATAAAGGTAAATTTAAAGGGACCCCTGACCATTAGGTCCAGTCGTGACCGACTCTGGGGTTGCAGTGCTCATCTCACTTTATTGGCCGATGGAGGCAGCGTACAGCTTCCGGGTCATGTGGCCAGCATGACTAAGCCGCTTCTGGCAAACCAGAGCAGTGCACAGAAACACCATTTACCTTCCCGCCGGAGCGGTACCTATTTATCTACTTGCACTTTGATGTGCTTTCGAACTGCTAGGTTGGCAGGAGCAGGGACCGAACAACATGAGCTCACCCCGTCGCGGGGATTCGAACCGCCGACCTTCTGATCAGCAAGTCCTAGGCTCTGTGGTTTAACCCACAGCGCCACCCGCGTCCCACAATATCCCATACCTATCCTGAAATTTGACAAGCTTTTTATTACTTAGGGGCATCTCAATGGCAGAATGTTCTCATACAATTACGTACAAAACAATATGGGGGGGGGAGTGATTTTTTTTAAAAGGTGCATTTTAGAAGATTTCCAGAGTGATCCTAACCATGTCTGCTCAGAAGTACGGTAACTCTTACTGAATTCAGTGGGGCTTACTCTCAGGAAAGTGGGGTTAGGCTCACAGCCTTAGATTTTGCCTTTTGGTTGCAATCCCAAGCATGACTTATTTGGAGAAAGGTCTAGCTGAAATCAGTGAGATATACCCTGAGTAAACATCTCAAGAATTGCAGTTTTAATGTGAAATACAGTTACATTTCTATTCGGGGAGACTCTAACGGTTAAGAGACAGGTTTTCTTTTATTTTCTTTGTTCAACGTTTATGCAACCAGTGTTTTGCTTCTGGTCATCCTCAAGAGAAAAGGAGGACGAGAACAATGGGCACATGCAATTCATGACACTGATTTTGTCCGATGTTGCTTGTTGGTGAGTCTTCACCCTGATGTGCCTTTTTTATCCTGAAAATCATTGTAACATCTACAAAAGTTTCCAGTCTTTGCTATTCTTTGTCTCTTGTAAGCAGATACTTTAGCTGGGCCAATTAATGTTTAAAATATTTCATGTCTAGATTAGCACAATGCGTTCCTTCAAGACTCTGATTTCTTTTTACTGTGTTACAAACTAACACATTGAAAATAGAAGCACTAATCCTGAAATACAGCCTTGAACTTCCCGGCTATTATCTTTTGCCCACTGTGGGAAGTTGGAAACTGATTATTTATGCCTGCATTTCCTCTCCTATGACTGTTATCTGCTTCCTGCTCTAATCCACAGAAATACGTTTCTGCTTATGTGACTACTTATAAAACTTAGTCTTCTTAAAGAAATGCCTTTGGTGTGAAGATCTTGCTTTGTCAGCAGCAGATGAAGAATTTACCTGTTAAGCTGAAGATCTTAACATTTGCTTTTATGTTTCTCCTCATAGATGCCAGGCTAAAGACCTATATGTCAGACTGAACAGGGACCCATGACAACTAGAGTTTATGCCGAATTTTGAGGCAGAAACTGCTGTCAAGAATACCAGGCCCCTCAGACTCACTTGTGAACCACCGTGAGACCTCTGAGTATAGGGCGGTATAATAATAATAATAATAATAATAATAATAATAATAATAATATACCCAAGTTTAGGTATCTTTGCTTCCTTAACTTTCCAGTGCCACCAATTCACTCAGAGTGCTCTGTGCCTCCTAGCACAGAGATGGACACCAGCACTTGAGACAGGATGAATTATAAACTAATATTATTGGTTTATTAAAGAGATGCTATAAGAGAATAAGATGCCTGGCGTGCTCTGGTCCATGGGGTCATAAAGAGTCGGACACGACTAAACGACTAAACAACAACAACAACATAAGAGAATACTGATACTCGGGGCTTTTTCTCCCAGCCAGAGCTCACTGGAGCTCCAGCACCTCTTTTTCTAGAAAAATAGCCCTGCTGGTACTTACATTGGGTACTTATGGACAGTTTCTGAAAACTCAAGAGACCATGTTCCTAACACCAGATCTCCAACTCTTCAAGTGGCTTTTACCTCAGGCCAATTTTCCTGGAACTCCACCTCAGGCAATAACTCCCCAACCCAGTCCACTTATTGGGGATAATCTGCCTCTGTACCCCAAAACTCTACTTCTGGTTTCTTGGACATTTTAGCCCATTTGTATAACCTTCCTCTGGTAAGAGGATAGCCTCTCAGGCTACCTCAGCCACCAACTCCTTTCTCTGATCTTCCCCAGACGAGTATTATTATTATTATTATTCCTTAATAAATGTCTATACTGCCCTTCATCCGAGGATCACAGGCCAGTTTGACAATATAAAAACACAAAAATAACACAGATAAAACACTGGGCATTCTGAATAACACACTGGCTGTTAATATATATAAGCCTCAGTTTCCCCCCTGGTTTTATTCCTCACACTTTCCTCATCAAGCCCTTTATTCCCACCAATTTTCAGCAAGAACTACTGCGACAAAGGCTGACAACACCATAACAGAACAAGGCCTCGAACTCCGTAACAGAAGTCGCAGAACATTTTATCCCTTCAGGCACAAATATAAACAGGTTTTATATCTAATTTCTCCACAGCCACCCTGAGGGAGGATGTGCATTTAAAAGTTGGACAAGTTGAGTGTGGCTTTCCTCATCCATGAAGGAAAGCTGGGGTATTAATGTAAGAATAAATAATAAACTCTGCTGGCTTATACAGGACATGCCCACTTGTCGCTCCAAGTCAAAAACTCTGGAAATGTTTTGAGTTTGGTTATGGTTTCTAAAGAATGTCACAACTAGTACTTCAGCACAAGCAGTTCTCATGCAGAGGGGGCATTTCATACCACATTTAGAAACAACTAAAAGAGGAAGTAACAAATTCCTTCTGCTTCTTTTTTAGATTATTTCCCTTTAGGAAAGTCAACAAGGATGCAGATCTTTACATTTCTTGCTGACATATCCAAAACTTTCACAGAATCATGTTGGGTCAAGTAAACAATCTCTTTTCCTTTTTCGGTCATGCGGTAGGAGGCGATTTCTTTCTAAGAAGAAGAGTTTGGATTTGATATCCCGCCTTTCACTCCCTTTAAGGAGTCTCAAAGCGGCTAACAGTCTCCTTTCCCTTCCTCCCCCACAACAAACACTCTGTGGGGTGAGTGGGACTGAGAGACTTCAAAGAAGTGTGACTAGCCCAAGATCACCCAGCAGCTGCATGTGGAGGAGCGGGGAATCAAACCCGGTTCACCAGATTACGTGACTACCGCTCTTAACCACTACACCAAACTTCCTTCTTTTCTCCCTAGTATTGGAAGATTTACCATGTTGGACTAGGGTTCACGAAGTGCACATCCTCTGCTCTCATCTGAGCTCTCTGACTCCCTGAAGGCTCTTTCCCAGGAAAACAAAGGGCACTTCCACACTGACATTATTATGGGACTGGGATTCAATCGCATATCAGCCCATTTAAGATGCACAGTTATGGATGAATGGGATTAACAATTGCTGGATGCATTGTTGTATCATTTTCCTGCAAAAAATAAAATAAAATTGAGTGGTTGCTCATTTCAACATACAGAGGGCCACCGGTTCCCCATTCCTAATCTAGGGATCTGATGGAAGGTAGTAGTAGATCTACACCTGTTTGTTCCCGCTTTATATTTGTAAATACAGCCAACAGCACAAAAACACCACAAGCCTCTAATGCTTTCTCAAATAAAGGAAACGATTCATTTTTTAATCCAGATAGCAGCCAGTTGAGGCAACATTATCTTGAGGATCCAGGAATGAGTTTCACTCAAAAAGCAAGGTGAAATGTGAGGAGTGGAATTTGTCATTGCACTCTTCTCTCTGTGCAAGCATTCCTGGGATGATTCCCCTTCTCTATGGTGGACCTTGGGGTCTCAGATTTCAGTGGCGCTTTATGCAATGCCAAAATTCAGTGCCCTCCCATCTCTTGCCTTACATTCTTCATCATAACTGCAGCACCCCCGAGGCTCTACCCCAGTGCACTGAACAGGTTGCGCTCACCTAAATCTGCCTCTGCCCTCCCCCCCCCACATGTGCTATACTGGGGGCTTTTTCAATCCACCCCAGCCATTTCAGGAGAGCCTGGGTGGGGAGAGGTGGGGGGAAGCCCCCAAGCCCTTGTTCAAGGCTTCTGCCGGCAGGGCTGGTTAGGGGAAACCTGCATGGTGTGTTTTGTTTTGCAATGCACCAGGATTTTGGTTGGGGGTTTTTTTTGGGGGGGGAAGGTTGCCCTAGGTCTTCCAAAGAGTTTTACAATCAATAAAAAGCTTGTAGTTAAACACAGAAATGTTGCAGACTGTTTCAGCGTTCCCATAACAAAATAGCAACCACTAACAAAAGTAATGCACAAAGTATAGTCACTCCAGGTTTTTCTTATGTCAGACCTGGTTCTTGTGTACAACTGGATGGATTCAGTTTTGCTTCTTTTTTTAAAGACAGGTACATGTATGTAGCTTTCAAGGCCCTCTGGCTGAAAAACGGATTAGAAGCAAACTCTTAACAGCCATGGATAACGAGAGACCTCTAGCAAGGGATGTGCAAATATGTCAATTTTGGCTGTCCAAGTTTCAAATCTTTTCAATCTTAAACTCTGTTCTTGATATTTCTGGAACAGATTGCCACACGCATGCATGCATATGCTTCATACAAATCCACCAGCATTTTAGTGTGGATTTCTTCTAGCATACTTATTTTTGTAATCAGTTTTGACTAATGCACTTTTTGCAAGCAATTTCCCTTAATAAAATTAATTGTAGCTTGTAATTTTCACTACTTATATGCATTTTTGTGCACGCTTTACTCTGGTACATGCCTATTTCTTGTTATACGTGGCTGGAGATCTGCACTGCACAATTTTGAGAAAAGTGAATTTCAGAGGATGGTTGTGTTTCAGTTCATATATTGCTTCAAATTTGGTAAGTTTGCCTGAATAAAAAATCTCTCTCCTTGCTACCTCTAAAGTAGCAGAAGTATGTCTCCCAATTGCTCGGACCTGGAAACAAATGGGACACAAAGAATAACACATTGTGTATCTACTCTGCCCTATGGGCTGGCGGGTTTATGGGAAGGCCCACTTCTGAATGAAAGAACACATGTTTTGTTTCCAGAAGACTTGAAATTCACCTCTTAGTATTGTCAATTAAAGGGATATTATGGGAGCAGGGCTTGGGAAGAGTCTCTGTCTGAGACCCTGGAGACCCAGCTAGCGTAATGGTTTGAGGTTAGTTGGGTCCCTGTCCTGGCTCTTTATATGTTGCAATATTTCTGTGGGAGAGCATGTGCTTTGCGAGTGTAAGGTCCTAGGTTCAGTTTCTTGCATCTCCGGTTAAGACAGGGACTTAGGCAGCATGACAGACAGCTGCAACCTCAGACAGCTGTTTTCAGTTAGACATGACAGCATCGGGCTGGAAAGACTAATAGTCTGATTCAGTGAAAGGAAGGTCGGCACTGATGCAGAAACAAGGAGAGAGGGAACCTCAAAAGTAAACCGGAGTTATGTTCGATTTCGCCCTAGTTGTGTCTCCTCTAAAACAAACACATAGCTTAGTGCAGGGGTCCTCAAACTTTTTAAACAGGGGGCCAGTTCAGTGTCCCCCAGACACTGTTGGGGACTGGACTATAGTTTGAAAAAAATATGAACAAATTCCTATGCACACTGCACATATTTTATTAGTGGTGCACAAAAAATCAGGAAAAACAATACAATATTTAAAATGAAGAATGGTTTTAATCAACATAAACTTATAAGTGTTTCAATGGGAAGTATGGGTCTGCTTTTGGCTAATGAGATGGTCACTATCCGGTTCCATATTTGTCATTGCTAGTCGTAGCAAGTGATGCAAGTGTTCATCAGTTTAGTTGGGATCTGGTTGGAGATTTCAGATGTTTCATTCGGGAAAAAGTCTGTTCACAGACATAGGTGCTGCCAAAGATGGCTGCAATTTTGAGTGCATGGTTCCTGAGATTCAGATGTCTCAGAGAGGAGAGATGCGTAGAAATTAGTGAGACTGAATTATGTAGGACATTAAATTTCTGCACCTAAATTTATGCCGCTGCTGTGGCAAAGGGATCTACTATCATTCAAATAACTAAAGTTAAATTATGTGGAAACATGATGATAAAAAAAAGCATGCAACAGAAAACCTTACATGGACAAGTTTCAGATTTAAGCAAATGATAAGGCAAGACAAGGAGCCCTGTTTAGGGAAGTATTTAATGACTGATGTTTTAATGTACTTTTAATCTTTTGCTGGAAGCCTGCCAGAGTGGTTGGGGAAACCCAGCCAGTTAGGCGGGGTAGAAATAATAAATAATTATTATTATTATTATTAAGGAGGTTAAAACTTGGTACCCTGTTTCTAGTTTGATGTAGGTGCTGTGAGTCAAATGTATAACTGCTAACAATGCATTTTAACATGTTTCCTTTATTCACTGTCTATTTCTGTATGCTGATAAAGAAGTGCCAGAAACATGCTCTTTTTCATGTTGTTGTTGTGTTGTTGTTTTTTAAAAAAAACTTGTTTCAAAATAATAGCCAGAACAGACACACAACAGGCACTATCAGTAATAATATAAGTTACCTATACCTCACCTTTATACTTCATTTCTTCTGGGTTATTTGTGATGTTGTTGTTCTTCATGCATATGACTTTCTCAGCACTGAAGTTTATTTTCAAACTTAAGGAAGTTTGGGTGGGGAGCTTTATTTTAAGGATTAACCCACCACTATTTACATAGAGATTCCCTTGTACAGTGGTACCTTGGGTTACATATGCTTCAGGTTACATATGCTTCAGGTTACAGACTCTGCTAACCCAGAAATATTACCTCGGGTTAAGAACTTTGCTTCAGGATAAGAACAGAAATTGTGCGGCCGTGGCGCAGGGGCAGCAGGAGGCCCCATTACCTAAAGTGGTGCTTCAGGTTAAGAACAGTTTCAGGTTAAGAACGGACCTCCGGAACAAATTAAGTACTTAACCCGAGGTACCACTGTACAATAAACTGTTGTGATTCAGTCTACTCTTCTTGCTAATTCTATTTGCATATGTTGCCTGTGTTTTTGGTGCTTCCCTAACTTTTAAGGTTGCCAAGGCCGCCACATGGGACCTGCACACATATTAAGGAGGCAACCGGCCAGCAAGGCGCTGTTTCAGCGGGCACGGAGCTGGCCTGAGGGGAAGGGTTGGCATGGAGGAAACCGGTTAGTTCAGGACCCCGGCGGGCCAGATCTGGCCTGCGGACCGTAGTTTGAGGACCCCTGGCTTAGTGCTTATTTTTTCAACCACCTTTTGAAGGTAATGAAGTCTCCCTGTCCCTTTATTTTATGACGATAGTGCTGCTATCAATATGGGGTGGGGAGCAAGGAAGAGAGCAAATGTTGTGTCTGATATCCTCGCATGTCAATGGATGAGATCAACATCCCTAGCCAAAATAAAAGATCTGGAGCAGTGGCGGAGTTAGCTGCATGGGCAGCCAGAGTGGCGGCCATGCCGTGCATCCGGGGGTGGGGCGAACCCCCCACGGTATGCCTTTCTGTTACCCCCCTCAGAGATGACACCCGGGGCACACTGCCCCCACAGCTCCCCTTCCTATGCCCTTTGATCTGGAGGTATGTGGGGGAATGGTACACCACGATGACCAAAAGAACTTCGCTCTACTGATGACATCTACAAAACTGAATGGTCTCTGTAATGGTTCTAGGGGTTGCTCGTGCGTACGTTGCCGCCACTCCTGGCTAGGTTACCTGGTTGAACCCTTTCTGTCTGGACAGCCTCAAGTTTTGTGGCTGCCTCAGTCGCTGGCAGAATCCGTCAATGGGCGTTTCTTGAACCTTTTCCAGCATAAAAGCTGTTTGACGCCCAGTCTTCTCCTACTCTCCCTGCGCGGAAGTCTTCTGCGCAGAGAGGGTGTGGGCAGCGGAGTACCCGTACTCTCTCCGCTGGTCTCCGGCGAGGAGTCCTGGAGCCACCTCTCCGATTCCCCCATCTGCCCCCCTTCTCCACTGGTGTTACGCTGATTTCCTTCCCCAGCGGATGGGCTGCCTCTCTCCCTACTGGGACCCTCTCCGGCATCCCTCTGGAGCCTTCTCTCCGCCTCCAGCTCCGATGGCAGTTCCCTGACAGTCTCTGAATAATATTTTGTTTCCTTTGTAGGGTTAAATTTGTACCAAACCTTGTGGTACAACCGCCTTTCAGCTTTACAATCCTGGGTTGCGGTGAGGGAGGCAACTAACTTGTGACATATAAACTGTTTGGCTAAGTTAATAACAGGACAAGCTCCTCCATGTTTATTCAAAAGTGGGAATGAACCAGAGACATCCGTAATACATTCCAGACTTTTGATCTAACAGTAATTATAACAAGTCCGCTTCAATATTTCATGTCTATTTTCTGTGTGATTACATTTAAATAAATTTAAAAATTTAAAAGTACAGATGTATGAATCTTTTTTCACTTTCTCAGTTTGTCATATTTCTGCATCAGTTTGCGATTAATAAAGAAAGGTCCACATGAACATTTGTCAGCAATTTTGGGAGCGACTCCAGCCATGGATCAAGTGGGGCACTGGCCGAGGACCCAGGAACTCTGAGGGGGCATCTCATTGACCCCAGAACAACCACAATCTGCTGACTGATTCCTGCTAGTTCTAACATTAGACAGTGGACTGTTCCGGCAAAGCTCTTCTTTTCTACTTGGGATAGGTTTGTGCTGCAGATTTCACCTTTAGTAAAATGCTAAACTTCTTAGTCATATATCAGAAAGCACATACCTAGTGGGTTGCTGTTGTTGTTGTTTAAAGGTGCACAAATGTGCCACAACATTGCATTCTTTGCTGGTGCTCATGTGCTAAAGACAACTTATGTCAACAGCTGCAATGTTGTTCTTGCTTGTGCACACACACACAACCCTCTTACATTCATTACATGTAGATAGGAGATCACAACTGTGTTGCTGAAACGTTATTTCTGGGAGAATTTTGCAATGGCTAACGTGGTTTCTTATTTATTTGACTTCTTGTGCAGAAAGTCTCTCAGTGATTAATTTCCTGCACAAATAAATTACAGTCTGAATGTTGCCTCGTGAAGGTATGTTACGATAATTCAGGTGCAGGGAAGAGCGCACATAAAACGTGTTTATAGCAAACAGTTTTGTCATCGTGCGTATGGTTTGAGGTTGCCTCATGTGAGTGATTGCATTGGTTTGAGTCTGTTCACCCAAATTGCATCAGTCCATCTCCATTTGCCACGGTCATACAGCTTCCTTTGTTTATACTCAAAAGCCTAGTAGTTTAAATGCAGTTTATGGAACTGCGGTTTTACGCTGAGGCCATCTTCTTGCTACATAATTGTGGGCTGAGTTTCTAAACAAGCTAGGATGAGACTTTGAAAAACTCTTCAGAATGAGTGGGTGCTTTCGTAGGCCCATTCTGGTTCATTTCCTTTTTAAGAAAGCACCACATACCACAGGGTTCAGATCTAATTGGGGATTATTACTATCATTATAATAAAAAAGCTTAGCAATTGTTCCCTCACTTTCAACCAATCACATACAAACTTTCTGCCCTCTGTATGTAAAATGCTAGGCTTTATTCACAGTTTTCTTGATTAAGCTAAAGGTCAATTTTTAAAATCTCTTAGCTCCACTACTTCACTTTGAATGAACTGATGAATAGACACACTTCTCATAACTGAAGCCATATTTGCTATGATGTATTATTGTAATAGGAACTGGGGAGGCGGGGAGAGAGAGAAATATTCAAGGCAGACATTTCTCCTAACAAGAAGAGGTAGCTGTTGTGTGTTAACCTGCAAGGTACTTCAAAAAGCACTCATTGTGGTAAGCAAAGTTACTGAAATGTAAAAAAGTGATCAAAAGGCAGATGACTGATCAATAGACAGACTATTATATGCCTAACAGTACAAACTGAGCTCATGGCTTTTTGTTCTTTGCCAGGTATAGGCAAACTCGGCCCTCCAAATGTTTTGGGACTACAACTCCCATGATCCATAGCTAACAGGACCAGTGGTCAGGGATGATGGGAACTGTAGTCCCAAAACATCTGGAGGGCTGAGTTTGCCTATGCCTGTTCTTCGCTCTTTGTACCTGGGAAGTGCCTGGGCTCCCTTCTCTTTTTATAGCAGTTTTTAAAGACTTTCCAACTCTCAGCCCAACTGCTGTCATGTTCCATAATAACAATAACAATATCTATACAGGGTGTCATAGACATCAAGTTGGTGATCGACATAAAATTATCAATAACATCGCATGATGAAGAACACATGACAACTAACAAATCAGTGAATCAGACTGCTAAGTTGGCTGAATCAATCCTCAGGAAAACCCTGGGGGAACCAATATGTTTTGAGCAGGCAGGTAAACATTGATACTGTAGGCACCTGCCTGATTTTTACTGGGGGTGCATTTCAAAGAGCAGGTGCCACAACCATAAAGCCTTGGTTTTTGTAGACATAAGGTGAGCCTAGACAGCATCCTAAAAAGCAGAGACATCACCTTGTCAACAAAGGTCCACATAGTTAAAGCTATGGTTTTCCCAGTAGTGATGTTTGGAAGTGAGAGCTGGACTATAAAGAAGGCTGATCGCCGAAGAATAGATGCTTTTGAATTATGGTGCTGGAGGAGACTCTTGAGAGTCCCATGGACTGCAAGAAGATCAAACCTATCCATTCTGAAGGAAATCAGCCCTGAGTGCTCACTGGAGGGACAGCTCGTGAAGTTGAAGCTCCAATACTTTGGCCACCTCATGAGAAGAGAAGACTCCCTGGAAAAGACCCTGATGCTGGGAAAGATGGAGGGCACAAGGAGAAGGGGACGACAGAGGATGAGATGGTTGGACAGTGTTCTCGAAGCTACCAGCATGAGTTTGACCAAACTGCGGGAGGCAGTGGAAGACAGGAGTGCCTGGCGTGCTCTGGTCCATGGGGTCACGCAGAGTCGGACACGACGAAACGACTAAACAACAACAAGTTGAGCCTCAGAAGCATGTAGCACTGCTAAGAGTGTTTCTCCTGAGGAACATAGTGTCCAAGTGATTCCAAAGATAATTTGATCCCAAGTTGTTGAGGGCTTTCTATGTTAAAAGCAAGACCTTGGTCTGGTACGATACTGACATCCAGCACAGTTCTTTTCAGCAGCGGGTGTTCCATGTTATCAAATGGACACACCCTTCAGCAATCTCATTGCAGTAATGTTGCTCCTTCAAACTTGTACACCTTTGCTAAAATACCTTCTGTTTATTTCTGCATCAGTGTATTTCTTCATTCCACTGGTAAATGAGCATGGAAACATGTTCATGGGTACTCTTAGAAACCTAGAGCCTTCCAAAGCTAATTCAAGTGTGTCAGTAATAAAGCAATGGAACTCCCACAGCCCAACATTTCATCTCATGGATGGCTTTGCATGTTCTATGCTGGGGTGTTGCCCTCTACGATCAGGTAAACTTCATGTCCTGAGTTTTGGTTGTTAAATGTGAAAACATCTCATTTTTAGACTCAGGGTGCCTTGACCTACATACGCGATGTACCAACCAAACTCTGGCTTTCAAAGTCATTCTGATTTACAATCTGGTTTCCACCCTACAAATTCCACTGAAGTTGCTCTCACTGAGATCATAGACTGCATTCTTGTTAACAGATCTACAGGTATCTATTTTGTTCTTGACCTGTGATACAGCTAGCCACTCTGTCCTTCTTGGCTCCCTCCATGTTTTGGACTTCCATTCCTCTGTTCTTTTCTGCTTCCTCTTCTATTTGGTTAGGGTTGTCATATTCCAAAAAATAAAGACCAGGACACCCCAAAGTTGTTTAGCTTTTTAAAATACAAAACACCAAAAACCCCCATGTTTTTTCAATTGAATTGCCTAAAATCCAGGACAACACGCCATTGGAAATTCCCCCCAGACGTCAATTCCGCCTTTGAAATCCTGGTTATGTCCAGCCATATGGCAACCCTATATTTGGTGATCACGATTCAATATTTCTAGAGGGGAAGTTCCTCAGCAACCTTCCTCTGTCTGGAAGACCCACCAAATCATGGCTTTTACTTCCACATGTAGATGGCAACAAGCAATGTCTCTCTAGCCAGTCTCACCTCGCCATCAGCCTGATGGATAGATCAATGGATACAGAGGGAAGAATTGTACATTACATTAAGGCCTAAACCTACAATATTGGCTGTGACTTTTCTGCGGTAGGATAATCTGTAAAGATTGCAGCAAGAATACTTATTGCAAAGTATTGGAAGACACAAGATTTACCCACTCTGGAAGAATGGCAGATGAAGGTGATGGACTATATGGAATTGGCGGAAATGACCGGCAGAATCCGAGACCAGGGAGAAGAGTAGGTGGAAGAAGATTGGAAGAAATTTAAAGACTACTTACAGAAATACTGCAAAATTAATGAATGTTAGAATGATGTTGGATTGAAGTTAAGTGGTTTTTTAGCAGCAATGTTATAAAGGAATATGTAAAAATGGACTGTTAACAGGTGATAATCTAAAGCTACAATATATTAAGATAAAAGATTAAGATAAAATCAAAGAGGGAAAGGATTTGCTGAATTAACTAACTGAACTGGAATACAAGAGAGGGAGGTGTGAGGAGGTCAGGGAAACAAGCAAATGAAAGACAAGATATGGAAAGACTGATTTGTTTTTAACTGCTTTTATTTTGTATTTTCCTTTTCCTTTTACTTTTTTCTTATTTTTGTAACATGTTGAAATTTCAATAAATATCTTTTTTTAAAAAAGATGGGGAATAGATTACACTTAACTGATATAATCAACTCTAAACTATTATACAAACCTGCTTAACGTTTTATTGTATAATTTACATTGTAGACACACGTAATGTTTCTTGGGGGGTGGGGTTATATGGGGATTATTTGGTTGTAAGTACTTTCAGAAACTGAAAAATAAAGTTTAAGAACTAAGAAAGAAAGGAAACTTCTCAGCATGTGACGTGAGCCATTCTGGTTCTCCTTTGTCTCCCCGTTTCCTGCTAGGCTCTGGAGAAGTGGAAGCATGTTTGCACATGAATCATGGCAAGTTGTGACTATAATGAGCATAGGTGCGGAAATGAGAACAGCCATTCCCAAAGCTTCCAGTTCTCTGGGCAGCAGAACTGGTGGATATCCTTGAATTCTTCCCTGAATTCCAAACAATACTCGGTAAGGTTGCCTGTTTGTCATAATAACATAATACCAAGCACACACAAAAGTATTTTCTGGACTTCATGGTGGAGAAACCGAAAAAGCACCTTCAACCACCTGTGCAAACATTTTACATCAAGAAAGGTAAAAAGAGGAAGTCTTGATGTGAAGAGGGAAAGGAACTAGAATGGAGCAGAGTGTGTGGAGTATTAGGAGTCCTGGGCAAACATTTCATCTGTGTGGAGGAAGGAGGATATTATGATCATGCCTGCTGGTCCCTGCCCTATCAAAATCTCTATCACTGGTAGTGACTGGGACAAACAAGACAAGAGTGTAAAGCGAATTCATGGAGGATTAGACAAATTCATGGAGAGCAAGACTATCAATGGTTATTAGCCACAATAGCTATGTTCTACGCCTGACCTTACAGAACGCCTACACTTACAGAACAAACCTTTCTAACCAGGAATACGTCCCAGTGATTTCAAAGAAATAAACCTGATGTTTACAAGACATCTGAAGGCAGCCCTGTTTAGGGAAGTTTTTAATGACTGATGTTTTAGGGTATTTTTAATCTTTTGTTGGAAGCTGCCCAGAGTGGCTGGGGAAACCCAGCCAGATGGGCAAGGTCTAAATAATATTTTTTGTTGTTGTTGTTGTTGTTGTTGTTGTTGTTGTTGTTGTTGTTATTTATTCCCAAATCTTATAGGAGAGTTAAATTGGTAACACCTTAAAGCCCTGAATGGTTTGGGGCCGAAGTTTTTGCAGGGGCGCTTTCTCTAATCCCAGTCAACTAAGCCTTTAAGATCTGCTGAGGAGCATCTTGAGGTCCCGCCCATGAGGATGCAAACTAGTGCCTTCTCTGTGGTGGCCCCTCAATCATGAAATTCCCTCCCCATTGAGTTGTTTGTTGTCATCCCCTCCCCCGACATTTTTAGGTGCCACCTAAGTGCACTTGCTTCTCCAAGCCGGCAGGAGAGGGTGACTGTTGCTAATCCCTACTTGCAAGGAGTTATTGTCATTTTGCCATGTGTTTTTAATGTTTTGTAAGATTGGACGGTATGCCAATCAGCCTGAGCTCCTTCCAAGGAAGGGCAGGGTAAAAATAGAACAAAACAATTAATTAATACTTGGTAGGACTAATGACTCATAAGCACTTCTCTTTTTACCTTTGCTCCTTCTTCTTAATGTAGGGTCCATTCTTGACTAAAGCACAGAAATGGATCTGCATAGCTGCTTCCCACACGCAAACCCAGAGACCATGTGAGAGGGACCAGAGAATCCCACACAGTCTGCTGGTATGTGAAATAATTGCCTCAGATCCCACACAATCCAGAGCAATATGAAAAGTGGCTAGGCTTCTGTAATTCCCATGGCACTGGGGTAATGTAGGAAGAGGACTTAAGAGTTCTAGGAAAGTAGAAGTTGTAGTTCCGTGCCAGGTGACAGCAAAGCATACCAGATTATGATTAAAAAATGAGGAAATGGGACCCAAGCCCTTAAAAGGTATCAGATGGTCAGCTTCCTCAAGATGAACCAGCTCCCAGCTATTTATTTAGAAAAAAACATATATGAGCAATCTTTAGTCCATAACCTTAAAGACAACATCATAAGCTTATTCTCAAGGGTCACCACACTCTCATTCGAACCCATTATGTCATGGGGTCTTTGTAGCACCCTGCAATTCCAGGCAAACTTTTGGGGAAAGTAATTGCTAATATGCTTGTGGATTGCCCCTTAAATTATGTTGATGTCATGTTAGTACAGGACGCAGGTGACGCTGTGGGTTAAACCACAGAGCCTAGGACTTGCCGATCAGAAGGTCGGCGGTTCGAATCCCCGCGACGGGGTGAGCTCCAGTTGCTCGGTCCCTGCTCCTGCCAACCTAGCAGTTCGAAAGCACGCCAAAGTGCAAGTAGATAAATAGGTACCACTCTGGCAGAAAGGTAAATGGTGTTTCCGTGTGCTGCTCTGGTTCGCCAGAAGCGGCTTAGTCATGCTGGCCACATGACCCGGAAGCTGTATGCCTGCTTCCTCGGCCAGTAAAGCGAGATGAGTGCCGCAACCCTAGAGTCGGTCACAACTGGACCTAATGGTCAGGGGTCCCTTTACCTTTACCTTACATGTTAGTACAAGTTGCCCACGTGCATGGCAGCACCATAAGACTGCTCAGCCCATTACGCTAAAATCCTGCCTTCCCCACCACAACTGAACTTGAACTAGAACAAAGGTCTAGATCCTCGCAAGGAATATACTGTAATGCAAACAGTTAGTTAGGAAGAACTCTTACAAACACAAGTGTATTTCAGCTGGTTTGAACTCGAACTGCCCCTTCTTTAATGCAATATTATTATTATTATTATTATTATTATTATTATTATTATTATTATTTCAACTTATAAAGGGCCCTATACCCAGAGGTCTCAGGGTGGTTCACAACAAGACCACAACATATAAAATCAAACGCCCACCATCCATGTTACTTTTGATATTGCTATTCTTTCAACAATTCATATACCGCTCAACACTGTAGTTTCTTAATAGGAGTCAGCTCTTGATATGTGCAAAAATGAAGGCTAATTCTAAGGCTCAGATACTACAGTAGCTTCTAGAAAGGTTGTTGCTGTTTCAGCTTAAACATTTTTAGGGCAGAGAGGCGGATTCTTGAGTGTCTCTCAAAAGCAATTTAGGAAGCACCCCTTTCATGAGTAATTCCCAGACTATTCCTGGGCACATTAGGGGGATCACAAGAGATTAATTGATTAATTAACTGACTAACAGCTCTCCCTCAAATTGTGTGCCTCCACTGAGAGTGGGCGCGACTCAAGTTCTTAAGTTATTTTTTTATATAAAGGAGCAGCTGAATTCTTAATCTTCAGGGGAGGGCCACCTGCTGTGTCTCTGCATGAATCTCTGTAATGGGTTTGCCACCTTTCAGTGAAGAGTCACACCTAGGGGAGATCCATAGCAGGGCAGTGTTCTTGCTGTCTCACCGATGGGGAGAGGGAATAGAGTCTTCTCCCATTGTTGGTGAGGTTTCGGGGCTACCTTAACACCTAGCAGGTGTTTACTGGGATTAAAATGGAAGAGTGGGTTCTCTGCTGCTGATACTGCACTGTTTTAATTGACTAATTGTTTTGATTGGTTGGTTTTTTAATTGGTTTTGCTGTTGCTTTAATGAATATTGTAAACCAGCTTGCGATCTTGTTATGTGAAAGGAGACATAAAAACAGAGTAAATCTGTAAGTGAGCAAGAAAACAAGTAATTCATAAACCAGGGGTGGTTAGACCACAGCATGCAGACCATATTCAGATCCACAAGAGGCATAAAAGGAAACACTCTTGGGTGTAAAAGTGTCCTTCCGTCCGTCCCCCAATTTAATTTGGTGGGAAGTGCCTCAGCTGAAGTGAGGAGGGGACTACCTTACCTATTCCTCCCAAATGTCACGAGCTGCAGGGCCACGTGACCAAGTTCCATGTGGACTCTGACGGCAAGAGATTGTCTCTCAGTGGGAAAATGACTCATGCATTCTATATTAATACTGTGCACATGGAGTAAACAAATTCTAAGCCAAGGAGTTGAATCCGCCCAGCCCAAATTTAAATATCTTTACAACGAATGCTGTTCCTTTCATGCTATGTTCACAGTGTTATTGGGACTTCTTTTGCTGTGCCAGAAGGAACCTTTCTGTTGTTATTTTGTCTAATCTGAGCAATTGCAAGCCACACCCAACCTGAACAATCATGTTCCCACGGGTGACAGAGTGGTGCTGGTTCCAGATGATTGGGGATATGATATGATTAAACAAGAGGGAGAATGCCATATTTAGAATTTGTAGGCGGAATTGCAAAGTGGTGTACTAATAACACTATTCCTGGTTTGTTCGTTTGTTTTAAATTCAACGTGCAAGATTTCTGATTTTCCTTTTTCTTTTTACAGGCATGTTCTTGCAGAGCATCCATTTGGAATGCAATAAAGATGTCTGGTGTGTACAATAAGCAGATTTATTCCTTCATGCAAATATTTATCATGAAGCTAAACACCACCCCAAATCTCCAGGAACTGGATGAAAAGAAACTCAGCCAAGCCTAACAATATTGACTACCAGTGTTGAGACCAATGCTCTCAGTGTTAACACTGATGTCAGACAATGTATTATATATATAGATTGTGCCACAAAGCAATTTTATTTGCTATTTGTAGATTTTAAAAAGTTATTTTAAAAAATGGATCTGAAGAGGGAGCATACCTAATTTTGATAAACTTTAAATCTTACAGATTCATACTTGAAGGCATCCACCCACCTCTCATCTCCATGTGAAAACCTATTAAATCCATGCGGGTGGCGCTGTGGGTTAAACCACAGAGCCTAGGGCTTGCCAATCAGAAGGTCGGTTGTTCGAATCCCCACGATGGGGTGAGCTTCCATTGCTGGGTCCCTGCTCCTGCCAACCTAGCAGTTTCAAAGCACATCAAAGTTCAAGTAGATAAATAGGTACCACTCTGGTGGGAAGGTAAACAGCATTTCCGTGTGCTGCTCTGGTTCGCCAGAAGCAGCTTAGTCATGCTGGCCACATGACCCGGAAGCTGTATGCCAGCTGCCTCGGCCAATAAAGCGAGATGAGCGCCACAATCCCAGAGTTGTCCGCGACTAGACCTAATGGTCAGGGGTCCCTTTACCTTTTACCTATTAAATCCATCAAGAATACAATTCCACAAATAAACATTTTTAAAGAAAGGATTTACTGGGCTATAAAGTACCAAATGGAGTTGATAGAATCATGATAGAGCTGCAATAACAGTTGGGTTGTTATTTCATTGCTGTCTAAAAAATGATTCTCCATAACTCCCATAAGAGGCTCACAAGCTATGAGGAAGGAACTATGCACATCAGAAGAACGAAAGAGATCCCAAAAGTAGCACAACAAGACAAACAGGAGTACTTATAATGCAAGGTCAGGATTTTCAGAATCCATCAATTAATTTAACACCTGTGTGCCAACAACAACAAATTACCCTGTAATGTTATTTTAAAACTTCCCTCTGGCACAGTTTTAAGTGAGTAGTCTGAAAATGCCATGGTAGCTTCTGTGTGCAAATCCCCATACAAGCACACCCACAGCTGTCATAGAAAAAAGCAGACGGTGAAATCTTTCAAAAAACCCAGCACATAGCCAATGAGATTCACAGGAAGGGATTTTAATGACCTTCCCTGAGCTTGTAATGCAACATGTCAAACTTGCAAGGGAGAACAATGTGTGTGATGTGTCCTAAATATGTTCCCCATTCACTAGAAGAAACCTGGGCATGCTCTCGGATGCAATCCCAGTCCAAAGTGAGTGACGGCAAGGTCCAACTGTTGCATGTGTGAATAGGCTACACTCTAGAACAGACTTCCCCAACCTGCTGCCTTACAGATGTTTTCAACTGCAGCTTCCATCAACCTCACCTAGGGCATCGTAGTCCAAAACACCTGGAACCCCCAGAACACATGTAGCGGGTGTGCAGGGGGAGGAGAGGGGGAAATTCTGTTGTACAAACCTACCGTAAGTCCTTACACTACGGTAAATTCCCAAATGGATACAAGCCAAGGCTGGGAAAGGCTGCTCTGCTCTGGAACATGGATTGAACTGTTCTTCAAGAGCGCAAGCCTTATCTAGCAGATGCACAGAAGCACCTTGGCTTCTGCGCTCCCTGAAAGTCTGAAAACTACAGTGATATTAAATACTCTGAGAACAGGAATTTGAAGTACATCCAACACCAGCATATACAAAGGAGGGTTTTGAGAGACATACTTGGAAGCAAATCTGTTCCAACAAAGGCTCTGAACAGAGGATTTCCTGTTATGTTAGATGGGGTGGTGGTACTCTAAAAACAGTCCCAAAGGTGAATACTGTGTGAACCTATTAATACCACTGCATATTCAGAGAGGGCCCACTAATTCGTTAGAAAGCGGTAAAAAAAAAAAGGAGTACGTAGAATGAACCAATAAAAACATACCACTTTATATTTTTAAGGGGGAAAATCAGCACATTAAAACATCAAATAAAACAATCCAGAATAAAACATTACTGAAAAAAGTCAGATATAAAGTATAGCTTCAAAGTACATTCATGATAGCGGCCATCACAAATGGGAGCCAAACTTTTTTCATTTCCTTTTTTCCTTCTTTTCCCTTTCCTTTCCTTTCTTTACATATTATTATTATTATTATTATTATTATTATTATTATTATCATCATTATCATTATCATCGTCCTTCTTTCCCCCCTCTTTCTTTGTTTTTGTTTTGGTATCCTGGGTCACTATTGGAATCATACACACATGAAGCTGACTGACAGTTTGTGAAAGTCCTTGTGTGAGAGGCAGGGAAGGGAAGATCTACCAGGTTGGGAGACTGGGAGAAAAAAGGGAAGTTTCCAGGTGAGAGCTGGGAGGATCCACCCCTTTCCGTGAGAAACAAGGGTTCAGCTATACCTTTTAGGAAGGATTCTTTCTTTCTTTCTTTCTTTCTTTCTCTCTCTCTTTCTTTCTTTGTTTTCATTTAGATTAATTTGTTTTTTAGTGTATTATGAAAAAGCTTCTTTTTATTTTTAAAAAATGCTTTATTGATTTCAAAAACAACACAACACAAAACAGTCAACAAAAACAATCCAAAATCAATACTTATTACCAAAAAGGGGAAAAAATGATTTGGGTTCATACATAACTAATTCCGACCAATCCCCCCATTGTGGTTCCTAAATTACATTTTTGACTACACACTAACCTTTATCTCTCCTAAGTTGTTTCAGTTGTATTGGTTTTGTAAAATTCTCTTATTTCATGCAGAAGTCAATCCAGGTCTGCCAAAGAATTTAGATTTTTACAATGTTATTTTAGGTATACTCTGTAAATGTCCCACTCTCTATTAAATATTTGGTCTGTATCATCTCTTAATCTTGCTGTCAATCTTGCTAACTCTGCGTATTCTAGAATTTTGCTCTGCCAATCCAATTTAGAACTTCAATAAAAAAATTTTAATGAAAAACAAATGGGAGCCAAGCTCGACTTCCACTCAGAAGTGGCGCAAACCCCCTCCCACTGCTAAAATGCTGCCTGGGGGACCCAGCAATGAGAAGAAGAAAAAAATACTGGGTGGCCACATTGAGAAAATGGTGGTCTAGCACGATGTTCCAAGTCTCCCCAATTTTTGGTGCTGGCTTTGCTTACCCTAAGAACCATTTTTTTAAAAGGGTGAATTTCAAAAGCTGATATCAGATACAGTTCCCTTTGAACGAACATGACTAATCCACAAGCCCTTCCTTTCCTTCCTTCCTTTCTTTCTCTCTCTCTTTCCGTCCTAATACTTCAGCTTCCTGGCTCACACCCTGCATTTCATGCTGTCACCGACAGTTTCAGTGAAGACAATAGCTTCCAGCAATGCCTAGTCAAGCCTAGTCACCTTGGTTTAAGAGGCAATAAACGCTGAGGCAATTTTCTTCCAAGCTGCCTCTTTGGACTGCCTATAGATAAGCCAAGTAGAAGAGGTAGGTGGATCTTGCTTTGTCAGAAGCTGCGGGCTCAGCCGTGTTTCCGCTTGCCCCGTGTCTTATCCCACCTATTCCACTCTTTCTGAGAGCATTTTCTTTTGGCCTGCCACTTTCCCCTGCTGTTTCCTGCTGAATTGGCTCAAATGACAACCCGCAGAAAACCTGACTGACCTCTGTTACGATTCAGCAGTAAACAACGGGTTTTCCTGGGGCAAAGTGACTCAGAGGATTATCTAGTCCAACCCCTTGCAATGCATGAATATGCAGATGGCCCAAACAGGGATTGAACCTGCAGCCTTGGCATTATCAGCACCATGCTCTAACCAACTGAGCTCTCCAGGTTGCACTTGCTAAACTGTCAATCTTGCTCCTCCCACCCTGCTTCAATCGGAGTATCACTTTTTTTAAGTGATAAAAGTATTGCAAGAACACTCATATACATATCTGTTGATTCTTACTCAGGGTGGAGGAGCTGAAGGGTGAAAATTCCTCCAGGGATACAAAGGAAAGGTTTATTGGAGACATAGGGGCCAACTCCCTGGGGCACCCACAAAGTTCACCATGAAGGGGCCAAGCACCCACAAATTTCAGTGGCAGGGCCATGCACGCTGCATGGCACTCACAGCCCTGGACACCCACGGTTGCAGGGCCTAGTTGGCACTCCTGCTTAGGGATACCATGAAGTACCAGCCAATCAGAGCTTCCAAATCTGGCTTATGCCTCATAATATGTTACCCCACATTTTCAACTTGCAGCATTAATTCCAGTAAATGTTCACATGCAGAATAGCATCAGATGTCAACTTGATCACAAGATCAGGCAGTAAAATGCCCCACTCCCAGTCAATCCCATGGCTAAAAGCAAAAGAAAAACCTATGGCATCCATTCAAGTCTTATTAATATTCCCCCCCCCCAAAGTTACACAGAATCCTGAATGCATTGTTTCGTAGTCAAAGCTGATTTCTGTTTTTAACCCAACAAACCAATCCCATCTTTTGTAAGTCAAGCAAACGGAACACCCAACCCTAACCTTTTGGGAATCTGCCATTTCAACAAGAATGATTTTTTTCTAACTGTTTTCAGCCTTCAGACCGCTTTTTCTAAAAGCCTATTCATGTTATTCACACCTGTGTCATCATGCATGAGCTTAAATATACGTCTTTCTCTGGGTGTACAAAGGCAGGGAAGTTACAACTGGGTGTGGCTTTTAGCAAATGTTCACGCCATGATTTATATGCAGAAGACCATCTACATGCAGGTTGCACACAGCTCCTTGCATGGAAGTGCTCATCAGCTGCTTCTTGCAAAAACTTAACTTTTTGCCCAGGCTTTACCTGACCCATCCATACAATTGGGACCTGTCTGATGTGTACAAATCCCCCAAACTTCTCTCTCTCTCTCTTTGGCTTTTTAACTTTTTTTTTTTTTTAAATTGCTTTCTTGGTTTTAGGTTGTATTTTTGTTTTATTGATGCTAGGTCCCCAACACTGCCTTGTATTGATGTTGTTAACTTATGGCATTATCCAATGCTTACCACGCCTCAGAGTGACTTACAATTATACAAACATACATGACACAAAATGTAATATACATCCAAAAAATAAAAGAATGCCAATTGTCTAAAAGTGTGCAGGCTGCAATAAAGTAAAATGGACAAATTCTACTCCCACCCACCCACCCACCCACCCAACCCTGGTAAAAGATGAACACAGATACAGGCTAGAGTTCTATCATCCCCTATGACCCCAATGAAGACTCAAATATCTGGGTGACCAGGAAAGCCTTGAGAAAGGAACTTTTTAGAGAGAAACTTTTTGGGAGGAAAATGATGGGGAGGCAGGGCCTTTGGCTGAGAAGTGGTATAAAATCTAACAAATACAATTTGTGATTTTGCTGGAAAGAAGGGACTGTGCATTCCTATTATTTATAAACCTTTCACATTTCCTTTCGTGGGATGCACTCATTCTCTTCCTGGAAAGCTGGCCTTCCCATCAACAGCCTCTTTTACCACATCAAAATGTGATATCAGCCTCATGGGTCTGACTAAACAGATCTGGAAACCTCATTAAAAAATCTCCATCCCGTTTCAAGGAAGCCTGAAAAAAAGATGTCAAAGCTCCCAGAGCCACAAAGGCAAATAATAAACATTCAAACAACGTACATGGGATATGATGAATTTTGCACAAAGGAGCCTTGTCAGGGTTCCCAACAAGGTAGGACTGTCCCCGTGGAAATATGCACCATTAGATCTTGAAGGAACTGTGTGCAGGCAGGTGAGAAGCAGGGCTTGCTACTGCCTACTCCCTCCTCCTCAGGGATATTAGGCTGTAGATGTGAAAATCCTGAACTGAATATTCGAAAAGCCCTATTATCCCATTTACAGCCAATGGGCTATAACCATCACCCTTGAACATGCCCATGCCATTACTGTGAAGGGAGAGGATAGCCTTGCTATCATTGGAAGTTTAATGAAAACAAGCAAGGCTGCATCAAATCATCTCACATTTGAAAATTATAGCAAGGGAATTTCGGCTATTAAAATGAATATTTTACCAAAACTCTTGTTCCTTTTTCAAATGATTCCCATAATAGGTAAAGATGATTGTTTTAAAAAATGGAAAACGGACCTAACAAAGTTTATATGGCAAGGCAAAAAGCCACGGATCAAATATAAATTACTAACCGACACAAAAGAGAGGGGAGGTTTTGGACTCCCAGACCTGAGATTATATCATGACGCGGCATGCTTTACTTGGATCAAGGATTGGATCAAATTGGATAACAGTGACATTTTGGATTTGGAGGGATGGAACAACAGATATGGTTGGCATGCCTATTTAATTTATAACAAAGTGGCAGTACATAAAGAATTCCTAAACCACGTAATTAGAAATGCATTATACAAGGTCTGGGTGAGATATAGAAGGTTGTTAGAACCGAAAACCCCATGGTGGGTCTCACCGTTAGAAGTAACATCTGTTAAAAAGAAAAATACTATAGGAAAAATGGCGACATACCAGCAGCTCCTAAAGGAAGAACAGGGCCAACTAAAATTAATACCATATGAAGAGGTGACCCAATATTGTACTACATGGTTTCAATATCACCAAATTGCACAAATATTCAATCAGGATAAAACAATAGGATTTGAAAAAGATGAATCAAAATTACAAAAAGTATTATTACAAAACTCAAAAAAAAATATATCCAAAATGTATAATTTCTTATTAGAATGGGAATTAAAGGATGAAGAAGTAAAAGAAGTTATGATCAAATGGGCATGTGATATAGGATATGTGATTCGGCTAGAACAATGGGAGAAATTATGGAAACATGATATTAAGTTCACGGCATGTTACGTAATAAGAGAAAACTTTATGAAAATGGTGTACCAATGGTACTTAACTCCGGTAAAATTGGCTAAAATTTATAAATTAAATTCGAATACCTGTTGGAGATGTAAAAAAGAAATAGGAACAATGTTTCACATGTGGTGGGAATGCCGACCTATTAAACAATTCTGGAACGAAATTTACGAAGAACTCAAAAAGATGTTTAAAATATCTTTCAGTAAAAAACCAGAGGCATTCCTTTTAGGCTTAATTACAAACGATATTCCCGAAAATCAAAGGAAAGTGTTCCTTTATGCAACAACAGCTGCCAGGATGCTTATAGCAAAAAACTGGAAAGGGAGGAAAATTCCATCAGTGAAAGATTGGCAAACTAAATTTTGTGAATACATAAACCTGGCAAGACTCACAGCATTTATAAGGGGACAATCGGACCAGAAATTATTAAAAGAATGGGGTTGTGCAAAAGAGTATATGAAAAAACATTGTTCTGGAGTAAGTATATTGGTATGTAATGAATGATGCTTTACAGGGTTAAAGGGAAAAAAATGGTGTATATATATATATAAAAAAAAAAGTATAAAGATGAAAGTAATTTAACCAGACACAACAATACAGTAAGAGTAAATTTACTGAGGTTTTAGAACAAAGGAAGGAAGTCATTATGTGTAAATGTATGTAGTGATATGTTTTGTTTTCCTGTAAATGTGTGCTTTTTCGTTTTCGTTTGATTTTGTTTTGTTCCCCTTTTTTCTGTTTTTTTTTTTTTTTTGTATGTTCCGTTTTGTTTGTTTGTATAGTATTTTTTTGGATTCAATGTTTGTAATTTTTGTTATGATTTCGCACTGGAAAAAAAAAAAATTAAAAAAAAAAAGAAGAAAATTATAGCAAGGGAACACTCGACCTCTTTAGAAATTCAAGAATGAAACAGACAATTAACACTCTCCAAGTGGCATACAGAATGGAGGCGTGATAGGAAACCTTTTGTCCCTTTCTGTCTGTGGATGGAGAGGCACCAGTCAACAGGTACCCATGAAATTTGTTCTGTGCAACCACAGTCTCTACAGCACTCAGAACAAAGGTTTTTTATTCCTACAACGGCTAATTATATTTTGAGCACTGGAAAAGGCTGTTTCCTCACAGCAGTTCTTCAGGTTATGTGAAATACCCACAACAACCAGGGCAGGGAGAAGCAAATCTAGCCTCCAACAAGTGATTGGATGTAGAAATCTTTAGGTAAAGGTAAACGGACCCCTTACCATTAAGTCCAGTCGCAAACAACTCTGGGGTTGCGGCGCTCATCTCACTTTACTGGCCGAGGGAGCCAGCGTACAGCTTCCGGGTCATGTGGCCAGCATGACTAAGCCGCTTCTGGTGAACCAGAGCAGTGCACAGAAACGCCGTTTACCTTCCTGCCAGAGAGGTACCTATTTATCTACTTGCACTTTTTGGTGTGCTATCGAACGGCTAGGTTGGCAGGAGCAGGGACCGAACAACAGAAGCTCACCCTGTTGCAGGGATTCGAACCGCCGACCTTCTGATCGGCAAGCCCTAGGCTCTGTGGTTTAGACCACAGTGCCACCCGCATCCCAGAGAAATCTTTAGAAGCAGGTAAAAAAAACTAAGAGTGGCACTAATAGTTTCATTAAGTTTCATTAAGGATAAAATACAAATGTTGGTTAGGGTTACAGTCACAAGTGCATTTGCATGGGAGAATAGACACTCTCCAGCTCAGGGCAGAGTGTGCATGTGGACTTATCTTCCAGGGAGACTAGCCCTCTCAACAGCATCCAAAGGGAAATAAAAATAATTCTTTGTATATCAGCTATTGCTTCCTCCTCTTCCTTTCTTTGAGTCACTGACCAAGCCCTTCCTCAATTTTTCCTCCCTGACTGAGCTGTTCGTATCCTCTCCACCCTTCCTTTGTGACCACAAGGGGATTTCTCCCCCCCCCCCCCAATCTCAAACTGGAGGACGGCACGGGGGGAAACCTAAAGAAAGTGAGAAAGGATGCTGTTGGGGCCAGGGTGCTATACGCACAGTAAAACAGTTAGTCAGTGATCGTGGGATGTGCTCAAGCAGGCTGGGTAAAAGGGATGGCATTTTCAGCAAGGGATTTGCCCTCTGGTTATCTGATATAAGGTTTTCCCAGTATTAGGTGTAAGGGAAAGCATATCTTCCCTGCCTAATGTGGGGAAGGGAGGCACTTTAGGGCCCCCAAGTTATTAAGTAGGGGGCTGGGACCCCTCAATTTTGAGCGGTAACATCGCACATGATGTCAGCATTTCGCACTACATCCCTGAGCAGCAACATCGCACATGACGTCACCACGAGCCACTTCAGCACATTGTGCAATGTTGTGACGTCAGCGAGTCAACCCCGGAACTGGTTCTCAATGCCACAGTGCGATTCCTGGCATGAAATAAGAATAAATTGAATGTATGTACTAAGAATAAAGGGAAGCATCTCTGGTCAAGTACAAAATGCATGTCTCTCGTAATTATCTAACATCCCCACAAGGGCTTTGAAATATACTCAGAGTCGAGAGTGGACTTCATGCTCTTTATTCAGCTCATAGTGGTGAGGAGGAATGAATGTCCCCCTAAAGTATCTGCTTTATATACATTATTTACACAGTGGGCTGCACGTGATTGGCTAATTCCGGAATTCTCCTGTAGGCCAATCAGGTTGTGGATTCACTTCCACCTGGAGCTGGATTGGGTGGCTCCTGTGGACCAATCAGACTGCTGCATTCTGAATCCTATTGTTCTAGGACCAATCAGACTGCTGCATTTTGGATCCTATTGTTCTAGGACCAATCAGACTGCTGCATTTTGGATCCTATTCAACTCACTACATAACAGGCTTCTTGATCAGAGACCTTTTGCTTCTAGACCCGCTTGAATAATCTCAGCACTTCCTCTTCTAGCGCTGGATTTTTTTGTGCTGCTGTTAGAATGGTTGGGCATCGAAGCAAACCGCTGCAGGTTACAAACAGGGTGACACGCCACCCCCAACTTGTTGCGTTCGCAGTGTCCGCTAGAGCTAAGCCTTGCATTCCAACACATCAGGAGTGGCCAGTCGAAAGCAAACAGCAAAATGGTTGCTAGGCCTCAGGGCAGGAAAGTATCTTGCTGTTCATTCAGTCAATTGCACCTGAGAGGGTGGAGAGACAGGTGAGCTCTCTCCGCTGTCAGGTGCTGACATCCTCAGACTGTCAGCTCTGGACCACTCCCGTTCACCCCAGAGATGTTCCACAGCTGGATTTTTAAGGACCTGCCCCAAACCCTCTGCACATCCACACATAAATGTGTTGTAAACACCCTGGTGTGGCTCCCCTTGGTTACATATACAGCCGAATAAGACAACAACATAACCCCCGCCCCAGGATAGCTCAGTTGGAGCATGGTGCTAAGAACACCAAGGTCGCAGGTTTGATCCCCATATGGGACAGCTGCCTATTCCTGCATTGCACTAGATGATTCTCAAGGTCCCTTCCAACACTATGATTCTATGCTATGGTTAATTTGACCCTACCAACGCTTGACCAATGAGGAATTTGTCAGCAAATGGCAGAAAACCATGGCTAAAAAAAGCCACCTCTATTGGTCTGTCACCCCCCCCCCCAACTGTATTGCCTGGGTTATGAAGGTGCCCAAAAGATGTTAAAGCAAAGATTATGGGACAATGCACACAGTGACTTGCGATCTCAATCACACGCAGTCTGCAGTCCACTGGCAGTAGGAGTACAATATGGGCATGTCTTTAAGTTAACATCTTACATTAAAAACCTGACAGTACCAAACTATCGAAGGCTTTTCACCAAAGCCAGACTAAACTTCTTTCCTTCTGCAGTGTTGGATGGCAGGTTGAGAGGAGTTCCCTACCAGGACAGACTTTGCTCGTGGGCTCAAGACATCAATTCCATAAAACATATTTTGTTGCACTGTGCAAAATATGAGCAAGCCAGGGCTGAACTGATACTACCCTTGTTGATACCTTTCCCGGGAAAATCAGAGGCTCACTATGTCAGGTTCCTATTGGAAGACCGGACAAACGCTAGAACATTAGCAGTGGCAAAGTTTTTATCGGTGGTTGCAAGAACCAATGATCCCTATATTCTGAACAAAATGCTTGTTTAACCTGGAGGTAGGCTGTATGAATTGTGTATTGCTTTGTAACAATTTGTTGGGTCTCTGGACTGTAATAAAGATTGTTGTTGTTGTTAATTTGACCCAACAACCCCCACTCTATCAGATGCCCGAACAAAACTCATTGCAGTCAACTGAATGCAACCAACCATGCCCTGGGCTCTCCAGCCTCTTGCACTACCAACAAAAACAAACAAATAATAACCTATCCACGCAATGCTGACACAAAAACTCAGCACATCTGCTATGCAAAGATCATTATCCCCTCTTCTTTCTCCCCACAACCTCACAATGCCTGTGGCAGTAGCATCTCACACCGAATGCAACTGACCTGTGGAAAATTTGTTAAAGATTGGAAACCGCTCAGATTTTTTTGTGCAAAGATGAAAACGAAATAATGATATCTGGATTTGAGGACTGAAGATAATGTTTTTTTTTTTTATAGAAAGTGGCTTTGTTGGGTGTTATATTATGGATTGAAGAAAGTGAATATTGTTTTTATATAGCAGACAGGTGAAGAATCAGAAGTTCTTTGCTTTCCGAATCTTATTTTTCTGCCTCTCTCTTTTAACCTCTTTAATATTCTTTTTAAAAATTTCTTTCTTGTTCTTTATCTATTCCCCCACCTCCTTTTGTGCTTTTATTGTATCTAGATAAAAAAACTTGGTTTGGTTTAAAAAAAAAATCAGGAAAAGATATTAAGGTTTATAAACCTTGATTTAAAAAATATTTAAAAAGAGAGAAAGGAACACTTACCTGACAGGGGAGACACCTTGATCATGAAGGTGGTTTTCCCAGGGTGAGGCTCATCCATTGCACTCCGGGTGTGCTGACCCCTGCGATTTCCCCAAATGCGGGAAACTCGACTGCATAATTTGTGGTAGTGGGGAGGAAAAAACCACACACACACACACACACACAGAGAGAGAGAGAGAGAGAGAGAGAGGACTCCATGAATTGAAAACAGAGGTATTATATGTACCTTTGTTATCCATGATAATTTTTCAATAAAAACAAATAAGAAAGAAAGAAAGAAAGAAAGAAAGAAAGAAAGAAAGAAAGAAAGAAAGAAAGGGGTTTCAAATTTGGCCAGCTTGTGCATAACTAGCCAGAGCCTTGACCAAGAATGCTGGTGTCTCTCAATACAGTGGTACCTCGGGTTACATACGCTTCAGGTTACAGACTCCGCTAACCCAGAAATAGTGCTTCAGGTTAAGAACTTTGCTTCAGGATGAGAAGCGGCGGCAGCAGCAGGCCCCATTAGCTAAAGTGGTGCTTCAGGTTAAGAACAGTTTCAGGTTAAGTACGGCCCTCCGGAACGAATTAAGTACTAAACCCGAGGTACCACTGTCACCATTCATGGCTTCCTGAACGGGGCTGCTCCATTTGCCTAGCAGATCAGTGCATGTGAGCAGGGCTTTTTTTTCCTAGAGAAGAAGGTGCCGGAACGCACCTCCCTCAGAAGACCCGCCCCAGAGCCCTGGGGGAGGGGTGGTCTCCTCACCCGCCAGAGGCTCGTTGAGGTTGCTCGGCTGAGGCGAAAGGAGCCATCTTCGCCTCAGCTGAGCGGCTTAATGAGCCCCACCCTCCGCACCTGCCAGTCTCACGCGTGAGCCGGAGCAGCATGGGGGACTCGCTCGGCCGAGAGCGGAGAGGCTTCTGCACCTGGCTGAGTAGTTAATGAGCCCCCCCCCCCGTCAGCTCATGAGTAGCAGCAATGCAAGGCTTCAGTGCCTCAGCTGAGCAGCCTAACGAGGGCCCCACCCCCACGTTTCTCCGGCTCGTGGGGGAGGGGGCTTGCTCAGCTGAGGCAAGGCTTTCCCGGGCGCCAGCTGTTAGCTGGGGGCCCGAAGAGCCTCAGCAAAGCCCCGCTGCACCTCCGGCTCATTACTTACCACACTTTTCTGTGTATAAGATGCGGGGGTTTTTTATTTACCGTATTTTTCGCTCTATAAGACGCACTTTTTTTAATAATATTTTTTATTAAGGTTTTTACATAAAAGGAAAAAACAAAAGAAAAATACAAAAATACAAAAACAACAATACAGAAAAAACAAATAAAAACAATTCCATTTTCATAATATTCCTTGCGTTTACTTATTTCCCAGACTTCCCCACACCTCCCCTCACTGTATTCCAGTCCAAATATTTAATCAGCAAATCCCTTCCCTCTATCTTAACTTAATCTTAATATCTTAATATATCTTAATCTTATCTTAATATCTTAATATGTTAGACCTTTTAATTTTATCCCTTTTAACCTTCAAATTTTCCATACTCCTTCACCACTTTGTTGCTAATAACCTTTTAACCTCCATCCGATGTCATTCTAACATTCATTAATCTTATAATATTTCTGTAAATAGTCTTTAAATTTCTTCCAATCTTCTTCCACCGTCTCTTCTCCCTGGTTTCTGATTCTGCCAGTCATTTTTGCCAATTCCATATAGTCCATCACTTTCATCTGCCATTCTTCCAGAGTGGGTAGTTCTTGTGTCTTCCAATACTGCTTGATGAGTGTTCTTGCTGCTGTTGTGGCATACATAAAGAAAGTTCTATCCTTCTTTAACACCAATTGGCCGACCATGCCCAGGAGAAAGGCCTCTGGTTTCTTCTGGAAGGTGTATTTAAACACCTTTTTCGTTTCATTATAAATCATTTCCCAGAAGGTCTTAATCCTTGGGCACGTCCACCAAAGGTGAAAAAAAAGTACCTTCAATTTCTTTACATTTCCAGCATTTATTGTCGGGAAAGTGATAGATTTTTGCTAGCTTGACTGGTGTCATGTACCACCTGTATATCATTTTCATAATATTCTCTCTTAAGGCATTACATGCCGTGAATTTCATTCCGGCTCATTACTTACCACACAGATGTGGGGTTTTTTTATTTACCGTATTTTTCGCTCTATGACGCACTTTTTCCCCTTCAAAAATTAAGGGGAAATGTGTGTGCATCTTATGGAGCGAATGCAGGCTCCTTGGCTTCAGCGATAGCAACACGAAGCCTCCGAAGCACAGAGGGAGAACTCCCCCGCGCTCCAGAGGCTTCGCGTTGCTTTCGCTGAAGCCGCCTGAAGCCCCCAGAGCGCAGCGGTGCACACCGATCCCTCTTGCTCTCCAGGCTTCGCTTTGCTGGAGAGGCGCTGCAAAAATTCTCCCCCTCTCTGCGCAGCGCCCCTTCAGCGAAGCGGGAGGAGAGCTGGAAGGGGCTCCATTTCTCCTGCCGCTTCGCTGAAGGGGTGCTGAGCAGAGATGGGGAGAATTTTTTTCCCTGTTCTCCCCCTCCTATGGTCCGGTGCGTCCTATAGAGCGAAAAATACGGTAAATATTATGTTAAAAATTGGGGGTTGTCTTATACACAGATAGTTCATTGGGGGGACGTGGGATTGGTTGGTGCCGCGAGGCGGAGATTGTCAGCGGCTACTAGGAGTGCTATTGGTGGCTGCAGCAAGGGCTGGTGTTGATTGGCTGCCGCTGCGGCAATTGGGCGGGCGATTGGCAGCTTCTGCCGGCGAGGGGACAGGCGATAGGCGGCTTTTGTGGTGCATGTGAGTGGCAGCATAGGTCAGGCGGGTGAGCGGTTTTCGGCAATCCCTCCTAAAAAAAGGGTGACACCCCCAAGAAAAGCTCAGCAACTCTGGGCAATATTTTCTTAATTTGGAGTCCCCCAAAATAGGGGGCATCTTATACATGAGGCCATGTTATACACGGAAAAATATGGTACTTACTTACTTACTGAGTTTATATACCGTCCTATACCCGGAGATCTCAGGGCAGTTCACAGAAAAGATCACGACATATATAATCAGAATAAAAACAACAACCCAATAACACCACCCTGCACAGAAAAGAGCCACATTTTAAAAGCGTATAGGATGCCAAACAGATCAACCAAAAAATTGTCCAGTAGCACATGAAAGCTTATACCAAGAACAAACTTAGTTGGTCTCTAAGGTGCTACTGGACACTTCTTTATTTTTATTTTTTAATATATTTTGACTGCGTTCATCAGACCAACACGGCTACCTACCTGAATCTAGATCAACCAAAGGCCTGGCTACAAAGGGACGTTTTTTGCCTGGTGCCTAAAGGTGTGGAATGAAGGCGCCAGGCAAACTTCCCTAGAGAGAGCATTCAGCAGATGGGAAGCCACTGCAGAGAAGGCCTGTTCTCATGTTGCCACCTCGAGGAGGGCCTCAGAAGATGATCTCAGGGTCTGGGTAGATTCATATGGAAAGAGGCTACCCTTGAGCTATTGCAGTCCTGAGACCCTCTCCAGAGCCCGTAGAGGGTGTCCTCGTGAGCCAGAGACGTTGTGGGGCTTTGCTGAGGCTGGTCAGGTCTCCCCCTGCCCCACCTCCGGCGCCCAGCTGAGAAATGCCGGAACACTGTCCTGGCACGTGCCAGCTGAAAAAACAACCCCTGAGTGTGAGATAGATGCCCTTTTTCAGTTGGAAAGTAGAGGAAGGAGCCCTGATCCTATGGCCAATGTGGTATTACTGAGCAGTGGCAGGACTTTGTGGCAGAAGACCAGGGCTCCTCTCAGCAGAATGAGCAAAAGCTCCAGCACCCCACATGAAGCAGGGTTTGCTTGTTCCATTTCGGAGTGATGCCCTTTGCCATCTTAAGTCGCACAAGGGCCTGAAAGACCATTAAGTCCTGAGTCTAAAATGAATGAATGGTACTGCCAATACACCCGGCAGCGAGGGAGCAAAACTGCAGCAGCAGACCCTGTCTCCAGCTTCTAGGGATTCCTTATAGCACCGTCTGCACAATGCCTTTAAAGCATAATCATGCCACATGGATTCCCAGGATTCTGGGAACTCTAGCTGCTAAGGATGCTAAGAGTTGCCAGGAGTTGCCACGAGACCCCGTATTCCCCTCAGAGAGCTACAATTCCCACAGTTCCCTGGGAAAAGGGGTCTATTGTTAAAACTGCTCTCAGAAGTGTAACTTTGTGAGGGGAATAGGGGTCTCCTAACAACTCTTGTCACCCATAGTAAAGAACTAGTTCCCAGCAACCTTACTAAACCACAGTTCCCTGCAGTCTCCATAATTACTTAAGTGTTATGAGTCCTTCCAGTGTAGACTTGACCACGGACTCACACAGTTTGCATATAACTGCTGGTTTCTTTGTCATGGGATTGTATGTTTTTACCCCCATCCCCACTTCTTCTTTCCATCTGAGCCAGAAGCAGCATTCTGGGGTTATTAACAAACAGGAATAAGGTGAACTGAAACTTCATCGGGAAACATCAGCACATTACATAAGGCCGTTCAGTTATGCCAGCTCCCTTTGGGAATTCCAGCTGAAGCAAAGGTTCAGCGTTTACCAACGCTGTGTTTTGGAATTTGCTATGTAGGTTTTCTCTTTCTGAGCAATGCACTGGAAGGAACTGCTGAGTCAGCTGCAGCATGGTGTTTTAGAGATTTTAGAGGTCTCCACCACACTGGAGGTTTTTTTAATTTGTTGTTGTTGTTGTTGTTTAGTCGTTTAGTCGTGTCCGACTCTTCGTGACCCCATGGACCAGAGCACGCCAGGCACTCCTATCTTCTACTGCCTCCCGCAGTTTGGTCAAACTCATGCTGGTAGCTTCGAGAACACTGTCCAACCATCTCATCCTCTGTCATCCCCTTCTCCTTGTGCCCTCCATCTTTCCCAACATCTCTTCTCATGAGGTGGCCAAAGTATTGGAGCCTCACCTTCAGGATCTGTCCTTCCAGTGAGCACTCAGGGCTGATTTCTTTAAGAATGGAGAGGTTTGTTCTTCTTGCAGTCCATGGGACTCTCAAGAGTCTCCTCCAGCACCATAATTCAAAAGCATCAATTCTTTGGTGATCAGCCTTCTTTATGGTCCAGCTCTCACTTCCACACATCACTATTTAATTTTTTTATTTAGTGATAAAAGATTGCTGTATCCAAATTCCCAATCATGTTTGCTTTCAAGAGAACCATCTGTGGAATCAGAGATAATACACAGGGCCTGGTCCAGCCAAACTCAAACTCAAAATCAGTCGCTGATTTAAATGGTTTTGATGTCTTGTTGATTTAAAAAGGTTAAGTATGGGCTTAATTTCTCCGTTTTAAATGAGCAGAATTTAAAAGAGCTTGTATGTGGCTGGATGGTGCCCAGTTTTAAAGAAACAATCAGATGCGACCTTTGCTGATGAGGCATGAGATCAGCATTCAGGAATTCCGAAGTCATTTTCACTTGAGATTAATCGTAATGATTCACATTTGTTTCATCAGAGGCCTTACCTCCAGGTGTGTTTACCAAATGAGGAGCAGCGGGCATCTATTAGGAGCAGGAACATCTTGGCAGTGGCACCAAAGATGTGGAATGCCCTCCCTGAGGGAGGAACCAGTCACAGACACAATGCAGTTTTAGATGGCAGCCAAAAAAGAAAGAAAAAAGGCTTTTTTGTTAAGCATTTAAGCTAACTTATTTGCTATGGTATTAAGGTTCACTCTTTGCTGCTTCTAGTTTTTGGCATCCTTATCATCGTTTCGTTATTGAAATGTTTTCTTGCAGTATTCAATGCAAATGTAGATCACGAATAAGAGAAAACCAATGTATATTATCAACAAACCCCATATAACATGTTAAAACTTTATTGGGGTGCAAATAGTCTGCAAAACCCCGATGTGCTTTGTAAAAAAAAAAAAAGTGAAATGTTTGGTGTTGGATAAGATAAATAATCTTCACAGTAGCTCATGGCGTCTTCCCCCTTCTTCCCCCACCTCTAATTTTCAAAAGGTTGCGTAACACACAGCTTGTGGGGAGGGGGGGGGGACAGCATCTTGTATGGTCAATTGGTCTTTAATGGCTGGCACTGAGTTCTCCTTGTGTTCTTAATGGCCTCGCTATCAGCTATTTCCTGAACAGGAGAACTGGTTCTACCTGTATTTTTCACTGGCACGGCATCTTCCCTTCATAATAATAATTTAAAAAACCAGCTAAATTCTAAAGCTTTCTTAATTTCTAACATTCACTAACTCTAGCAGTTATGGGTGCCCTGGCACCCACAAACTCTGTTATCCCAAATCTGTAACATCATCATTTATTATTATTATTATTATTATTATTATTATTATTAAAATACCGTATTTTTCGCTCTATAAGACACACTTTCTCCCTCCTAAAAAGTAAGGGGAAATGTGTATGTGTCTTACGGAGTGAATGCAGGCGGGAGGCTCTGCTCAGCGCTCCCTTTAAAGAGCCACGTGGAGCGTGTGTGTGGCTCTTGGGGGCTTTGAAAAGCTCCCAAGAGCCGTACACACACTCCGCACGCTCTTTAAATGGAGCATGGCTCTTGGGGGAGCCTTCCTACTGTTGCCCGGAAGAGGCTGCGCGTGGCTATCCCATAAGCCAGGACAGCAAGAGGGATCGCCAGGCAGCGATCCCGCTTGCTGTCCTAGCTTCTGCCCTAGCTGCATGCAGCCTCTTCCGGGCAGAGGGAGCCTTCATCCCCCTGCCCTGGAGAGGCTGCGAGCGGCTATCCCAGAAGCCAGATCCCTCTTGCTGTTCTGGCTTCTGGGATTCAGAATATTCCCCCCCCCTTGTTTTCCTCCTCCAAAAACTAGGTGCGTCTTGTGGTCTAGAACGAAAAATACGGTATTTTAGGGGTGGCCTAGGCTAGGGTGTGGCTGCTTGTCTTTGGTTTGGAGATTAAAATAAATGTGACAGTGATTTAGTTTACGGACTCTTTCTTCAGAAACTGGGGTGTTGCATTTATGAACCCGGATCTCTCTTCCAAGCACAGATCTTTCTTTAAAAAAGATTGTCTCAGATTAGAAGACAAACTACACAGTGGGCACCAAAGGAGAAAATGTTAATTTTTAAATAATATTAGCTCTGGCCTGTAGTGACACTTGAAGGGCCGGTCTACCATTGCTTTCAGTGAAATGCTGTTTTCTTAATAAGGTACAGTGGTACCTGGGGTTACATACGCTTCAGGTTACATACGCTTCAGGTTACAGACTCTGCTAACCCAGAAATAGTACCTCGGGATAAGAACTTTGCTTCAGGATGAGAACAGAAATCGTGCGGCGGCAGCGCAGCAGCAGCAGGAGGCCCCATTAGCTAAAGTGGTGCTTCAGGTTAAGAACAGTTTCAGGTGACGAACAGACCTCCGGAACGAATTAAGTACTTAACCTGAGGTACCAATGTATTCAAGGCAATTATATATACCTAGATGCTTAATTTGGGACGTGAAACATGGGAAAGGCCACTGTTGGAAGTTCTGCCTGACAATTTTTCAGGTTTAGTTACACAGCAGAAACATTCAGTTTACTCAAACCATAACTTCCCTGCCAAGTCTCTAGGACAAACCAGGGCTTATCTTTCAGCTGCTGCGGAAAGTAACGCTTGCAGGGCTTTGATCCAAGGAGAGATCCGTTGCCAAATAAATAGCTGAGCAAAGAGCTTGAAGTAACAGAATTTATGTACAAAGTGATAGGTGCCATTCGTTCCGATCCACAAGCACATCTTTCCTCCCATGCCAGATTCTTTAAGAGGCTGCTGTTATTTGGATCATTAAAAAGGGTTAAGGTTCCTCTGATTTAATCCAGCTCCCTCACTCTCTCTCTCTGCATCCTGGAGTACTGAATTACTATGAAGGCAGTGGAAGCAGTTCGTGTGGGGAGGCACAGGTCACTGAATCATCAAGAACCACTTCCTTCAGCTGCTGGGTTTCTTTGTTTAGCTCCCATCTTCCTGCTTGATACACCTGAAATTGGAGGAGAGGAGAGTCTGGGGTGAGATAAGACTGCAGCAGGCACAAAGAATGTATGCCTGAAAACTCCCACAGGAAATGGGAGTTCTCCCATTCCGGGGGAAGCATTAGTCAATTGCCATCAATCTCAGTGTGAGCTCACTGTACAATGCTAATACAGCCACTTTCTTCCTGGTAGGGGGGCTTAGGTGACATAGTCTTTGCTGAGCAGATAACCCACCTTTCTCCCAAGGAATTCGAAGCGGCGTACATCATTCCCCTCCTGCCCTCAATCGTATCCTCACAACAACCCTGTGAAGTAGGCTTGGCTGAGATGATGCAAATGGTCCAAGGTCCCCCAGGGAGCTTCGTGGCTGAGTGAAGATTTGAACCCTGGTTTTGCCCAGGTCCTAGTCCAGGAGTCCTAACTCCACCATACCAGACCTTCCAAGTGCCCCTGTTTTCCAGGGACGTTCCAGATTTACAGAAGCCATCCCAGTTTCTTATTTGATCCCGGAATGCCCTGCTTTTCCTTAGGTTGTCTCCATTTTCACTGGAGAAATGTTGGAGGGTATGGAGTTGTGCTACAACTCCCTGACCGTTGGCCATGCTGGCTGGAGCTGATGGGAGCTGGAGAGGGGACCAGAAATTCCCAAACGCCTCAACTAGGCAGTTCGTCACTAGGGATAAATGTGCAACTATTCAGAAAACAAATAAATCCCGCGATTATCTGAAGAATAGCAGCTCATGCACCCTTGGAGGTGGCCCAAATAATTTTGTAACCTTAGTTCAATGGGGTGTTAAAGGTAAAGGTAAAGGGACCCCTGACCATTAGACCCAGTCGTGACCGACTCTGGGGTTGCAGTGCTCATCTCGCTTTACTGGCCGAGGGAGCCAGCGTACAGCTTCTGGGTCATGTGGCCAGCATGACTAAGCTGCTTCTGGCAAACCAGAGCAGCGCACAGAAATGCTGTTTACCTTCCTGCTGGAGCAGTACCTATTTATCTACTTGCACTTTGACGTGCTTTCGAACTGCTAGGTTGGCAGGAGCAGGGACTGAACAACGGGAGCTCACCTCGTCGCGGGGATTCGAACCGCCGACCTACTGATCGGCAAGTCCTAGGCTCTGTGGTTTAACCCACAGCGCCACCCATGTCCCCAATGGGATGTTAGGGGAGGGGTATTACCTCTCGTGGAGGACACATTGTTCTGGGATAGTTTGTCCACCTTTGGATGGTGTCTTGTATGCCTCCTTCCAGCAACTCCTGCAGCCAAACTGGTGACAAACACTGTTCTGGTTTCCTTTGGACCACATCAGCGAGGCCAAGAGAGGGTGCTTGGCATCTGGGCAGCCCAGAAAATCCATACATGATTGTCCAGGATTGTGCCACAGGAGGTCACTTTGGTGCTGCTAACACAGTGGTTTGACTTCACCCCTGGAGGCAGACTCCATTTTCCCATGAGATAAATGGATGCGAACAACAAAAAAAGCTCAGTGGTTCACAAACTTTTTTACCAGAATAAAAATTTGCTCATGCCGCACATTTTTTTTTAATTGATAAGAAATACATTGGAAATCAGAAAGAAACAAGCCGTGCTTGATTTATAACATAGAAATTATAATATAATAATGGATATCCAGAAAGTATAAAACAATTCAGCTGCATAATGACGTGAATCATTCCCAAAATATAATTATAAATGAGCCTCTTACACATGTACTTTAGTATGCATACAAATTCAATGAAAGGTGTGAGCTTGCTTTTGCTGGGTAATCTCATTTATTTGATTTGAGACAAACTCATCTCCTCACCAACCCAAAGAAGCCTTTCTCATTTCTGATCTCACATTTGTCAGAGTTGACAATCCCTGTTCACAACAGGATGTCATGGACTACCGAAGAAAAATAGCCAATGCTTTTGAAGAAAGGTGTGGATAAAAAGTTAAAGGTAAAGGACCCCTGGCAGTTAAGTCCAGTCGCAGACGACTCTGGGGTTGCGGCGCTCCCCGCGCTTTACAGGCCGAGGGAGCCGGCGTTTGTCCACAGACAGTTTTTCCGGGTCATGTGGCCAGCATGACTAAGCTGCTTCTGGTGAAACCAGAGCAGAGCATGGAAACGCCATTTACCTTCCTGCCGGAGCGGTACCTATTTATCTACTTGCACTTTTGGGCGTGCTTTCGAACTGCTAGGTTGGCAGGAGCTGGAACAGATTAACGGGAGCTCACCCCATTGTGGGGATTCGAACCACCGACCTTCTGACTGGCAAGCCCCAGAGGCTCAGTGGTTTAGACCACAGCACCACCTGTGTCCCTTGGCTGTATATATAAAAATATATATTTTGATACTATACTATACTATACTATACTATACTATACTATACTATACTATACTATTACTATACTATACTATACTATACTACACTTAAATGCTTCCGTGTTTCTTTGATTGCCCTTTAATCTTCTGGCAACGTTTGCCATCCTCTCCTGCCACACCCTTGGAGTGCAGCAGTTGAGACTGATTCTGCTTCTCACCCTTCCTAACAGGAACGATGTAATAATAATAAACTAAATAGCTAACAATTTGCTGTCCTTTTATGATGCCGAAAATTAGCCATCTGAGGGCAACCGTTTCACACTAAGGTCCGTGTAGTAAAAGCTATGGTTTTCCCAGTAGTGATGTATGGAAGTGAGAGCTGGACCATAAAGAAGGCTGATCGCCGAAGAATTGATGCTTTTGAATTCTGGGGCTGGAGGAGACTCTTGAGAGTCCCATGGACTGCAAGAAGATCAAACCTATCCATTCTTAAGGAAATCAGCCCTGAGTGCTCACTGGAAGGACAGATCCCGAAACTGAGACTCCAATACTTTGGCCACTTCATGAGAAGAGAAGACTCCCTGGAAAAGACCCTGATGTTGGGAAAGATGGAGGGCACAAGGAGAAGGGGACGACAGAGGACGAGATGGTTGGACAGTGTTCTCGAAGCTACCAGCATGAGTTTGACCAAACTGCGGGAGGCAGTGGAAGACAGGAGTGCCTGGTGTGCTCTGGTCCATGGGGTCACGAAGAGTCGGAAACGACTAAATGACTAAACAACAACAACAACAATAATAATGATAGGGCCACTCAGTGTGCCCTGTTCTATTTCTTGGATGCTTTTTATTAAATAAAACCGTTCCTTTGAAGTCTTCCACGGCAAATTTAACTTATGAGTGTTAAAGCATATGGAATTCAAGTAGGCATGAAAAGAAGAAGAAAATCTGTTAACACATCTAATTTTGTCCCTGAGCACATTGCAGATGAAAAACTAAATATTCATTTCCTCTTCCAGCAAGGGATTTTTCTCTACTTTTCCAAGGTAATGAAGAACACCAATTGCTAATCAAGTATGCCGGCGAGGGTCTGGATGAAGATCTAGCTCCAGACACATACGATACAATACTATGGATGATACGCCTTTCTGTAGTGAAACTGCAATTCACAACGCTTTAGAAATCCCCTCATTGAGTCACTTGTGACTTCTGTTTGCAAAGAGTTAAATGTATGGGTTTTTTGGTTTTTTCAACTGAATCCCCCTAGTGGTGCAAACCTCCAGGCAGTGTGGAATGATATCATTCTTGTCATCAAGCTGGAATGCATCATAGGGCAGAGCCGTCCAATCAGGGCTCTGTGTGAGGGTTTATATAGAGTTATGTTTCCTCTGCAGAACAGTCAAAGTGAGCACACTGAGAGGCTAAGCCTTCTGCTATAGCAATATCATCACAGAGCACAGCACAGCACAGTTTTGCCACTGTTGTTCCATCTGGTAAGTCCAACACCTTTAAATCTTAGTTATATGAAATATAATTATATTAACTATTGCCCACACACAAGTTTTAAAGAGCCCCGTTGAATGATGGCTGCAACTTTTTAATGCTCGAAGACTTTATACTCTTTTCAGTCATCTCAAAGCTTTATTGTTGTGGTGCTCCCTTTTAAAGCAATAAACGCCTCTTTGCAAGAGGCTTGATTATACATGCAGAAGAGTCTGGCAAGGTCTGGAATATGTTTTTCAAAACAAGATTGGCAATTTTAAAAGAATAGAATGCTGTTAACGCGAATATGTCTTTGTTATGTTTGTCTGCTTGTGTTTTAATACCACTTATTGAATCTTTTCCTGCTGTAATATGGTCTGTTTTGGTTTTGAACCTGCATTAGATATTAGGAAACAATATATGATTGCAAAGAAACTGTGAACGTTAGAGGCTAAAGGCTAAACACAATTTCAGTGTGTTCTGACATGTCAGTTTCCATCCAGGCAGTTTTGTCATTGCTTGTAGCTTTGTGTTGCTTTGGATTTACATTCATATAATTACGCCGAGTGCTTTTAGAAAGAATGGGGTAGACTTCTATCTGACAATTTTAGAATTTTTAGCTGCGGATGAAAGACACACAAGCGATTTTTTCCAGCGTCTCTCCTCTTGCTGTTCCTTTGTGACCGTCCGGCATGATCTGGTTAAGGGAGCCAAATGCATCTATCTTGAACTTTGAGGCGATTGGATCTGCCTTTTAGATTTCATTGGGATTGTGCAGCTTTTTCAATTTGCACTTAGAACTTCGGTCCTGCAGACCATTTGGGCAGAGGCTGAGCAGGCGCGAAAGCAGCTCCCTGATGTTCCGATGTGAGTCCATGTGCCCTGCTATTGCCAACCCGCACCTTGATCCCTCTGCAGTGCAGGCAGGCTCAGGCACTGGGCTGATGCCTCTGGGAAACAGAGCATGCAGCATTTTTGCTCAGCAAAATGCTCAGCATGCAGCATTTTTGCTCTTTGAACAGGAGCCAGCAAATAAGCATGGCAGACGTGGCCGTAGTAAAAGTAATGGGCAAGCTGCCATTGACAAAGCCAGTAGTCAAACTTCTCATTCACATATAAGGTGTGGAAATACCTGCCCTGTATCTATGATAGAGGGCTTGATGGACAGGAGAAGGCAACATCTATACCTTACAACAGTTATCTGGTGAAAATAGGGACGTCCTATTCCATCATCATAATAATAATAATAATAATAATAATAATAATATTTATACCCCGCCCATCTGACCGGGTTCTCCCAGCCACTCTGGGCAGCTTTCAACATATAAAACCCCCACAATAAAACATTAAAAAACTTCCCTACACAGGGCTGCCTTCAGATGTCTACAAAGGCTGTATTGTTACTTATCTCCTTGGCTCGGGGGCCACACAACTCCATACCCTCCAACATTTCTCCAGTGAAAATAGGGACATCCTAAAGGAAAAGTGGGGCATTCCAGGATCAAATCAGAAACAAGGATGGCTTCTGTAAATCCAGTACTGTCCCTGGAAAATAGGGTCACCTGAATGGTCTGCTACATCAGAAGAGGGAGAGGGCCTTGATGCCTAAGAGGGACTGGGTGGTTAATATCTACCCAATGAGTACTTCCTAGGCAGGATTCAGTCTCAGCAATATTTATCGAGCAGGTTTGAATTTGCACATAGTGCAGCCAATCTGCCTATACCAGTGAGCAATGGTTTCGTTTTAATTTGAGCAGGTGGTAGCCGTGGTTTGGTTTCAGCGCAGCTGTGCCCTGCCTTGGCTAAGGTCTGGAAAGGCGCCACTTACTGGTAGTAAGAAAGGTGTCTCTGAGGAGATGGTCCTGTCGGGATTCCAGCCTTCGATAGCTTGGGCTGGTGTGAGTCACATACCAGCCCAGGGTGTTCACGTCGTAGACATGCAGGTCAGGGATCGCTCCAATCAGAGAGTCGAGTCTGCGTGGTTGTCAGTGGCCAAGTGAGCAAAAGTCAGCCAGGGAAAGCAGAGGGGGAAAGTGACAACCTGCGCAATGATCAGCACTTCGATCACTAGGAAAGCTGAAGACTGCTTGGAGCTTGAGAATGTATAGCTTAACAGGACATCCCTATGCAAGTTGCTGGATCCCTCGAAATTTCTGTTCTCCTAATGCAACTGTTTTACAGCCCAGTAGGTAAAGGTAAAGGGACCCCTGACCATTAGGTCCAGTCGTGGCTGACTCTGGGGTTGCGGCGCTCATCTCGCTTTATTGGCCGAGGGAGCTGGCGTACAGCTTTCCTACATAGGAAAACATTTCGTACATGTGGCCAGCATGACTGAGCCGCTTCTGGCAAACCAGAGCAGCGCACGGAAATGCCGTTTACCTTCTTGCCGGAGTGGTACCTATTTATCTACTTGCACTTTGATGTGCTTTCGAACTGCTAGGTTGGCAGGGACCGAGCAATGGGAGCTCACCCCGCCATGGGGATTCAAACCGCCAACCTTCTGATCAGCAAGTCCTAGGCTCTGTGGTTTAACCCACAGCGCCACCCGCATCCCTTTACAGCCCAGTACTGTACTGTAAATCATGAGATTCAGCAAGGGTTGCTCCTATGTGAGTGTGCATAGAATTGCGGCCATGCATCCCGATCCTACGCTTTCTTACTCAGAAGTAAGTCCCACATTTGTCCAATGGGATTTTATTTCTCTGCATTATTGCTTTCCTGTTTTTAACTTCGCGAAAATTACAAACTGGAGGTGAACGAGTTAAAACTGATATTTTAAGTCTCCATCATCGGTCTTTTGCACAGCTTACCCCTTAATCCTCAGTTTCAACAGAAGGGCTGCCTGAATCAAGCAGGTGGTGGTTTGTCACCAAATTTGGCAATAGATGCGCCCGTTTATTTCCAAATTCCTTCCTGAAACATTGCGCTTTGTCCCTACACGCAGAGATGAAATAACCTCAGGCTTTTTTGAGAATGAGTTCATCCCTTCGTGAAGTTAAGGCGCCAGCTTTTAATGGAGCAATCTCCTGCTATGTGCGCGCACACTTTCTGCAAGAGAGAGGAGAATCTCTGCCAGATTGATTTAAAGCTCAATAATAATAGTCTACCGCTTATACTTTGAAATCAAATTAACAAATTGCTAATTACCGACAGCCTGCTAAATGGTTGCCATTATTGGTGAAAGGGATCACTGAGGTGTTTCTTCATTCACAGCACAATCATATGTTGGTCTGTTTGGAAGAAAGTCTCACCAAGTTATTATTATTTATTAAATTTACAGTGGTACCTCGGGTTACATGCGCTTCAGGTTACATACGCTTCAGGTTACACACTCCGCTAACCCAGAAATAGTGCTTCGGGTTAAGAACTTTGCTTCAGGATGAGAACAGAAATCGTGCTCCGGCGCCATGGCAACAGCAGGAGGCCCCATTAGCTAAAGTGGTGCTTCAGGTTAAGAACAGTTTCAGGTTAAGTATGGACCTCCGGAACGAATTAAGTACTTAACCTGAGGTACCACTGTATATACCACCCTTCAGCTGGGGATTCCAGGGCCACTTACAGTATAAAGCCACAAAACACATAACACAATAACAAACTAAACAATACTCCCACCATAGGATTTACTTCCAGGCAAGTGTGATTGCAGTATGATCAGTGCTTTCCCTGAGACTGACACAGACCCTCGCAGTGTAATAATCCAAAATGCTACCTAGGTAGGAGTATGTTTCACAGAAATCAATGGGGCATTTTCATATCACATATTTAGAACAGGGGTATTGCATTAGTTCGGCTCTTCTCTAATCATTCCGACAAAAACGGAGCTCAAGAGAACACTATTTCCTCAAAACGCAAAAACTGAGGGAGGAATCCAGGTATAAAGAGCAGGATTTTGTCTTGCAGAAAGGGGGAGAAATTGTGCCAGGAATTGCCTGTTATGCTTATTTCTTGTGACTAGACAATAGGCTGGCGACAGACGATAGAATCAAAGGCAACTTGATACTGAAATTGTTGCTCTCGGTGTATACACATTTCCATTATAATTTCTGGCCAAGCAGGTTTTCAGAACACTACAGAAATCTGTGAAACCTGTTTACCAGGGGTGCATCGTAGGATGACGGGCAACAATGCCTTCAACTTTCCGGTAGGACCAGGGCTGGGACCACTGTGGTGGATCAGAAGAGCCTTGTGTGTTGATCACCGTGTTTGCGTTGGAGAGAAGGAAGCACAAAGGGTTAAGGAGGACCAGGAGGTGGGACCTGAAGACACCATCCTGCTGGTGGTTCTCCCTTGATAGACATCCTCAGTTTCAACCTGAGTACGGAACAGGGAGAAAGAAAATCAGCTTAACATATCCCCTCGCCAACGAAAGGCTATTCAAGTTGGAAAGAAAAAACCGGTTTGGTCCCATCTTTGTTCCACATTACAAACCTGTGGTTATCCCTTTGCTTGCAGAAACCTGTGTAAAGAAGGACCCAGGAAGTGAACCAAACTGGTGGAAATAGGAACCTCTTGCCCAACGCCATGAAGTTACTCATCACCATCTCTGTAATGCTGAGCGTTCTCGTCACAGACATAGCATCAGTAAGTTTTGCAACCGTGGCAGGAACTCCAACTGACAAGCGTTTGTGCTTATTTCCATGTTTGACCATAAATGCAAAGCTTCCTCTTTCGCCCATGGCCCAAACCTATTTTTAGCAGCTTCTTTCTTTTTTGGTTACTGCTGGTACGTGCAGGAGGTTGTACTCTGGGATGTATAACCTGATAAATACTTTTTTACATATTTATTTCAAAGCAATACATGTACCTCAACGTTCCCTTCCTTTTGATCACCTCTCTGCCCTTTCCATCTCCCAGTCCATACAACACACACACAAAACAGACTTCTTCCTCTCCTCATTTCTCTGGACTGCTTCTTCTAACCTGCCCTTTAAAGCTATCCCTTCTCCCCTTGCTTTTTCAAGTCTAGTTCTTTCCCAAACCCTTGGTTCTTCTGCTTCTTCCTCCACCTCACCCTTCTGCCTGCTTCTCTCTTACATAATAGAAGATTAGATATGATTCTGCCTGCCCCACCATATGTGACTTAGCTGCAGAAAGTCTTCTCCACAAAATTATTTTTTAAGAATTATGGAACACATACATACATACATACATGTAGTCCAAGCCACCCCTGATTTAATGCACAGCAGTACACATCTGCAGAAGCCACCCATTATATATGATTGGACTACAACTTTCATCTGCCCCAACCAGTATGGACAGTGGTATGGGATGATGGTCCAACAAGAACTGAGAACACCATGTTGGTTAGCCCTGCTTTACACCCTAAAGCTTAGCGAAATCATCTGTAAGAAACTGCCCTACCTCTCAGGGTTGTTATGAGGGAAATGAAAATAAGGGGAGGGGGAGTTATTTAGGATTAGCTTCATCTAAATAATGCTTCCTTATTTTTCCTTTAGAATAATTTGTGTCCGTCTTTGTTCCCTCTTAGTTTCACCACCGGAAGAAAGATCGCAAGCTGGGAAGCAAAGCTAAGTATGAACATAAAGGTAAAGAAATCTTTGCAGCTTTTTGTTGACATCTGAAAACTGCTGCTGCTCTTTGACAAAGTGCCAAATTCCTTGTTTTGGACATGTAATGAACCTCTGATAGCCCCTTCTTTGAGATAGCACCGCTTAACCCTTTCATCACCCTCTGCTTTCTCGCTGCAATATCTCCTGGCGATTCCCAGTGTGGTGTAGTGATGAAGAGCGGTTGACTCGTAATCTGGGGAACCGGGTTCGCATCTCTGCTCCTCCACATGCAGCTGCTGGGTGACCTTGGGCCAGTCACACTTCTTTGGTGTCTCTCAGCCCCACTCACCTCACAGAGTGTTTGTTGTGGGGGAGGAAGGGAAAGGAGAATGTTAGCCGTTTTGAGACTCCTTTGGGTAGTGATAAAGCGGGATATCAAATCCAAACTCTTCTTCTTCTTCTTCTTCTTCTTCTTCTTCTTCTTCTTCTTCTTCTTCTTCTTCCTCTCTCTCAAAGAGGTTCCCATGGAAGGAAAGGCAATGGATGGAGAATCTGTCTTTCTTCCTAAAGCTTCTTTTTCTTAGAGCAGTCTTCTGGGTGGGGCTGATGGGAGTTGCATAAAATATCTAGAGGGCAATAGGATGAGGAAGGTTGTCCTTGAAGAAGGGGCCCACTGAAGTTTTGCTACGCATTTGGACATGATGTGATGTTTGGCCTACAGTGTGGCATACTACAATTTCCCCTCAATGTCTTGTTTGCAGGTTGCACCTGTCTGAATGGAGGAACCTGTGTCTCCTACTACCTCTTTTCTGGAATGAGACGTTGCTTATGCCCCAAAGGATATAGTGGGGACCACTGTGAAATCGGTAGGTGATCACTTCAAAACTTGTTTCCGTTTTTACTCAACAACTCACGGCCTTTAGAAATTAAAGAACGCCAATAAATCCTCCAGTTTTTTGGAACAGACAAAGCCACTCTGGACACTCCCCCCCCAAAAGAAACAAGAGATTGGGTGGGAGGCTTAAAGGTAAAGGGACCCCTGACCATTAGGTCCAGTTGTGGACGACTCTGGGGTTGCGGTGCTCGTCTTGCTTTATTGGCCGAGGGAGCTGGCGTACAGCTTCCGGGTCATGTGGCCAGCATGACTAAGCTGCTTCTGGCAAACCAGAGCAGCGCATGGAAACGCCATTTACCTTCCCGCCACAGCGGTACCTATTTATCTACTTGCACTTTGATGTGCTTTCGGATGGTAGGTTGGCAGGAGCAGGGACTGAGCAATGGGAGCTCACCCCATCACGGGGATTCGAACCGCCGACCTTCTGATTGGCAAGTCCTAGGCTCTGTGGTTTAACCCACAGCGCCACCCGCGTCCCTGGGTTGGGAGGCTTATTGAGCTGTAAACCACTTCGAGAACGGGTATCTGAAAAGATAGAGTAAAAATCAGCGCAGCACTAACGTAATTGTTCCACCTGCGCAATCATCTCTGTTTGCTTGATGGAATGATGACCCTCTCCCTCCTCGCTCCTGTCCACTGTTTTGTAGGTTCTCCCAACTTTCCAGAACAGTTTTGGAGGAAGGACGGGGGGGGGTGCAGGGGGAGTAGAGCAGAAAAATCCCTGTTGTGCTAGTGGTAGCTGTCAAGCTGGCTTCCGCTAGTGGAATTGGTTTGCTGGATCTGGCCCTATAGTTCCAGAATCCAGAGGCAGGGTCATGTTAGTCTGTTGCAGCAAAACAGCAAAATCTCATGGGGCGCAGTTCATGAAATGTATGAAGCGCTTCCTTGAATTATAGGTTTATATAAATATGGTTGGTGGGGTGGGACTGACAACGACAAAGTCAGAGAGAAATGAAATGCAGAGAAGTATAGACACGTTGGCAATAACATCCTGGCACTGGCAAGTCAAGATTTAACATGACAAAAATCCTTTGATCTCAATGGATTCCATGGAACCTCTCAGCTGCCAGTTCTCCACCAGCACTGACAATCCTCTTGTTTTCTCGACAGATGCTGAAAGTCGCTGCTATACAGACAACGGGGAGGACTACAGAGGGACTTTGTCCGTGAATGAGAAAGGTGACAGGTGCCTGGATTGGGACTCCCCTTCGCTGCAGAGATGGCCTTATCATGATGGCATGGAGAATGCCATGAAACTTGGGTTAGGAAAGCACAACTTCTGCAGGTAACTGAAATGCAACGGAATGTACTGCTATAGGTCCAGCTGCCCTATTTTTTATTTCTCCCCCAGCCCATAGTTCCACAGTTGCCATGTGCCAATAATGCACATCTGGCTGGCATTCCACAAGAACATCAGCTGTGGTGAATGACTAGATCTTCTACTATAACTTGTACTTTTAAGAATGGTTAGGATTTCATTCACATTGTCTTTGTTGATGCAAACAGGGATTCCGTATGGTTCTCTTTGGATTACAAGGACAAAGTATAACTAATAGTTGAGCAAAAGTGTTATTTTGCCTGGGGCACCTTGCCCCACCTACTGAAATCCCTTCTTTAGGCAACTTTGCCAGGTTCAAGGGTTCTGTTCAACGTTGCCAATAGTTATACTTGGTAGTTTGCAGGATTAGTGCCCTGCAGGAACATTTAACTAGCATTACTAAGAATATAGGTGAACTGGATGACTTCAGCATACTGTACTATGACCTACATGAAGTGGAGGCATTCTGCCGCCCCCTGCAGGTTGGCGTTGGTATTACTGAGGATCATTCTTTTGAAGGCAATATTCCATTGTTTTTCAGAAATCCAGATGGCCGATCCAAGCCGTGGTGTTACGTTAGGAATGGTTATCGAACCTCTTCAACATCCTGCAAAATCGACGTATGCCGAAAAGGTATGTTATTACTTAGGGTGCCAGGTGCTTATAAACTTTTAAAATCAAAGCAAGGCACACAAAAACCAGTTCATAATGAAGCCAAGCACTGTAAGCCGAAGAAATTCCTATTCTGGGCCAGATACTAACTTTGGCAAGTTAAGTAGACAAAAATAATTTGTCAGTAGACAGCTAGCATGTTCAGTAGAAGGATTTTCGCTTAGTCTGTTCCCCACTGTGCGAGCATTCTATGCAGAGTGAGCCAGTGTGGTGTAGTGGTTAAGAGCGGTAGCCTCGTAATCTGGGGAACCGGGTTCGCTTCCCCGCTCCTCCACATGCAGCTGCTGGATGACCTTGGGCCAGTCACACTTCTCTGAAGTCTCTCAGCCCCACTCACCTCACAGAGTGTTTGCTGTGGGGGGGGGAGGGGAAAGGAGAATGTTAGCCTGAAGGGGAGTGATAAAGCGGGATATCAAATCCAACTTCTTCTATATATGACCCCCTCACCTGCAGTCCTAGCGGTACAAATTCAGGAAGGATGTTTCCATATCATTGGTCGGAAAGTGTTGATCAGACCTTAACCTTGGCCTAGAAATTTGTGAGGGGCAACCAAACTTTGCACATCTTCATGGGGATCTTGCTACCTTGAGGACCTAGTCTTTATTGCGAAGAGATAAAGCTATGTTTGTTCTTCACTGGGGCAAATCCTTGAGGCTCTCTCTTCCTTTTACAGAAGCCACATGTGGCCAGAGGAGTTTTCGCAAGTACTTCAAGATTGTGGGCGGTTACAAAGCACCCATAGAGTCTCAGCCTTGGATAGCAACCATCTACCACACCGATAAGAGAGGCGGTAGTCAGTTTCTTTGTGGCGGTAGCCTCATAGATCCGTGTTGGGTCCTGACAGCAGCACACTGCTTCGGAAGCAAGTAAGTGCTTCACAATCAACTTTTTCCTTTTAATTCTCCACTTCGGAATTGTTTTCTAGATAAGAGATCCCTTAGTCAACATTCCACACTGTGAAAGGGAGGGATTTTAGCTCCCTGGTACAGCATATGCTCTGTGTGGAAAAGGTCTCATGCTCCTTCTGCAGGTAGGGCTAGGAAAAGACTCCCATGGCTAGGCAATGTTGGCAGCAGGCCAATGAACTGGATGGACCAGTGGTCTGGCAGTATAAGGCAACTTTCCTGTGTTTTTTCATTTCATTTCATTTCATTATTAGATTATAAACTATCCTTCATCATAGGATCTCAGGGCAGTTCACAGAATAAAATACTGGGGGGGGGGGGTGGACCAAGTAAATAAGTAAAACAAAACAACAAAACAATACCCCACATTCCCATAGACACATTTAAAAGGCTGTAGAATATTAATTAGCCAAAGGCCTGGTTGAATATTAATCAGCCAAAGGCCTGGTTGAATGTTTTCGCCTGATGCCTAAAAATATATACAGTGGTGCCTCGCAAGACGAAAAGAATCCGTTCCGCGAGTCTTTTCGTCTTGAGGTTTTTTCGTCTTGCGAAGCAAGCCCATTGGCGGATTAACGCTATTAGCGCTATTGACAGTTTAAGGGCTAAAAACGGCTTTTTAAGGCTTAAGGGATTAGCGGTTTTCCTGCTAAAAGGCTTTTAGCAGCTTAGCGCTTCAGAAAAAGGGGTTTTGGAGCGAAAAAAAACCTCAAAAATTTTCGTCAATTTTCGTCTTGCGAAGCAAGCCCATAGGGAAATTCGTCTTGCGAAGCGCCTCTGCAAACGGAAAATCCTTTCGTCTTGCGGGTTTTCCGTCTTGCGAGGCATTCGTCTTGCGGGGCACCACTGTAATGAAGGTCCCAGAGCTTTCTCCTCAGTGACAAAACTGATGAATAGCCCAGTCTTAGGATTGTTGAGGGTTAAGTCTCATTAAAATCAGTGAAGGTTCCTGTCAAGTAAGTGGGTTTCATATTACAGCCCATGGTTGTAGTCCTACACATACTTAGCTTATTGAATTCTGCATAGGTTTGCACTGTAAGTGTGTAAGTTTTAGCTGCCCTTGCAGAAGTTATCTTTCCCCTAGATCAATTACTTAACTTACATATATTTTCTTTTGGCGTTTATATTGTAACGGCCACTTGATAGCTATAAATAATATTTGCCTGCCGGTGCAGTACTTGTAAGTACTTGTGTGTTTTTAAGAAATGTCTAGCCTTAAAAAAGTTGGTGACCTTTTCTGTTACAAAAGACTTTTTCTTTTTTTTCCTCAGTTAATAAAGCCCATCTGTATGCTAAAATTTCACAATCCTATACAAACACATTTTAATTCTCATCCACAAATGTTCTAGACCAGAAGGAATGTACCCATATAAGGCTTATGATACACAAGGAGTAAGCGCCATTGAATTCAATAGGACTTACCTCTGAGTGGACATGGTTAGGGGCAGCCTGCGCATGTTAGTAAAAGAAGACCCATCGAGTCCTAAAATTGTTATAGGATTGCATCCTAAATACTGGAAAACCTATTTAAAAAAACCAACCAAAGTTTAGAAAGTGATTTATTAAATTGTAGGATATTGCTACTGCTATATCTTTGTTTACCAAGAAATATATGAAATTGATATATTTGAAGAAGTGCTTTAGAACTTTTTGGAATGTGAAACAGTCTGTTGTAAAAAGCAATCCTTTTCTATAAAAAAAAGTTTTGTGTTGATATATGCTCATGTTTTGCTGGTTCAAAATGAGATGTCCTCAAATGTCTGTATTTTTAAGACAGAATAGCTACATGTGCTATGAGACATGTTAAATTTTAAGTCCCACCATTCACCTAACAAAACAATGAGGCTCAAACAAGAAAGAGGACTGCAAAATTATGTTTCTGTTCTCTTGTGACCGAGACAGAAAACTGAGCAAATGTGGGGAGATATGCTCCTGTATAAATTTTCCCCTAATCAATGTTTTCATTGCTTTTCAGCATTCCTGACCTATCCAAGCTGACTGTTATTCTCGGGAAGTCTGAATTGTACACTGATGATACGAAGGAGCAAAAGTTTAATGTTGATAGGGTTGTCATTCATGAGGACTACACACTTCAGAGAACGGATTATAATAATGATATTGGTAAGTGACATCTCCAGCTTCCCTTCTGAATCATAGACATGTTTCACCTGAGCATGCAAAAAACTGAGGAACAAATGTCTCACCCAAGTACTGCTGCAAAATAAGGGCCCATTTTAGTGAGGAATGGTGTAGGTTGTGTACTTCTAAAGCACATTTGAAGCCCGTTCTTTTTGTCAAAGAATTCTAGTCATTGTAGTTTACCTCTCACAGAGTTACCTGCAGCGCCCAGAATCCTTTGAGGGAACGAATGTGCTTCAAATGTGCCTTAAAATTATAGTGTGTTACACAGCCTTACAGCAAAACACCTCGTATTTCATTGTCATGACATCATCCCCATATTTGCAAACGATACAAAAATGACTGCAGATGATAGCTTAGGAAAATATACAGGTACGAATGAGCTATCTTCTTTCACCAAACATTTGGGGGTGGGCGTTCTATCAGATCATTGTAAGGAAAATACTTTGAGAGTCAGGGAAGATGATTTCTTCTCTCACTGAGGCAGTCAAGAGATTAATTTTTCCTGGGTTGGCGGTGTTTCACTATCTCTAGCCAGTCCTGGAAATGCTTACGATGTGTTTCTATGGTTAAACAAATTAGTTTTATTTACCATTTATCAAACTTATTAGTTGCTTGTCACCCAAAGGTCTTCAAGCAACTTACAGCAAAGAAAAATATACAATACATAAAGCGGGGGGAATGGGGAATCGTGTAATATGTTATATGAAATATTAATGTAACATTTATGGAAGAAAACAAACAAGTAAACCATACCAGCCATATAAATAATAGCAGATTAAAAGGGGTGAGGGGAGATGCACATTAACAAAGTACATATACTTTTTATTATTGTCATTAAAATACTCTATTAATTACTGAACATAATAAAAGAGTCCATTTTAAGCTACATTTTTTTATCAGATCTCGCAATCTAAATTATCAGCGGGAGGTAGGGATTATGCATACAAGTAAATGCAGTAACATGACTACAGTGGTACCTCGGGTTACATACGCTTCAGGTTACAGACTCCGCTAACCCAGAAATATTACCTTGGGTTAAGAACTTTGCTTCAGTATGAGAAGAGAAATCGTGCTCCGGCGGCATGGCAGCAGGAGGCCCCATTAGCTAAAGTGGTGCTTCAGGTTAAGAACAGTTTCAGGTTAAGTACGGACCTCTGGAACGAATTAAGTACATAACCAGAGGTAGCACTGTACAATCATATGTCGTCTGGAAAAGCACCTGGAACGGATAGCTCTAAATATATATTATTCTGTTTCTAAAGAGTTTAGTGTTAGAAGGTTCCCTCTATGACATGCATTCTTTATTCCTTCTTTAGCCCTAATGAGGATCCGATCATCTTCTGGCCAGTGTGCACAAGAGTCAGACACTGTGAAGACCATCTGCTTGCCATCACAAGACTCATTTCCAGACAATTTCCAGTGTGAAGTTTCTGGCTATGGAAGAGAAAACAAGAGTAAGTTGACAGACACCTTTCCCATTCCGAATGCAGGTTGTGTGGCATGTGTTACCAGCACTCTCTTGATTAGGAATCAGGAACCATTAGCCTTCCAGAAGCTGCTAGACTACAACTCCCATCATTCCTGACTGCTATGCTGGCTGGGGCTGCTGGGAGTTGTGAATTCAACAACACCTTGAGTATCACAAATTCCCCATCCTTGCTTTTGAACCTTGCTAGAGGCCAGTCGCTAAGGTTGCATGTGCTCTGTGCACCCAGCTCCACTACAGCTCTGGTTCTGCAACAAACAAAGTCATATTCTACATACAAAAGACTTTGTGCTGTGTTTGGTTTGCATAATTTAGTTTGTGTGCCATTATTCGCTGAAGAAGAGGAATTTGGGTTTCGTGTATGAGGCTATTCAGTGAGGCAGGCTCTGAACTTGCTTTGTTTTTGCAATGAAGAAGATCGCTTTAGACTTCGCTGAGAAAAAAGAACCCAACCAACTGTCATGTTTCTGCTTTGCAGCTGACATTTACTTCGCAAGGATCCTGAAATCAACCAATGTCAACCTGATACCCCAGTCTTTGTGTAAGAAATACTATAAGGACAGGGTGACGGACAACATGTTCTGTGCTGGAGATCAAACGTGGCAGACAGATTCATGCAAGGTAAGTTTCCTTGTGCGCAATGTCTACATTTTATGTCAACAGAATGGTCTGGCTAATGCAGTCCCTTTCTCTAGAATAGGCCTAATGCACATCTGAAGATTTAGAATTTAATATCCCACTATACCAAACATCTTGCAAGGTACATGTTTGAGGCAAGGAACACAATCCTATTTATTCCGCTGGGCTAAGCCAGCTCCTTTGTAATTTGGAATCTGTTGAAAGAGGATTCCTTGATGCTAGAGCAGCTTTTCGCAAAGTTGGGTCCCCAAAGGTTGCTGGACTACAACTCCTATCACCCCCGACCACAGGTCCTGGCACTTAGGAGTTGTAGTCCAACAACAACTAGGGACCCAAGTTTGAGAATGGCTGTGCTAGAGCTTAAGCTGTCATGGCCACTTCCTTTCCTTTGTAGCCTTATGAGGCTTTGCCATCGGGTGGGAAAAAATATTGTGCCCGGGAAAGGGAGTGGGAGTCAAACAGACACTCAAGGAATAGTTTTCGGAGAAAAAGCTTTATTTCTACCATCCATGAACTGGTAGAAGGAGCAAGTGTGATAGTTCACAAACAAGCACGGGTTCACAGTCATTTGCACAGAGCATATATTCCCCTTCCAGTTTCCTCCCCTTTCTCCTCCTCTTCAATAGTCCATGTTGAGTTCCCCTGAGCATGAACAGAAAGCTCCTATTTTTGGGAAAGGGGGGTGAGAAGCCAAGGGGGGTCGCCAAGCCTTGTGGTTCAGCATGTTCAAAGATGTTGCAACTGAATGAGATAAAAGTCAGGTCTCAGGCCTGCTTTGAACAGAGCCTATTCATTAGCTTTTTGAAGCCTTCTCGTGCTGATAAAAGAGTAACATTTTTCCTATGCATCTTGTGAGAAAAGCAGAGAAGAGCAGAGAAAGGCTGTTTTGGATTTTTAGAAGAGAGAAAGGGAATTTTGGACAGTTTTGAGGCCTGGGTGATTATTGAGGGGGGGTGACTTTGGGCCTAGGTGGGGTCACCTGTCCTCACCTCCTTCACCTTGTGTCCCATTATTGTAAAATAGGGCACTAGTTCAACCACAGAATTCCTGAGATGTGCTTTCCCCTAGCTTTCTTCTCTTTAAATGCTCACCATCATTCTTACGTTCCATCAGGGAGATTCCGGCGGTCCCCTGGTTTGTGCAAGCAGTGACAGGATGGTGCTATATGGTATCGTCAGCTGGGGTGACGGCTGTGCTGACAAAGAGAGGCCTGGCGTCTACACAAGAGTCGCAAATTACCTTCGCTGGATCGAAACCCACATGAACGGCATCCATTACAAAAGTTCCTACCTTCCTAAATGAAGATATGGCAGCTTTCCATGGAGCATGGAGCTGAAGCATGGAAACTGAGCCAAGGAACATTAGAGGCCATTGAAACGCCAAGCCTTGTTTTGGAGTTGACGGTTCTTTGGTGGCTACCTTGACTGGACTTAACATCAGGTCAATTCGTTAACATTTGTGTCGCTGTGTCCGAAGCAGAAACCATCACTGAACAACACACATTCTCCCATGGTGGAGTGGGGAAGCTCTTCAATATTTAACATTTAAATAAGGAGTGTTTTAGCCAGCCAATGTAATATACATGTGGCCTTATTTACAGGAGTCAGTATTTCACTTTGTCAGTAGGTGCGGGTTTTTTTTGGTAAGGTTTTTAAATTGGCTATGTAATGGTTCTGGGGGTTGCTCGTGCGTAAGTTGCCGTTACTCCTAGCTAGGTTGCCTGGTTGAACCCTTTCTGTTCCGTGGCTGCCTCGGTCGCTGGCAGAATCCGTCAGTGGGCGTTTCTTGAACCTCTTCCAACATAGAAGCTGTTTGACGCCCAGTCTCCTTCTACTTTGCCTGCGCGGAAGTCTTCTGCGCAAAGTGGGTGTGGGCAGCGGAGTACCTGTACTCTCTCCGCTGGTCTCCGGCGAAGAGTCCTGGAGCCACCTCTCCGATTCCCCTATCTGCCCCCCTTCTCCACTGGTGTTACGCTGATTTCCTTCCCCAGCGGAAGGGCTACCTCTCTCCCTACTGGGACCCTCTCCGCCATCCCTCTGGAGCCTCCTCTCCGCCTCCAGCTCCGATGGCAGTTCCCTGACAGGCTATTAACGTAATATTAGTGCCATCCAGAAAAACAACTCAGACTCATTTAATTGAATGAGATTTCAGGACAACTGTGCTGCCCTATTGATTCATTATGTGCGTTTAGATCTCTGTGGGGTGTAGTGTCAGGGTTGGTTTGTTTTTTAAAGGAAAAAAAAACAAGTCTAAGATGCAAGCCTGTGTCATAACCTGAATTTGGAAACCATTTGAAGGCAATCAAAAGCAAAAATCCCAGGGACTTCCTGGGTGTCATCACCCAGGTCAAGAAACAGTGAGTTGTCCACAGGAACAGCCAAATATATGTTAAATGGCTCTGAATGTGCCATAATATCTGAGAAGTTTGCAATGTCTCAAAGGTTGCTGGGGGGCATCACGTGCAGATTCCAGAACTGCTTCATTGGTGTCCCTAAGATATTGTCACAATTTGGATTGTTTCTACAATGAAGCTGGTCCTGTTTGTTTAAGGCAGCTTAGCAACTCAGAAGAGCAGGCAATTGAGCATATGTCTGTTGACCTCACAAGGATGTCTTGCTGAGTCATAGAGCAGATTGTTGCTTGAGAAGTAGCTTGCAGGGAGGCGCATGAGGCCATCACTACTTTGCTGGAGCTCAGGAGATCTGGGGCTCCACAGTGCCTTAAATGTGTATCTGCATGAGAAACCCATGTATGAGGTACCACCATAATTTGGGCTTCATGATGGAAGAAAGGCAGGATTAAATGTAAGGTGAAGGGGTGGGGAGTTAAAATATAAATCATTTCTGGCATTTTCTACCAACTTTGAAAAACAGCAATGGGGGAAGTATTTTGAAAAGAAGCAAAATTGAAACAAAAAAAATCGTTTTGATTTTTAATTCCAAGGTTTAGCTGTCTCTGGCTTCGTACGACTTGTCATTCCACAGGTGCTGTTGAGATAAGAGCGCTGCATTTTTAACAGGGTTCACTAATGAATATTATTTCAACAAAAACCACCAGTACCTTCCTCTATGTCAGCATTTGCACTCCCAGTCGCTGCCCAAAGGACTGGTTCTACCATATTTGTCTGACTCTCTGTGTAGATTGCTGACAGCATTTCAGCTGCCAATTTTTTTTAATGATAAGGTGACTAAATTCTGTTACGCACCTTAAAAAACAACAAAAAACCCTGTTGTGGTATAACACATGGTGTGTACAAGGCAAAACTCAGAGCATAGCTAGACCAGAGAGGTCATTTTTGACCTTGCAGAATTTTACAGACCCTGAACTGGGTCAAGCTTCAGCAGATGAGGGTGTCCCTCATAATGAAGAACATTTGTAAATATTGCTTGCCATTTTTACCTGTTTTCCTAAGGCTCCTGGCAGTGGCTTTTTTATATAATTAAGAAAGAATGTTTTATTCAATGAATATGTAATATATGTGCTGGGGCTGGAACCCCAATTGTTATTTAATAATCTTACTTTAACTTATTGTTTATAAATCATGGATTTTAAACACCAATAAAATATTACTGCTGTGTGGACTTCCTTTTGTTTCTATTACTTTTTTGGGGGGGCAAACCAATAAGCTGGTCCTTTTCAACAAGGTTGGGGAGCCTTTGGCCCACGGGCTGAAACCAGCCTACCAGGCCCACAAGGCCATTTTGGGCAAGCCACGCTCATCTGATGTAAAATATGATGTCAGGTATTTGGCTGTTGGTCAAAAGGGGCTTTGCAAGCACCAATCAGCTGGGCCTGCAAAGCCCCTGTGAGAAGTGCTTCCCAAGCACCTAGGAACCAGCTGGTTGCCAGGTGCTTGAGAGGTGCTGAGCACAGGGCTTGCAAAGCACTTTGCACTGCACTTCCCAAACACTTGACAGTCGGGTCCCCATGCCTGTTTTGCAAGCTGTACTGCCAATTACAGAGCCATGTTTAACAGATTGGAATAGATTCCACTGGCCTACTTGACTGCACCCTTTAAGTTCACAGGTATCTGCAACCACACTGAGCTCAGTTTCAACCAGCCTTGGACATCCAACTATGCTGTAAAGAGGGACAACAAGAAGGCTAGCAGGGTTGATGCTCGCAGCCTACGGCCACTGAAACCTCACCATCACAAATAAATCTTTCATGCATCTTTTTCCAAACTTCTGGTTTAGCTTCACACAGCCATGAAACTTGATGATGATAATAATAATAATATAATAATTTATTATTTATACCCCGCCCATCTGGCTGGGCTTCCCCAGCCACTCTGGGCGGCTTCCAAAAAAATATTAAAATACTGTGATACATCAAACATTAAAAGCTTCCCTAAACAGGGCTGCCTTCAGATGTCTTCTAAAAGTCTGGGAGTTGTTGTTCTCTTTGACATCTGGTGGGAGGGCATTCCACAGGGAGGGCGCCACTACCGAGAAGGCCCTCTGCCTGGTTCCCTGTAACTTGGCTTCTCGCAGTGAGGGAACCGCCAGAAGGCCCTCGGCGCTGGACCTCAGTGTCCGGGTAGAACGATGGGGGTGGAGACGCTCCTTCAGATATACTGGACCGAGGCCGTTTAGGGTGGCCTTATACCAATCACCTCACCAGGGCCATTGCGAGGAGAACGCTGTTCACCACCTTGAGCTCCTTAAGAGAAAAAGTGGGTGTAGGGTTGCCATATTTTGAAGAGCAAAAAAGAGGACCCTATGATAAGACTCATTTTAAATACCCCTACTATACTATAGGCTATAGAAGCTGTGATATATTGCTGAGGATGGGGGCAGGAGAAGAGAAGAGAAAAGCAAGTCTTCAACCATTAGTTATGCCTCTGTCTCATCCAGAAAGCATAGCCAGGGACATTTTGGCAAATGTTTAAAAATTCAACTGGACAGAAATTCCACCCTTGAAAAAGGACATGTCCTGGGGGGGGGGGAGACATATGTCCAAACTGGCCGTGGCTGCTGCTACTGTACAGCCACTCCCTGTCTTCACTAAATGAAACATATAGCCTGATGACTGTGACATTCAGGAGTGACGTTAAATTGTTGTTGTTGTTTAGTCGTTTAGTCGTGTCCGACTCTTCGTGACCCCATGGACCAGAGCACGCCAGGCACTCCTGTCTTCCACTGCCTCCCGCAATTTGCTCAAACACATGCTGGCAGTTTCACGAACACTATCCAGCCATCTCGTCCTCTGTCATCCCCTTCTCCTTGTGCCCTCCATCTTTCCCAACATCAGGGTCTTTTCCAGGGGGTCTTCTCTTCTCATGAGGTGGCCAAAGTATTGGAGCCTCAGCTTCAGGATCTGTCCTTCCAGTGAGCACTCAGGGCTGATTTCCTTAAGAATGGATCAGTTTGATTGTCTTGCAGTCCATGGGACTCTCAAGAGTCTCCTCCAGCACCATAAATAACAGTTAAATAACAGACCACAATAACAGAACACATAGTAAAGGTAAAGGTACCCCTGCCCGTACGGGCCAGTCGTGACCGACTCTAGGGTTGCGCGCTCATTTCGTTCAAGAGGCCGGGAGCCAGCGCCGTCCGAAGACACTTCCGGGTCACGTGGCCAGCATGACGAAGCTGCAACTGGCGAGCCAGCACCAGTGCCGCACACAGAAACGCCGTTTACCTTCCCGCTATAATGCGGTACCTATTTATCTACTTGCACTTAGGGGTGCTTTCGAACTGCTAGGTGGGCAGCAGCTGGGAAAGAACGACGGGAGCTCACCCCGCCGCGGGGATTCGAACCGCCGACCTTATGATCAGCAAGTCTTAGGCACTGAGGTTTTACCCACAGCGCCACCCGCGTCCCCTAACAGATCACATAGGTAAAGGTAAAGGTACCCCTGCCCGTACGGGCCAGTCTTGACAGACTCTAGGGTTGTGCGCTCATCTCACTCTATAGCCCGGGAGCCAGCGCTGTCCGCAGACACTTCCGGGTCACGTGGCCAGCGTGACAAGCTGCATCTGGCGAGGCAGTGCAGCACACAGAACGCCGTTTACCTTCCCGTTGGTAAGCGATCCCTATTTATCTACTTGCACCCAGGGGTGCTTTCGAACTGCTAGGTTGGCAGGCGCTGGGACCGAACGACGGGAGCACACCCCGCCGCGGGGATTCGAACCGCCGACCATGCAATTGGCAAGTCCTAGGTGCTGAGGTTTTACCCACAGCGCCACCCACGTCCCTTTACAGCCCAGTACTGTTAAATAACAGACGTTAAATAACAGACCACAATTATAAGCCCAGCAGTTGTTGTATTTTTGTATACCAGTAGATGGAGCTAGTGTGTCTCTTGTGATTGTGAACAGCCCACAAAGAATTTACTGTGAAGGCTGACATAAACCAGAGCTAGATAAGAGTTCATATCTGTGCTTTATCATTTGATCTCCTTTAGCTTTATAGTTACCCACTATAGATGTATTTATGGCGTTTTTGAGCACGTTCTCTAGAGAAAGCCAGTTTCCTCTTTAACAAGAATGCTAAACAGTGCAGATTATTGTGTACCCAGGCACAGTCCCCCCCCCCCCCCCCCGCTTTCTGGGAGCTGGACTTTGGAATCAGTCAGACAACATCTTTTGGGATTAAAATGGCCACAACTTTATTGAATTTCAGATGCAGGAAACTTTGGCATAGGCATTGGGTGTGTATCCCTCTCAGGCCCCTGCTGGGGGTTTGAGGCAAGTCAGGGTCAAAAGGGAATACAGTGGTACCTCAGGTTACATACGCTTCAGGTTACACACTCCGCTAACCCAGAAATAGTGCTTCAGGTTAAGAACTTTGCTTCAGGATGAGAACAGAAATTGTGCTCCGGCGACGCGGCAGGAGCAGGAGGCCTCATTAGCTAAAGTGGTGCTTCAGGTTAAGAACAGTTTCAGGTTAAGTACGGACCTCCAGGACGAATTAAGTACTTAACCTGAGGTACCACTGTATGGGGCCACTGCGGAACAGTGTGGCTTCATGAAGACGGGGAAGCCACAAAAGCCACCCATCACTGGACCCAGTGAGCGGCCATTTTAATGCTAGCCACATTTTAATGCTAGCTAAATGTGAGCATTATTTAGCTGTTAATCCACTTTCCTCGCATTTAAATTGGACAGAAACAGTCTCACACCCAAAGTAGAAACTGTTGAAGGCCCAAGGCAAGTTTGCCTTTCTTAGTACAGAAAGTATTGATCTGATGTGTAGAGATCTTTCCTATTCTAGTTAATTCAAGAGGCTTCTGGAAGCTTCTCTGTGTGAAGGAAACAAGCAGAAGGTTCATGATGTTTGGGTTATTCCTTCTGAGAAGCTGAGTACAGCTGGTTTAAACTGGTTCTCTCTTCTGTCAAGGTCATGCTGACTATAATAAGAGGCCAGAAAGAGCCTGGGTTTCACTTTTTCTTTCTCTTTTCCTTCTGGTGTGGTGTACATAGCATGCTTAGTGTTAAGCTTTTGGGCTTATTATAAGTTTAAGTTAAGTCTGCTGCAACTGGATTTCTTATGGACAGTGCCAACCAAATGTATTGCATTTGTGACCATTATGTTCATTTGCCTTCAGTAACAGTAAAGCAGTGCTGGATGAAATATAATTGCCTCATGTAACAATGTAGTCACTGCTGTTCCACAGCATTTGATATTTTCATTTATATACATTCATTCAAAATAAGATGGGTTTATGAAGCATTCTATATCCACCCGCCACGCTGCTGAAGAATTCTACGAAACAGTAGTCAATATTCAGAATTACTGTTCAGTGTTGGACATCATTGTTGAACACACAAAGCTTCACAGCTTGTCTTCCACGGTACTAAGTTTGGTACCTCGCTTCATTTAAAGATTTTCAGAGACTTTGAGACTAAAGATTTCATTTTGAACTTTTTATGATTTGAAGGAATTCTATAAAGATTGTCTATTACGTGTATATATGGTCATTGTGTTGCCTAGACATTGTTGACTGGATCAATACAGAGCAGAATTTCAATGGCAGGTCCCTAAACATGGGCTGTTGAGCAGACACAACACCTCCGCTCTGCTGCCTTCTGATACTGTGCCTGCTGATTGCTGCATCTGGGCTTGATGAGGCAGGTGACCCTCACCTGCTTTCAGCTTCCCCAGCCGAAGAATCACTTGCCTACTACTCCACCTGATCAGCTAGTGAATTGGGCTGCAGGCCCTGGCCTGACTCTGCTTCCTGGAGTGCCCAGCCTGCTGCTCCCCACATCTCAGGACCCTCCGTGTTCGTGGGGACAGGGCCTCTCTGGCTCTGGCCAGGGGTCGCCCTGCTCGACTTCCTCTGCACTGGTACCTGTCCCTTCATCAACCTCTGTCACCCGTGAGTATTACCTACCCCAACCCCTCTTTCTTCATCCCCAGCTGTGTGGCCCAGTCCCAGCTGCACCCCTGGCCAGGATCCTCTTTCTCCTCCCCAAAGTCTTACCAGTTTGTGGCAGTTTATGAGGGACAACTTTGATCCAGTAGGTGTTCCCTTTTCTTCTAATTTATTGATTCCGTTATGTCTATTAAGTATCGGGCTAGATGTGTGCTCGGGACACGGGTGGCGCTGTGGGTTAAAGCCTCAGCACCTAGGGCTTGCCGATCGAAAGGTCGGCGGTTCGAATCCCCGCGGCGGGGTGCGCTCCCGTTGTTCGGTCCCAGCGCCTGCCAACCTAGCAGTTCGAAAGCACTCTCTGGTGCAAGTAGATAAATAGGGACCGCTTACTAGCGGGAAGGAAAACGGCGTTTCCGTGTGCGGCTCTGGCTCGCCAGAGCAGCGATGTCACACTGGCCACGTGACCCGGAAGTGTCTTCGGACAGCGCTGGCCCCCGGCCTCTTTGAGTGAGATGGGCGCACAACCCTAGAGTCTGTCAAGACTGGCCTGTACGGGCAGGGGTACCTTTACCTTTAGATGTGTGCTAGTTTACACCTACACCTTGGTGGTTCTTGTTGTTTTAAACGGAAAGTTTTTTCTGCCCAGAAAGTGTGACAAATCACACAATCCGGCAATTGTGGATTCTCAGCACACACTTTTCTGGTTTTGTGGAAATCAAAAGAAATAGTGAGCTAGGTAGCTAGCTATCCATACTCCTCCATTCAGCAGAAGTGCGCTGAAAATAATTACATACGGTACATAACCAGAAAAGGCATGAGAACACTGAGGAAGCTGTGCATGAGGAAAGGGGAGTAGCAGAAAATCCACTCGTCCAAAAGCACCAAAACAAATAATCTGCAGATAGAGCCCAATTTCCCCAGTTTACCAGATTATCGCCATATCAGGTAGACCAGAATTTACGAGGGGTTTTCGGGGAGCAGCAAGACTGGCATTGCTTGGGGGTAACGTCATACGGACTATGCAAATTAAATAAGAATGCAACCTGTTGCAAATACAAAGTGGGCAAACCCAAAGACTATAGAAAACAGGCATTTCCTGACATCTTCTTGTTTTTTTTTCTTTAAAGTAGGTGTAGGGGCTCCAAATCTGATCAGTGTGGGAGGTCAATAAGTTAATAAAATGCTGGGAACCCTTAATTCTGTAGCAGGATATTTATTGTAAACGTCCCCTCAAAGGAATGGATGGGTCTCAAGATATTTTTTTTTAATTGTGTTTTTATGTTAGCTTTAATTATGTCAGATTATTTAATTATGTCAGATTATTAATTATGTCAGATTATATGTGCGTGCATGCTTAGATAGCCTTACTTTTAAAAATACTTTTAAAATACCTGCAACACTTTGCTTCAGTGGGAAGTAATCCTGTTCAGGGTCCCCCCAAACAGTTTTTGTTTTTGCTGTTGCTGTTGCAAACCTCTGGTTTACTCAAAGTCTAAAGATACTTCCCTCTTGCGGGGGCCATAATGTGCTGTTAGGGTTATATAAGGTTGACACTCAGTTTTAGCATCGTTTGGAAATAGCATAGTTCAAAGATGAGATGGTTTATAAGGATTATAACGACCACCACACCACAGTATCTATCAGGTCTTGTAATGACACTTTTTCAGCATCACTGCAGTGATAACTGTATCTACAGAACTGCAGTGTTTGCAGCCATCCACTTGGGGGAGACGTAATATAATTCACAGCTAAGAGATCCTTTCAGTATTCAATGCAGGTGGCATTTGCGAAAGACTTTTGCTCGAAATAAAAATTCAAGGCAATGCATTTGAATGGATTTTAAGGTACGATGAAATAATTTGGAAAGATCTGTAAAATGTGGGTGGCATTAATTCAGGGTAAGCAGCAACGTAACTGTAGAGTTTGGGTGTTTCGCTCCTGTATCAACTAAGTGCCTCGGTGGGTATTGCAGTTCTCATAGAAATGAACTAGCAAGAAATATGCTTATTTGATAATACTGTGTACACTGGTAAAAAAAACCATATTGCCCCAGCTGACCCTAAATATTGTGTACATGTGTAACAAAAGGAAGGGAAATGCATAGACTGTATTCCTTCATATGCATTCCATTGAATAAAAATAAAACAACTGCTGCATAAGATAGAACATTAGGATTCCCAGGAATACTTGTCACCATTAAAAGGCTCAGCGTTGCATCCACTTATGATCCTCACCATTTTATTCATGCATTAAGCCCCATTAAGAAGCAGCTCACAACAACAACAACAACAACAACAACAACAACAATTTATTTATACCCCACCCATCTGGCTGGGTTTCCCCAGCCACCCTGGGCAGCTCCCAATCGAGTGTTAAAAACAATACAACATTAAATATTAAAAACTTTCCTAAACAGGGCTGCCTTCAGATGTATTTTAAAAATAAGATAGCTGCTTATTTCCTTGACATCTGATGGGAGGGTGTTCCACAAGGTGGGCACCACTACCGAGAAGGCCCTCTGTCTAGTTCCCTGTAACCTCACTTCTTGCAATGAGGGAACCACCAGAAGGCCCTCGGCGCTGGGTCTCAGTGTCCGGGCAGAAGGATCGGGGTGGAGACGCTCCTTCAGGTATACAGGACCGAGGCCGTTTAGGGCTTTAAAGGTCAGCACCAACACTTTGAATTGTGCTCGGAAACGTACTGGGAGCCAATGCAGATCTCTCAGGACCGGTGTTATGTGGTCCTGGCGGCCACTCCCAGTCACCAGTCTAGCTGCTGCATTCTGGATTAATTGCAGTTTCCGGGTCACCTTCAAAGGTAGTCCCACGTAGAGTGCATTGCAGTAGTCCAAGCGGGAGATAACAATAGGATGTGAGAGATGGGGAACCTGTGTCCCTCCATATATAGTTGGCCTCCAGCATCTATCGGCCCCAGACAAGCATGGCCAATGGTCAGGGATGATGGGAGTTGTAGTCTTAGCAAAATCTGGAGGGCCAGAGGTTCCCCACCCTACATTAACTCTAGCAGATCTGACTCACTAACAGAGTTTGCAGGCAACCGTTCTGTTACCATACATCTGAGAAAACGGAACAGATAAGTCTGAACAATTTTACAGTAAAGAAGAAATCCATAGGGTGATATTCAACTAAATATTTGATTATGGGGGGAAGGAGGAACACCAACAAAATCTTAAAGGGTTGTACCATCCTTTCCTGTCCCCCCCCCCCCCATTCAGAAGTGATTGATTGTGCTGGAGTCATGACTGAAACAGCTAGAGGTTTACAAGATAAATCTTGCTTTCTCTAACTTCCAAAAGTATTGGGCAATCATTGGGTACTTTGAGCTAATGATGCTTCCTACATGTTTTGCGAGAACTGGCGGAAACAAATTGTCGAAGAGTTCTGTCTGTTTCTTGTTGCAAACAGGAGAGGATTAGATTCCCTTGGTTTAACTCACCCTCTTCCGGATCCCATTTTCAGCCTTACTGCTGCGGTCACTATGGCAACAACATCTGTTTATCTGACTGTCAATATTTCACAGGAGAGACAGAATGTGGGGGTGCATTGCCAAATGCAGATTTCTCAGGCGTTCAGAATCTGAACTGTGACCGCTTCTGAACCATTTTAACAGCGCCCAGCAGAAAGATATGGGGAAAGGGGTGTAGCGTGTTAGCTCAGAGAGTAAGTTAAGCATCTGAAAGCCCCTTCTTCAAGCCTCGCCTCTTCTAAGACTTTGCCAGGTGGCTTTAAGCAAGCCACTCTCCCTCAGTCTCTGGATTAAGGGGCTAATAATGTTGGCATGGGACGCGGGTGGCGCTGTGGGTTAAACCACAGAGCCTAGGACTTGCCGATCAGGAGGTCGGCGGTTCGAATCCCCACAACGGGGTGAGCTCCCGTTGCTCAGTCCCTGCTCCTGCCAACCTAGCAGTTCGAAAGCATGTCAAAGTGCAAGTAGATAAATAGGTACCGCTCCGGCGGGAAGGTAAATGGTGTTTCTGTGCACTGCTCTGGTTCGCCAGAAGCGGCTTAGTCATGCTGGCCACATGACCCGGAAGCTGTCTGCGGACAAACGCCAGCTCCCTCGGCTTATATAGCGGATAAGTGTGCAACCCCATAGTCGGTCACAACTGGACCTAATGGTCAGGGGCCCCTTTACCTTTACCTTTAATGTTGGCATAGGCTACACAGTTCCCACTCACCCGTTCCCAGGATCATACGCATAGAAATCTTCAGTGTGCTCATCTTCCAAGTTAAGTAGACACTGGATGCTGCAGTGAGACTGAATGTGCTACTTCCACCCACCCACGTACCCATTGCTGTTCCTGCCATCACCCTCCGTATGTTGGAGGGTGGATATCAGCCCCTACATTTTTCAGTTCCTGATTTTCCAGACTTCTAAAATGCAACACCCAGAAGTACAGGAGGATCCTCACTTCAGGCGGGATCTAGACATATAAAAAACGTTGTGAAAATGCTTTTCTAAAAAAAAAGGTTTGGAAAATATATATTGAATTTGCCGTAGCTCACCATTGCCATCTAGTGTCACATTTGTATAATGCACTTTACAACACACTTAAAATGTTTTATTTGCAGCTGTATAGCTAAGTCCTCAGAAGCTGACCCTCCAGCTCATGAAGGGTGATGGGAGCAGAAATGGGGCTGGATCCAGCATACCTGTTGCAGAAATTTTAAAAAGGGGTTCCTAGGCTGGAGGTTGCCATCACAGAAAACCGAAAGAACAGGATGCAAGCTGCAAGTGAAAAAGATAGACCTTTATTGAAATACAAATGTGCAAAGAACCACATCCAAAGCAATGTTTTTTAATACACTTCCAGATTGCACATGTCATTTCATTTCACCAATTGAAGGACAACAACAATCTTAACAGTTGCAACCCAATGTCATCACCCTGAACCAATCAAAATCATTTGGCTCTTCTGATCATATGATTACATCATCATCATATCATGTGATTACATAGAACCATTTTTCCTTATTAAGACTTTTGACCAATTTTCCTGTTCATGAAAAGTCTTCCAGTGCCCTCTTTCATCTGTCTACAAAACAATTCAAGATTAATCATAGCTGCCATGCCTAGCTGGTTCTCTTTTCATGCATACAATGGCCACCATAGATTATAATAGTTTGTTCTTTTCAGTGTTCTGGAACAGGCACTCAAAGATTCTCCAAGTGTCCCTATTTTCCAGGGACAGTCCCGGATTTACAGAAGCCACCCCGGTTTCAGATTTGGATATAATTTACAATGAGTTAAAAAAAGATGTTTAAATTATCATTTCCCAAAAAGCCAGTTTTCCTTTTCAGAATCATTGGGGATGATCTGAAGATCTGAAGAAGTTTTTTATGTACGCCACCACGGCAGTGAGAGTATTGTTAGCACAAAACTGGAAAGGAGACCAAATTCCAATGAAGAAGAACTGGCAAGTGAAGTTGATGGACTACGCAGAGATGGACAAGCTGACAGGGCAGTTAAGAGACCAAGAGTAACAAAAATTCAACAACAATTGGAGTAAATTCAAAAAATATATGGGAGACTGCTGCAGCAATTTAAAATTTTTGACTGGGCTAGAATGACTCTTGTAAAGACAACTAGTGGAAGCAGTGGAAAAAATGGTAAATATAATATTATATACAATTGGAAAGGCATATAACATAGAATTCCATGGACCCAAGTAAGAGGTGGAAGGACGTCCAGTGCAAACAAAGTAACAACAAAATAAGTAGATAAGTAACATATTTACTTTCTCTTTAGTTTATGCATACATGTTAAACGCTGGCATGCTCATTGTGTCCAATTGTTTATTGTGAATGTTGCCGTGCATGAAAAGGATGGCTGTAAACGAATTGAAAAACCAATAAAGATATCTATAGATTGGGTAGCGGGAGATTTATTTGATCCTGGAATGCCCCAGGACGTTCCTTAGGACGTCCATAATTTCATCAGAGAAATGTTGGAGGAGTATGGAGTTATGCGACTCCCAAGCCTATCCAACCTTTAGAAGAAATTGGAAGGCAGCCCTGTATTGTTGTTGTTTATTTGTTTAGTCGTGTCCGACTCTTCGTGACCCCATGGACCAGAGCATGCCAGGCACTCCTGTCTTCTACTGACTCCCACAGTTTGGTCAAACTCATGCTGGTAGCTTCGAGAACACTGTCCAACCATCTCCTCCTCTGTCGTCCCCTTCTCCTTGTGCCCTCCATCTTTCCCAACATCAGGGTTTTTTCCAGGGAGTCTTCTCTTCTCATGAAGTGGCCAAAGTATTGGAGCCTCAGCTTCAGGATCTGTCCTTCCAGTGAGCACTCAGGGCTGATTTCCTTAAGAATGGAGAGGTTTGATCTTCTTGCAATCCATGGGACTCTCAAGAGTCTCCTCCAGCACCATAATTCAAAAGCATCTATTCTTTGGCGATGAGCCTTCTTTATGGTCCAGCTCTCACTTCCATACATCACTACTGGGAAAACCATAGCTTTTACTATATGGACCTTTGTTGGCAAGGTGATGTCTCTGCTTTTTAAGATGCTGTCTTAACCCCTTGTCATTGCTTTTCTCCCAAGAAGCAGGCGTCTTTTAATTTCGTTGCTGCTGTCACCATCTGTAGTGATCATGGAGCCCCAAAAGTAAAATCTCTCACTGCCTCCATTTCTTCCCCTTCTATTTGCCAGGAGGTGATGGGACCAGTGGCCATGATCTTTGTTTTTTTGATGTTGAGCTTCAAACCATATTTTGCGCTCTCCTCTTTCACTCTCATTAAAAGGTTCTTTAATTCCTCCTCACTTTCTGCCAGCCCTGTATAGGGACATTTAAAAAAGAAGGTTTAATGTTTTATTTTTATGTATTTTGGAAGCCACCCAGAGTGGCTGGGGCAACCCAGCTAGATGGGTGGGGTATGAATATAATATTATTGATAATAAATTACTTAAATAGGACGTCCCTATTTTCATCAGATAAATGTTTAAGGCTATGCTTGGTTATACACAAGGGATGCTGACACAAGCAGGGCAGGAGGGAGATGGGTAGAAAGATCAACAACACCTATGGTTCACTGTACTGACAAGCCAGTATCAAAGAAGCTCGCACACAGGGAAAAAACAGAGCAGGCAGTAGCTTTGTGCGCCATCCCTGTTTCCCTCTCGCCTTCTAGCAGTCTCCCTTTTCACACTGCCAGCCTGAATAGCAATGTGCTCTGAATAATTCTCCTCCTCATCATGCGGATGTCAGCACCTGATTCAATAAACACAGTGGTTACAGCTCAGGCAGCAACTTTTCTGTATTCGGCCAGCAGACCATGTGCTTTCCTGATTACTCCTCCAAAAAAATAAATCTTTTGTACAATAGATTGGAAATTCCTAGCGATGGGGAAACTCACCTCGGCTCGGTTCGAATCTGGCACCCAGCTGTTTTCCCAAAACACACTGGAATTTTCCTTGATGTCAGATCTAGTCACACTCCCAGTGACATAACTGAGAGTACGACCAGCTTAAGGGCCGCTCCCTCAAGACTTCCAATCCTCCTTGCCAAAAGTCTCCAGATTCCTGCTTTGAACATGCTACCAGGTGCCAGGGACCTGGGAAATGTATTTTCCAGGGCACTTGAGTCCTTGGGTAAATTGAAGCGGACACATTCACCCATGGCTAATTGGAAGTCACTGAAAACAAATCTTTGTGGCCCGGATTAGTAAGTGTGCATTCATATGGACCAAAGCAAAGCCGTCCTTTACTTTTCTGACAGAATTTGCCGCTCATGTAAATAAGAACGCCAGCTAATCTGTACTGAATTCAGGGCACAGCAGCCCCTGCCTCTGCTCAATAGGCTTTTAATCTTCCCTACGCTCTTATTTCCATTAAAACTCCAGAATCGGAGGGTCGTTTTCTGCCGTTCATTGCCTTTTTTGATGCTGTTAATATCTCGGGCTTTATAGTGCAGCTTGAAGCTAATCACTAACATTTCTCCAAGCTCGCGCTGTGGGATTGTATTTATTGATACTTCCCTGGAGCTGTTGCTCTGTTTCATGGGAGTGCTTACAAAAATCACTTCAGCAATGAAAAGTGCAGGGCATTTAGCCCTGACTCACAGATAGGCCAGCAGCACCAGGATGTCTTTTGACTTATGGGAAGTCTCATCTGAAGGGGATGATATTGTGTTGCATAACTAGGTTCTTAGGCTGTTGAATAACTAATATTGAAATTGTTTCTTTAATGTGTTTTTATGACTGATGGCTCCTCATTATTAATACAATGCACGTGCTTTAGTGATGGCTGAGAAGCAGCAGTCTGGCAGTGCTGAAACACAGTGAGCAATGGAGACTGAAATGAGCTAAGTAGATAAAGCTTTTTTTTATTCTGCTGATGATACTTTTAGGAGAAGAGTGGATTATTGTTATTCTTGCTGTTGCTGCTACCAGTAGCATTTTATTTCATTTTCACTTTTTCATTTCACTTTTAATTTGCATACCGCCATTCTGTATTGCTATACACAAGGCGGTTTGCAAGCCGAAGAAACAACAAAATAGACAGCAAAGATCGCACACCTAATAACAATCTGATCCCTTCCAAAAAGTCATGATAAAGACATAACTTTTGAATAAACATCTTACATCAAATAAGCAATATTCAATAATCCATTAGAATACAATAGTAAACAATAAATATCAGCATAATAATAAAACAATTAACTCCTAACTAAAATAAAGAATTGCTAAACTATAATCAATAAAAACAACGGCCAGTCACAATGCATAAAATACCACAAAACATGCAAAACCATGTAAAAGGATCAAATTGATAAACAAGGACACAATATATATATCTATATCTCCATCCCTGAATTCTTCTTTCTTCTCAACTCTTTCTGTTGTTCTCAAAGCCATGGTCTGGGAAAGGCTCCTAGGGCTGGAGGAGGATGGGGCCCAGCAGGTGGAAAAAGCCAATCCCTGATTGACAGCAAAGTCTCTCTCCTCTCACTCTCTCTGCATGCTGTTTGCCTTTAAAAAGGTAAAGGTACCCCTGCCCGTACGGGCCAGTCTTGACAGACTCTAGGGTTGTGCGCCCATCTCACTCAAGAGGCCGGGGGCCAGCGCTGTCCAGAGACACTTCCGGGTCACGTGGCCAGCGTGACAAAGCCGCATCTGGCGAGCCAGAGCCGCACACGGAAACGCCGTTTACCTTCCCGCCAGTAAGCGGTCCCTATTTATCTACTTGCACCCAGGGGTGCTTTCGAACTGCTAGGTTGGCAGGCGCTGGGACCGAACAGCGGGAGCGCACCCCGCCGCGGGGATTCGAACCGCCGACCTTTCGATCGGCAAGCCCTAGGCACTGAGGCTTTAACCCACAGCGCCACCCGCATCCCTTACTGTTTGCCTTTAGGGGAGCTGATATTGCTCTAAAGACTGTCTTTCTGCCTTGCTGGATGTCTGCCACCCAAAATTTGGTGCCCCTCACCTCTCGCCTTCCATTCTGCTCAATTCACTACATTATAGTTGCAACGCCCTGCAGCACCCTCTAGGCTCGGCGCACAGAGCAGTGGGATGCAGGTGGCGCTGTAGTCTAAACCTCTGAGCCTCTTGGGCTTGCCAATCGGAAGGTCAGAGTTTCGAATCCCGGCAATGGGGTGAGCTCCCGTTGCTCTGTCCCAGCTCCTGCCAACCTAGCAGTTTGAAAGCATGCCAGTGCAAGTAGATAAATAGGTACCACTGCAGTGGGAAGGTAACCAGCATTTCTGTGCACTCTGGTCTCCGTCACGGTGTCCTGTTGTGCCAGAAGCGGTTTAGTCATGCTGGCCACATGACCCGGAAAATTGTCTGTGGACAAACACCAGCTCCCTTGGCCTGAAAGCAAGATGAGCGCCACACCCCATAGTTGCCTTTGACTGGACTTTAACTGTCCAGGGGTCCTTTACCTTTTTTACCTGCAGTGGAACCAGTCACGCTGCCCTAAATCTGCCTCTGCATGCTCTCAAAATGTGAAGCATGTTGTGTGTGTCTATCTGTCATCTATCTATCTCACAGTGGCGGCTGGCAATGTTTTGACTTGGTAGGGCTGCAGTTTGTAACCTTGCAGTTTTCATCACAATGGATCTTGTATAACAGCTATTTAAGAAAATGTGTCATTAAACATATGCAGAGTGCTACTGTTTCCTCTCTAAAACAAAATGGATTGTTCTCTGCAAATCTATGGATGGGGGAGGAGCTTCCATGTAAGATAGTCTAAGTATGATATTCAGACATGATTGGCTCCATCCATCTTATGCAGAAATTGAGCCAAACCACATGACATGGTTTTTTAAAATTCATGTACCTGATACTTTCATTGCAAAAAAAACACAAAAAGAAAACAGACAAAACTTAAAATGTGAGGAACTCTTACTACCGGTTGCATGCAGTTTTCTTCCACACCAAAAAATAAATTTAGTTTACATTTTCATTATCCAAAACACTTTTCTCTCTAAACTGAAAGAATGAAGTATTTCCAACCAACAGACAGATATGATTGTTTGATTTGAGCCAGAGCACATCCGAACATAGCAGAACGTAATTGCAATGCATGGCTCAGTAATGAAATCATGAAGTCTTAATCTTTGCTCAGAGTACATCACTCCAGTGAGTAATCATAACCAGCCTCTCATATCTGAGATTAGGGAGAATTTCTTCTAGGTTTGGGGAAGGATTCAGTCAGTGTGATCTTCAGGCAGGCACACAGCCAAGACTTTTCCTTTGAGAAATTCACTGCCAAACTCACGAAAAAGTGAGCAAGGAAAAAATGCAGCATTTCCTTCTTTCAAGATTTAATATATTCTGAAATTAAGCTAGGGCTAGAAGCAGAAAAAGACAAACCACTACAGCCATACATCGTTTCCGCAAATACTGCCTGAAAAGGATGCATTGTCCAGAATCACAACGCTGGTTTAGAAAAGGGAATTCAGTGACAAAAAGAAGCAAACCAAAGTCCCAGGACAGCCTTTTACAAGGTCCGATTCCTTGAGGAGTACTTGAGACTTATAGTGCCTTTTCATATTTACCAGTATACAGCGTGTCCAGGAGGGAGAAAGCAAGCACCTACACACTGTGAAGGTAAAGGTACCCCTGACCGTTAGGTCCAGTCGTGGATGACTCTGGGGTTGCAGCGTTCATCTCGCTTTATTGGCCGAGGGAGCTGGCGTACAGCTTCCGGGTCATGTGGCCAGCATGACTAAGCTGCTTCTGGCAAACCAGAGCAGCCCACGGAAACGCTGTTTACCTTCCCACCGGAACGGCACCTATTTATCTACTTGCACTTTGACGTGCTTTCAAACTGCTAGGTGGGCAGGAGCTGGGACCGAGCAATGGGAGCTCACCCCGTCGCGGGGATTAGAACCGTCGACCTTCTGATCTGCAAGCCCTAGGCTCAGTGGTTTAGACCACAGCGCCACCCACATCCCCTTTCTAGCCTTTAAAAGAGCATCGGTTCCTCGAAAGCAGCCGCCTATGCTTGGATCCACCTCAGACCTTTCCTTTACCATCCAGCTGCAAAACGCAGACCTCCTCTGCCTTCTCCAGCTACAATCAAGCTGCCAAACTGTTTCCGGCTTCAGTTCCAACTCAAGCAGGTGGAGAGTGCGCCTGAAGCTATATTAATTTATTACTATTTATTACCAGGATCGAGTAGGCTGCTACTCTGCCTGAAGGCTTCCAGAACAGCTTAAAATGTTTTAAAAATGGCTTATCCAGCAGTTTCTCAGATGACATCTGGTAGGAGCAGCTGGGAAATGCATACCTTTTGTCTGCGGCAGGGGGGACAGAGAGAAAAAGTGGAAATTCAGGGTTGCGTTCATTCGTGCATTTTTATTTTTATTTTAAATCTACCTTGAGATTTCAACCTGTCTCGAATTTTCCTCAGCAAGGTAGAACCGGGTGCAGACCGCCTATTTTAGCAGAGTCTTCAAAAAGGCCACAAGCCACTCCTGCTATTGCAAAATTACTGACAGCTTTGGAATTGGTCCCAATTAAATCATCCAAACAGAACAGTGAGATCTGGAATCATTCTGCTGTGGACCGGATTACCTCAGCCTAGGGATGGAAGGGATCAGGGAGAAAGTGTGTAAGATGTTAGTTGCTGGAGCTGGAAACTGGAAGTGAGCACCTGAAGGGGGGGGGGTGCAATAAACAGAAAGCACTGCTCTATTGACCACTCAGGAAAAGGCAGAAGGCCAGGCTCTCTGTAAACATAACAACTCTAGACAATCCAGAGGCTTCAGTGGCGTAGCGTGGGTTGTCAGCACCCAGGGCAAGGCAAGTTATTTGCACCCCCTAACCCGTGGATTTGCGCCCCCTAACCCTAACCCCCAGATGTTGCACCCGGTGTGGCCGGCTCCCCCTGCACCCCCCATGCTACGCCACTGAGAGGCTTCAGCTTCCAATTTCAGGGACGGATGCCTTACACCCCTGTTCCCATCTGTGACAGTCACAAGCAACATAGTAAGCTAGCTTTCCTCAATCTGGTGCCATGCAGAGATTTTAAACTACAACACCTATCACCTCTGACCCCTTATTCCTGTACATATGGGAATCCCTTGCAGACGACCACAATGCCTGGAGACACAGTCAGGTCCCGTATCCATAGCAGTGACCAGAGGACGGACGACTGCTGGGAGGAGTGCAGAGAAAATAAACTCCATGGTGCATCTGCAGCAACCGGACGCCTTCACCTGCCCCAGCTGCAACAAAACATGTCTCTCCCATAACAGTCTTGTTTACAGCAGGCGCTGTAACTTTCCAACAGTTTGACTTCACTCCCAAAGGTGCACACCTCAATCATCTCCCGAGGCAGACGGATGCCGACCAAGTTACCTTCCCTGTTTTTGTTTCGCATACATGCTCACCAAAACCCAACACACTGCGATTCGTTTCTAAGGGCCCTACACCACGAAAGGCAAACTCGGCCCTCCAGGTGTTTTTGGGACTACAACTCCCATCACCCCTAGCTAACAGGACCAGTAGTCAGGGATGATGGGAATTGTAGTCCCAAAACTTCTGGCGGGCCGAGTTTGCCTATGCCTGCCCTACACGCAAGTTTGCCTGAATGTAAAACCCAACCAACCACCTCCCACGCCTTGCGCCACCAAAATATGTAGCCGAATGTTAGGTTATGCCAGTCAGCTCCTCAAATTTATCCCAAGTAGGCCATCCAGCTCTGATGATAAATTACAAATTACAAATCTTCAAGACAACTTGGAAATTATGTTGTAATGTGGTCAGAGTAATTGCTGTGCTGTTCCAGCTTTGGTTCAGGAGTCTCAAATAATGGCATGTTTGACTCCCCGAATCTCCCATCATGCCATGCTTGTTAACATGCACTATAACTTAATGGTTAGACATTTGGGAGATGTAAACTGGTACTTAAGAATCATTATGACAAAGGTCCCTGGTGAAATGATCCTAAAATTAGAACACATTTGTATTCCGGACTTAAATTGGCCCACATTTTGGAGCTTCCACTATGGAAGACCAGGTTAGGGTTTAAGCAGAACGAATATGACAGGAAACAGTGAATTACGGTAATTTGGGTTTGGTACATAAGCAACTAGAAAATCAAAAAGGATGTTTTTTTAATAAGGAAAAAACCTGGCAAAATACTTTATTCCAATTTCTCTCTCTTAAAATTGCAAATCAAGAATAAAATAAATACATGACTTTTCATCCTTCTAGATAGGTTTTGCACATATACAACAGAAAAATACTATGTTATGGAAGATACACTGTACAGTTGTACCTCTGGTTACATACTTAATTCGTTCCAGAAGTCCATTCTTAACCTGAAACCGTTCTTAACCTGAGGTACCACTTTAGCTAATGGGGCTTCCCACTGCCACCGCGCTACCGCCACGTGATTTCTGTTCTCATCCTGAGGTAAAGTTCTTAACCTGAGGTACTACTTCCAGGTGAGCGGAGTCTGTAACCTGAAGTGTTTGTAACCCAAGGCGTTGTTTTTGGTTTTTTAAAAAAATATATATTCATTTTTCTTTTTCATTTATTACATACATCTCAATTTCTTAACCGTTATTAATATATATATATTAGAGGTGTTTGTAACTCGAGGTACCACTGTACTGCAGAAAATATACTGCAATGTCCTATTATAGAATATGCATAATATTTTATTTTTCACTTTTTAAAAAACCATAAAAAAGAGGAGGGAAGAAAAAAAGGAAATATTCCTTAGAGGGATGTGTATTTATAATTTTGCCAAGGGAATTCTTTGAATAGATCAGCTTGCCTCTTGTATATAAAATTGTAAGGCTGTTGTGTTGCTGCAGTTTGCATTGCCACAGATAGGTGGCACTACAACTACAGTGTGCTGAGCTGGTAGACTGGCAAGGTGTAAAGGGAAGGGGATGGAGTGGGTCAAAGAAGGTTGGTGAGTGAAGCAAGCAGGAGCATCCCACTGCTGTTAAGCATGCATAACCCCACTGGGATGTTCAGTAGCACCAGTCCACCTTAAGATGAATGGGTGTTGCACAGCAGCTTGAGCAGCTCCCATTCATTTCAATGGCGTGGGACATGTCCAGCGTTTCAAAATTCCCAGGCCACAGAAAATGGAAGTTGTGGAATCAAGAACAAGTTTGCGGTCAGGTATTTGTGCTCATTTGCTGACCAGTTGTTTTGCAAGGCTTCATTCCTAATTCCGGTAAGCTTTACTGGGCTGGTTTTCATTTTCCCTCTTCCTCAACTGTAATATTTGCAAAGGCTCTACCGCATGCCTTATCTTATTGTGCATTTTGTCTCTTAGCCCCACCTTCTTATTACATTCCTAGAGGGGGAAACTACGTACACACACAAAACACAATTTCCTAGTTGCACTGATGCTCGGATCAGTTTGTATATTTCTGGATTAACACTACTAAAATGTTTCTGCTGCTGGGAAACTCAGGCCCAAGCAATCAAAACGAAGAATGAAGGGAATATTTGTCGCTTCAAATCTTTGGTTTATAGTGCATCCGCAAATCTGATGTTCCTGAAGTCTTCTGACAATGGCCGTTTTCAAAAAGCAAAGATAGGGAAAAAATTATGATGTGTGTTGGTGGGGAAGAAAGCAGCAGATTAAACAATAGCTGGTGCCAGACAGTGACTAAGAGACCGAGGGCACCTGCAAATGGGCTTTTTAAAATGTGAATTTAGGATGATTTGGTCTCTTAACTATTGGGGTGTCATATGCACTCCTGCATTCAAGATAATTTACAACCTCAAAAACTGTGAGCTGGTCTCATGGCATACCCCTAAACATTTTGTGAATGTAAGTTTGGCCTCATCGTATTTCAATACGAGTAGGAAAATGAGAGTACCCCTAAACATTTTTTTTTTAGAAAAAAAGCACTCCATGGCATCATTAGTAATCGGTGTGTGGCCCATTGCTTCCTGCTGAAATCCCAAAAGAGATTCTTGTGGACTTTAGGAAATGTAAATTGAATATTCAGCCACTTCTTATTGAGGGGAAGTGTGTGGAACAGGTCTCGGAATGCAGTTGAGAGATGACCTAACCTGGGAGAAAACAGCAAAGACCTGATGAAGAGAGCACTGCAGAGGTTATATATTCTGAGAGTCCTCCAGAAAAATAATCTCTCAAATGACCTGTTGATGGCATTTTACCATTGTACTGTTGAGAGTGTATTAATGTATGGTCTGTGTGTGTGGTTTGGGAGCTGCATGGTCAGGGAAAAAACAATGCTGTCCAAGGTTGTAAAGACTGTGGAGAGAATAATTAGGTGCACTCTTCCCACCTTGGATCAAATCTATGCTTCCAGGTGCCATAAGAAAGCTGCAGAGATAGCGCAGGATAGTGCGCACCCCGGAAATGATCTCTTTCAGCTTCTGCTCTCTGGAAGACGGTACAGTGTTATAAAGACTAGGACTAGCTGCCTGAGAAACAGTTTCTATCCAAATGCGATTTTGGTTTTAAACACAATGTAAGGTAGTCTCTATGGGAGTATATTGTATTTGATTATGGGGTATCAGAGTTTTTAGGGGATAACCAAGCTGGGATAGTTGGGATAGCAGGCTTGTCAGTTTTTGAATGTCTGATGTAGACTTTTTCAATTTCGTTGTTCTGTATGGGGACAATGACAAGAAAGATTATCGTATCGTATTGCTGTTTTTGTTTTGCCAACCAACTCTTGCTCCTCAATCTTTAACACAAAGGGGGAGAAGCTGAGGGCCATATTCTCTTCTGCGCAACCTCCCTTGGGCCGCACGGAAGGGGTGGGCAGGCTCAGTAGCAAAAGCAGCCAGACAAATGTAAATGTTACTTTCATGCAGTAGGCAAGTTTTCTATGCACACGCACACACTTCTATTCAGTGCTGTTTTATCTATATTTAAAAAAAGAGGTGAAGGAACTGACCACCTCCCTCAACCTCTTAGAATGGCAATGGTGCCCCTCTGAGGTACTGGAACTGAGTTCCGGTAAGTTCCGGCTGAAAAGAAGTCCTCCCTCTATTGTTCATCTGGACAAACAAGAGTTCTTGTCAGTCCAGATGAGGCAAAAACGTTTGGAGTCTGAAGAAGGACTGTGGCCTAGAGAGAGTTCTCAGAGCTAGACAGTGGGTTGCTTTCAGCTCCCTGGGCTTTACAAGCGTGATTAGGTGAGGATGCTTCTCCCTACGCCATTTGTTGTTGTTGTTTAGTTGTTTAGTCGTGTCCGACTCTTCGTGACCACATGGACCAGAGCTTGCCAGGCACTCCTGTCTTCTACTGCCTCCCGCAGTTTGGTCAAACTCATGCTGGTAGCTTTGAGAACACTATCCAACCATCTCGTCCTCTGTCGTCTCCTTTTCCTTGTGCCCTCCATCTTTCCCAACATCAGGGTCTTTTCCAGGGAGTCTTCTCTTCTCATGAAGTGGCCAGAGTATTGGAGCCTCAGCTTCAGGATCTGTCCTTCCAGTGAGCACTCAGGGCTGATTTCCTTAAGAATGGATCGGTTTGATCTTCTTGCAGTCCATGGGACTCTCAAGAGTCTCCTCCAGCACCATAATTCAAAAGCATCAATTCTTTGGCGATCAGCCTTCTTTATGGTCCAGCTCTCACTTCCATACATCACTACTGGGAAAACCATAGCTTTAACTATACTGTACGGACCTTTGTTGGCAAGGTGATGTCTCTGCTTTTTAAGATGCTGTCCAGGTTTGTCCTTGCTTTTCTCCCAAGAAGCAGGCGTCTTTTAATTAATGATCACCATCTGCAGTGATCATGGAGCCCAAGAAAGTAAAATCTCTCACTGCCTCCATTTCTTCCCCTTCTATTTGCCAGGAGGTGATGGGACCAGTGGCCATGATCTTCGTTTTTTTGATGTTGAGCTTCAGACCATATTTTGCCCTCTCCTCTTTCACCCTCAGAAATATGTTGGAATCTATGGATTAAACTGCTGTTACTCCAGCCACAAGAGCAAGATGGTTGGGGAATTTTCTGTCAGTTGGTAACCTTGCACATCTGTATACCGATGGCGTGGCAGAGGGAGGAAGCTGTTTGTACTCTGCTCTGCTTCTGAATTTTCAGCATCCAGTCATAATCGGAAACAATTATGTATCTTTATTTCTGTTCAGTGCCAGGAAAGATATCTACTGCGCACAATATTCCACGCAGGCTAGCCTGCTGCTGAATTTTCTAGCCATAAAACACCTGGAACCAATTGGACATTCTGCATTGTCAATCTGGATTCCAAGGCTCTCTGAGGGAGTGTCCAGTGCAGCAAAGCTGTAAATGTTTAACAGAGCCCCTCAGGAAATATGGAAGGGGGGGGTAGGATTTCTAGGTTGTTTAAACAAGAGATTCTTTGATAACCGAAAGCCATCTCATGCCTTCAGGAATGAACAGAATAGCAGGGGGAAAACATTATGGAATAACTTGACTCTCCTTTTCAAATCTTTATTTTAATTTCACAGCACATTCCAACAGCTAGTAAAGTAAAACGATACCTGTATGTCGCTTTGCTGAAATGTCATTAACTGATTGTGTCACATTCTTTGTATCCAAAATCTTTCTGTTAACAGAAGAAATGCTCTTAAGGGCTGATAAAATGGAATAACTTCATGTTTGCCTCCTTGATGTCCTTGGACGAAATGTGGGGGAAGAAATAATGGAATGAAGAACTGTCAGTTATTTGCAAGGGACTGGGAAATGAGCATGGTTATCAAGGAGATAAAAAGGTCCAGAGTCGGGCTTGTAATCCAAACCCCACCTTAATCCCTTGGAAGGCTGACTACCACATCCACACAACTGTCAGGTACAATCCAGAGTCAGACCCTATCGCATTAAGTGGTAGCGGTGGAGCTGGCTCAGGATCCAGTGGATCCCAGGTCAGTGTATCCCTTTCTCACCCCCAGCCTTGCTGGTTGGTACTTTTGGACTTGTGACTTGGCTGAAGGTTAAGTTTACCTTGGTGTGCAGATGCCATATCAAGTGATCCAATTTTTTACCTCGTCATCCAATTTTCTTAATATTTTCTACACTTGTTGAATGATCAAACCTAAGTTTAAATGATTTTTTTTTTTTTTTGCTTTTTATCTCATCCCATTTTTGAGTTATGAGGGTTTGAAGTTTCAACAAATTGACAATTTTGGCCTTGTCGCACTACACAAAAACCTTAAAAGCTCAGCCCAGCATTGACCTATGCCAAAACTAAAAACACTCATCTCTTTGGAACTTTAATATGATATGTCACAAGTTGGACTTACCTTAAAGTTTAAATTAAGTTGCAAAATTTTAAATTTTAAAAAGTGATAAAAATAGGATTTAAAATTTTCAAAAATTGTATTGATTATTTAATATTTCTAAAATCTACCTGCAAGATTTCATCTTGGGATCTCAATGGAATCACATTGCGGGAAAATAGTTTGTAGATACGTGTCTGCCTTATTGGGTTCTATTTAGGATAAATGGGTCTTCTAGGAGTAAAATAACAGAAGAAATAAGACTTCAAACGGTAATATCAGTTACTTCAGGCATTTCTTTAGAAAGTTATAAAAGGTATCTGAAAAGCTATTCAGGCTTTTCTTTTTAAAAATGTGTTCCAAAGCAGAGTGATAGCTTGCTGTTGCATGACAGAATTAATGCTTTGAAAGAATTATTGTTAGTTTCATGAACATTACATGAACATTATTTGGAGAATCTGCTTCAGGATTGGGTAATTTGCTACCTGGTCTAAGAGTTCCATCTTACTTCCAAAATGCTCTTCTTCTCTATTTGCAAGCAAAACAAATATTACTGCTATACTACGAGTCTCCGGTGCTCTCGGATCCAAAATAAACTATAATATAATTTTTTTAGCTGTTGGTTTATTACTATTATTATTATTAAGTCACTGCTAATCTAGACCGTTTGTCCAAAGCCTGTGAAACAAAGACAGGCTTTAGAAATCCCCAGCACTTAGTGCTTTCACTTGGCCCAGAAGTATCAGGCAAACTCCAGGTATTTTGGAATGACTATTTATGGATACAGAAAGTTCCGGAGTGTGATTGCTTCGTTTTGAGTCCAGAAAGGAAGTCTGTCCTTATTTGGGCTCATGCATCTTGTTATAGGCTGTTGGTCATAATATATGCGTTGTATTACATTGGGTTCCATAGAGGCTCAGCTCACTGTTCCACCAAGGTGTTTGGCATGCAATGTTCTGGTGTGGGGCAGCTCACTCTTCTGGAAGTATGGATGGCTACACCTTTATGAATGCCTAGTTAAAATATGCATGCTCTCTCAGGCCTTTGGAGCTATTTATTTTAGTTTTGACTGGTGTTGTGCCTTAATCTATCGGATCTATTGCCATTCACCTATAATTGACGCCCCTGTTCAACTTAACTATGCCATGTGAATATGTTCCTATTCATCTGAGCATTTTGATCTTAATTGATGTTCATCTTTTATAATAATAGTAACAACAACAACAACAACAACAAATTTATACCCCACCCATCAGGATGGGTTTACCCAGCCACTCTGGGCATCTCCCAACAGAATATTAATAATAATGATAATAAAGCGATAAAACATCAAACATTAAAAACTTCCCTAAACAGGGTTAGGACAGGCCCTTTCTTTGTTATTGCGGAATGAGCACTTTTAGTTAATAATATTTATTTTCTGAGGCATTTTAATTTGTATTATGAGTCGCACTGAAACCAAACAAATTCTAGTATGTGACCCAAAAAATTAATACGGTAATCAGAATGATAATGCTGTTAGATACTATGCTGGCAGATGTCCTGCGATTACTCTGTTAGGAAGGGTGTCCTATAAATTTTGCTAATACAGTGATACCTCTGGTTATGAACTTAATTCGTTCTGGAGGCCTTTCTGAACCTGAAACTGTTCTTAACCCGAGGTACCACTTTAGCTAATGGGGCCTCCCACTGCCGCTGCACCGCCGCCACGCAATTTCTGTTCTCACCCTGAAGCAAAGTTCTTAACCCGAGGTACTATTTCTGGGTTAGTGGAGTCTGTAACCTGAAGCGTCTGTAACCTGAAACATCTGTAACCCGTGGTACCACTGTAGACAAATGCACACATTATTCCACTGCTAGTGGGTTCATAACAGGGCTTCTTTTTTCCTTCTTTACCAGACCCACCACCAAGAAAAACCTAGGAAGCAATTCTGACTGAAGAACCTGCCAGACCACTCATACCCCAGGAGCTATCCTATCAAACATATACATATTAGTCAAAAGGAAAGAACGTAAGTACTATTGGAACAATTTCTTTCCTCCCAGATGTGTCTGTGATGTTTATTGCTAGGGGACAGCTGCAGCAAGCCAGGGGACAGCTTGCAACTACTTTTTACATTTCTGCTTTTTAAAGTTTACTTTTTTTAAATTGCATTTGGGTACTGCTCATAGTAGTAGGACAGCCGATTTGGATGTGCTGCTTAGCCCGGGGTTACAATGTGGAGCTTTAAAAGCACAGCAGTATTAGGATTTCAGCTTGTTCATCTGTAGCTCAGCAGAAATAGAGAATACTTGACTTATCTCACCCCTGTTGTCTTCTCTCTGCAGGTAGTTTGCTGTCAATATCGCTGCAAACTCCACCTGCAAAGAGTCTCAGGCCCTCCAAAACATTTGACAGCCCTCCTCATTCATCCTCACAGATGCTATAGTTATCAGGAGATAGTTTAGGAGTTCTTCAGGCACACCCCTCTCTTGGCAGCTGAGCCACATTCCAAATATCCCATCTACAGTTTTGTAAAATGAAGATCAGAGCACCTGACATCTTTGGGCAGCTGCCAGGGCTCACCATTGACATCCCCCTTTCATTCTTTTCCAGCCCAGTAGTCCAGCAGCATCAGACAGCTGGACCTAGCTGCCATTTAAATTTTCCTCAATGCCCCAGAGCATTGCAGGACATAAAAAGGATGTCCCCCCCTCCGCCCTGCTTTCAAGGTTACTAGGCTGCAGGAGAGGATGTAAATGTACCTGGTCTGCCACATCCCTCCCCTTGCTTGCAGCGATTGCTGGAGTAATCAGGACTCCAGTCCTCAGCATCTTGGGAAGGAGTGGGGTCCAATGGAATTGATGGAGGAATAGAGATGAGTATGGAGGGAAACTCTGCTCATCTGAGAGTTTAAGGCGAGAACATAATGGCTAGTTGCCAACCAAGCACCCTCGGGCACTTTCACTGGTGTTTCCAAGCAAGGTCCTTAGATTCTAAGCTTTGGTTTTTTAAAAGAAGTAAGCCTCTAGCCCTCCTAGAAATAAAGTTACAAAACAAAATGTGCAGGTACCCTTCTGAACAATTTACCTTTCCTGCTTCTGTCTTATATTCTAGTCCTTTTAATCTCCATAGTTTGCCCTTCCTTTCCCCCTAGCAGCCAAGTTGCATCTTTCCCATGGTGGTTTGGTCTGAGATCAGGTAGTTTCTATAAATTATTTTCTGTGAATACTACTACGCAATAAATGTGGGTGGATTTTGAAGACTATCTCCCTCTCCACACACACACAAAAAGGCAAATGTGAAAATTTTGTAAAGAGCCTTAGACATGTCTTCTGCTGCATAGGAGCTAAAATACATGGTACTTATTAATAATCCACTGTATAGTGAAATTACAGTGCCATAGTATACATATCCACTTCAATGTATGTCTCTTTGTGTTTAATGGGGCAGCCTAGGCTTTGGTTTAGGGTTGGCACTGGGAGAAAACAGGATTCTCGTAACTTTAACCACTGCAACGGAGGCAGAAATTCTACAGGTTAAGCCTTTTCTGGTATGGAAATATAATTATTGGGAAAGCTTCACCATGTACTCTTTCTAATGTTATGTTATTCCATGCCCCTCGCACCAGCCATTTTGTGTAATACGATGCCCTCATGGCAGCCATTTTGTGACTGGTGCCCACAGCCCTCTAAAAATGTGCTCACTGGTCCAAAAAAGATTGGCAAGCCCAAGACTCTGCAGCAAAAAAAATATTTTAATACAGTGGTACCTCGGGTTAAGTACTTAATTCGTTCCGGAGGTCTGTAATTAACCTGAAACTGTTCTTAACCTGAAGCACCACTTTAGCTAATGGGGCCTCCTGCTGCCGCCACGCCGCCGGAGCACGATTTCTGTTCTCATCCTGAAGCAAAGTTCTTAACCTGAAGCACTATTTCTGGGTTAGTGGAGTCTGTAACCTGAAGCGTATGTAACCTGAAGCGTATGTAACCCGAGGTACCACTGTACTTGCTTCTATGTACACTAGGCCAACCTCTTCGCAGCATGTATCAAATAAATTTGAAACTAGACGAGCTCAAATTTACTTTTGACCCATCTTGCAAAACATCTAGGAATGTACAAAAACTGCAATGTGCTACATCCTGTTGTGACATACAGTGTAACATGTGGTAACTTCTGTACCAGTGCAAAATGCCGAATGCCAACAAAAGAATAACTTGACTTTTAAAAGTGCACTCAGCTGGTATAAAAGAGAGCGTATGAAAGACTGACTTCACTCTCAAACGAGTTCATTCCTATTTTCTATGGCCAAGTAAAACAGGCACTTCTTTGTAAGGTTTTTAATGCATTCTCCCCAGCAGCTTCCTTCTCCATTTTCAGAATGGCTCGGCTGAGTAAAAGACCTTCTCATAAAGGTCGGTAATTGAGGCCTGTACATGAATTAACCACAAACTAAGGGTTTCACAAGGACTCTTCCTTCTAAATGATGGAGGGGGGCGGGGTTTGGAATTAGCGAAAAAGTGATGCTCAGTTCAGCGGCATTAATTCAGTCTCATAGCTACTGAGCACTTGGTCTCTGGCAGGGCGACAGGAAATCACACTGTACTTGTTAATGTTTGACGGTCCAAAGTTGTAATCATAAGCACATTTAATTTCAACTAAGACTCATTCAACTAAGTAGGACTTCCTTCCAAGTAACTTGCTCAGGACTGACCTGCAAAATAGGGCTGCCAATATGTCCGGATTTTCCCGGACATTATTGGGATTTCAAAAGCGGAATTGACGTTTGGAGGGAATTTGGAGGGAATTTCTAAAAGGCGGCTAAAAACACCTTTGAAATATGGCAATCCTACTGCAAAAGGAGGTGAATTTGGCTTGCTTTCCCTGATCTCAAAACCCCCAACACCTCGTTCCCCAAAGGTACCCTGAAAGGGCTGCCAATGAAACATGGGGCAGTTATCCTAAAAATTAGATTCATTCAGATGGTACTCTTGAAAGTATGCTAAGTGAGGGCACTTTAAATTACTTAATACGGCCATTTTGCTGTTTGCAAGGTGATAAAAATAAAATGTCTCTGTGTGGTAATGTTAATTATCATTATTGTCAATTGTTAGGGTTGCCTGGTATCCTGAAACTCAGACCTTGAGGCTCAGAAGGTGGAGTCTAGAAGCTCAGAAGTGATGCCTATCTCAGGGTGGGGGCAATAGGAGGCATTTAGTGTTTAAAATGAGAATGGTCTTGAACTTCTGCTGTCTTGTTTCCAGTGGAGAATTATTGCCCGCTTTCCCCTGTGTTTTCTAAATATATTTATTATACCTAATTTGTACCTACCCCCCTTACTCTCCCTTCACAGAAAGAGCAAGAAGCTAAAGCTATGTACACAATTTGCAGCGTCAAACACAGTGAGGTCACTTGGTTTCAATGCAAAAATGACCATGTATTCTTTGGGTTAGCAAAGATGCAAGCTGTAAAAAATATCCTTTTAGAGAGATTTTTCACATGGTTTTCCTTCAGTCATAGTCACTGAATGCGGAGAGAGAAGTGAGGGAGGTGAAGTCTGCTGGGGACCCGCTAAGCCACACCCACTGGCAACTTGAGCACAGGGCTCCACTTAACCCTTTCATGCATGCCAGTGTGAGTCAGTAACTGTATATTACAACACTGAGATGTTACGTACTGTCTTTAAATGAGGAAAGCCCAGAAAGCCTTGGCACCTCATGTGACTGAACTGGAAGAAACTGTTTCACTTTGGCAGCAGAAACCACTAGGAGCAGTTGGGCCAGCGTACTCTGCTCAGAAAGCACAACATTCCTGGGTCTATATCTACCAGCAAGAAGGGACAATTTTCAGTTGTTGGAACTTCTTGTTTTCCCTACCGTCTTAAGAGTATGTTCATATTAGAAGCAAGGTCGTTCTTACTTCATCTTCTGCTACATTTCCAAGTCACTTCCTTCTGCTCCTGTTCACATCAGGGGGTGGGGTGGGGTGGATGTCTTCACCTGATTATTCCCCACCCGCCACCCCACCAAACTGTAATTGAGTGAAGCTTTTTCCTGCACATGCATGTGGGCAAAAGCTGTCTGAACTGTTTGTGCCATAACAGAAACATGGCTTCTGTTTTGGAATAGCCTGGAAGCTGGATTGAGGAAAAACTGTGTCTAAAAGCTAAAAATGGATTGTGGCTAGGGTTGCCATATTTCAAACAATGAAAATCCTGACTGAAAAGTTATTGAGCTTTTTTTGGGGGGCAAACACACACACACAGTCGTTTTTGAGCTATTTTTATGGAGAATTGTAATAATACAATTTGGGGATCTGGTTTGTGTTACTATAATAGCTATAATCTCGGGTGTTAAGATCAGCAAAGGGAGCCATTTTGGTAGTTCTACCACCCTCAGAGATTGGAGGGCGTGTGTGTCCGGGGAGAGGGCACTATTTGTGTCAGCCCCTAATATATGAAAATCCCTCACCCCAGAGGTACACCTGGAGCGTTCATTGTATGGCTTCCATCATATGTAGGAGAAGCACCTCTTTGTCCTGGCCGGGAACATCTGTTCTTCTGATGGTAAATTGTTCAAACTGATCTTAGTTTTGCATTTTTATATTGTTGAAACCTGCCCAGGGAACTTATGGCAAACGGTGGGTGAGCAAGGAAGGGAAAGGACATGGTTAAACAGAATGGGGAGAAACCTTGGAATGGGCCCTATGGAAAATGTGCTCCCCTTAGTTATGGGTCCTTACCCCTAGATGCAACTTATTTTCTTAAAAGATCCAGAGAAGGAAGTTAAGAGCTCTTATAGTTCAGGGTTAGGCCAGAACACAATTTGCCAGTCCTTTGCATGCCAAATAAATCAGCTTATTGTCTCAACAGGCAGGCAGGCAGGCAACCAGAGAAATAAAGAACAATCTGCTAAATGAGCTGAGCAGAGGAAGAGAGAGATACTTAGGGGAAATTGTCTAATTTAGTCCCCATGGAAACATGGAAACACATTGCAGAGCTATTAGCAGTCCCTTTTTTTCTCAAGAGGCTCTGATCAGCTACTGCCTCACAGGGATCACTCTGTTACTCACAGAAATCTGACAGGAAGCCCATCACATTATTTTCCAATCTCGTTTGCTGAGATAAGGTTCAGAACGCTGCATTCTGAAGTAAGCAGCAGCTTAGCTCTAACAATTACAGACCCTCCAAGTGTCCCTATTTTCCAGGGACAGCCCTGATTTAGAGAAGCCGTCCCGGTTTCTGATTTGATTCCTGAATGTCCCACTTTTTCTTAGGATGTCCCTATTTTCCTTGGAGAAATGTTGGAAGGTATGGAGTTATCCGACCCCGAGCCGTCTGAAGGCTATCCTGTATAGGGGGAAAAATGTTTAATGTTTTATTATGTTCTTATATATGTTGGAAGCCACCCAGAGTGGCTGGGGCAACCCAGTAAGATGTGTGGTGGTATAAATAGTAAAATTAGCATTATGGAATGGGACGTCCCTATCTTCATCGGAGAAATGTTGGAGGTTATGCAGTTCTACTTAGGAGAGAGAGAGCATGTGTGTTCTAGTGGAGGAAAGATGGAGGACTGGTGAAGCCTTCATCTCATTGGTTCACAGTCAAGTTTGTAAAAATGATGTCTTTGATCTCTAAATATTTCCTGAGTCTTCATGGGCCTTTTGGACTGTCTGACTACCCTCTAACATTGCCCTTGGGAGTGTACGTTGCAAAAATGGGCAGAGTGGAAATTCTAAACTAGCCTTTAGTTACTAGAGGAAGATGACAGTTAAGAATATACTATACAAACCTTTTACTACCCGAAGTGATTTCATATTGTGTAGTGAATTAGCCCTTTAAACTACCAAATTTAAAATTGCAGCTGGTGCATTGTCTCCAATGAAGCTCTGCCTTTCTTTGTTTCTGTTGTTTGACTTAAAAGTGACCAATGTGTTCTGATCAGTGCTTTGTAGACCGACTCTGATAACTCTTGGTGAGAGTCTGTTTGTTTCTCTGCCCAGCAGCCCTCTCTGTAACTTGAGATCTTTTGCACAGTTCTCATCTAATTAAGCCTTGCAGGCATTTCCTCAGGGGACGCTTTAAGGCATTGAACTTGATAGGCCTTTCTTCTGAGCAACTAATGCTTAGGATCACCCTACAGAACTGGGACAAAGTGCAGATAGGGCTGAACCCCACACCCTTCGCTAGAAAGCATCTTTGTCTCTCTTTAACACCCAGCAGAAGAAAGTATTCTGTGTAACTCAAAAGCCTGAATACTTCTTTGTTAAATTCCTTCCAAATAAATCATCTTTGGATTCTAACAAGGCAGCACAATAATGTTTCATTGGAGGTAATTTGCATTATTTTTAATGAAAAGGCTTTCTGTTATGCAATGGAGATAGGATGACTGCCATGCACTCAAATTCTGAGGACTTCTCCAGACAACTTGTTTATTGAACCTTACACAGAGGTTAAATGATATCCAGTCTTTATTGAGCATTTATGCAGATTCGTTTACGGAGCAGTTATACTACAATCAGCACTGGCCCTTCATTCATCCTGATCTGCCATGTTTTTCCTTCTGCCTCTTAGTAATTTGTTCACCCCAGACTTTTCAATGTATTTCACCATCATGTCCAAAACTGCAAAAAGTCCAATTCTTTAAAAAGTGCCTTTGTTTTGCCAGGGAAACAGAGCGCTTTGATCCACTTAACCTAAATTTATAGTATGTGCTAGAATCTCTCTGACAAAACGGTGACAGTCAGCAGGCACCCTGAATTCAATTGCAAAGTCCCATCGGGTTGGAGTTTTACCCCCAAATAACACAACACAGGTGGGGCTGTGGTCTAAACCACAGAGCCTAGGACTTGCCGATCAGAAGGTCGGCGGTTCGAATCCCCGCGACAGGGTGATCTCTGGTTGCTCGGTCTCAGCTCCTGTCAACCTTGCAGATCGAAAGCATGCCACTGCAAGTAGATAAATAGGTACTGCTCTGGCGGGAAGGTAAACAGCATTTCCGTGTGCTGCTCTGGTTCGCCAGAAGTGGCTTAGTCATGCTGGCCACATGACCCAGAAAAACTGTCTGCGGACAAATGCCGGCTCCCTTGGCCTATAGAGCGAGATGAGCGCCGCAACCCCAGAGTCATCTGCAACTGGACTTAACCATCAGGGGTCCTTTACCTTTACCTTTTTAAGTGTGTATAAGACTGCAGCTTTACAGTACAACCCTATGCATGTCCACTTAAAAATAAGCCCCACTAAGTTGAATTAGGCTTACTCCCTGTAACTGCATTTGGGATTGCAGCCTTAATCTCTGTGTGCCTGGGAACATATGTTAATACAGTGGTGCCTCGGGTTACATAAGCTTCAGGTTACAAACGCTTCAGGTTACAGACTCCGCTAACCCAGAAATAGTACCTTGTGTTAAGAACTTTACTACAGGATGAGAACAGAAATCGTGCTCCGGTGGCGCGGCGGGGGCAGGAGGCCCCATTAGCTAAAGTGGTGCTTCAGGTTAAGAACAGTTTCAGGTTAAGAACAGACATCCGGAACGAATTAAGTACTTAACCCGAGGTACCACTGTAGTCACTTTCTGCAGGGCTTCTCTGCTTCCACGCAAATGCCTAATGGTAACTGAGGCTGAGCAACTAAGAGGAAAGATCTCTTAAAGGTGCAACATTCTCTCCCTTTCTCTTTAAGGAATATGGTTAAACATCAAAACTAATGTTTCATATCAATCCATTCAGAGAAATTTAGTAGCTCCATTAGCCCTGTGCCAATAGCCCTGTGTTTAATTCCCTGAAGGACTTGTACACTGCCAATGCATTCAAGCGCAATTACAGAACCAAGGAGCAATCATTCAATAGGTGTTCAAATATTTTGCGACAGAATCCCATACAGCCTTAGTCCATTATCATCATTTTCAGATCATTCACCATGTGGCTGGATGCACCCAGACGCAGGAGGAGAGTAATGATTATACAGAGGTAGGGCTGCTGCATTGTTTCTCTAGGTCCTGCTAAATTTAAACAAGCTATTATTTAAACGGAATCTATTTGACACGCTTCCGGTTTTCCTTTCATTGCTTTGGGAGGCAAGCGAAGCGTTCAGAACTCTATTAGGGCACACCCAACAGATGCCAAACTAGAATCGGAATTTATTTTATTGTAGTAGCTGTATTGTGGGTCCAGTGTGAAAATAGGAGGATTTGATCAGTGAAGCATTCCTCCCACACCAAGAGCTGTAGAGTTTGCCCCACCAGCAGCGGTGTGCCCCATTTTACCCTACTGCTGCTTTTCAAGTTGGGTGGGGCACCCGTGGCAGTGCTGCCTCAGAAGCTTCTGCCACCTGAGGCAGCTGCTTCACCTTGTCTCATGGTTGGGCCGGGCCTGTTCCCCGCACAGACCGTCACTGATCCACAGTGGATTTTTTTTTTCTTTTTGCAAAAGGCTAGCACTGTCTGCTCTTCTAGAATCCTAACTTGATTTGGAAATATATGAAGCTAACTTGCACTGAATCAAAACATTGATCTGTCTAGTCCAATGTTGTCTTACTTGCCTGCTAGCCAGGGTTTTCTCAAGCAGAGAGCTATCCCAGATACCAAAATTTGGGCCAAATCTTCAGTGGTGGTCAGATTTCTTTTCTACAAGGATCGGTCTCTGTCTTGGGTGATTTTAATGAACCACGATATGCTGTCAACGATTATTTCCACTGATGGCTTTCTGATAGTCAATGATGATAGTTTATTGTTTTATCTGTAGGAATTAAGGACAGGTGGTCGGTCTCCTATGAACTGGGACTCTCTTAAAATTTTGCGCATCAAAGTGATACTTTCCAGCTTTTGGAAAGGGCAGAGAAATGGTTTAGAGTCAGTGTGCACAAAGAGATAATGTTTGCAGGCAGAGATTTGGCACTCAGCTAAGCATTTCGGGACACAAGGGCTCTGTCTGAGGATCTGATGCAGGTTTAAAGGTAAAGGTACCCCTGCCCGTACGGGCCAGTCTTGACAGACTCTAGGGTTGTGCACCCATCTCACTCAAGAGGCCGGGGGCCAGCGCTGTCCGGAGACACTTCCGGGTCACATGGCCAGCGTGACATCGCTGCTCTGGTGAGCCAGAGCCGCACACGGAAACGCCGTTTACCTTCCCGCTATAAAGCGGTCCCTATTTATCTACTTGCACCCGGGAGTGCTTTCGAACTGCTAGGTTGGCAGGTGCTGGGACCGAACGACGGGAGCGCACCCCGCCGTGGGGATTCGAAACGCCGACCTTTCGATCAGCAAGCCCCAGGCGCTGAGGCTTTTACCCACAGCGCCACCCGGGTCCCTGATGCAGGTTTAGTGATGTGTAAAAGCAGCTGTTTGCCTCCAGTATGCTCTGCTTGCTTGTTTGTTTGTAGATAAAACAAATATTATCTGTGCTCTCTTACTGAAAGGAAATCAAATGCTGTAGCATTGACCTTGGCTATCTTACTATTAAGGGAAGTGGAGATCATGTGACAAAATCTCTCCCAATAGTACGGTTTCCATATTGTAAACCACAATTCCTTCTGTGAAGATCCTAAACTTGAAAGTAAATTTAGTGTTCTGAGGATCATAAAGTAGTTAAAATAAAATGGAAGGACAGAATATGCATAATTCTGTGGGTGAATAATGTTTGCTATGAAGATGAACAATGCTGAAAGGGTATTGGATTAACCTCACAGCAAATAGTGAAACTGTGGGGATAAATACCTTTCTTGTTTCTGGCAAGATGATCCTACTCAGATTCCTTGGAGCTGACCAAATCAGCCACCGCCAGTCGAGAGAACAGACTGACCGGGCTGAGGAATGCTGTATAAATGGTCCTCACTGGGCACAGTGTGACCCAGATTGCCCTGTTTTGTATAAATTTGTGTAAAAGTACTTGGTGTTAGTCAGATGCTAACAAGAGACATATAAATGTCAGCCAGTAGGAATTAGGTCTGGAGTTAGCTCATTGGTGTGATTTGGTGGCCAGTATGGCGCTGTGGTCTAAACCACAGAGCCTAGGCTTGCCAATCGGAAGGTTGGCGGTTCGAATCCCCGCGGCGGGGTGCGCTCCCGTTGCTTGGTCCCTGCTCCTGCCAACCTAGCAATTCAAAAGCACGTCAAAGTGCAAGTAGATAAATAGGTACTACTCCGGCGGGAAGGTAAACGGCGTTTCCGTGCGCTGCTCTGGTGGCCACATGTCCCAGAAGCTGTACGCGGACAAATGTCGGCTTCTTTGGCCTTTAGAACAAGATGAGCGCACAACCCCAGAGTCATCCACGACTGGACCTAATGAACAGGGTTACCTTTACCTTTACTTTATGTCATAAGAGCATTTCAGCCTTTTCCCCAAACCTCTGCAGCCAAAATGTAGTAAGAGCACAATAGTTTGAAGTATCATAGAATTAAAGAATTGTAGATTTGGAAGAGACCGGGAGGGTAAACTAGTCCAACTCTGTGCAATGCAGCAATCTTTTGCCCAACATGGGGCTCGAACCCACGAACCTGAGGTTAAAAAATCTCATGCTGTACCAACATAGCTAAGAGGGAATGCTACAAGCAATTCTCTGGCCAAAGTGACTGGTCAGGAGGGAGACTGGTGCCAGTGGCGTAGCGTGGGGGGTGCAGGGGGGGGCTGCCGCACCGGGCGCAACATCTGGGGGGGCGCTCGCACTCGCAGCTCTCTGACCCTACTTGGCTCGGGTAGGGTTAGGGGGCGCAAATTACTTGCCTTGCCCCGGGTGCTGACAACCCACGCTACGCCACTGACTGGTGCCCTAAGAATCACATGCCGTAGTAGGATATTTAGGGCCCTGAATTTGTATTTATGACTGTCATTTCATCTTGCATGCCCATCTCAAAAACATGTGCATTTGGGACAGCTTTCCCAACCTGTTTCCTTCCAGGTGTGCTAGCTAGGTCTAATTGGAGCTGTAGTCCAAAATATCTGGAGAGCATCAGGTTGGGCAAGGCTGGTTTTAGTCAAAGCTGCTGGGACTGATTGCCTTCTCAATGACAAGTCCAAGGCAGAACTTACTCAAAGAATTCAAAACCTGCAGATAGTATGAATAGGTTTTTACTATGCAATATGACTCTAGTATCACCAGCTAAAACAGTGAAGACCAGCGACACCAGTTAGATTGGTAAATACTCTGTGGTTGCTATAGTTCTGGTTCTCAGTAAAAAGTATGACCAAAGACCAAGAATCCTGGATTGGACAAGCATTTCATTCCACCCAAAGAGCAGCTGGGCTGGCATTCTACTTGGGAGGCCCCCGGATGAAAAGGGAGATTTTGCACAATCTCTGCCAAAGTTTAGGCTCAAATCTGCATCAAAGCTAAGACAAAACTTAGAAAAACGCTTCGCCTGGACCACAAGCTTCCAGGTACTGATCACAACCAATTACCAAAATGACAGTATTCTGGCTGATAAGCAAAGCAAGCTCTTAACTCCCCACAAGTATATAGAAATGTGCCCGAAGGATCTCACACCATTAAATGAAGCAATGCTTCTTGCTGTTGATAAATCAACCATGAAGAAACATTTAGTGAAACTACTTTTGAATGCAGCAGGTGGCTTTGGTATTCTGCCGCCAGTTTTTGCATCACAGGACTGAAGAAATTCTATGGATAGATGAACCTTCTTCTAAAGCCTGAGGTTGTAAAAGTTATTTAATCCAACCTGGATGTAGAAATCTGAACAAATTTAAAATTACCAAACATTTCCCTATTATTCATTGTAAGTGGCAGCAAACACCATAGTTTAACTATTTGATGTGTGAAGTGCTTTCTTTTGTCTGCCCTGGATTTCCCAACATTCATTGGATGCCCCCAAATTCTGGTGTTATGAAGCAGAATCTTCTCTCTATCCACTTTTCCTACCAACATGCATAATTTTGTAAACTGAGCCTAATGAGGAACGGTTGAGGGAGTTGGGTATGTTTAGCCTGGAAAAGAGGAGATAAGATAGCCACCTTCAAATATCTCAAGGGCTGTTACATGGAAGATGGAGCAAGCTTGTTTTCTCCGGCTCTGGAGGGTAGCACTCAAACCAATGACTTCAAGTTACAAGAAAGGAGATTCCGACTAAACACTAGGAATAAATTTCTGAGATGTTTAACAGTGGGACGGACCCCCTCAGAAGGTGGCAGACTCTCCTTCCTTAGAGGTTTTTAAGCAGAGGATAATGCACACTCAGGTCCAGTTTAAGAGCCAATATCTACTTTTTACTTTAGTCGAGATTCCTGCATTGCAGGGGGTTGGACTAGATGACCCTCGGATTCCTTCCCAACTCTACAATTCTATTATGTTTCCCCGTATTCACCTTTCTTCCAAACTAACCAACCCCCCAAATATCATAATCTTTCCTCAGAGGGGCATTACTCTACTCATCCCCAGTCAGTTTAGTTGCCCTGTTCTGCACCTTTTCTAGCTCTGCAATATCCTTTTGGAAATGCAGTGACCAAAATTCCAGTACAGTGGTGCCTCGCAAGACGAAATTAATCCGTTCCGCGAGTCTCTTCGTCTTGCGGTTTTTTCATCTTGCGAAGCACGGCTATTAGCGGATTAGCGGCTATTAGCGACTTAGCGGCTATTAACGGCTTAGCGGCTTAGCGGCTATTAACGGCTTAGCGGCTTTAAGAAAAAGGAAACAAACTCGCAAGAACTCACAGAGGTCCGTTCTGAACCTGAAACTGTTCTTAACCTGAAGCACAACTTTAGCTAATGGGGCTTCCTGCTGCCGCCGCGCCACCGGAGCACGATTTCTGTTCTCATCCTGAAGCAAAGTTCTTAACCTGAAGCGTATGTAACCTGAAGCGTATGTAACCTGAAGCGTGTGTAACCTGAAGCGTGTGTAACCTGAGGTATCACTGTATCATGTACCATTTTGAGGTTTTTCTTACAACCAAGCAGTATATAATTTTTTATGAAATAAATGGTAAATAGGGTGAGATTCACCAGCATGCTCTCCCAATCCCTCTGCCTCTGCAAGCATTGCAGCTTGCCAGATGGAAGAACCCCCTCTCTCCTTTCCCCATGCACTTTTCTGGGGGTCCTCTCAAAAGCTTTCCCTGCCCATAGCAAATTTGGGGGGCATGCAGAGTGGGGGCAGGGCGGGGTGGAAGTGCGTTCACAGGGCTTCTGTTGACAGAGCTGGTTTCACAAATCCCACCTGTAACATTGGGGTCTGCTTGTAAATTACCACACCTTCTGCTTGTGGTGAGCAAGAATCGCCAGGTAACCAAGGCTGCAGAAATTGTTTGTTTTTATTAGCATACAGAGGAGGAGGAGGAGGAGGAGGAGGAGTTTTTATAGAGCTCTCAGAGCACATGGTCCACCGCAAACCAAAAACACGAAGATTGCACCATTTAAATTTCAGCAGTGATGAAGGGTGTGAGAGCAACAAACAACAGAAATGGGAGAAGCAAAGGGAACAAGGTCACAAATTACTAATATATACGTATATGGGCAGATGTGCTACCCTATATATGTGTGTGCGTGAGATTAGTAGTGGTTTCAGGCTTATGCAAGGCTGATATTATTCTGTTAAGGAATAAAGGCAAGAAATAGCCGCACAGTGATTTGCTAATCCACTTTGGAAGAGCCTCCCAACAGCAAGATAAATAGCTGAATGTTATTAGTCTGCCTGCCTTTTATTTTCATTTACTGAGGGTATGTTCACATTAGTATATTGGAATGCAGTGAAGTCACACACACACACCCTGCTGTGTTTCAAGCCAGATTTCCACATGTCAGAGGGGATGTTTCACCCAATACTAATGATCTTTTTGGTTTCCCCACCCATGCAACCGCCCTAAAACTCTTGTGTGCTCATCTGCGAGAATATGGTAGCTCAAACCCGAATCTCCCGGTCAAAGCTTGACACCTAGTTAGCACCCTTGCCAAAAGGATGTTTTAAAACTAATTGATATCCTAAAAGGGACACATTATTTCTATTAACAGCAGCCATCGATTACCTTTTAAAGGTCGCGAGTGGCCTGTATTTATTAAATGGGTTGCAGCAGCTGAAGGTTTGGCTGGTTATTTGAAATCAATAGATGAGCTTCTGCTTCTCGGATCTGTAGTTCTCGGCAGCGTGCGGCTTTTGTCCTTTCCCTCTACATGATATACCGTATTTTTCGCTCTATAAGACGCACCAGACCACAAGACGCACTTAGTTTTTGGAGGAGGAAAACAATAAAAAAATATTCTGAATCTCAGAAGCCAGAACAGCAAGAGGGATCGCTGTGCAGTGAAAGCAGCAATCCCTCTTGCTGTTCTGGCTTCTGGGATAGCTGCACAGCCTGCATTCGCTCCATAAGACGCACACACATTTCCCCTTACTTTTTAGGAGGGAAAAAGTGAGTCTTATAGAGCAAAAAATACGGCAAGTGCCCTGGCTTGAAAGATTTGTGTTGTAGAAGGATGGCCAGCATCTGTTTTGGAAAATGACTTTCACAGACTTATGGCAGCCTGTATTTATGCCAACCTATTGCAAAATGTGTCTTCTCAGTGACATCGCGTCCTGGCTCGCACTCAGAACCATGCGCTCCCCCCCACCCCCTGGCTCTCCCCATTCTATGCCCCTGTGTCTTCTTACTCTTCTATGTCATCCCAGTGGAAGTTGCCTGCAGCGATAACGTTCCTATGGAAGTCCATTTCAGGGACAGAACTGACGTGAAATCATTGTCTCTGGGCCACAGTCCTAAGAATCGTCTGTAGCCTGATCTCACGACCCTTCCCCTCCCCAACCCCTGAACCCAGTTATCGGCTAAGAAGATGTGATTTCAAGGAATAGTCACATATCATGCAGGTGGCGCTGTGGGTTAAACCACAAAGCCTAGGGCTTGCTGATCAGAAGGTCGGCGGTTCAAATCCCTGCGATGGGGTGAGCTCCCGTTGCTCGGTCCCTGCTCCTGCCAACCTAGCAGTTCGAAAGCACATCAGAGTGCAAGTAGATAAATAGGTACCACACTGGCGGGAAGGTAAACGGAGTTTCCATGCGCTGCTCTGGTTCGCCAGAAGTGGCTTAGTCATGCTGGCCACATGACCCGGAAGCTGTACGCCGGCTCCCTCGGCCAATAAAGCGACATGAGCACCGCAACCCCAGAGTCAGTCATGACTGGACCTAATGGTCAGGGGCCCCTTTACCTTTATGCAACCACTGAAGCAAAGACTTGACAAAATAATGTTTTTGTTTCGTACACCAGCTTCTACTGCACCAGCAACAATGGGCTTCAGTTCTGACATATACAAAGGCAACTGTAGGTTGCCAAGCCTGTAGCTCAGATACCCAGATGCAGAGGTTGAGGTTGGGGAGGTCAGGAAGGCCTGGACATTAACTGCTTACCACCGCTTGGTGTGGTGAGCAGTGTCCCTGCAACCTCTAGTGAGGACCCTTGCCTCTGTCCAGACTGGCTCCACCTAGGTATATAAGAGGTCTTCCTGCCGCATAGGCACTTGGATTGAGTATCAAGGTCTTAATTTGTACAGTGGTACCTTGGGTTAAGTACTTAATTCGTTCTGGAGGGATGTGGTTCTCCAGAAATGTGAAGAGCCTCATTCTGCAGCCCTAAGTATTTCCGTTCTGCTACTATCCAAAAAAGTCATGGGCACCAAGCATCTGAATTGTGTTTGCTACTCGCCTTCAGTTTATTCCTATTCATTTTCCCCTTCTGTGCTATCATGATGTTTGTTTGGGATTTGCATTACAGTGGTACCTCGGGTTAAGTACTCAATTTGTTCTGGAGGTCCGTTCTTAACCTGAAACTGTTCTTAACCTGAAGCACCACTTTAGCTAATAGGGCCTCCTGCTGTCGCTGCGCCACCGGAGCACGATTTCTGTTCTCATCCTGCAGCAAAGTTCTTAACCTGAAGCACTATTTCTGGATTAGCGGAGTCTGTAACCTGAAGCAAATGTAACCAGAAGCGTAAGTAACCTGAGGTACCACTGTATTTCTGATTCTGACGACCTGACTCCCGATTTTACCTCTGGTCCTGATTTCCCTTTGGTCTCAACTTCCCAGCTCACTTTATACCATCGTCCACCATATATAACAAACCGTATACCAAAGCCCAGCTTTGACAGGGACATCTTGGCTGTGTGAGTAGAAAAAAAAGAAAGATTGCAAGCCAAGCAGAAAACAGCTTCCCCCTTTGCTTCTCACTCCTCGCCCTAGAGGATTTTCGTTCCTTCCACAGGGGTTGCAGCCTCTGCGGTGGTTAAATCCCTGAAATTTCAGGTCCAGCCTCACCCCCACTGGATGAGATCATAAGGACAAAAGCAAGCAAGGTCAGGAAGCTTGTGTTCCGTCTCTATAAGGTTTTGTGGGTTCTGTATTTGTCTAAGGAATTTATATTAATTTGGGGAGGGGAGGGGAGACCAGGAAAGATTGAGGGAAGTTTAGAGAATGAAGTCACATAGGGTCTAAATAAACAGATATCCGAGCCCCGGTTTCTAAACTGCTGCTGGTTTAGGGTTGATCTCAAAATGTGATTAAGCTGGTGTGGTATTTTGCTTTCCAGCGTATTTATGTGATCCCTCTTGGTCTGACAAAAGCATTACAGCACCTTTCGGGAGAAATGCTAAAGAGGCCCATATGGTGGAAGCTTTGGCAAGCTCTGAATTCTGTCTGTCATGCTGAGCCTGATTTCCTGCACCGCTGCAGCCTTCGTTCTCCCATATTTGGAAGTTGGCCGATGGCTGAGAAATCCCTCGCGGGTTCCTGTTTAAATTCCAGAGTCACTGTTACACTCAAGTTGTGTAAATCAAGCACAATACAAAGGGGAAAGCCAGGGAGCAGAAGCTTCACTAACTCCCTCAAGAGGAAAGCTGTCTGCCCTTGGGTGTGTGTGTGTCTGTCTGTCTGTGTGTGTTTTGTGCACACAGTCCTGCTTTGCTTCTGCTCGTTTTGCAGTGGTTGAAAACCCTCACTTTCCCAACTCTGCCGCAGTAGACATTCCTGCTCACTCTTGCAATGTAGGCTCTGTGCCAATCTAACTTGTGGGTTTTCCAGACCCCACCTCAAAGTGCACTTCTCTCAGACTCGGGCTGTGTACATGTTAACTTGTTTGTAGCATAAAAATGGACCATAAAGAAGGCTGATCGCCGAGGGAATTGATGCTTTTGAATTATGGTGCTGGAGGAGACTCTTGAGAGTCCCACAGACTGCAAGAAGATCAAACCTATCCATTCTGAAGGAAATCAGCCCTGAGTGCTCACTGGAAGGACAGATCGTGAAGCTGAGGCTCCAATACTTTGGCCACCTCATGAGAAGAGAAGACTCCCTGGAAAAGACCCTGATGTTGGGAAAGATGGAGGGCACAAGGAGAAGGGGACGACAGGACGAGATGGTTGGACAGTATTCTCGAAGCTACCAGCGTGAGTTTGACCAAACTGCGGGAGGCAGTGGAAGACAGGAGTGCCTGGTGTGCTCTGGTCCATGGGGTCACAAAGAGTCGGACATGATTAAACGACTAAACAACAACAACAAAGCATAAAAATGTAGATTTTCTCAATCTGGATGCTCAGCCTCAACACGCTGCTTTCCATCTAGATTGATTCTAGATCCTGCTGTCCACAAGGAAACCCTCCCCTCAATTAGGTACCCATGCTTTTTCCTCCCTGTGCATGCCTCAGGTAAATGAAGAAGGAATCCCCTCCACATACTAGCTAAAAGTGTGGCTGTTGAGATGTTTCACCGGTGCACACAGTGGTAACGGTGTGTGTGTGTGTGTGGCAGCTGGAGTGACGCCATTCCCTACATCAACACACAAAGTATGTTCATTTGACCACCCTTAATGTCAATCTGAATGCTAGGAAAAGGCTTCTGTTCATTTCTGCATATCGAATTTCAGTTGCAGATGCAAAAGCAGAACAGGAAGTTTGGTGATTCTTATTTTTTTTTTGGCCATCTGGCGACCCTGGTCCAGAACGGGTGTCCTTTTCATGCACTACAAGTTCCTTAACCGTCTTCTGACTTGCCACTTTCAGATGTGGCAAGTGTCAGCAGCTGCCTACGCCACATTTCTGAGCTGGGCAGAAAAATGTAAGGGCAATAACGATTGCCTCATATTTGAGGTCAGCAATATGAACAGCCCTCAGATTTGTATTTCCAAGCCTGGAAATACCAGTCTTGATGACATGAGAAACCCAGAGTAACCAAATGACCCAATCACACGATGCAGAGATTCAATAATCATCTGCACTCGTAGGAGGCCAATTGGAAGGAAGTAAGTCCAGATGGCTCACTGGGTTCATACTGGATAAGGTAAGCACAGCTTTCCTTTCAGCTAGACTGCTCCTACCATGTATCTGGGAACCCAGGAAAGGTGGGTCCTGGAAAACCTCTGTGCTGTCTCTGAGCACTGTCGAGTTCTGCAACAGCGAACATAGTCCAAAGTTTCACAGCCACCAGCGACTCAGTTATACAGCTGCAGATATAACGTGTTAAGTGCTTTTAAAGTGCATTATACAAATGTGACACTAGATGGCGATGGTGAGCTTATGGGCAATTCAATATATGTTTTAAAACATTTTTTAAATAAAGCATTTCCACAGGGTTTTTTTTTATGTATGTCTAGATTCAGCCTAAATTCACTCCGTGTGGATACCAAATCCACCATTCTGGTTCTGTAGCATTCTTGCAGGGTACCTTGACGATGGCTTAGACTACGAGAGTAAAGTGAAGGGCAAGACACTGTCTGTGCTTAGAGTGTAAATAAAAAACCCCTGTACCCAGAAAAACAAGCCTGCCAGAGAAGGCAAAATTAGAAGCTTGCTCCACAATCTCTCGTTCTCTCTGTGGCAGAGATGTTTGGTTTTGAGAAACATTCAGTTGTGTAAGCTTCTACCTGTAGCCCAAAGTGGTCCAAACATGATAAAAACCAGCGCTTTGTCTTCCTGTACTCTTACAACTTAAAAAGCATCTTAAAAAGCAGAGACATCACCTTGCCAACAAAGGTCCGTATAGTAAAAGCTATGGTTTTCCCAGTAGTGATGTATGGAAGTGAGAGCTGGACCATAAAGAAGGCTGATCACCGAAGAATTGATGCTTTTGAATTATGGTGCTGGAGGAGACTCTTGAGAGTCCCATGGACTGCAAGAAGATCAGACCTATCCATTCTGAAGGAAATCAGCCCTGAGTGCTCACTGGAAGGACAGATCCTGAAGCTGAGGCTTCAGTACTTTGGCCACCTCATGAGAAGAGAAGACTCCCTGGAAAAGACCCTGATGTTGGGAAAGATGGAGGGCACCAGGAGAAGGGGACGACAGAGGAAGAGATGGTTGGACAGTGTTCTCGAAGCTTCCAGCATGAGTTTGACCAAATTGCAGGAGGCAGTGGAAGACAGGAGTGCCTGGCGTGCTCTGGTCCATGGGGTCACAAAGAGTCGGACACAACTAAACGACTAAACAACAACAACAACCCTTACAACATCTCTTAAAATACGTTTTCAGACACAAATGAGATCATGGCTACTGAACTGGCTGATATTAGGTTAGCTATACCAGTCACAGAGAGTAGCTGGTAGGATATGAGAGATTCTTGTGACTGAAAACCCATAGGGCTGCCTTTTGTTTGAATGTGAACTTTCCCACCATGGCTCCGTTTGTGAGATTCTCTCCCCAGGGAGGCTCACCTGACACCTTCGTTACATACCTTTAGGCAAAAACATTCCTCTTCTCTCAGGCCATTGGCTAATTAAACAATCTATGGTCTTTCAAACTGGAGGTATTGTTTTCATTTGTTACTGTGTTCTGTATTTTTGCGTTTTTACCATGTAAAACATGGATGAAGAGGTGTGTGTGCAGAAATTTAATAAATCGGGTCCTCCCTTAAAGAGGGTGAGACCTGGACAACCGACACCCTGTGTTGTGGGTGGGTACAATTGGTGAGCCACAACACCCAATTGGCAGGTCCCTTGAAGCTGGTACAATCTGGCCAATGGGTCGCAGTCTAAACAGTTCGAGGGACCTATTTATGCCCATGCACGTGACCCAGAGCTTCCTCTTTCAGTGCCTGCCCACCTCTCCCTATTTTTGGGCCTGTTGCATTTGACCTTGCTATGCCGTCGTGTGTCGTCTGTTGTTGGGACAGGGGCACGGCAGGAATTTCCCCCACTTGGCTGATTGGTTGTTGTCATTTGGGTTTCGCTTGCCACGTAGCAAATCGTCACAATTTGTAAGGTTGAGGATAGGCTCTGGTTCAGGTGATAGGGATGGGAGAACGCTCTCGCCATCCCTATGTGAAGGGTATTCCGTTAAAGGAATCCAGGGACTCGATGGTTTGGTCAACCCCTGTGAGGGGGTTGTGCCTGTGCCTGAGTCCAGGGGGACATTTGGGTGGCGGAGTTAGCCTGTGCCCGGCTTTCCACTTATCCAGGTGTTCACCCTTGGCTGACCTGTGCTGGTGCCCTGGGTCAGCGCTACCTGCATGGCAGGGAGCTAGTTGAACCAGAGTCTATGCAACCAATCACTTTCTGTAATCAATAAAGTTGTAGCCTAAATTTTGAGTCAAGTGTGAATTTATTTAGGGGGGAGGTTTCTGGGTCTGAACACACAAATAACAACAACAAGAGCAGCAAAGATGCTGTTGCACTTTCCTGGAAATGGTATCAATATCCCCTCTGACCCAGGCATTAGGGTAACCGGCATCAATATCCTCTCTGTATAGGCATGTAAGAGAAACCTTTTAGCTGCTCTCTGTTTGCAAACTGCATGCTTCCTCCAATTCCCCAATGCCTCGCATGGTTTGGCTCCTGTTTATAGAATGCTGCGAAGATTAAAAGCTTTGCGTAATTCAGGTGCTAAGCGTTGCTATCTCAGGGGTTGCTTTGAACACGAAATTTTCCTAGTAATTGCTCTGGAAGGCACATTTTGTAATTCATCCGGCTTTATCTTTGGTTTGCGGCATGCTTATATTACGAGCGACAACATGGGTGCTTGTGGGTAGGTTGGACACATTGCATGTCGTTAAGACAACACAGTGGCGTAGCGTGGGGGTGCAGTGGGGGCCGGGCGCACCGGGCGCAACATCTGGGGGTTAGGGTTAGGGGGCGCAAATCCACGGGTTAGGGGGCGCAAATTACTTGCCTTGCCCCGGGTGCTGACAACCCACGCTACGCCACTGAGACAACAACAAGGGCACTTGCGGATGGGTTAGTCACAACTCTAGCCTTTTACTGCACATAATATCTTCATAAACATTTTTTCCCCTGAAGTCCCACCACTATGGGACACCCTCCGCTATGGGCCTTCTTCCCCCTTGCTTCACCTCCTAGTGATGCAGCACTAAAACTGTTGGCACAGTTGCAAAGCTAAGTAGGGTCTGGTACAGTTTCAAATTGGGTGGGGACCCATGTGATCCCTGCATTGCAGGGGGGTGGACTAGATGAACCTCGGGATCCCTTCCAACTCTACGTACTATGATACTGTGGTTCTGTTCTGCCCATGACCTACTGAGTCACCCCGTCTTTGATCTCTTTTCTCTGTGATCTTCCCAATACAGTCGTACCTTGGATTCCGAACGTCTTGTGAGTTGAACGTTTTGGCTCCTGAACGCCGCAAACCCAGAAGTGAGTGTTCCGGTTTGCTAACGTTCTTTGGAACCAGAACATCCGATGGGGCTTCCAGGGCTTCTGATTGGCTGCAGGAGCTTCCAATCAAAAGCCATGCTTTGGTTTCCAAAAGGTTTGGAAGTCGAACGGACTTCAGGAACGGATTCCGTTCGACTTCCAAGGTACCACTGTATCTGCATTTCCAAGTATTTCCGACTCTATACATTCTCTTCTGTGCTTTGATGGTGTGACAACACAGTCTCATCTTACCATGCACAGTCACAATTGCATGTTTTTTAAGTGAACACCATGCGAATAGAGCAAAGCTGGTGTGTGATGTGCATTGTGTTGTATTACACATACAAGTCTGAAGTGTATGGTTAGTTAAGCAACGATGGTGTTGATGCTCATTTTTTTAATATGTCATTATCATGGTCATTATTAGTATAAAAATGAGATCACAAATTTATTTTATATCCCGTGCAAAGATTTTTAACCAGTCCACCTTGCTGGGGGCCCCAATTCCCCCCCCCCCCAGGACTCAACCCCACTCCTCCACTCCAGTGGCCTTGGATGGGAGTATTGCAAGGAGGCAGCTAAAAATGTAGGGAGGGCCTCACTCTCATTTGACCTTGAGATGCATTCCTCCAACTTCAATCTATGATTGAAACATCTTGGGAAACCTATGGGTGTAATAATATTAATAAATATTAATAAATAAATAATAAATAATATTGTCATTGCTCAGTTCTTGAATAGCAGTAGAGTAAAAGGGACACAAAGATGTGGCTCTCTTTATAAAAAGCAGCCAGAGATTAACCTCCTGAATTATCCATTAGGTGTGTATTGTGAAGGCTGAGAATATCTTCTTGAGCTTTCATTTGCCTCTCCATATGTTGACTTTCTCTGTTCCATGTAGGAACGTAAGAAGATATTTATTTACATTCCGCCCTGCATTTGTCGCATGCAACGCTGTTTCCATTCTACTGCAGTTTGGCTTCTGACAAAAACTATGTTGCTCAACTTATTGTCTGTGCTGGCAAATTTTTATAGAATTGATTAGACAATTATATTATTATTATGGTTTTTTCCACACTACAGTGGTACCTCGGATTACATACGCTTCAGGTTACATATGCTTCAGGTTACAGACTCCGCTAACCCAGAAATAGTGCTTCAGGTTAAGAACTTTGCTTCGGGATGAGAACAGAAATCGTGCTCCGGCGGTGCGGCAGCAGCAGGAGGCCCCATTAGCTAAAGTGGTGCTTCAGGTTAAGAACAGTTTCAGGTTAAATACAGACCTCCGGAACGAATTAAGTACTTAACCCAAGGTACCACTGTATTCATTTCAGCACAAAGGAAACAATGCAAATGGAGACCATTACCAATTGCATATCATATATACCATTTGCAGTCGGAAAACAACAAGAAATACTAATCTGGAAATGAAACGATAAGCAAATATTGGCAATTTCTACTCCCATTTCCTTTTTAGCCAGAATTCTCCAACATTCCTAGTTCCGTGTGGCATAAAGAAAAATGTGCAGAGTCTCGTCGGACTATTATTTGGGTAGTTGTTCTTGTGTGGTTTGGCAAATAAAAAGTTTTGTGGATTCATAAAGCTCTGGAGTGCATACTTAACTAAAGAATGGTGGTGGATTAGCCTAGTTCAATTATGTGACCTCTAACTCTGTCAGAACAGCCCTCGCTGGAAAAGAAGCACATTTGTGGTAGTGCTTGGCGATGCCATGGAATATTCATGAGCATTCCAACTGCTCAGGGAATTGATGTTGGCACCTGAACATGTACAAACAGTTTGAAGGGAAGGCAAAGGCCAGTTTGGCTGGGATTAAAACCCGACAGAGAGTCCAGACGTGATAACAGCTATGTGGGACAGACAGTGGCTTGGATAGCTAAGTAGGAAGAGGTCCCAGGAAATAAGGAAGCTAAGATATAGCAATTTCCCTGTTGTGGTGTCATGTCCCCCAGGGAGAGTGACTTTCATCACCTTTTATACGCCAAGTAAATACTTATTTATATTTGTACTCTTTTGAGTAACTCTTGGCTTGCTCCTGCTTGGTTAGTTGGGTGTCAGCTGCTTTGTATTCATTTGTAGTCTGGTTACATTTATATTTTAAGGAGTCAATAAGAACTCAGGGGCTGAGGAAGGAGTTTGAATGGTAGGTATCAGCCAGGTTTTGCTTTGCCGTTGTGGTAGATGCTTTGCCTTCTGAGAGGTGACCTCCATTGAGAGAAGAAAACGAGAATGAGCCTGGCCCAATGCAGGCCTCATCCTGTCCTCTTTGTTCTAGATACAGCCCACAGACAGCCCAAAAAGAACTGGGCCTGCCATGTGACAAGGTGAAGTACCTGCTCCAGGTGATGCCATGGGCGGATGGAGTATGTGAAAGCAGGAAATGAATAGTGCACCAATACTTTTTTTAAAGTTTTGGCTCTTGTAGCCAAACAGAGCATTTGAGCTCTGTTTCGGGCGGAAACCCCCATTCCGGCTTAAACTAGACCAAGCTAATTTCTTAATGCTGCAGTCCTGTGCACACAGTTGTACCTTGGAAGTCGAACAGAATCTGTTCCAGAAGTCCGTTCGACTTCCAAAATGTTTGGAAACCAAAGCGTGGCTTCTGATTGGCTGAAGGAAGCTCCTGCAGCCAATCACAAGTTGCGGAAGCCCCGTCGGATATTCGGGTTCCAAATAATGTTCGTAAACCAGAACACTAATTTCTGGGTTTGCTGCGTTCAGGAGCCAAAACAGCCGAGTACCTAGGGCGTTTGAGATCCAAGGTACAACTGTATTTGCTTAGAGAGTGAGCCTTACTGAATTCAATGAGACTTGTTTCAGAGTACAGGTTTTTTTTTCCTTTTTTTGACACCACTCAGAAAATACAAAAAAGCAAAAACCTGGGCAAAGTTTGTGTGGACTGTGCACTAGAAATGGAAAAATTCAGACACATTAACCATCCAAAAGGAGCAGCCCTTATAGAAAGTGGAGACACCAGCATATTGATCACAGAAAAAGATTTGTTTAGAAAAGCCACAATTCTGCGTATTTTTAACAGCATACTTGCTGTGTCATGCTATATAAGACAAGAGAGGGTAGACTTGTTTTGTGTCATTAGACAAGGCAAGAGCTGTCTTAACTCTCAAATATAATCAAGCCAAGAGTTTATATTTGGCCTCATGTGGATTTACTTTATTCCCTTACAACACCTGCTTTCTGTCCTTCAGACATTCCTCCAATCCATACTCACGCTGCTATCGTTGTTGCTTCATTCCGTGGTGTTTCAAGATAAACCACTTAGAATGCAATACGGTTAATAAAATGTTTTGTATTCCAGAGCAGTTGCCACTCAAAGGGAGAGGCCAGAAAAGCATACTAAGCTTGTGGTTTCTTTTTGGAATTACTAGGCACCCTCCAACATTTCGTGGCTGAAAGTAGGGACACTCTTGTTTACTTATAACAGTCCTTTTCTTGCACTCAACATCACTCCCCCAGTGCTTCTTCCTCCCTCCTCCTGTTACAAACTGCTTTCCTCTGCTTGCTGAATGCTATATTAGTATACCCCTTACGCTGAATTATGAGACAGCTGTATAAGGACCAAACTAGATGCAACATTTGTCATATGGTTAGCCCTGGTGTGTCAGTTGTATAGGGTGCCTGCGGCAGCAAGCTGAATCAGAACCAGGGAATGTGGTTTAAATTTTCACCCCCACTGTGTTCCAATCAGAGTTGGCACTCCATGCCTGCTGTTTGCGATGTACACTGTTATGTACTGAGTTGAATAGGATCCAAAATGCAGCAGTCTGATTGGTCCTAGAACAATAGGATCCAAAATGCAGCAGTCTGATTGGTCCTAGAGCAATAGGATTCAGAATGCAGCAGTCTGATTGGTCCTAGAACAATGCAGCAGTATGATTGGTCCGCAGGAGCCACCCAACCCAGTTCCAGATGGAAGTGAATCCACAACCTGATTGGCTTACAGGAGAATTCCGGAATTAGCCAATCACTTGCAGCCCATTGTGTAAACAATGTATATAAAGCAGATACTTTGGGGGAACATTCATTCCTCTTCACCACTATGAGCTGAATAAAGAGCATGAAATCCATTCTCGACTCCGAGTATATTTCAGACACAAAGAGTGGTGTGCGGTCACTGGACTCAGGGGACTAGCCTAGTCCCCTAAATGTTCCCTGGTGCCTCCTTCGCAAAGCCCAGGAAGCTTCTGCCCAGCTTAGGCAAGGAAATGTGATGCTCTGATGGGTCCAAAATCCTGATGCAGGAGGACTCCAGCATGCTGTTTGAGCCCTGGCACATCCTTCGCAAAGCCCGGGAAGCTTCTGCCTGGCTTAGGGAGCTACAATGCTCACATGTGCAATGTCAGGATCTCACATCACACCCATGACATCGACCCCTCCCTCCATGCCCCTTACAAGCTAGCACCTCTGGCCCTGTTTCCCTGTGAAAATTTCCACTGCACGCCACTGGAACTAGGGAATGAGGAGTGCACTTCTTTAAATTTTTTGGCCCCACTGTGTCCCAGTCAGAACTGGGAATCCTCCAGGCCTGCTACTTGCAATGGGTAGAAATTTTCCATTTGTGCTTCCTGGAGTTTTCCTCCCATTTTGTATAGTAGGCTTTGGGGTCTCTGATTCTAAACAAGTTGGCAGCAGAGGGAAATAATTAAAGCCCATCCCCACCCACAACCCCTCCTGACCCTGCTTGTCCACCCACCCCAAACCAGCTAGCTTTAATACAAATAATTAATAATAATAATAATATATATAAAAAATTAATTTATACCCACTGGCGGAGGAAGAGGAGTGCGGGGAGAGTGCACCACCCCAGCAGCGTGATCCCAGTGGGGTGCCATTGCGGCTGTCCCCCCACCCGCGCTGGGCACCACGCTCCTGGATGTGCGCCAGCCCCACCCCCGCCTGCTCTCTGCCCCGCCCCCCCGGTGCCAGAGCATGAAGACCTGCCACTGTTTATACCCAACCCATCTGGCTGGGTTTCCCCAGCCACTCTGGGTGGCTTCCAACAAAATATTTAAATTACAATAAAACACGAGACATTAAAAACTTCCCTAAACAGGGCTGCCTTCAAATGTCTTCCAAAAGTCAGATAGTTGTTTATTTCCTTGACATCTGATGGGAGGGTGCCACTACCAAGAAGGCCCTCTGCCTGGTTCCCTGTAACCTCACTTCTCGCAGTGAGGGAACTGCCAGAAGGCCCTCGGAGCTGGACCTCAGTGTCCGGGCAGAATGATGGGGGTGGAGACGCTCCTTCAGCTATGCTGGGCCAAGGCCATTTAGGGCTTTAAAAGTCAGCACCAACACTTTGAATTGTGCTCTGAAACGTACTGGGAGCCAATGTAGGTCTTTCAAGACTGATGTTATGTGGTCTCGGCGGCCACTCCCAGTCACCAGTCTGGCTGCTGCATTCTGGATTAATTGCAGTGAGAATGTTTAATAGGATTTTGACTAGCACATAATGGGTTTGCTTTTCCTGCTCACCTCTGGGAGTCCTTGTAAATGAATGTCAGTGCTTTGTTTGTGAAGTAAAACAAGAGGCAGAATTTCCACATACTCCAATGTGCATTTGGATGTGCACCACTGCACAACCCATGAAACATGTTCACAGGTCTATAGCTGTGTATTTTTATACATACAGTAGCAGAAGAAGCTGTATTCCATATAAAGTAGCTGTTTATAAAGCCCAAGAGCATCTGTTTTCTATCAGCAGAACCTATATGATCACAGCATTGAACTCTGAATGAATAAACCGGTGTGTGTTCTTTAAAATGAAAAGCAAGGGGTCTTTTGCTTGCAGTTTTCGTTGTTCTTCTTTTTTAAGTTACAAAAGCCTGGGGTGACATCTTTACACCAAAGGTTGCATATTGCCCTATCATGGAATGTAATGGATGATTAGGTCACATAAATGAAGTGACTCTATTCCAATGTTCTCCACTGTCTTGTGTGCTTATTATCTGCAATCCATACTGAGTAAATGAGTAATTACTTTGAATGCAAAATAGTAATAATGGATACAACGTCTGGCATGATGAAAATCGGATATATAATTCCCATTTGTGATTTAGAACAGTAAAGGCTGCTTAAACTCACAGCCATTAATAGTGAATGATGAGACTGAAACAGGCAACTGGGTTACTTTGTCCAGTACGATCATGAAAAGGCCTTTTTGGAGGATGTTTTAATTATCCCTCCAGATTTTTTACGAAACCTCTGGTATATTTCTTCACAAAAGAGCTTATATCCAATTACAAACTCCCATTTGCCGGAGACTGTATAACCAATTAATGAAACAAAAGAGGAATAACTTTGCTGTGACAAAATAAAATCATAGAATCATGGAACTGTAGAAACTCCAAGGTTCTCTTCCCTCAAGAGGTCAAGGAGGGGTGTGAACATCACACATTGGAGTGAAGCAACCATGTCAAGCAGATAGGCTCAAAAGTAGCCCCTGAATATTCTTCCTACGCCCCCAGCTATTCTGCCTTTCCTTTGCCCCTTGCCCCAAATCTTCCCTGCTTCCTCAGGTCTGGTGGGGACACAAACACCAGACCCTCCAAGTATCCCCATTTTCCAGGGACAGTCCCAGATTTTCAAAAGCCGTCCTGATTTCTGATTGGATCCTGGAATGTCCTGCTTTTCCTTAGAGCATTCCTATTTCCATCAGAGAAATATTGAAAGGTATGGTGTTATGCGATCCCCGAGCCAAGGAGATCGGTAACTATACAACCTCTCAAAGACATCTGAAGGCAGCCCTGCATAGGGAAGTTTTTAAAATGTTTAATGTTTTATTATGTTTTTAAATATGTTGGAAGCTGCCCAGAGTGGCTGGGACAACCTAGACAGATGGACGGGGTATATGATGTTGTTGTTGTTGTATATGACATCCCTATTTTCATCGGAGAAATGTTGTAGGGTAGGCAACACTGAAGATTCAATTGTCAGTCCAATTGGTTTATGTATGTGGAATTTGGATAGTGTGCTATGCTATCTTATTTATTAAATTTGTATCTGCCCTACATCCGTAGATCTCAGGGCGGGTCACAACATAAAGAACACAAAAGGTATAATAAAAAATAGGAACAGAACAAAACCAATAATCCCCCCCCTCCCACAACACATTTAAAAGGTCACCAGATGTCAATCAGCCAAAGGCCTGCTTGAAAAGGAATGCTTTAACCTGGCACCTAGAGGTTCATAATGAAGGTGTCAGGCAAGGCTCTTTGGGGAGAGCACTCCACAAACAGGGAGCCACCACGGAAAAGGCCGGTTCTTGTGTTGCCACCTTCCAGACCTCACGTGGAGGAGGCACATAAAGAAGGGTGACTTCAGGCTCCGGGTCGGTTCATATGGGAAGAGGTGGTCTTTGAGGTATTCTAATCTCCTCCTTTGCCTCAGGCTTGCCATGCTGTCACACACCTGAGAGCAGGGCTGGTCAAAGACATTGGCTGCTTAAGATGAAGGGCAAGATTCCACACATATGTACCAATTCTGTATACAGGAGCTGACGGCCCTGGCAACTGAACCTTTCTCCACACACTGTCCATGGACTGCATGCTCCTTTTGCACCTGATGGCCGAAGGTTAGCTTAGGCGGATGCAGGGGATAGGCTGCGTGTCCTCCAGCAGCATCTGCTGCCTGAGGCAGCTGCCTCCCTCTGCCTAGTCACAGGGCTGGCCCTAGGATCAGTGTCAGTGCTAGCCAGCTGGGGAATGGGGTAGCACTTCTAAGATTCCTTTAAACCGTGTCACTCTTTAATGTTTCGCCGTATGTTTCCCCCCCTCTGCTTCCAGGCTGAGCACACACTGGATATGGCAGTCACGCAGCCGATATCTTCGATTGCAATGTGAGTATAAATCTACTCTGTACGATTCATAAGCAGCAACTTGCCTACTGTCCTCCTTTGGCTAGCCTGGGGCCACTCCCTGCCATATTGTGGTTGATCCAGGGTACCAGAGTCTGGGGGTGCAGAGGTGCTCATAATTCTAGGAAGCTGGTGAATGTTCATAATTAATGAAGGCCAGGATTTAGCTAATGATTGGGGTACAGAAGGGGAAATAAAGCAGTTCTCCTGCCAAACACGGAAATTCTGTTATGGCGCAATGGTCAGTCATCCACGCATCAAAGGAAGATTCTCGGGTCTCTGCAACTCCTTGACATAAATTTGTTGTAAAAGGTGGCACATCAGAGTTGCCCGTGCCACCTTAATGTAAATATTACTGCAAGTCATTTCTTCAAAGGCATACAGCAAAGACGGAAGTGGTTTTACAGCCCCTCCCTTCCTGCTATGGGCATGTGCGGTTTTATAAAAAACTGACAGGAAGATGGGTAGCACTTAGCTTTAAGAGATACTGATACTGTCTAGCTCCCGTTCAAGTCCAAAAGAGTAGCTTTGGCCTAATGAGAAGACAGCTTGGCCGGCCCAGTTGAAACAGACTAAGTGATCAGAATTCCATTTCCCAGTGCAAGACTAAATACAGACATTAAGGAAACCCTTTCCTTGGAATAATGCGCACTCAGGTCCAGTTTAACAGCCAATATTGACTTTTTACTTTAGCTGAGATCCCTGCATTGCAGAGGGTTGGACTAAATGACCTTCAGGGTACCTTCCAATTCTACGATTCTATAAAAGGGGGGCAAACCCACAACACATTTTCAGAGCAAACAGATTTAAAGTATGTGGGGTGGCTTTAACAGCTGAAGATTGCTGCTATCCAGCTCAATCTAGCACATATTTACTCAGCGATAATGACCAAAATAGCTACAGCGGTTGCTATGGGTAAAGCATTTGCCCATTTGCCCACTTCCTGTGCATCAATAAATGCACCAACCCCAGGCCAGCGCAACCTGTCAAAAGAGTAGGCACCCTAACTCCCCTCATTATTGCCGGCCACCTTTACCATCAAGCAGGCTGACTTGCACAATACCTGTGCTTATTATACAAAGTCTGACTTTATTTGTTGTTGCAACCATCCTGGTCATTTCATCCAAAAAGGAAATAAAAGTATTCTGTGCACATTGTGCAAAATATGCAGAGATCCACTGTTGAAATACAATGTAATACACATGTATGTTGAAATGTAGACACCCCCCCCCCACGCACAAATAAGTTTCGATGTGGTCGCCACAACAAATAAACTTAAATCTTTGACTTATTGGGTGGAGTGTTGGTACTGGCAAGAACATGATCTGCCCCCTCTGCTCCGTTCTGCCCCACTCCCGGCGCTCCATATTACTCCGAATAATTGTTTTCCCTGCACAGAAGGCTGGCATCTTCTTGCACGCGTAACTTAGTCCACTAAAAGTAGTTGGGAACTCATCTTTCCAAGTATACGCGCATGGAACCAGCCTCTGAGGCTACAAGTAAGCTATATGCTACTTGTATAGGGATAGGGATGCGCGCGGGGGAGGAGGAGGGGAGGGGTCGTCCCCCGCAGTGGAATCCTTCTCCGCCCCTCTCCCCCCTCCCAAACGCCCTGGCTTTCACCATCTCCTTATATGGACTCCAGAATGTCTGACGTCACCTCCAACGCTGGGAAAACCAGTGTCGGAGCAACCAAACCTCCTTTGGGCAGGAGAGCTGGAAAGAGAAAAGGTGGAGGGGGGGAAGGAGAAGGCGAGGGCAGGGAGGACCCAGGGGGTGGAGTCGGAATGCAGATCGACGCGGGCGCTCCTCCAATGAAAGCGAGGGTTGGCCTTCCATCATTGGCCGAGTCGAGGAGGAGGCGGGGACAGAAGGTCCCCTTCTGCCCAGGGTTGCAGGAGGAATGCAAGGGAAGGGCAGGGAACGGGTTAGGCTGCGCCGGCTGAAAAGCGCCGCCTGCCTGCAGAAGGGGCGTCAGTCAGCGCTGCCGGGCGAGGAGTTGGGAAGGCGCTGCGGGAGAGGCTCGGCGTCCGCGGAGACTTCTTCAAGGGAGCTGGGTGGGGTGGAGAAAAAGAAGAAGATAAACCTATATATATTTTCAGCCAGTTTCGCTCCAAACCTGGGGGGAACTGCCCGCTTTTCACTCGCAGAAGTTACATAAATCTATTGCTTCTCCTTTGCACCGTCGTGGGAACCTGAGCAACCATGCCTGTCTTCCACACCCGCACGATCGAGAGTATCCTGGAGCCGGTGGCGCAGCAGATCTCCCACCTGGTCATCATGCACGAAGAGGGCGAGGTGGACGGCAAGGCCATCCCGGATCTCACCGCTCCCGTGGCCGCCGTGCAATCCGCCGTGAGCAACCTGGTCCGGGTGAGTTGAGAGACACAGCCAGCCAGCTCGCTTGCTTGCCTGCCTGGGAGGCTCGGGATTCTTGATTTCATTGCGGAAGAAACGCGGCTCTCTTAAAATAAATAAATGAAAACACACACCCAAGCCTCTTGCTCTCCCAAAGTTCCCTAATGCAAAAACTGCATTAGGGAGCTTGGCTGTCTGTTTGATGGCGGAGTGTTTGTCTGTGTGTGTGTGTGTGTCCCAGCAAACTTCAATCGGGCCCCACCTTAAGTCCCCCTCCCCCGCAAAAAAAAAAAAAAAAGAGTGTTTAGGGAATGCAAGAAAAAGTTCTGGCAGCAACGAAGTTGTCACCGCAGGAGGAGTCTTGATTAATCCCCTTGGTGTGTTCCTGGTCTTGCCTCACTGGCTGGGAAATGGCTGAGCTGTCCCATGTTGACTTTCCAGGTTAAAAGGTCTTCTCTTCCCTCCACCCAGCAAAAAAGGAAGGAGGGAGGAAAAATTCCTTCCAAGGCTTCCTGACAAGTTTCCCCTTCTGCCTTCCTCTTCCTTATCAAGCTCCCGTTTAGTCGCTTGACACACCCAAACTTGCTTTGTCCCTCTTTCAAACAACAAAAAAGCAATAGTTTGTTTGTTTTTTCAAAGTTAATTTTAGTTGAGTTTAAAGTCGAACAGGGATCGTAGGGCAGCAGGCCGGGTGATTCAGAATATGATTCACAAAGCTTACGGAATCAAAAGAATACAGAGTAATAACTGTATTTTTGATAGCAGAAGAAGCCGGGGATATAAATACCTCAACAGGACCTTAACGGGGTGCGTTAATCATAACTCTCAGAATATAACCTAAAACTATCCCTGGATAACCGTAAAGGCGCTGCCTCAAAGAGTGCTAGCCAATTAAAGCAGCCAAATATATTTGAAAGCTGGAGGAGGTGATTGTTCGTGTTCTTGGTTAGTGATGTACACTATTAAATCATAACCAAATAGAAATAAATTTGTCCTCCTTGTCTTGGCCTCTCAAGACCAGTAACTTAATTTCTCCTTAAAGAGCTGTTTCCCATACCATGGCAGACCAGAATAGTTTCATTTATAGATCTCCATGTTTTATGAAACACTTAAAAGTAAGCCCAACAGGTATCGTTCAAAGTTATTTCTGTGGATTCCTTGCTGAAGGTAGATAGGATCTGAAGACGTCCCAGTCTTGGGTGTTTCTGCTTCTTCTCAAACTCTGCATTTTCCTCCTCTTCTGCAAAGAGAGAATGCTACACATGCCATCTTGCATTCTGGCTCTCTTACTTCCTCCTCTTAGGAATGTCGGAAGCTACTGTTATGCTGAGTTGTATCCTTAACCTACATAGCTCAGTATTCCCTTACACTGAATCCAGGGTTTAAGACTGTGACCTCTCCCGGCCCTACTTGGAGATGTTGGGTGGGGTGGGGTGGGCAGTCAAACCTTCTGCACATGGGCAGATGCTCTGCCGCTGAACTATGACCCTTTCCACTGTGTGCCCCCACTCCAGCTTCCTGGCAAGGCTTGCTTTTCATAGGATCATAGAATTGTAGAGTTGGAAGGGACACCAGGGGTCATCTAGCTAAACCCTGTGCAAGGCAGGAATCTTTTGCCCCCACGTGGGACTTGAATCCACAATCCTGACATTTAGAGCCTCATGCTTTACCAACTGTGCTGTGTCGTGGACTGCACTATTTTCTGATGCCGCCTCTGAATGGTGATGCCCCGGTCCCCTGACCCACCTCTTTCCTGCACGGTCTTCGCCAGCTATGACAGTGGCAATGTATTATTGGGATAATGTTTTATTGTGTATCTGTGAAGGAGGGTTTTTAAAAAAGTAAAATAAAATAACAGAGGGGCGGCATCACTCTCTCGCTGTTCCCACCCCACCCCCTTTGCCCCTTAGCATTGCTACTTGATGGGGCAGTCGGGGCAGTCGGGTGGCACTGTGGTCTAAACCACTGCGCCTCTTGGGCTTGCCGATCAGAAGGTTGGCGGTTCGAATCCCCGCAACGGGGTGAGCTCTTGTTGCTCTGTCCCAGCTCCTGCCAACCTAGCAGTTCGAAAGCACACCAGTGCAAGTAGATAAATAGGTACCACTCCGGCGGGAAGATAAACGGCATTTCCGTGCGCTCTGGCACCTGCCACGGTGTCCCGTTGCGCCAGAAGCGGTTTAGTCATGCTGCCCACATGACCCTGAAAGCTGTCTGTGGACAAACGCCTGAAAGCTAGATGAGTGCCACAACCCCATAGCCGCCTTTGACTGGACTTAACCTTCCAGGGGTCCTTTACCTTTTTAACTGTTATTTGATACCAGGCCAGACTTCTAAAACTGTTGCGAATGCTGGGCTGGGGGTCATTTTCTTTGAGAGCATGCTCTGCGGTGCTGAGGGATCTGGAAACAAGGGACCTACTGAACAGCTGCCCTTCCTCCCATTTCTTCCCCTGCCCTGTATGTCCCTACATTGCCCTCAACTTTCCATCCCCTCTAAATCATTGTCGTGTTCCCAAAGGAAGCTCTTGCAAGGCTCTACACTTCTTCTAGTGCTGTAGTACCTCATATTTACTCCTGCTCCTGCAGTGACAGTGTTGTTCCCTTCAAATCCGCCTTGACCAGCCCTTCAGCCTGACCGTTCTACCCCTTCCCCCTTCCTTAGGCCTTAGATCATGGGTAGGCAAACTAAGACCCGGGGGCCGGATCTGGCCCAGTCGCCTTCTCAATCTGGCCCACGGACAGTCCAGTAATCAGCGTGTTTTTACATGAGTAGAATGTGTCCTTTCATTTAAAATGCATCTCTGGGTTATTTGTGGGGCATAGGAATTCGTTCATTTTTTCTTCAAAATATAGTCCGGCCTCCCACAAGGTCTGAGGGACAGCGGACCGGCCCCCTGCTGAAAAAGTTTGCTGACCCCTGCCTTAGATACTCTTTTGATAAAGTTCCTAATCCTTTCAGGTCGAAACAGTTCCTTTCCCCTTACTGCATCTTTAAAAAGATTTAGGAAACTCAATGGCCAGAGATAATACCCAACCAATTAATGTTCCGCAGCCAGTTAGCGGTGGCAGCAAACGGAAGATTCCAGTTTACAAACTCTTTTCCTGTGTTAGATCAGTTTCACTGTGTGTGGCTGAGTGTAGGGTTCCGCCTTTGCATTCTTGCCCTTTCATTCACAAGTCCTTCCCTGTCCTTATTACACCTTTCCCTTGCGAGTGAGAATAAGCGACGCTGTTATGGATCCACGACATTCGTTCTATGATGCTTGCTTGAGCTACTGTTCCTTTGAAGCTTCAGTCTCTGCGACTTCTGGTCTTGGCACGCATTCCCCGCTCTCCTTTCCAGCTTTTCCCACAGTCCCCTTCCAGGCAGATAGAAGCGAATGGCAAGTGGAACAGCTGCAGAAAACATCCCCGAATCCCAAAATATTGTATTGGACAGTCGCCAACCATCAGGGTTGGTAGGTAATATAGTGCATGTGCGTTCTCCAGTTCTCGTGTTTTCTTCAGGTAGACTGTGGTGGGATCTACACACATATGAAAATGCTTTTTTATAAAAAAAATACATTGAATTTGCCATAAGGCTCACCACTGCCATCTAGTGTCACATTGTGTATTGCACTTAAAACACACTTAAAAACGTTTTATTTGCAACTGTATAGCTGAGTCCTGTGTATGTATTGTTCTTTCTCCACTTTTTCTCCATGGAGTTCATGCAGGATTCTCCTTCTGCCCCGTCTATTGTTGCCCATTGAGAACTCTTGTTTCCCATTCATATACTGCCCCTGCTTACTTCATCATGCTACATATCTGACACACATTCTCTCTGTGCATTCTTTTGCAAGGGGGAGGGATCTCTCACATTTAAAAAGCCCAACGATGCTTGGTGCATATTTTCAGTTCAAGCCCACACCATCTGTGTCTTTTGCAGTGTTGTCAATCCTTTCGTATCGATTGGTTTTTGTGCGTGCGGTTAATTAAGACGGGTAGTTCAACAGCCCCGAATGCAACAGTTGCTTACAACCTCACGGCACTGGAATTCGTTTCGGAATCTATTGGCCACCAACTTGGACAGCTTTAAAAGAGGATCAGACAAATTCCTGGAGGAGAGGGCTATCGGTGGCTACTAGCCTATGCTCTGCCTCCACAGTTGGGAAGGCAGCAGTGGAAATCATGGGAGGGGAGGGGGCTCTTGTGCAGATCACATTCATCCAGTGCTTTACCAACTGCACTGGCTCCCAGTGGAGTACAGCGCCAGGTCTAAGGTGCTGGTTTTGACCTTTAAAGCCCTGTGTGGCCTAGGACCCACGTACTTACGGGACCGCCTCTTCTGGTATGCCCCGCGGAGGACCTTAAGGTCCACAGATGACAACACTTTGGAGGTCCCAAGTCACAAGGTGGTTAGATTGGTCTCAACTAGGGCCAGGGCCTTTTCAGCACTGGCCCCGACTTGGTGGAACGCTCTGTCACAAGAGACTAGGGCCCTGCGGGACTTGACATCTTTCCGCAGGGCCTGCAAGACAGAGCTGTTCCACCTGGCCTTTGGTTTGGACTCAGTCTGACCCTTATGTTTCCCTCCCCTTATGGTTTTGATTTATGGGCTACTATTAAAATGAGGCTGCATTTAAAATTTTATTTTAACCCATATTTTAATAAACTGGTTTTTGTTTGTTTGTTTCTCTCTCCCCCCCCCCCCATTATGTTTTATTGTAATTTTATTGGTGTTAGCCGCCCTGGGGCTGGGGAGGGCGGGGTATAAATAAAATTTATAATTAGTATTATTAAATGTTCTGCTCCCTGGTTTCCTGTAGGCATCTGGTTGGCCACTGTGAGACCAAGATGCTGGATTGGATCAGCACTGGCCATTGGCCTGATCCTGCAAACTCTTCTTATGTTCTTATTTCATCTTGTCGGTATCTAAATGCCAGTAATATGGCACAGTTTGTGGATTCCGATTCTGAATATTGCGCATATTTTCTATGTTTCTGTAATAGCAGGTGGTGGGTGGAGCTTGTTCCTACATTATACTGCCAGTTACTTTTCCTTAGCGGTGAAGTGGTTAGAACTGATTTTCTTACATGCGATTTTCTCTTGCATGTGGTTGGTTTGTTGCATCTGTCGGTGCAGGGGAAACAAACCACCAGCTTTCTTTGACCTGCAAAGTTTATAGCTTGTATGAGGCTGGATTGCAATGTTGTTGGCATGTTAGCAGCATTTATTTCTGAGCGGATGCTGAGGTTACGTTTTACCACGATGTGTTCCACCACTGTATCATAGCTCAGTATTGCTGATGTTCAGCAACCAGTGCTAATCTCTTGAGGGAGCCATACTGAACCAATTTCTTTCGGAAGCCAACTTTTAAAATTGCAAGTGGGGGGATAAACAGGTTGGATCACTTTTCATGAATTCAAGTCAGGGAAGAAGAGCTCTTGTCACTTTTTAACCCTTTCGTTTTCTGCTTTCAAACATACAAATTTAATGAGGTCTCTGGGCATTGGATATCTGGGCTTGGGGCTGTTTGTTAATTGAAATTAATTCTGTGCTTCACTGCGAAAGTTGAGTAAGGGATAGGATAATGCTTTAGCTCTTGTGTTGAAAACTTCTGCTTGTGTTACTCTTGTTGAAGTGTGCATGTTTGAGTGTGGAGGGTAGGATTGGATTGACTCTCTAAAAACACTTCATTACTTTGATGTGCATCAGGAGCTGATTTAGTATAGTGCTAACAGAGCAATCCTAAGTGTGTTTACTCATGTGTGACGTGGGTGGTGCTGTGGGTTAAACCACAGAGCCTAGGGCTTGCCGATCAGAAGGTTGGCAGTTCAAATCCCCATGACAGTGTGAGCTCCCGTTGCTTGGTCCCTGCTGCTGCCAACCTAGCAGTTTGAAAGCACATCAAAGTGCAAGTAGATAAATAGGTATCGCTCCAACGGGAAGGTAAACGGCATTTCCGTGCGCTGCTCTGGTTCGCCAGAAGTGGCTTAGTCATGCTGGCCACATGACCTGGAAGCTGTACGCCGCCTCGGCCAATAAAGCGAGATGAGCGCCGCAACCCCAGAGTCGGTCATGACTGGACCTAATGGTCAGTGGTCCCTTTACCTTTTACAGTGGGCCTTACTTCCTCTCATTTTAGGATTTCACTTATAAAGAATGTAATCTGAGTGTAAGTTCAAAACTCACACCAACCATGATTTTGCTAAGGGCCAAAGCAAACCAATACCTTGGTTTGCTTATGTCTTGATTTGCATACGTTTTGGATTACAAACACATCAAACCTGGAAGTGTGTGTCCCGGTTTGCAACCTTTTTTTGGATTACAACCCATTTTGGGGGGGGGGGGTTACGAACAAATTGTTTTGGGACGTCCCATTGGCAAAAGTGCGCCTTGGGTTACAACCTGTCTTGGTTTACAAACGTACCTCTGGAACGGATTATGGTTGTAAACCAAGGTACCACTCTATTTGCAAACACTCTTGTTACATGACAGTATCCTATTATACAAGTACAGCCACCTTTAAACTATTGCCCTCCAACAGTTGTTGGACTTCCATGATCTCTGACCACTGGCCACGCTGGCTTGGGTTGATAGGAGTTGTAGTCCAACAACATCCATATGGCACCAGGTTGGGAAAAGATGCGCAAGGCTATTCGAAGAATTGCTTTGAGGTTTTTTTTGGGGGGAGGGGAGGATATATCAATGATAGATAAATGTTGTTTAATTGCAACATTGAACTTGGCACCCCCTTTAAAAATAAATAAATAAATCCTGTTTTAATCTGAACTAAGGTCAAAGACATATGCACATGTATGTGCAAACCAATGTAAACTTAACTTCTTTATCTTTCTTTTCTTGATGGTAGGTGTGTTTTCACCATTTACAGTACTCCAACGTTTGCTAAGTGTGGAGTTTTCCTTGTGGTAGTGCTCCAGGGCATAAAGTAGCATTTATTATTTAAGATGACTGAAATCTGAGATGTGGAATTTCATTTGAAGGGGAATGCAGTTGAGTTAGGAAATTAAACCTAAGAACTACAATAAAAACTGGAACATACAACTTTTGCAACACATCACATGTTGTTTAAATTCAGTTTTGAACTCCTGATATGGGTTTTCTGCCAAATGTAGTGCATCTTGATTTTAAAACGAAAAACCAAGTTCCAAACTATTACTCTTTTCATTTAGGTCTGATTATTTAGCACGAAGGGACGCAGGTGGTGCTGTGGTCTAAATGACTGAGCCTCTTGGGCTTGCCGATCAGAAGGTCGGTGGTTCTAATCCTTGCGACGGGGTGAGCTTCCGTTGCTCGGTCCCTGCTACTGCCAACCTAGCAGTTCGAAAGCACGTCAAAGTGCAAGTAGATAAATAGGTACCACTCTGGCGGGAAGGTGAACAGTGTTTCTGTGCGCTGCTCTGGTTTCGCCAGAAGCAACTTAGTCATGCTGGCCACATGACCCAGAAGCTGTCTGCGGACAAACACCAGCTCCCTTGGCCTATAGAGCGAGATGAACGTGCAACCTCAGAGTTGTCTGCAACTGGACCTAACGGTCAGGGGTACCTTTACCTTTGTTTAGCACGAAAATGGTGGCAGTCATGAATGGGTTTCATTCTTTTTCTCCTTAGACGATGTTGTTGGACTATAAGTCATTTTGACTTGAATCTTAATTTTAGAGGTCAGGAACCTGACATCCTGTATGAAATGAACACAGTAATCTGGTATGCATTCTTGCGTCGTATGGGATAGTTGCACTTATTAAAAGGTTTGGGGCACGTTGGCTATGCTAGTCAGATTTAGTGAGGAAATACCATACAGCCACCAACTGTGTAATCCTATACACTACAAGTCCCATTGCATTTAATGGAGCTTACTCCCTTTTAAGTGGTCAGCACTAGATCTCTCTTTAAAAATTGGTTGTACTCCGTTCATAAATTATAATTGGCAGGCTGGATGAGATTCTAAGCAGTATTTGTTTGCACACATGGACTCATCTATTTCCTTTTACCAGAAGTAATTCCATATACCTTCTGAACCCCAGCAGTCCTGCAAGCTTGCCCCCACCCCCTGAGGATGTTGTTGGAAGGAAGTATTCTCCTCCCTCCGCTGTGTCTGCAAGGAACTGCTTTCCATTAATGCATGGGAGGGTCGGGTCGGGTGTGTGTTGCTCCCAGCAACGATATATATAACCTGTCTGGACTCTGTAGATTTGATAATAAGGTCCCCTGACCATTAAGTCCAGTGACCATTAAGTCATGACCGACTCTGGGGTTGCGGCGCTCATCTCGCTTTATTGGCCGAGGGAGCCGGCATACAGCTTCTGGGTCATGTGGCCAGCATGACTAAGCCGCTTCTGGCGAACCAGAGCAGTGCACGGAAACGCCGTTTACCTTCCCGCCAGAGTGGTACCTATTTATCTACTTGCACTTTCATGTGCTTTCGAACTGCTAGGTGGGCAGGAGCAGGGACTGAGCAACGGGAGCTCACCCCGTCACGGGGATTCGAACCGCTGACCTTCTGTTCGGCAAGTCCTAGGCTCTGTGGTTTAACCCACAGCGCCACCCGCGTCCCGTAGATTTGATACTGCTCTTTAAATCTTTTGGAATTAGTGATTGGCTGGCAGCGTTAACCTTATTGATTATGTCACCGTTTCGAAGAGCTTGCATTGGGATTGACCTCTGCCTGTGTATCCAGAAGTCAACAAAAGAATGTACTGTTTTGGGGTACGTCCAGTTTCTAAACCACTTCAGACAGCCTTGCTTCAGAGACTCTTCTTAAGTAGTACGCTGTTCAGAGCAGTGGTCCTGTTCTTGAGGAGGCAAGAAATTTCTTGAACAAGCAGCTGCTTTAAAGGAAAACAGAAGGTGGCTGAATGTGGCTTCTGTGAGAGGGAGAAGGTTCTAGTAAATTAGTGTTTCCCTCGGCAAGTCCTTGATCATAAACAAGTGGAGGAAAATTTAATTACTCACCCTAATTGTCTCTTTGCGGCAGCTGGAATAACACAGCCTCTGGAGGGAGAGGGAGAAGTCTCTCTTCTTTAGCAGCCAAGAGGGAAGTTCTGCTCCCAGGACAAAGGCCTTCTGGAGCTACAGTGGTACCTCGGGTTAAGAACTTAATTCGTTCTGGTGGTCCATTCTTAACCTAAAACTGTTCTTAACCCGAAGCACCCCTTTAGCTAATGGGGCCTCCTGCTGCCACCGCGCCGCCAGAGCATGATTTCTGTTCTCATCCTGAAGCAAAGTTCTTGACCCGAGGTAATATTTCTGGGTTAGCAGAGTCTGTAACCTGAAGCGTATGTAACCCGAGGTACCAATGTATAGCACTTGTTGCTCCACCACCAATAACATAGATGTAGCTCTGTCGCCAAACTCCTCCAGAGGCAGTGATCTCTTCCTCTTCTTCCCCCTTCTCCAGAGGACCAAAGCTGACATGACACCAGTATCCATGCTTGTTGAATCATATGTTTTCCATGTTCTGGATTAAAGCAGGTGGTGGCTTCCAATTTTTACATCAGTAAGGGCGGGGAGGCGAGGGGAGCTGAACTTTCCCCTGCCTTGCATTCCTGCGTTCTGTTGTCAGTGGTACTCCACTCCCCAGTTTGGTACACTTCTTATATTGGAACCACACGGAGACAAAACAGGCTGGTGGGGGAGAGTTTGGATCTCCTCGCCCGCACTGCTTCATACATAGAATCACAGAAAGGAAGGGATCCTGAGGGTCAATCTAGCCCAACCCCTTGTGATGCAGGAATCTCAGACACGGAGCTAATAAATGGAGCCACCCCTATCGTTTCTAGTTTGGCTCTCAGAGACTTTGCCACCATGCCGCTGCAATATTTTAAATTTTAGACCATTCTGTCAAGGGAAACTTTGGGCATTGCTGGATTTCACGGCAGTACTGGGCTTCAGCCCAGTATACCTGAAGGAGCATCTCCACCCCCATCGTTCAGCCCGGACACTGAGGTCCAGCTCCGAGGGCCTTTTGGTGGTTCCCTCCCTTTGAGAAGTGAGGTTACAGGGAACCAGGCAGAGGGCCTTCTCGGTAGTGGTGCCCTCCCTGTGGAACACCCTCCCTTCAGATGTCAAGGAAATAAACAGCTATCTGACTTTTAGAAGACATCTGAAGGCAACCCTGTTTAGGGAAGTTTTTAATGACTGCTGTTTTATTGCTTTTTTATTATTAGTATCATTAATTCTGTTGGGAGCCACCCACAGTGGCTGGGGAAACCCAGCCAGATCGGTGGGCTATAAATAATAAATTATTATTATTATTTTTATTTTATTTTATTTCATAGTATAATGTTCCCAGTTGGGAGCACATGAGCGCCATACAGGCTCATGCACTCTTGTCTACCTGCCTTTTAATTGCTTTGAGAAATATTCTGCGCCAAAGCGCCAACTCTTAAAAGAGATGTGTGTACTCTTCAACTCAGATCACTGTTTCACTGAGTCTAACACTTCTCTGAAAAAGTAGCTGTTATCAGGAAGTAATCTAAAAATAAGCCTGATAATGTTGAGAAGGGTCTGGTCATGATCTTTCGGATTTATAATTATAGCTGTCCAAGGACCGTGTGTGTACATGTTTCTAGTAGTTATTAAAAGTAAGGCAGATGATTAATGTCGCCATACTGATCTTATCTATTTGCTCTGATGTAAAGGGTGTGGGTAAGGGACGCGGGTGGCGCTGTGGGTTAAAGCCTCAGCGCCTAGGGCTTGCCGATTGAAAGGTCGGCGGTTCGAATCCCCGCGGCGGGGTGCGCTCCCGCTGTTCGGTCCCAGCGCCTGCCAACCTAGCAGTTCGAAAGCACTCTCGGGTGCAAGTAGATAAATAGGGACCGCTTACTAGCGGGAAGGTAAACGGTGTTTCCGGCTCTGGCTCGCCAGAGCAGCGATGTCACGCTGGCCACATGACCCGGAAGTGTCTTCGGACAGCACTGGCCCTCGGCCTCTTTGAGTGAGATGGGCGCACAACCCTAGAGTCTGTCAAGACTGGCCCGTACGGGCAGGGGTACCTTTACCTTTACCTTTAAAGGGTGTGGGTGCTATTATAGAGTGGCCCTTGGCCATGTTAAAGGAATCAAAGCATGATTTGGGGCTTCCTCCTCTCTGAAGTGTGACTTCCTGAGGCAGATCTTAACTGTGGTTAGCAAACTTAACTCTGATTAACATTAACCCTGATTCCATCTTAACCAGGGCTTGCTAACTAGTTCTTAAGGCCTTGTTAACGCAGAGCTTTCATTAATCATAGCTAACGATTGGTTCCAGTCAGTGTTAGAAATTAGCCAGGCACCAGGTGCGTTTTGCGACTGGTGCGGGTCCAGTTGCGACCATGTGGAAATCTCTGGATGCCAGCTTGGTCAACCGGACCGCTCCATCTGGCTGGCCTTTCCAGCCAGTGGCGTAGCGTGGGTTGTCAGCACCCGGGCCAAGGCAAGTAATTTGCGCCCCCTAACCCGTGGATTTGCGTCCCCTAGCCCGTGGATTTGCGCCCCCTAACCCCCAGATGTTGCGCCCGGTGCGGCCGGCCCCCCCTGCACCCCCCATGCTACGCCACTGTTTCCCGCTTTCTTAAGCAGGTTATTTATGGCATTTATATATGGTTCACCCTACCCCTACAGCAACCTTGTGAGGTAGGTTACAAGGCAGTGACTGACCCAAGGTCACCCAGTGAGCTTCATGACTGAGTGAGGACTTGAACCCTGATCTCCCAAGTCCTAGTCTGACATTCTAACCCATGGGTAGGCAAACTAAGGCCTACCAGATCCAGCCCAATCGCCTTCTAAATCTGGCCCGCAGACGGTCTGGGAGTCAGCGTGTTTTTACATGAGTAGAATGTGTCCTTTTATTTAAAATGCACCTCTGGGTTATTTGTGGGGCATAGGAATTCGTTCATATATTTTTTTTTCAAAATATAGTCTGGCCCCCCACAAAGTCTGAGGGACAGTGGACTGGCCCCCTGCTGAAAAAGTTTGCTGACCCCTGCTAACCACTACACCACCCTGGCTTCCTAGCGTACTTCTGCTATGGGGCAGCTGTATAAATTATGTAGGTAAATAAATATGGAGAAGGCAAAATGTCACTTACAGAAAGATCTGAAATATTTTCCTTGAAGCTTGAATTCGCTTTATTCTGGATTGTTTTATTTGATGTTTCAATGTGATATAAACCGCTTTGGGGTGTTCTCTTTAAAATATAAAGTGGTATAAGCAATCCCTGGAATTGGTTCACCACCTTGCCTAGAAGGGAATTTTGGGGGCTGGCTTGCAATCTTCCAGCACCCTGCAATTTAGAGAGGGCTCTTTAACTGAAGATCTTAACAATGGCTTCCTTCAGACTCCTTGGTACAATGTATTACGTCGAGGAAACATTTTGCGCTTTTTCAGCCCTCTTGGCCAAGTCCCTTCCGGCTGCTTTGAGCAAGTCAGTGAGGTCAAATGTCAAATGGCCAGCTGGGTGACCTCAGCCATCTATGGCGTCTGTCCACACCCTTGGGCCGTAGGAATTTTACGCAGTCTATTTCTGGTTATCAGTCCTAGTTTGAGGCTAAATCTTGTTGAGAGTTAATGAAACAATTAAGGAAATTGCAATTGCTCTGCATCTGTTGAGTCGTAAAGGATTTGTTCTACGTCAGAGGTCAGCAACCTTTTTCAACCGTGGGCCGGTCCACCGTCGCTCAGAGCATGTGGTGGGCCGGACTATATTTTTGGGGGGGAAATGAACGAATTCCTATGCCCCCAAAATAACTCAGAGATGCATTTTAAATAAAATCACACATTCTACTCATGTAAAAACACCAGGCAGGCCCCACAAATAACCCAGAGATACATTTTAAATAAAAGGACATGTTCTACTCATGTAAAAACACGCTGATTCCCAGACCATCTGCGGGCCAGATTGAGAAGGTGATTGGGCCACATCTGGCCCACGGGCCTTAGGTTGCCTACCCCTGCTCTACGTGGAACTGGGCTTTGTGGAAGCAGAAGCCAATGCTAGACTGCAAGCTTACTCCAAACTCTTTGCTATGCGAGTTCAGCTGAACAATTCAGTAGTGCTTCGGTCTTTAAACTCCTTTTGTTTCTCTGTAAGGCTGTCATCAACACCCCTTCTGGCTTACTATTTTTGTAATTGTGAATCTTGACCGTGGTTCCTGCTGTGGGAAAATAACCTTTGCATCCATGCTAGGGCATTCTTAACATGGCTGAAAGCAAAGTTTATGCACGTCTGTCTGGTTGTTGTTATATTCCGGAAATGCCTGGCAAATGAGCTGATTGGTTGATAGACTCAAAAAAATGTCTCAATTATGGGTTCATGTGTTTTGAATTTGTGAAGTAAAGTCATTAATGGGGGTCTACACTTGCAGCTAAACTTCTTGTAGCTAGAATAGTGGCGAACTCCTTAATACAGACCTTTTTTTGAAGCATGGTTGTCATGGGAGGGAAATACTGTTAAAAAAATAAAAAATTAAATTAATGGAGATCACGAGGCAAAAGATGAGGCATTTGATTATTCCACAAACTTCACTCAAATGTTCTAGGAGAATAGTTTCTGTGAACTGGTAACTAAATGCAATGGACTGCATTTATGTCAAAAGCTACGATCTGCTGCTTTTGCCCCAATAAGTATTGTTACTGGTAGTTAACTGTACCCAAGATTATTTGCTGCAGAAAGAAAACAATATGTAAAAATCATTATTTCTGTGAGGAAATATTGTGGCATTCATTCTGGGCCAGCTGGGATTCTTGCTTAGTCTTGCACCCTAATACTTGTAGGGTATTGCGAACAAGCCCCCTAAGCAGCACTTGTGGTTTTAAAAGCAGAGGGAAGGAAGGCATTAGCCACAGAATGTGGCTTCTCTTCCACCTTAAAACAGTCAGTTAACATACCTGTGGGTTACCTTACCTGCAGAGTGCACTTAAACATGTGCTTTTCCCCATTCGTAGTGGCTTCATTACAGGACGTAATTGCATTTGCTGATTTTGCAAAAGCCCGTCATGGGAAGGCTGCACACTGGAGGGTGGGAAGATTTATTTGTGGCATTAGTGGTTAATAGCGTGTTCTTCTTCAGAGACAATTAATCTCTGCAAGTATCTGTATAGTTGAGTTAGCAGTTTCCCCCCCCCAGCTAGGCTACTTCTGTGAGGAAGTTCCTTCATTCGCAGAGCTCATGTTGGCTTGCTGCAAAATCTAGGCGTTTGCATCACTAGCTGTGACACATGTATTAGTGTTGCATAGAACTTTGTGGGCCAGTCCTTGTTTTTGATGGAGATTGTTGAGTGTTGTAAGCCTCCTGTGGGATTCACAAATTCTGGCTGGCCTTGGTAGCCAGCGATTTTCTGCTAGGCAGTGGTGAAATCCAGTTCCGCCATGATTCTCTGACAAAGGCAAGGCTGCAGTTATTATCGAGTTACAGTGGCATTGTGTGGGTTGTCAGCACCCGGGGCAAGGCAAGTAATTTGCGCCCCCTAACCCGGGGCAAGGCAAGTAATTTGCGCCCCCCCCGCTGCACTGTCCCTCCCCCAGATAGTCCCTCGCTCTCTCTCCGCACCGCACCGCACGCCTGGCACCCTCCCCTCCACAGTGGGCGGCGACCCGGCGGCTCGGATCGGATTTGCACAGCCAGCACTGCAGTGAGAGAGAGTGAGTGAGCCAGGTAGGGGCAGAGAGGTGCGAGTGCGAGTGCGCCCCCCCAGATGTTGCGCCCGGTGCGGCCGGCCCCCCCTGAACCCCCCACACTACGCCACTGTCGAGTTATGCATGTGCTTTGATTTGTAGAACAACAACCAAAGGTTTATTAAGTCGTCTGTTGTGTGTGTCCCCTGTCCACAGTTTTCTGGTGGGGCATTTGAGAACTGCTGCTTCTGTCAGCTTCCTCCATCTCCCATTTTTATAAATTTGTCCTGATGATCCAAACAATGATACACATTAAGGTCTTCTTGAGCTTCATCATGATAACCTCTTTTGCTCCTGCCAGAGAGGAGGGAAGGAAAATTGGCCAGAGTTGGGAAAGGTAGATGTTACACCATCTATGGCGAGTGAGTGCATTTGTTGATTGCTGACAGTTTATTTTAAAAAGATGCTACTTTTTCCCAGATCTTAACTTTAGGGTGCAAAGAGCTAATTTAGATGTTGTGAAAATATTCATCTTGAACTTGCTCATTTTCAGCTTCCAGAGTTGGGGAGGAAGGTGTCCTTTCCTGGAAAATGTGCAGAAACTAGCTGTACTTCAGCTAAGGAAAAGACACTAAGGCAAACAAGAGGGAAGGGAGTGTTGAAGGGAAACAGCTGATCGGTGGGATTGGAAGAAAGATAAGGAAGGCTAGTGGAGGCTGCCTGGGAGAGGATCCTCAGGATTTTTACATTGGGTCACCCCAAATTCACCATCAGATCCCATGTCTGTGGCCACAGCATGAACCACAAAAATCATACATCCATTGTTTCGTTCAGAATATTTTTTTTCTTGTTTTCCTCCTCTAAAAGAACTAGGTGCGCCTTATGGTCAGCTGCGTCTTATGGAGAGAAAAATACGGTACATGAAGTGCTGATCTAGTGTGGGGCAGTGAAGAGAATTAAAAGCCCCATTCCCCAACATCTCTTCTCCAATCAAATTAATACACACCCACCCCACAGTGCCACTTTGCATTAAGGAAAAAGACAGGGGATTCAGCCACAGGCCTTGCTTTTTGTGCGTGGTTTGGCTCTTGGATTCTCAGTCTGGCTCCTCTGCAGGTTTTTCCTCCTTCATCTTAAGCGCTGAATAGATTGAGGCTGTCTGGAGACACCGCAGCTGTTCTCTCGCTTCACTGTCCATTTGCTTCTCAGGGCCAGATCTTCTCTCTTGTCCTGATGAATAGGCTGCAGTAAATTTTGATGAGGGAATCCAGAGTTGTCTGTCTGCCTGCCTGCCTGCTACAAAGTGGTTCAGTTCAACTCTGCTCTGCCAACAGTGTAAATCTTTGTTCTCTGGGCTAGCAGTCTTGGCAGGATGCAGGAGAAACTGATGGAGACACTTGAAAGAGCCAGGCATCCATTGAGGACAATTTCCTTGTAAGGATCTGATGGGAATAAGCCCCCCCCCCCTCTCTCACACACACACAAACACACACGGCTTAGTTTCAGCTTCTGAGTGGGGAGTGATATAACCCAGTATTTTTGACAGTCTAGGTAAGGTTGTTGACAGTCACGTAATAAATCTAAGTGACAGATGGGCCGTAAAAATGCCAGTGGGGGGGGGGGGAGAGAATGTAATTAAACCAGTATGTGGGGAGATGCTTTGCTTTTTGACACAATAATTAATCTGTTTTTACATTAACAGTATCGGAATGTCACCTTGAGCTAATGGTTTGCCAGTGGTGGAGAGGCATCAGAGGGCAGGGCTAGGGCAGAAATTCTTTTTTTTTGTTTTCAATTTCCCTGCCTTCGACTTCCTTTGTGTTGCAACTTCTGTGTGCTGCTGTGGGGGGGTCCCTAGTTAGGAACTATTTAATGTTCCTTATTGGGTAAAGCTAGGAAGTTTACTAGCACACAATTCCTAAAGGCTATCAAAACTGGAAAGGGTGAGAATTATTAGCAGGCGTCTGCCTTTATTAAGCATCGAGTCCTGTAATGTTGCAGATCACTATGTGGCCCAAATTCTGCTGATGGGTTTGAGGTTGGAGCATTGCCTTACCAGATCATGGATGTGCTAGGGAACTCTGTGTAAATTCCTGCTAGTAGTTTGAGTTGAGAGTGGAAAAATCTAGATACATTCTGATTTAGCTGTTTTCGAACCTGTGAAATGGGCACACGAGTAACACTGTTAAAAATATTTATATTGTGTTGTGCATGTGACAGTGTGGCTCACACACTGACTTTCTGGACCAGGGGTCAGTAAACTTTTTCAGCAGGGGGGTGATCCACTGTCCCTCAGACCTTGTGGGGGGCTGGACTGTATTTTTGTGCGGAAATTGAACGAATTCCTATGCCCCACAAATAACCCAGGGATGCATTTTAAATAAAAGCACACATTCTACTCATTTAAAAACATGCTGATTCCCAGACCGTCCGTGAGTCGGATTTAGAAGGCGATTGGGCCGGATCCGGCCCCTGGGCCTTAGTTTACCTACCCATGGTCTGGACTGTGGCTGCTAGGAGTTTTTGGTTGCTTAATGAATAAAACAGTCTGTGATCCTGCTTCTTTGCAGGAAGGTAAAGTTGGCAGGTGGTTTAGGTCAAAGCTTCAAACACACACACACACACAGAGCTGTGAACTGGCAAGAGATACTAGGCAGTGACACTGGTTTCCCAGAAAATTGTGATTTAGAAAATTGGGGGGGGGGGATTCTTAATACCTTAAATCAATATGGTTATTTGAGTTGTATTCAGTATAATATAATTGAAAAGTACACATCGCCATAATTTGTTGTTGTTGTTTATAAAATTTAAATACCGTTCTTCATCCAAGATCATAGAGGGGGTTACAACGTGGGTAGGCAAACTATGGCCTGGGGGCCAGATCCGGCCCAATCGCCTTCTAAATCCGGCTCGCAGATGGTCCGGAAATCAGTTCATTTTTACATGAGTAGAATGTGTCCTTTTATTTAAAAAGCATCTTTGGGTTATTTGTGGGGCTTGCCTGGTGTTTTTACATGAATAGAAGGAGTGCTTTTATTTAAAATGCATCTCTGGGTTATTTGTGGGCCATAGGAATTCATTCCTCTCCCCCCTCCCCCCCCCAAAAAAATATAGTCCGGCCCCCCACAAGGTCTGAGGGACAGTGGACCAGCCCCCTGCTGAAAAAGTTTGCTGAGCCCTGGTTACAATATAAAACACAAATCATACATACCATACTATCCAACCAAAAAAATGCCCCTCGTAGATGGTTTAATTAGCCAAAGGAGGCCTGGCTGATTTAATTGTACATGCTATAAAAATATTCCCGCTCCCCAGTAGGTAAGTTTAGTTGAGTTGAAATATTTGATTTCAGGAGAAAGGTCAGTAGAGCACATTTAATACTGTTACAGTCAAACAGACCCAAAGCTTATTTTTAGTGGACTATTTGTAAATATTTTAAGGCAGACTTCAGTAGCAGCCAGTTCCTTAACTTGGAAGACACATAGAAGAAATAACATTTATACCACTTTCAGGTTGGCGGTTTGAATCCCCGTGGCTGGGTGAGCTCCCGTCGTTCGGTCCCAGCTCCTGCCCACCTAGCAGTTCGAAAGCACCCCTAAGTGCAAGTAGATAAATAGGTACCGCTTTATAGCGGGAAGGTAAACGGTGTTTCCGTGTGCGGCGCTGGTGCTGGCTCACGAGCTGCAGCTTCGTCACGCGGGCCACGTGACCCGGAAGTGTCTTCGGACGGCGCCGGCTCACGGCCTCTTGAGTGAGATGAGCGCGCAACCCTAGAGTCGGTCACGACTGGCCCGTACGGGCAGGGGTACCTTTACCTTTACCTATATTTATAGAAAGACATGTGGGGATGTGTATTTGTTGTTTCTGGTGCGATTATTGATAAAACCCTCCAACAGATCATTGAGGAAGTGATAGAGCCTTAAGTCCGTAGCATAAGATCAGTTCTATACAGTTATTCCAAAAGCGGTTACAGTGTGGTGCTGATAACGCCAAGGTTGCAGGTTCGATCCCTGTATGGGTCGTTTGCATATTCCTGCGTTGCAGCGGGTTGGACTAGATGATCCTTGGGGTCCCTTCCAACTGTACGATTCCATGATTCTCTCTCTCCCACCTGCCTATGCCTAGTAGCATCGTCATAGTTCTTAGATGCAGCAGATGAACCTATAACACAGGTCTCAGCATGCCTCAGCAACTGAGTTCTGTGGAACTTACTCCCAGTTAAATGTGTTTTAGGATTTCAGCCAAGTTTCTTAACAAATGGCAGTTTCATGGTTCACATCCTCAACCCTTTGAGGAGTGTCCTCCTCCCATATTTTTTCCTGATACTGACAACATACTTAGGCAGTTGGTTGCCCTGAGGCATTGTGTGAGTGACTCCCGTCAGTTGATAGGAAAGCCAGCCGCTTGCTCTGTGTTGTTCGCCTGACATCGTCTTTTCCTTTCCTCAGCAAAGGTAGCGAAGGCAGTTTCATATAATTTAGAATCTGCAGTAGCCAGGGGACCTAGAAACGTGAAACTTCAGGGGGAAAATGACAAAATCTGTAGCAAATTTTGCATGTTCTGTAAATTTGTATCTGTGTAGCTAAAGGCCTGTTCTTTATGGGGCCAGTGTGATCTGTTCGTTCATTTTGTTAGATTGCGATGTAGCCCACAGCAGTAGTCTCTGGCTGCTTGTATTCTGAAATGGAAAACGTGTGTTGTCTCCCCCTTCCCCTGATTTATCATACTTTGTGTGTAGTGATATTATGAATTTTGGTGGTTTATAGTCTCACCATGATCATTAAAAAGCTCTCTGTAATACATTACAATTGGTTCTCTCTGACCAATTCTTGTTAATCATGTGGATATTAAGCAGGTTGGTTTTTTTGGGGGGGGGGCAGGGGTTGTGTAGTTTTGCATAAGCATGCAAAGCATGCTTATCATTTAAAGGTAGTTGTAAAAACAGCCAGCCAAACACAAAAGCATTATCAAGCCTGCAAACCAAATGTTTACTCATGTTCGTTCTGATTTTAAGACGCAGCATTGACAAGCTGGTGGTAAACAAATGATTTATAGAGTGTGTTATCATTGGGGCTCCCCAGCTGTCTTCAGAATTAAAGAACAGATTAAACAGATTAAATAATAGATAAATATCTGATGCTGATGCTAGCTAAATAACAAGTCAATTAAACATGGATTCATCTTTCATCTGCTGGTAACAGCCCAAAGGGTAGGAGCTATAATGTTCTATGCGTGTTTGTATAGAATAAGGTAGTTCAGGAGAACCCCAGCAGAAAATAAAAACCTAGAATTGAGTGTGTTGGTGGTCAGAGGCCACATAAATGCGCTGAGGATAAATAATAGCAATTTAAATTTAGTTGTAGTTAAGGTTTCAGAGTGTTAAAGGTAAAGGGACCCCAGGCCATTAGGTCTGGGGTTGCGGCGCTCATCTCGCTTTATTGGCTGGCGTACAACTTCCGGGTCATGTGGCCAGCATGACAAAGCAGCTTCTGGCGAACCAGAGCAGCTCATGGACACGCCGTTTACCTTCCCACTGGAGTGGTACCTATTTATCTACTTGCACTTTGATATACTTTCGAACTGCTAGGTTAGCAGGAGCAGGGACCGAGCAAAGGGAGCTCACCCCGTCGCGGGGATTCGAACCGCCGACCTTCTTATTGGCAAGTCCTAGGCTCCGTGGTTTAACCCACAGCACCACCCGCGTCCCGTTAAGTGCCTATTTATTTTTACACACCCCCAGTGCTGCATCGTTTGTACAAAGTTTGTAGCAGCAAATGCTGCAGTAAGGAAACACCTCTCACGAACTGCCTCTCAGTTGAGGACAGAAGATGGTATTCTTTTTGGCTTGGCCATATGCCTGGAAACTGAACAAGTCACACATCTGCACCAAGCTGTCACGGACATTTCTCTATAAGGTTTCCGTCTATATTTATCTTGAAATGCAAAATAATAATATAATAATAGTAATGACCTGGCCATTCTATTCAGTTAAATGGTGGTGTGTTATAAAGATGCATCTATTCCAGGGGTCAGCAACCTTTTCCAGCTGTGGGCCGGTCCACCATCCCTCAGACCATGTGGGGGTACCGAACTATATTTTTTGGGGGGGAAATGAACTAATTCCTATGCCCCACAAAGAACCCAGAGATGCATTTTAAATAAAAGGGGACATTCTACTCACTGATTCCTGGACCATCCACGGGCCGGATTGAGAAGGCGATTGGGCCGCATCCGGCCCCTGGGCCTTAGGTTTCCTACCCTTAATCTATTCGATAGAATTATTGGAAGGCTTTCCTGGGAGGAATCCTTGCCCCCACCCCAGTCAATTTAGCAGTTGGCAACAGATGGGGGGGGGGTCAGATTACATAGATAATAATGTGATCACTGCTGAAAGACAGTGCTGATCACTGCTGAAAAACAACAACAAGCCAAACAGCTCTGCTTTGTACATTATAACACTTGGCGTAGTATTTGCATGTCTGAAATGTCAAGTGTGACTGAGCAAATCTGGAAAAGGGTAATCATCATAGGCTGTTGTTCTGTTCCCGTGGCTCTCCCCGCCTCCCGCTGTTTGATTGTCAGAAGGGCAGCAGCGCTGAAAACCTATTCGAGACGAATTGAAAATTAGAACGTCAGACTTTTCGTTTTCCTGTCTTCAACTGACCTCGCCATAGATATTATTTTTCTTCCCCTTGGGAAAGGAGAAAGGGCTGGTCATAAAAAAACAACGGGAACATCTGGGAATTTGAGAAACCTCCGATTAGGCAAAAGTTTATTCTCGCCTCCTCCAAATGCAAAGGAGCAGGAAAGAGAGCAGTTCTTGTCTTGATGCTCAGCTTAAATGAGTTGATGAAGCGCTCTGGAATTGTTTTCCTCCATGTCCTCAACAGTCCACAAGTCCCAGAATAACTAGGACTTTGACATTGGAATGGACTCCCACGAGAGGTAGCAGATTCTTCTTCCTTGGAGGTTTCTAAGCTGAGGTTGTATGACCAACTGATAATCATACAGTTGGAAGGGACCCGAGGGTCATCTAGTCCAACCCCCTGCAATGCAGGAATCTTTTGCCCAACGTGGGATTCGAACCCACAACCCTGAGATTCAGAGTCTCCTGCTCTACCTACTGAGCCATCTCAGCTGGACTAGTTGAGATTCCTGCACTGAAGGGGTTGGGACTTGTTAGAAGAAAAACTGCTCCCTTTCCCTTATGCAGTATTCCAGAGCCCGTACAGAGTCCTTTGGTGGGTTCCCTATCAGTAGGAGAAAATAACAGAGGCCAACCAGAGTATAAAGGTAAAGGTACCCCTGCCCATACGGGCCAGTCTTGACAGACTCTAGGGTTGTGCGCCCATCTCACTCAAAGAGGCCGCGGGCCAGCGCTGTCCGAAGACACTTCCGGGTCACGTGGCCAGCATGACATCGCTGCTCTGGCGAGCCAGAGCCGCACACGGAAACTCTGTTTACCTTCCCGCTAGTAAGCGGTCCCTATTTATCTACTTGCACCCGAGAGTGCTTTCGAACTGCTAGGTTGGCAGGCGCTGGGACCGAACAACGGGAGCGCACCCCGCCGCGGGGATTCGAACTGCCGTCCTTTCGATCGGCAAGCCCTAGGCGCTGAGGCTTTAACCCACAGCGCCACCCGCGTCCCTTTTAACCAGAGTATATTGGGAAGCAAAGTGGCTAGTAAGCCTGGTCTTCATTCAAGGAACTGTTGCAACAGGGTCCCCACTCACCATGCGCAAGAGGGAGGAGAACCCTGAACAATGGTGCACAAGCCCTTATACAGTGGTACCTCTGATTAAGAACTTAATTCGTTCCAGAGGTCCGTTCTTAACCTGAAGCATGCTTTTCCTAATGGGGCCTCCTGCTGCCACTGGTGCACGATTTCCGTTCTTATCCTGGGGCAAGGTTCTTAACCTGGAACAACCACGTCCTGGTTAGTGGAGTTTGTAACCCGAAGTGTCTTTACCTGAGGTACCACTGTATAGACTTTTGAAACTTCCCACCCTGTAGCCCAAGACCACCCCCAAAAAACTTCATACATACATGACAGAGGGAGGTGGTCTACAGCAGAAATGACTGATTGCATTGCCTGGGCAGTCTGGCCATTCTTTTGTGATGGTTAATACTTTAGTTCCTGAATCCAGGTCACAGGCTCACCCTAGTCATACACAAATGCGCCCTTAAGACAGGATTTGTAAGCAAAAAGACGATGGGCAGGATTTCCCCATTTGCCTCCCTTACTGCAGAGAGAGGAATATTTGAGGTCACCGGGAGAGTCAAAATGGCTTCAGGATTGCTCTCCCGTACTATTTCAGACACATGGTTCATATATTTAGATATGTGTGCATTTATGAATATTTATTCTATATTTGAGAGCTTAAAATTCTTATAACAGACTAGATGACCCCCGGGATCCCTCCCAGCTCTGCGATGTTGTGATTCTACGATTCTATGTAGAACTACTTTGCAGAGTTCTTTTATGCGGGGAGGGGCCCTGTCAGACCAGAGTCCCTCCCTGCATGGACAAACTTTATCATAAATTGCTATCCATGGAAAACCCTTTCCCACGCTGTCCAAAATGGGGAAGCATTTCTGCCATGCAAGCCTGCAGAGAGAGAGAGAGAGAGAAATGTTCATGTTAGCCCGTGTGTCCTTCTGTATTCTTACCTTTTGTTTCAACACGTTCTGGGATCCATACTGTGCAAGAAGAGAATGTCCAGATATATTTATATAATAACCTGCAGAAAATGGGGGTGGGTAGGTGTTGTGTTGGTAGAGCTGTAAATAGTAATTTCAGTGCATCAGCACTCCTAAAATACACCTCTCTTCCTTTTGTGGGCTGGAAGTATTTTGCTTGGCTTGCAGAGATTTCATAGTACTGTTTCCTTGTAGTTTGCGGCACTAACTGGAAGTACTTGCTTCTCTGAGTGAGGAATGCCAACTTCCTCAACTCCCTTTTAAAACTAGCCTGTGGCTTAGTTGCCTAGTCCTTATCCCCAGCCAAAAATGAACCTATGTATGTGCATTTGCTCATATTCACTGCTTCTTCCCTTTCCTTGGTTGTGTGCTCCCATATTGAAATTTTGACTGTAAGCTGCTTTGACCACCAGGAACCTGAATTCTTGTTTATGTTGCAGTGGCTTGGGTTCAAGTAAGCTGGTGCAAGGGCTCCCACTAGCACAGTGGTGTTTTCTCCCCTCTGTTCCCCAAATCTGCTCTCAAGGGTCAGGAGAACCCACCCCCCCAGAGCAGTGCAGGGGGCAGGCGAAATGGGATTTTCTTGCTCTGGCAAAACGATGAGAGGGGTGCAATGTTGAATTCCTCCCTTTGATCATAAAAAGGTAAAGGTACACCTGACCGTTAGGTCCAGTCGCGGATGACTCTGGGGTTGCGGCACTCATCTCGCTTTATAGGCCGAGGGAGCTGGCATACAGCTTCCGGGTCATGTGGCCAGCATGACTAAGCTGCTTCTGGCGAACCAGAGCAGCACACGGAAACGCCGTTTACCTTCCCGCCGGAGTGATACCTATTTATCTACTTGCACTTTGACGTGCTTTTGAACTGCTAGGTGGGCAGGAGCAGGGACTGAGCAACAGGAGCTCACCCCGTCGCGGGGATTTTAACCACTGACCTTCTGATCAGCAAGTCCGGCTATGTGGTTTAGACCACAGCGCCACCTGCGTCCCCATAGCTCTGTGTAAATAACAGGAAGTGGGTTTTTATGAGGAACATGAAGGAGGAAAAAGAACTCCTTGGCCCCTGACTCTCCCGCCTAGTGGCTGAAGAAACCCTTGAGTTTCATATCATTGGGAGCTTCAGGGATGACTTCTGAGTCACCAGTTATGGTGCAAGATGCCAAGTATTGGCTTCCTTGTATTTGTTGTGGTCATTGGGTCAGGGAGTGCACAGTTTCTCCTTGGCACTGTGTGCAGTAAGGCACTAGGGCTGGGTGATACATCGACATAAGTTCCGAAAGCAGTTCAAAGTCCATATTGTGATATCGGTTTCATAATTTTTGACCTGGCAATATATCGTGAATCATGATGTGATTTTTGCATTGCATGCACGCGCACACACACAATGCAGAAAAAAATGTGAAACCAGCCAGTGCCTCCATCCTTATTTCAGACGTCGTGATATATCAGTATATTGTGATGTTTAGCTGGTGACGTATTGTGATGTTGAAAACCAGATACCATCCAGTTCTATAAGGCACATTCACGTATTAAATGTTACTGGTGAAGGGAGGCATCTGAGACATGGCAATGGTGGATTTTTCTTGATTGGGCAACTAGTAGCTAGCAAATGGTTTGCACAATCCCTTCTGAAGTGGATTGAAATGGGGAAATCCATTGAGCAAGTGAGCGATTGAAATGTCAGAAATCTACAAGGTACACCACAGTGACAAGCTTGTCTCCAGATTTTTCCAATTATCGCTACCCCCAGGCATCAGTCTAGGAGGCAGCTTCTGTTTCGTACGTACATAACATATTCTCTCATGAATTATTATTATTATTTATTGTGATATAATGTTGGTGCAGTAAATATTTAAGAGCTTGTTCCCAGCCTAAAAATCCAGAAGGCGTACAGCCCAGTTTTCCACAACAATATTTAAACAAAGCTGATAATTTCATCTTGTGGAGTTTGTTTGTTAGTGAAGCAGTCAAGAAGGGTCTCAAGTCTTTTGCTAGGGAACGGAGTGTGCTTGCCATTGGTGCATTTATTTTGTACGCGGACCTTTTAAGTGATTTAGTAGCACAAAGAGCAATACAGTGGCGTTTTAACGCTTTTCAGGGTTGCATGTTGAAATACAGTGCTTCCAAGTGCCCAAATCGTTTCACTTACATTCCCCTGTGACGAGCCTTACAGCAAGCATGTTAAGGCAGGCCAGTCGTAATATTTATATTGTAGATGTGGGGTTGAGGCTGAGAGTGGCCTGCCCAAAGCCATCCAGTGAGCTCTGGGTTCAGATTTTACCCATGGGCTTCCTGTTCCAGAACCCCTCTGCTGCAGCATCTCTCTGCCCAAGCCCACAAGCATGCACTAGGGAGGAATTGGTGGTTGCAGCGAATATCCTTCATTCCATTCTTGTAACGCGACCATGTTTAGATGGGAACCCTTCAGATTTGTGACCATGCTAGTGTGCTGTCACCTTAGTCTGCTTCATTCCAATGCCTTGGGTATCCTTCTCCTCTTCAGAGGAGCGTTCGAAATTAGCCAGGCGCCAGGAGCTTTTTGCACCTGGCTGCCGGCTACTTGCAACCAAGTGAGAATGCCTGGATGCTAGGTGACATCGCCCTCTGGAGGTGCATGCCTGGGAATGTGACTGTTTTCGCACACTAATGCCACATTCTGTAGAATTCTGTCTGTTATATTTTACCTGCATAATCGGTATGAATTTCAGGAACTAAAATGCTTTTTCTGGGCAGCCTGAGCAGGAACAGTGAACAACATTATAGTTAATTGTTTCCGCTTGCCTTCTCTGCACCCCTCTGCCCTGCTCATGGTTGTGAAGAATATTCTTACCTTATGAATGGTCTGTGTCACCATTAAGAAAAAGAGACAGGCCAATATACATGTGGACTGTCCCTGGATCATGTGACTTTTCTCCTTTAAGTTCTCAAAGCTCTTAACCTAGCTCAAAGTGGTCCTCTGAACTAGCCAGATCTTTAAATGAGAATCAATCACAATCAGTCCATCACTTGAAAAACACAGTGGTACCTCGGGTTACAAACGCTTCGGGTTACAAACACTTCGGGTTACAAACTCTGCAAACCCGGAAGTAGTACCTTGGGTTGAGAACTTTGCCCCAGGATGAGAACGGAAATCGTGCACCGGCAGCAGCAGCAGGAGGCCCCATTGGCGAAAGCGCTCCTCAGGTTAAGAATGGTTTCGGGTTAAGAACGGACCTCCGGAACGAATTAAACTGAGGTACCACTGTAAGACTTTAGAGCTGTCTAAATGGCAACTCGACATTCCATTTTGGTGACTGTAACCTTTCTTTAAGGAGCCATTTGGCACCTAGCTTATACAGTGGTACCTCAGGTTAAGTACTTAATTCGTTCCGGAGGTCCGTTCTTAACCTGAAACTGTTCTTAACCTGAAGCACCACTTTAGCTAACGGGGCCTCCTGCTGCCGCCACGCCGCCAGAGCACGATTTCTGTTCTCATCCTGAAGCAAAGTTCTTAACCCGAGGTACTATTTCTGGGTTAGCGGAGTCTGTAACCTGAAGAGTATGTAACCCGAGGTAGCACTGTATATCTGAGTATCTAGCACTGCTCCCGAGTGCCACGTAAGTAGTAAACCATGGGAACAAGAAAAGCTGTTCATATTTTGACTTTATTAAGAAATTTACATTGCAATTCTGAAGCGGGTGATTTTAAAAAACAACTTTTTTTTGCTTCTGCTGCAGGTTGGAAAAGAAACCGTACAGACAACGGAAGACCAGATTTTGAAGAGAGACATGCCTCCTGCATTCATTAAGTAAGAAAATAAACATTGCAAGTCTTGATAGTGGTTTTAGAAAAGCTTCGGTAACCTTGTATCCGTGCCATACTATTTTGGAGTGCAAATGAGACCTCCCTTGACGGAATGCTTCTCAGTAAACAAACAAGCAAGCGAAAACCCCTGCACATAGCAAACTAATACATCAGGAACAAGATTAGACTTGTTATTCATCAGAGATTTGGGTTAATTTGGACTGGACTTTGTAATGTGGTCTTAGCTGTTCCAATATCCCGCTTCTTCAGTACAGAGTTCTCCAACAACTAGCCGCACAAATAATATTTTTCTCCCCAAGATAAAAGTCCCTTTTAGTTTGGATGACAGTCTCAAGGGGTAGCGTGTCTGCTTTTCTCTGTGTGTGCCCTTGGTCTGGCTCAGATTCTGTTTGATACCTGAAAGCTAATTGGCTGGTGCTCATAATTAACTTCATGCATCGGCGCAAAAGATATAATGATCTTCTTCTTGGAGGTTTTGAAGGCGTAATAATCACTTTCGTTATCATTAAGCCAATTTCCTTGACAATGTCAAATATAAATTCCTTATTGAAAAAGGCTGTTTCTGGCCAGCTTCTGAATAGTGTGTGTTCTTTATTAGTTAAGACAGATGAAGGTTTTGCTAAATTGTTGGGGGTGAGAGCATCCCATGATGTGGGGCAGAAAGATGTTGCCTCAAGCACATGAATGCCTTTGCCAGGAGGTGGGAAATCTGGGGCAGTGAAAAAGCTAAATGGAAAATTGTATGAAGATCTATTTGCATTGTGGATTATTTTGAATATCTGTTTAGTAGCTTCTCTGCCTGCTTTAAATATCAGATATACTGCACTATGATTACATCCAACTTTTTCTCTAAAGCATAGGAAGATCTAATTATGTCTTGGGATTTCATAGTGTGAATGAGAGAGTATAATATGCTGCATTGCACACCTGTCAACATTTCTCCCATGAAAATAAGGACATCCTATTTCATAACAATAACAATGATAATTTCATCATTTATATACCACTTTTCTGCCTGGGTTGCTTCAGCTGCTCTGGGCAGCTTCCAACATATATAGAAAACACAATTAAACACTAAAAAAAAATCCCAGATGTCTTCTAAAGGTTGTATAGTTACTTATCTCCTTGGCTTAGAGGGTCATAACTCCCTACCATCCAACATTTCTCCAATGAAAATAGGGATAGCCTAATGGTTTTCCCAGTAGTGATGTATGGAAGTGAGAGCTAGACCATAAAGAAGGCTGATTGCCGAAGAATTGATGCTTTTGAATTATGGTGCTGGAGGAGACTCTTGAGAGTCCCATGGACTGCAAGAAGATCAAACCTATCCATTCTTAAGGAAATCAGCCCTGAGTGCTCACTGGAAGGACAGATCCTGAAGCGGAGGCTCCAATACTTTGGCCACCTCATGAGAAGAGAAGACTCCCTGGAAAAGACCCTGATATTGGGAAAGATGGAGGGCACAAGGAGAAGGGGACGACAGAGGACGAGATGGTTGGACAGTGTTCTCGAAGCTACCAGCATGAGTTTGACCAAATTGCAGGAGGCAGTGGAAGACAGGAGTGCCTGGCGTGCTCTTGTCCATGGGGTCACGAAGAGACGGACATGACTAAATGACTAAACAACAACAACAAAGGAAAAACGGGACATTCTGGGATCAAATCAGAAACCGGGATGGCTTTTGTTGATCTGAAAATAGGGACACATGGAGGCTCTGGTATTACTGCATTTAAGTGAGATGAACAGGGTTCTCCTTAACAAGCTGCAGTTACCAGGATGCTTTGGGTAAGGTTACCAGATTTTTTCCAATGAATCCGGGGACACTTTTCAACTTCAATGGATTTTGTCTGGGGACTGATTTGTAAATCCGGGGACTGTCCCTGGGAAACGGGGGCGTCTGGTAACCTTAGCTTTGGGGGAAGCCATCACTGTTGGAAATGGCATGATACTGCTTTAAACGGACAGCACAGATAGGGCCTAGGGTTTGAAAATGCCATTGGACACAACAGCAACTTTTGGAACTGGTGGACACAAAAAGCTGTGACACGGGCGATCCATGATCAGGTCTCTTTTCGCTTGACTGTTGTTCTGGGGTGGTTAACGGTTATCCCTCCCCCTACAGTCTTTATTTGATTTTTAATATATATATATATATATATAATATTTATTAAAATTTTCAGAACATTACAAAAAGAAAAAGAAGAAAAATACAAAAATAAAAGACAATTAAAAACAATTCAATCTTTCATTACTTATCTTGCATTTGCTTGTTTCCCGGACCTCCTCACACCTCCCTTTTTTGTATTCCAGTTCAAATTATTTATTCAGCAAATCCTTTCCCTCTTTACTTTTATCCTTATCTTTGATCTTAATATATTGTAACTTTGAATTTTCACCTGTTAACGATCCGTTTTTACATATTCCTTCATAACATTATTACTAAAAACCATTTAACCTCAATCCAACATCATTCTAACATTCATTAATTTTGCAATCAGTCTTTATTTGATTTAAACCACCTTTCAAAGCAGCTGTGAAGGGCAATAGGGACCCACATTGCATCCTTCTCTCCCTCCCTGTCTCTTCCCCCAGCTAATACCAGTTGTTTTGGTGGTTGGGGGGGGGGAGGGAGGTAGTTTTAAATTAGGGAAATGGCCTGGCTGCTTTTAGGCTGTGGGTACCACATTAGGGACCCCTGTGTTATGACATGTGAGTCAGCTGTTCAAAGTCGTCCCCAACCCTCTGGCTTGTTGTCTTGGATCCCAACCTATGTTGCGTTCCCAGTGTCGCTGGCTATATTCACACTGAGGTAATAAATATATTTTGGGGCTGTAACACTGAAGATTGCAGGTGAGGGCTTGCCTTAATGAATGTTCCTTCATGGGGGGGGGGGGGGAATTGACCAAGCAAGCTTCTTTGCTAGGGAGAAGACTAGGCTGACCCCTTCTCCGTAACCATTTTCTGTGTGGAAGGGGTTAATTGCATATGGGGAAGGGGTTCAGCGATGTGAACTATCTGTAATATATAGCCCCGAAATGGCTCTACCATCTCTGTGAGAATTGTTTGCTTTCATTGCAACAATACCAAGCGCTCTTAGCACCTCAAGATTAATAACTACGGCTTGTATGTTAGTCAAACCTCCATGCCAGTTGTAAAATCAGATTAGCCATGAGAATAAGAAGTTAACCAAAGTCAAGACCTGCACAGGCACAAATAGGAGAACTTGAAGGAAATGGTGCAAAATAGGCAAGAGAATGATGCATACGTTAACTCCTGCAGAAATAATAGTATTTTATTTTTAGACACCGAAGTTCTACCTTAAAAAAATAATTAGTGCTGTGTTTTTATCTGGAAAGGACGTAGATGTTTTAGCACACACGGCTCTAGTGGCATTTACAAGATACTTGGCTGCTATCTAAAACCAGCCAAGTGAATTATATTTAATCTTTTGCTAAATTTGGCTTGTAAATAGGATGTTACTCTCTCATCTGTGTTACAGCTTAGTCCGCACGTCCAGTAGCTTGCTGTCAGTGCAACTCATCATTTTGTGTATTGAACTCGACAAAATCCGCAGATTTTATCAACAAGTTGGCCGTGGCTCCAGCATTATCTTGCATTATGCTGATCAAAAAATTACTGTAGGTGAGAATTACGTTGCAGCTCCGAGTCCCTGAGCTACCAAAAGTGCTCAGATTAGTGCTCCAGGAAATTAATTATTGTGTACATTGCGAGAGCATATTGTCTGATTTCAGACTTGACGCTTTAGAAAACTCACTGTGAATAAAAGGAAAGTAACCGTTTCACAAATGGCATTTTAATAATTTTGGGCTTAGAATTCTTCATATAAGGTAATGGCTTGCTTTAACGATATTTCAAGCCAGCAAATAATGTCAGCCTGCCCTAGCTGATAGTCAAATGGTCTAGACTATCAGGAGTCATTTTCCCTGGTTAAAGCATAATTTAAAAACAACAACCCAACAACCTCTGAATGCCAAACCTGTATGAGTCATGCACAGATTTTTGTATTCCAATCAGAACAGAACTGGTGACAGGCTGGTGACAGTTCCTCAAGCTTCCTTCTTCTCTCCTCCCCTCAGGGCAAGATGGCCCTTCAAATAGCCCTGGGATGATAGTTGGGGGGAGGAGGAGGTAGATTCTAAGGTACATGAGCAAGGCGAGAGATTAATTGACAAACAGAAGCTATGGAGATGTCCCAACAAGTGACCTGCGCCTCCTGCCAATCTTTGAAAGAAGTGGGACAAGCTCCCAAGACTCGCTCCATTAAGGCATGCCGTTTTAGGGAGTGAAACTTAATTTTGCAAATTTCTTCAGTGAGGGTTCTTAAAAATAGGCTTCTGAGTGTGAGGAATTCAAATCTGCTATTTTTGAGATTGGGCAGCATTTAGCTTGGTAAGTCTACGTTTGCTGAAGAAGCACATAATTTGCTTTCGGAAAACCAAATAATTTTAATGTTGCGATGCTCAATAATAATAATAATAATAATATAACATAACTGTAAGTATTAGGCAATCATTTTTAATGATTTCGATGCAGTTTCGCACACAGTTTACTCACCAAGCAAAACTAAATTATATTAATTTAACTGAAATATCTTTTGAACCCCCAAGTCATGTTACAACATTTTCGTACCCCTCCCTTTTGGAATATGAAAGTTGAAAAACCAATGTGCCCTATTGCTGCATAGTTCCACCTGCAAAGGTGGTGTCAGGTTCTCGGTGACAAAGCTGGGTCCTATACCTCTGCCTCCAGCAAGAAGCTTTTAAACCAAAACGGGCCATCGGTTAATAGTTTTTAAATGCATGTTGGCATGTAATGTGTAGTTTTCCCCAAACACTGGCCTTTTCAACTTATGTCATACATGCTTCAAAGGAAACCAGCTTTATGCAAGAGGAAGGACCATTGCTCGGGGCAGAGTGCATGCTTTGCATCCAGAAGGTCTCATACTTATTCCCAGCAGCTGGGAATCACTCCTGTCCAAAAGCATGGAGAAGTGCCTCCAACCAAGGTTAAGGGTACTAAGAGCTAAATGGACCAATCTTCTGTTTCTGTGTTTTACATTTTAACTAGAAAATGCGCCCTGGCATGGGAGTAGGAGTAAAGGTAAAGGGACCCCTGACCGTTAGGTCCAGTCACGGATGACTCTGGGGTTTCAGCGCTCATCTCGCTTTATTGGCCAAGGGAGCCAGTGTACAGCTTCCGGTTCATGTGCCCAGCATGACTAAGCTGCTTCTGGCAAACCAGAGCAGCGCACGGAAATGCCGTTTACCTTCCCGTCAGAGCGGTACCTATTGATCTACTTGCACTTTGACGTGCTTTCGAACTGCTAGGTTGGCAGGAGCAGGGACCGAGCAACGGGAGCTCACCCCGTCGCGGGGATTCGAACCGCCGACCTTCTGATCGGCAAGTCCTAGGCTCTGTGGTTTAACCCACAGCGCTATCTGTGTCCCTTGTAGGAGTAAAGAGGATATGTTAAATAATCTGTGTACAATGCAAAGGAAGGTGTTCTATTACTGTGTTTCCCCAACTTGGGTCTGCAGCTGTTTTTGCACTACAATTCCCATCATCTCTGACCACTGGTCTTGCTAGTTAGGGATGATGGGAGTTGTAGTCCAAAAAGCAGCTGGAGAGTTTGGGAAGCACTGGTCTGTAGTCACACTGCTCCAGAGTTGGCTCCCTTCTGTCCCCTACAGGTAGTGGGACTGGCATTAATTTCTCTCTCACAATGGTTCCTCCTAGGGTGGAAAATGCTTGCACAAAGCTTGTACAGGCTGCGCAGATGCTCCAAACGGACCCTTACTCAGTACCTGCTCGTGATTACCTCATTGACGGATCAAGAGGCATCCTTTCTGGGACATCGGACTTGCTTCTGACATTCGATGAGGCCGAGGTGAGCTTTCTAATGCCAGTCAGCAACACCTACGCAGTACCTGGCTGCAAATTTAGAGCGCTTGCCTGAATATTGTTTTCTGCATTAGTGGTTTATAAAAGCATGATTCATAAAACCAGGACTGAGCATCGGGGCTGGGGAGGGTTTTCCCTTGCCCTCACTGAGTTGCACACCATATGCAAAATTCCTGGCTTCTGTGCACAGAACTTGGCTTGTATTAAGCCAGAGTTCCCTCTAATATCCAAACTGTGGCTCTGAGCTCTTAATGTTGTTGTTAACAGGAAAGTAAGGTAGAGTGACTCTGGCTAAAATCTGCACGTCACAAGAGACGAAGGAAAAGGGAGAGGAGAAGTGCGAAGCACACTCCCGGCTTCATAATACATGGTTTATAAAGCCCCCAACAGTTGTCTGAACCACAGCACTGAAAAGTCTGAAATGCATCAATTTGTCACGATGGTATTACAGCCGTACCTTGGTTTTCGAACAACTTAGTTCTTGAACGTTTTGGCTCCCGAACACCGGAAACCCAGAAGTGACTGTTCCAATTCGCGAACTACTTTTGGAAGCCAAACGTCCGACGAGGCTTCCGTGGCTTCTGATTGGCTGCAGGAGCTTCCTGCAGCCAATCAGAAGCCGCACTTTGGTTTCCGAATGTTTTGGAAGTCGAATGAACTTCCGGAACAGATTCTGTTCAACTTCCAAGGTACGACTGTACGTGTTTTTTAAAGTAAGATTTTTCTCACCAGTACTCTTTATGAAGTTTATTTCTGCATGTTTTGAATTAACATTACAGCATGCGGCCCTGGCATTGAGAATAAATGCAAGATGTTCCTTAGCAGACACAATGACTGTGTATTTTTTCGGTGCTTTTTAGTTAGTACTGTGGAGGCTTAGGAGAGGTGCATTAAAGCGAAGCTTATCAGCCATGCTATGAATATCCTTGGCACCTGATTTATTAGCAATTACTCTCCCATTTCTTATTGATACCATTGGAGATAATAGCTCTTGAAATTATGGAGTAGTTAATTTGCCTTCAGGGAATCTGATTTCTGGAAAGTGCTCGCTCTTTCCCCATCTTTCTGATTTTGATAGCGTGTTCTCAAACTTGCATTGTCACGCTGGAAATATTAAAGAAACGGTAATATAATGCAACGTTTGGCTGAAGCTTTAAAATGGAACATTCTCTCCCGTGCTGCGCTTAATTTCACACATTCAACAGTGCTCATATAGCATCTAAATATAGAAGGCATACATTTTCTTTCAAGGGATTTTGCATTCATCGCTGCACAGAGAACATTACAGTGGAGCCTCTGGATACAAATTTAATTCGTTCCAGGGGTCCGTGCGTACCCCAAAAAATCTGTAACCAGAGGCACTGCTTCTGCGCACGCATGTGGTGCAATAGAGTGCTTCTGCGCAGCGCGATAGAGCACTTCTGTGCATGCGCACGGCGTGCAGAACGTAACCTGAAGGTTACGTATCCAGAGAGGTACGTAACCCGAGGGTCCACTGTACTTGAAAGAACACGATGGGGAAAAAGCATCCTTGCAGTCATGTGCAACTCTGCAGGCAGCTTTTTCTATTGAGGGGTAATGGGGAGCGCATTGCACCTACCAGACATTCATCCCAGAGCAACTAAACGTGGTGTTTTATCGTGAGGGAAAACAGACCTATTGCAAAGTATGCGGAACAACACACGTTTGTTGCCCTGAAAGCAAATACAGTGGTACCTTGGTTCTCGAATGTCTCATACATTTTGGCTCCTGAACACCGCAAACCCAGAAGTAAGTGTTCTGGTTTGCGAATGTTTTTTGGAAGCCGAACATCTGACGTGGCTTCTGATTGGCTGCAGGAAGCTCCTGCAGCCAATTGGAAGTTGCGCCTTGGTTTTTGAATGGTTCTGGGAGTCGAACCGACTCCCGGAACAGATTAGGTTTGAGAACCAAGGTACCACTGTATGCTGGAAAGCACCGGATGTTTGTTCAAATCGCTTGTCCCTCCGTATTGCCACTGATGTTGTGCATGCTCTGCTTTTGATCAGAAACAGTGCCTTTAACTTGAAGCCATGTTGGCCCGTTGTGATAAAAGGAAAAAACACTAATGATTACCTTTTTTATTATTATTTAAGGTCCGTAAAATCATTCGTGTCTGCAAAGGAATTCTGGAATACCTAACAGTGGCAGAGGTGGTGGAAACTATGGAAGACTTGGTCACCTACACAAAGAACCTAGGGCCAGGTTAGACATTCCCAGTATTCCTCTTCGTGCATTCTAGCAATGTTTTTACCTGGCACCTTTAATAATGTGGAGATTTTTCTTTCTCTCTCTCTCCTGAGCTATGGGAGGCACCATCGCTTAGTGGCCAAGCTCATGTCTTGCATGCCAAAGGTTCTAGCTTCAAACCAAAAGGCTCTACCTGAAGCCTTGTCCCTGCCAATCCGTGCCCAGTACTGGGTGCAAGGCCACTGCAAAGGAAGAAACCTCGCTTGTGAGAGTAAATAGAGCTAGAACCCGTTGGCTTGAAATGGGGCATTGCAAACTTTAGAGTCGCTGTTTATAATCAGTGTTCGAAATTCGCCAGGCACATTTTGCTCCTGGCTATCAGCCACTTGCAACCAAATGAAGGTTCCCCGTCGCCAGGTTGGTGCCTGATGTCTCCACCATCAGGAGGTGCGTGCCTGCAGATCCTTGGATCTTGACTGTTTTCACATACTAATACCACATCCTGTGGAATTCTGTCAATTAAAATGTTATCTACACAATCAGAATGAATTTCAGGAACCAAAAAGCCGTCTTGAAAAATACGGCTTTGGAGCCATTCCGTTTTGGCAACTGCTATCATCATCATCGTCGTCTGCGGTTTACAGAATAAAATCAGAATATAAAATCACAAAATCTATAATCAAAATAAAAACAACAATAACCCCCACATTTTAAAAGAGCATAGTAGCCCTTGTTTAAGGAGCCATTTGGCACCTAGCTTATATAGCTGAGTTTCTAACGCTGATTGTAGTATTTCACCTACGTGTTTTCTTGAAGCGTGGGAAGTGTTACCTCCCTGGAGGTGCTATATGAATAAAACCTTTGCGATTTGTGCCATCCCCTGCATACTTTGTGAACCATTGACCCTGAAGTGGTAGCAGCACAGAGAGGCACTTAACCCTCTTTTTTCCCTTTAACCAGTCTGCCAAAGCCAGCAAACAGTCACTATTTGTGGGTTATGACAGTGATAGCCCTGTTTTTAATTCATGAGCCTGCATCGTCCACATATAAATTGGCGAGGGACGGGATGGGATCACAAAATCCTTAACTTAGAAGAGTTGGATCCTTCCCTGCTCTATCTCCCTAGGTCCCATTGCTTCAGGTACTTTTCCTTCCAGCCTGACTCAGTTCAGGGGCTCTTTTATTCTGGCATGCCCCTACTGATGTTAAACTTAGCTCCTCTAGACCTCTCCCACTTCCCACTTTATATATGAATGGGGCAGGCAAGCAAATACACAAATGCCTCTGTCGCATCCACTTTGACAATGAGGAATGGCCAAGAGGAACGAACCGTTCTTGAGCCAGAAAGGGAGTCAGAAAGGAATTCAGAAGCAGGACGAGCAGACAGGCATTCCCCAGCTAGCTCGAAGCTGCTGGAACCTCTTTGCCTCTACATCAAGCGGAAAATCGAAGGGATTCTCCAATATCGATTTAAAAAAAATGGCGGTAGGGAAAGAAGCAAGCATGTTGTCAGGGAACTGCCATCGGAGCTGGAGGCGGAGAGAAGGCTCCAGAGGGATGCCGGAGAGGGTCCCAGGAGGGAGAGAGGCAGCCCATCCGCTCGGAAAGGAAATCAGCGTAACAGCAGTGGAGAAGGGGGGCAGATAGGGGAATCGGAGAGGTGGCTCCAGGACTCCTCGCTGGAGACCAGCGGAGAGAGCACGGGTACTCCGCTGCCCACACCCACCCTGCGCAGAAGACTTCCGCGCAGGGAGACTGGGAAGAGCCTGGGCGTCAAACAGCTTTTATGCTGGAAAAGGTTCAAGAAACGCCCACTGACGGATTCTGCCAGCGACTGAGGCAGCCACGAAACTTGAGGCTGTCCAGACAGAAAGGGTTCAACCAGGTAACCTAGCCAGGAGTGGCGGCAACTTACGCACGAGCAACCCCTAGAACAATTACACATGTCTCTGTGTTCAAGAGAGGTATGCAGAAACACTGAATTATTAAGAGCAGATGAAGGACAAAAATGGGGTGAGACCGTGTTGCTTGCAGCCAGAGACAATGTAAAGCATTGCCCACAGCAGCTGTTTCAGATATTTAATACATCAGGCTGTCAAAAGTTGCTTTAAGTGAGTGCTTTGCTCTCAACTTGGAGGGCAATGAGGTTTCCACCCTTTTTTATCGCCTGACTTTGTAATTTTCTGGGACTTCGTAGGAAGTGGAGTTTTCTCGCTGAAGGCCTGCCTAGCCAAGGCGCTGGATAAATTCAAGACTCAGAATATATATTTTATCCTGGTGGAGGACTCTGTTTAGATAACACTTACTCTAGTTGATGTCTTCTATTCTGGGAGTTCTGTCTGCCTTTTGCTGGCAGGCCTTGCCAGTGTGGTGTAGTGGTTGAGAGCGGTAGTCTTGTAATATGGGGAACCGGGTTCGCGTCTCCGCTCCTCCACATGCAGCTGCTGGGTGACCTTGGGCCAGTCACACTTCTCTGAAGTCTCTCAGCCCCACTCACCCCACAGAGTGTTTGTTGTGGGGGAGGAAGGGAAAGGAGAATGTTAGCCGCTTTGAGACTCCTTAAAGGGAGTGAAAGGCGGGATATCAAATCCAAACTCTTCTTCTTCTTCTTCTTTACACTCTCTTCTCACTCTCTGAATGTAGTGTGGCCTGAAGAATTTGTGGTACAAATAGTTTCTGGCTTCCAACTCTACTCCAAACTTGCCCAAATTATGGGATGCTGTTCCAATATCTGCCTCTACTCTTGCAATCCCATAGGCTGCCCAGTTGCATCAGATAACTGTTCATCTTTTTTTGTTTTGTTTTGTTATTCCCTTCCTAATTAAACGCATCATTAACGTTGGATATGCTGACCTGCATTTCTATTTCACCGAAACGAGATGGCATGAAAATGAAAGGAAACGTTTTTTTAAAACAGAAGCATAAAAATTAAGGGAAATAATTTCCATGTTTCTGTTTTAGAAACGTTTCCTGTCCTTTTTGTTTACGTGTTTTGTTTTGCTCAGTTGCTCTAGTAGTTTTGCTGTGGTTGTTTATTTTTCATTGGCTATCTAGGTCTGCTGGCTGCAGCCGCCAGTCATCTCCTTCCTATTGCTGCCACCTTTTTGGGCATGACCTTGTCTGGTATGCTCATAATATTTGGATCACTGTCTCCAGAGATGTGCAGACGATAGTTCAGAGAATAAATATAATCGATGTGCTAAGTTGGGGACATATTAAGACTACTAGCATTAAAGCCCTATACGGCCTAGGACCCTCCTACCTATGGGACCGCCTCTCCTGGTATGTCCCACAGAGGACCTTACGGTCTTCAGACAAAAACATCTTGGAGGTTCCGGGCCACAGAGAGGTTAGGCTGGCCTCAAACAGAGCCAGGGCTTTTTCGGCTGTGGCTCCAATCTGGTGGAACGCTCTTGTCACAAGAAACTAGGGCCCTGCAGGACTTGACATCTCTCTGCAGGGCCTGCAAGACAGAGCTGTTCCACCAGGCCTTTGGCCAGGGCACAGCCTGACTCCCTCCTTTGGCAATCCTCACAGAACTCTAGCCCAATGGTTGCCATTAATCTGATTTGAACTGATTTTATAATGAAATGATTTTAGAATGTTGTATTATTTTACTGTTGTTAGCCGCTCGGAGCCCGGCTTCGGCTGGGGAGGGAGGGGTTTAAATAAAATTTTATTATTATTATTATTATTATTATTATGCCTTTTTACATCGTGGAAGTGATTTTTTTGTTCACCTTTTGTTTCTGATTGGCATGCCATTCAGTATGGGAAATTTTTGTATTTTATATTTTGTACTTTAGAATCAGCTGCTTTGTTTGATCTAAGCAAATCCTGGTTACTCTGAACTGACCCCCTTTCCCAGTCCTGCTAGTTGACATCTTCAGTTAACCAGGCAAAGGGCCTTCTCGGTAGTGGCGCCCGCCCTGTGGAACGCCCTCCCACCAGATGTCAAAGAGAAAAATAACTACCAGACTTTTAGAAGACATCTGAAGGCAGCCCTGTTTAGGGAAGCTTTTAATGTTTGATGAGTTACTGTACAGTGGTACCTCAGGTTACATACGCTTCAGGTTACAGACTCCTCTAATCCAGAAATATTACCTTGGGTTAAGAACTTTGCTTCAGGATGAGAAGCGGTGCAGCGGCAGCAGGAGGCCCCATTAGCTAAAGTGGTGCTTCAGGTTAAGAACAGTTTCAGGTTAAGAACAGACCTCTGGAACGAATTAAGCACATAACCAGAGGTACCACTGTATTTTAATATTTTGTTGTAAGCCGCCCAGTGTGGCTGGGGAAGTCCAGCCAGATGGGTGGGGTATTAATACTACTAAATAAATAATATTTATTATTATTATTTATACCCCGCCCATCTGCCAGGCCTTGTTTGTCCAAGCGCGCCTGTCAAATAGTCTTTTGGGGGACTGTCTAGCTGCATTGTTTTCTGTTCATAGAATAAAGATGGGAGGGAACCTATGGAACATCAAGCTGAACCCCCTGAAGTGCAGGTATATGCACCCATATGGGGGATCAAACCCAAGACCTGGTTAGCAGCACCACACTCTGACCAACTAAGCTAATAGATTGTGGAGAAGAGAGCTGCCAAATGTGCAACTCAAGGGTCACCAGCTCCCGATCTCCAACTCTGTTCCCCTCACTTGGCTCTGCAATTTGATTGATGGGAATGAAAGTGTTTCTAAGTTAATGCGGGAAATTGTGAAAGGGCAGCTCACAAATGGTCTGCACTGTCACCTGGAGAGGGCTGCGGTTTGCCTAGTGGCTGGGTGTATGTAGAAGACTAAAGGGACGCAGGTGGCGTTGTGGTCTAAACTACTGAGCCTCTTGGGCTTGCTGATCAGAACGTCAGCAGTTTGAATCCACACGATGGGGTGAGCTCCCGTTGTTCTGTCCCAGCTCCTGCCAACCTAGCAGTTCGAAAGCACACCAGTGGAAGTAGACATATAGGTACCACTGCAGCGGGAAGGTAAACAGCGTTTCCGTGCGCTCTGGTTTCCGTCACAGTGTTCCGTTATGCCAGAAGCGGTTTAGTCCTGCTGGCCACATGACCCGGAAAGCTGTCTGTGGACAAACGCCGGCTCCTTTGGCCTGAAAGCGAGATGAGTGCCACAACCCCATAGTCGCCTTTGACTGGACTTAACCGTCCAGGGGCCCTTTCCTTTTTACCTTTACGTAGAAGACTCCTCTTCCACAAATCTGCATGTGGGTAAGCTATATGAGATGGTGACAGCACCAGAATGGAGCTTGAGAGGAGTGACATGTCCTCCTAGGACAAACTTGTGGGGTCACCTCATATATAAAGCAGTCCCTGCTCTGGAAAGTTCATTTAAAGCCTAGAATAGCAGCACATGTAGGAATTTCTCTCTCTCTCCCCTCTAACCAATATAGTGTGTATGGAATTGCTGTTCTGATATGCAGGATGAATTTAAGTCTGTCAGCCACTCCACACAGTGAATAATAATAATAATAATTTATAATAATTTATTATTTATACCCCACCCATCTGGCTGAGTTTCCCCAGCCACTCTGGGCTGCTTCCAAACAAGTGTTAAAAACAGTACAGCGTTACATATTAAAAACTGCCTTAAGATGTCTTCTGAATGTCAGGTAGTTGTTTATCTCTTTGACATCTGACAGGAGGGTGTTCCACAGGGCAGGCACCACTACCGAGAAGGCCCTCTGTCTGGTTCCCTGTAGCCTCACTTCTCGCAATGAGGGAACCGCCAAAAGGCCCTCGGCGCTGGATCTCAATGTCTGGGCTGAACGATGGGGGTGGAGACACTCCTTCAGCTATACTGGCTAGGTCCCTTCAGATTTCATGTGTGGTGTTCATATTTTTGAAGATTTCCTCTTGTAAGAAGCATCTTGCATGACTAACTCATCGGTGGGAGGATGGGGGACAGGGGAACCTCTCTCCCTGATCTGCTAGTACCCAAGGGAGAGGGGTTTAGCCTATCCCACATCTTAAGTCTTATCTGCAGTATGAAATGCTGTAGCCTAGAAATCGAATGTTTATTTCTGTATGATGTGTATAACATAACCAATAATCGCACTTGGAAGCGTGATATAAATTCTTTGTCGTGATGCTTGCAACAACCTTGTGAGGTAGATCAGTATTATTGTGTCTGTATTGCAGATGCAAGCAGAGGCTGAGAGAGAGATTGGCTTGCCTAAGACCGCCTAGTTAGTTCATAGCAGAGGTGAATTTGAACCAGAAGCACTTGAATCCATAGTTCAGCATCTTAGCACAGTAGTATGCCAGCTCTAATATATGGATATGTGGCTTCATAAGAAGTTTGGGTTCCAGATTAGGCTACCCTTGATGTATGTTTCTGACATAAGCTAAGCCAGGCATAGGCAAGCTCTGCCCTCCAGATGTTTTGGGACTACAACTCCCATCATCCCTAGCTAACAGGACCAGTGGTCAGGGATGATGGGAGTTGTCGTCCCAAAACATCTGGAGGGCCGAGTTTGCCTATGCCTGAGCTAAGCTAATGGCATGCTCTGTGTGTTTTGTTAAGCAGACATTTAATGAAATGTCCAAAGGGCCACAAATTGCTGATCTGATCTCTTGATTTAGGATTGGTTTTTGTGTTTTAAAAATGCACGTTGCCTTAGAAAATAGCATCCCTTGAACACTGGGGATATACTATTTGAATTAATAGTTGTACAGCATCTTTGCAACTTTGGAAACGTAACATTTAAAATTGCCGTTTGGTGTAATCTTCTCCTGCTTGAAATTGCAAAACCGTAAGGGAAATACCGTATCGCTTCATGACTTCCTTGACTTCCTTCACACAGGGATGACCAAGATGGCCAAAATGATTGATGAGCGGCAACAAGAGTTGACTCACCAGGAACACAGAGTCATGTTGGTGAACTCCATGAACACCGTGAAGGAGCTACTGCCGGTTCTTATTTCTGGTATTATTATTTTTTGCTTTTCCACAAGATTAAAAAGTGCTCTGAAATGCATTGGGTTGTGTTCGTGCCCGCTTCATAAAACCACGTGGGTATAAAGCTGCTCAGGTAAATGCAAGTTGAAAGGCTTTTGGAAACGGAAGCTTTCAACGTGCCTTGTAAACCGACTATGGGTAAGTTAAGCGAGTGGTTTTATTTGTGGCTGTCTTGGAAGAGAAGGTTGTGCCTCCCAAATTCTGGCTTGCATATCCTGTGCATCTCCTATTTAAGCTCTCGGAGCTGATCTCACTGTGACATGTGAACTGATGGGCTATTTATATGTAATTATATCTGTGATGCTTCTCTGTAACTGAGCACTTTATTTACGGCCTGATTCTCATTGAGGTAGACAGATTGGTTCCTTCTTTTAATGAGAACTAAGGAGAAAAGGATATGTGCAATAATACGTGCAGCTCTGCCATAGGGTAGGAAACCATAGGTGCTGCTGCTATTTTGTATTTAAATTACATGGGCTATAGCCCTCCTCTATCCCCGAAACCTTCCTTACAAGCATTACAGTTGCTGTTGGTGGGAAGAGGCCCGTTTAGCTTGAAAAATAAATAACAATCGAGCACTTTCTGTTTCTCGTTGAATTGAAAACGCCTGAAATTAAACTGGATGTCATAGGAACTTTAATTAGCTTCAAATCTTTGCTTGCCAGAATGCCACCGATTTAATTTGAACAGTAATTATCTCTTCTGCGCAACCCACCCTACTTTTCCGCTATCAGGCTTACAAAGTGACAAATTTATCAAAATGCAATTACGTTTAGCTGACGCGTCTGGAAGCAAAACATCCTATAAGAAAGACACGGCAACCAAAATTGACTTTAAGCCATAGCTACCCAGCCCTTGAAACCTTGGAGAGTAGCTAAAGTTTCTGCTGACCGTCTCAGAGAGGCAAAAGAGGGTCTGTCAGGTTAACTTCCTCAGTGAATTCCCCCTAGTTTTTAGCGCAGCTCTTGAGATACAAAGTCAGGGCCAGCCTAACTTCGCAAGCGACCAAACTGGTACGTGTGATCTGACACGTGTACCTCATGACTTCTTCCAGGGCCACAGAGGATGCTGGGGTGCAATTCAAGACGTTGGTGATCTAAAGGTTTCATCCCAGTATCCCATAATACTGCATAGGATCAAGGAGGGCATGCCTCTGTGTAGGGCCAGTACTTTGGCTAGCCATGCATTTAGTTGGTCCTGCACTGAGTTTAATTCAGTATTCCGTGCATGAACTGGGCAGTTTGAGTGAGGCTGCAGCAGAAGCATCTGGTACTGCATTGCATGGATTGACGGCTAGGATGGACGTCACAAACAATTCAAGTTTGTCAAACTTAAACATGCATTCTTGTTAAGTGCGATAAACATAATGGGAGATGATCATCTACTGCAGAGGTGCACAAACCAGGCTTGTTTTTAATAATAATTTTTATTAGCTTTCAATCCAATAATAGACTCATTATAACAATATCACTTATTATTATTATTATTAATAATAATAATACAATTATTAATACCAATAGTTCAAATACCAAATAATATAATTTAGAAAAGGTGCTAGAAAATAATTTAGAAAAGATGCTAGAATTGATGGCTTGATTATTTGCTTTATTTCTGCGTTCCAAAATCTTACTAATTTCCATTACATTCTGGTCATCATCATAATCCCTTCTACAACAACTGCGATATTAATAACTTTTATTCATGTTGACACATTAAATGATTTATAAAACTGCAAGTGAGGAACTCAAACTATATCCTTGTTCTTCCTGTGTGTGGCTCAAACCAGGCTTCTTTGATCCATATATATATATATATATATATATATGCTTTCGTAGATTTTCACGGGTACAGGAATGCAGGTTTTGGTGTCCTCGGGTGTCTTCCCGTGTAAAAGTTGGGGTGTCTAGGCGACGTTTCGACGAGGTCTCACTCGTCATCTTCAGGCTGGTGCTTTCGGCTTCTTGTTACTGGAACAGAGCAGGATCTCAGTGTTTGAGTTCCTATAAATACTGTTGAGGAGGTGTGGTGTATAGCCTCCAATGTTCTGGGCAGAGAGGAGGTTCCCAGGCTAGTGTGCCTTTTCTTCTTTTGTTCCTTAATTACTTGAGGGATATCTTGAGTGATTTCTTGAGTGATTTCCTGAATCCCACTTAGGTGGGTCATTAGGTGTGGATTAGTTGCTAAAGCCTTCGTGTCTTGAACTCTTGAACTTTGTGAAGAGTTTTTCTGAGAAGATGGCTGTACAGCACTTGGTTGTGCTCTGGCTTGGCTTCGTGTATAGGGGCGAGCTGTGGTTTTGTGGCCTGTGCCAGCCAGATCTGTGTAGGGATTGCAGGGGGGTGCAGCATCCGGAGGTGCCACCCTGGTTTGGCTACTGGATGGTGTCTGTAATTTATCTGTGGAGAGGGTCTGGGTTTGGGTCTGGTGTGGTTGATTGGTGATGGCGTTCTGTGTGCCTCTGGATCTGGTGTCAGATTTTGAAATTAGCCCTCCCCACAAAATCTGACACCAGATCCAGAGGCACACAGAACGCCATCACCAATCAACCACACCAGACCCAAACCCAGACCCTCTCCACAGATAAATTACAGACACCATCCAGTAGCCAAACCAGGGTGGCACCTCCGGATGCTGCACCCCCCTGCAATCCCTACACAGATCTGGCTGGCACAGGCCACAAAACCACAGCTCGCCCCTATACACGAAGCCAAGCCAGAGCACAACCAAGTGCTGTACAGCCATCTTCTCAGAAAAACTCTTCACAAAGTTCAAGAGTTCAAGACACGAAGGCTTTAGCAACTAATCCACACCTAATGACCCACCTAAGTGGGATTCAGGAAATCACTCAAGAAATCACTCAAGATATCCCTCAAGTAATTAAGGAACAAAAGAAGAAAAGGCACACTAGCCTGGGAACCTCCTCTCTGCCCAGAACATTGGAGGCTATACACCACACCTCCTCAACAGTATTTATAGGAACTCAAACACTGAGATCCTGCTCTGTTCCAGTAACAAGAAGCCGAAAGCACCAGCCTGAAGATGACGAGTGAGACCTCGTCGAAACGTCGCCTAGACACCCCAACTTTTACACGGGAAGACACCCGAGGACACCAAAACCTGCATATATATATATATATATATATATATATCCATATATATATATGTCAGATCAACAAGGCCTCTACCAACCAGAACCATGTGCAATTGCCACATCATTAGAACTAAAGGACAGGGCTCCCCCAAGCATACTATGAGCTTAAGAATTTGTTTTCAGTATCAGAACTGAACTCATCTCACAGTACTCAAAAGTCTATTCTGGTTAGCTTCCTTCATTTTAGCAGCCAGATTTTAGCCGGAAAGAAGTTGCTTTGTTGTTGCTCTTGTCAAACAGTTTGGCATCACAAAGCTTTGAAGATCCACTGCAAATCACCCAGAGATCGACCTGTATATCTCTTATCTGGCTTCTGCCCATCCCATGATCTGCTGTGATCACAACTTAATTATTCTTCCTGGTTTTAGCCAAAGAGGCGTTTTGTACAGCATCTTGCATAATAACCTCCTGATAGGCTTTTCTGTGTAATCTTCGCAGCTATGAAGATTTTTGTAACAACGAAAAATTCCAAAAGCCAAGGGATAGAGGAGGCCTTGAAAAACCGCAACTTTACAGTGGAGAAGATGAGTGGTGAAATAAATGAAATCATCCGTGTTCTGCAACTCACGTCCTGGGATGAAGATGCTTGGGCTAGCAAGGTGGGGGTTTTTGTCCAGTTTCGGAACAGCATTAGAATTCTCCAGTCCCAGTTACCACAACTGGTTTCAAGAAAACATAATCCTTACTTGTAACAAGTCACAAGGTGATGCTCGCTGATTTGGTGTAAAATACCTTCTCTAAGATGGTGTTTAATAAATACTTTGTTAGTAACAAGTAAGTTAGCTATATTAAGAATATTACAGCATCGCTATGCCTCCTTCATACAAGCGAATTGTATTTGTATTTTTATTATTATTATTTATTAAAAACATTGGCATCCCGTTTGGAGAACCTCAAATTGTGTGATACTCCAAGCCATGGTTTGGAGGATATAAATTGAACTATGGGCTTGAGTGTGCCCTTCTCCCTGCCCCTTTGGGTGCCGATTCCCTCTTTGTTTCCTGTGGATTATGTAATCATAATTTGCCATGATGTCCAAATCGACGTATGCTTAGCACTCGCCCTGCAAACCAGAATTGGAACCTCCACTTCAGACTCTGATTTATTTATTTTTAATTCTTGTTTGGAACGTTCTAGCTATAGTTTGCCACTGTAGACGCCATGGCAAAGTCTAGTTAGAACTGAACTGGAATGAAAGAGGGGGGGCCCTGTAAGCCTGTGGCTTGTTCATAACCTGAATTGAGACACTCTAGTTTTTGTAGCAGCCCATTGATTTTCAGTAGCGCTTACTCCCAAGTGACTTGACTCAATTAAGATCAAGTTCCTTTGAAATCAATGGAACTTACTTTGTATGTGGTATGAACTTGGATATGTTTGATGCAAGTAAATTATATGAAAAGACGGTTCGTTTTTTTCATTTTGTAGGAAGACCAGTTCTTGAATTGCACGCAAAAAGCACCAGAATTACTTGTATACTGAAGGATCCCAAAAGATAACTTGTTCAGTGACCTTGGAATGTAGGTGGAGGTGCAAATAGGAAATTATAGTTCCTGGACTTAATGGTAGAGGGTGGCTCCTTAGATAGCCATGGGAATGTTCCCATTTCTCTTCTTCCCATCCTCACTGTCATTCTTTTCTTTATACCTGCTTCTACATTACTCGTGTATTAAAGCAAAAGACCAAAACAAAAAAACAGCTTGCGAGCCCTGATAAAAAAGAGAGGAATACCCTGAGAATGTGCTGCTTCACCTTTTAAACTCACTTAAATCACCACGACTGCAGGAGTAAACAGAGTTTGCTTTTGCCGCAGCATGTTAACTGGGGAACGAGCACCATTTTGTGGTTGAAAGGGAAAATATATTCATAGCTGTCAACATTTCCCTTTTTTAAAGGGAAATTCCCTTATTCTGAATAGGATTCCTCACAAGAAAAGGGAAAAGTTGACAGCTATGAATATATTTATAATAATAAGTAATAAAATGAGCGTCTTTAAACATGCACTTGTCCACTCATCTGCCCACCTGCTATGAAATGCAATAGAAGTACGAGGCAAAGATGCTGCGATGGTCAGCGTTGTCTGACCCACATGTGGACAACAGGGCCTGCTTCCTTCTGCCACTCTGCAAGTGGTTCTTTGGGAGGGGGTTGGCCTGTGGGGGCCATGGGCTTTGGTCTCAAGATCCTACTCTAGCTGCACCACTGAATGAACGCAGACTAATCTTCTGCATCTCCTTAGCTAGTGTTTCCCAAACTTGGGTCCCTGGCTATTTGTGTACTACAACTCCCATCATGCCTGACCACTGGTGCTGCTAGCTAAGGATGGTGGGAGTTGTAGTCCAACAACAGCTGGGGACCCAAGTTTGCCCTTGACCATTGGTAAAGATAATTGATTAAGAGAATCAACGCAAGTAGGGAGAAGGGGATAGTACTGTTTTCAGAAGCGTATATACCTCCTTGTAAAATGCAGACTAAGAATTCCCATTCTTGCAGTTTTCTCAATATCATTTAAAAAAGCACCTATGTAGCCAGAGCAGCCGAAGATGCAGAATTCTACATTCCACCGATCAGATGCATTTAACTAGTTTTGCTGGAGGATGAGAACCCTGAAACATTTGTAAATGGGACACAGTGACAATGAAATTGAAAGTGGAGGGTGGACTCCCCCCCCCCCAACTGCGGATCCTTTAGCTAGAAGGCCAAGTTAGTTAGGAAACCTAAAAGACAGAATGATGTTTAATCCTCCTCTTATGGAAGTGTAAACTGGGGGTCTGAAGGAATGTAAATGGCAACGTACTCTGCTTGATATGAAACCGCCTTACATCAAGTTAGGCCATTGGTCCACCCAGCTCATTAGGTCTGTTCTGGCTGACAGAAAGTCTCTGGTTTCCTTTCCAGTCCTTCGTGGAGATGTCAGGGATTGAACCCGTGACCATGTGCAGGACCACCGGTCTGTGGCCCCTTCCCCCCATTCAAGCATTTTGAAATTAAAGTGGGGAGTCTGAGGATTCTCCTGTCTTCTTCCCCACTGGTGGTTGAGGAATAGCTATCTTATTTGACTTTTCAAAGATAACAGTGCAGAGCAGGTTGTTTGCATGTGCGTGCCTGTTGCCTTCCCACGATGCCTAAACCCAAGTTAAAGTCTGAAACCCACTTGAATTGTAATCAAAAAAGACGTGTGGTCCTTCTTTTTCTTTTTCTTCCTTTGGAAATTACATCGACTTGCCTTTCAGTTGACTGACACTCCTGACTTTGTTGTTGTTGATAGCTGTGGAGGCAAACCCCCAAGGAACCATTTAGCAATGTGTTGGGGTTGGGGATCAAATCCATTGTTTCCAAAAAGAGGCTGCTGTGGCCTGAGATCTACAACTTTCACAGCCCATTAGTTTAACTTTATATCCATCACTCTTTTATTGTGAAGTAATACTTCGTCTACCTTTCATGACTCCTTTTGTTTTTCTGTTTCTTTCCTCCGTTTCTATTATTCTTTTCTCGCCTTTTAGAAGGTAAGACCCTCTTCCGCAACCCACAACCTCTACCTTTCGTACTAAAACAGAAGAGCATGGTCATGAGTTGTTGTTGTCGTGCCGTGTGCAGACTGTGTGCTGTGCATTTTCCTGTGTGCTGGTTGTGACACTGTACTCACTCCTAAAGTATTCAGATTCACTTTAAGCATTGCCAGCTAGGCTGTGAGGTATGGGAGTTGTTTATGAGGTGGTGACAACCACCCCATACTATCTCAAGGCGTGCTAATGTGGATTTAATGATGACAGGCTTCCTGGTGGATGCGAAATCTGCCTCTGGGATTCTTGCTACTGAAACATATAACCATCTTGATATCTCGGAGTAGGTGTTTGCATTGACTCTGCTTTCCCCAAGCAAAGTAAAAATTTAAATTAAAAATTCAGGAAATGCTTCAGAAATGCTTTAACAACAATTTCAGTTTTGTGAAAGGGAGGCGGCTGTTTGTGAACACTATAGTGGGACTACCATGTAACTAGAAACAGCTGGGTTTTATTTCCCCCCGAAAAGTACCACTACTACTATTATCACAGGGAGATTAGTATTTATTATTCGACTGCTGATTGTTGTGAACCGAGGAAAGCAGCTGTGTGTGTGCTGGATATCATATGTATTCTTATAGGAGTTTTTCCAGAAGGCTGGCTGCAGCAACAAAAACTGTTCAGTGCAGAATCCGATGCAGCCACACCCCAAGCCCTAGGAGCTTGTCCGGGTTTCCCGTGGCATTTGAAAAATCCTGCCTTGCATTCAAAATGGCTGGTATTTTTCTGCTTTCTACCAACCCACCCCCATTGTCCATATTTGGGTATTACAAATAGTCCTGTTAGGGGAAACCTACCTATTTAGGCATTTGGAGTGGATGTGGTTTCTAAAAGGGGGGAACAGTTCATCCAGCGATATCAGAATGGGTTCAAAGAGAGCGTATTGTGTAAGAAGCACCTGTGAAATAGGGGCATCTTCTGAAATGGAAAGGCTTTCAGATGGAAAGATGCTCAAGAACAATCCTTACTGTAGCTCCCCTTTCCTGTTTAGTAAGCCCCCCCCCCCCCCGCCCCGAAATACCTGCTGGCATTTAGAATTCATTCTGATATATATTTATCGCCAAACTGCCAAGGTACTAACTCAACCGATAGATCTTTCAGAATGAGAGCTTTCGTACTCTGCGCTGGGAGCTGCTGTGGAGAACAAAGGAATCTGTTCCTGGGCTTTATACCTTTTTAGAAGGAAATTGTTGACTAGCCTGAAAAATCCGCCCACACCTTCCAGCTATTAAGCTGCAAACCAGGAGCTCAATATGGAGTTTTCCCTTGTCTTGTCTGCCATTGAATGGCTTGTATTCATGGACCAACATCCCCCATAGGGCAGCCATGGGGCTTCTTCTGCACATATTGGATTGCAGCCAATATTTCTCTGTGCAGGGTTATAATATTTAATCGGCATTCTTATATCCTGTTGCTAAGCCTTGCTGCTATAGATTACCTGCCAGTGATGTAATTTCTTGATCTGTCAGAGAGCAGACCTAGAAGGTTGTTGTTTATCCTCCCATTGCCTTCCTTTTCCCCCATCCACACCTAAGACTGTAAACTCAGTAGGAGGTGCTTCTGCACAATCATCTACATGATTGCACTGCAAGACAACTAACAGATTTTCTTTTGCATGGTTATGCAAACATTTTAAGTCTGACCATTTGAAAGGAATTCCACTTGAAGTTTTCTACTTGCAGTCAAAGCCAAAAGCACATATAGTCGTACCTTGGTTCTCAAACATAATCCGTTCCGGAAGTCCATTCAAATTCCAAAAACGTTCAAAAACCAAGGCACTGCTTTCGATTGGCTGCAGGAGCTTCCTGTACTCAGTCAGAAGCTGCGGAAGCCACGTCTGACATTCGGCTTCCAAAAAACATTCGCAAACTGCAATACTTACTTCAGGGTTTGCGGCATTCGGGAGCCAAAATGTATGAGTACCAAGGTGTTTGAGAACCAAGGTACGACTGTATTGCTAAGATTGTACCATTGCAGAATGCAGGTGTGTGCACGTTGAAATATTCTCCCATGTCACCTAAACCCATACCCTCCAAAAAATTTCCAATGAAAATAAGGACACCCTATTCAATAATAGGGGATGCGGGTGGCGCTGTGGGTTAAACCACAGAGCCTCGGACTTGCCGATCAGAAGGTTGGCGGTTCGAATCCCTGCGATGGGGTGAGCTCCCGTTGCTCGGTCCATGCTCCTGGCAACCTAGTAGTTCGAAAGCACAACAGTGCAAGTAGATAAATAGGTACCGCTCCGGCAGGAAGGTAAACGGCGTTTCCATGTGCTGCTCTGGTTTGCCAGAAGTGGCTTAGTCATGCTGGCCACATGACCCAGAAGCTGTACGCCGGCTTCATTGGCCAATACAGCAAGATGAGTGCCGCAACCCCAGAGTCAGTCATGACTGGACCTAATGGTCAGGGGTCCCTTTACCTTTATTTAATAATAATAATAATAATTAGTTTGTGCTCCTTTTGTCTTGGGGGGTGTAATTTGAATTTTGAAGACAGGGGAACGATACTGTGCTTTTTCTCCCTGTGTGATTCTATTCTGATTAGTTCCCAGAGAGAAAATCCCCGAGCTGCAAACGGAATACCTTCTTCAGATTAATCCTTGTTGCCCTTTTGATTTTAACCTGTAACCATCTAGATGCTGTGTGGTGTCTTACGAGCAGACTCCATGGGTTTACCCCCCTCCCATTTTAGTCTGCAGTATGTGAATTAGATTCCTAGAACGCGTTCCGCTCTAGTTGGCTGTATGCTCTCCAAAGATCCTGGTACCAAGAGACGTTGGAGAGCCTATACGTGGTGACTAACTTAGCAGTTGTGTCAGAAAGTTGGGCTTGGTGTGTTCCTTCGAGCGTTGCCTTTTTTGGTAATGAAATGCAGATATGGCTCCGGCTCTCCAGACTATATCACTTCATAGATATTAGAGCCTGGCTGGCAAGTCATCTGTATAAAGGGGCCATATTATTTTGCATCAAGTGAGAGCTTGAAAGGCCAGTAATGTTGGTTTTACCTGAAAACTCGCTTCTCTGCCATGGCATGAACCAACACAAACTTGGGCAGACCTTTCAGATTAGGCCGCTTCCCCTCAGATATCGGCCAAGAATTCCTGAAACATCTCTAATACCTGCTGACGACAAGCTACACACCGCCAAGCACCTATGGAGCATAAGTTTCAGATATAGCTTCTGTTACTGCGGAGGTGTTGATGGAGAATCACCTTCACCTGCATGTTGGCTCATGCAGTGGAAAGCACCTGAGGTGCATTGTAAGAGGGGTCCGTGTCCTTGGGTTTGGAGGAGGACCAGTCTGGGAAACAGAGTGAACCCCTGGCCAGCCAGTTCCTTAGAGGAATAGTTGCATTTTCTAGGCAATTAGAAACCAATCAATCTTTTACATTCCTCCTTTGATCATACTACCTACTTCCAAAGGCTCTTTTCCTGTGAAACAAGTATGTTAAAGCTGCATTTCTTGCTATTGATGCTTGCGGTATATATCATATTGCTGATCTTGCCCAGGCATGAGTCTCTCTGTGAATTCTTTGCTTGTCACTTCGGGTTGCCTTGGGCAAGATAAAGCAACTAACTAACCAGTGGCATTGGGGGGAGGGGGGCACAGACCAGGAAGTGACAACGGAGGGACTCTTCTTTTCTTATCTCTGTGGCTGCGATCTCCTGGGTGATATTGTTAGGTAGTTGAATGCGCATGCGTACTCCGTCCATTTCTCTCCCACCCACCTCCACCTCTGCGTGGCCCGGGGAGTTGGCAAACCATGCTATGACACTGTAACTAACTGAGAGATAATACAGTGGTACCTCGGGTTACATAAACTTCAGGTTACACACTCCGCTAACCTAGAAATAGTGCTTCAGGTTAAGAACTTTGCTTCAGGATAAGAACAGAAATCGGGCTCCGGCAGTGCAGCGGCAGCAGAAGGCCCCATTAGCTAAAGTGGTGCTTCAGGTTAAGAAGAGTTTCAGGTTAAGTACGGACCTCCAGAACGAATTAAGTACTTATCCCGAGGTACCACTGTATAGTAAGAAGCAGAAGATTCGGGGTTTTTTCGAAAGCTTATAATGTGACGTTGCAGTTCATAAGTAATCAGTTAGTTATGATTCTGCAAAATGAGCCTCTGAATATTTTTGTAAATTTATTTGTGTATTTTAGGGGATTTTAAATGTAATCAGTATGAACTGCATGAATTAGAAGGATGAATGGAAGCTGGAAATAAAGGTGAGCTTGATGAGATTGCAAAAAAAGGAAAATAGGAAATAAATAGGAATTTGTTTTAAGCGAAACATCAGGCTTCAAAAAATAACGCTTCTTGGAAGATATGTCATATTCTAGGTCAGAGGTGCCCATTTCCCTAGAAGTACTCTGATAACTCCTGTGCTCACATCTGTAATCGTGATGTCGGTCTACTTGTCATATATCAAGAGACAGAGGGAGTGGAATATGACAACTCTGGGGACAGGGGTATTTTGGGGCAAAAACTTCTGCTGCACCCGTGGGAGCAGTAAGAATCTTCCACCACTTCCCCATCTCCACCCACCCATCTGTGCTACTTGGCTGGCCATCTGGTTAGACCGAGCAGCCATATAACTATTATCGCTGCAGAGCATATGTGAATGTGTATGACTGAGAGTGCCTGAATGGATGAATTAATAAATCCTTTTTTTTAAAAAAAACCACACCTGGTACCACGGCCTTGACATCTGTGGTTTCCTCCTCCGAACCTGGGTTGCATCCATGACACCTGTGTTAGATTACAGCAAACTGGAGCTATTCCACTCTCCTAGCGGGCGTCGGAAAATGGAGAATGCATGCAGAGAATTGTGTGGTGGTTTCATTATTCTTTTTTTAAGATTAAATATTTAACATTTAGGGTAGTTCTCTAAAAGCCCATACCTCATTCTGGAGTTGCTGTTCGCTTGGGAAATAAAACCTTAAAACAATGCATGCTGCGACTTTCTGCATTTTGAGTGACAGGAATGTGTCTGATACTTAACATTAAGCCGTTGGTTCTTCTGCGAGTTGTGCTTCACTTTGTGTTTCTGCCGTTGCTCCCATACCTGCATTTTGTGGGACATGATTAAGATAATCTGCCTTTCCTTCCCTCTTTCTAAAAGGATACAGAAGCTATGAAGAGAGCACTGGCCTTAATAGATTCCAAGATGAACCAAGCCAAGGGCTGGCTTAGAGACCCCAACGCTCCAGCAGGTAACATTAAGTCCTCGCTGCTATTGATCAAAATTTGACCCACACTTAGGATGGGAAGACCAAAAATTCTGTATTAAGGACAATTCTGTACCAAGAATATGCAATCTGCATAAATCAAGCCCTTCCTCCCCCATCCAATTTACACCAAGCTTATTTTTATTTTTCCATAACGTATTTTGCTCTTGTAAATAGTTGGGAAGGGCAAAGAGCTATCCAGGACACGGAAGAGCCATCCCTGGAAATACTCCTTAGCTCTGTCCTCTCCCCAACCTTTGAGTAACTGGCATGACCTACATACTCTCGAGCCTGAATTTGAAGTCCTGTGCGTCACCCTTTTAAACAGCTAGCACTCTTAGCACTGTTATTGTTATGTGCTGAAGTTCTCACCCTGGGCCAGCAGGGGGATACTGTAGATAGTTTTCACTCAGGTCCACATATGCAAACAAGGGATTGACAGTGACGTTCAGTGATTGGATAGTTACAGAAAGTGTTACAGTTGCGTTTTAGTGGAGCTCTATATAAGCAGGCTGGCTGAACCCTTCAGTTCAGTTCTGTTCTAGCCTGTGAATAAACAAGAGCTGTTTGAAGAATCGCCGTGTCGTCTGATATGTTCACCCACAACTTAACAGTTATTATTATTAAAATAAAAGCTGAGATGCTTGGGATTCTGAACAACAAGCTGTAAGCTAGTCTGTGATGTGATAACTCAGTTACAGCATTACTGTGGTACTCCAAATGGAAGCTCTTAAGACACTGTTCTTTCAAATATTAATGCAAAACAAATTGATTCTCTGCTAAGTGGTTTGGAAAGCTTTGCTTATCTTACCATCCAAATTATTTAGTTCGGAACCCTTCCCAAATTAGTATTCTGGTACAGCTGCTCTTCTTGGAAAGATGTCGCATATTTATTACCGTACTAGCAGAGCTCTGCTGTTCCGAAATGTGTCCTACATTAAAATAAGCACACAAGAGTGGAACACTGTAACTGATAAAATTTAATGCTGCCTCTGCATCTTGACTTGGTTATGTTGGCTCTCGAGAGCATAGATCAGATTTTGCACCTGTATTTTATTCACTGGAACCCGTAAGAAAAGCCTATAAAAGTGCAGTGTCTATGTCATGCCATCATGAGTTAACTCCATGAAACGTTACTGGATTTGGATTGTGAAGAATCTTGTTTATTTTCCTTTCCAGATATAAAGTAAAGATGTTGCTATGGACAGGAGATCAAACTAAAGTGGAAGTTTGCTTATACCATGTATACTTTATGGCCCGGGTACATTTCACATGCTCTGAACCAGTGTTTCCCCAGTTTGGGCCTCCAGCTGTTTTTGGACTACAACTCCCATCATCCCTAGATAGCCAAGTCAGGGATGATGGGAGTTGTAGTCCAAAAACAGCTGGAGACCCTGCTCTAAAGCAAAGGTAGCTTACCTGTGGCCTTTAGGGTGCTGTTGGACATCAGCTCTAGCTAGCAGGACCAATCAAGGTTGGCCCAAGACATTTTGCTACCCAAAGCAAAGGATGGCATGGTGCCCCAGTCCCATGGCATGTACCAAAGCTCATCAGACTGGTAGACTTGTACTTCAAGACAGGCAATGGAACAGCATACCGTATTTTTCGCTCTGTAAGATGCACCAGACCACAAGAAGCACCTAGTTTTTGGAGGAGGAAAACAAGAAAAAAACTATTCTGAATCTCAGAAGCCAGAACAGCAAGAGGGGTCGAGAGGGGTCGCTGCGCAGTGAAAGCAGCCATCCTTCTTGCTGTTCTGGCTTCTGGGATAGCTGCGCAGCCTGCATTCGCTCCATAAGATGCACACACATTTCCCCTTACTTTTTAGGAGGGAAAAAGTGAGTCTTATAGAGCAAAAAATACGGTATTTCACAACACTGGGAGGCAGCACGAAAACCTAGGCTGTGCAGGACAGGCTACATGGCATACACAGCTGTGTTCTCCAATGCCACACTGCTGCTATCTCCCCACCAGTTGCCCAGTTCTACCCAATGGTAGTGCCACACCTGTGGCTGACAGTCAGGGATGCTGGGACCTGTAGTTCAACAACATCTGGAGGACCTCCAGGAGATGGCGCTCTCACAGTTGTAAAGATTGCTGTACATGCCGAAGAACAGAAACATATGGAAATTTTTGAGAAGTGTGTGTATCATTCTTTCTCTAAAATTATGCAGGAGAAAAATAACTCCCACTTTAGTCTTAGCATTGAAATTAATTGGGTTCTAGTGGCGTGCATTATACCTAATCTGCCGAAATGATATGCCTGTTTCTAGAACAACGTTACCCTGCTGCAAGTACGCTGTTATATTACGATGGATTATATTTCTTGTACAACACATTCAGTAATTTTCTCCGGTGTGAATAATGCAGGAGTCTTCATTGTCTGCATTCCCACATTCTTGCTTCCTAGGAGACTCTGGCGAGCAGGCCATAAGGCAGATCCTGGATGAAGCAGGGAAAGTTGGAGAGCTCTGTGCAGGCAAAGAACGCAGAGAGATTCTAGGAACCTGTAAAATGCTTGGCCAGTTGACTGACCAAGTGGCTGATCTTCGAGCTAGGTAAACATCTTCTCGCTAACTAAATACGTTTAACCCTGGGACTATGAAATAGCAGTCCTGCTGTTCTAAGAAAGCAACACAAATGATAAATTAAATGCCTTTATTTTGCCAACGTGCTCATAGTGGTGGACGTCATGTTTCTGTGCGTTGTCTCTGCCCTGCATTCTGCCCCACCTGCCTCCATAATTTTCATGGAGGATCCCTGTCATTCAGTTCATGCGCAGTTTTGTCTTGCCAAAGCTTTCTCTTCCATCTGTGCTATTTCTTCCTCCACTTGTTCAGGAAACCCAAATGCACAAGTGATTGTGGGTTGAATCCACCTAAGGCATATTCAGTTGTAGAAATCAAATTGAAACCTATTGGACTTCAGTGGTGCTACATTGCTCTGTTGATGACAACCTTCTGTGCATTAAAACACTGAGCAGTTGTTGTTGTTTTGTGCTTCTTTTAAATAATGTGATCTGATGCATTGTCACGTCAACATCCCTTTTGGTTATTTGGAAGATCTCATGTTTGCTAATGTTGACTTGGGTGTGCATCGTCTCCCGTTTATTTAAAGGAGCATAGACCTTTCCCAATTTTAAAGGGAAGTGTTTATGTGCACATTCTTCCATTTAAAAATAAAGACGGCTTTGAGTTGGGGAGAAGTGGCTGAATTGTGCAGGTACCCCCTTTTAAATTCTGGCCCTTAATGCTTATTTAGTTCCTCATTTAAGGGCCTTTCTGTTTTGATTTCACATTTGCATTATAGTTCTGATCTTAACCACACTCTGGGATACATGAATTTTCACATGACTTGCTAGCCTTCTGTCGTTTCTGGTTGCCACTGAACCCTCTCCTCCACCTGGTGTACTGTGTCTGCCAGAGAACTCAGGAAAGAGCCAGAGGGATTTTAAATTATTATGCGACTTGGAGCTGGCAGAAGCGGCATGAGCATTATGCTCATTTAATGTCATGCTGAGAACCTTTCAGGGGGACTTGTCGTTGATGAACTGATGAGTGGATTTGTGGAGGCCTGATTGTACTGCCTAGAAAAAAATACGCTTATGCTTTCACAACTGGATTGGAGAATGAATCCTGGTGTCTTCAAAACTTGCTTTCCAATTAAGCCAAAGTAATTTTAACAGTTCAACATGCATGAAATGCTTCCTTTGAATTTTAGCTTTATTGGCAGCAAATGGACAGCTTTCACTGAGTGGTTTATTAATCAGCATTGTGACACCAAGTATGTTGCCCTCTGCAAATTTCATTGCAGCAAGGAAAAGAGAACAAATTGCAGTCTGAAATGAATGGATTGTAGTCAGAAAGGTGGTTCAGGCAGGAGTAACACCAATTCCCTGCCCCGGGCATTGAGTCCCAGCTTTCGGGGGTAGAGACAACTTCCCCCCATCTTTGCAGTTGTTGCTTGCATCCTACAATATTATATATAAATACTTCTACAAATCAGCAGCAACTACTGAGCTATTTGGATGCGGGTGGCGCTGTGGTCTAAACCACTGAGCCTCTTGGGCTTGCCAATCAGAAGGTCAGTGGTTCGAATCCCCGTGACAAGGTGAGCTCCCGTTGCTCTGTCCCAGTTCCTGCCAACCTAGCAGTTCAAAAGCATGCGAAAAATGCAAGTAGATAAATAGGTACCGCTCTGGCAGGAAGGTAAACAGGAAGGTAAACAGCGTTTCCATGCGCTGCTCTGGTTTTGCCAGAAGTAACTCAGTCATGCTGGCCACATGACCCGGAAAAACTGTCTGCGGACAAACACTGGCTCCCTTGGCCTGTAAAGTGAGATGAGTGCCGCAACCCCAGTGTCTGCGACTGGACTTAACTGTCAGGGGTCCTTTAACTTTACTGAGCTATTATATGGGATTAGTTAAGTCAGTAGTCTATAACTGCAAGAGTGTGTTGGGTTTTACATGCCTTTCTTTCCCCTTGAACAGAGGACAAGGTGCTACACCGCTCGCCTTGCAGAAGGCTCAGCAAGTGTCCCAGGGCTTGGATTTACTCACAGCAAAAGTGGAAAATGCAGCTCGCAAGCTGGAGGCTATGACCAACTCTAAGCAGGCAATTGCAAAGAAAATTGATGCCGCTCAGGTAATCGCAGTGCAAATGATCCCTCCCAGTTCCGCTGAACCGCAATGGGTCCTGGTAAACTAGCACACAAGTTAGTTCTTACATCGGGTGGTTCTTCAGTTGTTTCACGCCAGTCAGTCTCTGGAATTGGTTTCAAATTGCTTTGCCTTAATCATTTTTAAATACGCAGTTGTTTTCTATGCATTCTGCACTGGCAGCAGATTTATATGCATCTTGTATTGTTTTGTGATGCTTCATAGGAAGTGAATCAATATCAATAATATAATTTGGATTTCTTCTAGCCAGGGCATCCTATTTTGTTTCAGCCGTTGCACTTATTTGACTTTAAAGGGAGGACAGGGAATCAGCTCCCATCAGACCCAGCTAGCCCCATGGCCAGTGGTGAGGAGCCGATGGGGCTTTCTAGTCCAACATCTTCGGCAGTGCAATGTGTTCCTCATACCTGCTTTAAAGACTGTCCACCAATGGCTCTCAGATAAGGGCTTCCTCTTGCAGTACTTTGAAAGGCTTGGGCACATTCTTGCAAGTCATACCCTTCATCTTTCTTGAAGAGTAGCTGTTTGCGGAGCGAGACTCCTGTTCTGACGTTCACATGTCAAGGTGGAAGAGAGAAAAGGGGAGTGTTCTAGCATGACATTTTTAAGGTCTCTTTCTGCAAAGGTGTGACTTTCAAGGATGCACTTCTGTTTTAGAAATAATAATAATAATTTCATTATTTATGCCTTGTCCATCTGGCTGGGTTTCCTCAGCCACTCTGGGCTGCTCCCAACAGAATAGTAAAAACATGATCAAACATAAAAAACTTCCCTAAACAGGGTTACCTTCAGATATCTTCTAAAAATCAGATAGTTGCTTATTTCCTTGACATCTGATGGGAGGGTGCCACTACCAAGAAGGCCCTCTGCCTGTTTCCCTGTAACCTCACTTCTTGCAGTGAGGGAACTGCCAGAAAGGCCCTCGGAGCTGGACCTCAGTGTCTGGGCTGAATGATGGGGGTGGAGACACTCCTTCAGGTATACTGGGCTGAGGCTTCTTTCAGCTTTGTTAATCTTGTCCTCCCATATTTTTTTAAAACTCAAACAAAATCTTACTTACTTTTTTTAAAAGAAAAAGAACATCAATATCTTTATTTCAAGCTAGCTAAATTTGAGGTGCAGGATAGCATTTCAGACTATTGCACCACAGAAGGTTCAGATACTGTAAGCGGATCTTTGTGCGTCAACATGTTCTTTTTACATCAAGAGCTGGCTGGCAGATCCTCATGGGGGAAGCGAAGGAGAGGAACACATTCGAGGCATTATGGCTGAAGCCAGGAAAATTGCAGAGCTCTGCGAGGACCCCAAAGAGCGAGACGACATTTTGCGGTCCCTCGGAGAAATCTCGGCGCTGACTGCTAAGTTGTCGGACCTCCGGAAACAGTAAGTATTGACATGGGCATGGCTGCTTCCATGTAAGTTCCATTGGTATTAAGTCTTATGTACTCTGCAGTTTGCTTTGTGCGTTTATGACTGGCTAGCAGCATGGCTGTACGGCTGTCCCATTAGCTTCTGTTGGCGGAGGAAAGCGTTCTCTTGGCATGTCCACACCAGAGACTGGAACTAGTTCAGTGGCCATTTCCTCTTCCCACACAACTATGGGAATCATTGATTTTGTAGCTATGATTTATTACATTTCTATACCGCCCTTAATCCGAAGATCACAGGGCAATTTGCAATAAAACAGAAAGAATACATACCATAACAAAAACAACACCTGCCAGAGGTCGTTCAATTAGTCAAAGGCCTGGGGGAAGAGGAATGTTTTTGCCTAAAGAGATGTAGCAAAGGTGCCAGGCAAGTCTCCCTGGGGAGAGCATTCCACAAGTAGGGGGCCACCACAGAAAAGGCTTGCTCTTGTGTTGCTGCCCTCCAGACTTCTAGCAAAGGAGGTGCATGAAAAACACCCTCAAATGATGATCGTAGTGTCCAGCTCGGTTTAGGATGTGTGTGCAACGGATCTCTCAACAGAATTCTCTGCACTTTGCCCAACTACCATACCCCAGGATTATTTGGAAGAAGCCTTGGCTGGTGGCGCTGTGGGTTAAGCCACAGAGCCTAAGACTTGCTGATCAGAAGGTCGGCGGTTTGAATCCCCGCAACGGGGTGAGCTCCCGTTGCTCGGTTCCTGCTCCTGCCAACCTAGCAGTTCGAAAGCACGTCAAAGTGCAAGTAGATAAATAGGTACCACTCCGGTGCGAAGGCAAATGGCGTTTCCGTGCGCTGCTCTAGTTCGCCAGAAGCGGCTTAGTCATGCTGGCCACATGACCCAGAAGCTGTACGCCGGCTCCCTCGGCCAATAAAGCGAGATGAGCGCTGCAACCCCAGAGTTGGCCACGACTGGACCTAATGGTCAGGGGTCCCTTTACTTTAAGTGACATGCATTTGTAGTGTTGCTAGGGCCCCAGTATTTTTAAATGTGTCGGAAAGGGTCTTCAATGAAGAATTTCACTTGGTGTTGTTAGTTGAACTTTCCTTGCCGGAATTGCTTTCATTCATTAAGCTACTTGCTTTCCTTTTTTAAAGATTGCCTTGACTCATCCTTTGTGAAAATGCAGACCACAGTGCTTTGTTGAATGCAGTTAAGCGTAGTAAATAGCATATTCACAGCTACGATGCATAAACGTCTTATTAACAGAAACCAACCTACTTTTTGAACTGATTTTAATGAAGTTTCCTTAACAGATTTTTCTTCTCTGCAGTGGAAAGGGGGATTCTCCCGAAGCCCGTGCATTAGCAAAGCAAATAGCGACATCGCTGCAGAATTTGCAGTCTAAAACCAACAGGGCTGTTGCAAACAGCAGACCTGCCAAGGCTGCTGTCCACCTAGAAGGGAAGATTGAGCAAGCTCAGAGATGGATAGACAACCCTACAGTTGATGACCGTGGAGTAGGTGAGTGTTTTAATTTTTCTGTGCGTGTGAACATGAACTCAGGTGGGAGTTGAGGTCCACCTAGTGGCTCAATGCAAAATCGCTGCCCCAACTATCATTTCCAACAATCCCTCCCTCTCCTTTGGAACCGGCAGCTCTCTATTATGGGAAGCCAAAGAACCAGAGAATTATCAAGTTGGAAGAGGGACCACTTTAATGTTTGATGTTTTATCTCTTTATTATTAATAATCTGTTGGGAGCCGCCCACAGTGGCTGGGGACATATTATAATATAGGGTCATCTAATCTGCAATGCAGGAATCTCAAAGAAGGAAAATCCAGGAGAGAGGACAGCAGAAGCCAACAAAATAACAAAGAACAACCTCTGCTAAACATAAGATAACAAATAAATGATGGGGAATCTCAGGCAAACTGGAGAATGAGTAATTGAAAACAATGGGCAGCCCAAAATAAAAATCTATATAGCACCATGAGGCCATCTTTTTTTTAACCTGCACAGAAGTCCCCTTCACAAGTGGTCTTTTCTCTGTGATGACTTCAGGTGGGACATCCCAAAGCCGACTCGTATAAGCAAGGGAAAACTACAGAGAAAATAGGGCTGCCTAGTTATTAGGGAGGACGTGTTGCAGAATGGTAGCGTTTCAGAGTACCTAGGGGAAGGTAGTGATTATGCTGGCACTAAAGCTTAACAATAGCAACTCTGCTTTACTTTCGAGAGTGGTTGTCAGGCTTCGGGGACTCGGTTCCCGCCCCCCCCCCCTTTGGCCATAGATAAGCAGGACAAAGCGAAAAGAGTCGCTTACCATTTAAAGAGATTTTAATGATCACAGGAAAAGAACAAAGCAGCCATTCTCGGAATGATGGTGTTCCCAGTTAAGGTTTCCACCCACTTCCCTCCTAGTCACTTCTGTGCCTTGCAACCTGATTTCACAACCACTGTGCTTTTTGTGTAGCCACCTTATCTACTCTACGTGACCTTGGACTTATAGGCTGGACACTCTCCAGCGAGAGAGAGTCTGTTAGCTCCCTTTCTCTCCCAGTTCTTCTTCACTTTTCTGTTCAGCCGCCAGTTTGTCCCAACTTTTGTCTTCCGAACTGTGCCCCTCTGCAAACCATTGTTCCAAATCTGTACTGTTTCACTGCTCCTGGGCAGCTTCAGGAGCCTGGTCAGGAGCAGGGGGAGGCTCCCACCATTCCTCATCAAAGCAGTACTCCTCAGCCTGATCTCTGACAGTGGTGGCACTACTGTTCTAATTTCTCTTGCTCCATAAATTAAGCAAGATGAATCACTTTCAATGCAGGTCAGGCTGCCATCCGGGGTCTTGTGGCCGAAGGTCGCCGTCTTGCCAATGTCATGCTGGGACCTTATCGCCAGGACCTGCTCGCCAAATGTGACCGTGTGGAACAGCTGGCTGCCCAGTTAGCTGACCTGGCAGCACGAGGCGAAGGGGAATCTCCTCAAGCCAAGGCAATTGCTGCCCAGCTGCAGGACTCATTGAAGGTAAATAAAAACAGTATTTGGAAAGAGAAGGAAGAGCTTATGTCGGACAGTTGCCAGTCTATATGCGTTAACTAATAAAGCCAGAGAATCTTAATAATAATAATAATAATAATAAATTTTATTTATATCCCGCCCTCCCCAGCCGAAGCCGGGCTCAGGGCGGCTAACAACACTAAAATAGTGCAACATTATAAAAACATTATAAAAATTAATTAAAATCAAAATTGATGGCAACCATAAACTAAAGTTTTGTAAAGATTGCCAAAGGAGGGAGTCAGGCTGCACCCTGACCAAAGGCCTGGTGGAACAGCTCTGTCTTGCAGGCCCTGCGGAAAGATGTCAAGTCTTGCAGGGCCCTTGTCTCTTGTGACAGAGCGTTCCACCAGGTTGGAGCCGCAGCTGAAAAAGCCCTGGCTCTAGTTGAGGCCAGCCTAACCTCTCTGTGGCCTGGGACCTTCAAGATGTTTTTATTTGAAGACCGTAGAATCTTCCTGTTCAAGCTACTGGTCTTTGCAACATAGATTATAGACATAAATGCTTTGGACACAATCTACGTTCTTTTGCTGCTGTGCATCCTCCATTAATTTAACTTAATTCCAATTCCAATTACCCCTACCACCCATTGCTGGCCATTTCCTGACAGAAGTGACATTTGGCAGTTTGGGGCATAGAGCTCCTCACAGAACTCTTGTGGATTGGGCCCAGTTCTTGCTCAATAAAAGCTAAAGGATCCCTGGACAGTTAAGTCCATTCAAAGGTGACTGACTATGGGGTTATGGCACACATCTTGATTTAAGGCCAAGGGAGCCGGCGTTTGCCCACAGACAGCTTTTCAGGTCATGTGGCCAGCATGACTAAACCGCTTCTGGCGCAACGGGACACCGTGATGGAAACCAGAGTGCACAGAAATGCCGTTTACCTTCCCGCCACAGCTTTGCCTATTCACTTGCACTGGCGTGCTTTCGAACTGCTAGGTTGGCAGGAGGTGGAACAGAGCAACGGGAGCTCACTCCATCATGGGATTCGAACTACCGACTTTCTGATCAGCAAGCCCAAGAGCAGGCTTCCTCAAACTTGGCCCTCCAGATGTTTTGAGACTGCGGTTCCCATCATCCCTGACCACTGGTCCTGTTAGCTAGGGATCATGGGAGTTGTAGGCCAAAAACATCTGGAGGGTCAAGTTCGAGGAAACCTGGCCAAGAGGCTCAGTGGTTTCGACCACAGCACTAGTGTGGAGCCATGTTGGTCTTGCTCCATGTCAGCCACTTCACATTCTTAATAGCAACCTCCCTTCTTTCCTAGCTTTGCTTTTTGAGTGTTCTGGGTTAGGGGTATAGACTAAAAATCTAGCTAGATGGTGAATTGGGAGTGGGGCGTCAGGGGCCCTACTGTCACGGTCCTTCTCACAGTCCATCTTTGAAGGCCTCCTATCTGTTTGTAACTTCAGCTTTATGGCTGAGCCTTGTTTGAACCTAGGCTGTCCATATTCAGATCCAGCGTTTTACTTTTGCACCACACTTCATCATGGCAAACCCATTTCTGTGTTTTGACGCGGAGCCTTTGCATTCCTATTAAGGATCTGAAATCAAGGATGCAAGAAGCCATGACCCAGGAAGTATCTGATGTGTTCAGCGACACGACAACACCAATCAAACTGTTGGCAGTAGCGGCCACTGCTCCTCCAGACGCCCCCAACAGGGACGAGGTGAGTCTGTTCCCAGCATGCACCAGTCTTTAAGTTACAGTGAGCAATATAATTCTGCATAGGCCAAAGTAACAGTCAGATGTTAGACTTTTTATACTTGAATGGTTTCCCCCCACCACCCTTGAGGAAAAGGAATGCAATTGGTGTCCACAGTTTGAAACTTTACTATAACTTAATTCAGGTGAAGCCAAATGTTTTGGAGTGGGGGTACATTCTGAGTCTTGAGTGTTCTGCGGGTGCCAGTCACAAAATGGCAGCCTTGGGTTGTGTGACTTAACACAAAATGAGAGAGAGAGCCACCCCAACAACCTTATGCTTATCACAGGAAGTCAGTTGTGTCCTTCTGGTCCTTACACTGGAGATCACACACAGGTATTATTGCTGTCTAATGACAACAGGGAGTATTCCTCAGTACCAGAAAAAATATACAAGGCAGACATGCCGCTCACATTCCACAGAAATCACTTGGAAGGGTACCTTTACATTTTGTCACGTCTTTCTTTCTAGAAGAGCTTACTTTTATTTTTTTAATGGAAGCTCGGAGTCTGGGGGCACCAAGTTGGTGACAGCTGACTGTTTGAACCATCTTCCTTGAAAAGAATTGCGCTTTTAAGGTGATCTGAGGAAAGCTCTGTTTTTGGTACTCATATCTATCATGGCGCATTCACGCCCATTATCATTGTAGCCTTGTGTGTAAACCAGGGCCTAAAGGTAAAAGTAAAGGGACCCCTGACCATTAGGTCCAGTCCTGACCGACTCTGGGGTTGCGGCGCTCATCTCGCTTTACTGGCCGAGGGAGCTGGCGTACAGCTTCCGGGTCATGTGGCCAGCATGACTAAGCTGCTTCTGGCGGACCAGAACAGCGCATGGAAACACCGTTTACCTTCCCGTCGGAGTGGTACCTATTTATCTACTTGCACTTAGACGTGCTTTTTAACTGCTAGGTGGGCAGGAGAAACCAGGGCTTAGAATTGCCAAAAAGAGTTCTGTCCATAAGAAATGTGTGTGTTACTCTGTTCATCTTTCAGAGGGGCAGCTAGTCGGTTACAGCAAAAAAAAAGAAAAAGAGCCCTGAAAGATTAGCAGCTCGGTATCTCTGCTGAACAGTTTTAGTTTTCTAATAAATCGCCAAAGAATTATAAATTCACCATTGATTAAACTAACCTTAATTGAAGCACCTAGTCTGTAATTGAATGGGTTACTGTGAGTTGCTTGGGGGCCCCTGGTATAAAACTCTGAACTGGCTGCATTTTTTAATCTGTGGTTGTTGATGTATTTCAACTTTCAGGTGTTTGATGACAGGGCAGCCAATTTTGAAAACCATGCTGCCAGGCTTGGAGCTACTGCAGAAAAGGCAGCTGCAGTTGGAACAGCCAACAAAAGTACTGTCGAAGGCATACAAGCATCTGTGAAGTCCGCAAGAGAGCTCACCCCTCAGGTATCTCTCCCTCTCACTGTCAGAAACTCTGGTTTTGATCGGAGCTCACAGTCGTTTGACAATGACAGCAACCCCTCTCAGTTACCCCAGCCTTTCTTCATTTTCTTGGTATAATTTATGCCATGGAATGGGGGTCATTTTGCTGCTGTTATTGTTAAACAATTGGAAGTCAGAAATCCTCACCGATCTACTGCAGAACGCCCAAAGATCTGCACACTTCTGGTTAAACATTCCCCAGTTTGCTCAGTTTGGAGCCACCAAAAGCTTCACCTGGATGAAAAATTCAGTTGTTCAGTTTCTATCCAGAGAGTTCATCTCCAATAAGCATATACAGTGGTGCCCCGCAAGACGAAATTAATTCGTTCTGCGAGTTATTTCGTTCTACGAGTTTTTTCGTCTTGCGAAGCACCAATGTGTATTGACGGTTTCCCATAGGAATGCATTGGCGGTTTTTTAAAAAAAGGCGCAAGACGTTTTCGTCTTGCGAAGCAAGCCCATAGGGAAATTCGTCTTGCGAAGCAACTCAAAAAACGAAAAACCCTTTCGTCTAGCGAGTTTTTCGTCTTGCGAGGCATTCGTCTTGCGGGGTACCACTGTAGTGGGGTTGGAGACGCCAGTATCTGAAACTGAAGTGAAATAAATTGAATGAGAGAAGGAGTCGAAGAATAAAACATGAGCATTTTTTAAAAAAAATTTTTTTATTAAGTTTCTTACAATTATATATATTTTTTAAAATAATTTTTATTAACAGACCAATCAAATCAAATCAAATCACATAAATTCTGAATTACAGGGCCTAATTTTGAATTTTTCTTGGGGGTACCCATAGTTCAAGTTCTGAAAGGGATCCAATCCTCTTGTTGCTGCTGCTTTAAAAGTCCACAAATCTGTCCAAAAGTTTCTTACAATTATAACACATACTACAACAAAGAAAAAAGAAACAAAACCACAAATATAAGCAAAAAAGAAAATAAAAAACATAACAACAAACACCTAAACAACACAAATTAATTCGTTATTTAAACTTCTAACCTCATAAACATGTTTTTCACTTCCTCTGGGCCCTCCCATCTGAATTTCCTTGTATTTGAGTTTAGCAGTTTTCTAATATCATTATTAAAACACAATATTCCAATTAAAATCAAATTTCTTAACTTTTCTTAAAGTTCTAGATCTCATTTATTTAACTAACTCCTAATTTAATCCTAGGCCTATTTGGTACTTTCAAGTAATTTCTAATTTTCAATATTACAATATTTATTCAAATAGTCTTTAAATTTCTTCCACTCTTCTTGGTATTCCTGTTCTTTCTGGTCGCGGATTCTTCCAGTAAGGTCAGCCAACTCCATTTAGTCCCATCATTTTCATCTGCCATTCTTCCACAGTTGGTAATTCTTGTGTTTTCCATTTCTTGGCTATAAACATGAGCATTTAAATATTAGGATGAGATGATTCTCTGTGTGAGAGACAGCACACAAATCAAGGGGTTGAGAGAGGGTAACTTCCTTAAATTGTAGGCTATTTTTAGGAGACTGTAAAAAAAAAATCAAAATCTATAAAATCTCATAACAATGTATGCATAGGTTGGCTTAACCTACAGAAGCAGAGGCTCGCTTTGACTGCAGTCTTAAGGACTTACTTTCTAAGTCCCATTGAAATTAATGAACACTTTCAGGTGAACATTGCATTTATTTTATAGCTTCGTCCCAGCCAAAAAAGACCTTTTAGAAGTTAAGCTACAATCTGAAAAGCTGCAAGAGGAGGGGACTTCAGTGGGAGCTGGATCCGGGCATAACAGAGGTGTTATGTACTGAAGTTCTCACCCTGGGCCAGCAGGGGGATACTGTAGATAGTTTTCACTCAGGTCCACGTCAGTTATTTTAGGCGGGAAACCCTGGGTTGTTGTTGCTACAATGTTGACAGCCTGCTCCTATAAAAGCAGACGGGCTGAGCTGTTTGCTGTTCAGTTCTGTTCCAGCTTACAAAATAAAGAGCTGCTTTGGAGAAATCGCTGTGTCGTCTGCCATGACTACCCACTATTCAACAAGAGGGGTGTCTGGCGTTAACTTCCTTCCCTCTGACGGCCTCCACGAGAGTGGTTCATAGCATCGTTGGGATCATGCCTGCCCCTTTTGCGTTTTTCAGTAGCAGCTTAAAATTCCTCTGAGGCTCAGTTGAAAACTAGAGAGCACCATAATCTTCCACCGTATTATCCTAAGGAAAGAAGAACCTGACTGCTTTTTATGGTGGATGGCGAATCTTTCACTGACCAGATTGTCATGGAATATGTTCTCTCTCTGGTCACTCTTCACACTTGGGTCTCTGGATAAGCAGATCCTTTGGGAAACACCTACTTGTACTTTGAGTAGGAATAAATCTGAAGGATTTCCTGTATGGAAAAAGTAATTTTTACAAGCTATTGTGTAATAGTCTACTTATGTCCACGTGATGAAAGTATTTTAACAATTACTATTTGCGCTAGAGACTTCTATAATTTCTTGGCTTTATTTTGTCGTTGTTTTCTTCTAAATAAAGGCGGTAATTAAAAAATAATAATTCTGTGCAGTTCCCATGTCATGATTGGGAATTATGCTCTTCGGAAATTCTCAGTACAGTCATACCTCAGAAGTCGAACGGAAACCGTTCTGGAAGTCCGTTCGACTTCCATAACGTTCAGAAACCAAGGTGTGGCTTCGGTTGGCTGCAGGAAGCTCCTGTAGCCAATCAGAAGCCGCATGAAATGTTTGGGTTCCAAAGAACGTTCACAAACACTCACTTCTGGGTTTGGGGCATTCGGGGACCAAAACGTTCGACTCACAAGGCGTTCATCAACCAAGGTACGGCTGTACCTCAGAGTGTTCTTGAGTGGTATAAATCCATCTTTCAGTTGGAGACTTCTTGTGAAACTCCCCAAACTGGGACCCATTTCAGATGAGAGATGCTTAACTTTCAGATTACCTACACTGCAAAATAAGTCCCAGTGCACTTACTTTCTGTTCCTGTGCATCATTACTGCCATCATATTTGGCTGTTTTTTGCATTGGCAGGTAGTATCTGCCGCTCGCATCCTTCTAAAGAATCCTGGAAATCAAGCTGCTTATGAGCACTTTGAGACCATGAAGAACCAGTGGATTGATAATGTGGAAAAAATGACAGGTAAAATGGAGGAGCTTGTGGCCATGGTTTGGTAGCCTCAAATCACTGATGACGAGCCTGAGATATAATTGGAAGGAAACTAGAAAGGGAAGAGCAATTCTTTCATGCAGTTGACTTAAGCATGTGACAGAAAAGGAAAAGTCACCCCCCCCCAAAAAAAAAAGTCACAGGGGACTCAAGGAAAACATTGCGCCATACTTTTGTTTGGAATATGTCTTGGCCTGATCACTGGCAGCCTACAAACACAACTTTTGGATAAATTATTGTAATGCAACTCTATTTCAATCACTTGTTCATTATGGCAAAATTGCATATAGATTTGGATGTGTTTTGTGTTTGCACACAGATGCTGTTAAGGGAAGAAATATGACATCCATTTTTACATATTGAACTTCCATCCAAGTTCCCTTGTCCCACTGAGTTCCCTTTCTGTAAATCTAGCACAGGGTTTCGCAAACTTGGGTCTGCAGCTGTTTTTGGATTACTCCCATAATCCCTAGCTAGCAGGACCCAGTGGTTAGGGATGATATGATGGGAATTGTAGTCCAAAAACAGCAGGAGACCTAAGTTTGGGAAACATTGATCTGCGTGTTTTCCACTATCCGCAGTACAAAAATGTACTCATCCCCATGTAAATGAAACCCATTCCTGTTTGAGGATTTGATAGAATTTGGAGGCCCTCTGGTGGCAAGAGCCAAGTGAGAAGGGTGAGAAGAGTTTAAACGCTCATAATCAGGATTGTACCAAATCAGTACCCTGACAAATTCACCTGGCCAAGGTAGCAGAACTCCATCCTGTATTTAAGGGTGACCTTCCCCTCCAGCGTCATTTCCCCTGGCCGTGTACATGAAGGGAGGTAAATCTGCAAACTTCTTACCCTAGGGATGGTGGACGAAGCAATTGATACCAAGTCTCTGTTGGATGCTTCCGAGGAGGCCATTAAGAAAGACCTGGACAAGTGCAAAGTTGCGATGGCCAACATCCAGCCGCAGATGCTTGTCGCTGGGGCCACCAGCATTGCCCGGCGAGCAAACCGGATTTTGTTAGTGGCAAAGAAGGAGGTGGAAAACTCAGAGGATCCCAAGTTTCGGGAAGCTGTGAAAGCTGCCTCAGATGACCTGAGCAAAACTATTTCGCCAATGGTGATGGATGCGAAAGCTGTGGCAGGCAATATTTCTGATCCCGGTAAGCATTAGACAAGGATGCTTTCTCCAACTCTTCAAAGCGCCTTGTCACTGAATTTTCAAAACTAAATACTAAGCTCTCTCTCTCTCTCTCTCTCTCTTGCTTTTCCTAGGTTTGCAGAAGAATTTCCTTGATTCCGGCTACAGGATCCTGGGAGCTGTGGCCAAAGTCCGAGAAGCTTTCCAGCCCCAGGAACCCGACTTCCCCCCTCCGCCTCCTGATCTTGAGCAACTTCACGTAAGTGCCGTGTTACGGAGAATTGCTCTGGAAGGACAGAGGTAATCTGCAACCATTTGGTTGAGCCACTTTCAATTATTTAAATGGTTGTGGTTTCCTTGTGTGGGTGGAATCACTTAATGCTGAAATCTGATTCCAGGCACACAGTGTTCTTATATAATACACGCTGGCATACACACAAGATTGCGTCCCCAAGTTTTGTTTCTTTAGCATCTTGCGAAGCCAGATTTGGACTTGGGGCCCTTGAGAGCAGAGTACAATGCCCTCTGTATGAAGGTAATCCAACCAAAAAACACAGAAGTGGCAAGAAAAGAACAGATTCCTGGTATTTTGCTGAGAAAAGCAGCACTTTAAAGCCAAGTGTGTGCCTTTCAGGCCATCTGTGATTATGTATAAACTTTGCACTTGGAGAACTGTTGTGAACACATCCATTAATAGGACGAACTTAAAGGAGGGTAGGTGCACCTTTTTGAGATTTCAGAAAAACTGTCCCTGCCTTTGAAAGCTGTCTTGAAAACATGGGCATTTGAATCCAGGAATTGAATATATAATATGATAGCATATTAGTAAAGGTAAAGGGACCCCTGACAGTTAGGTCCAGTCACGGACGACTCTGGGGTTGCGGCGCTCATCTCGCTTTACTGGCCAAGGGAGCTGGCGTACAGCTTCCGGGTCATGTGGCCAGCATGACTAAGCTGCTTCTGGTGAACCAGAGCAGCGCACGGAAACGCTGTTTACCTACCCGCCAGAGTGGTACCTATTTATCTACTTGCATTTTGATGTGCTTTCGAACTGCCAGGTTGGCAGGACCTGGGACCGAGCAACGGGAGCTCACCCCGTCATGGGGATTCGAACCGTCGACCTTCTGATCGGCAAGTCCTAGGGTCTGTGGTTTAACCCACAGTGCCAGACAACCTTAGTTACCTTCTCTATAGAAGGACATCTGAAGTGAGTCATTGTCCCCCACCCTTTCTACAATTTCCTGCTGGTTAGCAGATCAGAAAACCAAGTGAGAGGGATGAAGGACGCTTTTGCTAACAGTTGCTAACTTAAGAGATCATTTTGTAAAGTCTACCATAATGGATTTTAAGAGGATATGGTTCAGGGCTGAGAGCCACATTCATGCTTGGCCCAACCCTCCAGGAAGTATGTAAATCATATTCTTGGGTAGGTGTCTTAATTTTCATTATTCTCAGCTTGGCAAAAGAACGGTGAATTTGAGTTTGGGAAGTTTGCCCAAAGCACTGAAAATTCCCTATCCTGGGAAGGATCAGAAATCAGGAAGACAAATTTTTTATTAAGGACTGGAATAATTTCATAACATACCTTAGAGACGACTGCAAAAAGTTGAAATCACTAGCGGGAATACAATAACACTTGTAAAGTAACACAAACTTTGGATACTATGGATTTTATAATAGATAGATTACAGTAAAAGATGCAGGAACAATTTTTTAGAAATGGAAACCATGGAGGTCTGAAGGTTTGAGAGAACCTCTTTTTTTTCTTTTTGTTGTTGGAATTGTCATGTTTGATGTGCATAATTAATAATCACTAGGTAAAACTAATAAATATAAAATAAATAAATAAAGGGACAACTCAGGTTTTATTTTAAAAAATAAAAGAAGATTCCCCATTCTGTGGATTGCTATAGATTTGGCCATTTTGCATTTGGATCTCTGCGTTGGGCTACTGCAACCCATTTCCTTTCTTCCTTAGCTTACAGATGAACTTGCTCCTCCCAAGCCGCCGCTGCCAGAGGGCGAGGTTCCTCCCCCCAGGCCCCCTCCTCCTGAAGAGAAGGACGAAGAGTTCCCAGAGGTGAAGGCTGGGGAGGTGCTCAACCAGCCCATGATGATGGCTGCCAGGCAGCTCCACGATGAAGCCAGAAAGTGGTCCAGCAAGGTAAGAACCGCCAATGCATCCCTGTGCTCTTGCTTAACTGCTGCTTCTCCGTTTAACCCAAAGAAATTGCAGACCGGTCTGTTTCGTGGGTATTGCATTGATGTCACTCGGGGATATCCCAGTGTTGTAGGTAGATCTGTTTGTATAGATCAGGGGTCAGCAATGTGTGGCCCATGGGCTGGATGCGGCCCACAAAGACTGTTTTACCAGCCCACAACACCGGAAATCGTGTCTGCACATGTCCAGATGCCGAAAATCGCTTCTGTGCAGGCGTGATTTTCGGTGTCTGGGCATGCACAGAAGTGATTTCTGGCGCACAGACACGATTTTTGATGTCACGCTGCGCCAGTCCAGCCCACGGTCAATCTCCGTGGGAGTGATCCGGCCCATGGCCGGTAAACCTTGCTGACCCCTGGTATAGATCTTCAGAGGTTGGGCTCTTTTTAGAGAGTGAATTGCTGATTACAAATCCTCACCCTTAAGTTGACCGCTCTTATCACTGCTGTGCAAAGACCTCGCTTTAAAACCTTCCTCAGGTTGCCAGGAAATTTTATGCCCTGGGTGAGTTGGAATTGGGGGTCAAATCCAACAGAAGAGGGAGAAAACCAATCCGTCTCACCCAAATGAAGTGAGAAACTCCACAAAGGTTTCCAGTGTGCTCTGGAAGAGCACTGAAAACAAACAAACAAAAACTTGACAATGCTGCAGGAGTTAGGAAAGAGGCAATCTAAAATTGAATTTCTGCTGTTGCATCCAGCATTGCTTCCCCCCATGAAGCCATGAAAACCTTTATGTCGTGCTGACTCTGTAGTGCAGGAATGGGGAAACCTGTGGCCCTTCAAGAGAAGGTGCTGGACTACAACTCCCATCATCCCTGTCCATTGGCCATGCTTCCTTGGACCGATGGGAGTCGGGAGTCCATCTGCAGGGCTGCACGTTTCACCATCCTTGCTGCAATGCTTTGGAAAGGTGGTGTGTAATCTCCAACAATATCCACAATATTTTGTGCACTCTCTCTCCTTTTCACAAGTCTACCCAGAAGTGGGCTTTTTCAGAAGCTGCACCAAGCTTTGCGGGTTGATCAAGGCTATTTTTAAACCTTTGCAAATTGTTGATATAAGCATGGGACTTTTCACATCCCATCATTTCATTAAAACCGTAGAATCGTTCCCAAGACTCTTATTGTGCATAGATTTCATAACCACGCCTTGGCGTATGTAGAACTTTGGCGGTAGCAAGAAGGGGGAGGGGGAAACCTCACCGGACTTGAGCCTTTAGCTGAAATGAGCCTTAAGAATTTATGCCAGCATTCGGGACCTTTTGCTTGAGTTGGGGAATCGAGCCCATAGCCTTTTGCCCTTTTTGTGCTCCTCAAGCTTTCTCCCCTGCCCCACCAGACGCAAGAAGTGGACCGCCCCAGAGGTCAGTGTCGAGGGGCTATGCAGAATACCCACGCTTACCTCTGAATGGGGGCTGTAACATGGGTGCCAAACCTCTTGCCATGTTTGCCAGATTCATTTAAGATTGCTGCAACAACGATGCCAACCCTTGCAAATGATTTTTTGGGGGGTTGGGGGGTTTTTTTGCATCTCATCACAACACAAGTATCATTTTGACCTTGGCAGTTTTTATTTTTGGAAGGGATAACAGGGAAGCAAACAATCCAAAATGAATTTTCCAAGCAAAGCAACACTGAATATACATACATACACACACACACACACAAACAAACATTTTCTCGCTGATTTTAGTAGCATGCTTGAAAAAAACAATATTATTTAATTTATATTCCACCTTGTTACCCAAGGCGATCATGGAGTCTTACATCATTCTCCTCTTTCCTCATTCAATCCCCACAACCACTCTGTGAGGTAGGTTAGGCTGAGAAACCCAAATTCACCCAGCGAGCTTCGTGGCTGAGTGTGGAATTTGAACCCTAGATCTTAAGTCTGACACTTTCCACTACATCACACTTGCTTCAGTCTAAAATGTAGTTTTAAAATATCATTTAAAACCTGTCCTGGTAGACATTGTAGTTGAGATTTGGTGCCTTCTGAGATTTTAACTTTAAGGTCACTGGGGTGTGTGTGGGATCAATAAATAAACCCAGCTGTTGAGAGAAGCTGATACCCAACAGCTGTATCTTGGTAATTCCATTCAGGAGAACATTATCTGCAGTGCCCTGTCCCAAGGTGGCTGCAATGTGGGGGTTTTCCCCCCTGCACATAAATATTGTGGGTTTATGGGTCTCCAAAACTAGGTGGAGAATAAATGGCTACAGTCTGAGCCACTCTTCCATCAGAAGAGATTGTGTGTGGAAGCCACTGGCTCTGAGGGGAGGCGCAAAAACCGAGCGGATTGCTTTGAGCTGGCTGTGAAAAATAGTTTCAGTTGTGTATTACTTGTTTATTCCGACTGCGTAGCAAATTAACTTCCCCCCCCTTTTCTCTTCATGCTCTGCCAATTTAATTCTTCCTTCTTCCTGGACAATAAATTTCTTGCCTTGCCCTCTCTCCTCCTTCCCAGTGCTACTTGAACATTTGCTAGGATACACACCCTATTTTTGTTGGCTGTTGTGCTACTCGAACGTAGTGAGACAGAAAGAGGGGAATATTTATTAGTCCCATGTCCTCTACGAAAGTGCACAGAGGTCCCACAGAATCCTTCACTCGGCAACATGGAAAAATAAATTTGAAATAGAGCCCCTAAGATGGATTGTTAATGCAAATCCCTTTAGTGGCAAGTGTGTGTGGTTTAATTGCCTAATGCTTTGGACCACTTTGGGTTATGGACAGCATGAATGACCCTAGAAATAAGGTGCAGTAGAACTTCCTCTTTGCCTCCTCTCCCTGCAAGTCCCCCTAAATATGTTCTGGGTTCCCCCCCAACCCTCTGGAGCATATTTTGGAGGCGGGTTAGGAGAGGGAGGGAAAGTTCAATTCAACAGCCAGAAGAGTGGAATTATTTGGTTGGATACCACCCAATATTTTTTAAACTGACACGTCCTTCATATTTAGTAAACGCACCTTAACTTTCAGGCACTCCCCCCGCAGCTCCCTGTCCCCTGTCCCATTTTGAGTTGTAGGATCAGGACGGAGAAGGGAGGGGGTCACATTGGGATCAATAATTCCCCAGAAGCCGACATGTTGCTTTTGCCCATAAGTGCTTGCTATCTCTTAAGCAGATGTTTCAGGTTGCCCAGCAGAAAGACTTCACCACTGGGTCCTCATTGAAAGAAATGGCCCTTGCTCAACTAACTGCATTTAACCACTGTGTTTGCCCAGAAAGCAAAAAGAGATGAAATCCCACACTGCCACCTTAAGCTGCATCTAATTTATTTGGGAGCATATAATTGCATAAACTGAGTAATTGGGGGGGGGGGGGAGAAAGTTTAATACCGAAAGCCACTGTTCTTGAAGAAGGAAGTGTGAACATGCAAAAACATGGGGAGGGGGGGAGGGTTTGTGAAGGACGTGGGGGCTGGGGGCAAACTGAAATAAAATGTGATAATTGTGTGTGGGTCTGGTTGCACTTGAAAAGGCAGCGTTTGCCCCTTTTGTCTTCTCTTTCTGTAATGGATTGGTACCCTGAAGATTGGCTGCGATAATACCGAGCTGTTCTGTGTTTTTTTTAAGAGACATCCTTCCCACAGGATGTGATTCAGGATACTCTGACAAACGATTTGAAAATCCTCATTTGGATTTTTGTAGAACAACATTGTGGCAAAACAATCTGGCACCATCTCATTAACCTTCTGCTAACAGAAACATTTCCGACTGGCTTTGTTTGTGTGTGCTGCTAACATCACTTTCTGTCTGCTAACAATTAACACACTGATCATGTCCTCCTAATGAGCAGCCTCTCCTGTTTCTTCCACAATCCCTTGGCTTTCTGTCCTGACTTCCTTCCTGCATTGTGTTTTGCTTTCACAATAACCTCCTTTTCCGTGGCCTGGACCAAGATGTGGTGGTGGTTCCTGCAGAATCCATATGGCATCCTTGTCCCAATTCCCCCACCCCCACATTCCTGCCACAAATAATGGACAGGGAGCACGATTTGCTTGCAAATTCTCCTGTGCAAACCTTGCTGAAATGAATAGGAGCTCTTTTCAACAAGGATACACACAAAAGCCCTAGAGCGACTTCCATTCATATCCATGAGGCTCCGTAAGGTCAGGTCTGCCACTTCCCCACCATTAATAGCACCCAAGACTTGCTAGGGGTGCCTGCCTCGATTGTCTTGCGGCAAGGCCTCTCCCATCTCTTTTGGGCACAGAAAGCAGCCCCTGGCGTCTCTGCTCCCTGGCGGTTTTTCCTCAGCACTCAAGCCTCATCGTTGAAACTTTCCTCTTGCACCCCCTAAGTAATTTTTCAGTGTTGCACTTGCTTTTGTTTCTCGTTCCCTTTCCTGTCTCCGTGGCGCCATTGTCTTGCCAGAAAAGAATGTTGTGGTGAAATAGAAGACACTTTAGAGAGGACCTTGAGTGAAAAACGATGATGATTCTTGGTGTGCTTTCTCTAAACTCTTGTTGTTTCTCTCCTTGAAGCCTTTGTAGATTCTCAGGTCAAGTGTTCCCTTGGAATTGGGCCCCTTCCTCCCTGCCCCTCCTTCCGTTGCCTTCCAGAATAAAGGGATTTACTAAAACCAGCTCAGTTCTTGCTCTTTGACCAGATCCTGCTTCTTTATACTAACTGTCCCTGTTTCTTCACCCCCCCTCCGCATCCCCGCCCCCCCGCCCAACCTGCGAAGCCTGATGTGACTGATGAGGTTAAGGAAGCCCCTGAGGCTGATGTAGATGTAGATCAGGAGGAGGAGGAGGAGGAGGAGGAAGCAGATGTTGAATTCACTCTCCCCTCTGACATTGAAGATGATTACGAGCCTGAGCTGCTGTTAATGCCAACCAACCAGCCCGTTAACCAGCCCATTCTGGCCGCTGCTCAGTCTCTGCACCGGGAAGCCACCAAGTGGTCTAGTAAGGTACTTCCTCCATTTCCCCCTGGCGACTGACCCGCCTTGCATCCAGCCATTTTGGAACGTTGACACATTTGCATTCACTCTTGATCCTTGCCGGGTCCCATTTTCGTTTTCTTTCTTTCTTTTTCCTTTTCTGAATTGGAATGAAATTCGAGTTTGTCTGCACTTCATTGTTGAGGATTGAGAGTGGCTTCACATGTTTCTGACAGGCCTGCTGGCGATGATGGCCGGGCTCAAAAAGCTTCATTTGGCTCACAACTCCCTTCGTTTTACTCTCCTTCTTAATCAAGGCTTCCTTTCCCTGTCGTTGCTCTCTGCCTTACCTGTCTCTTCACGGCAGTGGTTCTTTTTCGAGAGGGAAGAGAAAACAAACAAACCAAACAAACATACGTACAAACCAGCTGACTACCTGTGAAGCCATGGTTGACAGCCTCTCAGTGACTTCCAGATTGTGAGGGAGTCATCGTTGTCATTCCCGAAGTCATTTAACACGCATCATTGTGCTTTTCTGCCTCTTATCAATGGCTTCCACTAAAACGTTGGACAGACCAGGAATGGCTTGGTATGGCGGCGTGGCCCAGGAGTTGGACCTGCTGATGTGCACTTGGCTGTAATGTAAAAAGGCTGGCCCATGGTGAGAGGACTTTGGTCAACAAGCTATGCTGAATGTGTTGGTTGCTAAGTTCAGACTTCGTTGGGTTTCCTAAAAAAATACACAACCCATGATGTTGATGGAGATCCTCGGTCCGTGGCTCGGAGCGATCTTAGTCCTGAGCTTGCTGGCACTAATCGCAAACAAATGTTTTGGGAGCTGTCGGGTCACTTTTTCGCTTTTGGGACTAGCATGCTGCAAGGAGTTAAGTGTGTGGCTGTGCAGTTACTAAAAATTAGGTATGTATGTGTGGAAACCCCCCCTTTTTTAAAAAAAAATTGAGTCTTTCTTTCATTGTCTTTTCAGTCAGTAATGGTGGTGATCTTTTGGTGCCTGTGTGCAAAATTCACGTGGTGTTTTTCCATGTGTAGGTTAATGTGGGGCACAATTTAGCACACTCTTTCTCCTTTGCAAATCTCCTTGAAATGAATGGAGAAGCCTCCCGTTCATTTTAAGTGAGATGTGCAATGTTGCTGCATTGTGCTTCATGGGTTAGAGCTCTCTCTCCCTTAAATGGTACCTCCGGAACCTGCCATTTCCACCACTTGCCTCATGGTGCGAAGGCCTCTCTCATTTTACACTCTGCTTTGCCTTCTACTCTTCAGAAACCAGCCAAGAAGACGCATGGCCTTCATTGCTCAAGGGGGCTGGCAGTTCACCCTTAACCGTTACTCATCACAGCAGCAAGCACATGTTTAGCATCCTGGCTCATTGCTCCTGCGATGGTGATACGCAGTTTTTGTGGTGGAACATGCATGTTTGCACATGCATTTTTCATTTGTACAAATGCACACACACAGAGTATTTTCAGTGCACTGGTTAAAAACAAATGTGTGAAGAGACTCCTGAACAAGGATATGGCTCTTCAGACTTTTGCAACTCAGCAGCCTTTTGTAATGTGTACAACATGCTGGTTTTATGCACTGCATAATGGAAATATGTCCGTAAGGACCACAAGTCCCCTTCCGCAGCTATCACCACACGGTGTGCCTTTTGTTATTTCCGTTGTTAAAACACTTTTCTCCCGGTAGTCCTAATGCCTAACAGCCACTTCCCTGCATGCAAAAGATTACAGTCCAGGCACTTTTTCCTATTTTCTCACTGTTGGTCAGTATGTCATGTTAACTAAGCACTCTTCACAAAAACACGGCACAGATTTTTTTATTTTTAAATGAATTGATTACATTGATCTTGAATACTTTTTCAGCTATAGTATTTAATATAAAGAAATGTTATTTCAAACACCAGTTATTTATATTCAAAAAATCAAGAACTCCCTCTCAAAACAGTGGCTGTTAAAAAGTTGTGTTACAAGTTGAACTGAATGGTTGCGGTTCAGCCTCAAGTTTGCAAACTCCCCCACTTCTGCTCTGGTGCGGCCATGAGTAGACAGGAGTGCAGAAACTTTTGATACTACTTTTGATTAACTGTAGCTTGTCAATTTCATTCACCCCCAACAAACTACAGTCATACCTTGGTTTTTGAACAGCTTAGTTCTCATTTTGGCTCCTGAACGCCGCCAACCCGAAAGTGACTGTTCCGGTTTGTGAACTATTTTTGGAAGCTGAACGTCCGACGGGACTTCTGGTTGGCTGCAGGAGCTTCCTGCAGCCAATCTGAAGCCGCACTTTGGTTTCCGAACGTTTTGGAAGTTGAACGAACTTCTGGAATGGATTCCGTTCGACTTCCAAGGTACGACTGTATTGCTAAGCCAGCTGCATAACCTATAGTTTAGCGTGATGTCCAAGTGCAGCCCAATCAATGCCTTTCTTCTCCACTGAAGGAAGATGAGATTGTCCTAAGTGGAGGAAAGGTGGCAATTCTTACAGCGAGGCTGTCAACTTGATGAATTAAGTGGTAGCTGGTTTTCACGACAGGAGAGTTTGCCAGTTGAGAAATAATAGCTTCAAATGTTTGCAAATGACGTAAGTCCTGAAGATTTTTCTCTTTTGAGGTTTCAGATGATGCGTACACACCTTGCAGCAGGCCTCATCTTAGAAGTGCCGCTTCCTTTTACGTGGAATAACTGGTGGTTTATTAAAAATAATTTACATTTTTTTTAAAAAAAACCTGCTACCCTCTAAGCATGCCTTTTTACATATACAGCTGATCAAAAGGATTAACTGAGGCTCTGACTTCTCCCTCAGCTGTGTCCCCCTCAGAAAAGTTAGTTGTCATCTGTGACTGTAGAGTGCCAAATTGGGACGCGCCATGTCCATTTATATGTTGATATTAAGAATATTCACCTTCATAACACTGGATGCTTTAAACTTAAGGCATTATCTTCTTGCACCCTTATTATAAGGATAGGTGTTTAACTGGTAAAAGTAACCGTGTCTGAACTTAGCCGCTTTCACTTCAGCAACAAACTAACACTGCGTGTCCACAACGTATTATTTTTTTTTAAACGGGCCAAAGCTTGTTTTTCACTTTTTGGGGGAGAGAAAGTATTTCGCAACTGGCCTTTGGGGCAAAGCTCTTTTCCAGTGCTCTTAGTGGAGCGGCGTCTGCACCACACAGGACGTCTCTTCCTTGCCCTTCCAGAGCGAGGGCTTGCTTACAAGACGGGGGTGACGGCACAGGCCGATGTCTGGCTCCCAAGCTTTCATGGCTGCCCTTGCTCTTTTCCAGGGCAACGACATCATCGCCGCTGCCAAGCGGATGGCGCTCCTCATGGCCGAGATGTCGCGCCTGGTCAGAGGCGGCAGTGGGAACAAGCGCGCTCTCATCCAGTGTGCCAAGGATATCGCGAAAGCTTCCGACGAAGTGACCAGGCTGGCCAAGGAGGTCGCGAAGCAGTGCACTGACAAGCGCATCAGGACAAACCTTTTGCAGGTGGGTCACCAGCCACTGCCTGAAGAAGGCAGGGAAGCAGTGAGAGCTGGCGTTGGTAACAGAGATGGCATGCGGTCAGTGGACTAAGGGGACTAGGCTAGTGGAGGGACATGGATGGCACTGTGGTCTCTAAACCACTGAGCCTCTTGGGCTTGCTGATCACAACGTTGGCAGTTCGAATCCGCACAACGGGGTGAGCCCCCGTTTCTCTGTCCCAGCTCCTGCCAACCTAGCAGTTTGAAAGCATGCCAGTGCAAGTAGATAAATAGGTACCACTGTGGCAGGAAGGTAAATGGCGTTTCCGTGCGCTCTGGCTTCCATCACGGTGTTCCCTTGCACCAGAAGCGGTTTAGTCATGCTGGCCACATGACCCAGAAAGCTGTCTGTGGACAAACGCCAGCTCCCTTGGCCTGAAAGTGAGATGAGCACTGCAACCCCGTAGTCGCCTTTGACTGGACTTAACCGTCCAGGTGTCCTTTACCTTTCCCCCCCCCCTTACTAGGCTAGTCTCCTAAATGTTCCCCTGACGTCTCCTTCCCAAAGCCTGGGAAGCTTCTGCCCAGTTCAGGGAGGGAAGTGTGATACTCACCTGCACATCATTGCGACGTCACACATGCAGTGTCCCGGTCGTCCTCGCAGGCTGTTGCCTCTGGCCCTAACTGTACCCCTATTTCACCGCACGCCACTGAGAGATGGGTTTGTTTTGGAGCAGGGGGGCTGCTTGAGAGTCCAAACAATGGGCTGGCTTGCTCAAATTCGCCCTCCTTGTTCTTTTGGACCTGTGGCCTACTTTAAGATTGCCAGGTCACAATGCGGCAGTAACGGTAGACGCCACAGATGGCAGAACTATCCAACCAAGGCCTTTCATCCTGGCAACAGCTTTGTTTTAGCCTGCTTGTTTCTCGACTGGTCTCAACAGCGCTCCTATCTTCTCCTGCACGACAATGTAATCCTGGCCAGACAAGTTTAGGGTCTCAAAGACATCAGACTGTGGACTATCTAATTCCCTGACCAGCTGCGCTTTCTGTGGCCCTGTGCCACCTCAGCCTGAGGCTTCGCTGCCACGAGCACAGCACAGTGCAGCTGAATGCAAGGAACAGCCCCTTGTTCAGAGAGCCTTGCAGAGCAGGGTGGTAAGGTGCCAGCCTTCAAATACCGTATTTCAGCTCTATAAGACGCACCAGACCATAAGACGCACCTAGTTTTTGGAGGAGGAAAACAAGCTTCTGGGATAGCTGTGCAGCTTGCATTCGCTCCATAAGACGCACACACATTTCCCCTTACTTTTTAGGAGGGAAAAAGTGAGTCTTATAGAGCAAAAAATACGGTAGATAGCTGGTCCTCTGAATCTCTAGGACTGGCAAAGAAAGCAATGATATTCTATAGCCTTTTAAATGTGTTTGTGGGAGTTGGGTGGAGGGAGAGCTATTGTTTTGTTGTTTTTGTTTTAACTACTTATTTGTATTTTTATCTTGTGAACCACCCTGATATAAGGATGGTATATCAATTAATAATAATAATAATAATAATGCTGGAAAGTGACCCCAAACCTGCCCACAAGTCCTTGAGGAAATAAGACAGCTTAGATGATACCTTAGTGATAGTTCCCTACCACTGAAGCAGCTTGCCGTGTTTCTTGAGAAAAACATGGGTGGCTTGAAGAGGAGTGGGAAATAACCAAGGAAAATGAACATTTATGTTTGCCACTGCTTTTTTTTGGGGGGGGGGGAACACACAAGAGTAGAGTGGTATAATTTTATATAGACAGTTTCTCAGCTGTGCAATTCTGTTTCCATGCAGGTTTGCGAGCGAATCCCAACCATCAGCACGCAACTCAAAATCCTCTCCACTGTCAAAGCCACCATGTTGGGCCGCACTAACATCAGCGACGAGGAGTCTGAACAGGTAATTCTCACACCGGCCACAAGGGTGTGCGTGTGTTGCAAGCTTGGAATTGTCCACTGCATCATGTCAGCTGCCAGCAGGGCCTCCCTTGCTATCCTTTTGCTCTTGTAAGTTTTCTTGCTAGAGTAACTGAAAGGTGTGGCTCAAGGTATGCTTATTTCTACGTGCATCACACTTTGTAGATTCAAAACAACAAGGGTGACTATGATGAACTGACCCTCATTAGAAAACTAGGATGTGCTTTTTTGTCAGGTACACTCAGTGGCAAACTGTCCCTGTTTTTGCTGTGTTCATGTCCTGCAACAAAATATAATATATGATCCTGTTGGGTGTAGTGAAGGGTTAACCTTCTATGCCTCGGGACTGAGGGGACGGGCTTACAAGGGAAGTAAGCTAGGACGCGACAGAATGCTGTGTACTGAGTAGATCCTAAGGTAGACCTGGGTTTCTTGGTTAATAATAATAATAATAATTTTTATTTATACCCTGCCCTCCCCAGCCAAGGCCGGGCTCAGGGCGGCTAACAAGCAATAATAAAAACAAGTTGAAAGAATACAACTTAAAAACAAGATTAAAATACAACATTAATAAAAATTTCCCACAGCCTGTTTAAATAGTTATTAACTAGCACCCTCTGGTGGATACAAATGAATCGTTCTTTGGTTTGCCTGAACGCTGCCGTAAGCCACCAGATTTTATCAATATCCAACGCAGATGTTGTTTTGCTGTTGGGGACAATTATCCCAAACCTTCCCAGTGACTGTCAGGTTTTGCTTTATGTTAGAAAAATGTGGCCACAGGCATTGGTGGTTTTAAAAGGGGGTTAGACAAATGCCCGAAGGACTGATCCTCACGGCTGCTAGCTGTGTTAAGATAAAGGGACTCCACAATCATAGGCAATGTATCTCTAAATTCCTGGGGTGGGATCCAGACTGTCAATGGAGATTGGAACTTTTTCTTCATGCCTCACCTATTGGCTTTCTCTGCCTGGGCGCTGGAAGTTGGAGTAGATGGGCCTTTCCCAGATCCCCCAGGGCTCTTCTTACAGATACCGTATTTTTCGCCCTATAGGACGCACTTTTTCCCCTCCAAAAATGAAGGGGAAATGTGTGTGTGTCCTATGGGGCGAATGCAGGCTTCGCGCGCTGCTTGCAGAGAGTTGCCTGCATGCTGAAGCCTCTGCGCACTGAGCTCAGCGCGTCCAGGCTTCGCGGACCTGGGCTCCCACGCCAGCGCTGGGCTCCCACGGCTTGCAGAGAGCTGCCTGTTTGGGGGCTGGGGTCGGGGGAAGCTCGGGAAATAATTTTTTTCCCTTTATTTCCCCCCCAAAAAACTAGGTGTGCCTTATGGGACGGTGCGTCCTATAGGGCGAAAAATACGGTACATGTTCTTCTTCTTCTTTTATTTTTTAAGTAAGGCAAGTGAATGGGCATCCATCTCTCCTGGATGCTTTTCCTGAGATTCCTGCATTGCAGCGGGTTGGACTGGATGACCCTCGGGGTCCCTTCCAACTCTACAATTCTATGAAATACTTTTGCAAAGCTAGCTGCCGAGGGGTTAGAGCAGAAGCTGAATGTACATCCCATCAACTTGTCTCTCAGCACTCTTTTTACTCTGTTGGATGTGAACGTCCCCATCACTGCCAGCACAGTCACAGCTCACTATGTGCAGCTAAGAGCTGTATTGGCACATATAGGGCAAAACAGTTGGAGCCTACAGCTGGCATTTTCCAGAATAGTCTATGGCAAGGTAGTCGATGTGGTCTCCCCCCCCCCGATGTTGCTGCACTCCAGCTCCTGTTAGGGAGCACAGGGAGGCTGAGTGGAAAATTCCACTAAAATAAGAACATCTCTGTCAGATGTTTGCACGCTTGGTGGCATTTGGACTGTGTGTGGTGCTTTAGAATCATGGTTTTCAGGTTGGACATTGGATTGATACTGTTGAAGCACACAGCTTGTCTTCAGATGCCCCCCCCCTCCCTTGATGAAAAGCCAGGTTTTAAATACAGTGGTGCCCCGCAAGACGAATGCCTCGCAAGACAGAAAACCCGCTAGACGAAAGGGTTTTCCGTTTTGGAGGTGCTTCGAAAAACGAATTTGCCATGGGCTTGCTTCGCAAGACGAGAATGTCTTGCGAGTTCCTGCGATTTTTTTCTGCTCCCCACCCCCTTTTTCTAAGGCACTAAGCTGCTAATGCCCCACGGAGAGCCTCAAGGTCCATATATAGCAACACCCTAGTGGTCCCAGGCCCTAAGGAAGTTAGATTAGCTTCAACCAGAGCCAGGGCCTTTTCAACTCTGGCTCCGGCCTGGTGGAACGCTCTGCCTCATGAGACCAGGGCTCTGCAGGATCTGATCTCTTTCCCCAGGGCCTGTAAGACAGAGTTGTTCCGCCTGGCCTTTGGCTTGGAGCCAATTTGATTCCCTCCCTCCCTCTCTTTCTTTTTTCTTTTCCTTCTCCTCCTGCGATGAGGCTACATTTTAATATTTTATTGTTCCATTATTTTAATGTTGTATTTTACTTTTGTTTTTAAGTTGTAATCATTCATCTTGTTTTTATTATTGCTTGTAAGCCGCTCTGAGCCCAGCCTTGGCTGGGGAGGGCGGGGTATAAATTAAAAAGTTATTATTATTATTATAGCCTTTTAGCAGTTAATCCGCTAATCCCTTAAGCCTTTAATAGCCGCTAATAGCCACTAAACCGCTAATAGCGCTAATCTGCTAATGGGGTTGCTTCGCAAGACGAAAAAACCGCTAGACGAAGAGACTCGCGGAACGGATTCTTTTCGTCTTGCGAGGCACCACTGTATTAGCATGAAGTTCTTGAGACCTTGTTAGATGCCCACACACTGGAATGGGCTTGCTGCCAGTTCAGCCTCTTTTGTTGATGCTCTTTATTCTAAAAATGAGCCATGCCTCTCAGGTTTTCATCTGAAAATGCTTGTGTTCTTTATATATATATATTTAAGTGCTTTCAAACAACTCTTTCTTCTGCAGGCCACGGAGATGTTGGTTCACAATGCCCAGAACCTTATGCAGTCTGTCAAGGAAACAGTTCGGGAAGCTGAGGCCGCCTCCATTAAAATAAGAACAGATGCTGGATTCACTCTACGCTGGGTCAGGAAAACTCCTTGGTACCAGTAGAGCGCTGCCTTTCCCCTAAGCATATTTTTTTTAAATAGAAAACCCCCTTGTTGGAGCAAAGAGAATTCTGTAAACGGCCAAAAGGTGCTTGAGCGATTAAAACTAGCCCCCCCCCCCCCCCCGGAACTCCCTCTCTTAAGGGCTTTCATAAGTGTGCTGAGCTACCTTTGGTATCTAACCTCACCACAATTAGCTTCCACAACGACAAGCTTTTCTCTCTTTGCTTTTGAGGGTTTTTTTATATCTCCCGTTTTCATGAACTCTGTAACCTCAGTTTCCCCTCCCTGTTCTGCAGCGTATATTCCAGTGGTTTTCTAGGAGAGGCAGTATATGCAGATTTCACTTTAGCATGGATGAAAACTCTGGGAAGCTGGTTTGCTTAGCTGTTTATTGTGAGGGACAATCAGAAGACAGAACAGTCCAGCACTTCCGTTTTCTGCTCCCTTTCCTCTAACTTTTTTAAAAACCAGTGTGTTGCTGAGTTTGTTTCATTTCTTTCAAAAGTTTTCCCTTGCTGCAAGGGAAGAGGTGCTGTATTCAAAAGCTACTGCTGCTCGTCGTTCTGCCCAATAGTGATCTCAAAGCCATCAAAATCTGGGAGTAGCTGCCATTAGTCAGTTCAACACCTTATTGGTGATGAAACTGACCGCTAATAACCGTTTGGAGCATTTAATTGAGAGGGAGCAGGGAGAGATTATGCAGCATCCCTTACAAAACAGCTGGGAGAGTTTTAAATTATATTTCAGCCTGTTCCCACTGGCATGAGGCTATGTCTTGCTTGTCCTCCCTGTCCTTTTTTTAAAATTGTACCCATAGGACAAAAATGTGTGTTTATATCAGGTTTCGTTTTGATTATCCTGCTTGCTTTAGCAGCGGAACAGTTCTTTTCTCTGTTCTAGCCAATCACCATTGGGATGTGTTGGAGAAGGTACGAAAGCAGAACGTCTCCTATGAGGTAACACAAATAATGATCACTTTGGGCTTTTACACAGTGAAACACTCCTCAAATCCAGTGCCCATCAGTTGAATCGGCTGGCAAATGGAATGTTCTCTTTCAACCATGGTAGGGAAACTGGGATGCTTAGTGCTGAAGTAGTATGACTTTATTTTTGTACTGATCTACACACCGTTGTCTTCTGCAGTTGCATAGAGCAGATAATTTAGGGCCCCGTGCATCAGAGATACCTCTCGCAGAAGCGCCACTGACACTAATGAAAGAGCACCTCTTGTCTTTTGCAGGGCGATGTTCCTGCGCAAATCACTAGTCCTACTTCTGAATAGCTTGTGTATTTGCAAATAAATTATGTACTGATGCTGCAGTGCCCCTATGCTGTCACGCAACAGAAGTTCATGCTCAGGAGATCTATAGAAGTGCTAAGAGGCGGCGCTTGTTTACCTGCTAAAAGTTTCTTTAAACTTAACTTCTGTGCCCCCTCTTTCTGGTGCAATTTAAAAGGGATTTTAAAAAAAACAAAACAGAAATGACCTTTTAATGACTTCTTTACAACTGCCTAGAGCAAGGGAATTTGCTTGCCCACCTTTTCCTGAATACTTAGTGACTGCGCGGTACTCAAAATTGTCACATAGGTTTCTGGCAATAAGTAGCCACAACCAGAAGATGAAAGGGAACATCACAGCCTTAGTCTGGATGCCTTGTTGCCTTTGCATGAACTCAGCAGGAAGAGGAGACTTTGAATGTCTTTTACCAACATATAGTCCAGCCTTTTCATCACGAGCTTTTAAAATCATCACCATTTAATAGCTTGACTTTGTATTAATGCAATATTACTAATGCCTTTAATTACATGACGGTTTATATACCAAAGACTGCTTTTTGTTAAGGAATGTTTGAAGGAAAGCTCTGACTCATATTTGCCTTGGATATTTCTTCAGAATGTTTTACTAAGTTCTAAAGTCTTTTATAGAAGTTAATATCCTCCACACTTTATGCAATTTATGCTTTCCTGAACACTTGTTCATCAAACCTAAGATGAAGCAAACTTGAATGTCAGTTAGGAGCATTTTGCCACTAAATACCTTTGTTTATAAACCAGAATTTTGTTGTATATGCTAATATTTTCAACCTTCTTTGTTCTGTTCAAACAAAATAAAATGCATTTGTATAAAATGTCCACTTAGGTCAGTATTTTCAGGTTTGAAGGGGAAACGACTTTGCTCATTGAATATAGACTGTTTGGCACAGTAGTGCCAGCACTAAATGCACCACCATTTAACGAAAGCTCATTGTGTACGCATTTCAGTAACTCAATTAACAGAATGACCAGGCAGTACAGCTGAATTCCCTTTTATTTCATTACAAATAGTACAACCTTGTTAAGCTGCTCTTGAGGTTTGCATGGCACAAACAAATTGCGTAGAGGGGGGGAAAAACTTTCCAAAGTGGTGGCACCTATTGGGACAATGCAAAGACTCCACTACCATACATTTGTCACCTTCGAAGTAAAGCAAGTTGTAGAAAATCCAGAATTGGCTACAGATTGTCTGCTGAATGCACAAGCTTGTAAGGCAAAAAACAGTTTAGGCTTGAAAGGCAGCATGTTGTAAACATTGCAGGGAAAGCCTTGTTTGTACCACTGCAGATCCCTCTGGCCAGATCCCTTTTGTTTCTGAATAGGACTTAGAAAGTGACATGCCCTAATACCCTTTCCAACAGGCTATAAGAAGAATGTCAGTTACCTTCAGCGATGTCCCAAAGTGTGTGTCCAAAAGTTCCTGCATTCCTCTTGTGCTTTGGTAGTTTGCTTGGCAGTGTACCGTGTTAGCTGGCTCTGCAGACAGTCCTCAGTCGCAATCACAAGTCATTTAACCAATCAGCCCGCAAAAGGGAACTGTTACAGAAAGTTAATTTCAAAGCCATATATAAAGACCTATTTTAAACTATGATTTAATTTGAAGAGGTGTAGTGCATGGGAATGAGTCTAATCAAGAGGAACTGTTAAAACTGGCATCTAAGTGTAACTGAAGTCACCAAGTCATCTTGCTTCCCCTCAACTGGGGTGGGGGAATCCCAAGAAAACCCCACATGGATCTGCCAAGAAAGCAGGGATCTTGAGTCTCATGTTCGCACTTGGAATTTCCCTGCTTTTGTGATGTACTTCACACCTTTAAACGGTTTGTACTTTTCTCCGTACATGTCAAGGCGGTTTACTTTTAACCCTGAAATAAGGAACAAGATAGGTTTTAGGGACACAATCTTTAAACAGAGCCCAACTCTTACAACGGAGGAACCCCTCATGAAAAAAATCTGTTTAGCACAACTACTGACAGCAAGTCAGTCCTTCAGAGTAGCCAGTTTCTCAATTTATAGGGGATATACCGTATTTTTCGCTCTATAAGACGCACCAGACCACAATAAGCACCTAGTTTTTGGAGGAGGAAAACAAGAAAAAAAATATTCTGAATCTCAGAAGCCAGAAAAGCAAGAGGGATCGCTGCACAGTGAAAGCAGTAATCCCTCTTGCTGTTCTGGCTTCTGGGATAGCTGTGCAGCCTGCATTCGCTCCATAAGACGCACACACATTTCCCCTTACTTTTTAGGAGGGAAAAAGTGAGTCTTATAGAGCAAAAAATACGGTAACTTGGAATGAGCTTTATTTCCCCAAGCTGGTGCCCTCCAGTTGATGGATATCCATCAGCCATAATCGGCGGTAAAAGATAATGGGCATTGTTGTCCAAAATAACTAGAGCGCATCAGCGTGGGAAAGGTCAACTGGGTATATGTCAATTTCAGCTTACAATTCTGCACCATGAACAGCTGAATTTGTTCAAATTGGCCCCCTTTTGCTAGTCATGGAGATAGATGTTGTTGTTGTTGCTATTATTCATTGCACTTGCTATAAAAATGCCACACTATAACTTAGTTACTAAAACATGCAGAATTCAAAACATCACAAAGATAAAATGTTGTCTAAGTGCTCATCTTGCAATATTATAATAGGACAAATTCAGAACCACCCCGCTAAAATGTGAACACGGTAGAATATTATGCAGGGCTCTGAGGCCACACACAGCCCTTTAGGCAGTGGCAATCTTCAGCCACTTCTGAGACTTTTAAGATTTCAGCAGGCATCAGACATTTGCTATCTTCACAGCAATAAGGGGGGGGAAAACACTCTTTATGGTGGATGCCAATATTGTGCCCCAAAGCACAGTTCTGCAGTCAGCAAAACAGACAGCTCCTTCCTCTAATAGCAAACCTGGGTGACTGATTATCGACAGGACTGGAGCCAAAATGGGGCTGCTGAGGAACAAGGTGGCCGGGACAATGTGTTCAGATGAACTCTGCAGTATGCAGAAATGCAAAACTTATTTAAAGTTCAAAAGGGGGCAATCCCCACCTAAGAAGAGCCCAATGAAGACAGAGCGTGCTCACTGACCTTCGGGAGATGGGAAGTGCCAAATAGGAAAGGGGTGGTGCAGAGGAAGAGACAATTGAACTAACTATGCAGCTCTTAGTATTCTGGAAAAGCGGTAGCTAGAGCCTTGAAAGGAACATTCCTTCTGGTAGACAAACTGCAATATTTTTGCAGGTCCCACATTCTATACAGACTACTGAAATGCCATTGGTGGCAGATAAGAGGTAGAGGGGACGGCCTTTATTGCAGGAGATAGGGTGGATACTTTTAGATACTGATTTAAATCAGATTTTTATTTTTATTTAAAAAAGCTCCAGCTGCAGCAGGTTTCTCAAAACTAGTCAGCCCAGTGGTTTTAAGAATTAAGCCCAAACTTCATGCAAACATTATCTCCTTATAAAAGTACTTTTTCCTCTGTAAAACACATTTTACATCATCATACAGTACAATCTCTCTTGTATGAGAGAAAGTGGTGGTGGGGGGGAGCTGGTGAGAGCTACATCTGTTCTGCTCAACTTCCTTGCAGTTTGCTGCCCCTTCTGTTTGTCCCACTTTGGGAGCCACTGCATGGTGAGAAAGCTAGCCCCTCTCCTGCTTCTTGGCTGTGCTTGTGAGCTGAAACTCAGGAACTGGCCAATCTCTCTAAGCATGTCGCCTTCAAGAACTGAAATATGCTACTGAAGTCTTAAGTTCACCCCAACCTGCTGTGTGTTCCCAGACGTTTGGGAGAGAAATTCAACGCTAAGTCCTGCTCCAGGCCAATGGGATAAGCACCTTACCTGAAATAGCCAGCTGCTGTATCTTGAACTGAACATTCAGGTTGGGGTTTTCTTCTGGCTTGGGCGCTCCAGACTGCAAATTCACCACCCCTTTAAGGCTGGGCAGCTTCTGAGGGGTAATTTTGCCAACATCCCATGTTAACACCTAAACAACAAACAGTAGTGGTAACAGTGCCTTTCCAAACTGCTTTTCCTGTGAACAAAGTCAACATTGTCACCCCCATATTATAGTGGGCATGTGCTGAAGATGAGATTTAAATAACTGGCTAAGGCACTTTGCTCCACTTCCAGGAGGTTTTGAACCAGAGGCCTCTTGGCTTGTGGCTTTCTTGCTATGCAGCAGCTGTTCTTTCAAGCAGGGCAAAAACAGAGAAAACTGTTTCACAAAAGCTGGACAAGATACACGCTAAAGGCCTGGCTGAGGATCCTGAAGCAAACGGCTTTGTTGCTGCCAGCAAGCTCCTAACCTACATTTCTAAACCAAAAAGCAACAGAAACAAGGGAAAGAAAGCAACAGAATATTCTTCCACTGGGGCTCTTTCCAAGAATGAGCCTGATCCTCACCCCCTAACCCTGTTTGCTTGGAAGAAATTCTTTGTTTGTTTGAGCAGGATTTACAAGGGCTCATGTGCATGAATGCAGCCTCACACCCTAATCCTATCCATGTTTACTCAGAAGTAAGCCTCACGGTTCAGTTGGATTTACTGCTAAATCGGGTACTTGGGACTGTAACCTTAATAGGACAAGCTGAGAAGCTGAGGGAGAAAAGCTGGCCAGAAACATTTGTTTCAGTCGAGGCAAATGGAATGCAAAATAACTCCCCTAATTAATATCCATTTGAGGACATTCGTGCACAATAAGCAATCTTTGGGTTTTATTCTGCACCCAGCTGTTTTTGCAATGTTTCTGGCAGGCAAGGAAATCAGCAGAAAAATGAGGAGTCAGTGGGATGTACAGAGAAGACAATGGTCACGAGGCCTTACCCTTTTGAGTGAAAGATTTACAGGACTCAAAATTCTGTGCAATTCTCGAGTGTCATTAACCTGGCTATTTCTAATCATTTGCTCGAGAACCATGAGCCAGCGCTACACTTGCAACATCCCTGTGTTAGGTAAGTGTGTGCGTGATGACAGGGCATTTAGCTCACATTGGCAAGGCTGTATTCAAGTTAAGCAGTTGTGTGAAACTGCAAGGAAAGCTCAAGTATGAGGCGTGAGCTTGTATCCGATTTCCACTTGCGCAATGGAACTTCTCCCTTATCTCCTCTCCTCTGAAACCGGCCCCCCCATACACTCCCTGGATGGAGATTTTGGGGGATGCACAGGGAGAAGGGAGGAAGTGGGGGTCCTGTTGCCTAAGCAGAATGCTGCTTGCACAGTGCTGAATACAACCCAAAGGTGTCTTGTCATGTGTTCCCAGCATCCTATAAGGCAGTCAAAGGTGAGCACACTTAAGCAGCGATGAGAGAAGGTCAAGCGGCCATATGAATTGGTCCAATGCTCCGTTACACATGGCAGGCACCACCCCTCTTTTCATTTCATTGGAGAAAGCCCCTCTAAATTAATACAAAAGGTGGGTTATATAACCCACAGAGGACAACAGGACTTACTTTGGTGACAGGATCAAACGTGTGGTTGCCTTGTGTGGCTGTAAGGTTCACGTTGAGCACCGCTTTTGGCATGTGAACGGTCATGAGGACTCCTTCCACCGTCTTCCCCATGTTCTGTTTGGGCCCAATTGTGACATCGAATCTTCCCGAAGATGAGTTGTCCTTGAAGCCAATCGCATGCTTCACGTATACTGGGATGGCCACCAAACTATATATTCAAAAAGGAGATTAAATGCAGTCATTAACCGTGTGGGCACATATCAAATATGAGATGCTGTTTAACACATTGGGAAGTGGAGGCCTGTAATGAATGAAGGCAAGTGGTGAGAACAGTGAACTCCTGGTTCCGCTTCCACTCCCTGGATAGCTCAGTTGGTTAGATCATGGTGCTGACAATGCCAAGGTTACAAGTTCGATCCTCCATAAGGGACAGCGGCATATTCCTGCATTGCACAGGGTTGGACTAGATGATCCTCAGGGTCCCTTCCAACTCTACAATTCTATGATTCTCTCCCCCTGCATTCTAAATCAAGCCCAAATCTAGTTTGCCTTACAGCCCCTCCATTCTCTTTCCCACCCAGATCTAAGGCATGTCAGCAGCTATGAGTTGGGCCAAACTTATTCAGGGACAGCCCCATGGAGGCCATGCTTTCCATCCATGAAGTCCCAAGCAGCCCCTTATAAGGTCGTGTCGGCATGGATGTTAGAATTCCCTAGGACAACCAAACTAGGTGTCTCCAGCAGAACATCTGTCACGACCTGAAGCAGCTCGGGCAGAGAATCGTTGGTGCAGCGGGGAGGTCAGTACACCAAAAGGAATCCCATATTGCCCCAATTGCCAAACTTCCAGAACATGAACTCAGAAAACCGGGTCTTCCCAATAGGACACCTGGTGCAAACTAATGACTTCCTAAAAACCACTGCAACCCTACCCACCCACCCATATGACCTGGGTTGCTGTGCATAGGAGAAACCTGGTGGACAAGCAGCAGCAAGAACAGGTCCATCTGCCTTGTCCAACCAAGTCTCTGTTACATATGCCAGGTCAAGTCCTCCATCCACGATCAAGTTGTAGATGACGGTGGTCTTGTGAATCATTGACTTGGCATTGCACAGCAGCACCTTAGGGTCATGTGGGTCTCCCTTGTTGATTCCAGTATCCTTCTGGTCAAGGCCAGACCTGGAGGCCGGGATAGTCTTCAAACGACGACTAAACCTGCCTCCTCAGCAATGACATGGTCTGATCCTAGCGTAACTCCTCCTCCTAACCGTGATCACTAAGACCAGGTGTCCCAGTGCATCCCCCACTGTGGAACCTGTCTCAGCCATTCTGCTGGCTGGGGCCCACTCCCAGGCAGCTATGACCTTCTCCCCTTCAGAACAGAGTATGTTATACAACTATGCAATAAATCAATAAAACAGTAGAAACTAATAATAAGAAACACAATTTGCAGTTATACTAAATGGACATGAGAGATTGCCGCAAGACAACTACTAGACAAACTCCTAGACAAATGGCTTAGAATCTTGGAAATGTTCTGCCATATAACTGTTCCGCATAGCTGGGGTTGGCTTACTAACATATTTCCCTGCTTTTTAAAATAACAACAAAAGGAGTTTGTCTCAGTGACTGCCATCCACCTCCCTGAGTAACCCACATACATGCCATGGAGTGTGACAATGGCAGTCACCAAAAGAACCTCCATTACTGTTAGAGAAAAAGCCAGCCACTCCCACCATTGGTGAAATCCTAGCCTTTAAAAATAATTTACCCCTAAATTAGGGGGGGAAACCCACCAAAATGTCACCCACCCTCATTTGACAACAGGTGAATGGGTGTGTGAACTGGAGAGAGCGTGTCATTTTCTTTCATCAACAGTGTAAACTAGCTTTCAGCAAACTATGGGATCCTCATAACAAAACCACTTCTGAGTCTGTGGGTAGGGATTTGCCTAATTTTTTGCACACAGAGATGCTCAGTTTTTGTTAGGCACAGAAAAAATAAGCAATATTAGCCAATGTTTCTAAGACCTGTCCTACGGAGGTTACAGAAAGGTATCAGCATGCGTACGGCAGCAACGAAAAGATTAGAGAGAGTTTAACAGGATCGTGGATGACAGCAAAGACAACTGTTGTGTATATACACAGCCCCTCGTCTTCAGACTTACTTTTGTGAGCTGACTCGATAGGAAATCAATCTGAAGTTTCCATCTGGGGGAATGAAGGAGAGCACTCTTTCTGACTCCCAGCGCTTGAATCGAATACAGGGGTGAAAGCTCACATCATCCAGGAGTCTTGGATTCTATAGAAGGTGGATCAAGATAAACACTTTCTCAGTCATACTAAACATTGACTAAATGACCTAAGGGTTCTTTTTCTTTCCAACTCTACAGTTTTAGGATTTCATTATTCATTCTGGAGCGTCATAATATTTCCCTCTCATATTCATTAGAATATGTTGATGTTAGCAAATCTAGAGATTTTCAAAACCTGGCCCAGTTAAACTCACTGCCTTGTTATTTGGCAAGTCACTGTCATGTGCCAACTAATAAGGTTTTTGGAAGATAGGAGGAGACAATAGCCACAAGCCTATGCAAACTAATTTAGGGTTAAGTGGGACTTTCTTTTGAGTCAACATGAACAGGATTGCACTAGTTAATGATTAATGCTTTTGGATGAGTGCTGTGCTTCAACTCTCAAGAGCCAACATCTATCCCTCACGTTCATTTGTGTATAAACCACACACACAAACTGTGATAGACCTGAGTCCTTCTGTGCAACACACATATTTGCCTCCTCCTCACCTTCAAGGTGATTCCTGGCGCTTATAACAGACTCATTCCCTACATGCAGCTTGCAAGTGCTTCAATTAGCCTTTGCCAGTGGATCACCCCATGGCTGTTACTCATTTCCTTCCCAAGTTATTTTCTCCATTTTTTCTGGGCACTTCATGGAGCCCCAAAGTGACTCTCTGTACACAACTGTGCACGTTGGTGCTTAAATAAATGAATAATAAATACTCACTGCCATTCATATGTTTCCCCTTCTTTAATGAACTTACTGCATTTAGAATTTGAGGCACGGCAGGATTCTCTGCCACCCAGGGACAGGGCTCCCTCCACGCTGCCCTGACTGCTTGAAATACAGTACCAGTTTTAAGTTAACAGGAGGTAGGGGGGGAAGGCAGGCTGATGCTTGAGTGGCGCAGACTGGGAGCTTAGACAGAGGTCCCCTTCTCATGGGTTGAATAATCTAGATCACGGGTACTTCACTCACTCAGATTTAGGCTGGCCAGAGCGACTGGAAGCAGCAGTAACAAGGCAAAGGACACACTGCTGGGAGTCTGTCCAACACAGTTAGTGCTGGGATAGCGGGTCCCTCTCCTGCACAATTACTTTAATTCCTCTCACTCACTGTTGTTTAAGGCAGGGATGGGGGAACCTTTGGCCCATAAGCCTGATTTAGCCCAGCCTGGGCCTCAATTTATATTGCAAACCAACCTGTCATCATTGGATGAAGGGTGGTATAGAAATTACTACTACTAATGGTAATTTGGGCAGTTTCCCCACAAACCATGCCCACCTGCTCCCACACCTGATATCATATACCTACATGGCTACAAAAGACCAATCAGGAACCAAAGTGAGATCCTGACTGTTTTTCCCAAGTGGAACTCGCTCACAGCACCAATCAGCTGCTTGAGGATCCACGATTGTGCGGAGGGTTCTGTTTGCGTTCAGGTGAATGCAGACCTCTACTTCTATTTAGAACGAACATGCACACACACTATAAACGAAAACGCGGCTTACCATAAAAGAAAGTGAAAGATCAGGCATCCCCGAGAGTTTGATGCAGGCATCAATGACCCCTTGAATTTCTGCAAAGACGGTGGAGCCTGGCAGAGAGGAAGGAAAGATCACCGAGCGATCTCTTAAAAGAGGATTATCAGCAGATCAAATCTTAAGGAGTCATTAGCACTATGCAGGTAAATAAACTAATTTAATGTGCTTCAGGCAGACTTCAGTTCATTGGATATTATTTGCCCTGGGGATATGTTTTTTGAATTGCCACAACAACTGAAGATGTTTTTTAGCAACTGTGGCATTGCTGCTAGAAGAACAAGCGGTGCCATTTCCAAATCTTGTTCCTCCCATGACCTCATCAAGCGGTCTTAAGAAAGTCATTCAGTTTTGGCCTTGGCCCCTTATCTATAGCATGTGAGTAGTTAATATTGCCATTACAACAACCCTGTAAGGTAGGCTTACTGAGATATCAAATTTCACTGAGAACTTTGAAATCCAAGCTACTATATAAAATATATTACTGAAGACTATTCGTGAAGCTCTAACTCTTCCATTTCACTCTGCCAAGGATAAGAACACACATTTGAAAGCCTCGTACCAGATTTGTCTATAATGGCATCTATTTCTTCAATCACATCGAAGTAAGCTTCATTGTTGGTGTACTTTACTCCTGCTCTTCTCCAGGGAATGTTTGACAGCTGCCCAGTTGGAAGAGTATCACCCACATTGCTGCTGCCTTGGAAATACAAGAATAGCCAAAAGAAACCAGTAAGAAATCAATATCCTAAGGAAACAAAAAAACCTGTCACACACACACAGTCACACACACACACACACACACACACACACACAAACCCACCACCCTCCTTACTGAATGACTGGAAAGTAGGCAACGTGATGCTGATTTTTAACAAGGGACTCAGGAAGCTACGTGCCAATTAGCTTAACATCTGTCCGAGGTAAACTGGTACAAAGCATACATTATCTTTAAAGGCACTGTGCACCAGTTTCCCCAATGTGTATACGGACGAAGAATCTTTGCAGAAGAATCAACAAGGAAAATCTTGCTTCAGCCAGGGCTGGGCGAGATCTGGTTTTCAATATCTGGTTTTTGCGATATATAACCAGCTAAATATCAAGGATGGAGCTCTGTAGAGCATTGGCTGGCTTCACGGTGTTTCCCACTTTTTGATTTTTACATAGCACACACATACATCAAGATTCATGATATATTGCCAGGTCAAAAATAATAAAACCGATTCATGAAACTCGTTTTGAACTATATATTGATATATCGCCCAGCCCTAGCCTCAGTGCCATCTGGAGTGATTTGAGAGTGTCAACAAGCAAGTGGATAGGCTGGTCTGGTAAATACTACATAGTTCTTTGACAAAGCCCCCGCTAAGCAAATGCTGCTGCTGGATAAATTTAGCAGTCATGGGATAAGAGGTCTGGCCCTCTTTTGCAGGAGCAGCCAACATGGCTGATGCAACTCTCATCAGTCCCAGCCAGTTTCTCCAAGGCGGAGGGCATGTTATCTGATCCTGCTCTCATAGCTCAGGAACTTAAGAAACATTCAAAGTTTTCTCTTCCTGAATTTGCACAAACCAACAGAAATTTGGAGAAGCACAAAGTGGTCCAAGCCTTTGATTTCAAGAACGAGTTGCGTTTGGAAGCTGTCGTGGTACCTGTGATGGAGTTGACAACGGAGCGCAGGATCGTGGGAGGTTTAATGAGCTCTTTCAGGATGTTGGATTCTGTTGCCAGAGGAAAGCCATTGTCCAGCATTTCTTCAAGAAGCTCATAGACAATAACAACATTGTCTTTAATTGCAGTCTCTGAGCACTCTCCAAAGTAATCCTAAACCAAGCAGAGGATGCAAAGGAGGCGATTTATTCCAGTTAAAAGCTTTTCCTTCACCTAAAAACCATGTTATATTCAGCAACTGCCACAGCCTAATGCTCCACAAGCTTTCTGAACCTCACTTAAGATGAATGGCTGAGTGCAGTAAAAGCAAGCAGACCTGGTATTTTTTCTCCATTGCAATGCAATGGAGCAGTCCTTGCCAGAGCTGATGTCCAGCTCTCCCTGCTCTCCCATGCTCAGATGGGACTGCAAAGAATTGTTTCCCTGCTCTCCCGTGCTCAGATGGGACTGCAAAGAATTGTTTCCCTGCTCTCCCGTGCTCAGATGGGACTGCAAAGAATTGTTTCCCTGCTCTCCCGTGCTCAGATGGGACTGCAAAGAATTGTTTCCCTGCTCTCCCATGCTCAGATGGGACTGCAAAGAATTTTGGCAGGTGGGCAGGGCAACCCACCTGTGACATTAGAGTGGTGCCTATAATTCTCAGGTGAGCTGGCTTTCCCACCTGTCAAAGCCTGCCACCCCTAATATAGACAGATGCTCCTCTTAGTGATAGCCCCTCTCAATCAAAAAGCTAACTACCACTTTGTTTTTGTATTTGATTAAAATTATTTCTATTCTGGTTACCCAATTTCACCCACTCTGGGCTAATTCATTACATTACTAGTTAATTGTACAAAACAAAGCATTTCTAAAAGTTAAATGCTTGTTGTATATAAAAGTGGGAGAGGAATCCTCCAGGCCAGGCTTCCTCCAGATGTTTTGAGACTACAATTCCCATTATCCCTGACCACTGGTCCTGCTAGCTAGAGATCATGGGAGTTGTCGGCCAAAAACATCTGGAGGGCCAGGTTTGAGGAAGCCTGTTCCAGGCAAACAGGCCAGAGTGTGTGACAAGTGTATTTAAATGCAACTGAGCACCCCGTGGAATGCTCACGTGGCTAAGAACAGGCATAGGCAAACTCGGCCCTCCCCATGTTTTGGGACTACAACTCCCATCATCCTTAACTAACCAGTGGTCAGGGATGATGGGAACTGTAGTCCCAAAACATCTGGAGGGCCGAGTTTGCCTATACCTGGCTAAGAACCTCCCCAAGGCCCGCAACTCATAGGAATTAGACCTTCGTTTCTCCTCTGAAACCCTACAATTGATCCACAGACTAACCTGAAAAGTGTCTGCTACACGGTGAAGGAATTCAATGACAAAGAGTGGTGGCACTTCTGTCTGTATGACAGACACAAAAAATATTTTATCCCGATAGATGCTGATGAGGTAGTGGTGAGGCGTGGAGATGACAGGAGGCACATTTTCAACATCGGCCGCTCTCTCCTGAGCTTCAAAGAAATAATCACACACAGATTGGCTGACAACGCTCTTCCAGTGCTTCTCCAAGAATATATCACCAGAACAGTTTATAAGAAACAGACTGTGGATCATTTTCTGTTGGAGACATATTCACACACATTAATGCAAATAAACAATTATTTTGGGCTGTTGATCTGCTCCCTCCCTCCCCCCCCCCCGCAACTTTGGGGGAACCATATACACTAGAAGAGGTAGCTCAGGCTACATATAAACATAACTGCTGTGTGCTGTTTGGAAGAGGGTCAGTGGAAGAACCCATCCTTTGAAGCCCAGCCTTTGAAACTCAGAATTTTCTGCAAGGTAATCCAAGTTAGCAGTCAGGAAAATTTGCCTGCAGAGCTGCATCTGAAACAATTTGCAGACTAGCTAAATACCACTTGGCTGGAGTCAACGTATGGAAAGTCCTACGTTAAACTCACCAGAGGTTTTTATATTACTTTTACGTTTACAAAATACCTAAGTAGTTTCTCATTATAGCGATTTTTACTGGTTTATGAGAGTCATCTGGGTTCTACTGCCAGCTGCTTTTAAGCAAAGATAAACAAATCAAGAGTAATGGTAGCAGCCATTTTGAAGTGCCCCATTTATTTCCTAAAGCATTATTATATTTAATATGCCACTGTAAAAGGCGTTACTTAAATACTAAAAAGTGTGCTACCTGGTTTAATAAATTTGCTACTACTATCTACACAGCCGGTTTATGAAAGGTTTTTGCTAGCATTAGTAAAAACCACATGTTTTAAAGCTCCATGACAAGAGATTTTCCAGGAACCTAACAGGACGAAAGGAACACACCAGTTAGAAAATCTCAGCCTTGGGGAAAGCAGCGAGTCGTATTCTTTGTCTGCTAAGTCGACAAACCCCGTTTTTGCACAGACTTTCATTGATACAGTCTTCAGTGAAACTTCAATGGAACTTAGCTGGAGGAGGAAATAGTAATAGCTAGCCAGGCATAGCCTTTAGATTTTATTTGTGTATCAAATCAGAATTAGGCTCTGCAAGTAAATCTTCAAGAGACAACAAATTTCAGTAGCAATAGCACAAGTTGCAGTTAATACTACTAACTTACAGAGCTTCAAAAGAAGGACTAAGGAAGTTCAAGAGGCATAGTTCAGAGAGTGATGGAGTAGATCTGGGGTGGGGGACCTCTGCCCCTCCAGATGTTATTCATAAGGACATAAGGAAGAACATTCTGACTGGAAGAGCTGTTTGACAGTGGAACAGACTCCCTTGGAAGGTTGTGGATGCTCCTTCCTTGGAGCTTTTTAAGCAGAGGTTGGATAGTTATCTGTCTTGTATGATCTAGTTAAGATCCCTGCATTGCAGGGGGTTGGACCAGTTGACCCTTGATGTCCCTTCCAACTCTACAGTGCTTTAATTCTATGACTCCAACTCCCTTTAGCACCAGCCAGCAGGGCCAATGGTCAGTGATTATGGGAACTGCAGTACAACAATATCTGCAAGCAGCGTTTGAAATTTTCCAGGCCTGGCTATTGGCTACTTGTGAGCAAATGAAAATGCCTATGCACCAGGATGGTATCTGATGTCTCCATCATCTGGAGGTGCCTGCCTGGGAATCCTTGGATCTCGACTGTTTTCACACCCTAATAACACCACTGTAGAATTCTGTTATATTATATCTGCACAATCAGAATGAATTTCAGGAACCAAAAAGCTGTAGTGAAAAATATGACTTTTGAGCCATCTGGCCCCAAAATGGCAACTAGGCATTCCGTTTTGGCAACTGTAACCCTGGTTTAAGGAGCCGTTTGGTGCCTAGCTTTTTGGGGGTTGCTGGGAAACAGAGTTCAACAACATCTGGAGGGCTTGAGGCAAGTTCTTCACCTCAAGACTGTGTAAGCCTCAGGGCAAGTCAGTATCATCCCAAAAACATGCCCTATTGTTCTAGGCTGAACAGAAAATTATACATGATTAATGTCTTTTTAATAGCTATCAATACATTACACAACCATTAATGTCTTTGGAAGATCTTTGCAATTTGCAACGCAATCACAAAGAGCTTCCTTTTCTGCCAGTAGCACTGATGAAAATGTTCATGGGCTTTTAAGGATGCTACCAATGAATTTTCCATTTTTCACATCTCAGTGATTTTTCTTGCTCCCAAATTGATCTGCCAAAAGCTGGCTAGGTGTCATATGGTTATGACTGTCCTTCACTAGGATAGAAACAGATATAAAAGCTATTGCCCTGGTTGCACCAATGGAATGTGTAGAGGCCTTTTGTTTGTTTTGAAAGATTGCAAAGTTGAAAACGAATCTGACTCATGACATAGCATGGCAGCAAAAAAAAAATGCTGCAACAGGACCACTGCCCCAACTAACCCTCTGAGTCAGCAGAACTTGCCTTTTCAACTGCCGTCCTGAACATTAGTTTATACTGAAAAGGAAATATGATATAATCCAGGATTAATTTAACAACTGTCAACATATTGGATGCCTATTTTGCACTCCTTACTAGGATCTGCCCACAGCAGGTGCTCCATTGCTCCTCTCCTAGTTACACTAAAGGCAAAGAAATTCAGCAGACAGCTGTATAGAGGTAGCAAAATAATTATGGAAACACCTTCCCAGTGCATTCCACTGCCAACAGAATGAGCACCTTGTGCTTTAAACACAACACCATCCCCCAAAGCAGAAGCTACTTTTGACTTCAATTGCTATGACCCAGCCTAATAATGAAATATTTCATTGGGTGCTTTGTGCAGCATCCATACAGACAAGAGCACCCTTAATTCCAAAAAAGAGCTTCAGATGTGGAAGGGAAGGTGTGGACAACACTCCTTTCTTTCCTATCTCTATAGTCCATCAGCTGTTCTGGTTTGTCAGTTATCCAATAGCACAAACCATTGTTTGCATATCCATTTCAAGCTAGGGTTTCCAGTTCTGGATTGCTAGCCAGCTGCAAACTATAAATTGCCAATGGCCGCCACACAAACATGTAATTAAGATTCCTTAACCACTGCCTGGTGTGAAGTCTGATATGGACCATTCAGATCTGCCTGTCCCTTGTTTGTGGGGCACCCAAACTCCTGAGGCTTAGCCAACACCAACCAATATTTGAAAGTCTGCAGGCCGGTTTGTGTAACAATAGTTAAGTTTATTTTCTGGTACTGCTGGAGGAGATGATGTATATGGGTGTTTGGTTTATTTTATTTTTTTGTCTTTTGCTTTTTACATCTTGCCACGCCTAAAGGACAAACAAGCATCTTCCAAATTACAAGGAAACAGCCCAGTTATTTCATTCACCTAGAACTTCAGCCCTCATGTAATTTAAGTTATATTGCTGCCATTAGCTCAACGGTGAACGCGCATGCAACCCTCGGGACCAGCTGTATTTCTCACGTCTCATTTCCCCACCCAAAACAAACCCGCAACAGTTGAAAATACCTCCAAATTAGTTCAGCAAAGGATTACAGAAGTAGCAGCAAGATTTCTAGCATTTCCAGGAATCGCATTTCTTTTTACAAGCAGCCTGGAGAAACATCTGTTAGTTCTCTAACCAGCTGGTACCACCCAAAGAGTCACCGACAGCGCAAGCCTCAGCATGTCTACTCAGAAGTAAGCCCTATTGCATGCAGCGGGGCTTTCTCCAGGTAAGTAGGGGCGGGGGTCAGGGACTGTATCCTAAGCAGCCAGTTCAGTCCTAACCTCCAACTGAAACGTAACTACGCGCAACTAAGTGCCTTTACGCACGAACCTTCCACCAACTCACCCTCCAAGCGGAAAACTGACTCTAGAGCAGCAGGATCCGGCACAAGCCAAGCCACACAGCAGCAGCGCTGGCAAAAAGATGGCTGCGAAGCCCTCCGATGGGGCCAGCCCCATCGCTAACCACACCCCGGCAGGGCGCCCTTGCAAACTGCCTGCACTGAAATGCAAGCCGCGGTTGGAAGAGGCCCGGGCGCCTGCCTTCCTAGAAATGTCCCTGCCATCTCCATTGCGCTTCCTAGTCCAAAAGGAACGATGCATCCTCGCTCCGGAGTTTTGGAGCGCAGCGAACTTCGCTGGGCGCGTTTTCATCCTTAGCTGCAATTTTTTGCTAACAATTCACCCAGGCGCAGAACTGGGAGTTGCATTATCGCCGGTCCTACCTGAAAATCTGAGGCCAGGTCCTTCCGCCTATTTTATTTTTAAGCCCAATGCCCGCGCATCCCCTCCGTTGCTGGATCAGGCATTCCGCCCAGCCTACCCTGCGCGCTTTCGTGCGTAAATCTCTCCCCGCCTCCTCTTGCTCCTCCTCCTCCTCCCCCCCCCCTGCCGGCTTCCCAGAAAGGAACTGGGTAAATTCGTCTGCAAAATAAATAAATAATAGGAGCTGGGAGCAGTTTGCAGGCGGCCGCTGGACGAGCATGAAGATGGCAGAAGAGGCGCCCCAAGCCAAGAAGCAAAAGCTGGAGCCCATTCAGCTTAGGTAAAGAGAGAAAAGACGGAGGAGAGGGGGATGGGATCGTATCGACCGTAAGTTAGAGGCGCCTGGATCAAATGCCGATGCCGATCAGGCTCCCACCCAGCCCACCCTCGAGGCTCAGAGAGTAGCAGGGTGGTGGGAAGCGCCTGGCAAGGTCGGCCAGCGTTGCCTGATGGGCAAGGAAGGGGCATTTCGGTGCCGTAAGTCCCGTAGATGGCACGGGGCCCCGACGGCATCACGAGCGCTTATCCGCTGGCATGGTTTTTAGCATGGAAGCAAAGGTTGGATTTATTTGGCAGGAGTCTGCATTGCCCTGAGCACGGTCTGCATCGCCCTGAAAGCGATCCTTTGCGCTTCAGGGAGCCGCGAGGGCCATTCTTCCTCTTGCACGCCGGCTAGGGTGATTTATTTGGATGCCGGAATAGGTTATTCGGGCGGTTTGTTTCCTCCTAACTCTCCCTGCCATTATTCTGGAACGTTTGACGGCGCAATGAAATCACGAGGGGAAATGTTCTATTGTTCATACAAGACTAATGGCTGGGAAATCGGAGGCTGCGTTCTTGGTGTGTGCCATTTGATTTGTTTTTGGGTGACAGTTATGCGGTAGGCGTGTAGGGACTCGCTCGCTCCACGTGGCCTAATCGCGCACGCCTGGATGTCTGCTCTGGGGAACTTATTGCAGCTGTGACCAAAGAGGAAGAAGCGTTAGCAAGAGGAGAGCAGGGGAAGTTCAGGCTTGAGAGAGGTTATTTCACAGGGCAGCACCAAGGGTTCGCTCCACAAGACGTTACGGTTTGCGCACGGAATATACTGTAAAGGTACAAAGTGCAAAGTGAAGTTTGGTGGTAACAAACAAGTGTTTGCAAATGTGTGTGTTAATCAGACAGGGTTGTTAGCATGGGTCCCAACTGCCTGCAGCTTCCTGTAAAATATACATTTGGCAGCAAACAGTGTTAGAAACTCATGTGTATAAGCTAGGTGTCATATAGCTCCTTAAACCAAGGTTTGTTGCCAAAAAGGAATGCATAGTTGCCATTTTTAGGCAATCCAGCTCTACAGTCTTATTTTTCAAATGATGGTCTGACTGATTCTCAGTTAAACATCTGAGTAGTTTAGGTGACAACCCTGAGCAAGATTAAGGACTTTGAGAATTTACAGAATAAAAGTCACTTGATCCACAAATATATTGGCCTATTCCTACCTCTTTTTCTTAATGGCAACATGGACCATTCATAACGTAATAATATTCTTCACAACTGTGAGCAGAGCAGTGGGGGTGGGGTGGGGTAAGGGAAGACAAACTACAACAATTAACTATAACATTTCCTGCTCCTACTCAGGCTGCACAGAAAAAGCAAATTGGTTCCTGAAATTCATTCTGATTGTACAGGTAAAATATAACTGCTAGAATTCTACAGTGTGTGGTACTGGTGTGTGAAAACAGTTGAGATCCAATAACCTCCAGGCATGTACCTCCAGATGATGGAGATGTCAGGTGCCATCCTGGCACCAATACATCTTCATTTGGTTGCAAGTGGCCAATAGCCAGGTACAAAAAGCTCCTGGCCCCTGGCTAATTTCAAACACTGGTAGCAAACCTGCATCTTTGTCTTTCTAGCAAAGGCTTCCCCAACATGGTGCCTCCACTCAGTCTAACTGGACTACAGCTGTCACCTGCTCTGCTCCCATGTGGTGGTTGGGATTGATGGGAGTTGTAGTCCAAAACAGCTGACGGGCACCAGATTGGTGAAGCCTACCCAAACTTGTGATAAAGCTCTGGGTTAAGAACAGAAGAACACCACCACTGGGTTAGACCAAAGCCCATCTAGTCTCACAGTGGCCAACTGGATGCTCTGGCAAGGGTTGCCTGACAAATGCACTTGTGTGCTCATGTTTATATACAGACCTTTTCCACTGTGCACATCCATCTTAGGTGTAAATTAGTTATTCATTTTTTAATTGCAATTATAGCCCACCTTTTCCTCTATGGTAATGTCTTCATTTAATCCACTGTGCGGCAGGTCAGGCTGTGGCCCAAGGTCATGCAGTAAGCTTCATGTCCTAATGCAACACTCTAGCCACTATACCACACATAAACATACTCTTTGTGGCTCTCAGAAAGTCTGTGTCAGACCAATTGAGATTAGGAACAGGCCTAGAATGGGGGAAGGTTAGAAAGAGTAGTTTGGTAAGTTTCTGAAGGAAAAGGTGCCCTCTTAAGAATGTTGGCTGGAGGAGTTGGTGGGGCGCAGAGGAATGAATGTCAGAACTGTGAACTTTGTACACTGTTATAATTTGACGGCCAGGGCAGCGTTACAATTAGAGGAGACCAAATGGGCAGAAACAATGTAAGGGATTTTGTCAAATCTGAGGAGATTAGTGCTGAAAGGAGACTGATCCAATTTGTGGCTTCATTTCTAATCAGTGCAATAATTCACATCTAAAATAATTTTAAAAGATGAATTTTTAACAGGTCTTTAAGGTGAGCGTCTATTCAAAACCTTTGATTGCTTGCTTGAGAGTCAGCTGCACTGAACAAAAATGGGATTTGCTTCCGAATAAATTTGCACAGGGTTTTGTTGTTAATCTTCAACTCGGTAATCACACAACAGGAATTGCTTCTGTGTGAACAATAAAGCACTTACGGCAGGAGGCAGGGACCCTGCCACCCAAACCCCCCAAACTGCTGTATGCACATTTGTGGACATGTCTCAGATATGCCTGTGTCCATACATATATGCATATGCAGGCACTTGGGTTCCTCATCATGAAGAGCACTGCCTATATATTTAGGAATATTGCAGATGTGCCTTAAAATATCCGTATGATGTGTGTGTGGTTTGCTACCACCCTCCATATGTGTGTTCCTTGTACATGTGAAGGCTGAGCCCTCTTGTATACATGGAACTAAGGCTTCCAGTAAAACAGGGCTTGTAGCACTTATAGCAAACATGTCATCATCATAGAATCATAACATTATAGAGGTGGAAGGGACCCCGAGGGTCATCCAGTCCACCCCCCTGGAATGCAGGAATCTCCACTAGATCATCCATGACAGATGGCCACCCAAGCTCTGCTTGAAAACCTCCAAGGAAGGAGAGTCCGATACCTCTCCTGGAAGTCTGTTCCACTGTCAAACAACTCTTACAGTCAGAAAGTTTTTCCTATTGTTGAGTTGGAATCTCCTTTCTTGCAACTTGAAGCCACTGGTTTGAGTCCTAGCCTCTGAAGCAGGAGAAAACAAACTTGCTCTCTCTTCCAGGTGGCAGCTCTTTTGATATTTAAAGATCGCTATAATTTCTCCTCTCGGTCTTCTCATCACTGGGCTAAACATACCCAACTCCCTCAACCGTTCCTCATAAGGTTTGCTTTCCAGACCCTTGATCATCTTGGTTGCCCTCCTCTGCACATGTTCCAGCTTGTCAATATCCTTCTTAAACTGTGGTGTCCAGAACAGGACACAGGACTCGAGATATGGGCTGACTAAGGCAGAATAAAGAATTACTTTTCTTGTCTTTATACTTTTGTTATAAATATACTTCTCTTGATGCAGCCTAGAGTAGCATTAGCCTTTTTTTGCTGCTGCATCACACTGTTGACTCATTAGCAACATGGCTGGTTATCTGTGGCAAGTAAGAATGTTTGTAAACTGGTAGAGTTTGTTCTCCCCCCCCCTGCCCCCCCCCAGCATCTTATCTGTCATAATTGCAAGGGTTGGGACTTTTTGCATGCTTATTTGAAAGGCTGGATTAAGGAGATACAGAACAGTTTACTGTCAGGTCAGTAGTTTATCTTAGTTGTTTTACAACTCTACAACATATAGGCTTTCCCCATATAGGCTTTGAAGCCCCTAGGACGAAAGCTACGTTACATGAACACCATTGAGTTCTTCTCAAAACAGTGCATAGATGGGGGAGATGGTAAAACTTGCTGAGCTGGTAAGAGTAAATTCCAGCTGCCTAGAACTTAACCAGTGTAAATGTGCCCCTGAAGCAGATTTCAGTACACAGGCAGAACTGTGTGGATGAAGAAACAGACAACTGATCCCAAGCTGTTTATGGCTTGATAGGTTCAGCCCAGTATTTTGATTTGAAAGTACTGGTGGCTAATGTAACTAATCCACAAATGGTACTATGCCTTCAGACTTAATGGCATCCATATTGCAGAATTTTGCATTCACTTTGACTTCCAGACCATCTTCAACAAAGGCAGCCCTACAGAAAGCTCATTACAGTAGTCCCGGTTGCAGGTAATTATAACATGGGTGAGCATGATCAGATATGGCTGCTCTAGATAGGGCTGCAGCTGATGGGGAAACCTGAACTTGTGGAAAACACTCCTGGGCACTGCCATTACCTGCACCTCTCCAGACAGCAACTGGCATCTTCCCATCACTGTTCGAAATTTGCCGGGCGCATTTTGCACCTGCCTACTGGCCGTTTGCGACCAAATGAAGGTGACTGGGTGCCAGAATGACACCTAACATCTGCACCATATGAAAGTTCATGCCTGGGAATCATTGGCTCTTGAGTGTTTTCACACACTCATACCACAACCTGCAGAATTCTATCAGTTACACTATATCTGCAGAATCAGAATGGATTTTAGGAACCAAAATGCTTTTTCTATGCAGCCTGAGCAGTGAACAGCCCTGCTCACAGTTGTGAAGAGTATTATTACGTTATGAATGGTCCATGTCACCATTAAGAAAAAGAAGTCGGAATGGGCCAATATATACGTGGACTGTCCTTGGATCAAGTGACTTTTCTTCTTTAAGTTATCAAAGTTCTTAACCTAGCTTAAGGTTCTCACCGGAACTAGCCAGATGTTTAACTGATAGTCACAGTTTAGAGCTTTAGAACTTTAGAGCCGTCCTGTCCCCTAATGGCAACCAGACATTCTGTTTTGGCGACTGTAACCTTGGTTTAAGGAGCTATTTGGATGCCTGAATTTCTAACACTACTTCCTGTCTGTGCCTGGTGAGCTTTGCTCTGCTATGGAGGGAGGAGCCAAACTGAGCTGCGCGCTAATCCGTAGAAAGAGGAGAAAAGTTGAGGGCAAGAGTGAAGAAACAAGTCCTGAACAGTGAGTTTCTAGTTCTTCTAATATTCTGAATTGTTCATGAATTGTAATCATTCCAGAACAGCCATGAGCTCTTCTTAATTTAATATTTAATATTGTGCCTTGAGTCCTCTCCATGCCAGCTTTAAAAATACTTCCAGGGTCCCTGGCTAAACCAGCACATAAGTGCTGGGAATGATCTCTACCAATGTCTGGGCCTGGGTAGCTTCATAGTGAACGATTTTGTCAGGTACTACAATTTTCCATAGCTTTACAAGGCACTGCCTTCCTGCTGCCAACAGTTTCTTCTTGTGTTGTGTGTTAGGTTGCCAACTTTTTAAAGTGGCTTTTTAAAATATGTGCCTTTAAACCTTTTGATGTGCACTGATTAATAGGTGATTATGTTTGTTCCATGCTGAGAAAAAAAAATCACCTGCTTAATCAGGCAGTGCAAGTTGCTTTTAAAGGCAAAAGAACAAGCCAATAAGTTACTTTTGTTCTAGGCTGTTGGCAACCCCACCTCTGTGAGCTCCCACCCCCATCCCCGCCACCACAACTTTAAAATTGGTCTGTTCTTAATTTATTATGGCCACCAAACCCCCTCTTTCGTTCAGGCTTCTGCAGTTCTGTGAGATCTGTGCTTTTCATCCCATCACTCTGCGCTCTCTCTCTCTCTAAATTGAATTTATAAATCTTCCATTCACAAACCACCCTGATGTCCATAAAGAGGCAATACATCTAGGTTGCAAGCTGACAACTCTACCAGCAGCATCATCTGAGATGCTTCAATTTCTCTTGGGTACAGTGGAGTGCAGACTTAGAACTGTACTGCTTTAAAGAGCCAGGATAGGCTGTGGTACTCTAAGCCCAGATGCAATTCTAGCTCCTGAAAAGTTATGCCATAATACATGTATTAATCTCTTTAAGGTGCTACTGAACTCTATGGTGTTTTTGCTGCAGCAAACTAACATTTACCTCTCTGGAAATTTGTAGCTAGCGAATAAACATCCTTATTTTATTGCAAAATACTGAACAAGCTTGATTTTTTAGATTCCTCTTTCTCTACTTGAATATTTTCTTTAGGGAATTTAGAACAGCATTTCTCACAACTTCAAAGTTGTTAAATTAGTTTGAAAAGGGCAAAGCTCCTTTGCACTGCAGATATCAAATTACTTAACCTTTCATTGTAAGGAGGAGGCAGAGGGAAAAAGAAAAAACCCAGACTACAATGGCTATTAGTTTTTGCGGAACACAAAATGAACATCTAACTTAAATCTCAGATTACTTTCCTAAAGCCAAGCACTTGTCATATAACAAAGAGATATATCCCTTTAAAAAGTAATCTCTTTTTTTCTTTTTTACTGCATCTACAGTACGGAACTGTAGCCTTCCAGACTGAAGCAAATAAGGTCAGAATCATTTGCTTTAAGCTTTCCAGACAACCAGATCAAAGGCCCAAGTTCACAGATTCAACCTTGTGCTTCTGATGGGGCACTCTAGGCCATAGCAAAATTAGTTTATAAGCTACAGCAAGACTCTTGGGTTTGTTTTTTTCAGCAGACTAACATCAATACCCCTTTGCAAACCCAGCTCCTAAATTTGTTTTCCTTTAAATCCTTCCTGGCCAGCTATCCAAATAGGCTTGGTAGGTCCCTTGGTAGGTGGTGCTGTTGGTTAAACCACAGAGCCTAGGGCTTGTCGATCAGAAGGTCGGTGGTTCGAATCCCTGTGACGGAGTGAGCTCCTGTTGTTTAGTCCCTGCTCCTGTCAACCTAGCAGTTTGAAATCATGTCAAAGTGCAAGTAGATAAATAGGTACTGCTCTGGCAGGAAGGTAAACAGTGTTTCCGTGCGCTGCTCTGGTTCGCCAGAAGCAGCTTAGTCATGCTGGCCACATGACCCGGAAGCTATACCCTGGCTCCCTCGGCCAGTAAAGCAAGATGAGTGCTGCAACCCCAGAGTCGTCCGCGACTGGACCTAATGGTCAGGGGTCCCTTTACCTTTACCTAGGTCCCTTGTGATTTTTCTCCCTGGAAGTAAAGATATTACAAGGGACTTTCAAACCACTTGTTTTCTAGTCAGGCTAGTTTTGCTGCATATATTATTATTTGTACTGATATTATCTGTTAGAATAATAAATTAATTTGTGTATCTCAAAACAAATAGCCCAATCATACCTTTACACAACAGCATTTTTTAAAAAAGCAGAAGAGGTTAGTAAAGGCTATTGTACTCACTTTTTTCTGCAATAATTTAGGGATCTCTCTGCAAAACAGTACTGCATTCCTACTTTCATGTGGATGCTGTCTTCTGCTGGACCAAACTACTGGTATGTTTACTCTTTGGAGATAGGCAACCACAAACAGATGTTGTTTTATGTACAAATTCTTCTTCTTCTTCTTTGGTGATCACTCATAGTCGAGTAAGGCGAGTCCATAAGTGACTGTGGATCCTTCCATAGTGGAGACATAGGTTTTCAGACGGGAGTTGATCACGGTGAGGGTTTGCCAAATGTACTTTCCTCTTAGCTCATTTCTCCCTTTCTTCCTGAGTTTGAGCGTCTTCAAAGTTCATGACACCTTTGGTAAAGGCTGTTCTCCAATTGGAGAACACCAACCACAATTGTTGGTGTTTATACTACATTTTTAAAGACTTGCCTTGAGAGAGTCTTTAAACCTCTTTTGTTGACCACTAGCATTACGCTTTCCATTATTAAGTTCGGAGTAGAGTAGTTGCTTTGGCAGATGATAATCAGGCATCTGAACAACATGACCAGCCCAACGAAGTTGATGTTGAAGAATCATTGCTTTGACACTGGTGATCTTTGCTTCTTCCAATACACTGGCATTAGTTCACCTGTCTTCCCAAGTGATATGTAAAACTTTTCGGAGGCATCTTTCGAGGAGTTGGAGATGGTGTTTATAAGTGGTCCATGTTTCACAAGCATACAGTAAGGTTGGTAGTACAATAGCTTTGTAAATAAGCATTTTGGTTTGCCTGCAAATGTCCCGGTCCTCAAACTGTACTTCAATCGGGAGAAAGCTGCACTCGCAGAGCTCAGGCAATGCTGGATTTTGGCATAAATGTCGGCCCTTGTGGAAAGATGACTGCCCAGGTAGGAGAAGTGATCAACACTTTCCAATGTTACACCATTGAGTTGGATTTGTGGCACTGCAGAGGGGTTGTTTTGTGCTTGTTGGTGTAGCCCTTTGGTTTTTTGGATGTTGAGTGATAGGCCAAGCTTTTTGTAAGCTTCTGCGAAGTTATTTAGGATGGTTTGGAGGTCATCCTCTCTGAGTGTGCACACACTACGTTGTCATCAGCATACTGAAGCTCTATGACAGAATTTATGGTAACCTTACTCTTTGCTTTCAGCCTGCTCAGATTAAAGAGCTTTCCATCTGTTCAATACATGATTTCTACTCCGGTGGGGAGTTTCCCTTTGACAAAGTGTAGGATCATGGCAGTGAAAATAATGAATAGAGTTGGGGCGATAACATAACCCTGTTTTAACACCTGATCCCACTGGGAATGGTTCACTTTGAGAGCCATTGTTATCTGCGATTGTTGCTGTCATATTATCATGGAGGAGCTGAAGGATGCTCACAAATTTATCTGGGCAGCCAATTTTCAGAGGGGCAGTCCACAGAGACAGTCCACATACTGACTGGGCCGTACATACGAATACTGCACATCTTGTTTATAGAAATCCCTGTAGCCTCCTTCTGAGGCTTGGCAAGTTAGCTAAAATGATGAGCCCATAGAAGGAAGCCGGCAGAGGAAACAACCAAGTGTCAGCCAGGGAAGGAGTCTTGCTTTCGGAAACTTCTTGGGCAAAACCGCCTCCGTCGCAACTCACCGATGCCACAAGATGCCACCTGTGGCAGGTGTCCAAAGATGAAAAACCGTGTTCTGCACAAGCACTTTCGACCATAGTTAGCGTGCGGATGGGACAGATCCGAGCAGCTTCATTTAGTGAAAAGAGGGTGCCGAAGATTGCATTTGAGGTGTTGCTCTTTGTCCAGGAGCGGAAGCCCAGGGAGCTCGGTGGAACTTAAAATCCCGAGCCCCCGTTTTTGGCCATTAGCCTTCAAACTGTTGACATTGGATGGGGCAAGCGAGGATTATTCCGCAACCTGTGTGCGAAGAAGAAGGCTTTGTGGACTTATTGCGCAGACTTGTGCTACGTTTTCCCACCCAAAAATATCTTTTTTTGTCGTCTAAACTGCGTCAGCCAGCATTTCTGGTTCCCCAATCAAGCTGATTCAGCATTTTCTGGCGCCCAGAAACTTAAATCGATAACTCCGGTTATGCAACGCGTGGCGTGGCTCTGTCAGGGAGGCCCCATCCCTCCTGCTTGTTTCGCCACGTGAAGGGAGGCCTAGCTGAACCCTAGAAAAAGGGGGCCTAGAAAATCCCCCTTTCTCTCTCTTTTAATTTTAAGAAGAGGGAAAGCCGCCACGACGGGCGGAGAAAGCGTGTGTGTGGTGGGGCGGACAGAGGCTGTGTGGTATTAGACGCGCCTGTCAGTTGCCCACAGCAAAGATGGCGCCCTCCGCCTCCGCCAGCACCCGGCATGGCGGACCCCGCGCCTCCCCCCCGACCCGCGAATGCCACTACGGCGCGACCCCTTTGCCGGGGCCGGCGATTTCGAGGCCGCCCGAACGGCGGCCGCCTTGAAGTGCGCTGTGGCTCCCAGCGGCCGCCGGCCCGCGCTTTTCCTCTTCTGCTCATGCCCACCGCGTGGCAGCCAATGGCGGCGGCGGGAGGCGGGGATTGGCAGGTGGCGGGGCCTCCTCCTCCTCCTTCTCCTCAGCTTGAGGCGGCTCAGTCCGTCAGTCGAGCCGCTGTGGGGAGAGGGAGAGAGAGGCGGAGCGGTTGGGCGTCGCGTGTCGAGGAGACGGAGAACGGCGCTCGCTTGGAAGTCCCTGCTGCCCGCCGCCGCCTCCTGTCAGGTTCGAGCCCCGGAGGATCCCCCCGAGAGACAGCACCGCCATGCCCACTCTGAGGTACCTCCGTTGCCAGAGAGGCTTCCCCCGGGAAAAGGGAGCTGCTGCCGCCGCCGCCCTTTCACCTGAACCGGCTCTGAGGCGCTTTGCATTGGGTTGGGGGTTGCGTGTACGCGCGTGTACGTGTGTATGCAGGAGCGCGGGGCGGGGGGGGGGAATAACCGCGATCTTCTTTTGGCGGGGTGGTGGCTTGGCATCCTCTCCGCCGCCTTCCTGGTTCCTCTCGCTCCCTTTCCCCACCTTGAAATGCCTTCATATCCGTGTCGCGGTTATTCTTCCTATGGTGGCGATGTATTAATTGTGTATGCCGCCCTTCTTCCAAAGACTGCAGGGCGGTTCACAGCAAAAAATGCATTTTTTAAAAAATGTAATTGAGAAGAAGGAGCAGCTGCGAAAAGCTTCAGGATGCCCACGTGCTGAGTTTAGAAGAAAAATAATCTTTATTTGCATCAGCCACTAGCCATAGCAATAAATATAATAATAAAAATTTTATTATTTATATCCCACCCATTTGGCTGGGTTTCCCCAGCCACTCTGGGCTGCTCCCAACAGAATATTAAAAACACGATAAACATCAAACATTTAAAAGCTTCCCTAAACAGGGAATACTAAATAAAATGAAATGTACTGAAGATAGAGGTAAAAACTAAACTATAGAAAATACATTTTGGGGGTTTACATCAACGATCAAATAATAGATCTTATTCTAATTGCTAAAAACCTTGCAGTTTTTGCTGTCACCTGATCATCTTGATCTGCTAAAAGCAATGGCTGAGCGACCCGGGATGGACAATGATAGAGGGGTAATAACCTCACTTCTCAAATCATTATAAAGAGTGCAAGCCAGAAGCACTTTTCTTCTGAAAAGAATTCAACTTAATTAACCGGCGTTGACTTCCAAATGCCTATGCATCAGATTACCGACTTAATGGAATTGCCATCGCTTCTTCCCAAAGGCAGGCTCTTGCCGTTCTGGGGTGGAGTGGAGTCGGTTAATTTATTTGGCTTCCCAATTAAGAAAAGAGTGAAGAGTCAACTCTTCAACGCTTGCTACTCTTGTCCTGAATTTCTAGATCTCTCGGCCCAGATGTTTTCAAAGATTGGCTTCTTTGGGCAAAGGAGTATGTGCAAGCTTGCGAGTTACAACCTGTCTTGCATCAGCAGTAGTGTGAGCAAAGCATTCTGGCATGCTGCTGGCTTCCTGCTTTGTCAGTATCTTGTGCCCAAAATATAGGTATTTGTTGCTGATATAAAAGCGCGGGCTTGGAGGATGTATTGCAGAGAACCTTGCAAAAAATTCCAGGAAGCACATTCAATTCATGTTGGGTCCAATGATACTAGCCATCTTTGTGCAAACTGAAAGTGCCCCCTGGAAGGCATTCTGAAGCTGTGTGTTGCAGGGAAAAATCAGTAATGGTACACAAGCTGTATTTCGGACCATTTACAAATCTTCTCTTCAAGGAAACTAGAAAACATTGTTTTTCTTGTGGACTTCAGTGATTTGCTGAAAACTGTTTGGATACAAGTGCATTAAAATCTGAATTTGGCTGCTGAATAAAATACTACTCTGAGGGCCTCCTCAAGGAAGAATAAAGTTGTGATGAAAGCTCAATTGACCAAAGGCCCATCAAGTCCGGTGTTTCCCAAACTTGCTTTTGGACTATAATTTCCATCATCCCTGACCACTGGTCTTGCTAGCTAGGGATGGTGGGAGTTGTAGTCCAAAAACAGCTGGTGACCCAAGTTTGGGAAACATTGAATTCTAGTCTGACTTTCTGCTAGTCAATTTCAACATCTCCCAGTTTCTAGGGGACAAAGATACTGCTTCTGAAAACAGGCTCCGTTTAGCTACTATGGTTAATACCCATTGAGAAAATTATTCTCCACAAATTTGGCTAATTCTGTTTTAAACCCAATGAAGTTTTTGACCATCACCCTGACATGTGGCTGCATCTGAAGAGTTAACATTTGTCTCCTGTATGATAATAGCCAATGGCAGCTTCTTTCCCTTTCCTTCTAGGCACTTAAATTTGGCAAAATATATAAGCTTTTAAAATTTGAGTTTTAGTATGTACATAATCCATGGCTGCGGGTGACGCTGTGGGTTAAACCATAGAGCCTAGGACTTGCCAATCAGAAGGTCGGCGGTTCAAATCCCCGTGACGGGGTGAGCTTCCGTTGCTCGGTCCCTGCTCCTGCCAACCGAGCAGTTTGAAAGCACATCAAAGTGCAAGTAGATCAATAGGTACCGCTCTGGTGGGAAGGTAAACGGCGGTTCCGTGCGCTGCTCTGGTTTGCCAGAAGTGGCTTAGTCATGCTGGCCACATGACCCAGAAACTGTACGCCGGCTCCCTCGGCCAATAAAGCGAGATGAGCGCCGCAACCCCAGAGTCGGCCACGACTGGACCTAATGGTCAGGGGTCCCTTTACCTTTTTTAATCCAGGGCTGCAGTGTGTATCTACTAAAAAGTTTGATACTGAAGCAGCTCTTGGAGATTCCAGTAGTTGGATTCAAGGGATGTCAGTTCTGTGAATGGTAGGTGTGCTTCCAAGATCTAGTGGTGATTCCATGCTGGAGGAACGCAGGAGGTGATACTCACCAATTTCCTTGCAACCATGCACATCACCTCATGCTGCTCCAGAGCATATTTTCAGGGAGCATAGAGAGGAGAAAGAATTGGCAAAAATAGCCTCCTCCTCCTCCCTCCATTACAGGCTTAATGCTATTAGGAGCAAATGGTTCCAGCCCTGAGTGGTTCACTTTGTAAATGGATCAAGCTTTCTTGTGTAGATCGCTTCCCTGTGGTTTCTCGAAAAGAAAAGAATCCTCCTGAGTAATTTCCATTGTGCAAATAGTCACCAAATTAGCTGGTGTCTTCATAGCTTGTCAGGCACCATGGGATGAATTGGAACATGTACACTAGTATAAAGTTGCAACTCCAGGATTTCCTTATCTGTTAAGGATATCTCTGTGATACTTTTCTTTGCACCAGCACTATCTGGTGTATCAGATATCTCTTTGCCTCTAGTTGAGCAGCACAGACCAGTGTCCCTCTGAAAACATGATTCAGTTCAGCGACCAGATTACACTGAGCCAACATGCTTTGAGATGTCTCTAGGAATAGAACAGCTTTCGTTCTGATTGATTTAATGTCTGTAGTCCTTGCTTTTAAAGAAGCTGGCAGCTGAAGTGCTGAGTGTGTGTATTTGACTCTTTTTGCAAGACTATGCCCCACAAGTGATGTGCAACATTATCATTTCATGGGGGGAACAGTTATGCAACTCACACAGTGACTTGAGGAAAATTGCTTCCTCGTCTCTGTTCCTGACTTGCAGGATGAAGGGTTGCAGGAAGAAAGCAGATTAACTCCATCCACTATAAAACAAGAACAGACCCCATTTAATTCATTTGGGACTTTCTTAATAGGACCAGGGTGCTAACCTCAATACTGACACATGCTTACCTAAAACTCCCATTTCATTCCCTCAGCTTTTTTACATGGAAGTATGTGACCGATGGACGCACACAGCAGAAACCTCTTCTGGGCAATCTCTAAAGATTTCATGAGAAGCTGGGGAGAATAATAATAATAATAATAATAATAATAATAATAATAATAATAATTTATTATTTATACCCCACCCATCTGGCTGGGTTTCCCCAGCCACTCTGGGTGGCTTCCAGCTGAATATTAAAAACAATAGTTGTTTATTGCCTTGACATCTGCTGGGAGGGCGTTCCACAGGGCAGGCGCCACTACCGAGAAGGCCCTCTGCCTGGTTCCCTGTAACCTTACTTCTCGCAATGAGGAAACCGCCAGAAGGCCCTCAGTGCTGGATCTCAGTGTCCGGGCTGAACGATGGGGGTGGAGACGCTCCTTCATATAATAACTTATTAGCCAAGAAAATTTTAGTAATATAATCTTGCAGGCACAGCAAAGAAATGTCTTCAGATATTGTCTATGTTTTTGCAACTTCAGATGTTCATAAGCAAAAATTCCAAAGTTGATCTGCTTCTCCTGATCGCTTATTGATCCAGGAGCCTCAGAGCAGCTAACAGGTAGTCTTCAGCACTTTATTCACAACATTTCTATTGCGGTTAGTTGAGTGACTTGCCCAACATTACCCTGTAAGGTTCATGGTTGAGCATTGATTTGAACCCATGTCTCCCCGATCCTAGCCCAGAACTCTGTTTAATCTCTGCTTCTGTTTGTAAGACACAGTGTGGGCTCACTTGTTACAAAAAGAGAGATGAGAGCATATATAACATTGATTGCTGACTTGGATTCTGGCACACAAATCATGAGCCCAAGACTAGAGTATATGTGTCAAAGACATTCAGGTAAATAGAGAAAAAGCTTCTACTATGATGGTTGCAACGGAGTTCTGAGTTTGTGGGCCGTATTCAACTAATTTTCCCCATTAACACAAGGATTCCCACTTGCACAACAGGAGAACATTCTGTTGCACAAGCAGAAATCCTTGCACTGATAGAACATTTACATAGCTCTACTTTGTTACTCCATGAGGCGAACCCCTTGAAATTGTTTAAAATGTGCATAATCTTATCATTAATTTTATTTTCTATGTCTAACTACCTTATGTTGGTAGCAGAGTTGTCCTTAAGTGACGTGGCAGCCAATAAACGCTGGCAAATCATTAATACTGGCTTTGCTATGTTAACACTGTTTTACAAACTGTGAACTAGCTTACATTACTAAATAATCCTAAATTTACAGCATCGGTGGGGCTCTGTTAAGGGCCTGAACTCAGGATCATTTGTTGTGATGTGTTTCTTAAACAACTGCTCTCAACTTATTGGCTGCTACCTTAAAACTGTCTTTTGAATATGAGCTCAGGACTTGGCTCTGTACGATTTAGTTGCTCTCAGTCCTCTGACCATAAAACTAGAAAGATTATAGGAATACCCTGTGATTACTTGATCTTTTTGATTGTGTAAATTACTATTAAATCAGAAACATACTCCCCCCCCCCCCCGTTTTTGGCTAAATTTGGTCGTCCCTCCCCCAGTTCATATGATAAGCAGACATAATCGTTTCAGTGGGAAGTGTCCTCTCTTTAAAATAAGACCTTCATCTTGAACTGAGGGCACAAGGCTGGCTTCTCCATGCTACACTGTGAAGCAAACTGCTTCAGACAGCACAGTGGTGTGGGTAGATGCAGGCAGGTTCTGGTGTCTTGAGTAGTACAGGAAGACTTTTTAAAGCAGGACTGCAACATGAGACTCTCAGCCTAATTTCATCCAGTTGCCATGATGGAGGAGAAGGGTGTGGCAGAAAGAGAGAGACGAGTGCCCCCTGTTCCCCGTGGTGGAATGCTGCCCTCAGATTAAATCAAGCTCCCCCACCCCACCCCCCATCATTTTAAAAGTGTAATGCTGTTTGGTTTCTTTGCTTAGGCCCATTATCTCTTCTTTCCCAACCCTCTCCAAAGCTATGTGGTGTTTGTGTTTCTATCTCAAATAATCGTTATCAGTTCACGGGTGGCAGCGGTGACTTTGTGATCTTAAAATTGTTTTACCAGTATGCTGCAGTTGTTTGAACTGAATTAACTCTGACAACTTTATCTTTCAGTGAAAATGTGCTTTTTGGAATGGGAAATCCTCTTCTGGATATCTGTGCGGTTGTGGACAAGGACTTCCTTGACAAGTAAGTCTTAAACCTTTTCCATGTTTAATTCATTCGCAAAGTTAAACGTGGAGCTTGTGGGGACATCTCACAGTACATCTTTCTCTTCAAATTCTAGGCGAGTTTCTTAAACTCACCTTCCAATAACTGTGAGCTTGCAAAATTGCATTATGCCTTCAGTTCAGCGTGCCAAAAAGCATATCTTAAAGCAGGATGGGAAAATAGCCAGCTTAGCTTTCCACTAAAAGAAATTGCCTAAGTCCTGAGTGAATGGGTACAATGATCAAAATTCACAATTGAGAAAGGCAGGGTTGGGTAGGTTGGATCTAATAAGGTTGGATTGGGCCATGAACAAAAGAAGAAACAGTATGAAATTCCCCTCCATAATAATTGTGGGGGGAAAGATACTTTGAGGATAAAACACTACACTCCAAAACTCCATGGAAGTAGAATAGAAATAATGATGGGTAGATAACTGGATATGGTAAAGACTACCAACTCTGTGAGCAGCTTATCTAGAAAGTTACGCTTTTGAATGCACCCTTAGAGCCTAAATAGCATTAGAACTGGACATGAATCCTTTTCTTTTTTTAAAAAAGGAAAGAGATTCTCTTTCAAATCAGTCTGATGGACTCTAGCAACAGAAATGAAAAGCCAGTCCCAATAAAATATCCGAATACTTTGGGGAAATGCTGCAGATCTCCCCAGCCAAGGTGCGACAGTCTTGAAGTCCATGCTGTCAGTGCCATGCATGTTACTTCTCCAATAAACCAGTCTTGTGCAATGGGCCTTCACTTGACTCAAAAAAATGCTTGTTCAGCATTGGAAGCCTCTATACTGAGTCAGACCATAGGTCCATCTAACCCATTATTGATGGTGCTGACTGGCAATGGTTCCAGGGTTTCAAATAGGAGTCTTTCCCAGCCTGCCTGGAGATTCCAAGGACTGAACCTGTTACCTTCTGCTTGCAAAGCATGTATCATACCACTCAGCTACAAGCACAGAGACAGCAAAGCCCTTGTTTATTTGATATGGGTAGAACTTAATTTTCAGGAGCAACTGCTCTTTATTTCAGATCCCCCCCCTGACCAATTGATAGCCTTTCTGGCTATCATTCTGATTCATTTTCTGTTCCACAATAAACTTTTGTGGGGCTAGTGGGGGCTTGAGAATAAGAGAACAGATGTGGCCTCAGGGTAAAGCTAATCGTATCCATTATTTTTGCAACACTGAAACATCAATCCATTGATTGTTGGGTGCAGTTTTGTTTCTATTTGCATGCTGAATGTAAGGCAGCTGGCCTTTATTTCCATCTGTAGGACTGAAAGGCAGAGTTGCAGTCTGGTACTTCTAATGGTTTGGTGCAATGTTGGAGTCAGGTGGAGTACATGGAGGTTATACATTCTGAGTATTGCAACAACCGTATCAGGTTAGGCTGAGTGAGTGTGACTAGTTCAAGATCACCCTGTGAGAATAATTTTTTATTTGTGATTTTCAGTTATATACATTTCAATAGTTTTACAGTCATTTTAACATTTCAAAACACGACTTCCTTCCTCCTCTTTCTGCAGTTCCTTAAATTTATATTTATCATTTCCTGCATATTCTAAATTAACTTATTCTTTTATTCATCTACTTTAATTATTTACTGTTCATCTACTTTAATTATTTACTGTTATGAAACTGCAAGTTTTTACAATAATCCTGCCAATGTCTTAATCTGTTTATAGTTTGTAAATACTCAGTAAACCACTTCCATTCCTTTCTAAAAAGTTTGTTGTCTTGATTTCTTACTCTTCTGGTAAGTTTTGCCATTTCTGCATAATCCATGAATTTTTGTGTCCAATCTTCTTTCGGCGGGACTTCTTCCTTCCATTTTTGGGCATGTGAATTTATTCACATACATGAATAAATTTCTATACTGTTTAGGTAGTTCTACCCCTATAATATCATTTGTTCCCTCCAAAATGTTTGAATAAAATTGTGTTAGAGTACAAGGAGGCCATTAATTATGTACTTCACTTATTATGTTCCAGGCATTCTAATATACTTTTGTAGATCATATTTTGTTGAAGCACTCGTTCATTCAGAGTCTGACTGGAGTGGAGTTTCCCATTTATTGACTATAGTGGAGGTTTTTCCCTTCCATGGAAAAACAGTTCTGACTCAGTCTTTTTGGGTTTTGTTTTCCTGTCTTGCACATGTGTATGTTGGGAGAGTTCCATGCTGCGTCAGTCAGTGGGATTATTATTACAGTGACCTCGCAGACAAGTCTGCAAAAGCAACTACCCAACCCTACTCTGTCTGTATTTACTTTTTGAAGCCCACAAGGCAAAAGAACCAACTCTCATGAATCTTTGCTGTTTGGGGTTGCTTGAAGGTGATCATTATCTTACCTTACGTTCTAGGGACTACATATTAGTCTGTGTCAGAAGGGGCAGCTTACTTTCACCCTAAGAATGAAAGTTACTCAAGATAAGTGGGCTTTGGATTGCAGTCTTAATGTTTGCTGCTGCTGTGTTGGCTGTATTTGATTGCCAGTGCTTAATCATCATCAGTGTCGGAGCCAGAGACAAATCTTTCTACCTAGCCTGTGTGCCCCAAATACATACAGAATGGAGCAGGGCCTGGTTATGCTCCATTGATGACAGATACAAGTATTCAACCGTTTGAGATTTCTAGGTACGGTACTGTGATTTTCATAAAAGTGTGGTAGGAATAGTAACAAGCTCCTCTGCAGACTGTTGCAGCTCATGTCTATAATTTGTCTGCGATCTTGGGTCCACACATGTCATTATACATAGAGATCTGGTGAGTAATCAGATCTTCGTTGGTTTCTCTGGTGGGTGCACTGTAGACTGCCTTGGATTTATGTAATGTTGACCTGCCCCTCCCCATCCAAATAAATGGAAGCAGCGTTCTTGAAGCATGATTAAGTTTGCACCCAATCCAGTTTTTCTAAATTTCATTTGTCCCCCCCCCCAAAAAAAAAGAAACAGAATTTGTGATTATTCCATTTTAGAAAACATGCAAACTCAAAACACATTTAGAACAAAATTATTGGCATTTAGGAAATCAAAGAAACATTTCTAGTCTCTATGTAACAAGCAACTCGTGTTTTCCCCTTGGGAACAGAAATCTAATAATGATTTTCAGTGAGAGCTTGGGGGGGAATGACTAATGGAATAGAAAACTACAAATTGAAATTATGCTTCTGCTTATTGCTTAATGCGAGAGTGGCCTATTTTAGGTACCCTGATTAGAGTTAATACTTATAATGTAAGCAGGACCCAGGCTTATGGCAGGGCTGATATGCTTGCGCAGACAGAACATTTGTAGTAACGTGGGACTGAATCCCACCCATAGCGCTTTGAAACTTAGAGTGTGTTTGCTCTCGAAACAGCAGCTTTACTTCAGCAACAAAGTATCTAACAGGCAGGTGGCATCTCTCTTACTTTGTTGCACCTATTGAAGACCTTTATTTTGCAACAAGCCTTGTAAACTTTTAAACCCTATCAACCATGCAGTGTATATCTGTACTGGACTTGAAACTGTCTTTATTGTTGATGCTTTCATTCCTAAATTGCTACAGAGTTCTAAAAATGGGAAGTGGTTCATAAATGAAATAAATTCAAATATCAACACGGTTTCTTCGCTGCCAGCAACATGAGATGTAAACTAGTGTGCCAGTTTGGGTGGAATGGAAATGACATCACGCTCCTGTTGAGCATAGTGGCGGCAGAGGATTGTTCACCTGCTTTTCTTTGAATGGATACTTGCAGCGGTTCTACACTGATTTTCCCCACCCTAACCCGCTCCATCCGGTGAGCAGCTGTGCCGATGTTATTTAGACTTGGAAATTGAAACTGAGCTTAGTTAACCATCATACAAGCAGGGTTATAATTATTCATTAAGCTCTTAAACTCGGCAAATGCTATGCAAAGCATATTTGAAAAATACAAACAAGCCTGCCTCAAGGCGAACAATAAAAAAAAGCAAAGGTCATGTGTAAATAGCTTCTTAATTTAAGGACGCATATGTGTGAAGTGGCTGCTTATTTAATTTTCTATCTTCAAATGAAGTTCTTGAATCAGACACGTTTGGGGTGAGGGAAGCCTGACATATTCAGAAAAAACTCTGTGGAGTTGATGAGTGGGTAGGGGGAATGAAGTACATGACTAATAACTTGGTTTTCTTTTGATTTTGGAAAGGAAAAAGGAAAAACAGGTTGTAGGGATGTTCCATTAGTCATAATTAAATTTCTGTGTATTAATGGCAAACTGAAGGAACCAGATGAGAAGAGTCCAAAGGTCTGGTTCTACTCTTGAAGTGCTGTGACTCACACCAGTGGAGACGCAAGCCAAATGCAGAAGAGCTGCTCTTTTTTGCCATTTACCATATTTTTCGCTCTATAAGATGCACCAGACCACAATAAGCACCTAGTTTTTGGAGGAGGAAAACAAGAAAAAAAATATTCTGAATCTCAGAAGCCAGAACAGCAAGAGGGATCGCTGCGCAGTGAAAGCAGCAATCCCTCTCGCTGTTCTGGCTTCTGGGATAGCTGCACAGGCTGCATTCACTCCATAAGATGCACACTCAATTCCCCTTACTTTTTAGGAGGGAAAAAGTGAGTCTTATACAGCAAAAAATACGGTATGTATTGAAGTGCATTTAATATGTGATGGGTATTTTGTCCTTTTCAGGTACGATGGTGGATGATAGTAGAATACAGTGGTACCTCAGGTTACATACACTTCAGGTTACATACGCTTCAGGTTACAGACTCCGCTAACCCAGAAATAGTGCTTCAGGTTAAGCACTTTGCTTCAGGATGAGAACAGAAATCAGGCTTCGGCGGCGCGGCAGCAGCAGGAGGCCCCATTAGCTAAAATGGTGCTTCAGGTTAAGAACAGTTTCAGGTTAAGTACAGACCTCCAGAACGAATTAAGTACTTAACCTGAAGTACCACTGTATAAAATTAATTAGGATAGACATTCTTGGGGTTGGACATTAGACTTGTCAAAAAAAAAAATCTGGTTAAATAATGATCAAGGGTGGAATTCAGTGTTGCGCTACATTGAACATTCTGTCTGAGCAAGCATATCAGCTTGCCAGATGGAACAACCCCCCTCCCCTCTCCCTGTACTGTACGCTGTTGGGGGTGGATGTCATGACACACACAACCCAAGCCAGTTTTAGGTGGTGCAGAAGGGGAAATCCCTTTCTGTAAGTAGAAGCCCTTGTGCAAAGTTAGTTAGGTGGCTCCAGCCCCAATAATTAGTGCTATGAAGACAAACAGAATCATATGAGCAGGTTTGATACTTAGGCTAATTATTAAAAGTCACATCTGGGAAACAATGGCATTCATTTAAAAAAATTAACCCCCTATCTCCAGAGGTCCCAGAAGGCAGCAGAGGTTTAACACCAGAGTTTTCCTTTTCAGTTTGTCATGTCCATTAATTTCACCGGGTCTACTCTGAATAGAACCTAATTGAATACCACCCATAGCTTCCTTCCCCACCCTTGATTTATCTCCAGAGCAGCACTGTGATGATTGACCCAATGCTGTCTAATGAAATGTTATGGCTGGGTGAGAATTTGAACCCTGGTGTATCTGTTTCTAATCTGACATTCCCCTGGGCCTTTGATGCTGATGACTGCTTGTGTTCCAGTTTTTGCCATGGGAGAAGGTTTGTTAGCCTGCTAGGCTTGCACCTGAATGATAGGGTTAGGGTGATCTGCCCTCACTCCTGCTCCACTTAACAAATAACACCATAATGAAAATTTTAAAAGTAAACTGCAATCTACACAATGACATTCTTGGAACAATGCTTGGCTGGTCAGTGTTCTGGCTGCCAACCCTAGCTTTGCCAGTCTTATATTATTCACTCTGCAATACTGTAAGTGCTTCTGTCCTGCTATAGAAAATCAGATGGGGAGCAAAATATGACCTTACATTCTCAACCGAGAATTATATGCTAAATTTGAGCTCCTCTAAAACCAGAGTCTTCAAAGTGTGAACGTTCTCCTTGGAGATGCAGGGTATTAAAAAGAAGCTTGCATTTCCCTTATGAGTTTCTCCCTTTCACTTTAGTTTTTGTATGCCTTGCTTTTAAACCATAGGTAGGTAGACTGATTCAGCAACCGCATTATGAACAGGCCTCATGCTAGACACAGCTGAAGCACAGGCTCGGTAAGGAATCCGATCTCATGGACAACTTAGCAACTTGCAGTGACCAACTCTTTTAAAATAAAGAAAATAACAGAGAAAGATTATTTTGACACAGGAATGCTTTCAGACTCAACACTTTCCATGGCTAACAACTTAACTTTCAATGTTCTTCCCCTCCTTCCCCACTTTCCCAGTTATTCTTATACATTTATAGAACCATAGGATTGTAGAGTTGGAAGGGACCCTGATGAACATCTTCGTCAGGCATCCCCAAACTCAGCCCTCCAGATTTTTTGGGACTACAACTCACATCATCCCTAGCTAACAGGACCAGTGGTCAGGGATGATGGGAACTGTAGTCCCAAAACATCTGGAGGGCTGAGTTTGGGGACGCCTGATCTAGGTCAATCCCCTACAATGCAGGAATATGTAGCTGTCCCATGCGGAATTTGAACCTGCAATCTTGGTGTTATCAGCACTATGCACTAACCAACTATACAATGTGACCTTGCTGATGGTCCGTAACAGGGCACATTAGCGGAGTAGTAAGAAGGATAAGTGGTTCTTACATAAGAAAAATATTCTGCTTATTTTTCCCCCCAGCAATGTAGTTTGTCAGTTACTTTAAATTTCAGCTTTTAAAAGGAAAACAAATTTAAAATTCAACATTAACATTGCCCTAGCTTGGAAATGATTATTTTTATTGCTATTTTCTTTTAAAATCAAAATAGCTTCTCTTTTATGTTGTAGCAGAACTTGCAATTTTGAGAAGAACTAAGGCAGCACTGTCTATTTTTGGTACCCTTTCATATGTGTGGCTTTTGACATAAGACTTTGTGGCTGAGGATAATTACTGCTTGAGCAGATGTGATATAATTGGTTGAGACTTGTGTTTTGGAATGCTTTATTTTTAACTTCCCCCTTTTGGCCATTTAGAAAATTTTACGCTTCTGGGCAGAGTTCCTAAGTTTAATTTCCTAATTTCTGAGGCAGTAGTACATTGATATAACTACAACATGTTTTATGGAAAGAGGAAGCGCTGCTGTATACCCCTACAGGGTACCAGGTTAAAATGGACCTGGTCCCATCCTCAAAATTTGTACAGGTCGGTTTCCATTTTACTCTTTTTTATGTCATCACACTTTTCAACCTGTTGATGAGGTGACTGCATAGAAATCTTGGACTCTTCCTCACTTCCAATCCCCAGTGTTTCTATGTGGCCTTCAAAGGGTGGTAACACTAGCTTAATGCTGGGAGTTTGCAACCTGTTCTCTCTCTATATATTTACAGTCACCGCATGAAGCATTTGAACAGCTGTTGTGAGACTATTACAAGACTTTTCATCTTTCTGCTTTTCAATGAGGCCAGCAGGGCAGGCAAGATAAAGTTTTTAATAAACTACAAAGAATACAAGGGGGCATAGTTCCTATTTCTTTTTGCCACCTCTCGTAAAAAAATAATTGTGATATTGGATTGTAGTATTTGCATCCACACTTAAACCCCTTTTGTGTCTCTTGCCTTGAATTTCTAATCCTCTGGTTCCATTGGGCAATCATAATTTATTTTAAGGCTCAGAATTGTGTTGTATTTCAATCCAGAGTGACGAAGGCCTGTCTGAATGTAATAAATGCACCATAGTTGGCCACAGTGCAATGATTAACAAGCTTTAGGCTTTCCTTGCTTTCTCAATCCATTTTTAATCATTTAAACCTATTATTTTGGTGTTAAGTTCAAAAGCTCTTTAAACCTTATACAGTATTGATTGCAGCTTATAATCTTGTTGTCCAAATGCATGATAAGAGTGAGCCTGCTTGATAGAATGGGCAGTTTCAAAACTTTAGCTATACAGAAATAATTATATGTTATAAAACGCAACTACATAAAGCAATACTGATATTTTAGGCCACATAATATGGTTAATAAAAGGAAGTGAATATCTCAGGAATGGGGTGAAGGGCTAGTGACTAGTAAGATGTATATGTAACAAGAAGCTATATTGTAATTTACATTGAACTCTTTAATTGTGAAGCCAATAGCGCTTTCAGGCTTCCACTGACTTGATAAAAGGCAGCTCTTCGGAAAACATTTATTTATTTTAAAAAAGCAGCTGAAATGATGGCTCATTGGCTACAAGATACTGATATTTGTACCTGAAGGAACTCCTTTAGTGCCAGGACTGCCACAGGGCAAATTTGATTAGTAGCAGAATTACACCGGCTCCATTTAAATTTTATTTATTTGTTAAATTTGTATACTGGCTGCCCTCCATCCATAGATCTCAGGGTGGCTCACAACCTAAAAATACAATGGGGATGCTGTCAGAAATTGTCATTCTGTGTTGAGTTCTCCAGCATAACTAGGAAGATTGCTCATCACATGTTGTAACATCCTCCCATTGTGCATTTTCTCATGCAGCATCATTAATTGCCCCTGGCTAGGGCAGGAAAGCACATAACACAGTGATGCCACAAAACAAAGTAACTGATCCTAAATGCTATGGGAAAGAAAAAGGAGATACTGTATTGACTACATCATTGTGCTGCATGCAGTATATATTTCTGCCTTTGTTTGAGTTAAAATTATTCAGCTGAAACTCCGTACACTAACACCCAAAGAAAAGTTACACTCAGCAATTGGATAAATGTTCCTATGGCGGCCAGAGCAAACTCTGCTGCTTGGTCAGCAACCATGTCGCTGCACACAGACATTGCTAGATGCTATGCAGCTTGCCCTGTGATCTGGCTCCATGCCACCTCAGTAGCATACGGACGCTTGAATTATATTATATGAATTATGTGGGACTGCCTTGATAACATCAGAACTACTCACAACATCACCATTCGTTTCTAGTGTGGATTGTAACGACTTGAGCTTCATAACTTGTTGAAATATGATGGGGCTGGGCTGCTTTTTAACAGATTTGTTTTGTTGTATATCATAATTATGGATTTTTTAAAAAAAATCCTTTGATGGAATTGCTTTATTGTGTATTTTAATTATGTGTGGATATTTTATAATTGATTTTATACTTGTAAACTGCTTAGAAGTCACTTTGGCATGTAAGTGGTAAATCAATCAATCAATCAATCAATCAGAGACGTGTGTTTTGCAACTGCTATTATATCTCTGACATATTGCATGACTTGCTATTGGGTGCTATTTACAAACAAAACTAGTTGTTTAGAATGTTCAACCCTGTTAGCAATAAGTTAATGGATATGATGTTCTTTTTTGTTAAATTCTCCTTTTTTTGGCTGTCTAAACTATCCTTGGTATGCCTTGGGCTTTGGGCCTGTTGGGATTTCATTAATAGCGTCTGAGTTGGATGTAACTCAGGCTTTATTTTCTAATATCCACATTTTATGTTTACCAAGGGATGGGCTTAATATGATTTAGCTTGCTTCTAATTGTGCTATGTATCTAAGCTATTTCCTCCATTAAAATTCTTATCTTCCAAATGCTAACTTCAGTCAAGGATCATTAGTTTCCAAAGTGTCTCTTAAGTGCTTGGAAAGGAGCTGAAGTACCATAATATTTCATTTGGCTACAGCTGCTTGCTTGTAATTTGCTCATTGTCCAGCTTAGAATCTTGAAGTTTCTAACAGTCATGCATGATCATTCTGAAATGAGAAAAAAGAAAGTGTTTGTTATGACTGCTTTAGTGTAAAGTAGTTAAGATCTGAGGGGCACCTTATACATCAAAATGGAATTGGTTCAGAAATAAATAGACTCAAAATGTGCATTGAAAATGTCCATTAATTTTTAATGACCTGAACTGATTTTTTAAAGTCTGGAAGCTATGTTCATGGAGCCAGTAGGATATAATGACTAATAGGTTGGATAGGCCTGGTTTAAAAGCTGCTTATCTGTGAATGTGAGCCTTTGATCAGAGGATAGTAAGTTAAACAGTTTCACTGGAAGGCAGGGAAAATGAAGGATGTATTTCATAAGTAGGTGGCTACCATAAAACATAAAATTGCTTAGCCAGTTAAAAGGATTCATATACACCTTGTTTTTCAAATGCACACACATCCATTTATTGGAAACCTAATTTTAATATGTTTTGTGAGTGGGTGGGTGAGTGATGAGTATTGGGCCAAAGCTGGCAGTTGTTCTGGAAACATGATGTTCAATTTAGCTTCAAGCTCTGTACCCTTTTGGTGGTGTATGTGGTTTGCTAATGTATTGCACTCTGATTCCACAGTGCTGCAAAGGGAATACTTACAGACAAATACAAGGGCACACACCCAGGTTCAGAAAATGGGTCATTACCTTAAATCACTCTAGTAGGCTATTGCACAAAGGAAAAACCATTTACTATTCAGCAGCTAGCGAACCTGTTGGAACTTGTACATGCTTTGTGCTTGCAAAAGATGCAAGTTCTGTCTTTAGCAGCTACTTACCTTTTAGAAAATGGGATGCTCTGAGGTCCCTCACTGTTTTCAAAAATTCGTGCCATACTCACCCAGGTCAGGTGATGGGTGAAGTGTCAGCCTTTTACCGGCTTTTTCTAGACCACCAATATTGTGACAAGGGAGGACTGAGAGAAATTTGAGAAACATACAGTATACTGAGGGGAGAATATTTGAAGGAGATCTGAGAACTCTTTGACTTAAAGGAGGGCACCCACCAACCTCAGCTATTGAAGGAGCAGTCACTGAAACCAGGGCATTTGCATCAGATTTGTGGTTCGGTATCCCCTCTTTGTTGGAGAGTTTGCTCTACCCATGGTACCTATCTTCATATGTGGTGAGAGTGCCAGGTTGTTAGTAAGTTTTGGGGTGATGTTTCCTACACAATTTTGAACTTTTAAAATTTCACAGTGGTTAAAGATGCTGAGCTGGCTTTACTGCCACTATTTAAGTAAGTTAATAAAAAAAACCATACTATTCAAACCATTGATGGTTCACCACCTCGTGGCTGTTCTTATGGAGATTGTCAATTAATTAGGCAAAATTGGCTTGGTAGAGTCTGGAAAACAGTGCTTGCTGAAAAACTAACACAGCATTGCTGAGTGGTTAGAGATGAAATTGAAAGAGACAATTTTTATGACAATTTCCTTTTGTGGATGAACTCTTCTGCAGGGAACCCCAACCACTTGATGCTCAGCATTTTTGTGGCCGGTTGGGATGGGGAGGAGGTTATTTGTATTGACATGTGTTTTATGGGGGGAGGGGAGCCACCTTATTTCTTTTTGACAATTGATCTTTGTTGGTGGTTTGTGCTGGTGCAGTTTGGTTGCAAGCCTTGTGGACTTTTTACTTCTGCTTGTTTTGTTTGTACTTCCTTAGCATGCGAAGGAGGGAAATGGCATTATGTTATGGAGGATGCATATAGACTTCTTATCCTTCTCAGAATTTGTACGTCCAAACTGTAGTGCCTGCCTTCTTGAAGAGTAGCTCCCATTCATAGTACACAATGGCAAGAAGAAAAATATATATGTGAAAGACTGAAGAAACTAAGCCCCTTCTTTATTTTTTAAAATGAGCACTTTACGTGACATGGATCCACGAGTTAGAAGTCCAAATGTATTAAATGTTTTTTGTCTGTCTTAAAAGTAGAGGCTTAGATAGAGATAGAAAAAATGTGCATACGTAGATGTTGCTGTGAAACAAAAGAAAAAAAGAAGTATCATGATACGATTTTCCAGATGGATGAGAAAGTCTCTCTCCCATAGGTGTACATTTTCTGTTTTTTCTTAAAATCATATTCTGTTAAATTTTTTGTGCTGCTTTGCAACTGTTTTAAAGCTGTTTTTATTAAATTTTGTACATCACATACGTGGAAGCAGGTTAATAAACAATACTAGTAATGTTGGTTATTGTTATTATAAACTTACGTTAGTGTGTCCAGTGCATAATAAAGTCAGTCATATTTTCACTTCCAGGCTCTAAAACTGAAAATGTATTTGAGTAAATTTCTGATTTCAGTAACTCTCTTCCCCTCTCTATTTTCAGATATGGGTTGAAACCAAATGACCAGATCTTGGCAGAGGAGAAACACAAAGAGCTGTAAGATATTAAATAAGTTATTTCTTAAAATTGTGGTTTTAGAAGTATATGCTTCTCCTTTTTTAGCTGGGAAAGTTGCTCTTTTAAAACTATTTCAGACAGATGTGGCCATGGTGAAAACTGCTTTGCTCTCTTGGCTGCTGCAGTTGTATGTTTGAATGCTATCTTTTGTGTGTGTGTGTGTGTGTGAGAGAGAGAGAGAGAGAGAGGAGAGATGTTATTGCTTTCTAAAAGATGACATTTGAAATGTGCTCACAGACAATAAGTTAGATAATGAATTAAGATCAAATCTGCAAGCTAATAACTTCTGATGAAGAACTCTAAAACATTCTGGTTGGGAGGGCGGAAATATTGGATGACAGCAAGTTCCAGCAAAAACACACTAAGTGTACACAGCTTTTGCAACTATTACCTTCCTTTGTGCTTGTAAGTATGGTTTTGCTAAAAAACTAAGTCCTGAAAACTAAGCCCACCTAATCCTGAATCCTGTTCTCACAGTGGCTGTTAGTTATAATGTTAGAGGTACCCTTTAAATACTATTGACATCAATAAAAAGATATTTTGCAAAGTCAGATAATCTGTATCTAGCGGCTTCTGTTCTTAAACTTAAAATAGCATTGGCTCAAACCATGGTTTTGCTCTTTTGCCTGCCTTCCTCTTAGCTTCATAAACTCATTCCTGCCATAAGCTCGTTCCTGTTTGCAAACCATGGTTTGGCATGATGTCAAACTCGTCATTTCTGATTCTAGTTGGCTTCCTTTCTTAACAAAGCTTTGATGTGATGTTTGATCTGGACCTCGCTCTGCACAATGGGAAATAGCAAGGTCTGAAAGATCTTTCAAATCTTAGATAAAATGTTAGCTTTGTATCTTTCTACAGTTTGACTACTCTCAACTGCTAAATGTGCCGCTGCTATTACAATGGCATTGACACATTGACTTACATGAAGGAGGAAGACTAAAAATAAAAGTACTGTTGGCTGCAGTCATCTTAAACGGTGCATGTTATGGGGAAAAACTAGTAAAAGGAGAACTGTACTCCAGCTTCTATTTGTTTTGGAGTGTGGAGGATGACCTGTGTCTGTCTGGTTTTAAAAATACTCACATAAAATTATGTTTGTTTCCAAGTGCTGTTTATCCTTTCCGTAATGTGGGAGGAAAAGCCTCTGACTGATTCCTTGAACATTTTTTTCCATTCCTATTTGCAAGAATCCCTTCTTAAATACAGGCTTCAGCACTCTTTCTTTAGCTGCCCATTCTGGTGGCTTCTCTTCCACTGAACGTAATAATTCAATGAAGATTCTTAAACATGATGATGGTAAATATAAATGTCTCACTTGAGCTCATCAGTTGTTTGGTGAAAATACTCTTTATATAGTGGTACCTCGGGTTAAGTATTTAATTCATTCCGGAGGTCTGTACTTAACCTGAAACTGTTCTTAACCTGAAGCACCACTTTAGCTAATGGGGCCTCCTGCTACTGCTGCGCCGCCGGAGCACGATTTTTGTTCTCATCCTGAAGCAAAGTTCTTAACCTGAAGCACTATTTCTGGGTTAGCGGAGTCTGTAACCTGAAGCGTATGTAACCCGAGGTACCACTGTACTTCTATCAAGAAGTACAGTTTTACACCATAGAATGATTTATACTTTTTTAAAACAACAGCAACAGCAGTCCCACAAATGTCGTTGAATCTCTGTTACATCTTTTTCCTGAGAATATTTGAAGTGAAATTGAGTTGCATGTTTAAGGACTTTCAATTCTAAAATTTGGTCTGTTGCAGCAATATATATAAAAAAACCCCAGCTGAAAGAAGATAATTTATTCCCCCTACCTGCAGTTCTTATTTTGGACACATACAAAGTATTGTGCAGGTGTCTGTGGAATATTTGTCCATTTGAAAGTGACCAAACTTTCTGTTTCATGCTGAGTTTTTGTTATTGCGGATCTGACCTCCTGTTTCTGTAATAAAATAAGCACTTCTATTTGTGAACAAAGTGTGCCTTTGAGGTTGTAGCAGATAGCACCCTTCCTCTATAATAATATTGAAATATTAACAGCTTTTTAGTCCTTTTTATTAAAAGGTTATGGAAGGGTGTGAGTGAGAGTGCAGAAATGACGGGGAGATCCTTTCCTCCTCCATATTGTGATGTCCTTTTTCTCTCCCCCCCCCCCAATTTCAGATGGATGTGGTTAATTCTTGCGTTCCTGTTCAATGAAGAATTATCTTCTTTAAAGGGAAAGGCTAAAGTTCCCAGCTTATTTCTGTGCCTTTTTAATACCTGGTTCTCAGCAAGCAATAATTGAGTAGGTGAAGCTTTTGCCAACTTAGAGGTGACTATGTCACAGACAATTGGTAACTTGCTGTATTATGTGACCCACACCCCTGGGTTGACCTATACATCCAAGTCTGGACTGCAGTGACACCCCCCACACCAATTTTGTGCATAGCTGGGGGAGGTTTAGGGGGGCACTTTTAATAGTATGTGAGGGTCACTCCTATGAAAGTCTATATAATAAGCTTCATAGAGTTCAGAAGGACTTACTTCCAGGAAAATGTTCGTAGTAATGCAGCCTACATGCTTGTGTCGTTTTTAAAACATGGGACACACACAAAAATATGTCTTGGGCAAAGACAGAATGTGCTTACATGAGCAATACTCTGTCAGGGGTTGTAATTCCCCCCCTCCTTCTCTCTCTCTCTCTCTCTCTCTCTCTCTCACACACACACACACACACACACACTTTCACCAGGCAGATGCATGAGCAATGAGGCTTGGGTATCTCTTCATAAAGAAGTGTTACTTAATCCCTTCATGTGGTGTTCTGGAAGCATTTAGGAGTACATATAACTAATTTGCACTTTGCCATGGCTTGCTAGGTGACCCAAAGAGTTTCTATAGTGTCATGATCTTTGAAATTGAAAGAAAAAGCATTTAGAGTAGATAAAATTTTTATAGGGTTTTCAAAATGCCTACAAAATTGCTTGTTACAGCTGGAACATGCCTGGGATGCGGTTCTTGGGCTGCCATGTGATTGACTCATGACTAAATGAGATAATAGTCTGGTTTGTTCCCCATAAAGCTCAGTTTATAACTGAGGATGGATTTCTGAAATGTCTCTTTTTAGTACTTCAGCTTGGCACAGATGTGACTGAGATGCAGTAGCTGAACATCAGCCCCTCACAGTCAAAGAGTTTACAGAAGCACTAGTGAATGCTTCTTAAGAACAACACAGCCCGCTTAATCTGCAGGCATCCCTTTATAGATTTTGTTGTTCCGTACTGCTTAAAACATAGGGATGTGGGTGGCGCTGTGGTTTAAACCACTGTGCCGCTTGGACTTGCCGATTGGGAGGTTGGCGGTTCGAGGCCCCGCGATGGGGTGAGCTCCCGTTGTTCGGTCCCAGCTCCTACCAACCTAGCAGTTCAAAAGCAAGTAGAAAAATAGGTACCACTCCGGCAGGAAGGTAAATGGTGTTTCTGTGCGCTGCTCTGGCTTCGCCAGAAGTGGCTTAGTCATACTGGCCACATGACCCAGAAAAACTGTCTGCGGAAGTGGACAAACGCCAGCTCCCTCGGTCTGTAAAGCGAGATGAGCTCCACAACCCCAGAGTCATTCCTGACTGGACTTAACTGTCAAGGGTCCCTTTGCCTTTACTGCTTACAAATGTTTACTCTCTTGTGTGAAACCCAAATGTGAGTGAGTGAGGATAGTACCACCAGAAAGAGGGTAGAAAAGCTTTTGGATTTTAAAGCAAAAACTTCCACTAAGCTCTTGAGACTTCAGTAAAAGACCTGTGCGGGAGGTCAGTTGCTTGCTAGATAGATGACATTCTTTCTCCATCCCTCCTTGTGGTAGCAGAAGATCTAGAGAGAAGAAAAACAAAAAATACATTTTTATCTTTCAGCAGAAGAGGGAATTTCCCCTAGCTACTCGCATGTGAAAGTGTAAACCCGACCAATTGTTTTCAACTGATATTGCTGGCCAGGAACCTTATCAGATTCCTGCCAGTCCTAAACACTTCAAAACACATGCTGAGGTGTTGGTATGTCAATATGCTGCTCATGACTCAACACTAGTGGAAGTGAAAGCCTCCCCTGTCGAGGATACTTGGAATACTTGAATCCCTCCACAATTGATTTCTAATTGATCTTACACTTGCAATGTACTGTCAGTTCACTGTGTCAGGTTGCCAAGCCATGGAACAGCACCAAGAAACCAGATATGTCATCCTTTGAATTCTGAAGAGCACACATAGCAGATAGCAAATGTTTAAAACAGTTTCAATGCTTAGCATGTTGCTTTTACTGTCTGGATGATGTAAAACAAGAACTGCAAAGCTGTCACGACTTTTGAAAAGCTCTCTGGAAGTACTTGTACTTGATAAAGCATGCTTGCAGCTTTGTACGTTACAGCCCATGTGCAAAGGCTGTCAGATGTCTGCATGCTGTGACTTTCTGCATGGGGATCATACCATTTGTGAGCCAAATAATCTCTGCGTGCCAGCTCTGCATGTATTGGCAGCCATGGGGCTGGTGTGGACGCTTGCTACAAATTTAGGCCGTGGATATGATAAATTTTCTAGGTGGTTTTCAACAGCCTGCCTTGGTAAATTGTAGGTTATGAAAGTGGACATTAGTGGAGAGGAAATGAAAATACTGTTTTGAGAATAACAGCAAAAAAACCAGTCACAATTTCAGTAAAAAAAAAATATTGTGGAGTACATGGAGAGTAGTGCTTATAAAGAGTGTATCTTGCAGCCTGATTCTAACAAATTGTTTTGGCTAAGCCTAACTTTGTATAAGGGATGCGGGTGGCGCTGTGGTCTAAACCACTGAGCCTCTTGGGCTTGCCGATCAGAAGGTCGGCGGTTAGAATCCCCACGACGAGGTAAGCTCCCGTTGCTTGGTCCCAGCTCCTGCCAACCTAGCAGTTCGAAAGCACACCAAAAAGTGGAAGTAGAAAAATAGGTACCGCTCCGGCGGGAAGGTAAAGGGCGTTTCTGTGCGCTGCTCTGGTTTCGCCAGATGTGGCTTAGTCATGCTGGCCACATGACCAGGACAAACGCCGGCTCCCTCGGCCTGTAAAGCGAGATGAGCACCACAACCCCAGAGTCATCTGCGACTGGACTTAACTGTCAGGGGTCCCTTTACCTTTACCTTTTTAAACTTTGTATAGAATTGAACTGCCAATGGTGTAGCTATATATTTCCACTGGAAATATTAACAGGTGTGGGTGGGTGTTACTTCTTTTTGTTTTTTTTATAGCAAGTATGCCCTCGAGATTTTCTTCTTTTCTATAATTCTCATCAACCATAGTCAGCACAATTGGAGTTGTGGTTAAAAACATCTGGAGGGCAACAGATTAGGAAAGGTTGGTGTAGCTAATAGCATGTGAAAATAAGGTTGAAAACACACAGTTTCTCATGAAATCTCAGATTCAGGGCAGTGTGGTGTGGAGCTGAGGTAGATTTCTGGTGGTCAAAGGTGGTGCTTCAGTGCTCTGAATAATTTTTCCTTGTGGGTATCAGAAAGAGATTACACAGGTTTGTTACAACTCCTTTGTTCAAATGGCAAAACTTGAGCCACCTTTTGATGTTAATTTTGGATTTAGTTCTTTATTACAAAATGTGCACAGCTCTGTTTATAAGCAGATAGAGTTGTTATGAGAAATATATTGTATGGTACTTCACTCAATGTAGTGAAGGAAGGTACACATCCCAAATGCATTCTGTACCTATTTTGGTGTGGCAGCTAGCATTGGCAGGAACTGAGAGATTTCTGTCTGTTGGCAATGGAGGACAAAAGCTATTAATATATGTCTTACATTCTGGACTTTTAATTCCTGGATTGAATTAACCTATGAATGAAATTGAAGTTTCCTGCATCTACGATTGGCCTATTCATCTTGCTGCTAACTGTAGGTTTTCCCCCTGCCCATGGACTTTTGGAGTGCCCGAGCTGCTGAAAAAGAGACACATATTATTCTGGTTCATTTCCTTTAATCAAATCGTGCTGTGCTGATGATGCAAATGCACAAGTTAGACTTTTGAAATTGCAGTGTAGTTTATTTTGAAACTAATAAACTACAGTACATAGATGATGCCACTAGAGGTCATGATGTGCATTTGAAGTGGAGTTGATTTGTGTATGCTTTTCAACTGGGAGGCATGATATTGCACTGTGACCTTCTGCCTACTTGAATATTTCACATCAGCTTAACCCCCCCCCCCCCGCTTCATATACACCATATAGTGCATATATTCCCAGGCTCATTCCATTGCACTTTAGTTTGGAAAATGATGACTGAAAGCTGCCCTTTCCTTCCTTTTTGTTTACGGTTTATTTCAAAAGTGTGCAATTGTAAATTTGTCTGCTTCGTACTGGACAAGATCCTGGCTTGTTAGAATAAAAGTGCAAGGGTTACATAACCTTGGATTGGTAGTTTCAGTTAAAGTCTGTTTCTCCAAAAAAAGAAACCTGAAAGATGCTCTCAGAGCTGCTTTAGCACTGAGCTGTGAATTGGGAAGTTCAAGGTTCAAACTTTACCACTGCCATCAATTCACTATACGATTTTAGTTCAGCTCATAGGTTAGATTACTGCAATGCGTTCTGTGTTGAGCTGCCTCTGGAGACTTTTTGGAAACTTCAAGTGGTGCAGAATTTGGTGGCCAGCTTGCATATTGGAGCAAGACGGTTTGAGCATATTACACCAATTCTGGCCTGACTGCACTGGATGACAATTAGTTTCTGGGCCCAATTCAAAGTGCTAGCTTTGACCTATAAAGCCTAAAATGGCTTAGGACCATAATACCTCAAGGTCTACCTCATCAATATAAACCAACCCAAAACCTGCAATCACCAGAGGCACTTCATCTTTAAATACCTGGGATAGCTCAGTTGATAGAGCAGTATTATAAGATTCCACCTAAACATTAGGAAGAACTTCCTAACAGTAAGAGCTGTTCGATAGTGGAATTTGCTGCCAAGGAGTGTGGTGGAGTCTCCTTCTTAGGAGGTCTTTAAGCAGAGGCTTGACAACTATATGTCAGGAGTGCTCTGGTGGTGTTTCCTGCTTGGCAGGGGGTTGGACTCGATGGCCCTTGTGGTCTCTTCCAACTCTATGATTCTATGATTCTATGATTATTTATTATTTATTGAATTTATATACTGTACTGCCCTATACCCGGAGGTCTCAGGGCGGTTCATGAGACTCTTAATCTCAGAGTGATGGGTTTGAGCCCCACGTTGGGCAAAAGATTCCTGCATTGCAGGGGGTTGGACTAGATGACCCCTGGTGTCCCTTCCAACTTGTGCCCCCTCCACAAGAGGTCAGAGGGTGACAATATGAAAACAGGCCTTTTCTGCAGTAGCTTCTTAGTTGTGGAATGTTACATACCTTGTTTGTGAAATGTTAGATACCTTTAGGTGCCAGGAGAAAATGTTTTTCTATAACCAGGTCTTTGGCTGATTAAACAATCTATGGTATTTTAAATGTGTTTGCGGGAGGGGGCTTATTTGTTTGCTTTTTGTATGTTTTTTTTGTATTTTAGTTTTTTAGTTTTATGTTGTCCCCTGCACTGTGATCTTTGGATGAATGGCAGTATACAAATTTGATAAGTAAGAAATAAATATCTCTACCAGTCTTACATCTGCAATATGGGGATAATAGTGACCTATCTTACAGGGTTGATATACAGATTACTATGGGAATATTTGTGACATGGTTTGTAGCTTTACATAACTGTAGAAACTCATCCTATTTTGTTCCTTCCTTCTGCCCTGGCAAGATTCCTTTTTTAATAAAAACAACAGAAGAGAAAGGCTTCAAGATGCACTGGAAGTATGCACCTAATTAGACCCCAAGCATTCTGACTGTGAAGACTTTTGCCAGAGGCATTATGAAAAAAGTAATTTCATACATTCATTTGGATAAAGTACTGTTTTCAAAAATATCTCTCCAGCACATTGCTGGGACAGGCCCAATGCAGCTTGTTCTTTCCTCCGTTTTTCAACATCTTGATTACTGTAATGGCAAAGTTTGGCTGGTGATACATTGCAATGTTGAAATGCTGCTATCGCCCAGCCCTAGTTGCAATCAAATACAGCATCACTGTAGTGTTGTGATTTCTGTATGTTCAGGACACCACCTCAGAGTTTACCTTGCCATTTTTCTCCAGAAAAAGTAAATCAGAACATTTTAAAAAACGAAACAAAACCAGAAGCCCATGGCTTAATTGGATGTTTGCTTTCATGGTTAAATGGCAAGTTGCTACACTTAGGAAGCTGACGTAGTTAAAACAAGTGTAGACAGCTATGGTTGCATTGGACACTGGGGACTAATAAATTTGGAGCAAACAGCTGTTAGCATAGGAGCATTCAGATTTTGATGCAGATATTGCCACACTTACTTTGTGTCTCAGAGATAACAGATCTTTGTGATGTTTCTGTAAAGCAGTGGAAAGATGGGGAGCATAATAAGAAGATGTTTTTATGTATGAACGACATGTTTGGCTGAGGGGAAACAATTATACTTAATTTGAGCGTAACATCCACAAACAAGGCCTAATTTATGTGGGGGTTGGCTCCCTCTGTAGTATTTGTTGAAAACTGCAGCCTGTCTTCTTGCCCTGCGTTAAAACTACTCCCATGCAGAATGTCTCAATTGTCTTTTGTGCTCTGTTACCTCAAACAAAACAGCCAAAGAAAAATTTCAGCTAGTAGCAGTGTTTCTTGAGCTGTAAAATTGAGAATGTTCATCACGGTCAGAAAAGAAAGTATTTGCCTGTGATGCCAGGAGTGACAGTTGCACATCTGGGAAAGCACCTACTCATGGCTACGACCAGGATCAAGTTGCTACAACAACCCAAGACTCCCGCCCAGACCTGTTTTCTCTTGCTCATTTCTTAACCCCAAACAGCGAGAGAGAGATTTATTACTTGCTGAAGAAAGAAGCACACTGCATTGCAGTCACTGATGACACCACTGCCTCTGTTTACTCTGCACGACTAGGAAAAGCACATCCCTACATTACCTAGCGGCAAGGTACAAGCCACATTCTAAGATTATTCTCTTCCATCACTCTGGCCTTCTCCAGCTTTACCAGCCCTCCTCTTCCTTTCTTTGTCTCCATCTTCTTGTTTTGGTCTCCATCACCAGTTCTCTTCTGTTGTTCCTCCTTGATCTCTCCACCCTCCTCCCTGTTCTGCCACCATTCAGGATTTAAGTGCTTTCCACCTAATGAGCAACCACACACCTCTCAACATTCTGAGCTGCAATGGTCTGTTTTGTTTCTTTCTGGGCCAGTATTCAAGTCACTATCCCCCCCCCCCCATTTCTTCCAACTGTATTCTCTGTAGAAATGTGCACTTGGAATTTTCATCTGGTTTCCATGTTTCAGCACTAGTTTATGGTGGTTTCCCCCACCCTATCCTATAATGCTCCCATTCTAAAATGACAGGACCGTCAGCGCAATAGTTGTCTACCCACTGGGCTGGCATTTGTATGTATTTTGCAAGATGGAGGTTTTTAAAAGAAGTTTGGGTGGCCTTCTGTCAGGGATTCTTTAGCCATGATTCCTGCGTTGCAAGGGATTGGATGAATGACCGTTGGTTCCACTTCCAACTCTATGACTCTATGCTTCTACTTCATTGGTGCAGTAATAATGCATTAGTGGTGGGTTTATAACGGACAGTCCAAACACCATTCCACTCTATTAGTTGTTCTGCGATGCTTTCCCAGTGTTACTGCATTATTGCCATCCGGAAGAGCTGTCTTGCACTATAGTGCAACAAAAGTGGGACCCCCCCCTCACATCTGTGGTTTAAGAAGTTACAGCATTTCAGAAAAAAAAGCTACAGGACTTGCACTGATTGGGAACAAAGCAGTCTGACCACCTTGAAACCTTTCAGGCACAAATAGTATTGAAAGCAAGATTGGTTGTAACCATTCAGATACAACCATTCGGAATGAGTAAAAAGTAAATCTGGAGTAAAAAGGAGATCTGGAGGGTCCCTGTTACTAGAATTGTATGGTTACAGACTCCCTCTTTTTATAACTAAAACATCCTTGGCCAAAAAACATTCCCCTTATGAGGAATCTTTCCCACTTCTCTTGGACAGGGACTCTCACCTGAAGAATTTCATGGGGCATTAAAAAAAAACTATAGTATGCACACAAAGAAGTAAAGAAGGTAAAAAAGACCAAACCTAGCCAAAAAGACCAAACCTGTTACCCAGGAGTTGCTTACTGTTAGGTCCAGGATACAGCTAAAACTATTTCAGCATTTTGGCGGTCCACAAGCCAGCCTAGATGATCTTTTTTCTCTTGCAGACTTTGAGAATCAGGGTTGTCCTTGCTTCCAGACTGTCCTCTATCCCAGTGTTTTCCAACCTTGGGCCTCCAGCTGTTTTCAGACTACAACTCCTTGACCACTGGCTTGCTAGCCAAGGATGATAAGAGTTGCAGTCCAAAAACAGCTGGAGACCCAAAGTTGGGAAACACTGCTCTAACCTAAAATGACCAGTCTGCAGCAACAGTGGACTGCCTAACAGAGACATAAGTAAGCGTACAATGTTTCTGTAGATGTGCAGCATACTCATTGAAACCACTTCAGTTAATTAATGACGTGTTGGCTCCTTGTACAAAAGCTTATCAGCTTTAAGCTATGTTTCACCTGCATCCCTGTACTTAACATAAATCCCTTTAGTTTTTCTCAACTTTTTTAGGATGATGCAGTTGCTAAGTCGCCAGTGAAAAATAGGATGCAGTCACTTTGAATGAATGTGAATAGACCGCCACTTGATGGTGCTGCTGTTATGCGATTTGTTTAATGTGGTCACCGTGAAATTAAATTGAAAAAGCTGTGTAACACGAGACCTGCTAAAAAGAAACCTGATGATATTGCACCACTAAACCACAGGGAAAATAATTCATTGCTACCCCCATTCAATCTGTTCGGGTTACACAATCTGCAGAGCTCAAATAAGGATCATAAAACAGATCTTTAAAATAAGCTTGGCAGGAAGCCTGCCATTCTACAACATAGTCACTTTAATAGTGATGGCATGCCTGGAAAAAGGGACATGCACCCAGTCAGCTCTGTAACATCTGCATATTCATATGATGTCTAATTATCCTCAAAGAGATATTGTTATTGAAATTGTCACTTGGAATGCCTTTCTAACAAGGATGCTGTCTTTAAAAACAGCAGGGAGTGCATCATTATCTACCTATTACATTTTTTGGTAAAAAGTTTTGACTCTTTTATGCAAATATAATGCACTGCACCATACAGATGAGAAGGTAAATAGGCTTTGAAAGCCCTTCACTTTTTAAAGTAAGAGAGAAAGATGTGTTCTCAATATAAATTTGCATTTCAAGACGTAAGCAATTATATGAAAAGGTGTGCTTCCATCTGAAGGCTGCAGTTTAATAATAGGGTAGGGATTGAGAAGCAGAATTGTATATCTTTTGGAATACAATATGGGAAAAACTGAAATGTACTTCACTTCCCACAGAAGCTGAAGCTTGCTAATATTATGATTTACACACCTTTTTATTCTCTTTTATTTTGATTAGTTTACATTTTATTTTTAAGTGCTCAACTGTCTGATTTTGATGGCTCGAATCTATTGCAAAGTGTCTTGTCTTTTTTTTGTATGGGATCCATTTTGAATGCCTTGAATGAAAAACTAGAGACTCCACAAACCATACTTTTATGGCAAAATTGGGAGAAGAACAAAGGCTGCTGTAGTCAGTCATCACACATAATGTGACCACCACAAAAAGGAAATACATTTCCTGTTTGGTTTAAGAGAGTATTTTTTGTTTATTGAAGACAATGGAGAGGGAAAATGGCTCAGCCACCTCCTGCTTGTGCCAGTCTTTTGTTCCATTTGCAAGCTTTATTTGGGAGGCATTGAATTGATTTTCTGTTACAAACCAGCACTTCGTATATTGGGTATTCAGCTGGAGTTCTGAATTACACACTGAATTATCAACTGTAAAAAGGTAAAGGTACCCCTGCCCATACGGGCCAGTATTGCCAGACTCTAGGGTTGTGCGCTCATCTCACTCTAAAGGCCGGGAGCCAGCGCTGTCTGCAGACACTTCCGGGTCACGTGGCCAGCGTGACAAGCTGCATCTGGCGAGCCAGCGCAGCACACGGAAACGCCGTTTACCTTCCCGCTAGAAAGCGGTCCCTATTTATCTACTTGCACCCGGGAGTGCTTTCGAACTGCTAGGTTGGCAGGCGCTGGGACCGAACAATGGGAGTGCACCCCGCCACGGGGATTCGAACCGCCGACCTTTCGATCGGCAAGTCCTAGGTGCTGAGGCTTTAACCCACAGCGCCACCCGCATCCCTATTATCAACTGTAGTTCAGTCCAATAGTTATGTTAAAGAAAGGTCTGGGTATTAGGTGCCCTGATGGGTCAGCCCAAGCAGGATTAGCTAGTTGAGCTCCCTTTTCCCCACAGTGACCAACCAGATGCCTACACAAAATTTGCAAATACGACATGAGCACAATAACCCATTGTTTCTCAGCAACAAGTATTCAGAGGATTGCAGTAGGATCATGTCTTGCACAGGGGTTATGTTCTGGGGATGACACACATATGGGGATGGCACACTTGTATGCAAATATATATATATGCAAACCACCCCCACATGAGTATCCCTATCTTTCCAGAGCTATGTGCCAAGCGAGCTTTCCCCGCAAAGCAAGACAAAGAGCTGAAAAGCTCTCTGTCTTGCATACCAGGCTCTGGGATGCTCTCGTGAGATCTTGTGGGGCCGTCTGAGTTTCCCAAGATCTTACAAGAGCAGCCCAGTACCCGGTCAGCGAGGCAGAGAGCTTAATAGCTCTTTCTGCACTGAGAAAGCCCTCTGCAAAAAGTGTTTTTAAGCTCTCCGCCCTCTATGTGTGTAATTTGTTTGGTTTCACCTGACCGGCCTTCACCTGCGTAAAGTTGAAATCATGCAGATTAAATGTGCACACGTTTCAATCATATTGTATTGGTATCATAACTAGCTGTCATTGAAAACTATATCTACCAGGGATTTTGTCTAATTTCCTTTTTTGGCACATCTTGTGTGCCATGGAAGTCCTGATGCTTTCCAAATACTGATTCTTCTCTTTTTCAAATAAATCTTTAATGCCAGAAGCTTCTTATGTTGTACTATTACGTTTATTGACTTGCTCCATATTCATCTCTCCTAAATCTTCTGTGAAATTTGGTTGTGATGAATACATATATATACAATACTACATGAGTATGTTTATTTTTTTTTTGCCATAGCAAATGCCATAGGACCATTCCTTGAGCAGATGTTTACTCCTTTCTTACTCAAGCTCACATTGGTTGCCTATGCAGTGGGATAAAAGAGAGTATCACTTACTCCATAAAACAGGATGCAATTCAGTTGCCTTTTATATCATGCAGGAGAACAAGGGGAGCCAAAGAAAATGAACGAAGGGCACAACATAGACTGCATAATAATGGTAGAGTCTAGGGTTAATGTGGGGTTTCTGTTTCCACTTGGAGATATACATTTGCTCCTTTTCAAAGTGGTGCAAGCTGAATGGTTCAAACTCGGTTTCCAGTAGCACTGCTCAAATTCCAGATGTGTCTTTTGCAGGTTTTGCAGGACACTGGGGGCTGACCTGATCAACAGTAAATCTTGACAGTGGAGATGTGTGACCCACAACAGCTTCTGATGTGGACTGGAAAAGCATCAAAAAGAAGCAAAAGATGAAACATGCTAAAATTGTAGTGGAAAGAAGCCCATTCAGATAAGCTCAAATAACTGTGTGGATAGAAAATAGCTATCAGTGCTGTTCCATAAAGACTTGTGCAAGGGTTCATCCTGTGCTATAATAGGTAGATTGTTTAGCAGTTCTTCTTGTTCTTCTTGCAGAAGAGCATCTTCTGATATAGTTTTCATTTCTTTCATACAGTGCTGTAGATCAAGGTACAAGACTTTCCGTGAGCCTAAGAAGTCTTCTACTTGTGGAGGGCATTTTTTAATCCAACACTGTGTGTGTGTTTGTGGTCATATTTTTTGCTTCAGTGGGTTCCCACCATTTAATGACTGGAAAAATACTGTAGGTTGTTGTAACTAAAAGTTAAATCGACTGAAAGGTAATAATGAAGTTAGTGAGGATTTGGAAGTCTTTGGAATTTGTAGGAGTGCTACTATGTTTATCTTCATTAAACAAGAGTAAGAAATCAGTTTAAAGTATTTAAACTTTAGTAAATGCGTCTCTATATATCAGTGTGTCTGACGATAAAGCAACAGTGGACTTAAGGTTCCCTTGGTTTCAGTTTTGAGCTTATAATACTGTTGAGGTCATTGATAAACCAATTTGATTGGCCTTGTAATAGTGAGACATGCTTATGGTAAATTGCATGCATCAAATTGACTTGAAAGTGGTCTATTAGTGGCATTGATTCAAACTGCTAGAAAATTTATCTAAATTTAATAATTTAATAATAGAAACTGGTTCCTCATACTTAGAGATAATTTATTTAGCTCAAGTGGGCTACAGGAGTACTTGGATGGGAAAGTAAATTATGGAGCTAGAGCTGTTACTAGAACAGGAGAAAGTACAGTTGCAATAAAATTAAGGAATGAAAATACATAACGTATAGATATAAAATTGCCTTGTATTGAGCCAGACTATTGGTTCCTCTAGCCCAGTGCTGCCTGCTGTAACACAAGCACTCCCAAATCCTCAAGCGGAGTTTTTTGCAGCCATTTCAAACGGAAGATATAGGGGTTGCATTTGAGATCTTCTGTTCTACTACATTGCTATGGGCTTGACACTGGAGTGGAACCTAGTCACAAAGAACCCTCTAAGCCATAAGCCTCAAGCCTGGCTTTCCGCAGGGGTGGTCATCATAATCCCTGAGGACCTTGAGAACTAGGACTTCAGGTCTTGTTCACAGGTCCAGGCAAGCCACTCAAGTAAGAGTAAAACCAGAGATGATGGTGCCTTTGAGACTCTTCGTTTTGCAGGGTCAGAGCGCATGAGAGGTAGATCCTCCCAGAGAGTATGTAAGTTGAAAGCAAGCATGCACAGGAACAAGTCTGCTCAGTGGGACCTGTCCAGGGTCCTGAAAAATATTGGTTTTTTTAAAGATCCTCGATCCAGGATTAACTCCTCCTTGTTTACCTGTTCTCCTCATCTGTCATGAATTTCCATTCCTGTATGTTCGTGACCTTTGGGTAAAGTGTCATGTGGAGTGAATGTTACCTCTTAATTTCCCAATGATGGTTTGATTGGGTACAAGTATCTAATTACAGCAGTTTTTATTTTGACAATAGACGGATGAAATGGACATTTGAGAAGTTCCTTAAGATTTACTGTCCGTGCTATGGAACCTCAGCTTTTGGCCATAAGTATCAGCATCTCATGTGATGAGTTTTGGCAAGCTGTTTTGTGCAAATTGAACATGAGAACTCATCTTTATATACCGAATAAGGTGGTAGCATTTTGAATTACACGGCTTCAGATTGAAGGCTGGGAACAGGCATGCACTTTTGAATGCTCCACCAAGAAAAGCTCCTTGCGTGCAGTGAATATCAGGGGAAGGGGCATGCTAAATATTTACCTCTGACATGCTATGTGCAGCAGCTTTGGGATTGGTATTCAAAATTATTATTATTAATTAAATTTGTATACAGCCCTTTATCCGTAGATCTCTGGGTGGTTCACAACATAAAAATAAAAGATAAAAATACAAAATAGATAATAAAACAAAACCCATATACCCGTAACCCCAACAAACACATTTAAAAGGGTATAAACCTGCTTGAAGAGGAATGCTTTTACCTGGGTGCCTAAAAGTATATAATGAAGGCACTAGATCAGCGGTTCTCAACCTGTGGGTCCCCAGATGCTGTTGGACTACAACTCCCATCATCCCTGAGCTCTGGCCTTGCTAGCTAGGGGTGGTGGGAGTTGTAGTTCAACAACATCTGGGGACCCAAGGCTGAGAAAGCTGCACTAGATGAACCTCCCTGGGGAGAGCATTCCACAAACAGAACGACTGCAGGAAAGACCCATTCTCATGTTGCCACCCTCTGGATCTCCCATGGAGGAAGAACATGAAGAAGGGCCTCAGATGATGATTACAGAGTCTGGGTAGGTTAATATGGAGAGAGATGGTCCTTGAGGTATTGTGGTCCTGAGTTGTTTAAGGCTTTATAGGTCAAAACCAGCACTCAGAATTGGAACCAGAAACCAATTGGCTGCCAATGCAGTCGGGCAACCTGGCTGTTGAATTCTGCACCAGGTGAAGTTTCTGAACCAACTTCAGAGGCCAGCCCTACATATGATCTCCTCCTACAGACCCTTAGTCTACCACCTTGTTTTGTGTTCTGTAGAGATCAATTCTGACACTACTGAAATTTTGGAACTCTCTCTACAGTGAATGTTTTTATTGTAAATCAAGTTGCAGAAAACTATTAGTAATGAATGAACACAAAACAAGGCATTTTGGACAACTGGAATTGACAGAAGACTACTCAAACATAAACATCAAACATGTAATTGCCTTTTTCTGGTCACTATCCCTAGGGGGCACTTATTTCAGGCATGCTGAAGTTAGCATGTGGACAATTTTCCATTTTCTTAATTAAAATAATGTAAGAAGTGTATGTGCTGAGTTTTCATGCCTTAAAATATATGCAAATATTCCAGTAAAAATGATTTCTGAGTAAAGTTTCGAATTTGTTTTATAGCCAGGCAACATGGCTGAGAAGCCTGAGGATGGAGGGAGCTCTTAATACAGTGGTGCCCCGCAAGACGAATGCCTCGCAAGACGGAAAACCCGCAAGACGAAAGGGTTTTCCGTCTGCAGAGGCGCTTCGCAAGACGAATTTCCCTATGGGCTTGCTTCGCAAGACGAAAAATGACGAAAAAAATCGAATTTTTTTTTTGCTCCAAAACCCCTTATTCTGAATCGCAAAACCGCTAATCCCCCCCCTAAAAAAGCCGTTTTTAGCCCTTTTTTAGCCAATAGCGCTAATAGCGCTACTCTGTCAATGGGCTTGCTTCACAAGACGAAAAAACCGCAAGACGAAAAGACTCCCGGAATGGATTCTTTTCGTCTTGCGAGGCACCACTGTACTTTCCTGCTTTAGAAAGGAATAGCAGTCACTTTTTCTGGGAGTAACAATTGCTTAAAAATTGAATTAACCAGTAAGCGAAGAAGGGCTTCCTTTATTTACTGATAGATGAGCTTTCTGAGGCTGTGCATAGACACCTTGACAATGGTAAGCTGTACTAAGCTATGACAGACATGTATGGATTCATGATGAATATGCTTGGTAACGAAAGCAATGGCCTGAAGCTAGTTTGCCCGGCGGATCTTACTGACAAGGTAAAGAGTGCAAGCCAGTAAACATTCTTTATACTAATGTCTAACTCATTAGAATACGGAACCTTATGTAGCACCGTGTCCAAGAGGGATGTAAAATATTGTGACAAGCTGGGGGAGAAGGCAGGGGAATAAAAAAAATAATTCTGTTTAGACTAAGCATTCTCCCTGAGCACAGAATACTGACTGGCTATAGGAGGGAGAAACTCGGGGTGGGGTATAGTAGAGTGGCATAGAGGATCTTTGAAGATAACACAGCTAGCCAAAACAGGAGCACTTCACATTGTATATTTTGTTGCAGGTCCCACTTATGGTATGCATTATTCAGCAGTCCTCCTTTTCCATTGCCCCATTTTCCATAACGCCACCACATATAAACACAATCTTTTTAAGGATAAAAATGACTTGCTTACCTACACAGATGCAATTTGGTCCCTTAACGAACAAGACAAAAAACCCAGCTCTGTCAAATGGCAAACATTTTAGTAATGTCATGCAAAACGGAGTTCTCTGTGACTTTGAAACTCAGCGATGTGTGTTGTCTCTGCGAATCAAGTAATGTGTGTAGGCTGCAAGACAAATTATGGCAGTTTTCCTTCAGGAAACAATTTTAAATGTAGTCATTTTAAAATTTGCTAACCTAAATGCTTGTAAGTACAGCAAAAGACAATTATTGAAATGGAAGAAGATTGAAGCCAAGACTGCTGATTGATGTGTCATAATGTCTTCGGCGTATCGTTGCATTGTGTCTTACCAAACCAGATGAGCAGGTAAGATGTAGTCATTTGGAGTTTTTGGTAATGCGAAATAGCAAGGCTGTTGCTGCTTCTTGAAATGGTCATGTTCATTCACTTGTCCCAGCAATCCACTAATTTTTAAGTAGCTGTCTCCTAGACTGTGTTGAGCCAAATGCACACCAGATGATACTTGACTATATGCATGCACTGAGTCAGTTCCCACATTGAGCTGCCGTCTCACTTATGCAAATCACCACTGGTCATGTGCACTCCCTACTTAGGTGAGCAGTGCAATGATGTAGCCATGAACTCACCTGAAGTAGAAAGTTGCAGTGATTTTTGCTGCACATCGACGTGGAGTTGTAATGTTGTACTATTCCACTGCTCATATGAGTACTGATGAGTACTGATTTCCACTAGAGAACTTGTAGCTTACTCTTCGGTCCAATTCACTTACATCGCCACTTTCAAGCTGTGTGCTTCTGCTTCTGTTGAAATACATTTCGTGATACCTTATCACCTTATTTTCTGACTTTATGGAAATATGAGAACTGATTATGTGAAGAGGTCTCAGAAAAAAATATATGAATCTGAGTTTTGTGTTACATTTTTTTTCACCTTGGTTAAACATTATGGCTTCAGCTGGCCTACTGTGTAATAACCTTTTTGCTTTCTTTGTAAATTACTGGCACAGCATACAGCTAATTCCATTATTGGTGAAGAAGATTAGATAGATGAGATTATTCTAACCTAAATAGCCCACATTGGTTTAAGCAGGGGTAACATTGAAAAAGCTTTGCAGTTTGTACTGTGAAAAGGTTTTTAGAAACGTGACCTGCCAGTATGCATGTTATCTCAGGCATTATCAGTGAAATTAGTATGCAAGATAATGAATACAATTGTGGCTGTTCTTCTCATGGTAATTAATAGCAATTCATGTCCAACAGTCTTGTTTTAGTTCTTGTATTGTCAGTGTCTTTTTACCACTAAACCCTTGCTTTTTTTGCTGCATCCTTTTAAAAGAAAACTAGTTCTATCAATAAATTTATGATTACAACTAAATTGGTTTTATGAAAGACTTTAGTATGTGTGTCTATTGTCAGTGTGCTTGACCTGCTATACTTGTGTTCAGACTGAACAGGTTTGGATTTATGCAAGTGCACTTATTTCTGCGAGACTGTTTTATACTAATTTAGTATAAACAGTGCTGATTGTTTAGAAAATCCAGGGTAAAAGGTTAATCAGCAATTTGGCATTTTAAATAGCTTAGCCTGATACGATTTACTTGTCTTGAAGAACTTGGCAAGCCTTAAGTATATAGAGTGTTTCAAATCTATAAGAGTGTTCACCTTAGCTAAAGTTAAGCTTCTGATTCACCACTTTGTTTCTAATTTGTTTTATATTCTAACATAAATTATCTGTAATAAGCTATCCTAATTAAAGTTGGTAAATCTACAACACTGTTCCAATTACGTACTAATCAATTATACACTAATTTAATTCCACTTAGCTACAGTGCATCATTAATCAGGTTCAGACTTGGATAACAGATTTAGCACATTAACTGGTTTGGGACATTCAAATAACGAGAAAAATAAAGATACTTGTAATACTGAGAAGACCGCATAAGAGAACATTCAAGTGTGTGCTATATTAATAGGTTTCATCGTTCAACTTAAAAGTATGAGTGACACTTCTTCATTCTTGGGGAAAATTAGAACTGTGATCAGACGCAATTGAAACGATATGTTCAAAACAATGGTTCTTGTTCCATGTCCTAATGCATCATTAAATTTAAGACTGTAAACAGATTCACTCTCTTAAAAACTGAACTAGCAATAGTAAGCGGCAGCTCACAGAAGTTAATGTTCTTCACATACAAGCCGACATAGTTCATTGTAGTGGTCTTCCAACAGGTGGGTGCCACTACTGGGTTTCAGGCTGACCTAAGGTAGGTCACAACAGCAGCACAGCCATTATACAGTTACATGTTCAAAAGTTAAGAAGTGCACCCCCAAATGCATGTTTGGGTTAAAGGTGAGCCCTGGGTTTGAAAAGAATGAATGACAACTGTCTCATTAAAGGTGTGGAACCATGCTGGGGTAGCTAGTGAGCTGATAGTGGGGGTACAGAATCATAAAAATGGGTCATGTATTCACTATTAAATAATGATTATAAATTATTTGCCAACATATTGGCAAACTGACTAAAAACAGTACTAAAAAAACCAAGACAAAGTTATTTACAGTGGTGCCTCGCAAGACGAAAAGAATCCGTTCCGTGAGTCTCTTCGTCTAGCGGTTTTTTTGTCTTGCGAAGCAAGCCCATTAGCGGATTAGCACTATTAGCGGTTTAGCGGCTATTAGCGGCTATTAAAGGCTTAAGGGATTAGCGGATTAGCTGCTAAAAGGCTATTAGCAGCTTAGTGCCTTAGAAAAAGGGGGTGGGGAGCGGAAAAAAACCCCCAGGAATCGCAAGACATTTTCGTCTTGCGAAGCAAGCCCATAAAGAAATTCGTCCTGCGAAGCACCTCCAAAACGGAAAACACTTTCGTCTAGCGGGTTTTCCGTCTTGCGAGGCATTCATCTTGCGGGGCACCACTGTATATGCATTTTATGTGCAGTATAACATTGTGCCACGAGATGGCGGCATGGAGTCCCGTTTTTCTCTACCTGTTTTCCCGGTTTAAATTTACAATACTTTAAACGGAAAAGCTTCTTTAATGTGCCTAGATCCAGCCTAAAAGTATCTTGCTCAATCAATGGTTATCCATTAAAGCTTTCAGTGAGGTGTTTTTTTGTGTTCTTTTTAAAAATTAATTTTTATTGAATTTTACCAAAAAAGAAAAGAGAAAAAAAGAAACAAAAAACAATACATAACACCGTAAACACATTTATATACATGTTTTCCAAAATGCAAACTAAAAAAGAAAATACTTTTCATAACCAATAATATTACCTAATTCATGCTTCAAACATTACAATATATAAATCTTAGTTAAAATATTATAAAAGACTTCCACCACGTTCACCGCACGTCTCTTAGTTATCTTACTCGCCTTTACATCTGTTCTTCAATCATTTCCCTTCCTTAGATTCTTTCTTAATCAGTCAAATCTTTATGTTCTCTATATTCTTCACAAGGTTAGTCTAGGCACAACCAAACTTTGAGCCCTGCTTGTATAAATATTCATTTAAGCATTCCCATTGTTTCTGAATTACAATTTTTGATTTATGCCTTATTAAATCCGTCAGTTTTGCTAGTTCCAGGTACTCACATAGTTTACTTAACCATTCCCCTTTTGTTGGGATATAATTTCCTTTCCAGTGACTGGCTACCAATGTTCTCGTTGCTGCGGTGTTTTTTTGTTGTTTGGGGGGGGGGGAGTATATTGACAACACTTGCTTTGAGGAATTCAAATGAAATGGGAAGGAAATTGCATGTCAGAGTAAACAGTCTATTTGATTTTTGCTGCTACTCTTCCAACTCAAAGATTATTGGACCATTTTTTGAAGTGTCTCAACATTTTTTGTACAGTTGCATCACTGGTGTGAGGGTATCAAAGCCCAACAGAGGCTTGATGGCAAAGCAAAACCTACTAATACATCCCAAGGCGCAGCATAGCAGTGCTGTTCACTTGTAAAAAGGAAGTTTGCATGTGAAAGGGAAATGTGTAGTAATAGATTTAGGAGCGTGGGAGGGAATGGGGGACAGCAGTGTGAACTGAATGAGGGAGCTGCTGTATAGCTGACTCACAATTTGCATGCGTTTAACTTGTGTGATGGCAGCCTTATGCACCGGGTAGACAGCCAGCTGAAATCACACAAATTAAACACACACATTGGGGAGGTCTTGCTCTGGGAGGCTGTCGTGAGATCTTGCAAGAGCAAGGTAGGGAGAGCAAGGCCCATTTGACTCACTGGCTTCGAAAGTATTGTGGGGACAATTCCAGGGCTGTTCGGTCTACACATGATTTCAGCTTTACGTGCAAACCCTTAGCCTAGTTGTGAGTCGTCTGTATTGTTCTTGTATTAGGATTATATTACTTCCAGGGTAGCACTAGATATTGGTGCTGCCCAGGGTTTATTCACCAGGACCTAGGTTGTTTATTAATTGATGGCAAGCCTGTGAATGAACCATACACACTCTCAATGCATTTTGGGTTTATTTTTATGGGGGGGGGGGGAGTTGTCCGGTATTGATATGTAACATCTCTCAGATAATGACTAATTGTGTAATCCGAATTTGGTTCCATGTTGAGAATGCTGGGATGCATTTCTCATATGTGTTTGACACCTTTCTGTAGATGAGTATGGATCCAAGCCTTTCAAATCCCCGCATGACACATAATTAAGTTCCATCATCCACTGCTACAAGATGTGGCAATGACCACCAGCTTAGACAGTTTTTAAGAGGATCAGTCAAATTCATGGATGATGCATCTGTCAACATTTAGTCATGATCACAAAATTGAACCTCCGTGAATAGAAACAGCAAATATAACATTTCCCCCCTCTTTGGTTCCACATCTAATGGGGGAAATAGTAAGTAATGAGTTCTATATTTTCAGTTTGGTGCCATCCAAAACCGCTTTTTTGCTTCTGCAGCAAAATATTTGTATATCTGTCTTTAAGGTATGTGGATTTCATTGCTTGAAATAAGTTCCACAGATATTCTTCCTAAGTATGGGGGAGTCAGTACTTGAAGGTAACAGGCCCTGACACTATTGATCTTGAGCCATTCCATACTGTGGAAAAAACATATGTTATTAATAGCCATGCTATCTTTCTGGGCATCATAGCTAAAACCTTATTCCCTCAGGGCACGATGATGTCCTAATGCCGCACATCCTTCAACAGTTACATTTTGCAAGTTTATTTTGACATCTCCAACTAAATGTTGCAGCTCTAACAAAAGTTCCCACTTGGGATGATGTGACAAGCTGCCGTAAAGTTAAAGCTTGAGAACTTTTCCTACCAGTGTGGTGTAGTGGTTAAGAGCAGTGGACTCGTAATCTGGGGAACCGGGTTCGAGTCTCCGCTCCTCCACCTGCAGCTGCTGGGTGACCTTGGGCCAGTCATACTTCCTTGAAGTCTCTCAGCCCCACTCACCTCACAGAGTGTTTGTTGTGGGGGAGGAAGGGAAAGGAGAATGTTAGCTGCTTTGAGACTCCTGAAGGGGAGTGATAAAGCGGGATATCAAATCCAAACTCCTCTTCTTCTTCTTCTTCTTCTTCTTCTTCTTCTTCTTCTTCTACCGTCCAGCAAGACGGAGAGGTTGGAAGACGTGAACTTGAGAGGAGGCTGGCTTACCTGGCCATGTGTCTGAACCTGGCCATTGGGTTGGATAGTGAGCCAAAATGCATGGACCTTATGAAGCAATGGCGGCTCACAAAACTGCAGGGACGCTTTTCAAAGTGTGGCTTTGGCTGTATTTGACTTCTTATAGTATTTATACTATGCCTTTCTACCTCCCAGGTACTCAAGGAGACTTACTGAAGCACATAATAAAAAACCCAATCATATTAATAAAAAACAAGTTTAAAAAATCCCATAAAAATACAAAGGCAGTGAGGGTTTACTGATTTTCTTAAAATAGTGTAAAAACAGAAGAAGACATTTTATATCTGCTCTCCACTTTTTAGCATTGTTTTAATTTTATTGTTTCTACCGTTGTGATATGTCCTGGACAGCATGATACCGTTTGATGATAAATATAAAGTTCTTTGCTATATATAGTTTTATGTTTACTAACATCTTGTATTTGAATGAAATCTCACTTTGCTTCCATGAAATCAGGATACTCACTGCTGTTTCTAATGATCTCTCAGTTCTTTATGTTGGCATTTGCTGCTGCGAGAGCCATCATTTTTATAATAACCTTGAGGTGGGGCATTCGTCTGCATCAAGCTTATTTTCTGCAGTATTTAAAGTCCCATAGTCAAGACCTCCCATTTACTGAACCTCATAAATTGCAGAAAGAAACAGATGAAAAACTGAGAGGCAGTTTCTGTTCAGTAAGGTGACCTATGCGGCATCTTTGCAGTCATTATTCATTGTTGTGCCTCGATAGTGGAAAAAAGAAGAGAAAATATAATCAAAAGTGCTGTAGGAAGTTGTGTTTTCTTCTTAAAAGCAGGATGACACATTTTGTGCTGCAAAGTGTGTATTTTTCTGAATAGTTTTCTATGTATCTTTTTCTAGCCTTTAAGGAAGAAGCAGAGCTTGGCTTCCGTGTTTTTGTGATGCACCACTGGAGGAAGTCTACTTTTCTTTCAAGAAAGGAACTTTTAAGTCGAAATATGTATTGACTTGGGAGTCTGGGGTCTGAACTCACCTCGCTATTCTGTCTTTTGGTGTAATGCTTTAAAAGTGTGTTGTCTTATGTTCAGAGTTGGTAGAGCATTTAACGGTATAGAATGGCTAGAAGAGACATTGGTTACTAGACACAAAGGGAGCATTTGAACAAGTTGATAACCTTAACTGTGCGCATAATTTGTATAAAAACTGTTCCATGATAACCATCCCCCCCCCCAAATGCCACCCAGTGCTGTTCCTTTGCCACTGCTGCTGTTGGGTTGTGCATATGGGGCGTCAGCCTCCCATTTTTGTGAGTACAGTGGTACCTCAGGTTACAGATGCTTCAGGTTACAGACTCCGCTAATCCAGAAATATTACCTCGGGTTAAGAACTTTGCTTCAGGATGAGAACAGAAATCGTGTGGCGGTGGCAGTGGGGGCCCCATTAGCTAAAGTGGTACCTCAGGTTAAGAACAGTTTCAGGTTAAGAATGGACCTCCCGAACGAATTAAGTTCCTAACCCGAGGTACCACTGTACAAAGAAGGCTCAATACTAAAAGCGTGCTAGAAATGCTATTTAAAAGATTGATAATCATATGGTCCATCAACTTAATGTTGCGGGTGGCACTTTCCCCCTTTTCCATTGCTCTAAACTTTGCCCTATGTTTCCGGCCAGGATGTATGGTAATCAAAATAAAAGAACTGGAGGAGGGAAGTAAAGTGGGGTGTGGAAAGTTTCCTTCATTACCACCGTTCTCTGTCTAACTAATTTGTTATAATATATTGTCATATATGCATGTTTTCTTAGAAGTAAGTCCCTCTGTTCCAGGTAAGTGTGGATAGGTTTGCAGCACCTGTGTTTATTACTTACTAAGCGTTGAAAAAAAACTCATTTTGTGATAAGGAACTTACATTATCACCATTTTGTATTGATTGCCTCCCCTGTTGCCAAAAATGATGACTGATACATCATTCCTGTGATCTTACCAGAGCTATTTCCCCCCCTGTCATGCTCTTTCAGATTTACTTGAAACGGTATTTCTGTAATTAATATGTGTAAGGGAAAACAAATTGCTTTTAAAAGAGAGCAGTACGCTGCAGTGATGAATTATTTCTTTGAGAGAAAAAGTGCTTTATCTTTCCGGAGAGAATGCAAGAAATATAGCAGATAAAACAACAGTCAATAAAACTGTTGATTGCTTCTCTGGAAAGAGGAGCGAGTGGCTTCAAGATTGGGAAACCTATACCGGGTGACTGTGAGCCTTTTAAGTTTATATTCTTGAGTGTAATGATATGAGAATAAAATAGAGAGTAATAGACAAAGTATTTGAAGGCCAGAACTTTGCTTTTTAAGGATCTGCCTGTTGCTGCTACTCCTCCTGCACTTTGAAGTAACCTTTCTCATTAGTCCACTGAGCTGGTTTGCCTTCAATATTTACCTGCTTGTTTGATTGATAACACTTTGGAATCAGTGTTTGCCGCTTCCATAACATGTTACTCATGTAAACTACCAGGGCTCTTACTTTCAAGAAGAGTCTGCATGAGTACAACCGCTTCCATCAAAGGATCTTCCACACTGTGTGTTTGTGTGTGTGTAAGCATTAAACCACAGATCCTAGGACTTGCTGATCAGAAGGTCGACGGTTCGAATCCCCACAACGGGGTGAGCTCCTGTTGCTTGGTCCCTGCTCCTGCCAACCTAGCAGTTCGAAAGCATGAAGTGCAAGTAGATAAATAGGTACCGCTCCAGTGGGAGGGTAAACGGCGTTTCCGTGCGCTGCTCTGGTTTGCCAGAAGCGGCTTAGTCATGCTGGCCACATGACCCGGAAGCTGTACGCCGGATCCCTTGGCCAATAAAGTGAGATGAGCTCCACAACCCCAGAGTCAGTCACGACTGGACCTAATGGTCAGGGGTTCCTTTACCTTTACCCTTTAAGTGTGTAAAATGTATTGTTAAGCATAGCTGCATACATTTTATTGCACATCTCCAAACATAATTTGAATCCCTTCAATATATATTTCCAGACTGAAAACCATTCACAACTTTAATCTTCCTGTATTAAAATTTTAATTTTAGGGTTGAATCCAGGGATGGAAGAAATGCCTCTCTTCTTCCAACCCCCCCCCCCCAAATCTGCTCTGAAGTCCTCTCCCCCCCCCCCCCGAGGCAAGGGGAAGTTCCACTGTGCATGTGGAACTGTTGGGTGTACCACTGCAAAGTGTGACGCAAACAGCAAAATCTGATCTGTACATTTTTCAATGCATTTTTCAGTCAATCTAAGCACTTTGGCTTTATTGGCTATGGTACTGAAAGCAGCCTATCTATGATCCTGCTTAGATTCACTGGTGGCTTTCAGAACTTCAGCTATTTCATCGTGTATGAGACCTCAGGTTTTGGCTGAGCATCAGGTTGATGTTGACTTCAGACATCCTTTATCTTTCTTTCAAAGCCACAAATCAGCTTAGAGAATGTCAGTTGTGTTTTGCTTTTTTTATTCACAGATAGAAGTTGAATTACCACATCGTATTTCTTTTTATGGCTAAATTTGTCAAGTGATCTAATGAGTCAGGGATGGCGTGTAGCATTTGAGTGCTGCATCTCTCTGTCAGGGAGAGATCGCATTTTACACTAAAAGGGCCTGATATTGTTATGCCAAGGACCAATGAAAGCAAGCTAACATGGGTGGGGGAAATCGGCAAATGTAGTTTATGGAAGGTAAGTTAATAAATCTAGATTTATTGTTGTGTGGGGGAAAAAAGCTATGTATTTAAACTGGTATGTTTCAGCTGCTCTGAGGATTTTGCTCTGACGCAAAGAAATAAATGAGTTTGAGAGACTGGGAACATTGTATTTTGAATTGCTACAGGTTTCATGGTTGATGTGTCTTGCACCAAACCATTGTGTGTGTTTTATTGTTACCAGTTAGACAGAAGTGTGGGTGGTGATATTAGTGAAGTCAAAGCTGCAGTGCGTTTGCAGCTGAGCTTTAATGCAGCAGATTGGAGAGAACATGCTTACTATTCTTTGATGGAAGCGAGCAAGTTCAAATTTATGTTTTTATATGGGGTGGGGGACATCCCCTCCAAATGTTGGACGACTTCAGTTTGCATAAGGCCCAGTTAGGATGGTCAGTGGTCAGTAATGATGGGAGCAACATCCAGCAACTTCTGGTGGGCCACAGGTCTTCCCATCTCTGCTTTAGATGGTTCTCTGATATTTCAGTTTCACCATCCTGGACTACACCGTCTGACAGATTCAAAACTTCCAAGGAATTTCCTTTCCTTTGCTGAAAAATCTCTGATTGAGAACTAATCTTTATCATCACTGGGATTCTAGGCTACAAAAATAAAATAAGATTAAGTTCTTCCTCTGTTGTGTTTCCCCTCCTAAACCTTGTATGGTTTCATATGGAAGGTGCTCCAAGCCCTTGGTCAGTTTCACTGACTGTTTCTGTACCCTTTCTAAGATGGGTAGCTTTTTCAAATGGGATATCCAAAATTGTCCATTGTATCCCAAGTGTGGCTGCACTGTAGGTCTGTATGCGTGTGTGTGTGTGTGTGTGTGTGTATATATATATATATATATATATATATAACACAATTTCATAAAAATATAGCAAGGTCATATGCACCATACAAAAAAAAAAACCTTGAAGAAAATCTTCCATGCCACCTTGTGCTTGGTCCGGAATCAAGTATGAATACAGTTTGAAAATTCTTTTGTTGTTTTTTAACCAAGGAAACTCTTTTGTACCTTCTTAAGGATTCTTATATGGAAGAATATCGATATTGAATGAAATCTCACTCTTTAATATCAAATGTTACTTGGTGGTATACCCACTTCATTTTGTGCTTTGGACTTTGAACATTTTTAAAGATTGTTCTGTAAATAAAATAGGATCTTGAACACCATTTGCATTTTCTTTTATAATTGATAATGTACTCTTACATGATTTTAATTAGAATATCTTACTGAAGGGAAAGCACATTTTATAGAGCTGTATATGACAAGTTTTTCAAAACTTATTTTTAATATTTCACATAAAATTAAACTTGACTCAGATGAAGACAGAAATTAATACCTTATGAGTTTTTCTTATAGTAGGACACAGTTCAACATTTAGAGTTGTTTAGCCCTTGCAAATTAAGAAAAGACCAGGTTTAGCTTAGACATTGGAAACTGCATCATAATATTCCTGGAGTTAAACTCAAAACACATTGGAAATTTTAGCAGCATAATTCACCCAGCATTGGTACACAAACTCCAGTCACTTTGCTGACATGTTAATGAAATGGAGAAGCAGCTTGCATTTGTATGTTTGCATGTTTTGATTTGGCAGGCTTTAGAATAATTACTTCAGCTTCATAGTGAAGGATCTAAATTAGTAAAAAAATTGTTTGGTTTAGCCACAATCCAAATTTAACTTGAAATTGTATAAGATCAGCATGTGCCTGTTACAAGGCTAATTTCAGTCCCAAAAAATAAGTGTTTATAAACGGAATTAATATCAGAGTAAATTCTTCACTTGCTCTTGTTCCAAGCATTTTAAGTTGTTGTTGTAGTTGTTAAGTATTTCCTCTTATCTAAGTAGGAACCGATCTGAAACTACTTCAACCACAAAGGATTTACATCTTTAATTTGTTTTCATCTAGAATATAATTGAATGGTATTAATATCGGTTAAAGACAAAATGCGGCGTACACATTTATATGCATCTATCTGATGCTTTGGATCATCAATTACTAGTGTTAATGGAGATGAAGGGGTGGGGGATAATCTTTTCTTTATATTTATCACAGACTAGTGACAAATTTGATATTCAATCTTTTTATGAAAGAATTTTACTTAATCCTGCTTGGTTGTGTACCCTCTGGAGATGTGTGAGCATCTTGCTTCTTGTCCCAGAAGGGGTCAAGTCTTTTGCAAGTTTTCTTTTTGAGCGCTTGCAAAGAGCTCTGAGGATGCTCACAAAATGCCCCGTGCTGCTGCCTCCTCCCTATCCTCTGTCCCATGCTCTAATTACTTATATTGGGGCAGGAGCTAGAGGGCTGAAAAGTGGTGTTCAATTCATCAATAGTAATCATAATAAAACAATACTAATTGATAATACCTTGCGTATGGAGTGTTAGGGGACGGGGAGCACCTCTGGTGGGGGACACTTTATACTCCTCCTGGGGTTGTTTGTCCGCCTTTGGTCCCCACAGCTCTCAGCTGTGGCTCCTAGAAGCTGTCAGCATTCAACAGTTACCACACCCCAGGAACGGCTTCGACTAAATCAAGTGAGGGTCTCAAAGCTTCAGAGAGCTAGGAACTCCCCCTGCATATGAAGACAGGCTCTAGCAGATTGAGCGGACAAGACCAATAGTTACGTGCACCTCTTGTTACGTATCCTTCAGAACACACACGTGGTAAACCCCGAAGTAATTTTCCAGGTTTTGCTGCATGCGCAGAACAAGCATCTCCGGTTGCAAAAACCTTGGAATCCTACCGGAGCTCTGGAATGGATCCCCTCCGCAACCGGAGGTACCACTGTAGTTGTAATGGTCAGGAAGGCGGTTTCTGCATGTGCTGTAGAGGGAAGTAAGGAGCAGATGGGCTGTTCACTCTCGAGACAAAAAGGCTAAGGAATAAACCCCACACAAGTCTGGAGTGGAGTCCCTACGATGGCGTCCCTTATACTTTCTTCTGGCAACTACTTCAGTCAAGCTAGTGCCAAACATACTGTTCTGCTTTCCTTTGGACCACATCAGCAAATCCCTAACCCTAACCCTAACCCCTCAGTACTGGAAAGTTGCAATGGGGAGGGGAGAAGGAGGAAGCCCCCTTGTGCAAGCTGTGTTCTGCTCACATTCCCTGGATCCCAGCTAAAATGTTTAGAAGGCATCTCCAAAGACAAAATAGGAGCATGGGTAACTGCTGATGATAGGAAGGGGATGAGGCATATGGACTCTGATCATACATAATCTTAAAATAAGCAACAATATAAGTGAACCTGTCCTTGATATGAAAAGAGCTCAAACTTGGCTCCTGCTAATTCTGTTCTTTGAGTCTAATATTAAGTGTTATTATTACTGAAACACATTTCCACAGTGACTGGACTGAGTAAGTAGATGAAACGGCAGTGTCAGTCAGCATCTACTCTTCCGGAGAGGAAATGGGAAATTAAGTTTCACCTGATGCATTACATAATTTGGATTATGGTTATTAATTCTACATTTTCTGGGTGTTTATTCCCCTGCCCCCTGCAATTCAGCTTCCCTTGCCATACAGCTCTGGTAGCAGACCTGAAATAACAAACACTTTAACTGAGAAGCAATTTGCATTTCTAGCTTAAAAGTTGAATGATGTTCTAAATTTTTCACTCTGCGTCGAATCAAATGTGCTCAATTGTACTGGATTGCAAGAGCCCCCAATGTCATTATATAGCACCCAACACTTTCATCTAAACTGACAGGACTTGGAGAGACGGATTTCGAATTCTAAATTTTGTAGCAGCAGTGGATTTGTTAGCTCATGCAGATGTTACTGTATTTGCAAATGCAGGAGGGATTGTCAGCTTCACAGGCACAGACAAATGCACTGGTGAACCTTCAAGTCTTTTCTTGCTGGCTCCCCCATGAAATCCAAATTGGGCTCTGATTCACAGTTGGGCCAATTGGAGCAGGATGTGTTCAAAGCAGCAAATTTAGTTCCGCACAAAGAATAAACTGTAACACAAACTCTCAAAAGACAATTAAGACTTTGAGGCATTTGTGTAATAGGTTCACATTCCTCAGGAGGCTGTGTTGTCTGCAAGGATACTGAACTCGCAGTCTTCAAAAGCAGCCCTGTGTAAAGTGATGTGAGCTTGTAACCATCTGAGAACATGGAATCACCTGAATGAATTATTCAGGTTTTGAAACAAGGTTCTTTAAAAGGTTCTTTGAACTGCATAAATGTTAAGGTGGTATTGCGTTGTAAAATATTCTAGGTTAGGAGTGACTGAGGGGTCCATGAACCTGATTTGCCTGGCCCAAGCCCTTTCCAAAAGCCCGTTCCATCCCCTTGGCCAAATTTACTGAAACCCCAGCTGCCACTGAGAACAGATTAGAACACCCTGAAAACAGAAAGGCCCGCTCTACCTTGCTCCAATGTTTCCTTGTGAAACACCGGAACAGATCAGAGAGTATTTTCCTGTTTCTGGAGTGCTCTGTCAAGGCTGGCGGGTAGTTTGGTGCTGCCAGATCAGTAGCCATCAGTGCTCTCAGTGGCGTTCCTTTCCAACAGTCAACTGACACATGGAGAGGAGAGGAAAAGGAGGGTCGAGGTCTAGAGTTGGTTCTGCTACATGGTTTGGCTTTTTCTCCATGGTTTTCCCTTGTCTCTCACATGGAGAGTGGATGATTTTCCTCCCCATCGCTCCTTCCTAGAGCAGAGAGGGCTTGATGGGGAGGCAAATTCTGTTAAGTGTGGATAGTATTTGTGTGCTGGGTGCGAAAGAGAATGAGGGGGAGACACCTACTTTTGCAACATTCACTTTTGCATTGGCTACACTTGCCACAGATAGCACTTGGGAGAGGTTTGGTCAACAGCAAATGCAGCCCTCCAGCTAAAAAAGGTTAGCCACCCCTGTTTTCTACATGCATGTTTAAGCCTTTCAATGTGTTTTGGGGCCATGCTGATTCAAAACTATTCCTGCCTTTCCTTTCTATACATCCCAATATCAGAAGGCCAATAACAGGACATTTGGAATGAGGGTAAAACAGCTGAAGAGTGAAAGATTAAGTACCCCCAACAGATGCACCCGTTTTCCACTCAGAATTGCAGCCTTTTGTGGAAGTTTTTCATTAAAAAAACAAAACCGCAACCCCCCAAAAGTTGGGGAAAGTTAACGCTGAACAGTTCAGTCTTTATCCTTCTCTGGGACCAGGTATTTGCTGAAATGTTATTGAGAAAGAGGAATTCCAGAGTAAAGATATCAAATTACATTTATTTGAACATACCTAGTTTACGCATTGATATTATCATCTTTTGCTCTAAATGATAAGACTATTCATGTTAGGGACATTTGGCTTTTGGTAAGACACTTGCAACCCAGTTAGCCATTCACAGAGAAAAGTGACAACATAAAAAAGAAGAAAAAAGGCAAAGAAGAATGGCTGTTAATAGGTAAACATCTACTAAAAGTCTCTTCCCTGTAACTGTTGCCACCCTAAGTCTGCAATCCCATACATACTTGCCTGCAAATAAGCCCTATGGAACTTCTGAGAGGACTTGTATAGGATTGCACTCAGTTTCTTTATTTCCTGGTGAAATAACTAGGAATGAAAGAAAACCCTTTTACTAAAAGAGAAAATTACCATGGTTTGCAACTAACTGCATTAAGAAGGTGATTGTATTTAGGACTCTTCATATACTGCTAGTTAAAACAGCTGATTATACTTTTCTGTAGAACGCTTCTGAAAACTGCAACTCCTCTTGGAAGTATTTATTACTGCAAACTAGCATTACCTCAAACAAGTACTATATTTTCCAAAACCACCTCATCCAAACAAATAGCAACTAAATCAGAAGTCAGTAATTCCAAACAGGTTCCATGTTATGAAGACCAAATGTTAATATATGAAAGAGACAATTTGCCTGTGCATTTTCGAAGGTTCATAGCTTTGAAATACTTTACCACAAACATTAGAGGTTGAAAAAATGCACTTAAATGTCAGTTTGATGGACGCCAAAAGAACATTTTCCACATATGGTTGCATTTAAACATTATTGGAACAAGATGGAAAAAGTAACATCGATACAAAAGTAAGGTTAAAACATTAGCTCTTAAGGATTGTGATTTAAAGACTTTTTTCTTTTCAGTAAAGTCAGCCACCTTTAACCATGTGTTTTGTGAAAAGCCCTAAAATGAAAAAAGCTGCATTTTATTTTTGCTATTACCTGAAAGTCTCTCCCTGCTTTGCTATTCATCTTTGAGAATTCCCATGTATGAAGCTCTGAAATGCTGTTGAACACTGAATAAAATTTATTTTAGAGATTATGACATGTTAAAAATAATAGATAAACGTTGCAAATAGAAGCATGCACATAAATTTGTCAGTGCTACATGACTTCCTAGATAATAACAACAATCGTCTTTAAATTCTTTATTTTTCTCACTCACAAAAGAAGTAAAAACAGCTATTTTGGCCCATAAGGGGGGAAAAAATAAAAAAAATTGTGTTAGGGCAATACAACGTGGGTGGTGCTCTGGTATAAACCACTGAGCCTCTTGGGCTTTGCCGATCAGGAGGTTGGCGGTTCGAATCCCTGCCACGGGGTGAGCTCCCGTTTCTCAGTCCCAGCTCCTGCCAACCTAACAGTTTGAAAGCACCCCAAAAAGTGCAAGTAGATACATAGGTACCACTCTGGTGGGAAGGTAAATGATGTTTCTATGCGCTGCTCTGGTTTTGGTGTTCTATTGTGCCAGAAGCGGCTTAGTCATGCTGGCCACATGACCCAGAAAAACTGTCTTTGGAGCAGACAGCACCCTTGGCCTTTAAAATGAGATGAGCACCGCAACCCCAGAGTCATTCGCAACTGCACTTAACTGTCAGGGGTCCTTTACCTTTTTAAAATACCTTTATTAGGCTAACCTGTTACACAGATCTGTCTCCACCTTTTAGTTAAAAAGCACTGGTTCCCTAGCAGGTAAAAAACAGGAATCAAAAGGAACTAGGCAGTCTTTATGTTAGCAATGGTGGAGATTAATTTTAGGAGTTGTGCCAGACAAAAAGTCAATAGAATGCAGTTTGAGGGAATGTTCCCCCAGAAAATGAAGTTTTCAAGTGGTATAGAATCCTTGTCCTCCAGATTAGAATCTTACTGTTGAACAAGTAAATAGCAGTGTTCTCCAAGTCATACACATACTGCCATAATACAGATTTTGGAATTTTTCTTAAGGGCAAACATTGCTACCTTTATTTTCTGTGTAATTTAGAGAATACAGTGGTACCTCTGGTTACGAACTTAATTCGTTCTGGAAGTCCGTTCTTAACCTGAAACCATACTTAACCTGAGGTACCACTTCAGCTAATGGGGCCTTCCACAGCTGCCGCTGGCGATTTCTGTACTATGCTGGGGCAAAGTTCTTAACCCGAGATACTACCTCCAGGTTAGTGGAGTCTGTAACCCAAGGTGTTTGTAACCCGAGGTACCACTGTACCTTATTTAGCCGTTCAACAAGTGGGTCCTAAATAGGACAATAAGGGTTTCACATCACTAGAAGATGCAGGAGGAGTTCTTTTCTTGTGGAATAGTACTGAAGAGTCCCATCTTGTCTCCAATACTGTTTAACATTTACATGTAGCAATTGGGTAAGATCACCCAGAGATTTTCATAGAATCATAGAATCATAGAGTTGGAAGAGACCACAAGGGCCATTGAGTCCAACCCCCTGCCAAGCAGGAAACACCATCAGAGCACTCCTGACATATGTTTGCTTAAAGACCTCTGCTTAAAGACCTCCAAAGAAGGAGACTCCACCACACTCCTTGGCAGCAAATTCCACTGTCGAACAGCTCTTACTGTCAGGAAGTTCTTCCTAATGTTTAGGTGGAATCTTCTTTCTTGTAGTTTGGATCCATTGCTCCGTGTCCGCTTCTCTGGAGCAGCAGAAAACAAACTTTCTCCCTCCTCTATGTGACATCCTTTTATATATTTGAACATGGCTATCATATCACCCCTTAACCTCCTCTTCTCCAGGCTAAACATGCCCAGCTCCCTTAGCCGTTCCTCATAAGGCATCGTTTCCAGGCCTTTGACCATTTTGGTTGCCCTCCTCTGGACACGTTCCAGTTTGTCAGTGTCCTTCTTGAACTGTGGTGCCCAGAACTGGACACAGTACTCCAGGTGAGGTCTGATCAGAGCAGAATACAGTGGCACTATTACTTCCCTTGATCTAGATGCTATACTCCTATTGATGCAGCCCAGAATTGCATCGGCTTTTTTAGCTGCCGCGTCACACTGTTGGCTCATGTCAAGTTTGTGGTCAACCAAGACTCCTAGATCCTTTTCACATGTACTGCTCTCAAGCCAGGTGTCACCCATCTTGTATTTGTGCCTCTCATTTTTTTTGCCCAAGTGCAATTTTAACTTTGATGTCATCAGTTTACATTTGGCACTCGGCTACTTTTCTGTGGTCTATTTTTAGGGTGTAGAAGAAATTCTGAGCTGGTGTTTGGGGGCAGTTTTGGATTGGTTGGAGTGAACAGCCTGCAGCTTAAGACAAGATGGAGTTACAGTTGGTTGGAGAAAGCTGATGATATGGGCCCCTTAAATTGAGCCCAGAAACAAACTGATAAATCAGCAAAGTTAGGTAAAGGTTCAGAGTAGTGTGTTCTGATCTCCCGAGCCCAGCCAGAACTTTGGCAGCTTTATGCTCGGCCACCTGAAGTTTCTGAATTATCTTTATGGGTAGATTTAGAGCAATTTGCATTAATTCAATTTGGCGGTGATTAGAGCCTAAATGGCTGAAGTCTGGTCTGATTTGTTTAGGTTGAGCACAGCTGATTTACCAGGTGAATATGGTTAAAGACACTCCTGGCTGTCACCAAAACATCCAGGAGACATTCTGAATCTAGTAGTGCTCCTCAGTATGTAAACTATACTGTATTTAGAGAGAGTGAAACTTTCAAAGTCCTCTCTTATATCTGGAACCTCTGCCTGCCAAAGAACGCTATACTTCTTTGGAGACTATCTTCCAAGCACTTCCATCTGAAGTGCTACAAACATGCATGAGACACAGGACTTTCTCAGATAAAACATCTGGATTGTGCAACAGCCGCCTTAGGGAGATACATCTGATACATCACTGCCTGCTTTTTGTTGGGCTATGAAGACTGTGCTCTTCCCGTTTTAATATCTCATTTATGCTATGTTAAACTACTGCTATTTTAATCATTTGCTGTTTGCTTTTCGTTTGTAATTTTGTTTCATTTCTGAATTATGAGCCACTTTCGGTGCGATTGCAGTAGAAAGGTGGGAAACATTTTTTTGTAGATATTATTGTAATAACACAGAACTGGGAATAGCTCTACGTCTGCTTGTAGTTTCTAAAGACCCTTGAGAGCTCAGAAAATTATTTTTCTTTGGGAATTCAGTCTGTATCACAATGGAAGCTCTAATCGGTACTGTATTTCTATTACCAAAAGCTGCCACCCAATAAGCTTCTCAATCTTTTCATCAGCCAGATAAATTGAATTCGTTGTACTATAAAAACATTCTGAGAAATCAATTATTGCATATGCGTTCTCTTCTAGTACAGCTCTAATCAACAGAAACATTTATTTCCCCCCCAGTGCAGCCTGTGATCATTATGACTGCTCTGATATATCCATAACTGTGAATGCAGCTTAGTCGCAATATGCACCAAGGAAAAGCCACACAGTGGCCCAGTGTCATGTGTATGCACCCCTCCTCCCTCCACCACAGTCATGAGGAGGCTATGAAAAATCAGCTTTAGCTTAACTGCAGTTTAACATTGCACCTAAATCCTAGTATTTACTTACTTCACTGAAGAATTGCTTGCTGTGATTTTCAATATAATAAATCCCAAGTTATGGCTAACCTTAACTACGGGTGGTGGAAATATGCCAACATAATAAACTAAGATTTGAAAGTTGGTTTGTTCCTCTAGTTCCCCCTGCCTTTCCCATGTGCCCCTGAACCATAGGTTTAGGGCACTATCCAGAACAGCATGGTGCGTGGGTTTGCTGTAGGGGCTGCCTCCACCTGATTAAACACCATTCCTTAAGAAGATCAGGAGCACTGGTTTCACCCATAATTCTTAATGTTGTACTGAAAGGTAAAATAGCTATTAAACAAGAAAGTTTGGCACCATAAATACATATTCGGGTGGGAGACCATTTCCTTCCATCCTCATGTCCTTATTATTTTGGCCCCATGGTGTCTGCTCTGACTCCAGCCACATCTGCTTGGGTGACATATGCAATAAATTTGTGCACGAGTTAAATGGGTCGAGCATAAGATTCGATTCCAGTAAAGTTGTGGGACTTAATATAAAAAGAACTTAAAATGTGCATAATCAGCTGAAGTACGGCTTAATATAGCAGCATATGAGAAATTAATTGTTTGGGTATATGTTCAGATTCAAGCTGGATTAAAACAAGATCATTCAGAGAAATACCTCATTTACATTGGAAAAGAAAACGAAGAGAAACAACTTTTTTCATTCTTGTGTGTGCGCCAGAACTTTGCATATATACAGTGGTACCTCGGGTTAGATACGCTTCAGGTTACATATGCTTCGGGTTACAGACTCTGCTAACCCAGAAATAGCACCTCGGGTTAAGAACTTTGCTTCAGGATGAGAACAGAAATCGTGCTCTGACGGCGCGGCAGCAGCAGGAGGCCCCATTAGCTAAAGTGATGCTTCAGGTTAAGAGCAGTTTCAGGTTAAGAACGGACCTCCGGAATGAATTAAGTACTTAACCCGAGGTACCACTGTATTTGTTTGAGAATATGGATTTACCTCCATATTTTCAGCCAGAAAAATTGCTGAAAGAAAAACATGGCTGTAAGAAACAATACATATACCGTATGTTCAGTATCTTCCTTGATAGAGAGGCCTGTGCTCTCAGTGTATGCTGTTTCTCTTTTAAGCAAGGATTCTCAAATAGTGCCAGAATTGGTGAAGTGTGTGTGTTTGCGTGTTTATTAAGTGCCCCCCTTGTAAGAAAAAAAAAACCCAGCTAGTAACTTGAATTTCATTTAGCTCAAATAGTTTTGTAGTGTGAAGTTCTAAAGTGTGGAAAATAAAAAAAGTAACTTCCTTTTTTCTCTTCTCTTCCTGTGATTTCTTACAGATTTGAAGAACTTGTGAAAAAGTTCAAAGTAGAGTACCATGCTGGCGGATCGACTCAGAATTCTGTTAAAGTGGCCCAGGTTTGTAATCCCTCAGATTAAATTAAATTTGAAAAAGGTAGTTGTTTTTAAAACTTTTCCTCATAACCTTGTTTATCTTAGAGCATAGGAACATAACACTGCTATGTAGTTGCCAACAATAGTGTACAATATAAGATGACTGGTCATCTTAAATTTAGACACATTTTTTTGCCTTCCTTTTACACACACTGTTTATTATTTGTTTTAGATTTCTGGCTAAACAAAACAGGACTCTTACCTTCAGCAAGCAGTGAGGAAGAGGGGGAGTGTTGGGATCTAGCAAGATACAAAGTGGGATATGTTGTGACTGCAGGAAATAATAGGGGAATAATTATAGTTTCTAAGTAGTGCCTGGTTATTCGTGCTACATTTTGTTGCTCTGCCTAGTTTACATGCTCTGTGGCTATAGTGATCATAGCAGTTGCGCTTACCTGATGCCTTGGGAGCTAAAATCAAGAAGTTGCTTAGGTCTGAAATCTGGAATATATACATATATGCTTATTTGCAGTTAGGGATAGAAGTCAAAACAGCTTTGAGAGAGGTCAGGGTCATGGAGCCCAGTTGAAATAAATGTGAAAAGTTAGTCACGATGAACTTTTATTCTCATTTTAGCCGATGCAACTTAATAATAGTTGAGTTCCACTCAAGTATTTTTTTTCCTTGTAAGATGTTCTAAGATCTAAATTGGACCTCACTGAAACTTTTTGAGCAAAGAGCTCTTCATTGTTAGTAGAATTTATACAACCATACTGTGATTGATAGAAGTGTATCCTCAGCAGCTACACATAATAATAATAATAATAATAATAATAATAATAATAATAATAGTAATAATAATAATAATTTATTATTTGTACCCCGCCCATCTGGCTGGGCTTCCCCAGCCACTCTTGGCGGCTTCCATAGAAACCAAAAATACACTAAAATATCACAGATTAAAAACTTCCCTGAACAGGGCTGCCTTAAGATGTCTTCTGAATGTCAGGTAGTTATTTATCGCTTTGACATCTGATGGGAGGGCGTTCCACAGGGCGGGCGCCACTACCGAGAAGGCCCTCTGCCTGGTTCCCTGTAGCTTTGCTTCTCGCAATGAGGGAACCGCCAGAAGGCCCTCGGCACTGGACCTCAGCGTCCGGGCAGAACGATGGGGGTGGAGACACTCCTTCAGGTAAAGGAAAAGAAGTGATTATTTTCTTCACCCATCCTAAACCCTAATGCCTTTTTGAGCCCATGTCTCCCTTGACCAACTAAATTCTTTTTGCGGCACCCCTGTGGGGCTCAGGAGCCCAGTTATGTCACCCCTGGCCTGCAGAACTGACATCTTCTCACCCTTTTTCAAACACTCTCCCTTGTGGAGGGTTCCATCAGCCTCCTTTCCTCTTCCCTCTCCTTGGGAATCCTCCGGCAGCCACTACTGCCACTCTGGTCTCTGAGCTGCTCCTCCCTGCCCCAAAGAGAGGTGCCTCCTCACATTGCCCCACAGGGGCCTGGGAAGCACCCCCTGGCCAGCCCCAGAGGCGCCATTTGTCTGGAGAGCTTGTAGCCAGGGTTGCTGCAACAAACAGCTGTGCAAGCCTTTGGGAGACAGAGATGTGAGAGGGACAGAGGCCGGTGTTGCCCGCGGCAGCCTGACCATCATTCAAGGCATCCCAGGGTTCTATCACACACTGGCTGAAAATCACTGCCCTAACGTATTAATTAGGATTTTTTATTTTTTTATGGAAGAAAAATGTTAAAATACCATAGAACAATTTTTGGAAGAGATCGTTCGTTTAATGGAAGCTTTTTATAAAGCCACACAAAACTGCAACTTAGTTGCACTGAAGCAAGTAAGATAATCAGAGTATTTTCAAAGAGGGAGGAGGGGAAATTATTTGAATTCTGCTGTATCTAAAAGTAGCAGCTACTCTAGTTTTCCAATTCTCTCTGATATAGTACAGCTAAGCTAACTAAAGGCAACCACTTGTCCTGGCTTTGTTTTTGCAGGTAAAACTGATCTTTAAAGGTGTGTGAGCTTCATTGTCAGTTACGTCTTTGTGTGTAAAAACACTGAGAACCAGTATAATTCATCCTTATGATGTATTAACGTTTGGATGATAAAGTAATATTATCCAGGATAAATTACAGTATACTGAAAGCTTGTTTTTTTATTAGTGATTTACTAATTAGTACACTAATTCACTTTTATTAGAAATTCTTGAGAATCCACTGGAGGACAATCACAGAAATGAAAAAAAAAATGCTGATAGCAATGGCTTCTGTGGTGTTAAGATAATAGCACAGATGAATGTCTGAATTTGAAACGTTATCACCTACTACGTTCAAAATTAAATGTCATCCAATTCTCGACATAATGTAAAGAGATCATGCCTCATTTACCAGCATATTATTTGCAGTTAAACTTAAATGTAAAAGGTCAATTTTATATACTTACTGTTTTGTATATTCCATCCCATCCCATTTCCCTGTTGTGTTATCATGGCAGTACACTGCACGAGGCTTCAAAAATCTAACACAGGTTCGCTGTGCCAGAATGTTGCTTCTTCTTTTGGCTGCAAATCTTTGTCCAAGTAGGTTGTGTATGCAAATTCCAATGAGCAAACCTCACTGAATTTAGCGAGCCTTTCTTCCAAGAAAGGGACGCGGGTGGCGCTGTGGGTTAAACCACAGAGCCTAGGACTTGCCGATCAGAGGGTCGCAGTTAGAATCCCCGTGACGGGGTGAGCTCCCATTGCTCAGTCCCTGCTCCTGCCAACCTAGCAGTTCAAAAGCACATCAACGTGCAAGTAGATAAATAGGTACCACTCCAGCGGGAAGGTAAACGGTGTTTCCATGCGCTGCTCTGGTTCGTCAGAAGTGGCTTAGTCATGCTGGCCACATGACCCAGAAGCTGTACGCTGGCTCCCTCGGCCAGTAAAGCGAGATGAGCGCCTCAACCCCAGAGTCAGTCACAACTGGACCTAATGGTCAGGGGTCCCTTTACCTTTACCTTCTTCCAAGAAAAGATGCATAGAGTAACATGTCCCATTGACATTGCTGGTATTTAAGCTGTATGTACGATTTCAGCCTTAGGGTTGTGTCCAGTGGTACTTTCCTTTTCTTTCCCCTGCCTTGAGTGCCCCACACAACCCTAGACTCTGCTCCAAAGAGGTCCCTCCCATCCTATAACACATTTTGAGTGCACCCAGACTACAGGGGCGAGGGGAGGAATGGAAAGGCCCATTGTGCAAGCTGAAGCCTGCTCCCCACATGCAACTGAAACGTTGGATACAATCCATTTTGTTTTCCTTTTCTTTTCTGCAACATCAGTGGCTTTTATAAAGCCAATGTTTGCTGGAAGCAAAGATACTTATTGGAAACGTAAGCATAACTTAATAAAAACAATAGCTCCAGTTATAAAAGTCTGAATAGAATTCTTCGAAAGCATTGAGGATTCTGAGTTTACCGTAAGTCTTGTATTATAAGAGATCCCTGCCCCTGAATTCAAGTTGAAGTAAGCATCTATACTAGGTTTCCACTTAGAGTGTGATATCTCTCTAAGTGGGGACTTCTGGCATAGATGATCGTTATAGATGATAGATGTGTTATCTCGGTGTTGTGCCTGTTTATAAACAAGGTAGCATATTAATAGTATGCATACACAGTTGTCATAAGGATTATTAATTAGTCCATCTTAAATTGACAATGTGTGCTGACTCTTCTCAGTGAACACATATGTTTGTGTGCGAGAGAGGAGAGGCTAAGGTTAGAATTTTATTTCATTTTATTGGCCTTACCCCTCCATAAGATTTCTTCTTGCAGGCATTTTGTGGTAAGCTTTTGTAGCACTCTTAATCTCTGTGTTTTCTCAATTTGAAATGGACATGGAACAATGCCATGTTGTTTAGCCGCAGCTGAGAGCGACAAAGAATTAATACACATGATGGAATTTTATTTTATAAATTGTCATTGATGAATAAATATTGGCAAAAAATTCCTTTGTGTATTAGGTTGGCATAGCTAGGCAACATTGTAATTATTTTTCCTTGGAATCATAGAATGATTTATGCACTTCAATCAGGGCAAGTCCTCACCATGTCCCATTGCTGCACAGGCCTCGTTGGTTGTGCCTCTGGGAAGTAAAGTAATCAAAGCATTTTACAACTCTCATTTCCTATGAATGGCTGGAAAAAATATAAATAGTAAAATACAGTGGTGTTGTGAGCCAGTGTTATATATTAAATTACTTCTTGAAATATGTAGGTAATGCTGCCTTGTATTTCTAATAAGTCAACATGAAACATGCTTTGCTGTCATGTGTACTGTGTCCATTTTCACAATTGTAGCACAAGTGGTTGCTTTTGTAAATTCAAGGTTTTTCCCACATTCTGATTTTTGCATATCACACAAACTAACATCATGATTTGCGATATATTGCCAGGTCAAAAATTAAGAAACCGATATCACGATATGGACTTCAACCAGTTTTGGACAATATATCAATATATTTCCCAGCGCTACTAAATATACCTTATGCTTCTATCCTATGTTTATGTACCCTGGAGTAATGCTATGTAACGAAATGAGATTGACTTCTGAGTAGACATGTATAGGATTGCGTTCTTAACTATTGTCTGAAAACCACTATATAATTTTGATGAGATGCAGTTTCTTTGCTGCTTAATGTGTGTTGAGACATACATTTCTTCCCTTCAGAGTTCTGTATAATGCTGAGGTCTGTAAGGTTAAAACAAAGCATAAATTAAATTTTGCCACCATGTCTCAGTCTGAATTGGAGGTTACATTCTGTGAAACTACCATTGGAAAATGAATAATAATAAAATAATAATTAATTATTTATACCCTGCCCATCTGGCTGGGTTTCCCCAGCCACTCTGGGCAGTTTCCAACAAAAGATTAAAATACAACAATCTGTTAAACATTAAAAGCTTCCTTAAACAGGGCTTTCAGATGCCTTCTAAAAGTCTGGTAGTTGTTTTTCTCTTTGAGATCTGGTGGGAGGGCGTTCCACAGGGCGGGTGCCACTACCGAGAAGGCCCTCTGCCTGGTTTCCTGTAACTTGGCTTCTCGCAGCAAGGGAACCGCCAGAAGGCCCTCGGCGCTAGATCTCAGTGTTCAGGCAGAATGATGGGGGTGGAGACGCTCCTTCAGGTATACTGGGCCGAGGCAGTTTAGGGCTTTAATGGTGAGCACCAACACTTTGAATTGTGCTTGGAAATGTACTGGGAGCCAATGTAGGAATTTTCCTTTTACTCATTCAAAAAAACTAATAACTTGTTTTATGAGCTAGTGTTAACAACCTATTGAGGAATTATCTTAGAAGGTTACTCAAGAGTGATTTAAATTTTATTAGCCAGTAGACATAGGGAAGCTTTCATCAGGCTTCTTAATACTCACAGTTTTATATAAAACAATTGTCATTTCAAACCAGTATTTATTAATTCAAATATACTCCAGTTACAAAGATTTGTGTTCAGGATTTCTGAAGCTGCCACATTAAGAGTAGGAAAATGGTTAAGAGAGTTGTGATAACAGCTTGTAAACTAAATTCTCTGGAAGAAGTTTCTAATTGTACTTCTACTCACTACCTTGCAAATTCATTTGATTGCTTTAATTCAAGTTTATCATTTTATAATTAATCCCCCTCCCAAACAATTGTGCAAAGTAATTGATTATCCGATTGGAAAATTGTTTTTCAACTAAACAAAAGCTTAATAAACTAATAATTTTGATTATGGAGCCATCACTTTTTTGTGGCTTTTGGAACTATAACCTTGGAAAAGAATTTGTTAAAATAATTGATTACAGTACAATTGCATCTTATGTGCATTTAATTTGCATGATTTCAACCATACCTGGTACTGACTGATTGAAATTCTGCAAGTTAAAAGCAAATAAGGCAGAAAACTTAAAAGAGATTTTTACACTGGATTTTCCCAGTGTGAAAAGAGATTTTAAGCTCTCTTCCTTACTTCACCAGGCATGGGGGCTCCAAAGTCTAGGAATGCTCATGCAGGGATGGTTCCAAGGAGGTGGTTTGAATAGGCACATTTTTTCGTATACATGGAATCTTTGGAGCTGAACCCCCGTGTAAGATGCAATTGTACTTTACTGCTTTTCTTTGTACAGAAATAATAAGCAAGATTACTTATTTGGAGGTTGGGTTTCTAGCACTTCCTAGGAATGGCTGGGTTTTAGTAAGCTGCACAGTGTTTTGCCACAAGGTTATAAATGTTACCCTCATTCAATTAGTAAATTCAGTGCTTTTTTTCTGAAGGGGACGCAGGGGTACACATACCCCTAAACATTTTGTGAATCTAAGTTTGGCCTCATTGAAGGGCAGTATCTCAACATGTGTAGGAAAATGTGAGTACCCCTAAACATTTTTTTAGAAAAAAAGCACTGAGTAAATTTGTAAATATTCAGAATCCGAGAACTAAACATGATACAGAGCTTAAAGGGATAAAAACAGAAGGCATAAAGTAGAAATGCAGGATTACCCAGGTGCACTCAGAAGGTTGATCCTTGTTAGAGATCAGACGGTAACTCCTGGATCCTAGTCCCTGTGAGGACCATGTACCTATACTTTAAAAACTGATGGGTAATATATAGAATTGAATTGAATTGAATTGCAACACAACCGTAATTATCCACTTGTTAAGACATTTGCTGTTTAAAATATGCTGTGTTTCACTGAAGTGCCACCTTTCTGCCAATAACCTCCATTCGGAATGAAGATTTGATTCTGGATCTTCCTGGTCCTGGACTATGACTCCCATCAGCCCCAGCCAGTGTGGTCAGTGCTCAGGGATGAAGGCAGTTATAGCTCAACAATTCAGGGGGGCACCAGGTTGTCTACCTCTGCACCAGGCAGTAGGGCTGGGTGATACATCAATATATCGTCCAAAACGTGTTATTACCAGCTAAACATTGCAATCTACTACAGTGTCTGAAATAAGGATGGAACTGTACAGAGGCGAACAGGACAATGTCCTAGCAACTGCTAATACTTAGGGGACTAAAACAGATAAATGACAATATTATCAATCATCACACCCTCAGTTTCATCAGCAGGCAAGCCAAAATGCTAAACATTGTGATATATCAATATATTACAATGTATGAAATAAGAACTACGCAGAGACAAACAGGACAATGTCCTGCTACTACTTAAGGGTCTAAAATGATGACTGATGATACTACCAGTCACCTCATGGTCATTTTCAGCAGCAGGCAAGCCAAAATGCATCCTAATGAGACTTTTGGTTTGGGGCTTGGCTACCAAATGGTGGTATTCAGGACAATCCAAAGTATGATGATGAGTCATAGTGAATACAAATAATCTGGAACTGCCAGACTGCTAGGCGCAGAAGCAGCAGCAGCCTGGCAGTGACAGAATCAACAATTAGAGGGCAGAAGCAGTGGCAGCCTGGCAGCAGGGGCACAATAAGCAGCCTGTGAAGCCTCACCACAGCAGTGGGCAGGGGTGGCAGAAGCGCAGCAGGCCTTGTTGTGGTGGCAGCAGTAGTGGCAGCCTGCAAGGCCATGCAGCGGCAGCAGGAGATGGTGGCAGAAGCAGAGGTGGCCTACAAGCCTTGCTGAGGCAGGCTTCCACAGCTTCTGCCACTGCCCCCCACTACCGCCAAGAGGACTTGCAAGCCCCACTGCTTGTGTCCCCACGAGGCCTCGCAGGCTGCCGCTGCTATTGCTGCCATCTCCCGTTGCTGCTGCAAGGCCTCGCAGGATGCTGCTACTGCCGTCGCCTCCTGTCACTCCCAAGTTTTCATCTGGAAGTTTTGTGCTGCATGATGGTGTGGCGTTCATATGGAGCCCCCGGTCATCTCACGGACTGTTTGACCTGTCCACCACTAATCCGCTGCCACCAACCAGGTCTTCCCCAGTAAATCACTTAGTCTCAGTCAGGTTCTTAAGTTAACAAAGAAGAGTGTAGTTTATTTCAGACACAAATAATCTTTAACTGCATTCAAAACGTTGTTACTCTTTACCTTCTTAGTCTTATTTTCATCCTATCTCTTACTCTTCTACCTCCCCTCACACATGAACCAACTGCACTAACTTGTCTCTCTAATTCCAACTGCCTGCCAACTGCTTTTCCAACTGCCTTTCCCAACCAACCCACTAAAACCAACCAACTACCTACCCCCAAACCTCGGGCTAAGCCCTTTTATAAACAGGTGGGCTCCGCCTCCGGCTTTCCTATTGGTCTACATATTAACCCTTTCTCTCCCCCCCTGTACAGACATTTTCAAACAAATGGGCAAACGCCCCAGATGGAATAGTGGGTGGTGTACCCGGGGGATTAGTGAGGATGGGGTTGGGGGCAGTTTGCCTGCTTCTTCCTTCCATGCTTTAAGCATGGTCTGTGTGAACCTGTTTAGTGTTGTGGGGATTTTCCTTAGTTTGTTTGCGAGGAATGTGTATGCTGTGGTGGGGGTATTTTCAATTATGTCTCTATGCAGGTGTACCCACTGTTTTGTTTCATCTTCTAGAATATATGGGATTATGTGGTGCACTTGGTTGGCGACGTAGTATAGTTCTATGTTGGGGATTCCCCACCCTCTTTCTGAGGAGGCCCTGTGGCATTTTTGAAATCCTTGATTCTGTTCAAATAGTTGGCAGTCAGTTGACTATATCCAAACAGTCAGTTGGCTGAGACGTCAACACTATGATACCTTAAGCCATCAGTTGACAGAATAAAATACCAAGCTGTCTCATTAGCGGAAATGTTAGTTTTTTTGTTTTAGGTATGTTGGGATGCAACTGCTGGAGAGTTTTTCCTGAACTGTGCTTTACTTCTGGTTTGTAATACATACCTCCTCTTGTATACCATTAATTCTTAATGTATAACTCACTTTAAGATTGTGTTCTATTTGCTTCCCCAATTAAACTGAAAATTTGCCATCTTCAAAGCTTTACTGTTCTGAAACCCGAATAACTTTTAAAGGTCACATAATCTTTGCGACTTAAAATGGCTTTAAACATTTTAGGGATTAATAGCTTCCATATGGATACCTGCCTTAAATATGCAGTGTAAAAAAAGGGGGGTGTCTTTTTTAATGTAGCTATTTTAGAAATAGATTAAGGTATTTCTACCAAAGTATTTATGTTTCTACAAAGGTTTTAGTACTGCTATCATTCATTAAAGCCCCAGACATTATTACAACGGATAATAGATTAAAAAGGAAACTAGATACCTTTCTTGGATTAAGGATTGCTACTTTTGGCTTTCAGTGAAGGGAAACATTTAAAAACTGAAGTTATCATATTGCAAGTCGTATTTAATTGCAACAGTGACTAGAACCAGATTGTTTTCCTACATGTGTCACAGTTTTCTGAAAAAAATTTAGAATCCTGCTTCAGAACAGGAATTTTAACAAATATGTTTTGGAAGGCTAAATATTTTCTTTGTCTTGGATACAAGAAAAACCGTAGGTCTCTTGCCATGGTGCTGGCTCAGTAGATCAGTCATTACACAGAAGGATTGCTGTTAAGGGATGAAATTTTATTGATGTACCAATGTCAGTGTCTTGGAATGCTGAAGTGGGTCACTTGATATGCTCCAACCCCTGAGATTTGCAGTAAGGAAATAGTAAGAAGTGACAATCAAATTTAGGTGTCTTGACAACATGCTTGTCTCAAAGTAAAATGGATCCGATCTTAACACACTCTTTTTTTCTCCACATGGAATAATTCCCATCAAGCTATGCAATGCGTGTGGAAAACATGGAACTATTACATTCATGTGGACTCCCATCCCCAAACCTGTGAAAGCAAGATGCAGGAAGAATCTGCTATCCTGCTCAGATATTTTCTGGGGAAATCCACATGACTTTTGATTACATTATAATGTCTTCCATGTGTATTCCCTCCATAAAGGGATACTTTTAAAAGCACTCTTTTGGAGGAAAAAGTTACATCAGAAGAGCCCCAAAGTAATCAACTTGGGTTATTAAACAAAACCACAGAGCATTTTTGAACATTGGTGTTATGTTGGCTTCATTCCAGTCCTTTAATAAAAGCCAATTATAGTGACTTTGCATTTGACGTTAGAAGATCAGCCATCACATTTGAAATATTTAATATGCCATCCACACCTGGTGGCTTGTTAATTTTTAATTTGCCAATGAGCCCTACAACTTCATCTCTTGTCACCTCCATTTAACGTAGCTTTTTAGATGCTCTGCCTGAAAAGTGGCTTGGCGATGAGGACCTGTCCAACATCTTTTGCAGTGACAACCACTATAAAAGCATTTGTTGAGCTCTTATTTTGCTGTCTTTCTCTCCTCCTTTTTTACTCCCTCTCCATCTCATGGTCTAACCACCTTCCTGGCTGATTTCAGCATCTCCACCAGACAAAAGAAAGTCCAACATCACCTGGAAAGTTCCATGTTGGGAAAGATTGCTCTCGAAATGCATACTTACCCAAAGAGAGTCAGGTGACACCACTGCATTCCAAAGAAGGAAAAGCTCCAAAGTCCCCCCCCCCTTAACAAAGTACTGGTGGGATGGGATGAGGGAGACGGTTGCAAAGATGAAAGTGTGCTAGAAGTTGCAATATGTAGACTCCGTTCCAAGGTGGAGAATGCCAGCTAAGTCCCTCCCAGGTGCTAGAGATACCTGGTTGCACACCTGGGATAGCTGTTTCCCCCATTATTTGAGGGAAATGGAAATTTGGTTTGTAACCCAGATCTGTCCTGAACCTTAAATGAAACACGGTGGTTCCTGAGCAGTCTTTATTCTAGCAAAGCCAGGGTTTGATTATGGATTATGCACTAGGTAAAAGAGCCAGTGGAAGCTAAATAGTATAGTATTACCTAAGGTTTGGATGGGATGTAATCCTCAGACTGCTGTACATCTTCAAGGGGTAGATTATCTCCTTATGGTTGTAGACTCCAAGCTGAACAGCTAGATTCTGTATTCTCCAAGGCACATAAAAAGCAAAGGTAGTTGTGGTGGTCTGTAAGAAAAAACGGCCACATTTACAGATGAATAAGACCTTCATTAGAATCAACCCCAAAGTCACAAAAATATGTCAAGTTTTGAAGTTCCGGGGGGGGGGGGGGGAGGTGGCAATTTATTGTTGCTGCCTGAATACTAAGGGAGAAAGTATGTTTCATGCAACTACATAGAAGCACCGCTTTTTTAAGCATGAAAAGCTGCTTCGAGAGGCAGATAAGAACTGAGAAGTGACAGGGGAAACAGGTACTTAATCTTTCCCTTTCTACACTCCTAATTGTCCCACCCAGCAGCTCCCCCCCCCCCATTTAGCATATTTCAAATGTGCATCTGTATCTTGATATGCATCATGTCCCAAAGTGATTATTTTGCAAAGCTTTCAGCTGATAGGGAACAAGCACATTATGAAAGTGGCCCAGAACAAAACGAGGAGGCAAATGAAAGTTGCTAACAGAGAGAATTGAGATTGCTTACACACAATAACTTGACTAGCAATCCTCACCTTTATTCATTGCAGTTAATTTTTCAATCAAATCCAAATTCACAATAGTTGTTCCTTGCCCTGGTTCTGTGCCAGCTCAGGTAATTCCGACAGTGTTTGGGGATGGTAAAGTACCCCACGTGTGTTTATATTTGCCTTGATTTACCGTCAGGTTATCGTTTTAATGCCATTTAAATAGAACCCTCAATTTCCTCCCCCTCCCCACTTTGCTTTTGACATTCTAATTTGTTAGCATTTTTCATCCATTTATGCAATGCCTGAAGCACACCTTGAGTGCCTGAAGCTACTTTGTTTTAACTAGCATTTGCATTCCTTACATGCTATATTGCAAAAATAAATTTGCATGAGCTGTCACTTTACCATTTTGACAGCCTCTTAATCTGCACCTTCCCACTGCCTCTATGGAGAATAAATAAATGAAATTACATGTTGTACTTGTGAAATCATGTAATGATATCATTAACATATTAGTAGAGTAGTTAGCAAAGAAATTACATAGTGTATTGTTTCTCTTTTAACTCCTGGAGAAACAATGAAATTTCTAAACAGTGACAGCGTTTCTTGATGAGCTGCTTAACTTTAAAGTTCGGTATGTTCTTGCATTTTTCTAATAATGACTTTGAATGCAGATTTGCATTAATTGCATCTTTTATTGATGGTATTCTTCTCTGGATGAAACTGTAAAAATACTAGCTAGGATCAGCACAACAGTTGTGATCAATGTCCACAGAATTTTGGCAAATGTATCTGCTGATGTCACAGTGGCTCTGATGATGCCGATGTGTTAAAGCAATCCATCTTGCATCACATCATAGTGGGCAACCCATTGTTCCATGTAGCTTTAGCATACTAGAAGCTGAGCTCTGAGGCCTTTTTACAGCCTATGTGAAATTGAAACAACTATTAGGACACTTACAGGCAGAGGCGTAGTGTGGGTTGTCAGCACCCGGGGCAAGGCAAGTAATTTGCGCCCCCTAACCCGGGGCAAGGCAAGTAATTTGCGCCCCCCCCCCGCTGCACTGTCCCTCCCCCAGATAGTCCCTCGCTCTCTCTCCGCACCGCACCGCACGCCTGGCACCCTCCCCTCCACAGTGGGCGGCGACCCGGCGGCTCGGATCGGATTCGCACAGCCAGCACTGCAGTGAGAGAGAGTGAGTGAGCCAGGTAGGGGCAGAGAGCTGCGAGTGCGAGCGCCCCCCCCCCCAGATGTTGCGCCCGGTGCGGCCAGCCCCCCCTGCACCCCCCACACTACGCCACTGCTTACAGGACAAGCTTTTTGATGCAGCCTCCTGTACTTATACATTCAGTGTGTTGATACAGATGCCCTCCCATTCCTCTGTAGCTGTTTGTAAGTTAAAAAGCAAGGGAAAGCATTATTAGATAGTGCGTATCTTGAATATGATCCATGTTGTTTGCCTGTTGTCTGTTCAGGATGAATGTGCTGAGTTACACCTGTGTTAGAGTGCAGAAAGAGATGAGTCTCATTGTTCTGGTAGAGGGTTTTTAATTTCCTTGTTATTTGCATTGTATAAATGACTCACTATTATGGGGAAATCTGGTCCTTATGCTATAGATGACTAGATCTGGAGGGACCTAGGATTCCCTCTCCCCCCCCCCCCACTTTTTTTAAAAAAATCTTTGTTTCCTGAAGAGACTTCACTTTTTGAAAGCTGTTTTGTACTGTACATATTCCTTTTGTTTTAAAGTATTGTTGTGAATTCCCCCCTTGATTTTATTGTTTTATCTTTTTGTAAAACACTTTGAAGGGTTTGTTTTTATAAAAAATGCTACAGATTATTTTAACAAGTCTCTCTTGGAGGCAGCACCACAGAGGCTGGCTGGCTGCCCCCTCTGGCTTTGCTGATTGACTTTGTGGGTGCCCAGCCCCCACATTTATATTACTGTGGGTGCCCAAGCACCCATGCCCCCTGGAGTTGGCTATGTATTGGAGCCTATCAAATATATAATATAATTATATATTATTTTATATATATACATATATATATCTGCCTTATTCCACTATGGGTGAAGCTGTAGTTTTTCAATTAGATTGATATTGTTACAGAAATCGTTGACATCTCTGATGTCACTTTTTGTACATTAATTTTTTATCCCACCTTTCTACCAGTTGGCATTCAAGGCAGCAAACGACAGTAAAACACAAAGTGAAGATTGAAATGTAACAGGCAAAATTTCAGTTTGTAAAGTTTCAATTAACTTTTGCAAGAAGCTTTGAGGACTTACCTTCTGCTGCTATCAGATCACAAGGATCAAACACCTATTTCTATATGGAAGATCTCCACTGATACTTAAACATCCACCACTGACTTCTACTAATAAATGATAACTATATAGATGCAAAAATCACTGAGAGCTGAAGCACTCTTACCTTGCTTCCTGTGGCAGATAAGAAGTGCCCCTAGGATGTTTTGATATTTTACTTTCTTTTCTAAGCCATAAATGATGGACATATCTACATGTAGGCAGGCAATTCAGTAAAAATTGTTCTGGATTGCAAAGTTTTCTGTAAGATTGCCTCAAACACTGAGGTTGCAGTGTGTAAATTTCCTTGGGAATTAGCCCTGTTGCATTCACTGTTTGGAGGGAGGGTGAAGTGCCATTAACATGCAAAATAATAATTGGTTAGTAAGACCTTTCTAAATTAAATGTAAATGATGTTAAATGCCAATGTTTATGAATCGTATAATGGCTTAGGTAGGCAAAAGAAGATGCTCTATTAGCTCAGACATACAGAATGGAAAATGTTAGAATGACAATAATGAATGACTTTTAAAAGAGATATTATTGGGTCTTTATATTGTTTACTAGTTTGCCTCGCTTTGGGAATGCTTAGCAGGAGTTGAAGATCTGCCATTTTAAAGACAGCCTTGCCTTACATGCTTTCTGTCTCCCATAGTCAAATGCTGTTAAGCTCTGTCATGTTTGCAGGCTTTTATAGCAGAAGCCTGTAACAGACTGCAGTTTCGATGGAGTGCAATGACAGAGCAGCCTTAAAATGCCATAAAGTGCAGAGAGAGTTGTACATGGTGCTGTGAACTGAATCTTTTCTGGATCAAATGATCAGCCATATGTGTCTCACTTATGGGACTTAAAGGAGAGGAAACTTACCCTATTGCTAACACCGCATGAAAATTGCAGCATTAGGGAATATTGACCAGATGTTTCAATCCGAACAAACAGCTTGTGATTCGGGGGGGTGGGGGCTTTCTTGCTTTGATCACAGACACCTTGAAGGAAAAAGTAATTGAATAGAGGCTGTCAGAGTTCATCATTGTCAATAAACTTTCACTTAACCTTTATCACCTGTTTTAGATACTGTTGTAGATATAAGCTGATAGGCATATGTTTAGCGTTTGAAATTTTACCCACAGATAAGAGAGATCTCCAACTGTAGTCTTTAGTTGCTATTCAGATGTTGATATGCCTGAAATTTGAATGAACAGCTTATAGCTGGGATGGAGAAACAGACTTTATCGTGTGTGTATGAAGCAGCAGAACTGATTGGAACCTACAATGTAAGATGTTCTGAAACTTTAAAGCATGTATTTTATAGTACTATGAAATACATACTAAGATCTATTGTTATTCCTTCCTAATCTCTTAATACCTAATCACTACTAATATTCAGAACATGGATTTTATTTATTTTATTTACAAAATTTCTAGACAGCTTGATGTTAAACAGTGTCTAAGTCGTATACAATATAAATAAAAGCATGACAAATTAAATAATTAAACACAATAGCATGTTGTGAAATCATTTAATATATCATAAAATGTGAACAGTAAAATACATCAGAAGAGGTACAAAGTCACAGAACTTAAAACAAAAAACCTAACCTTGATGGTCAGGAAAGGCCAGGATGGGGGGTGGGGAGAAGAAGTATTTGAGGCTACATGAATTCCAAACAAAAGCATGTTTAGAAAGGTAGCCATTTTCAGCATGAGCAGCCATTTCGATCTCAGTGTCAAGGCTGAATGATGGGAGTGAAGACGCTCCTTCAGGTATGCAGGGCCGAGGCCATTTGGGAAAGGGGGTACAGAGCATTTGGTCCTTGGTGCTTCAGCCAAAGTGACTTTTGGATGGGGAGCACTTCACAGTGTGCTCCATCCATCTTAGGCATCCAGCTGTTGATCAGCAGATCAACTTGTGAACGTCCCACCTGAGTCCAGCACAGGAGTATCTTCTATTCACTGGACTCATCTGAAGGGTGTGTCTCAATACTGCTTCCTGGACCAAGGGCCACACCCTGTTGTGTGGCTGGAACACCTAAAAGTTCAGGATGATCCATTGCCCACACCATACCTTCAGTTCCTTTTTCTTTCCAAAGTAAGTCACACCTAGGGCCAGAATGCCACTCCTTCAAGTGAATCCAGTAGACCTTTTTGACTTGTTAAAATAATCTGTAGCATTTGTGGGGCCTAACCATCTCTGGTGATGACACAAGAGCAGAAATGGAGTAGATAAGAATTGGTTTTAGCATGGAGGAGGCCTGCATGGATTTTCTTAGGACAGCACTGAGCAAACCATTGTGTGGTTGGTTGGTTGGTTTATAAGATATATTATTTATTATTTTATAAAATTTATACACTTTTTAAAAAAAAAACCAAACCCTTCAAAGTGTTTTACAAAAAAGATAAAACAATAAAATCAAGGGGGGAATTCACAACAATACTTTAAAACAAAAGTTCAAATGCTAAAACAGATCAAAATTACCTCTACTTTCTAAGCATCCAAACTTGTCCAAACAGGAATGTTGAAAGTTTTTGGTTGAAGGATTTTGGTTGAAGGATTTAACTGCTAATGTAAAAGGGAAATACTGTCCACTCGTGGCTTAAAATCTAATAAAGCTGAAGAATTCTCCAATAAAAAAAGAATAATAATATCCATTTTGTCAGTGTTATAAGAATTTTAAGGTGTGTGTGTGTATATATGTGTGTGTGGAGGGGGGGGGAGAGAGATAAATGTTCATCACTGTATATATAAACCACATGTCTGAAACACCACAGAAAAAGTCCTGAAACCATTTTGTCCCTCCCAAATTGACCTCAAATATTTCTCTGCAAGGTCAAAGGAAAATGGAAAAGCCTCCCCATTGTCTTTTCATTCACAAATCCTGTCTTAAGGGTATGTCTGTGTATGAATAGGGTGAGCCTGTGACCTGGCTCAGGAACTAAGTATTTATCATTACAAAAGACTGGCCAGGCTCCCCAGGTAATCCAATCAAGTGACCATTAAGAGGTAATCTGCCAGACAGGTGATAAACAACGCACTCAGATTTCTGTTGTAGACCGCCTTTTCTGTGATGTATGTATGATGTATCTGGGAGTGGTCTTGGATTGTTTTGCAGTTTTGTTTAGCAGTTATTTCAGAGTAGCTGAATTGCTGGTTTCGCATTTTAAGAGTATAAGTCCAAAAATGTATGTTTGCTGAAGATCTATTGATTTTGCATATAATCGGTAATATTTTATTTGTATTTTCCTAAGCTACATCAGTATGTCTATTTTACTCTATTTCATACCGCTTTATTGTAATAAAATAAAATAAAATAAAATGAACCCTCAAAACTTTGATAGACTAAAGCTACAATCTTCGCCATGCATACTCAGAAATAAGTTTTGTTACATTCAGCTGGGCTTCCTCCCAGGTAAGTGTGGTTAGAATTGCAGTTTTAAGTTAGCCTTAAATTGGACTACAACTGGACTGATAGGAGCTGGAGTCCAACAATATTAGGAGGGTCCCAGGCTGAGAGAGGTTGAACTTAAAAGATTTAAAGTCCATCTGGATTTGAAGGAATTCAAAGGTATTATTGGCCTTCTCAATTTAATGTAAAGTGCTGTACATATAACAACAACAATTTGATTCCAAGCAATTGAAGTGAATTGGTTTTTCCTTCTTTGTCTCTGACTGCAGTGGATGATCCAGAGCCCTTATAAAGCTGCAACGTTTTTTGGGTGCATCGGAACGGATAAGTTTGGTGCAATTTTGAAGAAGAAAGCGGAAGAAGCTCATGTGGATGCCCATTATTATGAGCAGAGCGAAGAGCCAACTGGAACCTGTGCTGCCTGCATCACAAGTGACAACAGGTCATATATCTCCTTGGGATACAAAAACCTCTGCCATATTCCAGGTCAAAATTCCTATTTTGACATGGCATATGGCAGATGTCTGCAGCTGCATTTGTAAGCTAAATTGAGGTGCTTGTGACTTCAAGTCCCCTCCTTTCCGTTTGTGCTGTTGACAATCTCTTCTTCTTGCTACTCTTCCCCATCTTTACAAATTTGCCTCTGTGTAATCAACCAACGTGATTGACGTGGGTGGCGCTGTGGGTTAAACCACAGAGCCTAGGACTTGCCGATCAGAAGGTCGGGCTTCGAATTCCCTTGACACGGTGAGCTCCCGTTGCTTGGTCCCTGCTCCTTCCAACCTAGCAATTCGAAAGCACGTCAAAGTGCAAGTAGATAAATAGGTACCACTCCAGCGGAAAGGTAAACGGCGTTTCCGTGCGCTGCTCTGGTTCACCAGAAGTGGCTTAGTCATGCTGGCCACATGACCCGGAAGCTGTACGCCGGCTCCCTCGGCCAATAAAGCGGGATGAGTGCCGCAACCTCAGAGTCAGTCCCGACTGGACCTTATGGTCAGGGGTCCCTTTACCTTTTTAATCAGCCAACAGCACCAGCATCAAAAGCAGCACCTTGCTTCCCTGCTTCTTCCCAATTAGCATTACTGGAAAGTTCTCTTGAAACTTCCACTCCCATATCTATAGGACGTTTTCAAAAAGCTGGCGTAAGTGGCTAGGAGACTGAGGTACAAATCCACAAGTCCCCAGTTTGAACCTCTTCCCTCTCCTGCACATAAACTGAACAGGTGGCCTTAGTCAGAGCAGCCTCTCAGCCCCAGTGCCCCCTCCCATCAACAATATGGGAATAAAACTGACCTACATCACAGGTTGTTGTAAGGGTTGCAGGAAGGAACAGTATCTGAAGCAGCTTGCTAAATAAATTCTAAGTATTGTTATTAGTTTGCAGGAGCGAAAGGAATGAAGAGATTGTGGATCAGTTGTTCCATCTGATCATGTTGACTTCTTTTTGTCATTTTAGGTCTCTTGTTGCGAACCTGGCTGCTGCTAACTGTTATAAAAAGGAAAAGCATCTTGACATAGAAAAGAACTGGAACTTGGTGGAAAAAGCTCAAGTTTATTACATTGCGGTAGGTTTGGTTAATTTTGCACCTGTGTTCAACACTTTGTCCATTTACATACAAGTTGCATCAAGTGCAGGATATCTTTTGTGGGTGCTAAAAGTGACTCTTCCGTTACACTGTGTCTTGATTAATTGACATGAATGCTGACTTACTTTAATTCACTTAAGTAGAACTCAGGAAGCTGTTTTGAATCAAATTCAGCATTTGAGCTCTTAACTGTACATCGCATTTACATTTTCATGTATGGCTTACTTTTGAGCAGTTTCTTGGAATCTGCAGGGATGCCACGACCTGCCATCCTCTAGCACTGTGGTTCTCAACCTTTTTGGTATTGCAACACACAAGTCCAAATTTATTTAGTATCACCACAGGAATTTTGGACAATGATCAGAAAGCAAAAAATTACTTAATGCTTCTATTAATGTGGAATTCATTTTTATAATACTTACAAACTTATTTAGGGTTGTTGTTTTCTTAATGGGAATGTAAGAATAGCTGCCATCTGATCACAGGTTATTACTTCATAAGCCATTAAAATTTTACTTTAATGCAAACACTTATAAAAGCTGTGTTAGCTATAATATTTTTAATAGCTTTATTCACAATAAAGTCCATTTGGGCAAGTATCAGTGGAATAGCTAAACAAGTAGGTCAATGTGGTGTTTGATGGTTGTCTCACATAGCCACAGATCATTATGGAGGTATATAGCCTGCTGCAGTATTTTGTCAATAATAATAATAATAATAATAATAATAATAATAATAATAATAATATATCGCCCTATACCCAGAGGTCTCAGGGCAGTTCACAGAATAAAATCATACAAGTCAGTTGTGAAAAACCTAGCAAGCAAAGATAGGCGCTACCAAATAGCAGCACAGATAGTGCTTCATCAGCAGGGTCAGGGTACTCAATGATAACTGAGTTGGTAACATGAAGCCAAAATTTGAATAAGCTCGCTGCCAAAAATATAAGACTCTAGCCTTTCTGACACTTGGTTACAATTGTCTACACAGCATTACAATATGCCAGCAAAACAAAAAGCTGTTAAAGGTATTTATCATACCAACTAAGGATTAAGAGCAATAATTGTTTGGAGTTAACTTTCAAAGCCATGACCCTCTTGCACAGGCTTTGCAACCCAATTGAGGTCGTGACCCACATGTTGGAAACACTGTTCTAGTGAAGCTGAGGAGGAAATGCTCAGAATTCATTCTACGGATATTTTACTCTCGCCCAAGATAGACGGAAACCCAATTCACATATTTATGTAGACTTGCATTCTGGGGTGCTATAAATTGCAGATTTGTGTTTCCCTTGCTGTGATGTTGTTAATGCTGATCACAATTAACAAGTATAGGAGGCAGCTATGGCAGATTAAAGAACGTAATGTGCGTATAATATATGGATTCTGTATGACAGCTGCTGCCATCCTGTTACCTGAGCCATGTGGGAACAGCTGGTGAGAAGTGTAGAAAATGGATTATCCGGGAGAAACAAATTCATTTTTTTAAAAAAAAGTTATTTCCTTCAGCTAGTGTTAATGTCTCCTGCAGCCTGTTATTGTGCAGCGCTCTGGATTTTCCATGGTGGTGGTTGTTGATTCTTGCATATGGCCAAAGCTCCATCAATAATTGTAAAGCAAATGCTTATCCTGCAAAGATCATACGCAGCACAGAACATCAACCGCTTCTGCCATATGCTCGAGACATCTTTTCAGAATATATATTTCCACAGTAGCCTGTTCCTTTTTAATTTATGCTCTTCCCCCTCCCGCCGGCCTGTTTTCTCATTTCAAAATTACTGTATCTTGGTCTGTTCTGAATGGCACGCTTGGGACTGAATGCAATGAGCTAAAAACTGTAAGAAAACTTAGAAAGTTTTGAAATGAAGACGAAGAAGAATGGGTGGGAGGGGGAGAGGAATGTTAGGCATAACTGTTCATCAGGAACCAGCTGAATCTTACTGCACCTCCATACAGGTACCGCTGGAGCGTGCTAACCTTTCTCCCTGCAGCCCTGTACAACCCCTGTTACACAGAGGTCTGAGGCACAGCGGGGTGGACCCAGGTATGGCTGGAACTGGGTCCCACATAAACACTTGGATTATAGAACACACCAGATCTTTCCTGTATCATCCTTCCCATCGCAGCCCCTTCCACCTCCTGAAAAATATTTGCGTGGACAGGGGGAGTCCCCCAAACCCTGGGCTGCCCCCATGTGGAATAATGACTAAAGAGAATGTGCTATGGGATTAAAATTGGCCACAACTTTATTATGTTTCAGATGTGGGTAGACCTTGGTAGATCCTCCCCATGTTGTGTGGGCAGGTAATCCCTCCCCCTACCTGGGCTGATCACCTTGGCAACACCTCCCCAGGCCGGGATTGGGTAACTGGCTGAGGTAGGCGGAGACCTCCAGGTATCCCACCTGGGGAAGGCGAAGCCAAGCCTGTGTTAATGGTGCCGTATAGGGTCCAGGGGGCTGCGCGCGACCATGCAAAGACACCCCCCATTTAATGTGGGGAGTGATCATTGTGGGGCGGGGGCTTCTGAGTTGTGTTGGAAATAGCATGGAGTTGTTAATGGGAGAAGAGAATTGGAGGGGACTTGTGGGGAGCACCTTGTGTGAGCCACAGTCCATGATGTTCTGAAGGGACCTCCCTCTTGGGTGCTGCTCTCTGGGGGGGAGGGAGGGTGCCTGAGACTGCAGTGGGAAGGAAGAGGCAGAAAAGCCCCCCTGGACCCAAGCCAGCCACTTTGTCCCCTTGGGTGGAAAAGAAATCTGATACATAACATTTGGCAGGTGTTGCTCCTCATTTTCCTCAACATGCGGCAGACAGTGGACCTTTTTTATATTTAAGTGCTATCATAGTATTCATGAGAAATTATCAGATTATTTTCCTGCGGCTGCTGCAAACTTTAAATTGCCGGTAAACTTGCTTTTGCTCGCTATCTAGGGAGGCACGGGCATTTGTCCTTTTCTCGTGTGATTTTTTTAAATAAAAGAATGCATTATTAGAGCACTTACAGAGACAGTCTAGCTGCAGCAGCCCAGCAACAACAGCAGTGCCATTTTTCACAAAGAAAATGTTGAACAAGAGCCAAATGTTTGGTGGCAGAGTCTGTTGCTAGGAAATCAAGGTCCTGAGGCGATTAATGACAAAGCAAGCAATAACAAGAAGGCAGAATTACAGATTTAAAAGAGGGGGGGAAACTGGTTGGTGTTATAATTACCCAAAGAAATCTGCACTCATTAAATAGGCTGTTTTTATGATTGACTTTAATTGGAGGTTAGTGCAGATATTTAGCTCCTTTCCCACCCCTTTAAACACATGCGTGCACATAATCCGTAAAACTGCAGGCTTGTTTTTCTAAGCATCGCAAGGAGCTTGCCCTGTAATTTGATCCCCACTGACAGATGCATTTTCTATGCTGCCATTTTGAATTAACCTATTGTGCAACAATTTTCCTCAGCTCTGTTGAATAAAACATCAAGTCTTATTACCTCAGATGGATTTGATAGAGTAAAAGAATGTACTTCTAGATGAAGAAGGCAGTTTGCAGAGACTCTGGTGCTTTGAACTCTGCCGACAAGCCCCAATAATTTGTGGTGTATGCATAAAGCATGAGAGACAAGGAGAGAGAGAGAGAGAGTGTGTATGTGCAATTCTTTGTTGAAAGTTTGCTGTTCAGAAACTGCCCAAGGAGTAGTAAGACTTTCAAAGACAGTATGCCAAATATGTTTTGGAAGCTCAGTTATTAGCTTTTTAAACAGTTGCACAAATTCTTTATTTTTGTATTAACTGTTATAAAACTCCTCTTGCAACATATACCCTCACTTTCACATCTCTGTTCGTAGAACGTCTTGGAATTTATTTCTTAAATGCTTTTATGGATCTGTGATTTAGAAACATACTTACTCTCACGTTCTGCCCTTTCTGCTTTTTTTTAAAACAACTTCATTTGCGGTGCATCATCATTCATTTTTACTGCTGCACCGCGGGCGACTCCACGCCCTGTTACTAGTATTAAGGAAGACATGACAACCTGTGCAAAATTATTGTGAGTGAATATATGGGGGAAATATATAATAGTAGAATTCTCCAGATGTTTAATCAAATACTGGAACAATAGAGCCTCTGCAAATTCTGTCCAGCCATATTGGCATGTTGCTAATCAGATGCCTGTGCCAAGCTGTCTGCTTTGTTAAATACCCAGATTCCCCGAGGCAAGAAGACAGCTGCTATAACTACTATGAAATTTGCTAGCTCAATCTATTTCTGCTACCCTTGGGCTATCAAACTACAGTTAATTTAGACCACCCCAACACATATACTTTGGGGGATTTTTTTTCCAAAGTGTTTATAATTAAAATGATAAAACATCATTATTACTCTGAAGATAGTTGTGTACGGTTTTGCATTTGACAGATACCTACAGAGATGAACGCAGCATGTCATCTTTATTGGCATAATGTTTCTTTATCTATCAAGCCCCCACCCCAATTCTATAGATACATAAATGCATTCCATGCACATGGGAGAGGCAAAAGGCTAGTCTTTATTTCATTAGGAAGATGCTGAAACTCAGATCTATTGGTAATGAGCTGCTTTAACTGCATAACACTGGATGACTGAAAACAGTCCTGCTAGGCAGGGAAACTTCAATACATAAATCCATGTTGATGCAGACTGTTCTTCCATATTTCGTAAGAATACTTTTCTTGGGTAATGAAGTCTGTAAGGCAAGAAATCTAAAGTTGCATTTTAAAAACCTGATCTGATTTATCACTCTTATTTTAATGTACAGTGGTACCTCAGGTTACATATGCTTCAGGTTACAGACTCCACTAACCAAGAAATAGTGCTTCAGGTTAAGAACTTTGCTTCAGGATGAGAACAGAAATTGTGCTCTGACGGCGCGGCAGCAGCAGGAGGCCCCATTAGCTAAAGTGGTGCTTCAGGTTAAGAACAGTTTCAGGTTAAGAACGGACCTCCGGAACGAATTAAGTACTTAACCTGAGGTACCACTGTAAATTTAAAAAATAAATCTTTGTACACCTAGAAGGGAATGGGGGTGAGTCAACTTTGAAGAAAGTTGCCACTGTTGCTCTTCTACTAGTCAAACTTAATTAAGTGTCAATCATATGAAAAAGGAGAAATGCGTCCACACCAGATTTCTTGGGTCGTACAGCCAAAGCTGCTCATCTTTTGTTGATTCCTATTCATGGGCTTTTTATGAACTCTGACATGTTATTAAGATTATCTGCTTTCTAGTCTTATTTAAAGGAGAAATGGTTTGGGGATAATGCAGACATAGACTCCAGAATACTCCAGTTCAAATTGTATTGTAGCAGAACATTGGCTGTATTCAAGCATCGCTTCATTTGTAGGATTTTCCCTTGGGTGAAAACAGGAGAGAAGATCTGGGTTTCATAGTCTCTACCCTACATTCTACTCCCTTATCCCCAGGCATGTCCAAAGGCTGTTTTGGGGGCCCAATTTAACCTTGGAGTTGAATCCTAAAAATATATATATTCATCAAACCTGGCCCTCTTTGAAAAAAGTTTGGTTTTAAAGCAACTGGGAAAATACTTTTTAATCTGAATGCTAGATCTCCTCAGTCAGTAACTATTTTCTCCATAATGTCTGTCCCAACATCTAACACTATTTGTGCTGGAATCATGTGGTGTCTACAGTAGCACATAGTCGTATATTTTGATCAAGCATTATATGGCAAAGTGAAAAAACCTTTTGATCAGAACAGACTGAAGTAATAAACACAAGGCAGGATGGTGCCATCCTGATTTATCCAACAGCAGTTGGTCAGCATTTTCCACCTCAGGACATGAAGACAGTTGAACAGAAATATTGTTTTCTTAAAACGCTACCACCAATACCCTGCATCGAAAGTTGTCCAACAAAAGGGAACATTCAGAACAACAATGACATAGACTGAGAAACCAATTAATCATATGGTTCTCCAGTTCAAGCAAAAGGGTTAGATTACAATAAGATTGACCAAGTTTCCAATAGCATAGCTGCCGAACGGAACAATGATAACCTCAAAGCAGAAAGCAATCCAGTCGTGCTGTATTGAATGAGTGTTTCATTTATTCATGCAATTGCAGTAGGTGTACTCTGGATTTCTTGCACTTCACTGTACTCCATTATGTTATCAGTTGCATTGTAACACTTGCTTAAAGACATGTCTCTTATCAGTAATCTCCATTGAAGTTTTTCGTGTCAAGTTAATCTGAAACAGAGCAGAGTTGATAGAGCTTATTTTGCAAACCTTTTGGATATCTAATAATGAGAAAGAAATGTAATTTCACCGCAGTGGTGTTGGAGTCCAGCATGATTATGAGATAAGTACTTCAGCTGATCATCTTGGTTCATGCAATATTTGTTCTATCGTTGGAATCAATTTTCTCACTAGTGGGAGCTAAAATATTGACCAAAATGTGAATTCATTGCAGCCCTCTTCGATTTCAGTAGGATGGCTATAAAACATTGGCAGCATGAGTTTCCTGGCCATATATAACTAAAAACATCTTCACTGGGCCTGTTTCTGAAGGGAGACACGTATATTATTCTTGTTTGCTCTGCTGTTTTCCATATTATTGATGAAAAAATCTCACAATGTAAGTATTTCTGACATTTCTTACCACACTTGATAAAATCTTGAGAATTTTCTGTAACTGTCAACATTCACCAAGTTTTTGACAATTACATAAATTATATAAATCCCTTAGATGTGGTATTTGATTGTGTAAAGAACCCTTTGGGCGTTGCACCATTATGAAAGAAGACTTATAGACTGAGAAGTAATTGGAAACATTAATTGATATGGTAAGATTAGTTGGCTTTTGATGATTAGAAAGGAAATTCCTGTTGGACACCAATAAAACTGTAGTAAGTGTCCATTTCTTGGAAGTAATCATGTCCCTAAGTGCTTCTGTAAACTAGAAATCTGGGCTGCAAACAGATTCAGCAAAGTGCTGTAGATCCTTATCTGCCTAATTGCACCGTCATTTCTGGACATAAGTAAAAATCACATGACTGGACTTAATGCATTTTGTGCCTTGTCTATGTTTGAGGAGCACCATTAGAAATGGTAAAAGAACTCAGCAGTTGCCTGCCATGAGAAACAGTTTATAGGCACAAACCAAACACTGATATAAATATTAACATTTTAAATAATGTATTCTAGCTTTTTATTTAGCCTTAAGCTAATTTGTTAAAGTACTGGAAAATTTGATACAAATTCCTGAATTAGATCACAATGTGCAGTTAATTTTATATGTTTCCTAGTTTCTGTTCAAGCTCTATTAACAGCTAGTATTAAAAGAATGATGGTAACCCATTGCTTGTTTTTAGCAAGCAAAAGCAACATTCTAATAGTTATTTATTTAGTTGCAGAATCATAAATTCATTTGGCAGAATGGCTGTATAAGTTAGGGAACACAGAAATGCTTATTGTCAAGTGACTTCATGCTAAGTGGATTTTGGAAAAAGCGCTTGAAGTACCGTATGGTTTTTTGTTTGTAATTGAGGTCACCCATGGGCCTAGCTAAGCCCTTTTTCTTATAGTTTCATGGAAATTAGCCATCTCGGGAGTCTTTGGCCAGTTTTATTTTGGAAGCGTTGGAATACCAAACTTTGTGAAGTAGCTAACACTGCCTGATGCTTATTTTCTACCAGCAGAGTTATTTTCTAAGCTAAATTCCCATTCCTTACTCATACCTTTCACAACCGATTCATAATACGTTGAGGGCATTTAAAGACTGGCAAACATTTCAGGACAATATTCTAAAAATCTGAAGGCAGTTTATAAAGAAAAGGCATAAAATTTATACTTGGAAACTTGACTTAAAAGCATTAAAGAACATACATGAAAAGTTGACATGGGAAGTAGATACATTATTTCATACCTAAATTATTAGAATGTGTAACACCAGCAGACAATGGCAACACATTTACATTTCTTACATTACCAGAAAAATGCTGGTTGTTGTTGTTTTTATTTTATTTTATTTGTACCCTGCCCTGACTGGGTTGCCCTAGCCACTCTGGGCAGCTTCCAACATAGTATCAGAATAATCTTTATTTGCATCACCCACTAGCCATACCAATAAAATAAAATGTACTGAAGATAGAGGTGAAAACCTAACTATACAAAATTCGTTTACATCAATAATCAAATATTAGATCTTATTCTGATTGCCCCCACTAAAAACCTTGCAGTTTTTGCTGTCACCTGATCATCTTGATCTGCTAAAAGAAAGAACACAGTAGCAATGGTTGAGTGACAATAATAGAGGGGTAGTAACCTCACTCCTCAAATCTTTATAAAGGGTGCAAGCCAGAAGCACATGAGCCACCGTCTCACAGCCGTCAACTGTCCCTTATTTGGCGGTAAAGTCCCTTATCCCAGCACTGTGTCCCGCTGCTGTCCCTTATTGATGATGTCCCTTAAATTTCTCGGGTTTCAAAGGAAGCAGCTGTGTTGCTTGGCTGCATTGCTCACCCAATAAGGAGTCTAAGAACGACTGGGGGGTGGAGCTTGCATGCCTTGTGCCGATCAAATCGTCTGCGTTGCCTGGGGACTCACCTTTGCTCAGCGCTTCTCAGCGGAGAGGTGACTGTGGTTTTCCTTGCTGCATCCCCTTTGCTGGGTTGCTGCGCTGTGGGAACCATCACTTGAGGCTTCGTTTGGCTGCTGGCTGGGTTTTCTGCCTTTGGCTCGGAGGGGCTCAGAAGTTGAACATGTTGTTCGGTATATCCCTTATTTTGGCTGCTGATACCTTATTTTTAAGGCTGCTGGTCCCTTATTTTCAAATCTGTAAGTTGACAGCTATGCACTGACTCCATACTGCCATCTCCGTTTTTCCAGTGGGGTTTTTTGAAATCGACCCAGTTTCCAACATATTTAAAAACACGACAAAACATTAAACCTTAAAAAGCTTCCCTGTACAGGGCTGCCTTCAGGTGTCTTCTAAAGTTTACTTTTCTCCTTGTGCCCTCCATCTTTCCCAACATCAGGGTCTTTTCCAGGGAGTCTTTTCTTCTCATGAGGTGGCCAAAGTATTGGAGCCTCAGCTTCAGGATCTGTCTTTCCAGTGAGCACTCAGGGCTGATTTCCTTCAGAATGGATAGGTTTGATCTTCTTGCAGTCCATGGGACTCTCAAGAGTCTCCTCCAGCACCATAATTCAAAAGCATCAAATCTTCGGTGATCAGCCTTCTTTATGGTCCAGCTCTCACTTCCATACATCACTACTGGGAAAACCATAGCTTTTACTATACAGACCTTCGTTGGCAAGGTGATGTCTCTACTTTTTAAGATGCTGTCTAGGTTTGTCATTGCTTTTCTCCCAAGAAGCAGGCGTCTTTTAATTTCGTGGCTGCTGTCACCATCTGCAGTGATCATGGAGCCCATGAAAGTAAAATCTCTCCCTGTCTCCATTCTATTTGCCAGGAGGTGATGGGACCAGTGGCCATGATCTTCGGTTTTTTGATGTTGAGCGCTAGATGAATGACCCCCAAAAACCCTGAGTGAAGCATTGTGCTTTCTTACCCCCACATCCCTTATTTTTTCATGCAGCTGGGGGATTGACTTCACGAGTTTAATTTCATTTTCACCATCTAACATTCCATTTGGACAAGGGATTCTAGTTTAAAACAAACTCTAGAGAATTTCTTAAGAAGCCAGCCTCAAACCATGGATTACGATGATATTATCTTGTTAAACTAACCACACTTGCAACTAATTGCTTTGTTTTAAACGGTCCTTAGTGCATCAACCAGCAGATAAAAACTGGATATCTGCCACAATGTACTGACATGCCTTTTTATGAAAAATGTAGGATGAAATTGTAAAATGAGATTTTGTGTGAATATGGGAATTTTAGCTCTTCAGAGGTTGACATTAGCGTTTGCTGTGGTGAATCAACACAAAAGCATTAATGACGTTAGAAGTGAATCCAAGTTTGGTGTAAAAGTAATCTAGCCAGGTTTAAACCAGACATATCTGCAGTAAATTTAATCTTGACATATTGGAGAAAAATTACATTTGTGTAGGAAATACATTCTAGAGCTTTAATGCTCATCTGTATTCAGTAGAAACAAAGTCGGAGTCTCAAATAATTTTCTGAAAAACTGAATAGCAGACTAAGGTATACAGCCCTGCAATAATATTGTTTGACTAAAAGGTTCAGTTGAAATGGTTTTGTTCATTAGCATTAGATATTCATTTGAAAATAATGTCCCTTGGATTATTGTTTATGTTGGAATGAATAAAGCTAAGTGAATAGGAATCTGTGCTGAGCTTATTTGTGAATCACAAAATCGCAGTTCTTAAATGATAGGACTGTGTACACATGCACTCAAATAACCTAAACAGACATCTTTACTTAACCCATTTCTCGCAAGCTTTTGACAATGCTGAAATGTTTGTTCAGCAGTGGATCCAATTTTCACAAAAGAAATGTAAATTGCTCTAAAATTATTATTTGAGGAACAATGAAACAACTGAGTCACATTTTAAAGCATACCTTTTAGTAATGTAATTGCTTTAAATCCATTAGTTTCCTTACTAAGCAATTCAAATTACCCTTAGTTCAAGGACATGCCTGAAAATACTCTATTATCCCTTTTGCATTTCTATGACAGTAACAAGATCTGTGTATACGTCTTCCTGTGTGAAATACCAAGCTATTAGTTTTTGCACAAGTGTAAGCAAGTGCTGCTGAAGGTGAAATGAGTTGCTTTCTTACCACTTGCAAACCACAAATAAACGGCAGATGACAAAACTTAGCAATTATAGCTTTCAGTGGCTATTACAGTAAACTTAACTACTACCAAGTAGCAAATGGAACAGAAGGTTCTCTGATCTGCCTCATGAACTACACATTATTTACCACCTTGAAGTTTTACAAATAAAAGCATTGTTTCTTAAATATATAAAATGACTTGGATTCCCATATGTAAACACTTTGCATACATTTTAGTTTTGTTTAGTAATTGCACTGCATTTTCATGTTTCAACAACAAATATTTCTACACAATTATCTGCAATTTTGCAGACGTTTGGAATCCTTTTACTAGCTCATGCCACAGTAGAGTTGCAATTACCGTTTTGGCTATTGCTTAAAATCTGTACTTCCTTGTATTCTGGCCTTTAAATTATCCTAAACATTACTCAATAACTCTGCGGTTGATTCTATTGTGGAGATTATTTTACTATCAGATTCATCCGTTGGTCATTTCAGGTTCTTAATGAAGAATCTCCAAATCAGGCATGCCACAAAAACGTTCTTTTCAGATGAGACGTTAACTTCTGTTCACTCTTCTTCATGATGCCTCTATCACAACTTTCCCCTTTTTGCCATTTGATATTTTAGTACTCATTGACAACAAGGCTCAAAAGTCTTTCTCAGAAAAAAATTACTGTACCACTGATAGTGGCAATGGGCTCCAATGCAGGTCTGGTAGTTTATGGTTAATCTGAGGCACAATCAACTGGTGTACAACTAAGGGAATGGTGGCGGGTTGGGGGCACCATAAAACTGCAGGGGAAAAGGGCTAGCCCAAAGGCGCTATGAAATTATGGAACAAACTGGTGTCCCTGAAATCCTCATGTTTGACAAAACCAGACCTGGGTATCTGGTGCACAGTGCCCTTTAAAGCAAATGTTGTTTGACAGCTTTTCCAGGAAACAGTATATTTCGACAGACCTGTCAGTTCTCGTTCTCTCTCTCTCTCCCCCCCCCCCCCTTCTTATCTTTTAAGTTTACAGCCAGCTTTTAAAAGCACAGAGCAAGGTTAACCTCAGAAGTATTTCCTGTTGGAACATTAATCTAATTCCATGAAAATAGAGCTGGTTTCCCCCTCCTCCCCATCTGTAAAACAGATAATGGGGTCTGGAAAAGCAGCCCGTTGCTCTGGGTTATCATGATGAAGAAGCTTAGGTTGGACACCAAAGCATTGATCAGTTTTCCCAGCAGAAGATATTCTCCTTTCAGCTGAAAATGGTATTAATGGATTTCTTTGGTTCCTTCGGTTCTTAAATGCAACACGACCCAGTTCAGACACCTATGGTTTCTGTTGGAAGGTCATACTGTGGCAAGCTTCAAGCTTGTGTGCTTTCTGCTCCCCTTCCTTCATTGATAGCAAGTAGCAAAGTGTAAAGCTTCTGTTGGCAAAGATGACCCAAAAGCATTTGTTAGGTGTGAATATACTGCAGGGGCTCTCTGTTGAGCCTTTCAAGTCTCACTGTTTTCAACCGTGTTCTCTCAGAATGCTCTACTGCTGGCGTCATAGCAGAGTCCAAACACAAGTCAAATCACCATCCAAGGAACCACACAACTAGGTCCATTTGCCCAAAAGGACTTTGAGCTTGAGCTGCTCTCAAACAGGGGAGGGGTGAACCTGTGGCCCTCCAGGTGTTATTCAGCCTTAGCCCCTCAACAACTGGTGGTCTCTGATAATGGAAAAGAAGAGAAAGAAAGGGGGAGGAAAGAAGGGCAAATCTTGAAACAGTGCACAGATAATTAAAAAAAATACATAATAAATGAAACAAAACATGAACTAGTATAAAATCAGAAGAGTGCAGCATACATAGTAATCAGCCTGTTCCAGGCCAACATAATGTACAGTGGTACCTCAGGTTACATACGCTTCAGGTTACATACGCTTCAGGTTACAGACTCTGCTAACCCAGAAATAATACCTCGGGTTAAGAACTTTGCTTGAGGATGAGAACAGAAATCGTGCGGCAGCAGCGGGAGGCCCCATTAGCTAAAGTGGTTCTTCAGGTTAAGAACAGTTTCAGGTTAAGAACAGACCTCCGGAATGAATTAAGTACGTAACCAGAGGTACCACTGTATTGCTAACGTCATTTCTAATAGTCTTGCATTGAATCTTGCAGCTTCAATCCTTTGGAATCCCCCACCTTTTTTTTTAAGGGCTAGAACAATTTTGTAGGTAAGAATAGTATTCTTTTCACATTGTCCAGTTGATAGTTGGGCTACTTATTCTTGACCCAGGAACTGAAACCTTCCTTCTGGGCAGCAGATTTAAGATGAATCCGAATAAAGCCAAGTTACTGTGGTGTGTGTCGTCTCCATGTTCAGAAATGCTGGTGGGAATCCAAAGAGCTACTTGGGGCTGTGTGCCGCGAGTCAGGTTTTTGACTTCTTTGAACAGCTGACCTCCAGTTTATTATCAGACATTGATTTCGAGTCTTGCTCCATTTTCAGAGTTCTTTGCCATGCGGCACAGGGACAGTTGTTGAAAGCACAAAAGTTCAAAGCCCCCTCTAGCTAGTTCTTTGGATCTTGGCCAATATTGCTGTGAGAATTAGCAACAGGGGATAGATAATGGTGGCATCATATCCTGCTGGGGATCTTCCTGCTGGTTGCTGTTGGCGTACAGAATACCGAGGACCATTGATCTGGCTCAGCACGGCAATTCCTATTTTCTTTCTCTGAATTGTGTGCTGTTCGCGTATTAACTGTGCCAATACCCCATTCTTCTATGGAAAAAGCGTGGCTGTAACGCACTTACCCATTCATCTTTCCTAAAGACTGTGTTTTGATTGCGGCTGTTGTGAAACTGGAGTCTGTAATCCTTTGCCGCAATAGAGTCCCGCTCCACTTTTGCAATTCTTTGATTGGGGAGCAGCTTTCGTATTGCGTGTGCATTTGAAAAAGATTGAGTTTAGCAGTTGTTCAGTAAATCTGTCTCTCCATGTTTTCAGGCAAAACTTTCCATGACCCAGGCCTGTTTTCAAATGTTAGTTAACCCATGGGAAGAATGGTCTGCTAATAGGCGAAGGTAAAACGTTGGTGTATTTGGGTGCAGGTTGCTTTGGGACACGCCAGTGTGGGGAATTCAAAAACTAGCATATTTTTTGCTCTATAGGACACACTTTTCCCCCTCCAAAAATTAAGGGGAAATGTGTGTGCGTCCTATGGAGCGAATGCAGGCTCCTTGGCTTCAGCGATAGCAACACGAAGCCTCCGAAGTGCAGAAGGAGTGCTCCCTCCGCACTCCGGAGACTTTGCGTTGCTTTCGCTGAAGCTTTTGGAGCGCAGTGCGAGTTCCCGCTGCGCTCCGGAGGCTTCAGGTTCCTTTTGCTGAAGCCGGGAGAGCAAGACTTCAGGGATAGCCGCCTGAAGCCTCCTGAGCGCAGCGGGAGCTCCCGCTGCGCTCCGGAGGCTTCGGGTTGCCTTCACTGAAGCCTGGAGAGTGAGCGGGGTCGGTGCACACCGATCCCTCTTGCTCTCCAGGGTTTGCTTCGCTGGAGAGGCACTGCACAGTTTTCCCTCTCTGCGCAGCGCCCCTTCAGCGAAGCGGGAGGAGAAATGGAAGGGGCTCCATTTCTCCTGCCGCTTCTCTGAAGGGGCGCTGAGCAGAGAGGGGGAGAATTTTTTTCCCCTGTTCTCCCCCTCTAAAACAAGGTGTATCCTATGGTCAGGTGCGTCCTATAGAGCGAAAAATACGGTATTTCCCCACTAAGCAGGGGTGCAGAGACTGAATGTGACCCTCCAACCCTCGCTATCCACCTCCCAGGACTCCCCTCATCAACCCTGCTCTATGCCCTTTTCAAGTGTGTTCACCTGGTTTGAATGTGCCATTGATAATGTCTCTTGCTTTCACAGATGGGCATGTGTGTTTGCGCGCACTCAGAAATGTCTGACTTTTGTGAGGCTTGAATGAAGGGCAGTTGTACAATGATAAAAGTCACATCCATTGGTCTGCTGTTGTTCAGCATCTTTATAAACGACTTGGAAGAAGGAATTGAGGGGTTGCTCATGAAAATTGCTGAGGACGCCAAACTGGGAGGGGCGGCTAATGCCTCAGAAGACAGAATTGGGATTCAATATTACCGTAACAGATTGGTGAACTGGGCCCAAACTAACAGAATACAATTCAATAGGGACAAATGTCAGGCTCTACACTTAGGCAGGAAAAACCAGCTGCACAAAGATAAGATATGGGACATCTGGCTTGCCAGTAGTACATGTGAAAAGGATCTAGGGGTCTTACTGGACCACAAGCTTAACATAAGTCAACTGTGTGATGCAACAGCAAAACGAAATACAAAACCAAATTAATGCCATTCTAGGCTGCATCAACAAAGGGATAGTGTCCAGATCAAGGGAAGTACGGTAATAGTACCACTCTATTCTGCCTTCGTCAGACCACACCTGGAATACTGTGTCCACTTCTGGGCACTGCAGTTTTAGAAGCTTATTGACAAACTGGAATGTGTGCAGAGTAGGGCAACCAAGATGATCAAGGGTCTGAAAACCAAGCCTTATGGGGAACGTTTGAGGGAGATGGGTATGTTAACCTGGAAAAGAGGAGACTGAGAGATATGATTGCCATCTTCAAATATCTGAAGTTCTGTCACATGGAAGACGGAGCAAGCGTTTTCTCCTTCTCCAGAGAGGGTAGGACTCAAACCAATAGATTCATGTCTAAATTCAGATTCTGAACTAAACATCAGGAAGAACTTAATGACATAAGAGCCATTCAACAGTGGAGTGGACTCCCTCAGGAGGCTGTGGAATCTCATTCATTTGAGGTTTTAAAGCAGCGGTTGGATGGCCATCTGTCATGGATGCTTTAGCTGAGATTCCTGCATTTCAAGGGGTTGGACTAGATGACCCTCAGGGTCTCTTCCAACTTTATAATTCTGTGATTCTACCCCTGGAAGGATGCCCTTGAAGGAATGCAGACCTCTGCTGAGACAGGTTTCCATCCCCTGCGTTTAAGCTTGCGGCTTCGCATGATTCTAACCAGTTTTGAACTGATTTTAAAGGAAGAACCTTTATTTATTTGTTTGTTTGTTTGTTTGTTTGTTTGTTTGTTTGTTTCTGTGGCATTTTACATGCTCAGAACATGTTCAGATTGGCTCAACAGTTTCTACACAGGATTCCTAGCATGCTAATTTCACACATGGTGACAGGCAGATACATTTAAATGTGGCCTCATCCATGGGTAAAGCTTGGCCTGTGCACACAGATACTATGTTCAGTGCCACTTCTAAAATCAGGCCTTACGTCACAGTTTAGTGTCATCCATTTTGTTCTTGATATTCAATTTAAGTCTTACCCAATAGTGACTGGAAGTTTGGTGGCAGCCCCATTTCGTAATCAATATGCCCAGAAATGTTCACATTAAAACCCTGTAATATAATCTGAATACGTATATATTTTATATCTTTGAAACAAACGACGAGCATAACACATGTGCAGCTAATTGACAATGCACAGATCCTTGAAATGCTTCCAAGCAGATAGCAAATTCAGTGTAAAACAAAGATGCATTTGAGTGGAAGTAAGAATGTACATCTCATCTCCTTGACGACCATTCTAATTACCTCAGCTTGGTTGATCAATATTTGATCTTTTCCCCACAATGCAAACGTGTCACTTTAGCTCTGTCACTTTCTCTCTCTCTCTTTTTGCTTTTTGGTAATTTGCAGCCAAGTGAGGTCCATTGTATTTGCTCTTTCTGGCATTGGTCCAAGGTTCCTCTTGCTGGTATAACGCAGTTCATTGATGTGAGTGTGATCTCCTGGGTAGATTTATCCACAAATTTAAGGCAATTAAAAGCCTTTATAAAGCATTTCATCTAATGTAATTATCATAGTTCAATAATTCTGCTTTTAAAAATGGCTTCTATCACTTTATGATCTTTCCCTCACACCCTCTGATTTTATAAAACCTTTTCAGAAGGTAGGGGTGGTAACAGCATCTGCTGTTCTGTGTCAAAGATGTTACAAGTTTCAGATGTTTTATTAAACTACTTCTGGGGGTGGGGGAGGAATGATAGGTGATGAAAAGTACATATGAAGAGTTTGAAATAGGATTGTTAAAGTAGCAAAGATATACACATGGATAGCTCAGTTGGTTAGAGCATGGGTAGGCAAACTAAGGCCCGGGGGCCAGATCCGGCCCAATCGCCTTCTAAATCCGGCCCGCAGACAGTCTGGGAATCATGGTGTTTTTACATGAGTAGAATGTGTCCTTTTATTTAAAATGCATCTCTGTGTTGTTTGTGGGGCCTGCCTGGTGTTTTTACATGACTAGAATGTGTGCTTTTATTTAAAATGCATCTCTGGGTTATTTGTGGGGCATAGGAATTCGTTCATATTTTTTTATCCAAAATATAGTCCAGCCCCCCACATGGTCTGAGGGACAGTGGACCGGCCCCTTGCTGAAAAAGTTTGCTGACCCCTGTGTTAGACTGAGCGTAGTGCTGATAACGCCAAGGTTTCATTCCCCATATGGGACAACAGCATATTCCTGCATTGCAGGGGATTGAACTAGATCAGGGGTCAGCAAGGTTTATCTTGCCTGGGCTGGATCGCTCCTATGGAGATCCCTCTGTGGGCCGGATCGCATGCGTGCATGTGATTTCTAGTGTCTGCGTGTTCAGAGACGCTATTTCCAGCACCGCGGAAGCGAGTCCCTGCACCGCGCTGCTCTGGTATAGCGCAGCGCACAAGCGGTCAGCTCAGTTCGGGAGCGGCTCGTGGACTGGTCAAAAGACCTCTGTGGGCCACTTCTGGCCCATGGGCCTTAGGTTGGTGACCCCTGAACTAGATGATCCTCAGGGTACCTCCCAACTGTGGCGTTTGCCTCCTAGGTGGGTCATAAGGAAAGGGTTAAATGAGAGTGAAGTGATTGGCCAGTGGGAACCCGAGGGGTGGAGTTAAAGTTAGAGTGGGAGTTGTTTGAAAGTCAGTTGAGAGTTGGGAGTTGAAGAAGGAGGAGGGAGGATAAGTCTGTGGGTTGGTCAAGTTGTGTTGTGAGGGAGTGAGAGGAATTGTTGGGTGGCGTCAGATAGATAGTTGGGATAATCAGTTTGAAGTTGTTAGGAACGAATTGGTAAAGAAACAGATTAAGAAACTGACAAGAACAATTAACTGAAACCATAAGCTTGTTCATGCCTATAAAATAAACTTGATTATTTGTTAACGTTAACAACTGTCTGGACTCCGTGTGTACCCGAGAGAAACGGGTTGGTGGCAGCGAAGAGGCAATCTCAGTGGTGGCACAGGGATCAATAGACCGTCAGACGTCCGGGGACCCTGTGTGACCGCCACACCAACACTACAGTTCTATGAAGAAACCAGCAATGGTTATGCAAAACAAGAAAACCCCATGATACATCTTTTTAGAAACAAGTGACAATGGGTGTTAACTCTCAGGTTTTTTTTAAAGCTATTGGGGCTGTAAATGGGCTGTACGCACCCAGATTTAACCAGTGAGGGACATTCCTGGCACAAACGCATGCTTAGACCCCAGTAAAGAGGGTTTCCCTCTCACTTTTTTTCTGTCTTACCATTGCTGAAGCAAGTTTGGCATTCTCGCTGCTACCTACAGGTGAAAAGAAGAATTGTCTGTTAAATGCTTCTGTATGTTTTAACCTTCTCCATAAATGGGTTTGCTGCCTTGCCCTTGAATTACTCTCCTGGGGTATGTTCTTCGCAAGTATGAGTCAAAAGTGCTGCTGGACAAATTGTTTCTTCTTTTACCTGGTAGAGACAGGTGGTGTGGATATTCTCTACATACCGACATTATTTGACCAGAGCTTGAAGGCCATATAATGTTTCCCTCTGTGTGTTTGTGTGTCTGCCTTTCCTCTTTCCTTTTAGGAACAAAACTTTTTAAAACATGTCCTGGGATTAGATCATCTTATATGTAATAATCCTGTTGCACCTCGACTATATATTAAGATGATCTATTTTACTCTCCAAAATAAATGTGTTTTGTCAAGATAAGCAGCTTCATTTCAGACCTTGTACAACGTGATGGCCTTACTTTCATTCACCTCCAAATAGTTTGCTAATTTCGAGACAGATTGAAATGTTAAGTAGTAAATAGTGTTATCCCACGGACAGAGATAACTTGATGCAGTTTTCATTAAAAGTTGCACATGGTATCTGTTAGTAATTGGAACTTTTGCGGTTGAATTATTGTGCAGATTAGCCATAGCACTGAGGGTTCTCAACTTTAAAGGCCAGTTCTGTTTTGAATCTCACAAATTCCTCCTAGTTTTGTAAGGTAGTCTGTAATCTTATCCAGGACATATGTAATACCACAATGCCAAGACAAGAGGAGATCCAAACCATTGCTTTGACGTGTGTGTTTAGGTTTATTTTCTAATTAGATAAACACCCTTTTGCTTTAACTTTGTGACCATATCTTTCAACTTGCTTCACAAAGCAAAGAATGCAGCGTCAAAACTGAAGGAGATTTATATTATTAAACCTAGCAGTTGGCACCTCAGTCCCCCTAAGGCAAAATTTACATGCAGTTTCGAAGCACTTTTTAAGACGTTTGATAGTTTGGGTGGCTTTCAGCTTTATTTGAGAAATCTTTCCAGAATTATGCAAAGTTACCCCAGTAAAGAAATTCAATGTGGGCTCGTCCACACAACAATTTAATGTGGACTTGAAGCTTCGTGTATCTCAGGTTTTTTATGGCACCCACACAAACTGGCAACCCATATTTCACCCAGAATTAATTCAGATTTTCCCAAACCACATCTAATAAGGGAACAAAAAATAAAATTAAGAAATCACGTTATCTAACTGTGGCCATACTGAGATCACATTGTGGGAGCGCTTTTAAAAAACATATGTGGTGAGGTTTCTATGGATGCTCTGTTACAGGGGTCAGCAGCCTTTTTCAGCCGTGGGCCGGTCCACCGTCCCTCAGACCATGTGGTGGGCCGGAGAGGGGGGAAATGAACTAATTCCTATGCCCCACTAATAACCCAGATATGCATTTTAAATAAAAGGATACATTCCACTCATGTAAAAACACGCTGATTTCCGGGCCGTCTGTGGGCCAGATTGAGAAGGCGATTGGGCCGCATCCGGCCCATGGGCCTTAGGTTGCCTACCCCTGCTCTGTTATCACACCACCTAAATCAATTTGCTGCTTGTCTGAGCACAAGCTAGCCATTTTGTTTCCATCGGCCAAATGGAAAATGATGTGTTGTGCCTCTTTCCACCAGTTGTTGCTAAAGGCTTGTTAGTGGTATGTACATCCTTTTATTTTTAAAACAGTAGCTTTGTACAAAACTGCTCTTATACAAAATAGCTGTATTAGAAATAAAAATCAAATTGACCCTCCAGGGATAAACTGGAATCATGCAATCACTCATTCTCCAAAGCCCTCCCTCTAATGGCATATTCTCTCTTGGCCTTGGCCTGGTTTGTGCAAAATGTGTCATTTATTTTATTTGTAGGGCATGAGTTTTGTGCAAAGCTGATCATATTTACAACAGAATTCAACAGAACCTATGCACGTGCCATTCACATTTAGCTTATTTCAGCCACTCACTCCTTTCTTCATAATAGCTGTGTATTTACAGTGACCTCAGTAAGGATGTGTTTTGCAGAAGAAACATAATATATCCCACACTGAAAGGTGCCAAATCATAGAATTGTAGACTTAGAAGGGACCCTAATGGTCATCTAATCCAGCCCTCTGCAATGCAGGAATCTCAGGTAAAGCTTCCATGATGGTTGAATGAGTGTTGATCTCTACAAACTCATAGGAGCAATTTGACCCAGCCCAGTTGATGATACATACAACTCCATTGCATACTTACCACATTCTTTGATTTTGTAGTCCACTTGATTGCGGCCTATTCTTCTGTCATTCACTTGCTTGTCTTATAGAGTTAAAATAGATAATTATGTTTATTCTTTTTTAGATTTGTATACTGCCCTCCACCCGTAGATCTCAGGGCGGTTCACAACATCAATTCACAAAAGACATAATAAAAATAAGAACAAAAAGAAACCAATAATCCACCCTCCCCAACACATTTTAAAGGGCATCGTATGTCAATCAGCAAAAGCCTGGTTGAAGAGGAACGTTTATAATGAAGGTGCCAGGTGAGCCTCCCTAGGGGGAGCATTCCACATGCGGGGAGCCACTGTAGAAAAGTCCCATTCTCGTGTTGCTACCCTCCGGACCTCCCGTGGAGGATGCACACAAAGAAGGATCTCAGAGGATGGTTTTAGGGTCCAAGTAGGTTCATATGGAGGGACACGGGTGGCGCTGTGGGTTGAACCACAGAGCCTAGGACTTGCCGATCAGAAGGTCGGAGGTTTGAATCCCCGCAACAGGATGAGCTCCCGTTGCTCGATCCCTGCTCCTGCCAACCTAGCAATTCGAAAGCACGTCAAATTGGAAGTAGATAAATAGGTACCGCTCTGGCGGGAAGGTAAACGGCGTTCCCGTGCACTGCTCTGGCTCGCCAGAAGTGGCTTAGTCATGCTGGCCACATGACCCGGAAGCTGTACGCCAGCTCCCTCGGCCTGTAAAGCGAGATGAGTGCTGCAACCCCAGAGTCGGTCACGACTGGACCTAATGGTCAAGGGTCCCTTTACCTTTACCTAGGTTCATATGGAGAGAGCCAGTCCTGAGCCATTTGGATGTGTCTAACCAATAAGAGGAGTTGACCCATGAAGCCAATTCAGTGGAAGACAACCCTTGCATTCATTAAGATCTTCACGCAAGGCTTTTAAAATGGTTCCTAAACCAGCAAAAACTATTTTTTTTAGGATTTACTGGGCACCCTTGAGACCTTTCCATAAACATGATCTCTTCTCCAAATTGTGAGAGGTGGGAATGTACTGTAGGCTCTCTTATCTAATTTGGGAATGCCTGAACATTTTGAGCGGAGCTCTGTGTAACTGTAAACTTAGTGCTAGAAGCATCTCTAGATATGTGTGATTGGCTGCCTCCTGCTTGCCAGGGACCTTTCACCTTGTCAAAAATAGATGTTCCACATTGTTCTCACAGTCGGTGTTGCAATATTAGAAAGAAAAAACTGCCTGAATGGAAGAATGAAATGCATTATCCTTGTATGGACCAGCTGTTTTCTTCACCAATGTCTTACGGACACCAACAGTGACACTCAGATTGCCGTTACCAGCACCTATGTCCTCTGATCCTTTTTGAAGAATGGAGGACGTAACTTATTCCCTTCTCTCACTTCCCCCTGGCCCTTCATTATTTTTATCCTTACAAAAAGTAAGGGGGGAAAAGCTTAAAATAGTATTGGTGCTTTTATTTAGTGATTTCATTGGTGGTTTGACACGTAACGTATTTCTCTGTAAATCTGGTTGCCTCCGTTTCTATATTATCTTCAGAGAATGACCTGTTATAAAATGTGATGCTTGTACAATACCAACTTCACTCTCTCAGACAAAATAGCCATGATCAAAATGATCACCCTCCCAAAACTCAAAACTCCCATTGTTCTAGGTGCAGGGCATTTCATCAGCGTGAGCAGTTTCTGAGCTCTGGCTGCAGTACTGTGCTTAAGATTTCAGATTAAAACTGCAGAATGAATGGAGGGCCTTTTTTCTGCATCCCTACTTCCAGTTCCTCTCTGAAGACAGGAGAAGAGACCCTCTTAAGAATCTTAGGGGGGTGGACAGGGGAGGCACTAGACCTTGTGAAAAATGAGCACAGTGTTTTAGCTGCAGTTCATTCATTTCCAGCTTCGTATTCTTGTTCTAAAACAAAGTGCGCCTAGACATTCAATTGTTGCGCCCATAACCTAGGTTTAAGGTGCCCTTTAGCTCCTAGCTTTCATATCTCAGTTTCTAACACTGCCTTAATTTATGATTTTCCTTCTTTTCATTAAGGGATGGGAACACTTAGATTACAGCATTCCGCATTATGTCATTGGTTTAGTGAAGCATCAGGATGGAGCATAAACAATAGCATCTGGTTTCCTTTGTGCTTCAGAGAATGCAGACACACATCTGAGATCTCCACATCCTCTGTGTGCTTTTGATGCAGTTCCCATCCTGAAAAGCCATGCTGTGATTTCAATTAGTGCAGATGTACACCCAGCCACCTTAACAGGCTCAGCAAAATAATTGTTTTGTTTCAGCACTTGAATGTCTAGATCTGGTTAGTGTTACCCAAAAAAAAAAAAAGTGGGAGTGGGGGGAAATATCACACCTATGGTATTAAGCCTGTGCTTCGATTGCTTTTTTAAAAAATGTCTTGGACACAAGTAATAACCTAATAGGGAATAGCTTGATTTCATACACAGGAACTGCAGGATTACTTCTACATTTTACTGGTCCCCTGTAACACAAAAAACCCTATAAATGCCCAATGGAAAAACAGCGGAAAATGAGAACTGCAGCAGGCCTTTTGAGATCAAATTTATGGCACAGAACACTCTCTTAAGGCTGTGTTTAAAAGGCAAAGAAAGCAGATAATTAAATTTGCTGGGTTTTACCAACTTAAAAGGCCCTTTTAAAAAAACTTTTATTACGTATATTTATTATTTCTCCAGCAAACTATTATGCATATAAGTAAGATTTTCAGCAAGGGGAAACTGAAATTTATAGTCTTCATTAAAATGGGGTTATAGGAGAAATGCAATAATTTAATTAATATCATACTTCTTGAGTACTTTCAATATATATGTTTGTTATTCGGGATTCACGGTCCTTTTGTGATGTAATTATGATTTTATGTTGAGAAATGTGGGTGCAATCTGGAACCCTAAAATCTGTTGGAGCATTGCCATTGATTTTATTGAGATGCAGGTTGGTGCCTGTGTTTGGTATCTTGCAGGTTTTCCTGTTCGCTGGAATACTCTCTTCGTTTGGTATTATTTACTGTGTTTTGGCACTGTGTTCTAAATAGCCATCTTTGCCAGCAACCCATGGTTGAAATGGTGCTCATTATCCGCAGGCTCATTGAGTAAAAATGGCTGCAGCTTGTAGGTAGGCTAGTGGCTGATATTAATAACTGTCAAGAAAAAATTGACACTAGTGTGAATTTAAAAAACCCTAAGTACAGCTTCTTTTGAATGCAAAGTTGCACAAGATGACCCAGTATTCTTTGTCTACATACTTACACCTATTTTTAGGTACCAGGCCAAAAAAAAATCCTTTTTCATCTGACATTTGACTTTTAATTATCTATGGCCTTTTTGCATGGGCAGGATGCTTTAATCTAGTTTTTTGCTATTTTAATGTATGTAGGTGGTTGTTTAAAATATTGTAAGTTGCTAATGCATTTTTTAAAAAATGTTTCTGCCTCAAGAGAGAGATGGTTAGGGAGCTCTGGGCCTTCTGTGGTCTGCAGCTGGTGGAAGAGAGGCTCCGAAAAGGAATGAGTTTAGCTGCATTAGGTCAACTTGTTTGTTTCTTATTTGTGATTGGACGGTCAGTCTTCAGACGGTGAGGAAGAATTATGCACGCTTCCTCCTCCTGTCTTGGTTTTCAGCAAGGGAGGAGGAAATATGGAAGTACTGGTAAATTGTGCCTGCTGCACTCACCCTTGCTATGAATCTGGCCTAGGTTGCACATCTGTTTTGCTGTAGTGAATCTTGAAGGTTTAGGACCTTGGCGTTCGAGGCATCTTAAGGTTGGTTGGTAGCTCAGCTTATCATCTTGGTCATCTGTGTGAAGTTGGTGTCAAAGGAGTAGCGCTCCTTTAGCCTCAGCAGGTCTCCGTGAGAAACCACTACAAAATTTGCATTGGGATTACATCCAGAGTAAAAGATAGGCACTGGTAGAAAGAAGATTGTCTTGTTTAGGGACATCACTTGCAGGCAATGGACAAAGGCCACCATCACTATAGAAATTCCCATGGGGATCAAACTAGCCTCAAAGCACATGATATGCACGTGACCCTATAGGGAACGTCCCAGTCCAACTGTTAAAATGGGTCCCAGGAAGTTCTCCTGTGCAAGCCACATGCAGTTATTAAGAACTCTGCAAGAGTGCTAGTATATTATTATTATTTGGCTTTCACTGATTTCAGGGCAGTTCGGCCAGAGAGTGATTAACTCTTACTAAGATGTTAAAAGGGGAAATCATAGCTGCCTTATCAGGCTTTTTCAAAATTTAATTCCTTTCTCCATTAAGAGTTAAGGCATAAAATTTGCCTTTACTCCTTATCCTTCTATAAGTAAAGGGGAATCGAAGTTTTGCCTCAAATTAAGACACTAACGCCAAACAAAGTCTCCTATTGTGTTGCATTTGTATAGTTATGGATTGATATTTGATAAGGACAGAGCATCTAATAATGGAGATTTTAAAAAAACAACAACAACTTGAACTTGTCTTTTGCTTTATCTTGTATTAAAATGTTTAACGTAGACTAGATAACTGTTCCCTGCTCAAGAATTAGCAAGTTTCATACTCGAACAAAAGTAGACAGCATGCGCAAAATCCACTGTAACAAAATGTATGAACAGTAAGATATGAAAACTGTTGATTATGTTGTCTGTGGTGACATACAAACAAAGTGATAACTGTTCGCATCTGTAAAGGTTGAAGAATGGCAGTGTCAGACTGCATGAAGATTAGCGTAAGAATTTGACATCTTTGGTGAAAATTTATAATTACATATGACACTTTTAGTGGAGATTGGAGGGAGGGTGGCATTTACTGAAGAATCTTTGTTTTAAAGTCATGTCAATTCTAACAGTTTAACTGCTGCACAACAACTGCATTTTGCTTCCTGTAGAATTACAGGTAGGAGATTATGGAATCTGCCAAGCTGCAGCAGGAGTATGTTTTGGGTGGCAAAATTTCTAGGGTAATCCTGTCCCTAGCAATCTCTGCCACTTTAGCGTCTCTTACATTCCACACCACAGCTTCCAGAACCATTCCAGTCTGGTTTCAGGCCATGTTTGGGTGCCCAAACAGTCTTAGCTGCCCTGTTTGATTATCTCTTTGGGAAGTGAGATGGGGGAATGCAACCTTGTTGGTTCTACTTGCCTCTCTGCAATTTTTGACCCTCTTGGCCATGGTGTTCTCCTGGAGTGACTCATGAAGGTGGGAATTGCAGGTACTGTGTTTCAGTGGTTCTGCCCCTACCTGCAAAGTAGTTCTAGGAGACTGTTGGTTAGCTCCTTGGCTTTGGGGCTGTGGGGTTCCACAAGGGCTCATTCAGTCTCTTGTGTCATTTAACATCTACATGAAACCATTGGAAGCTGTCATCCGGGGATTTGGAGCATGGTGTCTTCAGTATGCTGATGACACACAGATCTCTCTTTCCATTCCATCGGAATCAAGAGAGGCTGTGAAGGTGTTGAGACAGGTATCTAGATGCAGTGGTGGACAAGATGGGGACCAATAAATGGAAAGATGGAGTGGGTGTTGTGAGTGGGTGGTTCCCATATCCAGCAGTTAGGTGTATGACTTGTTCTGGGAGGGAGTAGGATGATGTTAGTAGTATGGGGGTACTCTTGGATTCCCACTTATCACTTGAGTATCAAGTGGCTTCTGTGGCTTGGATTCCTAATGCCCAGTTTAGGCATAATTCTGATTAGCTGATTCATCAGCCACAGATGTTTCTGGACTAGCATAGTCTGGTTTTAGTTGTCCATGCTCTGATATTTCTCATGTGGACTACTGTAATGCATTTTATGTGGGGCTGCCCTTGAAGTCAGTCTTGAGGCTACAGTCAGTGCAGAATGCAGCTGCTGGCTTGGTAAGTGGGGCAGCCTGACAGGAGCAGGGGTCACTGGACTTAAAGCTCGGCATTGACAGACAATGAGCTACCAAGCTCAATACAAGGTGCTAGTACTAAGCCCTCCAACGGCTTGGGACCCAAGTACCTAAAAGAGTGCCTTCCCCAATATCAGCTGTCTCGAATCCTATGATCAGCAGGTGAGACCTAGTTGGTGCTGCTGCTGCTGCTCCTGGGGGCTACTTGGTTGGCATTGGTGCATGGCAGGGCCTTTTCAGTGGTGGTTCTGTATAGAATGCCGTCCCTAGCAAGGTGCATGTATCTCCATCATTATTACCTTACAAAAGTAATAGGAAAACATTCCTGTTTGCCCTCTTTGTAAGATAAAGATCTGTTCACAGTCATGGTCACTTTATTTTATGTATTTCTTCTTAGTATTCATTAAACTCAAAGGGGACACAACAGAGCATGAGAAAACACCAAACAAAAATATAAATACATCTATTGTGTTATCTATAGTATATCTGTATAGAAGATACTGGTAATTCAAAACAGTTTAATAATAGCTACATAATTTTAAAAGCCTTAATATCAAATCCATTCATAATTCAGACATATTGAAGTATGTGGTATGAGATCTCAAGTGTTTCCATTTTCACGCTTTGATTCCAATATGCATTTGCAGTAGTGATTCCTTAAACTGCAGAAATCTGGCAAAGCATGAGGATTGGTTTCAGACATAACAGGAAACCATCGTTTCCTGCTACATGAAGTGACCTGCAACAAGCTTTTGGATCCCTGCTCCCTTCTTTTTCTCTCTTGTGTGACTGAGGAGGAGCTCAGAAACATCTGTTTCCAGTTTTAAACATGATGTCCAGACACAGGGAATTATAGGTTGTTTAAACTATGGTTAGTAAGAACAAGCCTGGACGAAACCATGGTTTGATTTTCTGATTCATTCTCAAATTAGCTCCCTAACCTCTTTGGGGCAGAAACATCTTAGCTTGTGTTTTCGGAAGGGGGGGGGGGCATGATTTGGCCAACATTGGAGGGAGTCTCTGGTTGGGACTTCCTACCTCCCCACCCACTATAATTCAAGCATTACAACTCATGAAATGGTAGATGTTGCATCATGAAAATTAAGAATTCAACAATCTAATATTTAAGGAATCTATCATTATAGTTATTTAATTTATAGTAAATGCTTCTACAGTCATTCTTTAGAGTGATTAGAGACTGTGTGTTTATTATAAATGCCATACCTTTGCAGGATGGTGGTTGTAGACCTCTAGCACAAGCCTTCTGAAGTTCTCAACGTCGCCTGTCCCCCAGCTCAACCAGGGTGACTATTTGGTAATGGGGTTGACCCAAATCTGCCTCTAGATCCAGACACTGAAAGCCAGAACATGAGCAAGACCTCAAGCTGGAATCACTATAAACCCCAAGGCAGCACTACCTGCCTGATTATCAAGTCTGTGGTGGTGCTACATCAAAAGCCCAGTTGGATAAAGCTGGGTTAAAGCAACTCTTCCCAGCTCATCCACCCAGGTCAGATCTAGGACCCAGTCTTGGACTATGCCTGTTTCCCCCCACGCTTTGACCTGACATTGTGCAGCAGCACTTGTCAGACTTCCTGACTTGTTGGCATTATAACCAGAGTCACCCCCGCTGCTCAGCTTAAAGGAGGACTGGGAGAGGAATCAGCCCTCCAATCCCCATATGGGACAGCTGCATATTCCTGCATTGCAGGGGGTCGGACCCGATGATCCTCAAAGTCCCTTCCAGTTCTATGATTCTATCTGATCCCTCTTTCCCATACCTGTCCAATTCAGCTTCAGTTGCTTTATCTTCATCTGCCCATAAGAATCTCAGAAGTGACTCCTGTCCAATATTCCAGCCTAAAAAGGTAAAGGTACCCCTGCCCGTACGGGCCAGTCTTGACAGACTCTAGGGTTGTGCGCCCATCTCACTCAAAGAGGCCAAGGGCCAGCGCTGTCCGAAGACACTTCCGGGTCACGTGGCCAGCGTGACAAGCTGCTCTGGCGAACCAGAGCCTCACACAGAAACGCCGTTTACCTTCCCGCTGGTAAGCGGTCCCTATTTATCTACTTGCACCCAGGGGTGCTTTCGAACTGCTAGGTTGGCAGGCGCTGGGACCGAACAGCGGGAGCGCACCCCGCCGCGGGGATTTGAACCGCCAACCTTTCGATCGGCAAGCCCTAGGCACTGAGGCTTTAACCCACAGTGCCACCCGCGTCCCAGTATTCCAGCCTACTGAAACACTAAAACCAAATCATTGCTTTTTTTAAAAAAAGCAATTGCTATGAGAAATTGGGGGGGGGGGCAAGGTCACTTTTTAAAATTAACCCCCTTAAATCACTTTCTTGTAACTTTTTGGCTTTCTGAGCTGCTTTCAGTGAATTTCTGCTTAGTGTAAAGTATATTTAACTCTGTTTCCGTTGCACACACCAGTTGCAAGCTTAAAGTAATCATTCCTTATTTCCTAAAGAGTAATCTTGATAGTGTGTGCACAGAGATAATTACACATGTTATCTCAAACGCTGATCACTTTCATGCTGTAACAGCAGTACAAAACATGGAAAAATATTAGTCAAAACCATTGTCACCCTCTTCAGAATAAATTTCAAGAGCCCCAAAGAGAGAGCATATTATCTCGCTATAATAAAGATCGCATCATGAGAAAAGGAGTCTTATCAAAAGAGGGAAATCAGAAGCATCCTTCTGTGTTGTTTGGATGGGAATAAGGAGGAGTGGGTGTGAATGAGAACTGCATTCCTGTAGTCTCTTCTTGGGCTGTTCAAAGGAAAATCCACAGTCACTGCATTTTCCCACCCACCACCGGCCCCAATAAATGTCTGGTTGTATTGTGCAGGAATTGCTCTCGGCGAAGGCTGGGCATTATTGGAAGGGACTGCAAAGGATTTCTTTTTTTTTTTTACTAGGAGAACTGACTGCTTTGGAAGGTCTCCATTTTTTTGTCTGCCTTGCCATGCTGGCATCTTTTGATCCTGAGATCTTTTGACGAAGGGTGGGATATAAATCTAATAATAAAAAATAACAAATTTGGTGTGGTGTTCAGATACAGTACCATTATCAAGCATTTCCTTAACAGGTTTGGACTTAGGCAGATATTGGAGGGGGTGGAATCACATAGATAATTGGTTCAACAATCCAGTATTGGGATCGTAACACTTCAGTTCAGACTGCAGGTAAGCGTTCATGTGATTTAATGCCTCTCCGTGAAAAATACTAAATATTCCTGTGTATAGAGAAGCTAGCATGAAAATACCTCCCCTCGTCTCTAGTTTTCTGCGTGAAGCAAAATTATTGTGTGCGAAGAAGCTTTCAACTATGCTAGCCCTCACCTACAATCTTACGTAGTACCTCTCATCTCAGTGAGAGGTAGGCCAAAGTACCATATTTTTTGCTCTATAGGATGCACTTTCCCCCCTCCAAAAATAAAGGGGAAATGTGTGCATCCTATGGAGCGAATGTAGGCTTCAGGAAGCTATCCGCAAGCCTTCGGATAGCAGCCTGCAGCCCGAAGCCCGGGGAGCGCAGTGCCAACTCACACTGCGCTACCTGGGCTTCAGGCAGCTATCCGCAAACCTTCGGAGCGCTCCCCCAGCCCGCAAGCTCCGGGAGTGGCGGCAAGGCTGCACAACCTTGCTTCCGCTCCCGGACCTGTTCTAGGGGCTGGGGTCAGGGGAAGCTCGGGCTTCCCCCGCCCCAGCCCCGCGGCTAAAAGCGAAGCTGCGTGCAGCCTCTCCCGGCTGGAGAGGTTGTGCGTGGCTAAAGAGGAAGCCAAGACAGCCAGCGGGGTGGATCCCGCTGGCTGTCTTGGCTTCTTTGCTCTTTGGGGCTGGGGGGGGGATGATTTTTTCCCCTTTATTTCCCCCCCTAAAAACTAGGTGGCCCTATGGTCCGGTGCACCCTATGGAGCGAAAAATACGGTATATTCAGAAAGCAGTGTTCTCAGGACTCCTATAGGCTGTGTGGAGCTTCTTGTAAATATGGTGAAGGGTTGTGTAGTGTTCCTCTGGACATCTTCAGAGCAACAAAGTCTGATTTCACACGGCGGGAATATTTTTAGCCTGTGCTTCTTTACTGTAAGATAATACTTGCACCGATAGCAATAATTATGTGCTTTCAAGGCTGGATTAACCAGTAATAAGAGCAAGCTGGGGATGATGAAAATCCAAATTAACCTCTTGCAAATCTGTTAGGAACAATTCCTTTTTCAGCTGGTAACCTAGCAACTAAAATAAACTGAGAGAGAGAGAGTGGGCCCTTTTTGACATATAATGTTCCCAACCTGCTAAATCTTGTCCCAGCCTGTTAAACACAGGTTCAGATCCCAGCTAATGACATTTACTGTTTCTCGGGTCAACCTACCTTACAGGGTTGATCTGATTTTTATTTTTATTTTAAAAGGAAATTGCTTGTGTATTCACTTCCCTGAGCTCCTACGAAGAAGGTAGGATATAATGAAAGGCGATGTTCACAAAGAGGTTCAAGTGGTAACAGCAGTGTTGAAGACAGTATTCTTCTGTAAGCCAGTTGGGTGGAAACTGCAGGAGGGGAAGGAACTGTTATGCTGAGATCCTGCTTGCCTGCTTCCCATAGGGATATGGTAGACCACTGTGGGAACAGGATCCTGGACTTGGTGGGTTACTGGCCTGATGCAGCAGGCTCTTCTTCTTCTTTGTTTATAATTTTTACTAAATTTTCTATTTTACAATGTAAAATATTCATTAAACAACCTCAAAATGTCTTTTCCTTCCATGGTTCAATTTGCATATCATAAATCCCTGCATATTTTACATAAACGAAACCATTCGGTATTCCATTAATACATCCATCAAAACTTGTTTACACTGCTGAATTTGTCTTAACGTTGCCAACGTTTTCAAGTGTACACAGTTTCCCCCCATAGATTCAATAAACATTTTCCAGTCTTCTTTAAACATATGTTCTTCTTGTTCTCTTATTCTATACGTCAGGTCCGCAAGCTGCACATATTCCATCAGTTTAAGTTGCCATTCTTCTTTAGTTGGGACCTCGCTCGTTTTCCATTTGGGGGCGAACAAAACACGGGCCGCAGTGGTGGCATACATAAATAGCCTTTTTTGGACACCTGGGGATTTCCAACCAGCAGGCTCTTCTTAGGCTGTTAGGATTGCAGAAGCGGTTCAGTGCATTGTACAACTTACACAGGGATAGTTTGAAATATGCATTGTACCATGAATTCTCTGTGGGCTAAGGTCCCGGACATCTTGGGTTATATTAATGCAAACTTTCCATGGCAGCCTAAGGAAAATAACAGGTAGCTGTGGAACCATCCCTGGGCTTCCTTATGCCAATAGTGCTTTGGACAGAATTTTTGAACTTCCAAATAATTTCAAAAGCAGTATGTGATATTGCTTGGAGAGTTGCTGATGAAAAAGAAGGGAGGAACTTTTCCCATTGAGTGTATGTTGAAGCCATTGCCTGGGCTGTGGCCATAGAATTTAATTAGAAATGGATGTGCATCTCTAAAGCATCATCTTAGGCATGTATATGATAAAAGTTTGATGCTCTTAATGTTCGCTGCTCTATCTCAAGAACTTGCAGCGCAGCTGTTGTAATGATAAGTACCAATGTGGCAACAATTAAGAGTTTGCTTTAGCATTAATGAAACTGTTCCAGCCTTAAAGCAGCCCCCTCTCCTTTTGACATGTTGGCACTTATTTAAAAGAAAATGTCAGGGTCAATATAAGCACACATACTGACAGTTCAGCTTTTTACTTTAGTACAGAAAAGTGTTTGAAATTCAGCTTTCATCAGAAACGGGAACACTGCCTGCTTGAAATAAAACAATAGCTAAAACCTTCGTCATTTTCCACTTATGAAGCCATGCTTCCATTAAAATAAACAATGCAAACTGCAGCAAGCCGAAATCATTACTCAGAGAATTTTTTGCTTTCGTGCCATCCGTACTCGGTCCAATTTAAAACAACTGCATTCTGGATCAAATCAGTGAAAATCAAAGAATCAACCAGCAATTTCTTTTTGCTGAAAGTACTAGATAAAATCTGGGTTTAAAATGTAATAAACATGAAGAATCCTGGCTGCGTCTACATTGCCGTTCAAGGGAATTTCCTATTAGAGCACCACTCAGAGTCCCCCACCCTGGTTGCCAGTGACTTTGATGTTTTGAAGCAAGGTTCGTGATAAATTTCTGATGTGACCCTGAGCTTCGTTAACTTTAACCTTTAAGGGTACTAAGTGGTGTTTCATTTTTGGTAATGGGACACTTGAAAGTGGTTCTTTTAAGCACAGTGTGTTTAAATCCACAGGAGGAGGAAGCAATGTTTCAGCCTGGCTGTGGATGCTTATGTCCCAGGCTATCTCTGCCAAGTCATTGTATTTTACTTTTCTCAAAGTTCATTTAGCTTCTAAAGCAGAGGTTCCCAATCTTATTTGGCCTACCACCCACTTTTCAGAAACGAAAATGCCCAGTGCCCCACACCCCACGGAAACCTATATTGTTTATGTGAACAAACAGAAAGATACAGTGACAAAATTGTGTTTTTTATGCATCTATATTTGTTATAACCCTTGCAATTTGTGTGTTTGTTTGGAAATAAATAAATACAACTATGTTACATCGGTAAGCACAACAGTTGAAACGTGTGCCGTTTTTCAAATTTTTTATTCAACGCCCCCCAGTTGCACCCCTGGATCCTTCCAGCGCCTGCCCCCCGCCGCCCGTGGCAATATCGGCCACTTTGGGAAACACTGTTCTAAAGGTTAACAAAAATTGGGTAGAGAAAAATAGAAGTGCTCCCAGCCTCAGCCAAAGAGCTTTTAAAAAACATCGAGTACATCCAGAGATGCAATCAATTCTGATGACACCAAGAAAACTAGGATGCTAAAAGGGGCCTTGTGATAGCTCAGCCATGATTTCTGCTTTTGCCACTAGCAATGACTTGCAGAACCTAATGAGAGAAATCAAGTGGTAACAATATCAACTCTCTTCAAAACTAAATGCTCATCTATCCCATATGTCACACTTCTGCCATTGTGGTTAGTATGCAGCTGCAAAACTGGAAGGTTTTGGAAATAGGTTGTATCATAATTTAAGATTCTCTAGTAAGATTGTGCCATAATTTAGGATTCTTTGGTTTTTCAGCAGGAGTGGGGCAGTTCCTGAGAACTTATTGTAGACAAAAACATTCCAAAATTGTTTTGCTGAATTCTTCCATCCCATTGAGGAGAAAATTCTGAAGGTGGCAATAATGAATAAATATTTTCCAGGTTTTCCAGTGGTGAGGTCTGAATTGGCGATGACAGAATGTGGCTTTGTTATGATTAAAATAATACAAACTTTATTTGTATACAGTTATTCCCATTTTGTTCCCATTTGCGAAAGATTTCCACTTTTTAAAGTCATTTGTCTTTCTTTTTACAGGGACACGGGTAGCCCTGTGGTCTAAACCACAGAGCCTAGGGCTTGCCGATCGGAAGGTCGGCGGTTCGAATCCCGGCAACAGGGTAAGCTCCCGTTGCTGGGTCCCTGCTCCTGCCAACCTAGCAGTTCAAAAGCACGTCAAAGAGCAAGTAGATAAATAGGTACCGCTCTGGCGGGAATGTAAATGGCATTTCCGTGCGCTGCTCTGGTTTGCCAGAAGCGGTTTAGTCATGCTGGCCACATGACCTGGAAGCTGTATGCTGGCTCCCTCAGCCAGTAAAGCAAGATGAGTGCCACAACCCCAGAGTTGTCCGTGATTGGACCTAATGGTCAGGGGTCCCTTTAACTTTACCTTACTTCCTGTTGGAATCTAAAAGATATTTTTTGTTGCATTACCCACATTTCTAAAATTAGTTTAAAAAATAAAAGGCCTGTTACTTGTGTGTTCATCTAAATTATTTAAGGCATCACTTTGTTCTCATTTATTTCCTATCACGGTTGCAACCTTGTGGCTCAAAGGCGTTGTAGCACCTTGTGGGCCTGGAAAGCTGGCTAATTACACGTTTAGTAGCACATTTTGAAAGAGCAGTATTTGGCACACTCAGCCTTAATCATCGCACGTTTCAGGATTATATGTGCTGAGGTTGCCTGATAGCTTCTTATGTTTTGTGTTTTCTTAATGCAACAATTCTTTCACAACTCACTCTCTCTGCAATATAGTACAAGTTTCCATAGATTTATGCTCCATAATCAGTAGTTTATAATAAATTAAGCCAACTCAGGCTGTGCCATTTTTCTTTTAAAAGAGGGGCGAGGCACTCCGCTTTTAAAATGTTGCTTGCATGCATTATGTAAATGTTGTCCATAATTATACAGTCATCAGAGGTGGTCGTAATTATACGAACATCCAAATTCAACACACAAGCTTGCAAGTGCCAACATAACTTAACAGGTATTACATGTGAAATGTAACCATGCTGTAAATAATTCACAGCAGCTTGTAATTATTTTATATAAGAAAGGCTTGAAGCAACTTAGGCAGAAACTGCATGCGCAAATCAAGCAGACAAAAGTTTAAATCCTATGTGATACCTCTTGTGACCCAGAAACCTTTTGGGATTTTTCTAGGTATTTTTACTCTGCTTCTTGGGCAAAACAAGCCCCCCCCCCCCCTTTTTAGACTGCAATCCTATACATTCTTCCTTGGGTATAAGCCTCACTGCACTCAGTGGGAATTATGGCTGAGGAGGCATGCGCAGGATTGTGTTAATCGCTTCTCAACTTGAGTTTTGTGTTGGACGTTAAGTTATGGAAATGGTTTCCCCTTTATTTTGTTATCAGAAAAAGTAAAGTGTTTTATTTCTTTGTTTATGCTGCCTTTTCAGGAAGTGAAAAGTAAGAAATGAATAATAAAAACAGTAAGGTAAAGGTAAAGGGACCCCTGACCATTAGGTCCAGTTGTGACCGACTCTGGGGTTGCGGCGCTCATCTCGGTTTACAGGCCGAGGGAGCCGGCGTACATCTTCCAAGTCATGTGGCCAGCATGACTAAGCCGCTTCTGGCGAACCAGAGCAGTGCACGGAAATGCCGTTTACCTTCCCATATTTATCTACTTGCACTTTGACGTGCTTTCGAACTGCTAGGTTGGCAGGAGCAGGGACCGAGCAACGGGAGCTCACCCCGTCGTGGGGATTCGAACCGCCGACCTTCTGATCGGCAAGTCCTAGGCTCTGTGGGTTAACCCACAGCACCACCCGCGTCCCATCAATAAAAACAAGTATTCTCCCCCTATTAAAAATAAAACAACATGGTTTTTGCTTGAAAGAGAACACAAGCCCAACTCACCAGAAGGGACCAAGGCAGGATCAAAACTTCTGGCTTCTTTAGGCATATTGTTCTGTAATTTGTTCCGTAATCAGCCTTGGTTGCCCTTTGCAGGGAATGGGGACAGGGAGAGAGTGACCTCCCTTCTACTTCTTGATCTTTTGTTGACTATTGATACAGTTGACCATGGTATCTTCGTGGACCGGCTCCAGGAAATGGGAATTTGGTGGTACTGTGGCATCTTATTTCTGGGTGTGCTTCTTTCCACCTCCACAGCAGAAATACTATTTTTTAAAAAACATATTTGAATAGCAATTTATTTTGTGTTTGCTTGCAGGGTTTCTTTTTGACGGTCTCGCCGGAATCTATACTGAAAGTGGCATCTCAGGCTTCTGCAAACAACAAGATCTTCACTCTGAACCTTTCTGCACCATTTATTAGCCAGTTCTACAAGGAGCCCATGATGAAAGTTCTACCTTACGTTGATGTCCTGTTTGGGAATGAGACGGTGAGCATTGCTGGCCTTTTTATTATTATTATTATTATTATTATTATTATTATTATTATTATTATTTAATCATTTTTGCAATACAAACAACAACCGCAAAAGACACATACAACAAAAACCATAATAGCACTACTAACACAATTTGACAATTCAAATTTGAGTACTGATATACCTATGACTACACCTTTTTAACAATCTTTCCCCACCTCCCCTCCCCCTACTTCCCACCACTGTCCACCTTTTCGCTTAAATAATCCTTCCAGATTTCTTCATATTTATCCATTCTTAATTTGCGTCAACATGCAATTCGCTTGTATGTAGCTAGTCTGTCCATATTATAAACCATGTGCTTAATGGAATCTTTTTGCGGCTCTTCCAATTCATCAAAACAGGTTTTTTTGCTTCTAATATGGCACAGTACATCCATTTTTTTTTACCCCTTGTAATCTCCCACATTTCCTGAATATAATTTAGAATTAAATTCAGTTCGCCTAAATAACAATTTCTTTTTATTACTCTTGCTATAAATGTTCGGGAGACCAAAGCCACCTTCCTTAGTTGGAAGTTGCATTTTATGTAGTGATGTTTTTGGTGGCTTTGTACCCCATAGGCACGATCTAAATAGTTGATTTATTTTTTGGAAGTAAAATTTGGGAATATGTATTGGTAATCCTCTAAGAATGTATAAAAGCTTTGGAACAACATTCATTTTGAGGACATTAACCTTTCCCCAAAGGGAAAGGTTTAGAGGTCCCCACCTTTCAATATCAAAATAAATCTCATTTATAATTTGATTCAAATTTAATTTTGCAATTTGGTCTATATCTGATGAAATCATTATACCCTTGTATTTAATAAAGTCTTTGCACATCTGAAATTGATGGTTTCTATACAATGTAGCCCTTGGCCCAATTGGTAAAATCTCTGATTTTGTCCAATTTATAGAATATCCCAATATTCTGCCAAAGGTTTTTATTTTCTCCATAATTTTTGGAATTGTATCTTCTGGTTTTGTAATAAATAAAAGGATGTTATCTGCAAATAATACAATTTTGTAATTATCTTTGTTGTGTTTTACACCCTTGATATGCTCATCCTGAATTATTGCTCTTGTTAATGGTTCCAGATTAAATAATAATGGAGAAAGAGGACATCCTTGTCTCATTCCTCGATTTAAACTAATCAAATTCAAAATTCTTCCGTTTGTAACAATCCGGGACGTTGGGTTTTTATAAATCATTTTAATCCAATTACAGTATTCTGTAGGGAAACCAAATTTACGTAACACAAACCCTATGAATTCTTTAAAAAAAAAAAAAATTTATTAGGTACAAATTAGAAAACATACATATTCACAGCAAAAGAAAATACAAAAGAAAAAGAAAATACATCTAACCAAGGGAAAAAAATTAGAGAATATTTTGTCTCTTTTCATATTTACAGTTATTTATACCTCTGTAAAATGCTATTCACAATAAAGCAGTGAAATGAAAGATAAGATATCAGAAAAAAGAAAAAAAAGAACAAAGAAAGAATAAAGAAGTAAAAGAAAAAGATCATAAGTGAAAATTTTTTAAAGTAGATAAGTACTCACAATACATAGCTGTTTCCCATCTATATTTATATTCAATTGTATAATTTCATCTTGTCCGTATCTACCTTAAATAAATTGTTGTTGTTGTTTTTTAAAAAAAGACTTCCACCGTTTACCTCACGTGTTTTTAATAATCTGTTCTTCATATTTTCCCTTTGGATTTCCTTAATGTCTCACTTTGTATTTTTTATATTACACACCAACCGCTACTTACATGCACAATCACACCACCACCCTGCACAAATAAACTCCGTAGCCAAGACTCTCATCTCCAGAACCAAACGCCTGGCTGACGAAGACCACTTGACAACTGAGTTACAGAATCTCTCAAATGTGTTAATTGCCAATGGATACCAGCAAAACAGGGTTACGAAGCTAATCCAAAAAGAAACACCCCCCAAAAACCAAGACACAGAAGAAAACAATGGCATAGCCCTCCTTCCTTATATCAAGGGCACTACAGATAAAATTAGCAAAATCCTCCATAAACACAATATCAAAACAGCCTTTTGCACCAACCAAAAAATAGCCAATATCCTCAGAAACCCCAAGGATAAAATTCAGTTGGAAAACCAAGGGGTCTATGAAATACCCTGCAAAGTCTGCCCAGCCACGTACATTGGACAAACAAACAGACGAATAAATGCACGGATCGCAGAACACAAGAATGCCGTCAAAAAAGAAGAAAAAACTTCCTCTCTTTTCCAACACATGAAAGAAACAGGACACGAAATTAATTTTGCAGATTCCAAATTGCTCTTTAACATGGAACATCACCACAAGAGAATAATCATGGAAGCCATCGAGATAGAGAAACACCCTCACAACATGAACAAGCGTGACGACACATCCCGCTTGCCAGACATCTGGAAATTAGCCCTCCCCACAAAATCTGACACCAGATCCAGAGGCACACAGAACGCCATCACCAATCAACCACACCAGACCCAAACCCAGACCCTCTCCACAGATAAATTACAGACACCATCCAGTAGCCAAACCAGGGTGGCACCTCCGGATGCTGCACCCCCCTGCAATCCCTACACAGATCTGGCTGGCACAGGCCACAAAACCACAGCTCGCCCCTATACACGAAGCCAAGCCAGAGCACAACCAAGTGCAGTACAGCCATCTTCTCAGAAAAACTCTTCACAAAGTTCAAGAGTTCAAGACACGAAGGCTTTAGCAACTAATCCACACCTAATGACCCACCTAAGTGGGATTCAGGAAATCACTCAAGAAATCACTCAAGATATCCCTCAAGTAATTAAGGAACAAAAGAAGAAAAGGCACACTAGCCTGGGAACCTCCTCTCTGCCCAGAACATTGGAGGCTATACACCACACCTCCTCAACAGTATTTATAGGAACTCAAACACTGAGATCCTGCTCTGTTCCAGTAACAAGAAGCCGAAAGCACCAGCCTGAAGATGACGAGTGAGACCTCGTCGAAACGTCGCCTAGACACCCCAACTTTTACACGGGAAGACACCCGAGGACACCAAAACCTGCATTCCTGTACCCGTGAAAATCTACGAAAGCATATATATATATATATATACACATACACACACACACACACAAACCCTATGAATTCTTTATATATTATGTCAAAAGCCTTTTCTGCATCTAACGACAATATCATAAACTCCTCTTCATCTTTATTTAAATTTATCAAATCTATTGTTAATCTGATATTATCTGTAGCTTGTCTTGTTTTTATAAAACCTGTTTGATTAGGTATCAAGTCTTGAATAACTTTTTGTAATTTTGCCGCCAATATTGCATTCAAAATCTTTGAATCAACATTCATTAATGATATTGGTCTATAATTTGCACATTTAGTAGGGTCTTTGTTAGGTTTTGGTTTAATTATTATTAAAGCTTCATTGAATGTTGTAGCAGATATACCTTTATGAGCTATATCCTCATAGACTTCTAGAAGTCTGGGGACTAGTAGATTTTTGAATATTTTATACCATTCTATAGGAAGACCGTCTGGTCCAGGTGAGTTCCCATTTCCCATTGTATCTATTACATTCCCAATATCTAATATATTTAGCGGTGCTGATAGCATATCTTTTTGATATTCTTCAATAGTTCAAAGCAGCAAAGTGAAAATCTGTTGTCATTTATAACCTGAAAGCAATTAAACTAGTTTTAAATACCACATTTTATTTTGAATACCCAACTGCATCTGAATGACATTGATGATTTATTCAGATATAAATGTCCATATTTTCTGAGCTGCATGGGTCCTTTTAAACCCACTTCAACAGCTCAGTGGAGTAGATCAGTTAGAACATTTGAACTGATGCCTTGATCACTTCTTTGCAGTTTTAGCTCATTGATATTTATTAACTAGGCTTCACATAATAAATTTAAACGTGGGCTATTTGGTATAAAAGTAATTATTGCTGCTATCCAATTATGGCTATTCAGTGCTCATTATGCAGCAATACATGACTGGCGACCTTGATTATTGTCATTTCTTTTAATTATTATTAAATTTAGTTTTCTGATAGTGTCGTTTTGCAAATGGTTCTTAGCCATAATACCTTCCAAGCCTACTGTAATCACTAGATAATTAACCTGCCAGGATTTAAGCACACTCAACTTTGCCTCAGGATGCTTAACAGTCAAATAAGGTCAATTATCTCCTGATGGTAACAGCTTTGTCACAAGTTGCTGCTTAATTCATCTGCAAAACTACTCACCTTCAATAGACATTTTGCAACCCAAGCTAACTTTCAGTGCTAATCAGAGCTATTTAAGTTGTCAGAGGACATAAACTTTAAATATTATGTCCAAACGGCGTGTGCTTGATGAGCAAAATGCTACTGCCTTTGTAAGCAGGAAGGAGTATGAGTATCAGAAAGTGGATTGTTGCAAACATGGTAGAAGTCGTGGGTGTCCAACTCATGGTAGCCAAGGGGTTGTGGTATGTCTAGACCAGGGCGGCCCAACTTTTCATACCAAGTGGGCCGCAAGAGTACTTTGACACCGAACCTGCAGGCCGCACACTGCCTCGTCGGGTACAGGTGGGAAAGTTGCCAGGGACTGCCAAAGCTGGGAAAGTGGTAACTAGGCTTTGGGAAGGAGTCAAGAGGACTCCAGGACCTGTCAAAGCCCTCATGCCTCCTTCCCCAAACCCAGCGCCTCCTTACCTGGCTTTGGGAAGGCAGCATGAGGGCTGCAGGGTGGAGTGGGGGTGTCAGATGTTGCCAAGAACTGCCAGAAAAGGCCTTGAGGGTTGCATGATGAAACCTCCCTGGCTCGACAGAAGCAGAAAAGCCTGCGGTGACGCAGTCTGGCCTATATTTCTGCTAGCCTTTTCAGCGCAGTGTATTAAAGGCAAAACTATTGCCTGACAACAAGGGGGTTGTTGGACATGAACTTTGTGAAGGCAACCAGCTTGGATGTTTCTTTTGAAAGGATAAAGCCGTCATGGATAATTCTATCTGTGGTTATTTGCCACGAGGTCAAACTGCAGGTTGTATTGGTTTTAGTTTGTACGGCACTCTTATTTCTTGTGACTATGGGAGGTAAGAACTCTTGCTTGTTCTGCCTCACACTGTTGGTTTGGGGCTAGTCCCTCTCCCCATGCTGTACCAAAGAAGACCAGTAAGGCTGGAGGAGGGTGACTAAGCCCAGTGGTTTCCATTGTGGAGTTGAGTTAGTTATGCACTGGGGACCTTTTCTGTCATTGCTCCCTGTGGACTGCTCTCCCCAAATAGGTCCAATTGTTGCAGAAAGTACCGTATTTTTTGCTCTATAAGACTTACTTTTTCCCTCCTAAAAAGTAAGGGGAAATGTATGCGCGTCTTATGGAGCGCATGCAGGCTGCGCAGCTATCCCAGAAGCCAGAACAGCAAGAGAGATTGCTGCTTTCACTGCGCAGCGATCCCTCTTGCTGTTCTGGCTTCTGAGATTCAGAATATTTTTTTCCTTGTTTTCCTCCTCCAAAAACTAGGTGTGTCTTGTGGTCTGGTGCGTCTTATAGAGCGAAAAAGACGGTACATTTTTGGCACCAGGTTGGACCTTTTAAAGGGTTATATTGTCTCCATCAGCTTTTAGTTTCCAAAATCTTCTGCCGCTTCTCAGTCTCTATGAAAGATGTTGTATTTGTACATTTGAATTGTTTTTATGTTTTAAATAAATAAGTGACTTGGTGTTTCCATGACTGAGCCTGGTTTTGAACATGCACCTTCCATAGGCAGTAGGGGGTTGTTTTTCAGGCTCCCCAAATTAAAATAATGAAAACCTGGCACAGTTGCAAGAATACATACTCAAAGGGTTGCTCATTAATGCCATTTTGACATTATGCCAGAATCCAGCTGCAAAGCCCTGCCCACACATAAAAGTCAAAGATCAAGCTGTCAATGAAACAATTTCCTCTCGCAAATAATTTATGTAGTCGTGAAACAGTTTTCGGATAACACGCCCAGAGTCCTCATATTAAAATGGGGCGGGGAATCTTACAAAAAGCAATGTTTGGAAATATTAGGCTTGCCAAATATTAGTGTGTCAAACACATTATTCATCTAGATGCTTAGTTGTTCATGTATATTTATTTGCATGAGCTCCACTGAGGACAACATTTTCTTATTTCTACTGTGTACATTTTCATGATTTTGTATTAGTAATAGTGATAACAACAACAACAACAACAACAACAACTGGCATTTTTTTCTCCCCTCCCTCAGAGTCCCTTATAATGCCAATACTGTATTCATTAAAGACATTTTGTAAGCTTTGGCAGTCAATTCCATATTCTAATTAGTAATAGAATGTGTGTGTAAGAAGTCATCTTCTAAGCTAATTGCTCTAACCTGGGCTCCTTGGGAAGGGCAGGGTATAAAATAAATAAAATAAAATAAAAACCGATACTGACATTTAAGACAGGCTCATAGATGCTGATGTCTGGTTTGCTTTTCAATGCACCATAAGCAAATAGTAACTTGATGCAGTGACCTGTAATATAGAGAAGAGCACCCAAAGAAGGCTGCTTTCATTAGAGGTTTGATTATTATTTTTTAACCCAGTTTGGATCCTTTACATCATTTTATCCATTGTTTTCTGTGGAAGATACTGAGTTTTCAATTATCAAAAGGCTGTGGCATCATTATCATTCCTGCTAAATTAACAGGGATCTTCTTCTTCCACACAGTCTGAGTATCTGATAAATTGTCTCTGGCTGGAAAATGAGCTACTCTACAGTACTGGGGAGGTTCGTAATGTCAATGGCATGCTGTAAAGATGTGCTGTGGGAAGGATTCTGAAGCAGCCCTGGGCTATTTCAGCTACGGAGCAAATCTCTTCTTTCTGCGCCCCTCCTTTCTGCTAGCTGCAGCAGCTTTACAAAGATGAAATACTTAAAAATCATAGCTTCGCCTTACAGCCGCCATTGATAAAAGCCCTGTTACTGGAAACGATCTGAATCACTTTGGAATTAATCATCCTAAATACAACAGCACATTTCTTTGTGACTCACCTGCTTCAATTAATCTTTCTATTTAGCGATTGCCCCAGTATAAATTCAGGTGCAATAGGTATTCTAGTATATACCTAGTATGCTGTGGGTGAAAGGAAAAGCTGCAGCTCAGGTATTTAAGATACTTTAATGCTGCTTTCAACCACACACCTTATGAGCTGTGATATTAATTTAGAAATTATGTCACCCTTTCTTAAAAACTGATGTTTCCACCATGAAAAATGTACTGGAGAGAGGTGAGCAGTGGTATAGAGCAAGCTTTTCTTTTTAATAATAAAGATATTTTCCTATGGCTGCTCTCTGTTAAAGGAGAAGCATGTTGATCCTTCTTAGGTGCTTCTTAGATAAGGAATTTTAAAATAAAATAAGAATAATATTTGACTGTTAAAAGTTTACACTGCCTTTGAGGTGGCGTTTCTGTAAAATTGACACAATTGCCAAAACTGCACAAAGAACCAAAAGCACACAAGTTTGCCACCTCAGTGGTAATTGTATTGAGGCAAAGCCTTTTTTAACTGGAGTAAAAAAAATGGGCTCACCTGACTTTTGTTGTTACAGGTTTCCAAAAGAAAATACCCATTCACCATTAGAATTGCCATTTAGGTATTTGAACAAGCCTCTTAGTTTTATTATTTTCAGTTTATCAATGCCCAGGACCCCAGCCTGTCTTCTTCCAATATGCCATTCCGAATCCTTTTGCATGTTGGTTGATCTGTGCAGTCTTTCTTTGTTTTGTATCCTCTTCAAATAGAAGTGACCAAAACTGGACTTGATACCATATGAAAGGTGTTGCAAACTGCTCCGCCTGTCATAGAAACCAAAATGGCATTTTCCTTTCTGGTTAAAGAAACGCATTGCTGTTTCTCATTTTTATGAGTTTCTCATTTTCCTCTTTCTAAAATGTAACTGTGCTACATTCTAGTAATCCTGATTATTAATACCATTTTTGACTATTATTCCCATTTCTTTAACTTCAAATTGTCCAAGCTTTTGTATCATCTGTAACTTTTATGGGGAACTTTCGTTTCCTCCAAGTTTTGTAATAGGGGTTTCAAACAGCCCTGTACCTGAAGACAGACTCTCTTCTCCCCCATACTGAGAGTTCACAACCCACCTGTAGTCTGGATAAATAATAATAGACACAAGCACATAATGATGAGAAAGCCCACATAACTCACACTTACACCGTCCCCTCCCTAGCTCACCCAATGGAGGAAAATGGGCGTAAAAAATTAAGTCATTAGGCTGTGAGAGCAAACAGCAGACAAGAAAGAATAAAAGGTTGAATATAGAAGGAGAGAGAAAAAAGGAAACTGAGCAGAGGAGAGGGGTAAATAAGAATATATACGTATGTAAAAGTGGCAGATTACTTGCCAAAGGGGGAACATAGGACTTTAGAAGTTGCAAGGCAATCCCTTTGGCCATCAAAGCAGTAAAAAGGTAAAGGACCGTTGGACGGTCAAGTCCAGTCAAAGGCAACTATGGGGTTCCAGTGCTCATCTCACTTTGAGGCTGAAGGAGCCGGTGTTTGTTCACAGACAGCTTTCCGGGTCATGTGGCCAGCATGACTAAACCACTTCTGGCACAATGGAACACTGTGACGGAAACCAGAGCGCACGGAAACGCCGTTTACCTTCCCGCCACAGCGGTACCTATTTATCTACTTGCACTGGTGTGCTTTCGAACTGCTAGGTTGGCAGGAGCTGGGACAGAGCAACGGGAGCTCACTCCGTCGCGGGGATTCAAACCACCAACCTTCGGATCGGCAAGCCCAAGAGACTCAGTGGTTTACACCACAGTGCCACCCACGTCCCTCATCACAGCAGTACTATGAATCTAAAGCACCTGATGTGTAGGGGCAAAGGACAGGTCACAGGAGATGGTCTGAAGGCGCAAGAGGCCACCAGCTTGCTGAAGCTAAGCAGGTCTAGGTCTAGTCAGTGCCTGGATGGATGATTGCTTAGAAGCCACATTCTCACTGCCTTGGATTCCATGATGAAAGAAGGGCAGGGCACAAATATAAGAAGGTGGCTGTGTTCTGCCTCCAAAACTGAAAGCCGCAATGCTTCTGAATGCCAGTTATTGGAAAGCACAGGATGGAAGGGTGCCCTTGGGCTCAAATCCTGCTTGCTGGTTTCCCACAGGCAAACCGTTCAGCCACTATGAGAACAGGATGCTAGACTTGGCCTGATCCGGCAGCAAGCAGGCTCTTTTTATGTTCTTAAGTTAAATAAATTAACGTCTCAGGATTAATATTTTCAAGTAAAATTAGATGTGGAAAGCAAAAATTAAACCTAGCTCCAACATTTTGCCAAAATTGTACAACTTCTGGGCAGCATCAAAACATGTGAATCAAATTGGCATTAGCTTCATAGCACCATCAACATGAATCATTTTCACTGTGTCTGAGATGGCATAATTTATCAAAGCACAAATATATGGGATAGGATTTAGGGTTTTAGTTTGTTTATGTTTTTCCTTGATAAGCCAGAGGCCTAAATCTAAGACAGTTAATCTAATAGATCAGAGCATTTAATTCTATATTTGACGGGCTACAGATAGCTATAAAACCAAGTCCAATGTAGATGCTAAGTAATATGATGGGTTTTGAAAGTTTTTTTTACCCCACAGATGGGAAGCATATTTGTTTGGACAGGCTTTTAGAAAAGTGTAAACTCTCTTAGTTTATTTTTTTGCTATTTTTATTGGGGCTTCTTTGTGCTTTTGAAATGCTTTCTGCTATGTTTCGTTCATAGAAGGTATTTCTATTGTGTTTTAAAGTAGCTCATTTTTGTGGTTGACTTTTCCACCTTGAGTACAATTTGTTTAAACAGCAGGATGTAAATGAAATAATTATATTAAGAAGAAGAAGAAGAGTTTGGATTTGATATCCCGCCTTTCACTCCCTTTAAGGAGTCTCAAAGCGGCTAACATTCTCCTTTCCCTTCCTCCCCCACAACAAACCTCTGTGAGGTGAATGGGGCTGAGAGACTTCAAGGAAGTGTGACTGGCCCAAGGTCACCCAGCAGCTGCATGTGGAGGAGCGGAGACGCGAACCCGGTTCCCCAGATTACGAGACTACCGCTCTTAACCCCTACACCACACTGGCTCTCCAGTAATAGATTCAAATACATACAATAAGTGCAATAACTGCATCTAAAGTAGGATAAATGTGTTCCAGAGAAATATGAAAAATTTCAGTGAAGGAAAATACAGGGTTGTGGCCAACGATGCTGTTCTGCTCATGAAGCAGACTTCCACTTGTGCAACAGAACCAGCAACTCCAAAGGCAGCTGTGGCAATGGCTGCTCTCTCCAAAAGGGTATGGGAGAAGGTGAGGCTAACAATGAACATCAAGATGAAGCTCTACCAAGATTGTGTGTTTAGCCTTAGGGTAGTGAGAAGTGGACAACTTACATCCACCAGGAGCAATGCCTCAACACATTCCATATGCACTGCATCAGGAAGATTTTGGGCATCACATGGCAGGACAGGGTCTCAAACATGTGCTCTCCCAAGCCCACATCCCCCCAGCATTTTTACATTCCTGTCTCAACAACATCTACAACGGCTTGGTCATGTCCACAGAACAAGATGGCTGGATCCCCAAGGATGTGTTCCACAAAGAGCTGGTTTTAGGCACCAGGCCCATTGGCAGACCAACTTCACGCTACAAAGATGTCTGCAAACAAAACATGAAGGCTGGCGACATCAACCCCGCCCTGTGGGAATCCCTTGCAAACAACCACACTGCCTGGAGACAATCAGTCAGATTGTGTAGCCACAGCAGTTACTAGAGGAGGAATGACCACTGTGAGGAGCACAGAAAGAAGAAGCACCATAGTACATCTGCATCAGCACAACCGGATGTCTTCATCTTCCCCAGCTGCAACAAGACATGTCTCCCATATTGGTATCTACAACCACAGCAGGAACTGTAACTCCAACAGTTTGACTTTACCCTCAAAGGCACACTCTTGCAGACAGATGCCAACAACTCAGAAATATTTAATGTATGAGAAGTAGTCCAGTATCTAATACAGTGGTACCTCGGGTTAAGTACTTAATTCGTTTCGTAGGTCCATACTTAACCTGAAACTGTTCTTAACCTGAAGCACCACTTTAGCTAATTGGGCCTCCTGCTGCTGCCATGCCACTGGAGCATGATTTCTGTTCTCATCCTGAAGCAAAGTTCTTAACCTGAAGCACTATTTCTGGGTTAGCGGAGTCTGTAACCTAAAGCGTATGTAACCCGAGGTACCACTGTATAATAATTCCAATAATTGATTATGATTATTATTTCTTTCTGGATTTTTTTCTGGCATGAACAAAGGTTGTTAATGTAACAAAGTTTGTAGTATCCCATAATTGATCAGTTCACTATTTCATGGATGGAATGTGTTTATACTTCCATTTTGAGGCCTTCTTCAACTCTAGCTGGTAACAGATTTTCAACAAGTTGGGTAGATTGCGTTGGTGAATGTGAATTCTTCATGTGTTAACTTTAAGAGTCATAGATCATTATGTTAAAACATCACACGGGTACCTTGAGAATGCACAAGCTTGCCAGTAAACCCATCACCAGGCAGCTTTCCCGTGAAGATACCATGTGGGTTGAACCAGGACTTCCATATGGGAGCTCTATAAATGGCCCCTTTGATTTCCACAACTGTGGCAGTCCTTTTCCAAAGTGCTGTGGCTATTCCAAGGACCATGAATGCAGCCTCCACGCAGAGACACTGGTTCACACAAATGGCACCTGAGCGCTGTCTGACTGCAAACTTTGCAGTGCCCTCATGCATGCATAGGGGCTATAGCCAAGTACAAACAGCCCATAGACAAATCTCCAAGTCTGCTCTGCACTGTAACTTCCTTCATAGGGCTGATCTGCAGGCATACTCCTAGGAATACTGATCAAGAATTTGTAAAAGGTATTAGCATAAGTACCCCATAACATTGCTAATCACAGCCTTTCAGTTAGTTGTACTTTATCTTAATGGGCTGCTTCAGTAGTAATGTACTGTCCGAGAAGGTTTTCAATAGCAGGTAAAATATCACCTTACCACGTTTGCTGGAATAAACTGATAGGACACACCAAATGTTTATTTCTGGATTTAAGGACTTCAAAGGAATAAGTACTTGTGCCAGTTCTAAGACAATAGCTTCTTCTATGGTGGCCTGGCTTGCTCATGTTTTATAAGCCTATTTACTTTGGTGTTCATGATGAAATAATAGTTACCCTAACCATGATTTTGCCACCCCTTTCCTATGCTGATCTAGAAAAAAACACATGTTAACTAAACTATTATTGTTTTCCACACAACGGCTTGAAGTTGTTGCATGAATTGCTGAATAATAAACAAACCCAGTTGTCTTTTGAAAAAAAAAATGACAAAAAGTGAATAGCATAAATAGGTATCTGGTCCCCAAAGTATCCAGTACTACAATTTGTGTGCTAAAAGCTGCCAGCAGATGTTCCAAAACTATCATGATCCCACAGTTGCTGGGAGTGCAACTGTTTTCTTAACTATTGTTCAGTTACAACTGCCGGTCTATTCTAGCTGTAGCTATTGTTGGAGCCATACAACAGAATAGACATGGCCTGCTGTGAATTACTTTGTTTTTGATTTGCAGAATGATTATTGGTGGTCTCCATCAGGGCTGGCCCTACCTTTAGGCAGAGTGAGGCAATCGCCTCGGGTGGCAGATGTTGGAGGTCAGCACCAGCGCACCTCAGACATTGATCCCCCCCCCCCAGCCATTCCCATCTATTATAGATCAGAGCTTAGTGTACCACAGGCCTTTTCATATACAGCATCTCCTAAATTAGCCTGCTGCCATCAGGTGCACTGGAGGAACACGATCCTGTTACCAGTTGAAGTAAGATTCAATTACAAATCCATTTCGTTTCTGAACATGGAATGAGGGTGCACCAACTTCTCCTTTATCTTAGGCAGCATAATGTCTTGAGCCAGCCCTGGTCATAATGATGTATTTCATTATTCAATTATTATTGGATTTGCGCCATAAGAACATAGTTCCAATGATGTGCTGACTCAACCAGTTACAATTTCCTAGTGATCATGGGCTTTTAAAAACAAGTAAAGTTCTGTTCTAAACTTTCAAGATTCCTTTTAGTCCTCTTTGTTTATGTAAAGGAAAGCAATGAAATGTTAGTTCTTCGAGAAAGTCAACACACTCAAAAGTAAAATTGTGGGGGCTTTATATCCAGAATAGCAGAGTATAAATCTGGAGTGTTCCACACATGTAGTGTGTTTCAGATTCCCTGTATTGGTCATGCAGTCACTCCCCTTGATAATTGGCACACAGTTTATTGGCATTTGAATTTATTATATCATGTAATAAGTATAAATCCCATATTTGCTGATGCAGAATTTTTAACAGCACTCTCCTTTACATTAGAAACAAAATTCAGTTAATTAGCAACTGTGTTTTTTCTAGAAGCTGGAATTCAGAGCTTTTGCCCCGGCCATTTACAACTTGTTTTTCTTGGAAAGAGCAAAGTATTTGAAAATAGTGGGGAAAGGGGCCCTCTAATTTCCTTTTCTGCTGAGGAGTGCAGAGCCCCACTTCTCCCTTCGACTCTGGGAATATTTCATTTTTTCCCTGCCTTTAAGGGTATATAAATAAAGCCTACTGGCAGAATTTACATTATCTTTGTACCTAAGCCAATTTGTAAAATGGTTGTAAAATTAAATCATATAATTGGAAGGGCTATTTAAACATTAATTGGTAATGTGATACGGAGCAGCTCAGCGTTCCCTTTTGTCCAGATGTGGACAGAGTTAATAGAAACTTTTAAGACGTTTGTAGTGTGTTGGAAATGTTGCTTTAAGGCAAGGCCCCAGAAGGTCTCTTTCAAAAAGAGGCTCAGCCCAGAACCCCAGAAGCTGGTGGTGGCAGGAGTGAGCCTGTATGAGACCCATTGTGTTGCTTCTTTTATTCTTTGTGCAAAGGATCTTTTAAATGGCCTCGGTCCTGTATACCTGAAGGAGCGTCTCTACCCCCCATCGTTCAGCCCGGACACTGAGATCCAGTGCCGAGGGCCTTCTGGCGGTTCCCTCATTGTGAGGTTACAGGGAACCAGGCAGAGGGCCTTCTCGGTAGTGGCACCTACCCTGTGGAACACCCTCCCTTCAGATGTGAAGGAAATAAGTAGCTATCCTATTTTTAAAAGACATCTGAAGGCAGCCCTGTTTAGGGAAGTTTTTAATATTTAACACTGTACTGTTTTTAATACTTGATAGGGAGCCGCCCAGAGTGGCTGGGGAAACTCAGCCAGATGGGCGGGTTATAAATAATAAAGTCATCACAACTTCACTACTGGTTCTTGACATAAAAGTAAATATTACACATGATGACTAGATTGCACTGCCTTGCCCCATTTCGAGAACTGCTTCGTAGAAGCATAGGAGGCTGCCTTACACCCAGTCAGACCATTGCTGCATCTAGTTCAATATTACGTACACTGACTGGCAGCCAGGGTTTCAAACCGGGGACACACCCAAGTTTATCTGGAAATACCAGAGATTGAATTTAAGGATTATTATTATTATTATTATTATTATTAAAGATTTTCTTGTTTTACAGAAGTATGTGTAATGTCTCTCGTATTTTTTCCATGGAACATTTTTTAAAATCAGTTTTATTTGTTGAGACATTGGGGGGGGTCAGGTGGCGATGTTTCTATTATGCTTAATGTATGTAGGGTTTGGTGTCAGCGTTGCTTGTGCTGTTCACTTGTGTTCCTTTGGTGGTGAGAGGTTGGGGTTGGCCTAGGGTGTGGTTGTTTGTTTGTTTGTGGTGATCTTTGTTTTTGTGTGTGAGTGGGGTGCGCGGGTGTTTTGGATCAGGTTAGCCATATTGATTTGTATGCTGTTGGTGGATTATTGTCCTTGTCCTGTTGGGCTGTGTATGTGATAAAGGGGAGCCATACCGGGGTGAAGGCGTCTTCTTCTGCTTGTCCCCGTGTCAGTTTCAGTTTATTAGTTAATTTTTCTAGTAGGGCTGTTTCCCATACTATTTGGTACCATTGGTCCTTGCTTACTCCTGACAGGTCTCTCCAGTGTCTGGTTATGGTGTTTCTGGCTGCTGAAAGTAGGTGGGTTATGAGTTCTTCAAACCCCCTAGACTCAATCAAAAAACAATGGGAGAATGACATAGGCTATGAGATTAACCCCACTCAATGGACCAGAATGTGGTCTAAACCCCCCTTTAAATCCATATCAACAAAAAGAAAAGGATTTATTTTTTTTTAACCTTGAATACATGACTTTCAGAACAGCAGAAGCAGCTCGGAAGAGAGGCGTTCAGGGATATATTTTAAATAATTTTAGAAGTTGTGCGTCTTTGATTCTTTTACATGGTTTTGTATGTTTTGTGGTATTTTATGCGTTGTGATTTGCTGTTATTTTTATTGATTATAGATTGGTAATTCTTTATTGTTACTGAGAAGTACAAACTGTTTATTATTTGCTGATGTATAATTTTACTGTTTACTATTTGATTCTGATGGATTGTTGAATGTTGTTTATTTTAAAGTTATTGTGACTTTTTATATTGGATCAGATTGCTACTGTTTGATGTTTTATTATGTTTTTATATGTGGCTGAAACCCAGCCAGATGGGCAGGATATATATTATTATTATCATGGTTATTATTATTATCACACATAACATTTTGCTTAACAAGCATCATTAAGGTTGGTTGTTGTTGTTGTTGTTTTCTATACCACTTTACATTTTTAAGAAAAATCTCAAAGCAGTTTACATCACATTAATTAAAACATCAAAAAAAAATTTGAATAAAACATTACTGAAGAAAGTCAGTTATAAAGTAGACATTCAAAGCAACACAGTTAACAGGAAACTAAAATATTATCTTAAATATTTCAAAACAAAGCATTGCTAAAGGAAGTCAGATATAAAATGCACATTTAAAACAGCATAATTAACAAGAGAATAAAATATTAAGCACAGAACATATCTGCTACCGATGCTGCCAATCCTGCCAATGGTGGTTCATGGTGGGCGGCTGTGGAAGCTCAGGCTCAGTGACCTGGGTGAGATGAGATGGTCTCTGGCCTCCTCAGCAGCCCCATCTCCTGTAGTTGGAGTCAGTTGGGGCCCTCTCCTTCCGTCTTGCATGTCAGGGTGAAGGTCCTCCAGGACTCACAGCAAAGATGATTTCATTATTTACTATGTTTTACAAATTTTTGTTATCTTGTTTTGGTGTTTATTGGCCAAAGCAGGTGGTTTGAACTCATATGGATGGTAGACACAAAAACAGAATGGCTAGAGCAGCTGAACTCTGGAGTCAGAATCTTGTTTCTGCCCTGGCTTTGGAACTGAAACTGCATTGGTCACTGAAGCCAATGGCCTTTGTCAGGAGATGGACAGAGGAGTACAGTGGTACCTCAGTGGTACCTAGTTAATTCGTTCCGGAGGTCTGTTCTTAACCTGAAACTGTTCTTAACCTGAAGCACCACTTTAGCTAATGGGGCCTCCTGCTGCTGCCGCGCCACCAAAGCCCAATTTCTGTTCTTATCCTGAAGCAAAGTTCTTAACCAGAAGCACTATTTCTGGGTTAGTGGAGTCTGTAACCTGAAGTGTATGTAACCCGAGGTACCACTGTACAACCCTGATAATTTCTCCCGGACCTCTAAGAAACTTTTATTATCCATCTGGGGCTTCTCTAGGTCCCTTTGAAAACAAACACAAAAGTTTTCAGCATTCTCTTAGATCTTACTTTCCAAGTTGACCCATACCTTCAAATTAGAAAAATAATTATCTCAATTTCTTTATCCGCAGTAGATGAAAGAAGCTGCATTTCTGGACATTTAAAGGAACTTGCTTCTGTGTACACTAATCATTAATTTTTAAAATCTTACGAAACTTTTTTCTATGGCTTGGGGAATGCATTTAATTTCTCCTATAAGGTTTTTTTGTTGCATTAAATATTAATATTTCCATTCCCATTATACACTTAGATATCTAAGTGTAAACATAAATTCTGTAATGATCTTCCAGAGATTTGTGAATCCACCTTAATTCAATATCTCTTTTACGTTTTTGACTGCAGTTTTCATTGTTTCATCAGAAGTTGGTGAGGCCTCAGTTTAAGTCACCACTTCGTTGGAGGCTCATTTATTAATTTGTCGTGAGGTTTTTCTTTTGGAAGTGGATACAGAGTGCGTTTGGGATATAGTTCTATGTTGCAAGTCTGAAAATGGGCCCTGTTCATCCATGCATTTTCAAAAGAGGAAGTAAGATGGAAAAAACATTCATTGCAATCAGTCAAAACCCGTTACATTTGTGTAAAGAAAAAAAAGATGTTCTGGAAAATGTGATATGATTCATCTGTGTTCTTTCAATGAAACAAGGCCTCTTAACCCTAGGATTTTAGTCCTAATTTTATTACTCCTTCCAGTAATAAGCCTTGAGTCTTTTTGCAGTCTTCTACTTTCTTTCAAACATCTATCACTCATTAAAGTCCTTTTAGATTAGATTTAATGGTAGCTCACATTGTGCTAATTTCTTTTCAGTCTGTAGTATTTTTGATTCTAATCATCCTTCACCAGTTTTCATTTCAATACTTTTTGAAGTGTGGAATCTCATAAAGAGCAAGATTCCTTTTTCTTTGTGCAGTGCCTTAATTTTTAAAACAGTCCTATTTATATAGATGTTTATAGATTATAATAAACTGTATGACAAAAACATATGAGAGATGTTGGACTGGTAGCATAGGTTTTATAGTTTGGGGATACAAAGTACAGGTCTAGATAATAGTTATGATTTGTAGCGGAATTTCAATATGGCTCAGATGCATAGAGCTGTTGCAGCTTATTACAGATGGATACAGTGGCAATTTAGCTCTAAGTGATTTCTTTTCAGCTGTGATCTTCTGGCAGGTAACTGTGGGGCTATTAAGTAAGGAAATAATTATTAATGAGATAATAGTAATAGCATGCAGCTAAATAATGATAGCAAAAGCCTTGGAACTTTTAAATTTTGCCGCTGGGAACCTGAAGAAGCAGCTTAAACCATGCAATATGATCTACTTAGTTATTTTCCTGGCTTCCTAAAATAATTTGTATTTTTTTAATACAAATCAGCACATCCATAATAGGAGCATAGACTTTCACTGCTAGAGAGTGTCAAACTTCAGAACTGATGTATTTCTCTATGGACAAAGAGAACATTAATCTAGCCTTTTCTTTTCATGGAGATAATAACATTCCTTGCTTCTTCATGATAATCTACCTGCCTTCTGAGCACCAGAAGATAATCTTAAAGGGTGTTTGATTGTTTGTTTGTTTGTTTGTTTGCTTGTTTGCTTGCTTGCTTGCTTGTTTTGTTTGTTTGTTTTTTGCTGAGGCTGGTTCATCTGCGTTTATTTGTGCTCCTGAGGCCCTTTATAGGTAGGAGTCCCACAAGCAAGTTGAGGAGCATTATGTAATTATTAAATTTCCCATACCAAAAACATGCATGCCTCCCGGATTATAAATCATGACCCTCTAAGTCTAGGATGTCTGCATTAACCAATGTAATCCATTCTCTTAACCAGCACAGACAGGCTGCCTCATAATAAATTTGCAGATCTGGCAGGGCAAAGCCGCCTCTTTCTTTTGTATCTGTCATAATTTTATGTTTAACTCTTGGCTTTCCCCCCGCCATTAAATTTAGAAATGCCCCTCTTCCATTCTTTGAAGCAGCCTGCGTTATTAACAATTGATATTGATTGAAATAAAAACAGCATCCTGGGTAATAGGTTCATTTTGATAGCCGAGATTCTGCCAAGTAGGGAGAGCTTCATAGCAGGGTCTTAATGTTTTCTTTTAGATGCTGGATATTCTACATTTCATCAGTTGCCACCATAGAATTGCAGAGTTGGAAAGGACCTTGACTAGTCCAGAGGGGGAAGAAACGGTTGGGAGGGGGGCCTGAATGGTGGAAGCCTGAGCTGAAGGGAACTGCAATTCAGTCGTTTGGAAAGAGGAACCAGGGATTCCCCCCCTGACTTTGCTGCAGAGCGGAGAGCCTCAGGTGGAGGCTTGGGGGGGCTTGTGGCTGCTAAGAGGGGAACCAGAGCAGGAGCCCAAACAGTGGGATGCAATCCTATGGCTAGGATCCAGATGCTACCTTCACAGTTGGAAATGTATCCACTCACCCCCAAGGAGCGCATGTTTGCAATGCCAACGTTCCCGAAGGGCAAGCGAGTCTCACAAGTGCTTTTTTCCTTTATGATTAAGAAACCTTATACAGTGGTGCCCCGCAAGACGAATGCCTCGCAAGACGGAAAACCCGCTAGACGAAAGGGTTTTCCGTTTTGGAGGTGCTTCGCAAAACGAATTTCCTATGGGCTTGTTTCGCAAGACGAAAATGTCTTGCGAGTTTCTGCGGGGGTTTTTTTCCTCCCCCCCCCTTTTTCCCAAGCCGCTAAGCTGCTTAACAGCTGATCCGCTAAGCCGCTTATCAGCTGATCCGCTAAGCCGCTTATCAGCTGATCCACTAAGCCCGCTAAGCCGCTAATAGCGCTAATCCGCTAGATGAAGAGACTCGCGGAATGGATTCTTTTCGTCTTGCGAGGCACCACTGTACCATACATTATATGAGGGGTGTAAATTAGAAGAAATAAGGAGAACTATTTTTAAAAAATGAGATTGAAACATGATAACCAGCTTTTGCAGAGAGCAGAGGGATGCCACCATTCTTATTGCACTGGCTGGGGGAGAGTAGCAGCTTGGTTCAGCCACACCGGGTGATGCAATGCAAGGGGTCCCACAACAATGCTGTAGAACAGAGTGTGAGAGGCAGGGGGTGCCCAATTTTAGCATCACACGGGGCGCCACTGAAATTTGAGAGCCCCAAGTCCACCACTGCTCCTTCCTCCTCAGGAAGTTTCCATGCAGTTTGGAAGCACTGGGTGTCCCATGACTCTTATATCCGATAAACTTTGTTATATGATGTGTCTTTTCTTTTTCTTTTTTAAACTCTCTAGTATTTACCTACTTAAATTACTGCATTTAATTATCCTGACATGTTGCAAAACCTCAGTGAAGGTACCCTTTTGAAGATTGTGGAGGAAAGGAGCGGTTTCTCTGGCAAAAACTTGCCCTGTAATAAATAAAGGCTATCACTAATGTTAAGGGGGGGGGGACTACCTATATTTAAGTTTTTAAAAATCAAATAGGGGGATAAGGATAAATTAACTGTAGCAGTACAGCAAAACCAAAATAGCTTCACAAATATACCAATTCAAGGCCAACTCTTGAAAAATTGTTGGCATTGATTCACAGAGCATCATCACCTGGGCTTCTTCTGGACCAAGACCTTTGGTTTTTAATTTTATAGTACCGTATTTTTTGCTCTATAAGACTCACTTTTTCTCTCCTAAAAAGTAAGGGGAAATGTGTGTGCGTCTTATGGAGTGAATGCAGGCTGCGCAGCTATCCCAGGAGCCAGAACAGCAAGAGGGATTGCTGCTTTCACTGCGCAGCGATCCCTCTTGCTGTTCTGGCTTCTGAGATTCAGAATATTTTTTTTCTTCCTCCTCCAAAAACTAGGTGCGTCTTGTGGTCTGGTGTGTCTTATAGAGCGAAAAATACGGCATATGGCATTCAGACCTAGAGGTACGCTAAGACACAACTGTTCTGCTCCTGGAAGTTTTGACTTCTCATATCTTTGTTGTGTCTGGTATATCAGTCCTATGTTAACTTAGAAGCATTTTAAGTGTGCTTAGGAATGTGGCCCTAAACAGGTTTCATCTGGTTATAAACTGAGCATTGATCAGTTTTAACAAGCTGCATTCCAGCCACTTCACTCCTTCTGGAGTATAGATAGTCCCACATAATAAATACCATAATAAAATCTGTGCAAAAGTATAAGTGCTTTTAAGCTAGAACAAAAATAAGGGAAATTGTTACCGGCCTAAGAAAACTAGAAACAACATGAAAGTGAAGCCCGCCACAAGGTCCTGACACAAATAGCAGTTACCTTTTTTTATTGCTATCTCTTGAGTTTTATCTCCAGTTTCCTGCATAAATGGCCGCTGTTCTGCTGAAAATAAAGGGTGAGAGTTAACTTTAAGCGACAGAACGTATTTCAGCAGCTCTTCCTCTACACACTGGTTCTATGCAGTGTGAAATTCTGTGTGCTATTTGGTTTAAAAAAATGCTTTAAAAACAATAACTTTGCAGTGCATTTAAATGTTCATTATTGCTAAACAAGTTAGATTGTTTGGGTTTGCTACTGCATTTTAAAATGCGACTGATTATAAATCGGTGCCGCGATCTGAAGTGTAGGGGCAAAGAGTAGGGGCTTCAGGAAAAGGTACCAATGTGTAAATCTCCTGTTGAAACCCAATCTGCTAAAGCAATAGGATGGAAGCAGTGTGCGCTGCTTGTGTGTCTGAATAACAGAGAAAGTTTATCAAGGCTGAAGAACAACTGCTGTTCAAATCCTGTCTCCCCCCCCCCCAAAAAAAAGAATAGATTATGTTGCTGGTTGTATGTTTTGGTGTTGGGGTGTGGCGGTTATGGCTTTGTGTTTTGTTCTTTTGCTTTGCTTTGCTGTTGTCACACGCCATGCATGAATGAAAATGCTGCATTCTCCCGGGAGCTGTAAAGCTTCTGTGAAGATTGTTTATTTCCTTAATCCCTTCTCCTTTGTGAATCCTGATGTCAGATAGAAAATGGAAAGCCTTTAATATAGATATTATCACCCTTATTATCACCTGCACTAGGGAGTGCCCTCGCTGCCTGTTGTTACCCTAGCAATCGCCATATGTTGCTGCCTCTCTGAGGTTAGATTTTAACCTGACTACCTTCTCCCATACGAGGTGCCTTTGGGGGGTAGCACAGATGGCCCACTGCTTCTTTCATTACCTTGCACTTATGGTCAATCAATGCTGAAAGGCATCCTTTCATTTTGAACTTTCTGAGCTATTTGGGACATGCCAAATATCATTATTAGCAGCAGTTGCTGCAAAGGCGTGAACCCCAAGCCGAAAACCGTAAAGCAAACATGATTCCTAAAATAATAATAATAATAATAATAATAATAATAATAATAATAATAATAAATTTTATTTATATCCCGCCCTCCCCAGCTGAAGCCGGGCTCAGGGCGGCTAACAACAATCAAATAATCAAACAATCAAGCACTGAGCGCAGCTCTCAGAGAAAGAAGAGATGGAAGATCTGACTAGGATGTAGCAAATTTAACCTCCTCCTGGAGTACAGGTAGTCCCACTTAAGAAATGCCAGGAAACCAGCTATAATAAAATTCACACAAAAGTGCAGGTGCTTTTAAGCTGGAACAAATGGATGAAGCCAATCTCCTGCTGCAGCCAAGGAGCCTTCTGAGGGACAGTGAGGGGAAATTTTGCAGGAAGGATTTAAAGGAGGTAAGAGAAACTGTTTGGCAGAAGGACTGATCTTACAGCTATTGTCATCATATACTACAGCAAGCTGGGGGGAGTGCTCTTCACATGTAATAAGCACCTTGGAAAATGTCACAGAGGTAGGAATGGTAGAAAGAAATATATGGAGCAGAGCAGATACGAGTTCTGAAGCAAGAGCAAAGGATGGGAATGTGAAGAAAAAGAAGTATGGCGCATTGGAATGCTACTTGAAGGAACATAATTATGTCCCAAACTTCTGGTGTTTCTTTGGGAATTGAGTACTGAGATAGACTCTTATTTTTTTATGGGCAATTTTGTCTGTGGTGGCATTGGTGGTTTTGCTGAGGTCAAGGGAAGCCCAGTCTTTTTCCCTCTGTGTTTAGATTAGATTTTTTTTCTGCCCCCTTGGACAGAAAATACGGTTTGGTATAAACTGGGTAGCAACAAGACGTATTTGGAGTTGGCTACAGAACAGGGTAAAGATTAAGTGCCCAGCCTTACTGCTTTCCTGTGTGGCAGAACGTATCATTTCTCAAAAGGGACACCCTTGTCTTCTTGCTTCAGCCTTGTGACCTGACCTTCCATGTTTGTTCGTACAGTAAGAAAAATCGTCACAGCTATTCTGAAGAAAGTATGGCATGCCACAAACATTTCATCTGTCTGTTGCCACGGAATATTGTGATGTCATCTTAGATGGATTTTAAAGGGAATTGGACAAAGGCTTGGAGGATAAATCTATCAATGTCTACAAGCCATCATGATCTTCAGTTACAGAGGCAGTATCTCACCCTATCCCAGTTGCTGAGAGCAACCAGAGGAGAAAATCATTGCATTCATATCTTCCTTGTGGGCTTCCCAGAGGTATCTGATTGACAGATTTGGGAAATGGGATGCTAGACTAGATATACCAGGGGTCAGCAAACTTTTTCAGCAGGGGACCGGTCCACTTTCCCTGCATGCAATTCCCTGCATGCAAAACCAGAATGCAATTCTGGTTCTAAACGCAGAATAAGGGGTCTCTATAGTATAGTGTATTTTAAAATGGGGTTTCAGAGTTTTTAGGGGTTTTGAATATTTTACGTAGTTTTGTAGTAGTTTAATGCAGCTTTTATGTAGTTTTATGTAGTTTTTATGTAGTTTTATGCAGGTTTTCAATTTCATTGTTCTGCATGGGACAATGACAATATAGGTATCGTATCGTATCGTATCGACCTTGTGGGGGGGCCAGACTTTATTTTTTTAAAGAAAAATATCAGCGAATTCCTATGCCCCACAAATAACCCAGAGATGCATTTTAAATAAAAGAACACATCCTACTCATGTAAAATCACACTGATCCACGGGCCGGATTTAGAAGGCGATTGGGCCGGATCCGGCCCCTGGGCCTTAGTTTTCCTACCCATGAGATAGACTTTTGGTCTGATCCAGACATAGCTGCTCTTATATTGAGAAGGTTTGGAGGTGGGGAGGGAGCTGGACCAGCTGTGCTTGTTGCATGGCACCCTAACAGCATTTGGACATTCCTCTTTCACTCCTGATTTCCAGCACCAGAGTTTCTTGTCTGGCACCATAGCAACTGCAGGGCTCTTCCCACTTCAAATTTTAAAGCATACAACCACAAACGTAAAGCGTGAGTACCCCAAACAGATGTTTATAATAACCAAGTCAGTCTTACAGGTATGCTCAGGATTGGGCCTGGATTGACTGTAGTGCTTGCAATAGCCCTAAAGCAGCAAAAAACTCCATCTTCCAAGCAAAAAAATAGAAAGTATTTTAAATAACTGGAAGTAACTTGCACTCTACAGATTGATTCACAGATAGGCACAAAGCAGTATTAGAGGTTCCTCGCCAAATTAAAGTTTGGCACAGATGTTAATGTCTTCCCCTCCCTCTCACCTCAGAATAGACTTCAAACTTCCTATTTCAATTGCATGACTAAAAACTTGAGGTTACAAATATCATCTGGCTCCAATACATCTTGTTTAGTTTTTGTTCCTATTTTCTGTGGACTTATGGCTTCCATTACTACTCTTCTCCCCCCCCCCTTCTTTTTTTTTTCATTGTCTGTGTCCCAGTCCCACCTAAGCCTTTCTGGATTTTATTGTAGTTCATTAGAAGTGCATTTCTTTATCTTGGAGGCTTTCAGGCTCTTTCCCTCCCTATCCCCCACCCCATGTATGCCTTGGCTTTGTTAATTGCATGCTGCTCTAAGAATACACTGCATGATACCTTTGAACCTTACACTTTGCCTTGACAGCTGGGCTAGCAAATGCCACTGACAACGGGGAAGTGTGGGGGGGGGGATCTTTTGTAAGTAAATTGCCAATGTGGCTAACCTTGCTGGAACCCAATTGTTAAGGCTGTGATTCAGTTTTTCTGTCAAACTCAGTTCAGGCTAACCTGGCTGGCCTTCTGCTTCTTCAGTGATCAGCCTGAGGAAGTGTGCTTTCTCAGCTTATCAGGTTTTATTAACTTCAGCTTCCTGCTGCAGTAATTGTTTGTTCCCACTTCAGCTTCTTAGAAGGTCCACCAGAATGCCTTGTCACCAGTGCCTGAGAAACACGTGCACATTAAATACTTCCTTGAATTATTTGCAGCGCAATCCACCAGAAAATTCTCCTACCTACGCAGGCCCCGCTGAAATGCGTGGGAGCACTGTAAGATCACTTCTTTTGCAGTGCTCCATTTATCTCATCAGCAGCCCTCCTCAGCCAATTGTACTTGCATTGCTTATGTTTAGTAGTCTGCAAAGATCACTATTTCTCCGCTGATGTTACTCCCCTGCAAAATGGAACAGTAAAAAGGCACCGGCGATAATGTAAAATGAACAAGTGATAGTGAGATTGGCCAAAACTTACCTCCTGCTGTGAAGTGAAATGTGAGTAACGGGGGGGAATGATTAAGATACTTTGGAAAATAGGTAAAAGCTTTATTACAAACAGGGCTCCGTACATAGATATACGTTAATGTTTCGTATGTTGGCCCAGTTGACATGTGGTGTGAACATGCTTGTGTGCAGGTACCGTATTTCTCGCTCTATAAGACGCACCAGACCACAAGACGCACCTAGTTTTTGGAGGAGGAAAACAAGAAAAAAATATTCTGAATCTCAGAAACCAGAACAGCAAGAGGGATCTTGCTGTTCTTGCTTCTGGGATAGCTGCGCAGCCTGCATTCACTCCATAAGACGCACACACATTTCCCCTTACTTTTTAGGAGGGACAAAGTGAGTCTTATAGACCAAAAAATACAGTACTTACAGAAAAATCACAGCTGCTTTGCTGCTCTCCAGAAGCTGCTGCCGCCACAGTACCTGGTGCTAGTGCTACATGCAGATCTGGGTTCATGATTTGTTACAAGCAGCAAGCCCTATAACTTGTGGTTTGTCTGGGCCAAGACAAACCATGAGCCCAGGCTTAGCCATGACGCTGAGCCAAGCCATGTCTTAGTTCTGCAGCAGGGCATGTGGAGAAGGAGCGAAATGGCCACAGTTTTTCCTCTGAGTACCAGCACACTTGTACATGGCTTAGCCATGGTTTGGCTACATACTCATTACAAACTCATTTTATGTCTTCTAATCTTTTCAAATGGTACGTTTTCAGTGAGGGATATCTGAAGGTCTGCTAGAGGAACGGTCTTCTGTTTGCACAGGTAGACTTCCTCTACCATATTCTGCACTGCCACCTCCACGCAGCCACCAAATCTGCTTTGGAGCATTGGAGGACCCTCTGGGTCAGGTTTGGAGGTGCGTGGAGGCAGCAGAGGCAAGGAAAGGGAAATCCACTTGTGCAGCACTGGATATCACCCAGTATATGTAAATTATCTTCAGTGATGTCTTCATATTAGAACCAATTAGGAAATAGCATTACTGCTTTCTCCCCTGTTCTGTGCTTGTATTTAAAATCACACATTTAAAGGGGAGCCATTAATGTTTGATATAAATATGAAATAACAACCTTCTGGTGCTCAAGTCCTACTTGAGGGATGAAGAAGAGTTCAGTTGCCTAAAGCTGTGAGTAAGACATCAAACTGTTTTAAGGGATTCTCTCATTAATGGTTGGATGTGTTGTTTTATTTGAAACACTTGGGGTTCTTTAATGTGAAATCAATGACAAATAGCTTTCAATATGTTTGCAGCTAAGCACCAGGCTAATCCTTCAATGACACCATGAATGTTGTTGATTGAAATTATATTTTAAAGCTTATAACTATTACATAAAGCTGTAATCAAACCGTATAATTTAAAAATATCAGAGGAGTCCTGCTGCATCTGATGAAAAACCCAACCAGATGTCTACAGGAAGCCTGCAAATGTGATGAAAAGGTGTGGTCATTGGAAGTAGAGTTGGAAGGAACCCCGTGGGTCATCTAGTCCAACCCCCTGCAATGCAGGAATCTCAACTAAAGCGTCCATGACTGATGGCCATCCAACCTCTACTTAAAAACCTTCAAGTTGACCAGTGGTTTTCAGCCAGTGTGCCGTGGCACCCTAGGGTGCCTTGAATGATGGTCAGGGGTGTCGCGGGCAACACTGGCCTCTGTCCCTCTTTCCTTCCCTCCCTCCTCTGACGCCCTCTCACATCTCTGCCTCCCCAAGGCTTGCACAGCTGTTTGCTGCAGCAGCCCTGGCTACAAGCTCCCCAGGTGAATGGCGCCTCTGAAGCTGGCCAGAGGGTGCTCCCCAGGCCCCTGTGGGGCAGTGTGAGGAGCCCCTTCTCTTTGGGGCGGGAGGGGGCAGTTCAGAGACTAGGGGGTGCAGCTGCGGCTGCCCAGAAGACTCCCAAGAAGAGGGGAGAGGAGAGGAGACTGAGGGAACACTCTCCAAGGGAGGGCGTTCAAAAAGGGGTGAGAGACTGCCAGCTCTGCATTCCAGGGATGACATATCTGGCCTCCTGAGCCCCACAGGGGTGCTGCAGAAAAAAATTAGTTGCTTAAGGGAGCCATGGACTCAAAAAGGTTGTAAACCTATAAAGTAGACAGATCTTTTGAGCAGTTCTGAGTTAAAATTCAGTGTTAGGTTGAGCAGGAAACTGCATGTTTCCTATTATACCGAACTGATGCTGGAAATGGCACCTCTGTATTTTTATTCTGCTCTCCTCTGAAACAGCCAAGGGTCATTTACCCTGATTTGTGGCTTCATCACATGTTAATTTCCTTACCAGCGGTGCAGTCACAACACGGGGTAAGCGATCCTAAACGTTATTGGGGAAAGGTGAGGGTGCCGTTTGTAAATTTGGCTCTCCAGCCTCACTGCTGTGGCCTTTGGGAAGTGTGGTAGAAATGATTAATAGTGAAAAGTCCTGTGGTTAACTGTACCCTTTTCTGTTAAAGGCCATTAGTCCAAAGTTACTTTGCCAGTGGGGAGGAGAGCACACATTTTCCTTCCATCTCTCTGAAGTGTGTTGACACTTCATTGCTATCTTGTCAGGGGAAGAAGCAGCCTTTTCATCGCAAGTAACTGAACAACTGCATGTGGGCATATTGAGATAATTATGTAAAAGGAGACTGCCTGAATGAGCTTCCAAATGTGTTATTTCTTTATTATCTAGCACTTTATAATTAACTGTTCCCTTTTTATTATTATTTCAGGAAGCTGCCACTTTTGCTAGAGCGCAAGGCTTTGAGGTGAGTTAACCTATGTTGCACGCTAAACAGATTCTAAAGGGTTTTTTCCCCCTTGCTGATAATGAAGTTCTTTTGGACAGTGATTGATGTGCTATTATACTCTCCAAGCCTCGCAGCAGTTGCCATAGAAACTTGGCAGTCGTCATGGTTTCTTTGTTCTGCCAGCTCAGTGTTATGACGCACTCTGCTAGGTCTGCACCCAACATCGCCTACAGATGTTATTTATTGAATTTTGAAAAGCCTCTTGGGAAGCTGAGAGGTTGGGCACGGCTTCAAGCTGCCTCTGCAGATATGGGGCCTGTCAGTTTGCTCAGTTAAAAAGCCACCTCATTAGCTGAATTACACTCCATAAAGATCCAGTGCTAAAGCATTGGTGAGGCAGGACTAAATACTGAAATCTAACACCATTTTAAATAACTTAAACTCTGCCATATGTGGATTATCGTCATGCAAATGAATTTTAGTAAGGTGGTATGTGGAATTGTTAAGAGCTGATTAACGTAAACCCTGCCTTTTACACTCAGTCTCTTTTGGAGAAGTGGGCTGTTCTTTTGTTAACAGGCACAAGTGGTATTTTCCATCTGGGTTTGTACAAATGTGCAATCTCCTAACAGCCACACACAGTCTCTGTCTTTTGTTTAGTCTATTGTGCATCATTTTTAGAGGGTCTACTCTTGACTTTAGTATTTTTATTTGCGAATGCTTCAGATTCTGGAGGGTTTATCAGTATACCATTTCCCCAATAGCCTGATCAGGAGAACTACTACCTATAGGACATGGGGACTGTTTCCTAGCGTTCACCAGACACTATATAATGTGACAACCAATGTGTTTGATATTAAGTGATCCTTGCAGTCCAATGTGCACGAAGCCTTTTTCTGTACATGTGCATCTGCCTTAACCCCTCAAGTGTTTTGTTCATCAGGCAAATACATCAGGAAAGCTGATGCTTGGGCTGTTCAGTTCCCATTTGCATTATCAGACCCACACAGTTAGGGGACCATACGCTGATCTGATACTTTCCTTTGGGTCTGGGCAAGTACAAAGGAAGAGAAAGAGAAGCACATCTGTGGTGTGTCTTTGTGTGTATGTCCAATTTGGATTGCTTCAAGATAACTCAAAAGCAACACACATCTGCGCCATCTTTATAATGTTAACGCAATATGCTTTGCAGTTTTATTTTGTGGTGGCTGCTTTTATAGAAATGAAGAGTATGCAAATTGAAAGGTGTTGTGTTTTTTTTTACAATCTCTATTAGAATAAACATGATTTGTCAAATAAAACAGTGTTTTAGGTCTTCACGATTTAGCACAATTTATTTGAAATCCATAGTATGGTATAGTAGAACAGCAAAGAATGGAAGTTGTGTATTAGCCTTGCCCTTTTTATGTTTTCATTCCTTCCTTAAGCTGAAAACCTGGGGCATGCCTGGTTTAAATTAACACCGAGTGACAAAATGCTTTTGCAAATGTCTGCCAAACACCTTTTTATTAACCTTTCCATTAGCACTTTCTTATACTTCCTAGCACAGTTTCTGCTGAACATCCTAAATCTGCCACGTCTGATTTCACTGCATTAGCAAAGTGCACAGAGATTGTGATCTTATCCCATATTGCCCCCTTTGCTTGGCAGCAAGTGACATATCAGATCTGCCAATGGTGATGTATGATGTTTGATAATGTGTCCATTGAGGTTTTTTATTCTGTAACTTTAACATTTCCCCAAACCTCACAGCGAAAAAGGAGCAATGAAAATGGTTCACCATTAGATCTTTTTAGAATCACGAAAACTAAAGGGAAAATTATAGTAGAATAAGGGCTCTAATTGACTGCTGTTTGAGAACATTATCAGAAGCTGAATGGAGGTCCAGTATACACAGTTGCCCTTAGGACCTATAACATAAGAAATACTAAATAAGTGCCTTTTCTTCCTTAGCACAACCTATATACTAAGACCGTCCTTTCTTAGTATAAATTGTGCTTCTGATTCAGGCCAGAGTCTCAAATCTACATGAGAACTACAGGTCTGAGTTCTGGTAATATTTGATGATGGACTGAACCACTTTGGAGATGGGTGAGGGAGCCACATTATTAATGTAGGGGGTTACATCCACTTAGAAAACTAATGCATCCTGGAGAGTATAAGCTAGTGCTAGTTATTTAAGTGCAGGGAGGATTTCCATTTGGAGGAAAAATCCACTCTCCCCACCTTCACTCTAAAGTGGTATGTTGAGCAAAAAGCTGTCTAAAACTGGATTAAAATAAAGAATTAATATAAAACTGCAGAGCAGTAAGATTCCATGGTAGCAAAAACAACAAACTTTGCAATCAACTGTAAGTAGAGACAAAGAGAACCATTTTCACATGGCACCCAAAATTAGCACCTGGAGGGAATTTCACAACTGGGGTGCCACCACAGGGAAGGACCTGTCCCAAAGTATTACCCAATGTGCCTCTGGGGGCAAAGACCTGTGTAGAAGTACTTAATGACTGGGCCGTTTCCTCTGGGAGCAGAGAGTGCTTTTTAGGTATTTGTTGTGCCTGGCAAGCTTTGTTCCATTGCTACTTGTATAACTCAAAAAAAGATGCAATAAAAGAATTCCATAACTGTTTGTACTGCACAGAGAAATTTTGTAAAAACCTGCAGCTTTGTACTTTGACTGATTAAGGCTACTACTAAACATTGTGGGAGAGGCATGACTGCCACCAAAAACAGCTCTACATTTCCTCCTTTCTGTGGTAACTTCTAATAAAATGATCTGTATGCCTTTTTAAATTAGTCTGCCATAAACTTTGGAGACAAATAACCATGGTTTTAGTTCCTGGTTAAGGTCAGTTACACCTGGCACTACGTTTTGGATAATATATATTTTAACAAGAAATCAAAAGGGGAGGGAATCTCAGGCAATAAAAAGGGTTCAGAAATATGCAGTGAGAAAAGGCAGTTTGCATGCTGGTGAGATAAGCAACATAACCTCCTGTAAGATGATCTATGGTTTCCTGGGACTACGCAGGCTCTGGGAGAGGAGCTTGTAACTGTTTTCTCCTGCCTGGTCTGTTTTACTCCCACACCGCAGTGCGCTGAGCCACAAGCCAAGATTTGGCTTTGCAAGTTATCTGAACCCAACCTTGTGGTTAAGGTCTCTCCTCCCTAACCACAAGCTGTAACTAAGGCTTGTTCTCGGCTACACCTTGTGGTTACCGAGGAGAGAGCTTAAGTCCAGGATCAGATGACATGCTAAGCCAAATCTTGGCTTATCTTAGTGCTTCATGGGGGTGAAAAAAGACTGGGAAGAAGCAAGGCAGCTGGGAGCTCATCTTCAGGAGCCCATATATTTGTGTGGCTTACTGTGATACGCAAACCAGGCCAGAGCAGGGTAAAGCAAAAAGCAAAGTAGGTGATGGGAATTGCTGGTACATGTCTTAAAAGATGTCCCCGCTAAGGATTTAAAACGAAGAGCCTTTTGTACTTTATGTAGTATTGCAAGAAAGTTAAATTGGTTCTAGTGGGATTCTGGACACAATTACCGTATTTTTTTGCTCTATAAGACTCACTTTACCCTCCTAAAAAGTAAGGGGAAATGTGTGTGCGTCTTATGGAGCGAATGCAGGCTGCGTAGCTATCCCAGAAGCCAGAACATCAAGAGGGATTACTGCTTTCACTGCGCAGGGATCCCTCTTGCTGTTCTGGCTTCTGAGATTCAGAATTTATTTTTTTCTTGTTTTCCTCCTCCTAAAACTAGGTGCATCTTGTGGTCTGGTGTGTGTTGTAGAGCGAAAAAGACGGTAATTAAAACCACTTCAGATATGAGAGGATCATGCTAAACAGATAACAGCTTACAATATGCGGTGCAAGAATTTGTATGTCGTAGAGTCGGACTGATTTGTACAATCATCCGAAGGTTTTGGATTTCTTAGTATAGATTGGATTTATCTGTAATGACACTGACAGATTGTAAACGAATGTACCAAAGGAGGGCCAACTTACACATGATGAGGGTAATCTTTGATTGGATCTCCTGTATGTTTTATTTGTTTAATCAGGCACAGGAGGCACAAAATTTGATTAGAACAATAATTCTGGGGGACATTAACCTTTTCTTCCATGTAATTTCTTCAGCCTCCATGGTTTTTCCTCCCATCCCCACAGTGCTGCACGAGTGGAGCAGAGTCCTGTGGAGGATTCCCACCCCATATTCTGCACTGCCAAAGAGCCTAGGTTCACTAGCATCTGTAGCGTCAAATTCTTCAGACTCAGTTTTTTCATTTTCTCAAGTGGGCACCGGGATACCACCAAGTGGCTTGTCATCCTCCAATCCCTTGAAGGCAGGGGGGGAAAGTCATCACTCCCAGAAGATCTTTGAGTTGTCCCTCCCTTAGAGTGGCAGTTCATTTCTTCTACCTTCCTTGAAAGGGACCTGGTTTTACTGGTGCTCTCCCTGTATTCCACAAGTACTGTGCCCTGATTCATTATTTGTTCTATCCACAAGGTGGAGAGATCAGGCACCACTGACGGGTATTCCATCTTTTTAGCTAAAATAAAGGAACAGCTTGGAGGCTGTGCTTATCTGTAAGAAACCTATGAGCCTAAGGCCTCATAGGGCAGGGACAGAAAAGACTTTTGTTACCGTGAGGGACTTACTCCTGTGCAATATCACCTTGGTACAGATCTTTGTTTCCAGTCTCTCCATGATGCCCCTTTTGTTCTTCTCTGCCAATGAGGATGATGGCTGACAGTGAACAGAAAGCCATTCGAAGGGGTAAGGGCTAAAGCAAGGGTTGGGGGTAGAAACCCATTACCCACCCATCCACCCACCTTGTGCTGCAAGCTGCCTAAAATGCTTGGTAGACATAAACACAGGGGTTCATTTGTGGATCAACGAACAAAGTGAAGAAAACCATGTATGTTCACTTTGAGGAGAACAGTGAGATTTTCCAATCACTCTTGGAGACAAACTTCTCTCTCTTAGTGTAAGAATTAATGGCAGCCAAATGGCAATGACACCAAATTCCTTGCAGAAACATTGTATTATTATGAAGTTACAGAGAAATGCTGTAATTCTAGAAAAATGTGGGCAACACTAATGCATATGAAGTTTAGTGTCAAGAATGAAGTGATACAACTTTGGAAAACGTTAATCCGTGCATGTTAGAAATGCAAGAGAGATCGGGAAAGTAGTGTTTTCTGTTTCACTGGCCCTTGTTGGTATAGGCGTGTGCCCTATGCCGCCTTTTCTTAACATTTTTTCACTCTCTCCTGTTTCTAAGTGGAGTGGATGTTTCCACATTCATTTAAAACAAAATGAATCCAACCACAGTTAGTTAAACCAAACAAGGTTCTCAAACCACAGTTTGAACCCGAATGGAAAAGTCTATTTTCATATCTAAAGTAATTTCCTTACATTATTCAAATAAAGTTATAATCTCAAGTGTGCTGTTTTGTACTATGTACAATACATCTTTTGTTTTTCTTTTTTGTGTCACCAGACTGAGGACATTAAGGAGATAGCCCGGAAAGCACAAGCCTTGCCCAAAGCGAACCTGAAAAGACAGCGGGTTGTCGTATTCACCCAAGGGAAAGAAGACACTATTATGGCCACAGGTACGTAGTTTCTAAGCATTATATCCAAGGTATATAAGGGAATAGCACTCCATTCAGCATTGGTTGGGTCGCAGTGGGCCGCCATGTTTCAGAAAGGATGCAGAAAAATGAAAGGGTTCCAAGCAAGGAACAAAGTTGATTAAAGATTTGGAGTATATGGTGCCTGAGCATGAAGTACACTTGTACAGTTGTGAAAAAGAAGGTGGGGGCGGACAGGCAAAGAAGCATCAGAACAGCTGTTCTGGGAAACAAAGAGAAGATTGGCTGACCATTCGAGCGTATGTTAGCCATGGCTTAAATCTAGGGGAATCCCTAGATTTTGTAGGACAGAACTAGTACTTCAGGAGTTTCTTGAAAACTATGATGATATAATTACCAATAACAATACGAATCTTAATACTAATATGCTCTAGTTAGTATCCAATGGTGTTTCCTCTGCTGATGGGGGAATCCTTCAGAACAAGTTTTAGGGAGGCTGGGGTGTGGGGGAAGAATCACCATAAATTGCCTTCCTCCCCATTCCACTGACAGATGCTCCCCATCATCAGAGGGAATACCGCTGGATATATAATATATTTTGCTTCTCCAAAATGTTGCATAAAATTGAGTTTATTGTACTAATGGCCACAATCCAACACTGCTTGGAATTTTAATCATCCTTGCATGTACACACCTGACACAAGACCTGCTTGTTGATTGTGTGTGTGTGTGTGTCTATGTATTTTAAGATCAGTGATGTATATTGTAATGTGAGTTGCTTCTTACAAAGCAGGTTGAAAATATTGATTCAAATTATTTTTATTCTGCTTTTATACACTGAGCATTAGCTACTGAATTATGTTGGCCACGAGCATGAGTTCACCATACAACAGCTGCTAAAACAGTTAATTCTTTTAAGAGGCGGCAATGGAAATGAAAGTGTGTACTGTGAAGTGAATTTCCAGTTGCTTTTATTTGAAAATCCCACTCTAAGGGTTTCCCAGTTGGCAATTCCCCCATCTTCTGAAAGTGGGCAGGAGGTGCTTTCGTGAGGAAGAAATGATGATATGTGATATTCCAATTTAAGCGTTACAAACATGACTGTCTGGGGGGCTTTACATCTTCTTTTTAATTTAGATAGCCCATGCTTGTTTATTAAACAGTGCTGTGGCTTGCTAACCTATGCAGCAGGGAATGCTGCTTGTCATTCGTTTCTGTGCAGCAAAATGTATTTACATACAGTTCAGTACTCTGTTGCTTCATCTGTGGTGATGAGCTGCATAACCCTAACCTTACCGCTACTACTGCTAAAACATCGACTCCAGTGGCAAGAGTTTTGTTGGATATTTCATAGGTCATAGAGGTTATACGGGAGCTATCCACACAATGAATGTGAATTTTAATCATGGCAGACACTTGCGTCATAACCCCGCAGCGTATTGATACACAATGTTCATTTTTGCTGCCATGGGACTTCCTATATTGCTTCTGCTTCTGAGTCAGCTTTGTCTTAAACCAGCTTTTAAAAACTCAGGATGAGAGCAGTCCGCTCCCTCCCAAATTAATTTATGACCATTCCTTCTGGGACAACTTCAGAATTGAAACAAACCTCCCTGCCTTCTATGGCTGGCTGAACCAAGATGATAATAAGGGCCATTTATGCATACATGTTAGTAGCTTCTGTCACTAAGCATTTGTTTCATTCTTCGAGCTGGAAGTGATAGCATATCCATTAATCCACTCTAAAATACTCTCTCTTTTTTGTAATTAGAAGTGTATTTGAGGACTAATGTTTTCTAAACTGTGCTGTTTGTTCCTTATGAAAATCAAGTCAAAAGAGGGGGGTGTGCCCTTCGTCTTTTTTAAACAAAAGCTAAATATGCCTAATAAATTCAAGATGGATAGAGAAGTGTATGCCACAGTGTCAGCTCCATAAGCAAACATGATAAATGTTAAGTCGGTTTTGAGCCCAGGGATAAGCTGTTCAGCACACAAGCGTAGCCGAATCTCTTTGCCGTGTTGTTATTCGTGGCAGCCAAATAAATGTCAATAATAAAAGAGAATTAAAGATTTTCATTTCCCAGAGGCAGTCCCTCTAATACGGCTTGATCTTCCATTTCATTTGTAATTCGTTCTTGTGTCAGGACGCAGCCATTCACCAGGCAGTGTGTGACATGAAGTCGTTTAATAATGATTAAGAACATAAAAATGCATGGCCTGTGGGGCAATTCTCCAAAGATATACCAATTTGTTATTATTTCCTCCATACACACTCATACACCCTTCCTCTCCTCTTGAATATGGATCAGCCTCCTCCAGCCCCGCAAACCGTACATTATAAAATGGTTTATGAGAGATGGGCTAATGGCAGTGGGCACTACTAGCATGCTCATGAAGGTGTGTGCTTTAAGCCACCCAGTTGAGAGAATTTTCTACTCTTTAACAGCAGACGAGTTGCCTTCATAATCTAGCCTTTGTCCTGTGGCTCAAGCAACTTAGATAACAGTGAACATTTGACTTTGGGAGGATAAAACTGTCATTGAAATTCTACTCAATATTGATCCAGAGCAGATTCCAATGTATAGTTAGCAGAGTAAAAACTTAAACACGTTGCAGGATTCCCCAAAAACACACCAGAGGCAATTGTATTTCATCCAGCAGAGGAAGGAACTCATTCTGATTAGGTTGACATGAATGTGCTCTACAGATAGATTAGCTCAGACACCATATACACTGAGGGAAAGTATTTGATCCCCTGCTAAATTTGCCCGTTTGCCCTCTGACGAAGAAATGACCAGGTGCTTCTAATCTCAGCTCCTTACATACAGTGAAGATACCAGGTAGCCTGACATCTGGCTGGTTGATAGGGGATCAAATACTTATTTCACTCATTATAATGCACATCAATCTCTGACTTTTATGTTCTGGGTTCCTGGGGGTTTTCCTGTTGTTATTCTGTCTCTCACAGCTACAATAAACCTACCATTAAAATTATGGACTGGTCATTTCTTTGTCAGAGGGCAAACGGGCAAATGTAGCAGGGGATCAAATACTTTCACCCCTCACTGTAGAACGTGCACTGCGTCGATTTTGGATGAGGCCAAGGTTAAGTTGTTCACTGACACACAAGGCATTAGAAAGAGATAGCTTGTTTAAAAATGATTTGTTTAAAAATGGTACCCATTGGTCAGTGTGTCAAAATGGTAGGTGGTTTGCTTTTTAACAAGGTTTTCAAAGGTACTGAAAAAACATGCTGAAAGTGCTGTCTTGGGGCAAAGATATGTCAACTCAACGGATGTATTCTGGGGCAGCAGACAATTGTGTGGAAAAGCTGTGGTCTTGGGGAGCTTCCCCTCCCCCTAAAAAGGCCTTCCGCCTAAAACTATTTGAATCCAAATATAGTCCTTGTCCTTTCATGCACAGGGCCCTAGTACTTTAATAGCACAGTTCAAGAGCGGCGCAAGCCTCTCTATCTCATCGAAAGCCTCCCACCTGAACTCAGGATCTCCTTGCAGATTGCTTGAATAAAGCTTTTTCATAATAGATTGTTTGCATGAAAACCTACACTCACACAGGAAGTTACCTGTGTGGGAGAGGAATTTGTGTCAATTTCCCCACCTCAGTGTGGCATCTTTGGTCTCCTGTGAATGTACATAGGTAAAGGGACCCCTGACCATTAGGTCCAGTTGTGACCGACTCTGGGGTTGCAGCGCTCATCTCGCTTTATTGGCCGAAGGAGCCAGCGTACAGCTTCCTGGTCATGTGGCCAGCATGAATAAGCCGCTTCTGGCGAACCAGAACGGAAACGCTGTTTACCTTTCCGCCGGAGCGGTACCTATTTATCTACTTGCACTTGGACGTGCTTTCAAACTGCTAGGTTGACAGGAGCAGGGACCGAGCAATGGGAGCTCACCCCGTCGCCGGGATTTGAACCGCCGACCTTCTGATCGGCAAGTCCTAGGTTCTGTGGTTTAACCCACAGCGCCATGGTGTTCCACATCACTGTTTACTGCACTGGAGTTAATTTCCTAATTAATTTTTTTTTAAATCACTTGTAGTGATACTCCACCATTGTTATGGGTAGGGTAAAATCTTACAGCCCTGTTTAACCACACTCACAGAAAACATGTGTATTTATATTACATTTGTATTGTTTCCTAAAATACATATATTTTGTATAGTTGCTCCCAAGGGAAGGGCTCTACTTAACGTCTTATAGCAAATCATTGGAAAAGGACCCAGACTTCTCCCCTTTCTTCAACTCAGATATTCATAGTAATGGTTGACATTCATTGTACCAGAAGACAATGCAGAATCAAATAGAGAGAGAGTAATAAAGGGAAAATCCAGATGTGTTGAAATTAGTCAGCCCCTGCCATTTACTTTAAGGGAAGTGGGATTGCCTGTAAATTTGGGCACTGAAATTAAAGCAGACATATATCATGAATTTACCATATCATAAATTTATCAAGTTTCCTTCTTCTGCAGTAATAACAGACTCAGATTTAAAAGCTGACTTCTGTAGCCAGCTTAATGATAGATCAATAATATGTTGCTGTTAACATTTTTTTTCTTGCAGGATGCAGAAAGATCAATGTCTGTGGTGCCTTAGGTCATGATCAATACTTTTAATAAAACTTCCCTTTTTTTACCTTTGTACGCTTTTGCTTTTATTAATGTGCATCTCTTTTGTTTCAGACCATTAATGGTTTTCTGATAATGTCATACTGCCCAAGGTTGAGGCTGGTTTGAATTTAAACCTCTAGTTAACAGTGATTAAATCTGCTGGCATGCCTTACCTTGTAGAAGACATTAGCATTTGAATACAGTTCTGGTATTATTTAAGCTCAAATGTGCATGTGTGTTTTAAGCATTTTGGGAAGGGTAATTTACAAATAAGTGTCTTTATTAAGCAATAATGTTCTTGTTAGTAATGCAACAAACTATTACTGATGCTCTCTCTATTGAGAGCTAATGCAGATGTTCAGAAAGGGGTGTGGAACAATGCTATTGAGACCATATCATTTCTGAATGTGCATTCTCATGCCAAACATCTGGCTGATTCTTCCCCCTACATTTTAAAGGGATATAGTCTCAGGAGGACTGTAGCACATGCTCCCCCGTCCCCCACGTTTCGATTGCCTCAGTATTTTTCAAACAACCTCTGGTTGATGATGTTTTGCTGCTTTGTTTTTTATAGATTTGAGATATATGGTTAACATACTTTGGCTGCAGTTAACAATTCTGTCAAGCAAAAGATCCATGCTTTGAAGCCTTAATGTGAAATATTTATGCAGCCTGCTATTATTGCTCCACACAAACATTCACACAGAAATTGCTTTACTGCCTTTGGGATTTGATCGCTCACATCATAGTCATCCAATTAGACAAAGTGGCCATTGGTTCAGGTCCTTGTGAGTTTACATTAAATAATTTAATATTTAGTTACGGCTGATGCCACCCGAGTCATACATTTTCCGTGTTTGATGATGACAATGATTACACTTCCTAATAGTCCTTTTACAGTCTCATGAAAGCAAAATGAGAACGTTATGTATGGAATGGTTCTTAACTGTTTTCATCTTGGGATATTCTCTTTGCTGGCCTTTGTACAGAAGGTGCTGAAGTTTGGAGGCGGAGGGGCTAGATCCCTTGGTGACCCTCATACCATGTATAGGTTTCAAATACAGAGGTACCTCGTGTTAAGTACTTAATTCGTTCCGGAGGTCCGTTCTTAACCTGAAACTGTTCTTAACCTGAAGCACCACTTGCCTCCTGCTGCCACCGTGCCGGCAGAGCACGATTTCTGTTCTCATCCTGAAGCAAAGTTCTTAACCCGAGGTGCTATTTCTGGGTTAGCAGAGTCTGTAACCCAAAGCATATGTAACCTGAAGCGTATGTAACCTGAGGTACCACTGTACAGTGGTACCTCTGGATGCGAAGGGGATCCATTCCGGAGCCCTGTTCGCATCCAGAGCAGAACACAACCCGCGTTCTGGGCGTGCGCAGGTCATGATCTGGCGTGTCTGCGCATGCGCGTGATGTCATTTTGAGCGTCTGCGCATGCGCGAGCAGTGAAACCCGGAAGTAACCCGTTCCGTTACTTCTGGGTCGTCGCAGAGCGCAACCCGAAAATGCTCAACCCGAAGCTACTTTAACCCGAGGTATGACTGTACTGTATAGTCTCGATCTGCTTAGAAAAATTACCGTATTTTTCGCTCTATAACACGCACCCGACCATAACACGGCCATAGTTTTTAGAGGAGGAAAGTCCATAGGCATGCCACCTGTAGGCATTCCCTCCATAACACGCACAGACATTTCCCCTTACTTTTTAGGAGGAAAAAAGTGAGTGTTATGGTGCAAAAAATATGGTACTTGAAAACTTGGGTTAATTTCAATTTTTAATATGTTGCTATAGCCCTCATCTTGTGACTGGAGTTGAAACAGAATTGTGGGAATCCTTGAATTCTTGCGGAAACAGGGCTTATAAGAAGGACCCGGCAGAGTTGGAGGCAATGTTGTGATCCAGGGGAGGCACAGCTCAAGCCTAAAAGTGGCAGCCAAGAATCTGAAGGGCTAGAAGCAGGAAACAATATAAGCAGATGGTTGCATTCCAGAAGGCAGCAGAGGCCTGGCTGGTGGTATTTTATATATCTGTAGTGGATCCAGGAGGCTGTCTTCACAACGCAGAGTACTAACCACTATACGATCACTATACTATCCTGCAGGTGAGCTTGTGAGCTAACTTAGCACCTTGGTTGTGTTTTCTTGGGTACACTTTTTCAAAGCCTCCATTTCAAGCTCTGGCATGGGATAAATACAGCCAAATCGAAGTTTGGCTTTCCCAGACTCAAGTCACACAGTTGCATGTGACATTTCAGCAGCAGCACATGTGTCAGGTTTTTTTTTGGGGGGGAAGAAATGTGGTTGCTCATGCACAAGCATGAAAATGCAGAAGTTCATGCTAGTTCCTGTCTATAAAATGGGTGGAAGTCAGGTGCCTTTGTATTAATTCCCTCTGAATTAATACATTGACTCATGTTTTGTTAATTTTAAGACTTCGGTTGCATTCTATGGCCTTTTAAATGTGTTTGTTGGAGGGGGTTGTTGGTTTATTTTTGCTTGTCTTTTATTATGCATTTTGCGTGCTTATTTTGTATTCTTAGGTTGTTAACCCCCCCCCCCCCCCGGTGATCTTGGGATGAAGGGTGGCATGCAGATTAAACAAACAAACAAAATAAATTGACATGGGGGGGGAGGAACTAGAGTGAATATTTTAGTGTAACATAGTATTCTAAATCCGGCTCCAATATTTGCATGTTAAACCCTAATAAGCCCTGGGCCAAATGTGGTGGATGTTAGAAGTTATTCACAAAAAAAGTAGCAGAATTCAATTTGGATAACAGATATAAAAACTGCAATAAGCTGGTTATTCTCTGCTCTCTCCCTTCACGTTGCCACCTGCTCAGGCAGTTCCATAGTGCTGTTTGCACAATATATTGTTGTCAGTGACAACTGAACAAGAATTCTATAAGCAGTTGGCTATCAAATAGTGGCAAATTTAAAAGCTATGCAAATTGTGCTAGGACAGCCCAGCTTGTTTCAGCCTTCTTTTCTCTATTATCATATCAATTGAGTAAGCTCATACCAGACAAAGCGAGGTTATGGGAACCACCTAGAGCATCACGCACCATTAAACATCAATGCCGCATACATGAACATCTGCAACACCGATTTTATTAACAGGATATAGTGGGAGGGGGATAAACAGCTTTCTTAATCACTTCATTGTTAAAAAAAAAAAACCACCAACCCACAATATCCTAATGCTTGCATTGTTTATCAACAGCAAATTCACCAATAATTGTGTAATTATAGTCAGCTAGATTACAGTACCTATTGCACTCGGTTGGTTTCTGTACAGATCTCTTGAAGTTCCATCTGCAAGCACTTCAACAAGCAGTAACTACTAATGATATTCCATTTTACTGCTCCTTGCATTGACAGGTGGGGATGTTTGCTTGCTTTTTACTGTGACTAGTTTGTGGCTCTCACCAGAGGATTTTGTCTTACTTGCTCAGAACGGCTTAAAAGTTTCAGAATCATTAGAAACTTTACCTGAGGCTTTCGATAACACAAGATTAGCGTATGTAATTGAGCTAGAAATCTGGAAAGAAAATGGGTAGCATACATTCAAAGTGTGCGTTACCAAACATAAAACACTACAGTACAATAAAAAATGCAGAATAAAACTGCAAAACTATAACTGGAATAATAAAGTAGCAGTATGAAGATATTGTTTCAATTAAAAGCAAAGCAAGAAGCATCTGACTAAATACTGAAAGCTTTTTGAATTAAAAAGATATTCAGTATAAAGTAGGCCCGCAACTTACAGAGGGGTTTTGTTCCGGGGATTGCACCTAAAGCCAAAATGGTGTATAGCTAAAACTCATTGGGTCCAATGGTGGTTGCTGTCACCAAAGTCGTCTTTCCTGGAATCCCACCTCCATGCCACTACCAATAAATCCCATTGTCTTGTGCTTGCTGTCTAATTCCATGTATCAGTAGGACATAGAACAAGACTTCTGAAACTGATCCTAATTAAGTGTTGGGGAAGTTGATTCCTTAGGTGACCTGATTAATGAGCCAACTTTAAAAGCCAACATTTGTTGTTGTTTAGTCATTTGGTCATGTCCTACTCTTTGTGACCCCATGGACCAGAGCACGCCAGGCACTCCTGTCTTCCACTGCCTCCCGCAGTTTGGTCAAATTTATGTTAGGCACTTCAAGAACACTGTCCAACTATCTTGTCCTCTGTCGTCCCCTTCTCCTTGTGGCCTCAATCTTTCCCAGCATCAGGGTCTTTTCCAGGGAGTCTTCTCTTCTCATGAGGTGGCCAAAGTATTGGAGCCTCAGCTTCAGGATCTGTCCTTCCAGTGAGCACTCAGGGCTGATTTCCTTCAGAATGGATAGGTTTGATCTTCTTGCAGTCCATGGGACTCTCAAGAGTCTCCCCCAGCACCATAATTCAAAAGCATCAATTCTTCGGCGATCAGCCATCTTTATGGTCCAGCTCTCACTTCCATACATCACTACTGGGAAAACCATAGCTTTAACTATACGGACCTTTGTTGGCAAGGTGATGTCTCTGCTTTTTAAGATGCTGTCCAGGTTTGTCATTGCTTTTCTCCCAAGAAGCAGGCGTCTTTTAATTTTGTGACTGCTGTCACCATCTGCAGTGATCATGGAGCCCAAGAAAGTAAAATGTCTCACTGTCAACATTAAAACCAACATTAGCACTTTAATTTGAGCCCAGTAACAGGTAGGTAACTGACATAGCTGGAACAAAATCAGAGTTAGGTGCTCTGATCTTCAGGGTAAAATCTATGTGATGCTGCTCACTTGTTTGCAAACGGTTAGTTACTTTCTTCCAGATTCAAAAGTTGTTTGTACCCTTGAAACAGAAGATGCTCTTTATATCCATTGTTATCGTCTCCCAGACTTGAAGTAGGAGGGAGGGCAATTTGCACAATCTGCCCACCTCAGGCATTCCAGTGCCTTAGATGAGTCCCACCAATAGCGTTCCAGTTATGCCAGTGAAGGAGCCATGTAGACTGGGAGTGATCTCTTGATGTCTAACAAACCTTTTCCTACCCTAGAATTCCTGCTGTGGCTTTGCAGTCTCCTTTTCTTTGGTCTCCCAGTCTGTATTCTGGGACCAGAGGAAGTGTCTCGCCACAACCTACGTTGGGGCTCCAAATGAGCTCGCTACCTCTATGTCTGAGAAGAGAAGACTCCCTGGAAAAGACCCTGATGTTGGGAAAGATGGAGGGCACAAGGAGGAGGGGACGACAGAGGAGGAGATGGTTGGACAGTGTTCTCGAAGCTACGAACATGAGTTTGACCAAACTGCGGGAGGCAGTGGAAGACAGGAGTGCCTGGCGTGCTCTGGTCCATGGGGTCACGAAGAGTCAGACACGACTAAACAACAACCTCTATGTCACAAAATAATGATCAAGTTTTGCAGCTCTCTAGAACTTTTCATCTGGCAGGATGTTAATCAGAAAGGAACTGGGAGTGGTATAGTTACTCCCTAGGCTGCTGTTTGTAACCGTCTTGAACGGGAACTCTGGAGAAGGAATGCTTGTCCCTCAGAGAAACTATTCCTTCATTCTACGTACTAAGCCACATAGAACCTTGGGAGGTGTTTTTGGTCATGTAGCCTAGTCCCTAATTGTTAAAGGCTTTTAAATGCCCCAACCAGCACTTTGAATTGGGCCTGGAAACCGCTTTAGATGATGAAGCGCTGCCTTAATATGTTCAAATGTTTCATTCCGGTTAGTTATCCTGCAGCCGTTTTCCAGATCTCTTTAAAAGGCAACCCCACAAACAACGCATATCAGTAATCCATCTTCCAGTGGATTGCTGAAAGCAGAATGTGTTTTCTACCATGACAGTGAATGACGTGGCCACCGCTGACAAGAATCCCAAAAAGAGGTTCCCTGCATGACATTATGTGGAGCGTACAGAGAATTCCTCCTCTAGGGTCCCTGCAGCAAAAAATCCCTTCCTTCCTATTCATAGTGATGAATGTTTGGCTAATAAGTGACAATTCTGCACCCTTTAAGGCAGGGAATTTAAGGCAGGGAATGAATTGAAAGTCGCCTATGCCCTTTTAAAATATGTGGGGGGTTTTGAGGGGGGGGTTATTGGTTTTTTTAAAAATTTGATTATATATTTTGTGGTTTTTTTATTTTGTTCTGTGAACCGCCCTGAGATCTCCGGGTATAGGGCGGTATATAAATTCAGATAGTCATAATCATAATCATAGCTGGATCAATTGTAAATGGAGATGTAAAGTTAATGCAACAATGCCAAGGAAGAGAACTAACAACTTCATTGACCCCCTGTTCTTCTCTGAAGAAGCTGGTTCATCAATTAATGTCTTGGTTGCAGCACCAAGGCTGCTAACACAGAATAACAGACTGCTTGATCTGGCTTTGCCGGCGTTTGTTTTTTGTGTGAAAAGCCTTCAGCGCTTCCATCTTGGCAGAAAGATTCAAGATGTGCACTTTTTGAAAAACACAACAGTGTTCAGCTGCATGTGGAACGTACTGATGAACGCCGAGCTTACCCAAGTAGCTGTCTCGGCAGTCAGCAGGAATAAAATGGCAACAAAGCCGAAGGATAAAAGAAATGTTGACAGAACAAGGTGAGCCAAAAGATGATAAACACCTGTGGGGGGAAACAGGTGCCAGTATAAATGTGGCGCTTTGTACACGTGGCACCGTGTTGCTTCATCTCCATATCAGAAAGGACAACCTGCCTTCAAAAAAAATACATAGCAAGAAGAATCTCTGTTAGAGTTCAGGGTCGTGTCATTAGTTGTTTTAGAAAATTCGCTTTCAAGTACAGCTGTGAAATTGCAAATAAAGAAATTAAACTTAAAGGCAGTTGGCGAAAGGTAATTCCAGCTAGTCTCTCCTGTAAGACCGTGTTATCTTTATCTCTCCAGGTAGATTTTCATTGGAAGCCGCCCAGACTGGCTGCGGAAACGCAGCCAGATGGGTGGGGTATAAATAATATTATATTATTATTATTATTATTATTATTATTATTATTATTATTATGAACAGAAACCAGAATCGAAGGCCTAGAAAGGCCTACAGGCCCAGCCTCACTCCCAAAGAGAGGTCAAGCCTTAGATAGTTGAATCATTGTGTTAAGTGTGGTGGTTGTCACAGGCAGCAGTTGTTTGGATCCTTAAAGTAGGGTTGAATAACCTGCTCCTATCGCCCCTCACTATTGGCCATGCTGTCTGGGGCTGATGGGAGTTGGAGTCGGACATCTGGAAGGCCACAGGTTCCCATCCTCGCCTACGCTGTTTCTCAAACTTGGGTCTCCAGCTCTTGTTGGACTACAACTCCCACCATCCCTGACCACTGGTCATGCTAGCTAGGGATGATGGGAGTTGTAGTCCAACAACAGCTGGAGACCCAAGTTTGAGAAACATTGCAATGGTGCGGAATTTCTCAGCTATCCAATTTACTGCAAGGAGGGAGTGCCGTTTTAATCATCTGCCTCCGGCTGGTTCTCAAAGAGCACCACAGAAAACTCACAAGTACACTACAGAAAATTACTTTCAGCATAAATTAACAAGAGGGTTCGTGCCAATGAACCGCTGCTGATAGGGGAGGTCAGAAGTCCCCATGTTTGTGTCCTGTCATCTCCGTGATTTCAGAAATTGCAGGCAATAACTTGCATCAGAGGACTTTGTCGGGCTGAGCAGTAGGTTTCCCCACAAACGTTTTGCCTATCACTGGCAAAACATATCAACCCTTATTGTAACTCAATAGCTTGTTGACTTGATAATTTGAGTAACACAGAACATTAGGCCAAATACACAGGAACAGTAAATGAAAGGATACAGCTCAATTGATTTCAGCCGATTCCCGCTGCATGAGCGCACACAGATAATGTAGCCCCTTATCTGTACAGTAAATCAATTTCTATTTTCCTCCCTTTGCTCTTCATTCATAATAATTAGTAGCTCCAAGGAGAAAAATGTCCACAGATTTGACAAAGTATTTAGTTTTTGTCCTTTTGCCAGAATGTTCCCAACGTGCTATTTTCCACATATGCGTGCTTAAATTTGGAGGGGGGTATTTAAAAAAACAAAAACAAAACAGATTAATGGGTCAAAAAGGAAAACCTAAAACCAAAATGTAGTTAGATAATAGTGCTGTAAAGCAATGTTTTAAAATAAGGGTAATTTAAAATGACAGGCTATGTCATAAACTTGACTACGTTCTTGAAAAGTGAAAGAGGGATATTTTTAATTTATGCCTTCTAGCCTAGTTGGCTGTTGAGTTCATATTGAGCAACATGATGGGTATTTTTATAGTTTTAGGTTTTACTGTAAATTGTTGGGGGAGGGGAGTATCTTACTAAGCCACATTCTGTTTCTTTTATGAGTAGCTTTATCCCAGAGCTATGTTTTTAAAGGTTTGCTGTGCAAACGCACGATTCAGGAGCTCTTGCTAGAAAATGCCTGTCAAAACTGTGATTATGATAACTAGCATCCTAATGAGTTGTGTTCCATATGTGGGAAATAATCTATAAACTAAATAAACTGTTGCATAATTTATACTAAAATGTGCATATAATTATTTTGAAGGGAGGTAAATCCTATACATTCCAATTACAGCAGCAATTAAGTGAAATCATTTGGATACTAATTAGGTGATCCTAAAAGGATCATAGACTTGTGTACTTAATTATCAAAGGAACAATCAACAACTCATTTAGGATGAATAAATTTATATCATTTGGAGGGTCAGATCCTTCACTAGTTGCTAATGCCATGCTTTCAGAATTAATCCCACTGAGATCAGTGTGATTTACTCCATGTTTTGATGCAGTTGGGAGCTGAATCTAACCCTTAGGGATTAGCAGAAATTTCAAATCTCATTGTACAAGCATCATCTTCTCCTTCATATAGATATAAAAGCTACATGCGTCTTGAGAAAAGCCACTTAGTAAGCAAACCTCTGTTCTTAGAAGCAGGAAAAAAATTAGTAGTCTGCGGAGATCTTAATTAAAGGAAACAGAGTTTACAAAGCCTGAGGGAGGAATTGGTGGAACCAAAAGAAGATTATAACCCTGTAATTTTACTAAACACATCAGTGATAAAATCAGAAATAAGGGTTTAAATGTGTACCTGTAGTAGGGCATGACAGCAGCCGTGTTCAGACAGTCAAATCCTGACTTTAAAAACCCAATATTTGCAGAAGCTCTGTTCACCTACCTGTAGCATTTGCCTGCTTCATTTGTCTCTTTAGCTGGCAAACAAGTCGGGAAGCCACTTAACCACAGTTTTCCATGGCATCCAAATGAGAAACTGGGATGTGTTGGCACTTGAGAGTTTACCCTTACAAAAGTAACTTTCTACATTAGCCCACATTCTGCTATACTGTAATTTTTATAGGGATATACCATCCGACTTTACATCTGGAGACCTCAGATGAATTCTTTGCCTTCATCTTAATGGGCAAATTCTAAACATCAGATCACAGAAAACCACACTGATTTTGGTGGAACTAATTCTGAAAAAGTGGCATTAGAAACTAGAGGAGGATCTGACCCTCCTCCATATGAAATAAATTTATTCATCATAAATTATCTAGGTCTTAATGGTTAAAGGGGAGCTGAGTTACAAGTCAGAATTGTCTGCATTTTTAACTATTTCTGATTGTTTGTAGACTTTGTTATATTCTCATTTCAAAAGGCATAATATATGTGCAGGTATTTTGTCTTTTTTCTCTCTTTCTGCTGCGGCTGTCTTGATAACCCTACATTGTATTTGATGCTGATGAATGGTAGACCAAATAAACAGAAACTTGTAGTTCTGACTTCTGACTTGAGTGGCCGTGTCGATAGCATGGAGAAGTGGTGTGTTTTGGCAGTTCAGTGGAACAGTTCCAACTCCTATGAAAAGCAAACCTAGTGGGCAAAGATGGACTTTTCCAACATATATTAACTGTTGCTCTTTTAAACTGTTGTGACACATGGCATCAAAATAAGATCAAGCAACTTGCATGCGCATGCAAGTTTACGAAACTATCCTCTGTGGATTTTTCATTCAAACCTAAAATGACAATTACAAACTTCAAGGATAAACAAGTTTTGGGTTGGAAGTTCTGTACGCACCTAGGGAGCGCAGAATAGCCCTGTGTCTATTTTGCTGTCAGCCCATGCTGTATAATCCCCCACAACAACCCTGTGAGGTTGGTTAGACTGAGAGGTGGTAACTGTCTGAAGGCCCCACCCAATGAGCTTTGGGTGGATTTGAACTCGGATCTCCCAGGTCCTAGTTAGACACTCTAACCGCTACACCTCACACACTGCATGATTAACTCACATTGCATCTATTTTATATGGCTTTTGTGGGCAGGTAGGGAAGTTACTAGGGACGCGGGTGGCGCTGTGGGTAAAAGCCTCAGCACCTAGGACTTGCCGATCGAAAGGTCGGCGGTTCGAATCCCCGCGGCGGGGTGTGCTCCCGCCGTTCGGTCCCAGCGCCTGCCAACCTAGCAGTTCGAAAGCACTCCCAGGTGCAAGTAGATAAATAGGGACCGCTTACTAGCGGGAAGGTAAACGGCGTTTCCGTGTGCGGCTCTGGCTCGCCAGAGCAGCGATGTCACGCTGGCCACGTGACCCGGAAGTGTCTGCGGACAGCGCTGGCCCCCGGCCTCTTGAGTGAGATGGGCGCACAACCCTAGAGTCTGTCAAGACTGGCCCGTACGGGCAGGGGTACCTTTACCTTAGGGAAGTTGCTCTGTTGTTAGATGGTAGTCTTATCAACAGCTATCAGCTAACTTAACTACCTGTATTTAAAACATTTATATCCCTCCTTTTAAATGAATTTTCAAAGTGGCTAACAGTAGGAGGTAAGCAGACATCGCTGTAAAACCACAACAGAAATTAAAACATAAAAACAGTGAACTAATTGCAATTTGGTACTGCCAGTAGCAACAAAACCTGTAAAAAGCTGGGGGCGGGGGGGGGGGGGACTTTTTCTATTTTAATCTAAAAATCAGCCTGACAAGTAGAGCAAATTCCAAAGGCAAGGTGAAATCTTGGTGGGTTTTTTTCCTGTTTGTCTGAAATGCTTGTGTGAAATGTGTTCATGTGTCAAAAGTAGTTATTTCCCGTAAGGGTTGAGAGATGTTGTGGGACATAAAAGAAGACTCATGTGAGCTATACCAGTAACCATACGGTTTTATCCTAGAGCAAGACATTTGGTGGGCTGTGCTTTTTCCTGTAGGAAAATCTGTCTGTGAAATCTATCTAAATTTCACAATATCTTCTTCCTGTACAAATCCCAAAGTGTCTGGCAGCATGTTTGGCATGCAATATCATGCCTTTGAGTGGTTCACATCCTGAATTTATATCCTAATGTAAGCAAGATGGGACCAAACAAAGAAAGTGCTAAATGGAAGCTTTGGAAAATGTGGAGATGTTTTCAAGCTTGGTTGGATCCCATTGAAAGACAGTGGGAGAAGCATTTGATCATTCTTGGGCATTTCTTGAGCACTGCTGAATGGAGAGCAAAAGGCGGCAATGCAAGTATGTTGTTGCCTCCTGTACTGTCACCCTTCCAAGACAACAATGCCCATTTACACCACAAAGAACTCATAACCCACCTACTCTCAGCAGCCAGAAGCATCATAGCCAGACACTGGAGAGACCTGTCAGGAGTAAGCATGGACCAATGGTACCAAATAGTATGGGAAACAGCCCTACTAGAAAAATTAACTAACAAACTGAAACTGACACGGGGACAAACAGAAGAAGACGCCTTCACCCCGGTATGGCTCCCCTTTATCACATACACAGCTCAACAGGACAATGACAATAATCCACCAACAGCATACAAATCAATATGGCTAACCTGATCCAAAACACCCACCACCTCACTCACACACGAAAACAAAGATCACCACAGCCAATCACAAGCAAACAACCACATCCTAGGCCAACCCCAACCTCTCTCACCACCAAAGGAACACAAGTGAACAGCACAAGCAACGCTGACACCAAACTCTACATACATTAAACATAATAGAAACACCGCCACCTGACCCCACCCCCATCCATCTTCCCTCTCTCCACCCCCCTTTCTTTTTTCTTTTTTTCTTCTTCTCCCCCTAATGCCTCAACAAATGAAATGGATTTGTAAAAATGTTACATGGAAAAAACAAACAAACAAGACATTACACTTACTTCTGTAAAACAAGAAAATCCTTAATAAAATATCAAGATGGTAAAAAAAAGGGGGGGGAGGAAGGAAATATACTCCACACAGTTTAATGGACACTTTGCTTTTTTGGTATGTTGCATGTTTTAGGGCTCAGATGAAACAGATTCTGGGGTGGAACTCTCACAAAAATTAAGCCTTGGGGCAGGGGAGGCGATGAGCCTGCGTGATGCTGCCTATATATATTGTTTGATTTCTGGGCCCAATTCAGAGTGTTGTTTTTTTACCCATAAAGCCTTAAACTGCTCAGGACTGCAGTACCTCAAGGATGCTTCTCCCCATATGAACTGATTCAGACCCTGCAACCATCATCTGAGGCCCGTCTTTGTGTGAGGGTAGCAACTTGAGAATGGGCCTTTCCTGCGGTGGCTCCCCTCTTGTGGAATGCTCTCCCCAGGGAGGCTCGCCTGGCGCCTAAAGATATGTAATGAAGGCTCCAGGCAAAATCATTTCTCTATAACCATTCTAATTAACGTTCTGTGGCCTTTTAAATGTGCTTGTGGGAGGGGGGTTTGTGTTCTCACTTTGAATTTTTATGTCATGAACCACTGTGTGATCTTTAGATGAAGGGCAGCATACAAATTAAATGAATAAAATTTGGCCGAATGTTTGGGGGGGGGTTATGTTCAGTGCCTTTTAAAGCTTCAACCTTTTGGGGATGGCTTGCTTTGTGCAAGGAAGGGAGTAAAGGTAAAGGGACTCCTGACCATTAGGTCCAGTCGTGACCGACTCTGTGGTTGCTGCGCTCATCTCACTTTATTGGCCGAGCGAGCCAGCGAACAGCTTCCAGGTCATATGGCCAGCATGACTAAGCCGCTTCTGGTGAACCAGAGCAGCACACGGAAACGCCGTTTACCTTCCCGCCGGAGCAGTACCTATTTATCTACTTGCACTTTGACGTGCTTTTGAACTGCTAGGTTGGCAGGAGCAGGGACCAAGCAACGGGAGCTCACCCAGTCGCGGGGATTCGAACCGCCGACCTTCTGATCAGCAAGCCCTAGGCTCTGTGGTTTAACCCACAGCGCCACCCACATCCCTAAGGAAGAGAGTAGCTGGCCCTTAATTTCCACAGAGCAGGACACCAGGGCTGAAATTCACCTTTGAGCCCTGTTATGTGTTTCTGCTCCTTTATCCTAAGGGTCAAACGACATGTAATATGGGCATTCCATGATTGGAGCTCCTGGAGTCTTTTTATGTTGCAGAGAGCAGGTATAGAGACACCCTGCCCCATTTGCATCAGGGTGCGTTGTGAAGTGAGCAGGAGATCCAAGTCTTTGTCGCTATGCTGATTCTTTGCCACTTTGCTTGGAACAGAGAGAAGAGCCAGGTGGCCCTTGTGTTGCTGCTGAGGCTGACCGAGGCACCAGCCTGCTCAGGACCCCACTTCCTCGTGCATCAACCCAGCTCAGCCCCACGCCCTGGCTAACCCATCTCTTGCAGGCACACACTTCTCATTGCGTGAATTTGCTCCTCACTTGGGCTCCGGAAGAAAACCATGCACTCTCTGTTACAGCACTCGAGCACAAAGGGCTGGGAGAGGAAACACAGTGCTGTAGCACTTAGGGGCGCTTCCGGACTGTTTTCGTTGTTGTTTGTGATGTTCATGGAGGTCTCTGCAGTCTCCCTGCTGCGCCCTTCCTTTCTCATGACTCTTGTAATCACCAGTTCCAGAACACTGTAGAGTATCCTGACAGTGCTCAGCTGAGATTGCCTCCATTCATTCCCCCCCCCCCGGCCCCTTACTGACAACTCACTTCCCACCCACATTACTTAAACAAGCGTAACTCGGTGAGCTAACCATCAGTTTGCAAATCTCTGGGTGAGAGACCTGAACTGTGTGCGTGTGTGCGTAATAAACGGCATTAATTCATTGGAACTCATTGCTGGTGCTTGCCATTGCGGGTCGATTTTATTCTTTTCTATTGCTGTTCAATTAAAAATATGCAGAAGGCTTGGCCGCTTTTATATATTGGCCCACTCTTCTTAGGTGTGTGACGCTTGTAGCCTCCCTGCTTTAATGGCAATAGTTCAGAGTGAATGCACTGCAAATATCTACCCCAGCCAACAGACTACCAAGTGTATAAAGCTGGGTTACCTTTAATTAATTAATTAGATTAGATTCAGTAAGCAGGTACCTGCCGCAATCTGCAGGGGTTTTTTTGTTGGCAGCCGTCTGTCTTGAGAGACAATGGAGTGTGCCTCCGGGGGTGAAGTCAAACTGCTGTGCTAGCACCAGAGTGACCTCCCCGGGGCATAAGCCTGGGCATTGTGTACGGAGGTCCTGGGCTGCTCAGCCTCACGGATGTGGTCCAAAGGAAAGCAGAGCACTTTGACACCAGCTTGGCTACAGGAGTTGCCAGAAGGAGCTGTACAAGGCTCTATCCAGCTTCCCTGCTTGAACCGTTTTGCATGATTGCTCTTGATCTTCCTAAACATTTTGACAACTGTCTAGTGTGCTGCATCAAGAAGGACACTGACAAACTGGAACGTGTCCAGAGGAGGGCAACCAAAATGGTCAAAGGCCTGGAAACGATGCCTTATGAGGAACGGCTAAGGGAGCTGGGCATGTTTAGCCTGGAGAAAAGGAGGTTAAGCCATGTTCAAATATATAAAAGGATGTCACATAGAGGAGGGAGAAAGGTTGTTTTCTGCTGCTCCAGAGAAGAGGACACGGAGCAATGGATTCAAACTACAAGAAAGAAGATTCCACCTAAACATTAGGAAGAACTTCCTGACAGTAAGAGCTGTTCGACAGTGGAATTTGCTGCCAAGGAGTGTGGTGGAGTCTCCTTCTTTGGAGGTCTTTAAGCAGAGGCTTGACAACCATATGTCAGGAGTGCTCTGATGGTGTTTCCTGCTTGGCAGGGGGTTGGACTCGATGGCCCTTGTGGTCTCTTCCAACTCTATGATTCTATGATTCTATGATCATGCTGCCACGTTCCTTATAGTGGTACCTATGCACATTTTTAAAAAACAAACTAACAAACCCACCAATGAAAGCTCCTATGGTCTCCTGGGAGAGCAGTTGCTTGTTTTTCCCCATCTCATCTGCCTCCCAAAGCACATTCTGTGTATTCCTTCAATGACTGCGAGACAGAACTTGTATAGCCTTCTATGACTCTGGTAATTTACACATTAACAAGGTGGTAATTATGTTTTTATCACATCCTTATGACATTACCCCCTGGAAAGCCCTAGCTGATTAATTAGTAGTACGTATTTAATCTGTGACCCCGACGCTCCAAAATTATTGTACCCACACATTACAAGTTACATGGAGAATGGTACATTCAAGTACACAATTTTTAAATTACTTGAAACAGTCGGCTAGTAGAACTGTAATACCGGGGGGTGGGGGTGGGACCAAGACTAGGAAATGTTTCCATTAAGGCCATAAAACCAAACCAAACACCTAGGGTCGCTTTTTCTTCAAAACAGATGTTGTTCCAACGTGTTTCGTCTAGAAAGGCACGAAGGCCATGCTCTTTACTGCTTCTTCGCATGGCCAAGGTTGTTTCAAGGCATCTTTGATTGCATCCATTGGCTTCCAGAAGCTCTGATCTAATCCATGCTCCAACTGAGATGCTTTGCGAAGCAATTTTTTGGTTATCGGTTCTTATGAGGCGATCCTTCCTTCTTTGCAGCGTATTAATTCTGGATGGTATCAATCGTTTCCTCAGGCATCTTTTTCTTTCTTTCCCCCCTTGTAGAAAATGAAGTAAGAGCCTTCCCGGTCTTAATTAGTGACCAGAGCGAGATCGTGGACACAAACGGAGCTGGAGATGCCTTCGTGGGAGGTACGTGCCATTTGCATTATCCCTTTTATTTGGAAGTGCCCCCCCCCATCCTTTATTCGAGAACATGGGCAGGTGGTGGCAGGGTGTTCCTTTCCTGAAGTACAGAATGTCAGATTGTTCTTTTCAAGCTTCCATTTTCCTCCCTAAGATTGTGTTTTAATAGACTGCTAATTCTCCCAGGGAAAAATGTGTTTTGTGGCTTTAAAGATAATGTGCTCCTATGCAACATCCACATTGTTTTCACGAGATTAATTGTATCTGTCAGAATGTTGCATAAACAAGCTGCATCAAATATGTTATGCAGCGTACTCAGAATCCCTCGTGGCTTTAAAATTTTAGCACATTGCTGTTCTTTTAAACAAGTTGTGGTGAATATTAAAGAGTATGTAAATAACCAAGCGTAACGTTTGAACTATTTTTTCCCCTCCTCTTCTGTTCGTCTGGTTCCTAGGCAGTTGATGTGCGAATACAAAAAGACTACAAAGAGTTAAAAAACAAAGGCTAAAAGTCAGAAGGAAAGTCACATCTGCTGCTACTTTTATATCCATTTGCAACCATAATATTTTTTGACATTGGAGCATTACATCTATATTTTTGTAGCTGTTGTGGTTCAAAATATCTCAACATAAGCTCTAACAAGTTCTCTTGGTTACTGCAATCTCTGGGTCTTGCAATATGTTTTTTGAAGGCTTTCACTACAGTGAGCTTCAAGGCATCCTATTGGACCTTAGCTTTTCTCCAAATAGACTTGCAGAGTCTCAGGGCTTGACCTGAAGTTTCAGAAATTTAGCCACCCCCTGAAGTTCTTGCGGAGGAAGGACTAGCATCTTGGGGTAAAGGGACAGAGTATTTTTTGCTCTGACTGAGAACTTTTGCTTATTAACTCTGCCCCATCATCAGTCTCTACCCTAAGCCGTTGGGCCCAGTCAGGCTCTATCCTTTGCATGATCTATGGCACACCATTTTAGACTCAGGGAACCTGACAACTTTTTATTTCAAAAACACCAAAGAATTGATTTCTAGAGCAAGCCCTATGAGGCCCAATTCCATGTTATGTTGCACCTATCAATCACTTTCATACAAGGCACATTTTAACCTGGGAGGATTATCTGCAATACAGTTGTACCTTGGAAGTCGAACAGGATCTGTTCCGGAAGTCCATTCGACTTCCAAAACGGTCAAAAACCTAATCACGGCTTCTGATTTGCTGCAAGAAGCTCCTGCAGCCAAACAGAAGCCGCAGAAGCCCTGTCAGACGTTCGGCTTCCAAAAATAGTTCGCAAACCAGAACAGTCACTTCTGGGTTTCCGATGTCCGGGAGCCAAAACCTTTGGGAACTAAGCTGTTTGAAAACCAAGGTACGACTGTAATTGGACTTAAACATTTATAGCCTTGCCTTCAGGAAAGTATTGAAAACAACGAGTTGCTGTTATTTAATGGGAGCAACCACTGAATAGTAGGGGCCAGACAGAAAAATTGTACCGGAATTCTAGAAAGTTAAGCAAGAAATGGTAGAAATCTGGCAACTTTCTACTTGGGTTTACTAGGTTTGCAGTGCACAACGTGTGGTTTTAAAGAAATCAATATTTGGCTAAGGGAGGAGAATTGAAGGATGCCACTAAGACAGAAAAAGGACTTGTGAGCACTGTCCGTTTGCAAAGTGGGGACAAAGAATGCAAATTCTCATGTATGGGACAGTTGCATATTCCTACATTGCAAGAGACTGGACTAGATGATCCTTAGGGTCCCTTCCAACTCTATGATTCTTTGACAGCTCTAGAGCCAGTGTGGTGTAGTGGTTAAGAGCGGTAGTCTCGTAATCTGGGGAACCGGGTTCGCGTCTCCTCTCCTCCACATGCAGCTGCTGGGTGACCTTGGGCCAGTCATACTTCTTTGAAGTCTCTCAGCCCCACTCACCTCACAGAGTGTTTGTTGTGGGGGAGAAAGGGAAAGGAGAATGTTAGCCGCTTTGAGACTCCTTAAAGGGAGTGAAAGGTGGGATATCAAATCCAAACTCTTCTTCTTCTAGAGGGAATTCTCTAGCTGGCATCATGAGTGAGGGTGATAGAGAGGGTATAGAGAAAAGGCTGCCTCACCTGGAAATATGCCCCTCATTTAGCAGCCTAGAAATGCTGTTCGTTGTCACTGATAACCTGGCACAGTGGTACCTCGGGTTAAGTACTTAATTCATTCTGGAGGTCCGATCTTAACCTGAAACTGTTCTTAGCCTGAAGCACCACTTTAGCTAATGGAGCCTCCTGCTGCTGCTGCTGCGCCGCCGGAGCACGATTTCTGTTCTCATCCTGAAGCAAAGTTCTTAACCCGAGGTAGTATTTCTGGGTTAGCAGAGTCTGTAACCTGAAGCGTATGTAACCCGAGGTACCCCTGTAGTTCAAAAGCACAGAAACATTTAATGGCAAAAATCTTGATTGAGTGCAGAATTAAGACATCTGACTGATCCTCATAAACACACCAGTATTCAGGAAAAGGCAAAACTCTGAATGTCTTCAGTGACCTTCTTGAGCAGCTTTAACTCGGCAGACGACATTTCCTTTTTATCAAGACAAACTAAATACGTTGGTAACGGTAAACATTATGCTTCTGTGCTTGTGCCAACCCCTTAGTTTTCAAGAGCATCCAAATGTCTGCTGAGCACTGGAAGCAACACAAAGCTTCTGTTTGGAAGTCTTTTGGTCTAAGGAGGTTGAACAGAAAAAGAGAGGGACGGCAGGAGGATCTGGCTGGATCAAATAAAAAACAATTGGTTGTGAATAATTCAAAACTGGCTGTGGTGACATAGGGCAGTATTTTGAGTGAGGTCTTGGAAGTGGAGATAGAGTTGCCTTGATGAGCAGGGACCATTGCTGTTCTTCCAGATACAAGAAGTGGCATGGAAGAAGGGGGAAATAACGTGGACCTGTACATTACATAGACCCATGAGAATTGCAAAAATGCATTATTATTATTATTATTATTATTATTAATACCCCACACACTCTGGGCGGCTCCCGGAAAAATCTTAAAAACACAATAAATCATTAAACATTAAAAACTTCCTTAAACAGGGTTGCCTTCAGATGTTTTTAAAAAGTCAGGTAGTTGTTTATTTCCTTGACATCTGAAGTGAGGGCATTCCACAGGGCAGATGCCACTACCAAGAAGGCCCTCTGCCTGGTTCCCTATAACTTCTTGCAGTGAGGGAACTGCCAGAAGGCCCTCGGAGCTGGATTTCAGTGGCCAGGCTGAACGATGGGGGTGGAGACGCTCCTTCAGGTATACTGGGCCGATGTTGTTTGGGCATATCGCATCGCCGCTACCTGGGGCGGAGCAGGCATGGATTCCCAGTGCCAGGGTTAGGAGCAGCTTTTAGCATCTTATCTACCACTGCCCTTTAGCATTTGTTTTCCATCGCTGTATGAACTGAGGAAGACCTATTTTGCAGGGAAAGGATGTGTGAGAAAAAGCTGCCATCAGGACCAACTGAAGCTGTCAAACTATGTGGACCATTGGCCTTCTGTAGTTGGGATCAGTTTTGTTCTGGTGTCTCATGGCAAACACACTTTGAACTGGAAGAGAAATATTTTTCCGTCTTTGTTTTTGTTTGTTTACAGAACTTTTGTAGCATAGCTTAATTATAAAATTTCTCTAAAGCTGCTGTTCACCTCTGCTTGGCGGTGCCCTTTTAAGTGCTGAACCCTAGCTTCAGCAAAATCCAGCATTTTGCATAGTTCAGAAGCATGTGCCTTTTAGTTGCCTGTCTTAAAGTGCTCAAACCTTCCCTCTTATTAGTTCCTATATTTCTGCCATAATTTGGTTTCCTGATTCCGGGTATGAGCTCCACATCCTGCCCAGATCAGTGGGATGGCTCTTCTTTCTGTACTGACTGAATAAAAGCTATCGCTTTCTTTGTCCAGGGGAGCTACACTACCCAGCAGCTATTATTCAGCTGGCAAAGTATGCTGAACCCATGTTGGGAGATCTTTTAAGGTGTGCATCGAAGCCTTAAAGTGTGCTTTGAGCTTTTCCAGCAAGATCTTCATTTTCTGCCTTGTTCTCTAGGTTGGAGTTTGCACGCTGTAGAAAAACACATTTGGTGTGCCAGAGAGATACATTACTAAAACGCATTGCCACTGACGGTGCTTCAGAAATACATCTTGGTCAAGCTTATAATATCTGCTGCTTCTAGTGGGTCTGTTGTTGTTAACACAACTTCTCTACAGTGTCCTTGTGCTTCTTCTGTTTTTCAGCAGCCCTTTCAAATATTATTTATAAAAGGGTTTTCCCCCCTTGGATATCATGCCAGAGCCCTGAAATACATCCCTTAAATGTTTGCGTTGCTCTGAGGAACTTCATTATTTATCAGCTGCTAGCTAGCTTTGTGTCATTCATTAAATATATATAGCTTTTTCTGTTCTAAAGATCTTCATGAATGAAGCATGGCAGGGTTGGGGGGAAGCGGAGACCAAAGGATGTTTTAGCTATGGTTTCTTTCCTTCCAAGTGAAGATAAAGTGCGAAAGAGATTAGCTCAGCACTGGCGTCTGATTTGACTCTGAGGATCCTCTTATTGCAGCTGTATAAAGCGTTGAAAATAAAATTCAGCCTTTTGACTGACAGCCTGTTTCCCCTGGTATAATAGCTGAACTTTCTGATGAAGCATCTGTCTTGACTTGGAAAGAGCTGGCTGTCATTCCAGCTACCCGCTTATGGCCGTGCTTGGCAATTTGTGTCATTCTTAACCCACCAAGATAAATGCCGTATCTCGAGCCAGGCTTCTCTGAGGCCTCTTGGTCTCTGTAACTGGCCTTCCATAAACTAAATATTGCCAAATTATATGCTTTCGGTGTATTTTTCTCTGTCATATTTGAAAGATCCTTATTATTTTGATAAATGTTTTGGCTGTACAGCGCTATGGATTTTCTAATCCAGTTATTGCCATTTAGAAACTGCCTCTCCTTTTAAAGATTCCAGCCACATTTAAAGATATTAGCAAGTGGGACCTCACGCACAGGAGGAGGAGGAGGAGAGCTCTTCCTGCTGTGGGCTCCAGACAGCATTGTAGTTTCGGGAGCTGGGAAAGGCATAAATAACACCTTTTTACTTCCCACCCCACAGTCTTCCTATGCTGTGCTCTGTAAGCACTTTATTGCTCTGTTGGGGGTGGGGGGAGTCTGGGAAGGATGCCCTTGTTCCTTCCTCCTGTAACATCTCAGTCTGCTGCGATTTTGATGACAAACTCCTTCATCCCGGATAGCCGCATTGTAGTCTAGTCCTGGCATCCCCTTTGTTGGCGGCAGAGGCTTCCCAGTCCTAAATCTGGAATCACCAAATGCTTCCGCCCACCCGCACAGAAATGAGAATTGCAGAACCTGATTCTGTTTCCAAACGAATGGGAGAACTGTATGCTGCTCTAACAGGGTGCCTGCTCCAGGATAGCAGTTAATAAGAGCCCTGATGGATCAGGCCAAATGCCCAGCATAGCCCAACATCCTGTTTTCACAGTAACCGGCATGGGAATCACACAGACAGGATCCATGTGCAACAACAGTTCCCAGAAACTGATATTTAGAGGCATGCTGCCCCCGACAGTGGGGGCAAAATATAGCTATCACGGCACGACTAGTAGCCATTGGTAGCCTTATCCTTTGTGAATTTGTCTAATCCTCTTTTAAAGCCCTCCAAATTTCTGTCCAGCTTAAACCTTCCCCGCCACCTTCTTCATGCCAGCCACTCCTCTGGGTGTTGAGAGCACTACATCTTTGGTTTCGAAGCACGCGGCTGCCTTCTCATCCATCCTCCCAACTACCGTCCTCAAGCAGCTGTGCTAGAATTCACCAGCACATTATGAGCCAGTGCAGGAGTCCCTGGAAAAGCTTTTGCTTAAGCATTGCCCAAAGAAACTCAAAATGGTTGGCCCAAATAGGATTCAAGCAAGGGAGGGGGGCGGGCTGCGTATAATTATTTTAAAAATCACTGTGCTTGCCTCCCCATCACTTCAGCTCTGGCCTTCCCACCCTTCCCATCAGGGGTGGACTTTGGTCTTTGAGAGACCTGTACGAGGCCCCACACACCTCCTGCTCTCCGTTCTGTGTGTGCCCTTCCATTGTCACAAGCCCACCTTGTGGTGGGCCAGTGTGGTGTAGTGGTTAAGAGCGATAGACTCGTAATCTGGGCAACTGGGTTCGCGTCTCCGCTCCTCCACATGCAGCTGCTGGGTGACCTTGGGCTAGTCTCTGAAGTCTCTCAGCCCCATTCACCTCACAGAGACTTTGTTGTGGGGGAGGAAGGGAAAGGAGAATGTTAGCCGCTTTGAGACCCCTTCGGGTAGTGATAAAGCGGAATATCAAATCCAAACTCCTCTTCTTCTTGTTCTTCTTTGTCTCCTTAGCGCCTTCGCTCCTGATGCCAAACCTCCGATGCCCAAAGCCAGTCACCTTTTTCATTTTGCTTGGACAGTGTGACACCCCACTCCTTAAATCTGTACATGGGGTTCCTGTCAGCTTCCTGGTCTGACCCAGATTCCTTGTCCTTACCTGCAAAGCCCTTTATACCCTTTCCCTTCCTTTATTCTGATATAGACTGTTGCCCATTCAGCTCCATCACTGTCATCTGCCCAGAGGTCTCCTGCCCCCTTAATGACTCCACCTTTTCTCCCACACTGATCTTATGCATAGAACTGCATTCTGCAACACCTACGTGCAGCGGCCTCTCTCTGACTTTAAACTTCTCCCTAACAGCCTTTAACCACCATCCCCATCCCAAACTAAGACTAAGTAGATGCAATAGAGCAGGCTTCCTCAAACCTGGCCCTCCAGATGTTTTGAGACTACAATTCCCATCATCCCTGACCACTGGTCCTGCTAGCTAGGGATCATGGGAGTTGTAGGCCAAAAACATCTGGAGGGCTGAGTTTGAGGAAGCCAGCAATAGAGCCATGTGTGCATTCCTTTCCTATTTGACTTCGTTCTGTTGCCACAGCTACGTCAAATTTTATATTTTCTGCTCTCCTTGTGTAACTAACGGATAGCAAAATGTGGGGGAAATCATTTAAAATGTTGTGTTTGGGTCAAACTTGGCTAGGAAAGAAGCATTTACTATTTAGCATGTGGTCCATTTGATAAGCAGTGATCTCATTGTGCTTTTTTTTTTCATTCTTGGAGATGAAAAATATTGATATTGAGTAAAAATATTGACACGTCGCAGGCTGTTTGTTCCAGCTTTCTGGACTCCTGCAGAGTATTTTATAACAACCTTATTGATGGGCCTCTTTACCCAGCTCTCTAGGTTTAACTGAGCTGAGTCGATTTGCCACCACAGCTTCAAGTAGCTGTTACAGAACAAGCAAGACATCCTAATAAAGCTGTAAGTGTGTTTGCTCAAACATGGTATTGATTTTACTTGGTGAGGGGGAAGCAAGTCCTTAGCATGGTGTCAGGGCGGATGAGCCGAACTGCAGTTTTTCATTGTTGTCTGTCGTGGATGTGGAAAGCTAAGTGAAGCTGCAAGGGGATAAGTTAGAATTGCCAGAAATTTAAGGTCAAATCCAACACTGCATGCATGGAGTTCTGCTTGTGCAACCAGACTTCCCCTTCCTCTCTCCTCCCCATGTGCCCTCAAAATCTGCTCCAGTTGGTCCTGCAACTATGCGGAGCAGATTTTAAGGTTGTGGAAGGCAGGGGGAGAAGATGAGAGGAAGGGAAAGTTCTGTTGCGCTTTTTCTTGCTTGTTTCTTCTTTGGCGATCCCTCGTAGCCAAGTAAGATGGTCCTCCAAAACAGGGTTTTAGCAGTGAGTCCGTAAGTGACTGTGGAGGCCAATTCAGGATCCACACATCCTTCCACAGTGGGGACATAGGTTTCTGGGCGGGAGTTGATCATGATGAGGGTTTGCCAAGCATGCCTTCCTCTTGGCACGTTTCTCCCTTTCATCCTGAGTTTGAGTGTCTTCAAAGCCCATGACACCTTTGGTAAAGGCTGTTCTCTAATTGGAGTGCTCGCAGGCCAGTGTTTCCCAGTTGTCGGTGTTTATACTGCATTTTCTTAGATTTGCCTTGAGAGAGTCTTTAGACCTCTTTTCTTGACCACCAGCATTGATAGAATCCTTAAACTGTAAAATCTGCTAACTACATGGCTCTGAGTTGGGGCTGGTGAGGGAAGGGATGGTTTGCAGTGGTTTCCACTTATGTCTTGGATTCAGTCAGTCAACCAGCTACAAATCCACCTGACAGCTACCTTGTCCAGCCCACATTTTACCAACTTCTCTGCAAGAACATCATGGGGGACTTCTCCCCAGTCTTTATTCTGTCCAACAACAAAATGTTCTCTGGGATTAAGTTATTTGCAAAGAGGGATGTGGGTTTGGGATCTTTGATGTCACACAAAGTACAGCAGGATAGAGATCAATGGCAGCTGAAAATATTTGCTGGGTACCATGCCAAGTTAACATTTGGAGATACTTGTCAAATCAGCAGGAGGCAACCTTCGGCTTTATGACAAATCACAGGCAGAGGATGAGTGAATGACAGCAAAATGAAATGAGCTCTGCATGTATTTTTCAGGTGCACATTTTGCCCAGGGGTCCATTGGAGTTTCCCCTTTTTAATAACCATGAGCAGAGAATTCAGACATCACTCATACAAACATGCAAACTCTGGGGGCACCTCTAGTCCAAAGTCACTCACAGCCATTTGTATTAAAGTAATTGGAGGGAAGCACAGGTTTGTATTCCACCTTTTGGAGAAGAGAGAGGACCCTTTAAGAAATATTTGTCCTTGCATAAGATCTATTCCAACTCTTTGAAAATCCATAGGCCGAATTGCCAAATATGTGGCAAACCGCAAGTCCTACCCAAAACATGCTCCAATCTACTTCAGCAGGGCTAATCCGGAATGTTTAATGTTTAAAGTTGTTTGCCATTCCTAGTGGCATGAAATTAGATGCCAAGTTGCATCTTTTAGAACACTAAAACGAAAGCAAGTTTTCATTCAGAGTAGCCGGGTCTGGGTCTGATAAAGGCAAATCGACCATACTTTTTGGCTGCCACGGCCGCCATCTGCCACACAATTAAATCGTCGACATCGCATCGTGTTGGTGTTAGTTGGTTTGTTCGCTGATTAAGATGGCAAATCGTCTGCGTGAAGCACTGAGTGCCTGACCACCTAACTGCAATTGACCTGCCTCGTGGGCAGCCCATCATCCATGCCAGCGACTCTGAAAGTCTTCCAGAAATCAGAGCGCTATTAGTAAAGAGCTGGGGGATGATTGAATATCACAGCAGCACCTTCGTAAATAACACATGGCTGGCTGGGGTGAGCAGCTGTTTCCACCAAATGTGATGCAAAATGCCAGTGAGAGCATTCAAACATGGTGGCAATGGTTTCATATTTAGTACATTGTCTTTTTAACAACAAAAAGAAAATGTTTGAGTCTTTTGCAGCTTGAACTTTTCAAAAATCTGTCATGTAAACAAGGCTAAAGCCCCATTTCATGGGCTGGCATGAATGTTTCTTTACTTCTTCTTCTTTTTAAAGTATTTAAGGAAGCAGAAACAGGGGTGCAGAAACACATTAAACTATACACAATTGGTGGGAAAGATTTATTACAAATTGACAAACACCAGCAGCTTTGTCTATCGAAGCCAGGTTCATTTGGCTTAGGGTCTTCCTTTATGAAAATATTTTTTCTATTCCTCTTTTGGCCTAAAAGTAAACATCTTTTGACAGCAACGGCAAAACATTTTCCAACCAAACAGTCTTGCCAGAACTCCAGGCTTTTTATTTGATTTTTAACTGTTAGGTCTCATAATTTGAACCATCTGAGCTTTCACATGTAATGTAAAAAACAAACAAAAAAACCCACCGTAAAAATTCTTGTTTATAATTTGCTTTTTTATTTAAAAGCATGTACTGGGGGCTGAACTTCCTCGACAGGGAGGCTCCCTGTGTGACGGAGAACCTTGGACATGAGAGCCCAGCTGCAAAAGTTCAGGCCCCTTATGTGTAACACCCTACAGAGCCAGCAGCAGCTAAACACCAGAGCCCAGGCTCTTGCCCAGGATCTTCACCCACACAGATATGAATAGAATTCTAACAGCTCTTCCATATGCAACACCTGGGGCGGGTGGCCATCTTTGTCTTCCCATTGTTCCTAGCAGGCTTGGAAACCTATTGGGACAGGCAAAAGGAGCTGAAGTTGAAATCAGAATCTTGGAAATGGGTTAAAATGCGGAGAATTATTCGTGAAATATCCCTAATACACACACACACACACTGCACCTCTCACAGCACTACAGTTTGAAGGGATTATCTGAAAAGGTGAGCACCTTGCTGGGGCAGGCTATTCATTAAAGAGTTGTGGTCTGGAAGAGTCTTACTTCTACATGTCGTGAGGAATGGCTGTTGTGTTTTCAGTCTGTAAGATCCTTCCCACCCTTTGCTATTTTTGTATGTGTTCTTGAGCACTGGCCAAAATGGGGCACACAAACACACTTACTTTTCATCTTTGAGGGAGAGGGGAGAGCAGAACTCCTGCTCTTTGCCAAACTCTGTTTTCTGTGTCTGTGTGCATTTGGCAACCTGCCTAATGCATTCTAGACACACTGACTCAGAAATTGCTGTTTTTATCTGCCTAATTTTTATATACATGCAAGGCACCACTAGCTCTTGAGCTTTAACCACCTAGAAACTTGCTGGCAAGCTTCAGGCCTTCCAGACAGTTGGGTTTCCGTGCCTGACGCTCTCGCTCTTGTATTCAGTGATTTGTCCTGTAAGAATGCATGTTAAGTTAACAGACAGCAGATTGTTTTCGTTGTGCTACTCGGAAACCATCTGATTTTGTCCAGACACACCGCTCCGATGTTGTCCGTGTAGCCACACTTGGTAGGGAGAATGGCTTGCCACCACTAGGAGGTGTCTTAGGTGGGAGATGTGCATCATTGAGATTTCTGTGGTCTTTACACTCAACCCAAAGTATTCTCCTCCTGTCCTGGGAATACTTCATTCTCTTCCCAGTGATGGCAGCAGCCTTTACTAGGCCCTCTGATCTATATTCATCGCAATCTCCGTTGTTGTCTAGAAGAACGTTGTCAAAACAAACCTGTTTTCAATCTGCCCAAGTGACTGGCTCAAATTGGGGAGGGGACGGACGTTTCCTATGTTCTTAACGTTGTGCTTCTCATGACTGCTTAATACTCAATAATTAACAGAAACCAGAAGCTTCTCTTAACAACAGGTTTCCTAATATTTCTGCAGAGCTTAATTCCTACTTTGGCTGCAACATCTACATTCAGTGCCAGTTTTCAACCCTGGACTATATGAAGCAAGAATAGGCAAAAATACACTGAGCAGAGGTTTTTTTCTGACACTATTAACTACTTAGGGATGCGGGTGGCGCTGTGGGTTAAACCACAGAGCCTAGGACTTGCTGATCAGAAGGTTGGCGGTTCGAATCCCTCGACGGGGTGAGCTCCCGTTGATCGGTCCCTGCTCCTGCCAACCTAGCAGTTCAAAAGCACGTCAAAGTGCAAGTAGATAAATAGGTACCGCTCCAGCGGGAAGGTAAACGGCGTTTCCGTACACTGCTCTGGTTCACCAGAAGTGGCTTAGTCATGCTGGCCACATGACCCAGAAGCTGTATGCCAGCTCCCTCGGCCAATAAAGCGAGATGAGCGCCACAACCCCAGAGTCGGTCACGACTTGACCTAATGGTCAGGGGTCCCTTTACCTTTACCTTTACCTATTAACTACAGAGAATCTATCTATCTATCTATGACTGATCAGAGGAAGGGGTTGTAATGGAGAGTGGTGGTATTGCTGAACAGACTTGAGTCCTGACATACCTCCCAATCACCCCACCCCCCAAAATGAAGCACTACAATTTCTAGGTGTCCTTAGGGTGCGTACCCAAGATTGAACCCCTTTGACTGCATTAAGCGAACATTCCCGTCTTCTGGTTGTCCAAATGGTAACATCCTATCCGCCTCACAGTTGCGTAAGACCTAGAATGCAAGTCTTTCAAGGCTAACGCCGACCAGCCGATCCATGGTAGTTCTCAGAATTCCAAGTTCATAAACACAAACACTTAAGAGGAAATCTCTGGGAGGAATTCAGCATTGTGCTCCCTTGTTCTGTTAGTGCAAGCATTTCCGCCGGCATAACAGAATGCTCTCTCGGGGGGGCTCTCCAGACCCCACCCACCCTGAACCAATTTGGGAGGAGAGTGGGGAACTCCCATTGCGCTAGAGCCGTGTTTCTCGTACTTGGGTATCCAATTGTTGGACTACAACTCCCATCATCCCTGGCCACTGGTCCTGCTCGCTAGGGGCGATGGGAGTTGTAGTCCAACAACAGCTGGGGACCCAAGTTTGAGAAACACTGCGTAGGTGGGATTCACTGTGCTGACTGCTACTAGAGCGCCTACTTAGTTGACCCTTTGCCTTCCTCTCGTATACTAAATGTGTGAACGAGGATAGATTTAAAATGTGTGAATCAAGTGTCCGTGAGAGCCGTCCATCTGTGTGTAGTTACAGGGTTTTTCCACATTAGTTGTGGCTGGGGCAAGCCTATTTTGTAAAGCACTACCACATTTCACGGCGTATTGGCGGTCTACCCTCGTCTTTGCTGCACTTTGGTTTATGTTTACATTTTTATAATATCACATGGTGATATTTTGCTCAAAGGGCAGCATCTGGGTTAAATGGCTTTTGCCATGTTGTAAATCTCAACCTCACATCAGCATGTAATGAAAGGGAGAAACCGAATGAGAAAGGCATCCATATGACATGGGTTAAGGTGACACACACAGTGTGCCCAGACACTTGGAAACTCATGTGGGAGGTCTGCGCTGAGAACTCCCCACTTAGTGGTGTCATAATAGGAAACAGATGTCACGAGTGTCACTATGACTGGCATTTTTGAGGAGATGCTGTAGGGGGAATGAGCAATGGAAAAGCCTGGTTCCTGGGCCATTTGGGAACATTAGAAAAAAGGGACCAATTAGTAAGCCAGAATCTATAGACTCTTAACTTTAGAGAGTATCACCAAAAGTAGGATGAGCCCTGGCTTAGTGAAAGCATTTCCTGAGCACACATTTTATGGGAATATGAAGGATTCCTGGAAACGCTGAGGGGATGTCATCCAACTTAGGCTAGGTCTTCCCTTCTTAGGGTCTTGCCTCTCTTTGACCAAACTATGCTGTTGATGGAGGTTGAGGGGAGAGTATATATGAAAAGAGACTGTGCCATCGTTGGGATGTACAGTTTCCTTTTTCTAAACACAGGCATAATTGGTGGTCAGCCACCGTGTTGCATCCTGTAGTCTTCATAAAATCAGGTTTTGTCATAAGTCTAAGTGCTCATTAAAGAGTTCTGGCCTCCCCACAGCCCATCACACTCTACAGCACCTTTTCTGACAGCCGTGAACAGTTGGAGGTGGAGAGGAGGTTTATTCTGGGACCTGGGAGTGAAATCTTATTAAATCTTCTGTAGTGTTGCAGAGACCATGGGTTTATCCGCACATGGTCTGAGATTGCATGAGTGAGCCCAAGGCTCACGTGCTCCCTCACTTCCACTTCCTCTATAATTCCATTCTTCAGTCACTCCAACTTCTGTACTTCCTATATAGAACAAACCATCGTTTGCTGTTAGAACCAAACCTGCAAGCTACGGTTTCTGGTTGCTTTCCAAAGCAGATTTGGAAACTATGATTTAGAAATAGCTTCCAGTTCCGATTAGGAGGACAAGTGAACACTGTTTGGATGTAATAGCAAACAATATTTTCTTCCTATTCAGTGCAAACGATGTGAATTGGAGCATGTGAAGGAAGAATGCATGAGTCCATGACTTGCTCATATGACAGCTGTCAATCACCCACATACTTGAGACTCTTTTCTCCCCTTTCTTTAAATAGTTCGTATGTGGTTTTTATTTTGGGTAGCTGTCTCTAGCCAGGGATGGATGAATGGATCAGCCAGTCATTCTTCTGTGTCAGTTTCCCATGCATTGATGCATATGTCCTTTTTGACCTTTTTTCCTTTCCCATTCAATAAGCCCACAACTTTTGTGGGGGTTATAGTCCAGGAATTGTACCTAAAGCCATAATGGTGTATAGTCAAAAACCCAATAGGTTCAATGGTGGGTGGGATTACCAAAGTCATTTTTCCTGGAACCCACCCCCTTTCCTCCCTATTTTATTTTATTTTACTTATTGCCACATGTGTAAATGCACACAAGTTAAATGTGCGTAAGTTGCAGACTTACTGTGTTTTAAAAGATGCACAAAAAATCATTTTTCTTTTTTTTAAATAGCTTTTCAATGCATTTTCCTCTAAAATACATCTTGTGGGGTGGGGGTTTTTTTGTTTGTTTTTTTGCAAAACAGGTATTTTTGTGTGCGTCTTTTTTTTAATCAAAATGGCACAGCAAAATTCAAAACGGTACCCACTCCAATTCATAGCTGCATATTCCAGTCTGTGTAAAAGGCTGGGACTGGTGAAGTAGGCTGGTTCAAGTTTAAAATGTGGACTGAGCGCATTCCTCTTCTACCCCTTATTCCATTTACTTGTCGTGGAGAAGTTACGGAGGGGGGCCGGAGTCTCTAAACCCACACAGGATAGAATAGGCTATGAATGTTAAGGTGCAAATGACGAGACCGAGGAACCAGTTTCACCCATGCCTTAAGGTCCCAAAGCAGGAAGTCAGATGTTTCAGCTGACCCCACTGGTCTTCCCTATTCCTGGGTCTTTGGAAGAGTGTCTGCTGAAGAGCCCCAAACCGCGTAGCCTGGCATTCAGAGGACGGACGAAGCGCTAGTCTAGCTGTAGTTAGCTACCAAAGCATGTAGATGCCTCCGACTCCAAAGCACAAGTTGATGTGAGTGTCAGGCTTCAGAACGGTCGCCTTGCAACCACCGCCTCCCAGCACGTTCCCAGGTGGTTCCCAACACTCTCTCCATAACACCTCCTTTCCCTCTTCTCCTGCAGGCTTCCTCTCGCAGCTTGTCTACGACCGGCCGCTGACCGAGTGCATCCGCGCAGGACACTACGCCGCCAGCGTGATCATAAAGCGTTCTGGCTGCACCTTCCCAGAGAAGCCTGACTTCCACTGATACTTGGGCAACCTCCGAGGATCAAGAGGAGACGCTGCCTGCCTTCCCTCCATCGACCCCTTTCCCCAGCTGCCCTGCACTGAGTCTTCTGTACTTTGGATTCACTTTGACCTTTCGCACACCTCTGTCTGAGTGCCCTTCCCCTGTCTCCAGCACAACGGTGTCTTGCACGTTTTACATTGAGGGGCCAGGCTCTGTTCAGCTTGACATTTTGGTATTCCCTTCGTACAGTTGCTAGGAGCAACTCTGTATGAAAGCACCCGCCACTGTTTAGCTGTGATGTAAGCTCTTCTAATATAGTCGTCTGATATAGTCTACCCTGACCAATCCTGCTCAGCTTGAGCAGGTGAGAAACCCTCAAAAACTTTAATTGGCCGAAGACTGAATTAACAGCAATGTACTCGTGTGAGGAATTGCACTGTTTGCTCCTATGTGTGCTATATTCACACACACAGGGCTCCTTCCTGCTTCCACTGCATTACATAGGAATTTGCCCATGTTTCAGGGAGCTTACCCAAGGCTGTGTGGTCCAGAGCAATCTTGCTGACTTTAGGAGGTTTAGGAGTAGGCTCCTAAGTAAGCGCAGGATCTTGTAGATTTGGGGGCAGGGGGCTCATTTCTTCCAGGGCAAGATCAGGGTGTTCTTATGATATAAATAAAAGCCCATAACAGGATATTCTCCTGTTGCGAGCTGAAGGATGCATCTCAAAGCAGATCTATTATACATTTGTGAAAGTGAATTACAGAAATATTCATGCAGGTTTTCTCATCAGGATATGCCAAAACGGAATCTTTTTATTTCAACGCACAGTTTTAAGACAAATAATGTACTTCAAATAACTGAGAGATCTTTATTTGTATGTATGACAGTATTCAAGAGAGATGTTCTAAAAATGTCATTCATTACTATGTAATTTGATACTGATAAATAAAACAATTGTGATACAGTTGTTCTCTGGCTTTTCATTTGTGTGACCTTATGACGGAAAGTAGAATGAGTCAGCATATCAAATGTTTTTAAGTTTTGTTTTGATTTTTGCGTGTGTCCCTTTGATGCTGAGAACAGCCTCATCATTTAGAAAGGATGGGGGAAGAGGTTGGGCATTATTTATGAAGAACTACAAACTTTCCAATAGAAAACACCCCCAGCAAATACAGGGACAGTTTGACTGTAACAGTAAAATAATTCATATCTTGGGGTTGTCCCTGGAGTACAAAACTAAAGGTCTTAGTGGCTTTATAATGGATTATATTTTTAAGCCAGGACCATATGGTGAGGTCTGTCTCTTTCAATTCCCTCGCCAAAGGCACACAGAGTCCTGCTAGAGAATGTGGAATATTATTCAGTGGCAAAAACTCTGAGTGGTAGAGTCAAGAGGGTACATTTAAGAAGCAGCTCTTGAAAAGTGCAAATCCGAGGTATATACAGTTACCAAAACAGCTTCAATCACACACTACAAAGAAATTTAGCTTTTCCCCTTGTCTCTACCTCCGTTTATACCAAAATTCTATGTTAAAAATGTGAGCACAGAGAGAAAAATAACTTCAAAATTGGATATATAAATAAGGGGGGCCTGCACCATCTATTCAGTGCTCCCACCAAATTTTCTGTTTCCAACTCTACCTGCATCTGTTAGCCATCTGTGGCCACTGAGCATCCACCGACCACATTCAGTCCTCATGAGGTTGGTGTGCCCCCCCCCACTCAAAATATTTTTCCCCCCTCCCTAATGTTCTTTTGTATTTCTGCAAAATTCAGGGCTTTCCATCCGTGCTAATACCTCCCCCTTGAGTGTGGGTGGTTCTGTTTTGGCTACGAAAGCAACAGCCAGGACAGTCAACATTGAGCTTGGTTCTTTAAATTCTGGGCTGCCACAAAAAAGTGGTATCATTCATCAGTGCCTTATTCTGATGTCTTTCTCTTTTGAGCAACTGTCACAAATTTGATCCGGCAATGTGCAAGCTCTTCATCCTTTTACACAGGATGTGATTTATATCCGGGGCTGTGTGGCTATGTGCTAAAACAAAGCAAAAACCAAAATGATACCTGGCCAAATTCTGCGCCAAGCATAGCTGAATTCTGCAACCTGCATAAATTTGCGTCGTTTAAATAAATTGCATGCTTTCCCCTTCTCTCGTTTGCTTGATTCATTCCTCAATTTTTGCCTAACTCTGCTTCTGCTGATTATATCGCCGTGGGGGGTCCCAGAGCGCTCCCCCACACTGAACAATAAAAATTCTTAACTTCAGGTGGGGGAAGGCCAAAATGGAAAGAAATAAAACTGTCAGGACAAAATCGGCAATAGGTGGGAGTAAACGCTCGGAAAAATGGCAGCCGGATGGTGAGAGAAAAGGATTGCACCTTTTGCATGAGGAAATCTTCGACTAAGCCATGGTACTGTGTTGGGGTTTGGAAAGAAATCACCTTGCAAAGAACTGATGGCAGGCAAAGCTCAGGAGCATTAAGCCGACGTGTGTCCGTGCTGTTCCTGTTCCGTGATCATGTGATTGGCTTGTAGTTAAATATAGCTCCTGTTTAGGAAACACAGGACAGGTACTCGAAAGGTAGGAGTGTTCCTCCTGAGCTTGCAGGGTTTGTGAGGTTTTGGAGATTATACAAATCATTAGCCTGACAAAAAGATCAAAGAGGGAGCGAGGAGTCTTAATTTCAGGCACTGACTGCTACTATATGAGCATCTCAGTGGATTAAACAAATAATGAGCGCCTGCTGGGTAGAGGGCATGCATTAGGGTGATTCCCATTTCTAAGAAGTCTGCTTACAGCCTGGAGAAAATAGGCGTGCCCTTAAGGTCTTTTTATTTTATTTATTTAAAAAAAAAATAGTTTCAACCCTGCTGTATCATAAAGATATACAGCACAGCAGTTTACAACAATATAAAAACATAAAACCAAACAATAGAATCATAGAAAGTTAAAAGCAAAAAGACATGGGAAGCAAACACCCACAGACCATTGTGAGGGAAGGTGTACTCTTAATTGCCCTCATAGGCCTGGCAGAATAGGAAAGATTTCAGCAGGTATTTAAAAATTAGCACCGAATCTCTATTGGCAGGTTGTTCCACAGGACTGGGCCAGTGACACTAATCATTTTCAGATAGTCATGCCTTATTGTGAGCACTTAAGCATCCCAAACGGTTGCAAAGATTTTCTCCCTCCCCCCCCCCCAATATTTTTCCTTTGCTCATCATTCCCTGCAAGAGGATTTTTTTTATGAACCATATTCCTAATATGTTAGAAGCCTGAATTGGCCGTTGCATCAAACATTTGAGAAGAAAAGGAGGGAAAATGTATTTTCTGAAGAAGCCAAGGAAGCTTGTTCTCTTAAAAGCTGAGGGTCTGGTTCCGCTTTTGCGGAGATGTAATAACAAAAACGGAAGGTGTCGGAAATATGGATTCTGAAAGACTGACTTGATGCAGAGCCAGTGGGCAAGGAGAATGTGCTTAGGAGGAAGCCAGAATAGAAACACCGCTCTCATCAAGTGGATCATAACCTATATCTAAGCCAGTTCTGACATTCTGAGTCTTGCGCACAAATCAGCTATGAAACCCACTAGCCATGTACAGTGGTACCTCAGGTTAAGAACTTAATTCGTTCCAGAGGTCCGTTCTTAACCTGAAACTGTTCTTAACTTGAAGCACCAACTGTTCTTAATCTGAAGCTTAACCTGAAACTGTTCTTAACCTGAAGCACCAGCTGTTCTTAACCTGAAGCTAACGGGGCCTCCTGCTGCTACCGCGCAGCCGGAGCACGATTTCTGTTCTCATCCTAAAGCAAAGTTCTTAACCTGAAGCACTATTTCTGGGTTAGCGGAGTCTGTAACCTGAAGCGTATGTAACCTGAAGCGTCTGTAACCCGAGGTACTACCATATATTGCCCTGATTGCATTCCTGGCTTCCTTAACAGTTTTAAAAGAACAGGCCCTTGGTTTTTCTTTAATAATATATGCTATGCAAGGGGTTCCAGAACTATAATTGCTGAGCCTCCCCCTTCTGAAAATCAGACACCGCCACCCGCCATGCAATTTCTGCTCTTCTACCCAGGACGAGGAAATCCCGCTTTCCGTGATGATCAAAACCAAGAGGAAGGATGTGTAATAGGAAACAAATGGGGGAACGGATTCTACAAGAGAAATTATGGAAGAAGCTTTTTCTGTTTCTATAATGTTTAAAAGTTGCAGATTTTGGATGACTCGAGCATTTTAAAAAAATAATGAAGCATGAAGTACACAAAGCCCTATTTATGATCCTTGTATACTCTGATCTCAGGACGCAGGTGGTGCTGTGGGTTAAACCACAGAGCCTAGGACTTGCCGATCAGAAGGTTGGTGGTTTGAATCCCCGTGACGGGGTGAGCTCCCGTTGCTCGGTCCCTGCTCCTGCCAACCTAGCAGTTCGAAAGCACATCAGAGTGCAAGTAGATAAATAGGTACCGCTCCGGCGGGAAGGTAAACGGCATTTCTGTGCGCTGCTCTGGTTTGCCAGAAGCGGCTTAGTCATGCTGGCTACATGACCCGGAAGCTGTACGCCGGCTCCCTCAGCCAATAAAGCGAGATGAGCGCCGCAACCCCAGAGTCGGTCACGGCTGGACCTAATTGTCAGGGGTCCCTTTACCTTTATACTCTGATCTGGCATTGTACTTGCAGCTGGGCTTTCTCCCAAACTGGCACTGCCCGCCCGCGCCCTATGCACCCCTTTTGCTCATCGGACTACTAGGGTTCGTCAAGCACCCCGTGAACTACGTCTATTAAACAGCCTCAGGATTTCAGTTTTGTAATGGAAAAGGAACACTGTTTCACAAAGATCCCTTGCGAGTGTAGCAAGGGGGAAGCAATTAAAGCCAGTGCACCAAGAAAGCAGCCCAAATAAAGGCTTGCCGGCCTTGGTTATTCATGTGTCGCCGGGCGGGCATAAAGGACAAGTTTTTGGTTGTGCCCATGGAGCTGACAGATTTCACCCGTCTAATGAAAAGGAGAGCGATCAGAATAGCAATAAGGTGGGTCTCCTTCAAGTGCTCCGCAGCCCAGGGATTTCCAAGATGAAGTGCAGCCTCTCTGCACCGTGCAAATATTTAATGCCGCTCTAACTATCCCCTGGTTACTGGAGTGTGACAGTTAATAGCCGTCAGCTGCCAAAGCTGCTGAACGGCCTGGTTCCTTAGAGGGAAAAGGAGTAGTAAAAATGGAGCCAAGTCAGTCTAGAAACCCACAAATCATAAAGCGCTGCCGCTCGGCAGGTCATCTCCCGCGATCACAATGTGGCTGACCTGAGCTGCCTTTCAAAACAGAAGCTATTGACTGAGGCTTGAGGCGGGCGTATTGTGTATTGTATTCAGGTTTGTGTACTTTCCCGCTCTTGCCTGCGCACATGTAAGTCGCAAGCTGGGAGGTGGCGGTTCTGTGTTGCAGCAAGAAGGAGCCAAACCCTTGCGCTTTGCGATGCCACCGGTGGCCTGTAAAATGCACAGGGACATTGTCCCTTGACTCGGCTAGTCTACACACTCAACCCCTAACATGGAAGACAACCAGACAAGCAAAAGTATTGAGATACTGAAGGTTACTTCACAGTACTGTTTTAAGCAGCATAGAATAAAAGAGCCAAAACATAAAACATGCCTAACGAAAGCTGTCTGTCACTTCGACGAGTCGTCTTAAAATATTTAATGGGTCCCCTAAAATGCTAGAAGCTGTTTTCCTCTTGAGTCACCTCCCCTGCAAGCCCAGCACAGTTGTAGTAAGGCCACTTTCTGTTCAAAGAGCCTGTGTGGTGTAGCGGTTAAGAGCGGTGGACTCGTAATCTGGGGAACCGGGTTCGCGTCTCTGCTCTTCCACATGCAGCTGCTGGGTGACCTTGGGCTAGTCACACTTCTTTGAAGTCTCTCAGCCTCACTCACCTCACAGAGTGTTTGTTGTGGGGGAGGAAGAGAAAAGAGAATGTTAGCTGCTTTGAGACTCCTTCGGGTAGTGAAAGAGCGGGATATCAAATCCAAACTCCTCATCTTCTTCTTCTTCAAAGCTGGCTACAGCCCTGATACATGCTAACATACCAAAAGCAAGCCGTCCTCAATCTGGTATCCTCTGGATGTGTGAGACTACAACTCCCATCAGCCATGCCCCATTTGCATGCACCAAACACAAATATATGGTTGCGCTCTAGAGGACAAATGCAAAATGCAAAAGAAGTTGAATGGCTGGATTAAATAAATATCCCACTGAAGTCATAGTGTTGTTTTTCAGCATTTCCCCTACTCCAGCACAGGTGGGGGTTTTTTTGTTTTGCTTTTATCATTTTTTAAAAAAAATACATGTCATGAGAAGCATAATTATATGGCCATTTTCAATGCTGCAGTTGGGTGCATTTTATCGCTTTCCATCAGATTATCACACTGTAAATTGCTAGCTCAAAGCAATGACTTTTGGAGCAAAAAATAGGAAGTTGTCCGGGGGGGGGGGGGCACCTCAAGCCAATCATCTCTTATTCCTAATGATGCCGCTTCAGAGATTTCCTTGTGAGACAATACATGAATAGCGAGTGAATAATTGGTTCAACGGGAGCTTCATTAGAGTCCAAGAGAGGGAACAGGATCTTTCATGTGAATAATTTGGGATGATTGGGGGAAAACGAAGCATTTATTACAGGATCGCCTTCTGCTGCACAGTCAGAAAAATTCGAGCTCAGCTTCACTGAAGTGTGAAAACTTGTTGGAACCAGCTCATCTGGTTACACCAAATAATCGGCCAATGGAGCCATTTAGAGATGTGACTTTCAACTGCTACTCCTTTCAGACTGAATTTATTTCCTCCTCATGTTTTTCCTGTTTGGCGTCCCACTTTTCACCCCAGAGCTCGGAAAATCCTACCTTTCCTTTTAACATAATGAAACCACTGCCTACTTTTTCCAGATGTAGAAAACCCATTGCACAGCAATTAAATAGGTTACTTGGCTTGCTGTGTATCTAGACATCTCCTTCTCTGTGGTGTTGTAAGATACAGTTACAGACTCGCATGCATGAAAGGGTTAACCTGAGCCCTGAGCTCAAGTTGCCAGTGGGTGTGGCTTAGCAGGCTCCCAGCAACTTTTGCTTCTCCCCGCACCCCACTTTTTGTTCTCTCCTGCTTCCTTTGAAGAACGAGCAGCCATGTGGGTTTGGCCCCCAGATCAGCAAATGCTCCAACCATAGCTGTCAACTTACAGATTTGAAAATAAGGGACCAGCAGCCTCGAAAATAAGGGATCAGCAGCCAAAATAAGGGATTTTCCAGGCACAGGTATGTTCAACTTCTGAGCCCCTACGAGCCAAAGGCAGAAAGTCCAGCCAGAAGCCAAACGAAGCTTCATCAATAAGGGGCAGCAGCGGGACATGGCACTGGGATAAAGGACTGTCCCGCCAAATAAAGGACGCTTGACAGCTGTGGCTCCAACCTTTCAGTATTTTTTTGCCAGTGATTGACATCACACCAACGCTTGACATTTAGGAAAGCTAGTCTAGCCAATGAGAGAAAGAAACAACTAAAATGAAACACCCATTGCATAAGACTCTCAGAGAAAGCACTTTCTGGTTTGTTTTTGAGCCTTTTCTGCTGGTCTTCGCGGGTGGAGAAGTGACTGCCACCCCATAAAAACAATTGATGTATTCAGAATTTTAGTGGGGCTGGGACAGGGGGGTAGCACATCAACCCAAAAACAAAACGTACCAGAGTCCATGATCAAACTTTGGTCTTACTTCACATACACAAAAAGTGGGGGGGGGGTTGTTCTTTAGCTTGTAAATATTTTTTTTAATTGCTCTGCCAATGCAGATAAAGTCCATCATTATTATACTTGTAGTTCAGGGTGGGGGGTAGCTGAGAGATCACAAGTTACACTAGTTCTGCAAAGTATTATCCCAATGTTGCTGGAGGGAGCGGGGAGTCAGAAGAGTGTATGAAAGTGTACACCAGAATCGTTATTCTGACTTACTTACTTACTTTATTTATTTATTTCAAAATGCTGTGAAGTTGATGGTAGCAACAGCTCCGTCAGTTAAGGCCTAGAAAGGGTGATAGGAGTCAAAGGAGGAATTACAGGTTTCGGCAGGAGTATAAAGACATCTGGGTGCCAAGTCTACCTGTGGGTCGACATCAGGTCCATCTGCTGAGATGTGATGGGCAGATAGACCTGGACCAAATAAGTTAATGCAGAGGAAGAGGTAAGTCATGTTAGCATGCAGAGCTGAGTGTTGTACTGTCACTTTTATTTTGAAAAATTGGATTATGGCTAACCAAAATGTCCCAAAGCAATGACTGATGATGATGATGATACACATCTTTGTTCTCCCCCCTCACTTCCCTCCTTTTTTCTCTGTATCATTTTCATGCATATATATATATGTGCATATATATTTTCCCAGTAATGATGTATGGATGTGAGAGCTGGACCATAAAGAAGGCTGATCGCCGAAGAATTGATGCTTTTGAATTATGGTGCTGGAGGAGACTCTTGAGAGTCCCATGGACTTCAAGAAGATCAAACCTATCCATTCTGAAGGAAATCAGCCCTGAGTCCTCACTGGAAGGACAGATCCTGAAGCTGAGACTCCAATACTTTGGCCACCTCATGAGAAGAGAAGACTCCCTGGAAAAGACCCTGATGTTGGGAAAGATGGAGGGCACAAGGAGAAGGGGACGGCAGAGGACGAGATGGTTGGACAGTGTTCTCGAAGCTACCAGCATGAGTTTGACCAAACTGCGGGAGGCAGTGGAAGACAGGAGTGCCTGGCGTGCTCTGGTCCAGGGGGTCACGAAGAGTCGAACACGACTAAACGACTAAACAACAACAACATATATATATATATATATATATGCTTTCGTAGATTTTCACGGGTACAGGAATGCAGGTTTTGGTGTCCTCGGGTGTCTTCCCGTGTAAAAGTTGGGGTGTCTAGGCGACGTTTCGACGAGGTCTCACTCGTCATCATCACTCGTCATCATCATCACTCGTCACCGAAAGCACCAGCCTGATGATGACGAGTGAGACCTCGTCGAAACGTCGCCTAGACACCCCAACTTTTACACGGGAAGACACCCGAGGACACCAAAACCTGCATATATATATATATATATACACTCACAAATCATTCCCAAAATATATTGATTGTCCTTGAATTTTCCCACCACACTTGCCATCCTCTCCTGCCACCCCCATGGGGAACCGCTGCTGTAATGACTGTATCCAATTCTTTGTGCCCCATCTTTACTTTTATCTGTGCCAAATCTTCCAATGGACGTCCTGAGTTTTCATGTTATGACGGAGAGGAAGAGAAACGTCTCCCTATTCCCTTTCTTTCTCCTATGTCATCAAATACATCACAGCTGTGCTTCCCCCTGCCACTTACCCACCTATATATTTTTTTCTAAACTTAAAAATCTTGTAGCCTTCCCTCTGCTTTGTTTCCTCCCCACAAGCTGCTAATGATTAAGGAGGTGGCCTGACTAGTCCAAGGGCAACTGAGGGTAGCAAGGAACAACTCAGGCTCCGATTACTCCGGAGAATGGGGAAGAGGGTGATGGGGGGGGGGGAGAAACGTTTTTCTCCCCTCTTGCTTAATTAATGGAAAGAGCCCAGTGCATCTGCCAGCAGCTCCGCTGCAAGGTGAATTCTTCCATAAAGAGCCTCATTCATGAGTTGCCAGGAGATCTGCGACCTATTATCGAATTCGCACAAAAATTAAAATAATAAAAAAACACAACATCATCAACAGACTGGCTAATTTAGTGGCTTGAAGGATGCAGCTGGTGCTCCTGTTTGTATTTGGGGGGGGGGGATTTCCGCTCCTGCTCTGATTGATCCCCACCTCCTCATTTTGTATCCCGTGAAATAACAAAAAAAGAGAGGGGCGTAATACCGTTTCCCTGCAGCTTCCCTTATGAGAAAGCATTTGTTTCCCCTTTCTGTTAAATGAAATGTTGTTTACGGGTGGTAAGTGTGCTTTCTGACAGCTGTGCAGGATGCTGAGTCAATCCTGAGTCAGATCTTCGGCCCATCAAGCTCTGGACTGTCGACACTGGCTGGCAGAAGCACCCAGGGGCCTTCAGGCAGGAATCTTGCAAGGCATCAAACCTGCGACCGTCTAGAAGCAAAGCAGGTACAGTGGTACCTCGGGTTAAGTACTTAATTCGTTCCGGAGGTCCGTTCTTAACCTGAAAATGTTCGTAACCTGAAGCACCACTTTAGCTAATGGGGCCTGCTGCTGCCGCCGCACCACTGGAGCACGATTTCTGTTCTCATCCTGAAGCAAAGTTCTTAACCTGAAGCACTATTTCTGGGTTAGCAGAGTCTGTAACCTGAAGCGTATGTAACCTGAAACATATGTAACCCGAGGTACCACTGTACTTTACATCTGACCTGCCCATCCCAAACACTGTATCCAGAGTTGGGAGCTCCTGGCTTGAGCCCAGGGTTGACCCTGCAATGAAGTGGCCTTCTTTAGGTAGTGCCATTGAGGGAGCACAGGTCATGGTAGGAGCTGATATTGAATGGGGCAACAGTTTTGGGTCATGGTAAATGCTAGCCCAGGGACACGGGTGGCGCTGTGGGTTAAACCACAGAGCCTAGGGCTCACCGATCAGAAGGTCAGCGGTTCGAATCCCCACAACGGGGTGAGCTCCCGTTGCTTGGTCCCTGCTCCTGCCAACCTAGCAGTTCAAAAGCACGTCAAAGTGCAAGTAGATAAATAGGTACCACTCCAGCGGGAAGGTAAACGGCGTTTCCGTGCACTGCTCTGGTTCACCAGAAGCGGCTTAGTCATGCTGGCCACATGACCCAGAAGCTGTATGCCAGCTCCCTCGGCCAATAAAGCAAGATGAGCACCGCAACCCCAGAGTCGGCCACAACTGGACCTAATTGTCAGGGGTCCCTTTACCTTTACCTAAATGCTAGCCCAGGGCTTCGTGGGGGCAGGGGAAGTGCCTGCTCTTTGTCCTCTGTTTCAGGCAGCACAATGTTTCGGACCAGAGCTACTTTAGCCCCCACGAATGCTGCCCATAAACCATTGGTAAAGCATGTTTTACTGGTGGAATACAATTGCACTTTCAGAGAGAAAAAAACCCGTTGTCAGGTGTGCGTGCAGGAGCCAGGCCCTGTGACCAATAGGACTTTGCAGGACTGGGGCCTTCCTAAGTTTGTTCTGAAGAGGCAAGGTGAGGCCGATTGGTAACTCACAGCACCTGGCGGCAAGAGCTGGGAAGGGATATAAGGTCCGCATTTCCCTTCGGCTCTTTGCCACAGCAACACGCTTCCTGCCTTGGGCTTCTTGCTTCCTGATCCTTGAGCCTCGGCTTCTTGACTCCCTGCTTCTTCATCCTCGGACCCTTGGCTTCTTGACTCCCAGCTCTCTGACCCTTGGACTCTTGGCTTCCTGACTCCTGGCTTCTGGATCCCCGTTCCTGCTCCCACCCCGCCATCTTGCCCCCGGTCCTGATGTCCCCTGCCGGGACTTTGATCGCCCGTGAACGGACCGTGACACCCATAAGAACAACTGCATGTTGTCCCCGGTACATCAGAAATTGGTTACTTTTTAAAAATAATTAAGACATGGTACCATTTCATTTAATAACAGGGACAGCATAAACTCAGGATCGCCAGCTACCCATCAGCCATTGTAGAAATATACCCTGGGATAATAGAAGAAATGGCATGTTTAAATAGAGATTGACTTTGTACACAGCTCCATATTTGTAGTTCAAAAGTGCAGAAGAAGGTGGTTTTGTGTTCTCTGTTGTCTTGACGGTGCACTATACTATTTTAAAAGTTTGGGTTTGGTTGGCCATCACTGCCCACTCTTAGCTTTAGGTCTGTTTGGCTTCTGACAGATTATGTTGACTCTCTTTGTACGATTATGGGACGGCTTGACTCTTGACTTCTCAGTGACTCAGAAGATTGTCACAGCAAGGCAGTGCCAAATGCCAAGTGGCAGAACAAAATGGCAGGCCATTATTATGGTGGGGTAGATAGATCACTGCTAAAAGAAAACCAGCATACTAAAGGCAGGGCTACATGCTTTAGCCTTGGTATGCTATTTTTCTATTTACAAGGTGGTTATTAAATCTTTGGGGGTTCTTTTAAAAATGTGGGGGAGCATTCAAAAGTGGTATTTCCCATTTGTGTTGTGAAGTAATACATTATTATTATTATTATTATTATTATTATTATTATTATTTATTATCCCTCCCCTCTGGCTGGGTGGCTTCCAACACATATAAAACCATAATAAAACATCAAACATTAAAAACTTCCCAATACAGGGCTGCCTGTTGATGTCTTCTGAAAGTTGCATAGTTCTTTATCTCCTTGACATCAGAACAGAGGGCGTTCCACAGGGTGGATGCCACTACCGAGAAGGCCCTCTGCCTGGTTCCCAGTAACTTCGCTTCTTGCAGGGAGGGAACCGCCAGAAGGCCCTCAGAGCTGGACCTCAGTGGTCAGAGCTGAACGATGGTGGTGAAGACCCTCCTTCAGGTATACTGGGCCAAGGCCCATAACATTATTCTGCATGTGGAGACTTGGCCTAGCTTCTCAGGTGGAATTCCTGAACATTTTTCACAGGACAAGGGTCAGGTAATGAAGAGGTTGCCGGCATCCGAGCTCGAGGTGATGGCTAGTCCACATCAAGGAACCAGGTACCTTTGTCGCATCAACCCACCATCAACTAAGAGAGCCAGTGTGCTGTAGTGGTTAAGAACGGTGGACTCGTAATCTGGTGAACTGGGTTTGATTCCTCGCTCCTCCACATGCAGCTGCTGGGTGACCTTGGGCCAGTCACACTTCTCTGAAGTCTCTCAGCCTCACTCACCTCACAGAGTGTTTGTTGTGGGGGAGGAAGGGAAAGGAGATTGTTAGCCGCTTTGAGACTCCTTAAGGGGAGTGAAAGGCAGGATATCAAGTCCAAACTCCTCTTCTTTTTAGAAGGCAATGTGCACCTTGAGGTTGTCTTTGAAGTGGTGCTGTGGTACTTTCTCCCCATGTGAGCATTACATCAGTTTCTAGAAGGGGGGATGCTGGGTAGGAGTCACAACTTGAGGTTTTCCCACATGGAATGAGGTCCTGGCTTCATGCTGCATACCTCTGTGTCATGGAGGGTCCCTTGGTTTCCCCTTCTACAAAAAAAAAAAGAGTATGTTGTCTGCAAGCCGGATATATTTCTAATGTTTTTCAGGCACTCGAGGGGAAATGTCTCAAGCAACCTGAGTACTTAGTACAAAGAAACCAAGAATCAATGGGAAAAGCTCAAGGCGAATGACGTTGTCTTTTTGTTTGGCAAAACTGATTTGCTTATGCTTTGCACAGAGGCCTTTGAGGTGCCACAGATAAGGAAGGCACCTGAGGAGCAGAAAACCTTTATTTGATTTCTCCTGCTTTGTTTCCCAGAATTCAAACACCTTCGGAGCCCCAGAGCAGCTCTCATCTCCTGCTTGGCCTAGGTGAGTAACTTCCTTTGACTTGAAAGGGCCTTATTGCTACAAAACTAGCAGGCTGGCAAGGGTTTTGAAGTGTATATTTTACAAGCAAGGTGCTTTTGTTCTCGACGGTTCATGTTGCTTTCTGTTCTTTAAGTTGGAAATAGAGATTGCAATGTGCTCGGCAATGGTTTGCCAAGACCCATTACTTAACAACAACAACAACAATAATGTTTTCCCACTGAAATTTTCCAAAGGAAGACATTGATTTATTAGAATTTTTTTTTAAAGAGAGAAACAAAATATTCACGGGAAATGTAAACTACATTACCTGCTGCAGTGCGGTTGCTCTTGATGCTTGTATCCCCTGGAGCTTCTAGACAATGTGAACGTGCTTCCTGACAGAGTGGGTCACTTGGCGCATCTCCCTGCCTGCTCTGGCTTCTTTGAGACCCAATTCAAGGTGCCCTTTTCATCAGGGTTTCACTCAGTTGAATGGGGATCATGGAACTGGTTCAAAAATATCTGAACAACACCTGGAGCTAGTTCTTATAATTGCCAGGTGAACTAGGATGAACTAATTTCATTTTGGGTTCAGACTTTGGATGATTTCATTTAAAAGGTAAAGGGACCCCTGACCATTAGGTCCAGTCGTGACCGACTCTGGGGTTGCGGAGCTCATCTTGCTTTATTGGCCGAGGGAGCCGGCGTACAGCTTCCGGGTCATGTGGCCAGCATGACTAAGCCGCTTCTGGAGAACCAGAGCAGCCCACGGAAACGCTGTTTACCTTCCCGGCGGAGCGGTACCTATTTATCTACTTGCATTTTGACGGGCTTTCGAACTGCTAGGTTGGCAGGAGTGCATTCATTTAGCTTTCATTTAAAAAAAAGCGAGTGAATTGGGTATTTATAAAGGAAGTTAGAAAGGAAAACATGGAGGCCATGGTCCAAGGCTTATTAGGCAAATACTGAGGTGCTGCTTAGTCACTTAATCACTATTGTTAAGCAACCAGCAGGAAAGAATATGAGGCATTTCCTAGATCTTCCCTTCTGTATGTTCCTGTTCCTTCCAACAGGAGCAGCTTCCAGTGAGAAATGTGAAGCTAAGGTAGCAATGCAGCAAACAGCATAATATAAAGGAGTGTCGTGGAACCTATTTTATTTTCGTCTTCCTCTAACTTTTATTTCACACAGAATATGTTGCATTTATCAAATTGCATTGTCATTTTGTTGCTCTTATTTTTGTATTACTTTTTTTTTTTTTACACAATTAAGGTCTCTCTTCCTTTTTTCCAGCGAAAGGTACTCATTACTGGCAGCCATCACGACTAATAATTTTACTAGGATTATGGGCTATATAAAACAAATAGTATCTGGATTAATCCTACATCACCAAACAAAAAGCCAGAGTGCTGTTGTTCACTAGGAATGTTATCTCAGTAAAGAAAATGATCAGGGTCAGATGGGTTAAATGGGGAGAATTTTGATGTCTAATAGACAGCTTGGCCACAACTGCAAACAATTGTACCCAAAAGTGAAATCTGAAAAATTAAGATTCCCCTGTCCCCCATTTCCGGGCATTGTTTACAGCTTCTGTCTGCACTTTTTCATTGATGCTTGCAAAATTATTTCAATACATTACAGTGGTACCTCGGGTTAAGTACTTAATTTGTTCTGGAGGTCCATTCTTAACCTGAAACTGTTCTTAACCTGAAGCACCACTTTAGCTAAGTTCTTAACCTGAAGCACTACTTCTGGGTTAGCGGAGTGTGTAACCTGAAGCATATGTAACCTGAAGCGTATGTAACCCAAGGTACCACTGTATAGGCCATTTCTGAACAATTTGGACGTCAACAGGGCAAAAGCTGTTGGGGTATCATGTACAAATATGATTAAGGCGTTTATCTGTGAAAGCTACTAATGTCCCATTGCAAATCTTACTGGGGCCGTAGGCTATCAGAAAAGGCAACTTCATTCATCTCCACACACCCCAATGGCAACTACAACCCCGTTTTCAGACCCCTGATCTGGAAGACTTAAGGGGCTGCTGCCACAAACAGTGTGCAATTCACCAGCCCTGCTAGCCGGCAATGTGAAGCAGTGGCAAAGAAGGACCAGAGTGATGTCCTGGCATGGGTAAGAGTGCTTCTGGCTATGCGGGAGCCAGAAAGAACTCAACAAACATGTATGCCATTTCTTGGAGCTTGGCGTTTGTGAAGAAGCCCACCAGCACATCACTGAAGACCAAACCACAACATGTTTTGAAGACATTGATTGAACAGTGACGCTTCTGCAGGCATCCTTGTAGCCAAGGAGGGTGAGATGACTTCAGTATTTTTCTGCTACGTTTGGGGATTTCTAATTCAGTTTTCTGCTGCTGCTATGTGACGACGTTCCCTTACATGCTTCATGCAGCCCCTGCAACATGTTTGCTTCCTTTCCTAATCGATGGTTTTGGGCCACTCTTCCAAATCCAGTTAGTTTTCCGGTCCTAGAGCCGAAATTGGCATTTGACGGGTGCCTTGTCCTCTGTAAGCACAACGTCTGCTTCTTTGGGAAGTGGGAAACTGTTTTCACCTAATTGTCCTTGCCTTTAGTGGTTGGAGGAGAGTTTCTTAAGAAGAGACACAATGCAGGGGAAACAAGACAATTCACAGGGTAGGGCGAATTGGACCCTACAACTTCTTTCTATAGGCGTAATAAATGTATGCTTTTGATCTTGAAAGGTACTGCTGGAAGACCCTCTTGGGAGCAAGGAAAATTACAGCCTCAAACATCTAGACCCCCCTGTGTATTCAGGGTCATATCAAGTGTCCTTATGGTTATGCAAATCCACCAGTTCGGCTGCAAAAAAAACCCATGTTTAATATTGTTAGTTTTACTTAGTTCTGTTAGAAGGTGACAGAAGCTTGAGGGTTTACAGTTGCCCCCCCTTTTCCTATCTTAATTAGCTTAGAGTCTTTTCCTTAATGTGATCTTCCCATGGGAGCAGCAGGCGAGATCTCTTGCTCCACATCTCCAAAAGAGGATGTGCACCTTCTGGGTCATGCGTGAAGCCCCACGAAGAATACAGTGGTACCTCGGGTTAAGTACTTAATTTGTTCCGGAGGTCTGTTCTTAACCTGAAACTGTTCTTAACCTGAAGCACCACTTTAGCTAATGGGGCCTCCTGCTGCCGCTGCGCTACCGGAACACGATTTCTGTTCTCATCCTGAAGCAAAGTTCTTAACCCGAGGTAATATTTCTGGGTTAGTGGAGTCTGTAACCTGAAGCGTATGTAACCTGAAGTGTATGTAACCCAAGGTACCACTGTATGGGAGCCAACTGGCCAGAGTTAAACACTTTGAAGCCCATCAGTTTCATAGAATTGTAGAGTTGGAAGAGACCACAAGGGTCATCTAGTTCAACCCCCTGCTATGAGGAATATGCAGCTGTCCCATACGGGGATCAAACCTGCGACCTTGGCATTTTCAGCACCACACTAACCAACTGAGCTTTCCGGGTTCAATAAGAGACAATAAGCCACATGAATGCTGCCCTATGTTTGCATAAATCTTGTAATTATTCTTGTTTTTAAAAATGAGCTTTCCTCCTGTAGAAGTGCTTACTGTAGCTCAAAATGCATTGGCTTTCTTGCCTGTTTAATTTCATTTTGTACCTATTTTAACGCTTTCTTTCTTTCTTTCTTTCTTTCTTTCTTTCTTTCCACTCATGGGTTTAGGACAAAGTGCTCCTCCTCGCATTCCAAGTATACAAAGACAATGTGTGCAACTTGCACTAGTCTGATGAAAATAGAAATTGATTGGCCCTGTCACAAGAATGCAGATTAATTTTTTTCTTAACTTGCCCAAGCTAACTCAACAGGTTGGATCCAGACTTAGTCATGCTTAGAGCAGGTCTGTTGTACTCTATAAGCGTGACTAAATCTGAAGCCGATCCTAAGTGTACTTTGGCTGAACAGAGATTTGAATCTATGCCCTGATGCCTTCTCTAGGGCATCAAGCTTTTTAAAATTCTCAGGTCTACCTTGAAAGATAGCTGTGCTGATGCATAAAAGGAGTGGTGAACGTTGACAGTTCCAGACATCATCACCATCACCATCACCATTCATTATTTATACCCCACCCATCTGGCTGGGTTTCCCCAGCCACTCTGGGCAGCTCCCACAAGAATATTAAACAGAATAAAACTTTAAACATTAAAAACTTCCCTAAACACGGCTGCCTTCAGATGTCTTCTAAAAGTCCGATAGTTGTTTATTTCCTTGACATCTGATGGAAGGACGTTCCACAGGGCGGGCGCCACTACCAAGAAGGCCCTCCGCTTGGTTTCCTGCAACCTCACTTCTCGCAGTGAGGGAACTGCCAGAAGGCCCTCGGCGCTGGATCTCAGTGTCCGGGCAGAACAATGGGGGTGGAGACGGTCCTTCAGGTATACTGGACTGAGGCTGTTTAGGGCTTTAAAGGTCAACACCAACACTTTGAATTGTGCTCGGAAACGTAATGGGAGCCAATGTAGGTCTTTCACTACTAGTGTTATGTGGTCTCAGCGGCCACTCCCAGTCACCAGTCTAGCTGCCGCATTCTGGATTAGTTGCAGTTTCCGGCTCACCTTCAAAGGTAGCCCCACGTAGAGCACATTGTAGTAGTCCAAGCGGGAGATAACCAGAGCATGCACCACTCTGGCGAGACAGTCCGCAGGCAGGTAGGGTCTCAGTTTGCATACCAGATGGAGCTGGTAGACAGCTGCCCTGGACACAGAATTGACCTGCGCCTCCATGGACAGCTGTGAGTCCAAAATGACTCCCAGGCTGCGCACCTGGTCCTTCAGGGCCCACAGTTACCCCATTCAGGACCAGGGAGTCCCTATACCTGCTTGCCCTCTGTCTCCCCAAAGCAGTACTTCTGTCTTGTCAGGATTCAACCTCAATCTGTTAGCCCCCATCCATCCTCCAACCCTCTCCAGGCACTCACACAGGATGTTCACCACCTTCACTGGTTTTGATTTGAAAGAGAGGTAGAGCTGGGTGTCATCCGCATACTGATGAACACCCAACCCAAACCCCCAATGATCTCTCCCAGCGACTGCATATAGATGTTAAAAAGCATGGGGGAGAGGACAGAACCCTGACAAACTTTGCGAATGACCCAAAACAAATATATATCTGTCCCCTGCTCCCAGGTGTACATCAGTGAATACGGACAATCATATTGAGGTAACTATCAAGGGTGGATGACCTCATGCTCTCTGGATATTGTTGGACTCAGCCACCCATCACCCTTGGCCACACAGCAGCTTTAGGGCAACAGCATCTGAACTGGGGCGATCGCTGAGCTTTTTGTCCATTTGCAGAATTCATCTCGGATAGTCAAATATCAAAACATTCTCTGTAACGTATAGAGAGAGAAAAGGTCAGAGGCATTGAATTATTATGTTGGGAGAAATGTGTTTATTCTCTCTGGGACAGAAAATAGCAATTACTGACTCTCCCAAGCTGTGTTGTGACTCATGTCAAGCTGCAATGTACTGATTTTCAATAAATTATAATGCTACTCCAGCAAATAATGTGAATGAGTGTTGCTGCAATCCTCCAAGATTTTGATACAATACCCTGTATGCTCATAGTTTTTATTGCTTTTGCAGAGATGAAACACGTGTGGGGGGTGGAGGAAGAATCTGCATTTAGGAGGTATTTGATTCCCAATATATTTATGTAAGGAGCCCACACAATTTTACACTGTAGGAAGACTGCTTTGAGTGTGGAGGGGCGGGGGGAGCTGCGGCAGAAGGTTAGCAAGCAGGGAAAGAATTCAGCAACCCCATTTATGGGTTTTTTAACAACACAATCCTAACCCCATGGTAAGCAATGCTTGAGAAGGTAGGATTTGGCAAAGGTGTCCCACTGCTGTGCTTCCCAAAAACTGTGGCTGGCTGAGCAACTACAGCCACCAATGTTCCCGCTGGTTGTAACCAGCACAGGTGCCTGAAATAGAGTGCTACATGAGCAGAGACAATGTAGTGGGGGGGGCGCAGGGGTGGTTGCCCCGAGTGCAAAATTATTAGGGGTGCAAAATTTCAACACCCAGTGCTGCGCGCTTGCATTGCTCGGCTCTGTTGAAAACGGCTTCTCCATACAAACGACAACAGAACAACTTCTTTTCTTATTTCTGTGGCTCCCCGTGCTCTGTTAGGCCCTGGGCTCTGGCAACCCACGCTACACCACTGAACCATGGATCCACTGCGTGGCCCTGGGAGTTGGCAACCCATGCTATGCCACTGAACCATGAATCCACTGGATCCAAAGTTGTTCCACTCCCCTGAAAGTGGCTTGACTTGAGCCCCTCCACCCCTGGACTCCACCACCCACCTTCTTCTTTGGCAAGTGTGAGAGGCAAGGTTTTGGGTGTGGCTATGACTCCGCCACTCCACTCCGATCTGCTGATCCCCAGACCCATTTAAGATTGTTCCTCCATATGATTGAGCTGTACCTACCCGAGAGTAAACCCGACTGAAGTCAGTAGAGCTGAATAGACATGTGCAAGTGTGGTTTATTGTTTCGGGATGCTTTGCACCAAACTTTGTGTTAATGGTGGAGGTTGGTCCTCGGGGGCAAATGGGACTCTGCCCCACCCACCTCAGTTTGTCCCCAGCCAAATTCAGTGGGTACCAGCCACCACCGGTGTTAGATGCAAATGCATTTATGTCAACCCCAATGGCTGCTGCTTTGCTGGAGGGCCAGCTTCCAGAGGAAGTGATTTTCAACAGAGAAGCAGTGGGACGGAGGCACCGTATTTCTTGCTCTATAAGACGCACCAGACCACAAGACGCACCTAGTTTTTGGAGGAGGAAATCAAGAAAAAAAATATTCTGAATCTCAGAAGCCAGAACAGCAAGAGGGATCGCTGCGCAGTGAAAGCAGGAATCCCTCTTGCTGTTCTGGCTTCTGGGATAGCTGCGCAGCCTGCATTCGCTCCATAAGATGCACACACTTTTCCCCTTACTTTTTAGGAGGGAAAAAGTGAGTCTTATAGAGCAAAAAATACAGTACTTAATACTTTCCCCTGCGCCTTCTCCGCTGGAAATCACCATCTCTTGAATTGCTTCACATGCTATTGCTGTTTTGAGCACCATTTGCTGAAAACGTGAGGATATATACGGAAGAAACAAAATTAATAAAGAAGCAAAAAGCTTGCATTTGGACATAACATCGGCTGCATGGGATTGTCTCATTTTACCTTCTATTTTTATTAGGCTTGCTTTTGTCTGCTGCTGTATCTTCATGGTAACCTGTGCTCTTTGGCATCCCGTTCACTCGAAGGAGGTGTGTGCGCAGGAGACCAATGAGTTTTAAGCAAAAAGCAGTATAGGAAACCCTGAGTGCTCAAAGAATAATGCTTGCAATTTGTGACCCAATTATGATTCAAGTCAAGAGGATTTTTACAGATCGCTGCTCAAAATATGGGGGGCGGTGCTTCATTTGATCATGTAACAATGAAGTGGAATAAAAATGCTTTGCCACCTAAGTATTATAATATTAGTTGTGTGTTATTCTTCATAATAACTGTAGCCATTTTAACCAGTACCGGACACCCCCATTTAATATATGAAATCCAAAGGGATCTGCGCCTTTGGCAGGTAGGTTCATTCAACGTATAATTGTTCAAGGCAGAACTATGTTGCTCTCGGGGGTGCTATTGGCCGTCTTCCAAACCTGCTTTTTAAAGTCCATTTTGGGGACGTTTTCCCTGGCCTCTGCACCCCTGCCTGCCTCGTCTTCTTCCTCTGACAACGGCATACACATACCCCGCCAATTTTGCTATTTGGTGATCTCAGTTCCTCTGCCTCCTATCTTCTATCCCCAATAAGTAAAGGTAAAGGGACCCTTGACCATTAGGTCCAGCCGTGGCCGACTCTGGGGTTGCGGCGGTCATCTCGCTTTATTGGCCGAGGGAGCCGGCGTACAGCTTCCGGGTCATGTGGCCAGCATGACTAAGCCGCTCCTGGCGAACCAGAGCAGCGCACGGAAACGCCGTTTACCTTCCCGCCAGAGCGGTACCTATTTACTTGCACTTTGACATTCTTTCGAACTGCTAGGTTGGCAGGAGCAGGGACAGAGCAATGGGAACTCACCCCGTCACGCGGATTCGAACTGCCGACCTTCTGATCGGCAAGTCCTAGGCTTTGTGGTTTAACCCACAGCGCCACCCGCATCCCTTCTATCCCCAATAGTCTCCTTCAGTTTCTGGCTTGGAGTTACTCCCCACATTCTGCTTGGGCAATCTCTTGATCTCGTCTTCTCCAAGACCTGCTCTGTCCCTCTTCTCTCTACTTTGCGATTCTCTCTTCTTGATCACATCTCCCTCCATGCTTGTTTTCCTCCCAGAACCTGCAGTCACTCGACCCAGTGGCTTTCGGGGAAGCATTTAATTTGCGCCTGCCTGCTCTTTAGACACTGCATTGAATTCTCCGTGACTTATTCCTATCCTCAGCTCTTTGATATGCCCGCCCCAGTCTCCTAACCAACAATTTGCCCTTCTCACCCCACTAGCCCCAGGTCCTTCCTTCCATTCTATATCTCTGTGCTTGTTCTTCTGTCTCTCATCTCATCGGAAAGAAATAAACAAGCCATCTAATTTCACCCACCCTCTCTTTCTTGCACCCAATCTATGTGGCCAAACAATGACACCTGTCTGATTGACATGAATTCTAGGAATCTCCAAGGATTCTTCTCCACTTTTCAGGACCGGTCCTACCATTAGACAGAGTGGGGTGGCTGCCTTAGGCAGCAGCTGCTGAGTGGTGGTGAAATATTAGAGGACAGAGCTGAACATGCCTTTCAGCCTTTCCTAATTTGTTTAGGTAGCCTGCTTTCCTCAAATGCAGGAGGGAAAACCATCCCCTCATCCATGTTGAACTAAGATTCAGCTGCTAATTGGGTTGAATTCTGTACATGGAATTGGTGGCTGTGGTGCTGCCGCCACCACTTTGTCTCTCTTTTTGGGCAACAAAATAATAATAATAATAATAATAATAATAGTAGTAGTAGTAGTAGTAATAATAATACTACAGTGGTACCTTGGTTCTCAAATGCCTTGGTATTCAAACAACTTGGAACCCAAACACTGCAAACTCGGAAGTAAGTGTTCCGGTTTGCAGACTTTTTTTCGGAAGTCGAACGTACTCCGCTTTGAGTGTTACGCTTCCAATTTGAGTGCCACACTTCCATTTCGAGTTCCACACTTCCGTGTTGAGCATTACGCTGAGGTCTGTCTGCTTTTGTTATTTATTTTGCGTTTTTGTGGCTCTTTTTGGTGTGTGACTGTGTGGAACCCAGTTCAGCGACTGATAGATTGGTTGTGTGACTGCAGTACATTGTTCATTGCTTTCGTTTTATGGATCAGTGGTCTCGTTAGATAGTAAAACTCACATTAAATGGCTGTTTTAGGGGTTGTTTTTAAAAGCCTGGAACGGATTAATCCATTTTGCATTACTTCCTATGGGAAAGCGCGCCTTGGTTTTGGAACAGACTTCCAGAATGGATTAAGTTTGAGAACCAAGGTACCACTGTAATAATTGTATACCACCCTTCACCTGTCGATCTCAGGGCTCTGCTCAATACTGTGTTTCCTCCATTGCACCCGCCTGCTCTGGTCTCTCTTCCTCTCTCACATTCTCCCCTTCCCACTTCCAGCTTTCTCTCCTCCTGAGCTTCCTTTAGTGGGACTCTTTCACTTGATGAATTGACTACCCTCTTGTCCTCATCTAACCCCCACATGTGTCACCTTCATTCTGTTCCCTCCAGGATGCTGAGGCCGCTCCTTCCCCGCCCCCCTAATTATATATCCTTTCTATCACAGAATCCTGTGGGTTAAAAAGCCTCATATAACCAACGTGCTTAATTCTAATGAATGCGTGAAGGTTTTAAGACCATAGAGAAAGCTGTCCTTGCCAGGCTTAGCTCACCTTGGGTGGGACTACATAATCAAAACTTTATTCCTTTCCAGTCTACCAGAGAAGCTCAGCATGTGAGGAGGTCTGAGCTAGTTGCTGCAGCTCAGAACGCATGGCTTTCACAAGCCATTGTTGTGTTCCTAGACCAATAATTTAGGAATTGTCACCACTTTGGAACTAAGCCAAGTTTTACTGCCTGTGTGTCTTTTCTAACTGGTGTACGGAAAACCACATGAACCTGACCTTTGGAAAAAAATGTAAGTAAACCAATTTTTAACTTACTAAACATGTGGTCTTTTCCTTTGCTGGGGGAAGATGGAAGTTTGGGAACTCACGAGGGGGTATTTTAAAGGTCTAACAGCCCATATTTTCACGCTTTGCTTTGCTGTATATTTTGTGATTTTAAAGCTGTGCTGGGGTTCTTTCACCAAAGAGTACTTGCCCCAAACCTGGATCTTGGCATCCAGGAATTCTAATTTTAAACCTATTTTTTCCCCTTGAACCAGCATGTCCATTCTGCTTTCAAATTCTGTGAGGGGTAAAGTACAGGGCCCAGAATTCTTTGAGGGGGCAAAATATGCTTCAAATGTGCTTTAAAGGTGTAGCAAATGCTACATGAGGTTTCAGCTGTGTGGTGGCCAACTGCAGAAGGGCTTGCTGGAGTCCACTTATTGCCTGAGTGACACTGTCTCTATCCTCACCCCAGGAAAATTGCAGTGTCTCAAAATACACTCGTTAAGCAGCAAATCTGTTCCGTCAGATTCTTCTCACTGTGAAAATGAACCTGGCTCCGCAAACTCGATGGCAAAATCTTCCCCTGGTGGGAACAGACGCGTCAAACACCTGTGTAGGGTGAATGTCTGGAAAATGTGTCTATACATGGATAAAGGATTGCTCTAGGAAGAGAAACAAAAATATCCACATTTTTATAGAGGACCTCATTTGCATCTAAGGGCTCCAGGTACAACCCCTAGTATTTCACGTTAAAAGGGATCTAAACAGCTGCTGCTTGAGGCCCCAAGAGAACGACTGCCAGCTGGAAGATATCAGCCTTTGCCAACCTAGCGCCCTCCCTATGTTTTTGGACTACAACTCCCATCAACTTCAGCCAGCACAGCATGATGGGAATTGTAGTCCAAAATACAGATTGGTGAATGCTGGCGTGCATAGTTCCAAGTTGGAGAGCCCAATAGGTACAGTACAGTGGCACCTCAGTTTACGAACTGAATCCGTTCCGGAAGTCCGTTCTTAAACTGAAACCGTTCTTAAACCGAGGTGTGCTTTCTTTAATGAGGCCTCCCGCCACCGGTGCCCTTCCACCGCTCGGATTCCGTTCTTAGACCAAGGTAAAGTTCGCAAACCGGGACACTACTTCCAGTTTTGCGGAGTTCGTAAACCAAATCGTTTGTAAACAGGACTGTTCTTAAACCGAGGTACCACTGTAAAAGGCATTCAGGTCAATGTCATCTCACTTCACCTGCTCTGCTGACTGGTTCATATTAAGTCCTAATTCCTTCAATAAGATTAATAACGGGAAACTTTAAACAGGGTGTTGATTCTGCCTCATTATGTACTCGCTGCCTTTTTATTTAATCGAGCAATCGCAGTTCTGTGCACCCTTGGAAGAAAGGATGCGATCTTACGAATGTTTACCTAGGAGGAAGCTGAACACACTGGGGATTTACTTCTGAGTAGGCTATGCTGCAAGCCTCCATAAAATCCGAGGGGCTCACTTCTGAGTAAACTGTGCATTAAGACTAGGCTGGGGGCATTTAAAACGTCGCCTCAATCAAAATAACAATTCCAGGTTCATCTAGCCACCTAACGTGTGAACCCGGCTGGCGTGGTGGTGGGGATCATCGGAAGCAAACCCTCCACCAACCCCCCCCTGTTCCTAAGAAGCTCAATTTCCCACTTGCCAGTAGCAGATTAAAAAAAAAAAAAAACAGAAACGGGGAGGGACCTCGTCTGTCAGAGCCTATGTAGATTAACCTTTCAATTAGCTGTTATCAAGTCCTGTGTTTTAGAACCAGTCCTTGCGATCTGCGGCCATTTAGCATCAAGAAAGGTTTGAGGATTTTTTTTTATTAATTTTTTTTTTAGGGGGGAGGCAGAGCTGCGGGAGCGGGGAGGGCATGAACAATCCTAATTCTGCGTCCCTGTGTTTGAATATGTACCGAAACCTCACTCCCCAAATCCCAACCCACGACCTGATTGTTTGCTTGCAACCTTTTTTTTGGGGGGGGGTGTAAATATATTTCTATACATCTATGTTTCCGCACGTCTCTGTGATTTCCCCTCCCTTTTGGGGGGTGGGGGTGGGGAGAATAAGAAGAGAGGCTTCGCAAAGGCGAGAGGAGGAGGAGGAGGGGACAAAAAGGTATTAATTTTTCCTCGTAATGTCGATGCGTGCGATTTGGTGGGGCGCAAAAAAAGAAAGAAGGGAAAGCTTTGATTGCAAAAAAATAAATAAAAATTATGGGGGGGAAAAATCCCAAATCCGCTACATCGGGATTCCTCCCGCACTCTCTGTCTCTCTCGCCCCCCGCACCCCACCCCTTTCCCAATTTCCTTCTGGCTTCTCCGTTTATTTGGGAAAAAAGGGGGTGGCGGAGAGGGGGAAAGGGCTCGCGAGGGTGGTTGTGCTCCTGGCTCGGAGGGAAAAGGCAGCGAAGAGCTGCCGCCGCCGCGATCGCCTTTTCTGGAGGAGCAGAGGCAGCATTCCGCCCGAACCGCTTCTGCAGAAACATCCCCGAGCAGAGAGAAAAGGAAAAAAGGTCGATTTGCAAGCTGCAAAGGTTGGGGAGGGACGGGGGGCAGAGAGCCTGCAGCAATGAGGTTATAGAGTTGCAGGAGCGCGTATATGTATATATATATATGGGTGTTAGATCGCTTTCGGGAGCTGCATGGCAAGGTTGCAACGTCCTGCAACAACGTCTATTCGTCCTCCCCCCCACTCCCCTTTCTGCTTTTCCGAGCTCCGCGGGAAGGGGTTTGTTGACGATCCGTGCGGGGACTTTTGCAAAGCTTTCTACCAGCCGGAGAGGCCCGTGCACGTGTTTACAGGCACTTCTGCCGGCTCCGCGCGAATGTATTGTAGTGGCCCTTTGCATTTCGAGGGCGGAGGGGGTGGGGGGTGGACAAGTCGCAGCAGCAGCAAGCTGGAAAGCGGCGGGGTGGTTGCCGAAAGCAATCTGGTGTGTGCGTGCGTGTTGCATCCCCCCCCCACCGTGTGTCTTTCTAGGCAGCGATTGTTTTCTGCAGAAAATGGGCGGGTTCGGGGGAGTCCCGGGTGCATTGCAATATAGCTGGGAGGTTTGCGTGTGCATGCATGCATGCATGTATATCGACGGCGGTGGACTTGCATATGGTCGTGTAGCTGGGAATCAATTGTCCGCTATGCCGCGGTCGTGCCAAGGGTTGCTGCTGCTGCCGCCGCCGGTGCCAGGCACCTTAAGGGGAGGCGCGTTTCCGAATCGCGATGAGGACATGTTTGTTTTTTAAGTCTCGCCCGACCGGGTGGATGGCAAAAGGCTCCGGCGGCAAGTGGCGTGAAACTCAAAGACTTAAGCGGGCGCTTATTAGTGTGTGTCGCGCGCCCGTCCGCTCCAAGCACGCTTAAGCGTTCTTCTCGCCCTCCCTTCCCGCGATAGGGCACCTCTGCCGCTTTAAACTTCAGCGGGGGGGGGGGTGGTGGAGGAGAAGTGGCTTGATGGACAGCCGCGGCGGCCTATAAGAAGCCTAACTGTGCCGTCTCGTTTCCTCTTCCACCTTCCCATTCGTAACCGTTCTCCAATGAGAACCGAGGACAAGGCGGCGCTCCGCGTTCCGAGGAGCCCTTGCCACAGAAGTGCGTTCCCACCGGCTCCCTTAAGAGGCGTGATTGACGTCGCGCCCCCTCCAATCGCTGCGGAGGCGTCGGAGAAAGGCGTGAGGGGGGGGGTAAGGCGGAGATGATGGACAGGGCTGCGTCGCCAATGAAGGCGGTTGCTTACCCCTGGTGAGGCGGGGCTTTATCCCAGCCCTCGAGGAGGGAGGAGGCGGGGGACGACAAGGTAGGGATGCGCCGCGTTGATTGCGAGACAAAATGGCGGCGGCTTGAAAAGGCGAGAGCGGCGGCGCGGAGGGAAGCTCGCTGTCGAGGGCGCCGGCAGCAGGGGGCGCAGCTGCGGCAGCTCCCGGCCGTGGCTCCTCCCTCGTGGGCCGCTTCCCAAGCCGCGGGGGCGGGTCGCGAGGGCCGCCCGCCGCCGGTGAGGTGAGTGGCGGGAGTGGGGCGGCCGACCTTCGCCCCGCGGGGCTGAGGGGAGGATCCGCCGGGACGCCTGAGGGAGAGAAGGCGGGCGGGGGACCCAAAGGAAGAAACAAGCAGGGGAGGCGTCTGAAAGTTAACTAATTGGGCTGCCTAGGAAGTGAATGTCAACCACCTTATTATTGTTGTTTTTGTTGTTATTTATTTTAATTAATTAAAGTGCGTTTTTCTTCGGCTTGCCAGCCATACTTTGCCTTGACTCGTGTGGGTTTTTTTGTTTTTGTTTTTGCGGTAATATTGGACTCAATGCAGAATTGCTTACCTTGTGCTCCCCCCCCCCCCTTTTAAAAATAAATAAGTTTAATTGAACAAGGACGTCAAAAGGGAAAGGTATATATTATTGTAAGAGCCTGAAGTTAACTAATTGGGCTGAATATAAAGTGAATATCAACCATATTATTATTATTATTATTATTATTATTATTATCATTATCATTATCATTATTAAAATGCGTTTTTCTTCGGCTCACTAGCCATACTTTGCCTTGACTCCTGTGGGGTTTTTGTTTTTGTGGTAATATTGGACTCCATCCTTGTGCTCCCCCCCTTTCTTTTTTTAAAAAAGAAGAGTTTAATTGGACAAGGATGTCAAAAGGGAAAGGTATACAGTATACCATTATTAGAGTTGATGATCCCGATTATGTATATACCATATTTGCTTTATTTATCTATTTATTTATATATAAAAATATTTATACTTTTCAGATTTATACATTTCACTAATTTTACAATTATTTTTAAATTTCCAAACTTCACTTCCTCCCCCCTCTTTCTGCAGTTCCTTAAATACATTTTAAATGTCTTCTGCATATACAAATTAACGTATTTACCATATTTACTCTAATGCTCACCTTTTGGGGCCAAATGATGGTTGATTTGGTGGCACATTCGCTGGCATAAATGCCTTTTTTTGGAGAGATGTTTCAAGATTCCGAGGTACGCATTAGGTTCGATGGCGCATTAGGTTCGAGTAAATACGCCATATTATCTACTACCTAAGGTTTGCTGTTAAAAGTTTGTTTTTAACCCGCTGCAGTTGTGTAAATGCGCTCCAAATATTGTCGTACTTGGCCTTTGTTTGTTTGTTGTTTACATTGACTGACGTGCTCTGCATTTTGCTATTTTGCGTTTTTCACTTGTGTAGGATTGTGAGGTGCTGGACATTTCGTTCTCAAGCCACTTTGGCGTGGAAAGTGGTATATGAGTGAAGTCAGTTTGTCAGTCGGTAGCCCCGTAAATGGCGCTTGGAGGAGGAGGGCAGGAATTGGGAGGTGGAGAAGGAGGGCTCTGGGGGTTTTAATTTTAGAAAAATGAAAGCTGAAAGTTCAGCAAGAGGGCTTGAAGCATCCCTAAGGGGACTTGTCTGAGATTACATGGCAAGCCCTGCTCTCTTCCCTCATTGGCTCCCATCAAAACATAGCAGGTGTATGGTCATTATTATTCATAACTTAATTTAGAACCTACGATGATTGCAAGGATGTAACGAAAATATGCCATATGTGTGTGTATCTCTATTTTTCTAAACATGAGTGTAAATATCAATATTGTAAACATTATCCAAAAATTAGAAAATGCTGATTTACCAAATACAAAAAACTCACTATTTATATTGTAAATAAATGGAATTCTTTAATTGAATTCATGGAGATTATTTTTTTTTTAAAAAAAATCTGTATTGTTTGGTATAATTCAATATTGATAATTCTGTAAGTTTATACAGTACTCCTGTCCTCCATTTTTGTTTGTTTGTTTACCAGCCATTCTTTCACTGTTGGCGGTGACCTGTGTTTCAATTTTTGCAAAACCAGAAGAGGCACAGCTATTAAATTCTTTATTAAGTCCTAGGGCTTGACCTGTTTATATAGACAGATCCCTAATGATATTATTAGGACTATGAGATGTCATGACTGATACAAAATATTTTAATTGATTGGCAACTAAGTCCACCCAAATGCTTCACATCTGCCTTTGAGGCTCCATGCCTCCAAGCACTCTCCACTGCATGTATTTGGTCTGTGGAGTCATGTACCATTGATAGAATAATTTATAAAGGTTTTCTCTTATGTGTACACATAGAGATAATTTTTGTTCTTGATATAATTTTTCCCTCAGCTCTCGTTCAGAGATTTTTCTACCAATTATTTTATCAACTCACTCCCCCCCCCCCCGCAGAAAACCTGTGCCAAGTTGTGAATTCACAGGTTATCCAATGAGACATAGATCATGAATTAAAAACCTATTGAAGGCTTTCTTTTTATGATACCCTTGAAAGTTCTTACTACAGTTGCCATGTTATTCTTTCTTATATTTTCATCTATATTGTTTCTTTATTGAAACATTACGCCATTGGACCCATTTGAAGAATTTCACTTAGTGTTTTGCAGTGTCAGTTACTTAAAGTTTCCATATATATTATTATATATAATTGCTTATCCAATTAAACACTTGGTTTTAAAATCATTAAAAATGAAGGTTGAAAGTAAAGATAACTTGGGTGTTAGCACTGTTATTAAACCATTGGGTGTTGGTGTTAACATAAAAACTTGAGCATTCATCCTGATCTGTTTGCAGAAAGTTTGTGGAGAGGTTAGACCATGTTGTCTATTTATCGAGCATGATTTATTTATGGGGAAGGTAGATGGCATGCCAAGCAGTTGTTATCCCACATTTTTCACTGGATTTATCTTGTCACTTTCCTTATCGCTAAAAGTCTTTGGAGTGGGGAAGCATGCTTGTAGCATGAGAGCATCAGATCAGCGTTAATTGTGCAACCTGAAATAGCTGATATCTTACTGATTCCCACCCGAAAATAGTTGCAGCCTGGAAGTGCCTTGTGATAGGATATATGTATAATAGGTTCTGGGGTGGCTTTTGTTAGGATTGCGGCACAGGAGAGGGAAGAGTTTAACCCTTTCCTTCTCCAGCCTCAGTTCTGACAAAGATCTTCCTGTCAGTCCTAGAATAAAAAAAGCTTCCATTGGCAGGATGGGAGCTTTTCCCTGTAAAGCTAATAACAGAGTGTGTGAGAGAATTCCTGCAGAGCAAATCTTTCCTTGGTTGGAACATGTGAAGTGGCATGGGAATTCCGTTTTAGCTCACCCACACGTGAAATGAATCACCCAATGCTTCAGCCATGACTCCATTTCACAGGCTACTTATGTGAAAGGGCACTGTGTGATTAAAGGGGTGTATAGGTTCCCCTGAACCTGCCTGCTAATGCACGAACGAATTCCTGTCGGTTTCCCTGCCTCAGGTATCCATGCTAATACTTTGGTGGCAGCAGTAAGACCCAGAGAATTGCAAGTGTTGTCAAGGGGTGGGGGCATGGGGCCCCGCAGCCTCCTTAAAAATCATTTGATGCACCTTCATGTAAGTAAAGAGTAAAGGCAGCTACAGTTTCTAACCAGCTGATCACTCTTCTCGTTATAGAGGTCTCCAACATACAGTAGAGGTTTTCCCAATACTCTCACTGTGTCCTGTGAGCGTTGCACATGGAAGCATGATATCCTCCCTATCTTCCCCTTTCAGGAGGAAAGGATTTTTGAGAATTGGAGTTCATGCACATCAAAACTCCCTCTCTGGTTGACTGGTGTGTGTTCCTATTTGCTCTCCTGCTGTGTGTTTGCACACCTCCCAGCCAGAGGTACTAAACTGAACCTTGATGTGAACTAACTCCATTGAAAAGCCTTGTCTTTGAGTTGCTTGGATGGGAGTCTTTGTAGTGGTTCATTCATATATGAAAGCCACCACTCAATTTTGCAGCTGTTTACTATCACCTTTAACCACTTCAATTTTGATTTTCAAAAGTTAGAAAAGATGAGTCCCATGAGCGACTGGTGTGTAACTGAAGGCAGCCCTGTTTAGGGAAGCTTTTAATGATTAATAGACCATTGTATTTGTTAGAAGGTGCCCAGAGTGGCTGGGGAAACCCAGCCAGATGGGTGGGGTATAAATATATTATTATTATTATTATTATTATTATTATTACTAATTAGCCTTATTATTATTATTATTATTATATGTTTTTCGAGTGCGAGTTTATGAATTGCAAAATAAAAGCTATGTAGATTGACCTACTCTACACCTTTAGGTGCCTGCCATCAACTGCTGTACCTATAATGTGTGACTTATCCTGGATTTAATCTGTAGATGCTTTTACCTCTGAAAAGTCTCCCTGATGTTGAGGGTGAGAATTCTTACTGCCTTACAATAATTTGTAACAAGCATGCTTGCTTATTGTCAGGTTCTTACAAAAGGGAGCAATTGCAGTGGTGCCAACGGAGAACAACATGGCTTTATTCATCCAACCTCCTCCAAAAAAACCCCACACTGCTTCAGTAGATCTTATTTCATGTGGTCCAATGACCCCAATGTGCAATGATGATGGGTCAACACAGATTTATTGACTTCATAGAGTCTATCACTGTGTGTTGTAACCTGAATCAGTACTCTGACTGCACTACTATATGTATTGAGGAATTTATTGGCAACAGTGATGCTGTTTATGTGAAAGTAGTGCAGTAATATAAACTTACAAATGACTTTACAGCTATGGTTGCCTTCAGTGGATGGATAACTTTTTTATCTCTCTTGCCCCAGCTGTAATACTATCAGACTTGCTGTTTTTGATTAGCAGTTTACTCTTAAGTACACTTATTATGGAGTAAGTCTGATTGAACTCAATATAACTTACTTCTGAGTAATTGTGTTTAGATTGCACTGCGGGAGTTATGGAGGGCATTTTTTTTTTATTGCTCAGACTTCTCACAGAGTTTAAATTGCCTCAAAACTGAAACTTATTTATAAAATTGATTCTCTAATTGACTAGAGCAGCAAGGTTCTATAATTAAAACTGAACTTGTCTTGGGTAGAATTTGCATATTCTGTTAGCTGTGTTGCAGAGGAAGGTGAAATGTCTATCCTTGCTGAATTCAGAGACCTAGTTACCAGCAGAGTTCTTGGCTTCTTTCAATAGTTCCTAGTCCATTTGGTTGAGGATTTCAAGTGTGGATACATGTAGACTGGCAACATGGTAGAGTGGGTGACACTGTGGTCTAAACCACTGAGCCCCTTGGGCTTGCCAGTCGGAAGGTTGGTGGTTTGATGGTGTGAGCTCCTGTTGCTCTGTCCCAGTTCTTGCCAACCTAGCAGTTTGAAAGCATACCAGTGTGAGTAGATAAATAGGCACCACTGCGGTGGGAAGGTAAACGACATTTCTGTGGGCTGTGGCACTTGTCACAGTGTCCCGTTGTGCCAAAAGTGGTTTAGTCATGGTGGCCACATGACCCGGAAAGCTGTCTGCAGACAAACGGCGGCTCCCTCGGCCTGAAGTGAGATGAGCGCTGCACCCCATGGTCGCCTTTAACTTAACTGTCCAGGGGTCCTTTACCTTACCTTTACCTTAGACTGACAACATTGTGGACCGTAGCTGAGGTTTTCTACATATGTTTAGGATAACTCAGGGGTTCATTGAAAGGTTTCTCAATTAGAAGTTCAGTAATGGCAGACAAGATTCCCTGAAAGACAGCTTGTTTAACAACCACTATTTCGTCAATATGTCTGGATAGGGGAGAGTTGTTTACAAGCTGGATCAGAGTTGGGAACAATTGCCAGGTCTCCTGGGCCTTTCTGAACCCCATGTAAATTGAATATGAAATTTTAGAACATTCCCCAGACTCCTCAGCAAGTCTCAAGGGTTACTCCAAAGGTAAATTGATGTGGAAAGGGTTCTCAGAAGGTATAAAACTTGAAAATTGTCATGCTAGGTTGATGGGCATGAATAGATTTCAACCTGGAGAATGGAAGAAAAGTTGACATTCAGCATCATTAGTGTTGATGTTGAAAATGTTACTGTAGAAATTATGGTCCATGTTCTGATGAGATAAGGAAGAGTGCTTTGCAGTAATGCCCTGTTGTTTACAAGCTGGATCAGAGTGGTAGACTTTGCCTCTGGAGTTTTTGTAGAATCCAAGATCAGTGTTGGTGCCGGCAGTGTGAGTCAGTATGCATAAGTATGCAGCCTAGGATTTACAAATTGCATGAAGGCTGCAAATCTAATGGGACCTGAGAGTAAGTGTGTATAAAACCTAGTGGGATTTCCTTTTGAGAAAACATGATTCTGACTGGTTTCTTGGGAAAGTAGATACTCTTTGCAGACAAGCACACACTATTTTAGCTCAGTAAGTTAGAAGATCTATCTATCTTCTAATGGATTTTCAACTGCTTCTTGATACCAGGTCTGGAGTGTAAATTTAAGGGGGGAATGTATAGCATGCCTGGGCAGCATGCCTGTTCCCATGCAGAATGCCTTCACAAATTTTAGTTAGTAGCTTCAACGTCTTGGCTATGCATGACCTGTAGAGGTGGAATTTTAAAAATAAAATTGTATACATCTGCATTCTTGTTGAGCGTTGGACTTTTGTTTTAAAGAGACTAACTACATGCATCTTTTTAAAATCACTTTAGGCTTTTGTGAAGACTCGAAGATACTTGCATTGCCAAGAAAGAAAAGTCCATCAAATTGCAGAGATGTATTCCATCTGGTATAGCAGAACAATTCCAACTTTTCATGTTGGTTAAGGATTTTAAAGAAACGTTTGCATCATCTCTTTTTTTATGATATCCTAAGGATGGATTCTTGAGTTGGTGTTACAGTGCATGAAGAGGTCCGTTCTTCCTGTGTTGAATACTTACTGGAATGCTCACTAATAGGATTAGAGAGGAACTCTATGGGTAACACTTGCTCTCGAGAAATTACTGGTCAACCATGGTAAAACTTGCCAACCCACTTTACACGGAGTGGATTCTTGAAGCTATACAAAAAGTTAAAAGGCAAAAACAGAGACCATCTGAAGAGAGAATTTGTCATGCTGTGTGCGCATCCCATGGATTAGATAAGAAGACTGTTTCAGAACAGCTGGAGCTAAGTGTCCAAGATGGTTCTATTCTCAAAGTTACCAACAAAGGCCTTGCTTCCTACAAGGACCCAGATAACCCTGGGCGTTTCTCATCTGTTAAACTGGGTGAGCTTTCTAAGCCTGCTAAAGGATCTAGGGGAGCTTGTAATGAGCTTCGGAATGTGGATTGGAATAAACTTCTGCGCAGAGGAATTGAAGGGCTCCAGGAACCAAATGGCTCATCACTCAGAAACATAGAAAAATACCTGAGAAGTCAACATGATCTTGCAGGTATTTTCAACAACCCTGTGTTTCAACGGAGATTACGATTGGGGGCCAAACGCGCTGTAAATAATGGGAGATTATTGAAAGAAGGACCTCAGTATAGGGTGAACTATGGTAGCCTGGAAGGCAAAGGAGCATCTAAGTACAGTTCTTTTCCAATGTCTCTCCCACCTGTCAGTCTTTTGCCTCATGAAAAAGACCAGGTAAGTGTGAAAAGATTATATCAATGCAGGCATGTGCATTTGGGGTTTCACAGGAAACATTATTATGTGTTGCTTATATTTGAGGAAGTTTCGCTTTTATATTATTAGTAAGCTTATTGCCTCATTTAGAGAGGTTTTCCTTAATGTTTAAGATTTTTTATTATTTTTAGGTGGGCAGTAGTCCTATTTGAGAAAATAAGTGTCTCGGAGATCTATTGGGCTCTGCTGCTCTTCAAGATTTGTGCCAATTGAAGCAAATGTATAAAGTTTGGAAATCTGAAGAACCATAGTCTTCTACATGTGTAATCACCCCACCTCATTAAAAAATGTGTAGCTTTGTAGATAAACTATGGGTTCTTCAGTGATTGAAATTTAATTCTTAATTGTGCAGAAATTGCTGCTACTTATGTGATGTCATTGCTGCTTGCACTGAGGGATGTGGTGTGATGGGCAAGGATTTTGGAATTTGTGCGTGTATCTTAAGAAGTGTAAGAGGAAATAACCCTTTTATAGCTTTTGACACCTTGAAGATTCTTCCTATATTCTCATTTTCTGTCCGTTCTAGAGCATCCATTTCTGTTTGTTATGCTACACTTCATTCCAGCTGAGGAATCTAATGGAATACTGAATCCTTTAATGCTGATGGTTTCTCTCTGTGATATTAAAGTATACATTAGAGGAAAGCAGCAGTGTCACAAAAAAATGCTATAATAGATTCCCTTTAGGTATCTCCCCATGGTCCCTTCCTACAGTTAATTTCCAGGTATTGTCATCCATTGGATTATGACTCTAGTTCTTGTCAGGATAAAGGTATTTACCCTTTATCACTTTGGTGTAACCCTTAAAATCAGCAGGGCTATTGGACTCATTTATTGTAGTTTGCACTCACTTTTATGAATGGTACTTACATGAAGGTACTGAGTGGTACCACCAAACTAACTCTCCTGTACCTTTCTGGAGCTGCTATGGTTAGTCCAGAACTGCATGTTTGTTGGGTCTCACTTGCTGCTAACCTTCAGTGGAGATAGATCCAATCTTTTCTGCTTGGGAAGCCACATGGAAGGATGAGCACACATACAGTTTAAAACAGTATCTAAAAGCTATGTGTGCACTCGTGATATCATTCCCCTAACAAAATATGTTTGTACTTCAGGGATGAGGAAGTGGATCTAGCTGGTGGACTGGATCCTTTTCTCCCCCACCCCCTGCAGAACAGGTTCAACAGAATCTCTCACAATGTTAGGTGACATGATGACCAGCTGATTATTGGGGCTCACATAGCTCTGTGTGTGACACTTTGCAACTCCCACAATTAGCTGATTATCGAGGCCTACCTAGTGTCATGCAAGTCCCTTTAGACCAGCATATCTAGCTGCTGGGGATGTGGGTGGCACTGTGGTCTCAACCACTGAGCCACTTGGGCTTGCCAATCAGAAGGTTGGCGGTTTGAATCTGCATGATGGGGTGAGCTCCCATTGCTCTGTCCCAGCTCCTGTCAACCTTGCAGTTGGAAAGCACGCCAGTGCAAGTAGATAAATAGGTACCGCTGCAGCAGGGAAGGTAAATGGCGTTTCCGTGCACTCTGGTTTCTGTCATGGTGTTCCATTGCGCCAGAAGTGGTTTAGTCATGCTGGCCACATGACCAGGAAAGCTGTCTGTGGACAAACGCCGGCTCCCTCGGCCTGAAAGTGAGATGAGCGCCGCCACCCCATAATCGCCTTTGACTGGACTTAACCGTCCAGGAGTCCTTTACCTTTTACCTATCTACCTGCTCCACACCTGATGTCATATATGCTTAGGTGTAGGGCCTGTGGTCATGACTTAGCCAAAGCAACCTTACAAGCACATGCAGAGGCATGGCAGGCATGGTTAGGTTAGGGCAGGCCTGGAAGCAAAGGAACCTTAGGATTATCTCTTCTTTTGGCATTGGAAGGGGAAACATGCACAGTTCTTATGCCTATATGTTTTCCTGTCTGCCGGGAATCGAAACTCCAGAATGGCAATGTCTGGGTTGGAGCTGTGGCAGAAGGGTTAAGATACCTCCTACCAGGAGTTGACAGTTGTTGCTGGCCTAATCATATATAACATCAAGTGTGGGGCGGGTGACTGGTTAAGGAACAATTGGGACCTTAGGGTGAACTTGTGATGGTTCCTTTGCAAGCAGGACTTACTGTCAGTGCCAGTTAACTAATGTAATAATGACATCAGGTGATTGACAGGTGCCATCAGCCAAGTGGGGGGGGGGAGGTTAAGGATCTGGCCGGCCGGATCCAGTTCCCCACCCCTTCCCTAGGATTACCTCTACCTCACTAGTTGATTGTGCTCTACTTGTTTGGCAGGGATCCTTGGTGGACCATAGCCAGGAACCAAAGAATAGCGTAACTAGTTTATATGCAGGCAGACTTTGAACTTACTGACCAAAAGCTCCCTCTACCACAAATGGCACCTTGTGCTTCCCTTTGCTTTGCAAAACAATCTATGATAAGGTGGAATGTGGTATGAGCTTAAATCCAAGCCCATCTTTTATAAAGCCAAGTTAGAAAAGCTATTATAAAAATAAACTTCACTGTTTAATATTGAAGCCCAATATGGTAAAAACATGATCACTTCACACACTTTCTATGTATTGTTATACTTGGCAAGGAAACACATTTTTACTAAAAATCCACAATATGTGTCTTGTAGTACTACGAGGCTTCTTACTTTAACTGTTAAGTTTTATTCTTGCCAGTTCATTTAATATAAGAGTGGATAAATGGACGACCAGTGCAATTTTGGTTGGACCATGTGATTCCTGCTGGTTGCTAGGATTTTTGCAAAGAATGTTGAATTCAGGAGTTTTAAAAATACAAATTTGCATATGGTGTATTTTAGTGGTAGTCTGTGTATTGTAGTTTTGCACTATCATTAGTTCACCTTCCCCCCATGTTTGTTTATATGTGTGTGTGTGTGTGTGTGTATAAACATTTGCCAGTTTCTTTTCTTTTTTAACAAAGCAATATTATGCTCAGGGTGTCCACATGTAAATATTGTTCAGAGAGGGTACAGTTCAAAATCCTACAGAGGAAGTGGCTGCAACAATAATGGGAAGTTCTCTGTTCCCCTTGAACAGTTATGATGACACTGACTCCCATGTTAGAATGTAAAATGTATGTGGACATTCTTGAAGTCCCAAGGAAGAAATGAAATATCCTATACCTACTTTTTTTTCAGTGGACGCGGGTGGTGCTGTGGGTAAAACCTCAGCGCCTAGGACTTGCCGATCGTATGGTCGGCGGTTTGAATCCCCGTGGCGGGGTGAGCTCCCGTCGTTCGGTCCCAGCTCCTGCCCACTTAGCAGTTCGAAAGCACTCTTAAGTGCAAAGTAGATAAATAGGGACTGCTTTATAGCGGGAAGGCAAACGGCGTTTCTGTGTGCTGCGCTGGTGCTGGCTCGCCAGTTGCAGCTTTGTCACGCTGGCCACATGACCCGGAAGTGTCTTCGGATGGCGCCGGCTCACGGCCTCTAGAGCGAGATGAGCACGCAACCCTAGAGTCAGACACGACTGGCCCGTACGGGCAGGGGTACCTTTACCTTTACTTTCTTTTCACACCTTAGCTGTACTGCTTTAAGAGCATGTAGAATTTAGCTAGCAGATGAAATAGTGTGGTTTGGCATATTTATACAGCTTGCACTTACATGTTATACACACATGTTATGCAGGAACTTGGCTTAAAGCCAACTTTTGCAGCTGCCAAAGCACAGCATATAATTTTATATATTAATGGATGGTATGGACTTAAGTGAATATCGCTTTGCACACATTCCAATTTTATTGTGTAATTTTTCCATGTTAACTCAAAAGCACTTCATAAAGCCATGAACCTTTTTTACCTTACAGTAAATGGTCATTCTTCTTTCTAGATTTCATAGAATCACAGAATTGTAGAATTGGAAGGGATCCCAAGGGTCATCTAGTCCAACTGCCTGCGGTAGGGACCTTCCCAATGTAGGAATCCCAGCTAGATCATACATGACAGATGACCATCTAACCCCTTGCTTTAAAACCTTCAAGGTTTCTCCTCTCAGTCTGCTCTTTACCATGCTAAACATACCCAGTTCCCTCAACTGTTCCTCATGCAGCTTGGTTTCCAGACCCTTTATCATGTGCACACGTCCCAGCTTGTCAATCTCCTTGTTAAATTGTGCCCAGAACTGGACACAGTACTTCAGGTGTGGTCTGTGATGACACTATATTTCTGTTGATCCAGCCTAAAATAGTATTAGGTTTTTTTCCTGCATCACACTGTTGACTCATACAGTGGTACCTTGGGTTACATATGCTTCAGGTTACAGACTCTGCTAACCCAGAAATATTACCTCGGGTTAAGAACTTTGCTTCAGGTTGAGAACAGAAATCGTGCAGCAGCGGCAGCAGGAGGCCCCATTAGCTAAAGTGGTGCTTTAGGTTAAGAACAGTTTCAGGTTAAGAACAGACCTCCAGAATGAATTACGTTCTTAACCCGAGGTACCACTGTATTAAGCTTGTGGTCTACTAAGACTCCTAGATCCTTTTCACATGTACTACTAGCAAGCTAGGTGACCCTCCACATTTGTGCAGCTGGTTCTTCCTAAGTATAGAACTTTGTTTGTCCCTATTGAAATTAGTTTTGCCCCAGTTCTCCAATCTATTAAGGTCATGTTGAAACCCAATACTGTTTTCAGCTGCATTGGCTACCCCTCCCAGTTGGGCATCATCTGCAGATTTGATGAGCATCCCCTAAATTCCTTCATCCATCATTTATAAAGATGTTGAACCACAGTGGGCCCAGGACAGAACCTTGTGGCACCCCACTTGTTACTTTTTTCCAGGATGACAAGGTACTCTTAGTGAACATTATTTAGGTTCTGTCAGTCAACTAACTACAAATCCACCTAACAGTTATCTCATCCGATCCACATTTTACCAGCTTCTCCTTAAGAATATCATGGGGGACTTCATCAAAAGCCTTATTGAAATCAAGATATACTACATCCACAGCATTCCCCTGACCCACCAAGTTTGTAACTCTTATCAAAAATAGAAATGAGTTTTGTCTGGCATGACTTATTACCTGCGACCAAAACGTAACCTTCCCAATAGATATAACTTTGTGGCTTTTAAAAAAGAAGTAAAGCTATCATTTAGGGCCATACTGCATGTTGAGTTGCAGCTTTCAAATTTATTTTTATGAAAGCAGCTACAGCTGGAGTTGATCAGGGCTTTTGTAGCATCCCTGAAACAAATCCCAGCCCCACTAGTTATTAGCCATGAAGGTGAAGACTTCAAACAAGTTTTAAAAACTTAAACCCTGCAAGTTTTTCATTCTGTGCCAAACAGCAGATATTTTTTTTTTGGGGGGGGAGGGGAAATCTTGTCCACAGCTTTACCATCCTCTCTCAACACTGTGATCCAAATTCTGATCTCTGGTGCAGCAACTTTTATAAACTATAAGGTAATTTGGACTGTAGACAATGAAATACGGGTGTCTAACCTTATTTAACTTCTGGTTCATGGTTGTCATGATTGAATGACATTTATATTTAACCTCTGGTAAGTTGGAATTTGTTTAGAGTACATACTGGAATTCTGACCGTCTTACTTCCATCATATTTGAATAGCAAGAGCATTTTTAGAGGTAATAAACCAAAGATAGACTTAACCCAGTTATTTTTACTTGAAAAATACTGGAGGAGGAAACATTTTTTAAAGGTTTTGAAATATTTTTGAAAAGTTTCAGATAATAAAATTAAAGAAAAATGATAGAGGTGGGAGCTTCTCCTTATGTTTAATGTGAAGCTTATTATGTTAAGCTGACTTACAAGACTTAAATAAATCATTTTATTCATAACTAATTTTTAAGGAGAATTTTGCCTTGGGGATTCTTACGTTAAGGTCATTGTGTACAAAGGGTAGATGGCACAGCTATAGTGTTTCCCTTGTCTCTTTTTAAGTATAAAAGTTTGCTCTGTGTAGTTTTTAGCAGTGAGACTGGGCATCTGTTCAGCAAACGGGAGTAATCAAAGCCGCTTACCAAGTCATTGGCTAAGGATGCTTCTTAAAATTTCTGCAGAGTTCAGCCTTTTAAAAAAGCTGTTGCTAAGAGACAAATGTATGCTGACATGAGGGCATGTCAGCATGCTTCCAATTGTTTTAGAAGCAGTTAGGCCTGTCGCTTTGCAGATGGTAGAAACTCTCTTCATAGTGGGTGGATGTGTGCTGATTATCTCATTGAATTAAGGTAACCTTTTGTCATTCATTGAGGTCCTCAGCTCAGGCACTGAACAGCTGCTCTAGGGTCTCTCACCCAACATCCTCCCCCCTTTGTATGCAATGATTATGCTAAAGAGTGTCCAGGCTGGTGCCAGGTATTCAGCTTTGCACAAAATAAAACTCCTTTTAACACTACTGTGTATGATTAGTAAAAATGATTTGCAGGGTCCTATATTTGGCTGAATGATAGATAGCTCTTCCTCAAAAGAATTTGCAAGCCAAGTATACTGAATGTCTTTATCCAAAGTAATTGTTTTTTAATAGAAAGGTGGAAGGCTGACCTTTCCCTTATTTGTGTGGCTTTATGCTGCTGAAGTTCTCTGATTTTGCAATTTATTGGTTCCAGCTGGACTGTCTGTTTTTCTGTATATATTTGACTCCTCATATTGAACAGAACCAGTGCTACTATTTAGAACTAACTCTGCAAAAGAGTGCAGTACATCTCAGATGAAAATGAAGAAGTCAATACTAGTGCGTATGTATTGTTGTATGGTATGTATTCTTGAGGTCTGGAAGAACCACACTTTAGTCTTATGAGTGCTGAACAATAAAGTAACATTTCCAACTTCTGTATTCTTTAAGAAGCCTGTATATTCTGGATTTGAGGAAATCAACCTGTCAGGTTTTGTAATAAAGCTGGCATGCCTGAAAAGAAAGCCTTCATAGTTATTCAGATGGTGTAAAAACATAAACCCGGGCCAGTGTGGGGTGCAGGAGCTTACAAATGGATGCGCTTCCTAAAAGCCCCCATCAACTTTCAGATTGACTAAGATTTATTTGGTGACTTGCTGCTTCCTTCCTTTCAAGTGAAACTGAGCAAATGTGTCTTTTATCGCACACTGAGTTTTTTTTAAAAAAGACGAGGTAAAGATGCTTCATAGCCACATCGAAGTACTCAAGGTATGTCCTCATTTGTTTTTTGGAGCCTACTAGGGCTAAGGGTGTGACGGATTGCCACCTAAGCAGACTTGTGAACCTTTACCTTGTAAAATTATTATTTTAACCTCTCCCCCCCCCCCCCCAGTAGTACCTTGAAGCGGAATAATCAAGGGCAGACCGAGCTTGTCAGCAATTTTAGTTGCCAGTCCCACTCCCCTGGTACTTTTGCCAGCTGTCCACAAAGCTGTTGGCGTGAGCCATCAATACTTCGAGGAATGGTGCAGCAGATGTCTTAAGCTAGGCAAAAAGATGCCAGGATTGGCTGAATCAAGTCTGGGCATGCAATAAGCATTTGCTCCTCTCCCCCCGCCCCGCCCGCCAAATACTGGAGAGTTGGCTGTGCCAGAAATGTATGTGAGAGTGAGAACACAGTGTCTTAAAAGCTCCTTTAATTGTTTGCCAAGCCCCCCCCTCCCCAGATCAGAGAATAATAGTGTCTGCTCTGCAGGACTTTGCAGAAGCTTGGGCCAACACATTGCAGTTGGGACTTATTGGCAGTCATGAGAGCTTGCATGTGCTTGCCTGTGCTGGTTGCAAATTCTGTGGAGTCTTTGCAAACAGGATGAACTGGCACTTTGTTGTATTCTGATTCTCTGTGCCATATAGCAGAGGTGGGGAATCTTTGGCCCTCCAGATATTGCTGAACTAAAACTCCCATAATCTCTGGCCATTAGCCATGATTGCTAGAGCTGTTGGGAGGACCAAAGGTGCTCCACCCCTGCCCTGCCATACAGGTGACAGGTTCCTGATGCAGAACGTTGGAGATCAGATTAAACATATCCTGGAAATTAGAAGATCTAAGTATTACCTCTCAGCTCCGACAAATTGTTCTTTATGTGCTTTTTAAAAAAGATCTATGTTTGGACTTTGCCGTCAGTTATGTACACTGAAGCACTGATATTAATGTTTTGTGGTGCAAACATTTTGCAGGAATCAGGGTGAGTTGATTTAAAACAAGGCAGTATAAATCAATTTTCCAAGTTTCCTGAGCAAGCATGCATTCAAATTAAAACATTGGTTTGGATCCAGACTTAGTCATACTCAGACTTGTTCACATGAATGGGTCTTGAGTTAGTCCCACTGATTTAACTGGACCTACATGTGTGTCTGGATCCAACCCATTGATTTGTAACCTAAATGTATATTTCAGAACTTTTAATATTGCAGCTCTCATGCCTTTTGTACTGTAGAATCATTCCTTGCTCATAAACAAGGCGTGCATACATGTAAGATACCAAGAATGCTTACTGCTTAAAGTCTTAAGATTCCATTCCATGTGCACCTTTAATTAATCTCCTTGGGGAGACCCGTTCTTGTGTTGCCACCCTACAGACCTGCCACCCTACATGGAGGAGGCACACAAAGAAAGGCCTCAGGTGATTAGAAACAAGCCCCACTGAATAAAGTGGAAGTTACTGCTGAGGAAATTTGCATAAGGTTGGGCTCTAAAAGGTGTCACACACTGTCCAGAAATAATATTTGTTAAATTTTATTTTATTTTTTTACTTGCTCCAAAATTGCTTTGGGACTTTTAAGTGGGAAATAATATACAAATTTAATAAACCTTAAACCGTCTTCATGAGATGAAAGTCACTGTGTGCTATCTTTCATCAGTTGCAGGGGCTCAGGTAGTTTGGCATAAACTTGGAGTAAAAAAAAATTCATTCACATGGGCTCAGTGGATGATCCTTGTGAGATGCAGGACATTACCTGGATTTACTGTCATGGTTTGATCGCCGCTGGCCCCAGCATTAAGCTCTAAAGTGTGGTCATCAACTGTTGTACCATGCATGCTTTCCCCACAGCTTTTTCTATATAAGGAAAAGCAGTTTTTTAAAAGTAAGGAAACAATTTCAGTTTTAGTAAATTAATGTATTCAGAATTCTTTTGAAACCATATAAGTTTTATGGGAAGGTATTTATAACTGAAATATGCATCTGCTTTTACTTTTTTTTAAAAAACACAACCCTTTTTTTTTATCCACCCTGATAGGAACACTTCCTTCTCATAGAGATACTTGGAATGCAAGTAATTTGCAGAAAGGAAATTTCATGGAAAGTAGCAAATTTGATTGATTTGGATATCAGTGTCTGTAGGGACTTCAGCACAGTGGTGGAGTGCATGTTTTGCATGAACAAGATCCCTGATTCAGCTCTTGGCATTTCCATGAAAGGTAGCAGAGCTAGGAAAAATATCTGAGGCCCCAGAGAGTCACTTTCAGAGAAGATAGCAAGTCTAGCACAGGACTGTCTATCTGAAACAATGGAGAAGGCAGTTTAATATCTTCATATGAACACTTCCACCTATGAACTCTTCCTGCCTTTTAACAATTATCAAAGCAGCTTTTTAAAAAATCCTTCTTATCTTTAGGAAGTGCTGGAAGGGGATTTCTTCCTATTTCTTAAGTTAACTAGTAAAGTGAATGCCATAATCTTTAACAGTACAGTGGCGTGGATTGATGTACTTTTCATCCTAGTTGGCAGGGATATTGTTGCTCTTGGCAAAACACTTTTAGCTAATGACTGCCCTTCTGTTCTCTGTCCAAGGATACAGATTTCTATGTATAAAACCCAAGATAGATTATCTATTTATTGTTTATTACCATTCACCTTCCATGCATATATATCTCAAGGGTGGTGTGTGCAATATAATAAAAATAAAAACTAGTTAAAAACAGCACAAATATAACAAGGTGGATTTAAAAACAATTCAAAATACACACCCATGGCAGAGACCTATTCATCCAGTTGAGAAAGCTTGTTGGGAGGAAATGTATTCAGTTGTTTTCAGAAAGTCCAGATATTGGGCGCCTGTCGTAAATTGAGCGGAATACTGTTCCATAGAACAAGGGCAGTCATACCGAAAGCCCTGCTCTGAGATACCATAGAGTAGGTTTCTTATATCTTTGAAATGTGAAGTAGACGCTCTTCTGCAGACTGCAGTGACCTACTGACTTATATGAAGGATAAGAAGGTGTTTCAAGTAACCTGGTCCTGAGTTGTACAGGGCCTTATATCAAAACCCTGAATTTGGCCTGGTAGCAGATTGGCAGCCAATTCAAATCCCGCAAGGAAGGAATTAGATGCTGGTGGTTCTTTGACCCCACAAAGCAGTGCAGCTGCTGCATTCTGCTTCAGCTGCATTCTCTGAACCAGATTCAACAGTAACCTCAAATAGAGCACATTGCAGTAAGGTTGAGGTTATAAGTGCATGGACAACTGCTGTTAAACGTTCCTGATCCTGGAATGGTGATAGCTGTCTTAGTAGCCCAAGCTGGTAAAAGGTACTCCTAGCAACTGAGAACACTCCAGTGACATCTACAAGAACTTCCATACAATGCATCTGCTCATTCAGAGAGAGTGCAACACAGCCTCGTGGTGGTGGTGGTTGTTTTTCTCCTCAGCCCCTCTGCTTTTTTCCCTATCTAGTCTGATGGGAAAGGTCTGGAAAACTTAACAGCATCTTTACTATTTTGTGACATTTTGTTTTGCCTAAATGTATTGTCCTGATAAGGATATTGGAACCTTTCTTATAGGTTAACATGTCTAACAACTTTAAAATAAAATAAAAAAACTTTTAAAACCCTGTATAAATTGGTTTCGGCAATTACTTGTCACTTGTAGACCTGCAAGATTGATAAGTGTGTTCCTATAGACTACAATCACAGGGGCTAAATATATTAATTTATGGTACTTGAAGGTAAATGAATCTCATGCTGCTCTTTAGCCTAATCTGTTACTGTAAAAACTGTACCACTCAATGTGTTTCTCTAAGTAATTCTGTTGCTTAAATCCAATTACTGTACAGTGCTTTTGAAATCAAGTTTATGTTGGCTGCAGGGCAAAGCATTTTGAGCCTTGTCAGGACTCACTTAGACTCACTGGTGTACATTATGTAGATTGTTTTAAGAGTGATTACTGTGATTCTAGAGCACTTGGTATACTGTATTTATTTTAAAGAATAATGAAACGAAATAGATTGCTTTGAAAGGCAATAACATTCTCTCATAAGAAAATGGGAGTGTATTTCATTACTCTCTGATGTCACAGGAATTCTTTGCAAAGATTTTGTGAAACTAATTTTCTATACCTGGAAGACAGTGAAGGCCAGGGTCCTTGAGAAGATCAATGGGGGTTTTGTATTTGTTTCAACCTCCCTCCAGAATTTTCTCTTTTTCCAGTGGAAAGTGAGACAACCTTTTATGAAACACTTCCTCTTTTAGGAGAATTAAAATGATTTAAGGCAATGTTTTAAAATATTGTTTTCAGTTTGTAGTATCTGTGTAACCCAATTACTATATTGAGTATAGTCGTACCTTGGATCCCAAACACTCGGACATTTTGACTCCCGAATGCCGCAAATCCAGAAGTGATTGTTCTGGTTTGCGAATGTTCTTTTGGAACCCGAACGTCTGATGGGACTTCCGCAGCTTCTGATTGGCTGCAGGAGCTTCCTACAGCCAATCAGAAGCTGCAGTTTGGTTTTCAAACATTTTGGAAGTCAAACGGACTTCCAGAACGGAATCCATTCAACTTCCAAGGTACGACTGTAATTGCAATTCTTATATATATGCAGCTCTCAAATACCACCTTCTCCAAATTTCTGCATCATGTGAAAGAAACTGAATTGTATGTTTTCCATGTATAAAGTTTTCAAACTAACGAAACACCATGTGCAGTATCACCTCTTGGTGTCCATTTATTGCAGAACAAAAACTTAAATATGAGCTTAATAAAAAAATATACATCACCATAAGAGATATTTTTAACAGCCAGGGTTATAAAATAGTTGTGCCTTACTAGACCTATATCAAACAATAAAAGAGTTTTCAACATTAAAACTCTGAAATTAATATCAGCAACTTGCCTTTTTATGTCCCCCCAACAAGACATTTTTAATCAGCACATGCCTCTTTCTTTCAAGTCTTAAGTTTGTTACAGTAACAATTCTAACATAATCAGAATCTATGCCAAGCATAACTGTTGTAAAGGACATTGAGAGAGATCATATACCATCTTGCAAACAATTACAATTTTGAAAAGCAGATTTTGAAACAAAATATACAAGGCATACTTTAACTAACAGTTTCATAGTACCCAGGACTATTTTGCCAATTAATGTATTAGTTTTGTGTTTGCCTGTGGAGTGAACTAAAATGTTTCATTATGGTCTGTGCCTCAAAGATCTTGAATGTATGCTTCGCTTCTCTGAACATCATGAAGCTGAAGCTTGTTGTTCTGAGCTAGTACGGGCAGCAAGGATTCCTCTTGCAAGGTCATGTAACAGCTATTCATGCAAAAATGTGGGTTGTGCTTGGACGGGCTGAGGAAATTCTAGTACTTGGACTAATCTGATATTGGCTCCGAGGCAATTAAGTAATACCTAGCATAATTGTGCAGGAAAATTTGCAATAAAGGATCTGCACTGACTGCCAATTTGCTACTGGGCAAAGGTTCAAGGTTTTATTGTTAATATATAAAGCCCTAAACAACTTAGGACCTGGTTATTTGACAGACCACTTCATCTCATACAGCTGTATTTGGTCACATTCCCTTCTAATACATACCATGGACCAATGCTTGTTTCTGACTCATTTTTATTTAGACAATCCTTCAGTGAGTGATGATTCTGCTTTTTAATTTTTGATTTTGTAAGTCCTCCATGAAATTCACATTGCCAATTGCAAATAAGAGATCGCTCTCCTTTACAACATTTGTAGGCACATATATACCTTGATCGTTGGTAATGCCCACACATAATGGGCCTCAACTATTTGTGTTTCATATTGATGATGACATGTATATTAGATGGTACCCATGGGGTAGCTCAACAACCTTCCTTTTCCTTGTAGTTTGGTGAAGTGACAATCCTACAGCTACCTGCTGCAGCAGGACACATGTAGACTGCAGATTTTTGGTAATTTCATGCTTGAACATCATGGCAATATGCAGTTGTGATATGCTCATGGCTGCTTACTTCATTTCTTTCCAATAACATGCCTTCCACCCCACCACAATCAAGCCATCTAAAGAATGAATACACATTTGGTGGAGCATCTTCTTTACTTACATCTATGGATCCCATGAACACTCACATCTTTGCTTTAGTAATAGATTTCCAAAGGGGACACACTGCATCAAACAAACACCTCATGAAATCTTTGTCTTCATGCTCACATGTTGTTTTTCTTGCCAAAGTTTGATTAAGGCCACAGTTGAGGCTGTAAAAGCATGGATTTCCACCCAGAGTTTTGCATTTAGCATCTTTACAACTGTTAATATTGATTCAAATGTAGTGCAACATTCCACTGGTGCAGTGACATTTCCAAATGCTTCTCTTCTCCCAATCTTTTCTGGAGGATCCCTCAACCCCTTGCAGTGGATTTTGAGAGCCTGCAGGGCTGCAGGAGGAAATTTCATTCTTCTAGCACAAGTCTCCTGTGCTAGTGGAACCGGGAGTGTTGTAGACCACCCTTAGAGCATACCATTATGGTTAATTTGAGTCATGAATGGTTGCTGTAACAGCATAAATCAAGGAGATGTTGTCAATATTCTGGACAAGGTGACCATTTTGGATGCCCTCCCTTCTGCCGTCCATAGCACTTGTGGGTATAGCAACGTATGGATTCTGAACTACTGGGTAGCGGGAGGAAGCAGCTTCAAGAAAAAAGTGCTTCAATATTATACCACAAATTTCCCACAGAACCCACAGATATAACCTACTGCTTGACTGCTTCCAGTGCCAGGCAGTTTGTGTGTGTGTGTGTGTGGGGGGGGGGTTAGTGGCAAAAAGAAAAGAAAGAAATTTCTTCCAAAGACTGGGGGGCAGGGAAGGCAGTTTCCCAGATTTTTAAAGATATTTTCTGTCTTCCCTTACCTTAACCTTAAGAGGTGGGTGAGGCTGTTTTCTTTCTTTCCCCCCCTCTCCCCACCTTTTAAAAAAGTATGGTGGTCCTCTGTATTTCCAGCTGCCCTCTGGTACTGCTTGAAATGGGAGTTGCAATCCAAAATATATTGAGGGCACCTGGTTGGGAAGGGCTGTTATCTCTCTGTCCCTACCCCAGCAAAGTTTAGATTACAAGCCACTTAGGGACAGAAGCACTATACAAATAAAAACATGACTTTTAAGGCAGTGCATACCGAATTCAGATCACTTTTCGTCTTTCCATTGTTGTGGCATGGAACTTCATTTAAAATGCCTGGTGTTTTAAATATATGGTCCTAAGACCAATTAAAAACTGCCTTGCAGATGAAAACAAAAAGCATGATGGATCTTTAATTGAACATGACAGCTGTTCATTTTAATTACTCCTGGATCAAAACCGTCTTCCTGAATGCTTGTTATCAAGTGATTTACCTAAGGAAATAAGATGAGTGATAAAAGGGTTCCTATGAAAAGTAACTGGTTTATTTTCACTGGAGATTCTATCCCTTTTAACTTAAAATATAGCTAAGTTTGATTGTCTCTTTTGTTATTAAAGAACTATTGATATATTGTGCAAAGAAACAGTGTCCTCTCCTCTAGTTATGTTGTGCAGGCTTCATGAAAGATCCCTCTGAAAACATTGGTATTCCTGTAACCTTTGAGAGATATGTGTAGAGTGTATTAATGAGCACTACTTCCAAGTGATGTACAGTAACTTCGTTCTCAGATAAAAACAGATGTGAATGATTCTGTTTTAATATTTAATTAGGCTCTAGGCCTCTGTTGGCTTGTTTAAGCTGACCTGACAGTGTTATACCTGGAAATACTTCAAATTAAATGCTGAGTACTTGACCTTGTTCAAATAGTTGTAATTTAATAAGGCTGATACTTCTTTGTGGAAGTACCATGGGTAATGAGAACTGTTCTTTGGCAGGATTTGCTTGCCTTTGAAGGGAACAATTTGCTGCATGCCTCTTTTTAAAGTTTATCATCTGAAAGGGTAGTATTTTATTTATTTATTAAATGGAAGAGTTGTAGAGTGATAAAGTGGCTCCAAAGTTAAGTTCTTGATCTTGCGGCAACTAACACCAGAAATGGAGAGCTTGTGGCCCTCCAGATGTTATTTTACTGCAGCATCTGTCTTCCGTGCCGTTCACCATGATAGTTGGAGCTAGTGACACTTCATAGAATTGTAGAGTTGGAAGGGACCCTGAGGGTCATCTAGTCCAACCCTTTGCAGTGCAGGAATCTCAACTAGAGCATCCATGGCAGATGGACATCCAACCTCTACTTGAAAACCTCCAATGGGAGAGAGTCGTGATACAACAACACCGGTTGGGCCACAGTTTCCTCATTCCTGAGTTACACGCATGGAATTGATGCCTACACAGAGCCAGTTTCAGGAACATTCTAGAGCTTTATTTAGCCAGGAACATGATTCTCATTCCTCCTTTCCTCAGGAGGCAACTTAAGCCAAACACATACATACAGCATTGGCTGGGATCATTCTTTTTGCTTCTCAGCTCTTCCGTTAGAAGTAATTGAGAATAAGCTATATTTCTGTAGGAAGCCTTTCCACTTGTATTTTTTCATATTTTGTTTCTAATATTGTTGGAACGTGTTCCATAGTTTTTGTTTTGTTCTCTCCTTTATCTGCACTCCTATTCTGAGGCCTTGCCCCTGCTGCTCTTAGGAACCTTTCCCTGCCTGTTTCACTGTCCTAAACCAAATCCCCATCATATTTCTGAAGGGGAAGGAAGACTTGGGGTGGGAACACTTACTGGAAACAGAAGATGCTTTGCTATCCTCTCCTTAATTGGAAATGATGCTCCACTCATCTGCATTCTGATTTTTCATGAAAAACCTAAAGGGTTTGGCTTTTTCTTTTTGCATTTTCCAGAAATGTTTTGGGGGAAATGACTGAAATGAGCCAAAGGGAAGTTTGTCCATCATTAGCTATGTCAGGTTGTGTCTGAGCTCTCTTTCTCAAGGTAGTTTTCTGCCATTTAAGGGAAAAGGTTTGTTGGCATTAAGTATACAGTGGTGCCTCGCAAGACAAAATTAATTCGTTCTGCGAGTCTCTTCGTCTAGCGGTTTTTTCGTCTTGCGAAGCAACCCGATTAGCGCTATTAGCGGTTTAGCGGCTATTAAAGGCTATTAAAGGCTTAGCGGATTAGCGGATTAGCTGCTAAAAGGCTATTAGCGGTTTAGCATCTTAGAAAAAAGGGGTGGGGAGCGAAAAAAATCTCAAGACTCGCAAGACATTTTCGTCTTGCGAAGCAAGCCCATAGGGAAATTCGTCTTGCGAAGCGCATTGAAAAACGGAAAACCCTTTCGTCTAGCGGGTTTTCCGTCTTGCGAGGCATTCGTCTTGCGGGGCACCACTGTAATTTAATCCTTCTGTGTGGTTACTTCTCCAGGTTAAATGAGTAGTTAAGCTTTTTCTAGAATCTCTCTACTTTCGGCTGGCCTTTTAAAATCAATTGAATAGTTCCAGTTGTTTCTGTATCTTAAACCCTCTCTGTTTATATCAAACCTGTTGAAATAAAATTACTTGGCACAGTTGTAAAGGGGATTGAAAAGTGTACAATGTAGAAATGCCAGGTGTGCTTTGCTTCTGCGGTTCTCTAGAGCTTGGTAGAACTGTTGGCTCCATTTTATAGTTTCCTTCAGTGTGAATTTGTTGACCCAGATGTAAGACATCTGTATTTTGGCATTCTTGCATTTCCTAATATTTCACTGTTTTATCACTCCTACAGTCTCACTACTTTGGTGAGTAGTATTACACATCTGGGTATTGCTTCTCCTTTCAGCTAAAGTGGCTTACAGTGAAATACCCAAGTTTACTTAAAACAGTTATTTGAAACAGCATGTTTAAAATATATCTGAGTAAAACCTATTGAAGTAAGATGCAATCTTCATTAGCTCAAATTTAATTTTTATAAGTGTCTTTTATGCTGCTTATTGATCAATCATGACTTTGGAATTTGCTTCTAATGGTTCCAGCTGTTGTGAGAAGAAATCCCAATTGGGTGCTTGCTTACGAACACATGTGAAATGTGTTAAAACATTACTCGATGTATTTTTCCTGCTGTGGTAGGCAAGACAGATAACATCTGTAAACGCTGATTAAAAGAATGGTCTCCCTCTACCAGAATTTAGAGAATTAGCATGATGCAGCTTGACGGGAATATTCTTTATTGTGCATGGAGTGGCCTCTGTCTATTGTTGTAAGATGCCTTGGGTCTTTTTAAGAAGAAGGCATAGAAGAAATCTAACAAACTAATCTTAAGTGTTATTCAGAGCATGGATGGGTAGGATCTAGCTAACATGGTTCTGTAACACAAAACCCCTGTGGGGAGCTGCTGTGTGAGCTGATGGTATCAACAGTATCTTGCATTTGACAGCAGAATGTCCTTGTTACTATTGATTGGGCTGCTTGGTCAAGTGAAAACACATTGATCTATCCTTTAAACTCAGCTGTATGAAAATTTAGAGATTTATATATTATGTCATTGAACAGTGGGAGTTACAACCCTTTAAGAGCTTTCATAGTAAATCTAGTCCAAATTGGTCACCTGGAATATGTATCTGTAATGATTCTGAATCATTCTATATTTTACATATTAATTTCCTCACTCCTTTAAAAAATGTGGCATTTTAAAAATTAATAATTTGCTAAACTAAATGATGGCCAAGCAGTGACTTTGGTGGAACTCACTGGGTGACCTTGGGCAAGTCACAGCCTCTTAACCTACCTCACAGGGTCATCGTTGTAGGGATTAACTGAGGAGGGGGTGAAACATATACTTGGAGAAAAGGATGGGATATAAATGCAATAAATAAGCTCTTCAGCTTACCCGCTTAAGAAAGCTAGAGGGGCCAGCCAGATGGAGGTGTCGCTCGCCAGCCTGGCATCCAAAGATCTCTGTGTGGTCCCAATTGGACCTGTGCCAGTTGCAAAACATGCCTGGCTAATTTCTTAACACAATCACAGGGCCATAGTAAATGCCCAGACCGCAGCCAGGTGAGGCAGCAGTGCTGAAGACAGACCTTGATGTTTCTGTGTTCACATTCCTTGGCTTATTACATAACACAACTTTTGCTGTTAGATCATTCCAGCTCTTTTTTCCAGGGTTGCAAACTTCATTCACATATTACAACTGATATTCTCCGGGATTTGTCTCTAAGGTTTTGTATCTGATATTAAGCAGGTGTTGATTAACCTCTGTCCTGTGATGGATCAGTTGCTAGACTATAGTTTCTGTATGGTAGCTGAGAAACTATCCCAAAAGATACGATTGCATGAAATATAATGTCAGGCAGATGACAAGTGTGCTTGTGGCTGGTGAATTTTGAAATACTGGTGTCCCTGCCCCCCTTTTTAATAGGCTGAAGTGGCTAAACTATTGTCCCTCCAGCGGTTGTTCCCAACTCCTTTGAGCCCCCATCAGTGTGGTCAATGGTCAGGATGATGGGAAATCCACCCCTGGTTATAACATCAACCTCACCATTTGAAATCCTTATAAAATGCCCTGCGTAGTAAAAGTTCGTTTGGTACTTTTAAAAATAGTAGTAGTAGTCTCTCCCCTCTCCTATACTTTGTTGATATTACTTTTCAGGTATAGATTTATGTCTCTTATAAATTGCTATGTTTGGCAGAGGATGGAAAACAAGTCTGTAAAATTATGTAATGTCTGAAACTTTGTGTTTATGATTAATTAGGTTATCATAAAATGTGTTTTTGTGTGCTGAATAATTGGGTCATACTTTTTATGTGCTCAGCTGCAGACTAAGGCTTTCAGCCTGGATCTAGTTACTTTAGTAGGCTTTCTTGTTAAAACTGTTTTTCTTACTGGTCTTTGGAACACAGCCTTCAGTATGTTCAAACTAATGTAATTTGAATTATATTGACATTAGTTCATAAATTGTGGATACTGGATTAGTTGGCTTAGCTTCTGTATTGCTGTTTGAGTTTTAACCAATCATTTATTGATGTTGTATTAAACTTGCTTTATACTTGTATCCTAGTTGTCGTAGTTCAGATTTTATCTGGTCAGTAAAGTAATTTGAAATGCTCTGACATCTGGTACACCAGCACAATTCCTTCTGCCTAAGGGGTTTCTATTTCAGGACAGCATCTTTTGTATCCAGAGATTTACTCTGTCATGCATGAGATGTATTTTCCAAAATAAGGTAACTATAGTCACATAGGTGACTGACTGGCTGTGTGAAGATAAGTTGAATTGGTTCTTTAGAAGAGTGCTGTGCTTTCTTAGAATTTGAATACACCTCAAAAATCTACTGGGGGAAAAAGCACTAGGTGTTGTTACCAGATGTGTTTTTAAGCAGGCACCCATCTGCTGAACACACAGATTGGTCCAGGGCATAGGAATCCAGGCAATCTGGAAGATAACTTGGCCCTAAGGTGTTTATAAAAGTAAGACCTTAACCTTGTCCTGGTAGCATATAGGCAGCCAGTGCCCTTTAGCTGATGGTAGGTAATTTCTGTTACACATGCTTTAATATACTGTCTGTTTTATGAAGTTATCTCATTGAAATCATTGTTGGAGTCAAGGAAATATTTGACTCAATTGGATCTTTTATTTCTGCAATTAATAGATTGATGTTTTTTTTTTAAAAAAATTGTAAATACAATGGGTTTATGATTGGGAAAACATTGATTTAATATTTGAAATTCTGGCTTAAGTGGGGTTCTTTGATTTGTTGATAGGTCTTCCTGTCAGAGTTAAAATGTATAGTCTGTTCACGATTCTTCTGCTTGTTCACAGAAAAATCATAGTATACCTGTTTTCCTTCCATGTCTTCCTCTACTATTATAGCATTTCTTTTCATGGTTTTGTACTCATTTCATTGCATGCTCTCTGTTCTTCGTTGGTTTTGCCTCTTCTCAAACACCAATCTTATTAAACCACCACACCAATCTCCATGCTTGTGTGCTCATGATTCCTTATCTATTTACTTCTCCCCTTAAATAGTCAGCTTCCTTGTTTTAAGGAATTATTAAAAATTGCCTTTTCTCTCTCTTTTTTTATTTCCCTCTTGATACTGGGTTGGATCCAGAGAAATCTGGATCTGTAGAAATCTGTAGTTTCAGCAGAATATGACTTTGCCGCTCTCTCCTCTCACCCAGTGCCCTCCCCCCGAAAAGACCTCTCTTGAGGGTTGTGGGACTCTGCTAAACTGGGCGGGCTGTGGCACAGGGGGCTCTACCGGATAGTAGGAAGGGAGCTACTCTGTGGTGGCTCCACAGTTACATAATTTATGAACCCATACATGTGAAAATAGTTCAGGTGTAATTTAAGAATGACAGCTGCTGATCTCTTTGTGGATGAGGGGAATATTGTCTGGTTTTCATGTAAGGAAAGAGAACAGCTGCTGCTGTTCATGAACTTGTTTCTTAATTTCAGTCTCCACAGCTATTTCTTGGTGTTCAAAACTGTGTGTGTATTAAAGAAGAACCAAATGTTGACAGATGATTTTTACACTGAAGTTTTTTCAGTATTCTAAGAAAAAGCACCAAACTGGTATTAATATCTAGTATTAGTAAACTGAGGCTATATTAAGGATATTTTAATTCTGCATTGCGAAACAAAAGCCTAACATGTTTTAATAAAAGAGAATAACATTTTGAGGTCACAAAAACAGGAAACAAGATTCTGTATGGAAGAGAACCAATAATTGATTCAACACTTTCTTTCCCTAGCCACGAGCAGATCCCATTCCAATATGTAGCTTCTGTTTGGGGACAAAAGAATCTAATCGTGAGAAAAAGCCAGAAGAACTCCTTTCCTGTGCTGATTGTGGCAGTAGTGGTAAGTCTTTCACTGACCAAATTAGACAGAGCTTTTCGCAGTCTTTTACAAGTGTTTTTGCAAGCCAGTGGTTCTTTGAGGGTGTGGTACATCACTTCTGTGAGCTGAAGTGTTCCCTCTATGAGTGCAGCTTTCCTTTTTGGGGAAGAGAAGCACCTTCCATTCACAGAGTGAAAATGTTAGCTAAAGCCCCCCCCCCCATTATGCTTTTGTTGTGTTCAGAGTTTTAGTTACCTTTTTAAAACAAATATGTTCAAAATAATTTAATGTGCTTTATAGCCACATCTGCTGGAAGAAATTGAGATTTTAATGTTTATACATCATTCAGCACCACAAATATATGTTAAGTCAACAACTGAGTGACTTCTAATCAGTGTCACTCTGCGAGCTTTTGGAAACTGCCCGAATAACTACCAGTTACTCACAAAGACACATAACAAGAAAAGTATCTTTGGGACAGAGAAATTTGGTGTGCTTAGTTAGCCCTGTTTTATCCCCCCACCAAAGCCACATTTCTCCCCTCTGAGGTTCAAAATTTGCATTTTCCATCCCCAGCTATTAAAATTGTATATAAAAATGAAATGTTTATTGCCATTCCTGCGCTTTTGTGCTTGATAAGATTCTTGTATAGTTCTCTGACGTTCTTTGTTAACTTTCTTTTTACCTTATGTATTTTGGATGAGACCAAAAGTTAACTCTAAAAATTATTATTTAATTATTACTACTGTCACTTTTTCCTTCTTAGCACTTACTTATTTTGTTTTATGAAAAGCATCAAGAGATGTTAGGATAGTCTATTATGCCTATGAAGAAAGTAAATTCCTCCTATGTGAACTTGAAAGCTTTCCTTTTCAAATCAACCCTTGCTTGCTTTTCTTTTTTCTTTTATCATTTTAAACTTGTGGGGCTGAGAATTAGGATCTCCTGCTTTGGTCCTGAAATATCTATTCTTGCCTGACTTTTGGTGATGTGGGTGGGTGCAGTAACCAGCTTTCAAAGCTAGATGGAAAGTGACACGCTCTAACCCTGGAAGGAGGTCAGAATTTTGTTTTCTGAGCATCTAATTCAGGTACAGAAGGTTCAGTGCTGTAGTCCTTATGTTTCACAATAGTTTAGTATCGTACTTGTGAAAGAATTGAAAGACATTATGATAGAAGTTCTGCCATGATATATCCAAAAATGGCATACAAGTCAGTGAGATACAACTGAAGAATGTGATATTTTGGTCGCCAAAAAGGCCTTTATCTCAGAGAAGAGAAAGCCATTTTGACTTTATAGTTTACTATGCGGTACAGTGGTGCCTCGCAAGACGAAAAGAATCCGTTCCACGAGTCTCTTGTCTAGCGGTTTTTTCGTCTTGCGAAGCAACCCTATTAGCGGATTAGCGCTATTAGCGGTTTAGCGGCTATTAGCGGCTATTAAAGGCTTAAGGGATTAGCGGATTAGCTGCTAAAAGGCTATTAGCAGCTTAGTGCCTTAGAAAAAGGGGGTGGGGAGCGAAAAAAAATCGCAAGAATCGCAAGACATTTTCGTCTTGCGAAGCAAGCCCATAGAGAAATTCGTCCTGCGAAGCGCATTGAAAAATGGAAAACCCTTTCGTCTAGCGGGTTTTCCGTCTTGCGAGGCATTCGTCTTGCGGGGCACCACTGTATATCCATATCATAGGGTTGGTTTGCTGGGTTGTTCTTTAGTTGTAAAATACATACTGCTCCTGGTTGCTGTCTTAGCAGCGGAGATCGTTGTCTTCATTTCAAGTTTTAAAGAACTGAGTTGTCAAAACCTGTCCGTTTTGTAGAATAACTTTTAAGGGCTACTTTCCCCCCTTCATGTGTATTTAAATTTTATGGGTTGTAACTTTTACTCAAACTAGACTCATTGAAATGAATGACTATGACTAACTTGGGCGTATTAATTTCAATGGGTCTTCTGAGTCGAATTTAATTGAATATAACCCAATGGCTACATGTGCTTCGTGTATCACATAGGTAAACACTGGTCTTGCATAGTGGCACGTTGGGATGGAATTGCGTTTGCAAACCTTACAGTTTAAGACTTAAGAATTTAGCGGGGTGTGGTGTGGGGTAATGCAACAGTATAACATAAACCACGGTTGAGCAAATTAGTCTGTACATGAGCTAGTGCACACAGCTTAAGCACACACACTTTTCTTCTCCCTTTCTCCAGTGGGGAATCAAACCACAGAGTGACAAGCTGAGCATTTCCCTGCTGGAGGATCCCTGCTGGAGGAAAGGAGAAAAGTAGGAGAATTCAAGTTGTGTCTATGAGCAGGCCGCTTGTGTACAGACTAATGTGCTTAACTGCAGTTTATAGCTTAGCTTTGCATCTGGATGCCACCATAGATTAATGCCATTTTAAGATGATATGATACTATTTTATAGATGAGGAATGCATTTGCCAAGAGCCCCCCCCCCAAATGATGTAGTTTTTTGTTCTTGCATATGTCTAAAAAAAATCTATTGGCTTCACAATTCACTTATGAAAATACAATTTAATTTGGTATCTATTAAATGTGTATAAGGTGCTCTTTGGAGATTGGTTATTAACACTCTGGCTGTCTGCAAATATGGCTTTTCATTATGCTCTGACTGTCTGCAAATACAACATTTCATTAATCAGTGCATAATGTAATCAGCTTTTTTGCATTATAACAATTCACTGACAGTTCTAAGGAACAGCAGAATTGGAAGCGCCCAACTTTCATGGTTCAGCTTCAGTTTGAATTAACACTGATGCATTCTCTTTGCCTCATTAAAGGTAAATTATGTTTAATTAGTTACTTACCATTATTTAGCTATACAATATGAGACATTGAGATTGGCAGTCAAATTGCCAGATGGCTAAACCTTAACTGCAGGTGACATCAATTTTTTTTAAAAAAAACCCAAGTCTTCATGCTGTTCAGAGGTTTTTCATAAAAATGACTTTGGGCTTAGGTATGCTGTTACACAGACCCCCTGGGGTTCACAGGCTACCAATTGGGAACCACTGTCTTAGACTATAATCATATTGGACTGGACTGGACTTACTTTTGAGTAGACATGGATAAGGGTGCCTGTGTCACAGTTGTTTGAGGGGAGAGATGAATATGTTGAACGCAAGAGAGGGTCCAGGTCAGAAGGACAGCAGACACAAATTAGATCAGAGGCAAGCAGCAGTTCATAACAACATGAAGGTCTTTATTTCCTCTTTTGAAGATGGAAGCACTGTTTAGGTGCAGAAATGTGTCTTGTAGTTGAGTATTTTTTGTATTTTTTAATATATTATATATGTATATATACATGACCGTTATTTAATGTTGCAGAGTATTAGGCATAAGCATAATAATGCTATATATTTTCTGTGACTAAAACCTTGCCTTAAAACACATGGTTAAAGCAGTCATAGGGCATGAGGGAGGAGGCTTAATTCACTCAGGGAAAGTGGTCAGAGCTGGGGCATATGACTAATGTGGGTGGAGCTTCCTTGCAGCCTGCTGAGAAAGGGGAGCCCTTTAGTTCTCACACAGAGTGGAAACTAAGTGACTGTTGATTGCAGAAGAGCAAATCGCTAAGAACACTGGAACTCATTGATGAAATAGGCAATCACTGGAGCCAAAACTAGTTAATAACTGCCTAAATTATAAGATAGGCAAAAATCTTGTATCTACCAAGTTTGTTGTGATGCAATTTACTTTTTCCAGTTAGAAGATTCCTGAAAAAAATAATTAATAGTCCATAGAGATTAAGGAAAACAAAAAATAAAAGAAAGAGCATCTAGAAAAATTAACCTCTGTTGGGCTAAGAATACAAGTTTCCTCTTGGTAACAGCAGAAAAAAAATATTCCCAAAATGACTTAAGGAGAAGCCAAAAGCAAGGCCTCCTCTCTATCTATCAAGAAAACCAAGCCACCGTGCTTTCAGTATCCCAGAAAGATGGTAGGAGTGGTACAGAGCGATTCATGGAGAGAAAACGATGTACACTAAAAATTGTTACAGTAGGATTGGGGGGAACCAACTTTCTTTGTGTGTTTCTCTAATACGAAATCCTTCTTATTTTAAATCTCCAGCCAGACACTGGTTGTTCCCCTCCAGTTCCATTCCCTAAATAATTTCTTTCTCATTAAATCTTCATAAGGGACTTTGCCACCATATGTAGTGCCATCTGTGGAAAAACTCACTAGCCTCAGATGAAAGGCACCCAGTGAGCGCAATGTTCCAGAATCAAAGAGATACTTAAAAACCAAAGCTCACCTCATTTCTCAGATGGAGACCTGTCATTCATCGCAAAGGCAATTTAAGCTGCTACAAAAAACCATTCGCACCTAGAAGTGTGAATCAAATTGAAAACAAAGACATTAACCTGCAGTCTACTATTTCCTTAGCCTAATTTTGTTTGCTTCTCAAAGCCTCATTCCAGTTAACCAAAAATTATGTGATGTTCCAGCCCAGACAGGACAGCTTCCAAGATGCAAAGCCTATCCTTTTTTCTTGTTTTTAATTAATTCAAGGAGCAACCAGGATTCTCTTGACTAGCAGTCAGATACCTATAATCACTATGTGTATCTCAAAAGCTTCTATGATGGTAATAAGAATGACCCCTTAAATCAGAGCTTTCCAAACGCTTGTGTTGTGACACGTTAGCGTGTTGGCTATAGTGTGTAGGTATGTTGCACGAATACACCCCGCACTCCTCCCAGGGCTGGAAAGGGGTTAGTTTAGCCTCTGGTCTGCTAGTAAAATTGTGTTACCATGTCCCAAAATGATGCATGTCTAAAAAGTGTATCACTAATATGAAAAGTTTGGAAAGCTCTGCCTTAAATCCTTCATCATGCTCATTGGCCAGCACTCCAGAACCCAGAAAATAAGTCCCAAAGGGAGCAAACCCAACAGATAACTTGCTCAATGGCTTTAAAAGCCACAGAGAGAACAAAGGGAACAAACAGGGTCATACTCCTCCTGTCTCTTTTTTGATGCACGTCCTCAATAAAAGTGACCAAAGCTGTTTCAGTGCCAAAACCAAGCCTGAAGCTAGTTTGAAATAGTTCTAGATAATTGGCTTCTTCCAAACATACTTGAAGCTGAATGGGCACCTTGTAAAAAAGACACTTAAGGCATGTCTGGTGCTTGTGTGTGGCTGTAAATTAGAGCTAGAAAATAAAAATAACTGGAAGCAGGAATAATTTTGAATTACTACATCCAGACATATATGTGCATAGCCACAAATAAAAAGTCCTACGTAATACTAACTGGCAAGTATTTCTCTCTCTCTCTCTCTTTATGGTAGAGAAAAGAGTAGAAATACAATGAAAATGCACATAAGATACATTTTTTAAAGCTCACCATAGTAGTAGTTGAACTCTCAAGGATTACTGAAATGATAGACAATATGTTAAGGAGTTTAACAATAAAGAGTAGAGTGTTTTGAAAACAGAAGTATGGTACCAATATTTTTATTGTCAACACCAAAATTAAACATGTATTAACAATTTCTGATAAAAATGTGGATTCAGCATGTGTCTCTTATGTGAATTGCAACTAAAGTGTTGCCGACCCCCCCCCATGGTGACTAGACATACTGTTTTGGCACCCAGGTCCCGGGAGCCATTTGGCGCCTAGCTATTTTATCCCAATTTCTAACACTGCTTCTACTCAGAGAAGACCCATTGAAATTAATGGACATGACTGACTTGGGTCCATTCATTTAAATAGGTCTACTCTGAGTAGTACTAGTAAGGGATATATTTGTTAACGTTTGTTAGACACCAAATAATTGAGGTTCTCTGGGCAGTCTTGTAATAGCAGCTGTCTCTCTGTCCATGAGAGAGAAGACGTGAATTCTGAAAGTAGCCAGTACTTGGAGAAGATGTCGTAGAGCTTTAGGTGATCTGGAACATTAATAATCCTCATGTATGAATACTCCCTTTTTGTAGGACATCCATCCTGTTTGAAATTCTGTCTGGAGTTGACGACAAATGTAAAAGCCTTAAGATGGCAGTGTATTGAATGCAAGACGTGCAGTGCCTGTAGAATCCAAGGCAAAAATGCAGTAAGTTTTAATCCCTTATTACAAATAATATATAATGTTTGGTCTAATTATTTAGGTCTAGTTGAACCAAATTTACAGCGTAGTAGGAATTGGGTGAAAATTATGCCAAGGGATTGATGGTTTGTTTGTTTTTGTCTTTTGCTAGTTTCTCCATGAAAATATATTTTTGTAAGATTACTTTTGTTTTCCCTCCCTCCATTTCAATTTCAGGATAATATGCTTTTCTGTGATTCTTGCGATAGAGGTTTCCACATGGAGTGCTGTGACCCACCTCTTTCCCGAATGCCAAAAGGTGATCTCTGAAAATGCTTTCAGTGTATATGGCTTGATTGTATGTATGTATGTATGTATGTATGTTTTTGTACATTCCATGTGTATCTTGATTTTCAGTTCAATATTATGAATTGATTCAGTGAATTATTTATGCATAAGCTATTCATTCTTGCATACATTGATGTGTTTGTGATGGAACATTCTGAAATAGTCCCTCTTTTTTCTATGTGTTCTTTATAGCTTCTATAATACAGTACATTTGAATTGTAAGAGGGCCGTTTAGGTTCTTTTTTGTTGTTCTTGTCTTTTTGTAGAGCTTCTGTAGCTGGAGAGTTAAGGATTTGTCACAGTATAAATTTGTGGCAGAGCATGGACCATCAGCTCAGATTTCCCTCATCTAAGTTTAATTTTCTACCAAATTACCCTTCAAATAATAGGACTTGGCGTTTCTTTTTGCAGTTTTTAAGAAGTCCGTAAATATAGTTCACCTTCTTTATCACATGCATGCAAGAAAATGTGCTCACGTTGTTACCTGTAATGTTAAAATGGAAGGCGACAGTAACCTGTCAAAATTGTTGGCTGATCAAAATGTGGTTCTTATTATTGTCGTTTATAGTTCAAGCCACTAAAAGCTTTTGGTACTGATAATGCTGGTTACAGCATTCTGATTCAGGCAATCAGTTTATTGTTATTGCAAGGAAACAATCTTCTGTATCCTCAAAGTCATCTGTATTCTATTCTAATACCTAGAATATTTAATTTAAAGCTTTTAAAAGTTAAATGTAGCCTTAAAATACCAGCTTGTCTTCTCCACTTCAGCATGCTAGCAAAATAGACAAGTTGCAGTCTTGCTGTTTTGTAGGCCAGCAATCCCAGTGACTTTAATTTACCATCTCTCAACCTTAGAAATAATAGCCATTCCTAAAAGGCATAGGACATCAGTTGTGCCTAGACTGGATGTTGCCAGGACCCGAGTCACAGTTGCAAAATCTTTTTTTGTGGCCCATGGACAGTCATACAGATGGGTTCTGCAACTGCACTGTGCTATTGGAATATTTGTACCCTACCTACTAACAAGGGTTCTTGGCATGGCTTACAATATATTTAAAATACAATAAAAATTGACAATTGAGGTGTTGAAATTCTTCAGTAGGTGAGATTGCTTTATTTGCTGCTGTCTCATCGACTTCAGGTTTCTGGTAACAGATCCAAGAGTCTACAAACCTTCCTATCATTGGATGTACCAGCATCACTCTGTTGTTCATTGGGAAATTTCTAGAATTAACGACTGGGACCTGATGCTCATGCACTTTCACCTGAGCAAAATCTTTTTTGAATAATTAATGCAGGGATGTGGATTTGCCAGGTCTGCAGACCAAAGAAAAAAGGAAGGAAGTTACTTCAAGAGAGAGCATCACAGATAAGGCGGCGATACACAAAACCTATTGGGCGACCAAAAAATAAACTAAAGCAACGAATGTTGTAAGTGTTTTGGGGTTTGGCTTGTCTTCTACATTTGGGTGGTGTTGCACTTAACAGGCAGATTCTTACGATGAGAAATGGTTTCATTGCTGGGTTGTTCCAAGTTAGTACATCTTCCTGCTACTAAACTTCTGACAGTTCCCTCCCTCTGAGAAGTGAGGTTACAGGTAACCAGGCTGAGGGCCTTCTTGGTGGTGGCACATGCCCTGGGGAATGCCCTCCCATCAGATGTCAAGGAAATAAACAACTATCTGACTTTTAGAAGGCAGCCCTGTTTAGGGAAGTTTTTAATGTCTGATGTTTTATTCTGTTTAATATTCTGTTGGGAGCTGCCTAGAGTGGCTGAACCAGATGGGCAGGGTATTATTATTGTTATTATTATTGAGTACCTGGTTTTAACCTAAATAGAAACATACAGATGTTTCTGTTCATGCTTCTTTTTAAAGTGCATTAAAGCACTTCTGGATGATGGAGTTAAGGCAGCAGAGTTCTCATATTAATTGACAGAGCCATATAAATAACCAGTCAGGTGGCAGCGGCAGCTGATGTGGCCTCTTGCTCTGGCCCTTGCCACCGGCTGCTCTCTAGTAGCAAAAGTTGTGGAACTTGTGTGTGCCCCTATTGCAAGGGAATGTTTGTTATTTGATCACTTGATGGCAGCCAGTTTTCACTCCTGATGAGCAGACATGTGCAAAATTACCTAGTGGTTTGTCAGTTTTTGTGTTGAACATTGGGTCATCATGTTATGAGACAACTGAATTATGTTATTTGAATTGTTGGAACGGTGAAGGTCTGCACTTGCCGTAGTTGATGATGCAGAGTTGCAGAAATAACTTACTGCTGTCTTCTTTAGAAATAAGTGTAGATCTGTAACCCTTCATCTTTTATGAAACTGTAAAACATTGGGAAGATGACATGTGGTACCAGTACCATGGTGCGTATATTTAACATAGAAATAGAGATTGAACCTCTAGAGTGTCAATTCATAGCTTGTTGAATCCGTTCCAGAATAAATTCTGCTGTGGGAGGTGTGAGTGGGTGTTTAAAGGTGTGTGTCATTTTGCTTAATGAAATGTACCTAACTAAATGACACAAATATTGTACATTGCTGAATCATTATGTGCTTCATCATAAAAGTGTTGACTGTGCAGTGGCACTGCTTAATGGACCTTTATTGTGGCATTGAACAGCAATGTGAAATCATATAGCACCAGGAGCTTGTTAACCTCTGTAGGCAGATGGTTATTAGCATATATGGCACCAAGTGATAGGCTTTATGGTAACAGAGCTGAACTTCTGGCATTGAAATATTCAAACAACATGTGGGCAAGGCTTAGAAGATTTTAACTGGATTGTGACTGTTAACTGCTAGCCATTCTCAGTAATGGGTTGGAGTGGGGAATGCATTCGGGGCCAAATGGAGGGTTGCTTGGCTATTGGAGATCAGCAAACCAGATGGTTGCCCCAGGCTGCTCCCTCTCTAATCTGTTTATATTCATTACTTCAGTTTCACCACTATCAAAACAAAATATATAATGCTTAACAATAATAAGGTGATGGAAATGAGAAGAAAATACAATTGATGTGAAATAATTATGCAGCATTGTGTGGGTTTCAGTTTGATAAACTTTCCTGGTTGCTTGCATTTATCACAAATATAAGAGATTTGGTTTGGCGTCTCTTGACTGTTCCTCAGCATTATCTTTACGTTTCTGCATTAGCCTTTAGCTAAATCAGCACTTAATCAAGCTAGATGCACTTTCCCAGTAAAACTCAGTACTGCTTCTTGGTATCTTTCATGTCAAGCCTTTCCCAGTTCTTGTTTTCCTTTTATCATGTTTTATTTGTACCTTCTGCACGGTTCTTAGTTGGACTTACACATTTTTTCTTAACTAAAATAACACATTAGTGCTTGTGTAGGTTGTCTTTAATGCTGCGCAGAAATGCATCTTTAAGAATTCCATTACTTTAAGTGTATTTTTTAATTAATATGAATGTAGCCCTTTTGTAATGAAGCATGCCCACAAAAGCCTATTATACCGGATTTAGGGTGTTATCTTCCTCCGCATTATTGGAATGTCATTTTTACAGTTGCTGGCTTTGAAGCAGTCAAGTATCTTGAAGCTTTTGTAGCATAAGGCTTGGATCTCCTGGGATCATGTTATAGTTGTAACAGCCTTCAAAAGGCAGAAGCTTTACTGTTGTAATGCAGTGCAGCATATAGTCAAGGAGACCATTGAAATTAGTGAGGCTAAAGTCCATTAACTGTATATTGAGCCTAAGGAATGCATATTCCCTTTCTGTAGGGATTTCTTTGACCAAAACCTGAAACACACTTTGACCCATTTAGACCCTGTCTTAACAGGACAGCTGCATTTTGGAAATGTTCTACTGCATGGTCATCTGTGCAGTGTCACATATCGGTTCTACAATCTGTGCAAAAATATTCAGGAATATTTAATCTAGGAACTCATGCACTTTTGCTCACAGAAGATTTTCACTATCTGCAAATGCCTTGAAGGGAGGGATGAATAACCGAAACCAAATGCAGTATCCAGTGCTTTTTTCTGGGGATATGCATACCCTTAAACATTTTGTGAATTTAAGTTTGGCCTCATTGAGGGGCAGTATTTCAATATGAGTAGGAAAATGAGAGTACACCTAAACATACATATTTTAAAGAAAAAAAAGCACTGGCAGTATTTCAGGGAGCTTTCTCTCTCTGGAGTTTATGTTTTCTGCACGGTTTAGCCATTGCTGTTGTACCTCCCCGCTTTTCCTCTTTTACAGCTTTATGTGAATACTTTTGTAAAGGTCCCACTGTAGTTCACATAGCTGACAATAAGTAGCCGCATCAACTGCAGCATGACAAGAGTATGGCGGGCAGGCAAGGAAGCAAGTGTTGCAAATGGTGAGCAGCCCAGGCAAGCTGCTGAGGAAGGAGCAACATTGAATGGGACGAGGGAGCCTCAGAGAGCAATTTGCCGAACTGTTCTCTGAAGCACTTTCCACCATCCTTAAGGAGGGTGGGGATGCTTTGGGGAGTCATTTGTCTGAAACATCCCCATCCTCCATTAAATGATGGAGCCCAGGTGAGCTGCTGAAGGAGTGACATTTAAAGGAGGTGCTTCAGAGAGTAGTTTGGACCCTCCTCCATTAAACATTTAATAAGCTGTGAGACAAGAGCTGTTTGGATGAGCTCTGGGAGAAGGGGATGGGGTTTGGGGGTGAGCTTTGGGGCAAGCTGTGGGGGAGGTGTTTGGTCAGGTGGTTCATGAGTGGCAAAATGGTGGGTGGTTAGCGAATGGAGCAAGTAAAAGTTGTGGTGGCAGCTCCTAGTTGTTCCATATAAGATTAGTGGAGCAACACCAGTTTCCTTGGCTGGAGCTCTAGAATGTTTCCAGCAACTGTACTCATGGGAGAAAGGGCTGTGATGAGTGACTATAATAGTTTGCCTTTACAGTTGTTAATCCTAAGGCTGACCAGTCTCTTTAACTGTAGTTAAAGAAGGAGAGGAGATGCGGAGGAGATGTGTATTTCTCTTTGAGCACAGTTGTTGCAACTGCACTGGTTAATTGCACTTATTATAGTTCTTATTTAATAGACAGAGTGCTTTACAGCCTTTGTGCTTCATGTCCTCAGAATAACTCTGTGGAGCCGCTGATTATATTTACTGTTTTATGACAAATATTGAGAATGTGGCTTGCCCCAAAGCATCCAGGAAGTTGATGGCTTAGTTGGTTTGAACACAAGCCTTAGTTAAAGCTTTTAACCCCCAGACCACTCTGAAAACCATCATTTAGTCTTGTCACTATCATATAATTCTGATGGTTTTGAACTAATATGTATATCTATCTATATTTGATGAGGCTTCACCAGCAGTTTTTAGCTGTTAGGATGTTGTTTAGATTTTAAGCAAAGTAGCATGAGTAATTCATATGCAGTGTTGCTCTCGTTTATTTTTATGGTTTGTTAATGCTGACTGCTTCTTAAAATTTTCCATATTTTTTGCTAGGTCTGTAACCAGCGATGAAGGATCCATGAATGCATTCACAGGAAGGGGGTCACCTGGTAGGGGTCAAAAGACTAAAGTCTGTACCACACCTTCATCTGGTCATGCTGCATCTGTGAAGGATTCAAGCAGCAGATTGGCTGTTACAGACCCCACCCGGCCTGGTGCCACCGCCACCAAAATCACCACCACCACCTCCACCTACATACCTGCCTCTACACTTAACGTTAACAAGAAAACCAAAGGGCTTATTGATGGCCTTACTAAGTTTTTTACACCGTCACCCGATGGTCGCAGATCACGAGGTGAAATAATAGACTTTTCAAAGCATTATCGTCCAAGGAAAATGGCCTCTCAGAAACAATCATGTACTTCTCATGTGTTGGCTACAGGTACCACACAAAAGCTAAAACCTTCTTCACTTCCACCCCCAACCCCCATCTCTGGTCAGAGCCCCAGTTCACAAAAATCCAGCACTTCCATCTCTTCTAACTCTCCCCAAAGCTCCTCCAGTCAGTCAAGCGCACCCTCCTTTAGCAGCCTTCCTAATAACAGTCAGCTAAAGGGACTCTTTGATGGACTTTCTCATATTTATTCCACTCAGGGACACTCTCGAAAAAAGGGGCACCCGAGTTATGCACCGCCCAAGCGTTTGCGTCGTAAAGCAGCATTTTCTTCCACATCCAAGTCTAAAACTGCTTTCTATGGAAAGAAAGAGATTAGAAGTAGGTTTATTTCTCATGCCTCCGCCTCTGGATGGGGTATGTCTAGAGGACGTGCTTTTAAAGCAATTGGTCACTTCAAGCAAACAACCTTCCTTAAAAAGCGCAGGATTCTAGGCAGATTAAAGTATAAAGTGACCCCTCAGATGGGGACCCCCTCACCAGGGAAGGGGAACTTGGCAGACGGAAGGATTAAACCTGATCAGGATGATGGTAAGCAACAGGTCAAAGCGCCAACCAAACCTGCGTCCCGTCCAAATCCAAATTCTTATTTTGTCACACAGGTCTCGGCTACTTCTCTTCTGACTTCACTCTCATACAAAAGCAATGAACTTTGACCTTGTAACTAATGCTGACTAAATCTCCAAATTGTTTTTCCAACTAATGCTGTACCGCCTTGTTTGTCAGTTTTTGCATATGTAGTGGCACTAGCACCCCCCCACCCCAATGTCTTCATAATGTTGCTTTTATGCCTTTTGTAGTAGCATATTGGTAGCCACTCCATGCTGTCCCTTGCCCTTTCTCTGGCCACAGTGCTGATGGCATTTATTAGGATGACCATTTCAACTCTTCATTTCCCTCTCCTCCATTGCTTTTCCATGACACATTCCATCTGCTACACAACACTGGATTTGTACTGCTGTGAAATTTACTCTTCCCAGTTTTTAAATAAATCTTTCCTTTTTTTCTTGAAGAAACAAAAGTCTGTATTCCTTGCCTTAGTTTCTTCTAATCTGTTTCAAATAGTTTTGCCTAAGATTGTTTTAGTGTTGAAAGCTTGTTTTCTTTTTCTTAGAGGTTCAGATATATGGTTAGGATATGTGAAATCTATGCTGCTGTATCAGTTGTTTGATATAGTTTTGTAGTCAAAATGTCTTTTTTAATTGGGTAGGAGTAGAGTGTAAATTCTAAGTTAGGGCATGAAAGAAAAGGCTGCTGTTTGTCCTGGCCGTGTTTATTTAAAATAAATCTGCAAATGTTTTAGTAGATACTATAATAATAAAGATTTGCTACGTCAACTGGAAAGATCAGTGGGAAGCAGGATTTTAAAGCGTTAGAAAATGCTGGGAGCTACATTTTGATTGCAAAAGGTGTTTGTTGCATCATGGTGGTGAATAAACTCTCTGCTGGTTTTAAACAACAGGTACAGAAATCAAAATAAGCATCAAACAAGAAAACTCAGATCTGTTTCTGGTGGGAAGCAAGGATATTATTACAGAAGAAGATTTGGAAATGTTTAAGCAGGCCCAGGAACTTGCAATGGAGGTAAGGTTCACAGGTGCCAGCTATGTGAACAGTACTGATACGGTAATTTGTTGCTTGATATGAGGAGAAAATTGTGCTGACTGCTTAGTTCTGCTTAATGCCCCTTTTATTAAGGCTAGTTTGTATATAATGCTATACATCTAATCTAGAACCCAAGTATCTCATTAGGGTAAAAGTAAACTTGAATGGGAAGTTCTCTATATAGCTTCAGGCATGGTGCAGAGTGAATAAGTTTCACAGCACTTGGGTGCCTTGATAGAAGTCCTTATTTTTAAGGATGTGGATAGTTTGTGCTACTTTTCATTCCTCTGTAAACAGATGTCTCTCCACCTAGCACCTAAAATAGTGTAATACCCCCAAAATAGCCTTACTAGTGAAATGTCATGGGGGGGGGGAATTCTGTTGCGCTTTCAAAACTTTTGTTCTTTAATTGTGATTAATAGAAAATTGGTTGTAAAAATGGTGGAGAAACAAATGGACGCTACCCTTCTGTGATAGAATTTGGGAAATATGAGATCCAAACATGGTACTCCTCGCCTTACCCACAAGAATATGCAAGGTAAGGAGAATGAACCTATAAACTGTTTTATGACAAACACCATCTCATAGCTCCAAAAAAGATTCCTTTACAACTTATTTGCAAAGCTTCTCATATTCAGACATGCAGTGAAACCACAACTTTATAACTTCCCTTCTCTTTCTTCCCTAGCTTGCAGATTATCATTGAACGTTGCTGTAAAATCGGCTTGGCACTGCCAAAAAATCAAAGATTAAAAATGTATATTGGCTGCAGATAAGCCTGTTTAGCTACAGAATGCCTCGTACACACCCTTTTGTGGCTAAGGAAAAAAAGGCTAGCCCCCAAATTACTTCATGCATGTCCCTTCCTTTCTACATGGAGCTTGAGATAGTTCTCTTAAAACGTATCAAAAATAATCATAAATAATTAAGAGTTCAGCAATGTTCAGAGTGTCCGCAATTAGAAAATCCACATATTAGTAAAATGTAATTTGTTATTTTTCTTGGTGCCAAAATTTTAAACTTCATAGTTCAACATTTTGAGACTATTTTGCCATGGATAGAATATGACAAGCTCTGCAAACAGTAATGTTGATAATAAATAGCTTCCTATTTCACTATATCGTGTCAAGGGATGGCTCAAGCACTTGCCATCAATGTGCTCACTGTAATGTATGCTCTACTTTTGCCTGTAATTGGGCCCCAGTTCCTCAGTGTTCAAAAATGGTCTATATTTTCATCCATTTTTGAAGGGGTCAAGAGAAAAAGTTAAACAAAATTGGAGGGGCGGAGAGATTTACCTGAAAATCGGCAGACTTCTACCACCACCTCCTTTTCTTTTTAAAAAACCTTTCTCACAGTGGTGCTCTTACAGCCTAGCATTTTTTCTTGGACCTGTGCATTCCATTTTAACCTCCTATTTCCAAGTATCAGATATTCCGTTTCATCCAATAATTTAGGGAAGGCAGGAGAAATGAATGATGTCAGAGATAACTCAAGTGGAAAGTGGTCTCAGCTCTGGGAATTATCCTAAAGGTGTCTCGGTTAATTGGCACATTATTGGATGTTAGGATATAATCTATGGTGCTAGTAAATCCTCTGGGGGAGATAAAAGTAAAATAACCCTCTTGATCCCCTTGACGGTGCCCATTGCATAACAAAAGGTTATGCTTAATTATAAGTTCACAGAGATAATTCCCAGCGCGGTTAGAGAGGTGGTGTCCATTGCTGCCCTCTGACAGATTTGGGGTTTGTCCTCCCAGTTTAGTCCAGATAATATTGTATTTTGTGGGGAAACAAGGCTGATCCGGGCATTGAAGTCGCCTCCCAAGACAAGCTGAGGGTTAGGAGACAGAGAGTCTATACTTTCGAGTAGTTGGTCAAGCTTTCCCCAATATGAGCTCAGTTCCCCACAAGACTTTACTGGAGGTATGTACACGCAGATACAGTAAGTATTTCTCCGGAGACTATCAGAAAGGGACAACACTAAAAAAATTAGGGGTGGTCAGCGAGGGACACTGTTGAATTGATACATTAAGAGATGTTGGCACCAGCACTGCCAGCCCCCCTGCTAGGCCTTCCATACTTTACAGTTTTAGGAGCTGGTTGAGTTTAACTTGTAAAACCCTGTAATTCAACCATGGTGCCCTCTTTTGCCCAAGTTTCTTTAAGATGATATCATGTGTTTGTAGATAGGAACAGAAATCACTGTCTTGGGTCTTGTTCGGCCACCCTGTTACATTCCATGAGAGAAGTTTAATTGTTTTACAGTGATTTGCTCTTAGTCGATTGATTTTTGGTATTCAAGGGTTCAGTCCCAACTAAGTCAGTCTCTGTAAGTCCAATACCAAGTAAGTCTGATGAATGTTATTTGGAACGCTGGACACCTTTCCAGTTAGGAGTTTGATCTAGACTTCCACAAATTGTCATGCAGATCTTTTTTGGTTGGAAGACTCTTAAATAAGAAGAGTTTGTTTTAAGAGCCTCTCCGCATTCTATGTCAAACTTAGGGGTCTGCTTTTGTTGTGCCATTTCACTTTGGTGCTCTGTTAGTGCCTGCTTGCCTTTAACTGATAAACTGTGGACCTCTTTGGATAACTGGGTTATTTGAGAGGCAATACCTCTAATTTGTTGGAAGATATGCTCAACCATTCTTGCAATTAGAGTTAATTGGGTGCTCTCCCTACTTGTTATTCCTTCCTCTCTTAGAGGCACAGGGTCAACTTGCCCCAATGTTGGATCCAGTTCTGCATTTTCACCTTGAGTATCCTCCTCATTTTCATAATCCTCTTTAAGGGGAGAAAACCATTTTTTTTTGTTGGAACTGTTAAAGCAGATTTGTTTTTAAAAGTCCTCCATTTTAGATTGCTTGGGAGCCGGTGAGAGAACTGCCTCCTCTGGGTCCCTGTTGCGTTTACTAGCAGGCATAGTATTGCAGTGGGGTGTAAACTAGGAGAGGTTTCCTTAACCAAAGAGGAAAGAAAAAATAGAAAGTGTTCAGTTTGTTCAATTTAAGAGTTTCTCTGTGTGTTGACTGCCAGGAGTTCCAGGAACAAAGTATAAAAGGGAGCTGGCGGTTAATAGCTAGCGGCTGGCGGCCTGCCCAGGATACTTCACAGAACTTGCCCAAGGTGTTTCTCATAACATAGATAAGAAGATGCTGATAGAATCTCAGTAGGTTGGTAAGTTTAAAAGTAGAAAATTAAAAAAGAGGAAAATTTACTTCCATGGGTAGCAATTGACACTAATTACATTCCTGTTATCTGCGGAGCTCGGAAGCCAGCTTGCTAAGCTGTTGCCATCTTGGAACTGCCACCAACCAGTGACTGTTGGTATTGTTCAGTAGTTGATAGTTGAACAATTAAGAATGATCAGATGAATGTTGAAGAGCAAGTCAGACAATAATGGAATAAGTGAGCCAGAGGAATATAAGGTAGGGGAATATGCAGAGGCTCCAGATCAAACTGATGAAAGGTTGGCAGGACTGGATCAAGAAATCATACTGAAGGAATCATCATCGAATGAAAATGGAGATGACCTCCATACAAAAATTCGGAGAAGTAGAAGATAAGATTACAAATGGTGATTTAGAGAAATATCTGGACATAGTGTTGATGGAGCTGAGAGGCAAAAAAAGCTTTGGGATTTCACTCCTGGCCTTTCTTTAGTTTTAGCAGATTTGGTGTGAATTCAAAGAATGGTGATATTAAATTTATGGTATTGCCTCTGGAAAAAGACTGGGGGAAAAAGAAAAAATTGAAGGTTGTAGAGGAGATCGGAATACCATTGTAAACACAACAGGAAATAGAATACAGCAGGAAATGGAACTGACTACAGTGGTACCTCGGGTTACATACTCTTCAGGTTACAGACTCCGCTAACCCAGAAATAGTACCTCGGGTTAAGAACTTTGCTTCAGGATGAGAACAGAAATCGTGCTCCAGCAGCACGGCGGCAGTGGGAGGCCCCATTAGCTAAAGTGATGCTTCAGGTTAAGAACAGTTTCAGGTTAAGAATGGACCTCCGGAACGAATTAAGTACTTAACCCAAGGTACCACTGTACACGGAACTGGACACAAACTAATGAGAAACAAAAATGGAATAATACAACAGGAAATGGGCTATAACAAGAAAGGGAACTGAGGATATGGAATTGGACATGAACAAGTGGATATACAACAAGAAAAAATGGAATATCGGCTCAATGTGCAAGCACAATGGAGCGACTGTAATATGGACATGGACAGGAAGAATTATATTCAATATGGAGTAGTGGTGGTGAGAATTAATCGAAGTTAAATTAAAGGAAAAAAATATGGTTAACATTTATTAAGAATGACAATTAGTCTTGGACTTTCTGTGAGAAAAGGAAATAAATGATTCTGAGATACCTTAACTGGTAGGAAATATTGTTTAACAGAAAGTGGTAGATGTTCACATTGACCAAAGTTTTTAAATAATCATATTCTCTTTTATGTGACTGGCAGATGGGAAATCAGAGTATTTCTTTTCTGTTGCCTTGCTTATTTTATTTTTCTCTTTTTCTGTCTTCTCTTTATCTTAGTTGTCCCCTTCTTTCCTTTTTCTGTTTACCTTCTTTTTTGGTATCTTTTGTAAATGCAACTGTATTATGGAAAATCTTAATAAAAAGTCATTTAAAAAGTTGAAATATTAATTGCAGGTTTTATTTTTTTAAACAATTCAGGTGTTCATTAATTTAGATAAAGGCTGAATTATAAATACTGTAGATAACTTCACTCAGAACACATTGATGTGTTTACACAATGCATATAATAATGTTCCAATATTATGATGGGATTTGACTTCACAGCTGGTTTATTATTATTATTATTATTATTATTATTATTATTATTAAATTTGCTCCCAAGTCCAGCTAGAATTTATGGGCACTTGGAAATACCTCAACAGAATTGTTATGACTCCAGCCTCATAATAAACAATTTGTTATGAAGTATGATATTCTTTAAGCTTGCTTGTTGTTTTATTTGCTTGTTTAATACATATAGTGCTCTGGTTGACTAAGAATGGTATACTAACTGCTCTGATTTTTAAACTTAACAGACTATCAAAGCTTTTCCTGTGTGAATTCTGTCTTAAATATATGAAAAGTAAAAATATTTTGCTAAGGCACGCAAAGAAGTGTGGCTGGTTTCATCCTCCAGCCAATGAAATCTACAGGAGGAAGGATCTTTCAGTGTTTGAGGTAGGAAGCATTTTATTTGTGTTAGTAGTACTGCAGGCTAGTTAAAGAGTAAGAATGTAGTAAATGTATTAATCTCCCCACCCACAGCTATCTGTAATGTGGGTGCTCCTGATCCCCCCCACCCAAACACACACACACACACACACACACACACACACACTGTGCTTGGCCCCAGAGGATGCCCATTTCCCATGAGTTGCCGTATTTTTCGCTCTATAAGACACACCAGACCACAAGATGCACCTAGTTTTTGGAGGAGGAAAACAAGAAAAATATATTCTGAATCTCAGAAGCCAGAACAGCAAGAGGGATCGCTGCGCAGCAAAAGCAGCCATCCCTCTTGCTGTTCTGGCTTCTGGGATAGCTGCGCAGCCTGCATTCGCTCCATAAGACGCACACACATTTCCCCTTACTTTTTAGGACGGAAAAAGTGAGTCTTATAGAGCAAAAAATACGGTATTTGTTGCTCAAGGAGGTACACTTTTGATTTTAGTGTGATTTTCCATCTTCTCCTGAAAGATTCCTGTTTTCCCAAGTAAACCTGTCCCACTATTTTAGAACACTGGAAGACCACTGATACTGGAAATCTGTTTTCATCCCCAACAGAAATTCTATAGTTTAGAAGAATTGTGCTAGGAACTTCAGACCAGTAGTCTGTGTAAAAAGAAATTCTGTATTGTGTAATCTATTGCTGTACGGATCAGACTGTATGGTAAGATACAAAGTAAATGATGGAAAGCAAGTAAGATAAATTGAGGAAGAAGGATACTCGTTAAATGTAGAAGCATGCTTATGAAAGAACACAAGGAAGTATCGACCTTCCCTCCACAAAGTAAAGAGCAGCAGCTATTTTACATCCTTTGATCTTTCTGTCCATGTATTTAGGATCAAAGAAATGTAATTTGTGAAGAATAAATCTGAAAGTGACACTATTTTCAACTGATCTTGGAAACATTTTTTTCATAGAAAATAGTATTTGCTTTTGTATCTAACAACTTCTGTGTGTATATAATGCCAAAGTAACTTCCTCTTTGCAGACTTAACACTTCAGAAACTTAGAATAATGTTACTTGCTTTATCCTCCATCTGGTACAACGCCTTCAAAAACCAGCAGCTTAGCATATCTTTAATGATATGTTCACAAATTTGTATCTTTAATTAGAGGGAAATAAACTTTTGAAATGCCATAAATCAAAATTATATTTTACAAGTTTTACAAGTTACTTGTAACAAAATGTATTGATGGTCTAATATTTAATATGATTCTGAGAAAAATCTGGTTTTGTTCACTTTAAATATTATGTGCAGTGATCCACTTCCATACTTAATTATTAATATGGGAAATTTTCTCCTCCATAGGTTGATGGGAATGTGAGCAAAATTTATTGCCAAAATCTTTGCTTGTTAGCAAAGCTCTTTCTGGACCACAAAACCTTATATTATGATGTTGAGCCATTCCTTTTCTATGTTCTCACAAAGAATGATGAAAAAGGATGCCACTTAGTTGGGTACTTCTCCAAGGTAAAAGTTTGATCTTAACATCATGAGAATATCTTGGCTTTTGTGCCAAAGCACACACTGCTGATTTGGAATGCATAATATCAACCGAAAGCAAACACTGTTTTCTGATTACAAACAACTACAATGCCAGTATCATTTTAAGATCTCAAGTATTCTCTCTTGGGCTTTATTTATCATTCTACTATATTTTTTCACTTTAGAATGTTTCCATCAGGTGTGACAAATCTCCTGTTTCGTTTGGCACTTCCAGTTTTGTTGTAGTTATTACTTATTTTGTTACTCAGGTAGTAGAGCATCTCATCATGCCTTTTATGACAATTTTCTTTTATTGTTTAGTGAAAATTTAAGGTCTTTAGTCTGAAGGCTTTCTCTTGAGATTCCACCCCCTGTATACTCGGTGTCTACATTGTCATGTATATATAATTTGCTCTATGTTCATGTTTTAATAATAGTTTGTAGTTTTGTCAGCAAGTGCTCTCCCCACGCCAAGTTTTAATTCCAGTCTGTCTTGTATCTGGTTGTTTATTCTAAATGTTTCTCAAACTGTGGAATGGGACCTGTCACTGAGCCTTGGGCCAGTTTCAAGTGGTCCCAGTGCCACAGCCCTGCCTAGTGTAGGAATGGCAAAGGAGGAGACAAGATAGAAGGTGCATATAAAGGCAGCTTGAATAAGTGAGACAGTCTAGGAGGTTTAGTTAAGTTACACTGGAGTTTATTTTGAGGATTTCCCTGTAAAGAAGCAGCCGTCTTGGCTTGTAGCAGCTGTTGATGCATAGTGGTTAGTGGCGCAGAGGCACTGAGATTTTGAGTTATCCCTGTTAGTCTCCCCATACACGTGGTCTGGATTTCAAGGAGAGTTCTGGGGTGTCTTTGCCAGCGTGACTCCTTCTTCTTACGTTCCTGCACCCTGCCTGATAGACGTAACTGCCCTGAAGATCCCACTCCACTAGCATCTTACTGGGTTTGCCTTTGTTTTCAGCAGCCGGTTTAATCTTTCCTCCTGCTGTTTTTGTAGACATCAGTTTATATTTCTTTCTGGTCTGTGCCATATTTTGATGGAAATTTACTTGGTATTCAAAGGTGGATGCACCTGACTGTATGAAAGCTGCATCTGCTTCAAATATTACTTTAGATAAACAGTTCTGTCAGTTAGAAGTATTTGCTGAGAGACAGATGAAATGCTGGCAAAAAGCAGTAAGTTATTTTAATGTGGCTATTACTTATGATCCAAACTGCTGCCTTCAGCAAACGTGTAGGTATCATCTGCCTTTTGTACATTCCTGACACAAAAGTCAGGGCAGCATGAGAAAAAATGCCTTCTTTCCACTCCCTGGATTTGAAATTCACTCATGCAGTTCCTTTTGGATTTTTCTGTTGTTAATTTCTGAGGTGCCATCTCGTAAAATAAATCTTTTTGGAAGATACATTTGATTTGCTGTTCTACTTCACCAGCGACATTACTTTCTAGGGGCTTACTCTATTTTCGTATTGACCTGCTGCCTGTTTACCTTACTGGGCTATTTTACAAAGGCAGAGGCAGGTGCATGGAATTGCCCACTTCAGCAGTGTTTTGACATACTTGATCTGTTTCTCCTTCCCCCAGGAAAAGCTCTGCCAGCAGAAGTACAATGTCTCCTGCATAATGATCATGCCCCAGTACCAAAGGCAAGGATTTGGAAGATTTCTCATTGATTTCAGTAAGTGAGCGGCTTTGTTTACAGTCATAACCCTGAGAGTTGATGGTGGTTATGAGGATACAGCTACATAAAAACTTTATTTAACCTGTTTTGTTGTTCGTTTTTTTATCACTAGATAATGGGCTTTCTATTTCTATTTGCGTAGTGGCAGAAAAGCTCCCTCAAGTGAAAAATCTAGCGCCTCTGTTGTACTGCAGGAAATTGAGAATGTGTCTCTCTGCAGTAATATTAACTCTCAGAGCTATTACGCTGAATGAATTGTCTAAATTGCATTCATTTTGTGCTGCTCATTAGTACAAAGAGAAGCAATTATTTGTGATTAAAGCAAAGGAAGGTGTTAGTCCAAGGCATTCTCTAGTTTCCCAGTCTATTAACATGGAGTACATTTTAGCTGAACAATGCTTATGATGAGAGAGCGTAATGTTTCAATTTATTATTCCTTTTTTTAAAGAATGTCATTAACTCACTTCTGAAGTAAAAGCTACTATTTGCTGCACAATGTATAAATTGGTATTCAGGGTTTATATCTTGTATTCTTCATCATGCAGTTGCCCATCTGACATAATTTTTAAAATGTTGGAGCTATTCATAATATTTCAATATCAGTAAAAAACAATTTGATAAACAAATAGTATAATTCAATAGGCAAGCGCCACAGCTCAATGATTTCATTGACATTTTGAACTGAACTTTGAATTATAGTTTGGAGAAAGGCTATGAAAGCCAGGTTTTCGAAGCCATGTGTTAGTGTACCCAATTATTTTTAAAGCTCCACAGTAAACATATAGCATTGTATGTGGTTGGCTTTCTTCGGTGGAGGAACATACAAGGTGATTAAGATGCAGATCAAATATAAATCTTAAGAAGGGAGGTAGCAGCCAACAGGGTTTCTTACTTGGCAGTTGCCCATCATGAGTTATTGCTGGTGATGCTTCATACTTAATGTGTTATGCTTCCTGCTCATGATATTTAAGCACATCTTGAGTTCTAATCAAAGTTTTGTGCTTTTTTTTTTTTAATTTGCCCCATCCTTTTTCAGCAGGGGTCGGTCCACTGTCCCTCAGACCTTGTGGGGGGGCCAGACTATATTGGGGAGGGGGAATGAACAAATTCCTTTGCCCCACAAATAACCCAGAGATGCATTTTAAATAAAAGTACACATTTTACTCATGTAAAAACACCAGATAGGCCCCACAAATAGCCCAGAGATGCATTTTAAATAAAAGGATATATTCTACTCATGTAAAAACACGCTGATTCCCAGACTGTCCGCGGGCCAGATTTAGAAGGCGATTGGGCCTTAGTTTGCCTACCCGTGCTCTAGTGTAACAACATGACTGCTTGCATATATATATATATATATTTTGGGGGGGGTGGAGGGTTCCAAATCTATGGGTATAAGCTATGGTGGGCTTTGTTCTTCATGAGCAGAGGCTTCTAGTGAGGGGTGGCGTCAGTAAAATCATCAAAATCGTAATGTAGTGGAGGCTTCTCTGGGTTGTGCTGCAAGGCTTTAATAGTGAGCATCTATGTTGCACTTTTTAGGCTTTGCACAATGTCCATGGAGGCCTCTGGTGTGCTGTGTGACAATATTGACTGATTTCATCAAATTGTAGTGCAAGGGAAGTAAGGAGCAGGAGCAGCTCCTGGACTTGAAGATCCACTTGTGGATTTATATATTTAGCCAGTTGTCGTATAACTAGAGTCCCCTGGGTGATCAACAATTAAAACACACTAAAATCCAATAGCAGCACAAAAAATCCATAAAACAGTTGCATCAGGACAGAAATTCAGGAGGGTGGATTAGATGGGTTTGACTAGATCACAGTTTCCCTAGATTCTCTAGATGTTTTGGGACTACAATTCCCATCATTCCTGACCACTCTTCCTGCTAGCTAGGGATAATGGGAGTTGTAATCCAAAAACAGCTGGAGATCTGAGTTTGGGAAACTCTGGACTAAGAGACCTCTGCTCTGCTCACAGAGTTGCCACCATCTGCAGCCATTCCACTGGCTGAATCAAAGAGAAAAGTCTCACATTAGCTCTTTCTCTCCCAGAACATTCCTGTGGTGATCACTCTACCTGGGCATTCTGAAATGTTTTTTGTTCATTAGTTCATTTACTTTACTTTCCCCTCGCTTACCCGCTGCATCCTGTTTGCAGATTACTTGCATTACAGTGGTACCTCGGGTTACATACGCTTCAGGTTACAGACTCCGCTAACCCAGAAATATTAACCTCGGGTTAAGAACTTTGCTTCAGGATGAGAACAGAAATCGTGTGGCGGCGCAGCAGCAGCAGTGGGAGGCCCCTTTAGTTAAAGTGGTGCTTCAGGTTAAGAACAGTTTCAGGTTAAGAACAGACCTCCAGAACGAATTAAGTTCTTAACCCAAGGTACCCTGTACTTGCAACTGTAAACTTCCTGGATGGCCCTGGCAGAAATGCAGAATATAGATACAGTAAATGGTTAATAAAAAGTTTGGCTGCTGTAACACTGCATTATGTTTCTTTGGCTTGGGTAATGCAGTGCTGTGTGGAGGGTAGATGTTCTGGTTGGTGTGTTAATACTTATAGTCCTTCAGTCTCTTTAGATACAGTAATTAACAATATTTTGATGACATGTGCAGCAATCTATTCAAATAAGTGCAAGGGTTATGTGAAGTGTTTCATATTGTAGGCAGTTCAGATGACCCTTTAGCCCTGAAGATGAGATTGGGCACATACACCAGGCTTACAGATATCCCTGTTGCTCTAGCAGTTGTTTCAGGGTTAGGGAGATACATATAAGATCTTCCACTCTTAACTTCTACCAATGCGGATTGGAGCAGGAATCAAACCTGAGAACCTGACGCGCCCACTGTTCATGTTGCCACAGCCAGAATTTGGGTGGCCAAATAATGTAAGATCAGGCATTTTCGTAAAGTCAGTAATCATTTTCAGTAATCAGTTTTATTTCCCCTTGATTTTGTTCCATTTCCCCTCACAATTATCCTGCCTGCTTGTGTTTTCTAATGGCTGTTCTTGCTACACATCTCAGAAACATGAGACTGCAGCTTCCACTTTCCATTTTGTGGACTTTCAACTTTAGTGGCACACAGACTGAACGCTGTAGGACATCAATGCATGTCATTAGGCTGTATAATGAAGCGAAGAAAACCAGCATGGCAGTCCTCATCGTGGTTTGCATATGTTGCACTAATAGCTCAATTTCTAACTATGCTCATTAATTGACTACCAAATTGAGCTCCATATGCTACTCTTCACAGTCCTGGACATGTGATCAGCTGGAATGAAATTCTGCCTAATCAAGGTATGCAAACAGCTTTCAGTATGTATGGACAATTGAGAAAAGTCCTGGGTCTAGAACGGTGGCCATTGACTGATACTTTAGAAGAAGACAAATAAGTAAATGTTGAATGCACCTTAAAATACTGTTGTAAGTTGGAAATACCCAAAGGCAACTATTTTTAAAAAGTCATTTGCAAGCTAGCAAGAACAGCATGTTAAACTTCATTTTTTAATTTAAAAAAATTAAACTCAACAATTTAGCTTTTCTGTACTGATTTAAATATATTATCCAAGTAAATGAAGGAGTATCTCCACCCCCATCATTCAGCCCAGACACTGAGGTCCAGCTCCGAGGGCCTTTTGGTGGTTCCCTCCCTGTGAGAAGTGAGGTTACAGAGAACCAGGCAGAGGGCCTTCTTGGTAGTGGTGCCCACCCTGTGGAACGCCCTCCCATCAGATGTCAAGGAAATAAACAACTAATCTGACTTTTAGAAGACATCTGAAGGCAAACCTGTTTAGGGAAGTTTTTAATGTCTGATGTTTTATTGTATTTTTAATATTTTGCTGGAAGCCACCCAGAGTGGCTGGGGAAACCCAACTAAATGGGCAGGGTATAAATAGTAAATTGTTGTTGTCATTTCCTGAAAAGCCCACAGCCTATCCTGAAGTTGTGGTTTAATGAAGATCTGGTAAAGATTAGGTTGTGCTCCACGATCAAGTTCTGGCTTAAATAGGGAACTACAGGGATGCGGGTGGCGCTGTGGGTTAACCCACAGAGTCTAGGGCTTGCCGATCAGAAGGTTGGCGGTTTGAATCCCTGCAACCGGGTGAGCTCCTGTTGTTCGGTCCCAGCTCCTGCCCACCTTGCAGTTCGAAAGCACGTCAAAGTGCAAGTAGATAAATAAGTACTGCTCCGGTGGGAAGGTAAACGGCGTTTGCATGCGCCGCTCTGGTTCGCCAGAAGCGGTTTAGTCATGCTGGCCACATGACCTGGAAGCTGTACACCAGCTCCCTCGGCCAGTAAAGAGAGATGAGCGTCACAACCCCATATTGGTCCAGGACTGGACCTAACGGTCAGGGGTCCCTTCACCTTTACAGGACAATGAGCCATTCCAGCTAAGAGCCTCTTCAACTGCAGTAGGCAATCCCTGTGACCATCGCTGACCCTGTTGAAGCTTCCAGGACAGACTAGTTTTCTGGTCTGAGCAGCAAAGCGATCCTTTTCCTAATGTCCCATGTTCCTCCTTTGCTCCATATCTTTCTGTAGGGGCAGGAAATGGATCCAACTTCATTTATTTATTAATTTTGGGGTAAGGTTTTATGCACTGCAGTCAAGCTCCTTTCTCCTCACACTGGCTAAATCATGGCTTAAAGCTTGATGCACTGGGCATTGAGCTACAAATATTTTGCCAAAGAGGGCCATTTTAACTTTCCCTCTTATTTAGAGATATTGAAATATTAAAAATGACTTTTGTACTGAAGTGCAAGCAGAAGAGTGAATAGGCTTTCCTACCCTATAAAAGGAAGTCAGACCTACAAGTCAGGTTCTGTCTTGTACTGGAGCATGCTATTTAGGAGAAAAGCTAAGTGGCTCTAGCTTGAGCTAAGAAACACAGTTCCCAAATAGAATAATGAGCTGCCAAAGATTGGGACCATCCTTAGCATCCCACCAAAGGTAGGGAGAAGAAATGTGCAGCCTCTAAGATGATGAAAAGAATGAATGGTTACTTTTAGGGGGCAGCATAAAGCAGGAGGTGATTGCCTCTGGGGTTTTTAAGCTCACTCGTGGCTTTGCAAACTGCTTGGTTTGGTCCTACTTGCTCAAAATGCCATTTGTATTGTTGTATAGTAGACAAAGGAAAACAACAATGAACCAAAAGCAGCTGGCTGTTCCTTCATGCAAAGGTACAATTTGTTGTAATTTTTTGAGATTTGAGCTATAGATGGTGCGGATAGTACCTTCCACTCAGTACATATGATTCTTTTGATTCTGAATGCAAACTGGGCATTGAGATGCTCAGTGCACATAATGAGTCAACTGCTGCTGCTGCTTCTTGTTGTTGAAGGCTCTGAAAGTATATTTGTTTTCTGCTTTGTTACTCTTCATGCTTAGATTTTATTGGTTTTTATAAAAGCACAGGAAATGTAAAAAGTTACTAGATTTTGGAAACAAAACCATGGCATGTCATACTTTCCTGCAACTGTTCCGAGTCAGACCCAAGCAGACTGATGCCTGATGACTAATCATCTTTCTTACTCCTGCTCATTATGTTGAAGCAACCTTCATATACACTTTCCATTCTGTGACATCTGTCTTCTTTTAAAAGAATATGAACAGGAATCTACACAACAGTTTGGATGACTGGCAAAGAACCCGTTTTTTAATGGATTGTTCTCTCAGAATGTAGATGTCTTATCTGCCGTATCTATGGCTGACACCATGTTCATTAAAACTCCCAATGACATTAACTTGGGACACTACCCATTTTTTGTGACGTGATTGTGATATACCAGTGTTCATTCTGCTGGTGCTGTGTGCCATGCAGTGAGTCGGTAAAGCACAAACGGAGAGAAGCAAGTTGCCAATTGCAAAAATATATGATACATTGCCTTACTATAGTGTGATATTGGATTGTTTGGATTCAGAATAAAAAGTATAATGTTAGAACATCAAAAGGAATTTATTGGGGCAAAACCAAAGAAATCAAATATGGATGGTTAACATGGCATTCTTGTGTCCATCTTGTGAATATATAAATGGAAATGTTCCAAGGAAATCAATAAATAGACAATACTTTCTGAACATGCTCTTTATAGTAGCATAGAAATGTGGAAGGGATGGGGAAAGGAGGAGGCTTGAAACCTGGATCAGATTGGTAGAAATCCCCTGTGGTGCTTCTGTGAATGAAAGGAGGAGTTAACAAGAACTATTCATTAGAAGCAGCTACGTACAAACAAATGATAGAATCACAGAATTGTAGAGGGTCATCTAGTCCAACCCCCTGCAGTCCAGGAATCTCAACTAAAGCATTCCTGACAGGTGGCCAATCTCTGCTTAAAAACCTCCAAGGTAGGATGATCCACCCTAGGTGGGCTTCCAGACAGCTCTGGAGGATTTCCAGGCTGATATGACTGGTGCTCCTGTTGAAGCCCTGGCCAACAACTGGAACATTGAATGGCTTGGGCTGTTGACGATATAGCCCCTGAATGCCCTCTCCCGCTTTGTAAAGCCCTTTTGGTTCCCTGATACACCCCAGAATTTAGGGCAAGGAATCAAGCTGGGTGATGACTCAAACATAAGCAGAGGGATATCTTGGTGAGGGCTCATTCTCAAGCCTACCTAGTGGCAGTGAAGGCTGAAAAGGTGACTTACTTTGCTGCCCCCCTTGCATCCTCATTGTGCCACCCAGCACAGCTTTTCCGGGTAGTGCAGAGCCTGTTCCAGTCTGGCCCAAAGGAGGTGGCAGGATGAACGGCAGCTTGCTGTAATTTGTTTGCAATGCATTTTGAGGATAAAATTGCATCCACAGGGATCTTGACTACAGCAGATGAATCGCTAGGGGCATCCAGAGCACAGTCTAGTCCTGTTGTGTTGGATGAGTTTCAGTTGGTAAGACTCAAGGATGCAGGACAAGGTGCTTGAATCAGTCAGTGTGACTTCTTGTGCTGTGGAGCCTTGCCCCTCATGGCTGATTAAAAGCTAGCAGGGAGGGGACAGCTGGCTGGGCCAGGGAAGTGATTAACTTGTGGTCTACTAAGACCCCTAGATCCTTTTCACATGTACTACTGGCAATCTAGGTGTCCTCCATCTTACATTTGTGCAGCTGGATCTTCCTAAGTGTAGAACCTTACGTTTGTCCCTGTTGAAATTCATTTTGTTTGTTTTGGTATGATAAAGTTTTTAAAAAGTTGATTTCTTTAGTGCTTGGGAGGGTAGGAGCAGCTACCTCTAAATTGTAGACAATGAGCCATCATTATTTATTTCATTGCTTTTCAGCATGGAAAAAGGACCCCTTCTGGGGACAATCACTTGCATTCATTGGGATTTATCTCAAGCCTTTCTGCTTTGTGTCATGTTTCCAGATCTGCCTTTTATTTGTGAACTTCTATTTCACCACGAAAAGCACATCTCTCAAAATTAGCTAGCACAATCCAGAATTAGGGTGGACGTACCAATGCACAGAAGTGGAATACCCCAGGCTAGAGTGCAGACACTATTGAAATAAAGTATTTCATACCAATGCATCTCTTCAGAATGATAAAAGTGTGTGATGCAGCAGCTTGAACACTTTGTGATCAAATGCGTTAATGAGAGGCTAAAATCTTTTGAAGGATGATGGGGAGCACTTTACTAATTACAACATACTCTAGTTTTTCAAAAGTTCATTCTATATTTGTTACCTTATAGAATACATCTGGCTGCTAAAAACCCTTCCCCACCTTCCCACCACCCACTTTATCACTAATTTTTTAATGTTCCAACAGCAGAAACACTAATGAAAGAGGGATACAGATATCCTGTTGAGAGATTGGTATTTAACTGCGTATTTGTACAGGGGGCAAGCATTGCTCATGTGTTTCAAATTTAGACGCAACCTCTAGTTTGTCAAATATAGCCACTGGTGAAGTTGATACAGTAGGATTTCACCTGTAACAATAGAGTCTCCAACTTGATTGGAGAGTTTGAGTGTCCCCAACCAGTGTCATCAGTTTTGTGCTTAGGTCATAATTGCTTCAGGTCTGTCTTAGTGATGGGGCATGCTCTGTATCAGAACAGATGGGAACATGTGGAGTGATTTGCTGGATCAGAACTCCCACCTGTGACTAGTCAGATCACTATCTTGATCCATTTCAGGCTGCTTACAGGTCTAGTTTCAGAAACAAATCAGTCTTGGATTACCTTTTATCAGGGGAGGGACAAGGGGGTGTATGACCTTGTTGCTCTTATTTAATCTCTCAGCAGTTTTTGATGCCATCAGCCATGGTATCTTCCTGGACCAGATCTGTGGTATGGACAGTACAGTACTTCAGTGGTTGCATTTCTGCCTACAGGCCTGTTTACAGAGAGAGGCATTGGGTGACCGGCGTTGCTCACCTGGCATTTTCACTATGGGAGCACATAAGAGTGCTATCTTCTGTGATGCTTTTTAACATCTACTTGGGAGCCGTGATTAGGAGATTTGGAGCAAGGTGTCGCCAGTATGCCGATGACTCAGCTCTATTTCTCTAACATCCGAATCAGGTGAGGCCGGGCGCTCCTGGATCAGTGTCTGGAGTCAGTGATGGGCTGGATGAGGGCCATTAAACTGAAGCTGAATCCAGGCAAGATGGAAGCCCTGTGGATGAGCGGTTCCCAAGTTCAGGAAATAGGCCAGTTGTCTGTCCTTGATGGGGTTGCACTTTCTCTGAAGGAGCAGGTATGTAGCTTGGGAGTACTCCTAGATTGTCCACAGTGGCCAGGAGTGTTTTCTCCTAGTTTGGGCTGGTACACCAGCTACAACAGTTCCTGTACAAGAATAGCTTGTCACAGTGTGCAGGCCTTGTTAGAATGAACTAACGCAATGAGTTCTACATAGAGCTGTCCTTGATGAAGGTGGTGAATGCTGCAACCCAACCTTTGGCTTGAACAACTCCACATCAGCATATTACACTGGTGCTGCCTGGAACCTGGAAGGAAGCTTTCATAATTCTGATATCAAAACAAGATCAAGATAGATCAAGTGTAAAAAACTATAGACCAATCTCATTACTTAATGTGGATTACAAAATTTTTGCTAATATTTTGGCCAACAGGTTGAAGAAGGTATTAACAGATTACAGCCATAAGGACCAGGCAGGATTCCTGCCTGGAAGGCATATGACAGATAATATTAGGAATATAATTGATCTATTGGAAAGATTGGAAGTTTAAAAAAACAGTAAAGCGATGTTAATGTTCATTGATGCAGAGAAGGCCTTCGTTAATGTGTCCTGGAGTTTCATGAAAAAGAATTTAGAAAGTATTGGGGTTGGACAAGACTTTATAAATGGTATTAATGCGATCTATTTTGAACAAAAGGCAAAAATTATAGTTAATAATGTGGTTTCAGAAGAAATTAGAATTGAAAAAGGAACCAGGCAAGAAGGCCCACTTCCCCCTCTGCTTTTTATAACGGTGCTGGAGGTTTTGCTAAGTATGCTAAGGAAGGAGGAAGAAGTTAAAGGTATAACAGTAGGATCTAAACAATATAAGTTAAAAGCCTTTGCGGACAATTTAGTGCTAACATTACAAGATCCAGACTCCAGTGCAGTAAAAGCACTGGAGCTGATTCACGAGTTCGGGCAAGTAGCAGGATTTAAGTTAAACAAGAGCAAAACCAAAGTAATCAGGGGGGAAATTAGATATTGAGGAGAGAAATATTCTTCAAGAAAAGTCTGGCCTAGTTTTTTTAAAAAAGTACTTGGTGAATTTATCGGTGAAAAATTTGAATTTATATAAAGATAATTATGAGAAATTATGGAAATAAATTAAGAGAGATCTGGAGATTTAGTCAAAGTTAAAATTGTCATTAATGGGCCGATTATCGGTGGTTAAGATGAATGTATTGCCAAAGATGATGTTTTTATTTCAAGCCTTACCAATTAATGATAATGTTAAATATTTTAAAGAATGGCAGAAAGCATTGTTAGAATTTATCTGGCAGGGGGGAAAACCCAGAATTAAATACAAATTACTTACAGATTTTCCCTGCCAGACCTGAAGATATACTTTGAAGCAGCAGCTTTCTGCTGGATTAAGGAATGGATTCAACTAGACAATGTTGATGTTGTAGATTTAGAGGGATTTGATAATATATTTGGTTGGCATGCATATTTATGGTATGATAAGATAAATGCCCATAAAGGTTTCAAAAACCATGTAATTAGAAAATCACTATATAATGTTTGGATAAGATATAAAGATCTCCTAGAAAGAAAAACACCCAGATGGCTTTCGCCAATAGAAGCAAAGGTCCAGAAAAAGTTAAATATGGAGAGTAAATGGCTGAGATATTCTGATTTATTGTTGGAGGATAATGAAGGATTTAAATTAACATCATTTGATCAAGTTAAAGATAAATTGGATTGGCTACAATATTATCAGATCAATGAAATGTATAAGCTTGATAAGAAAAATGGTTTTGCAATGGAAAAAACCAAATTGGAAACGGAGTTGCTAGATACCAATGTTAAAAACCTATCTAAGATGTATAACTTATTGTTGGAGTGACATACAAAGGATGAACAAGTGAAATCTGTGATGATAGATTGGGCAAGAGATTTTGGACACAATATAATGATGGAAGATTGGGAAAGGTTGTGGAAGAAAGGGGTTAAGTTTACTGCCTGCACTGTATTAAAAGAAAATATTATGAAAATGATGTACAGATGGTACTTAACCCCAGTAAAATTAGCAAAGATTTATCTTAGGAGTGATAATTTATGTTGGAAATGTAAAGAAAAAGAAGGTACCTTTTATCATATGTGCTGGACATGTCTTAAAGTGAAAGACTTCTGGGAAAAGATTTATAATGAATTGAAAAAAAATGTTGAAATATACATTTATTAAGAAACCAGAAGCCTTTCTACTTGGAGTAATAGGACTGGAATTGCCCAACAAGGCTGTTAGATTGTTTTTGTATGCCACAACTGCAGCAAGAATTTTATTAGCCAAAAATTGGAAAATGTAAGAAAGACCAACAATAGAAGAATGGCAGATGAAGATGTTGGACTTTTTGGAGCTGGCCGACCTTACTGGGAGAATCCGCGATCAGAAAGAAGAGGAACACCAAGAACAATGGAAGAAATTTAATGACTATTTAGCTAAATATTGTAATATAAGAGAAGTAGAAGCTACTTGAAAGTACCAACTAGGCTTAGGAATAGAGTATGATTAAAAAACATTATGGACCTAAAAATTATGAAAAGAAGTAAAGATAGTAATTGGAAGGAGTTAATTTTCTTAGAAAGAAGATATTGGAAAACTTACAAGGGGATACAATGAAATTCAGTTAGGGGGGATTTGAGGAAGTCAGTTAACAATGAAAACTAAATTGGATATTAGAAGGATTTTTAAATCTTTTTTCTCTTTTTCTTTTTAGTATATTTGTTATAAATTTGGAAAATTTATAAAAAAAAATTGGGGGGAACATATTACACTGTGTCATGGTATTGATGGAGAATGAAGGAGAGGAGGAGAGACAGACAGAGGAAGGGGGCAGGAAGTGGCGGTGGAGGAAAGAAGGGAAAGCCAGGAGGAGGGACGGCTCACAGATGTTGGACCAGACCCTCAACACCGCACAGGAAGTTCTGGCACAGACAGTGAAACAATGCCTGTTCCGTCTGCCAAGGAAAGGAGAGTGTTAAAGAGGAGGGGACAGAGACATCACATGAAAATTCCACATCTTTTCTGTTGGAGAAAGGGCGGGCATAAGGCACTCCAAGAATCTGAGCCGGAGGATTCGGATGCATGATTGTAACGTGCTGCTTGTACATATGTAAAATAAAGACTGTATATATGTATCTCTGAGTGAGCAGAGGCATTTCTTGCGGAGAGCGTTCACAAGCCATCACACACTGGTGCTGAAAGCTCTGCACTGGCTGCCTGTATATTACTGAGCTAAGTTCAAGATAATTGCTCTTAGTGTATGAAGCCCTGTGTATGAAGTGCATGAATAGTGTATGAAGAACAGGCTGCCTCCACATACATCATTTTATTTGTATACTGCCTCCCCGTAGTTAAAACCAGGCTCAAGACAGCTTACAACATGGACAAAATTACATAGTTACAAATAAAACAAAAATCGTCACAAATAATAAATAAAACCCATAAAAAAGTACACAGCCAAATCATAACAAGATCAAACAATAAAGATACCATTTTTTAAAAAAAAAAAAATACAGCGACAAAACCCAAACTATGCCCCAACCCAAGATTCTGTTGAGCTGCCTCAGTGTTTGTTGCTGGAGTCAGTCAAGGGCCCACCATCCCAGGCTGGATTGGGAAAGGCCTGCAAAGGAGGTGTGGTGTTTGCCCGTTCGTTTGAAAATGTCTGTACAGGGGGAGAGAAAGGGTTAACAGGTAGACCAATAGAAAAGCCAGAGGCGGGGCCTACCTGTTCATAAAAGGGCTTAGCCGGAGGTTTGGGTTGGTTGGTTTGGGTTGGTTGGTTGGTTGGTTGGTTGGAAAAGGCAGTTGGGAAAGCAGTTGGCAGACAGATGGAATTAGAGAGACAGTGCAGTTGGTTCTTGTGTGAGGGGAGGTAGAAGAGTAAGAGATAGGATAAAAATAAGACTAAGAAGGCAAAGAGTAACGACGTTTTGAATGCAGTTCAAGTTTGTGTTTCCAATAAACTACACTCTTCTTTGTTAACTTAAGATCCTGACTGAGGCTAAGTGATTTACTGGGGAAGACCTGGTTGGTGGCAGTGGATTAGCGGTGGACAGGTCAATAGTCCGTGAGACGACCGGGGCTCCATACAGACGCCACAGGAGGTCTTTCAGGACTCACTCAGTGACTGCCTTGTCCCTTATACCAGACCACTGTGGGCATCAAAAGAAGCCCTCTTGACCATCCTGTGGGAGCCACATGTTCGTTTATCTTCTGCTTGAGTCGAGTCTTGCAGTATTTTGGACAGTTTATTCCTATTGAGATTAGATGAGCACTAGCAATTCTGATCTTTTGTCATCTGTTAAAAACATTTTTGCTTTCATCAAGCATTTTTAGAGAATTGATTCAGTTCATTGTTTGTCATTTGGTGCTGTATTTTATGATTTTATTGTCCTTGGTAACTCCACCACAATACTTCTCTTAGGAGTTGGCAGTTTATAGATATAAATAAAGCTCAAGAACATGAAAGTTTCATTCAGAACCAATACACCACTCTATTTGTTTGATCCTCTTTAGCTCTTTCCAGACAAAACACGAGCTGTAACCAAGGCTTACAACTCATTTGCCCAGGTTCAGACTATGGCTTAGCTCATGAAATCACAGAAATAAAATCACTTCCATGGATCTGTACTTGAGTGTTGTATGTGTTGTTTTATGATATCATAAATATTGTCCTAATGTAATAGGAGACATACTTTCTTATGCTTGGTGTATAGGCGTCTCAATTTCATGTAAAGTACTGCAAACACCAATATGAACATTGAACATTCATATACACCCCTTCTAAAGAACTTTTTCGGTTTTTATATAAAACTTTGCAGTTGTCAAAACACATTTAGATCCAGTGGCACCCCTTGTCATGTAGGTCTTAAAGAACTTGTTGCTTTTTAAAGACAACATTGAATCCAGTTGGTTCATTAGGGCAGCCAATCACTTTTCAGTCATGGGTGGCTGATATTTGTGAATAGTGTACAATTGCCTTGATGAACCAACTGGCCTGTGATTGTCATTCTTAAAGATACATGGCTAATTGGTACATCCAGATAGTCGGCAGTTACAGAACCAACAAAGGTTTCTATCTATGCTGGTTAGACTGTCACGTGAGAAGAAAGAAGCCATGCTTTTGGAATTGCTGTTGTCTGCTACCAATTATAAATCTTAAGGTAATGACCGGCCTACTCTTTTTGTGTTTTATGGTTAAAAATATGCAGCCATTTTCCCTACATGCCTATCTGTGCTTCTACCACTCTTTTGCCCCTACTCCAAGACAGGAAACATAAATGAGGGTCTTAGTGGTTGATCCTGGGAAATAGTTTCTTACTGAAATCAAGAGTTATGTTGTGTTTATGTGTCAGATGCTGGATAAAGGAAGGCTTTTCCCATTGAATGGGTGCTAATGGTCACAAACATTGCAGCTTGCCAGAGAGAATGATTCCCCCTCTCTTTCCCATCCCTGTGTTATTCTGAAGGGTTCTCCTAGCTCCCCCCCCCCCAACCATTTTTTTGGAGGGTGCGTGTGTGGAAGATCCATTGTGCAAACAGATGTCTTTGTCCAGGGCTTCTGCTGATGGGGGCTGATGGCAATTTCCCCCAGAGACTTGATTTTTCCATACAGGCTTTTTTTGGTGAAATGTGGGACATTTTAACAGCTGTATGCAAATATTTTGATAGTTTTAGCCCTGGGAATAGAAATGGGCCAGGGCAGGGTATATCTAGCTAGTTTTGAAGTATAATAAACTGGATGTTATATACCATTTTTAAGTTAGTATTTTGCAGAAAGTCTGCATTGTTTATCTGCTTATGTAGATTCCAGAAGGATTTTATCGCAGATTAAAAAGTTAATGATAGTAAATTGAGCTGTCCACAATAGTTGCATTAATGAGTTTTCTTCAATTTTGTTCCATTCTAGCCATAGTGCTTCTTTTCTAATTGACTAATCCACATGATGAATGAAATGAAATGCAGTATATGGGAGGGTATGGAGTTCACTGCATGCTTTGTGAGCATGGAAGCCCTAGATCTTATTCTTGCACTATTGAAGCATTCTGGATGACAGAACAGGTTGAAGCCTTTGTCTGAGATCTCGGAGGGCTGAAATTGAGACCCACAGCTCCCTTCTCCACCCCAGTCTGTCAGCTTTGATAGTACAGAGCTTAATTGATCTATTGGTTTGATGAAATTCCTTTACATATGCTAGATTAGTATGACAAAACTAGGAATTCCATGGTGACCTGGATTGAGCTTTCTAATTAAGATAGGTGATCGGGCTAGATTGCTAAATGTTTGTTCCTCTGGCTAACAGCTTGATTACAGACTTTAAAAATACATAGACCTGGCAGTCTTGGTCTAATGCCATATATTCCTTTGAAGAGAAGGCACCAGCTTCATTTTGTCTTGTAACAAGCAATTGTATCTAACAGTTGTCTGCTGCAGACATAATACTGTGCTCATTAAAACACAGCCGGCTTGGCTATTCTCCAATTAGGCTATAGATTCTCAAGGAATCCTATAGGATTAAGGATATCCACTGCTTAGACAAGATGGATATTACAGCATTGGAGTGATCTATTTAACAGGGACATGTTGTACTTATTTCAGATACTTCAGGATAAATACACGAGCATCCAAGATCAATGTTTTTTATTTACCTGCAACTTAGATCAATTATTTGGAATCTTTTTGGTAAGTTTAACTTAATGGATGTAACTTCAATCACACAACCAATTAACTAATGTATGCTGTAAGTAAATTGAGCCTTGTAGTTAATGTGTTGTTGCTTTCCGCGTACTTAGGTTGACATTTGTGAAGTTGCAAGTGCCAGAGAAGAAGCTGCCTTCCTCTGTAAGAGCAGAAAGTCACAAAATGTTGTGGTACTTTGTTGTACTGTGAGCTTCGGAAAGATTACTCCTACCTTCCTTTATAGGTCCATAGTAACTCTCTAAGCCCCAAGGTAGGAAGGTGGTGAATTTTGTCCAAAAGAATGCTACAGGCCAGAGTGCAAATTTGGGTAGCAGTTTATAGTCTACAGAATTTCAGAGTTATTTTGAAGCAGGTTATATATCCTTTAAGCAGTAAAGTTCAAACTTTACACCTTCAGGGAACAATTTCTACATTGACTTTTCTGCAGCACACCCCTTGTACATTGCAGAGGATTATGAGACATGTTTTAGTTCATGCAGATAATGTTGGGCACCGGCCAAGCCTCTTGGGCCTCACTGTTTGGCTCATGTGAACTGGGTGTGCCCTCAAACTCTCTCAGCTTTCCTGAAGCTGTGCACTAGAAGGGAAGATTGGGAGCAGTGGGCATATCCTGCTTTCTTACTGAAAATAATGTTTCTTTGAAGAACCCCAAAAGTTCCAAGGAACCCCAGGACTCCCCAGAAAACAGCTTGAACAGTTTCCCATTCGGTGTGCCATTTTTAATAAACGCTCCTGTTAGCAAGCTGTTGCTCATGTTAGAAAACTATAATAGGTCTTGAAAGTATTAGCTCTTTGAATTTTTGTTGCATCTCTAAAAGTCAGGAACTTGAGCCCATAAATATATAGAACACATCAGTTGTCTGTATGATGCTGTATCTCCAGTAGTAGATATTTTCATATTGCTGGAAGTTAGTGTAGCTTGGTGGCTAAAGTGATGGAGGGAATCTCTGATTTGAGTCTCACTTGGTTGCCCTAGTCAACCCACTGTCTCAGCCTCATTCCAACATCTGTCATATGGGGGAAATAATGCTGATTTATTTTACAGGCTTATAAGAATTACAGCACAATAATTCATGTGAAGTGCTATGTAAATGTTGAGTGTAACAAGCCAGCATTCTGAGAGATGTCACACTTCTTGTTCAAACATCAGATTTGTTTGATAAATAGAAACAAAATCTGTTTGTCAGGAGAAGGGGTCTGTCTATATGGGTCCACAAACTGAGCTTTACCCTGCACATATACTTGAATTGTTGTTTGTTGTACATACATAAAGAGTTCCTAGTTCAAAAAGTCAAGTGACAATATTAGAAGTTGACAGGGAAGAGAACCTTGATGCCTAAATTGTACAGAGATTTAATCTACACCATGATGAAGACTTTAAAATACTAGGAAGCTGTAATTATTTATTAGCTCTTTCATTGGATACTCCAACATGGTTGCCCAGAAAAAAATACTTGCCTGGTGTTAGTGCTAACAGCAGAGTTCATATTATAAAAATACTATTAGTGTTGTGTGTATGTCATTATCTTTGCTCTGTTTTTATACTTAAGCTTCTTCATATTCTGAAGATTTTAACAGGTGTATTGACATTAACATTCAGAGAAATACTTGTGATTACTGCTTCCTTGTTTTGATAAATTTGGATTTTAGAAACTAAATGATGGTAAAGGTATGTTTTTGTAAACAAACAGTTTTTTTATAGCTGTAGCTATGGATACATTTTAACACCCCTGAGTTGCTTGTTACATTTCATTAGAAAGAACATGTAGGACAGAGAGATCAATAGGATTATCTTGGATTCCCTGTTGACGCCCTGCTTGAATTAAACCAAAAAGGTTTTTTGTGTGTGTGTTGAATTCCCTCCCTAAAATTATTTTTCCATCTGGTCAAAAATAAAAATTCAGATGTGAATGTTCAGGACATCCTCCTGTGTATCTATTTTGTGTAATGATTATGCTAATTTCCAGTTGGGAGAGTTCAAAATACAAATTCCTCCAATTCAGAAAGTCTCATCCCGTTTTTATCTTGGTCCAGGTCCCATTGAATTTTAATCTGGCTTGAAGTGAGGTTCCACTCTACTGCTAGCCAGCCTTCTCTACCAGTTCAACTGTTCCTTTCCAAGGAAAAACTTAGCTCTGAAAAGAGAGACGAGTGCCTCTTGGTGATGTGGGCTTCCTAGGCATGTTTTGGAAGGGAGCGTGGTATTTGTAGTTTCCTCTGCTTTCCCAATTCAATTTGGATGGAAGAGAATCTAAGACGATCCTACTGGATTAGACAAATGACCCATCTAGTCCACAGCCCTGTTCTCCCAGTGGCCAACCAGATACCTGTGGGAAACTTACAAGCAGGAGCTGAGTGCAAGAGAATTCACCCTTCCTGCAGATTCCATCAGCTGGTATTCAGAAGCTTACTGCCACTGACCAAATCCCATGCTCTCTGGCAGGAAACAATATTTCTGAGCATGCTTGAAAGCAATAGCATTCATTTAGAAATAGACCAATGCGTAATCTTCGGCGAGTTGTCCCAGTGACCAGTTACTCCTCCTTTTCTCAAAGTGAAGAGGTTGTGTTCTTCTGTTTTGCTTGAGAACGTGTATGGGGAGTAGCAGAGGAAGGGGTATGAGTGAGCTTCATCCATTTCTTAAATAAGCTTTTTTAAAAAAGCTTGAGGAAAAAATGAGTTTTGAGGCAAGCCAAGAAGAGTTCGCTCGTCAGTACAGTGGAACCTCGGTTTTCGAGCATCTCAGAAGCTGAACAATTCGGAACCCGAACGTCAAAAACCCGGAAGTAATTGCTTACGTTTTTGAATGTGCCTCAGAAATCAAAGAGCTTTCAAGGCGCGTTTTTCATTCCCCCCCCCCATTGACTTTGCAGCCAGCCCATTGATCCTCAGTTTTCGAATGTTTCGGAAGCCAAACAGTCTTGCAGAATGGATTATGTTCCAAAACCCAGGTTCCACTGTACTTTGGTATGAGAAACTTGAGAAAAATATTCTCCAATGGTCTTTGATATTGCTGTTTGCGGTGGAATACTCACTTTACTGTTGGTTTGAATGACTATTTTTTTAAAGGATGGGTTCTAAACACTTGTGGCTAATTGCATTGGTGACATATTTCTGATTTTTGCCTCCATCTCTTCTGCTAGGTTACTTACTTTCTAGAAGAGAGGGACAAGCAGGATCTCCTGAAAAGCCACTCTCTGATCTGGGTCGTGTCTCCTACTTAGCCTATTGGAAAAGTGTCGTCTTGGAATATCTCTATTGCCATCATGAGAAACAGATCAGCATCAAGGGCATGAGCCGAGCAACGGGAATGTGTCCCCATGACATTGCCACCACCCTGCAACACCACAGCATGATAGACAGAAAAGAAGAAAAGTCAGTAAACATTATTATTGCTTGAATAGCTACCTTCTGAATTGCATTTGCCAACCATGTTGCCTGCTTCCGTTTTATACATTTTGCTAGCTTTTGATCTCCCTTTTGCATATGAGAAGCCCATATGATGAGGGTTTACAGTAACAATTGTGCCTGTGGAGGGCTTTCTGGATTCAGAGAGGCTCCTTCATTGGAACTGCATAGACAGAGAGTACAGTATAGGTAAGATAAAGCCTGTTAATAAGCATAGTGTTTCTTTGAGCCATTGTGGCTTTCAAAAATGAAAAAGTGTCAGTGCAGTCAGGTGACTGCAGGAATATATTTCCACAGCCTGTTCTTTCTTTGGAATCTGTGCCCTATAACGATCCCACGTAGTGAGAGGGTAGCACTTGCCACCGTCTTCTGGGAAAGAGTCTTTACCTCCCAGCAGTATATATGTCAGGCACCAATCTGGACATGCCTCCTTACATGGAGCAGGTATTACAAGGTAGACCTTCTTCATTGGAAACCACCTTTGAGAGGAGAGGTATGCAGAGTCTTTCAATCCAGAACAGAGTAGGACATCCACGAGTTGTTTCCCTACCTCCCAGCACGCACACATATGCCCCTCATTCCCGAGCAGAGATTTGCTTTCTAGAGAAAGAAAAAGTTCAACAAGTATCTGTCCGTCCTTCCTTCCTTCCGCACCACGATTTTCAGTGTGGATATATAAAGAATGAACTGATCTTGCCAATTCATCCATCCCCCCACCCCCCACCTTCTCATTTTACTATTGGTGTTTCACCAAACCTCATGCTTGTTTGTACTAGGTAACCTGTTGTAACCTGTTTTGACCTATTCTGTCTTCTTAGAATAGTTATGCTATGATGCTTGATTCTGTGGCTATCATAATTGTCTGTGGACTTCAGGCTGTTTTATTAAGGGAAGTAATAGACTGGCATAAATGGCTTCTTTTCTATAAGCTGCCTTGAGCACACTCTCATGGAAAGGTGGCTATGCATTTAATTAATAAGCAAGCTCCCAAATCAAAACTTGTTACAACTAAACATATGCTTCCATCTGCTTTGTGTACATTTTTATATTTCTTAATATCTGATGTGTTTAAATTGTAGATTTATAGTAATTAGAAGGGAGAAACTGATTTCAAACCACATGGAGAAACTGAAAACCAACCCACGCATGAATGAAGTAGATCCAGAAAGCTTGAGGTGGACTCCTCTTTTGGTTCCTAATGCAGCAGTTTCAGAAGAAGAGAGAGAAGCTGAAAAAGAGGTAATAGGGGACACACACTAAGTCTTCTAATGTACATCCTAAACATTTAAGTGGATATGTCCAAGACAACTGGTGTAGCATATTAAGTGATAGATGTCATAGCTGCTCGTACGGCAAGCTGGGCAATGGCACAGCATGCTCTTGGGTTTATTTATATAGCTCCATTGATCTAGATAGTGCTACATAGTAGCATAAGGAAATGACAAGTTTTTACTCCAAGGAGCTTAAGATCTAAATTTAGACAACGGTGAGGAAGTGAGGCAGAGACAGTGGAAATGAACCTGTGGAGATGAATACGAGTAAATGTCATTGCACATTATGAGGCTTTATTTCAATTGGGGAGGAGGCCTTAAGGGTTAAGCCAAAAACCTCATGGAGGGAGGGAGTTTTGAGATGGGTCTTGAGTAAAGAGTGATAGAGGAACGATACCATGTAGAATTAGCATTGTGAATCTTCTAAGAAAGAGTTCTAGGCAAGAAGGAGCAGGACAAAGAATTGGCAGGGTAGTTTTGTTTTAAGAGAGTAGAAAAGTAAGGGCCAGGAAGAGAAGGATGAGGATTTAGTGCTGGGTGTGGGAAAGAATGGGAATCTTGTCTTAATAATCTGAATAATAAGAGAGTGGCGAAAGATTTTATCAGCAGAGTTGTGTATAACGGTGAGCTGTTTGGCATGCGATAAGGAAGAGCCAGAAGGAGGGAGGATGCTGTAGTCAAGGCATGAAGTGGCCAAGGTATATCCCAGAATTATAGCCAATAGGACAGAGAAAAAGTGTGTTGAATTTTCATTACTATATTATCTGGTGTGAAGGGGAATGGCTCTGACACATGATATGAGCAGCAAAGGAAGGGGAATAATCAAAATTAAACAATATTCTGTTCCTTGTTTCACAAATGGTGCTGAGATATAAAAATAGCACATTTCAAGAAGTAAAATAGTATAAGCTAGTGGACTCCAGTACTATCTATTTGTTTGGAAAAAATGCTTGAGAGAGAAGTTGTAAAGCTTGGAATTTGGAGTGTGGGTATAAAGCCTGAAAAACCTGAAAGATCAATATGGAATAGTTTTTATTCTGCCCCCTACCCCCTTCTAAAGTGTTGTTACATTCATGGACTGGAGCCAGTTGGGTACAGTGCTCAAAGGCTTATTGTGTCAATCAATTATTTTGTGTTTATGAAGTTGTTCAAAGTGATCCATGTCAGAGGGCTTGTAATGTAGTGCTAGAAGAACTAAAATCAATTTGTTGCTTCATTAATAGTGCTAAATATCCCATGAAACGCAGTCTTTTGGGATTTATTATCCTGTTTTAGAAAAACCACTAGGATGAATTGGCCTAGATGCTGTTGCTTGGGTAGCTTTCAGCACTAATCAGGGTTGACTTATTGTAACTTTTTTTAAAAAGCTGAACTAAAAGAATAACAGCTAAGCACTGTTTTGGTGACCCATTATTTTAACCTCTCTGCCCCTCAGGCTGAGCGACTGATGGAACAAGCAAGCTGCTGGGAAAAGGAAGAGCAAGAGCTGTTCTCCACTAGAGCTAATAGGCAATTGCCTGCAAAAGTGCAATCTAAAAACAAGTATCTGCGACCTCCAGAGAATATAACAGTATTAGCAGAGCGAGGGCAGTCCACTGATCTACCAAAAGAAAGCAGTGGGGAGGAAGAGGAGGAGGAGGAGGAAGAAGAGGAGGAGGAAGAAGAGGAGGGTGTGGATGGGCATCGTCAGAATTCTCCTCCAAGGCTGGCAAAGCCTCAGATGCTTGCTGTGAAGAGAAAGGTCAGTTGTTTTTTAAATTGGGGTAGACTCCACGGTTACAATGATAGTCCAAAGACTCTTAACAGGACTTTGCACAGCATGGACTTCATAGGGACGCATATGTTTTAAATAAGTAACTAAATCTCTTTGCAATAATCTATTTCACAGAAGACAAAGCACACCCAACAGCTTGAGTTGAGAACAAAACAGAAATATAGTCTGACCATTCTTTTGATCCAACATTTTTATTCTGTGATCTGATTCTGAATACCCATTTCACAGAAGCCGAGCTGATTAATTTCTCCAAATCAGCCCTAAATTCCTTTCTCTACTAGAGGGGCCAATTAAAGGAGCCCTTCTAGCACGATGGGGCTTCCCTCCTGCATGCAGCCTGAGCACCCCCTAAATCCATTTACGAGGAGATTGCAGGAGAGGAGATTGTTCCATCTGACAAGCGGACATGCTTGCACTAATTAAGCAATCATAATAGTGCAACATTGAACTCCACCTGAGGTCTTTCAGATCTGATTTTGGGGGTGGAAGCATTTACATTTCCCTTTCTGTCTTAAATGCCTTTCCTGTATGTTGTCTTAATAATTGTCATTCCATTTAGACTTTTACCAATAAAATCAAGAGCTGTATAAAAATATTGCCCTCTGCTGGTTGCCTGTAGTGTTAATTGTAATTATTGCCATTCAAATACCATATATTTGGTTTTTTTTGAAGCTTCAGTATGCTATTCTATGGCATAGTAGAATTCAGGAACACAAAAATAGGAGGTTAGGTATTAGCATTAGGATGTGTCTTATGTGTCTCACCCCAGTCCTAAATTAGCCCTGTCTGAAGAAGTATCTTCTAGTCTTGGCCATGTTCCCTCTTTTTCTTGCTAGCTAAAACTTCATGCATAGTCACACCTTTTGCATTGGGCATTAACACAAAGATAACTACCCTTTGGCCTCTTGCTCTCACACAGTAACAGTTTATAATCCTAAATTAATTCAATATCCACTAAACTGTAAACTTCGAAATAGCAAAATAACTGTCTTTAGCATACCTTTAGTTGGCTTTCAATATTTACAGTATTTAGAGAAACTTCACTGTGAATATTCAGGTTACATTTCTGTGTAATCTAAATTGTATGTGCAGCTAGAGTTAAATAGATTAGAAATATGCATTGAGGCAACTGGTATTGTTTTGGCACCAGCAGGTGGTGTTGCCTTAGTCCACATTGTTCTTCACTGTGGTATATACTGGTATTGGTGTTCTTATTCAGTAAAGTGTTTGGTGGAGATGTTAGCATTTCACAGCACATTAGAGCTGTTTTTGAGTGAATAACAGAGATTGAGATTTAAATGTAAAGAGAAATGTATGTAGAAGAGTTGGCTGGAACAGAGCCAGTGACATTTGAACTGTCATGTAGGCTGGACTGCCGTGAGTATACATCACAAAACTTGTTTGGTTTAGCAGAAAGGATGTTGGTTCTTTGCCCAACTTTCACATTTTTAACATTATTTTTAGAGACCTTTCATCTTGAAAAAGAAAAGGGGTCGTAAACGCAGAAAGATTAATAGCAGTGTTACAACGGAGACAATTTCTGAAACCACAGAAGTTTTGGATGAGCCCTTTGATAACTTGGAAGAAGAGCAGCCCATGACACAGCTGGAGCCCACTTGTGAGATAGATGGGGAAGACGATGAATCTAAACCTGGGATTCTGGAAGCGTTCCAGTGTCAGTCCGAGGAGAAGGAAGAAAATGAGCTGGAAGAGGAGGAGCAGGAGAAAGACAATCACTGTTACCAAAATGATACTCCATGCAGAGGTGAGTGCAAAATAGATTTTGTCTGCAGTTCTGTATACATAGAACTGGAAGCAAACCCCAATGAATTCAGTGGGACTTGCTTCTGAATAAACATGCATAGGATTGAGTCTTCAATTGTCTTTCACAGGCTGTTTTCACATCAGTTCAAAGGAATCAGACTTGTGATAGCTTTGGTACCATTTGTTAGCATATACTTTGCAGCTTCTTATTTAAACTGTGAAGCTCTTTTGACAAGTGACACTTGGTCCTGTGTCTTGCTTTTATTGAAATGCTGGATAGCCTCTTAAATTTTCTTTCTCCCCTTTCCTTAAACTGCAATTTAGCCATTTTAATCTGTAAGGTTCCTTTTCATATTCTGTAACCAACGCCTTTGAAATTTCTTTCAAATTGAAGAATGCTTGGTCCTGCCACTGTAGAATAAAACAGTTTTTCTTCAGTGGATGAGAGTTTGGAATATTCTCTCCCCCACTGGGTAGGGCTGGCCGACCATAATTTATATCATCTTCCAGTTATCCCAGTATTCACCAGGAGGGCTTGTCTCTTGTGCTTTTGCTCCAATGCTCTCTTCAACACAACAGTGGAGTGGGCTGATTTCTTCTGCTTTCTTTTTGGCCTTCCTTTGGCCCGTTCCCTTACTTTCCCCAGAGCTGTTAGTTGGCAGGGGAGACCAATGTGCAGGGGAGCAGAAGCTACAAAGCTAGCACAGAGAGAAGCAGCCACATGCCAGCAGCTTGCTCTGAATCAGGTTAAAGGGACTAGGTAATCTGGATGCAGCAAGCATGCAAATTGGCTCACATAGAATTGAATGGGCCATAAACATCAACAAAGGGCTACGTTGAGTCGGAGGAATGTGATGCAGCCGTTCTGAAGGACTTCCTGTAGAGGGCCCCCACAAGTCGGTAACTGGCAGTCTTCCTCTTGATTCTAGGGTCTCTGGAGTGTGCTCAGATGACTTGACCCTCTGGTACTGCAGTTTCCTAGCCAGTAGAGTGTCTTCCCAGTTCCTTGTAGTCATAGGCAGTCGGAGTCACCTAGAGAAGCTGCTCCTTCCCCAAGTACAGGCAGCCAAATATCATGCAGGTTGCAATGCAGGCACAGAGATCTCTGAATGCATAGATGTCCCTAGGATATTGCTAAGTTCAATGGTTGTGTAATAGAGTGTGTTCCCTGGGCCCCTATTCCACTCCAGACCTTTGCAGTAGCTCCTGTAGTCCCACCAGGGAGGACCTCATGTGCTTCTACAACTGGAGTGAGGAACCTGTGTCCCTTCAGGTCTACTGGACTCCCATCGTCCCTGACTACAGGCCATACTGGCTGGGGCTGATGGGAGTTGGAGTCCAGCAACATTCAGAGGCTCACTTTTATTCTACATGCTTGTCTCTCTCTGCACATGTGAATGCCTTGATTGGTGAATCAGGTAGCATCATCTTGCCATAGATTAAGCTTTTCAGTTCCCAGCAGATCATCATGGATATGAGCCTCTCCTTTTAGGAGCCCATTTCAGCACGCGGTCTGTAGTTTGTGGGGAGAGGCTACCCATAGCTACACATTACTACTACTTCAAGCCACAGGCTTATCCTCTCTGCCTTCAGCTACGATTTGAGAGCTGTCCTTTTTCTTGAAGTCTATTTTAGCATATATGAGGCAGAATGCTATTGACAATACATAGATGGAATACTAATCCTCAAAAAAACAACATATAACAAGAACAAGTTCCCAAAGATTCTTTTCTTACATGCATATGTTGTGGACTTTTCCAGCAGCACATATGTTTTGAGACAGAATATTTAGAGAAGTCAATGTAATTACTAGTAAAAGAATTGCATTATGCTCCAAATTAGCTCGATTAAATACTCCAGATGGGAAACAATAAGACATTGTTATATAAAGAATATATATGCTAGCAGGAACTGCTTACCAGGCATTGGGAAACGGCTCAAGAAATACATGTTGAACAGCAGTACCGAATGTTGGGGTGCTGCCTCTCAATTGCAGTGTTTAGGTAATCAAAATAAAGAACATTTTTACAATGTGGCAAAGTTTTGTTCACTGTACAGTATAAGCACAAATGCCTGATACCTTCCAGCAGCTTAAGTTTACAGCTGGCTGGGGCCAATGGGAGCTTCCACCCAGAACAACTGGAGGGTGCCAAGTCAGAGAAGGCTGCTCCAACTTACCAGGGCTACAACATATTGGATGTTTTTCTCCATTGAGATAAACTATGCATAGAAACAAGCAAAGCCGTGTATGACGAGCAGGCATCCCATGCTCTGATGCCTGATCTCTGTACTCATGGCAAAACAAACTTCCACACCTCACTTGATAATGCAGCGCTGTTCATTATTTTTCCCATAGGGAAATTGTATTTAAAAAAGAAAAATGTCACACATGAAGAAACCTTTGGGTTCCATGACTTGGTGATGGATGTGCCAGTATTTACTTCTATAGCCCTAGGTTTCTGCACTCAAATTTGTTGAAGGGTTCTTGTTCAAAGCTTATAGTTCAACTTCAGCTGAATAGCATTGCTTAGCTTTGGATGCTAAAATGTCAAGTGATTTAGATGTATCTTTAAAAAAAAGATGTTTCTAAGAAACAAACACTTGTTTTTTCCCCTAAAACCAGACAGCTTTGTGAATTTTTGCAAAATGATCCATTCTCCTTCCTTGTGTTTGTAAAGTGCATGCAAATATGTCTACTGCTAGCATAAAGTGAAAGGGTTAAACTGAGGTGTTGTACAGTTTAATGCCTAGTTTAGTTTGTCCTCTGAATGTTGGATCTGATAAGAAGAGGCTGAAGTTTGTTCTATATTGCATGCTTCTTACAATTTGCTGGCATTAGAAAGCACTTCAGCTGAGTGTGGCAAACCCCCCTTAACTACCGTATTGGCCTGAATATAAGCCGCACTTTCCCCCCAAATTCCGATCGTGAAAAGTTAAAGTGCGGCTTATATTCGCGACATTACGCTGCTGGCCAAGTGAAGCAGCGCGGGGCAACGGCGCCCCGCCCGCCCGCCACTTCCAAGCCCCCCCCAAGCTACCTAATTTTAAAGGTGCAGCTTATATTCGGGCCAATAAGGTAACTACTTCACAGTTTTTGGTTAAACTGGTACTTAAGAGAGACTTAGTAGGGAAAGCAGAGAAAAAAAGATTTCATTTTACAGAACAAACTTGGTGAAACAAAATATGTGTCAGGAGGTAGAAATCTTTCAAGAAACAGTTAACTTATTTATATAAATTACATTCAATGGATGGTACAGGCTTATAAACAAGGAATTCATCCAATGATGATGTTTCTTTATCTTCCATTTTCCAACATGAATTCTGTGCTCAAACGTAGAATGTGACTCTATGTCACAAAGAGGTGTCAGCTTGTGAGGGTGATTGGGGGGACAGTGCCGTGCATGACACAATGTCCTGACGTCAGGAGGAGCTGGGGAGGATCCGAATGTGGTGGCCAGGCGGCTTCAATGGCCAGTGGCTCCTCCTCTGCCTCCTCCTGGTGCTGCCACCAGCAGGATGCTGCTTCCCCCCTCCTTCCCCCTTGCAGAAGGAGGAGAAGGAGCTGGCCACCAGTGCCACACTCAGATTTGCGCTCTTCCTCCTCTGCTGAGCTGGCATGACATGCATACATACATACATTGAGCTACCTGCTTAGAGATGTTTTACAGCAGTTTTTCAGTATATTTGAAGATGGCAATTCAGGTCTGCTTCTCACGTTTTCATTTCTGACTACGCTTTCTTAAGACAAATGTCAAGGAGCGTGTTCATTATCCTTGCAGTTTAGGGATATTCAAACTTGACTAGGATTAGGGCAGACATGTACTTCATAAGCTTCAAAAGAGTTGGTTGGCCAGATATGTAGGTCAGAAATACATCTGACCAATCACTAGTATAAATGATACTTGTGTTTTGAATGTCTTAAGAATATGCATTCAGTGATGAAAAACAGACACTTGCCAAATAAAATAGTCCTAGTTTATTACATCTGTAAGAAACACTACAAAGCAATCTTCCTGTGATCTTCCTCGCAATATAAAATTATTTGGCTGGATTTGATCACTATACAGGATAACAAATGTGACTCTGCATAAATGAGACCACTAAGCCTACATTAAAAAATACCTCTTCTGTTTTTGTAATCTGAACCTCTCTTCCATTGTAGCTTCCCTTTTTTTAAATGTCATCTGTTTCAGTGTAAAATTTCTAAAACCAACAAAAACAAAATTGGATGGAGGTGGATAAAATGTGCATTTGTACAAGTAGCAAATGAATTATATTCCCTTCACCAGCAACATGCGCTTACATCAACTGACTGTAGTGCAAGAGTCTAGAATGAGATAAATGTTCCATAGCTATCCCTGTGTGTGCATGCATCAATAAAAGCAACATGTATTTCCATGTTTAGTTAATAGTAATAAAGGTAAAGGTTTACCTTTTTTTTTAACCTAATAGTAATATTCGTGCCCCTCTTTTCTGTTTAAATAATAACCAAAAGTGGGTGGCGTGCAAACATGTTGCTGTCAGAGATAGCTAGAAATAAGATGGTTAGTAGTATATATTTTCTTTGACTAGGGTTTTGTAAAGCAGTTAAGAATAATGTGATAAACTTATTCTCTTCTCTCCCCCCCCCCCCCCCCCGTTCCCATTTCTCCTTATTCCGCAGCTAATGCAGAAGAGGATGTAGCCGTCCTGGAAGATGATGATAAAGACAATCCTGAACCTGTGCTGTGTAAACAAGGATGGCCTAAAGGCGTGAAGCAATGTCCATCCAAATGGAGACAAAACAAAGAGAGAAAACCAGGTTTTAAACTTAATTTGTACACTCCACCTGAGACTCCTATGGAGCCTGACTATCAGGCCTTGGGAGAGGAATTGAAAGAGATAGCTGAAAACAACGCATGCCAGGCGTCTGCTGTTACGGAGGAGGCTAAGAACACTGAAACCATTCTTCCACAAGAGGACGAAGCGAGAGATGCGGTATCTGAGTATCTGGAGCTACCCAAGACAGAACAAGCAGAAAACGATTTAGCAGAAGTAGAAGAAAACAACATAGTAGAAGAAATGGAAAGTGTGGATAATCAAGATAAAGACCTGCAAGAGGAAACGGAAATGGATAAAGATGAGCCTGAGCATTTAGAAGAGCAAGAGGAGGAGGAGGAAGAAGAGGAGGAGGAGGAACAATCTCGCAATGAGGATCATGATGCTGATGATGAGGATGAGAGTCACATGGGTCCAACGGAAGTGGAAACTCAGGAGGAAGTACCAGCAGAAGCTCTCAAAGATGTGCTTGGGAATCAAGAGCCTTTTTTAGACCCAAGTGAAGAGAGTGGTAAATCAAACCAGGAAGACTTAATGGACTGTGGCGTTGACCTTGCAGCCGAATGTGACAGCGAGCACAAAGAGCTTCCTGCTATTCCAGAGCCTGTGCCTGAGTCAGGTAATGAAAATACAGAAAATAAAAACCAAACTGACCGTAATGAACTGAATTCTGCATTCAAGGACACAAATGCTGAAACTATGGAGATAGACTCTGAGACCGTGGAGGCAGTGAAGTCTCTAACGCAGGAAACAACAGAACAGGAAGATGCATTCCAGGATTGTGTAGAGACTCAAGAGGCATGTCGAAGCCTGCAGACTTACGCCAATACTGACCAAAGCCCACAGATGACCACACTGGATGACTGCCAGCAGTCTGATCACAGTAGCCCTGTCTCATCCGTTCAGTCCCATCCCAGCCAGTCAGTTCGTTCTGTTAATAGCCCAAATGTGCCTCCATTAGAAACCAGTTATGCTCAAATCAGCCCCGATCAAAGTGCGATCTCTGTGCCCTCTTTGCAGAACATGGAAACCAGTCCCATGATGGACGTTCCTTCTGTTTCCGACCATTCGCAGCAAGTCGTCGATAGTGGATTTAGTGACCTGGGTAGCATTGAGAGCACAACCGAAAACTATGAAAACCCAAGCAGCTATGACTCTACAATGGGCAACAGCATCTGTGGGAACAACAACTCGCAAAACAGCTGTTCATACAGCAACCTCACGTCTAGCAACATGACTCAGAGTAGTTGTGCGGTGACCCAACAGATGTCTAACGTGAATGGAAGCTGTAGCATGATGCAGAATGCCAACATCAACTCTCCCCCTCCTTGCAATGTGAAGTCGCCTCAAGGCTGCGTTGTCGAAAGGCCCCCGAGCAGCAACCAGCAGCTTCCGCAGTGCAGCATGGCTGCTAACTTCAGCCCACCTATGCAGTTAAATGAAATTGCAGAGACTGGCAATGCCAACCTTGGCTTGTATGAAAGAATGGGTCAGAGTGAGTTTGCAGCAGGGCATTACCCACAACCGTCGGCCACCTTCAGCCTTGCCAAGTTGCAACAGTTAACCAACACACTTATGGACCATTCGTTGCCTTACAGCCACTCAGCTGCTGTCACTTCCTATGCAAATAGTGCCTCTTTGTCTACTTCTCTCAGTAGCACAGGACTCGTTCAGCTTTCTCAGTCTCCTCATCCAGTTCCAGGGGGAGGCCAGGTCCAGACCACGATGACTCCGCCCCCTAACCTCACTCCGCCTCCCATGAATTTGCCGCCACCCCTCTTGCAGCGCAACATGGCCACGTCCAATATTGGCCTGTCCCATGCCCAAAGACTGCAAACGCAGATGCCTGGCAAGGGCCATGTTTCGGTTAGGACTAAGTCGGCCGCTTTGCCGTCGGCTGCAGCGGCAGCAGCTCACCAGCCGCAGATTTATGGGCGATCCTCGCAGACAGTGACCATGCAAGGGCCTGCACGCACCTTAACCATGCAGCGTGGCATGAACATGAGTGTGAACTTGATGCCAGCTCCGGCTTACAATGTCAGTTCCGTAAACATGAACATGAACCCCCTTAACGCTATGAATGGGTTTAGTATGTCCCAGCCGATGATGAATGGAGCCTATCATGCAAACCACGGTTATATGAATCAAACAGCCCAGTACCCAATGCAGATGCAAATGGGAATGATGGGAAGCCAGCCATATGCCCAGCAGTCAATGCAGACTAACCCCCACAGCAACATGATGTATACCCCGCCAGCACATCATGGTTACATGAACAGCGGCATGTCTAAACAGTCTCTGAATAGCTCTTACATGCGTAGGTAGGATCTGGGGGGAGCGGGGAGGGGAGACGGTTGGTGTACCAAACTGGCATGCTAGGATTTGACCGGCACAAAAAGATGTCCTTTTGGAGAATACGATTTCAAAACCAGCAATTGGTGTGAATGCAAAAACATTTGTAGGCACCATAAAAAAAAAAACTGTATGCAGCGAAAGGCCTTATATAAATGTGTTCTCGTTTTTGTTTTGTTTTGTAATTTTGCTTTGTTTGCTCTTCTTTTTTTTTTTTTGCGTAACTGAAGTTCTGTGATGATGAAGAACTTCGTCATTGTACTGCAAACACGCGAAACAAGCTGATGGTTCACAGCCATGTTTTATGTGCCTGCTCCCATTTGAAACGTGGATCATAGTTTTGGAGTATATCTGATGTCGTGCTGGACTGTGAGCTTTCCTCCTGTTCTGTCCTTCCCCTCCCCATCTCCTCCACCATGTAAATGCCTTTTTGCATTGCATTCATGGACTATTTTGTTCCTCAAGGTGACACTTTCGCATGCCGCTAATGTCTTTGTTAGTGACAGTGCGTTTCGTAGTACTGTACAAGTGTTGTGCTTAACAGTAAGCCATTTCTTAATTTGTGATTCCCCTCCCCTCCTTGATTAGGTTACCCCGGTTTAAGGGGTTTAAAAAATTATATTTTTGTTAATTATATTTTTTAAATCTTGTTTTAAAAAAGCTGTGAAAGTTATTCCAGTATTGAGTCAAACATTTTAAGTGCAACCCACCGGGAAATTCTCGCGTGTCAGCTGTGCTCTTGCACAAATATGGTTAATTTCTATGGGTCTGGCACAGAAGAGAGTGCCTTGATGGGTTGCATCCTTGATTGGTAAATATTTGATGTAAAAGTGAGCCCTGTTTTTGTTCTGGTGGCAGATCCCCTCTGGAGTAGGGGGAAAAGGCAGCTTACTGTTTTGTTTTTTTAATACAAACCTTATTGATTAAAGCATATCAGTGTTTATCAAGTTTTTGAAACATTTTCATATATGTCCAGATACTTGGCAGGATTAAAAAAAAAAGTGAATTTGGTGTAAAGTTGCTATTTTATGGAAATGCCTCTAACTTTACATTTTCATTCCATCTGTAGATTTTTCTATCTTTATAAAATATTGGAGTTATTTTTTAAGAAAAGTAAATAGAGCAGTAGCGTGTGAATAGAACAAATGAAGCTTCAAGAGCGCATGTATAAAAAAAAACAACACCAGAAGGTATTTGTGTCTGTTTATATGGCTTCCTTTTTTTGTAGCCTTTGTACCTGTACAGAGTGACTGTAAGGGCCAAAAAGTGGCTTGATTCATGTATAAAACTAGACCCAGTGACACTATTTATGTTACCTTTTTAGCCAGTCACTTAAATAAAGCAAAGACAAGCTGTACATTTTAACATAAAATAAATTATGATGAGCCATTTTTAGCCTCTTGTGCTCTTGTCTGCCGTGCATAGAGACCGATGAGCCACATTGTCAATTCTTCTTGGTTGCAGGGAGCGGCTCACAAGACAGGGGAATCCTGCAAGCATCCTTGTTTTTTTGGAAGCCTTCTGTTGCTTTGTCGGTATATCTCTCGATGCCTAATGTTGCCCACTGCAAGGAAAGTGAAGAGTTTTAAAATCTGAATTGACCAAAATATTTTATTAAACATCATAGGCTGCAGTAGAAAGCTTGAGTGATTGTCAGCAGTTGTGCTGATCATGTGCTAGTGGAGGGGAAGGAGAAGTGGAAGATTGTCTCCCCCTCTTCTACCCCCCCCCAAAAAAGCATATATTTGGTTCAATTGTATATTCCACTCCTGAATCAGTTGGGAAATGTGTGTGCATCTTTGCATTTATGCATTCCCTCATTCAGCTAGAAATACTCATCTGCTTTTGCAGGCATATTGCCTTACAAGGGAAAGAGTGATTTAAAAAATAATGCACCTTTCTTAAGTGTATCTGACATGTCTGGTAAGGAGTCTGGAACACGGTACCCTAGGAGGCCCGAGTCTGATCTGCAGATCCATGGGGAACCAGCCTCGCATGTCAAGATCCCAGTGCATCCGTCATCATCGGTTGCTCCATAACAGCTGTGAACTTTTCCCAGATGGTTTACAGGGGTGGTTACTTGAGTCCACCGGATTGACTGCGATCCCAACAGGTTAAGGTTATGTGTGCCCTTCTAATGGTGAAGGGTATCGTTCCTCTGTGGACCTGACAGTATCTCCGCTGATAAAGGAGTCCAGGCCTGCCCTCCTCCTCTGCTTCCGAACCCTGGTGTTGGTACCTCCACACCGCTTTCAACCATGCCCTGTCCACTTCGTTTGTAGCCAATGCTGTGGCAGAAATGCAAGCTAGCTGTGCTGGTCCCGGGGGGTTACCGTGCATCGTGGGCCGAGTCCAGTCTGAGGTCGAGGGTGTGGTATGGAGGCTGTCCGTCAAGGCGGAAGCGGGGTCCAAGGCAGGGAGTCGGGTGAGGTCAGGAACTCTGGCAGAAGAGCAGGACAGGGTGCAGGCAGGAACAGGTTACCAACAATGTTGCTCCCGCAACCTGGAACTGGGCTGGCTGGCTTTTATCTGCCCTGAGGCATAGGGCGGCCCCGGTCCACAGGTGACTTGCCTCTCCTGGCCTGGAGGCAAACACTCCTCCTGTGAAAACGTAGTTCCGTCTGCCTCTCTGCCCTGAGCATCTGCAGCTCAGGAGAGGATGGAGGGTTACTGGACCCAGAGGCAACCTCACCTTCCCCTGACGGGGCTGAGAGTGGAGCACCTGCAGGCAATGGGTCCTCGATCACCTCCGGAGCCAGAGCAGATTCAGCTGGTGTCTGCTCCTGAGGATCTGGCACAGGTGAGGGCCCTTCAGGTTCAAGCCCCAGCCCCGGCTCAGCTGGTCCTGGAGGCAGGGACTCCTGTGCAGGCTGGGATTCCTCAGGCTCAGCCTCGGAATCCGATTCCCAGGCCATCACACTAGCCTTGAGTGGTGTGGTGTCTCCTGATTATTAAAAATTGAATTGATGCTTACAAAGCTTTTAAACATGACTCGAAAAGCCCAACAGAACTGGCAGCCGTGTCAAGTAAGTGAAATGGTTTTGTGTTCCTTTCCTCTGTGGCTCAGCAGTTTTGTGGGACTTGTGTGTAGTTGTAACTGCAGGATACACAAAGCAAGTAGGCCACAGCTGGTTTATGCAGCTTCCAGAGAATTGTCTCAAGATAGCAGCGCCCTTATTCTCCCCGCCTCCCTTGTTCCAACCATTTGCTAAACCGGACAGTTTTTATTGGGGGGGGGGGCAACTGAACATTAATGTAACCAGTGGGGGAATGGGAAAACCTAGGAACTGAGAATTAGGTGCAGCCAGAAGACTAATTAGGGATTTGAGAATAAAAGAATGGGAAAATGGAGTGTACAAATAAAAATCACCAGGGAAGGAAGTTCTGGGCTGGACTGATGGTGGCAACAGGAAGAAGTTGTAGGTCCATAGCTCACGGCAATACACATTTTGACAGGCAGCTCTTAAGTTAGGGAACTTTAACCAATGTTGATTTTTTTCAAATTCCAAACAAGTGCTGTGGCTGGGGGAAGGGGAATTGTTGGGTTGGCACTCATGTTGGGTTTAACAATTTTGCTGTGGGGGGGGGGATGTAATTAATTGGAAATGCTACTTCAAATTCTTGCAGAGATGTATTTGTAATAAAATATCAGAAGATTTCTTTTTTATAGCACTTGCTCTGACACTTTGCAACTTTGTTTTGACTTTAAAAAGAAGAGAAAAGCCTACAGGCAATGGAATGGATTGTTGATATGCTTAAATGCTTATTGCAAAATGTAATAAAGCTGATTTTGGTGGGTGTCGCTTGTTGTAAAGTTAGGGATTCCCCCTTCTCCCCCTCTTGTGTTGAAGCCGTATACAAACACTCTTTGCTTTCAGAATGGCCCTACGTAGAGTGTGTTTTTGCATGCCTGCAGTCTCCGAATGCAAATACAAAATGGAGTATTTTCCTTTTGAAGCAGCTGTGACTGATGGGACTACTAGATGTGGGGAAAATAGGTACTATTGCTCAGCAGTACACATCAAGCAAATTTATGCAGCAGCAAGAAGACATGCATATCTATTTTGAGTGTTGGATCCTGATATTCTGTGTTGAAGTGCTGCAAGTCCCAGACAAAGCGTCAGTGTGGTCTGTCATTGTCTTGCACAGCAAGCAGAGCCCAAGAAACATATTCCTAATAAATCAAAATTAGGCTGTTAAAGAAACAACTTTGCAATTTTGGATTCTCTTGTGCTTCTACAACAGATGAAGCTCTGGGGTTATTTGAAGCACTTTGGAGGCAAACTCTTGCATGAGTTCTATAAATAAATGGGAGATGAGCAGGAACATAGTTTACAGTGTTGAATAGAAATCATTCTTTGCAGCTGAAAGAAAAATGCCTTTTTCTCTTAAGGTGTGGGGGGGGGGGGGCTTAAAATTCCAGATACTTTGTCTTGAGCCCTATTATGAATGGAAAATTCCTCTACCATTTAGGAGACATTTTTCTAGCTGTCTGCTAAACTGTGGTCAGTATTTATTTGTTCAAAGGGTCTTAGCAATTATCTCGTCTTTCAACCAAGATTTCTTTGGTAAAGGTTTGCGGTTCTGAACACAGGAATCAAAGATCAGCTTGAGTGTTGCAGCCTGACTTTGGGTTCAGGAAATTCCACTGCAGAAACCCCCTTGCCATTTCACACTCCTGTGGCATCACGTCATACAGAGGCAACCCAATGTTTAAGTCTACCTGCAACATGGGCAATCATAGCTCCTCTATCAGGGTACCTGTAAGATGATATTTCCAAGCGCATGCTTTTGATGCATTTACACTTCACGGCTTTAAAAATATACTTTAATGTATGAAAGGACCTTTGGTTATCTCCTCATAGTTGATGAATGCCTTGCAAGATTCTGCTGAATCATTACTTGAAGTCAGCCTCTTTTGCAAAGTTGCACCAGCCGTCAGAGGCAAAATGAGCAGGTGAAAGTTTTTGTTGCAGGAAAATTGCTAGAGAAAAAGTTCAAAGAGCTCTTGTTAATAGGAAAAATAGGTGGGGGAGAAATGTATGTGTAATTAATGCTGAAATGCAAAGACGTTGCCTGCATTAACAATGCTTGGCAGAAGTTTTAGATTCTCGTTTCATCATTCTTGGACCCTGGTCACCAAGAGAAGTATTTCAAGGGGGATCTAGAAACTTGATTATTATTATTCCATTTTCTTGGCTCTACCCCATGACCTAGACATGAGCCTCCCTAGTACCTTGTGTTGTTCACATTGCTAGAAGCATCAGACCGTTATATGGCACAGATTGGTCCTTAATCATTGGCTGGACTTGCTTACCCTACACCAAAGTGCAATTGTTGTTTCCCAGAATGAAAGGTCACTGGGAAGCGTGGAACATGGATGGAGGTGCTGGCTGTGTTCATCACAGCATTAAGTATTTCAGCTCCCATGCTGATAAGAGTTATAGAGCTTTCCCTGGCAAGGTTCCTCATTTCCCTACCTTTGCTGGGGTGGGGAGACCCCCTTCACAGAGCACTTAGTACTATGAAGTGAAACAAATGGCCCGGCCTGCTAACAGGTGAATAGCACTTTAGCACCGTTTAGTCCTTTTTTTATTAACTCTGATATATGAGAACCCAAAGACCTGTAAATGACATAAACAGCTGTTGAAGAGAGTCTTAATTGCTTGGGGTGCAGGGAGAGTTGTACACACATTGGAAAAAACAGACTAGGTTCACATATACCATACTTTTTGCCACGTAACTTGTTTTGTGTGTGTGTGTGTTGTTGTTGTTTTTTAAGTGTGGCTCCTAGAGGACCTCTCTGTGACCAGCTCGGCTGCCTTCCCCATCCTTCAGGATTTTGAAATTCACTGTTATGACCTAACAATAAATCAGCAGCAATTACTGATCTCTCTCTCTCTCATAGTACCAGTGGAAAGTGATGCATGGTATCAGTAGCCATGTTCCTCCCCTTTCAGCATTGTCAGGCCAGAATACATGGTGCATATAAATCATATTTTTAAGGAAGCTACACTAAATTCGAATGGTAGGAGGATCAATGACTAAGTGAAGGTCATAGTAGACAGAAGGCAATACCTTTTGTATGGAGAGAGGGCCTTGGTGTAACGTGGGGAACTCTTCATGAAGATGTGGAAGGAGACTTGAGTTTTACCGTAGATCTTGCAAACCCCTCAGAGGATGTTAAGCTTGGTTTTATAAGAAGCTGTTTTCTGAGAGATGTTCTGGATTTAATTTGAAGCTACCAGCCTTGCAGATGCTAGACAGCTGGTTAGAGAAGACCTCTGGAGCAGTGGTTGCCCTAATGGCTTTGTTTAAATCTGAGGTGGTCAACATGGTATTCTCTGGATATTGTTTGACTACAACTCCCATCATCCCTGATCAGTGGTCATGTTGGCTGGGGCTGATTGATTAGCATCCACCATCATCTGGAGGACACTACATTAGGTCCCCAATCCAGATACATTGTAGCTTCGTTGAAGGCTGAAGGTTGGAATTGTAAACTGCTTGGACATATATTGTGTTCCATTGTGGAATGTGTGTTTCAGGACTGGAAGATAAAAGGTTCTGTTAGTGTTATCAGAACGTGTAGGGTTGAAGTCACTCCAACAGTTGTGGATGTGAGTCTAACATACATATTTAGGCTGCCTTGGTTTCTACAACCATGCAGCTATCAAAACTGGTACTGGGAAGGAAACACAGTGGATGTACAACTTTTGCAATGGGCTCTAAACTTGCCTCCAAAGAGGGCATTGTCGAAACAACACCATTGTGCTCCTAGTACTTGAAATAAGAGTTTACACCTTCCTGTGTCCCTGTTGGGGTGGAGGAACAGTTAGGGTGAAGATTTGTATGGACAGTTGCTGTCAAATTTGTGCTGGGCTTTATCCAGTGACTTTGTTCCCTCTGCTAATGACCTTATTGGCCCTGCGACATAACTTTACCCCGACCAGGATAGGCATAGTCTCTGAACATTTCATTCCCATTGTCTGTCCATACAGATGATGGCAGGCAACACAGCCCACTATTTTCCTGGTTTGATGATAAGACGTATGCTAAGCTGCTCATGATAATGCAGAGAGAAAGCGATTTGCCAATAGGCTTTTAAGAGTCTCTGCCTTTTCCCACAATGGAAAATGTGGTCACTGACCATTTGCACGTGTTCATTGGAGTCTATGCAAATAAGAAAATAGTCTCTTATACTGTTTTTGAGGGTGAGATTTGAAAGAAGTCCACCCAGGAGACAGATGACCCAGGAAGGTCCATCTACCAACCCTATCAATATGGTGTGTGTGTGTGTGTGTGTGTGTGTGTGTGTGTGTACTGAAATACAGAGATGCCCTTTTCTGACCATACGCTAGAGCAATTGGAGGCCTCCTGACCCACAAAGTTAAAACAAGTGACAAACAGTTTCCAGCAGTGACTCTTTGTCAATCCCGCTTGGTCCTTTCTTCTTATGCACTGTTGGTTGACTCTTTGGGTGACTGGGTTATCAGGTTTCTTCCCAAGCCCCCTCCTCTGTAAAAGAACGCTCTGAAAAACAGCATGAAGGAAGCCTTCTCTGTGTATTTCAAGTTTCTTTGAAGACCTCCTACCATGTTAGTGCATTTTCCAGCTGAAAATACGCTTAAGGCATTTGAAGTGCTCCTGAGTCTCTTCCCCGCCCCTACTCCCCCAGCTTTACTTGGTAACAAATGACACCCTTTGCCTAATTGTTTTCAAGTTTCCCATTTCTTTTTAAAGCTCATTCTTTTCTAGAAAATAGGGAATGTTAGATCTCCGTCTCTGTGCTGGCCTCTTGGTTACACTCCATCCCGTTTGTGGCTTTGCTCCTCTCCAGGGCCAGCTTTATGTCCAGTTCTCTGAGCTGTTTCAGGAAGCCACGGTTTGGGAGAATGCACCGGTGCTTGAGCACTTGATCAATGGCATCAACCACAGTCATGTTCTTGTAAATCATCAGATACGCCAAGACCAAGGCAGCTGAGCGGCTCCGACCCATGGCACAGTGGACCAGAATCTTGCCTGTGGAAGTGAAGAAAAAGAGAGAGACCATTCAGATTCTTTGCCACTGGCACTTCTCCATTTGTCATTGGTGTTGGGCAAATGCAGGGGAGCGGGTGGCGCTGTGGTCTAAACCACTGAGCCTCATGGGCTTGCTGATCGGATGGTCGGCGGTTCGAATTCGCGCAACAGAGTGAGCTCCAGTTGCTCTGTCCTAGCTCCTGCCAACCTAGCAGTTTAAAAGCACGCCTGTGCAAGCAGATAAATAGGTACTGTTGTGGCGGGAAGGTAAACGGCATTTCCGTGCGCTCTGGTGTTCCGTTGTGCTAGAAGCGGTTTAGTCATGCTGGCCACATGACCTAGAAAGCTGTCTTGTGGACAAACGCCTGCTCCCTCGGCCTGAAAGCGAGATGAGCACTGCAACCCCATAGTCGCCTTTGGCTGGGCTTAACCGTCCAGGGGTCCTTTACCTTTACTTTTATACTTACATGGGGTCATATGTGAGTGGTGGGTATGGATTTCTCGTGTTTAGATTGGCTTGTGATTTATGACATGAATTATTCTGGTATGGCACTGTTCTCTTTATTTTGCAGTTTGACTAGAGAGGATCTGGTCTCCAGACCTTACCCCCAGTCTTAACCCTTTAAGCACTCTGCCAGGCTCATAAGCACTGCAACTAAAGGAGGACACCCCCACCCCACCCCGGATCATGAATGTGTGGTAGGGATGATTGATTGATTGATTTTGAAAAGCCCACCCAGAGTCAAGGACTGTCTCAGGTACATGGATTTCAAACTACTCTTGTCTTATTCTGGTCCTGTGGAGGAGCCCTCAGAGAAAGGCAGGTTGGCTGTTGCAGCACCACAGACAGCACCTAGTGAGCAACTGGCGCTTGCAAGGTTTCAAAGTGGATCTGGGCTTATGGAGACTGTCCCAGACTCCATTCATTTTTGGGAGAACTAGAATCTCTTAAAGGAGCACACTGTAAAGGTAAAGGGACCCCTGACCATTAGGTCCAGTCGTGGCGGACTCTGGGGTTGCGACGCTCATCTCGCTTTATTGGCCGAGGGAGCCAGCGTACAGCTTCCGGGTCATGTGGCCAGCATGACTAAGCTGCTTCTGGTGAACCAGAGCAGCGCACGGAAATGCCGTTTACCTTCCCGCAGGAGCGGTACCTATTTATCTACTTGCACTGGCGTGCTTTCGAACTACTAGGTTGGCAGAAGCAGGGACCCAGCAATGGGAGCTCACCCCGTCGCGGGGATTCGAACCGCGAACCTTCTGATCGGCAAGTCCTAGGCTCTCTGGTTTAACCCACAGCGCCACCCGCATCCCTTTTGGGCACACTGTAACATGTGACAAATGCATGCATCCAGTTCGCCATGTCTACATGTGGTGAGGAGCTCCAATAGGTGAAACAGTTCTGTCCCTTGACCACCGTCGCTTCCACCACTGCCCATGAAAGGGGCAAAGCATTCTGGCAGGATTGGAGCGCTTGCCATGAGCTTATGCTATTTTCAGCTCCTGCATTAAGGCAGCTGACTCAAATGGTTAGCTTTTAAACAAGAGGTGCTCAAAGTGGGAGATTTGTTGCCTGCTTCAGAAGGAACTCTCAGTGTTTGGGAGCAGACTGTTTATGCTCTGCGTTCTGCGTATACTCGGAGGTTCTTTGATTGCTTGTTCTAGTTTATGTGTCCATTTTTTCTTTAAAAAAGCATCGCTGCACATGGGAAGGAGTGGTGCTGAATGGGTGTGATTTAAATGGGGGCAGATGGGGATGCAGCATCTGTAGTAGCTCCCACCCATACGGACACAGGATCACAGGGTTAGAGAAAACACCCATTCCTGGTCATGGTCTTAGGTTTGGCAGGCTCACACACCATGCCAGTTAGGCCATTGCAGATAACTCCCAGACGGAAGCCCATTTTCCTTACTTGTTTCATTCTGGAGTGCTCTATCAATGAATTCAGCAGCAGAGTAAAAGAACTGGCTAAGATTGAAGGTGGGCAGATCATCTGCCTCTACTCCGTGGTACTCAATGTCCATGTCCCTGTAGTATTCTGGTCCCGTATCTACGTTCCACCGGCCATGGGCTGCGTTGAGGATGTGGGTGAAGCCGGCTTTCTCAAGGCTGTAGCGATCAAGGGCTGTTTTCCTAGGTCAAAGCAATCAAAAGCTGTTAGGCAAGGGCACTGCGGTTACGGCATAGTTCAGTTGGCATGGCATGAGAATCTCAAAGTATAGTAGTAATAATATATTAATAATAATATAATTTATTTATACCCTTCCCATCTGGCTGGGTTTCCCCAGCCACTCTGGGTGGCTCCCGACATAATATTAAAAACTCAATAAAACATCAAACATTAAAAACTTCTCTAAACAGGGTTGCCTTCAGATGTTTACTAAAAGCCAGATAGTGAGTGGATGCCACTACCAAGAAGGCCCTCTGCCTGGTTCCCTGTAACCTCACTTCTCGCAGTGAGGGAACCGCCAGAAGGCCCTCAGAGCTGGACCTCAGTGTCCGGGCTGGACGATGGGGGTAGAGACACTCCTTCATGACTTTGAGACCAACGTTGGGCAAAAGATTCCAGCATTGCAGGGGGTTGCACTAGATGACCCTCGTGGTGCCTTGCAGCTCTTTTGTTGTTTAGTCGTTTAGTCGTGTCCGACCCTTCGTGACCCCATGGATCAGAACACGCCAGGCACACCTGTCTTACACTGCCTCCCGCAGTTTGGTCAAACTCATGCTGGTAGCTGCGTGAACTCTACAGCTCCTTGATTCTATTATTCTGTGCTGCCAGAGAGCCAGTGTGGTTAAGAGTGGTAGTCTTGTAATCTGGGGAACCGGGTTCGTGTCTCCGCTCCTCCACATGCAACTGCTGGGTGACTGGGCTTCTCTGAAGTCTCTCAGCCCCACTCACCTCACAGAGTGTTTGTTATGGGGGAGGAAGGGAAAGGAGAATGTTAGCCGCTTTGAGACTCCTGAAGGGGAGTGATAAAGCGGGATATCAAATCCAAACTCTTCTTCTGCTCCTTTCGAAGGCTGAGCCGAAGGGCGGCTGTTGTTGGAACAACACCAGAGCTCTCTTGATTCTATGATTCATCACTTTCGTCTCTTCCCCACCTCAATGGTACGCTGAACACAAGCATGATCTATTTCTACAGCTGTTTGTGTGAAAAGAGTGCCCACTCAATGCTTTTCACAGCTCAGCTATGGCGTATGCAGGTACCCGGATGGTACACACATTGAATGTAACGTGTACATCCTTTTTGTATTGGATGGGATGGCTTACGCTTTTCAGTGGAGGCTGTTCCCGTCAAGTGGTTGGACCATGAAATTGCCTGTTCAGGGATGCCTGCCCTAGCTAGTGAGGGCACTCACTCCAAAAGTTAGAGGGAGCCCTGTCAGGCAAAGTGCCCCAGCCCCAGCTGACAAAGCATCACAGTGAGTTAGGCAGATGGGCAAACGTTTATTTAACTGAAACAGATTAATAAGGGCACAAGAAGGTGATTGCCTGCTAGGACCCAGATCCTGCAGGAACTTAAAATTAAGGAAAACTGGGACATTCTGGGATCAAATCAGAAACTGGGATGGCTTCTGTAAATCCTGGACTGTCCCTGGAAAATAGGGACACTTGGAGGGTCTGAAATAGCAGACTTTCTGTTTGCACACTCTTGCTGTTTAAAGGCAGTGCCAGGGAGAGAAGTCCTTTTTGTATCAACTGTAGCTGCAAAAGTACTTTCCCATGAAAACCACTAGATTAGGTAACAGCCACAATAGCCTCCTGGTAATCCCATTCTTGGACTTCCTTAGGGGTTCCTAATAGAACTATCTCCGTCCCACCCCACCCCCCAAAAAGAAGTTTGATACATATATTGTGTCTGAATTGATGCTTTCTGGCTCTGGGCTTTAATTAAGGTGCCACGTAGTGAAATCCATGTGTTCTTTTAAAAATACATTTTTAAAAAAGTTTTGCATCATAGGACACCCACTTTTACATATAAAGCAGTTTTTAAACATTTCTGTACAAGTTCAATATGAGTATCGGTTCCGAAAAGGAGCCCTGCACCACTTATTTTTAAATTTCTGCTTTTTCACAAAAGTGTCCAATTCCTGGCATTACATTCTTGCAGCTCCCCAGTAAAAGACTTTGGAAAGGGTAGCATCCCATGAAACTCGAAGCTTTGTTTATTACATGTCTGAAAGCGCTTGTAAAAGTTTCATTCCTTCTGGGCAGTGTCTACAACAGCATTCTATTACAAAAGGAATGAAGAGCAAATTAGATGTTGCACCAAAACGCATGCAAGTTTTTGGTGGGTTTCTTCTCCTCTTTTTAATGTAAAGCAGCTTTGGGGAGGCTTTGATTTGGAGCAGAGAGACAGCATTGCGGATGTGGGGAGGGAAGACTCCGGGGTGTCTTTCCCACCAATGCTCTCTCACTCAAAATCATCTCTCGCCCAAGCTGCTTTTTCTCCATACACATCTCTGCAGGGAATCAGTATGTGTACAAATTTCAAGCAAATGCTGACATAAAACAGGCAGGGAGTGGTTAGAATTGTGAAGAAGGGACAAATTAGGACCCTCGTATTTACGGGACCGCCTCTCCTGGTATGCCAACAGAGGACCTTAAGGTCCATGAATAACCACAGCTTAGATATCCCGGGCCCTAAGGAAATCAGACTATCCTCCACCAGGGCCAGGGCCTTTTCAGTGATGGCTCTGACCTGGTGGAATGCTCTGTCCCTTGAGACTAGGGCCCTTCAGGATTTAACCTTTTGTCAGGCCTGTAAGAAAGAGCTATTCCACCTGGCTTTTAATTTGAATTCAGCCTGATCTTTTATTTTCCTTCTCTTCCCTCCCCCCCCCCCTTTTATGAAGATCACTCGCTCTGAGACCCCGCAGCTAATTCTCCCCTGGCCTCCTCGCTGGCCCAAGGAGGACCAATTTCAGCCAGCTAGCCCTGGGGATTATCTAATTGATTTTTGAATTTTATTGTTAGTCATGTTTTTATACTGTATTTTATGCTGCTTTTATAATTAAGTGTTTTAAAGTGTTTTAACTTTGTTGTTAGCCACCCTGAACCCGGCTTTCGAACCGGGAAGGGCGGGGTATAAATAAAATTATTATTATTATTATTATTATTATTATTTATTAAATTCTCTGATTTTAAGGCCACCTACCAAACCTCTAAACCCCTTTATTTACCTCCTGCCCCAGAAATACATTTCAATTATCCTACACAGAATCTGCACTTGCATTTGCACAGCATAGCCCAGAGAGGATGATGTCAGAGCCACATTTCCACTGTGATCCAGTCATTACAGGCCTAATGATCTCCATGACTACTGGAGGCCATGTGTCTTGGCATAACTTACTCATCTCCTATGTAGAGGTTGGGCCAGACTTCGTTGACGTGGGTGTACTTTGGGCTGCCTTTCCAGAAGAGCCTCTCCAGGTCAAACGCTCCAGGGGTGCAGTAGTCCCCGTTGGGGTCTACTTTGACGGCTGCGTAAGCACTGATCTTCCCAGATTTCAGGGCCATTGAAGAGCTTGATGGATGACGGTGGAAATAAAATCCAAAAACCTGCAACACCAAGCAGAAGGTGAGGTTTCTGTTAAGAGACCCAAGTGAACACAGTTCTCCCTAGAGATTATATTGGCATTGTTGTACCTTAGGTAAAGGTAAAGGGACCCCTGACCATTAGGTCCAGTCGTGACCGACTCTGGGGTTGCAGCGCTCATCTCGCTTTATTGGCCGAGGGATCCGGCGTACATGTGGCTAGCATGACTAAGCCGCTTCTGGCGAACCAGAGCAGCGCATGGAAACGCCGTTTACCTTCCCCTCTGGAGCGGTACCTATTTATCTACTTGCACTTTGACGTGCTTTTGAACTGCTAGGTTGGCAGGAGCAGGGACTGAGCAACGGGAGCTCACCCCGTCGCAGGGATTCGAACCGCCAACCTTCTGATCGGCAAGTCCTAGGTTCTGTGGTTTAACCCACAGTGCCACCCACATCCCACCTGTTGTACCTTACAACAAGCCTATTAGGACTGTTTTTTTTAAAGGGGGGGGGATAAGGCTATTTATATGACAATTTTTGACTGATGAAAAGCACCTCTCTGGGTGGCACTTTTTCCTTTTTCTTTGCAGCGCAGAGGGGGTAATTTAAACTGGAGATTACGGATGAGAGGCATCTCAGCTTCACTCTGCCCTCAGGCAGAACATATGTTTCTGCTTTGACTCTGGAGGAGCTTATAATGAAAAATTTAAAATATTGGCCAACTCAACCTCTCATCTCTCGAATGAAAAAGCCGAAGCAGTGGTATTGTGAGAAAGGTTAGTCAAAATGAGGACCTAACATCCAAATCCTTTTTGTGTTTCTGAAGGTTTGAGGTACCTGGCTCTATTTGAAACCTTTTAATAAAAAAAGCACCACACATACCATGGAGTAATTGGGGGTTGTATTTGCCAAACTTTGTGAAGTGCTTAAAAAGAAATCTGATCCCAGCCCCATTATTTGCTCTCGCCCCTGTCCAGGGTGACACTTTAATTGAGGTGGGGGAGAGGAGAAAGTGCTCATTCCAAAAGCTGTCTAGGATTGTACCTGTTCCCCCTTTCTCCTGGACTAGATGTTAGTCAATCTCCATATGTAAAATATGGCTTCCTCCAAGAGAGTCTAACTGGTGGGTGGCTTATGGCTTAGAATGCTCATCGTGAGGCAGTTAAACTGGTCATTTCCACAGCAAACACAATAATATGGCCTACAGCAAGGCTGATGATGAGGTAAAGTTAATACTCCCACTTACCTTTCTTTATGGACCCAAACAATGTCAGACAAGCTCTTGGTGGCTGGACTTGTATGGCGAACCTTCTCCCCTCACAATAATGCGCATCTACAAACATGGAATTTTGGCTGTGTCTGCCAATAGGTAGGACTCAACAAACAGGGTTTCCCCACAGGCAAGCAGGGGCTGTGAGTGTTGTGTTGAGGTTTCAAAACTCCAATTTAGAAGCAATGGCTAGATTTTTAAGGGCTTTGTCAGAATTGATGCTTTTGAATTATGGTGCTGGAGGAGACTCTTGAGAGTCCCATGGACTGCAAGAAGATCAAACCTATCCATTCTGAAGGAAATCAGCCCTGAGTGCTCACTGGTAGGGCAGATCCTGAAGCGGAGGCTCCAATACTTTGGCCACCTCGTGAGAAGAGAAGACTCCCTGGAAAAGACCCTGATGTTGGGAAAGATGGAGGGCACAAGTAGAAGGGGACGACAGAGGACGAGATGGTTGGATAGTGTTTTCGAGGGTACCGGCATGGGTTTGACCAAACTGCGGGAGGCAGTGGAAGACAGGAGTGCCTGGCGTGCTCTGGTCCATGGGGTCACGAAGAGTCGGACATGACTAAACGACTAAACAACAACAAGTAAGAAAGCCTGTTAGCTGGTGAAAGCCAGGCTTGTCCATCATCTGTCCCCTCACCAACTTCCTGGTAATGTTGTGCCCTTGACTCCTGTAATGGAACCAGATTTCTGGTGTGATGATAATATGATAATTATAATCGTATTACAATTATGGAGCAGCTTTTCAGCTGACTTCCAGAGAAAAGCCGAATGGCATCCCGTTCAAGATGACTCATCCGCTGGGGGAAGATGATCTAAAACATTCTGAGCTGCCATTAGGGCCCTAATTGCTTTGAGTGCCTTGGCAGGAAAGTGGTATATTTACAGACAGGCAATAAATCAATGAAGAGAGGATAGAAGTTGACAGTGAGCACATGGAAACTAATGGCAGACAATAAAATAGGCTGCAGTGTCACTGGGAAAATGACGCACAATGAAAACATTTCAAGAAGGATCACACAATGTATGTGTTTCTATGCTAATGCTAGAAGATTGAGCCAAGTTGGGGGAAGCAGAGTGTCTGACATTTGCTTACAGGAAAAAATAAGGCTTCTCCGGGCTTATCAGAGAACACTAGCAGAACAAAAAGATGCTTATCTCTAGATTTAAAATCTATGAAAAGGGGAGAGTAATGTTGTATTGGGTTGGGAGTTGCATTGATATATATGTCAAAGAAGGCACAGAGGGCCATAAATCAGAACTTGTACAAGAAACAGATTTAGCTGTAGAATCATTATGTGTAGAAGAATCAGGCCGAAACAGGAAAATAGTAATACTCCCCTAAACCAAGTTCTGATGGTGATTTACAGACATTAAAAAAAATCAGAGAAGCAGCTAAAGGAGGCAGCGGAAGACCCCCTTAGCTAAAGTGGTGCTTCAGGTTAAGAACAGTTTCAGATTAAGAACGGACCTCCGGAATGAATTAAGTATGTAACCAGAGGTACCACTGGACATTAAAAAGGCAGGAAACCAGCTGTGGCGTTTGCCCATTCATTTGAAAATGTCTGTACAGGGGACAGAGAAAGGGTTAAAATGTAGACCAATAGGAAAGCCGGAGGCGGAGCCCACCTGTTTATAAAAGGACTTAGCCCGAGGTTTGGGTGTGGTTAGTTGGTTGGTTTTAGTGGGTTGGTTGTTTGGGAAAGGCAGTTGGAAAAGCAGTTGGCAGGCAGTTGGAAATAGAGAGACAGTTAGTGGGTTCTTGTGTGAGGGGGGGTAGAAGAGAGACAGAATAAAATAAGACTAAGAAGGTAAAGAGTAATGTCTGGAATGTGGTTAAAGTTTGTTTGTGTCTGCAGTAAACTACAATGTTCTTTGTTAATGTGACTGAGACTAAGTGATTTACCGGGGAAGACCTGGTTGGTGGCAGCGGATTAGTGGTGTACAACCGGGGGCTCCGTACGAACGCCACACCAGCAAATAAGAGAGTGGGACTTTTTGAAGAATAAGGTATGGAAGAAATACTAAAGGAAGATGTGGAAACTGAATACATGCAAAAATATCTGTCTCAGTCTTCACTGATATTTGAGAGAGGCCAGCACCTAAGCCACTGCTTTTGAGGAGTTCAGAAAAATAACTGTCAAACAGAGGTGTGATAAAGGATGATTTAAACAAAATTTAAACAAATTTAATGGACAAATTAAAGTTAAATAAATTCATAGTTTGGCTGGTGGTCTCCTGGGGTAGGTTTTTCATACCTTGGAAACCAAATTCCATGATACTTGGTTATCCATTGGCTGGCTGGCTGGTTTGCAGAAATTGCATGGGAATATTGAATGCCTTTGCAAGGTAACTATTAGGACAGATTTCATTTCCATGTAACTTTGACTATCTAGAGCAGGGATGGGGAACGAGCATCTCTCCAGCTGTTGCAGGACTACAGCTTCTATCTCGGATTTTAACTATGCTGGCTTGGACTGATGGGAGTTGAAGTCAAACAACAACTGGAGGGCCATGATCTAGGGTTAGCTGTTCTGCAGGTGCACAGTTATAGTACTCCTTGTTCCCTGTTGCTGTCTGCTTTCAGTGCTTGGTGGTCTTGAGTCAATTCAGAAGGCATGGGAAGATGATCTTTTTCCTTCTCTGACTCAGGGCAAAAAAAGCCTGACCACCTTCCACCATCATAATCCAAGTGGACAAAGCCCAGATCACACACCAGCCAATTTGCATTAAATGTGGAGTGCATTGGTGTAGGTGCCGTCTGGTCATTTGTGGATTGATAGCCTTGTTTTCCAGGAAGATGGTTGATGTTCATCAAGGACTCGTCCACACTTTGCTTGTCCCATGCCTGGAAAGCACGGGTCTGAGCAGTTTTCCACTTTTTCTGTGCTTTCAAGGCACTTTCTAGCATTTTCCCTGCCACTTTCCCTGGGAAAAGCTGCTCTTTACTGCTTAATCATAGCAAGCATCAATCTGCAGAAAACCCTGCTGATGTTTGCTCTGATTCAGCAGTAAAGAGCGGGTTTGTCCAAGGAAAAGCAATGGTACAAGCAGAAGTGTGGATGAGCCGCAATACAAGCTAATGACCAGTGATGGTCTCCTGATGGCCCAGAATTTCTCAAGTTATTAGAGAGAGACCCATCAGGAGACAAAACCCAGCAGTCTTAGAGAGAGTGAGAGCCGAGGGTTTATTTCTAGAGATAGTTGAAACTGGGGGTATTCTGTTGGGGAGGGTGCTATTTTCCGGGGATTTGCTGTCTGTTTTTAGAAGTCATCATGCTTCCTATAAACTTATTTACAAATACATTGCTTCAAGGCAGCCTGTTAATTGGGCATTCATCCTGATCTGTTTGCTAGGAAGTTGCTGTTGTATTAATTACCCACCCTTCACCCTAAGATACCAGGGTGGGTTAGAACAATTAAAACACAGTATGAAAAACAGTTCAAAACAACTTACAATCACAGAAATAAGGTGGGTCTTAAAAATGCACATCTCAAGGGTCAAGGGCCTGGGAAAAGAGGTGCGTCTTCAACATTCCCCGAAAGCTGTCTAATGAAGATGTCAGGTGCACCCCTGTGGGGACGGAGAGCCACAACTTAGGGGATGCCACAGAAAATGCCCTCTCCCAAGCCACCACCCCACAATCTTCTGAGCGTAGTGGAATAAACAAGGCCTGCTCTGCTGATTTCAGCACCTGAGAGGGTCTGTAGGGATGAAGGTGGTCTTTAAGGATTCCGCTTACTGGCCCATGCCCAGCCCATCACCTCCAAGCAATGGTCTAACACCTCAACGGCCTCAGACCAGTATATCTGAAGGAGCGCCTCCACCCCCATTGTTCTACCCGGACACTGAGGTCCAGCGTTGAGGGCCTTCTGGCAGTTCCCTCACTGCGAGAAGCCAAGTTACAGGGAACCAGGCAGAGGGCCTTCTCAGTAGTGGCACCCGCCCTGTGGAATGCCCTCCCACCAGATGTCAAAGAGAACAACTATCAGACTTTTAGAAGACATCTGAAGGCAGCCCTGTTTAGGGAAGCGTTTAATGTTTGATGCATTTCTTATTTTAATATTTTGTCCGGGAGGCCCGGTCAGATGCGCAGGGTATAAATAATAAATTGTTGTTGTTGTTATCAACTGCCTCTCCTGATTCAGGTGAAGATTGAGAGATAGAGCTAGGTGTCATCTTCAAACTGATGGCACTTCCAAATCTCCTGATAACAATGCCCAGAGGCTTCATTTAGATGTTAAATAGCACAGGGGACAAAATGGAACTCTGTGGGGCATCACAGGGCAACTCCCATGGCATTGGACAGCAGGCTCCCACGACCACATTCTGGAAACATCCCAGGAGGTAAGAACAGAACCACTGAATCAAAGTAAAAGGTAAAGGACCCCTGGACGGTTAAGTCCAGTCAAAGGCAAGCATGGGGTTGCGGTGCTCATCTCACTTTCAGGCCAAGGGAGCTGACATTTGTCCACAGACAGCTTTCTGGGTTATGTGGTCAGAATGACTAAACCACTTTTGGTGCAATGGAACACTGTGATGGAAACCAGAGCACACGGAAACGCAGTTTACCTTCCCACCGCAGCGGTTTATCTACTTGCACTGGCATGCTTTTGAACTGCTAGGTTGGCAGGAGCTGGGACAGAGCAACGGGAGCTCACCCCGTCGCGGGGATTCGAACCACCAACTTTCTGATTGGCCAGCCCAAGAGACTCAGAGGTCTAGACCACAGCGCCACCCACATCCACCACTGAAGCACAGTGCCCCCAACCACCACCTCCCTGGGCCGCTCTAGAAGGATATTGTAGTTAGCAATATGGAAAGCAGCTGAAAGAGGGAGGAGAACAAACTCTGCCGTGTTGCTCCATCTCTCTCCTGGTCAAAGCAATCAACCAAGGTGAGGGGTGCATTTTCAGTGCCATGACCAGGCGTGAAGCCAGACTGGAATGGATCCAAGTCATCCGCTTCTTCCAAGCATGCCTGAAGTTGAACCACCACCACTTTGCCCCCCAAAGGGGATATTTGACTCTTGGTAGTTGTTCAACCACCTCCATCAAGGCAGATTGCATCTTCCCCTTCTCCAACAAAGCCTTAATCACTTCCTGGACCCGTCCAGTCAGCCCCCTATGGCTATCTCTAAGAAGCCAAAATGGACATGGGTCAAGGAGCCAGGTGGCCAGCTATACTTCAAGCAGCTTGCCCTCCGCACCCCCAGGTTGCAATAATCTAAACTGATCCAGTATAGATTGAATAAACCATGCTCTAAACACCACCACTGGACTTGCTCTAGCTGTGGCATTGAGGGATTTTGTCCCTAAAGCACCTTGCAGAGTTGTCACAGCAGGCTTCTGAGGGTGCCAGAGCGATGCCACAATGGCCACGTTTAGTCGGGTTCAGACAGAATCTTATGCCACCTGCTCTCTTATGCCAAACCTCCTGTTTCATCGCACCCTTGACTTTCCAGGCGGAAAGATGGCTATTGTTACAAAATGCATTGGCAGGATGGATTTTGTAAAAGCAACCTACTGCAGCCTGGTATCTACCAGGAGTTGTTAGGTTTCCAGCTATCACCAGTCTCCAGCTAGCATGGTCCATGGTTAGGAAGAAGGTGGAGTCTAGTCCAACAGCAACTGGAAGTCACCAGGCTTGGGGAGGCTGGTGTAAAGCACCAGGAGGGATGGTTTACTCTGAACTTGCTCCACAAGATCATCAGCTTGGATAGCTCTGTTGGTTAGAGTGTGATGCCGATGATGCCAAAGTTGCAGGTTCAGTCCCTGTATGGGACAGCTGCATATTCCTGCATTGTAGGGGGCTGGACTTGGGGTCCTTTCCAACTCTACAATTCTTTGATTCCCTAAGTACCTGTAAAGCTAACTTCACACCTCTTTTTCTTCAGCAGCATTGACTCATAAAAGTCTAGCTCTTTGCACTGGTCCTACACTACTAGCACAAGGTAGAAGCGAAGAACCAACACAGGGGTCTGTTGTGTCTGCTTCTGTGCGCCAAGTACAGATCAGAATGCATGTTAGCTGCTGACCCTTCTGTTGAGGCAGGACTAAGCACTGCCATAGGATCTGTCTGTGCCAAAAGAATTCTGTGGATCAGGCTGCCCATGCTTAGCACAGCAGATCAGGTATCGGTAGGCTATGGAGAGAGACTGTGTGTTTGAATGCATACCCTCCAACCTCTTGAAATCCCCAAACTGGGATGTGCGTCTGTGATCTGTGTGAGATGATGGAGTCAAAAATACGTGCTTTTTTGGGGGGGGCAATGTGCTTGTGCATTTTGGAGCAATGCACAGGGTTGCGTAATTGCATCTCCCCCCAAAAAGCGGATTTTGGGGGGTGAGATTTTGGTGTGAAATCACATGAGTTCACAGTACCCCCAATGGCCACCATGCTCTTGCATAAGAAAACTGGATGTCCTGTCCTGTTTTTTTCTGGGACGCTTGCAAGTTATGATGAATGGGTTAAGATCCAAGGGTCATCTTTTGGATATATTTGAGTTTTAAATGGATAATGCTGAAGCAATGCATTTTCGGAGTATTTATTTACTTTTTGTTTCTAGCTCCTAATAACTATAGCAACATTTTGCCAACACAGATCAGTTACCCAATTTCTGTATTAAAGCGGAACCATAGGCATGGCAGGAGAAATAGGAGCAGGTGCAACAACCCCACTGCCCTCTCAAAATGGCACTCCTGCTGTGGAGACCTTAAAGTGCTACTCTGGTTACATGATATTTTGCAAATCCTAGCAACCACCCAAAGGAGCCTCGTGGCTCACTATGTACCTGTCACTTATTAGGAGAGAAGGCAGGCCCTGGATTTCAATATGCTTATCTGATCAAAGATGCAATATTTGCAAACAATGCAGTTTTCATGGCGCAGGGATGACTTTACTTCAGATCTCCCACTTAAACAACAACAGCAACTAAAAATGAATGGAAGATCGATGTCTGAAAATATGCTGCTAAGAATCCTGCCGAATTGATTTTGGGTGGATTTAATGGCAATAGCTTCTTTGAAAAGAATCCCCTCTAACTTTCTTAAAACAAAACAAAGAAAGTTAATTTAATCCTTATCATTCTAATTTCTCAGATATTGTTTTTGGTGGTTGTTTCTTTAGGGGAAGGGGAAATTGTGAAGAGGTTTTTCTGTGTTTGTCTCGTGCAGTTGTAGTTTAAAATGAGTTTGCGTATAATCTCTTTTATGTCACTATTCCTTTACCCTCTGTCTGCATCTCTTCTCTACTCGCTTGTATATTCTCCAGGCCAGCAATTTCTTTTTTAAAAATCGTTTTCGCACTTGGTCTTCACTGCCAGCGCATGTGGTTAACATGAAGCCAGTTCAGCTGGGTTGGCTGACATAAGGCATTAAAATTTCCTGAATGACAGACACAAGCCATCTATAGTAGAAGCAGGGCAATAGAATTCGATGTGAGGGAAGGGGAATTGAAAGAAAATAAAGAGCTGAGGAGCAGAGGAGAAGGGAGGGGAGAGCATCTAAAAGATCCCCAGAGTAGATTTTTAAATCTCCCAAAACAGATCTCCGTTTAGCATAAACGATAAAAAGTTTCGTCCAATAGGAAAGAAAGAAGTGCAGCTCATTGTATAATATTTTGGAATGCTGAATGACCTCACTGTATCCCCAAATGAATGAATCTCTAATGTTACTTGTGCCTCTTCCCTGAAATGGTTTTAAGAAGCCAGCAGCTCCTTTGCAAAGGCAGCTAAACGTTCAGCTTCCCCCCTTGCCTGGTTGTCCTCTCCCAGAATTTTTTAAGGGAAAGGGCGAAAAGGGAGCCCAGCATTCTCTCATCTTGCCTTACCTGTGACTTTATCCAGGAGCTGTAGGTAGCGTGGATCTTCGGAGTGTGACAGGGACGGCAAAGGAAATCTTTGCCAACTTTGAAACTGGCATCTATTTTTAGAGCAGGATTTGCTGACTGACCTTGTGTGATACCCACTCAAAGGGGAGAATCTTTACATCTGCTACTAAAACGACTCCCTAATGTGACCTGAAACCGGTGGCCTCGGCAGTTCAGCAACTCCAGGCTGCTGGAGCAGATCAGGGTGCAAGTCAGAGAGGCTCGTGTGCGTGTCGTGAAGGCTCCAGTTGTGTGCAAAAAGGCATATTTGGACCTATGCTAGCCTCGGGTCAGAGGCCATACCAGCTATCCCTTTACATGGTATGTAACTCGTCGGAGCTGCCAGGGTTGCTCTGTGCCTCCTAACGCTATAAGTCTTTATTATTTATCTATCATAAGAGTCCTTATAGGGACGCGGGTGGCGCTGTGGTCTAAACCGCTGTGCCTAGGGCTTGCCGATCAGAAGGTCAGCGGTTTGAATCCCTGTGACGGGGTGAGCTCCCGTTGCTCGGTCCCTGCTCCTGTCAACCTAGCAGTTCGAAAGCACGTCAAAGTGCAAGTAGATTAATAGGTACCGCTCCGGCAGGAAGGTAAACGGCGTTTCTGTGAGCTGCTCTGGTTTGCCAGAAGCGGCTTGGCCATGCTGGCCACATGACCCGGAATAACTGTCTGTGGACAAACACTGGCTCCCTCGGCCTATAGAGTGAGATGAGCGTGCAACCCCAGAGTCGTCCGCGACTGGACCTTTATCTTTACCTTTACCAAGAGTCCTTATACCAGCTGGTCCAGTATTGTCTACTTAGACTGCAGCAGTTATCCAGGGTTTCTCGCCAGGGGTCCTAGCCAACCCCAGAGCTTGATTCTTTTTAATTTTTTTATACATTTATTTATTTCGTTTTTCAGATTAAAGTTTTACAATCACACATACAACATAAAAACAAGATTCCAGAGAATCTCCTGGGCTTCCCTCCTCCCCTTTGTGGGTCCTATTGTTAATCATTTCCTCCTGCATCTTTTATGATAATCTTTTATATCTCCATTCCAGTCATACCTCGGGTTGAAGTAGCTTTGGGATAAGTATTTTTGCGTTGCGTGCTGCGGCGACCCGGAAGTAACGCACTTTGTGCCGCTCATGCATACGCAGACGGTCAAAATGATGTCACACGCATGCACAGAAGCAGCGAATCGCGACCCGCGCATGCGCGGATGCAGGTTGCGTTTGCTTCTGGATGCGAACGGGGCTCCGGAATGGATCCCGTTTGCATCCAGAGGTACCACTGTATATCCAAAATTCACCATTAAACTACAAGTGTTATTCCAATCCTACTGACAATTTTAAGCGTTTACAGTGGTCTTCAAGGTAAGTTATAAATTTCCCCCATTCCTTATTAAAATTTTGGTTTTCCTGATTTCTGATTCTTCCAGTCATTTTTGCCATTTCGGCATAATCCATTGTAATGGTTCTAGGGGTTGCTCGTGCGTAAATCGGTGCCAACACCTGGCTGAGTTGCCTGAGTGAAACTTTCCTGTCCGGACAGCCACTCACCCGTGGCTGTCTCAGTTGCTGGCAGAATCCGTCAGGGGGCGTTTCTTGAACTTCTTCCAGCATAAAAGTTCTTTGATGCCTAGTCGCCGCCTACTCTCCCTGCGCGGAAACTTTCTGCGCAGGGAGGGTGTGGGCACCGGAGGACCCGTGCTCTCCCCGCTGGTACCTGGCAAAGAGTCTTGGAGCCACCTCGCCGATTCCCCCATCTGCCCCCCTCCTCCACTGGTGCTACGCTGATTTCCTTCCCCAGAAGATGTGTTGCTTCTCTCCCTCCTGGGATGCTCTCCGGAATCCCTCTGGAGCCCTCCCTCTCCTTCTGGCTCCGATGGCAGTTCCCTGACATCCATCAACTTAATCTGCCATTCTTCTCTGGTAGGGACTTTGTCTTCTTTCTATCTCCGGGCCAACGGAGCTTGATCCTTTTTAAATGGTGGTGGGAACTGGAGTGAAGGCAGGCTCAAAGGCTTGCCAGTATATTGATTGTGGGTGTGATGGTGCTCTTGAGGCCTTCCCCTGCTGTCTGGAAAACCTCTGAGATTGTCCACGCTCTTCCCCAGGGGAATTACCTTCCCCGCCTCTCCTTGAAACGGAAGATGTTGCTCAGCTTCTTTGGAAAACTGAAGTGTGTGCCTATGTACTCTTTCTGTCTTTCGGAGAGAGGGGTTCTGATCTGAGAGAGGGAAGAGAGAAGCAAAAGAGGGCTGGCACTCAAAAAATATGTGTTCAGGGTCCTAAAAGGGTTAGCAATCCCCACTCTAGAATTTAGACCTGGTGTTTTGATGATGATGATGATGATGATGATGATGATGATGATGATGATGATAATAATAATAATAATAATAATATACCCTGCCCATCTGGCTGGATTTCCCCAGCCACTCTGGGTCCCCAAGAGAATATTAAAAACACGATCAAACATAAAACATAAAACTCTTCCCTAAACAGGGTTGCCTTCACATGTCGTCTAAAAGTCAGATAGTTGTTTATTTCAAATCAAATATGATTGAACGAACGCACCCACAAAAAGTGTACCATTCTCCTCTCCTTTCTGCTCCATCCTTGTAGCCTCTTTCCCATCCAGAAAATAAACATTGCTGAATGTGGTTTTGAGCTGCGGCTTTTTGAAAAGCACAGCCAGGTCCAGGGTGGAATTTTAAAGTTTGATTAGACGTTCTTGGGTAACTGTTATGGTTGGTTTACTAGGCGATCTTCCTTCAGAAGCCAATGCCGAATACACCAAGGCTAGGGTCAAGTAAATTGACTCAACCAGTGAGAGGTTTCAGTGCTTACCTGAGTTCTGTTTTTGGTTTTTTTACTGGTCACTGGAGGCTTATGGCATGTTAAATTTATGTACAAATTTACAGGCTGAGCACAGGTGGAGGGACAGCTTAACACTCCAGTGTTTCCCACACCCAAGGCAGCCAGCACCCCAAAAATGCTGGCAAAGCCCAAATTCAGCTTTAACCGTGTGTGTCTGTTCAGAACTGCTCTCTGACTCTCCCAGCAGATACAGTCCATGGATGCACATCACAAGAACAGCCCAAGCTATTAGTCTTCTTTTGTTAAGCCCAAGACTCTGGTCAGCTATTATTACTTCAAGGCAACCTGAAATTTGAAAGCAGCATTCGTTTAACTCTGCATGCAGTAAACCACTGGGCCTCTTGGACTTGCTGATCAGAAAGTCAACGGTTTGAATCCCCACAACAGAGTGAGCTCCCGTTGCTGTGTCCCAGCTCCTGCCAGCCTAGCAGTTTGAAAGCACACCAGTACAAGGAGATAAATAGGTACCACTGCAGTGGGAAGGTATATGGCGTTTCCGTGCGCTCTGGTTTCCGTCATGGTGTCCCGTTGCGCCAGAAGCATAGAATCATAGAATCATAGAATCATAGAATCATAGAGTTGGAAGAGACCACAAGGGTCATCGAGTCCAACCCCCTGCCAAGCAGGAAACACCATCAGAGCACTCCTGACATATGGTTGTCAAGCCTCTGCTTAAAGACCTCCAAAGAAGGAGACTCCACCACACTCCTTGGCAGCAAATTCCACTGTCGAACAGCTCTTACTGTCAGGAAGTTCTTCCTAATGTTTAGGTGGAATCTTCTTTCTTGTAGTTTGTATCCATTGCTCCGTGTCCGCTTCTCTGGAGCAGCAGAAAACAACCTTTCTCCCTCCTCTATGTGACATCCTTTTATATATTTGAACATGGCTATCATATCACCCCTTAACCTCCTCTTCTCCAGGCGGTTTAAGCGGTTTAGGCCTGCTGGCCACATGACCAGGAAAGCTGTCTGTGGGCAAATGCTGACTCCCTCAGCCTGAAAGTGAGATGAGCGCTGCAACCCCATAGTCGCCTTTGACTGGACTTAACTGTCCACGGGTCCTTTACCTATTACCTTTTTTTACAGTTAGTATACTACAGAAAATGCAAGCAGAAAATGGTGGCTATTACAAAGCTGATGTCCTCCACATACGACATGACTTCCAAAACATAGGAGGGTCTATAGCTCAATGGAAGAGGACATCTCTGCATAAAGAGAAACCCAGATTTGGAAAGCCCTGGCAAATAGAGCAGCTAATACAGGCTAAATCATGGGTAGGCAAACTAAGGCCTGGTGGCCAGATCCGGTCCAATCACCTTCTAAATCCGGCCCACGAACGGTCCGGGAATCAGCGTGTTTTTACATGAGTAGAATGTGTGTCCTTTTATTTAAAATGCATCTCTGGGTTATTTGTGGGGCATAGGAATTCGTTCTTTCTTTCTTTTTCAAAATATAGTCCAGCTCCCCACAAGGTCTGAGGGACAGTGAACCGGCCCCCTGCTGAAAAAGTTTGCTGACCCTGGGCTAAATGAACCAACAGAGTCTCAGTTGGTTTAAGGCACCTTAATGCGTTCGTAAGTTGAGTGTTTATGAAATTCTCTGTATTTCCCTCTCTATCGACAGCCCTTTGTTATGACATTTAAATGACATATTAAGTAAACCACAATTTGAATTAAGATAAAAACATTTTGAAGAGTTGTCCAGATTTTAGTAACCAGCAAGTGGTATAGTTTAGCAAGTTGCAAAACTGGTGCAGGAAAATCACACTGAAAAGGCAAATTTTGCAATGAAAGAATTAGAATAGATTTAGGAGACTGAAGAGCAGTGCAGATATGCTTCAAACAAGCAAAATATAAAGTATGGTCTATTTTTATTAATGATTGGCATCAATTACAGAAGGGTTTGTCCTTGTTTTGAAATTGTTGTTGTTGTTAAATCAATGTCTTAACGTAGCAACCACATTTAGTTTAAATATTTTTACTAATTTTGCTACTTTTTCAAAGCTGCTGATGCTCTCTGTAATATATAAATTAAAGTCGAGCGCTGGTTATTCCAATAGGGTGACCAAAGCAAAATTCAGCTAACATCCTGACTCTTTGCCACTTAGGAACGAGCCTCTTAATCTGAGAGTCAGACTGGATGTTCTTTAGGTACCTGTGGCCCTGTGGTTTTATTTATGTGAACGATGAAATGTTCCCATTTTCAGAATTGCAGTATGAATTTTGCTTTTGGAAGCCAGTTGGATTGTATGAGCATGAATAGATTGTGGCTTTTTGTTGTTCTGTTACTGATACCTTCTTGAGTGTCTGGAATATTAAACTGAAATGGATACTCTTGTTTATCCCTTGCTGTCAAAACAATGCATGCTCCTTTTGCCTCTCTAGAATTAAACCAAATGTTTCCGAGTCAGTCTTGGCTCCTAGGGATAAGCATTCTGCTTCGGAGACAATACTGTTTATTACAGTGAACTCTTTCTCTCTCCACCTCTCCTGTTGCTGCCTTGAAAATATGAACAATTTAGAAGCCAAGCTGGTCAAGCGACTATGTTATACCATGTGTCTCCCATTTTCCCCTGCTTTGTCAGGAAATGCTCTCAGATCTACACTTTCTGAAGTTGGACACCAGCAACTGAGGCATTCTGGCCTAGCTACCCGAGGTGCCAAACCTGAGCCTTTGTTGTTCCTCTTCAGACTCCAGGTCAGGATGCACATGACTGAGTACACATCTATAAATACTAAGAAAAGCAGTAGTCTTTATTGTTTTATTACAGTACAGTGGTGCCCCGCAAGACGAATGCCTCGCAAGATGGAAAACCCGCAAGACGAAAGGGTTTTCCGTTTGCAGAGGCGCTTCGCAAGACGAATTTCCCTATGGGCTTGCTTCACAAGACGAAAAATGACGAAAAAAATTGAAATTTTTCCCCACTCCAAAACCCCTTTTCCTGAAGCGCTAAGCTGCTAAAAGCATTTTAGCAGCAAAACCGCTAATCCCCCACCCCTTAAAAAGCCGTTTTTAGCCCTTAAAATGTCAATAGTGCTAATAGCGCTACTCCGTCAATGGGCTTGCTTCGCAAGACGAAAAAACCGCAAGACGAAAAGACCCGCGGAACGGATACTTTTCGTCTTGCGAGGCACCACTGTATTTTAATTTTTATACTGCTTGTAAACCTCTTAAGTGGTTTACAAGAACGGCTCAGGACCGCAATACCTCAAGGACCGCCTCTTTCCATATGAACCTACCCGGACCCTGATATCATCTTCTGAGGCCTCCTCCACGAGAGGGCCGGAGAGTGGCAACATGAAAATAGGCCTTTTCTGCAGTGGCTCCCCACTGAATGAATGAATGAATTTTATTTGCGTCAGCCATCGGCCATAGCAATAAAACAATATAATATACAAAGAACAGAAATAAAAAGTCAGTTACAGTCATACCTTGGGTTACAGGTGTTTCAGGTTGCACAGTTTTGGGTTGTGCACTGCGCTGAACCCGGAAGTACCGGAACGGATTACTTCTGGATTTCGGCGCTTGTGCATGTGCAGATGTGCTAAATCGTGCTTTGCGTATGCGCAGAAGCGCTGTATCGCAACCCGCACATGCGCAGACGGGTTGTGGGCACTGTGGGTTGCGAAAGTGTTTCTCACACAGATCACGTTCACAACCCGAGCGTCCACTGTATATAAAATTCATTTTAGGGTTTTGAATCAATAGTCAAATAGTGGATCTTATTCTAATTGCCCCAGCTAAAAACCAAGCGTCAGGGCCAAACTGCCTTTCCAACATATGTTTCAATTGGCTGTATTGCCATTGTGTTTCACTGGTTAATCCATACTTTACTTGCAAAGTCTTATATTCCACAAATTTGTAATTTTCATCAATTAATTGATTCAGTGTCAAAATACCCTTTTGCATCCAATTTTGCCAAATTATTACTTGATTTCCAATTTTTAATTTTGGGTTGGCCCATATTGTTAATTTCTCGCACTGATAGGGGCCGTCCTTATTTTTATTTATATTCATCCAAATTTTTATAGGTGCTTTAATAGTCTCCAGGATAATAGGATATTTCATAAAATTGGAGCAGAGTTTAGTCCACCCTACAAGAGGTTCAAAGAAACTATATTTGAGAGTAGCCCAGTTGGGATTCCTGCTAGCTCTCCAATCATTAGTCTTACTCAGCAGGTAGGCCTGGTGATATAGTTCCAGATTTGGGAGACCAAAGCCACCTTCATTAGTTGGAAGTTGCATTTTATGTAGTGATATTTTTGGTGGCTTTGTACCCCACAGGCACGATCTAAATAGTTGATTTATTTTTTGGAAGTAAAATTTGGGGATATGTATTGGTAATCCTCTACGAATGTATAAAAGCTTTGGAACAACATTCATTTTGAGGACATTAACCTTTCCCCAAAGGGAAAGGTTTAGAGGTCCCCACCTTTCAATATCAAAAGAAATCTCATATGATTTGATTCAGATTTAATTTTACAATTTGGTCTATAGCTGATGAAATCATTATACCGAAGTATTTAATAAAGTCTTTGCACACCCGAAATTGATGGTTTCCTCTACAATGTAGCCCTTGGCATGATAATCTCATTCCTCAAGTCTTTATAAAGAGTGCAAGCCAGAAGGGCATGCGCCACCAATTCAGTACTGGTTTTAACTTTCAAAGCCCTATACGGCCTAGGACCCTCATACCTACGGGACCGCCTCTCCTGGTATGCCCCACAGAGGAACTTACGGTCCTCAAATAAAAACATCTTGAAGGTCCCAGGCCACAGAGAGGTTAGGCTGGCCTCAACTAGAGCCAGGGCTTTTTCGGCTGCGGCTCCAACCTGGTGGAACGCTCTGTCACAAGAGACAAGGGCCCTGCAGGACTTGACATCTTTCCGCAGGGCCTGCAAGACAGAGCTGCTCCACCAGGCCTTTGGTCAGGGTGCAGCCTGACTCCCTCCTTTGGCAATCTTTACAAAACTTTAGTTTATGGTTGCCATCAATTTTGATTTTAGTTAATTTTATAATGTTTTATAATGTTGCACTATTTTAGTGTTGTTAGCCGCCCCGAGCCCGGCTTTGGCTGGGGAGGGCGGGATATAAATAAAATTTATTATTATTATTATTATTATTATTATTATTATTATTATTACTGCTCCCCGTTTGTGTAATGCTCTCCCCAGGGAAGTTTGTCTGGCGCCTTCATTATACACCTTTAGGCGCCAGGCAAGAACTTCATCTTTAACTAGGTCTTGGGCTGAGTGACATCCAATACCCTTTTAAAAGGTGTTGAGGGGAGGTTGCTTTTGTTTTTATTTTGATTATGTATTTTGTAGATTTATGTTTTGATTTTGTTCTGTGAACCACCCTGAGACCTCTGGGTATAGGGCGGAATATAAATTCAATAAATAAAGAGGAAGAAGAAATATGTGGTTTACAAGAAAGAATATATATATATATATATATTTGCTTTCGTAGATTTTCACGGGTACAGGAATGCAGGTTTTGGTGTCCTCGGGTGTTACAGTTATATATATAACTGTAAAAATAAGCTTTACTTGCTTTATAATCATGCATCAGTTCACAACAATAGAGGCATTAAAATCAGTGCAGGAAAAATACTGTTAAACATTTGCAGGAGACTCCTCCTCAAAAAACCCCCCAGAAATTCAAAAACAGTAGAATTTTGATTAATTGGGATATCAATGAAAGGAGAAGCTGCACAACTGTGCCGGACAAGGAATTCCTGGGCTGACTTTTGCAAACCAGGCTGGGGGGCCTAGCAAAGAGCAAATCTGTTAACACTCCTGAGCTTGCTGGTCACACGACCCAAGGGGAAGTGGGGATGAGCCCCAAAGGTATGGTGGGTACACAGTCTATGGTTTCAAGGGGAAGGTCTCTAGCGGGCTTTGGCTCACACAAGGCAGGAGTGTAGTGAGGTTTTTTCCCATCACTGAGTTGTGACCCTTTGAAAAGAGGTTCCTTAAACTCTTTAATTTGAGGCAAGGAGGCATCAGCGAAAGGCTGAGGGTCCAGAGTGGTCCCTGAGTCCTGCTGAAAGAAATAATCTGTCAGTTTAGATTTCTGGGTTCCCTGGCATTTCACATATGTATCCTCTGTGACAACACTGGGCCTCTACCACTACTGGCTATTCCTGGTCTCAGCTCGTGTGCGGCGCTACAGTTCCCTGATGGACGCAGAGTACAACTGTGAGCATTAAACCTCAGGATCCACCAGCAATTTTATCTTCTACGAGTTTGCCCAGCAGCATGGTGTGGCAATGCAATAATTAGGGAGAGCCCTAATTATAGTCTCTCTCACATGAGAGCCCATACTGTACCTTGCTTCTTCCACAGATGCAATAAGTATTTCTCAGGAGACTATCAGAAAGGGACAACACTAAAAAATTAGGGGTGGTCAACGAGGGACACTGTTGAATTGATACGTTAAGAGAGGTTGACACCAGCACCACCAGCCCCACATTAGGCCTTTTAAGAGCTGGTTGAGTGTAACTTGTAAAACCCTGTAATTCAACCATAGTGCCCTCTTTTGCCCAGGTTTCTTGAAGAAAGATGATATAATGTGTTTGTAGATAGGAACAGAAATCACTGTCTTAGATCTTGTTCGTCCACCCTGTTACATTCCATGAGAGAAGTTTAATTGTTTTACAGTGATTTACTCTTAGTCAGTTGTTGGCCAATGTACTCTCGGAGTTTACCAGCTTTTGAGGCAACAGAGTATTGCTAATGCTAGTGGAATAATCCAAATGATCGATTATTTCAGTCGTCGTACATAAAGTACTCACATTTGTAATCACCACAAGAAAGATTATACTTTGTTTAAAGGAAAGTTCAGTTTGACGGGATAAGTCTTAGGCAAAGATTTTCTACCTCCACCAAGAAGCAGGCCCGAGCGCCTTAATTAGAACATAGTGACTAAGTTCGCAGTCCCAGGCCTCTGATTATATTATGAAGTGGCATGTTGGACCTGGATCAAAGACTGGATAACTTTAAAAAATACTGAAGTGCTGGATCTAGAAGGGTGGAACAATGTGTTTGGATGGCATGGGTATCTAGATCACGACAAAGTAAAAGCACATAAAGGATTTCTAGACCACATTGTGAGGAAGGCTTTATATGATGCTTGGGAGAGTAATAAACTGATAATGCTATCAAGAAATCCTTGGTGGCCTTCTCCCATTGAATCAACAGCAATTCACAGGAAAAATATGAATAATGATTGGTTAACCTATAGGGAGTTGGTAGAAGAGATAAGTAACTATCCAAAGCTAAGGAATTTTGAAGAAAACATGGGATTAAATTGGCTAGAAATTCATCAATTAAATGCCGTTTTTGAGAAAGACAAAAGAATGAAGGGTTTTGACAATAAAATAACAAATTTGGAGGAAGACATTCTATATAATAACCAAAAGACTCTTTCCAAAGTTTATAAGCTGTTGATAAACTGGAAGTTGAGGAATGAGGAAATTAAAGAAGTTATGAGAAAATGGGAGCAAGACCTAGGTTATATGATTGAACTGGACAAATGGAAAGAGCTCTGGACAAAACACTTAAAATTTACGGCCTGCTACTTAATAAGGGGAAATTTCATGAAAATGAAATACAGGTGGTATCTAACCCCAGTTAAGTTGACTAAAATAAATAAATAAATCAACAATAATTGTTGGAGGGGTAAAAACCAAATGGGAACTTTTTATCACATGTGTTGGTCGTGCCCAGAGATAAAAAAATTCTGGGACATGACTTACGATGAAATAAAAAAGTTACTGAAAATCACATTCTGCAAAAAACTGGAAGCATTACTTTTGGGAATCATGACAATATCCCTAAAGATAAAATAAGATTATTCCTTTATGTGACATCAGCGGCAAGGGTCTTGGTGGCTAAATATTGGAAAGAAAATCATATACCCACCAAAGAAGAATGGTTATGCAAGCTGACCGAGTACTTGGAACTCGTGAAGCTAACAGATATATTAAGACACAAATCTAATACAATAGTTAAGAAAGAATGGGATCATTTAAACAACTACCTGATGAATCAAGGTTCAGCACCTAATATCTAGTTGTGCCTAGAATAACACTGCAAAAGCAATAGTGTCCTGATACCAAGATGAGGAACCAATTGAAATACAGGCAAGTATCTTTACTAAAAGGGATGCAGGTGGCGCTATGGGTTAAGCCACAGAGCCTAGGACTTGCTGATCAGAGGGTCGACAGTTTGAATCCCCACAACAGGGTGAGCTCCCGTTGCTTGGTCCCAGCTCCTGCCAACCTAGCAGTTCAAAAGCACGTCAAAGTGCAAGTAGATAAATAGGTACCGCTCCGGCGGGAAGGTAAACGACGTTTCTGTGCGCTGCTCTGGTTCGCCAGAAGCGGCTTAGTCATGCTGGCCATATGAGCCGGAAGCTGTATGCCGGCTCCCTCGGCCAATAAAGCGAGATGAGCCCCGCAACCCCAGAGTCGGCCACGACTGGACCTAATGGTCAGGGGTCCCTTTACCTTTACCTTTATCTTTACTAAGAATAATGAACTGTTGTGGTATTGGCGGAAGTCTTTATTTGTTGTTTTGTAGGTAGCTTTGTATGTAGTTCTCTGTGTTTTAATTTAAGAATCTGTAAAATATTAGTATAACAATGAATGATTTACTGTTATCCTAGTTATATATAAAGGTAAAGCTAAAGGGACCCCTGACAGTTAAGTCCAGTCGCGAATGACTCTGGGGTTGCGGTGCTCATCTCGCTTTACAGGCTGAGGGAGCCGCCGTTTGTCTGCTCCGCAGACAGTTTTTCCGGGTCATGTGGCCAGCATGACTAAGCCGCTTACGGTGCAATGGAACACAGACACCAGAGCAGCGCATGGAAATGCCGTTTACCTTCCTGCCGGAGCGGTACCTATTTATCTACTTGCAATTTGACGTGCTTTCGAATTGCTAGGTTGGCAGGAGCTGGGACAGAGCAACGGGAGCTCACCTCGTCGCGGGGATTCAGACCGCCGACCTTCTGATCAGGAAGCCCAAGGCTCAGTGGTTTAGACAACAGTGCCACCCACGTCCCACAGTTTTATATATACACACACACACATTCTTTTTTCGTTTTTTCTCTCCTTTTCTTCTCTTTCATACTTCTTTCTTTTTTCTTCTTCTATATTATAATTTTACTTTTCCTTATTAATTTTTGATTCTTTTTTATTTACTTAATCTGTTTGAATTGTTTATGTATGCAACATAATTCAATTATAAAAAGAAGAAGAAAATAGTGACTAATTTGGCAGTTCCTTCACATTTATTCGTCTCTAAGCCATGGTTGACTGAGGCTGAGATGGCAGCTTGCCCAAAGTCGCATGACTCACATTTGAACATCGATCTCTAGGCCTACCCTGTGGTGGATGATGATTTCCTTCAGCCATGAGGCCAAACCAGAACTGTTCTCCGTCTATATTGCTATCAGAATAATGCAGGCAATATCACTATCAAAATAATGCAGACAGCGCATGTGATGGCCTGGGAATCAGATTCAGAGGCTGAACCTGAGGAATCCCAGCCTGCACAGGAGTACCCGCCTCCAGGACTAGCTGAGCCGGGGCTGGGGTTTGAACCCGAAGGGCCCTCACCTGTGCCGGATCCTCAGGAGCAGACACCAGCTGAATCTGCTCTGGCTCCGGAGGTGATCGAGGACCCATTGCCTGCAGGTACTCCACTCTCAGCCCCGTCAGGGGAAGGTGAGGTTGCCTCTGGGTCCAGTAACCCTCCAGCCTCTCCTGAGCTTCAGAGGCTCAGGGCAGAGAGGTGGAGGGAACTAAGTTCTCTCAGGAGGAGTGCTCGCCTTAAGGCCAGGAGAGGCGAGTCACCTGTGGGCCGGGACCGCCCTATGCCTCGGGGCAGATAAAAGCCAGCCAGCCCAGTCCCAGGTTGTGGGAGCAACATTGCTGGTAACCTGTTCCTGCCCGCACCCTGTCCTGCTCTTCTGCCAGAGTTCCTGACCACACCCAGCTCCCTGCCTCGGACCCCACTTCAGCCTTGACGGACAGCCTCCATACCACACCCTCAATCTCGGACTGGACTCGGACCACGATGCACGGTAACCCCCCGGGACCAGCACAGAGGGTTTTGGAAGGCATGCACAGCTATGTAGCCTGTCCTGTGTCTCTTTAAGGTAGGTTGCTGCTGTCAAGTGTGGGGAAGTGTGTTAGCCAATGGCAAAATGTTTTGGGCAAGCCCTGGGCCTGTTTTACTTTCCAGTGTTGTCCTAGACTCAGGACAAAAGCCTAAACCAGCTACAGCCATAGAACACTTCGGAAGACAAAGTTGTGTATATAAAATAGATGTCAAACTTTGGAAATTGAGTAGCATCCCAGGAATAGTTCGTAGCCATTGTCCCGAGTATCTGTAGATGTTTTATGCAGAGCCAGGCTATTGGCCTGTCTGCCTCAGAATTGTCTTTTTTGACTGGCAGAGGCTCTCCAATGTCTCAAACATGTGGCAACCTTTGAACTGGAGATAACTTATGACATTCAGCACAGAGGTATATGCTTTCCCACTGAACGATGGACCCCATTTTTGCAGTGTGAAAATCTGGCTCCCCAACTAGTATTACAAATGCAGTCAGTCACCAAAAACAAGTTCCCTCATTAGAACTTCCTGACAGTAAGAGCTGTTTGACAGTGGAATTTGCTGCCAAGGAGTGTGGTGGAGTCTCCTTCTTTGGAGGTCTTTAAGCAGAGGCTTGACAACCATATGTCAGGAGTGCTCTGATGGTGGTTCCTGCTTGGCAGGGGGTTGGACTCGATGGCCCTTGTGGTCTCTTCCAACTCTATGATTCTATGATTCTATGATCAATGAGTTATTTCACTTGTTGCCAGGGAATTGTGCACTCGGACAGAGGAAGCTGTCTTGTATGGAATCAGAACATTGGTCCATCTCATGGAAACGCATCGGCATTGCAGTGCAATTTTCTCCTGAAATGTATGTAAACATTCTAAAGCAATTCCCCCTAATATAATGAATTTGTGCATGTCGCCTTCACTATCATATGCATTTTTATGCACAGCTTATCCCACCATGTGGATTTTTCTACATGTTGACTGGAGAACTGCATTACAAAATTCAGAGCACTGTGAGCTTTGGAAAAGATGCCTGTGTTTTTGTTGTTTCAATGTTTTAGACTAGGTGCAGACTAGGTTGGTTCACCTAGTGATAACCCACTTAGATTTCTCTCCATTCCTACACATGCACGCACGCACGCATGCACACCCACACCCACACACCCATTTAAAATGAATAAATAACCACAACAAGCTGCTCTTGCAAACTGAGGAGGGGGCAGGTGGACCTTTGATGTAACAAGTTCTTCTTTTTCTTATTCATTTTTGGTGATCACTTGTAGCTGAGTAAGATTGTCTTCCATAAACACGGCTTTAACAGTGTGTCCACTGGTTATTGTGGAGGCCAATTCTGGATCCACACGTCTTTCCACAGTAGGGACATAGGTTTCCGGGCAGGAGTTGATCATGGTGAGGGTTTGCCAAACGTGCCTTCCTCTTAACATGTTTCTCCTTTTATTCCGGAGTTTGAGCATCTTCAAAACCCGTGACACCTTTGGTAAAGGCTGTTCTTCAATTGGAGTGCTCGCAGGCCAGTGTTTCCCAATTGTCAGGGTTTATACTACATTTTTAAAGATTTGCCTTGAGAGAGTCTTTAAACCTCTTTTACTGACCACCAGCATTACGCTTTCCATTTTTAAGTTTGGAATAGAGTAGTTGCTTTCGAAGATGATAATCAGGCATCCGAACAACATGACCAGTCCAACGAAGTTGATGTTGAAGAATCGTTCTTCAACACTGGTGATCTTTGCTTCTTCCAGTACACTGGCATTAGTTCACCTGTCTTCCCAAGTGATGTGTAAAAATTTTGGAGACACCATTGATGGAATCTTTTGAGGAGTTGGAGATGGCATTTGTAAGTGGTCCGTGTTTCACAAGCATACATTAAGCTTGCTAGTACAATAGCTTTGTAAACAAGCATTTTGGTTTCCCTGTGAATGGAACGAGTACCAGCCAACTGGCACTTGGCACAGCCTGGCTAATGCCTCAAACTGGCAGAACTGGTTTTCCATGCACCAGATTCTGGAGAGAACATTTAATGAATCAAAACAAAATGTGGCGAATGAACCTCTGCAACGAACATCTGGATGCACCCAAGGCCTCCGAGTGAAGTTCTGATTGCAAAGATTATTTTTCTCTGGCTGGCAGATTTCCCTTTTTTTTATTGCAAAATATGCTGTTATTTGTGGGGGGAAACCACCCCCCTGCACAACTGCATAGGAAGTTTTACAACTAGAATCACATAAGCTTATCTTAATGGATGTTTATAGTGGCATGGCAGTGCAGATAGCATGCCAAAGCCATTAGCCTGAAAAGCATATATATACATGAACTTCCTTATCTTCTGCTGAACGACGGTCAGGTTAAACGTAAAGTAAATCCATATGCATTTCCAGCGCAGACATGCTGGCTTCAGACTCGTCATGTTACTCTAGCACTGCTATAACTTTCCTGGATTATTGCAGATGAACCCAAGAGCAAGAGTATTGGTTTTCAAAGAGCCCCATTTTACAAGTTACTCGCAGCTTTCCATCTGGAAGATGTTCATTGCTCTCCACACCCAGTAACATCCCCCTTGAAGTTCTGCTGTAGTGAGCCGAGGATTCTAGAATTTAATTGCATCGTCCAAAGCAATGTTATCCTCGCATCTGAGAGCTGCGAGGCTGTTTTGGTGTGTGTCTCAAATGAAATTGAAGGCACACTTCACTCTTGCATCTAAAAGGGTGTGTTTTGGATCACTCTCGGATGAACTCCGCCCTATGATTCTGAATGAGTCACTCACTCAGAAATAGTATGGGTGAGCTGTCACCAGATATCTTGACAATTTTTTTCTTTGTTAAATAAAAGAAGACTTGAGGTCGAATATATGGGGAATAATTGTGTGTGGTGGACTTGTAAAAAAGTATTGGGAAATAATCCATAATGAACTGGAAAAAAATGTTTAAAAGTACTTTCCTCCCAAAAAACACAGAGTCCTTTCTGTTGGGGATAATTCAGACTGAAATTCCCAGGTGTCAAAAAAGGTTATTTATGTATGCTACTACTGCGGCCTGTGTTTTGTTAGCCCCAAAATGGAAAACGAGCGAGGTCCCAACCAAAGAAGAATGGCAACTTAAGTTGACAGGATATGCGCAACTTGCAGACTTAACATATAGAATAAGAGAACAAGAAGAACATACGTTTAGAGAAGACTGGAAGACGTTTATTGACTATATGGGAGATAAACTGTGCACAGCTGAAAACACTGGCAGCATTAAGATAAATTCAACCGTGTAAATAAGTTTTGATGGATGCAATCATGGAATACTGAATGGCTTAGTTTCTGTAAAATATGCAGGGAGTTATGGTATGTAAAATGAACCATGGAAAGAGAAGAAGGGAAGTCATTGATATCTTAAGGATGTTAAATGAGTATTTTAAATTGTAAAACAGATTGCAGGGGTATGTGGTGGGGTGTGTGCTATCTAACTGGGAACATAGCAGGAAGCAAAGGGTTAAAGCCATCCCACCCCCATGCCATGCTCCTGATCAGAATTGGGAGCTCCAATTCTGGAAAATATTTTGGTAAGTTGGCTCTCAAGGCCCAACTACCAAGTCAACATTCCATGCTGTGTGTGCCTTAGGAATGCATTCTGCACCGAAACCGAATCGGAGCAGGCTTTCACAATATTCTCAACTTAAAACTACAGGCAGAAGAACATTTCTGGGGTAACAAGTTCACCTTGGAATACAAGCAGACACGTTAAGTGGGCTAAGTTCATTTCTGTGCCATTTATATTCAAATTCTGATGAAATCCCTATTTTAATTTCTTTATAAGTTAAATTTCTGTACTGCCCCCTGTCCCCAAAGGAGCCCAGGACAGCAAACATCAGAAAGTTAAAACATTACAGTTTGGGGGGGCCGGGGAATGGCACATATTTAAAACATTTAAAAACCAACCAGAAATGTTTCAAAATAATTTAAAGACCATCTAAGCACATTTCAAACATCTAAGAACATTTAAAAGCAGACCACAGGTCTGGTGGTTTTATGGTATCTGGGGGTGGGCAATGGGTTATCCCCCTCCTTATCTTGGGTTGCTGTTGAATATAATAAATCCTGGAAGTGCGAAAGAAATGGTTTTATTGTGAAAGACAGCAAAACTGTGCGAGGAGATAGCATTCAAATGCAGCTGTTAATACATCTTAGCAGCGTTGGCCCACAGAGCACATGCTCAGCACGGGAATTTCAAAGAGCTCAACATCGCTGCGGGGGCTTTGAAGTAGTAATTATCATCCACACGCATAAAGATGGGAGATGCTCACAGCTCCACCAGCGAGCAAGGAATGAGTTACTTGGGCTGGCACACACATCAAAGGTCCCAGCTCGTCATTTGCTTAAAGAGATTAGAAGCAAAAAATACGAGGGTAATATTGAGGACGGGCAAGTGAAGTATGTTTCTCTCTGTACAGAAGGGGCGAACAATTGAATATCTACTCTGTCTGCAAGTGATTATTGCAAATCTTTCTGGAAAAACCTTGAGCAAAATTGCACTTGCCTTTTGGTGTCGGGGAAATCAAATCAGAACGGAAGCCTGGTTGTAGAGCGGTGTTCTTTTTAATCTCAGAAGAGGGTACTTGGTTAGGATCCAAATGAAATGGAGAGCTTTTCTCATGATGAATTGAAATCTCTGAAGCATTATCTTGCTGGACCATATATTGCACGTCTGTACCTTGAAGCCTGAACCATTTGCACCTTTACTCAGGAAAATAAAAATCCCACTCAGTTCAATGACTTACCGTATTTTTTGCCCCTATAGGCCGTATTTTTCCCCCTCCAAAAATGAAGGGGAAATGTGTGTGCGTCCTATGGGGCGAATGCAGGCTTTGGCTGAAGCCTGGAGAGCAAGAGGTGTCGGTGTGCACCGACACCTCTCGCTCTCCAGGCTCCAGGAAGCTATTCACAAGCCTTGCGCGCCCGGGGGGAGTTCCCCCAGGCGCGCAAGGCTTGCGGACGGCAGCCTGCAGCGCGGAGCACGGGGCGCCCTTCGGAGGACGCCCCGTGCTTCGTGCAGGTGTCGGCAAGCCTTGCGCACTGGGGGGAACTCCCCCCAGGAACGCAAGGCTTGCGGGCGGCAACCTGCAGCGCGGAGCATGGGGCGCCCTCCGGAGGACGCCCCGTGCTTTGTGCAGGTGTCCGCAGCCTGCCGCCCGGCACGTGATGCACCCTGAAGCAGAGCGCCCCTCGCGCTGGGCAGACATCGGCCAGCCCCACAAGCTCGGGGGACAGCGGGGAGGCGCAGCGCCGCCATCCCACTGTTCCCCGACCTCGTTTTGGGGGGGAAATAAAGGGGAAAAAATTTCCTTTATTTCCCCCCCCAAAAAGTAGGTGCGTCCTATGGGATGGAGCGTCCTATGGGACGAAAAATACAGTACCCCGAAGTCTCACGGCCCCACAGCCTTTATTCTTAAAATTGTTTAATTGATAACAAGGGGGAGACAATTATGTACAGAGTAGGAAATGTTTGGGACTGGCTACGAAATACCGAGAAATTTAAGTAACACTGAGTAAAGGAGAAATTGTAACAAAAAAATTGTTTCAGTTTATGCCCACTATTGGGACAGGAGATGTAATCAAATCTATAAAGAGCCTTGTGGTACCGTAGAATGTAACAAACGTATTGTACATAAGCTTTGGTGGACTTAAGTCTACTTCATTAGATGAATTGTCACAGGGTCAGAAAAGAATTGGATCAAATGGCAATGAAATGGAAACCGAGGTCCCTGACAATTCTGTGTGAACCTTACGATAAGCAAAGGGATGGTTGACAAAAGAAGTAATTGGATATAATGTAAGAATCCCAATTTTGCTGTGTTAACGGACACCTGTAATGGAATTTGAAACCATGGTCTCGTAACACTCCTGTCTCTGGAAAAAAGCTCCTGCTAAGATATACCAGCTAGTCTTTAAAGTGACACAAAACTCTTCGTTGTTTTCAGATGCAACAGATTAGCATGGCTAATCTGAACATAAACCCTTTGAGGAGCATGATATTCTGGCTTTGTCATTAGGCAGCATCCTACATAATCTAATACCTCATATTAGTTTTGTGCAACACCTTTTGTAACTTGTGGCTCCCCTAACCAATCCATGTGTTAAACGAACAGTGACATCAAACCTCAGATTATTCCGTTAAGAGCAACACTGCAATTGCCCCTGGTTCATGTTAAGTATAGTAATTTAATTCACCAAAATTGTAATTGCTTGTATGAGTTACTATGTGTTTAAATTTGATTGGGTGGTAACTGAATTCTAGAGAGTTCTCTAGTGGATCTCATGTGATTGGCTAGCATTGGTCACATGGGAGGCATCTAGTGACGGAGAGACTCCATTTCATTTGAAGCATGATGGCTGTATTTTAGAATCCACTGTGAACACTGCTAAGTTGAATGGAGTGTTGGAGTGTTTCTTCTCTGCTTGAAAGCAGAGAGCAAAGCTTCAGGAGAAGGTAAAAGTGGAAATCTCTCATAGCAGCTGCAAGGCATGGGCTAATTGAGATACAGAAGGGTGAGTGCTGAGAAATCCTGCGTCGTTGAGAAGTAACATTGGTGTTAATGGGAATGATGTTCGTAGTCCTAATAATTGTTCTGGATGGAGTGAGAATCCAAATCTTGCAAGCAAACTACAAAGTACTTGATGGACCAACAAAACTTTGGTGGAGCACAGAGGTGGTTGCAACAAAGAGCAGATGGAGAAACAAAAAAGACACACAAATAATATTCTTATTCTGTTAAGTGGAGGGATGTGGTTTGTTTCTTTTCTCCTTCTGATGTTGCCTCCAGAAGGAACTGTTTAGCTGTGCTGCAGATGCCTCAAGGATTGATAAGGGGTGGTCCAAGAATGGTTAATAAGGATCTAAAAATAGCTATGATTCAAAAGTATTAAGTGATGACCGGAATGTCCAGCATAACAATAACTTTGCCGTCGCAAGCAGATGCCAGTTGGGGATGGGGAACATGGAATGAAAATGCACTTTTGTTGTTCACATCTGAAAGCTGAAAGAGTCCAAGTGAAAACAGATGTTGCCTGGAAAACTCTGTCAGAATTATCAAGTAACAGCCAGTTGCCTGAACAAGTAATTCCTAGCTAAGGATGGTCGGATCATGTTAAATGAAAAGAGGTTTTTCCCCGCTGGAAAGAAGCCCATTTTGAAAATCATTAAAAGTTGTCAGTTTTGAAGAAGAATTTTTTTTTGGCCAAGTATTTATATTACCATATAAGTATTTGCACAGAAGAGGGGCTACAAAGATGTCTGAAAGGTTTACTATGCTAGCCAGTGTGTGCTTAGGGTGGGAAACAAGATCTGACAATTGGGCTGGTTCTTTAATTCTCATTGTGCCCTCAATCTTTCCCAACATCAGGGTCTTTTCCAGGGAGTCTTCTCTTCTCATGACATGGCCAAAGTATTGGAGCCTCAGCTTCAGGATCTGTCCTTCCAGTGAGCACTCAGGGCTGATTTCCTCCAGAATGGATAGGTGTGATCTTCTTGCAGTCCATGGGACTCTCAAGAGTCTCCTCCAGCACCATAATTCAAAAGCATCAATTCTTCGGTGATCCCCCTTCAGTTTAAGCTGGAATTTTGCTATAAGAAGCTGATGATTTGAGCCACAGTCAGCTCCAGGTCTTGTTTTTGCTGACTGTATAGAGCGTCTCCATCTTTGGCTGCAGAGAATATAATCAATCTGATTTTGATGCTGCCCCTTTGGTGATGTCCATGTGTAGAGTGGTCTCTTGTGTTGGAAAAGAGTGTTTGTGATGACCAGCTTGTTCTCTTGACAGAACTCTATTAGCCTTTGCCCTGCTTCATTGTGAACTCCAAGGCCAAACTTGCCAGTAGTTCCTTTTATCTCTTGACTCCCTACTTTAGCATTCCAATCCCCTATAATGAGAAGAACATCCTTCTTTGGTGTCATTTTGGTGTCATTGGAGAGCCAGTGTGGTGTAGTGGTTAAGAGCGGTAATCTCGTAATCTGGGGAACCGGGTTCGCGTCTCCGCTCCTCCACATGCAGCTGCTGGGTGACCTTGAGCCACTCACACTTCTTTGAAGTCTCTCAGCTCCACTCACCTCACAGAGTGTTTGTTGTGGGGGAGGAAGGGAAAGGAGAATGTTAGCCGCTTTGAGACTCCTTAAAGGGAGTGAAAGGTGGGATATCAAATCCAAACTCTTCTTCTTCTTCATTTCTAGAAGGTGTTGTACGTCTTCATAGAATTGGTCAATTTCAATTTCTTCAGCACTGGTAGTTGGTGCATAAACTTGGATTACTGTGATGTTATAAGGCCTGCCTTAGATTCGTATCAAGATCATTCTATCATTTTTGAGATTGCATCCCAGTACAGCTTTCGCCACTCTTTTGTTGACTATGAGGGCCACTCCATTTCTTTTACGGGATTCTTGCCCACAGTAGTACATTTCATTAATTTTACAATCATTTTAACATTTCAAAACTTGAATTCCTTCCCTCTCTTTTTGCGGTTCCTTAAATTTAGTTTTAATATCTTCTGCATATCCAAATTAACTTAATCTGCTCGTTTATTCTTTTGCTTTAAATATATACTCTTATGAAACTGCATAAAAGTCTTATGAATCCTGCCAATGTTCTTATCTGTTTACTATTCATCCGTAAATATTCCATAAACCATTTCCATTTTTTTATAAAAAGTTTGTTGTCTTGATTTCTTATTTTTCCAGTAAGCTTCGCCATTTCTGCATATACCATAAGTTTTTATATCCATTCTTCCTTTGCTGGGAATTCTACTCCTTTCCATTTTTGGGCACGTAACATTCTTGCCACTGTAGTAGGGTACATGAATAAGTTTCTATATAGTTTTGTTATAGTTTCTGTCCCTATAATTCCCCAAAGAAGAGCTGTGTGTGTGTGTTTTTACAAACGTTATTTTAAACATTCTTTTCAATTCATATCATTTCCCAGTAAGCTTTAAGCTTACTACAAGACCACAACATATGATAAAACAACCTCCTTTCTTTTTACATTTCCAACACTTATTTGATTTAGATTTATACATTTTTGCCAATTTACTCAGTGTTAGATACCATCAATATATCATTTTCATATAAATTTCTCTTAGACCATAAGATGCTGTAAATTTTATATCCATATTCCACAATCGTCCCCATGCTGCCATGTCTATATTATGACCAATATCTATTACCAAGGGATCTCTTCCAGCCAACCTTCAGCCACCCTGCCCAACATGGATTCCAAACTTCCTTCTTTTTCTTCCCAGCAACCCTTGTGCAAAACTCTTTTGCTGTCACCTCACACCCAGCCACCCGGACAACTGTCCAAATCCCCAGGCTCTGTTCACACCTCAGGGCAAGGGGGAAGTACAGTTCTCTTGCATTGCCAATGGCTTTCAATGATCCTCTCTTGTTTCTTAATGGCCCTAGCTTGGCCAGAGAGTTTTGCATAGGCTAGCCCAAGAATTCCTCTGCAGCTTGCATTTCTCCCTTCGCATCCCATATAATCAAAATCCTACCATTTATTAATTTCTAGGGTTTAGTGGGAGGGGTCCCCCCCCTCAGAAAAAATCTGTAACAACAATGAAGTCACCGCAGCTAAACATAATGCAAGAGGAAGGCTCGTTTTATAAAAATGCACACGTTATATACTCAATTTAAACCACAATGGTTCTTGAGAACTTCTTTAACATCATAATGGATCTTGAACGAGAGAAAACCTTTCCAGCTTGGGGTTTTAAATTGGATTCCCGATTACAGGCTGAGGTCAAGCAAAACTGGTAGAAAACAAGAGGACAGGCTTCTGGAAGCAGCCCTTTTTATTAAATAGTCGTCATATCCAGATATTGAGTCCTGAACCTGAGGTCACATGTAGGTCTCCACAGGTTTGGAATAGGGCATGCAAGAACAATTGGTGGGAAATGAACATTGTTCAGTGCTGTTCAGTGTCTGGAGGCAGTTAGAGGATGGATGGCAGCTAACAGATTGAGGTGGAATCCTGACAAGACAGAAGTACTCTTTTGGGGGACAAGGGATGGGCAGGTGTGGAAGACTACCTGGTCCTGAATGGGGTAACTGTGCCCCTGAGTCATTTTGGACTCACAGCTGTCCATGGAGGCGCAGGTCAATTCTGTGTCCAGGGCAGGTGTCTACCAGCTCCATCTGATACGCAGGCGGAGAGCCTACTTGCCCTCAGGCTGTCTCGCCAGAGTGGTGCATGCTCTGGTTATCTCCCGCTTGGACTACTGCAATGCGCTCTACGTGGGGCTACCTTTGAAGGTGACCCGGAAACTACAACCAATCCAGAATGCGGCAGCTAGACTGGTGACTGGGAGTGGCCGCCAAGACCACATAACACCGGTCCTGAAAGACCTACATTGGCTCCCAGTATGTTTATGAGCACAATTCAAAGTGTTGGTGCTGACCTATAAATCCTTAAATGGCCTCGGCCCAGTATACCTGAAGAAGCGTCTCCACCCCCATTGTTCATACCGGTCCAGCTCTGAGGGCCTTCTGGTGGTTCCCTCACTGCGAGATGTGAAGGCAGAGGGCCTTCTTGGTAGTGGCGCCTGCCCTGTGGAACACCCTCCTGTCAGATGTCAAGGAGATAAAGAACTATGGAACTTTCAGAAGACATCTGAAGGCAACCCTGTATAGGGAAGTTTTTAATGTTTGATGTCTTATCATGTTTTAAATATTCTATTGGGAACCGCCCAGAGTGGCTGGGGAAGCCCAGCCAGATGGGGTACAAATAAACTATTGTTATTATTATTATTATTATTATTATACACAGCATGTATTTGAGGGCTGATTTTCTTCTGTTGCTCCAGCTTCCCAATGACCTGTCTTGTTGCTTGTTTCTCATGTCTTCTTCTCTACTGCTGAATTTAAGATTCTAAGCTCCTTGGGAGCAGGGCTCTGGGTTTGTTTGTTTGTTTGTTTGTTTTGCTGATAAGGTGGCCTGCATATTGACGGTGCTATACAAATGGTAGTGTCTAATCTATCGGTCAGCTCATCCAAAATCTGGGAACAGTGTCAATTGCAGATAGGTCATAGACTGCAAGGAAAGCCGGAGAGATTTCAGTGCGGAAGAACGTGATGATAACAGCCAGTCATCAGAAGTCAAAGGCTGCCCCCCTCCTCAGTAGATCGTGGGGGGGGGGCACTAGGGCTAATAAGGTGGGATGTATCTGAAACCGTGATAAGAGGCACTTTTATTAGTGCTGCGCCCAGTGCTATCTTCGCAAAGCCAGGAGGCAGAATGCCAAAAGCTGTCTCCTTTCATCATAACACATGCAACTGATGCAAAAGAACTGAGGCCTTCAGACTGGAGCCTTATATCACAGGGATCATTCCCATTTTTCTCAGCGCATGTTTGGAAAGTTGGCTTCTCGACATCCCTGCTACTTCAGCAATTGCTCCTCTGTTGCCTGCCATCCCCGCTGGTGAGCAGAACTTGGCAGGGCTGTGTGTTTCTGGCCTTTTCCTCCCCTTCCACTACCCTTTCCCAGTCTGCGTGGGCACACAGGTAATTTTGAACCTGTGTGCAAACAACAGTAAGAATTGCCAGTGCTCCCCCCCCAGCTGAAGCGCAGTTCCGGCACCTCTTAGATGGGTGCCACTCCCCACAGTCCGCTTCTTGGCTTTATGTACTTCTGAGAAGCCCCAAAGGAACATTGGAAGTCAAAACCAAAGCTGGGCAGCGTGTGTGAGTCTACACTTATTATTATTATTATTAAAGATTTTCTTGTTTTACAGAAGTATGTGTAATGTGTATTTTTTCCATGTAACATTTTTACAAATCAGTTTCATTTGTTGAGACTTTAGGGGGAGGGGAGATGGGTGGGGGGGTCAGGTGGCAATCTTTCTATTTTGCTTAATGTATGTAGGGTTTGGTGTCAGCGTTTCTTGTGCTGTTCATTTGTGTTTCTTTGGTGGTGAGAGAGGTTGGGGTTGGCCTAGGGTGTGGTTGTTTGTTTGTGGTTGGCTGTGGTGATCTGGCTGTGGTGTGGTTGTTTGTTTGTGGTTGGCTGTGGAGATGAGCACCGCAACCCCAGAGTCACTCACGACTGGACCTAACGGTCAGGGGTCCCTTTACCTTTAGTAAAGCCCAAGAAGCATCTTCCCTAAGAGCAAGTTGTTTTTGATGGTGCTGGGTAGGCAGCAATATCCATTTCCATCTTTTTAAATATGTTTTTAATAAAGGTAGCCACTGCCTTTCTTGCTTGCCTTACATTCATTTCATCCTTGGGAGCGCAAGTGTTTTTTTAGAATTTTAGCAGAGGGGAGATTTGTCCTTACCATTTTCCCTCCTCCTTGCCCTCCTGTGCAGCTTTTTTGTAAAAACAAAAACAAAAAGTTCCCATTGATACCAACAGGAACAACTATTCCTTTTAGTTTAATAAGCCTTGTAGCCATATAGGTGGTCATTGTGGACAGGGTGGAAGGGAGGTCGTAGCTGGGCAGGAAATAGTTAAGCCTCTTGCCTTTGTGTGCTGTGATCCTGAAAACCACTGGGCACTTTCTGAAATCAATTTTAAGGAAAACAGGAAGCGCATCTGACTCTTAATAGCCTGATTCCGATGGTGCATCATGAGAGAAGGAGCCACGTGTAAGCCAGGCGATTGCTGCTGAGAGGGATGCAGGCTTTCCCAGAGACAGGGGACTCAGCCACACTCAGCCAGCATCTAGACAGCATCTTAAAAAGCAGAGACATCACCTTGCCAACAAAGGTCCGTATAGTTAAAGCTATGGTTTTCCCAGTAGTGATGTATGGAAGTGAGAGCTGGACCATAAAGAAGGCTGATCACCGAAGAATTGATGCTTTTGAATTATGGTGCTGGAGGAGACTCTTGAGAGTCCCATGGACTGCAAGAAGATCAAACCTCTCCATTCTGAAGGACATCAGCCCTGAGTGCTCACTGGAAGGACAGATCCTGAAGCTGAGGCTCCAATACTTTGGCCACCTCATGAGAAGAGAAGACTCCCTGGAAAAGACCCTGATGTTGAAAAAGATGGAGGGCACAAGGAGAAGGGGGCAACAGAGGATGAGATGGTTGGACAGTGTTCTCGAAGCTACCAGCATGAGTTTGACCAAACTGCGGGAGGCAGTGGATGACAGAAGTGCCTGGCATGCTCTGGTCCATGGGGTCATGAAGAGTCGGACACGACTAAACAACAACAAAGATGAGACACCAGAGGGCGCTGTAGAGCAAAAAACTTTGTGCAATTTTACGTAGGGTTTTTCTTTTCGTTTGATATAACAATCTAATTTATGACTTATTTATAGCTTGTTTTTTTTTTAAATTCTCTGTGCAGATCCAGCCAGGTAAAGAAATCTGAGGCTCCTGGATCATATAGCTCTTGGCCACATTTTTTTCTTGCCTGTTGCTTGCCTTATACCTCATTTCACGACCCGTTTTCCCTCGGGGATGGGGTGGGAGGAGCAGAGCATGCTAAAGAGACAAGCAGAGGTAAGTAATGGGGGATGGAGAAAGCTGACCAGCGATTCTGCTTCTTCTCCAGCTGTCTCTGTCTGTCTTTGAGGGAAGCCTTCGGAATTCTCAGCCATCCATGTGGCTTACATGTGGCTGCTTTGCAATGTGTACAGAGAGTGGCTGGCTTAAGGCTGCCTGCTGAATTTATGACTCAGGAGATACGAACCAGGACATTTCCAGCTCGCTCTTAACTAGGAGACGGCACCGGCGTGAGCACGCTTTGTGCGATGCCTGGGAAAGTTCGAAAACCCATGAAACCGTGCGGTTTCCTTGATCTGTTTCCTCGATCTAGATGATCATTAGAAACACGCTGAGCCTTGATTCGAAGGAGACAGAGTTTGTGGCAACAAAGGGCTTCTGCAGACCTCCTTGTTAATTTGTGCATTTGTAATGGTTTCGTAGGAATGGTGCACCCAAAGTACCATGCAAAGGGTTCGTTCTGTAGCGTAGAATACTGTGATGCCCTATACATATACTGAGGCAGTTATTCAGTTATTCACTTAAACTGTTGTTTAAGTTTTAACAGTGAGAGCAGCAAGTGTGTTGTTTTTTGCTGTTGCTTTCCTCAGAGCCAGTCGGTAAATACCAGTCAGTCTCAGATACAAATTCATGTAAATATGTTTCAGTGACATATAGTAAATATTACCTACCTCACTTGTATGTTCAATCTGACAGGATAAAGTACCGCAAGTAAAAGTAATATTCTGTTTTTAAACTTTAAAACGCTTGTCTGGTTCTTCTAGGGTGGTGGGGGGGAAGAGAACTATTTAAAAGTGTCAAGCGGCTTGGGGTAACTCTGTAAAGTATAATTGCCACAGATTTGTGGTTATGATGGCATCAGGGTGGTTATTTACAGCCCTGTTTTTAATAGTGTTCAGAATGGACAGACTGTTCCATTTCTATTGGTTGCATGACCTGTAACTTCCTGCTGACATCCTGTAACTTTTTGTCCCACTTTTGTTATGCTGTTGTGCATGAGTGCCCCTCCAGAATAGGGACACGCATGCTGCTGTGGCCTAAACCACTGAGCCTCTTGGGCTTGCCGATCGGAAGGTTGGCGGTTCAAATCCCCACGATGGGGTGAGTTCTCATTGCTCTGTCCCAGCTCCTGCCAACCTAGCAGTTCGAAAGCACACCAGTGCAAGTAGATAAATAGGTACAGCTGTGGCAGGAATGTAAATGGCGTTTCTGTGCGCTCTGGCACTTGTCACAGTCTTCTGTGCGCCAGTAGCGGTTTATTCATGCTGGCCACATGACCCAGAAAACTGTCTGTGGACAAACGCTGGCTCCCTCGGCCTGAAAGCGAGATGAGCGCTACAACCCCATAGTCACCTTGGATTGGACTGGTCCTTTACCTTTACCTTACCTCCAGAATGCAGAAATGTGGAAGCGTTAGGGAAGCATTGCTAAACAACTATTAAAGTAGAATAATGTGTGGATGCTCCCATATGAATCCACCATTAATGCACTATTATTGCATCAGTAACATGTTGCAGAATACACCCGCAAATACTGGCAGTTTGTAGGGGACCCAGGATGGCTTGGTGACTTCAGTGCCCTAAACCCAGTTTCTATTAGCATTGTGTTTTGTAAATGCATTGGGCATTTATTTTTTTTACTTGACCAAACTTTTGGGATCCAAGACCTTTGGCTGACATGCTTCCCAATGATGCCTGTACATTCCTCGGCCTTAGGACATCGCAAGTGATCTTGTAAAGCATAAAGCTATTCTGCACATGAGCTCCTCTTAATACCAAGGCATGGTGCTGCTAGACGTGCCTCAAAAGCAGAGCTATCCCTGGAACACATGGAATGAAAAGCAACAACAGGAGCACATTAGCACCGGTGGACAAGGGGGCTTTGATATGCTCTGCAGTCCTTTGGGGGCAGGTGATCGTACATGGGTGGAAAATGTGGGGAAGGTGGAAGTGAAGGACCAGTAGGAATGTCCAAAGCAGCATAGCCACATAATGTAAATGCGAATAGGAAAGAGATGAGTGTAGCTGTGAGTTGTAAGGTATATGGGCTGAGCCTCTTGGGCGTGCCAATCAGAAAGTTGGTGGTTCGAATCCCCACAACGGGGTGAGCTCCCGTTGCTCTCTCCCAGCTCCTGCCAACCTAGCAGTTCAAAAGCACGCAAGTAGATAAATAGGTACCACTGTGGCAGGAAGGTAAATGGCATTTCGATGCACTCTGGTTTCCACCATGGGGCTCTGTTGTGCCAGAAGCAGTTTAGTCTTGCTGGCCACATGACCTGGAAAGTTGTTTGTGTACAAACGCCGGCTCCCTTGGCCTGACAGCAAGATGAGCGCCACAACCTTATAGTTGCCTTGGTGTGGACTTAACCGTCCAAGGGTCCTTTACCTTTACCCACGAGTTGTATCATTGGAGGTTGCTCAGGAAAGGGATTGAAGTCATATTTTTGCCTTTAAATTTTCTCCATATAGGGATAGAAGATTTGTCCGTTAAGCTCTGGGATGATTTCTCAGTGAAACACAAAATGGGACAAAAACACCCTTGTCAGTGGGTTTTCACAAACTGGGGGGGGGGGGGGGGTTGATAGTTTTCAGAGTGTTTCAGAGGATTTGTTTTCTGAATGATTTGTTCCATGACCACTTCTCATTCCACATCATTGTTTTTATAAGCCGTGTTGCGTTGGCTTCACTGTAATGACAGTTTATTGTTGTGTGGTACTGTAACCCCACCATGGGATTATATCATGAGCAGCAGGTGAGAAAATATTTGCATATAAAAGCAAACAAATAAATACCTGTTCTTTAGCAAACTCCCCTTTGATGGAGTATTTCAGGAATGCAGAAAACGTGTTGAATGCATTACCGGATGCAGAATCCTCATTTCTGAGACTCTCTGATTTCAGATTATATATCTTTCTGGTCCTTACTTTGATACTTTTGGAAGTATGTGGTTCATAACTGCTGAAACCTCCGAACCCCCAGAATTTGAGGGGTTTCGGTGCCTTTCTCCTCCAAGATTAGCAGTAGCCCAAATACTTTATGCAAAAGAGTTTTGAAAATGCACCGTATGAGATGTCATGCAAATTTGTACAGTTTGTAGAATGCATTTCTAGTTGCAGAACTCACCTTTTCTTGACATAGATCTTGATTGTACATACAAGTGTGATGCGGACACAATCCTTGGCCATGTTCGTATTTTATTTTTTTTCTGCACTCAGGAAAGTGCATTTGTGTGTCGCATGCCTTGCCTGATATATGTGGTAGATTGTCTCACAGGAACTGGAAATTCCTTATGTGCCCCAAGCCAATCCCAACCCGTTGCCAATGCTACTTAGACAGCTGTAGCTGATGTTAAAGAGTGTGTTTTTCCTCTTCCGGAAGACATGAAGGTTTGACACTGAAGGTACAGAGTGTCTGTGACAACCAAAAGGGTAGTTTATTGGGGGTGTGCCTCCCCAATCCTGGCTCCTCTGATTTCCCCACCCTTTCCCATAGTCAACTGCTTCCTCCTTTGGTAATGGCCAGGGCAATGTTGCTGTGGCTTGTTTCCTGTTTTGTTTCTGAGGAACACATAGGGGGGAACAAAGTAGGCTGGTTGTCACAGCACCATGGAGAGCTCCGGGACTGCAGACAGTGTTCCATCCCAACCCTACCTGCCAGGGATCTTGTGAATGCAAAACAGATGCTCTAGCACTAAGCTATGACTCTTCCTCAGCTCTGGGGACTTCCTTATATCCAGAAACCAAAGTTAATAGTGATTCAATATAGGCTGATGCTAGTGTTGTCCAGGTGTTAAAAGTTGCCTGTTGTGAGAGGGCGGAACTAAGGGAGAGTGATAGGCTGTCGGTCAACAAAATCACCTTCAGGTCAATAAGAAACTAATGAGTTTTCTTTCTTTTTGCCAAGTCTTGGGTTGTGTTTTCCATACAGGGTGGCACCAGTGTTTGGGCAATTGGCATTTTTTTAAAAAAACTGCAAACATTTAAATTAACTAACATTGTGCAGATGAGAATTGTTTAGATTGTCCTTCCAGGCAGTCACTTTGCAATAACCTCCCTTGCCAGAATCTAGAGATCAAATCAAAATAAGAATTTGTAAACCCGTGAGCTAAAATAAGGCTGAGCTCTCTGGAAGGGGAAAGACTTTTCTTGCTTTTTCCTCTTCTGCGTGTGTGTGTGCGTTGGGAGCAGGGTTCCCGTAAGATGAAAATTGCAATGGGAGTTTATGACCTTAAGATGAAGCAGGTCTCCTGTTTTTTGTTTAGAATCTGTGGTGTTTTAAAGGTCTGTGCTGTATTATTTATCCTCCTGGCTTTTGCACACGGGGCTTTATTTGCAGAAGGAAAGTGAGGTAATAAATCAGTCAACTGAAGAGCCAAGGAGGGAGAAAGCAGAGCCAAATAAGTTACTTAACTCACTAAACCCAGATGGAGAGGAAAGAGTGGAGCCAGGAAGGAAGGAGGGAGCAGGAAGGAGCAAGACACTCGCGGTGGCTGCCAACTTTTGATTTGGAAATGCTGGTTCTGGGGCAGGGCTAGGGCTTTCAGTAGTGGGGGTTTGCGGGTGGGTAGAACTAATAGCCAAAGTGTTCTCCGATTGCTCCTGTGGTTGGTGCTGAAAGGCCCAGTTGGCCAAGGGCCAAACAGAAGAGGGGGGGGGGTTCTCTTCCATGGTCTTTGTTTTAGTGAATAGCAGCCCCCTGAGTGAGATAGGTCACACCCTGGAAGAGGGTCAGCAGACGGTGCTGTGGTCTAAACTACTGAGCCTCTTGGGCAGGGGTCAGCGAACTTACAGCGCCTCAGGCCGGTGTCTCCAGCGCCGATCGTGCGGCGGGCCGGAGAGCAGGGGAGCGCATGTTCATACACGTGCGCACATGCTATTTTCGGTGCACTTCCGAGTCGGAGGAGAACCAGAAATAGCTTGTGCGCATGTGCACGGGCCTCCTCTGACCCCGATGTGCACTGGAAATAACACTTGCGCATGCTCAAATAACATGCATGCGCACAAGCTATTTCCAGTGCTCTTCCGCCGCGGAAGTGGGCAGCAGTGCAGCGCCAGTAAGAGCAGGTGGCGGCAGCGGGGGTCGCCGCGGGCTGGATAAACGAGTCCCTCAGGCCTTATCCGGCCCATGGGCCTTAGTTTGGGGACCCCTGCTCTTGGGCTTGCTGATCGGCAGTTCGAATCCCCGTGATGGGGTGAGCTCCCATTGCTCTGTCCCAGCTCCTGCAAACCTAGCAGTCTGAAAGCACACCAGTGCAGATATGTAAATAGGTACCACTGTGGCGGGAAGGTAAACAGCATTTCCGTGTGCTCTGACTTCCATCCTGGTGTTCCGTTGCACCAGAAGCCGTTTAGTCCTGCTGGCCACATGACCCGGAAAGCTGTCTGTGGACAAAGGCCAGCTGCCTTGGCCTGAAAGCAAGATGAGTGCAGCAACCCCGTAGTCGCCTTTGACTGGACTTAACCGTCCAGGGGTCCTTTACCTTTACCTTTTACCATCTTTTTCTTAATGTGCCATTCCTGTTTGGATGTTGATATTCTAGGCGTATGTTTCAATTCCCTCTTGTCACTGAGATTGTCACAACACCCACCCACACCCGGCCTGATCTTTACAAGATTAATCTGAAAATAGCAAGGGAGAAGAACATGGGCTCCTTGTGGAAAGGGCAGGAATGAATAGTGCCACCTCCTTGCTGCTTTTAGCTCCATGGGAGTTTTAAAAAGACAGCTGTCACTGCTGTCAATGTGGAGCCCTCCACATGTTGTTAGGTGACAACTTGTGCGCCTCCTCTGCGAGAGGTCCGGCGGGTGGCAACATGAGAGCAGACTTTTTCTGCGGTGTTCCCTCACTTGTGGAATGCTCTCCCTATGGAGTGCCTGGCACCTTCACTACATACCTTTAGGTGCCAGGCAAAAATATTCCTCCCAGGCCTTTGGCTAATTAGACTATCAATGGTCTTTTAAACAGTGTACGGAGGAGCTGTTTTTGTTGGTTACTATGGTACGTATTTTAGTGTCTCTCTTCTCGTCAACTGCCCTGCAACCCTCAGATGAAGGGCAGTGTAGAAATTTAATAAACAAAACAAAACAAAATTAACTCCCATCATCCCTGGCCATTGGCCATGTCCGCTATGGATGATGGGAGCTGTAGTCTAACAATGGCTACCCTTGCTGTAGAACAATTCTTAGAGTAAGACAATTTCAGTGCTGCCAGTAATTCAACCCCACCTTAGGTTGGGGCACCTCTCAGTTGTGGGTCCCAGCCCATCAGTGTGAAGGCCTGTGTGCTCCAGATTAAATAAATGTAATTATTTCATGCTTTTCTGTGCATGGATTCCTTTGAATGTCTCCCGCTGGCTGTGTCCAGCTTACCTCCTTACTGAAATATGAAATGCTCAACTGGCAATGCTCTTGCCAGACTTGGAAACAACGGAATAACTTTGTTCAAGCCTTTTGTTTCACCGAATAATGCTATTGATTTATGATCACTTTGCTCTCCTGTTTTGACTCTGCCGCAACCTAGCCTTGCCTTCTTTCCCTTTGCATATTTAATTCTTCTGTTGCAGTTATGGCCCCTTTCACCAGTGTCCTCACCTGTCCATGCATCAATCAAAAACATGTATGCCAAATGTCTGGTGTGCCTTTAATCTCGACTTAGTTTCTAACATCAAAGAAATACTTCACTATTTTCATTTCACTACCCAGACACCTCTTCTAGCACGGACTCAGAGTTCAGGTATTTCTGAGGCTTGCCTCCTTTTGTCTCTCTGACTTTCCACTTCGTCTTGAGCCACAGCGCAGGGCATCCTTCAGCTAAAGTTTCAAGGCATCACCTCTTGACCTCCCCCTTTCGCTGTTTAACCGGATGTCAAGATCTCGGAGCTGGCTGAGGAAACCAGAGTTTGGGCAGACTCCTCTGTGTTCTCGCACAGACTTTAGGGCATCCACCAGGGTCTTGTTTTCACAGATCATCAAAAAGGCAAGCACAAGGGTGGCAGAGCGGCTTATGCCCATGGCACAGTGAACTAGTACTTTGCCTGCAAGAGAAGAGAAGACAAGAGCATCGCATATATGTCAGGGTACGAAAACCCCAGGTTTCTTGGTATGGTATATGTTGAGACTTGCCAGTAGGTCAAGACTGCGAAACCCAGTGGGGAATGTCAGAAATCTTCGCGTCATAATCCTGGTGTGCCTTCTTCACCAGCAAATTATGATATATGGATGTTGATTGAAAGCCTTTTCTGACTCTTACCAGTAAATATCAGAACTTTCCGTCATTTCCCCTTATCCTGTTAAAATCTTAAGACCTACCAGTTCATCCAGCTGCCTCACGAAAAGTGGGTCTTATTGTGCGGATGGTAAAATGCAGAGGAGCTCAGTCCCACTTCTGTCCTAACTCTTTTGTAGCTACTATTTCCTGCCACACCGATTAAAGGGAGAGTTCCTAGTTAGCTATGTCAAAGTAGGATTAATTTTCCTGCGGCTATTTCCCTTCAGTGACATGAGAAGAAACCAGAGTCCCATCCCTAATATAGCTGTATAAGAAGGGACAAACAGAGACGTCTAGCTGGGTATTCCTTCTGAGGGTTCAATTATCTGAATTTGGTGTTTTAGGTTTCAAAATGATTTGGTGTATCTCTGTGATTTTGAAATGTCAGATGTTGACTTGGCATGTTGAAGAATCTAAGTTTGTGTGCTTCTCTGTTGCAATGTGAGCTTCAAACAAGGAAAGCACAAAAAGTATAGATTGGAAACCTTCGGTTTTCGTTTGAATGCCACTATACGGGCATAGAGCATAGCAAAGACAGTGTCCGCACAATATTGGCCTCATCAGAATTCTGTGCCAAATTCCTCACTCAATTTCATTCAGATTTACCATTTTCACAGGGGAGTTGTTGTTTTGAATGGATTTTCCATTGAAAGAGGTAAATCAGGATTAAATGGGGAAATGATTGTTGCATCTCTCATGGACACTTGGACCATTTGAGTATAGAATTGTAGAGCTGGAAAGAACCCTGAGAATCAACAAGTCCAACCCCCAGCGATGCAGGAATCTCCACTAGATCATACATGGCAGGTAGCCATCGAACCTCTGCTTAAAACCCTCCAAGGAAGGAGAGTGCCCCACCACTTGTGGGAGGCTCTTGCTGTCAGAATGTTCTTCCTGAAGTTTACTTGGAACCTCCTTCCTTGTGGCTTGAATCCATTGGTTTCAGTCCTAGCCTCCGGAGCAGGAGAAAACAAGTTTGCTCCACCCTCCATGGGACAGCCCTTTAGATATTTGAAGATGGCTATTATATCTCATCTCAGTCTCTGCTTTACCAGGCTAAAACATACCCAATTCCCTCAGCTATTCCTCATAAGGCTTGGCTTCCAGACCTTTTATCATCTCACCTCACTAGGGATGCTGTGGGATAAGGATTTGCCCAAGGCATCCCAGCGAACTCCATGGCTAAGCAGTGATTTGAACCCAGGTCTTCCTGGACCGGGGCCAGTCCTTTAGCCACTCGCTTCGTACCTGCGCTTTGAATGCAGTAAGGCTGCCAGGACCCCAGAGATGACATAGATTGCCCTGCCTGTTATATTTACCTCTGGGAGAGCTCAGCGCTGCTCTTATATACTTAGCAGCTGGGTGGAAGTAAATGCTGAGATCAAACTTTGGATCATCGTCTGCTTCAACTCCGTAGTAATCCACAGGCAGGTCTTTGTAGAATTTGGCCCCTGTGTCAATATGGAACCTTCCAGCAGCGGCATTTACTATGTGGGTGATACCCATTCGGCGAAGCTGTTCTATGTCACGGGCTATATATCTGTGGGGGGAAGAGTATTTGGCTTAGATTTGTGCTAGTCGCACCCATCATTCCTCACCCTTAAAGACCACACAACGAATCTCTAGCCAGGCAGGTTCCCCACATCCAGCGCTAATATGGTGTCTATGAACTAGCATATTAAGTGCTAACTTTCTAGACCATGCTAGATTTAATATCCTTGCTGGTTTGGGGACCCATAGCTCCCAAACTCAGGTTTCCAGCTGCTTGTGGACTACAACTCTCATCATCCCTAGCTAGCAAGACCAGTGGTCAGGGATGATGGGAATTGTAGTCCACAAGCAGCTGGAGACCCAAGTTTAGGAAACACCACTGTAGAAAACTAGGCAGGCTGCATCCACGTGGTGCTTTATTCCATTGTCATGACTTCCCCCTAACTGTTAACTTCCACATTATATTGAGCTTTTGCACCATGCAGACACCTCTTCTGCAAGTATAGCAGAACACGGTAAAGCTTTAGTGCTGATTTCCATGTTTCTTGCTTCCGGGGGGGGGGGGGGGGGAAATCCCTTTGCAAATAATATGGGGAGGAGTGCTAAATTTGCACTATAGTTGCACTGTATTCACGATAGTTCTGGAAGTGGCTTTTACATGGTGTGAAAGCTTGAATACAATATGGAAATTAACTATTAGGGAAGCATGAACATGCCAAGTCCATGCAGCCCTGGTATGTATTTGGGTTTTTTTTGGAAGATTGTGGAAGGTCTTGTCTCAGCATGCGCAACAACCCACCACGCATAGGTTGGGCAGGTTTCAGAGTTGTGCTTTTAGATTTAGAATCTACTAAACCTCTTTGAGGGACGCGGGTGACGCTGTGGGTTAACCCACAGAGCCTAGGACTTGCCTATCAGAAGGTCGGCGGTTCTTATACGGTTTTAGCAGAAGGAATATTAAGAATGATGAACAGTAAGTGTTAATGCGTTAAATTGGGAAATTGAAAATTAAATTGTATTAGGATAAATTAAAGATTAAATTGAAGAAGAGGGAAAGGATTTGTTGAATTAGATAATTTGAACTAGAATACAAAAAAGGGAGGTGTGAGGAAGTCAAGGAAATAAGCTAATGAAAGATGTGGATATAAAATCTGGATGTGTGTTTTTACTTTACTTTTTTTCTTTTTTCTTTTTTATGTTGTATTGTTATATTGTTTTTATCTCAGTTTCTATTGTGGATGTATTGTTTGTTGAATTTGTGTATTGTTTTTTTTCTTTTTCTTTTATTATTCTTTATTGTCTTTCTTGATATAAGTATAAAATACCTAATAATTTTTTTAAAAAACAAACAAACAGAAGGTTGGCGGTTCGAATCCCCGCAACAGGGTGAGCTCCCGTTGCTCGGTCCCTGCTCCTGCCAACCTAGCAGTTCAAAAGCACGTCAAATTGCAAGTAGATAAATAGGTACCGCTCTGGCAGGAAGGTAAATGGCGTTTCCATGCGCTGCTCTGGTTCGCCAGAAGCGGCTTAGTCATGCTGGCCACATGACCCGGAAGCTGTACGCCGGCTCCCTCGGCCAGTAAAGCTAGATGAGCGCCGCAACCCCAGAGTCGGTCAAGACTGGACCTAATGGTCAGGGGTCCCTTTACCTTTTTAAACCTCTTTGACCAGAAGTCTGGTGTGCAATGAGGCCTTTTGTTGGACTAAACCACATGTCTTGTGCAAGGTCAAGCCAGGTTCAAGTTCCTTGCATTAATTTACAAAGCCCTGAACAACTTAGGTCCAGGGGATCTCCTGAATCCTTATATCCCACCTTAATCATCTACGGGATCATTGTTGGTCTTCCTCAAGCTGGTGAGGCTCACTTCATAACAAGTTATCGTGTCATCGGCTCATATTCTGCCAACGTTCAGCAAGCACCTTCTGTTTCAGCTTTTAAATGCCTCCTGAAAACTTTTTTGTTCCTCCGGGCCTGTGCAGGCAATTAAGAATACATCTTTCCATAACAGTTAATTGATGTCTGTTTTTAACTTATTCATATGGTTTTTGCTGCATGGTTTTATGTACTGGAGTGGAAAAGCAGAGTTGGGAAGAGAGATGGTACTCTTCAGTGTGGGGAAATGCTTTCAAATAGCTTAGATGCCATTGTCCCATTTTTAATTGCAAAAAACCAAAACAACCCCCCATCCTAGTAGCAGGAACCAAGCTTTTAAGCAACCACTCAGCATGGTGCCTGGATGTCTGGGATTTCCCCGACACTGATGCTGGCATTTAATTTATTTATTGGAAGGCTCCAATTTGCTTCTCAACCAAATGTTCTCGCATTGGAATACAATGAAGTCGTGAAAAAACCAGAAGCACAAAAGCATTAAAAAAAATAAAAATGGGTGATAGCCAGCGAAGCCATCTTTGGAGCAGACCTATTGAAATGGATGGATTTGGTTACTTAAGTCCATTGGTTTAAACAGGTCTGCTCCAAATACAGCTAAAATTGGATATCACCCATTTGATTCATCAAATCATCCAATAAATGCAGCAACGGCAACCACTCCCTCTAAAATTAATGAGTGCTGAGTGCCAAGAGGACTGGAGTAAAAAATGGGGGCATCAACTTGTTCAGTGGAACACTGAGATGTGTAGATGTGTGTGTGTTTGTATATATGTTTGTGTGTGTGTGTGTGTGTACAGCCACACACACACACACACACACACACACACACACGAAGCCCAAAGAGGTCTAAATGTGCTCAGCAGCCATGGAATCTATTTGTCTATTACCAAAGCATAGTAACATTTGGGGGATATTGAAGGAAATGTAAGATGACTTATGACTTAATAAACAAACGCTGCCGTTCATTGTTAGAAAGGCAGCCATCTTTGATATTTTCTTCTTTTTTGTATATAATTTTTTTATTGAATTTTCTGTTTTACATTTTAAAGTACTCATTTTTACATCCTTAAGATATCAATGACTTCCCTTCTTCTCTCTCCATGGCTCATTTGACATATAAATCCCTGCATATTTTACAAAAACTATACCATTCGGGATTCCATTATTGCATCCATCAAAACTTATTTACACTGTTGAATTTATCTGAATGCTGCCAGCCTTTTCAGCTGTACAGATATTTTCTTTTTAATGCTGTCTTACAATAACTCAACAGAAACAAAGCAAAAATCCTTAAAACAAACAAACTATGTCTTTCGCGATTAAAATTCGCTCCAACTGAAGAATCAACCCCAAAAGTCTAGGTTTTTTTAAAACCTAAAATGACTTAATAAACCCCAGTAATGAATACCAGTCGTAGTCTGCCATACAACCCCTGCTTCTAGGTGAAGGCCTGTGATGCCATGTGGAAACAAGGACAAGATGGCAGAATAAGCCCTTTGGCTGTCTTTTCTTTCTCTCCTCCTTTGGAAGTTGTTATAACATGGGCAGAATGTTCTCTGTCATCCCTTTAAGCCCGTTTACTTACAAATCTCCAATGTAGAGGTTAGGCCAGACTTCGTTGACGTTGCCACGGCAGGGAATGGGCGTCCACAACATACGTTGGAGTTCCCCCATTTCTGGTGTTTCATAGCTCCCCTGGCTACTGGAAGTGAGGCTCGAAGTTCTTCGTATATTGGGGCGCCGCAAGTCGTCCCCATTTAGTGAATTCCAAGACATTCTGAAAGACAAGGAAGAGAGACTTTCCTCATTTGACCTCATGGTAGCCAGTGGCCTGAGAGTTAGACTGGGCAGACCTTGGATCAAATCCTTACCTAGCCGTAAATCTCATGGAATAACCGTGGACCAGTCTTTCTCTGTCAGCCCAATCATGCCCACCACCCTGAAGTTCCTAGAGTCAAAGAAATCATGGTATACTGTTGGGTATCTTCTATGTCTTACTGTTCTTGTTGTTCCCACTTTTAACCATTGCTTCAAAGCAGTTTGCGTACAAATTAAAGATTGTACTGTAAGAGTAGGAGTTGCTACAGACATCTCCTGCCTTGGAGGTTTTTAAGCAGAAGCTGGATGGCCATCTGTCATGGATGCTTTAGCTGAGTTTCCTGCATTGCAGGGGGTTGGACTAGATGACCCTTGGTGTCCCTTCCAATTCTATGAATTGGGGATGGGGGGGAGCATTCAAATCCAGGCCATATTTGGGGATTCTAATTAGGCAGAATCTCATTTCTGCCATCTAGTGTTGGGGAGGCGGTAGCAGTTTTGACCCCACTGTTTGGAGGTCTTTTAGAAATGGATTCAAGAAACTTTTTATATTTTTTCGCATACCTTGTACACCAATTTTCTTACAACATGATTTAAGAAAGCTCTATGTACTTTAACCTTCTCATACCACAAATATGCATGCCAACCATACCTGTTATCATGACCTTCAAGCTCTAAAACACCGATTTTTTAAAATAATATTCATTCCCTTGGCCAGCACAGACAGGATGCCTCATAATATAATCTTGAATCTGGTAGGGAGAATCCACCTCTGTCTTTAGAATCTGCCAACAATTTATATTTTATTCTTGGCTTCTTCCCCTGCCAGATAAATCTAGTAATATATTTTTGCCATTTTTTGAAGTGTCCCACATTGCTGATCAAGGGTATTGATTGACATAAAAATAATTTTTTTGGCAATGCATTCATTTTGATTACTGGTATCCTTCCCAATAGCGATGAATTCCTCCTTCCCAACACCTCCAAGCTTTCCTTCTTTCTCTCCAAGTTTTTGTATAGTTGTCCTTAAAAACATTTATACTGTATTCTTAACTGTTAGCCATACTCCTAAATATTTAACTTTCTTCTCAATCCCCTGGACCAACAGGCTTGCAGTTTGGGGTTGCTGCTGATTCCATTTCTGCTTCCACTGTGGTCAGCTCCAGGTTAGATTATTGCAATGCGCTCTTGTTTGAGCCTGACCTGTAAATCGTCCAGAAATTTGGATTACTATCTGGAACCAGCAAAGCAAGCCACATTCCAGCTCCATGCTAGCCTCCGTGATTACCAGTGTTTCCGAGTTTATTGTTCTTTAAAACATTTGAACCCCATTTTTCCACAGGGTAGGAATTTAATTATAAAACAATTCCCTACACATAGGAAAATGAGAGGTTATGGTTTAAAAGCCGGGACGTTTGCCGTAGTATTTAGTTTCTTTGTACAGTGGAAACTTTGGTATGGAGGAATATTCAGTTGTGGGAGCCCCCATTAAGGGGGCACATCCTAAAGTTTACTGCCTCAGAAGAACTAGGCCTTTTGCAGGGAACAGGTTTCAGGGAGATTCCCCCACCTCTGAGGGCCAGACTGACACCATCCATTCCAAGAAAAGCTCTCTCTTTCCATTAGGGCTCCTTTCCACAAACTTCACATCTTGTGGCCATTATTGGGGCTAGTCACTGACTGCTTAACCCGACTGCCTCCCTGCAGCCATAATTTATTGCTTGCTGGGAGTGCTGCGGGGATGTAAGCAAAATGACTCAGCCCACAGCGATGACTGGAGTAGGGCTGGCTGGCTTTGAAAGCCGAGCCACCGGTGGTTTCTTGGGATGCAGAAGTATTTGAGCAGCCAACTGTTTGTAAGAGAATCTCCCCAGCAGCTGGAATCCAAATCGCGTCTCCCGATTTAGGAGAGGGCTCTTCGAAAAGCAGCTTTCATTCCACTTACACGATTGGTATAAGGTGACCAGATGCAATGGGGTGCAGAGACAGAATGAATTTGGGTCCCCTGGTATTCGGTGGCTGAGTGTCTGTAGTGTCCGTTCAGGGAAATATTCCCTGCGGAGCATGTCTGATCTTTCAAACGTATTGGTTTTATGAGAGCTAAACTCTCACAGCTTCTTGCAAAGAATCTTGGGGGGACTGTAATTTGTTGAGGGTCCCGAACACTCTCCACGGAGAGGTTCCTTGTTCCCACTTTTTCTCAGGGTGACCTTGCGAGACCATTGGGTTTATGCCTGCCATTTCAAAGCCCATTGGCTAACAGGGTTAGAATTCTGCACAAGGGAAACTCAAGTCCGATGAATTTCCCACAGTGGACAGAGCTACCCGTGAGGTCTCCCAGTGTGTTGAGAAAATTGGCCATCAGCTGCACATCAAGCTAATTTTTTTGATCGTGTCGTGGAATGGTCTATAAAACTCAAACTTCTCATTGCTGGTCTCCCTACCACCGCTCACACTTTGCTCCATTTAGCCAGTACTTGCGCCTACATTAAAGAGGTCTTGCTGATTCAGATGGTGACGTCTGGCATTCTGCTCCCAACTTTAGCTTAGCCAGAAGATCCCTATGGAAGCACATCATTGATGGCTGCACCCTGCTCTTTGTCCCCATCCTCTTTGTACTCAGATGAGCAGGCCTATCCTCCAGAAATTTGTCTCCCCTTAAAAAAAACCCAAACCCAGCTATCTGTAGCAGCCAATTCCGTAGGTTAATTGCATAGTGGGAATAAACATTTGCTTTTGTTACCCCTGAACCTATTGCAATGAAATGTAGGTGGCTGATGCCAGAGTTCTGTTGCTCTTTTTAAAGGGACAAAAAAATAAATACCCCCCCCCGCCCTTTCTCCATTTCCATGCAGCTTTGCCACCCAAAGGATACTCAGGGTAGTTCAATTCACTCTCCATATTTTGCCTCACTGCTGTATATAGAGAAGCAATGGAAACATGGAACACTTATGAATGCCATCTCCAGCTCCTCGAAAGATTCCATCAACAGTGTCTCTGAAAATTTTTACACTTCACTTGGGAAGACAGGTGAACTAATGCCAGCGTACTGGAAGAAGTAAAGATCACCAGTGTCAAAGCAACGATTCTACAACATCAACTTCGTCAGACTGGTCATGTTGTGCAGATGCCTGATTATCGTCTTCCAAAGCAACTACTCTATTCAGAACTTAAAAACAGAAAGCATAATGCTGGTGGTCAGTAAAAGAGGTTTAAAGACTCTCTCAAGGCAAATCTTTAAAAATGTAGTATAAACACTGACAACTGGGAAACACTAACCCGTGAGCGCTCCAGTTGGAGAACAGCCTTTACCAAAGGTGTCATGAACTTTGAAGATGCTCAAACTCAGGACGAAAGGGAGAAACGCCTAAGAGGAAGGCATGCTTGGCAAACCCTCACCGTGATCAACTCCTGCCTGGAAACCTATGTCCCCACTGTGGAAGGATGTGTGGATCCAGAATTGGCCTCCACAGTCACTTACGGACTCAGTGTTAAGACCATGTTCATGGAGGACAATCTTACTAGGCTACAAGTGATCGCCAAAGAAGAAGATATAAAGATGCAATACCCAAGTGACGGCATGGAGTACCCCAGCAAATCCATGCTAATGTTGTTTTGAGCTTGCACTCTGACAAATCTAGGGACAAGCACCTGATTTCGCTTGCTTTTGTGTTGCTGAAAGCTCTGAAACATTTTGTCGCTGGTTGCATACTTCCTTGCCCAGTTACAAATGTTCTGTGCTCTTTTAACACAGATGCATTTAACTACATCTGCATGTGTTATAGCTACAATCCTTTATATATACAATCCTTTAATTACAGGCGTCGTTACATCAATATCCATCAAGAGCAGGAACGCCTGGTGTAAAAATCACCAGGAGGGCTTTTGCGTGCCAAAAGTGAAGTTCAAGTCCTCCGGTGCCGATGATGTCACCAGCATTTGCGAGGAAACACAAACATTTCAAACCTGCTCTGGGAATTGTGTCCTTGTCCAGCTCTAGGTGTTGCTGAAGTCATCATCTGGAGCAAGAGAGATCCCCACAGCCTGCTTTGGGTTTTTTGGCAGGAGAGGCAAAGAAACGACTGGCGGCCAGGCATTGCAATCCATTCTCCTCCTCCAGCCCGTATTTCCTTTGAAGAGGGTGAAATATTTGGCAGGGCAACGACTGCAAGATGGGACCCCGTAACTAAAGCGGCTGCAAAACTGTCTGCTGAACGTTATTTTGGCTTCCATCCATTTAGAAAGTGCTGTTGAATTACTGCTGAGAGTTTAGGTAAGCCCTAATTTTAGGAAAGTTTCGGGGGTTGTTATATTTAAATAGAAACTTCTATCGGATCACTTTCCAGCTACAGCTAAGAGCCAGTGTAGTGTCGTGGTTAGCCAGTCAAACAGGGAACCAGGAGACTAAGGGTCAAAGCCCTGCTTGGCTGTGAAGTTCACTGGGCAACCTTGGGCCAGACATTGTCTCTTAGCCCTAGCCATACCTCACAGGGTTGCTGTGAGGATATTATGGGGGTTTTTGGGGCAGGAGGCATGTGCCCCATCTTGATCTCACTGGGAAAAGGTGGGGCATAAATGCACAAAACGATGAACAAACCAGGATCTGGAGTCTCGAGAACTGAGATTGTGAGACAAACTAAATGCGATAGTCCCTGTGTCCATTGAACTCAGATCTGGAAAGGGCAGCCTCATGTAAAACAAGGAGCAAGCCTCTCAAGTGCATGTTGAAATGAAACTCAACCCACATTGCAAGATTCATTTTTCAAGTGAAGCATCTGGGAGCTTTCAAGGGAGCTTAAAAACAGCAACAATACACAACTTGGATAAGATGTGAAAGTTCTCAGGGAGCCTCCACACATCCCTGGCAATCTGTAAACCAAATGGCTCTTTTTGCTGCTTGTTTTATGTGTATTTTGGTGTGGACATTGGTGTGTGTGTTTGTTTTTTACTGCTCATTTCCTTTCTCTGGAAAGGCTGCTGTCATGGTGAGTTACTATCACATCACGCAGCGCGCTGCCTTCATTGTGATGTCACTACATAGGACATGGTTTGTGAGATCACAACACACACACAAAAGCCATTGGTTGGGGCAGATGAAAGGAGAGCTTCGAACCAGTGTCTGATACTGGTGAGATGTGCCCTTAGCAACCCAGCCTGAATTGGAGGAGGCAGATGATGCTGCGTATCAACTTGAGCTTCCAAATTGTCCCTGTGGGTAGCAGCTCTGAGCAGGGCACACGGCCGTAATCCTGTCTCAGCAACACAAAGGTAGGAGTGACAGTCCCTGTCACTCAGTCTGAATGGAAGGGAAATGATTGCAGCCATGGCGGTGCTCCCCTGTCACATAAGCCTCTAGGAAGAGGAGCTATTCCCGAGGCACCCTGGAATTAGAGGATTAGAGTGAGCATCGAATAGTCCCAAAAGCTTGTCATTCCTACGCTTTGGGCAAGTTCCCGACTGCACGTGCTTCTCTGCCCCCCAAACAAGGCACAACACAATTTCAAAGGATTATATGTAATAGGTGAAAAGATGTAGGCTGTGCAATCTTAGGCAAGTTTGATCGGAAATGAGTTTCATTGAGTTAAACGGAATTTGCTCTTGGGTAAATGGATACAAGCGTGCAGGCAGTCGAAAAGGAAAAGGAGCGACCCCTGGAGGGACCTTTGCAGGGAGTGCTGGGCAAAATCTGGAGTAAGTGTGTGAACTTATCAGGACTGACCTGCTGGGAGCCAGAAGGGGCCTGCCCTGCTTCTCTCCACCTGGCTTGGGCCGGGGCCTTACAGGCTCCATAAAGGAGTGCTTCTGCTGCTGTTTTGTTTTTAAAATTGTTTTTATTTTTTATCTATGTCATTTTAAATTGTGATTGATATTAATGCTGTATTCTTAGTTTTAGATTTTATGAGTTATGTGGAAACTGTTTTCCATTTGGTTGTGTACTTTCTGATGTGTTTTATTTATTGTTTATGACTTCTGTTATGTTGGTAATTATGTAAATCTGGTCATGCCAGCATGGTGTAGTGGTTAAGAGCGGTAGTCTTGTAATCTGGGGAACCGGGTTCGCGTCTCCGCTCCTCCACATGCAGGTGCTGGGTGACCTTGGGCCGGTCACACTTCTCTGAAGTCTCTCAGCCCCACTCACCTCACAGAGTGTTTGTTGTGGGGGAGGAAGGGAAAGGAGAATGTTAGCCGCTTTGAGACTCCTTAAAGGGAGTGAAAGGCGGGATATCAAATCCAAACTCTTCTTCTTCTTCTTCATGCTGTAAGCCGCCTTGAGCATTGTTTTTAACTATGATGATGATGATGATGATGATCAAGAAATTCCAAGTTCATTCCTTTGTTGCCAGCCATATTCAATGGGTGGGTTTGTTTTATTTTGTCAGGTTGCTGACACGTCCTAAGCCTCTGACTAAGCCATCGCCTGCCTTTGTGAAAAACATGTTTGATTATTTGAACCAGTGTCTGATTATTCTATATTGAAATGGAAACATGATGTAAACTTATTTTAATAACTTTCAGTGCATTACATGAACTATAGGAATAGGTTGTTGCCCAGGTTGAATACCTGCCCGGGTAGCTTCCAGGATTCTTCTCTTGAAGAAATGGTCCCTGGATTGAGGCGATTCTTCCAAATATGAGCTGATCATAAATCCTCTGGATGAATCTGCCAATTTTGGGTGCTCTTAGTTTCTTCTTATTCTCGTCTTTTAAATCGGTCTGCTGTACCAGTTTGTTAATGAAGTCTGCCCAAAAATGTATACGCACACTTCTTCTAATATGCCTGATATTTTAGGCCAATTTTAAACTTATTCTTTGTCTTTTGATCTCTCAGACCTATGCTCCTACAACCATTGTGGTTCAAAACTGGTTGAAGCCAGGTTCCAGGAAAGTTGGGCAGAGGCTTGCAAAAGAATCTGGACTAGCTTCAATACAATTTGTGAAAATGCCTCTGTTTCTAACTGACTTCCAGTCAAACAAGATATTTTTGGCTAGATGCCTGCTGCAGTATGCTCAGACATAATTTGGATCCAAGTTTTATAGTGAACCCCAGGGCCAAAGTAAGCAGGAACGCTCGAGAAATTACATCTGTTTGCTTTAAGGTCACATTTCCAACTAGAGTTGGCCGTTCTGAGGGCATATCTATCTGCACCGCAGCTTTAAATTATCCATTGCATATTATTAGCAACGAGTAATTTTTCTCCCTCCATCCTGTCCCATCCCCTCCAGTGTGGAGCAAGGTCTTATGGCTACTCTGTTCCCCACGAGGATTCTGAATATGCTTGTAAAATACCGTGTCGACAATTTGTGTTCCTTGCAAGACACTGGGGGATTCTTTCTGTCTGTACTTGGGACAATGAAATAGATCTTCCAGCAAAACCACCCTCTTAAACGGGGCATCAGTCTTGAGGTCTACAGTGGTACCTTGGTTCTCAAACGCCTTGGTACTCAAACAGCTTGGAACTGAAACACTGCAAACCCAGAAGTTAGTGTTCCAGTTTGTGAACTTTTTTCGGAAGCCAAACATGCTCCATTTTGAGTGCCACACTTCTGTTTTGAGTGTTACGCTGAAGTCTGTCTGTTTTTGCTATTTATTTTGCGTTTTTGTTTTTGCGGCTTTTTTGTTTTGTTTCTGTGACTGTGTGGAACCCAGTTCAGCTACTGATGGATTGACTGACTGACTGACTGATTGTGTGACTGCAGTCCATTGTTTATTGCTTTCATTTTATGGATCAATGGTCTCATTAGATAGTAAAATTCATGTTACATTGCTGTTTTAGGGGTTGTTTTTAAAAGTCTGGAAGGGATTAATCCATTTTGCATTACTTTCTATGCGAAAGCCGCCTTGGTTTTGGAACGCTTTGGTTTTGGAACGGACTTTTGGAACGGATTAAGTTTGAGAACCAAGGTACCACTGTAGTTGTTTATGAGTCCCCAGGGCAGCAACGGGGAACTTGCAGCCACTCTCAGTGTTGTTGAGCTACCATTCCCATCATCCTTGACTATTGGCTATGCTGGCTGGGACTGATGGGATTTGGAGTCCCAATGATTCTCTACTGCTGCCCTAGGAAATATGGTCTTTTAAGAGACTATTCTATCAAGGTTAAAGCCAACTCCTGTTGCATATATATCCACGACAACCCTATTTCTGTTGACCTCATTTGTCCCTACACTGAGTAATCTTTTTACTGCCCTATCCCCCAGCATGCTATTTATTTATTTTATTGCCCAACTTACCACAGTGCTTGCTAGCTGATCTGGCAGCAAGTTCAGGTCAAACGAAATTACAGAGGCTAACAGTGAGAACAATGTATAAATGCCTTTCTCGGTTCATGTGCCTTTGGAGGGCAGCCCGGGGCAGATTAAGTTGAGCTGCTGCCGTTCCTTTGGATGCAATTGAAAAAGGCTAAGCCTCTTGAGAGTCCCATGGACTGCAAGAAGATCACACCTATCCATTCTGAAGGAAATCAGCCCTGAGTGCTCACTGGAAGGACAGATCCTGAAGCTGAGGCTCCAATACTTTGGCCACCTCATGAGAAGAGAAGACTGCCTGGAAAAGACCCTGATGCTGGGAAAGATTGAGGGCACAAGGAGAAGGGGACAACAGAGGAGGAGATGGTTGGACAGTGTTCTCGAAGCTACCAGCATGAGTTTGACCAAACTGCGGGAGGCAGTGGAAGACAGGAGGGCCTGGCATGTTCTGGTCCGTGGGGTCACGAAGAGTCGGACAACAACAAGCCTTGACAGGAGAACAATGGTCTCTTTGCAAAGGTCACAATGGGGTGTATCAAAAAGGTCTGGGGAGGACAATGTGGCAATGTGGAAGTGTGTTAGACTCAGGCCAGTGGAACCTGGGTTCAAACTCAGTTATGAAGCTCACTGGTTGATGCAAGACTACCCAGTATCTCTCTCAGCCTTAACCTATTTCTGTGTCCGGACAGCGAGCAACAGTCTTTCCAATGTGTTGACGGAGGAAGCAGTAAGGACTAGACTCAGAAGTGTTTCTCAAATTTGGGTCCCCAGCTGCTGTTGGACTACAACTCCCATTATCCCTAGCTACCAGGACCAGTGGTCAGGGATGATAGGAATTGTAGTCCAAAAACTGTCGGAGACCCAAGTTTGGGAAACACTGATTTAGTATCCTCTTTCAGGCTGTGCTCCTGCTACTTTGGCAAGCTTTCCTCCCCTTAGCCAGTCTTCTTTCTCCTTTGCTGTGTGATCCCAAACACTCAGGGATCCTGTAGTGAATGTGATGTTATCATGATACTATGTAGCCAATCACATCTGGCTTATGTGGCAACATGAGGGTGGGGCTTTCTGGACGTTTCACATGGACCATCCTAGCCAAACAAGGTGGGGGGAGGCAATCAAATATGAAAATTTTGATTGACTGTGGCAGCACTAACTTATGTCAGCCACATGGGGCCTAGGACTTGGCTAACATTAGTAAAGAAACAGCGATTTGAATGTGCTATATAGATGCAACACCAGAGGACGCCAGAGAGCAGGAAATTTCCAAGCGTGATTTTCCATAGATTTTTTTCCCTTCTGTTAAAATGATCTAATTTCTGACTTATTTCTAGCGGTTTCCCCCTGTGTTTAGACCCACCCCTGGACAAATATTTTATGGCAATGGAGGGCCAAACATCTTATCTCAAAATCAAGGCACTCAGGCTTCCCCACCCCTCTGGAGCAGGTGGCAAAGATTACTTTCCCCCTTGCTGTTGTTATTTAGGCAGAGAATATGGAGATCATCTTTTGGTGGGAAATGAGGACGAAAGCATTTCGTCTGTTTCTCATTTTATTCTTAAAAGATGGGATACGGTCAACTCCAGAACAGTCGTAGCCACCTGTTCAATTAGGGTTTGTGAACTGAAGCTGATTGGAATTTGACACTCTGTTGCTTTGCTGGGTTTTTGGGATGGATCAATGGAGTCTTCTCGGATAGCAGTGACACAATCTGTATGCTAGCCCGTGGAATCCCAGATGTCTCCCATAAATCATTAGCATACAGCCCCTGCTACAGTCGAGAAGGCTGAGTGTAGCATAATGCACTAAAAATAATAAATCAAATTAGCACAAAGGTCAAGCCAGCCCAGAGGGACCGGGGATCAGCTAGTTCATCCTTGCAGTGCAAGCTAAACGATGCGGTGAAATAGATGGAATCTCCACCTGCCTCTTCCCAGAGACATAATTCATTACCGAGCCCTGAGATGCAAGGAAGAAAATGTGGCCGCAAGAGAGTTTAGTCCAAGCAATGTGGCAGGGAAAAGGAATATCTGAGGCTCTTGCAAGGGAAGGTAGAAGAGCTGAAGGGGCCAGTTTGTATGGCAGAAATTGAAAGTTCCTGGTTATCCTGAAACGCCGCAAAACTACAGTGGTGCCCCGCAAGACGAATGCCTCGCAAGACGGAAAACCCACTAGACGAAAGGGTTTTCTGTTTTTCGATGCGCTTCGCAGGACGAATTTCCCTATGGGCTTGCTTCGCAAGACGAAAATGTCTTGCGAGTCTTGAGATTCTTTTTTGCTCCCCACCCCCTCTTTCTAAGCCGCAAAACCGCTAATAGCCTTTTAGCAGCTAATCCGCTAATCCCTTAAGCCTTTAATAGCCGCTAATAGCCGCTAAACCGCTAATAGAGCTAATCCGCTAAGCTGCTAATAGGGTTGCTTCGCAAGACGAAAAAACCCCTAGACGAAGAGACTCGCAGAACAAATTAATTTCGTCTTGCAAGGCACCACTGTACATGGATGTGGGCAGAGGCATCTTAGAGATGGAAACCATGAAGAGGTCAAATAGATTCTAGAACCAAAACGCATTTGTTTCCAAAAATTCTCATTTTCTAATTATATTGTTAAGTATCAAATATTCAGAGAATATTCCAGTACTAGTAATTTGGAGAAATGTTGGAGGGTATGGAGTTATCTCCTTGGCTCGGTGTGTGTGTGTGTGTGTGTGTGTGTGTCACATAACTCCATACTCTCCAACATTTCTCCAAATTACTGGTACTGGAATATTCTCTGAATACTTGATACTTAACAATATAATTAGAAAATGAGAATTTTGGGAAGCAAATGTGGTATCTCTTTATCTCCTTGGCTCGGGGGGCAGGCGTGTCACATGAGTGAGTATATAACCTTTAGAAGACATCTGAAGGCAGCCCTGTATAGTTTTATGATGTTTTTATATATGTTGGAAGCTGCCCAGAGTGGCTGGGGTAAAACCAGTCAGATGGGTGGATTATTATTATTATTATTATTATGGAATAGGACATCCCTATTTTCATTGGAGAAATAATGGAGGGTGTGTGATACCTCCTGGACTTGTGAATACTTGAATTGTGGGAGTAGTACAGAGAGACCGTGCTAGATTATAAATATTCTTGGTTTGGTTTCCATCGTTGTGGTTAAGCAATTCTCTGCTGTAAATCTAAAAAACCTGAGCAGTCTGTCTCTTTAGACTCACAGGGAATGTGGGGGGAAACAGAAGTGTCATTTGATTTCTTCCTCCCCACTTGCAATTTGCTTTCTCTGAATAATCGCTACAATCCTTTATATTTCAATCCTGTGAAATATATTTAGTAGGAGGCCTTGTGCGGCAGCGATTAAGACTGTGTGTGATTTTTTAAAAAATAAGATGGAATTAGAAGCAGTCTGCGCTCGGTATCAAGGGAAAGGGAATTCAGGAAAGCAGGGCTGCAAATTTATCACAGCGGCAGCAACATGCCTTCCACCTAGCGAAGCCAAGATCGTAATAACAGATGCACATAATAATTACCTGCATCTCAAAAGGCAGCTCTGAGACTTGCGACTTCTGCTTCCTGCATCACACAGACAGTGAAACAGCAGGGTAAAGATGTAACAAAAAGCAGAAGCAAGGCAGCGTTGGTGGTAAGTACTGAAAGGCAAGTGGCAGAGCTGATGGGAGGATATCAAAAGGCAACGGAGGATTGCTAAGGATAGAGGGAGGAGGCTTCTGCAGCTAGCTGAAGGGACAACATAAAACCCCGCAAACCCATCATAAAGAAGAGCTTTACCTTTTGTCTTGGCTAGAGCTGTGATAAATGCTCAGGGTGATTTGCCAATGTGCAATTCAGGACTCTGGCAGGTGTAGTGGCTATGGGTGGGAGCCCAGAAGTCCCTGGAATCTCACTTGAACTCGCTTAGGTGATCTTCGCTAAGTGGCCCAAAGTCCCATCTGCAATGGGGGTGGGATAATAATACTACCCTCCCTTTTGGGGTTCTTGTAAAGAGTACTGAGATAATGTGAAGTGCTGTCGGCATTTTAAATATGCTACATGAACACTGGGCATTGTTATCATTTAAGGTTAATTTCTACAGAGTGTGCAGTGCCTACATTTTGCAACCCAATGTGTCTCGAATAATGTAAAAGTTTGCCTTCGTTTAAGACGGGGTTTCCCAAATTTAGGTCTCCAGCTGCTTTTGGACTACAATGCCCATCATCTCCAGCTAGCAGGACCAGTGGTTGGGGATGATGGGAATTGTAATCCAAAACCAGCCGGAGACCCAAGTTTGGGAAACACTGATTTAGTATCTGCTTTCAGGCTCCTGCTACTTTGGCAAGCTTTCCTCCTCTTAGCCAGCCTTCTTTCTCCTTTGCTATGTGATCCCGATCACTCGGGGATCCTATAGCGAATGTGATGACATAATGATACTATGTAGTCAATCACATCTGGCTTATGTGGCAACATGGGTGATCCTAGCCAAACAAGGCACAGATGTTCTCTCTGCCTACAGCAGGTCTCTCTCTGAAAGGCAAACTGATGGTCGCAGCACCACGGAGAGCTCCAAGGGAGCAACTAACTCCAAGAAAGTCCAGAGGTGAATTGATGTCTCAATAGTCCCTCTCCTAAGCTCCACCCCTTTGCCTGAAGAGTGTACATCCTTAAAGGGCTAGCCCCTATCTAACCAGAAGGAAAGCACTTCTCTTTCCTGTGGGCAAGCAAGTTGGAGTGGAAAGTACTTTGCTCCTCAGAGAGTTTGGGCTCAGGGCTCAGGATCTCTTGGGGGTCCTGGCTTGGGTGCCGCAGGTTCCTGACCACCAGGCTCAGTATCAGGAACCCAATCTGGCTCTTCAGCCAGTGGTACAGCAGCCCCAGACTCAGCCAGCTCCTCCTCCACCTCCAAGCTAGAGGTTCGGGCCACAGCAGCTAACCGTCCTCGCTCTGAAATCACCAAATGGGCAAATCCTTCTGCCCACCCTTTCACGCCAAGTTCCCAAATGACACTGAATGGGGCAGTGCTTTTTGAAGCTACCAAATATGGGTTGCAAAAAGAACCGTGCCTTTTTGGCTCAGCCTTATTTCATACCCTCCAACATTTCTTGGCTGAAAATAGGGATGTCCTATTCCATAATAATAATAATAATAATAATAATAAGAAGAAGAAGAAGAAGAAGAAGAAGAAGAAGAAGAAGAAGTACCCCACCTATCTGCTTGGGTTGCCCCAACAACTCTGGGCAGCTTCCAAAATATATAAAAACATAACAAAACATTAAACATTAAAAAACTTCCCTATACAGGTCTGCCTTCAGATGTCTTCTAAAGGTTGTATAGTTACTTATCTCCATGGCTTGGGGAGTGACAACTCCATACCCTCCAACATTTCTCTGATGAAAATAGGGAACTCCTAAGGAAAAGCAGAACATTCTGGGATCAAATCAGAAACCAGGACAGCTTCTGTAAATTCAAGACTGTCCCTGGATAATAGGGACACTTGGGGGGTCTGCTTATTTGCTATTCAAATTACCTTTGCCTAAGAGTTGCTGCTGCTGCTGTTTTTAAAACAAGTTTCCTATTTAACCATGCTAATTTAGTAGTCTTTGTATGCTGGGTAATGTCTAGCTGCTGCAGTTTGAGATACACAAGCCCAGTTCTCACACGTTGGGCATTACTGTGTTTGCTTGGAGTGGAGTGCACTTTTAGACCCACCATGATGTTAGATCTCCTGTTTCAAAGAACAACAAGTTGCCTGCAGTTATCTGAAGAAAAACTCCAGTGCACAAGCTCTGTGTGATTGGGACACACAGTTGTGCAGATATAGAATGCGGATGGCGCTGTGGTCTAAACCACTGAGCCTCTTGGGCTTGCCAGTCAGAAGGTCAGCGGTTCAAATCCACAGGATGGGGTGAGCTCCCATTGCTGTGTCCCAGCTCCTGCCAACCTAATAATAATAATACAGTGGTACCTCAGGTTAAGTACTTAATTTGTTCCGGAGGTCTGTTCTTAACCTGAAACTGTTCTTAACCTGAGGTATCACTTTAGCTAATGGGGCCTCCTGCTGCTGCCGCGCTGCCAGAGCGCGATTTCTGTTCTCATTCTGAAGCAAAGTTCTTAACCCGAGGTACTGTTTCTGGGTGAGCGGAGTCTGTAACCTGAAGCGTATGTAACCTGAAGCATATGTAACCCGAGGTACCACTGTATTAGAAATGGCAACATGAGTCACCCACAGAATCCTGTAAAAGCTGGCCCTTAAAACTTTCAGCAATTTGAAGAAGTGGGAAGTGCAAAGCCGTCTTTTTAGGAGGCAGGGAACGTCAAGTACAGAGTGAGTATGCAACCCCCAATATGTCTTGCTAAAAATAAACCCTTTGATAGCTTGAGCAAAGAATGTGAAATGCTTGCATAAGCGTGAACATCATGCTGACAATTACTAGAAATTAGTTTGAGTTTCATGATCTTGCTTAGTTTACATACCATATCTTAACATCTTTCCTGTTTAAATAGACTTACGGATAGCCCATTTCCTCACTAGGAGAACGCTTGTAAAGATGCAGACAAATGCAATCAAATAACACCTGCGAGTAAGTCTAATTGAATTCATAAGTGGGGCTTCCTTCTAAGTTGCAAATCACTGAATGCTGCAAATCCCATTTTGCTTGAGAACATTCACGATATGACCCTGCCCATCAGATATTCTCACCCTCTCAAACACACACATACACAACATCCCCGAGAGCTAAAGCAAATTTGTGGGGAAGGATCTTTCCGGCTCTTAAATGTCAGCTTTTCAGGCAAGCAATCTGTTGCTAAACATCTCAGAGTTGAGATGGAAAAACAGGATGTCAACATGTGATATTTTAAATTCCAAGTGAATTGCCAGATTTAGGAATATGCTCAGACACAAACAGTGCATTTAGAAGACAAAACGGTTGTGTCTGAAATTTGCATCCTACTCAAGGGATACAAGCCCAATATGGGACTTGTTTCAGATCAACATGTGAACTTCAGCTCCCTGCATCTCTGCAACATTATGGATTTTTCTTATTTCTTCACCCCCACCCCACCCCAGATTTCCTTCCTCCCTCAAACTCTTCGCTCAAGCTTTCACCTCTGTCCTTATTCTTCCGGTCCATCACTGCAACTTTCTTTTCTCAGTAACCGCCCAACTTATCACATCCTGCTGGTTATATATCCTCCTGTCTCCACTTTTCCTAGCCTCCTATGCACCCCTTTCCATAGACTTTTATTCCTTCTTGGCCCATCTTTAGGATCTGAGCTGCTCAGCCGATGACTGCCTGCCCTGCCCCTCTCTGACATTAGAGCAGCTCAGCCAGTCACTGCCAAAGGCGCCATTAGAAGTCCCACAAAATCTGTTCCCGCTCTGCTCTCGCACAGTGTTTTGAAACCCTCTTCCTGTTACGAAACTAGAAACGAGGTATGCAGCCATTTGCCAGGTGCCCTCAGGGATTTGAAGTTTGGAAAGATGCACATTTTCCACTCAGATTTTTCACTCGGAATAATGGGCGTTCAAAACTCCCATTATTCCAGGCGGATTTTGCGACGGGGAATTTCATTAGCGCGAGCAGTTTCTGAGCTCTAGGCGCAGTACTGCTCCTAAGATTTCAGATTAAAACTGCAGAGTGGAAGGAAAGGAGGACCTTTTTTTCTGCCTCCCCCCTTCCAGCTACTCTCTGAAGACTGGAGAAGAGACCCTCTTAATAATATTAGGGGGGTGGGCAGAACTAGACCATGTGAAAAATGAACATAATATTTTAGCTGCAGTTCATTTTCAGCTTTGTATTCTTGTTATATATAAAAAAGTGCATCTAGACATTCTCTTGTTGCAGCCATAGCCTAGGTTTTAAGGTGCCATTTAGATCCTAGCTCTCATATCTCGGTTTCTAACACTGATTCCAGATACATATCTAGAAGGTCATGCCTTTGGGTGTCAAAAATCAGCCTGGCTAAAGCTTTTCTCTCTTCATATATGTATTTAAAAGATACCCTTGAAACAGCCTGCACTGGATTTCCCCTTCTGCACAGACAGGTTGCCACATATTTTCACCGATGCATGTTGTGCGGTCCAAATTGCGAAGAAGCGGCAACTCCACAACCAACTCTCTATCTGAATGTCCTTCACAACAAACAACACGGCATGGCGCACAGCTGCAGTTGTCCGACTGCTCCCGTGCTGAAAGCGTTGTGTTACCCTGCAATGCATGCACTGAATTTGCGAGTAGCTGTTTGTCAACAAGCTTAAAAGTACGGTACTTGCCTTTTGGGGGGGATTCAGGTCCGCTGACTGCACTTGACTGATTTAGATGATGACAACTCTTCTGGCGTTTCCTCCCAGGCTGCTGGTTACACAACAGCTCCCCTTGTCCTGCTGCATTCAGTTTATTCAAATGCTATTTTTAATTGTGTTAATTATAAACCATGATCTGTGTTCTTCCAGCGGACTCCCAAACATTTCGGAGTGTCAGGCAGCTGGGGCAGCGATGGAGAGCAGCCCAGATCTGAACAGATTCTCAGCTATCAATTAGCGTCATCAGGGCATCCTAGGCTATCTGAGGGTCCCGCTCCTGCTACCCAGGTGAGAGGATGTGGGGAAAGGAACGGAACAGATAGCAAGGCTTGCATATTTTTTTATGCCAGCAGAAAGTGGGGTGGTAAAGAGAGATGCTCTGTCTGCTGTCATATATTTGATTAAGAACAAAGCCACAAATGCTTCGAAAGAGGAGACAGCTCCGTAACTGTGAGATTCCTGTGGGCTCCTTGCTACGCCACATTTTATGCCAAGGATATGACCTCACAAATCCTTTATGAAGTCAGATGCAGATGGCAAATGTGTGTCATACTATGTCACAGAAGGGCACCGGTGCAGTGACCATCAAAGCTGAAATGGCCATTAAATAATTTTGGGGGGTAAGGGGGTCATTTGGAGTAGCTCGCTCATGTCACAATGAAAATTGTAACTGTTGCCAGCCCAACCAGTGAGGGATCACCTTGAAATAAGTAAATAATGCCTACAGCTGTTAATATAATTAATGAGATCTTTTATAGGTCATCTATGGGCTTTCATTCCTAGAAATCGCTGGATTTATACTGACATCTGCTGGTGCAAAGAATCGTAACACCTCTGTTTTCCCACCCTATCCACCAAATGATTGTTTTCCCCTAATGGATTTTAGCTGGATTATTTCCAGCCTAACAAAGTGGCACTCTAAACAAGTGATTGTTCAGAATCAGACCCTAATTTCTGGGGTGAAAGCACTTCAGGATCAAGAGTATCTATACTTTTAAAGCTACCTTATTTCTTGTGTGGGAATCCAAGCACATGCCAAAATCTCATTTAGGATTGTGGATTAATTTCAAATTTCACTAAACTAAACTCTCACTGTATTTCATATTGCCAATCCACTCTGTCATAGGTTCAGGGTGGGAATAATTTATCTAAAAACATGACACTGTAAAACAGATTAAGTCAGGCTTCCTCAAACTTGGCCCTCTAGATGTTTTTGGCCTACAACTCCCACGATCCCTAGCTAGCAGGACCAGTGGTCACGGATGGTGGGAATTGTAGTCTCAAAACATCTGGAGGGCTGAGTTTGAGGAAGCCTGGATTAAGTTATTAGATCAAGAATGGGGTATGTGTAGCCGTCCAAATGTTGTTGGACTCCAATACCCAGCAGTCTCAGCCAGCATGGCCAATGATCAGGGATGATGGAATCTGTAGTCTATCAACATTTGCAACTGCAGCATTAAAAGATGAGTTTGCAGGAAAGGACTTGTTTATTTTTTACATTTATTTGTTTATGTATTCTTTTGTATTTTAAATACTGCTTGCTCAAACTTAAGACCTCTAAGTGGTTGTAGAAATTACTATACAGTGTTCATGAAGCGCTACACAAACATTGTTTTATACAAAAGCATGTACAAAAACCCTTTAAAAGCAAATTCCATTCTCATCTCATCCATAATATGCCTTCACTTGCCGGGTCTTGGCTCATTTGATTTTGTTTTAATGTTTAAATGGTGTGTTTTCTTAATGGCCACTTCTCCATTACAGGAAACTTCTTTAGGGAATAGAATAGTTTGTGATCCCTTTACAAATTGTATATTGGCAATCAAAAACAAATAGAAAATTTCCTTTCAGTCCAGCTTTCTATTTTTATTGAAGTTAAAGTACACCCCCCCCCCGACTTGAACATTTTTCAAACAAAATGAGCATGGATGAAAACCAGATATATAGCATGTGAATCTGTTGAATGAGTTGGATCTGGACCTTTGCTTGACCAGTGCAGTTTGCAAAACACAATCTGAGCCCCTTCATCTGAATCCTTGTCCAGGGTGATAAGATCTGGGGAAGAGAAGAAGCTCTTTGTCTGCAAAAACTGCTGCTTTTGCTTGGAGAGAGCAGGTGAACAAGCAGTAAACAGTGAGGAGGAGGAAAGCAGAGCCAGGGAGCTCCAGGGCTTGTCAAGCTGGAGTTTGGGCCTTGGGAGATGCTCCTTGTGTGCTTCTGTAGAAAAAGTTTCTTCTCCCTCTCTGATAATCTTCTTTGACGATCACACGTAGCCAAGTAAGTTTGTCTTCCATGAACATGGTTTTAACAGTGAGTCCGTAAGTGACTGTCGAGGCCAGTTCTGGATCCACACGTCCTTCCACAGTGGGGACATAGGTTTCCGGGTGGGAGTTGATCACGGTGAGGGTTTGCCAAATGTGCCTTCCTCTTAGCATGTTTCTCCCTTTTGTGCTGAGTTCAAGCGTCTTCAAAGTCCATGACACCTTTGGTAAAGGCTGTTCTCCCATTGGAGCGCTCACAGGCCAGCGTTTCCGAGTTGTCGGTGTTTATACTACATTTTTAAAGATTTGCCTTGAGAGGGTCTTTAAACCTCCTTTGTTGACCACCAGCTTTCCATTTTTAAGTTCGGAATAGAGCAGTTGCTTTGGAAGACGATAATCAGGCATCCACACAACATGACCGGTCCAAGAATCATTGCTTCAACACTGGTGATCTTTGCTTCTTCCAGTACACTGGCGTTAGTTCGCCTGTCTTCCTAAGTTATGTGTAAAATTTTTCAGAGACACTGTTGATGGAAACTTTTGAGGAGTTGGAGATGGCATTCATAAGTGGTCCACATTTCACAAGCATACAGTAAGGTTGGTAGTACAATAGCTTTGTAAACTAGCATTTTGGTTTCCCTGCAAATGTCCTCTGCACTTCAGTCGGGAGAAAGCTGCACTCACAGAGCCCAGGCGACGCTGGATTTATCTGTGATAATACTGGGGTCGGTGCTTATCCAATGATGCCGAATGCCAGGAGAGTCAGGACAGATGCGCAGGAGTGCTTCACGAAGCACATAGCTGTGATCCTTAGCTGCAGGTCATGCAGAATATTGGCACCAAGCTGGACACGGGTAGATGCCAGGGCAATGAAGCCGCAGCACAGGTGACCGCAATTGTGGGCAAAGTTGTATCATGCTTGCAGGATGCAGCATCAATTTGCAAATTAGGTGGGAGACAAAATGTGGGAGGGACCTGCAGCACATCAATGCCCGTGCATATTGGACCACATGTTTAGATGGAGGCTAAGGCATTAGCCTCATTCAGGGAGCAAATGTGCTGGAAACGGTCTGGGTAGACCTAGGTTAAAATTCCTTTTTCAGCCACAAGGCTCAGTAGGTCCTCTTATGTCAGCCATCACCCCCCAGTATCACCAACCCCCAGAATAGTTGCAAAAATAGAACAGCAAAATTACCTTGTGCTCCCCTGAAGAAGGCTAAGATATTTGTGTAATAAATCCTGGAGTTCTCCATTCTGCAGCCTATATTTAACTGCAGCACATGACCTGTTTTTATTGCCTTTCTCCCTCTTTTTCTGCTTCTCCCTCTCTCAAAAGGACAGTGATGATGGCATAACCATTCTATGGCCTTTTAAATGTGTGAGGGACGGGGACGGTTATTGGTTCGCTTTTGCTTGGTTTATGTATTTTGTGTTCTCATTTTGTATGTTTCTGTTGTGAACCACCCGATGATCTTTGGAAGAAGGGTGGTATACAAATTAGAGTTGCCGCATGTCCTTTTTTTCCAGGACATGTCCTCTTTTTCAGGCGTAAAATTTCTGTCTGGATGGATTTTTTGAATTTGCCAAAATGTCCGGGGTTGTGGCAGCAGGCTACTTTTTGTGTTACATATGCGGTAATAGACAGCCAAGTGCAAAACATAGACTGTGTGAATTTTGCATGAAGCAGGAAAGGACCATGTCCTTTTTTTTGGTATTTTTTGAAGGGACATTGCAGAATGCACCTGCTCCCGCACTCCCTCACTCCTTGCCCCAGGTGCCAGCAAATGTGTCCCCTTTTTCGCTTTCAAAATATGGCAGCCCTAAATAACCAGTGTGATCCCACTCAAGTCCGGCAAGCCAATGTTGTACTCTATCGAGGAGCCATCATTTATCATGCATACCTAGAAGTGGAGGACATCGGGCATCTGGTCTGTTGTGTGGGATTGAAGAAAAAGCTTTGCACTTTTGAAGTAATTATTCCAAATTGAGCATTGGTGCCGCAGCACTGCTTGTCTTTATAGGGCTTGCATCACTATGTTTTCCTCAGAGTGCCAAGGCACCTCTCTTCTCATTATTTAATCTGATGTCCAGGGCTCGTAGCTGGATGAGGAACCCTGTGTTTGGGCAGATCCCTCGGTTTGAATCCACTGATTTTAAGGCCTCCACGAGTGTCAGGTTTTCGTGGATCATCAAATAGGCCAGCACTAAAGTGGCTGAGCGGCTTAACCCCATGGCACAATGGACAAATACCTTGCCTGCAGAGAAATAACAGAAGAACAGCATTTAACTGATGTGGAACATAGAAAGTTAAGACCAGCGCTCCCCACCCCAGTCGGAACTCATTGCAACTCTGTTCTGGCTCCTCTCAGGTGGGTGCCATTGCCATTATAAGATAACATGTTCATTGTGAGTTCCAGCACCTATTTTTGTAGAAAAATAGCACTGTTTAAGACATTCAAGCTTCAGGGCTCCCAAAATTTGGTCCAAATAAGGCTGCTCTACTTCCTGGTGGGGTGGGGTGGCAGACAGGCCATGTGGCCTCCACACACAGCGGAGGTTGGGTCAGGCCCCTGCCTCATCAGGGAGACCCCGGCTGCATCACAACCCCTGGCCGGCCAATCCGGTTGGCTGGGGGGGCGTGGCTTACCCTTTTTAAGCAGCTGCACAGCCAGGGTGTAGGAATAACGGAGGATGACAGGAGGTTGGATGCAGGTGAGCGGTGCGGGAGCAAGCTGGCAAGCATGCTCCAAGCAAGCTGCCGACTAGCTGGGCAGAGGCTCCTTTTATTAACAGAAGTCAACAATTGGAAACAGTAGTGAAACCACTCTGAACATGACGTATTTCCATCTAAGCACATTTCCAGCCTTATCAAATACACGTGTTAGCAGGTGTTTCCCTAAAATGTTCCCCGGTACTTGATCTCATCTGCGTCCCTGGTCATGCTCCAGCCAAGCGTTATGTCTAGTAACCAAATCTGTGAGAGGACAAATGGTCAGGGGGAAAACCTTGTTTGCTAGCCAAGAGGCCACACATTTGTAGAGCATGGGTGCAAGGCTCCTTGGCACGCTGTGGCATGCCTGGTGTGAACTGTGCCTCAGCACAAGCAGAACCTTACCTCCATAACTCCAAAAGGTCAGGGGGAAACCCTGTCTTCTGGCCACGAGGCTAGAGTTTAGGGAGAGTGGCCGCAAGGCTCCTTGGCACGCTGTGGCATGCCGGGTGCGAGATGTGCCTCAGCACAGGCAGAGCCTTACTCCCACACAGGGGATCTCCATTCTGGTTCGCCCTCTTTTCATGCGTTCGTCATATTGGCCTTGCTATGGATTTTGGTTGGTCGCCGTTGAGGGGCCTGGTAGGAATTTTTCCACTTGGCAAATTGGACCGGGCCATTTGGTTTTCACCTACATCGTAGCAATCGTCACAACTTTTGTAAGGTTTGGTGGTTAGGCATTGGTAAAGCCTGGTTTGGGGGAGGGGAGCTGTGGCCATCACTTGCCTCTCCATTTTAAAGGATATTCCGTTAAAGGAATCCGGGGGTCGTGGTTCCTGTCCCAAGCCCAGGTGGAAGCTAGGGCCATGGCACGACCTTCCAGTGACCCTGGGGGAGCTCCGAGTTGGTGTGCATCAACAGGGCCCCCCCTACTGGTGGTTTAACCCTTGTGAGAATCCCTGCATGGTGGGCGGGAGTCAGATATAGTCGGTTCAATTCCAATGCCTAGGCCAATACCACTCACATTCTGTAACCAATAAAGTTGTGGTCTAAATTTTGCCCACTAACCTAATACAGTATGCGGTGTCGATATGCAATAAAGGGGGAGGCCTCAGGGCCTTGACACGCAATCATAACTGTGGGGAGGATTTCTCTCTCTGAAGGTACACCCGTCTGAAGATACCCTGGAAAACCATTGAAGAGTCCATGACGGGGGCAGAACGAGACTCTATACAACACCCAGGGCCAATGATGAAATGCAGTTCCTTCTGCTAATTCTATGTACTAGTGGTGAGCTTTAGAAGCCCTGCATTGGGTTATCATAAAAAGACACCTACAATGAGATGCTTGAGTTACACATGTTTATGTAAAGTCAGCATTGGCCAATGAGAAGGTAAAGATCAAGGTAAAGGACCCTTGGACGGTTAAGTCCAGTCAAAGGCGACTATGGGTTGCGGTGCTCATCTTGCTTCAGGCCGAGGGAGTTGGCGTTTGTCCACAGACAGCTTTCTGGGTCATGTGGCCAGCATGACTAAACTGCTTCTGGTGCAACGGAACACCGTGACGGAAACCAGAGCGCACAGAAACGCTGTTTACCTTCTCGCCACAGCGGTATGTATTTATCTACTTGCACTGGCGTGCTTTCGAACTGCTAGGTTGGCAGGAGCTGGGAGAGAGCAACGGGAGCTCATCCCATCCTGTGGATTTGAACCGCCGACCTTCTGATTGGCAAGCCCAAGAGGCTCTGTGGTTTGGACCACAGCGCCACCCGCATCCCTACAACGAGATGCTTGAGTTATGCATGTTTACGTAAAGTCAGCATTGGCCCACGAGAAGAGAGGTGGTTAATCAACTTTAAAAATTCTCAGATTGATTGATATAGCCCAATAACTTTTTATATAGGATTTAGGAGACGGGAATAACTTCCTGCTTTTTTCCAAACAAGCCTTGCTTCTGCAGCTTCAACTTCAGCCAGACATGGAGAAATTAATCAAGCAACACTTTCCATGCCACTATCACTACCCTAGGAAAAGTTTTGCTTGCTCCAATGCTAAGCTGCCGTCAAACACATAGGAAGAGGTTCATCAAAGAGTGACAACCCCACATGTGCCACTCCTCCTCCTTTCCTGGAGATCTAGTATGGGGAAGCCCATCCCTGAGCAAGAAAGACCAATTAAGCAAAGCATCCTTAAGTAGCTTTAAGCCCCTTGCTAAATGCGGCAAGATTAAAGGGAACGGCAGCAGCTTTGGGCCCACGCAGCTGGCAACCCAGTGCCTCTTTCTCCTCCCGCTATCTCCCTCTTACCTCCTGTAGCCTTCAAGGCATTGTGGATGAAATTCGCAGCATCCTGGAAGAAGACGCTGATATCAAACGAGGTGTCGTCAAACGCCTGCACCCCGTAGTACACGACTGGCAGATCTCTGTAATATCGAGCGCCTGTGTTGATGTTGTACGGCCCGTCTGCTGCGTTGAGGATGTGGGTGATGCCGAGGCTCTGCAGAATGGCTTTGCTTCGAGCTGCCCATCTGTCAAAAGATGATAAAGGGTTGCTGCGGCTGCGGCTGCTCCTTCTCCGTGTTGACATGGGCTTATTTAAGAGGCCTCTTGAGCCTCAAGGAAGCAAGAAGCAATGAGCGCCTGCGCCTCATCTCTAATTCATAGCACATTCCCTGTTTACCGGACCATGGCTCCTTACAACCTGCTCTGTCAGGCAGTATCAGTTTTAGGGCTTCCCTCCCTAGCCATGCAGTTGGAGGAATAATTTCTGTTCTCCCTCTTTCTTTTGGACTACAGGTCTCTCAGTGTTACATTCACAATTCAGAGTGTTGGTGCTGAACTTTAAAGCCCTAAATGACCTTGGCCCAGTATACCTGAAGGAGCGTCTCCACCCCTATCGTTCAGGCCGGACACTGAGGTCCAGCTCTGAGGGCCTTCTGGCAGTTCCCTCACTGCAAGAAGTATAATTCCAGATTTGGGAGACCAAAGCCGCCTTCCTTAGTTGGAAGTTGCATTTTATGTAGTGATATTTTTGGTGGCCCATAGGCACAATCTAAATAGTTGATTTATTTTTTTGAAGTAAGATTTGGGAATATGTGTTGGTAATCCTCTAAGAATGTATAAAAGCTTTGGAACAATATTCATTTTGAGGACATTAACCTTTCCCCAAAAGGGAAAGGTTTAGAGGTCCCCACCTTTCAATAGCAAAAGAAATCTCAATTATAATTTGATTCAAATTTAATTTTACAATTTGGTCTATCGCTGATGAAATCATTATACCGAAGTATTCAATAAAGTCTTTGCACACCCGAAATTGATGGTTTCTATACAATGTAGCCCTTGGCCCAATTGGTAAAATCTCTGAGTGACTGGGGAAACTGAGTGGGGTATAAATATATTATTATTATTACTACTATTACTATTACTATTACATTGCCCTTACTCGCCTCATACCCTCCAACATTTATCCATTGAAAATAGGGACGTCCTAAGGAAAAGCGAGGGACGTGGGTGGCGCTGTGGGTAAAAGCCTCAGCGCCTAAGGCTTGCCGATCGAAAGGTCAGTGGTTCGAATCCCCGCCGCGGGGTGCGCTCCCGTTGTTCGGTCCCAGTGCCTGCCAACCTAGCAGTTCGAAAGCACCCCCGGGTGCAAGTAGATAAATAGGGACCGCTTACTAGTGGGAAGGTAAACGGTGTTTCCATGTGCGGCTCTGGCTCGCCAGAGCAGCGATGTCACGCTGGCCACGTGACCCGGAAGTGTCTCCGGACAGCGCTGGCCCCCGGCCTCTTGAGTGAGATGGGCGCACAACCCTAGAGTCTGTCAAGACTGGCCCATACGGGCAGGGGTACCTTTACCTTTACTTAAGGAAAAGTGAAACGTTCCAGGGTCAAATCAGAAACTGGGGTGGCTTCTGTAAATCCAGGACTGTCCCTGGAAAATAGGGACACTTGGAGGGGCTACTTTCCCTTTTCACCCAGGGCCGCCCCACGCATGAGGCAAGGCATAGGCGCCAACTCTGAGGCGCCCAGGTCCCTACAGCCCCCCTAATACAGTAAAATATTTGGGGCCAACAGGGGCAGATTTAGGGGTGCACAAAGGATGCTCAGGCACTGAGTTTGCTGGATTTGGAAAAGGAGGCGTGAGGGTTCAGACAGGGTCCTAGAGTCCTCTCACCTGCTTCCCAAAGGACATGTATGTGTCTGCGACAGAGAGCAAAAGAGGTTTTCCTTGGCAGTGGAGGGACTATGTATGTGTGTGCAAACAAATTGGGATCTGAACTTTTAAATTCCACAAAATGTAATAGTTTTATGTAAAGCAATTTTACAGTGGTAGCTTGGGTTACAAACACCTCGGGTTACAGACTCTGCTAACCTGGAAGTAGGACCTTGAGTTAAGAACTTTACCTCAGGAAGAGAACAGAAATCGCGCAGCGGCAGCGGGAGGCCCCATTAGCTAAAGTGGTGCTTCAGGTTAAGAACAGTTTCAGGTTAAGAACAGACCTCTAGAACGGATTAAGTTCATAACCAGAGGTACCACTGTATGTTTTAATTGTATTTAATTGTAATATTGTATTTTAGTTGTACTTAGGTTGATCTGTGTTTTTCCATTTTCAAATGAACATTTAAAAGTTATGTCGGTTTTAATTTGTCCATATTTCTGATAGAAAGTTGGTGTCAGGGAACTGCCATCGGCAGGACAGGAGGTGCCAAGGCTCTCTGAGGTAGAGAGAGACTTGACACCTGAAGAGGGAACCAGTAGGGGGCGAACAGGAACGTCAAGGGAAGGAGAGTCGGAGGAATGGCTCAGAGATGCTTCCAGTGAAAACAGTGGGGAAGTCTCAGGACCGCCTATAGGAACACCCGTTCCTCGGCGGAAACTGTCACGCAGAGAGTCCAGAAGACGTGTTTCCGTTAAGGAGCTTTTATGTTGGAAACGTTTCCGAAAGCAGCCACTTTCGGATTCTGCTAGCGACTGACGCAGCCATGCTGGAGGGGCTCCGTCACAGGCAGAGGTTTGAGAAGCTGTTCAAACTCTGAGGGATTGCAATTTACACACAAGCAGCTCTTCATCCCATCACAGCAATCCGAAAGTCATCGACAGCTAGCTTGTGCCAGGGAGAGGCATCATGAGCGAACCAGCAGGAACCGGAGGGGCAGCTGGAGGAGGTCCAAGCCTGGAGGAAAGGTATAGGACGTTGGAAATCCAGCTTGCCTTGCAGACGGCGAGGCTGGAAGAAAGGAGGGCTCAGGATGCAGAGAGGGGGAGGGAGAAAGCCACCCCACTCAACAGAAAGATGCCAGGATTGGTGCAGAAATTTGGGGGGGACCCCAGGAACTACCATGCCTTTAGGACAGAGATGCAATATGCTCTCAATCTGCAATTCGATGACTTCCCTGATGAGGAATCGCGAGTGGCTTTGTAATTAGCCACCTCGAATCAGGGGCGAAGGACTGGGTTAGACCCTTGATGGCAGCAAATAATGAGATCCTAAAGGACGCGATGAAGTTTTTTCGTGCCATGGACCTGATGTTTTCCAGTGACATTGAGCAGGGAGGGGTGCGAAGGCAGTTAATGGCTTGCAAACAGGGAAACCGGACTGTCCGTGAGTACTGGACTGAGTTCACTATGTTGATTCATCGATTGGGGTGGGACCTGGCTTCTGAGCCCATTCAAATGCTTTTCGAAGAGGGTCTGTCTTCGTCCTTGAAAGATGAACTTTCCCGGAACCCCAGAGCAGAGTCTATGGACCAGCTGACTAAAGCCGCGCTAGCCATTGGAGCGCGCCAGGAAGCGAGGGCTTTGGAGAAGCGGGAGGGGAAAGGAGAACGTTGGAGGGAGCTCCGCATTCCAGACATTCCAGAGCAGCCTTTCCCGCCGGCAGAGCCGATGGAAGTGGGAACAGCACGTGCGCGCACAGTTTCAAACATCGGTGAAGGGCGGAAGAAAGAGGGAAAGGGCGGGAAAAAATGCTATCTCTGCCAACAGCCAGGACACTTTGCCAGAGTCTGTCCACGGAGAAAGGAATGGCAAGGCATGGCAGGAGCTGTTGGGGGAGAGGAGGAGGAAAGCACAGAGCAAGCAAAAGCCAACGCCTGGCTGCCGTCGGGGCACAGCAGCCAGGCTCAAAAGCAGTGAGAGTGCCCGCACCAGAACCTCCCAGACCTGCTCTAGTGATAGAGGTGTTGCTAGAGCTGCCAAATGGACACCCCCTACAGATCAAGGCCCTGCTGGATTCAGGCAGCTCCTGTAATTTCATGAGTAAGGAGTTCGCAGCTGAGCACCAGATACAAACCCTCCCCTTAAGTAAACCCCTGCAGGTAACCACAATTGACGGCAGAGAGCTGTTGGGAGGAGAAGTGAACCAACAGACAGTTCCCATGATAATGAGGGTGGCAAGACACACCGAGAGGATAGCGTTTAATGTGGCCACATTGGGAGGAGCTCCCATTATTTTGGGGATGAGCTGGCTGGCACTTCACGATCCTCTAGTGGGATGGCACCAGAGGGTGGTCTCCTTTGGGTCGGCGCATTGCCTGGAACACTGCAAGCAGGGGAAGGATCCAGGGGGAGCCAAGATCACCTTAGCTGGGATGGAGGTAATGAAGCAAGGGGAGGTGCCTCCGCAATATGCAGATCTGAGCAACGTATTCAGCGAAAGAGAAGCGGACAAACTGCCGCCGCATAGACCCTTTGACTGTCAAATCAACCTACTCCCGGGGGCTCAACTCCCAGTGGGCAAGCTGTACGCCATGTCAGACAGGGAGATGCAGGAGCTGAGGGAGTTCATTGACAAAAACCTGAAGAGGGGTTTCATCAGAGAGTCCCGAGCGGTGGGGGGCAGCCCAGTGTTTTTTGTGGACAAAAAAAACACAGATAAGCCGAGACTTGTAGTGGATTTCAGGGCCCTAAACGCCGTGTCGGAACCCCTGGCCTTTCCTATGCCCCGAATTGATGACATTCTGACCAGGGTGAGGAAGGGGAAGATTTTTACAAAACTGGACCTGCGGGGGGCGTATAATCTGATACGAATAAGGAAGGGGGATGAATGGAAGACCACCATGTTCACCCCTTTGGGAGCATTTGAATACCTCGTAATGCCCTTCGGTCTCCAAGCCGGCTCCGCATGTTTTCAAGCTTTCATCAACCACGTCCTGGGGCCGTTGCTCTACAAGAATTGTGTGGCCTTTTTGGATGACGTGTTGGTGTATTCGGAAAATGAAGAGCAGCATGTGAGGGACGTGAGAGAAGTGTTGGGCCGGCTGCAAGCCAATCAGCTGTGGGTGAAACTGGAGAAGTGCCAGTTTCATGCCAAGGAGGTGGAATTCCTGGGGTACCGCCTGTCAGACCAAGGATTGGCCATGGATCCAGGCAAGGTCCAGGCGGTGCTGGAATGGAAGACACCGAAAACCAAGAAGGATGTGCAAAGATTCCTGGGGTTTGGGAACTTTTATCGGAAGTTCATCAAGAATTTTGCACACTTGACGGCGCCCATCACCGACTGCCTCAGTAGCAAGAAGAAATTTGTTTGGACGGCGGAGGCGGAGAGAGCTTTTGAAGAACTGAAAAGGGCTTTCGCTTCGGAAGAACAACTTCTGCATGTGGACCTACAGAAGCCCATGAGGGTGGAGACAGACGCGTCAGACAGAGCGGTGGGGGCTGTGCTTCTTCAGCCGGGAAGAAATACGTCGGAGTGGAGACCGTGTGCCTTTTTCTCGAGGAAGCTGAATAAGTCCGAGCGGAACTACACGGTGTATGACAGAGAACTACTTGCCATTCACGAGGCGTTCCGGAGGTGGAGACATTTATTGATTGGGGCACAACACAAGGTGCAAGTGTGCACCGACCACAAGAATTTGGAGTATTGGAGAACAGCTCGAGTACTCAACCAACGGCAAGTGAGATGGGCACAGGAATTTTCCAAATTCCACTTTGAGATTTGTTATGTACCAGGCCCAGAGAACGTCAGGGCGGACGCTCTCTCACGCAAACCAGAGTACTTGGAAGGGGAGGGGGCAAGCGAAGAAAGACATGTCATTCCTGAGGACCGCTGGGTGTGTGGGGCGGCGCTGGTGGGGAGACGAGAGCTGGTAGAAGAAACGGAAACTGACGAATATGCCCAAAATAAGCTCAGAGGCCTCAGGGGAGAGGGTGAGAGCCCGGAGGGTTTTGAAGAAAGAAATGGGGCATTGTATTACAAAGGGGCACTGTATATACCAGAAGGTGAATTGAGAGGGAGGGTACTCAAGCAGTTGCATGATAGTCCCACGGCGGGACATTTTGGACAACACAAGACCATGTGGATGGTCACCAGGGAGTTTTGGTGGCCCAAGGTGAGGGAAGATGTAAAGGAGTATGTAAGAGGGTGTGACCAATGCCAGAGAGCCAAGGGGGAAAGAAGGGCGCCGGCAGGGTTATTGGAACCACTACCCACGCCAGAACGGCCTTGGGAGGCGGTATCAATAGATTTTATGACGGATCTGCCCAAATCCAAAGGGAAGACGGCCATCATGGTAGTAGTGGACCTGTTAACTAAGATGTGCCACTTTGTAGCATGTTCACATGCAGTCACAGCGGAAGAAACAGCGAAGTTGTTTGTAGAACACGTCTTCCGGCTGCATGGCGCCCCCTTGAGGGTTGTCTCGGACCGCGGGAAACAATTTACTTCCAGGTTCTGGAGGAAGCTCATGAGCTTGCTGCACGTGGAAGTCAATTTTTCGACGGCCCGGCATCCTGAAACCAACGGGCAGGCGGAAAGAGCAAATGGCATCCTCCAACAATATCTGAGGTGCTATGTCAATGACAGAGGGAATGATTGGGTCGAAAAGCTGGCGCTGGCAGAATTTGCCTACAACAATGCGGAGCATGTGTCCACAGGGATGAGCCCCTTTTTGGCCAATTACGGGTGTCACCCCAGGGCATTCCCGGGGGAGGGGGGCAAGAGATGGAGCGTCCCAGCGGCCGAACATTTTGTAGAAGAGATGGAAGCGATCCATCGTCAGCTTCAGCTCAACTTAGAAAGGGCCAAGGCTCAATATAAGAAGCAGGCAGACAAGAACAGGAGGGAAGGTGAAACCATAAGGGTGGGGGATCAGGTGTGGTTGTCCACCCAAGGGTTGCCGTTCAAAGGGGGTTGTAAGAAATTAAGACCCAAGAGATTGGGACCCTTTGAGGTCATTCAGCAGGTCAACCCAGTGGCTTTCAAACTCCGGTTACCCAACCACATGAAATTGCATCCAGTGTTCCACAGGTCATTACTGTCACCGTACAAGGGGGGAGGTGAAGAGGAGCACACCAGGGGACCGGTCTTGGAAGAGAGGGAAAGCAGTAACCATGTAGCGGAAATCCTCGATTCCAGGTGGAAGGGCAATCAGGTGGAGTATTTAGTGGCGTGGGAAGGGGAACCGGAGTCAGAAAACACCTGGGTGACTGCAGAGGAGGTCAATGACGAGGTTTTAACAGAAACGTTCCACCAAAGATTCCCGCGGAAACCACAGCCGGTAGCAAGGTTTAGAAGGGAGTATTTCGGCACCACAGACGAGGAAGAGGAACTGGAAGGATTCGCGGAGTCGGAGTTGGAAGAAGGAACGGACTCAGATGACGAGGAGTACCGAGAGACTAGGAACCACAACGAGTGGAGAAAGGTGTTCGAAACTTCAGACGATGAGGAAGGTTCTTTCCGGGGTTTTACCTCCTCACAACCCGTAGGGGAGGAGACGGGAGGGGGTGAAGGGGGCCCTGGAGGGGAGGTGGATGTCAGGGAACTGCCATCGGCAGGACAGGAGGTGCCAAGGCTCTCTGAGGTAGAGAGAGACTTGACACCTGAAGAGGGAACCAGTAGGGGGCGAACAGGAACGTCAAGGGAAGGAGAGTCGGAGGAATGGCTCAGAGATGCTTCCAGTGAAAACAGTGGGGAAGTCTCAGGACCGCCTATAGGAACACCCGTTCCTCGGCGGAAACTGTCACGCAGAGAGTCCAGAAGACGTGTTTCCGTTAAGGAGCTTTTATGTTGGAAACGTTTCCGAAAGCAGCCACTTTCGGATTCTGCTAGCGACTGGCGCAGCCATGCTGGAGGGGCTCCGTCACAGGCAGAGGTTTGAGAAGCTGTTCAAACTCTGAGGGATTGCAATTTACACACAAGCAGCTCTTCATCCCATCACAGTTGGTTTACAGAACCGGTTTATACTAGTCTATTTTGTGGAATTTGGATGTTGAGATCCCAATTTGTTGCTGCCATTTTATAGGATTTTTAACCTTCTGCTCTCCTTCTGACTGGTAAGCAACAAGATGCAATCCTTCCGTTTCCTTACGCGTCTCCGAGGTAGAGGTTTGGCCACACTTGATCCACATGGTTGTCGGATCCTCCTCTGCTCCAAACTAGCCTCTGCAATTCAGAAAGTGCTGGTGTCTCATAACGGCTTCGACTTTCCGAGTTTTGATTCTTGGAGGAGTCGTTTCCAGCATGGCTCATACCTGCTTTTGTGCTTTCATGAGCTTCAGATGTAACTAAAATGGCCTTTGGGAAACGAGAGAGAGGCAGGGGGTTAAAAACCTTGTTTAAAACCAAGGTTCCCACGGGGGGGGGTGCGTTTATTTTTAAGGGGGGCAATTTGGAAGCTTGTTTATACCAAGTTAATGGCCTTTTAGGCTTCCTCCACATGAATAGGAGCCTGTCTTCAAGGGCAGTCCCCGGTAGAGTGTATTCCAGTAGTCCAAGCAGGAAAAGAGCGTGGACACCTGAGGTGAGGCAACCTGGTTCAGAAATGGCTGTGGTTGGTCAACTAGCCTATTTTTTAATAATAGTAATACAGTGGTACCTCGGGTTAAGTACTTAATTTGTTCCGGAGGTCCGTTCTTAACCTGAAACTGTTCTTAACCTGAAGCACCACTTTAGCTAATGGGGCCTCCTGCTGCTGCCGCGCCGCCAAAGCCCAATTTCTGTTCTCATCCTGAAGCAAAGTTCTTAACCTGAGGTAATATTTCTGGGTTAGCGGAGTCTGTAACCTGAAGCGTATGTAACCTGAAGCATATGTAACCCGAGGTACCACTGTAGTAGTAATAATAATAATAATAATAATAATAATAATAATATATTCAAAAGTTACAATACAGCTTTGTCCACTGCCATAATTATCACAGAATGATCACTCCAATCCTCAATCCCATTTCACTGCTGGCTTGCTGAATATCCTCAATAGGAACGCAACTGGCGTAAATTGGCCATGAAACACTCCTATTACAGAAAAGTTTGAATCCAGGTGTGCTCCCAGATTATCAACTGGATTCTTCGAGGGGAGCATAACCTCTCTCAGAGTAGGATGTGCACCTAAATTCTCAGACACATGAACCACCCACTCACAGCACTTCTGCCCTATCTGGGTTCAGCCTCTGTTTATTGAGCCCTCCGGTCATTCCATCACTGCCCAAGGCACCTGTGCAACACCTTCACGGCCTCTTCTGTTTCCAGTGGAATGGAGAGATAGACCTGCGTATCGACAGCATGCTGATGACACCATGCTTCAAATCCCCAGATAGCAGCTCCCAACACTTTGATACAGACATTAAATAGCATAGGAAACAGAGTGGACCTTTGCGGGACCCCACAGCCCAAAAGCCATGAGCCAAGCAATGACCCCCTGAGAGTGACGATGCAGGTAGGAGCAGAACCGTTTTAATAAGCGCCATTGACTACCAGTTCCTCCAGTCGCTCCAGTGGAATACCATGGTCAATGGTGTGTCTTCTTGAGAGGGCAAGAAGAATCAACAAGATCACACACACCCCTGTCTCTCTCCCTATAGAGATTATCAATCCGGGAGACCAAGGCCATTACTGGGCCTGATACCAGGCTGGAAGAGACCTAGATTCTCTCCAAGCATACCTGCAGCTGACTTTCTACAACCATGAAAGCAATATTAGAGACTGGACGGTAGTTTCCCAAAACCTCTGGATCCAGAGAGGACCTCTTTGAGAGGGAGTGTACCACTGCCTCTTTCAAGGTGGTGGGCGTAGCTCCCTTCTTGTTACCGCTGTACCTCTTTGTGACTTAATATTCTGTCTTCTTTCTGCAAGATCCTTGGACTCTCTTCTGGGCTTCCTTGTGTTCACTGTGAGTGATGTGTTCCCGGCCTTCCTCCTCCTCCTCGCTCTGTTTCTTTTCTTAGTCGCCGACGTCCAACACGGGGATAAACAGCGCGCCTCCTCTGCGAGCTTGTGGATTAAGTTGCTGATACTCTGTTATTTTAAGTGCTTGCGGTTTTAAGCCTCGCTTCAAGCAGCGTGGGCCGCTTTGCATCCTGTAATCGGAGGAGAAAGAGGGAAAGAATACCTTCTGGGTAACTGCAGGAGTTTCAGGGTGAGATTACACCAGCTGCAGGCGACTGAAGATTATGAAAATTCAAGCCGGGATGAGGCTTGTGGCAGAGGTGCTCCCCAGGGCTTCCTACCCGTAGACAGAGCAGGATTGGGCCAGCCTCTCAGCATCCTATCATTGAGTTAGCAAAATAATTTCAGCAAGTATTTCGTGGCATTGCGGAAGGTTAAAAGAGAGCTCCTTGCAAAATGGCCTTCTGCACTGCTACTAAAATACAAACAGCACTGGTGAGCAGAAAAAGTGGATCGCTGACGCCAGATTACCTTTTGCAGTATGGTTTTTGTGCATGCGTTTGCGCCTCTTGTCTCAAGCGCGCGTACCTACCAAATGTTGTGATCCACCCATAACATGTAGGATGCTGGTGGCGCTGTGGTCTAAACCACTGAGCCTCTTGGGCTTGCCGATTGGAAGGTCGGCTGTTCGAATCCCCGCGATGGGGTGAGCTCCTGTTGTTCTGTCCCAGCTCCTGCCAACCTAGCAGTTTGAAAGCACGCCAGTGCAACTAGATAAATAGGTACTGCTGCGGCAGGAAGGTAAACAGCATTTCTGTGCACTCTGGTGTCCGTCACGGTGTCCCATTGTGTCAGAAGCAGTTTAGTCATGCTGGCCACATGACCCGGAAAGCTGTCTGTGGACAAACGCCGGCTCCCTTGGCCTGAAAGTGAGATGAACGCCGCACCCCATAGTCGCCTTGGACTGGACTTAACCATCCAGGGGTCCTTTACCTTTTTTTTTTTATAAAAAAACCTTAACTAGTAAAAGTAAAGGTAAAGGGACCTCTGACCATTAGGTACAGTCGTGACTGACTCTGGGGTTGCAGCGCTCATCTCGCTTTATTGGCTGAGGGACCTGGTGTACAGCTTCCGGGTCATGTGGCTAGCATGACTAAGCCGCTTCCGGCAAACCAGAGCAGTGCACAGAAATGCCGTTTACCTTCCTGCCAGAGCGATACCTATTTATCTACTTGCACTTTGACGTGCTTTTGAACTGCTAGGTTTGGCAGGAGCAGGGACTGAGCAACGGGAGCTCACCCTGTCGCGGGGATTTGAACCGCCAACCTTCTGATCAGCAAGTCCTAGGCTCTGTGGTTTAACCCACAGCGCCACCTGCGTCCCTTGAGGAAAGCTGTCACTCGAGTGAGCTTCAAGGAAGCAGCTTGCCAGTCTAGTCTTCCTAAGCACCACCCAATGTCTGAAGAGTGTGAGTCCTTAACAAGCCAACCGCTGGTCTTCAGTGATAAATTTTTCCTCCTGCATGCGGCCATCCCAACCCATGTTCTCCTGGCAAGTCACTTATCGTCGAGCACAGTGAAGTCGAACTACTTGGCCTGGACTGATCTGGTATGGGTAAGGGTACTTATCAGAATGGTAAATTAGGCCAATACGAATATCCCCATGCTGCCGAAGAGGGGCTGAGGCAGGGAGAGAGTGGCTTGCCTAAATATTGCCTAATTGACTAGAGATTTAAACCAGGTCCCCCAGTCCACACTCTTAAAGGAGACAGACTTACTGCGTCATGCGCTGAGCTGTTCAAGACCACCTCAAATTTGACGGCCTCTTCTCTCTGCCCCCTCCCCCATCCCATAAGGCTTTGCCAGTGCCTTGTCATTGCCTAAAAATATTTTATTTTACAAGGCAGCCGTGGAGAACAGATGCTAGAGATTGCATTTTGGCCACTAGATGTTGCTCTGCAACCGCATAGGAAATGAGAGGAAGCAATAACTGAAATGGCTGCTCTCGCATACAACAATAATTCCCCAATTTCAACACTGATAGCATGGCCTTCCTTGTTGAGTGTCCCTGTTCATTGTTAATATGTAGGTAAGATCAACAGAGTTCTGAAAATTAGAATTACAGTACCCGACGAAAGATAGAATTCTCTGGGTCCTGGTCATTCTTGAACTTTCATTTGCTGTGAAGCCCATTCTGTGGATTCGTAGATTTACCGTATTTTTCATCCTATAGGGCGCACCGGCCCATAGGATGCACCTCGTTTTTTTGGGGGGGAAATGAATAAGAAAAATTCCCCCCCCCCCAGCTGCAGCTGCCGCCCCAAGCTTTGCGGACACCCGCCAGAAGCAAGGGGAGCCCTCCAGAGGGCTCCCCGTGCTTCGGGCGGCAGGGTGCCGCCCCAAACCTCGCGCGCCCGGCGGGACCTCCCGCCAGGCACGCAAGGCTTGCGGACACTCGCCCAAAGCACGGGGAGTCCTCCAGAGGGCTCCCCGTGCTTTGGGCGGCAGGCTGTCACCCCAAGGCTCGCGCGCTCGGCGGGGCCTCCCGTCAGGCGCGCAAGGCTTGCGGACACTCGCCCAAAGCACGGGGAGTCCTCCAGAGGGCTCCCCGTGCTTTGGGCGGCAGGCTGCCGCCCCAAGCCTCGCGCGCTCGGCGGGACCTCCCGTCGGGTGTGCAAGGCTTGCGGACACTCGCCCAAAGCACGGGGAGTCCTCCGGAGGGCTCCCCGTGCTTCGGGTGGCAGGCTGCTGCCCGCAAGCCTTGTGAGCCCGTGGGAACTCCCACAGGGCTTGCAAGGCTTGCGGATAGCTTCCTGAAGCCTGGAGAGCAAGAGGGGTCGGTGCGCACCGATGCCTCTCGCTCTCCAGGCTTCAGGGAAGCCTGCATTCGCCCCATAGGACACACACACATTTCCCCTTCATTTTTGAAGGGGAAAAAGTGCGTCCTATGGGGTGAAAAATACGGTATTTTCAAAAGAGCAGGCATTTACTGCATTTTAGTATGGACTAAAAGAAATATGACTTCAGTTTATTTTCTGTATCTCTCTCTGTGTGTTTCCTATCCTCAACACTGTAATGTCATGAATTTAGAGTGCCAGATCCACCCTAATCCCCCTGCTATTTCCTAGACTTTACTCTTTCTTTTGCTGCATCCTATGTGTGCTGAATGACTACATCCCCACCCATGTCTATCTAAAGGTGACTAATGGCAGGCACTGCAAATGACTCAGATGGCCGAACTGGAAACTGGCGTATCATGTTTGCTTGGAGGCCACCACAGAGCTGGCAAATACATGGGTGTGGTGGAGGGAGAGCATGGCTTGTGGTGGTGTGGCAGGGAACTTGTGAACAGTTCATGGGCAGAGAAAGCATGACTCAGACACAGAATTGGCAGGCAGCTTTAAAAGCCATGGGTTCTCATCATACTCTTTGTTCATTCGATTTTCTCTCTTTTTTAGTGCAATGCTATTTTGAGCAAATGGCTTGATTTCAAAACTTTTTAATCAGTGAGAAGGCTGTGGCGTTTGCCCGTTCATTTGAAAATGTTTGAACAGGGGAGAGAGAAAGAGTTAAAAATGTAGACCAATAGGAAAGCCGAACGCGGAGCCTACCTGTTTATAAAAGGGCTTAGCTCGAGGTTTTGTTAGAGTTGTTGGTGGGTAGTTGGTTGGTTTTAGTGGGTTGGTTGGTTGGGAAAGGCAGTTGGAAAAGCAGTTGGCAGACAGTTGGAAATAAGAGAGACAGTTAGGGCATTGGGTTCTTGTGTGAGGGGAGGTAGAAGAGACAGAGACAGGATAAAATAGGACGAAGAAGGTAAACAGTAACAACGTTTTGAATGCAGTTAAAGATTATTTGTGTCTGAAATAAACTACACTCTTCTTTGTTAATGTGAGAACCTGACTGAGACTAAGTGATTTACCAGGGAGGACCTGGTCGGTAGCAGCGGATTAGTGGTGTACAGGTCAATAGTCCGTGAGACGACCGGGGCCTCTGTACAAACCTTGTCAAGAAAGCAGGTCTTTAACGTTGTGGGATTTTTTAATACAAGTACCGTATTTTTCGCCCTATAGGACGCACCGGCCCATAGGACGCACCTAATTTTTTTTGGGGGGGGGAGGTAATAAAGAAATAAAAATTTATTCCCCCCCCCCAGCAGTGGGAGAAGCCCGAGCTTTTAAAAACGCACCTACCGTAGTTTTTAAAGGAGAAAATGATATCTGCCCGAAGCGCGGGGCACTCTGCTTCAGCGCGCTCCGGGCAGCAGGCTGCTATCCGCAGCCTAGGCAGCCCTGTGGGAACGTTCCCACAGGGCTCTTTAGGCTGTGGATATCTGCCCGAAGCATGGGGCGTTCTGCTTCAGAGTGCCCAGCGCTCCGGGCGGCAGGCTGCTATCCGCAGCCTAGGGAGCCCTGCGGGAACTCCCACGGGCTCCCCAGGCTTGCTGATAGCTTCCTGAAGTGACCCCTCTCGCTCTCCAAGCTTCAGCGAAAGCCTGCATTCGCCCCATAGGATGCACGCAGATTTCCCCTTCATTTTTGGAGGGGAAAAAGTGCGTCCTATAGGGCGAAAAATACGGTATTTTCAAAAGAGCAGGCAAGAGATGTCACTGCAGCAAAGTCATTTGCCCTTATCTTCTTGCAAATCTTTTAAGAGTTCTCTAGTGCTTGTAAATGAACAATAAACAGGGCGTTGTTGTTGCTTTTTAAAGAGTTCTTTGAGTAGTGCCAGCTAGGTTGTAGGGCAGGGGTGATCTGGCAGACATTGTCAAAATCCTTTTTGGATTATAAAGTCTCCCAAAGCTGGAAAAGTCAAATTCATAAGAACAACAATAGACTCAAATATACCATATTTTTTCGTGTCTAAGACTAGGTTTTTTCCTACTAGATTATGTCAAATTAGGGGTGTCTTATACACGGGTAATGCTGCGGCCATTTTCTTAAATCTGAGTCCCCCAAAATAGGGGGCGTCTTATAGACGGAAAAATACGGTATATGTCTATTTGCTGTTTTGCTCATGATGGGACTTGTTTATTGCTTTTATTGTTCTGCGATTATTATTATACAGCATCTTAATGTTTCATCGGTGTTAGCCAGCCGGAGAACACTGTTTCTGGGTGCCATATAAACGCTGCTTACTAAATATTAAAGTTGTTAATAAAGTTTCCCAGCCTGAAAAAATCCAGGCAGGGAAAAATCTCTGACAGACAAGACGAAGCATCTCACAATAGCGTCTGGAGTTTTGATGAATGTTAAACGATCCTTTAGCCTTGAAAGTAAAGAGGATAACTTCTCCCTAGGCAATGGCTATTCGCGCCAGTAGTAAAAGGAGGATGCCGGGGTACTACTAATTCTGTAGTGGTTTTGAAATGTTCTAGCTGCTCTGGGCCACAGTGATACACAGCAGAGATATTTACAATGCCAACCATCAGTTGTGGTGTGCATCTGACTGCACTGTGCAACAGGTGCAGGGCACCTATATGCCTACTGATATTTCAAAAAAATCCAAAGACTTACGGCCAAATCCAGTGGGAAGTTCTCTGGAGCAAAGCCTACAGGAATGAATTGGAGCTGTGTTTGATCAATAGGGCGAAGAACTTTCTGCCACCGCGCTTTAGGCTCCTTTCTCCTGCAAACCAGAAGTCCCTATCCAAAATTTGCCATCACATATTCCCTGTCAGGCTTCAGGGAATCAGCTTCCTCCCTCCCGTGGCAGTAGATAAGCAGAACAAAGGAAAAGGGGTCTTCTTACCGGTTAGAAACTTTAATAATCACAGCGAGAGAACATAGAACCCATCTCCTAGTGTGGCGGTGCTCCCAGTTAAGGATCACACCCCCTTAAGTTCCTATTAATCCACGTCACTTCTACATGTTGAAATCTGAGCTTGTACCCTCTGTGCTTTCTGTTCTGCCACTTTCTCAGCTCTTCTTGACCTTGGGGAGAGCGGAGGAATGCTGTCCAGAGACAGTGAATCTGTTAACCCTCTCTCTCCCAGTGTTTCTTCTCCTAGCTGTTCCCCATCCAGTATTTCCCAGCTTCTGCCTTCTGAACTATGCCCCTCTGCAAACCACTGTTCCAAAGCTATACTGTCCTTTTGCTCCTGGGAAGATCCAGGAGCAGGAGCAGGGGGAGGTTCTCACCATTCCTCCTCAGTGCAGCCCTCCTCAGCACGGTCCCTGACATTCCCTTATCTTGATCCAGGAGGATTTCCCTTTTGATGCACCAGAAAAGGAAGAGCAGCCATTTCTTCCCAGGAGATATGTTCCTGGAGCAACTGGGACAGGGGACAGTGCCAGGCACAGCGAAACCAGGCAGGTAATGTGCCTTGGATGAAGACTTTCCTGTCCGCTCTTGTGTGTGTTTGCAGCAAGGGCAAATGCAACTTGAAATGCAGTAGGGGGAAATGAACTCACTGCCTTTTAAGCCATGAATGTATGCCTAGCCTTTGGTGGCACAATGCAGGCTGCACAACGCCCACAGCTCTGTCATCTTAGGGATGCCACCTGAGGTGGCCACCTCACTACCTCATGGAAGGACCAGCCCTGTATGTCCCCAGAAATCCATCCACTCCCGGTATTAATCTGACTGGTGTTAAATACCGGGATCAAATAAACAAGGAATATTTGGTGTTATGTTGGAGGGGATGCCAGGAAACCAGGAATTATGTTCCCGTGTGGTGGGGGTGTAAATATTTACATTTTTATTTTTATTTTTTATTTTTATTTTTTGCAAAAAGTGTTTAAGGAGATAACAAATCACTGGGTGAAAGCTGGAAAAAATTCCAGAGATAGCATTATTATCAATTTACGATGGGGTGGAAGGTTCGCAGGCTGTGAAGAACTTGCTCACAAATTTGTTGACAGCTGCACGAAATGCTATAGCTAGGAAGTGGAAGGGGCAAGGAGAATATAAAATGGAAGAATGGGATAAAGAGGTGTGGGATATTGCTATTAATGATAAATTAACATGTGCCATTAAGGTAAGATGGGGAATATGCAGGAGAAATGATTTTGAAGAGGTATGGATGGTGTTTGTAGAATTTGTCTGTTAAAATGGAAAGGGGGTAAAACCACTGCAAGAGGTGTTGAAATTTTGGGAGGTTGGATAGTTACAGTGGAATGGTCTCGGTGGTGGGGTGCACATTTTTACTCTTATTTATTTAGGATTATAATTTTGTCCCGGGACGCGGGTGGCGCTGTGGGTTAAAGCCTGTGTGCTCCCGCCGCTCGGTCCCAGCGCCTGCCAACCTAGCAGTTCGAAAGCACCCCCGGGTGCAAGTAGATAAATAGGGACCGCTTAATAGCGTTCTGTGTGCTGCGCTGGCTCGCCAGATGCAGCTTGTCACGCTGGCCACGTGACCCGGAAGTGTCTGCGGACAGCGCTGGCTCCCGGCCTATAGAGTGAGATGAGCGCACAACCCTAGAGTCTGGCAAGACTGGCCCGTACGGGCAGGGGTACCTTTACCTTTATAATTTTGTCCATTAAAAAAAAAAAATCCATCCCCAGTAACACATTACTATTTGAGATCTACCGTATTTTTCGCTCTATAGGACGCACTTTTTCCCCTCCAAAAATGAAGGGGAAATGTGTGTGCGTCCTATGGAGCGAATGCAGGCTTTGGTGGAAGCCTGGAGAGCGAGAGGCGTCGGTGCGCACCGACACCTCTTGCTCTCCAGGCTCCAGGAAGCTATCCGCAAGCCTTGCGCACCTGGGGGGAGTTCCCCTGGGCGTGCAAGGCTTGCGGGCGGCAGCCTGCAGCACGGGGCGCCCTTCGGAGGACGCCCCGTGCTTTGCGCAGGTGTCACCAAGCCTTGCGCGCCCGGGGGAAGTCCCCCCGGGAACGCAAGGCTTGCGGGCGGCAGCCTGCAGTGCGGAGCACGGGGCGCCCTTCGGAGGACGCCCCGTGCTTCGCACAGGTGTCGCCAAGCCTTGCGCACGGGGGGTAACTCCCCCCAGGCGCGCAAGGCTTGCGGGCGGCAGCCTGCCACCCGGCTCGTGGGGCGCCCTGAAGCAGAGCGCCCCTCGCGCCGGGCAGACATCGGCCAGCCCCACAAGCTTGGGGGACAGCGGGGAGGCGCAGCGCAGCTATCCCACTGTTCCCCGACCTGGTTTTGGGGGGGAAATAAAGGGGGGGAAAATTTCCTTTATTTCCCGCCCCAAAAAGTAAGTGCGTCCTATGGGACGGAGCGTCCTATGGGACGAAAAATACGGTAAATGCATTCCCGTTCTTTAGATAACTATTAATTCAGTGCAAAGGGCTTTCCAGCAGTAATGGTTAGGGTTCAAAAAGCTCCTTACTTGTATAATCTTATACATTAAAAAAATTGTCCAGTAGCAACATGAAAGCTTATACCAAGAACAAACTTAGTTGGTCTCTAAGGTGCTACTGGACATTTTTTATATTTTTTTATTTTATATATATTTCGACTGCGTCAGACCACCACGACCACCACTTGAATCGTATACATTTCTATCTAAATATAATGACTTATCTTTGCAAAGTTGTGGTAAACCAGGATTAGTGAGATGCTATATGTGAGCAATCTGAAAAAATCTGAAAGCTGCATGTGAGATGCTCTATGGGGGCACTGTGGCCCCTTCTCAATCTTATAAGCTATAAATTCAATCTCCCTTAAAAAGATCCAGAAAATTCAAGCGCCTAACCAGCATCTAGATGTTCTAGATGTCAAGGTCCGCTCCCAAACTAAGCATTCGAAATTCCTGTCAAGATAAATAGCACAGCCTCAAGCTTAATTGCTGAGATTGGCAGTGCAAACCAAGTTCTCTGTCAGATGTTGTCACTTTGCCGTTTTGCTTTCTTCTTCACGTTACAGAAGCTGACACAGCCTGATCTTGTACCGTAGCTCCAGATCTAAGTCTTGCAGCTGTTTCAGGAACCCTCGGTTCGGGGAGATGGCTCGATTCTGCAGGACCTTTCCGACGGCGTCAGCCAGGGAGAAATTCTGACAGATCATGAGGTAAGCCAGAACCAGGGCTGCTGATCTGCTTCTGCCTAGAATGCAGTGGACCAAGATCTTTCCTGGAATGGAGATGAAATGATTTAAGAAGAGAGCAGCTGGGAACTCCTTTGAGCTCCTCCAATAGGGGATTTTTGGGGTCCCTAATTTGTATTACAGCAATCCAAATTGTCAAGTGGCTCTGAAGCTCACTGGGTGACCTTGGGCCACTCATTCACTCTGTCTCTCAGTCTGACCTATCTCAAAATGGTTGCTTGTCTGCCCAGGACACCAGCAACCCATGCTATGCTGCAGCCAATACCTAAAACATCAGTGCAGCAGTTCCACCAGGGCAGGCACTCACCGTTTGATAATAATTTTTTTATTAGTTTTCAATTACAGTCCAATAATAGCTTAATTATAACAATGCCAAATTATAATACAATTACGAATACCAATCATTCAAATACCAAATTATTTAATTTAGGTGGCCCCCCGCATGCTATAATGGATGGTTTGATGATTACTTTTGCGTTCCAAAGTCTTATTAATTTCAATTACATTCTGGTCAAAATAATAATCCCTTATACAACAACGGCAATATTAATAACTTCTATTCGTGTTGACACATTAAATGATTTATAGAACTACAAGTGAGGCACTCAAACTATATCCTTGTTCTTCCTGTGTGTGGCAAATATTCTGTCCATGGTGTTTCTTCCTGTCCTTGTAAAATGTTCTGTCTACCTTTTCCCGGTTGTTGCTGTTCTCCATCATGCCTTGGGCGGAGCTAATATCCCATTGTTGTTTCAGAAACTTCTCCATCCCAAGGCACTCACCGTTTGGTACACTTAGGGCTTTGGTGATGAATTCGGAGGCAGGGCGGAAATGTACGCTGAGGTCAAAGTCTGGGGAGTCTTCTGCTGCTATTCCATAGTAATGGAACTCTGGTCCGTAGAACGTTTGGTTTCCTTTGCTTCCCCAGGCAGCGTGTGCGGCATTCAGTATGTGAGTGATACCCCATTTTCTTAGCTCTTCCTTGTTGTGTGCTGCCGTGCTGCCGGGAAACAGATATGAAAGTGGGCAGGTGAGCAGAAATGAACCCCATGTCCTTATTTATTTATTACATTTATATACCATCTTTGGGACGCAGGTGGTGCTGTGGGTTAAACCACAGAGCCTAGGACTTGCCGATCAGAAGGTCGGCGGTTCGAATCCCCGCAACGGGGTGAGCTCCCGTTGTTCAGTCCCTGCTCCTGCCAACCTAGCAGTTCGAAAGCACGAAGTGCAAGTAGATAAATAGGTACCACTCCGGTGGGAAGGTAAACAGCGTTTCCGTGCGCTGCTCTGGTTCGCCAGAAGTGGCTCAGTCATGCTGGCCACATGACCCGGAAGCGGTACACCGGCTCCCTCGGCCAATAAAGCGAGATGAGCGCCGCAACCCCAGAGTCGGTCATGACTGGACCGAATGGATTGGAAGAGTTTGGATTTGATATCCCGCCTTTCACTCCCCTTCAGGAGTCTCAAAGCGGCTAACATTCTCTTTTCCCTTCCTCCCTCACAACAAACACTCTGTGAGGTGAGTGGGACTGAGAGACTTCAAAGAAGTGTGACTGGCCCAAGGTCATCCAGCAGCTGCATGTGGAGGAGCGGAGACGCGAACCCGGTTCCCCAGATTACAAGAGTACCGCTCTTAACCACTACACCACACTGGCTCAGTGTCGCTGGTCAGTGGTCCGTTTCCCTTTATACCATCTTTATCTTCCAAGCATCTCCAGGTGACTTACAGGGTTCTCCTCCTCCCCGATTCACCCTCACAACAACTTGTGAGGTAGGTTAAGCTAAGAGATGGTGACTGGCCCAAGGTCGCCCAGTGGGTGAGTGGGGTTTGAACCCTGATCTCCCAGTTCTAACACTCTCACCATTACAAGAAGAATGGCAACTTAAACTGATGGAATATGCGCAGCTTGCAGTTCTAACATATAGAATAAGAGAACAAGAAGAACATATGTTTAGAGAAGATTGGGAAATGTTTATTGAATATATGGGGGAAAATTGTGTCTATTTGAAAACGCTGGCAGCATTAAGATAAATTCAACAGTGTAAATAAGTTTTGATGGATGTGATAATGGAATACTGAATGGTTTATTTTATGTAAAATATGCAGGGATTTATGTTGTGCAAAATGAACCACAGAAAGAGAGGAATGGACGTCATCAATATTTTAAGGTTGTTTAAGTGAATATTCTAAAATGCAAAACAGAAATTTAACAAAAATTATAAAAACAAAACCAAAAACACTCAATCCATTATCCCACACTGGCTCATCTTATCATAGTGCAAACAGTAATACAGGGCTTAGTTTCCGATGAATGAGAAAGTGTTGGATATTGATTATTGATTTATTTACCGTATTTTTTGCTCTATAAGACTCACTTTTTCCCTCCTAAAAAGTAAGGGGAAATGTGTGTGCGTCTTACGGAGCGAATGCAGGCTGCGCAGCTATCCCAGAAGCCAGAACAGCAAGAGGGATTGCTGCTTTCACTGCGCAGCAATCCCTCTTGCTGTTCTGGCTTCTGAGATTCAGAATATTTTTTTTCTTGTTTTCCTCCTCCAAAAACTAGGTGCGTCTTGTGGTCTGGTGCGTCTTATAGAGCGAAAAATACGGTATTTAAACAAATACGTAAGAAGAGCATAGTGAGTGCATATGCATTTCTTTCAGCAGGCAACGCAGCTGCTAATCCCACTTCAAATTCCTAGAAAATATCATTATCATTATCATTATTGCCACAGCTCCCAGATCCAAAGCTGCATCTTCATTTTTCCTGAGGTCTGGTGGGCCAAGTCTTTCCTGTGGCAGGCCCTGTCCTGTGGAACTGCCTGCCAGCAGAGGCTTGGTAAGAATCATCCCTGCCTACTTTCAGATACCTGTTTAGAAAACTGCTATTTAGATATGCCTCTGAAACATGAATTCCTTGCCCCCAACCAACATTTTTCTTAAGTGCTTCTCCTGATGTTTTGGTCCCACGTTCTAAGTGTGGCGTATGTGGTTCTTCCATACATGTTATCCTCACATGGGACGTGGGTGGCGCTGTGGTCTAAGCCTCTGAGCCTCTTGGGCTTGCCGATCAGGAAGGTCAGCGGTTCGAATCCCTGCGATGGGGTGAGCTCCCATTGCTCTCTCCCAGCTCCTGCCAACCTAGCAGTTTGAAAGCACACTAGTGTGAGTAGATAAATAGGTACCACTGTAGCAGGAAGGTAAACAGCATTTCCGTGCACTCTGGTTTCCATCATAGTGTCCCGTTGCACCAGAAGTGGTTTAGTCATTCTGGCCACATGATCCGGAAAGCTGTCTTTGGACAAACACCGGCTCCCTCAGCCTGAAGCGAGATGAGCGCCGCACCCCATAGTCACCTTTGACTCCTCACAACAACCCTGTGAGGTAGGTTAGGCTGAGAAACTGTGACTGGACTTTCCCCCTCTGAAATCATAAAGGGCAAGAAAACCATGTTAAGATATCTGGGCTTCAACTTCTTCGGAAGCCTGTGACTGATCTCTTGTATATAGCACAATGGTCTCTTAATCGAGATTTGCAGGATTTTCCTGTAAAGGCTGATGCAATAGAGGGCACACTTTGAACCGCTTATCTGGATAAACCTCCTTCAGTATGGACAATCACATTCGAAGGGCACAGATATCACCATGTGGTATCATTAGCACAGGGCATTCTCTGTGTCCTGCTGTGAACTGCTGCCGAGCTGCACTTGGCACAGATGAACGGTTTTCTGAGCCGAGGGCTGTGGATAATGTTGTCATATAGATGTAATCATAATTTCATCTGGACAGGAAGGGCACACACACAGAAAGTCGCCATCCATCCTTTTGAAACAGATGTTGCATGTGAAATGTGCCGATTTTATACTAGGTTTACGTCTTCAGAATGAAGACAGGCTGCACTAACAGAATCGCTGTTTGGATTTGTTATTTTATTTCCATAACAGGGAAAGCTTCCTTTCATTTGTGGCTCCTTGAACATATGGACAGGGCACGGTCCTGATGTTACGGCAATCCAGTGGATTGCGTAAGCTTCCCCTAGCAGGATCTCATCCGATACTTATTTCAAAATGATTGCCGCTGATCCGAAAGGGTTGTGCTTTCAGCATCTCTTTCCATCCTATTGATAATGTCAGGGAAAGTTTAAATAGAGTGTAGGGTAGGATCAAATTCCAATAAGGCTGATCTGCCTAGAGTAGTATGAATCACTGAATCAGAAATCTACATTTCATAAATTAATACTGACGTATTCCAGTGAGGCAGTTTTGTTGCAACTTATGAGAGTCCTGCAGCTTCGTAAACACTAATAAGATTTATTGAGACAGAAGCATTCGTAGTTAGAGGTTCTGTTTTCAGATGCTGAAAACGGTTGGTCTTAGATAGCAGTTTCCCCTTTGTCCCATCCTTTCTAGACGTGGGCTGAGCAGTTTTGCAATTGTTCTGCTGATTTCCCCTGGAAAACACACTTTTTACCGCTGAATTGGAACGAACGGCAATTCACGGAAAACACAATTGCTGTTTACATACCCTCCAACATTTCTCTGATGAAAATAGGGACGTCCTAAGGAAAAGCAGGACATTCCGGGATCAAATCAATTGATGCTTTCCTTCTATCTGTCCACAATAGAAAGTGTTCTCTCATACTGTATTACGGTGTGGTACGCTGGTTTGACAGCCCTGGGCAGAAAGTCCCTAGAGAGGGTGGTGAAGACAGCGCACAATATCATGGGCTGTCCCTTGAGTCCGCTAGTTGTTATTGCAGGAGACCATTGCCCCAGAAGAGGGAGGAACATTCTCAGGGATGACTCACACCCTGGCCAGCACCTTTTTAATCTCCTGCCCTCGGGCAGGAGATATAGGAGCATGATAAGCCACACCAACAGGTTAAAGAACAGTTTCTACCCGTGAGGCGGCTGAATGGAAGACAGCAACATTGCAGCTGATGTTCAGGGTTGGTGGTCGTATGACAGCACACAGAGTTTAACAAGGACAGAGATGGGGGGGGGCTCGTTTAATCTCACTGTAAACCAAGCAGTACAGTGACAATAAAGTATTTCTATATTCTATATTTCTATAAATCGGAAACTGGGACAGATTCTGTAAATCCACGACTGTCCCTGGAAAATAGGGACACTTGGAGGGTCTGTGTTTGGTCCAAGTCAGTTGTAAACTATACGGAAGCAGTGAGGCAAACGGAAGTTACACAAATTAGATTAAGATATACAGCAAGAAAATGCAGCAAGAAAAACCCTTTACAATGACAAAAGGCCAAGGAAAGATACAGATAGTAGCAGATGCAAAATACATATGAATACAAGATCCAAAGAGAATGGGTGTGATTCTTCTGCAACCGGCCACACCTGATTGTAAATGAGTATAGCAAAAATAGTATAAACTCCCGAAAATGGGACAATTACTCCAGATCTCTACCAAGTCTGAGTTCCTTTAGTTGCTAAACTAATGGAGTCAATCTCAGTAGCTTCTTGCTGGAAACTTCTTTTTTTTTAAAAACTTTTTATAAAGTAATATTTTCTATGCCATAGGGTAGACTTCAGTGTGGTCAGATCTACTTAATTCTATTAACAGTGGATTTGTCTGAATGCCGGCCAACACTAGCTTTCAAATGGTCAGATGAATTAAATAGTCTAGGAGCTGGCAAAGGGAAAGGTTCGGTGACAGGGTATAACTCTTCTTTCCGATAAGAGGCTGAGGCGGCAAATATCGGAGGAACCTGGATGATTTATTTAGCAAGCTTGGAGCATGTGGTCCTAATGAATTATTGCTGCTCACTCATGAGACGTTTTGACCAATAGCAGGCGCTGCATTGACATCTTAAATAGCACAGCTTTATACAAAATATGCAGTTAACAGCTAGCAACAGGAAGTGGCCGATGCATAGCTGTCAACTTACAGATTTGAAAATAAGGGACCAGCAGCCCCGAAAATAAGGGATCAGCAGCCAAAAGAAGGGATTTTGCTTCGCTTATATAGAAATCCGCCACTGATGGAGCCATGCTGCTTTGGCTGCAACTGACTGTGTTTTGCAGGGGGTTGGACTACATGATTCTAAGGGTCTACAACTCCCACCAAAGAAGAGTGGCAGACAAAACTGATGAATGACGTCGAGATGGCAAAGCTTACAGGCAGAATTAGAAACCAGGAAGAGGACCTCTTTAATAAAGAACGGGGAAAGTTTATAATTTAGTTGAAAAGCTATTGTAAAGAGTTTCATACATTGGTAGGATTGAAAGAAAACTTGTAGTAAAAATTTGAACTATGGATGGACAAATTATTTATAAAAATAGAGTTATGAAAGGGATGCAGAGGGGGAAATCACTACATTAAGATGCTGCACTGGTTGGAGGGTATGCTAAGCAGCACGTCGGGGCTGCCGTCGTCCTGGCGCGAGGAGTTCCATCAGCCCTTCCCCGCCCAGGAGAGAGGGGGGAGAGAGAGAGACTCTCGCCCATGCCTCCCGCGAGCCTGGTATTAGGCGGTTGCAGCACTGCGGCGGCCGCTGAAGTGCCGCCCTTCTGCATCCCTCCTCTTCCTCCTCCCTCAGGCCGCCTCCTCAGCCGCCGCTGTCGCCTCCGGCTTCCCCTGGCAGTACAGTGGAAGTCTCGCAAGAGAGGGGCTGCCTGCCCGCCCGCCGCCACCTCTCTCCTCACAACGCGCCCCTGAGGGGGAAAAGGGAGAGATGGAGATGTGGCAGAGGACCCTGAGCCGTTGCTTCCCTCCCGAGCCAGGCGAGCATGAAACCTGGGAAATGTAAGGGACATCATCAATAAGGGACAACAGTGGGACACAGCGCTGGCATAAGGGAGTTTCCCGCCAAATAAGGGACAGTTGACAGCTATGGACCGATGATGTGGGCAGGATTCCTGCATTGCCTGAGGGTTGGAGTAGATGACCTTTGGGGTGCCTTCCAGCTTCCAATGTTTGTGATTCTATGGGACTGGGGCATAGGGAACTAGTGCGCCATGGCCAGATGTGTTTGTTGCTGCGGTTGAGTGATAAGGGAGCTCCTCTGTGGCATCTGCAGCAGAGGTTTGAGTGCCAGGTGTTCCCCCTTTTTGGGCCCTAACAGTTCTCCCTTCCACTGTTAGAGCTTGAAATATTGTCTCCAGCTTCACAGCTCTGTGTCCTGTCGAGTACTATACTAGCTGATGGAGTAGGGGGGTTGGTAGTATCATTGAGTATATTTTGCAGTGTTGGACGGGGCTGTTGGGGGAGTGCTCTGATCATCCCAAAGTCAATTGCTGCTTGCATTTTGGCTCACCATGTGGGTGCCTCTGCCCCTGATTGGTGACTCTGGCTTCCCATCCTGGGTTGAGTGGGCGTCAGGGAAGACGGGCACGCAGCAGTGGCATTTCTGTGATAACGGCCCAGTTATCAACCCAGACAATTTGGTAGGGGATAATGTAACTTGGATAACTTACGGTCACATGGCGCCATATCCAATTTGCAAGAGCACCACGGAATGTTATTTTTTTGCGGATGGCTTTAGTTGCCCTTTAGTTTCTGTAGGCTTCAGGTCAACTGAAATATTAGTGAGAAATTCATCTGCACCGGAATTTAGAATGATACATTATGACATGTGCCAGTTGCCATGACGGGACTGGATTCTAGTGTGTTTGCTTCTCAGAACTTCTGCCTTCAGCCATGTGACTTCTTGCAGATATCTAAATCATTTAACTCTCTAGCATCTTTCCTTGAAAACAGAGGCTCAGTCTAGTGGTTGCGTATCCCTTTCAAGAGCAGAGGTAGAGATCAGTTGAGCACATTATGCCATTTCCTACCTCAAGGTTCAGATCTGATTTTTTTATGCATCAAAGGTTAACAAGAGCATGCTAACTGTATAATTAATCCACCGTATATTTGCCAATATAAAATGCAGATAATCACTCCAGAGGATTATACTTTCAGGATAAAACAATATGAGTTGTATTTGTAAATTGCATATGGATAGAGCAGGGAATTCTTGGTGCATAAACGCATAATTAATCAATAGAATATTCAGACATACAATCTGTAACCAGGCCCACAGCTAGGGTTCCTGAGAAACTCAACCTTCAATTTAGAAAGTCCATCACCGCTCATGTTTCTTGAAGACGTGCATTTTAAATTCGCCAGTATATAAGGTTTCAGTAGCCACTGGAATTTCTGTACTCTGCTAGGCTACCTCACTCGGCCGCAGATTTCTCAGTTTGAATACCTTGTCTACATTCCTTGCATCTTTCGCCACCTGTCTGCATATCACACCTTGTTCTCATCCAACTGTAAATTCTTTTTTTAAAAAAATCTGTATCTTACACAGGACATACTGGGCACCCCAAATGCAGAGGGTGGTTCGCGTCATTTGGGTGTAGATAGGACAGGTATTCTGGGGAAAGAAAGTGGGTTCCTTTGCTAGAATTTAGATTTTTAGTTTTAGCACATAATAAAATATATTATCTTGTGTCTCTGTGATAGGACTATCTGCGCTGTTCCTGCCCCAGTAATATACAGATTTTTGTAATGTGCTTTCTGTTATGAAGGTTGTCCAGGAATCCCCACCCCTGTTGAACGACAGAGAAAAACAAGGGAAACTCTTTTCAGACTTTAACTTCAGCGTGCACACATCTGTCCTCCGTTAGCAATGTGAATTCATTGGTTATAACATTACAGTGCTGTACAGTACCTTCCTTTTACCCCACGCTCAAGCCGCGGCTTCGTTCCGGGTCACACTTACATGTTGCCTATATAAAGATTGGGCCACACTTCATCTATCTCATTTAATTCCATCCTGCAGCTGTCCATCACATGCTCCAACTCTTGGACGGAGGTTGAGGCGGATCTGCGGCTATTCATTTTGCAGAAGGAGGCGGTCGTCTTTGGAAATGGATCATCCGCTGTCATGCGATGATACATGGTCGTTGCAGAGCCCCAATGAGCTCCAGTTACCTTTCGACATTTGACAGGGAGAAGCAGGTGTGCCTCTTGAGAGATGTCCCCTTTTCGTCCCCTGCCCATCCCCATGCCTAATGTGGGAACAACCTTTGCTGACACGGCAGCACAAAATGCAATAAGCATGAGTGGAGATCAACATCCTATTTTTCCTCTAAAAGGGAAAAAGAGTTCTTTTGAGTTGAATTCTATTATTATGTACTCCTCTGAAGATCGTTATGGAAGATCGTAAATCATAGATTTCAAAGGGTCCTGGGAAGTGATCTAAAGTGGTACCTTGGTTCTCAAACTTACTCGGTTACAGAAGTCCGTTCCAAAACCAAAGCGTTCCAAAACCAAGGTGCGCTTTCCCATAGAAAGTAATGCAAAACGGATTAATCCATTCCAGACTTTTAAAAACAACTCCTAAAACAGCAATTTAACATGGTTTTCACTACCTAGCGAGACCATTGATCCATACATAAAATGAAAGCAATAATCAATGTACTGTACTAAAAAATAAATAAGACAGTATTGTAGATGATAAAAATTAAAATTACATTTTTTTCCTTACCTGCACCGATGATAGTCATTGTTTGGATGGGGGGCTTTTACTCATTTCCGCAGTCACACAATCAGCCAGTAACTGAACTGGGTTCCACACAGTCACAAAAACAAATCAACCAAAAAAAGCCTCAAAAACCAAAACGCAAAATAGCAAAAAAAAAAAAAAAAAAAGCCCAAAGTTAATCCGTCCCATTTGACTTCCAAAATGTTCAAAAACCATGGCGCAGCTTCTGATTGGTGCAGATGCCCTGGAAACAATAGATGACAGCCGCATCGGACGTTTGGCTTCCGAAAAACATTTGAAAACTGGAACTCTTGCTTGCAGATTTTCAGTATTTGAGAACCAAGGCGTTTGAGTACCAAGGCGTTTGAGTACCAAGGTGTTTGAGTACCAAGGTGTTTGAGAACCAAGGTACCACTGTAGTTCAATCCCATGCTAATGTAGGAAACCCATTTCTGCGGCATTCCTGATAAGTGGTAATCCAGCCTCTGCTTAAAAACCTCTAAAGAAGGGGAGTCCATTTCTTTCCAAGACAAGCTTCCCCACTATTGAACTGCTTATTTGTAAGAAAGTCCATCCTAATGGAGGAGAGGGGTTCATTGGTTTGCCGAGAGTTCGCTGTAGAGGTTGCTTTTGGTGGGTGTTGGGGGCTCGCCTTGTCTCTTGGGTGGACCCTGCTAACACCCCTCGAAATAGCCATTATTTCTAGTAGCGTGGCTACTATTAGAAAAATACTGCAATGAACACATTTTAATGAAAACATTCCAGGACAGGGAGGCTTGAAAATAACTTGTGTTCCTGATCACCGGGGGGGCTTGCTTAGTGCTTTATTTGCTGAGCTGAAGGTCCAAATTTCTCAGTTGCTTCAGGAACCCTCGGTTGGGGAAAATCCACCGACGTTCTTTCACTGCCTGAATGGCTTTAACCAAAGAGAAGTGATGGTAAATCATGAGGTATGCCAGCACCAACGAAGACGACCGGCTTATCCCCACTGCGCAGTGCACGAAGATTTTGCCTGAAAATGAAGTAAACCACATTTGTTTATCATCTTAAAAGATGGCATTTTTAAACTACAGAGAAGACAGAATTCAACCATTTCTGAAACAGGTACATTTAACTTTCTGCAGTTACATTAATACTGGATAAATTTAGTCCCCAATTCTGATATTATCTTCATTTATGCCTAAATGTGGGGCCCTACAGTACATCGTTTGTGTCAAGTTAATGGAAATCTTCTTGGGCTTACTTCACAGTTTAGCTGAAATCAATGTTTGGCAGAAATTAATGATTGCTCAGATTTTCAGTATATATGTGTGTGTGTGTGTAGTGATCTTTTTCTTTTAAAATGTTTAGGGGGCTCTCATTTTGACTCAAGAAAATCACCATTTTATCGTTCAAATTGGGAAAAATTTAATACAGTAAATGGACAAAAGTACAAACAACATGCATTACTCGTGTTGAAATATTGCCCCTCAATGAGGCCAAACTTTCATCAGTAAAACACCACACAGCCACATTCCACACTGTTTCACACATTGAATGCTCGCTTCCATCTGAGACTCAGGAAACACCAGGAAAGGAAATTTAGCCGCCATCAGGGGTAGCAACAGAACTGACGATTCACCATGCTAGAGAAGCAACCAAAATTTTTAAAAATTTTAGTTTCTTCTCCCGTTAGATTCACAAAATATTTAGGGGTATGTTTACCCCTGCATCCCCCCAGAAAAAAAGCACTGTATGTATGTATTTGTGTGTGCGCACGTTTAACAGTTTTCTTTGTTGGATTCTGATGAATTTTCAGTGCTGGGATAAACTGCAGTTTCAAAATGTACTTAGGACAAGATCGAAAGAACAGTGAATCTAGTTCTTTTGGGCAACAGGGGTTCTTATGTTGTTTTTTCTCAAGCAGTGATAAAAACTCACAGCTCTTTTGCCACCGGAGCATAAAAGAACAGTAAACGGTAAAGTTAAATGACCCCTGGACGGTTAAGTCCAGTCAAAGGCGACTATGAGGTTGCGGCACTCATCTTGCTTTCAGGCCGAGGGAGCTAGTGTTTGTCCACAGACAGATTTCCAGGTCATGTGGCCAGCATGACTAAACCACTTCTGGCACAACAGGACACCATGACGGGAACCAGAGCACACAGAAACGCCGTTTACCTTCCTGCTGCAGCGGTACCTATTTATCTATTTGCACTGGTGTGCTTTCGAACTGCTAGATTGGCAGGAGCTGGGAAAGAGCAATGGGAGCTCACCCTGTTGCACAGATTAGAACTGCTGACCTTTTGATTGGCGAGTCCAGGAGGCTCTGTGGCTTCGACCACAGTGCCACCCATGTCCAGAAAAACAACAGTGACAAAGGACAGAAGATTTAAACATGGTTTCCAATGTGTCATGGCAAAGTGACATCAAGTTGATCAGGCACTCCAGTGTTGATATATAATGCGAGAGGAGGGTAGATAATGACACACAGGCATTGGAGACACCTGGAACCTCAATACGTTATGGCTATGTACCAATAAAAAGGAAATGGGAACCAGATGAGCATACATATGAGTAGAGAAATGGAATCAGGAGGTAGGCAGAGAATTTAAGAAGCAAAGAATCTCTGCCTGGAAACAAAGAGAAGGTTGCGGAAGAGGCATAGGGCAAAAGATGCTCAGTGATCCCCACAGGGCGGCCATCAAGTAAACCCAAGAGCAATGAGACAGCTGAAAATCTTCCCCTAATCTCCAGCTCTCCAAAAGAAATGGCAGTGAAGTACCAAATTGCCAACACAACACAACATAATATGAACATTTGTGGCGCATGTTGCTTCCCTACCTCCTGGTGTGTTCAAGGCTTTGTGTATGAATTCTGCCGCGGGGTAAAAATATGGAGTCATATCAAAATCAGGAAGGTCAAAGGCTGGTACACCATAGTATTCGATCGTTGTGCCATAAAACTCGTGGGATCCTTGGCAAAATATTTTGCCGTGTGCAGCATTTAAAACATGGCTGATGCCCATTTTCCACAAACCAAATCTGTTGTGGGCCATAACGCTGGAGAGAGAAAAATGAAACACAAAGTGAGAGACAGACTTAACAGGTAGGAGAAGAATCCTGTTTTGCTTTCAGGCTTCTCCCTCTGATTTGTGGCTCAGGTCCACTTATGGTATGGAGAAAATCTCCCACGTTATGGAAGAGAAAATTCAATTATGATGTAATGAATGAACATTCTGGAATAAGCCAATGGTCCATCTGGTCCAACATGCTGTTCTCACATTGGCTACTTAGATGTCTCTGGGAAGCATGAAGCAGGATCTGAGCTCAAATTCATTCTCCCCTCTATGGTTTCCAGCAAGAAGTAGAAGAAGAAGAAGAAGAGTTTGGATTTGATATCCCACTTTATCACTCCCCTTCAGGAGTCTCAAAGCGGCTAACATTCTCCTTTCCCTTCCTCCCCCACAACAAACACTCTGTGAGGTGAGTGGGGCTGAGAGACTTCAGAGAAGTGTGACTGGCCCAAGGTCACCCAGCAGCTGCATGTGGAGGAGCGGAGACGCGAACCCGGTTCCCCAGATTACAAGACTACCGCTCTTAACCACTACAATACACTACACTATACCAACTGGTATTCAGAATTATACTGCCTCAGACACGGATGGCAGAACATAGCCATTGGGGTTAGCAGCCATTGATAGCCTTGTCCTCCATGAATTTGCCCAATTCTCTTTTAAAGCCATCCAAGGGTGTGGCTATCACTGCTCTTTGTGGGAGCAGATCTCATAATTTAATGTCTTATTATGTGAAGAAGTACTTTGTCCTGAATCTTCCATCATCTGGCTTCCTTGGATGTCCCTGAATTTTAGGGTTAGGCACTAAATCTGTTAAGCGCATCAATGGACTTGGGAGCCAGTGTGGTCTAGTGGTTAAGGAGTCAGGCCTAGGACCTGAGAGACCAGAGTTCAAATCCCCACTTAGCCATGTAGCCCGCTAGGTGACTTTGGCCATTCACCAATTCTCAGCCTTAACCTGCCCTACTGGGTTATTGGGAGGATAAAATGGGGAGTGGGAAGAATCGTGTAGGCCATCTTGAGCCCCTTGGAAGAGAAGCAGGGTATAAATGAAATATTTAAATAAGACCCTAGTACAGAATCCCCTGAGCCACTTTCCCTTGAGACTGTAGCCCACATAACCCTCAGGGTGCCACTGCCCTCGCCACCAAGGGCCTCCTATTCCTCAAGACCCGATCACAACAATGGACAATGCACCCAGCCAGAAAATAGAAGTGAGATGGCGGCATGCTAGATTCCAGGCTGCAGGACAGTCCCTTTAAATTGCTATGGTCCTTGGGAAGCAAGTAGAGCCAGGAGGAGGTAGGCAGGTCCATGCCTTCTAAAAAAAGACCAAGGAATCCGTTGGAATACCTGGTTTCCTCCCAGTGATCTCTCCATGTCTTTTGCCCTTGTTTGCCAGTTCATGGTTCCTGACCTTTGACAGAAACACTGTCATCCCGGCCTGGATACCATCAGCTTGAGAATGCTCGCTGGGCTTGCTTACTCCCAAAACGTCTGTGGGCTCAGCCTCACCAGAACTGGACAGATCTATAAAGACATGGCTTTATGCTGGAGTTAAAGGTAAAGGTAAAGGGACTCCTGACCATTAGGTCCAGTCGTGACCGACTCTGGGGTTGCGGTGCTCATCTCGCTTTATAGGCCGAGGGAGCCGGCGTACAGCTTCCAGGTCATGTGGCCAGCATGACTAAACCACTTCTGGCAAACCAGAGCAGCGCATGGAAATGCCGTTTACCTTCCCGCCGGAGCGGTACCTATTTATCTACTTGCACTTTGATGTCCTTTCGAACTGCTAGGTTGGCAGGAGCAGGGACCCAGCAATGGGAGCTCATCCCGTCACGGGGATTCAAACTGCTGACCTTCTGATCGGCAAGTCCTAGGCTCTGTGGTTTAACCCACAGCGCCACCAGAGCGAGGCAATTGAAATGACCCAAAGAGCCAGGGGAAGGCAATGAGAAGCTACAAGGGAGTACTAGGTCTCTGAAGCAGTGCTTTTTTTTCTAAAAAAAAATGTTTAGGGGTACTCTCATTTTCCTACTCATATTGAAATACTGCCCCTCAATGAGGCCAAACTTAGATTCACAAAATGTTTAGGGGTATGTGCCCCCCTGCATCCCCCCAGAAAAAAGCACTGCTCTAAAGGGTACGGAAACCACACTGACTGAACTCTTTTGCCTTCAGCCATGTCTCTTCGCAACTTGTGGGGGCTAGAAATGGCTTTTTGGAAGAAAAAGTAAGATGATAAATTCAAGAATCCAACATTTTGTTCCAGATTCTGTGTGGCATTCTGAACGCACAAAATAAAAAAGATAAACTGCTTCGGGCTCCTTAACAATTAATTGCAAGACTGTCTTGTAAAAATCAGATAACATGTTAAGGTGCAATTTCCTCCAGTCATGTGTCAGGAAGCCCCATTGGTTTAAATGAGGTACAGTCATGCATAACAAGGTTCTGGACCCAACCAGATCACAGAATGACGCATTCCTTGGAAGGAGCATTGACTTGGCTGCAGTAGTTACGTTGGAGGAGCTCTTGAGCACTGCCCAAAAAACGCTGAGCCGTTCCACGGACGTATACTTACAGATCTCCCAAGAAAAGGTTAGGCCATACTTCATCAGCATGGTTACAGGAAGGTCTCCCAGTATTCAGGAGCTGTTCTAGATCTTTAAGAGTGGGGGTCTCAGCTGTGGATGTTTCAGAACATTCCGGGTCTTTGGGGAGTGAGACACACTCTTCAGCCATCCTTATTAAAGTAGCAACTCTTCCCTCTGAAACCTGAGAAAGTGGTCCAGGCTTGCTTGTTTAATGCGCTCTTTTAGCTTGTGTGCTTGTCATTTTGAATTTATTGGACAGGTGCTGGGCAGTAGCAAAGCATGCAACGTGCTAAATCAAAGCTTGGAAAGGAGGTGCCATTTTTGCACACCCTGAAGGCAAACAGTCATTCAGCAACGGCCTCCATCGCACACACAGGAGCATGATTTCTGCCAGAGATGATATAGCCTCTCCTCATCCAAGAGGGGAGGTGTTGTGGGCAGGACGTGATTTCTGCATCATGTAGGGGGCGTTACGCCCCCTGCCCCACTCACCTGGCTGGCGCACCACGCCCACAGGTAAGCGCCCAACCAGGCGGCTTGGAGGGGGCGTGGTTTGCAGTTTAACTTACTGCTGTGCCAACCATTCCGCCTCATTTTCCGCCTTCTCGTCGGGCTTGGGTGGCGGTTAGGCATTGGAATGTGTTGATGGTGTGTGGAAGGGCTAGGTGTGGCCATCGCCTACCCCTTCAAATTTGGGTATTTCATTAAAGGAATCCGGCGGTCGTGGATCCTGTCCGATGCCTGTGTGGCGGGTGGCCATGGCACAACCCTCGGTGACATCAGGGGGGAGCTTATCGTTGTATTAGCATCAACAGGCTCCACCTTCTGGTGAATAAACCCCCTTTGGCCTCACGCCTCTCCGAGTGGGTGGAGTCAATCTGTCGTGGTCCAATGCCTAAGCCAATACCTTCTCACTTGCTGTAATCAATAAAGTTGTGGCCTTTTCTTGCCCATTAACCTTATACTCTGGGTCTGTGTGTCTTCATTCCACAAAGCGGGGATCGGGTCCTCAAACCACAACTCCAGTCTTGGGAAACAAAAGACGAGCTTGTTGAAGCCTTAATGATACAATGGGCAATAGATATAGGGCACAATATAGATTTTAACCTCTGGGGGAAATTCTGGAAAAGCGACTTTTAAGTTTACAGCATGTTATTATTCAGAGGAGAACTACTTGAAAATGATTTACAGATGGTCCTTGCCTCCAAGTAGGTTTACTTAGATGTATAAGACTGAATCGGATAAGTGCTGGAGATGCAAAGACGTGGAGGGAACGTTCTTTCATATGTGGTTGACTTATAAAAGGTTAAAAGAATATTGGGAAATGATCCATAATGAATTGGGGGGAAATGTTCAGAAGTACTTTCCCAAAAAACCAGAGTCCTTTTTGTTGGGGATAATTCAGACTGAAATTCCCAGTTGTCAAAAAAGGTTATTTATGTATGCTGCTACTACGGCCCGTGTTTTCTTAGCCCCAAAATGGAAAACGAGTGAGGTCCCAACCAAAGAAGAATGGCAACTTAAGTTGACAGAATATGCGCAACTTGCAGACTTAACATATAGAATAAGAGAACAAGAAGAGCATACATTTAAAGAAGATTGGAAAACGTTTATTGAATATATGGGGAATAATTGCATTAAACTGAAAACGCTGGCAGCATTGAGATAAATTCAACAGTGTAAATAAGTTTTGATGGATGCAATAATGGAATACTTGATTGGTATATTTTTTGTAAAATACAGTGGTACCTCGGGTTAAGAACTTAATTCGTTCTGGAGGTCCGTTCTTAACCTGAAACTGTTCTTAACCTGAGGTACCACTTTAGCTAACGAGGCCTCCCGCTGCCACCACCGCACAATTTCTGTTCTCATCCTGAAGCAAAGTTCTTAACCCAAGGTAGTATTTCTGGGTTAGTGGAGTCTGCCACCTGAAGCGTCTGTAACCTGAAGCGTCTGTAACCCAAGGTACCACTGTATGCAGGGATTTATGGTATGTAAAATGAAGCATGGAAAGAGAGGAAGGGAAGTCATTGATATCTTAAGGATGTAAAATGAGTATTTTAAATTGTAAAACAGAATATATATATATGTGTGTGTGTGTGTGTGTGTGTGTGAGAGAGAGAGAGAGAGAGAGAGAGAGAGAGAGAGAGAGAGAGAGAGAGATGATATCTCCAGTTTCATGCATTCTCTTGCACAGGAACTCCAACTGCCTTTCAATCAAGCACTCTTCATTCAGACATTATTGCCATGGTTTGGACAGGCATTTTTTTGAGGGGTTTTTGCTCTGGACCCTTGGCTGCCAAGCTGAGCAACACAAGGATTGTGGATTAGGAAGAACGCCCAAGGTGCAATGAGTTTTATATGTCTTACGCACAAAGACAAACCTGTTCATCACAAAAAGTAAAGTCTGATTCCAGATTGTAGAGCTAAGTCTTGACAAATGGACCAGGAGATTCTGAAAGACATGGTAATGGCGAGGCAGAACAGTAAGTGGATTATGATGCTTCCGAAGATCACTTCTTCTCCTAGCCGGCTTACGGATTTTGAGCAACACAAGCAGCAAAACTGTTATTTATTAAGGGTTCTATACTCCTGCTGTGCTTGCCGATATTATATTGCTCATCAGTGAATCCACCTGAGCTGACAATTTAAAACGCTGATGCACTATTTCATATTTTAGAGCAGGTTGGGGGGAATTTGATTTCAGAAGAGAGCAAGATTTCAACAAGGTCCGAATATGTGGCTGACACTTGGAAACATTCAAGGTTAAATTGCAGAAAAGCAAAATGTTTTAACAGCATTTGCTGTGGGTTTTTTTTTAAGAAAAACAACAAAATAGTACACCAACACTTTCAATACAAATGTCTCCCTCAGATACTGTATATGTCTTTATTTTTAAACCGATGATTTTGTGGCTTCAGCACAATGGCTGATCAAGTTGTAGAACCAAGGATTTAATGTCACAATACTCTGAAATAAAAGGGGTAATAACCCATTCCCATGCTGCCTAAATATGAGACAGCTCGTACAGGTCTATCAATAACTCTAAGCCACGATAGCTTAGTAGAATCCCCACAGATAAAGTTTACCGTATTTTTTGCTCTATAAGACTCACTTTTCCCCTCCTAAAAAGTAAGGGGAAATGTGTGCGCGTCTTATGGAGCGAATGCAGGATGCGCAGCTATCCCAGAAGCCAGAACAGCAAGAGGGATTGCTGCTTTCGCTGCACAGTGATCCCTCTTGCTATTCTGGCTTCTGAAATTCAGAATATTTTTTTTCTTGTTTTCCTCCTCCAAAAACTAGGTGCGTCTTGTGGTCTGGTGCATCTTATAGAGCGAAAAATACAGTACTTCTGAAGACTAGTTGCTGGATACCGCAAGTGGGAGAAGGCTGTTCCCTTCAGGGCCCAGTTCTGTACTTCCCAGAAGCATTAGGCTGACCACTGTTCAAAAAAGGATGCTGACTTGGAACCACTGATAGGTGCATTTGAAGGTAAGCTCCCAGCGCCATTCATCTGATTGGACTCCAATGCGCTCTACGTGAGGCTACCTTTGAAGGTGACCCAGAAACTACAATTAATCCAGAGTGCGGCAGGTAGACTGGTAACTGGGAGCAGTCCCTGGACCATCTAATACCAGTCCTGAAAGACCTACATTGACTCCCAGCAATCCCATAGTCGCCTTTGACTGGACATAAGCGTCCAGAGGTCCTTTACCCCCCTCTCTCTCCTTGCATATTTTTATTTTATCATACCATAGAAAATCTGATAATTTTTTTTAAAAAATAAGGACGAAGCCAAAAGGAGAGAGCACAGACTGATGATAGAAAAAGACAACGAAGAACACACTTTAATGAAAACATCCCATGACACTGAGGCTTGAAAATAACCTGCTTTCCTGATCATCAGGCATTTGTTTCCTTGCTTTCTTGCTTAGTGCTTTTTTTGTTTAGCTGAAGGTCCAAATTTCTCAGTTGCTTCAGAAACCCTTGATTGGGGAAAATCCACCGATGTTCTTTCACTGCCTGAATGGCTTCAACCAAAGAGAAGCGATGGTAAATCATGAGGTATGCTAGCACCAACGAAGACGACCTGCTTATCCCCACTGCACAGTGCACGAAGATTTTAGCTGCAAACGAAGAAAACGTGTTGTTGTTTTTTAAAGCATCTTTAAAGGCGGAATTTTAAACTACCAAAGAAAGAGAATTCAAATGTTTCCTAAATAAGTACGTGCTTTTAACAATTGTTGCCTCTAATCCCAACAGCTACGGTAATACTGAATACGTTTAGTCTCCAATTAGGGAGCTTTTTCTCATTTATACCTAAATTGCGGGGCTCTACTCTACACAGCTTGTGTGAAGTTTTGGTTAATTGAGATCTGCTTGGGCTTAATCCACACTCGCAAAACAAACACACAGGGTAAAAAACAAGTGAATTCCTTCAAAATATGATTTTGTTTGGTGGTGTCTATAACAGGCGAAACCTTTCTTTTTTCTTTCTCTTCAATAAAAGAGAATGTAAACACAATGTAAACTGTGTTTTATACTCCATTTATAATTTTATAATTGTACCCATTTCATTCGCTCCCTGATTTGTTATGTTTCTTTTGACTTTATTATCAAAAGCTCCTTGTGTCGAATTTTTATTAGCCTGTTACTGTTTATTCGTTTTCTCTCTGTGTATTGTTTGTTTTTCTTATTCAATATTTTTTTATCAAAAAACAAAACTGGCATGGGGAACAGGTTGCAATCATTACCCCACTTACCTGGGCATAACCGGCATTGAATTCACTTGCTTACTACTGGGTAAAATTGGTTAGGATTGGAACCCAGGCTGCCTACTCCCAGCACTGTAGCCATAATCTTATTTGGGAGTCCTATGAGCTAGGAGAATCAATTGGATGGTACTGTTGCAATTGATGAAATGAAGAAACAGGAGAGGGATGCTATCTGTTGCAGCTGAGTAAGAACTGCCAAAGTCAGGCACAAATACATTGAGGTTGAATCCTGACAAGACAGAAGTACTCTTTTGGGGGGACGGGGTGTGTGTGGGGGGGGACTCCCTGGTCTTGAATGGGGTAACTGTGCCCCTGAAGGACCAGGTACACAGCTTGGGAGTCATTTTGGACTCACAGCTGTCCATGGAGGCGCAGGTCAATTCTGTGTCCAGGGCAGTTGTCTACCAGCTCCATCTGGTACACAAGCTGAGACCCTACCTGCCCACAGACTGTCTCACTAGAGTGGTGCATGCTCTGGTTATCTCCCGCGTAGACTACTGCAATGTGCTCTACGTGGGACTACCTTTGAAGGTGACTCAGAAACTACAACTAATCCAGAATGCGGCAGCTAGACTGGTGACTGGGAGTGGCTGCCGAGACCACGTAACACTGGTCCTGAAAGACCTACATTGGCTCCCAGTACGTTTCTGAGCACAATTCAAAGTGTTGATGCTGACCTTTAAAGCCCCAAATGGCCTTGGCCCAGTTTACCTGAAGGAGCATCTCCACCCCCCATCGTTCAGCCCAGACACTGAGGTCCAGCTCCGAGGGCCTTCTGGCGGTTCCCTCACTGCGAGAAGCGAAGTTATAGGGAACCAGACAGAGGGCCTTCTCAGTAGTGGCGCCTGCCCTGTGGAATGCCCTCCCATCAGATGTCAAGGAAATAAACAACTATCTGACTATCAGATCTGAAGGCAGCCCTCTTTAGTCTGATGCTTTATTGTATTTTAATATTTTGTTGGAAGCCACACACAGTGGCGGGGTATAAATTTTATTATTGTCATTATTATTGTATTCTATTTATTGCTCTGGGAGAATTAAACATAACCTTAAGTATCTGCTATTTAAGTCCATGAGACTATAAGGTACAAACCCAACAGCAACACTAGAGCTGCCAATCCGCCCCTAACTTCCAGCTCTCCAGAAAGAAATAGCAGTGAAGTACCAAATTGCCAACACAACACAACATAATATTAACATTTGTGATGAATGTTGCTTCTCTACCTCCTGGTGTGGTCAAGGCTTTGTGTATAAATTCTGCCGCGGGGTAAAAATATGGAGTCATATCAAAATCAGGAAGGTCATCGGCCGGTACACCATAGTATTCAATCGTTGTGCCATAAAAATCATGGGATTCATGGCAAAATATTTTGCCGTGTGCAGCATTTAAAACATGGGTAATGCCCATTTTCCATAAACCAAATCTGCTGTGCGCCGTAACACTGAAGAAAAGACAAAACAGAAAGTGAGAGGCAGACAGATACAAGAAGAGTCCTGTTTTCCTTTCAGAGAGCCAGTGTGGTGTAGTGGTTAAGAGTGGTAGACTCGTAATCTGGTGAACCGGGTTTGATTCCCTGCTTCTCCACATGCAGCTGCTGGGTGACCTTGGGCCAGTCACACTTCTTTGAAGTCTCTCAGCCCCACTCACCTCACAGAGAGTTTGTTGTGGGGGAGGAAGGGAAAGGAGAATGTTAGCCGCTTTGAGACTCCTGAAGGGGAGTGAAAGGCGGGGTATCAAATCCAAACTCCTCCTCCTTTCCATGGACTTGGAAGCAACTGTGGTGTCAGGTTTAGGGTTCCGGTAGCCTCACCGGAAATGTGACAGATAATTGGTTACTGGGAATGAATAAACAAGTCTAGATGTGTGTTTGCACTGGAATCAGAGCTAGACAATTAAAGCAACCGAAACAGTCAGGCAAAGGTAATGAGAAGTCACAAGGGAGGACTAGGTCACTCTGAAGGGGACGGAAGCCACACTGACTGAACTCTTTCACCTTTTTCATATACCAACTGCATGGCCTTCAGCCATGTGTCACCGCAACTGTGAGGAATAGGTGGTGGGAAGAAAGGTGATGCACTGAAGAATCCAACATTTTGTTACAGATTCTGTTATGTACTGGAGTTCTCACCCTGGGCCAGCAGGGGGATACTGTAGATAGTTTTCACTCAGGTCCACGTCAGTTATTTTAGGCAGGTTGTTGTTGCTACAATGTTGACAGCCGGCTGCCTATAAAAGCAGGCCGGCTGAGCTGTTTGCTGTTCAGTTCTGTTCCAGCTTACAAAATAAAGAGCTGCTTTGGAGAAATCGCTGTGTCATCTGCCATGTCTACCCACTATTCAACAGATTCTGTGTGGCATTCAGAATGCACATGAAATAAAATACATAAATTGCTTAGGCTGTGTAACAATTAATTGCAAGACTGCCTTCTCAAAGAAGCCACGATGATGTGCAATCCTACCACCGGTTATGTGTCAGAATGCCCCATTGGTTTAAATGAGGTACAGTCATGCATAACAAGGTTCCGGACCCAACCAGATCACAGAACGACGCATTCCTTGGAAGGAGCATTGACTTGGCTGCAGTAGTTACGTTGGAGGAGCTCTTAAGCACTGCCAAAAAAATGCTGAGCTGTTCCACAGAGATATACTTACTGGTCTCCTAAGAAAAGGTTAGGCCATACTTCATCAACATGGTTACAGGAAGACCTCCCAGTATTCAGGAGCTGTTCTAGATCTTTAAGAGTGGGGGTCTCAGCTGTGGATGTTCCAGAACACTCAGGGTCTTTGGAGAGGGAGACACACTCTTCAGCCATCCTTATTAAAGTAGCAACTGTCCCCTCTGAAACCTGAGAAAGTGGTCCAGGCTTGCTTGTTTAATGCGCTCTCTCAGGCTGCGTGCTTGTCATTTTGAACTTATTGGACAGGTGCTGGGCAGTAGCAAAGCATGCAACGTGTTAAATCAAAGCTTGGATAGGAGGTGCCATTTTTGCACACCCTGAAGTCAAATGGGCATTCAGCAATGGTCATTGTAGCTGAAAGGCAAAGTCTGCTGAACAGAAGAGGAAATACACAGGAGCATGATTTCTGCCAGAGATGATCTCTCCAGTCTCATGCGTTCTCTTGCACAGGAGCTATTAATTCCCTCTCAAGCAAGCACTCTTCATTCAGACATTATTGGACAGGCATTTTTTATTTTATTTTTTAGGTTTTTTTCTCTGGACCCCTGGCTGCCAAGTTGAGCAACAGCGCGAGAAAAGATGTTGCAAGCCTTAGGTGAGCTATACAGAGGATAAGATGGAGCTTTTTTTTTCCTTTTTGCAAAGGGTGATATTTGTAAGAATAAGAAGAGGAGGAGGAGGAGAAAGGAATATTCAGAACCTAAGAAGAGCTTGCTGGAATAAGCCAGGGGCCCATCTAGTCCAATACCCTGTCCTGAGATTGTTATTTTTTTAATAATAATTTTTATTAGTTTTTTATTATATTCCAATAATAGCCTCGTTATAACAGTACCAACTTATAATAACATTACTAAAACCAATCATTTAAATACTAAATTATATCATTTAGGTGGCCACCCACGTGCGAGAATTGATGATTGATTTTATTTTCTGCGTTCCAAAATCTTAGTAATTTCCATTACATTCTGGTCATCATCATAATACCTTTAAACAACAACTGCAATAGTAATAACTTCCATTTGTGTTGACACATTAAATGATTTATAGAACTACAAGTGAGGCATTCAAACTATATCCTCGTTCTTCCTGTGTGGGGCAATTAATTCTGTCCGAGGTGTTTCTTCCTGTCCTTGTAAAATGTCATCTCTACCTTTTCCTAGTTGTTGCTGTTATTCATCATGCCTTGGGTATCCCGTGCTGAGATTTAATGCTAAGATCTTCAGAAATATGCATTGCATCACACGAATTATGACAGCTGGGAAGTGGAAGGAGCAAGCAGAATAGAAAATGGGATACAGAGGTGCAGGATATACAGTAGCCATTAATGATAAATTAACCCGTGCCATTAAGGTAAGCTGGGGAATATGCAGGAGAAATGATTTTGAGGAGATCTGGAAGGTGTTGTAGAATTTGTACTGTTAAAACGGAAAGGAGGTAAAACCACCGCAAGAGGTGTTGAAATTTTGGGAGGCTGGATAGTTACAACTGAATGGTCTCGGGGGCGGGGTACACATTTTTATTCTCAATTATTTATGATTATTACTTTGTCAAAATAAAATAAGAAGAAAATTAACAAAGGGGCAAGCAGAATATAAAATGGGAAAATTCTATAAAGGTGTGGGATATAGCTATTAATGATAAATTGACATGTGCCATTAAGGTAAGACGGGGAATATGCAGGAGAAATGATATGGAGGGTGTTTGTCGAATGTGTACTGTTAAAACGGAAAGGGGTTCAAACCATCGCAAGAGGTCTTGATATTTTGGGAGCTTGGATAGTTACAATGGAATGGTCACATTTTTATTCTTATATATTTATAATTATTACTTTGTCAATAAGGAAAACAAATACCAAAATAGATGTATTGCACCAGACTGCTGTTTATTTGCTTTAAGCCAAGCATATGTACTACCGTTTACTCACAGGATGCACGCGAATCCTCTGCGCACTAGCGAGGCGGGTGGGTGGGTGACGTGGGCGTGGCTCCCGCCGGCCCCGCCCACTTCCGCTTGCCGACTCGTCCCCTTGTTTGTTTGTTTTTCTCGCGGAAGCTGCGTCAGTGCTTGGCCCCGCCTTTTCCGCCACGTGGCCGCGCCCAGTTGGTGAGTGGGTGGGCCGGTTGCCTGGCAGGGTCGAGCTGCTCCGCCGTCGCTGCCGCCGCAGCCTCACAGCCGCCTCAGTCCCAGCGGCGACTCCTCCGTGCGATGGCGAAGGCGCACCGGCGGCGGCAGAAGAAGAAGCAGCAACGAAGCCCTCGGCCTCTGCCTGCCGACACGTAGCGGGGCCGCGTCGCCCGGCGAGGAGGGAGTTGGTAGGTTCCGGCTGGTTCGGCCTCGCCGCCGCCAAGGCGCTTGCGAGGGGAGTTTCGGCTTCTGAGGGGTGTGTGAAGAAGGGGAGGCGGCGGAGGCGGGTTTCGTTCGCTGGCCGGCTGGCCGGCTCTGCCTTCAGCAACGGCTGCTGTGTGGAGCCGAAGGGAGCTTCCACAGCCGGGAGCAGTCTACCCTTGGCAGGCTCAGCTGCTGCTTCTCCTGAGGGAGCCGAAGAAAAGGGGGGTGGCGGGTTCTAGCTGTCGGGGCGCGTGTTTCGAATGATTTTATATTTTGAAGGATGCTATCGTTTCTGCAAGATATCTACTTTTGAAAAACGAAGTTAGAGATTTATTTATTGGAGGGGTACAAATAGGTAGCCTTGCCCAAGGGTGCAAAAGAGCCAAAGGGTGCAAAGTAGGCTAGTCTCAGGGTGCAAAGTAGCCTGCTAGCTTATTTTTTTAGCTGTTTTATTAATGCTATTAACATAGATGGTAAATGTTTTATCTGGGGTTTGGAGTTGTTTTACCGATGATTTGTTAAGTATTCTATACCATTTATGCAGTACAGTATTCGTGAAGCTCCATTATGTTATTTTTATCTTTTGTTTGTAAGCCGCTTGGGGGTTGATTTGAATAAAAAGCGGCATGGAAGTAGAATCAATCAAAATAACATTGTCTAAGGGTGCAAACAGCCTGGTCTAAGGCTGCAAAATAGGCTAATGTAGGGGTGCAAAACAGCCCTGCTCCAGCACTTGGTGGGGGGGGGGTATCTCTGTCTTGCTTCTGAGCTTCCTGGGGTATTCCGGACTCAAGACTGGTAGGCTGGATGACACTTTATTTATTATTTTTATTTATTTATTTACTTTCATTTGTTGAATTTATATACCGCCCTATACTCTGAGGTCTCGGGGCGGTTCACACAATAAAATCAGAATATAAAACCACAAAATGCATAATCAGAAGAAAAACAACAACAATAACCCAATAACAACCCCCCCCCCCAAAAAACCATCCCAAGCTTTAAAAGTCTAATCCAGCAGGGTTGTTTTTCATAATTTTTTTTTGCAGAAGGCGCAGCTTTAAATTGCTCGCTGAAGAGCACCTTCGTGTCTGGGAAGCAGCCTTTCCAGGGCTGCCAGGATGATGTGCGCCAACAGGGGGTGTGGCTGCTGGTAGACGCTTCTGTGTGATCGCCTTGTTCTTTTTCTACTTTCAGGAAAGCCTGGATCCAATCGTTTCCTCCTTGCTTCTAAATCACCCCATAGGGCTCGTTGCAGCCCCTGTGGGTGAGCAGCTATTCAGTGTTCGAAACTGAGATAGGAAGCTAGGAGCTCAGTGGCACCTTAAACCGAGGTTATGGGCGCTGCAACGGAATGTCTAGGCACACTTTTTATAACAAGAATACAAAGCTGAAAATGAACAAACTGCAGCAAAAATATTATGTTCATTTTTCACATAGCCTACTCCTTCTCCTGCCCACCCCCCTAATATTCTTAAGAGGGTCTCTTCTCCAGTCTTCAGAGAGTAGCTGGAAGTGGGGAGGCAGAAAAAAGGTCCTCCTTTCCTTCCACTCTGCAGTTTTAATCTGAAATACTAGGCGCAGTACTGTGCTCAGAGCTCAGAAACTGCTTGCATTAATGAAATTCCCTCTTGCAAAATGTGCCTAGAACATTGGGAGTTTTGAACCCTGCATATGTTGTAAGGGTACTTGACCAATGGGGCTACAATTTTATTAGAAATAAAATATGGACTATGTCTTCCAGGCTCGTGGTGTGCCTATTTTGCCACCAAGGATCACTGCCTTTGAGATGGTATCCTCTACCCCAACTTAAATGTTCAACATGCTGTTTCACAACATGTGCTCTGGCTGTTGCATTTTGTACAACAGCCTGTACTGTATTGGCATTTGAAGCTCAGTCGGTTTGGGACAAACTTCATGTTGCATGAAGCTGTTAAACAAGTGTTGCAGGAATCTTTTAAACTGCTGTTTGCAGTTGCAGAGGCAATCAGAATTGGGGTGGCAGAGAATATGAAGGGGTTTTACCCTTTTGCTTTAAATCAGGCTCTAGAGGAAAATTGCCTTCCAGCTACTATTTGGCATTGGAGGAGAGCTGCTAGTGGTGCCAGCAATCAATATTGTATCTTACTGGAGTATTTTCATAAGCTGTAAAAGCTTTTGTTCTGTGTTCTCAGGCTGCTGTAAAGGGAGGTGGTGAAAGGGCTTTAAAATAATTAGAATAACAGGGCTGCAGGTGAGTCCTGCAATCTTCTCTGTAAGCAAGTCTTGCTGTGTCCTGGGACAACTCCCAACTAACGTGAGGGTTTATGAACAATATGTGCATTATACTTCACTGCACAAGTTGATCTTGCAAATATTCCAATTTTCTTTAAGAGAGATAAAGTATTGTGTAAAAGTGTTTCCACTTTTCCTCAATGTAATTTTTCCCCATTGAAAAAATAGGGGGAAACCATTTTTCCTTCATTCTTCATATCTCATTCCTGCAGGAGAGATCAAATTGCAAGATCATATCCATACTGCTTTAGTTGGTGTCACATCTGTTTTTTTTTTTTATTGATGCTCAGTAATTTTTTAGTAGCAGTACTAGTAAATGCCTTTCCTTGTTAGCTTTCTGAGTTTGTATACTTTTATGTGCTGGGGAACACTCTAGAATTACTTGAAAAGTAAGCATGTATTTTTCCAAGTAACGTTGTTGTGTGTCTACCAAACAGGTGACAGAAGCTTTAAAGGTAAAGGGACCCCTGACCATTAGGTCCAGTCGTGACCGACTCTGGGGTTGCAGCGATAATCTCGGTTTATTGGCCTAGGGAGCCGGCGTACAGCTTCCGGGTCATGTGGCCAGCATGACTAAGCCACTTCTGGCGAACCAGAGCAGCGCACGGAAATGCCGTTTACCTTCCCGCCAGTGTGATACCTATTTATCTACTTACACTTTGACATGCTTTTGAACTGCTAGGTTGGCAGGAGCAGGGACCGAGCAACAGGAGCTCACCCCGTCGCGGGATTCGAACTGCCGAACTTCTGATTGGCAAGTCCTAGGCTCTGTGGTTTAACCCACAGCGCCCCCCCCCCCCCGCATCCCTGACAGAAGCTTTGGGTTACTATAAATTTCCTTTAGATGCCTTTTGCATTACTTGGAACTGTTGTAGTTGTTTGTTCTTCAGGTTTGCTAACCTTTATTCCTCTCTTCAGATTTCCTGCAAGGGTGATGCCAAATGTAAGGAAAACTTCTGGCAGCTTGCTTAGCAGAAAATCGAGGAGGCATTCCCAGCTTTTTCCTGTTGTGTGAAATGAGGGAAGATCATGCAGTTCTGCTCGCTCTAGTCTAGTGTATATCTGCCTTGCCGTTGAGCTGATTCAGCCTGCGAATCATTGCCATATATTATTCAGTAGACCTGTAGGACACTGATGATTAAAGCACAGCTATTACATAAAAGTTGGTTTTTGGTTTTTTTCCTTTGTAGAGTAGGGGAATGTATTGAGGATGTTGCTGCTTATCAATATCACATTCTTTGGTAATGTATAAGATTGCATTTTGCCACTCATTCACACTCGTAAAGCATTTAACATTTACAATGTAAACTTAGATTGTCATTACAACAGTCAGCAGTCCTAAGATCAATTTTCATTGAAATATGTGTGTCTGCGCTAGTGTTTGTTCCTGGAGTAAGTAAACACATTGGCACTTGTCATGCGGACCAGGAAGGCAAAGAGGTGTGGAAGCTTCCACATACTTAGCCCTTGGAGTAGCATTGGTTAGTGAACTGCATAAAAATGACATACTCTATGAAACGCACAAACATTTATGTACATTTGGACAAGTGGCTTTTCATATACTGCATACCCAAGTAGACATTTATTGTGGACATTAACTCGTCGTGTCTTTTGTTTGACCTGTCCCTTAATGTTTCTTAATCCTTCAACTTGCCTGCAGTTATTTTGCTTGTTAAATGGTGGTCCTCTGTTAATATAAGGTCATGGGAGTAATTCAGCTATCTAGAGTTGGCATATTATTGCTTCAAACAGGTGTGAGAAATCAAATAGTATCATTAACTTTGAGAAATTGGAGGAATCGAGCTTTGTTTCCCTGCCAAGGATTTCTGTGTATTGTGCAGCATTCCCCCTTTTTTATCAGCTGGATGTCAGCTATCAACTTAGATAGCTGCGGGTGTGAACGTGCTCTCTTTCTACAGTATATTGGCAAGCTCTCCCTCTGCAGGAGGCTCAATATCTTCTTTCTCTTGAAAGCCATGTCGGATTGGATATCTTGGTAACTAAATATAAAAGAATGATCAGTGTAACCGGCCAGTGAAGACACACAATCTAGTTTTATAGCACAGAATGTACTTTTTAACTGACCTGAAAATTCAGGTATAACTTGTGTTATTTATATCTATTTTATTAAAACATAGCTTGCCTTGTAACATCACTGTTAATAAAAGCAATTTAAATAAGTAGACAAGCAAAATACCCAAAGCAGCAGTCATGTACCCATTGCAAATGGCCTGGACCATGCTGAATAAGGTTAAAAGCCATAGGTTGCCATCGACATATATCAGTGCAGTTGTTACAGAGTTGGTTGAAATACTTATTTAGGTGCAGTTAACTTAATACAGTAGGTGTTGCATAAATTATTCCATCTTGCTTAGAATGTGAATAGCAAGTGGCTATGACAGTTATTTAAAAACCAGACCCAGTGTAATAACTTGGGTGGTCTCTCAGTACTCACATCCCTTCTGTATTTTGTAAAAGTAGGGGTATTTATTCCTTCCATAACTCTGTTCCAGCTCTTTATATGTTCTGGCAGTGTATATATATCAATGAGTCTTTGTACTTTGCTATAGTTGGTTAAACTTTCTAGTTGTAGAACCAATCTACATACTGATTTTTAGTCAGGCACGGGGCTGGAATTTCAGGAAGTGTACTGGATGAATTGGAAACAAGAAGCATTTTGGAAGGAAGCATCCATGTAAGTCTCTAATTTTTTATTGGGGGGAGGTGAGGTGGATTTGATGGCTTTAATATTTTAATTTTGCTGATATTTTGAATTCTTACTATTGCTCTGCTCAGAATGGCAGCCTAGAAATAGTTTTAAAATAAAATAGTTGGGCATATGGAATCTCCATCAAAGAAAATCCCTAAATAGAGGATGTTTAGCCTAAACCCTCCACAGATCTCAAAGGAATTCAAATAAATTTAAAATCTGGATGTTTTGGCCATGTTTGGCTGCCATAAAATAAAATTCAGAACCTTTCCCAGGTTGTAGCTGTTACATGTCTACTGCATATTTGAAATGATTATAATTACTTCTAGATGTGACTAGTCCCAAATGATGACTAAGCTTGATAGATACTGTCTCTGATACTGTAATCCAGTTTTAATTATTAGAAACCAAAACTAGATAGAAATTCTTTGGAACTGTTTGCAGTTTCTTCTGTCTGAGAGCTGGAGGATCACATACCTTTATAGGAGCTAAAACTCACAATACACGATAAGTAGAAAACATTTGTGCCTGTCTTCCTTTGGCTTTGTTTCTTTTGATTTGTCTCTTTGCTCCTGTGCTTTGTTTCAAGTGTAGTTATGAAGATCATTTTGGGAAAGATGGGCCACGTGTTGCTTGAAGTGCGGACAAATGTGTTGCTTGAAATAGCAGGGCAGGATGCCTACTCCCCAGAAAAATTATTTGAAAGAGCAAGCCATGGTATTCACCTAAGTAGCCAACATGAATACCACAGTGTTTCTTCTGATGTCTGTCTAGATGTAGTTGGTTCTGCTTTGAGGTACTGGCTTAACCCATTCTAGAACCCAGCAGGTAAAACTTGTTTGCAGGTGTCACCAACATGGTTTCAGCAGGTCCACACCTACCTGCAGAGTGCTTCCCTGGCATCCACAGAATCCTTTTCCCTCACTGAAATTAGGCTTAGAGGAAGCATTCTGTTGCAGTCAGTAGAGCAGGTTATGGTGTAGGCTTGATCACATGTATTTCCCATATTTCTCTGGTTTGCAGCCAGTGTTCAAAGCTCCCCTTGTTCTAGGCGCATTTTGCGACTGGGAATTTCACTAGCGTGAGCAGTTTCTGAGCTCTGGGCGCAGTACTGCGCCTACGATTTCTAATTAAAACTGCAGAGTGGAAGGAAAGGAGGACCTTTTTTCTGCCATCCCCACTTCCAGCTACTCTCTGAAGACTGGAGAAGAGACCCTCTTAAGAATATTAGGGGGGTGGGCAGGGGAAGGACTAGACCATGTGAAAAATGAACATAATATTTTAGCTGCCGTTCATTCATTTTCAGCTTTGTATTCTTATTAAAAAAGTGTGCCTAGACATCCTATTTCTGCGCCCATAACCTAGATTTAAAGTGCCATTTAGCTCCTAGCTTTCATATCTCAGTTTCTAGCACTGTTTGCAACTGCTCATGGGCCTAAGAGCAGGAGTTTCCCTCGTTTATTGTAATGTCTCTGGTTTACAGCACAGATTGACATCAACTATTTTTTTACTGTTGTGTTTGTTTCCTCTGGAACAGGATAAATATTTGTTAACCGTTCCTTAAACAAGATTTGTAATAAGCTTTGAGTGCATGTTCTTGTAGAAATGTAGGGTAAAAATTAAACAGCAAAGGTATAGAGCTACTGTTAAAAAATTATCTGGGAAGTCCATTGAGAGCATGATTTCTTCAGTCATTTGACCCTCCCACCTTTCCAATGTTTGGAATTCACTGTGGACTTACTCCCAAGTACAAGACTTATCACATGTGACCTTTGCTGTATGAGCTTATGTATGCTTGATCAGCATTGTGAGTGACTAATACTGTGTGAAAATTGAAGGATGGTGCTCCTTTTCCTGCTTTGCCAAGCAAAGAATCTGTTGCCTGACATCTCTTCTAAAGGAGTCCTAATTGAAGCATTTGAGCATCAAGAGCATTTGTTTGGTCAACCCTTTAGGTATCTGTCTTCTGATTTTTTCTGAAAAATCTTGAGAATAATCTTCTGGTGAGTCTATTTTATTTTTCTCCGAACCTTTGTCTGCTTTGGGTGACTTAAGGATTAGGATACAGTGGTACCTCAGGTTACAAACGTAATTGGTTCCGGAGGTCCGGTCTTAATCCAAAACTGTTCTTAGCCCGAAGTGCGCTTTCACTCATGGGGCCTCCCGCTGCCGCCGCCATGCAATTTCCATTCTCATCCTGGGGCAAATTTCACAACCCGAGATACTACTTCTGGGTTAGCAGAGTTTGTAACCCGAAGTGTTTGTAACCTGAGGTACCACTGTATTTTTACAATCAGTTTTCTCTGTGTTCAGGCAAGAAAATGTTGAAACTCAGTTTGCAATGTCAGTAGAAAATGACAAATAGGTTCTTGGTTAAGTGAAACATGAATGTATCGAATTTGCTGGATGGAGTGAGCTCCTGTTGCTGTGTCCCAGCTCCTGCCAACCTAGCATTTCGAAAGCATACCAGCGCAAGTAGATAAACAGGTACAGCTGCAGTGGGAAGGTAAACGGCGTTTCCGTGCGCTCTGGCACTCGTCACGGTGTCCTGTTGCACCAGAAGCAGTTTAGTTGTGCTGGCCACATGACCCGGAAAGCTATCTGCGGACAAACGCCAGCTACCTCGGCCTGAAGCAAGATGAGTCCTGCACCCCATAGTCGCCTATGACTGGACTTAACTGTCCAGAGGTCCTTCGGCTTTTTTTACCTTTACATGAATGTGCAAATGATCTTCTAAAGGCTTGAGATTGTGTAGTTTTTGTTTTGTTGTAATTGTTCTTTTCAGTAAGTAAGTTTCTTAAGTGAGAATCTACAGATTTCTGTCCTGCCCTTAGCACCATCTAAGTTTTCATGGCAGTTTATTGTCACTGCAGGGACAAGTTTCCACATGCAGATCATCCACACTAAAAAAGAAAAAAGAAAAAGACCTTACTCTGGTGCTGCCCATGAAAGTTCATTTGCTTGAACTTAGAGCAGTGTTCAAAACTCCCATTGTTTTAGGTGCATTTTGCAACAGGGAATTTCATTAGCGTGAGCAGTTTCTGAGCTCTGGGCACAGTACTGCGCCTAAGATTTCAGATTAAAACTGCAGAGTAGAAGTAAAGGAGGACCCTTTTTTCTGCCTCCCCACTTGCAGCTACTCTCTGAAGACTGGAGAAGAGACCCTCTTAAGAATATTGGGGGGTGGGCAGGAGAATGAGGAAAATGAACATAATATTTTCACTGCAGTTCATTCATTTTCAGCTTTTTCATTTCATTCTTGTTATTAAAAAAAATGCGCCTGGACATTCCGTTGTTGCTCCCATAACCTAGGTTCAAGGTGCCATTTAGGTCCTAGCTTTCATATCTAAATTTCTACTACTGACTTGGAGACGTTACTGTAAAAATGGCATGTATTTTCCTAATAGTTCACAGACACTGAAGTCAGAATCGGGGTATACACAGGTTTACGCTATCTCAGAAATGGCTGCGCTTAGTATTCTACCACCATGGCTTTCCAATTCTTTTGAAGCTTTTTCTTGTTTTTGCTTTTTTCTTATGTATTTTGTGTTGTCATTTTCTCATTTTCTATTTTTCTGTTGTGACCCATCCTGTGATCTTCAGATGAAGTGTGGTATACAAATTTTCTAATTAATAATAATAGTAATACTACAGAACTATTAGAGATGGGGTGGGTAGAAAAGAAAGAAGGAGATGCTGTCTGCAAAGGCAAAACACGGCACAGAAGGGCACATCTCTCTTTAATGGCCTGCATTGCCTCACATGGTCAACTTCCTCAGTGAAGTCAGGGATCAGAATGAGTTGGGTTTGACACTTTTACGTAATGTATCTGTTTCATAAATAGCTACTTGCTCAAGATGAGTAATAATTGTCCTGTGACTAATTGGCCGGGAAAGTTCCTTTCAAGTGGGGGTCAGGGGAGTACAGTTCTTCCACGTCATCAGTATGCCACCCATTGTTTAAGAAAGGTGTGGGTGGCTGGACAGGCCAGAAAAAATGCTTTTGTAGGCGAATAAATTGATTTGGAATACAGTTTGTCCTTCCTAAGCAGACAGTCTCGTCACCAGTTGGGAAGCACTAGGTCTCTGGGCTGTAAAAATTAAATCTGATAAGGGTATTCAGGCGCTGCTGAATACAATGTACAGTGGTGCCCCGCAAGACGAATGCCTCGCAAGACGGAAAACCCGCTAGACGAAAGGGTTTTCCGTTTTGGAGGTGCTTTGCAGGACGAATTTGCTATGGGCTTGCTTCGCAAGACGAAAATGTCTTGCGATTCCTGGGGTTTTTTTCCCGCTCCTCACCCCCTTTTTCTAAGGCACTAAGCTGCTAATAGCCTTTTAGCAGCTAATCCGCTAAGCCGCTAATAGCCGCTAAACCGCTAATAGCGCTAATCCGCTAATGGGCTTGCTTTGCAAGACGAAAAAACCGCTAGACGAAGAGACTCACGGAACAGATTCTTTTCGTCTTGCGAGGCACCACTGTACATTTTAAAGCTACTGTATATCCCAGAACATTGAGAACTTGGTGCTATAATGATGTGGGCACTGTCTTCTCGGTCTTTAAAACATTTGATTTTTGGCAGGTAGAGAAGATGGAAGGCAACAGCCAGCTTTGCATTCAGCGTTGGTCTACCAGGCATGTAGCCAAATGGCTGAAGGAAGAAGGCTTCTGTGAGTATGTGGACATTTTGTGTGACAAGCACAGATTAGATGGAATTACATTACTGACGCTGACTGAATACGACTTGAGGTCTCCTCCTCTGGAAATCAAGGTTCTAGGTGATATCAAACGGCTCATGTTGTCAATTCGCAAGCTACAGAAGCACCACATTGAAGTTTTGGAAGAGCTTGGTTATAATAGTGATAGTCCCATTGGTTCCCTGTCGCCTGTGATTGGCTCCCATCAAGGAACAGACTGGTTTTGCAATGGCGAGGTTCAACGGGATTGTGATGACTGTGAGCCTGTTGCCGATTTGAACGCTGATCAGTATGCAAATGGCAAAAACAAACATCCTACGCGAAGACTGAACCCAGAGTATTGGAAGACAGCTTTGAGTTGTATATATGTTTTTATTGTGTTTGGCTTCACATCATTTGTCATGGTTATCGTGCACGAGAGAGTTCCTGACATGCAGACATACCCACCACTACCAGACATATTCCTAGACAGGTAAGTGCCTTAATCTGCTTAGGAAAAAGTGCTAAAAATCAGAATTGCTAAACTGTTGAGGCCAAACTAGGTGTTTTGCAGAATTTCGTGTTGCTTCTCCCATTCTTATTTTTTTAAAATATATTTTTATTTCACAAAATAAGAATTTATAAAATTATTCCCCTAGTCCCCCCCCCCCATTTTTTCATGAAAGTATGTGCTGTAAGCACCTTTACCGACAACCCCCACCACCTTTGGGGAATTCATTGACCAGCTCTTACCCACTTTTTTGTGAAAATACCTCAAGGTCTACGCAAATCCATGAAATATGGGAAATGGCTAGATCACAACATCTGCACTGCTTTTCCTCTCCCTGGATTCAGAGGCTCATAGTGGACTTGTCCCCAGTTCTTTGAGCATGCAGTGGCTAGCCATGATGCATGACTTAACTGTCTGTGGCCTGATTTGCACGTCATGATAAGCCACAGTTCGTCTTAAAAGAATGGTTTAATTGCCGTATTTTTCGCCCTATAGGACGCACCGTCCCATAAGGCGCACCTAGTTTTTTGGGGGGGAAATAAAGGGGGAAAATTATTTCCCCCCCAGGCGCGGGGTTGGGGCGGGGGAAGCCCGAGCTTCCCAAACAGGCAGCTCTCTGCAAGCCGTGGGAGCCCAGCGCTGGCTCCCGCTTCTTGCTGAGAGGTCCGCGAAGCCTGGACGTGCTGAGCTCAGCGCGCGCAGGCTTCAGCATGCAGGCAACTCTCCGCAAGCAGCGGGAGCCCAGCGCTGGGCTCCCGCTGCTTGCGGAGAGGTGCACGAAGCCTGCATTTGCCCCATAGGACGCACACACATTTCCCCTTCATTTTTGGAGGGGGAAAAGTGCGTCCTATAGGGCAAAAAATACGGTAAATGAGAACATGCCTTGGCCTTGCACCCACAACACCCTCCAGACTCAGACCCAGTCACTGAAGCTGTACTATGGTTTATTGTTTCACCTGAACCCATAGCATGGTTTGTTTGTTTCAGAGAAGCCATGAAAGGTAAGCAAAAAATAAACCAAAGTTTGCCCTTTCTTTATTTCTGTCTTATCATGCGTGGCTTGTCTGAAACAAACCACCGTCCATTTTAAGATTACACCGCAGGAAGAAGAAAGTGGAGTTTTCCAAAACAATTTTATAAATGCCTCCAAAACACTGAGCCAGCAGTGATCTCAAGAGCTGCTGGGAAATCTTATGCATTTTCCTGCTGGGAGGGAAGAATGCAATCTGTCAGCAACAGCCCTTGGTCCTCTTAACTGGTGGCTGGGGTGAAATTGTCCTTTCTGTAGACACGGCGCATTATTATTGACTTTCGGTCAAGAAATGTAACATTTACAAAATTTGATACTAAATGCAGGCATTATTTGTTTTAAGAACTGCTTTTTTAAAAAATCCCTGCAGGGAGCAAAAAGAGAAACTATTGAATACTAGATATTGTTTTATAATAGAATTACTGTCATCAGGGCACTAAGGAAGGATTCAGAGTAGAGACAGTAATCAGGAAAACAAGGTCAGAAGATTACAATAGTCGTCTCAGTGACTGGCCTTTGTTATTACCCTTTTAGCAGCAAAGGCATGTGACTGCAGAATAGCTTCGACTGAAGCAATTGCATATTGTTGTGGTGTTAGAGTGCACATATTCTGCCTCCAAGAAGTATGGGTTGTGGGCAGTGATGGCAAAAGCACTTGAAAACAAGGCTAGAAGGTTAATACATAGACTTCATGGGCCAGCAAAAAAGCCTAAACTTTCCCATGATTATTACCATTTGCTGAATAGTAGATGGGATAACAAGAGGGCAAGTGGCTGAATAGAAGAGGAGCTATTATTGCAGATTAGGTCATCAGTAGCTCAGATTTTAGCTGCTTGGCTCTCATTCCTTTGCAATGTTCCTTTTTATGATTAGAGGATGTTTTGAGTGATACATTGGTATCTGTTCCATTCTGTGCTTTTTAAAAACAATCTTTACGGAAAGAGCATTTTGAAATGTTTACGGCTGTTTACCGGCAGTGTTTGAAAAATTAAGTGTTCTTTTACAGCCCACAGTCACCACATTGCTTGGGTTTTATCTTAAAGCTTTTCTAGAATGCACAGTCCCTATCTGGGTGTTGTCTTAAAAAAACCTTTTTGTTGTCAATTTACCAGTATTGAAAGGCTGTAGATTTTATCTAGGTAAGTAGTTGGCACCTGCTCTCCCTAAGTCCTATGTGGCTGAAGGACAATAAGCTGCACTCTTTATTTGATTTCAGCCTGCTCGCAGAAGCCAGAAAGCTTGAGAGGAGGGAACTGGGAGAAGTGGGGGGAGCACCCCACTGCCGAAAAGGTTGAGTGAGCCCCCTCCCCACTTTGTGTCACGCACTCTGGTGACCTCCAGACTAAGCTGCCATAACGCATTACATGTGGGGCTGCCTTTGAAGGCTGATTGGAAACTGCTAATTGGAATTGGCTGCTTAAAGTGGAACAATGGTGCTTCACTGGCTCCCGTTCTGTTTCTGCACACAATTCAGAGGGCTCGTGCTTATCTTTGAAATGGCTTGGGATCTGGATATTTGAAGGGTTACTTGTTTCTGTGTGTGTCTGCCCATGCAAATGTAAAGTTCGGCTGCTCTTGTCTGGATGCCCAAGCTGTGGGTGGTAAGGAGGTGGGATCGGAGGGCAGAGCCTCCTCGGTTTTGGCATCCCATTTGTGGAGTGTTCTCCCTGGGAGCTCTGCCTGGTGCTATTTATCTCCTTTTGATACCAGGCAAAGAATTCCTTGTCTTCAGAACTTGATTGTAGTTTTGTGCTGCCGGTGACTTTCTGTTCTTAGTGGTCCTGTTAGTTGGACCCAGTGATGTTCTGTTTCATAAATATATTCATAAAAATGAACGAATGTCAATGACAAATACAATATTGAACAAGCTTAGCTGTTTTAAAGCTTAGCTTTTTTCACTTTCTAGGGCATCAAGGGATCACTTTCTAGGGCATCAAAAATTTTCTGGTACAGTGGTACCTCAGGTTACATACGCTTCAGGTTACATATGCTTCAGGTTACAGACTCCGCTAACCCAGAAATAGTGCTTCAGGTTAAGAACTTTGCCTCAGGATGAGAATGGAAATCGTGCTCCAGCGGCGCGGCGGCAGCAGGAGGCCCCATTAGCTAAAGTGGTGCTTCAGGTTAAGAACAGTTTCAGGTTAAGAACGGACCTCCGGAATGAATTAAGTACTTAACCCGAGGTACCAGTGTATGAATGGAACATTTTCCAATGTAAATTACCTTGTTCACATCAGCATAATATTAATCCCCCCTGGAAAATCCACATTACTGTTCAGCTCTTTTTAGGTACTTGTCCTCTTGATTTTCTTATTTGTTGAATGCATTCTTAGCCTCCCTGCAAGTATGTGCATTGAAGGGAAGGTTATCAATTTGTAAAATAAGAGGATGATTGAGTGGTAGAATGAGCTGGTGATGGTATAGCATTGAACTGCTGTTAAATGAAGAAACAGGCATGAAATACATTCATTAAATGGTAGACAAAATGTGAAGGACAAGAAGGGAGCGTGTAGAGAAGTAAATGTGCAGAAGAAATGGGCCATAATAGTAAAAGGAAAATGTATATAGTGGTACCTCGGGTTAAGTACTTAATTTGTTCCGGAGGTCTGTTCTTAACCTGAAACTGTGGTTCTTAACCTGAAGCACCACTTTAGCTAATGGGGCCTCCTGCTGCCGCCGCGCCGCCAGAGCACGATTTCTGTTCTCATCCTGAAGCAAAGTCCTTAACCTGAAGCACTATTTCTGGGTTAGCAGAGTCTGTAACCTGAAGCGTATGTAACCTGAGGTACCACTGTACTCAGCTTAGAGAAGAAAAGATCCTGCAGGAAAGCACTGAAGTTCAGAAAAGACAGCTGATTTGATTGTGTGATAAAGCATCTTTAGCCCCAGCAAACAGTATTCAGCTATAACTCTGGAAAACATAGATTTGAGGAGCAGGCAAGCTTAGGTAGATGCTCCATTAAAATGTATGAAGATTTTGATTTTGTAATTTGGCAAAAGAGTATTGAATCGAATTACCTGGCATTTACTGCTTCTCTCCTGTTGAAGAGAGTGATTATTCTTAGGATGCAGACATGGAAATTGGAACTGTCAGATATTACTTGCAGACTCTTGCTCTTTTTGTAGATACATGGTGTGAATTTATGGTGTCAGGCGAGGTTTCTCCCTCCCTTTCTTCCCCTTCCCCAGCACTGCGGAGGCCGGCTGTCTCCTCCCTTCTTGGGTAGGATAGAACAAGGGTGCCTTTGCACTTTTAAGATTACTAGAACAAGCCTCTGCTTTGTCTAGTGATCAAATTCCAAAAATCTGTTTGTTTCAACAGAGCCAATTTAACCCATTGATTTTAAGGCTGCAGAAGTTTCAGCAAATGGTTCTGCTGTTTTGCTTCTTGCTGCTTCACTTTCCCCAGTTTTAGAGCAGTAAAGCAAAGCTTAAGAAGGGTAAGATACCAAACTGCAGAAAAACGTGATCCTTCTGGCAAATGCCAAGTTGGTTTGAAACCAATCAGCTATGCTAGAAATTATGCTGAGCGTTGAGGTACATAAACAATAGTTTCCGTTTTAAATCAAATGGGTTTTTTTTGTTTTTTTTGGTAAGGTCCTATTTACCCATCATCTGCATTTATTTTGCCCAGAAATTGCACATGTCAAAGTGGCACATAGCATCTTGATTTTTCTTTCCTCCATTTTTAGTGTTCCTAGGATACCATGGGCTTTTGCCATGACTGAAGTATGTGGTGTGGTTCTCTGCTACATCTGGCTGCTCGTTCTTCTACTTCACAGACACAGGTATAGTTCAGTTGCCTTTATTTTGGAAATTGCAGACAACCTTGTTTGAAGATCTTGTGTGTATCTGTCGTGTGCTGCAGTTCCGGAGAAAAATAGAAAGAGACTTGATTCCTCATTAAGAGGGAATACTAAAGTCCACACCATGCAAACAAGTAGCAGGTTGAATCCATGGGAGCTACTCCACATGTTGAGAGGTTGATGTGCAACAATGGGGACGGTGGTTCCATCACTCCCATAAAACCGCTGAGCAAGTGGTTTGTTGGTATGAGAAAATGGTGCCTGACTTGTGTAGCAAACTGTAGCGCTTTGCTTATTCCCAATGTATTTTGGTAGTGCTTAGCATTGCTGTGCAGAGAGATGGCAGAGTGAGACCCCCCCCCCCAAAAAAAAAAACTGTGTTTGCTAGCACACTGCTCACTCACGTTAAATCACAGCTTGTTTTTAAGTGGAGTGAGAACTTTTCAGTAGCATGAACCAGTACATTTCAATTAAATTTTATGTTTTAAAGCCATGGTTTAATGCAACATGTGAGCCATGTCAAAACAAAAGCTTGATTCCTAAGAAAAGCTAAGGAAGCTTCCCGAAGTAAAGGTTACTGTTTTACCTTCCTCATTGCAGCCACTTGTATCTCTGAAAAATCTCTCTAGAGGGTCATTGCAGGGGAGGGGATTCCTGAGCATGTTTTGGGTGGGTTGCTGAGACAGAGGAAGGATCTGAAAACTTTCCATCCCAGAACTTCCTTAAGTTAACATCTTTGCATCCAAGCCCTCCCTTAAACAACTCAGACTTTTTCTGCTTGTTTCTAGGTCGATCCTTCTGCGACGGTTATGCAGTCTTATGGGGACAGTGTTCTTGTTGCGTTGCATCACAATGTTTGTGACCTCATTATCTGTGCCAGGCCAACATCTGCAGTGTTCTGGAAAGGTAAGCAACCACTTGCCCATCCCAAATTCTGAGATTTACTTCTGCATTGGCCACAGCATTGAGACAGAAGTAAACTTAGGACAAACAAATTAGAAATGCCAAATGGTAGCTATTTGTCCATCTAACCCGATATTGTCCACTGACAGGCAGAGGGTCTTGAGCAAAGGTCTTTCACATTGGCTGCTACGTGACGCCTTTAACTGGAGCTGGCATGGATTGAATGTGGGGCCTCGTGCAGGCAAGACATGTGCTCTACCACCAAACTAGGGTCCCTCCCCAAAATTCAGCCCTGCTATGTTGAAATAGAAGGGGAAGAAATGGAGGCAGTGAGAGATTTTACTTTCTTGGGCTCCATGATCACTGTAGATGGTGACAGCAGCCACGAAATTAAAAGACGCCTGCTTCTTGGGAGAAAAGCAATGATAAACCTAGACAGCACCTTAAAAAGTAGAGACATCACCTTGCCAACAAAGGTCCATATAGTAAAAGCTATGGTTTTCCCAGTAGTGATGCATGGAAGTGAGAGCTGGACCATAAAGAAGGCTGATCGCCAAAGAATTGATGCTTTTGAATTATGGTGCTGGAGGAGACTCTTGAGAGTCCCATGGACTGCAAGAAGATCAAATGCATCCATTCTTAAGGAAATCAGCCCTGAGTGCTCACTGGAAGGACAGATCGTGAAGCTGAGACTCCAATACTTTGGCCACCTCCTGAGAAGACTCCCTGGAAAAGACCCTGATGTTGGGAAAGATGGAGGGCACAAGGAGAATGGGACGACAGAGGATGAGATGGTTGGATAGTGTTCTCGAAGCTACCAGCATGAGTTTGACCAAACTGTGGGAGGCAGTGGAAGACAGAAGTGCCTGGCGTGCTCTGGTCCAGGGGAGCACGAAGAATCGGACACGACTAAATGACTGAACAACAACAACAACATGTTGAAAGCAGGTTGTTGAACTTGCTGCAGTAGCCTGATAAAGTTTCAGAATGTGCCTTTCTCTTTAGCCAATTTAGACAACATGAGTTCTCTGGAATACTCTCAATATTTACATGTTAAGGCAACAAATTCTAGTGCAGCCTCGGCCTGGTACCATCCACATAGTGTTGGACTGTAACTCCTGTCATTCTTGTCAATGGGCCATCCTGGCAGGGGCTTATGGGAGTTGCAGTCCAGAGTATCTTGAAGGCACCAGGTTTGGGAAGTCTGAAATATGTGTGGCATAAGTTGAGTGGGATGACTACATCATAAAGACACAGAGTAAGCTAGATAGCTCATCCTGCCTCCTGGACTAAAGGAAGTAGAGAAATGAACTGATCCCACGCTATCTACTCCAGCCTTGAATCAATTCTGTTTTGTGGTATTCTGCAAAGGTCTCACACAATCATAAATCTCTTCTCAGCCACAAACTCACTCAGTGCTCTTAGCAGGCTAAGGAGAGGGTGAGAGATAATACTGACCCATCCTATAGGGTGTTGCACAGAATACTGAGAGCATGTATATGGAGCACTTTGAACGCTTTAAAATGCTAGGTAAATGCTAAGTCGTTCAATATTGATAAAGCTGTATTTATTTTGAAAAAAGAACAGAGTGTTTGAAAGAGCAAGGTCTTTGAAAGTGCATCCTTTCTGACCTGAGTATATGTTACTCTGAAGATACATTATATATGTGTGTGTTTAGAACATGATGCATTCAGGGGCAAAATGTGAACATGTATTTTTAGGCTGAATATCTCTATGGAAGTCAAAGCTTGGTGCTTTCCTTGTGGGAAGTAGGGAAAATCCTGGAGACTTGATGTTTGGTGTGTATTTTTAAGTGTAGATGTAAATAGACCGAATGTACAAACAAACAAAATGAACTGTGTTTCAGTTACCTATGGAAGCCATTCTATGTGAACTAGGGGCAAATTCAGTGCTGTTCTAAAGTTGGTAGATCGTTTCAAGTATTCTTGATGTATTCCTTATTCATTTATTTGTTTTGCACGCTCCTGTTTCTAGTTGTATGGCAACGTGTGGGCAAAACTTCAGCGAGCCTTTGCAATCTGGAGTGGGTTTGGCATGACACTAACAGGAGTACATACCTGTGGAGACTACATGTTCAGCGGCCATACGGTTGTCCTAACCATGCTCAACTTCTTTGTCACTGAATGTAAGTACAGCGTTGAAATGGCATCATGAATCTAGTATGTCACTCCTTTTTTTGCATCTTGATGTTGTGAAATATTTTCCAACATAGCAGGTGAAGGCTTCAGTGAAGGGAAGACAGGCATTTGTGGGGGACAAAAGCTGCCTAACTGGCAGTGGGCTTTGTGATTGACTGGATTATTATGGCTATGAATGAGAGATCTGTCATTCCTGTTTAGAAAATGAAAGCAAAGCAAATTTCAGTTTCACCAGACTTCATGATCCGTGTACCGATGTAACATTAAAATAATGTTTTATCGTTACGCAGGATGATGGGGATTTTTTACTTACTGCGTTCAGTGCTTAGTTGGTGTCTAGCAAATAAGTAAGCTAGTCAAAGAAAAGACACAAGGCCATATTAGAATCTAAAAGACACCAGGAAAGAGGAGTGGAGGAAGAAAGTGTTGCGGGGGAGATGTTTTAAAGAATGCAAAGTAACAAGAAGGCAAGTTATTAAACGGCCTTTTCAGCTCAGTGAAGGCTAGGGCTGGGCAATAAATTGTCCAAAACCGGTTTGAAATCCATAGTATGATATTGGTTTCATAATTTTTGACCTGTCTATATATTGTGAATCGTGTCTCTCTCTCTCTCTCTCTCTCTCTCTCTCTCTCTCTCTCTCTGTGTGTGTGTGTGTGTTTGTGTTTGCTATGCAAAAATCCCAATGTGGGGGAAACCGGGAAGAAAGCCAATGCCTCTGCATAGCTCCATCCTTATTTCAGACATTGTGATACATCAGTATATCATGATGTTTAGCTGGGGATGTATCACAGTGTTGAAAACCAGATAATTCCCAGCTCTAGTGAGGGCCATGCTGTCCTTCCCTTTATGGAAGGAAGGAGGAAGAACCTCGAAGCAGTCCTTGTTCCTCTGGCTGGTGACTGGCATTGTTCTTCCTTTACCCTCTGCAGCCATGTGGAAGCTGACAATTGCAGAAGACGATAGTTAACCTTCCTGATTGCTCCTAGTTGGCGGTCAGTCCAGGGCACCCCTTTGTCATTTGATAACAAAACCTGATAAATTGTGATTGGCCGAATGTGCTTCTCTCTTTCCCTAGATACGCCAAGAAGCTGGAATTTCTTGCACACACTGTCCTGGGTGCTGAATCTCTTTGGGATTTTCTTCATTTTGGCAGCCCATGAACATTACTCCATAGATGTCTTCATTGCCTTCTACATCACCACGAGACTATTTTTGTACTACCACACGCTGGCGAATACAAGAGCCTATCAGCAGAGTAGGAGAGCCAGGATCTGGTTTCCTATGTTCTCTTTTTTTGAATGCAACGTAAATGGCACCGTTCCAAATGAGTATTGCTGGCCCTTCGCAAAGCCATCAATATTGAAAAGGTTAATTGGCTAAAGAGGACTGGTTTGAATTCACATCTGTGTGAAGTCTTTGCGATTAACTTTCTACAGGAACAGCTGCACAAAAAGGGTATGTTATTCACATGCAGCAAGGCTACAAGGCACCCATCGAAATGCAGCAAAGTTGAGTCACTACTTTTTCTTCGGCATTCTTTAACGTTTGGAGAACTTCGAGCTGTCTTTGGATGAAGGAAAGACATTGGATCTATATAACATCAAGTGCAACCTATTTAACTGTCTCAAACAAAAACTAACACATGTCATACCTTTAAAATAATTGTTTGCCTAATGAGAATAGGGTGCATTTTGGGAGGGGAAATCAGGAGAGGGAAACGCACCCTGACGAAAAAGGGCCCCAAGGCCTTTAGTAAAAGAAATTGTGCCGTGTGGGGCAAAGTTGCTGTCTTGGTACCCAAACGACAACCGTGAACAGAGCTTCATTGACTTGGAGCACATGACTTCATGCTATTGTACCATCCCGAGGTTTTCCTTGTTTACATTTCAGTAAATCGGTGAGAAATAAACACCTTATCTTTTTTGAAATGAGGTTGACTTAGCTTTAGTGCCACAACTCTTCCTTCTGAACACAGTATTAAACACTAACAAAAATCTCTGCATGCTTTTAAAACACTGCTTTTAGAAGAAGAATACCATAAAGTTGGGGTAGTAGCAGGCAGACAATTGAAAAGTGTGGTGTTCTTTTTATTTTGTTTGGGCAAATGACAAGGTTTTGAACAGTGGCTCTGAGAAAGTACATACAAATTATTTTTCTTTGCCCATTACCACAGTTGTCATAAGGCTCCATGTAGCGTTGGCAGATGTTGAAATTTCATTGGTTAGCTGATAAATGTTGGATAGTGTATTCAGTGAATGTTTTCTTCGTATTCTTAGTTCTTGCAAGTTAAACTACCTTAATCGGCTTAACCTTTGTGGTAGATATCACTTTCTTCAGAGAGTGTTCTTATGGTCGTGAAAAGAGCTGGAGCTTAAACTATTAGGAGTCCTGAAAGTGTAGCACTTGGCAGTCATGAACACACAACATTTTTCTGTGAAATATAACTTGGATAAGTTGCTCAGGTTTGCATTTAATCAACCAAGCCATCTTTTGTAAATGCTCAAAAAAGGCCACCTTAGTTTAAAACGGTAATTGTGATTAGCACATGGATTCAAGAATGAGTTTGAAATACATAATTTCAGAGTAGGTGGTTTGTGTTGATGCTGACATTGCTTTTTCAAGTGGCCATGTAAGCTTTTCCAGACTATCGCAGGAATTCATTGGAACATTTCCATGCAATATACTTAAGTGTCTGCAACACAGAAGATCAGCAGCTATCTTGTATGCTGAAAATCTTTTGAATAATTACACTGAATTTTCAGGTATATGATGCAGTGTTGTCATTGGCAACCAGTTATGTCCTTTCCCCAGTGCCTCTTCCTGGTAACCTGGTAAGTGAACCAGACCTACAAAGTATATATTGCTCTTATAGCTGAGAGCTACTACTATGTTAACTCTAAAGAGAGAAGTAAAAGGTGTCAGGTTTATTGCCTTTGTTTAAGACTGCGATAATAGACGGTGTAAACATTCCTTTCTGGTTCTGTGTAAAACACTGCTGCACATGGATTAATACTTATATGCAGAAATGCACAGGCTAATGTGATGAATTAGAAATAAGCGTAGTTAAATTTGCAAATCTGCAAATTAGAAGTAGCTGCAATTATAGAACTGCTGTTGTACAGCTTCTGGCTTTACTTGATCTCGTCACAGTATTACAATATTTATACACTTAAATGACCACTCCAGTATCTTTACGTGCCACTTGAAAAGGGAAAAAAAAAACATTGTCATCTCGGAGCATGCCTTATTATTCACAGACTGCACATTATTGCAGAGTCAGTGATCCAGCTGAATGCATTTTGCAGAAACGTTCCTTTTTGCTTTGGCTTTTAAGGTGCACAGGATATGTTCAGAATTGCTAGTATGCACTGACTGGTGTCTGAAGATCTGGGTAGCAGGTAGTCCAGAAGTATACATAATAAATGCACTATGGTCATCTTTTTGTCACCAATATAGAGGCAGACTCTGAGGTGCTTCTACCAACTGCAGTGGCAAACCGTCCCGTTCTTCCCACCACGCCCCCAGTCTTTGCTGCATGGGGAAAGGGGAATTGTAGCATCCTTTGAAAGCACGTACGGTCGGTTGCTTAAAGCAGCTCTCGAAATGCAACTGGGAACTCACGACAGGGACAGCCTCTCCCTAGGTTTACAGATTCCTTTTGGAAAGGAAAAGGGCACATCTGCAACAGTGTGTTTGAAAAGTTTACAGTTCAGGTCTACATTACATTGCAGGTTGTACAATATTAAACTGTCCAAGGGAAAACAATGGTTTCCATCTGGTTATTGTTAAAAACCGCTGCTTCCTATGGGACTTGACATGCAGCGTCATTCTACGCCTGTTTACTTGGATCAGTGTTCTTCATTCTAACAGAGGTGGTGCGCTTGGGCCATGCCACCTAAGGCTGAGTGAAAGATTGCCCCTTTTTTATTTTTAAACCCACACAGACAACCAGAACGTCAGGAAGGGGAGGCTATTGGAACCCTTTTCACAACCTCCGTTAGAGCAAGGCCTGGGTTCAGTGGAACTTACTTGGAAATATGCTTAGAATTGCAGTCAGTTGTGACCCAGATTAGATAGATTTACTTCATACGATGATTCAGACAAGAGGTGAGCAGAATATTAACCAGAACACCTTGGCTCTTGATGTAGTAAGTAACCCAGTTACTTGAATAGTATTTAGTATGAAATACATTCCTTCCCCCCAAAATAAATCTTCCTAGAAGTCGTTTTGTGGACTACATTTGCACTTCAAAACTAGCCATCCTAGGGATTATTGTACTTAAAATAGTGATATAATACTTGGTATATCTTCCTTGATTTAATTCCACATGTGTTTTCTGTGGGGAGATATGTCACATCAACCCTCCCAAAATGTTCCCATTATGGAGAGTTATGGAATTCTTATCATTTCTGTTTTGAATGTGCTTTTTTTTAAAAAAAAAACAACAACTAGAAAAGCATTTTGCACTTGTCATTTATGTTGGACTACCAAGTGGCACTGGGGTGGGTTTTTTTTGTTTTTGTTTAGTATATTAGTATATGGAATGGTGGTGGTAAAGGAGACAAAATTCAGAGCAAGGCATCTGAAAGATTCCAAGCAATAACCAGAACATCTTATCTATTTACCAAGTGTCAGTGCATAGCAACCAACTTCAAATTGCTTTCCCCGCTCTTTGGTTTGTAGTTTTGTGGTCTATACCAAGTGATGATGTCTACCTGCCTTTGGTACCAAATGATGCCCATCTTGAAATGCTGTGACTTGATACAGACGCTTGATAAGAGGTATCCGTAACACTATAAATTGTAACTCAATGAAGGGTTCCCCCCCTCAAATAAATTTTGGTTTATTTCCCTGATACTTAACTGTGAAATGGATAAACCAGTACTATACTCAAACTTTCCCACCCCCAGTATAGAATTCATTACTCAATCTGTAGTGTGCTAATTTTAAATTTTTATTAGCAGAAATCAGTATATTTATATACCCAGCTATCCTCGCAACTACTTACTGGGAATAACTCAGTCTACAGGAAAGGAAAGCACAAAGTATTAATGCAAAGGAATCCTCTAAGTGTTGACTTATATAACAGTGCCATGCCTAAAGACACTGTGATGAAATTGGGATGTGTAAAATAATAATAATAATGCATTTTTTTTTGTTTAGGGACTGGGGACATCTTTGCATAGTTTTGTTTTGTTGGTGAAGTCCTAAACTGGCAAATCTGAACTTCAGAGTAGATTGCACAGTCTGGAGATGTCCCTAGACATCTTTAAGCCTTTCTGGGTATACCAAGATGACCTAATATCAAGGAATTCATTTCCATTGTAGTGGAGCCTCTGCTTGTCTTCCAAGAGACCCGACATGGCTTGAGATTCCATTTAAAAAGGGTTTAGTTCTACAGTCCTAAATGCACAGTGTAACCAGGGAACGAGGAGAACAAAGGCTGGTTGAACGTTCTTGACTTGGTGCTTGGCACAGACTCATTCCTTCGGATCTCTTTCTTGCCCCAAGAAAACATAGTGTTATTTGAAGGCTTGAATATTCCTACTGCAGAAATGTTTGAAGCACAGATGTGTAAATAAAGGTGGATTTTGCTCAAATTTGAAACCTGATTTAATTTATATTTTGTATTTGTTGTATTAAACTATTGAAACATTAAATAAAATCTAAGGTGAGTTAAAACGTTTAAATGACTGGGTCCTGTGTGTTACACATATTTTAACTCCCCCCCCCCCTTTATATGTAGGTTTAATAGGACAATTTAAGCATTAAATATAAAAGTTATTTTTAAACACAGTACGCCAGAGACAGCTTTTAACTGAAGAGTCGTCTACTGCAGACCAAGCTTGCTACAGACCCTACAGAGTCCAGCTTTTACATTGTAAAATTTTCAGGATATAGACTGGTCATTCATAAACTACATGCCACAAATGAGTGACTTGAGTGATCAGAATTACATTTCTCAAGGCTCCTGTGAGCCAACAGTACTCATATACAGAGCAGGCTGCCCCTCCTTTTTCACTGGGGTTGGGTTAATTCTGCATGTCTACAGCAGTCATTTGGTGATTTCTAATGAAGAGACAAAGCAGGTACACGCAGGAATGTCCAAAAATTTGTGTTGCTACTAATGACTGGACCTTACAGTAAGATGATGAACTAGGACTGCCGAGACTCCCTGAATTTGCATTTCATGGTTTGTAACATTAAAAACAGGTCTCTGCTGAAAAGAAGCCTTCTGTTTTAAAAGTTGTCTTTAGCTTGCACTTCCACTTGAACCCTGGTAGAATCTCAAATTTCAGAACTGCCTATGGCTGGCAGTTTTGAGCTTTTTTCTTTTTTTGCTGTTTGAATTTATTTATACTTTTTATTTTTTTTTATTAAAGATTTTCTTGTTTTATAGAAGTAAGTGTAAAGCCTCATATTTTTTCCATGTAGCATTTTTACAAATCCGTTTCATTTGTTGAGACATTAGGGGGAGAAGAAAAAGAAAAGGAAAAAAAGGGGGGTGGAGGGAAGGAAGATGGGTGGGGGTGGGGTCGGGTGGCGATGTTTCTATTATGCTTAATGTATGTAGGGTTTGGTGTCAGCGTTGCTTGTGCTGTTCACTTGTGCTCCTTTGGTGGTGAGAGAGGTTGGGGTTGGCCTAGGGTGTGGTTGTTTGTTTGTGATTGGCTGTGGTGATCTTTGTTTTCGTGTGTGAGTGGGGTGCGCGGGTGTTTTGTATCAGGTTAGCCATACTGTTTTGCATGCTGTTGGTGGATTATTGTCATTGTCTTGTTGGGCTGTGTATGTGATAAAGGGGAGCCATACTGGGGTAAAGGCGTCTTCTTCTGTTTGTCTCTGTGTCAGTTTCAGTTTAACCTCACCAAAATGCTGGAGAGGGTGCACCTCCACAGGCACATACCTCCACATGTGGTGGGAGTGTCCCAAAATCCAACTATTCTGAACAACAGCCATACGAGAAATATGTAAAATAACTAAGCAAGTATTAGACATCACCCCAGAATTGGCCCTACTAAACATCTTCCGAGACAACAATGCCCATTTACACCACAAAGAACTCATAACCCACCTACTTTCAGCAGCCAGAAACACCATAACCAGACACTGGAGAGACCTGTCAGGAGTAAGCATGGACCAATGGTACCAAATAGTATGGGAAACAGCCCTACGAGAAAAATTTATACATACATTTCACTAATTCTACAATCATTTTCACATTTCAGAACTTGACCTCCTCTTTCTTTCCTTAAATTAGTTTTTAATATCTTCTGCATACCCAAATTAACTTAATATGCTCATTTATTCCTCATCTTTAACTATAAAACCACAGGTTATTACAATAATCCTGCCAATGTTTTCATCTGTTTATAATTCATCTGTAAATATTAAATAAACCGTTTCCATTCTTTTATAACAAAAATTGCCATCTGGATTTCTTATTCTTCCGCTAAGTTTCGCCATTTCTGCATGTTCCTTTAGTGGCAGTTTTGAACTTGTTAACTGGCTAATATACTTGCCAAGCTATATAGATCTTAACGGATATGTCACTCTTTATAAATTGCCAATCTTATAAGTGCACAATAATAAGAAGAAAAACCCTACTAAGAGCATTTTGTCTAAGCCTAATTACAATATTGGCTTAAGGAGTGGAAATCAATACTACTCATTAGATTGAGATTCTCAACGGACGACTGCAGATGGATGAAGCATGTGAAGTGCAACTATTTGATTATTTTAAAGCTCAGTTGTGATGAAATTTGAAAGCCGATTTGTATTTTTGCAGCGGATGTAAACTGCAACACATATTCCAGATGTTCCGGGGGTTTTACATGAAGCATGCCAGAATTCATTTCCTTGTTGTGGAAATTCAAATCGGGTTATTATAACCCTGACTTGGTTTCCTATTGTCTGCTCATGCGCTTATCAGTGCTAAATTGTTGTTTCCTCAAACACAGCGTTAACATACATGTATGGTCTGGGCTCTGGATTCGACCCCTGATTCTCCACTATTACAGTAAGGGCTGCTGCTTAGTCTACAGTCCCATACATAACCGTTCCTGGAAGCAAGTCTCATTGAACTGTTGGACTTGCTGCTGATCCCTTTTTATGCAATTACCGTACTTTTCTGTGTATAAAACTAGTTTTTTCTTCTTTAAGAATTATGCTAAAAAGTGGGAGGTGTCGTCTTACACATGGGTAGTGCATAGGGTGGACGTTCGATTGGTTGCTTCCGCGGCTGTCGGCAGCTATTGGGCGTCTTATTGGTTGCCGCGTCAAGGGCTGGTGTGGATTGGCTAAGGCTGAGGCAATTGGCAGGCGATTGGCAGCTTCTGCCGGCGAGGGGACAGACGAGAGGCGGGTTTTGTGCCGCGTACTGGTGAGCGATTTTCGGTAATACCCCCTAAAAAAGGCTCAACAACCCTGTGCAGCCCCCTCATAAAGCTCAGCAACTCTGATCCATCTCCCCCCATTTTCTTAAATTTGAGTCCCCCAAAAAGTACGGTGTTTACAATCTAAGGCTGCAGTTGTGCCTCCTTGCTACCACATCCCCTCTCACTTTTCCTAGGCTCATTGCTCTATATTGCTCTCTCCTCCCCTTGTGTCTATGGTGAATATTCCTTATTGTTATTATTTATAATTTTAGATTATAAGAAAAAGAAAGAATTTCTTCTTTCTTTATAATATTTTTTATTAATGTTAACATATAAATTATAAAATGTACCACAAAACTTATCACTTATACAATCTTCTTCAACTTCCATCAGCACCTCTGATGATCCACCGTTTTAACCACAGGGGGGACGACAAGGGGACATCCCTCAAGAGGCACACCTGCTTCTCCCTGTCCAATGTCGAAAGGTAACTGGAGCTCATTGGGGCTCTGCAACGACCATGTATCAAAACGGACCATGTATCAAAACAGATTAATCCATTTTGCATTACTTTCTATGGGAAAGCGCGCCTTGGTTTTGGAAAACTGGTTTTGGAACGGACTTCTGGAACGGATTAAGTTTGAGAACCAAGGTACCACTGTACATCAATCAAGAATGGAGGGAACTCCCTCCCTGTGATGGCCTGGGAATCTGATTCAGAGGCTGAACCTGAGGAATCCCAGCCTGCACAGGATTCCCCGCCTCCAGGGCCGGCTGAGCCGGGGCAGGGGCTTGAATCTGAAGGGCCCTCACCTGTGCCGGATCCTCAGGAGCAGACACCAGATGAATCCACTCTGGCTCCAGGGGTGATTGAGGACCCATTGCCTGCAGGTGCTCCTCTCCCAGCCCTGTCAGGGAAAGGTGAGGTTACCCTGGGTCCAGTAACCCTCCAGCCTCTCCTGAGCTGCAGAGTCTCAGGGCAGAGAGGTGGAGGGAACTAAGTTCTCTCAGGAGGAGTGCTTGCCTCCAGGCAAGGAGAGGCAAGTCACCTGGGGGCCGGGATCGCCCTAGGCCTCAGAGGAGATAAAGGCCAGCCAGCCCAGTCCCAGGTTGCGGGAGCAACGACGTTGGAAACCTGTTTCTGCCAGCACCCAGACCTGCTCTCCTGAGTTCCTGTCCACGCCCGACTCCTCGCTTTGGACCTCGCTTCGCCCCTGACGGACAGCCTCCTTACCCTCGACCTAGGACCGGACTTAGACCACACCTCACGGTAACCCCCCCTGGAACCAGCACACTCCCTCCCCCAAACTCCATGAGTTCTGCCTGAAGTCGAGCAGAGCAACCCCTCGCCAGAGCCAGAGAGACCCTGTCCCCACAAACACGGAGGGTCCTGAGATGTGGGGAACAGCAGGCTGGGCACTCCAGGAAGCAGAGTCAGGCCAGGGCCTGCAGCCCAATTCACTAGCTGACCAGGTGGGGAAGGAGGCAAGTGATTATTCGGCTGGGGAAGCTGAAAGCAGGTGAGGGTCACCTGCCTCATCAAGCCCAGATGCAGCAATCAGCAGGCACAGTATCAGAAGGCAGCAGAGCTGAGGTGTTGTGTCTGCTCAGCTGGCCATGTTGAGGGACCTTGCTTTTGTCCTTTGAGATTGACTGCTCCACAACTATCTTGACAAAGGCTGCGTTTCTAGGCCAGCCAAAAAACGATTCAGAAGAAAATGGCGCCAAACACCTGCAAAATGTCCGCTGCTACATTTCGCGGTGCAAACGCCGCATTTTGAGGTGGGCCAAAAAATGAAGCCTTGCTGCCCTAATCCCCCGGGTGACGGTTTTCGCCATAATTCCTAACTCATCTGATTCCCTCGGAAATACTGCCAAACACATGAAAATTGCCCCCTGCAAGGTTTTCGGGTGCCAACGCCGTGTTTCCAGGTAGGCTGAAAAATGAAGGGATTTTTCCCAAAAAATGTTTTTCCACAGGTTAAGGCACTGAGGGATGATTTTTTTCATCTATGAGAAAATGTGCTTTCCCACTGCCAAACCTTACGGGGGAGAATTTGAAACAGTTTGGCACCAGTTTTGAGTGAATTGGATAACGTCAGATTTTGGGTGAAATTGTGGGTTAGGGATTTTTTCGGAAAACTGTTTTTCCACAGGTTAAGATGTCGAGAGCTGATTTTTTGGCCGATGATAAAAACCCTTCTATTTCCACCGCAAAACCTTTCAGGGCAGCATTTGCAACAGTATGGCACCATTCTGGAGGGAATTGGATAACGTCAGATTTTTGCTGCAATTACGGATTTTTTTCAAAAAAATGTTTTTCCGCAGCTTAAGGCTTTGATAGCTGATTTCTAGGCCTATGATAAAAACCCACCTTTTTCACTGTCGAATGCTCCCCTGAAAGGTATTCCTGTGGAAACAGAAGGCTTTTTATCACAGGACAAGAAATCGGTCCTCAACAAATTTACTGGGGGAAATTATTTTTTTTTAAAAAGCCCTAAGCCCCGGGGTCACAATTTCAGAAAAAATCTGACGTTCTCCAATTCACTCAAAAATAGTGCCAAACGATTGCAAATGCTCCCCTGAAAGGTTTGGTGATGGAAACAGAAGGCTTTTTATCACAGGGCAAGAAATCAGCCGTCGACAACTTATCTGGCGGAAAATGATTTTTTTGCTTGGAACCGGTCTAGACGGATTGGAACTGGTTGAAGCTGGTTTTAACTGCTCCAAGCAGGTTGGAACTGGTCTAGACTAGTTGAAACTGGTTTAGACTGGTTTGAACCGGTCGAACCCGGATTCAACCGGTCAAAGCCGGTTTGAACCAGTTTAGACCGGTCCAAGCTGTTTGGAAGCCATCTAGACTGGTTGGAACTGGTTCAAGCTGGTTGGAACCTGTCTAGACCGATTGGAACTGGTTGATGCTTGTTTGAAACGGTCCAAGCAGGTTGGAACCAGTCTAGATTAGTTGGAACTGGTCTAGACTAGTTGGAAGCGGTCCATGCTGGTTGGAACCAGTCTAGACCGGTTGGAAGTGGTCCAAGTTGGTTGGAACCGGTCTAGACTGGTTGGAACTGGTTCAGACCGGTTTGAACCGGTCGAAGCCAGTTGGAACAGGTTGAGACTAGTAGAAAAAGGACCAAGTTGGTCAGTACTGGTCTAGACTGGTTTGAACTGGTCCAAGCTGGTTGGAACTGGTCTAAACTGGTTGGAACCGATTCAGACCAGTCTCAACCGGTTGAAGCCGGTTTGAATCGGTCTACACCAGTTAGAACTGATCCAGACCGGTTTGAACTGGTTGAAGCCGGTTTGAATCGGTCTAGACCAGTTGGAACTGGTTCAGACCAGTTGGAACCAGTTAAAGCCAGTTTGAAGCGGTCCAAGCTGGATGTAACCGGTCTAGACTGGTTGGAACTGGTTCAGACCAGCTTGAACCGGTCGAAGCCTGTTTGAACTGGTCCAAGCTGGTTGGAACTGGTCTAGACCGGTTGGAACCAGTCTAGTCCGGTTAGAACCATTCCAAGCTGGTTGGAATTGGTGTAGACCGCTTGGTACTGGTTCAGACCAGTTGCGACCAGTTGAAGCCAGTTTGTACCGGTTTTGACCGGTTTGAACCTGTCCAAGCTGGTTGGAACCGGTCTAGACTGGTTGGAACTGGTTCAGACAGGTTTGAACCGGTTGAAGCCGTTTGGAACTGGTCCAAGCTTTTTGGGACCATCTAGACCGGTTAGAACCGGTCCAAGCTGGTAGGAACCAGTCTAGACTTGTTGGAACCAGTACAAGCTGGTTGGAACCGGTCCAGACTGATTTGAACCAGTCGAAGCAGGTTTTTCCGGTCCAAGCCGGTTTGGGTGGTCCAAGCAGGTTGGAACTCATCTAGACTAGTTGGAACTGGTTCAGACCGGTTGGAACCGGTTGAGGTTGAGACTAGTAGAAAATGGAACAAGTTGGTCAGTACTGGTCTAGACTGGTTTGAACTGGTCCAAGCTGGTTGGAACCGGTATAGATCAGATGCAACCGGTTCAAGCTGGTGGGAACTGGTCTAGACCAGTTGGAACTGGTTCAGACCGGGTTGAACCGGTTGAAGCTAGTTTGCACCAGTTTTGACCAGTTGGAACTGGTCCAAGCTGCTTGGAACCAGTCTAGACTGCCTGGATCTGGTTCAGACCGGTTTGAACCGGTTGAAGCCAGTTGGAACAGGTTGAGACAAGTAGAAAACCGAACAAGTTGGTCAGTACTGGTCTAGACCAGTTTGAACAGGTCCAAGCTGATTGAGATCAGCCTAGACCGGTTGGAACCAGTCCAAGTTGGTTGGAGCTGATCCAGACCGGTTTGAACTGGTTGAAGCCAGATTGAATCAGTTTGCACCGTTTGGAACCAGTCTAGACCGGTTTAAACTGGTCCAAGCCAGTTGGAACCGGTCTAGTCTGGTTGGAACCGGTCCAAGCTGGTTAGAATTGGTCTAGACTGGTTGGAACTGGTTCAGACCAGTTGCAACCGGTTGAAGGCGGCTTGAATCGGTTGTAGACGGGTTTTTTTTTTAAATTATTATTATTATTATTATTATTGTACCAGTTTTGACTGGTTGTACCAGTTTTGACTGGTTGGAACCAGTCTAGTCCAGTTAGAACCGGTCCAAGCTGGCTGGAACCGATCCAGACTCGTTTGAACTGGTTGAAGCCAATTTGAATCGGTCTGCACTGGTTGGAACCAATCCAGACCGGTTTGAACTGGTTGAAGCCGGTTTGAATCGGTCTACACTGGTTGGAACCAGTCTAGACTGGTTGGAACCGGTTGAAGCTGGTTTGTACTGGTTTTGACTGGTTGGAACCAGTACAAACTGGTTGGAAGTAGTCTAGACTGGTTGGAACTGGTTCAGACTGGTTTGAACCGGACTTCAGCAAAAATCTGACTTTTCGAAATTCACTCCAAAATCTTGCTAAATGGTTGCAAATGCTCCCCTGAGAGGTTTAGCGGTCGAAACAGAAGGCTTTTCATCACAGGGCAAGAAATCTGCCCTCGACAACTTAACCAGCAGAAAAAGATTTTTTTGAAAAAAACCCTAAGCCCCGGGGGTCACATTTTCAGCAAAAATCTGACTTTCGGGAATTCACTCAATTTCTGAAAAAATTTCTGAAAAAAATCTGACGTTCTCCAATTCATTCAAAAATGGTGCCAAACGGTTGCAAATGCTCCCCTCAAAGGTTTGGCGGTCGAAATAGAAGGCTTTTTATCACACGAAAAGAAATCAGCCCTCGACAACTTAACCTGCGGACAAAGATTTTTTTGAAAAAATCCCTAAGCCCCGGGGTCACATTTTCAGCAAAAATCTGACTTTCGGGAATTCACTCAAAAATGGTGCCAAACGGTTGCAAATGCTCCCCTAAAAGGTTTGGGGGTCGAAACAGAAGGCTTTTTATCACACGAAAAGAAACCAGCCCTCGACAACTTAACCTGCGGACAAAGATTTTTTTGAAAAAATCCCTAAGCCCCGGGGTCAAAATTTCAGGAAAAAAACTGACGTTCTCCAATTCACCCAAAATTGGTGCCAAACGGTTGAAAATGCTCCCCTGAAAGGTTTGGCGGTCGAAACAGAAGACTTTTTATCACAGGACAAGAAATCAGCCCTCGACAACTTAACCGGCAGAAAAATATTTTTTTAAAAAAATCCTTAAGCCCCGGGGTCACAATTTAATAAAAAATCTGACTTTCTGCAATTCACTCAAAAATGGTGCCAAACGGTTGCAAATGCTCCCCTGAAAGGTTTGGCGGTCGAAACAGAAGGCTTTTTTATCACAGGAAAAGAAATCAGGCCTCGACAACTTAACCCGAGGAAAAAGATTTTTTTGAAAAAATCCCTAAGCCCCGGGGGCACAATTTCATGAAAAATCTGACTTTCGGCAATTAACTCAAAAATGGTGCCAAACGGTTGGAAATGCTCCCCTGAGAGGTTTGGCGGTTGAAACAGAAGGCTTTTTACCACAGGAAAAGAAATCAGCCCTAGACAACTTAACCGGCAGAAAAATATTTTTTTGAAAAAATCCCGAAGCCTCGGGGTCACAATTTCTGAAAATATCTGACTTTCGCTAATTCACTCCAAAATGGTGCCAAACGTTTGCAAATGCTCCCCTGATAGGTTTGACGGTCGAAACAGAAGGCTTTTTATTACAGGAGAAGAAATCGGCCCTTGACAACTTCACTGGCAGACAAAGATTTTTTTGAAAAAATCCTGAAGCCCCGGGGTCACAATTTCATAAAAAATCTGACTTCCGGCAATTCACTAAAAAATTGTGCCAAACATTTGCAAATGCTCCCCTGAGAAGTTTGGCGATCGAAACAGAAGGCTTTTAATCACAGGACAAGAAATCCACCCTTGAGAACCTAATCAGCAGAAATTATTTTTTTTGAAAAAATCCCTAAGCCCCGGGGTCACAATTTCATAAAAAATCTGACTTTCGGCAATTCACTCATGGTGCCAAACCGTTGCAAATGGTCCCCTGAAAGGTTTGCTGGTTGAAACAGAAGGCTTTATACCACAGGACAAGACATCAGCCCTCGACAACTTAACCGGCAGAAAAAGATGTTTTTGACTTTCGGCAATTAAATAAAAAATGGTACCAAATGTTTGCAAATGCTCCCCTGAGAGGTTTGGCAGTCGAAACAGAAGGCTTTTTACCACAGGACAAGACATCAGCCCCCGACAACTTAACCGGCAGAAAAAGATGTTTTTGAAAAAATTCCTAAGCCCTGGGGTCACAATTTCATTAAAAATCTGACGTTCGGCAATTGACTCAAAAATGGTGCCAAACGTTTGCAAATGCTCCCCTGAAAGGTTTGCCGGTTGAAACAGAAGGCTTTTTACCACAGGACAAGACATCAGCCCTCGACAACTTAACCGGCAGAAAAAGATTTTTTTGAAAAAATCCCTGAGCCCCGGGGTCACAATTTCATAACAAATCTGACGTTCGGCAATTCACTCAAAAATTGTGCTAAACAGTTGCAAATGCTCCCCTGAAAGGTTTGGTGGTCAAAAAAGAAGGATTTGAATCACAGGACAAAAAATCCGCCCTTGACAACTTAATTGGCAGAAAAAGATTTTTTTGAAAAAATCCCTAATCCAGGGGGTCACAATTTCATTAAAAATCTGACTTCCGGCAATTGACTCAAAAATTTTGCCAAACAGTTGCAAATGCTCCCCTGAAAGATTTGGCGGTCAAAACAGAAGGCTTTGAATCACAGGACAAGAAATCCGCCCTTGACAACTTAATCGGCAGAATTTTTTTTTTTTTTGAAAAAATCCCTATTTCATAAATGATGTCACGACATCAGCCCTCGACAACTTAACCGGTTGACAAAGATTTTTTTGAAAAAATCCCTAATCCAGGGGGTCACAATTTCATAAAAAATCTGACTTTCGGCAATTAAGTCAAAAATGGTGCCAAACGTTTGCAAATGCTCCACTGAGAGGTTTGGCAGTCGAAACAGAAGGCTTTTTACCACAGGACAAGACATCAGCCCTCGACAACTTAACCGGCAGAAAAAGATGTTTTTGAAAAAATCCCTAAGCCCCGGGGTCACAATTACATCAAATATCTGACTTCCGGCAATTCAGTAAAAAATGGATCCAAACGGCTGCAAATGCTCCCCTGAAAGGTTTGGCGATCAAAACAGAAGGCTTTTACTCACAGGACAAGAAATGAGCCCTTGACAACTAAAGCGGCAGAATTTTTTTTTTGAAAAAATCCCTAAGCCCTAAGGTCACAATTTAATCAAAAATCTGCCTTTTTGCAATTCACTCAAAAATCTGACTTTTGGCAATTGACTCAAAAATGGTGACAAACGGTTGCAAATGCTGCCCAGAGAAGTTTAGCTGTCGAAACAGAAAGCTTTTTATCACAGGACAAGAATTCAGCCCTCGACAACTTAACCGGCAGAAAAAAGTTTTTTTGAAAAAATCCCTATGCCCCTGGTCACAATTTCATCGATTATCTGACTTTTGGCAATTCACTCAAAAATGGTGCCAAACGGTAGCATATGCACCCCTGAAAGCTTTGGCGGTCGAAACAGGAGGCTTTTTATCACAGGAAAAGAAATCAGCCCTCGACAACTTAACCGGGAGAAAACAGTTTTTTTGAAAAAATCCTTAAGCCCCGGGGTCACAATTTCATCATATATCTGACTTCCGGCAATTCAGTAAAAAATGGAGCCAAACGGCTGCAAATGCTCCCCTGAAAGGTTTGGCGGTCGAAACAGAAGGGTTTTTATCACAGGAAAAGAAATCAGCCCTCGACAACTTAACCGGCAGAAAAATTTTTTTTTTGAAAAAATCCTTAAGCCCCGGGGACACAATTTCATCAAATATCTGACTTTCGGCAATTCACTCAAAAATGCTGCAAAATGTTTGCAAATGTTCCCCTGAAAGGTTTGGCGGTCGAAACAGGAGGCTTTTTATCACAGGAAAAGAAATCAGCCCTCGCCAACTTAACCGGGAGAAAACACTTTTTTTGAAAAAATCCTTAAGCCCCGGGGTCACAATTTCATCATATATCTGATTTCCGGCAAATCACTCAAAAATGGTGCCAAACGTTTGCAAATGCTCCCCTGAAAGGTTTGGCGGTCGAAACAGGAGGCTTTTTATCACAGGAAACGAAATCAGCCCTCGCCAACTTAACAGGCAGAAAAAAGTTTTTTTGAAAAAATCCCTAAGCCCCGGGGTCACAATTTCATCAAATATCTGACTTTCGGCAATTCACTCAAAAATGCTGCCAAACGGTTGCAAATGCTCCCCTGAAAGCTTTGGCGGTCGAAACAGGAGGCTTTTTATCACAGGAAAAGAAATCAGCCCTCGACAACTTAACCGGCAGAAAAATGTTTTTTTGAAAAAATCCTTAAGCCCCGGGGCCACAATTTCATCAAATATCTGACTTCCGGCAATTCAGTAAAAAATGGATCCAAACGGCTGCAAATGCTCCCCTGAAAGGTTTGGCGGTCGAAACAGGAGGCTTTTTATCACAGGAAAAGAAATCAGCCCTCGCCAACTTAACCGGCAGAAAACAGTTTTTTTAAAAAAATCCCTAAGCCCCGGGGTCACAATTTCATCAAATATCTGACTTTCGGCAATTCACTCAAAAATGCTGCCAAACTGTTGCAAATGCTCCCCTGAAAGCTTTGGCGGTCGAAACAGGAGGCTTTTTATCACAGGAAAAGAAATCAGCCCTCGACAACTTAACCGGCAGAAAAATGTTTTTTTGAAAAAATCCTTAAGCCCCGGGGTCACAATTTCATCAAATATATGACTTCCGGCAATTCAGTAAAAAATGGATCCAAACGGCTGCAAATGCTCCACTGAAAGGTTTGGCGGTCGAAACAGGAGGCTTTTTATCACAGGAAAAGAAATCAGCCCTCGCCAACTTAACCGGCAGAAAAAAGTTTTTTTGAAAAAATCCTTAAGCCCCGGCGTCACAATTTCATCATATATCTGATTTCCGGCAAATCACTCAAAAATGGTGCCAAACGTTTGCAAATGCTCCCCTGAAAGGTTTGGCGGTCGAAACAGGAGGCTTTTTATCACAGGAAACGAAATCAGCCCTCGCCAACTTAACAGGCAGAAAAAAGTTTTTTTGAAAAAATCCCTAAGCCCCGGGGTCACAATTTCATCAAATATCTGATTTCCGGCAATTCAGTAAAAAATGGTGCCAAATGTTTGCAAATGCTCCCCTGAAAGGTTTGGCGGTCGAAACAGGAGGCTTTTTATCACAGGAAAAGAAATCAGCCCTCGCCAACTTAACAGGCAGAAAAAAGGTTTTTTTGAAAAAATCCCTAAGCCCCGGGGTCACAATTTCATCAAATATCTGACTTTCGGCAATTCACTCAAAAATGGTGCCAAACGGTTGCAAATGCTCCCCTGAAAGCTTTGGCGGTCGAAACAGGAGGCTTTTTATCATAGGAAAAGAAATCAGCCCTAGACAACTTAACCGGCAGAAAAATGTTTTTTTGAAAAAATCCTTAAGCCCCAGGGTCACAATTTCATCAAATATATGACTTCCGGCAATTCATTAAAAAATGGTGCCAAACGTGTGCAAATGCTCCACTGAAAGGTTTGGCAGTCGAAACAGGAGGCTTTTTATCACAGGAAAAGAAATCAGCCCTCGCCAACTTAACCGGCAGAAAAAAGTTTTTTTGAAAAAATCCTTAAGCACCGGGGTCACAATTTCATCAAATATCTGATTTCCGGCAAATCACTCAAAAACGGTGCCAAACGTTTGCAAATGCTCCCCTGAAAGGTTTGGCGGTCGAAACAGGAGGCTTTTTATCACAGGAAACGAAATCAGCCCTCGCCAACTTAACAGGCAGAAAAAAGTTTTTTTGAAAAAATCCTGAACCCCCGGGGTCACAATTTCATCAAATATCTGACTTCCGGTAATTCAGTAAAAAATGGATCCAAACGGCTGCAAATGCTCCACTGAAAGTTTTGGCGGTCGAAACAGAAGGGTTTTTATCATAGGAAAAGAAATCAGCCCTCGATAACTTAACCGGCAGAAAATTTTTTTTTTGAAAAAATCCCTAAGCCCCGGGGTCACAATTTCATCAAATATCTGACTTCCGGCAATTCACTCAAAAATGCTGCCAAACGGTTGCAAATGCTCCCCTGAAAGCTTTGGCGGTCGAAACAGGAGGCTTCTTATCACAGGAAACGAAATCAGCCCTCGCCAACTTAACCGGCAGAAAAAAGTTTTTTTGAAAAAATCCCTAAGCCCCGGGGTCACAATTTCATCAAATATCTGACTTTCGGCAATTCACTCAAAAATGCTGCCAAACGGTTGCAAATGCTCCCCTGAAAGCTTTGGCGGTCGAAACAGAAGGCTTTTTATCACAGGAAAAGAAATCAGCCCTCGACAACTTAACCGGCAGAAAAATGTTTTTTTGAAAAAATCCTTGAGCCCCGGGGTCACAATTTCATCAAATATCTGACTTCCGGCAATTCAGTAAAAAATGGAGCCAAACGGCTGCAAATGCTCCACTGAAAGGTTTGGCGGTCGAAACAGAAGGGTTTTTATCATAGGAAAAGAAATCAGCCCTCGATAACTTAACCGGCAGAAAAAGATTTTTTTGAAAAAATCCCTAAGCCCCGGGGTCACAATTTCATCAAATATCTGATTTCCGGCAATTCAGTAAAAAATGGTGCCAAATGTTTGCAAATGCTCCCCTGAAAGGTTTGGCGGTCGAAACAGGAGGCTTTTTATCACAGGAAACGAAATCAGCCCTCGCCAACTTAACCGGCAGAAAAAAGTTTTTTTGAAAAAATCCCTAAGCCCCGGGGTCACAATTTCATCAAATATCTGACTTTCGGCAATTCACTCAAAAATGCTGCCAAACGGTTGCAAATGCTCCCCTGAAAGCTTTGGCGGTCGAAACAGAAGGCTTTTTATCACAGGAAAAGAAATCAGCCCTCGACAACTTAACCGGCAGAAAAATGTTTTTTTGAAAAAATCCTTGAGCCCCGGGGTCACAATTTCATCAAATATCTGACTTCCGGCAATTCAGTAAAAAATGGAGCCAAACGGCTGCAAATGCTCCACTGAAAGGTTTGGCGGTCGAAACAGAAGGGTTTTTATCATAGGAAAAGAAATCAGCCCTCGATAACTTAACCGGCAGAAAAAGATTTTTTTGAAAAAATCCCTAAGCCCCGGGGTCACAATTTCATCAAATATCTGATTTCCGGCAATTCAGTAAAAAATGGTGCCAAACGGTTGCAAATGCTCCCCTGAAAGCTTTGGCGGTCGAAACAGGAGGCTTTTTATCATAGGAAAAGAAATCAGCCCTCGACAACTTAACCGGCAGAAAAATGTTTTTTTGAAAAAATCCTTAAGCCCCGGGGTCACAATTTCATCAAATATCTGACTTCCGGCAATTCATTAAAAAATGGTGCCAAACGTGTGCAAATGCTCCACTGAAAGGTTTGGCAGTCGAAACAGGAGGCTTTTTATCACAGGAAAAGAAATCAGCCCTCGCCAACTTAACCGGCAGAAAAAAGTTTTTTTGAAAAAATCCTTAAGCCCCGGGGTCACAATTTCATCATATATCTGATTTCCGGCAAATCACTCAAAAATGGTGCCAAACGTTTGCAAATGCTCCCCTGAAAGGTTTGGCGGTCGAAACAGGAGGCTTTTTATCACAGGAAACGAAATCAGCCCTCGCCAACTTAACAGGCAGAAAAAAGGTTTTTTTGAAAAAATCCCTAAGCCCCGGGGTCACAATTTCATCAAATATCTGACTTTCGGCAATTCACTCAAAAATGCTGCCAAACGGTTGCAAATGCTCCCCTGAAAGCTTTGGCGGTCGAAACAGGAGGCTTTTTATCACAGGAAAAGAAATCAGCCCTCGACAACTTAACCGGCAGAAAAATGTTTTTTTGAAAAAATCCTGAAGCCCCGGGGTCACAATTTCATCAAATATCTGACTTCCGGCAATTCAGTAAAAAATGGATCCAAACGGCTGCAAATGCTCCACTGAAAGTTTTGGCGGTCGAAACAGAAGGGTTTTTATCATAGGAAAAGAAATCAGCCCTCGATAACTTAACCGGCAGAAAAAGATTTTTTTGAAAAAATCCCTAAGCCCCGGGGTCACAATTTCATCAAATATCTGACTTCCGGCAATTCACTCAAAAATGCTGCCAAACGGTTGCAAATACTCCCCTGAAAGCTTTGGCGGTCGAAACAGGAGGCTTTTTATCACAGGAAAAGAAATCAGCCGTCGCGAACTTAACCGGCAGAAAAAAGTTTTTTTGAAAAAATCCTTAAGCCCCGGGGTCACAATTTCATCATATATCTGATTTCTGGCAAATCACTCAAAAATGGTGCCAAACATTTGCAAATGCTCCCCTGAAAGGTTTGGCGGTCGAAACAGGAGGCTTTTTATCACAGGAAACGAAATCAGCCCTCGCCAACTTAACCGGCAGAAAAAAGTTTTTTTGAAAAAATCCCTAAGCCCCGGGGTCACAATTTCATCAAATATCTGACTTTCGGCAATTCATTAAAAAATGGTGCCAAACGTGTGCAAATGCTCCCCTGAAAGCTTTGGCGGTCGAAACAGAAGGCTTTTTATCACAGGAAAAGAAATCAGCCCTCGACAACTTAACCGGCAGAAAAATGTTTTTTTGAAAAAATCCTGAAGCCCCGGGGTCACAATTTCATCAAATATCTGACTTCCGGCAATTCATTAAAAAATGGTGCCAAACGTGTGCAAATGCTCCCCTGAAAGGTTTGGCAGTCGAAACAGGAGGCTTTTTATCACAGGAAAAGAAATCAGCCCTCGCCAACTTAACCGGCAGAAAAAAGTTTTTTTGGAAAAATCCTTAAGCCCCGGGGTCACAATTTCATCATATATCTGATTTCCGGCAAATCACTCAAAAATGGTGCCAAACGTTTGCAAATGCTCCCCTGAAAGGTTTGGCGGTCGAAACAGGAGGCTTTTTATCACAGGAAAAGAAATCAGCCCTCGCCAACTTAACAGGCAGAAAAAAGGTTTTTTTGAAAAAATCCCTAAGCCCCGGGGTCACAATTTCATCAAATATCTGACTTTCGGCAATTCACTCAAAAATACTGCCAAACGGTTGCAAATGCTCCCCTGAAAGCTTTGGCGGTCGAAACAGGAGGCTTTTTATCACAGGAAAAGAAATCAGCCCTCGACAACTTAACCGGCAGAAAAATGTTTTTTTGAAAAAATCCTGAAGCCCCGGGGTCACAATTTCATCAAATATCTGACTTCCGGCAATTCAGTAAAAAATGGATCCAAACGGCTGCAAATGCTCCACTGAAAGTTTTGGCGGTCGAAACAGAAGGGTTTTTATCATAGGAAAAGAAATCAGCCCTCGATAACTTAACCGGCAGAAAAAGATTTTTTTGAAAAAATCCCTAAGCCCCGGGGTCACAATTTCATCAAATATCTGACTTCCGGCAATTCACTCAAAAATGCTGCCAAACGGTTGCAAATACTCCCCTGAAAGCTTTGGCGGTCGAAACAGGAGGCTTTTTATCACAGGAAAAGAAATCAGCCGTCGCGAACTTAACCGGCAGAAAAAAGTTTTTTTGAAAAAATCCTTAAGCCCCGGGGTCACAATTTCATCATATATCTGATTTCTGGCAAATCACTCAAAAATGGTGCCAAACATTTGCAAATGCTCCACTGAAAGGTTTGGCGGTCGAAACAGGAGGCTTTTTATCACAGGAAACGAAATCAGCCCTCGCCAACTTAACCGGCAGAAAAAAGTTTTTTTGAAAAAATCCCTAAGCCCCGGGGTCACAATTTCATCAAATATCTGACTTTCGGCAATTCACTCAAAAATGCTGCCAAACGGTTGCAAATGCTCCCCTGAAAGCTTTGGCGGTCGAAACAGAAGGCTTTTTATCACAGGAAAAGAAATCAGCCCTCGCCAACTTAACCGGCAGAAAAATGTTTTTTTGAAAAAATCCTGAAGCCCCGGGGTCACAATTTCATCAAATATCTGACTTCCAGCAATTCAGTAAAAAATGGTGCCAAACGGCTGCAAATGCTCCACTGAAAGGTTTGGCGGTCGAAACAGAAGGGTTTTTATCATAGGAAAAGAAATCAGCCCTCGATAACTTAACCGGCAGAAAAAGATTTTTTTGAAAAAATCCCTAAGCCCCGGGGTCACAATTTCATCAAATATCTGATTTCCGGCAATTCAGTAAAAAATGGTGCCAAATGTTTGCAAATGCTCCCCTGAAAGGTTTAGCGGTCGAAACAGGAGGCTTTTTATCACAGGAAAAGAAATCAGCCCTCGCCAACTTAACAGGCAGAAAAAAGGTTTTTTTGAAAAAATCCCTAAGCCCCGGGGTCACAATTTCATCAAATATCTGACTTTCGGCAATTCACTCAAAAATGGTGCCAAACGTTTGCAAATGCTCCCCTGAAAGCTTTGGCGGTCGAAACAGGAGGCTTTTTATCATAGGAAAAGAAATCAGCCCTCGACAACTTAACCGGCAGAAAAAAGTTTTTTTTAAAAAAATCCTTAAGCCCCGGGGTCACAATTTCATCAAATATCTGAGTTCCGGCAATTCATTAAAAAATGGTGCCAAACGTGTGCAAATGCTCCCCTGAAAGGTTTGGCAGTCGAAACTGGAGGCTTTTTATCACAGGAAAAGAAATCAGCCCTCGCCAACTTAACCGGCAGAAAAAAGTTTTTTTGAAAAAATCCTTAAGCCCCGGGGTCACAATTTCATCATATATCTGATTTCCGGCAATTCACTCAAAAATGGTGCCAAACGTTTGCAAATGCTCCCCTGAAAGGTTTGGCGGTCGAAACAGGAGGCTTTTTATCACAGGAAACGAAATCAGCCCTCGCCAACTTAACAGGCAGAAAAAAGTTTTTTTGAAAAAATCCCTAAGCCCCGGGGTCACAATTTCATCAAATATCTGACTTTCGGCAATTCACTCAAAAATGCTGCCAAACGGTTGCAAATGCTCCCCTGAAAGCTTTGGCGGTCGAAACAGGAGGCTTTTTATCATAGGAAAAGAAATCAGCCCTCGACAACTTAACCTGCAGAAAAATGTTTTTTTGAAAAAATCCTGAAGCCCCGGGGTCACAATTTCATCAAATATCTGATTTCCGGCAATTCAGTAAAAAATGGTGCCAAATGTTTGCAAATGCTCCCCTGAAAGGTTTGGCGGTCGAAACAGGAGGCTTTTTATCACAGGAAAAGAAATCAGCCCTCGCCAACTTAACAGGCAGAAAAAAGGTTTTTTTTGAAAAAATCCCTAAGTCCCGGGGTCACAATTTCATCAAATATCTGACTTTCGGCAATTCACTCAAAAATGGTGCCAAACGGTTGCAAATGCTCCCCTGAAAGCTTTGGCGGTCGAAACAGGAGGCTTTTTATCATAGGAAAAGAAATCAGCCCTCGACAACTTAACCGGCAGAAAAATGTTTTTTTGAAAAAATCCTTAAGCCCCGGGGTCACAATTTCATCAAATATCTGACTTCCGGCAATTCATTAAAAAATGGTGCCAAACGTGTGCAAATGCTCCCCTGAAAGGTTTGGCAGTCGAAACAGGAGGCTTTTTATCACAGGAAAAGAAATCAGCCCTCGCCAACTTAACCGGCAGAAAAAAGTTTTTTTGAAAAAATCCTTAAGCCCCGGGGTCACAATTTCATCATATATCTGATTTCCGGCAATTCAGTAAAAAATGGTGCCAAACGTTTGCAAATGCTCCCCTGAAAGGTTTGGCGGTCGAAACAGGAGGCTTTTTATCACAGGAAACGAAATCAGCCCTCGCCAACTTAACAGGCAGAAAAAAGTTTTTTTGAAAAAATCCCTAAGCCCCGGGGTCACAATTTCATCAAATATCTGACTTCCGGCAATTCATTAAAAAATGGTGCCAAACGTGTGCAAATGCTCCCCTGAAAGGTTTGGCGGTCGAAACAGGAGGCTTTTTATCACAGGAAAAGAAATCAGCCCTCGCCAACTTAAGCGGCAGAAAAAAGTTTTTTTGAAAAAATCCTTAAGCCCCGGGGTCTAAATTTCATCATATATCTGATTTCCGGCAAATCACTCAAAAATGGTGCCAAACGTTTGCAAATGCTCCCCTGAAAGGTTTGGCGGTCGAAACAGGAGGCTTTTTATCACAGGAAAAGAAATCAGCCCTCGCCAACTTAACAGGCAGAAAAAAGGTTTTTTTGAAAAAATCCCTAAGCCCCGGGGTCACAATTTCATCAAATATCTGACTTTCGGCAATTCACTCAAAAATGCTGCCAAACGGTTGGAAATGCTCCCCTGAAAGCTTTGGCGGTCGAAACAGGAGGCTTTTTATCACAGGAAAAGAAATCAGCCCTCGACAACTTAACCGGCAGAAAAATGTTTTTTTGAAAAAATCCTGAAGCCCCGGGGTCACAATTTCATCAAATATCTGACTTCCGGCAATTCAGTAAAAAATGGATCCAAACGGCTGCAAATGCTCCACTGAAAGTTTTGGCGGTCGAAACAGAAGGGTTTTTATCATAGGAAAAGAAATCAGCCCTCGATAACTTAACCGGCTGAAAAAGATTTTTTTGAAAAAATCCCTAAGCCCCGGGGTCACAATTTCATCAAATATCTGACTTCCGGCAATTCACTCAAAAATGCTGCCAAACGGTTGCAAATACTCCCCTGAAAGCTTTGGCGGTCGAAACAGGAGGCTTTTTATCACAGGAAAAGAAATCAGCCCTCGCGAACTTAACCGGCAGAAAAAAGTTTTTTTGAAAAAATCCTTAAGCCCCGGGGTCACAATTTCATCATATATCTGATTTCTGGCAAATCACTCAAAAATGGTGCCAAACATTTGCAAATGCTCCCCTGAAAGCTTTGGCGTTCGAAACAGGAGGCTTTTTATCATAGGAAAAGAAATCAGCCCTCGACAACTTAACCGGCAGAAAAATGTTTTTTTGAAAAAATCCTTAAGCCCCGGGGTCACAATTTCATCATATATCTGACTTCCGGCAATTCATTAAAAAATGGTGCCAAACGTTTGCAAATGCTCCCCTGAAAGGTTTGGCGGTCGAAACAGGAGGCTTTTTATCACAGGAAACGAAATCAGCCCTCGCCAACTTAACCGGCAGAAAAAAGTTTTTTTGAAAAAATCCTTAAGCCCCGGGGTCACAATTTCATCATATATCTGATTTCCGGCAAATCACTCAAAAATGCTGCCAAACAGTTGCAAATGCTCCCCTGAAAGCTTTGGCGGTCGAAACAGAAGGCTTTTTATCACAGGAAAAGAAATCAGCCCTCGACAACTTAACCGGCAGAAAAAGGTTTTTTTGAAAAAATCCCTAAGCCCCGGGGTCACAATTTCATCAAATATCTGACTTCCGGCAATTCAGTGAAAAATGGGGCCAAACGGCTGCAAATGCTCCACTGAAAGGTTTGGCGGTCGAAACAGAAGGGTTTTTATCAAAGGAAAAGAAATCAGCCCTCGATAACTTAACCGGCAGAAAAAGATTTTTTTGAAAAAATCCCTAAGCCCCGGGGTCACAATTTCATCAAATATCTGATTTCCGGCAATTCAGTAAAAAATGGTGCCAAATGTTTGTAAATGCTCCCCTGAAAGGTTTAGCGGTCGAAACAGGAGGCTTTTTATCACAGGAAAAGAAATCAGCCCTCGCCAACTTAACAGGCAGAAAAAAGGTTTTTTTGAAAAAATCCCTAAGCCCCGGGGTCACAATTTCATCAAATATCTGACTTTCGGCAATTCACTCAAAAATGCTGCCAAACGGTTGCAAATGCTCCCCTGAAATCTTTGGCGGTCGAAACAGGAGGCTTTTTATGATAGGAAAAGAAATCAGCCCTCGACAACTTAACCGGCAGAAAAATGTTTTTTTGAAAAAATCCTTAAGCCCCGGGGTCACAATTTCATCAAATATCTGACTTCTGGCAATTCATTAAAAAATGGTGCCAAACGTGTGCAAATGCTCCCCTGAAAGGTTTGGCAGTCGAAACAGGAGGCTTTTTATCACAGGAAAAGAAATCAGCCCTCGCCAACTTAACCGGCAGAAAAAAGTTTTTTTGAAAAAATCCTTAAGCCCCGGGGTCACAATTTCATCATATATCTGATTTCCGGCAATTCAGTAAAAAATGGTGCCAAACGTTTGCAAATGCTCCCCTGAAAGCTTTGGCGGTCGAAACAGGAGGCTTTTTATCACAGGAAACGAAATCAGCCCTCGCCAACTTAACAGGCAGAAAAAAGTTTTTTTGAAAAAATCCCTAAGCCCCGGGGTCACAATTTCATCAAGTATCTGACTTTCGGCAATTCACTCAAAAATGCTGCCAAACGGTTGCAAATGCTCCCCTGAAAGCTTTGGCGGTCGAAACAGGAGGCTTTTTATCATAGGAAAAGAAATCAGCCCTCGACAACTTAACCGGCAGAAAAATGTTTTTTTGAAAAAATCCTGAAGCCCCGGGGTCACAATTTCATCAAATATCTGACTTCCGGCAATTCAGTAAAAAATGGTGCCAAACGGCTGCAAATGCTCCACTGAAAGGTTTGGCGGTCGAAACAGAAGGGTTTTTATCATAGGAAAAGAAATCAGCCCTCGATAACTTAACCGGCAGAAAAAGATTTTTTTGAAAAAATCCCTAAGCCCCGGGGTCACAATTTCATCAAATATCTGATTTCCGGCAATTCAGTAAAAAAATGGTGCCAAATGTTTGCAAATGCTCCCCTGAAAGGTTTAGCGGTCGAAACAGGAGGCTTTTTATCACAGGAAAAGAAATCAGCCCTCGCCAACTTAACAGGCAGAAAAAAGGTTTTTTTGAAAAAATCCCTAAGCCCCGGGGTCACAATTTCATCAAATATCTGACTTTCGGCAATTCACTCAAAAATGCTGCCAAACGGTTGCAAATGCTCCCCTGAAAGCTTTGGCGGTCGAAACAGGAGGCTTTTTATCATAGGAAAAGAAATCAGCCCTCGCCAACTTAACCGGCAGAAAAATGTTTTTTTGAAAAAATCCTTAAGCCCCGGGGTCACAATTTCATCAAATATCTGAGTTCCGGCAATTCATTAAAAAATGGTGCCAAACGTGTGCAAATGCTCCCCTGAAAGGTTTGGCAGTCGAAACAGGAGGCTTTTTATCACAGGAAAAGAAATCAGCCCTCGCCAACTTAACCGGCAGAAAAAAGTTTTTTTGAAAAAATCCTTAAGCCCCGGGGTCACAATTTCATCATATATCTGATGTCCGGCAATTCAGTAAAAAATGGTGCCAAACGTTTGCAAATGCTCCCCTGAAAGGTTTGGCGGTCGAAACAGGAGGCTTTTTATCACAGGAAACGAAATCAGCCCTCGCCAACTTAACAGGCAGAAAAAAGTTTTTTTGAAAAAATCCCTAAGCCCCGGGGTCACAATTTCATCAAATATCTGACTTTCGGCAATTCACTCAAAAATGCTGCCAAACGGTTGCAAATGCTCCCCTGAAAGCTTTGGCGGTCGAAACAGGAGGCTTTTTATCATAGGAAAAGAAATCAGCCCTCGACAACTTAACCGGCAGAAAAATGTTTTTTTGAAAAAATCCTTAAGCCCCGGGGTCACAATTTCATCATATATCTGATGTCCGGCAATTCAGTAAAAAATGGTGCCAAACGTTTGCAAATGCTCCCCTGAAAGGTTTGGCGGTCGAAACAGGAGGCTTTTTATCACAGGAAACGAAATCAGCCCTCGCCAACTTAACAGGCAGAAAAAAGTTTTTTTGAAAAAATCCCTAAGCCCCGGGGTCACAATTTCATCAAATATCTGACTTTCGGCAATTCACTCAAAAATGCTGCCAAACGGTTGCAAATGCTCCCCTGAAACCTTTGGCGGTCGAAACAGGAGGCTTTTTATCATAGGAAAAGAAATCAGCCCTCGACAACTTAACCGGCAGAAAAATGTTTTTTGAAAAAATCCTTAAGCCCCGGGGTCACAATTTCATCAAATATCTGACTTCCGGCAATTCAGTAAAAAATGGATCCAAACGGCTGCAAATGCTCCACTGAAAGTTTTGGCGGTCGAAACAGAAGGGTTTTTATCATAGGAAAAGAAATCAGCCCTCGATAACTTAACCGGCAGAAATAGATTTTTTTGAAAAAATCCCTAAGCCCCGGGGTCACAATTTCATCAAATATCTGACTTCCGGCAATTCACTCAAAAATGCTGCCAAACGGTTGCAAATGCTCCCCTGAAAGCTTTGGCGGTCGAAACAGGAGGCTTTTTATCACAGGAAAATAAATCAGCCCTCGCCAACTTAACCGGCAGAAAAAAGTTTTTTTGAAAAAATCCTTAAGCCCCGGGGTCACAATTTCATCATATATCTGATTTCTGGCAAATCACTAAAAAATGGTGCCAAACGTTTGCAAATGCTCCCCTGAAAGCTTTGGCGGTCGAAACAGGAGGCTTTTTATCACAGGAAACGAAATCAGCCCTCGCCAACTTAACCGGCAGAAAAAAGTTTTTTTGAAAAAATCCCTAAGCCCCGGGGTCACAATTTCATCAAATATCTGACTTTCGGCAATTCACTCAAAAATGGTGCCAAACGGTTGCAAATGCTCCCCTGAAAGCTTTGGCGGTCGAAACAGAAGGCTTTTTATCACAGGAAAAGAAATCAGCCCTCGACAACTTAACCGGCAGAAAAATGTTTTTTTGAAAAAATCCTTAAGCCCCGGGGTCACAATTTCATCAAATATCTGACTTCCGGCAATTCAGTAAAAAATGGATCCAAACGGCTGCAAATGCTCCCCTGAAAGCTTTGGCGGTCGAAACAGGAGGCTTTTTATCACAGGAAAAGAAATCAGCCCTCGCCAACTTAACCGGCAGAAAAAAGTTTTTTTGAAAAAATCCTTAAGCCCCGGGGTCACAATTTCATCATATATCTGATTTCTGGCAAATCACTCAAAAATGGTGCCAAACGTTTGCAAATGCTCCCCTGAAAGGTTTGGCGGTCGAAACAGGAGGCTTTTTATCACAGGAAACGAAATCAGCCCTCGCCAACTTAACCGGCACAAAAAAGTTTTTTTGAAAAAATCCCTAAGCCCCGGGGTCACAATTTCATCAAATATCTTTCGGCAATTCACTCAAAAATGCTGCCAAACGGTTGCAAATGCTCCCCTGAAAGCTTTGGCGGTCGAAACAGGAGGCTTTTTATCACAGGAAAAGAAATCAGCCCTCGCCAACTTAACCGGTAGAAAAAAGTTTTTTTGAAAAAATCCTTAAGCCCCGGGGTCACAATTTCATCATATCTCTGATTTCCGGCAAATCACTCAAAAATGGTGCCAAACTTTTGCAAATGCTCCCCTGAAAGGTTTGGCGGTCGAAACAGGAGGCTTTTTATCACAGGAAACGAAATCAGCCCTCGCCAACTTAACAGGCAGAAAAAAGTTTTTTTGAAAAAATCCCTAAGCCCCGGGGTCACAATTTCATCAAATATCTGACTTTCGGCAATTCACTCAAAAATGCTGCCAAACGGTTGCAAATGCTCCCCTGAAAGCTTTGGCGGTCGAAACAGAAGGCTTTTTATCACAGGAAAAGAAATCAGCCCTCGACAACTTAACCGGCAGAAAAATGTTTTTTTGAAAAAATCCTTAAGCCCCGGGGTCACAATTTCATCAAATATCTGACTTCCGGCAATTCAGTAAAAAATGGATCCAAACGGCTGCAAATGCTCCACTGAAAGGTTTGGCGGTCGAAACAGAAGGGTTTTTATCATAGGAAAAGAAATCAGCCCTCGATAACTTAACCGGCAGAAAAAGATTTTTTTGAAAAAATCCCTAAGCCCCGGGGTCACAATTTCATCAAATATCTGATTTCCGGCAATTCAGTAAAAAATGGTGCCAAACGTGTGCAAATGCTCCCCTGAAATGTTTGGCGGTCGAAACAGGAGGCTTTTTATCACAGGAAAATAAATCAGCCCTCGCCAACTTAACCGGCAGAAAAAAGTTTTTTTGAAAAAATCCTTAAGCCCCGGGGTCACAATTTCATCATATATCTGATTTCCGGCAAATCACTCAAAAATGGTGCCAAACGTTTGCAAATGCTCCCCTGTAAGGTTTGGCGGTCGAAACAGGAGGCTTTTTATCACAGGAAACGAAATCAGCCCTCGCCAACTTAACAGGCAGAAAAAAGTTTTTTTGAAAAAATCCCTAAGCCCCGGGGTCACAATTTCATCAAATATCTGACTTCCGGCAATTCACTCAAAAATGCTGCCAAACGGTTGCAAATGCTCCCCTGAAAGCTTTGGCGGTCGAAACAGGAGGCTTTTTATCACAGGAAAAGAAATCAGCCCTCGCCAACTTAACCGGTAGAAAAAAGTTTTTTTGAAAAAATCCTTAAGCCCCGGGGTCACAATTTCATCATATCTCTGATTTCCGGCAAATCACTCAAAAATGGTGCCAAACTTTTGCAAATGCTCCCCTGAAAGGTTTGGCGGTCGAAACAGGAGGCTTTTTATCACAGGAAACGAAATCAGCCCTCGCCAACTTAACAGGCAGAAAAAAGTTTTTTTTGAAAAAATCCCTAAGCCCCGGGGTCACAATTTCATCAAATATCTGACTTTCGGCAATTCACTCAAAAATGGTGCCAAACGGTTGCAAATGCTCCCCTGAAAGCTTTGGCGGTCGAAACAGAAGGCTTTTTATCACAGGAAAAGAAATCAGCCCTCGACAACTTAACCGGCAGAAAAATGTTTTTTTGAAAAAATCCTTAAGCCCCGGGGTCACAATTTCATCAAATATCTGACTTCCGGCAATTCAGTAAAAAATGGATCCAAACGGCTGCAAATGCTCCCCTGAAAGCTTTGGCGGTCGAAACAGGAGGCTTTTTATCACAGGAAAAGAAATCAGCCCTCGCCAACTTAACCGGCAGAAAAAAGTTTTTTTGAAAAAATCCTTAAGCCCCGGGGTCAAAATTTCATCATATATCTGATTTCCGGCAAATCACTCAAAAATGGTGCCAAACGGTTGCAAATGCTCCTCTGAAAGCTTTGGCGGTCGAAACAGGAGGCTTTTTATCACAGGAAAAGAAATCAGCCCTCGCCAACTTAACCGGCAGAAAAATGTTTTTTTGAAAACATCCTTAAGCTCCGGCGTCACAATTTCATCAAATATCTGACTTTCCGCAATTCACTCAAAAATAATGCCAAACGTTTGCAAATGCTCCCCTGAAAGCTTTGGCGGTCGAAACAGGAGGTTTTTATCACAGGAAAAAAAATCAGTCCTCGATAACTTAACCGGCAGAAAAATGTTTTTTTTAAAAAAATCCCTAAGCCCCGGGGTCACAATTTCATCAAATATCTGACTTTTGGTAATTCACTCAAAAATGATGCCAAACGGTTGCAAATGCTCCCCTGAAAGCTTTGGCGGTCGAAACAGGAGGCTTTTTATCACAGGAAAAGAAATCAGCCTTCGACAACTTAACCGGCAGAAAAATGTTTTTTTACAAAAATCCCTAAGCCCCGGGGTCACAATTTCATCAAATATCTGACTTTCGGCAATTCACTCAAAAATGGTGCCAAACATTTGCAAATGTTCCCCAGAAAGGTTTGGCGGTCGAAACAGGAGGCTTCTTATCACAGGAAAAGAAATCAGCCCTCGACAACTTAATCGGCAGAAATTTTTTTTTTTTTTGAAAAAATCCTTAAGCCCCGGGGACACAATTTCATCAAATATCTGACTTTCGGCAATTCACTCAAAAATGCTGCAAAATGTTTGCAAATGTTCCCCAGAAAGGTTTGGCGGTCGAAACAGGAGGCTTCTTATCACAGGAAAAGAAATCAGCCCTCGACAACTTAACCGGCAGAAAAATGTTTTTTTGAAAACATCTTTAAGCTCCGGCATCACAATTTCATCAAATATCTGACTTTCGGCAATTCAGTAAAAAATGGATCCAAACGGCTGCAAATGCTCCCCTGAAAGGTTTGGCGGTCGAAACAGAAGGTTTTTTATCATAGGAAAAGAAATCAGCCCTCGACAACTTAACCGGCAGAAAAAGATTTTTTTGAAAAAATCCCTAAGCCCCGGGGTCACAATTTCATCAAATATCTGATTTCCGGCAATTCAGGAAAAAATGGTGCCAAACGTGTGCATATGCTCCCCTGAAAGGTTTGGCGGTCGAAACAGGAGGCTTTTTATCACAGGAAAAGAAATCAGCCCTCGCCAACTTAACCGGCAGAAAAAAGTTTTTTTGAAAAAATCCTTAAGCCCCGGGGTCACAATTTCATCATATATCGGATTTCCGGCAAATCACTCAAAAATGGTGCCAAACGGTTGCAAATGCTCCCCTGAAAGATTTGGCGGTCGAAACGGGAGGCTTTTTATCACAGGAAAAGAAATCAGCCCTCGACAACTTAACCGGCAGAAAAATGTTTTTTTGAAAAAATCCTGAAGCCCCGGGGTCACAATTTCATCAAATATCTGTCTTCCGGCAATTCAGTAAAAAATGGATCCAAACGGCTGCAAATGCTCCCCTGAAAGCTTTGGCGGTCGAAACAGGAGGCTTTTTATCACAGGAAAAGAAATCAGCCCTCGCCAACTTAACCGGTAGAAAAAAGTTTTTTTGAAAAAATCCTTAAGCCCCGGGGTCACAATTTCATCATATATCTGATTTCCGGCAAATCACTCAAAAATGGTGCCAAACGTTTGCAAATGCTCCCCTGAAAGGTTTGGCGGTCGAAACAGGAGGCTTTTTATCACAGGAAACGAAATCAGCCCTCGCCAACTTAACAGGCAGAAAAAAGTTTTTTTGAAAAAATCCCTAAGCCCCGGGGTCACAATTTCATCAAATATCTGACTTTCGGCAATTCACTCAAAAATGGTGCCAAACGGTTGCAAATGCTCCCCTGAAAGCTTTGGCGGTCGAAACAGAAGGCTTTTTATCACAGGAAAAGAAATCAGCCCTCGACAACTTAACCGGCAGAAAAATGTTTTTTTGAAAAAATCCTGAAGCCCCGGGGTCACAATTTCATCAAATATCTGTCTTCCGGCAATTCAGTAAAAAATGGATCCAAACGGCTGCAAATGCTCCCCTGAAAGCTTTGGCGGTCGAAACAGGAGGCTTTTTATCACAGGAAAAGAAATCAGCCCTCGCCAACTTAACCGGTAGAAAAAAGTTTTTTTGAAAAAATCCTTAAGCCCCGGGGTCACAATTTCATCATATATCTGATTTCCGGCAAATCACTCAAAAATGGTGCCAAACGTTTGCAAATGCTCCCCTGAAAGGTTTGGCGGTCGAAACAGGAGGCTTTTTATCACAGGAAACGAAATCAGCCCTCGCCAACTTAACAGGCAGAAAAAAGTTTTTTTGAAAAAATCCCTAAGCCCCGGGGTCACAATTTCATCAAATATCTGACTTTCGGCAATTCACTCAAAAATGGTGCCAAACGGTTGCAAATGCTCCCCTGAAAGCTTTGGCGGTCGAAACAGAAGGCTTTTTATCACAGGAAAAGAAATCAGCCCTCGACAACTTAACCGGCAGAAAAATGTTTTTTTGAAAAAATCCTTAAGCCCCGAGGTCACAAATTATGGCAAAAACTATATGAGACGGATATTGATAGACGACTTCTTAATATACTTAGAGAGTTACATTCAGACACCACAGTTAAAATCAGAACCGGGATGTCAGGCAACTATACTGACCCACTGCCACTGGGGAAAGGGGTAAAACAGGGTTGTTTGTTAGCGCCGTTCCTCTTTAATTTCTATATAAATGACATTGTTCAACATATGGCAAAGTATAAGTTAGCAGCTCCCGCCCTGGAAGGCAAACATCTGAATATACTGCTATATGCTGATGACATGGCTGTCATGGCACTTACTCGTAGGGGCCTACACAGCATGCTGGAGGGGCTCGCAGCTTATTGTGCCCAAAACTCTCTAAAGATAAATTATGACAAAACAAAAATTGTGGTGTTCACTAGAGCTCGCCAGACATTCAGATGGTCTTTAGATGAACACGTAATCGAACAGAGACTTTCTTTTAAATATCTTGGTATCACTTTCCAAGCTACATCTAGCTGGCTTGCCCACTTCAAGACTGTAGCCCTCCTAACACGTAGGACAATCGGTGCTCTGCTCAGCTTTTTTTATTTGAGGGGAGGGCAATTGGTGATCCCGGCACTAAAAGCTTTTGTAGGAAAAGTGATTCCCCAGATGCTATACGGAGTAGAACTCTGGGGATGGAATCAGAAGCTGCTAGAACGGCTTGAAATTCTCCAAAACTATTATCTCAAGAGGATTCTAGGCCTTCCTCAAGGAACCCCAGCAGCTCTCTTGAGGGTGGAGGTTGGATTACCCTCTGTGTCTGCCAGGGCCCACTTAAGATTCCTACGATTTTACATCAAACTTGCAAATACCACAAACACCTTATTGGCCAAACAAGCCTTTGTATCTCTTCAAAAGAATACCACTTGGCGTCAAAACCTATCTGAGATCCTGGTTAGATACACCCTACCGGAGTTTAACACCCTCAAACTGTGGAGCCCAGACAAAGTTCGGGAATGGATCCTGGAGAGAGACGCTCTATTAGATATCACAAAAATTCAGAACCCAGGGTCCTCCCACTGGCTTCCCCGACTGAAAACAGTCAAAACCTGTGCCAATTATTTGGCGAATATCACCAATCCCACCCTTCGGAGAGCCTTCACCATGGCCCGTTTTCAAACCATTCCTACGGCCTACCTGACAGGCAGATATGCAAAAATCCCAGCAGAGCAACGTATATGTCTTTGTCATATGAGAACCCAAGAGGATCTCACACATTACATGTTGTATTGTCCCATCTATTCGGCCTTCAGGGATGCGATGTTACAAACTATTCCCAAATCAATAGTCAACTCTGAGGACCAAGTAAAGTTTTTACTGGTGGACGCGGATCCACGGATTTCTCACGTGGTAGCGGTCTTTGTGGTGAAGGCTATGAAAACTAGGGTACGGTTCCTGGACGAAACGGTGAGGTCCCTCCCATTGTTTTCCTAACCTGTTGCTGTATCTTCTTTCCTGAATGGTGGGGGTTTTTGGGTAGTCTCCTTGCTGGGATAGCATGGCATGAATTTTAGCTTACTTTTATAATCTTATTGTTATCTTTTAATAATGTTTTATGGTATTTTGTGTAAAGGCATGGACCTCACAAATTTAATAATAATAAACAATAAACAATAAACACAATTTCATCAAATATCTGACTTCCGGCAATTCAGTAAAAAATGGATCCAAACGGCTGCAAATGCTCCACTGAAAGGTTTGGTGGTCGAAACAGAAGGGTTTTTATCATAGGAAAAGAAATCAGCCCTCGATAACTTAACCGGCAGAAAAAGATTTTTTTGAAAAAATCCTTAAGCCCCGGGGTCACAATTTCATCAAATATCTGATTTCCGGCAATTCAGTAAAAAATGGATCCAAACGGCTGCAAATGCACCTCTGAAAGGTTTGGCGGTCGAAACAGAAGGGTTTTTATCATAGGAAAAGAAATCAGCCCTCGACAACTTAACCGGCAGAAAAATGTTTTTTTGAAAAAATCCTTAAGCCCCGGGGTCACAATTTCATCAAATATCTGATTTCCGGCAATTCAGTAAAAAATGGATCCAAACGGCTGCAAATGCACCTCTGAAAGGTTTGGCGGTCGAAACAGAAGGGTTTTTATCATAGGAAAAGAAATCAGCCCTCGACAACTTAACCGGCAGAAAAATGTTTTTTTGAAAAAATCCTTAAGCCCTGGGGTCACAATTTCATCAAATATCTGACTTCCGGCAATTCAGTAAAAAAATGGATCCAAACGGCTGCAAATGCTCCCCTGAAAGCTTTGGCGGTCGAAACAGGAGGCTTTTTATCACAGGAAAAGACATCAGCCCTCGACAACTTAAGCGGCAGAAAAATGTTTTTTTGAAAAAATCCCTAAGCCCCGGGGTCACAATTTCATCAAATATCTGATTTCCGGCAATTCAGTAAAAAATGCTGCCAAACGGCTGCAAATGCGCCACTGAAAGGTTTGGCGGTCGAAACAGAAGGGTTTTTATCATAGGAAAAGAAATCAGCCCTCGATAACTTAACCGGCAGAAAAAGATTTTTTTGAAAAAATCCCTAAGCCCCGGGGTCACAATTTCATCAAATATCTGACTTTCGGCAATTCACTCAAAAATGCTGCCAAACGGTTGCAAATGCTCCCCTGAAAGCTTTGGCGGTCGAAACAGGAGGCTTTTTATCATAGCAAAAGAAATCAGCCCTCGACAACTTAACCGGCAGAAAAATGTTTTTTTGAAAAAATCCTTAAGCCCCGGGGTCACAATTTCATCAAATGTCTGACTTCCGGCAATTCAGTAAAAAATGGATCCAAATGGCTGCAAATGCTCCTCTGAAAGCTTTGGCGGTCGAAACAGGAGGCTTTTTATCACAGGAAAAGAAATCAGCCCTCGACAACTTAACCGGCAGAAAAATGTTTTTTTAAAAAATCCTGAAGCCCCGGGGTCACAATTTCATCAAATATCTGACTTTCGGCAATTCACTCAAAAATGCTGCCAAACGGCTGCAAATGCGCCACTGAAAGGTTTGGCGGTCGAAACAGAAGGGTTTTTATCATAGGAAAAGAAATCAGCCCTCGATAACTTAACCGGCAGAAAAAGATTTTTTTGAAAAAATCCCTAAGCCCCGGGGTCACAATTTCATCAAATATCTGATTTCCGGCAATTCAGTAAAAAATGGATCCAAACGGCTGCAAATGCTCCTCTGAAAGGTTTGGCGGTCGAAGCAGAAGGGTTTTTATCATAGGAAAAGAAATCAGCCCTCGATAACTTAACCGGCAGAAAAAGATTTTTTTGAAAAAATCCCTAAGCCCCGGGGTCACAATTTCATCAAATATCTGATTTCCGGGAATTCAGTAAAAAATGGATCCAAACGGCTGCAAATGCTCCTCTGAAAGGTTTGGCGGTCGAAACAGAAGGGTTTTTATCATAGGAAAAGAAATCAGCGCTCGACAACTTAACCGGCAGAAAAATGTTTTTTTGAAAAAATCCTTAAGCCCCGGGGTCACAATTTCATCAAATATCTGACTTCCGGCAATTTAGTAAAAAAATGGATCCAAACGGCTGCAAATGCTCCCCTGAAAGCTTTGGCGGTCGAAACAGGAGGCTTTTTATCACAGGAAAAGAAATCAGCCCTCGACAACTTAACCGGCAGAAAAATGTTTTTTTGAAAAAATCCCTAAGCCCCAGGGTCACAATTTCATCAAATATCTGACTTTCGGCAATTCACTCAAAAATGCTGCGAAACGGCTGCAAATACTCCACTGAAAGGTTAGGCGGTCAAAATAGAATGGTTTTTATCATAGGAAAAGAAATCAGCCCTCGATAACTTAACCGGCAGAAAAAGATTTTTTTGAAAAAATCCCTAAGCCCCGGGGTCACAATTTCATCAAATATCTGATTTCCGGCAATTCAGTAAAAAATGGTGCCAAACGTGTGCAAATGCTCCCCTGAAAGTTTTGGTGGTCGAAACAGGAGGCTTTTTATCACAGGAAAAGAAATCAGCCCTCGCCAACTTAACCGGCAGAAAAAAGTTTTTTTGAAAAAATCCTTAAGCCCCGGGGTCACAATTTCATCATACATCTGATTTCCGGCAAATAACTCAAAAATGGTGCCAAACGGTTGCAAATGCTCCCCTGAAAGGTTTGGCGGTCGAAACAGGAGGCTTTTTATCACAGGAAAAGAAATCAGCCCTCGACAACTTAAGCGGCAGAAAAATGTTTTTTTGAAAAAATCCTGAAGCCCCGGGGTCACAATTTCATTAAATATCTGACTTCCGTCAATTCAGTAAAAAATGGATCCAAACGGCTGCATATGCTCCACTGAAAGGTTTGGCGGTCGAAACAGAAGGGTTTTTATCATAGGAAAAGAAATCAGCCCTCGATAACTTAACCGGCAGAAAAAGATTTTTTTCAAAAAAATCCCTAAGCCCCGGGGTCAGAATTTCATCAAATATCTGATTTCCGGCAATTCAGTAAAAAATGGTGCCAAATGTTTACAAATGCTCCCCTGAAAGGTTTGGCGGTCGAAACAGGAGGCTTTTTATCACTGGAAAAGAAATCAGCCCTCGCCAACTTAACCGGCAGAAAAAAGGTTTTTTTGAAAAAATCCCTAAGCCCCGGGGTCACAATTTCATCAAATATCTGACTTCCGGCAATTCACTCAAAAATGCTGCCAAATGGTTGCAAATGCTCCCCTGAAAGCTTTGGCGGTCAAAACTGGAGGCTTTTTATCACAGGAAAAGAAATAAGCCCTCGCCAACTTAACAGGCAGAAAAAAGTTTTTTTGAAAAAATCCCTAAGCCCCGGGGTCACAATTTCATCAAATATCTGACTTCCGGCAATTCACTCAAAAATGCTGCCAAACGGTTGCAAATGCTCCCCTGAAAGCTTTGGCGGTCAAAACAGGAGGCTTTTTATCACAGGAAAAGAAATCAGCCCTCGCCAACTTAACCGGTAGAAAAAAGTATTTTTGAAAAAATCCTTAAGCCCCGGGGTCACAATTTCATCATATATCTGATTTCCGGCAAATCACTCAAAAATGGTGCCAAACATTTGCAAATTCTCCCCTGAAAGGTTTGGCGGTCGAAACAGGAGGCTTTTTATCACAGGAAACGAAATCAGCCCTCGCCAACTTAACAGGCAGAAAAAAGTTTTTTTGAAAAAATCCCTAAGCCCCGGGGTCACAATTTCATCAAATATCTGACTTTCGGCAATTCACTCAAAAATGCTGCCAAACGGTTGCAAATGCTCCCCTGAAAGCTTTGGCGGTCGAAACAGAAGGCTTTTTATCACAGGAAAAGAAATCAGCCCTCGACAACTTAACCGGCAGAAAATTTTTTTTTTGAAAAAATCCTTAAGCCCCGGGGTCACAATTTCATCAAATATCTGACTTCCGGCAATTCAGTAAAAAATGGATCCAAACGGCTGCAAATGCTCCACTGAAAGGTTTGGTGGTCGAAACAGAAGGTTTTTTATCATAGGAAAAGAATCCAGCCCTCGATAACTTAACCGGCAGAAAAAGATTTTTTTGAAAAAATCCCTCAGCCCCGGCGTCACAATTTCATCAAATATCTGATTTCCGGCAATTCAGTAAAAAATGGTGCCAAATGTTTGCAAATGCTCCCCTGAAAGGTTTGGCGGTCGAAACAGTAGGCTTTTTATCACAGGAAAAGAAATCAGCCCTCGCCAACTTAACAGGCAGAAAAAAGGTTTTTTTGAAAAAATCCCTAAGCCCCGGGGTCACAATTTCATCAAATATCTGACTTTCGGCAATTCACTCAAAAATGCTGCCAAACGGTTGCAAATGCTCCCCTGAAAGCTTTGGCGGTCGAAACAGGAGGCTTTTTATCACAGGAAGAGAAATCAGCCCTCGACAACTTAACCGGTAGAAAAAAGTTTTTTTGAAAAAATCCTTAAGCCCCGGGGTCACAATTTCATCATATATCTGATTTCCGGCAAATCACTCAAAAATGGTGCCAAACGTTTGCAAATGCTCCCCTGAAAGGTTTGGCGGTCGAAACAGGAGGCTTTTTATCACAGGAAACGAAATCAGCCCTCGCCAACTTAACAGGCAGAAAAAAGTTTTTTTGAAAAAATCCCTAAGCCCCGGGGTCACAATTTCATCAAATATCTGACTTTCGGCAATTCACTCAAAAATGCTGCCAAACGGTTGCAAATGCTCCCCTGAAAGCTTTGGCGGTCGAAACAGAAGGCTTTTTATCACAGGAAAAGAAATCAGCCCTCGACAACTTAACCGGCAGAAAAATGTTTTTTTGAAAAAATCCTTAAGCCCCGGGGTCACAATTTCATCAAATATCTGACTTCCGGCAATTCAGTAAAAAATGGATCCAAACGGCTGCAAATGCTCAACTGAAAGGTTTGGTGGTCGAAACAGAAGGGTTTTTATTATAGGAAAAGAATTCAGCCCTCGATAACTTAACCGGCAGAAAAAGATTTTTTTGAAAAAATCCCTAAGCCCCGGGGTCACAATTTCATCAAATATCTGATTTCCGGCAATTCAGTAAAAAATGGTGCCAAATGTTTGCAAATGCTCCCCTGAAAGGTTTGGCGGTCGAAACAGGAGGCTTTTTATCACAGGAAACGAAATCAGCCCTCGCCAACTTAACAGGCAGAAAAAAGTTTTTTTGAAAAAATCCCTAAGCCCCGGGGTCACAATTTCATCAAATATCTGACTTTCGGCAATTCACTCAAAAATGCTGCCAAACGGTTGCAAATGCTCCCCTGAAAGCTTTGGCGGTCGAAACAGGAGGCTTTTTATCACAGGAAAAGAAATCAGCCCTCGACAACTTAACCGGCAGAAAAATGTTTTTTTTAAAAAATCCTTAAGCCCCGAGGTCACAATTTCATCAAATATCTGACTTCCGGCAATTCAGTAAAAAATGGATTCAAACGGCTGCAAATGCTCCTCTGAAAGGTTTGGCGGTCGAAACAGAAGGGTTTTTATCATAGGAAAAGAAATCAGCCCTCGACAACTTAACCGGCAGAAAAATGTTTTTTTGAAAAAATCCTTAAGCCCTGGGGTCACAATTTCATCAAATATCTGACTTCCGGCAATTCAGTAAAAAATGGATCCAAACGGCTGCAAATGCTCCCCTGAAAGCTTTCGCGATCGAAACAGGTGGCTTTTTATCATAGGAAAAGAAATCAGCCCTCGACAACTTAACCGGCAGAAAAATGTTTTTTTGAAAAAATCCTGAAGCCCCGGGGTCACAATTTCATAAAATATCTGACTTTCGGCAATTCACTCAAAAATGCTGCGAAACGGCTGCAAATGCTCCACTGAAAGGTTTGGCGGTCGAAACAGAAGGGTTTTTATCATAGGAAAAGAAATCAGCCCTCGATAACTTAACCGGCAGAAAAAGATTTTTTTGAAAAAATCCCTAAGCCCCGGGGTCACAATTTCATCAAATATCTGATTTCCGGCAATTCAGTAAAAAATGGTGCCAAACGTGTGCAAATGCTCCCCTGAAAGGTTTGGCGGTCGAAACAGGAGGCTTTTTATCACAGGAAAAGAAATCAGCCCTCGACAACTTAACCGGCAGAAAAAAGTTTTTTTGAAAAAATCCTTAAGCCCCGGGGTCACAATTTCATCATATATCTGATTTCCGGCAAATCACTCAAAAATAGTGCCAAACGTTTGCAAATGCTCCCCTGAAAGGTTTGGCGGTCGAAACAGGAGGCTTTTTATCACAGGAAACGAAATCAGCCCTCGCCAACTTAACAGGCAGAAAAAAGTTTTTTTGAAAAAATCCCTAAGCCCCGGGGTCACAATTTCATCAAATATCTGACTTTCGGCAATTCACTCAAAAATGCTGCCAAACGGTTGCAAACGCTCCCCTGAAAGCTTTGGCGGTCGAAACAGAAGGCTTTTTATCACAGGAAAAGAAATCAGCCCTCGACAACTTAACCGGCAGAAAAATGTTTTTTTGAAAAAATCCTTAAGCCCCGGGGTCACAATTTCATCAAATATCTGACTTCCGGCAATTCAGTAAAAAATGGATCCAAACGGCTGCAAATGCTCCACTGAAAGGTTTGGTGGTCGAAACAGAAGGGTTTTTATTATAGGAAAAGAATTCAGCCCTCGATAACTTAACCGGCAGAAAAAGATTTTTTTGAAAAAATCCCTAAGCCCCGGGGTCACAATTTCATCAAATATCTGACTTTCGGCAATTCACTCAAAAATGGTGCCAAACGTTTGCAAATGCTCCCCTGAAAGCTTTGGCGGTCGAAACATAAGGCTTTTTATCACAGGAAAAGAAATCAGCCCTCGACAACTTAACCGGCAGAAAAATGTTTTTTTGAAAAAATCCCTAAGCCCCGGGGTCACAATTTCATCAAATATCTGACTTTCGGCAATTCACTCAAAAATGCTGCCAAACGGTTGCAAATGCTCCCCTGAAAGCTTTGGCGGTCGAAACAGGAGGCTTTTTATCACAGGAAGAGAAATCAGCCCTCGACAACTTAACCGGTAGAAAAAAGTTTTTTTGAAAAAATCCTTAAGCCCCGGGGTCACAATTTCATCATATATCTGATTTCCGGCAAATCACTCAAAAATGGTGCCAAACGTTTGCAAATGCTCCCCTGAAAGGTTTGGCGGTCGAAACAGGAGGCTTTTTATCACAGGAAACGAAATCAGCCCTCGCCAACTTAACAGGCAGAAAAAAGTTTTTTTGAAAAAATCCCTAAGCCCCGGGGTCACAATTTCATCAAATATCTGACTTTCGGCAATTCACTCAAAAATGCTGCCAAACGGTTGCAAATGCTCCCCTGAAAGCTTTGGCGGTCGAAACAGAAGGCTTTTTATCACAGGAAAAGAAATCAGCCCTCGACAACTTAACCGGCAGAAAAATGTTTTTTTGAAAAAATCCTTAAGCCCCGGGGTCACAATTTCATCAAATATCTGACTTCCGGCAATTCAGTAAAAAATGGATCCAAACGGCTGCAAATGCTCAACTGAAAGGTTTGGTGGTCGAAACAGAAGGGTTTTTATTATAGGAAAAGAATTCAGCCCTCGATAACTTAACCGGCAGAAAAAGATTTTTTTGAAAAAATCCCTAAGCCCCGGGGTCACAATTTCATCAAATATCTGATTTCCGGCAATTCAGTAAAAAATGGTGCCAAATGTTTGCAAATGCTCCCCTGAAAGGTTTGGCGGTCGAAACAGGAGGCTTTTTATCACAGGAAACGAAATCAGCCCTCGCCAACTTAACAGGCAGAAAAAAGTTTTTTTGAAAAAATCCCTAAGCCCCGGGGTCACAATTTCATCAAATATCTGACTTTCGGCAATTCACTCAAAAATGCTGCCAAACGGTTGCAAATGCTCCCCTGAAAGCTTTGGCGGTCGAAACAGGAGGCTTTTTATCACAGGAAAAGAAATCAGCCCTCGACAACTTAACCGGCAGAAAAATGTTTTTTTTAAAAAATCCTTAAGCCCCGAGGTCACAATTTCATCAAATATCTGACTTCCGGCAATTCAGTAAAAAATGGATTCAAACGGCTGCAAATGCTCCTCTGAAAGGTTTGGCGGTCGAAACAGAAGGGTTTTTATCATAGGAAAAGAAATCAGCCCTCGACAACTTAACCGGCAGAAAAATGTTTTTTTGAAAAAATCCTTAAGCCCTGGGGTCACAATTTCATCAAATATCTGACTTCCGGCAATTCAGTAAAAAATGGATCCAAACGGCTGCAAATGCTCCCCTGAAAGCTTTCGCGATCGAAACAGGTGGCTTTTTATCATAGGAAAAGAAATCAGCCCTCGACAACTTAACCGGCAGAAAAATGTTTTTTTGAAAAAATCCTGAAGCCCCGGGGTCACAATTTCATAAAATATCTGACTTTCGGCAATTCACTCAAAAATGCTGCGAAACGGCTGCAAATGCTCCACTGAAAGGTTTGGCGGTCGAAACAGAAGGGTTTTTATCATAGGAAAAGAAATCAGCCCTCGATAACTTAACCGGCAGAAAAAGATTTTTTTGAAAAAATCCCTAAGCCCCGGGGTCACAATTTCATCAAATATCTGATTTCCGGCAATTCAGTAAAAAATGGTGCCAAACGTGTGCAAATGCTCCCCTGAAAGGTTTGGCGGTCGAAACAGGAGGCTTTTTATCACAGGAAAAGAAATCAGCCCTCGACAACTTAACCGGCAGAAAAAAGTTTTTTTGAAAAAATCCTTAAGCCCCGGGGTCACAATTTCATCATATATCTGATTTCCGGCAAATCACTCAAAAATAGTGCCAAACGTTTGCAAATGCTCCCCTGAAAGGTTTGGCGGTCGAAACAGGAGGCTTTTTATCACAGGAAACGAAATCAGCCCTCGCCAACTTAACAGGCAGAAAAAAGTTTTTTTGAAAAAATCCCTAAGCCCCGGGGTCACAATTTCATCAAATATCTGACTTTCGGCAATTCACTCAAAAATGCTGCCAAACGGTTGCAAACGCTCCCCTGAAAGCTTTGGCGGTCGAAACAGAAGGCTTTTTATCACAGGAAAAGAAATCAGCCCTCGACAACTTAACCGGCAGAAAAATGTTTTTTTGAAAAAATCCTTAAGCCCCGGGGTCACAATTTCATCAAATATCTGACTTCCGGCAATTCAGTAAAAAATGGATCCAAACGGCTGCAAATGCTCCACTGAAAGGTTTGGTGGTCGAAACAGAAGGGTTTTTATTATAGGAAAAGAATTCAGCCCTCGATAACTTAACCGGCAGAAAAAGATTTTTTTGAAAAAATCCCTAAGCCCCGGGGTCACAATTTCATCAAATATCTGACTTTCGGCAATTCACTCAAAAATGGTGCCAAACGTTTGCAAATGCTCCCCTGAAAGCTTTGGCGGTCGAAACATAAGGCTTTTTATCACAGGAAAAGAAATCAGCCCTCGACAACTTAACCGGCAGAAAAATGTTTTTTTGAAAAAATCCTTAAGCCCCGGGGTCACAATTTCATCAAATATCTGACTTCCGGCAATTCAGTAAAAAATGGATCCAAACGGCTGCAAATGCTCCACCGAAAGGTTTGGTGGTCGAAACAGAAGGGTTTTTATTATAGGAAAAGAATTCAGCCCTCGATAACTTAACCGGCAGAAAAAGATTTTTTTGAAAAAATCCTTAAGCCCCGGGGTCACAATTTCATCAAATATCTGATTTCCGGCAATTCAGTAAAAAATGGTGCCAAATGTTTGCAAATGCTCCCCTGAAAGGTTTGGCGGTCGAAACAGGAGGCTTTTTATCACAGGAAACGAAATCAGCCCTCGCCAACTTAACAGGCAGAAAAAAGTTTTTTTGAAAAAATCCCTAAGCCCCAGGGTCACAATTTCATCAAATATCTGACTTTCGGCAATTCACTCAAAAATGCTGCCAAACGGTTGCAAATGCTCCCCTGAAAGCTTTGGCGGTCGAAACAGGAGGCTTTTTATCACAGGAAAAGAAATCAGCCCTTGGCAACTTAAGCGGCAGAAAAATGTTTTTTTGAAAAAATCCTGAAGCCCCGGGGTTACAATTTCATCAAATATCTGACTTCCGGCAATTCAGTAAAAAATGGATCCAAACGGCTGCAAATGCTCCTCTGAAAGGTTTGGCGGTCGAAACAGAAGGGTTTTTATCATAGGAAAAGAAATCAGCCCTCGACAACTTAACCGGCAGAAAAATGTTTTTTTGAAAAAATCCTTAAGCCCCGGGGTCACAATTTCATCAAATATCTGACTTCCGGCAATTTAGTAAAAAAATGGATCCAAACGGCTGCAAATGCTCCCCTGAAAGCTTTGGCGGTCGAAACAGGAGGCTTTTTATCACAGGAAAAGAAATCAGCCCTCGACAACTTAACCGGCAGAAAAATGTTTTTTTGAAAAAATCCTGAAGCCCCAGGGTCACAATTTCATCAAATATCTGACTTTCGGCAATTCACTCAAAAATGCTGCGAAACGGCTGCAAATGCTCCACTGAAAGGTTTGGCGGTCGAAACAGAATGGTTTTTATCATAGGAAAAGAAATCAGCCCTCGATAACTTAACCGGCAGAAAAAGATTTTTTTGAAAAAATCCCTAAGCCCCGGGGTCACAATTTCATCAAATATCTGACTTCCGGCAATTCAGTAAAAAATGGTGCCAAACGTGTGCAAATGCTCCCCTGAAAGTTTTGGTGGTCGAAACAGGAGGCTTTTTATCACAGGAAAAGAAATCAGCCCTCGCCAACTTAACCGGCAGAAAAAAGTTTTTTTGAAAAAATCCTTAAGCCCCGGGGTCACAATTTCATCATATATCTGATTTCCGGCAAATAACTCAAAAATGGTGCCAAACGGTTGCAAATGCTCCCCTGAAAGGTTTGGCGGTTGAAACAGGAGGCTTTTTATCACAGGAAAAGAAATCAGCCCTCGATAACTTAACCGGCAGAAAAAGATTTTTTTCAAAAAAATCCCTAAGCCCCGGGGTCACAATTTCATCAAATATCTGATTTCCGGCAATTCAGTAAAAAATGGTGCCAAATGTTTACAAATGCTCCCCTGAAAGGTTTGGCGGTCGAAACAGGAGGCTTTTTATCACAGGAAAAGAAATCAGCCCTCGCCAACTTAACCGGCAGAAAAAAGTTTTTTTGAAAAAATCCTTAAGCCCCGGGGTCACAATTTCATCATATATCTGATTTCCGGCAAATAACTCAAAAATGGTGCCAAACGGTTGCAAATGCTCCCCTGAAAGGTTTGGCGGTCGAAACAGGAGGCTTTTTATCACAGGAAAAGAAATCAGCCCTCGACAACTTAAGCGGCAGAAAAATGTTTTTTTGAAAAAATCCTGAAGCCCCGGGGTCACAATTTCATTAAATATCTGACTTCCGGCAATTCAGTAAAAAATGGATCCAAACGGCTGCAAATGCTCCACTGAAAGGTTTGGCGGTCGAAACAGAAGGGCTTTTATCATAGGAAAAGAAATCAGCCCTCGATAACTTAACCGGCAGAAAAAGATTTTTTTCAAAAAAATCCCTAAGCCCCGGGGTCACAATTTCATCAAATATCTGATTTCCGGCAATTCAGTAAAAAATGGTGCCAAATGTTTACAAATGCTCCCCTGAAAGGTTTGGCGGTCGAAACAGGAGGCTTTTTATCACAGGAAAAGAAATCAGCCCTCGCCAACTTAACCGGCAGAAAAAAGGTTTTTTTGAAAAAATCCCTAAGCCCCGGGGTCACAATTTCATCAAATATCTGACTTCCGGCAATTCACTCAAAAATGCTGCCAAATGGTTGCAAATGCTCCCCTGAAAGGTTTGGCGGTCGAAACAGGAGGCTTTTTATCACAGGAAAAGAAATCAGCCCTCGCCAACTTAACCGGCAGAAAAAAGGTTTTTTTGAAAAAATCCCTAAGCCCCGGGGTCACAATTTCATCAAATATCTGACTTCCGGCAATTCACTCAAAAATGCTGCCAAATGGTTGCAAATGCTCCCCTGAAAGCTTTGGCGGTCAAAACTGGAGGCTTTTTATCACAGGAAAAGAAATCAGCCCTCGCCAACTTAACAGGCAGAAAAAAGTTTTTTTGAAAAAATCCCTAAGCCCCGGGGTCACAATTTCATCAAATATCTGACTTCCGGCAATTCACTCAAAAATGCTGCCAAACGGTTGCAAATGCTCCCCTGAAAGCTTTGGCGGTCAAAACAGGAGGCTTTTTATCACAGGAAAAGAAATCAGCCCTCGCCAACTTAACCGGTAGAAAAAAGTATTTTTGAAAAAATCCTTAAGCCCCGGGGTCACAATTTCATCATATATCTGATTTCCGGCAAATCACTCAAAAATGGTGCCAAACGTTTGCAAATGCTCCCCTGAAAGGTTTGGCGGTCGAAAGAGGAGGCTTTTTATCACAGGAAACGAAATCAGCCCTCGCCAACTTAACAGGCAGAAAAAAGTTTTTTTGAAAAAATCCCTAAGCCCCGGGGTCACAATTTCATCAAATATCTGACTTCCGGCAATTCAGTAAAAAATGCTGCCAAACGGTTGCAAATGCTCCACTGAAAGGTTTGGTGGTCGAAACAGAAGGTTTTTTATCATAGGAAAAGAATTCAGCCCTCGATAACTTAACCGGCAGAAAAAGATTTTTTTGAAAAAATCCCTCAGCCCCGGCGTCACAATTTCATCAAATATCTGATTTCCGGCAATTCAGTAAAAAATGGTGCCAAATGTTTGCAAATGCTCCCCTGAAAGGTTTGGCGGTCGAAACAGTAGGCTTTTTATCACAGGAAAAGAAATCAGCCCTCGCCAACTTAACAGGCAGAAAAAAGGTTTTTTTGAAAAAATCCCTAAGCCCCGGGGTCACAATTTCATCAAATATCTGACTTTCGGCAATTCACTCAAAAATGCTGCCAAACGGTTGCAAATGCTCCCCTGAAAGCTTTGGCGGTCGAAACAGGAGGCTTTTTATCACAGGAAGAGAAATCAGCCCTCGACAACTTAACCGGTAGAAAAAAGTTTTTTTGAAAAAATCCTTAAGCCCCGGGGTCACAATTTCATCATATATCTGATTTCCGGCAAATCACTCAAAAATGGTGCCAAACGGTTGCAAATGCTCCCCTGAAAGCTTTGGCGGTCGAAACAGAAGGCTTTTTATCACAGGAAAAGAAATCAGCCCTCGACAACTTAACCGGCAGAAAAATGTTTTTTTGAAAAAATCCTTAAGCCCCGGGGTCACAATTTCATCAAATATCTGACTTCCGGCAATTCAGTAAAAAATGGATCCAAACGGCTGCAAATGCTCAACTGAAAGGTTTGGTGGTCGAAACAGAAGGGTTTTTATTATAGGAAAAGAATTCAGCCCTCGATAACTTAACCGGCAGAAAAAGATTTTTTTGAAAAAATCCCTAAGCCCCGGGGTCACAATTTCATCAAATATCTGATTTCCGGCAATTCAGTAAAAAATGGTGCCAAATGTTTGCAAATGCTCCCCTGAAAGGTTTGGCGGTCGAAACAGGAGGCTTTTTATCACAGGAAACGAAATCAGCCCTCGCCAACTTAACAGGCAGAAAAAAGTTTTTTTGAAAAAATCCCTAAGCCCCGGGGTCACAATTTCATCAAATATCTGACTTTCGGCAATTCACTCAAAAATGCTGCCAAACGGTTGCAAATGCTCCCCTGAAAGGTTTGGCGGTCGAAACAGGAGGCTTTTTATCACAGGAAAAGAAATCAGCCCTCGACAACTTAACCGGCAGAAAAATGTTTTTTTGAAAAAATTCTTAAGCCCCGGGGTCACAATTTCATCAAATATCTGACTTCCGGTAATTCAGTAAAAAATCGATCCAAACGGATGCAAATGCTCCTCTGAAAGGTTTGGCGGTCGAAACAGAAGGGTTTTTATCATAGGAAAAGAAATCAGCCCTCGACAACTTAACCGGCAGAAAAATGTTTTTTTGAAAAAATCCTTAAGCCCTGGGGTCACAATTTCATCAAATATCTGACTTCCGGCAATTCAGTAAAAAATGGATCCAAAAGGCTGCAAATGCTCCCCTGAAAGCTTTGGCGGTCGAAACAGGAGGCTTTTTATCACAGGAAAAGAAATCAGCCCTCGCCAACTTAACAGGCAGAAAAAAGGTTTTTTTGAAAAAATCCATAAGCCCCGGGGTCACAATTTCATCAAATAACTGACTTTCGACAATTCACTCAAAAATGCTGCCAAACGGTTGCAAATGCTCCCCTGAAAGCTTTGGCGGTCGAAACAGGAGGCTTTTTATCATAGGAAAAGAAATCAGCCCTCGACAACTTAACCGGCAGAAAAATGTTTTTTTTAAAAAATCCTTAAGCCCCGAGGTCACAATTTCATCAAATATCTGACTTCCGGCAATTCAGTAAAAAATGGATTCAAACGGCTGCAAATGCTCCTCTGAAAGGTTTGGCGGTCGAAACAGAAGGGTTTTTATCATAGGAAAAGAAATCAGCCCTCGACAACTTAACCGGCAGAAAAATGTTTTTTTGAAAAAATCCTTAAGCCCTGGGGTCACAATTTCATCAAATATCTGACTTCCGGCAATTCAGTAAAAAATGGATCCAAACGGCTGCAAATGCTCCCCTGAAAGCTTTGGCGGTCGAAACAGGAGGCTTTTTATCACAGGAAAAGAAATCAGCCCTCGACAACTTAACCGGCAGAAAAATGTTTTTTTGAAAAAATCCTTAAGCCCCGGGGTCACAATTTCATCAAATATCTGACTTTTGGCAATTCACTCAAAAATGCTGCGAAACGGCTGCAAATGCTCCACTGAAAGGTTTGGCGGTCGAAACAGGAGGCTTTTTATCACAGGAAACGAAATCAGCCCTCGCCAACTTAACAGGCAGAAAAAAGTTTTTTTGAAAAAATCCCTAAGCCCCGGGGTCACAATTTCATCAAATATCTGACTTTCGGCAATTCACTCAAAAATGCTGCCAAACGGTTGCAAATGCTCCCCTGAAAGCTTTGGCGGTCGAAACAGAAGGCTTTTTATCACAGGAAAAGAAATCAGCCCTCGACAACTTAACCGGCAGAAAAATGTTTTTTTGAAAAAATCCTTAAGCCCCGGGGTCACAATTTCATCAAATATCTGACTTCCGGCAATTCAGTAAAAAATGGATCCAAACGGCTGCAAATGCTCCACCGAAAGGTTTGGTGGTCGAAACAGAAGGGTTTTTATTATAGGAAAAGAATTCAGCCCTCGATAACTTAACCGGCAGAAAAAGATTTTTTTGAAAAAATCCCTAAGCCCCGGGGTCACAATTTCATCAAATATCTGATTTCCGGCAATTCAGTAAAAAATGGTGCCAAATGTTTGCAAATGCTCCCCTGAAAGGTTTGGCGGTCGAAACAGGAGGCTTTTTATCACAGGAAACGAAATCAGCCCTCGCCAACTTAACAGGCAGAAAAAAGTTTTTTTGAAAAAATCCCTAAGCCCCGGGGTCACAATTTCATCAAATATCTGACTTTCGGCAATTCACTCAAAAATGCTGCCAAACGGTTGCAAATGCTCCCCTGAAAGCTTTGGCGGTCGAAACAGGAGGCTTTTTATCACAGGAAAAGAAATCAGCCCTCGACAACTTAACCGGCAGAAAAATGTTTTTTTTAAAAAATCCTTAAGCCCCGAGGTCACAATTTCATCAAATATCTGACTTCCGGCAATTCTGTAAAAAATGGATCCAAACGGCTGCAAATGCTCCCCTGAAAGCTTTGGCGGTCGAAACAGGAGGCTTTTTATCACAGGAAAAGAAATCAGCCCTCGACAACTTAACCGGCAGAAAAATGTTTTTTTGAAAAAATCCTGAAGCCCCGGGGTCACAATTTCATCAAATATCTGACTTTTGGCAATTCACTCAAAAATGCTGCGAAACGGCTGCAAATGCTCCACTGAAAGGTTTGGCGGTCGAAACAGAAGGGTTTTTATCATAGGAAAAGAAATCAGCCCTCGATAACTTAACCGGCAGAAAAAGATTTTTTTGAAAAAATCCCTAAGCCCCGGGGTCACAATTTCATCAAATATCTGATTTCCGGCAATTCAGTAAAAAATGGTGCCAAACGTGTGCAAATGCTCCCCTGAAAGGTTTGGCGGTCGAAACAGGAGGCTTTTTATCACAGGAAAAGAAATCAGCCCTCGCCAACTTAACCGGCAGAAAAAAGTTTTTTTGAAAAAATCCTTAAGCCCCGGGGTCACAATTTCATCATATATCTGATTTCCGGCAAATCACTCAAAAATGGTGCCAAACGTTTGCAAATGCTCCCCTGAAAGGTTTGGCGGTCGAAACAGGAGGCTTTTTATCACAGGAAACGAAATCAGCCCTCGCCAACTTAACAGGCAGAAAAAAGTTTTTTTGAAAAAATCCCTAAGCCCCGGGGTCACAATTTCATCAAATATCTGACTTTCGGCAATTCACTCAAAAATGCTGCCAAACGGTTGCAAATGCTCCCCTGAAAGCTTTGGCGGTCGAAACAGAAGGCTTTTTATCACAGGAAAAGAAATCAGCCCTCGACAACTTAACCGGCAGAAAAATGTTTTTTTGAAAAAATCCTTAAGCCCCGGGGTCACAATTTCATCAAATATCTGACTTCCGGCAATTCAGTAAAAAATGGATCCAAACGGCTGCAAATGCTCCACCGAAAGGTTTGGTGGTCGAAACAGAAGGGTTTTTATTATAGGAAAAGAATTCAGCCCTCGATAACTTAACCGGCAGAAAAAGATTTTTTTGAAAAAATCCCTAAGCCCCGGGGTCACAATTTCATCAAATATCTGATTTCCGGCAATTCAGTAAAAAATGGTGCCAAATGTTTGCAAATGCTCCCCTGAAAGGTTTGGCGGTCGAAACAGGAGGCTTTTTATCACAGGAAACGAAATCAGCCCTCGCCAACTTAACAGGCAGAAAAAAGTTTTTTTGAAAAAATCCCTAAGCCCCGGGGTCACAATTTCATCAAATATCTGACTTTCGGCAATTCACTCAAAAATGCTGCCAAACGGTTGCAAATGCTCCCCTGAAAGCTTTGGCGGTCGAAACAGGAGGCTTTTTATCACAGGAAAAGAAATCAGCCCTCGACAACTTAAGCGGCAGAAAAATGTTTTTTTGAAAAAATCCTGAAGCCCCGGGGTTACAATTTCATCAAATATCTGACTTCCGGCAATTCAGTAAAAAATGGATCCAAACGGCTGCAAATGCTCCACTGAAAGGTTTGGTGGTCGAAACAGAAGGGTTTTTATCATAGGAAAAGAATTCAGCCCTCGATAACTTAACCGGCAGAAAAAGATTTTTTTGAAAAAATCCCTAAGCCCCGGGGTCACAATTTCATCAAATATCTGATTTCCGGCAATTCAGTAAAAAATGGTGCCAAACGTGTGCAAATGCTCCCCTGAAAGGTTTGGCGGTCGAAACAGGAGGCTTTTTATCACAGGAAAAGAAATCAGCCCTCGACAACTTAACCGGCAGAAAAATGTTTTTTTGAAAAAATCCTGAAGCCCCGGGGTCACAATTTCATCAAATATCTGACTTTCGGCAATTCACTCAAAAATGCTGCGAAACGGCTGCAAATGCTCCACTGAAAGGATTGGCGGTCGAAACAGAAGGGTTTTTATCATAGGAAAAGAAATCAGCCCTCGATAACTTAACCGGCAGAAAATGATTTTTTTGAAAAAATCCCTAAGCCCCGGGGTCACAATTTCATCAAATATCTGATTTCCGGCAATTCAGTAAAAAATGGTGCCAAACGTGTGCAAATGCTCCCCTGAAAGGTTTGGCGGTCGAAACAGGAGGCTTTTTATCACAGGAAAAGAAATCAGCCCTCGACAACTTAAGCGGCAGAAAAATGTTTTTTTGAAAAAATCCTGAAGCCCCGGGGTTACAATTTCATCAAATATCTGACTTCCGGCAATTCAGTAAAAAATGGTTCCAAACGGCTGCAAATGCTCCACTGAAAGGTTTGGTGGTCGAAACAGAAGGGTTTTTATCATAGGAAAAGAATTCAGCCCTCGATAACTTAACCGGCAGAAAAAGATTTTTTTGAAAAAATCCCTAAGCCCCGGGGTCACAATTTCATCAAATATCTGATTTCCGGCAATTCAGTAAAAAATGGTGCCAAACGTGTGCAAATGCTCCCCTGAAAGGTTTGGCGGTTGAAACAGGAGGCTTTTTATCACAGGAAAATAAAACAGCCCTCGCCAACTTAACCGGCAGAAAAAAGTTTTTTTGAAAAAATCCCTAAGCCCCGGGGTCACAATTTCATCAAATATCTGACTTCCGGCAATTCACTCAGAAATGCTGCCAAATGGTTGCAAATGCTCCCCTGAAAGCTTTGGCGGTCGAAACAGGAGGCTTTTTATCACAGGAAACGAAATCAGCCCTCGCCAACTTAACAGGCAGAAAAAAGTTTTTTTGAAAAAATCCCTAAGCCCCGGGGTCACAATTTCATCAAATATCTGACTTTCGGCAATTCACTCAAAAATGCTGCCAAACGGTTGCAAATGCTCCCCTGAAAGCTTTGGCGGTCGAAACAGAAGGCTTTTTATCACAGGAAAAGAAATCAGCCCTCGACAACTTAACCGGCAGAAAATTTTTTTTTTCAAAAAATCCTTAAGCCCCGGGGTCACAATTTCATCATATATCTGATTTCCGGCAAATCACTCAAAAATGGTGCCAAACGTTTGCAAATGCTCCCCTGAAAGGTTTGGCGGTCGAAACAGGAGGCTTTTTATCACAGGAAAAGAAATCAGCCCTCGACAACTTAACCGGCAGAAAATTTTTTTTTTCAGAAAATCCTTAAGCCCCGGGGTCACAATTTCATCAAATATCTGACTTCCGGCAATTCAGTAAAAAATGGATTCAAACGGCTGCAAATGCTCCTCTGAAAGGTTTGGCGGTCGAAACAGAAGGGTTTTTATCATAGGAAAAGAAATCAGCCCTCGACAACTTAACCGGCAGAAAAATGTTTTTTTGAAAAAATCCTTAAGCCCTGGGGTCACAATTTCATCAAATATCTGACTTCCGGCAATTCAGTAAAAAATGGATCCAAACGGCTGCAAATGCTCCCCTGAAAGCTTTGGCGGTCGAAACAGGAGGCTTTTTATCACAGGAAAAGAAATCAGCCCTCGACAACTTAACCGGCAGAAAAATGTTTTTTTGAAAAAATCCTGAAGCCCCGGGGTCACAATTTCATCAAATATCTGACTTTTGGCAATTCACTCAAAAATGCTGCGAAACGGCTGCAAATGCTCCACTGAAAGGTTTGGCGGTCGAAACAGAAGGGTTTTTATCATAGGAAAAGAAATCAGCCCTCGATAACTTAACCGGCAGAAAAAGATTTTTTTGAAAAAATCCCTAAGCCCCGGGGTCACAATTTCATCAAATATCTGATTTCCGGCAATTCAGTAAAAAATGGTGCCAAACGTGTGCAAATGCTCCCCTGAAAGGTTTGGCGGTCGAAACAGGAGGCTTTTTATCACAGGAAAAGAAATCAGCCCTCGCCAACTTAACCGGCAGAAAAAAGTTTTTTTGAAAAAATCCTTAAGCCCCGGGGTCACAATTTCATCAAATATCTGACTTTTGGCAATTCACTCAAAAATGCTGCGAAACGGCTGCAAATGCTCCACTGAAAGGTTTGGCGGTCGAAACAGAAGGGTTTTTATCATAGGAAAAGAAATCAGCCCTCGATAACTTAACCGGCAGAAAAAGATTTTTTTGAAAAAATCCCTAAGCCCCGGGGTCACAATTTCATCAAATATCTGATTTCCGGCAATTCAGTAAAAAATGGTGCCAAACGTGTGCAAATGCTCCCCTGAAAGGTTTGGCGGTCGAAACAGGAGGCTTTTTATCACAGGAAAAGAAATCAGCCCTCGCCAACTTAACCGGCAGAAAAAAGTTTTTTTGAAAAAATCCTTAAGCCCCGGGGTCACAATTTCATCATATATCTGATTTCCGGCAAATCACTCAAAAATGGTGCCAAACGTTTGCAAATGCTCCCCTGAAAGGTTTGGCGGTCGAAACAGGAGGCTTTTTATCACAGGAAACGAAATCAGCCCTCGCCAACTTAACAGGCAGAAAAAAGTTTTTTTGAAAAAATCCCTAAGCCCCGGGGTCACAATTTCATCAAATATCTGACTTTCGGCAATTCACTCAAAAATGCTGCCAAACGGTTGCAAATGCTCCCCTGAAAGCTTTGGCGGTCGAAACAGAAGGCTTTTTATCACAGGAAAAGAAATCAGCCCTCGACAACTTAACCGGCAGAAAAATGTTTTTTTGAAAAAATCCTTAAGCCCCGGGGTCACAATTTCATCAAATATCTGACTTCCGGCACTTCAGTAAAAAATGGATCCAAACGGCTGCAAATGCTCCACCGAAAGGTTTGGTGGTCGAAACAGAAGGGTTTTTATTATAGGAAAAGAATTCAGCCCTCGATAACTTAACCGGCAGAAAAAGATTTTTTTGAAAAAATCCCTAAGCCCCGGGGTCACAATTTCATCAAATATCTGATTTCCGGCAATTCAGTAAAAAATGGTGCCAAATGTTTGCAAATGCTCCCCTGAAAGGTTTGGCGGTCGAAACAGGAGGCTTTTTATCACAGGAAACGAAATCAGCCCTCGCCAACTTAACAGGCAGAAAAAAGTTTTTTTGAAAAAATCCCTAAGCCCCGGGGTCACAATTTCATCAAATATCTGACTTTCGGCAATTCACTCAAAAATGCTGCCAAACGGTTGCAAATGCTCCCCTGAAAGCTTTGGCGGTCGAAACAGGAGGCTTTTTATCACAGGAAAAGAAATCAGCCCTCGACAACTTAAGCGGCAGAAAAATGTTTTTTTGAAAAAATCCTGAAGCCCCGGGGTTACAATTTCATCAAATATCTGACTTCCGGCAATTCAGTAAAAAATGGATCCAAACGGCTGCAAATGCTCCACTGAAAGGTTTGGTGGTCGAAACAGAAGGGTTTTTATCATAGGAAAAGAATTCAGCCCTCGATAACTTAACCGGCAGAAAAAGATTTTTTTGAAAAAATCCCTAAGCCCCGGGGTCACAATTTCATCAAATATCTGATTTCCGGCAATTCAGTAAAAAATGGTGCCAAACGTGTGCAAATGCTCCCCTGAAAGGTTTGGCGGTCGAAACAGGAGGCTTTTTATCACAGGAAAAGAAATCAGCCCTCGACAACTTAACCGGCAGAAAAATGTTTTTTTGAAAAAATCCTGAAGCCCCGGGGTCACAATTTCATCAAATATCTGACTTTCGGCAATTCACTCAAAAATGGTGCCAAACGTTTGCAAATGCTCCCCTGAAAGGTTTGGCGGTCGAAACAGGAGGCTTTTTATCACAGGAAACGAAATCAGCCCTCGCCAACTTAACAGGCAGAAAAAAGTTTTTTTGAAAAAATCCCTAAGCCCCGGGGTCACAATTTCATCAAATATCTGACTTTCGGCAATTCACTCAAAAATGCTGCCAAACGGTTGCAAATGCTCCCCTGAAAGCTTTGGCGGTCGAAACAGAAGGCTTTTTATCACAGGAAAAGAAATCAGCCCTCGACAACTTAACCGGCAGAAAAATGTTTTTTTGAAAAAATCCTTAAGCCCCGGGGTCACAATTTCATCAAATATCTGACTTCCGGCAATTCAGTAAAAAATGGATCCAAACGGCTGCAAATGCTCCACCGAAAGGTTTGGTGGTCGAAACAGAAGGGTTTTTATTATAGGAAAAGAATTCAGCCCTCGATAACTTAACCGGCAGAAAAAGATTTTTTTGAAAAAATCCCTAAGCCCCGGGGTCACAATTTCATCAAATATCTGATTTCCGGCAATTCAGTAAAAAATGGTGCCAAATGTTTGCAAATGCTCCCCTGAAAGGTTTGGCGGTCGAAACAGGAGGCTTTTTATCACAGGAAACGAAATCAGCCCTCGCCAACTTAACAGGCAGAAAAAAGTTTTTTTGAAAAAATCCCTAAGCCCCGGGGTCACAATTTCATCAAATATCTGACTTTCGGCAATTCACTCAAAAATGCTGCCAAACGGTTGCAAATGCTCCCCTGAAAGCTTTGGCGGTCGAAACAGGAGGCTTTTTATCACAGGAAAAGAAATCAGCCCTCGACAACTTAAGCGGCAGAAAAATGTTTTTTTGAAAAAATCCTGAAGCCCCGGGGTTACAATTTCATCAAATATCTGACTTCCGGCAATTCAGTAAAAAATGGATCCAAACGGCTGCAAATGCTCCACTGAAAGGTTTGGTGGTCGAAACAGAAGGGTTTTTATCATAGGAAAAGAATTCAGCCCTCGATAACTTAACCGGCAGAAAAAGATTTTTTTGAAAAAATCCCTAAGCCCCGGGGTCACAATTTCATCAAATATCTGATTTCCGGCAATTCAGTAAAAAATGGTGCCAAACGTGTGCAAATGCTCCCCTGAAAGGTTTGGCGGTCGAAACAGGAGGCTTTTTATCACAGGAAAAGAAATCAGCCCTCGACAACTTAACCGGCAGAAAAATGTTTTTTTGAAAAAATCCTGAAGCCCCGGGGTCACAATTTCATCAAATATCTGACTTTCGGCAATTCACTCAAAAATGCTGCGAAACGGCTGCAAATGCTCCACTGAAAGGATTGGCGGTCGAAACAGAAGGGTTTTTATCATAGGAAAAGAAATCAGCCCTCGATAACTTAACCGGCAGAAAATGATTTTTTTGAAAAAATCCCTAAGCCCCGGGGTCACAATTTCATCAAATATCTGATTTCCGGCAATTCAGTAAAAAATGGTGCCAAACGTGTGCAAATGCTCCCCTGAAAGGTTTGGCGGTCGAAACAGGAGGCTTTTTATCACAGGAAAAGAAATCAGCCCTCGACAACTTAAGCGGCAGAAAAATGTTTTTTTGAAAAAATCCTGAAGCCCCGGGGTTACAATTTCATCAAATATCTGACTTCCGGCAATTCAGTAAAAAATGGTTCCAAACGGCTGCAAATGCTCCACTGAAAGGTTTGGTGGTCGAAACAGAAGGGTTTTTATCATAGGAAAAGAATTCAGCCCTCGATAACTTAACCGGCAGAAAAAGATTTTTTTGAAAAAATCCCTAAGCCCCGGGGTCACAATTTCATCAAATATCTGATTTCCGGCAATTCAGTAAAAAATGGTGCCAAACGTGTGCAAATGCTCCCCTGAAAGGTTTGGCGGTTGAAACAGGAGGCTTTTTATCACAGGAAAATAAAACAGCCCTCGCCAACTTAACCGGCAGAAAAAAGTTTTTTTGAAAAAATCCCTAAGCCCCGGGGTCACAATTTCATCAAATATCTGACTTCCGGCAATTCACTCAGAAATGCTGCCAAATGGTTGCAAATGCTCCCCTGAAAGCTTTGGCGGTCGAAACAGGAGGCTTTTTATCACAGGAAACGAAATCAGCCCTCGCCAACTTAACAGGCAGAAAAAAGTTTTTTTGAAAAAATCCCTAAGCCCCGGGGTCACAATTTCATCAAATATCTGACTTTCGGCAATTCACTCAAAAATGCTGCCAAACGGTTGCAAATGCTCCCCTGAAAGCTTTGGCGGTCGAAACAGAAGGCTTTTTATCACAGGAAAAGAAATCAGCCCTCGACAACTTAACCGGCAGAAAATTTTTTTTTTCAAAAAATCCTTAAGCCCCGGGGTCACAATTTCATCATATATCTGATTTCCGGCAAATCACTCAAAAATGGTGCCAAACGTTTGCAAATGCTCCCCTGAAAGGTTTGGCGGTCGAAACAGGAGGCTTTTTATCACAGGAAAAGAAATCAGCCCTCGACAACTTAACCGGCAGAAAATTTTTTTTTTCAGAAAATCCTTAAGCCCCGGGGTCACAATTTCATCAAATATCTGACTTCCGGCAATTCAGTAAAAAATGGATTCAAACGGCTGCAAATGCTCCTCTGAAAGGTTTGGCGGTCGAAACAGAAGGGTTTTTATCATAGGAAAAGAAATCAGCCCTCGACAACTTAACCGGCAGAAAAATGTTTTTTTGAAAAAATCCTTAAGCCCTGGGGTCACAATTTCATCAAATATCTGACTTCCGGCAATTCAGTAAAAAATGGATCCAAACGGCTGCAAATGCTCCCCTGAAAGCTTTGGCGGTCGAAACAGGAGGCTTTTTATCACAGGAAAAGAAATCAGCCCTCGACAACTTAACCGGCAGAAAAATGTTTTTTTGAAAAAATCCTGAAGCCCCGGGGTCACAATTTCATCAAATATCTGACTTTTGGCAATTCACTCAAAAATGCTGCGAAACGGCTGCAAATGCTCCACTGAAAGGTTTGGCGGTCGAAACAGAAGGGTTTTTATCATAGGAAAAGAAATCAGCCCTCGATAACTTAACCGGCAGAAAAAGATTTTTTTGAAAAAATCCCTAAGCCCCGGGGTCACAATTTCATCAAATATCTGATTTCCGGCAATTCAGTAAAAAATGGTGCCAAACGTGTGCAAATGCTCCCCTGAAAGGTTTGGCGGTCGAAACAGGAGGCTTTTTATCACAGGAAAAGAAATCAGCCCTCGCCAACTTAACCGGCAGAAAAAAGTTTTTTTGAAAAAATCCTTAAGCCCCGGGGTCACAATTTCATCATATATCTGATTTCCGGCAAATCACTCAAAAATGGTGCCAAACGTTTGCAAATGCTCCCCTGAAAGGTTTGGCGGTCGAAACAGGAGGCTTTTTATCACAGGAAACGAAATCAGCCCTCGCCAACTTAACAGGCAGAAAAAAGTTTTTTTGAAAAAATCCCTAAGCCCCGGGGTCACAATTTCATCAAATATCTGACTTTCGGCAATTCACTCAAAAATGCTGCCAAACGGTTGCAAATGCTCCCCTGAAAGCTTTGGCGGTCGAAACAGAAGGCTTTTTATCACAGGAAAAGAAATCAGCCCTCGACAACTTAACCGGCAGAAAAATGTTTTTTTGAAAAAATCCTTAAGCCCCGGGGTCACAATTTCATCAAATATCTGACTTCCGGCACTTCAGTAAAAAATGGATCCAAACGGCTGCAAATGCTCCACCGAAAGGTTTGGTGGTCGAAACAGAAGGGTTTTTATTATAGGAAAAGAATTCAGCCCTCGATAACTTAACCGGCAGAAAAAGATTTTTTTGAAAAAATCCCTAAGCCCCGGGGTCACAATTTCATCAAATATCTGATTTCCGGCAATTCAGTAAAAAATGGTGCCAAATGTTTGCAAATGCTCCCCTGAAAGGTTTGGCGGTCGAAACAGGAGGCTTTTTATCACAGGAAACGAAATCAGCCCTCGCCAACTTAACAGGCAGAAAAAAGTTTTTTTGAAAAAATCCCTAAGCCCCGGGGTCACAATTTCATCAAATATCTGACTTTCGGCAATTCACTCAAAAATGCTGCCAAACGGTTGCAAATGCTCCCCTGAAAGCTTTGGCGGTCGAAACAGGAGGCTTTTTATCACAGGAAAAGAAATCAGCCCTCGACAACTTAAGCGGCAGAAAAATGTTTTTTTGAAAAAATCCTGAAGCCCCGGGGTTACAATTTCATCAAATATCTGACTTCCGGCAATTCAGTAAAAAATGGATCCAAACGGCTGCAAATGCTCCACTGAAAGGTTTGGTGGTCGAAACAGAAGGGTTTTTATCATAGGAAAAGAATTCAGCCCTCGATAACTTAACCGGCAGAAAAAGATTTTTTTGAAAAAATCCCTAAGCCCCGGGGTCACAATTTCATCAAATATCTGATTTCCGGCAATTCAGTAAAAAATGGTGCCAAACGTGTGCAAATGCTCCCCTGAAAGGTTTGGCGGTCGAAACAGGAGGCTTTTTATCACAGGAAAAGAAATCAGCCCTCGACAACTTAACCGGCAGAAAAATGTTTTTTTGAAAAAATCCTGAAGCCCCGGGGTCACAATTTCATCAAATATCTGACTTTCGGCAATTCACTCAAAAATGCTGCGAAACGGCTGCAAATGCTCCACTGAAAGGATTGGCGGTCGAAACAGAAGGGTTTTTATCATAGGAAAAGAAATCAGCCCTCGATAACTTAACCGGCAGAAAATGATTTTTTTGAAAAAATCCCTAAGCCCCGGGGTCACAATTTCATCAAATATCTGATTTCCGGCAATTCAGTAAAAAATGGTGCCAAACGTGTGCAAATGCTCCCCTGAAAGGTTTGGCGGTCGAAACAGGAGGCTTTTTATCACAGGAAAAGAAATCAGCCCTCGACAACTTAAGCGGCAGAAAAATGTTTTTTTGAAAAAATCCTGAAGCCCCGGGGTTACAATTTCATCAAATATCTGACTTCCGGCAATTCAGTAAAAAATGGTTCCAAACGGCTGCAAATGCTCCACTGAAAGGTTTGGTGGTCGAAACAGAAGGGTTTTTATCATAGGAAAAGAATTCAGCCCTCGATAACTTAACCGGCAGAAAAAGATTTTTTTGAAAAAATCCCTAAGCCCCGGGGTCACAATTTCATCAAATATCTGATTTCCGGCAATTCAGTAAAAAATGGTGCCAAACGTGTGCAAATGCTCCCCTGAAAGGTTTGGCGGTTGAAACAGGAGGCTTTTTATCACAGGAAAATAAAACAGCCCTCGCCAACTTAACCGGCAGAAAAAAGTTTTTTTGAAAAAATCCCTAAGCCCCGGGGTCACAATTTCATCAAATATCTGACTTCCGGCAATTCACTCAGAAATGCTGCCAAATGGTTGCAAATGCTCCCCTGAAAGCTTTGGCGGTCGAAACAGGAGGCTTTTTATCACAGGAAACGAAATCAGCCCTCGCCAACTTAACAGGCAGAAAAAAGTTTTTTTGAAAAAATCCCTAAGCCCCGGGGTCACAATTTCATCAAATATCTGACTTTCGGCAATTCACTCAAAAATGCTGCCAAACGGTTGCAAATGCTCCCCTGAAAGCTTTGGCGGTCGAAACAGAAGGCTTTTTATCACAGGAAAAGAAATCAGCCCTCGACAACTTAACCGGCAGAAAATTTTTTTTTTCAAAAAATCCTTAAGCCCCGGGGTCACAATTTCATCATATATCTGATTTCCGGCAAATCACTCAAAAATGGTGCCAAACGTTTGCAAATGCTCCCCTGAAAGGTTTGGCGGTCGAAACAGGAGGCTTTTTATCACAGGAAAAGAAATCAGCCCTCGACAACTTAACCGGCAGAAAATTTTTTTTTTCAGAAAATCCTTAAGCCCCGGGGTCACAATTTCATCAAATATCTGACTTCCGGCAATTCAGTAAAAAATGGATCCAAACGGCTGCAAATGCTCCACTGAAAGGTTTGGTGGTCGAAACAGAAGGTTTTTTATCATAGGAAAGGAATTCAGCCCTCGATACCTTAACCGGCAGAAAAAGATTTTTTTGAAAAAATCCCTCAGCCCCGGGGTCACAATTTCATCAAATATCTGATTTCCGGCAATTCAGTAAAAAATGGATCCAAACGGCTGCAAATGCTCCCCTGAAAGGTTTGGCGGTCTTAACAGTAGGCTTTTTATCACAGGAAAAGAAATCAGCCCTCGCCAACTTAACCGGCAGAAAAAAGGTTTTTTTGAAAAAATCCCTAAGCCCCGGGGTCACAATTTCATCATATATCTGACTTTCGGCAATTCACTCAAAAATGCTGCCAAACGGTTGCAAATGCTCCCCTGAAAGCTTTGGCGGTCGAAACAGGAGGCTTTTTATCACAGGAAAAGAAATCAGCCCTCGACAACTTAACCGGTAGAAAAAAGTTTTTTTGAAAAAATCCTTAAGCCCCGGGGTCACAATTTCATCATATATCTGATTTCCGGCAAATCACTCAAAAATGGTGCCAAACGTTTGCAAATGCTCCCCTGAAAGGTTTGGCGGTCGAAACAGGAGGCTTTTTATCACAGGAAACGAAATCAGCCCTCGACAACTTAACAGGCAGAAAAAAGTTTTTTTGAAAAAATCCCTAAGCCCCGGGGTCACAATTTCATCAAATATCTGACTTTCGGCAATTCTCTCAAAAATGCTGCCAAACGGTTGCAAATGCTCCCCTGAAAGCTTTGGCGGTCGAAACAGAAGGCTTTTTATCACAGGAAAAGAAATCAGCCCTCGACAACTTAACCGGCAGAAAAATGTTTTTTTGAAAAAATCCTTAAGCCCCGGGGTCACAATTTCATCAAATATCTGACTTCCGGCAATTCAGTAAAAAATGGATCCAAACGGCTGCAAATGCTCCACTGAAAGGTTTGGTGGTCGAAACAGAAGGGTTTTTATCATAGGAAAAGAATTCAGCCCTCGATAACTTAACCGGCAGAAAAAGATTTTTTTGAAAAAATCCCTAAGCCCCGGAGTCACAATTTCATCAAATATCTGATTTCCGGCAATTCAGTAAAAAATGGTGCCAAATGTTTGCAAATGCTCCCCTGAAAGGTTTGGCGGTCGAAACAGGAGGCTTTTTATCACAGGAAACGAAATCAGCCCTCGCCAACTTAACAGGCAGAAAAAAGTTTTTTTGAAAAAATCCCTAAGCCCCGGGGTCACAATTTCATCAAATATCTGACTTTCGGCAATTCACTCAAAAATGCTGCAAAACGGTTGCAAATGCTCCCCTGAAAGCTTTGGCGGTCGAAACAGGAGGCTTTTTATCACAGGAAAAGAAATCAGTCCTCGACAACTTAACCGGCAGAAAAATGTTTTTTTGAAAAAATTCTTAAGCCCCGGGGTCACAATTTCATCAAATATCTGACTTCCGGTAATTCAGTAAAAAATCGATCCAAACGGATGCAAATGCTCCTCTGAAAGGTTTGGCGGTCGAAACAGAAGGGTTTTTATCATAGGAAAAGAAATCAGCCCTCGACAACTTAACCTGCAGAAAAATGTTTTTTTGAAAAAATCCTTAAGCCCTGGGGTCACAATTTCATCAAATATCTGACTTCCGGCAATTCAGTAAAAAATGGATCCAAAAGGCTGCAAATGCTCCCCTGAAAGCTTTGGCGGTCGAAACAGGAGGCTTTTTATCACAGGAAAAGAAATCAGCCCTCGCCAACTTAACAGGCAGAAAAAAGGTTTTTTTGAAAAAATCCCTAAGCCCCGGGGTCACAATTTCATCAAATAACTGACTTTCGGCAATTCACTCAAAAATGCTGCGAAACGGTTGCAAATGCTCCCCTGAAAGCTTTGGCGGTCGAAACAGGAGGCTTTTTATCACAGGAAAAGAAATCAGCCCTCGACAACTTAACCGGCAGAAAAATGTTTTTTTGAAAAAATCCTTAAGCCCTGGGGTCACAATTTCATCAAATATCTGACTTCCGGCAATTCAGTAAAAAATGGATCCAAACGGCTGCAAATGCTCCCCTGAAAGCTTTGGCGGTCGAAACAGGAGGCTTTTTATCACAGGAAAAGAAATCAGCCCTCGACAACTTAATCGGCAGAAAAATGTTTTTTTGAAAAAATCCTGAAGCCCCGGGGTCACAATTTCATCAAATATCTGACTTTCGGCAATTCACTCAAAAATGCTGCCAAACGGCTGCAAATGCTCCACTGAAAGGTTTGGCGGTCGAAACAGAAGGGTTTTTATCATAGGAAAAGAAATCAGCCCTCGATAACTTAACCGGCAGAAAAAGATTTTTTTGAAAAAATCCCTAAGCCCCGGGGTCACAATTTCATCAAATATCTGATTTCCGGCAATTCAGTAAAAAATGGATCCAAACGGCTGCAAATGCTCCTCTGAAAGGTTTGGCGGTCGAAACAGAAGGGTTTTTATCATAGGAAAAGAAATCAGCCCTCGACAACTTAACCGGCAGAAAAATGTTTTTTTGAAAAAATCCTTAAGCCCTGGGGTCACAATTTCATCAAATATCTGACTTCCGGCAATTCAGTAAAAAAATGGATCCAAACGGCTGCAAATGCTCCCCTGAAAGCTTTGGCGGTCGAAACAGGAGGCTTTTTATCACAGGAAAAGAAATCAGCCCTCGACAACTTAACCGGCAGAAAAATGTTTTTTTGAAAAAATCCTGAAGCCCCGGGGTCACAATTTCATCAAATATCTGATTTCCGGCAATTCACTCAAAAACGTTGCGAAACGGCTGCAAATGCTCCACTGAAAGGTTTGGCGGTCGAAACAGTAGGCTTTTTATCACAGGAAAAGAAATCAGCCCTCGCCAACTTAACAGGCAGAAAAAGATTTTTTTGAAAAAATCCCTAAGCCCCGGGGTCACAATTTCATCAAATATCTGACTTCCGGCAATTCACTCAAAAATGCTGCCAAACGGTTGCAAATGCTCCCCTGAAAGCTTTGGCGGTCGAAACAGAAGGCTTTTTATCACAGGAAAAGAAATCAGCCCTCGACAACTTAACCGGTAGAAAAAAGTTTTTTTGAAAAAATCCTTAAGCCCCGGGGTCACAATTTCATCATATATTTGATTTTCGGCAAATCACTCAAAAATGGTGCCAAACGTTTGCAAATGCTCCCCTGAAAGGTTTGGCGGTCGAAACAGGAGGCTTTTTATCACAGGAAACGAAATCAGCCCTCGCCAACTTAACCGGCAGAAAAAAGTTTTTTTGAAAAAATCCCTAAGCCCCGGGGTCACAATTTCATCAAATATCTGACTTTCGGCAATTCACTCAAAAATGCTGCCAAACGGTTGCAAATGCTCCCCTGAAAGCTTTGGCGGTCGAAACAGAAGGCTTTTTATCACAGGAAAAGAAATCAGCCCTCGATAACTTAACCGGCAGAAAAAGATTTTTTTGAAAAAATCCCTAAGCCCCGAGGTCACAATTTCATCAAATATCTGATTTCCGGCAATTCAGTAAAAAATGGTGCCAAACGTGTGCAAATGCTCCCCTGAAAGGTTTGGCGGTCGAAACAGGAGGCTTTTTATCACAGGAAAAGAAATCAGCCCTCGCCAACTTAACAGGCAGAAAAAGATTTTTTTGAAAAAATCCTTAAGCCCCGGGGTCACAATTTCATCAAATATCTGACTTCCGGTAATTCAGTAAAAAATGGATCCAAACGGCTGCAAATGCTCCCCTGAAAGCTTTGGCGGTCGAAACAGGAGGCTTTTTATCATAGGAAAAGAAATCAGCCCTCGACAACTTAACCGGCAGAAAAAGGTTTTTTTGAAAAAATCCTGAAGCCCCGGGGTCACAATTTCATCAAATATCTGACTTCCGGCAATTCAGTAAAAAACGGATCCAAACGGCTGCAAATGCTCCACTGAAAGGTTTGGCGGTCGAAACAGAAGGGTTTTTATCATAGGAAAAGAAATCAGCCCTCGATAACTTAACCGGCAGAAAAAGATTTTTTTGAAAAAATCCCTAAGCCCCGAGGTCACAATTTCATCAAATATCTGATTTCCGGCAATTCAGTAAAAAATGGTGCCAAACGTGTGCAAATGCTCCCCTGAAAGGCTTGGCGGTCGAAACAGGAGGCTTTTTATCACAGGAAAAGAAATCAGCCCTCGCCAACTTAACAGGCAGAAAAAAGTTTTTTTGAAAAAATCCTTAAGCCCCAGGGTCACAATTTCATCATATATCTGATTTCCGGCAAATCACTCAAAAATGGTGCCAAACGGTTGTAAATGCTCCCCTGAAAGGTTTGGCGGTCGAAACAGGAGGCTTTTTATCACAGGAACCGAAATCAGCCCTCGCCAACTTAACAGGCAGAAAAAAGTTTTTTTGAAAAAATCCCTAAGCCCCGGGGTCACAATTTCATCAAATATCTGACTTCCGGCAATTCACTCAAAAATGCTGCCAAACGGTTGCAAATGCTCCCCTGAAAGCTTTGGCGGTCGAAACAGGAGGCTTTTTATCACAGGAAAAGAAATCAGCCCTCGACAACTTAACCGGTAGAAAAAAGTTTTTTTGAAAAAATCCTTAAGCCCCGGGGTCACAATTTCATCATATATCTGATTTCCGGCAAATCACTCAAAAATGGTGCCAAACGTTTGCAAATGCTCCCCTGAAAGGTTTGGCAGTCGAAACAGGAGGCTTTTTATCACAGGAAACGAAATCAGCCCTCGCCAACTTAACAGGCAGAAAAAAGTTTTTTTGAAAAAATCCCTAAGCCCCGGGGTCACAATTTCATCAAATATCTGACTTTCGGCAATTCACTCAAAAATGCTGCCAAACGGTTGCAAATGCTCCCCTGAAAGCTTTGGCGGTCGAAACAGAAGGCTTTTTATCACAGGAAAAGAAATCAGCCCTCGACAACTTAACCGGCAGAAAAATGTTTTTTTGAAAAAATCCTTAAGCCCCGGGGTCACAATTTCATCAAATATCTGACTTCCGGCAATTCAGTAAAAAATGGATCCAAACGGCTGCAAATGCTCCACTGAAAGGTTTGGTGGTCGAAACAGAAGGGTTTTTATCATAGGAAAAGAATTCAGCCCTCGATAACTTAACCGGCAGAAAAAGATTTTTTTGAAAAAATCCCTAAGCCCCGGGGTCACAATTTCATCAAATATCTGATTTCCGGCAATTCAGTAAAAAATGGTGCCAAATGTTTGCAAATGCTCCCCTGAAAGGTTTGGCGGTTGAAACAGGAGGCTTTTTATCACAGGAATCGAAATCAGCCCTCGCCAACTTAACAGGCAGAAAAAAGTTTTTTTGAAAAAATCCCTAAGCCCCGGGGTCACAATTTCATCAAATATCTGACTTTCGGCAATTCACTCAAAAATGCTGCCAAACGGTTGCAAATGCTCCCCTGAAAGCTTTGGCGGTCGAAACAGGAGGCTTTTTATCACAGGAAAAGAAATCAGCCCTCGACAACTTAACCGGCAGAAAAATGTTTTTTTGAAAAAATTCTTAAGCCCCGGGGTCACAATTTCATCAAATATCTGACTTTCGGCAATTCAGTAAAAAATCGATCCAAACGGATGCAAATGCTCCTCTGAAAGGTTTGGCGGTCGAAACAGAAGGGTTTTTATCATAGGAAAAGAAATCAGCCCTCGACAACTTAAACGGCAGAAAAATGTTTTTTTGAAAAAATCCTTAAGCCCTGGGGTCACAATTTCATCAAATATCTGACTTCCGGCAATTCAGTAAAAAATGGATCCAAAAGGCTGCAAATGCTCCCCTGAAAGCTTTGGCGGTCGAAACAGGAGGCTTTTTATCACAGGAAAAGAAATCAGCCCTCGCCAACTTAACAGGCAGAAAAAAGGTTTTTTTGAAAAAATCCCTAAGCCCCGGGGTCACAATTTCATCAAATAACTGACTTTCGGCAATTCACTCAAAAATGCTGCGAAACGGTTGCAAATGCTCCCCTGAAAGCTTTGGCGGTCGAAACAGGAGGCTTTTTATCACAGGAAAAGAAATCAGCCCTCGACAACTTAACCGGCAGAAAAATGTTTTTTTGAAAAAATCCTTAAGCTCCGGGGTCACAATTTCATCAAATATCTGACTTCCGGCAATTCAGTAAAAAATGGATCCAAACGGCTGCAAATGCCCCTCTGAAAGGTTTGGCGGTCGAAACAGAAGGGTTTTTATCATAGGAAAAGAAATCAGCCCTCGACAACTTAAGCGGCAGAAAAATGTTTTTTTGAAAAAATCCTTAAGCCCTGGGGTCACAATTTCATCAAATATCTGACTTCCGGCAATTCAGTAAAAAATGGATCCAAACGGCTGCAAATGCTCCGCTGAAAGCTTTGGCGGTCGAAACAGGAGGCTTTTTATCACAGGAAAAGAAATCAGCCCTCGACAACTTAACCGGCAGAAAAATGTTTTTTTGAAAAAATCCTGAAGCCCCGGGGTCACAATTTCATCAAATATCTGACTTTCGGCAATTCACTCAAAATGCTGCCAAACGGCTGCAAATGCTCCACTGAAAGGTTTGGCGGTCGAAACAGAAGGGTTTTTATCATAGGAAAAGAAATCAGCCCTCGATAACTTAACCGGCAGAAAAAGATTTTTTTGAAAAAATCCCTAAGCCCCGGGGTCACAATTTCATCAAATATCTGATTTCCGGCAATTCAGTAAAAAATGGATCCAAACGGCTGCAAATGCTCCTCTGAAAGGTTTGGCGGTCGAAACAGAAGGGTTTTTATCATAGGAAAAGAAATCAGCCCTCGACAACTTAACCGGCAGAAAAATGTTTTTTTGAAAAAATCCTTAAGCCCTGGGGTCACAATTTCATCAAATATCTGACTTCCGGCAATTCAGTAAAAAAATGGATCCAAACGGCTGCAAATGCTCCCCTGAAAGCTTTGGCGGTCGAAACAGGAGGCTTTTTATCACAGGAAAAGAAATCAGCCCTCGACAACTTAACCGGCAGAAAAATGTTTTTTTGAAAAAATCCTGAAGCCCCGGGGTCACAATTTCATCAAATATCTGACTTTCGGCAATTCACTCAAAAACGTTGCGAAACGGCTGCAAATGCTCCACTGAAAGGTTTGGCGGTCGAAACAGAAGGGTTTTTATCATAGGAAAAGAAATCAGCCCTCGATAACTTAACCGGCAGAAAAAGATTTTTTTGAAAAAATCCCTAAGCCCCGGGGTCACAATTTCATCAAATATCTGATTTCCGGCAATTCAGTAAAAAATGGTGCCAAACGGTTGCAAATGCTCCCCTGAAAGCTTTGGCGGTCGAAACAGGAGGCTTTTTATCACAGGAAAAGAAATCAGCCCTCGACAACTTAAGCGGCAGAAAAATGTTTTTTTGAAAAAATCCTGAAGCCCCGGGGTTACAATTTCATCAAATATCTGACTTCCGGCAATTCAGTAAAAAATGGATCCAAACGGCTGCAAATGCTCCACTGAAAGGTTTGGTGGTCGAAACAGAAGGGTTTTTATCATAGGAAAAGAATTCAGCCCTCGATAACTTAACCGGCAGAAAAAGATTTTTTTGAAAAAATCCCTAAGCCCCGGGGTCACAATTTCATCAAATATCTGATTTCCGGCAATTCAGTAAAAAATGGTGCCAAATGTGTGCAAATGCTCCCCTGAAAGGTTTGGCGGTCGAAACAGGAGGCTTTTTATCACAGGAAAAGAAATCAGCCCTCGCCAACTTAACCGGCAGAAAAAAGTTTTTTTGAAAAAATCCTTAAGCCCCGGGGTCACAATTTCATCATATATCTGATTTCCGGCAAATCACTCAAAAATGGTGCCAAACGGTTGCAAATGCTCCCCTGAAAGCTTTGGCGGTCGAAACAGAAGGCTTTTTATCACAGGAAACGAAATCAGCCCTCGACAACTTAACAGGCAGAAAAAAGTTTTTTGAAAAAATCCCTAAGCCCCGGGGTCACAATTTCATCAAATATCTGACTTTCGGCAATTCTCTCAAAAATGCTGCCAAACGGTTGCAAATGCTCCCCTGAAAGCTTTGGCGGTCGAAACAGAAGGCTTTTTATCACAGGAAAAGAAATCAGCCCTCGACAACTTAACCGGCAGAAAATTTTTTTTTTCAGAAAATCCTTAAGCCCCGGGGTCACAATTTCATCAAATATCTGACTTCCGGCAATTCAGTAAAAAATGGATCCAAACGGCTGCAAATGCTCCACTGAAAGGTTTGGTGGTCGAAACAGAAGGTTTTTTATCATAGGAAAGGAATTCAGCCCTCGATACCTTAACCGGCAGAAAAAGATTTTTTTGAAAAAATCCCTCAGCCCCGGGGTCACAATTTCATCAAATATCTGATTTCCAGCAATTCAGTAAAAAATGGATCCAAACGGCTGCAAATGCTCCCCTGAAAGGTTTGGCGGTCTTAACAGTAGGCTTTTTATCACAGGAAAAGAAATCAGCCCTCGCCAACTTAACCGGCAGAAAAAAGGTTTTTTTGAAAAAATCCCTAAGCCCCAGGGTCACAATTTCATCAAATATCTGACTTTCGGCAATTCACTCAAAAATGCTGCCAAACGGTTGCAAATGCTCCCCTGAAAGCTTTGGCGGTCGAAACAGGAGGCTTTTTATCACAGGAAAAGAAATCAGCCCTCGACAACTTAACCGGTAGAAAAAAGTTTTTTTGAAAAAATCCTTAAGCCCCGGGGTCACAATTTCATCAAATATCTGACTTCCGGCAATTCAGTAAAAAATGGATCCAAACGGCTGCAAATGCTCCACTGAAAGGTTTGGTGGTCGAAACAGAAGGTTTTTTATCATAGGAAAGGAATTCAGCCCTCGATACCTTAACCGGCAGAAAAAGATTTTTTTGAAAAAATCCCTCAGCCCCGGGGTCACAATTTCATCAAATATCTGATTTCCAGCAATTCAGTAAAAAATGGATCCAAACGGCTGCAAATGCTCCCCTGAAAGGTTTGGCGGTCTTAACAGTAGGCTTTTTATCACAGGAAAAGAAATCAGCCCTCGCCAACTTAACCGGCAGAAAAAAGGTTTTTTTGAAAAAATCCCTAAGCCCCAGGGTCACAATTTCATCAAATATCTGACTTTCGGCAATTCACTCAAAAATGCTGCCAAACGGTTGCAAATGCTCCCCTGAAAGCTTTGGCGGTCGAAACAGGAGGCTTTTTATCACAGGAAAAGAAATCAGCCCTCGACAACTTAACCGGTAGAAAAAAGTTTTTTTGAAAAAATCCTTAAGCCCCGGGGTCACAATTTCATCATATATCTGACTTTCGGCAATTCACTCAAAAATGCTGCCAAACGGTTGCAAATGCTCCCCTGAAAGCTTTGGCGGTCGAAACAGGAGGCTTTTTATCACAGGAAAAGAAATCAGCCCTCGACAACTTAACCGGTAGAAAAAAGTTTTTTTGAAAAAATCCTTAAGCCCCGGGGTCACAATTTCATCATATATCTGATTTCCGGCAAATCACTCAAAAATGGTGCCAAACGTTTGCAAATGCTCCCCTGAAAGGTTTGGCGGTCGAAACAGGAGGCTTTTTATCACAGGAAACGAAATCAGCCCTCGACAACTTAACAGGCAGAAAAAAGTTTTTTTGAAAAAATCCCTAAGCCCCGGGGTCACAATTTCATCAAATATCTGACTTTCGGCAATTCTCTCAAAAATGCTGCCAAACGGTTGCAAATGCTCCCCTGAAAGCTTTGGCGGTCGAAACAGAAGGCTTTTTATCACAGGAAAAGAAATCAGCCCTCGACAACTTAACCGGCAGAAAAATGTTTTTTTGAAAAAATCCTTAAGCCCCGGGGTCACAATTTCATCAAATATCTGACTTCCGGCAATTCAGTAAAAAATGGATCCAAACGGCTGCAAATGCTCCACTGAAAGGTTTGGTGGTCGAAACAGAAGGGTTTTTATCATAGGAAAAGAATTCAGCCCTCGACAACTTAACCGGCAGAAAAAGGTTTTTTTGAAAAAATCCTGAAGCCCCGGGGTCACAATTTCATCAAATATCTGACTTCCGGCAATTCAGTAAAAAACGGATCCAAACGGCTGCAAATGCTCCACTGAAAGGTTTGGCGGTCGAAACAGAAGGGTTTTTATCATAGGAAAAGAAATCAGCCCTCGATAACTTAACCGGCAGAAAAAGATTTTTTTGAAAAAATCCCTAAGCCCCGAGGTCACAATTTCATCAAATATCTGATTTCCGGCAATTCAGTAAAAAATGGTGCCAAACGTGTGCAAATGCTCCCCTGAAAGGCTTGGCGGTCGAAACAGGAGGCTTTTTATCACAGGAAAAGAAATCAGCCCTCGCCAACTTAACAGGCAGAAAAAAGTTTTTTTGAAAAAATCCTTAAGCCCCAGGGTCACAATTTCATCATATATCTGATTTCCGGCAAATCACTCAAAAATGGTGCCAAACGGTTGCAAATGCTCCCCTGAAAGGTTTGGCGGTCGAAACAGGAGGCTTTTTATCACAGGAACCGAAATCAGCCCTCGCCAACTTAACAGGCAGAAAAAAGTTTTTTTGAAAAAATCCCTAAGCCCCGGGGTCACAATTTCATCAAATATCTGACTTCCGGCAATTCACTCAAAAATGCTGCCAAACGGTTGCAAATGCTCCCCTGAAAGCTTTGGCGGTCGAAACAGGAGGCTTTTTATCACAGGAAAAGAAATCAGCCCTCGACAACTTAACCGGTAGAAAAAAGTTTTTTTGAAAAAATCCTTAAGCCCCGGGGTCACAATTTCATCATATATCTGATTTCCGGCAAATCACTCAAAAATGGTGCCAAACGTTTGCAAATGCTCCCCTGAAAGGTTTGGCAGTCGAAACAGGAGGCTTTTTATCACAGGAAACGAAATCAGCCCTCGCCAACTTAACAGGCAGAAAAAAGTTTTTTTGAAAAAATCCCTAAGCCCCGGGGTCACAATTTCATCAAATATCTGACTTTCGGCAATTCACTCAAAAATGCTGCCAAACGGTTGCAAATGCTCCCCTGAAAGCTTTGGCGGTCGAAACAGAAGGCTTTTTATCACAGGAAAAGAAATCAGCCCTCGACAACTTAACCGGCAGAAAAATGTTTTTTTGAAAAAATCCTTAAGCCCCGGGGTCACAATTTCATCAAATATCTGACTTCCGGCAATTCAGTAAAAAATGGATCCAAACGGCTGCAAATGCTCCACTGAAAGGTTTGGTGGTCGAAACAGAAGGGTTTTTATCATAGGAAAAGAATTCAGCCCTCGATAACTTAACCGGCAGAAAAAGATTTTTTTGAATAAATCCCTAAGCCCCGGGGTCACAATTTCATCAAATATCTGATTTCCGGCAATTCAGTAAAAAATGGTGCCAAATGTTTGCAAATGCTCCCCTGAAAGGTTTGGCGGTTGAAACAGGAGGCTTTTTATCACAGGAATCGAAATCAGCCCTCGCCAACTTAACAGGCAGAAAAAAGTTTTTTTGAAAAAATCCCTAAGCCCCGGGGTCACAATTTCATCAAATATCTGACTTTCGGCAATTCACTCAAAAATGCTGCCAAACGGTTGCAAATGCTCCCCTGAAAGCTTTGGCGGTCGAAACAGGAGGCTTTTTATCACAGGAAAAGAAATCAGCCCTCGACAACTTAACCGGCAGAAAAATGTTTTTTTGAAAAAATTCTTAAGCCCCGGGGTCACAATTTCATCAAATATCTGACTTTCGGCAATTCAGTAAAAAATCGATCCAAACGGATGCAAATGCTCCTCTGAAAGGTTTGGCGGTCGAAACAGAAGGGTTTTTATCATAGGAAAAGAAATCAGCCCTCGACAACTTAAACGGCAGAAAAATGTTTTTTTGAAAAAATCCTTAAGCCCTGGGGTCACAATTTCATCAAATATCTGACTTCCGGCAATTCAGTAAAAAATGGATCCAAAAGGCTGCAAATGCTCCCCTGAAAGCTTTGGCGGTCGAAACAGGAGGCTTTTTATCACAGGAAAAGAAATCAGCCCTCGCCAACTTAACAGGCAGAAAAAAGGTTTTTTTGAAAAAATCCCTAAGCCCCGGGGTCACAATTTCATCAAATAACTGACTTTCGGCAATTCACTCAAAAATGCTGCGAAACGGTTGCAAATGCTCCCCTGAAAGCTTTGGCGGTCGAAACAGGAGGCTTTTTATCACAGGAAAAGAAATCAGCCCTCGACAACTTAACCGGCAGAAAAATGTTTTTTTGAAAAAATCCTTAAGCTCCGGGGTCACAATTTCATCAAATATCTGACTTCCGGCAATTCAGTAAAAAATGGATCCAAACGGCTGCAAATGCCCCTCTGAAAGGTTTGGCGGTCGAAACAGAAGGGTTTTTATCATAGGAAAAGAAATCAGCCCTCGACAACTTAAGCGGCAGAAAAATGTTTTTTTGAAAAAATCCTTAAGCCCTGGGGTCACAATTTCATCAAATATCTGACTTCCGGCAATTCAGTAAAAAATGGATCCAAACGGCTGCAAATGCTCCGCTGAAAGCTTTGGCGGTCGAAACAGGAGGCTTTTTATCACAGGAAAAGAAATCAGCCCTCGACAACTTAACCGGCAGAAAAATGTTTTTTTGAAAAAATCCTGAAGCCCCGGGGTCACAATTTCATCAAATATCTGACTTTCGGCAATTCACTCAAAATGCTGCCAAACGGCTGCAAATGCTCCACTGAAAGGTTTGGCGGTCGAAACAAAAGGGTTTTTATCATAGGAAAAGAAATCAGCCCTCGATAACTTAACCGGCAGAAAAAGATTTTTTTGAAAAAATCCCTAAGCCCCGGGGTCACAATTTCATCAAATATCTGATTTCCGGCAATTCAGTAAAAAATGGATCCAAACGGCTGCAAATGCTCCTCTGAAAGGTTTGGCGGTCGAAACAGAAGGGTTTTTATCATAGGAAAAGAAATCAGCCCTCGACAACTTAACCGGCAGAAAAATGTTTTTTTGAAAAAATCCTTAAGCCCTGGGGTCACAATTTCATCAAATATCTGACTTCCGGCAATTCAGTAAAAAAATGGATCCAAACGGCTGCAAATGCTCCCCTGAAAGCTTTGTCGGTCGAAACAGGAGGCTTTTTATCACAGGAAAAGAAATCAGCCCTCGACAACTTAACCGGCAGAAAAATGTTTTTTTGAAAAAATCCTGAAGCCCCGGGGTCACAATTTCATCAAATATCTGACTTTCGGCAATTCACTCAAAAACGTTGCGAAACGGCTGCAAATGCTCCACTGAAAGGTTTGGCGGTCGAAACAGAAGGGTTTTTATCATAGGAAAAGAAATCAGCCCTCGATAACTTAACCGGCAGAAAAAGATTTTTTTGAAAAAATCCCTAAGCCCCGGGGTCACAATTTCATCAAATATCTGATTTCCGGCAATTCAGTAAAAAATGGTGCCAAACGGTTGCAAATGCTCCCCTGAAAGCTTTGGCGGTCGAAACAGGAGGCTTTTTATCACAGGAAAAGAAATCAGCCCTCGACAACTTAAGCGGCAGAAAAATGTTTTTTTGAAAAAATCCTGAAGCCCCGGGGTTACAATTTCATCAAATATCTGACTTCCGGCAATTCAGTAAAAAATGGATCCAAACGGCTGCAAATGCTCCACTGAAAGGTTTGGTGGTCGAAACAGAAGGGTTTTTATCATAGGAAAAGAATTCAGCCCTCGATAACTTAACCGGCAGAAAAAGATTTTTTTGAAAAAATCCCTAAGCCCCGGGGTCACAATTTCATCAAATATCTGATTTCCGGCAATTCAGTAAAAAATGGTGCCAAATGTGTGCAAATGCTCCCCTGAAAGGTTTGGCGGTCGAAACAGGAGGCTTTTTATCACAGGAAAAGAAATCAGCCCTCGCCAACTTAACCGGCAGAAAAAAGTTTTTTTGAAAAAATCCTTAAGCCCCGGGGTCACAATTTCATCATATATCTGATTTCCGGCAAATCACTCAAAAATGGTGCCAAACGGTTGCAAATGCTCCCCTGAAAGCTTTGGCGGTCGAAACAGAAGGCTTTTTATCACAGGAAAAGAAATCAGCCCTCGACAACTTAACCGGCAGAAAATTTTTTTTTTCAAAAAATCCTTAAGCCCCGGGGTCACAATTTCATCATATATCTGATTTCCGGCAAATCACTCAAAAATGGTGCCAAACGTTTGCAAATGCTCCCCTGAAAGGTTTGGCGGTCGAAACAGGAGGCTTTTTATCACAGGAAACGAAATCAGCCCTCGACAACTTAACAGGCAGAAAAAAGTTTTTTGAAAAAATCCCTAAGCCCCGGGGTCACAATTTCATCAAATATCTGACTTTCGGCAATTCTCTCAAAAATGCTGCCAAACGGTTGCAAATGCTCCCCTGAAAGCTTTGGCGGTCGAAACAGAAGGCTTTTTATCACAGGAAAAGAAATCAGCCCTCGACAACTTAACCGGCAGAAAATTTTTTTTTTCAGAAAATCCTTAAGCCCCGGGGTCACAATTTCATCAAATATCTGACTTTCGGCAATTCTCTCAAAAATGCTGCCAAACGGTTGCAAATGCTCCCCTGAAAGCTTTGGCGGTCGAAACAGAAGGCTTTTTATCACAGGAAAAGAAATCAGCCCTCGACAACTTAACCGGCAGAAAATTTTTTTTTTCAGAAAATCCTTAAGCCCCGGGGTCACAATTTCATCAAATATCTGACTTCCGGCAATTCAGTAAAAAATGGATCCAAACGGCTGCAAATGCTCCACTGAAAGGTTTGGTGGTCGAAACAGAAGGTTTTTTATCATAGGAAAGGAATTCAGCCCTCGATACCTTAACCGGCAGAAAAAGATTTTTTTGAAAAAATCCCTCAGCCCCGGGGTCACAATTTCATCAAATATCTGATTTCCAGCAATTCAGTAAAAAATGGATCCAAACGGCTGCAAATGCTCCCCTGAAAGGTTTGGCGGTCTTAACAGTAGGCTTTTTATCACAGGAAAAGAAATCAGCCCTCGCCAACTTAACCGGCAGAAAAAAGGTTTTTTTGAAAAAATCCCTAAGCCCCAGGGTCACAATTTCATCAAATATCTGACTTTCGGCAATTCACTCAAAAATGCTGCCAAACGGTTGCAAATGCTCCCCTGAAAGCTTTGGCGGTCGAAACAGGAGGCTTTTTATCACAGGAAAAGAAATCAGCCCTCGACAACTTAACCGGTAGAAAAAAGTTTTTTTGAAAAAATCCTTAAGCCCCGGGGTCACAATTTCATCATATATCTGATTTCCGGCAAATCACTCAAAAATGGTGCCAAACGTTTGCAAATGCTCCCCTGAAAGGTTTGGCGGTCGAAACAGGAGGCTTTTTATCACAGGAAACGAAATCAGCCCTCGACAACTTAACAGGCAGAAAAAAGTTTTTTTGAAAAAATCCCTAAGCCCCGGGGTCACAATTTCATCAAATATCTGACTTTCGGCAATTCTCTCAAAAATGCTGCCAAACGGTTGCAAATGCTCCCCTGAAAGCTTTGGCGGTCGAAACAGAAGGCTTTTTATCACAGGAAAAGAAATCAGCCCTCGACAACTTAACCGGCAGAAAAATGTTTTTTTGAAAAAATCCTTAAGCCCCGGGGTCACAATTTCATCAAATATCTGACTTCCGGCAATTCAGTAAAAAATGGATCCAAACGGCTGCAAATGCTCCACTGAAAGGTTTGGTGGTCGAAACAGAAGGGTTTTTATCATAGGAAAAGAATTCAGCCCTCGATAACTTAACCGGCAGAAAAAGATTTTTTTGAAAAAATCCCTAAGCCCCGGAGTCACAATTTCATCAAATATCTGATTTCCGGCAATTCAGTAAAAAATGGTGCCAAATGTTTGCAAATGCTCCCCTGAAAGGTTTGGCGGTCGAAACAGGAGGCTTTTTATCACAGGAAACGAAATCAGCCCTCGCCAACTTAACAGGCAGAAAAAAGTTTTTTTGAAAAAATCCCTAAGCCCCGGGGTCACAATTTCATCAAATATCTGACTTTCGGCAATTCACTCAAAAATGCTGCAAAACGGTTGCAAATGCTCCCCTGAAAGCTTTGGCGGTCGAAACAGGAGGCTTTTTATCACAGGAAAAGAAATCAGCCCTCGACAACTTAACCGGCAGAAAAATGTTTTTTTGAAAAAATTCTTAAGCCCCGGGGTCACAATTTCATCAAATATCTGACTTCCGGTAATTCAGTAAAAAATCGATCCAAACGGATGCAAATGCTCCTCTGAAAGGTTTGGCGGTCGAAACAGAAGGGTTTTTATCATAGGAAAAGAAATCAGCCCTCGACAACTTAACCTGCAGAAAAATGTTTTTTTGAAAAAATCCTTAAGCCCTGGGGTCACAATTTCATCAAATATCTGACTTCCGGCAATTCAGTAAAAAATGGATCCAAAAGGCTGCAAATGCTCCCCTGAAAGCTTTGGCGGTCGAAACAGGAGGCTTTTTATCACAGGAAAAGAAATCAGCCCTCGACAACTTAACAGGCAGAAAAAAGGTTTTTTTGAAAAAATCCCTAAGCCCCGGGGTCACAATTTCATCAAATAACTGACTTTTGGCAATTCACTCAAAAATGCTGCGAAACGGTTGCAAATGCTCCCCTGAAAGCTTTGGCGGTCGAAACAGGAGGCTTTTTATCACAGGAAAAGAAATCAGCCCTCGACAACTTAACCGGCAGAAAAATGTTTTTTTGAAAAAATCCTTAAGCCCTGGGGTCACAATTTCATCAAATATCTGACTTCCGGCAATTCAGTAAAAAATGGATCCAAACGGCTGCAAATGCTCCCCTGAAAGCTTTGGCGGTCGAAACAGGAGGCTTTTTATCACAGGAAAAGAAATCAGCCCTCGACAACTTAATCGGCAGAAAAATGTTTTTTTGAAAAAATCCTGAAGCCCCGGGGTCACAATTTCATCAAATATCTGACTTTCGGCAATTCACTCAAAAATGCTGCCAAACGGCTGCAAATGCTCCACTGAAAGGTTTGGCGGTCGAAACAGAAGGGTTTTTATCATAGGAAAAGAAATCAGCCCTCGATAACTTAACCGGCAGAAAAAGATTTTTTTGAAAAAATCCCTAAGCCCCGGGGTCACAATTTCATCAAATATCTGATTTCCGGCAATTCAGTAAAAAATGGATCCAAACGGCTGCAAATGCTCCTCTGAAAGGTTTGGCGGTCGAAACAGAAGGGTTTTTATCATAGGAAAAGAAATCAGCCCTCGACAACTTAACCGGCAGAAAAATGTTTTTTTGAAAAAATCCTTAAGCCCTGGGGTCACAATTTCATCAAATATCTGACTTCCGGCAATTCAGTAAAAAAATGGATCCAAACGGCTGCAAATGCTCCCCTGAAAGCTTTGGCGGTCGAAACAGGAGGCTTTTTATCACAGGAAAAGAAATCAGCCCTCGACAACTTAACCGGCAGAAAAATGTTTTTTTGAAAAAATCCTGAAGCCCCGGGGTCACAATTTCATCAAATATCTGATTTCCGGCAATTCACTCAAAAACGTTGCGAAACGGCTGCAAATGCTCCACTGAAAGGTTTGGCGGTCGAAACAGTAGGCTTTTTATCACAGGAAAAGAAATCAGCCCTCGCCAACTTAACAGGCAGAAAAAGATTTTTTTGAAAAAATCCCTAAGCCCCGGGGTCACAATTTCATCAAATATCTGACTTCCGGCAATTCACTCAAAAATGCTGCCAAACGGTTGCAAATGCTCCCCTGAAAGCTTTGGCGGTCGAAACAGGAGGCTTTTTATCACAGGAAAAGAAATCAGCCCTCGACAACTTAACCGGTAGAAAAAAGTTTTTTTGAAAAAATCCTTAAGCCCCGGGGTCACAATTTCATCATATATCTGATTTCCGGCAAATCACTCAAAAATGGTGCCAAACGTTTGCAAATGCTCCCCTGAAAGGTTTGGCGGTCGAAACAGGAGGCTTTTTATCACAGGAAACGAAATCAGCCCTCGCCAACTTAACGGCAGAAAAAAGTTTTTTTGAAAAAATCCCTAAGCCCCGGGGTCACAATTTCATCAAATATCTGACTTTCGGCAATTCACTCAAAAATGCTGCCAAACGGTTGCAAATGCTCCCCTGAAAGCTTTGGCGGTCGAAACAGAAGGCTTTTTATCACAGGAAAAGAAATCAGCCCTCGATAACTTAACCGGCAGAAAAAGATTTTTTTGAAAAAATCCCTAAGCCCCGAGGTCACAATTTCATCAAATATCTGATTTCCGGCAATTCAGTAAAAAATGGTGCCAAACGTGTGCAAATGCTCCCCTGAAAGGTTTGGCGGTCGAAAC